>NC_087520.1:20062595-22462595 GCF_963921805.1 Phalacrocorax carbo
TTCATCAAACTGTTCATTTAATCTAGAGCCTGAAGCAATGAAAACTTATGAATGAAACTCCCAAGACCGGGATCTTCCCCACCATATGTCACCGCTTCCCTGAAGAGAGATGGAGATTGATACATGAAAAGCTGTTTATAAATCCTTGGTAAATTGTGGTTTGGGCCCAGAAATAGCACAGGCCAGCGAAGTAATCAAATTTCTTTCGTGTTTAGATAGGACCTTTAAAATAAACATATATAAAAAATGTGTACATACAGACACATAGATATATGCAAGTAGATGTCTGTATGCTATCATTAGCTATTTTAAAGTAAACAGGAAATTTTTCTAGCAACTGTCTTTCTAATCTGACTGGAATTCCTGAACTAAAGAGAAGTTTTATAAAACACAGGTAGAGACAAGGCTTATCCATATTGTTACCTGCCCATATTTTTCTCATCATGGTTTACTGATTTTATTTTTATATCTCTAAAAAGCCTTTCAAGTTGCTAACAAATAGGTAGTTAATAGTCAAGGTAGTTTCTGTCGATGGAAAAGATAAATATTTAAATGACAGAAAAATGTATCTATATGAGAAAGAGATTCAGTCTGTAACAGTTTGGCTGAAGGCTGTCAGCTGTTACATATTGAGGTCATGCATAACATGTTACTGAACTTGTTAAAAGATTTGAATGGATTTATTTTCAGATTTTATGAATGCCAACAGTTAAACTACGCTGAATACTCCAGATCAGAACTGCAATAAAAACTCCTGATCAGCACGTGCAAATGAGATCATCTTGCAGGTACTTTTAAGGAGTTTGAATTTAACATAATTTTTGTATTAGACCACAGAAATTCAATGAGTAAGATTACTTATTTTGGACTGATTATCATGAAGAGAGTTTGTGTGAGAGAGATATATAGACAGGCATGTACCCTGCTGCTCCGTATTTTAGTCATATGGAGGACAAAATTGAAAAAAATCAGGATAGGTCCAGAAGCAATGGTGTCGTAACCTCCCATTTTCTATTTCAATATGCCTTTTCTTCTCTTTTGTCCTACGAATTCCTGAATTTCAACTCTGGAAGCTGAAAAGCCTTCTCCCAGTTTCAATCCTGCTATGAATCTAAATCTGTACTTCTGTAAGAGGTTTGTAGCAATAGTGAATTATAATGGATTTTAAGAGTATAATGCTAATGAGTTTAGTCCTGGAAACCTGAGGTAAAGCATGTTAGACTGATTTAGGTTTTGAATAAAGTTTTTTTCAGGTGGTTTTGATGAGCACAGGATCAAATAATGTTTTCACTGTCTAATCTGCCATGTAATACTGCAGCATGTATGTAGTGTACTGTAATTAATGTAATATAATGTAATGTTGCATTGCCAATTCATAGGGTCTCAGAGGAATTTTTATTCATTTTTCCATCTCCTTCCTTAATAGTAGTTTGAGGATAGTTCTCAAGTATTAGCTTTTTTCTTTCCTAGTCAAGCAGTGATTTGTCTGTATTTTTTTTACATTTTTCTAGATCTAAAAGATGGAGAATAACTTGAGAATAAATTGTATTGAGACATTTGTCTTTCATAGTGTTGCTGGTATGGTAATGGAGAGCACAGCTTCAGTTTTACGCATTAACAGCAGCCCTGCTGACTAGAAATACACATAAGGCTAAAACATAGGCATGACAAGAATTGAAATAGCTGAGCAGAAAGCACTATAATCAATGAAGAGTTACTTGTAGAGGCACATGCTATCAGTTGGCAAAGGTTTCTGCTCTGCATATTTACTTTGATTGGGGCTGGAAGATACTAAACTTTGGTGCCTTTTACCCTGTAGCCTGATGAGTCAATTCGATTAAGGCTTGCCCATATAGGTAAAACCAGGCTGACCTAATTCACACAGACATTTTTGCTTTTCAGTAAAGAATTAAGAGTCAACAACTAGCTGTTCTGTGCTTCTAAAACTTCTATCATGGTCAGTTGTCCATAGCAGGAAGTTAGCAGCAGAGTTTTGGAAAGAAGTGCAGCTCGTCTAAAATCTACCACAAACATTCAAGAATTGGTGTCTGTGTACTCATGTGGAGTATAAATCAGGATATTAAATGGTCTACAGTAATGTTTATGGAATTGCAGATAATATAAGGCAGGGCAAATGAGCTAGTAATCAAAAATGTTAGGCATGTTGCAATTGGCTGTAATGCTATATGCTGGATACTTACCAGAGAATTTATTGATATCAGATGAGGTGAAAAGTAATCTAGTTGGGAAATACGTCTGGGTTCTGAGGCTCTTTCAATGACAACCATAATATTCAGACCAAATATAGGGATAGGATTTAAGGAAGAAGTTTAATTTTAAAAGATGTGTAAAATCAGAGTAATTTCAATAAACTTTCAGAGGTTCAGACAGGTGTGAAGACTAACATAATCTACCCTGAATTTTGTGTATTTCATTTATTTAAAGACAACTAAAGGTACCTTTGTTCCTTTCAAAAACTCTCAGCTAAAGGGATTTATCAGAAAACCCACAGAGAAGACTCTCCAAACAGGAAAGTTTTAAATGCAAGCTTGTAGCGTGCAAGGTCATTTTTAATTCCTAGTTGACTCGAAAGATACTGAATGTCACACTGTGCTAGGAAAACCCTCATATTTAATCAGAGGCTCAGATTGGCTGGAAAGACTCAGTGGTGTCTTTTATTGCCAAAGACAGTAATTTAATTACTGTCCATATGCTCCGTTGGGCCTGACGGAAGCCCCATGTTGCTTGAATAGACTTGATTAGTGGAAGTGTTTCTACAAAACAAGCATCTTCACCTTTCACTGCCAGTCTTGGATGGGGCCTTTTCCTGCATCTCCCGCTTTTCACTTTCACAGTGATATACTACAGAGAGACTTCTGATTCCATCTTGTTGAGGCATTAATGACCCAATAACTCAAAACTTATTTTTAATTATTAATTTTGGACTGCTTTTTCAAAGCTGTTTTTTTTTTTTTTGACCAAGTAAAAATTCCTTATCTAACAGAAGTCTCATAAAATATTTCTCCCTGCCTATATTGATTGTTATAGATTTTCAACCAAAGTTTAGATGTTTCCCTTCTCAATATATATTGATGAGTATATTGTTATTCCTATTACACAGGTAGGGAATTGAGTCTCAGAAAAACCCTGCAATTTGGTGAGGTCACAGAAAAGACAGGACTGAAGTGAGGGCTCTGACTGATCATCACAAACCTGCCCAACCTGTGTCTCCAAGAATCATTGTACGTCATTCATTCCAGCTGTGGAAGCATTAGTACTCTCTTTAGATTTGAGGATGAAGTAGCTTTGTTTGTAGCTGATTTAAAAAATAGATTGTCTTTTTTATTTATTAATTTTTCATATGCACACAGGACTGTTAGGAATACTGGTTCATTAAGCTTCACAGTGCCATCTGTAGCAGGTAGATACTCATATCTTTGTAATACAGCTTGTAAGAGCACAAGAGGAACTTCTCGTGAGAGGTAACAGTACCTTAGTCTGGAACTTACATGGCAAACTATAGCAGTGTTTGATTAAATCTTAATATCATATAAACACAAAAAGGATTTTCAATTTAGCACTTCTAACATCAAAACCAAATTGGAAAGTAGGTTTTTGGGGGGTTATATTGCACTGGCCAAGAACATTATTTTGGGAACATTAGCAAATACTAATGAAGATGTGCAGTATTGTTAGCATAGTTGTTATTGGTATCATGACCTGTGAAATAAGCTGTAAAAATACTGGCTGAATTCAAATAACTACAAAGAACAGCAAGTGTCATAAGGCTTGCACCTGTTGCTGAAAGGCATGTCATTTTTTTTACTGAATGAATGAAGCTTCCTTTTCTGCCTTTGGGTACAAGTATGAATTATTACTTTTTGTCTGCCTTTAGTTTTGACCACTAGTTTTCTGCACTCATATTTTTGTGCAGTAGAGTTTATTACCTACTGGTTGCAAAATTCACACCACAAAAATAAAAACCAAAACCCCTCCTTGTATTTCCACAGTTAAAGCCAGCACAGTAATGACTGAAAATTAATCTGGAGCTTTCTAAAGGAAAAAATTAATGTTTCCTGTTGTTATTAATGTAACTAAAAACAAACAAAACCAGACCCCCCCAAAAAAAAGAAAAAAAAAAAAGAAAAAAAAGAGCAGTATGGTTTGTAACTTTTGGGAATTAAAGTTAAAGCTGATTTTTTTTTGGGGGGGAGGTGGTTGTGTAAAATTGTTTATTCAATTGCAGTACAATGACTTCTAAATGTACCTTTCTAGCTACCCTTGGGAAATCTTATGATGCTTATCTCTGGGAAGTGATAAATGGAACTGAGTATCAGAAGAGAAATCACAGATAAAGAAATGAATAGCTGCAGTGATTGTACTGGATCACTATCTGTGGTATACTTTAGTCTAAACCAGAATGATCCCAATGAAAAAGGAGATCGGAAGATCAGCAATATTTATATCACATAGGCATTGTTGTTTTTCACTTGCACAAGTTCAGATTTTTCAGCCTGCAATAATGCAGGCTAAAGTGTAAAACAAAGAGTCTAGAATGAATCTTATTAGTCACACACCAGACCATGGATAACACTGTTTGTGAACAGAGACATTTAATCGGTGTACAGCATGTCTATTCTGATCAGCCAGACTTTTGACTAATAGGGAACATCTACTGCTCCTAAGTAATATTTGTCTGTCATTTACAAGTTCTCAACTTTTTGTATTAAACAAACTGAAATTAAAAAGCTGCTTAACCACTAACAACTTCTCCATGATTTCATAAGACCATGAGTCCATAGGGCTGCTGTTAGCAAAAATATTTGCATGAATATTTTACTTTTCAAATATTGAGCACGCATTTGGGCAGAAAATGGGTGACATGAGAGAAACAGCTTTGATGGCTGTCAGTGCTTTTTGGTTTCATTTGCTGAGCTATTTCACTTTATTGAATGATACAAACAGGATGTCTGGGATGCAGGGTTATGTGCTTTAAGAGATTGTATTTCATCAAGATGTTTAGTAGCTACAACCCTCATGCTGATAATTAAGGACCCTACCACCTTTTGTCTCTCACACAGAGAAGTGGTGTACAGCTGCAAAGTCTGAACTCAAGATGAAGTTGGGTCTTGAGTGAGGAGCCGTGCAAACACAGAATAAGCATCTGAGCCTAACTTTGCTTACAGCTAAGGATATGGTCAGAAACAACAGAGGCAGGAACAAGGAAGTACAGCACCTCAGGTGGTACCCCAGCTTCACAGCAGTGCTGAGGAGAGGGATGCTTTTAAATGCTGGTTTTCTGTTCTTGCCACTAATAAGCAACTTCCCTATTGCAAATGTTTTTATTGACACATTCTAGGTCGTATTATTCTTGTTTTCTTACAGCATTATGTTGGGAGCTTATAATTGTATTGCAAACATTCCTCCCTCCTATTGAAGAATCCTTCTTCACTGCTTCCCAGCAATGAGCATCTAATGAATAGCAGAAAATTGTGTTGTTAATCTTTAAATCAGTGCCGTTGTGCTTTGCAGTGTAGTGTTCATCCCACCACTATTCTATGGCTACCAGGGTCATTCGTTCTTCTGGCATGGTGCTTTCATTTGTTTCATCTAATACAAGATTTCAATCTGGATAAATTTTAATTTGAGAGTTACTGTTTTATCTTTCGATGATGTCAGGCACTTCATTTCACATATCTTCTGTTTGTTATTCACGTTGTTTATATTGATCTAAATTCTCCTTTCATGTTCCATCCTCAAAAATTGTTCAGCAAAGCATAAAAATTATATAATGGACCACCCACACACTGTCTTTTTCCTGAAATTTAAATAATGAATCTGGCTTTTTATTCATGACAGGAAAACCACTAAATGATATTAAGCTGGGCACCCTTTTGTTTCTTCCCAGAAAATTACACTCAGAAATCGTATGCCTGCGGAGCTGAGTTACACTTTGCATACATCAGACTTCTATCTGAATTTTCAGTTCTTGGAAACTCAGAGTTCTTGTGAGGTCTATTCTGGGATAATTTCCATGAGCAATGACTGAAACGCTTTCATAAAATTTTTAAGACTTTTTTTTAAAGTTCCTGCTGATAATTCAAGCCTTCTGAATGCTTGAATATGTCTTTTTGTTATAGTGGTAACAAATTATTATTCAAAACCCATTTTAAGTTTACTCTTTGGTTTGTTGATAGTTTATGCTGTAAATGGTAGTTCTGAAAGCTTGTTCCATGGTAACTGGATCTAGGCTTTTGGCCTGAAAGGCTCTGAAAATGATGCAATACTAGTATGATACATACATTTAAGATGAGAAGGCAGTGTTGGTATTTTGCATTCTTATAGAGCAATGTTCTGTGTAAAGGGTTGTGATACACAGTTAGGCTTTAAAGTTTTCTTAAAGAAGTGTACTTCGTATTATAATTATTGAAAAAAGGGTCTAATTTTTGGAATGATAATAGGCTTTCAGGCTATTTAGATACTGGTTGACTACAGCTGATTATGAAAAATTAAAATTCATGATGTTATGCCATATGAACTTCTACCAGCATGAGTTTGAGGTAGCCAGGAAATTTACAAGGAGGGGCGTAACAGAAAATCTGGCAGATCATCCCAAGGATGTGACAATAAATCTTTTCCACTGTACCGTAAAATATACAGAAAACTTTCTGTGAAATGAAAAATAACTTTTCTTTATGTTTTTGAGGATGTACAGCCACAGCTTTGCAGAGACTAGAAGAGAATGCTGAAATGGTGATATTTTGCGTGTGTACAAGAGTGCCTGAAGTAGATTTTATGTACAAAACAAGCTGAGATTCATCAAAGTCTTGGGCAGAGTTTACAGCACGTACTTCTTGTTGTTAATTTTCTTACTTGTCTTTCACCTGCTGTCTAGCTCAGCATAGCACTGTCACCGTAGCCTGGGGTATTGAGTGTCTGTCCTACGTGTTCCTCCAAAAAAAACCAAAATCAACCCTAGTAAAATCCTGGAATCCAGTAAATGTAGAAAAGGAATTAAAATGGAAAGGCAGGAATGTTTACTTCTGAACTGGTGTGTTAGAGGAAATCAGAACTCAGATTTCTGTACTGTCGTGGTTTAGCCCCAGTCAGCAACCAAGCACCACGCAGGCGCTCGCTCACTCCCCCCGGTGGGACGGGGGAGAGAATTGGGGGAGTAAAAGCGAGGCAACTCATGGTTTGAGATAAAGACAGTTTAATAGGTAAAGCAAAAGCTGTGCACGGAAGCAAAGCAAACCAAGGCATTCATTCACTCCTTCCCATGAGCGGGCAGGTGTTCAGCCGTCTCCAGGAAAACAGGGCTGCATCACGTGTAACGGTTACTTGGGAAGACAAACGCCATCACTCCAAATGTTCCCCCTTCCTTCTTCTTCCCCAGCTTTATATACTGAGCATGATGTCATATGGTATGGAATATCCCATTGGTCAGTTTGGGTCAGCTGTCCCGGCTGTGTCCCCTCCCAGCTTCTTGTGCACCCAGCAGAGCATGGGGAGCTGAAAAAGTCCTTGACCAGTGTAAGTGCTACTTAGCAACAACTAAAACATCTGCACATTATCACCCCTGTTTCCAGCAAAACTCTAAAACATAGCCCCATACTAGCTACTATGAAGATATTTAACTCTATCCCAGCTGAAACCAGGACAGTGCTGAATATTATTCATGCAAAACTTAAAGTTTTTCCTTTCTTTTTTGATTTTAATTTTTGTGGTGAAGAAACTCCTCTGTTTGAGTTGCTTCATTGTTTTGAGGTAGCACTGTAGTAGCTCTCACTGAAAACCCTTGTATTATTATAAAATGGTTAGAGAGCAGATGAAGTAGTCAAAGGTGAATGATACTGTGACTGTCAAAGAGCACTTTAAAGTCACGTGTGTTCTTGGAAAAGTTTAAAATCTGAAATTAATTGTAACTATTAATATTTATCTGTTGACCATTTATCTTAATATTTAAATGTGTACTTTTGCACTTGAATATAAACCTTAAAGATGGCCCTCCCCAGCAAGCTCTATTCTTACCATGTAACATCTTTATGTTACTTCACAAGCAAGAATGGGTTACCTAATATCAGAAGTTACACATGACTCCAGTGAAGTTCAAATACTAAATTTCATTCAATCTGGATGTTTTATGTTTACTCTTGTTACTTGCAGATACTGATATCCTGAAGAAAATGGAATTTTTGGAATTTTCTGCTAAAGACATAACAATGAACTATGCGAGCCTGGCAAAACAGAATTTGATGGCCAGAGACTGGAACCGAGAGATAGGGAAACACCTGTTTCATGATTATATCCCTGAGGAGAGCTGAGAGACTGATCAAAGCAAACATCCCGCCTCAGAAGATGCTGAGAATGGGGTGATAAAGTGTACTGTCAAGGAGAACAACTAACTGGGATGTTGATAAGAACTAAAACAAAGCACCCAGTATGGGAACGATCCTCATTCTAATACTAAAAATCAGGCCCATCGGCCAGGAGCTGCCCCCCCTCCCCCCTCAAGAAGTCCCTTACTCCCTGAGCGTGCCTGGTAAACTAAAAGTAAGCTGTACCTTTACATCGAAGAGAGAAAGAAATTACCTAATTATTAGCTGAGGTGTGTGACTATTAGCTGTGACTGACACATTTAACCATATAAACGCCTTGTAGTTTCTCGGTGTGGGGTACTACCTTTGTGAGTTAGCACCTAGCACCAGTCTTTGTGCAAAAATTACTTGAATAAAATACCTCCACTCTGTGTGTAGTTTGGTGTTTTGCACACTGAGCGAACAAACCCCCTTTTTGGGATAACAATACTAAACTTTGGTCTCATTAATTTATTCTTAATAATTTAATATTTCATATATTTTTAATCTATCTATTTTAAAAAGAAATGTAAACAGAAGTTACTATCCAAAATTTCCTTTCCATTTTTAGGAGAGCACAACACTTCAAACTGTCAGACATGTTTATTCTTTGGGAATCTTATGAACAACACTATTAACTGAGCAGAAAATAGAAATTTTGGCATTGGCAGGCAGGAGTCGTAACAAAATCTGTAACAGATCCAGTGGCATGGTATTTTGAAAGTGATCTTTCATTAAGAGGTTAATAGGACTCTCATAAATTCTTGTAACAATTCCTGTTTTAATTACCACAGATGTATCACGAAAAGTTCAGGGGTTGATTTAGTCTGCCTGAGTATCCAAAAGTCCACAAGCTTATCCAGGGCATACACACATCTTTTAAAACAGCAGATTTGGACTTAATAATCTTAAGAAATTCGGAGATTTCTGGCACTTCTGCTTTGGGTCAATATTTCTGTCTTCCCCCCGTCCCACGCCTGTCTCAGGTTTTAAAGTACAAAGGAGGCTATGTTTAGAGAAAAAAACAAAATCAAAACCAAAACACAAAAAACCCAAAACCCAAAACAAAACCAAACAGAATCAAAACATTCAGAATACCTGAAAAAAAAATCTTCAGAACTCTAAATAAAAGTAATTCAGATTTGTCTGTAAAAGGAACTCCTCCATTGTCACGCACAGACAGCTCTCCTTTATTCTCATGGATAATGCATCATTTGTGCATAGATAGATAGAAATACACTACAGTTTAATTTGCAGCTTTCCACATCCAGTGCTTTAACAGTGGTTTATATTCTCGTGTGATTTATCTCCCATGCAGCGTAGTCCTAAGTGAATGTAAGATGTAGTTCTGGACAAAATACTTAGATTCTGTCTTCTTGAAGGAAATATGCAAATTCTAGGTAACAGATTGTCATGCAGAAGTCCTGCCTTCTTTAAAGCATCAGGCTTTATAAAATGCGAACAAATGAGGTAGACACTGTAAATTGATTGGCTTTGGTGTGCTTCAGGGGAAGGAGAGGGAAGATTGCTTACTGATGGGGAGAAAAGCTAACTTGTATTCAGGGAAGATTCTCTGTATTGATCAGTGGCTTGTTATACTGTGGTAGAAGTGAGCGGAGCGGTTTGAACTGGAGATGATAGATCAAGGCAGTCAGCCAGGCCTGTAATAAATAGCTTTCATAAATGGTGCTGGGTAAATGATTTTGTATCTCTGTAAATTATTCCTTTCATATCCAGACTATCAGGAAAATATACTTTTACATTCTCAGATGTGTTTTAAAGACATTAAAGCTAAGAGTATCAAAAAATGAAAACAAAATTCCATGCTACTCTTGGCCGTGACGTATACATTTGCTGAGAAAAAGTAGATTGTCTTTATGTGCTTTTATGATGTTTTCTCCATAAGGTGCTTGCACTAAGGCTGCTTCAGTACTCAGAACTTTAATTCTTTCTGTCAGGAGCTACTTTGAAACACTTAAGTAGTACATCAGACAACTCGAGTGTATTGATCACATTTTGGGATATTGTACCTTAAAAAGTGTAGTTGTTTTTCTTGTGGATATTATAAGATGTTCAAATGAGATAGTACCTTGGGAAAAAATTAGTGCCTGTGCAAATAAGGAAGAAGGTGCTGCTCAGAGACTGCTGGGAGGTGTTACTAGAGCTCAGGGAAAGGACGTGAAGAAAAGAGGTAAAACACACCCATTTTCTGAAACTATGATGTAAACTGTAAATTCTGGAGACTGTGTGGAAGTTAGCTGGAAATTAACACCAAAAGAACAAACCTACATTATTTAGTTTTCAATGCAAACCACTAAAGGATCGCCCATCCCTAAAGTGAATAACTATCTGTTCTGCAACAATGGTTTTCTGTAACATTTATATCTTGCTCAAGGCTACTCAGGGGAGGTTTATAAATTGTTGAAATCACTTTATTGCACATTTAGAGCTCATTTCACAGCAGTTTAAGGGGCTGCAATGAAGCTAATAGCCTTCTGCATTTCTTAAGTGTTTGTGATTTAAAAAATGATAGAACATATATAACACTTTAGAGTTATTTCCAAAAATAACATGGTAAATCTAATCATTATGTAATCAGTACATGATAAAAATCCCAGTGCTGTGAAGGCCTGTTTTCAAGTATTTTCATCATGCTGTCCCATGTTTGATATATTTGGCAGGGCGATTAATGCAAAATAACCACTTGAGAAATACTACAGACCAAAATGTTTGTCAGGCCTAAACTCCTGATCAGGCGAGAAAGAAATTCACAGATTTGTGACAGGAACCTTCTCCTTTGCTAAGCTGATAGGTTGGAAGAGGTTAGAGATTATTTTGCCTCATCAGCCACCTAAAAGTAAGAGCAATTAGCCTGAAGTGAGTGCTCCTTGCTCTAAACCCACGTTTAATATATCTCGTTATAACTTACTGTATTGAACTATTGTGGAATAATCACTGGAGGTGACTTAGAAATTAAACTTAAGTGTTTAGAAAAGGTACAGCATTGAAGAAGCTTTCAAGGTGGAGTGCAGCTGATATATGAGGAATCCATTCCATGGAAGTTCCCTATGAACCTTAGATGTCAGTAATGCCAGGAGAACTTTGCATGCTGACTCAAAGAGGAGTTGTATGGAGGGTGGAGCAGTGTGGAGGCATCTTGACCAGGCTGTGATAAATGGGAACTCAAGGTACCATGGAGCTGGTATGCTGCATATTTACCACCCTGGGCCAACAGGCCATCATATTTTTGACAAAATGCTGTCCTTTTTGTGAACTTTGCTCATTATAATATCATTATAATACCAAAACACACCTCCACCACAAAAGCTACACGCCTCTAAGGTGCGACCAGCCCTTACTGGGCATGTGCTTTGAATGTTTCTAGTTTACACCTTTAAAAGGAAAGCACGGAAATTTTACACCAATCATAATAAAGGTATGTATGACTACAGTCACTCAAGCCCCACCTGAAAGATAAAAAATATTATAAACTGTATGAAGAGAAAGAGGGTTTTAGGGAAGATACCATCGCGTACCACTCTGACTTCTGGGACCAGTCAATGGGTTAAGCCTCTCTTCCCCCCCACTGGGACACCCTTGGGTAAGATTTAAACATTTGGTTATACCAAGTGTTTCCCCAGGAAAACTCAGAAACCTCTTTATACCTTCACTTTAAGTCTCCAGTTTATTAGAATCACTTCATATTTGCTTAATGCACTAACAGCCTAGCAGTGTTACTCATTTTCTTACTATTTGTGTGTGTTTTGTAACCAGCAATTTTATCACCAGTAATCCAAAGAACCTGTGTATCTGTTGCTTTAATAAATTGTACTATTCATCAATCTAGCCGTGATCGTTCCCATTGAACGTGACTGGCCTGGGCATCTGCCAAATTAGTTATTAATAACAAATACTCTGATGGGTGGTTACTTCTACAATCCTTAGAAAATAAACTGTTGACCAAGTCTGAGACTAAGACTTGACTTAGCCACACCTAGACTTCTCTCAGAGAAGGAGTTTAGAAAGCAAGGGGGTCCTGTCTGAACCTCGTGACTCAATGGTAGGGTATCTCCCTAGCCACTCCTCAGACTCCTACTATTAACGCAACAACTATCAGAACCATATAGAAATGAGAAGTGCTCAACACTACAGAAATCAAGTAACTTATAAAATGGTCACACAATAGGAGGAGTTGGCTTAGATCCTTCTTCACATAATGCAGTTGCAAGTTCTCCTTGGTAAAACTGAGAGGAAAATCTCATTTACTGATGTAAAATATTTTTATTGAAGAAGGAGCAGTTGCATCCATGATGATATTATTTATGCGCTATCAAGTATTAACCGTTATCCATCTATCCAATTGTCAGTAATGTGATTGTTGCATAATAGTGATGACCTCAGTAACAGGAAATTTAGTGAACTGATCCTCTCATCTTTTTTTGTTGTTCAGGAGCAAACCGAGTCCAGGAGCCTGTAGGTTCGGTGATGCTACAGAAGATCACATTGGGTTTTTATTGATTGAGCTAATCAGTGTTTACCTTGCTTGACCTATCTGAGCTTAAAAGCCATTCCTGGTTCAGGTTTGCTGAGGTCTGGCTGGTTGCCACTGATTCTCAATTCAAGACCTTAGATACTCTAAGTTCTGGATAAAGGAACTGTATCTGTGACATTTGCCTTAATTACCAAGTCAATCAATGCAGTTATACTTTTTCCCTAACTGCCATGAAGTGTGTGGAGGTAAAGGATTGGCATGGTTTAGCCCCAGTCAGCAACCAAGCACCACGGAGCCGCTCGCTCACTCCCCCCTGGTGGGACGGGGGAGAGAATTGGAGGAGTAAAAGCGAGGCAACTCATGGTTTGAGATAAAGACAGTTTAATAGGTAAAGCAAAAGCTGTGCACGGAAGCAAAGCAAACCAAGGCATTCATTCACTCCTTCCCATGAGCGGGCAGGTGTTCAACCATCTCCAGGAAAGCAGGGCTCCATCATGTGTAACGGTTACTTGGGAAGACAAACGCCATCACTCCCAATGTCCCCCCTTCCTCCTTCTTTCCCAGCTGTATATGCTGTATGGTGTGGGACATCCCTTCAGTCAGTTGAGCTCAGCTGTCCCGGCTGTGTCCCCTCCCAGCTTCTTGTGCACCCGGCAGAGCATGGGGAGCTGAAAAAGTCCTTGACTAGTGCGAGCATACTTAGCAACAACTAAAACATCTCTGCATTATCACCACTGTTGGGAAGACAAACACCATCACTCCCAACATCCTGCCCCTCTTCGTCTTCTTCCCCCAGCTCTATACGCCGAGCATGACGCCATATGGTGTGGGACACCCCTTGGGTCAGTTGGGGTCAGCTGTCCCAGCTGTGTCCCCTCCCAACCCCTTGTGCCCCCCAGCCCCTTGTGGGTGGGGTGGGATGAGGGGCAGGAAAGGTCTTGGCTCTGTGTAAGCCCTGCTCAGCAGGAAGGAAACCATCCCTGGGTTATCAACACTGTTTCTAGTACAAATCCAAAACACAGCCCCATATTAGCTACTGTGGATAAAATTAACTCTATCTGAGCTGAAACCAGGACAAGGATATAGATAGAGACCCTTTTAATAATAAGATCCAATCATATGATGTCAAACAGAATATCTGCTGGGTCTCTTTAGTCACCCTGAAAATTTAAAAGCTGCTGATTTCTGGACTGTGATTACTGTTGATTCATTTTTTCCTACCATGTATGCGTCTATGCATTCTTTGTCTTGATGACAGGCATTAGCAGTTGTTTGTTAAGTATTTTTAGTTCTGTATTAAAATCTTTTAGTCTTATATCTATCAAAGGCTATGAATTTTCTGCCTTCTCAGTACTGCTTATTCATTAATCCTCGAGGACTGAATTTGGAACTACACAGTAGGAGCCTTCAGCGTATCAAGGATATAAATCAAAACTGGTAGTTAATGGACACTGAGTCAAGGTATCACACTTAACATAAATATTGGCCTGATAGTTTTCTTCATAAGCCTGGACTTATTAATATCTGTAGCTGCATTTCTTATTTGTTAACATTTGACTTGATGTGAGAATTGGGATTTGTTTACAGCCTCAGTGATTCGTTTACAGTCGAAGTGGCAGCGTGCCTAATATGGTAGCGCTGGGTTTTATTGAATAGATATATTGAATAATAATGGGATGGTAAATATTACAGTTCTCCATGTCTGCAGTTGTTCCACTCTGCTATGGAGGCTGTTAGGATTTCTAATCAGATGCATCTCAGAAACTATAAATGGGAATTTTACATCCTAACAAAACTGTTGGGACTGAAAGTATTCAAAACACCTTCCGTCTTCAGCGTGACATCGGAGCTACTTCTCATTTCAGCAGGTCCACTGTAGTTAATTGTATCATACGGTTACTAAATGTGCATGAATTTGTAATAAATTATTCCATGTATAAGAAGACATTTGTTAATTCATTGCTTGCAGTTTATTAGACTAATACATGTAGACTGCTTTGAGCAATAAATTACAAGATTAAGGCTTTTAATGTGTAGGGATATCATTAGACATTGTATGCTGGAAGTAGATTTGACAAATACTCTTTGCTAACGGGGTATATTTAATGGAAAATCTGCATGAATTAAATTAAATTGTTGTCATATTAAAGGATATAAAAACAACTAATGTCAAAGGTGTACGAGTGCTGTTGATTCAGAGTGTTATCACGTGTATATGATTAGGGAACCCTGTTGGCATAAATATTTCTTCAAATAAACAAACATGTAGACTTTCTTTGAAATTGCTACCATGCCATGGCCTGAATTATTCAGGCTTTTATATCTTTTTGAGCTCTGTAATGATGTTTAAGTATTTAAACATTAAGAAGCAGCAACCAGTTGGGATCACTGAAGCAGCTGTATGATAAATAGCATGAGCACTCACAGGCTGAAGGCATGACAAATCCAGCTGTTACCTGCGTTTGGGAAAGGAAAATGTTCTGCCTGTTTTTTTTGTTTTGTAGAGAGTAAAGAGAAATTTTAACGTGACACAAGCAGTTGTGTCTTGGGATCTGTGTGCCATGTAAAATACTGTTCTTTACCTATTATTTTGTTTTCTAATTTACCACCAAGATTACCATTTTTAGTAAGACAAAGGCAGAAAAGGGAATGGGAGAGCTTCAGACTCTCTTACAATATTTCATAAACACTGTCAGATGTTAACGTTGCAAATATGGAGGAAAATGACAGCAATGGAATAACATAAGTTAGCTTGGGTTTGGTGCAGCTTGATGAAGCTCTGATGAGCTATTACAAAACAACAAGGACAACTTACCAGCAACAACTTTCTTTTTCAAAGGAACAGCATGAAGGAAATCTGTGATCCATGTAACTGCTTAAAGCACTGCCATCCGTAATGCGATCTTTCATCTCTGTCTTGGAAAGCTGAATATAGAGACCATTTCTTGTATCTGCAAACACAGTTTGCTGTACAAATAAGTGTTTTTATTTGTTCATTTTAACTTTTTAAAAGTTTCTGCTAATTAGGCTTGCTTAAGCTGTATGCTGTGGCATATTTTATGAAACAGCAGGCTGATCTGTGGCTTAAGGATCCAGCTGAAAAGAGAGGTTAGTAAGGGCCATGACAGCCAGTGTCTCTGGGGGAATTTGTGACTCAAAACTCAGCCAAAGCACACCCTGAAGTAGAAACTCCACCGACATTTAAAATTATGCTGTACGTACTCCCTCGCTTCTAGGCAGCGAGTGCTCAGGTCAGTTACCCTGCCCTTTCCTGCCCCATTCCTACTGCTCTGGTAGGGTCTGGAGTAGGTGGCAGCACAGAAGTGGCTTTTTGTTCTTTTGTTTTAAAGCCTTTTGATTTGCCACCCTCTGTGTTTTGCAAGTGCTCTGACTTCTGTGGAAAAGATAGAATGATGTTTAATGTCTGATCTATGCTTAAGATTTGCAGTGCATGAATGATGCAGCTATATGGAGATGTTCTAAAATGGATTTTAGCGTTCCTGCTTTTTGTTTTGTTTTGTTTTGTTTTGTTTCAGGTATCTAATGTATTTCTTTTTAAACTCCATTTTCTGCTGCTTCTGTCTCCCTGAAGTTGGAAAATGTCTGGAATCAGGTGCATGCAAATAGGCATTAGCAAGTGCCTGGCTCTGAAACCTCCAGCATCTACTGAGGCAGGAAAAGCTCTAACTCTGCTGTATTAACTGTTATACATGAATAGTCCCATCACAGTGCAGTAGGGAATAGTGACATATACACAAAAACTATTACAGCTCATCATTCATTTTCCAGTAGAATAATTCATAAACATTCATAAAAGTTTTGCTATGCCAAGTGGCAAACTTCCCATCCGGCTACCCTGAAAAGCCTAAGATTTTTCATTTTACAATGTAAACATTTTATTATGACACTTTTTGATTAGAATCGCATAAATCTCTCAGCAGTGAATCTATTGCGTATATTTCTTGCTGAGAATGTAGCTGCAAGTAAGCATGCTCCGATATTCTTTATATGTAATTTACTTAGGGAAGGTATCAGAACAACAATATCGGAAATATTGCCTCCAAAATTATACAAAGAAGACTATTTTCAAGGGGAAAGAGAGCATAACACAAAAGGAGCAAATAAAGGCTTATTTGCTGTGTGTTGTTTACAAAACGTGTTGAACATTTTATTGAGTATTTCTTCCATGTGAATTATGCATGCACTCCAGTGCCTTTGGGAAGATGCAAAACACTATATATGATGAATACATGACCTGCTGATGTTTTCTAAGATACTGTTTTAAATGGAAAAATTAACAATTTCATATCTACCAAGGATTATTTTATTCCCTTTCAACATGGGTAAGCAAGAATATTGCAGTGAAGGGAAGATTTCTGACTGTGTTCTTTCACTGGAGCCTGCTGTGTGGCTTTGCAGGGATGTACTGCATATTGGTGCACTGAAACTGGGTTTCTGTAGGCTAAAAAGTTATCTTTTCCAGTAAGCTGCAACTGAAAGCAAAATGTGTCCGAATTTCTTTAATGATTCCAGTGAAGTCTGTTAACTTTTTAAACCTTTTCATGTCCAACGCCTGACTGGTGTTTGGTCCAAAACATAGATCCTTCTGGTGGACCAGCTGCACTTGCCCTTTTGAGACTAGCGAAAGCTATTACTGTGTGAAGTAGCCGAGGCTGGCACAGAGGCAGATTTTCAAATGTGGCAGTCTTACTCTCACTCCTGTGCTCACTGCTTTTTGTATCGCACCTTCTTACAGCCTTTCCATGTTAGATCCGAGTTTGGGGCACAAGTACCAAATGCATATTTTTTTTCCGCTTCGTAATTTCAATAAAAATGTTTCAATTTCTAAATGTAGTCGTAGCTGCAGCTTCATAATAAGACATTCATTCACTCAGTGAACCTTTACAAGGCATTTCAAATAACAAAGTACGCATTAACCTCTTTTGGACTATAGTTTAAGAAAAAATATGATGTAAACACCGTTTTTCCTTTGTTATTTGTGTGAATTGTAAATACTTTAATGAATGCTTGTGCAAAATTAAGTTAACATATCTCTGAAAGTTAAGTTCATTCTATGGAAAGGAAATTGAGTACAATGAGAAGTGACATCAACTAAAGTATATTGAAACACAGAATTCAGGAAACACACAGACAGATTCCAGCTCTCACTGCTGGCATCAGAACATGAAACTGAAACAGTATTTGTTATTAATCTCTTTCATGTATAAATGTACTTAGTCTTTTCATTGACAGTATGCTTCTGTCACGTAATTCACCTTACCAAGAAAAAAAAAATCCCAATTGTTTAGAAAGTATCATCATTAATTCTATGGGATACTAATCCTAGAATTCTCCAGAGCTAATAATTGCTCTGATTTATAGAAAAGCTTTTCTGGGAATTTTAAATCCCACTTTTGAACCTAAGCCTTGTTAATATATGGGGGAAAAGTGGATTTAAGCAAAAAAACCCAAACAAGCAAATAAAAAAACCCCACCAAAACCCCCAAGCATTCCAAGCTAACAAAGAGCAGTGTCAAAAAGCTAATAGTGAGCTCATACACCTGCTATACTTAAAAACAAAAAGAGTTTTACCTGACTCCTTCAAAATGCTCAGAATGCTCAGATGTTCAGCTCTTCCTTCGGTGCTCAACCACCACTCAAGGTCACAGGCATTGCCTAGAGCCCTGCAACAGGGAACAGGGTAGAAAATAAACAATGGAACAACTGAAACAAAAATCTACTTTTTTTGTTGTAAGATTTTTTTTTAGATTATATTCTTTTGATCATAGAGACCAAATTACCTTAGAATTACAATTAAAAGTTATTATTTAAAAATTATTATTAAATGTTTTCAGTTGGGGGGAGGGATTTGTTTTAACCTAATTAATTCGAATAAGGTTAATGTGAGTGAGTTCTAGTAGAAGCTCATCATTTGGATGAGAAATTAATTGCTGAAGTATAACATACTTTCGGTAACAACACTGTGCTAGAAAGAGTCTATCCCTAATAGCGCCTGGCAGCACTGTGCACTTCTGTCCTTCTGCAGGACAGTCTCCAAGATGAGCAAGTCTGAGGTAACCTGGAGGTGGAGGTGCAGCTCTGAAGGCTCACCCTTGCACTGAGGGTACCTTTTCCAAGAGGGGGTATGAAGGCCATGGTACAGTACTGGGGGTACTTGCCAGCACAGCCAGTAGAGGAGTCACAAATGGCAGAAGTGACCTGTAGTTTGATTTAGTCAATGGCAGAAAACCCAGTGAGGTCTATGTTGTTATTCTTGCCCTGAGAAGTGGAGGATTAATTTGCTGGGAAAAGGTTTCCGCATGCCAAGAAGAAACATAGTTAAAAATTGTTAAAATGGAGGAGACTGGGAGGTCAAAACTGGCACAAGTAATGTCTTGTCATTAGGAATAGAAAAGTAGAGAGTATTACTGGTGCCTGAGGGTGGAAGGAGATGGGTATGCATATAGATACAAAGTTATGTAGAACTGTTTTGTAGGGGAGAGTAAAGCATGTGAAAAAAGGGCAGAAAATGGCTGGAACTCTGCTTAGAAATTGCTTGTAGTATTCACTGTCTATTATTTTTCTAGCAAGGGCAGTTGCCTGAATGGCATTGCTTTGCCTCCCGGTTGTTCAGAGGGCAACAGAGAGGGGAGATAAGTGTGGAGAAAACAGCAAACTGCTGGACTAATTTTTCTGAGGCTGTTCTGTTGTGACTGTTCCTCTGCAGGTGCACTACCAAAAAAAATTAAAAGCGATTCTCACTTCCTTCTGGTCCTCAGAAGTCACAAAGAGTATTTGTATCAGCTCAAAAGTTAAATTCTTAAGCTAGTTATGGGAAAGAAGAGATGGAGGATTTTTAAAATATAAACACAGATTCAGTTACAAAGTGTTTTTTTATCAAGTGCCTAGCTAACTAAACATTCAGGTTGTCAATTAAAATATAAGCACTTCAACAGTAAACACAGGGTTGCAGTTCTTGTGTTATTTTCACTGTAAAATTTGGTGGTTAAGGTAGAGTGAAATTTCTAGGTTACATCCTTGTTTGTTTATTTACCGTAATGTAGATGACTCTGATGCTCTTTTGCTCTGAGCTGTTCAGATTATAAATCTTCATTGGAGGATTTAGGGGAATACAGTATCAGACTCCATCCATGGAAACTGCGTGTTAAAAAAGTGCAGCAGTGTCTGAGGGGTATGGCTGCATTCCCTAAAAATACATGAAATGCATGGAATATAATCATATATTCCCTGAAATACGTGTAAGGAAAACATGAGTTCTTGATATTCATCTGTTTTTTTCAGGGCCATCAGTCCTTTCTGTTTACGCGATTAGTGTTCTCACGTAAATTAATACCCAGCTCTGACAAAAAGGTGAGTATGAGGAGTCAGATGGTCCAGAAATTCAAAGTTTCAAATTCGGCTCTTCATGGTCTTGCATGTTCAAGTAAAATGCTTCCAGGGCCCCAGTTACTTGGGGCACTTTTGTTTTTATCCATTTCCCTGCCCTTTTGTTAGGGCAGAGGCTGTCTCCCGCATTTCTGTGGAAAACCTTGCTCCCTGGGGCTGTAGCCAAGGTGAGGATCTACAACCAAATAATAATAATGTCGGATCTGAAGGATTAACAGGATCTGTTTCTTAGATACTCATTTAAAGGGTGTATATATGTGAAGAAAGTTATAGAATATGATATATCTCTTTAGAAAATTGACTACATGGCAAAAAGCTAAGTGAAAGCTTTGGATGTTGAATATATAAAATAACCTGAATTATTTTGCAAGGGCAAAATACCAGTTTTGTCATTCACCTTGTCAGTAGCCTGTTCAAGTTAATTTGAGAAGACATACAAGCCTCTGAGATACATTATATGATGAGTCAGCCAGAGACTTAGAGATGTAGTCTCAGGGAAAAAAAATTTTTTACGGAATCAAGATCGAAAATTGGGTTGTTATTATTATGCAGTAGTTGGAAGAGGTAAGCAATCCCAAATGTTCCTACTGTCTGTACATTGTGCTGGAAGGAAGAAAGCAGGTTCAAAATGTTCAGCATCGCCACAAAAATAGTTCTTCATGTCCTGAACTTAATTTCTCTCTTAAACTTTTTTTTGAAAGTTGTTAAACATCTAACTTAAGTTAAACTTAAACTAAAAGAAAAAAAAAAAAACACAAAAACAAACTAAAAAAAAAAAAGGTCAGATAAATAGGAGCCACAGTAACAAAATCACCATTCCTCCTCCACAAAGAGCAACAATAAGAAAAAAGTCACCTGTAAAACCAGGCAAGTTCTTGTATTCAAACATCATTGGGATGAGAGATATATGGATCTCATGTTTGTGGCTTATGCCTGGTAATGAAGGAAAGCTTGAAAGCAACACTTACAGGTCATCCAGAAGCAAGGGGGAATTGATACAAGTTGCTCTTGGGGAGTTTCCGATTGGACACCAGGGGAAAATTTTTCACAGTGAGGACAGTCACCATTGGAATAATCTCCCCAGGGAAGTGGTTGACTCGGCCACGTTGGACACCTTCAAGAGTCGTCTGGACAGGGTGCTGGGCCATCTTGTCTAGACTGTGCTCTTCCTAGAAAGGTTGGACTAGATGATCCCTGAGGTCCCTTCCAACCTGTGATTCTGTGATTACTGACTATTATTGAACCAGATCTTCCTCCCCACTTTTTGTAATGGAGTTTACAGTGTAAAGAAAATACTGAAAAGCAATTGCAAATGTGACTTGCCCACCAAAAATGCATATGTGTGCATTTTAGATGTAGGATGTAGTATTTTCTTTTGTAAACTGGTCTGTCTTGATCTTCTGTTTCCCAAAAATGTCCTTATCCTTCACAAGCTTATTAGATACATTGTCCACTGCTGTGCTAACATTACTGAATAATTTGGCATTGAAAGAGTCAGTTAAAATGACTGCTACATCTGTGTACCCCCTTTCTGGTTTTTCTTAATGAGGAGAGACACCTCAAGGTACTCATAAAGCGATCTAAAGTAAGCACCAGAAGAATAATATTGGCATAGATAGTAACTAGAAACAAAGTTTATCTCACATGGCTTTTGGAAAATGCCTTTGTGTAAATAGGTCTGAGTTAAGTTCTTATGTGCAAGTGTTCCTCTCAAATGTCCATGTTTAGTGGCTAGTTGGTTATTTGATATTCAGACAAAAAATTCACACATTACTTCAGGGTCATAGTATAGACATGGCAGGATGATTTTTAACTGCTGTACACATTGTTTAAACACCTAGGGTAACAATAAATGAAAGTGCTTTACAGAACTTGTCACAAGAATTGATAAATTGCATCCTAACTTCCTTCTTAGGTGATTACTCTTGTGCCTATGGATCTCTGAAAGAACTCACTCAACTGTAGTATTTCAGAAGAAACTGAAATGCAGTTCTTGAAAGCTGAAAAGAAGTGCCAGTTTTTGCCTCATTGTTATGTTTGTTTTTCCACATCAGTGGTAGGGAAGCCTGGACAGGAGGAACCAACTGAAATATTCCTGAGAGAGACCAAAGGGTTAATTAGACGTTTCCAGATAGCAAAGGCACTTGTCTTTTTGCCTTGATGCTGTATAAACTTTGAAATAAAATCAAGTGCGAGATGCTTTAGTGTTTATGAGGTGTATCAATAATAGTGGCTTCTAAAAGGGAGATTATAATAGTTTATAGTGACTTCTTCGTGAGCTGGCTCTGCAAGAGGTTTCATACCATTGAGTAGCAGCTTGGTGCATGAATTTGGAGCCGAAGTTTTCACTGGATCCTCTGGAGAGTGATTCAGAATATTTTAAAAATAATTTTAACTTATCCACATAGATTCAAGGCCTTCAAAGAGCACCTAATGACTGCCTGAATGTTTGCTAACTATATAGGGAGCTAAGCTTTGAGCCTAGGTGCCTCACTCAGACATCTCAGGTTATATGGTGTGAGCCACCATCCCATCTTCTCAGGCTTGGGCATTAATTCAGGTGAGGTTACACACACACTGTACCAATGTACAAGAGACTGGGCATGATCAAAGATGGGGATCATCATGGAAAGATTTGGATCCATTGCCTGATGTAGGTAATTCTTTTAAGACTTACAGATTGCAGGAGAAGACCAATATTCAAAATTCTAATTACGAACATCTTGATATAGAGAGTTTACTTTAATTAGCTTGGTATCAGGAAGTTTGGACATGTGTTTTTAATATTCTACTTTCTTAATAGATAGATTGCTCTGAAAAGGTGATGATTTGGTAACCCTGAGAAATTTAGTAACTGTCTTACCATAAACTGCATCAATTTCAAAGCACTTTTACATAATTGAAAATGTTACTTATTTTGATACTGTACCAATAAGGAAATGGTTCTACTGAAACCACAAAGCTCAGAAAAGAGTTTTGGAGCAGTTTTAAAAGAAAAATGGAAAGATTTTAAAATGTCAAGTAAAGTTGAGTAATTCTCATAATGAAATGGAAACCTAATTTTTTTTTTTTAACCTAGCTCAAAGTAAGAGAATTTCTGATAACTCTGATTCTCAATTGACTGTAATTATATTTAACAGAATATGGTCCTCTGGCATTCTGAAGATAACCCCACCTAGCAAATGGTGAAAGATAATCTAAGTCAATATGGCTAAATGAGAACCCCCAAGTCAGGATTTTCATACATTTTATAGTAAAAGTTTATGTCAAGGCTATAAGAGAAACGTTGCCCTGATTAATCTTTTAAAGATACAGTATGCAGTCTGGCTTAGAGAAGTGTGTAAAGTTTATCCATGTTGGTCCTTTATTCTGAGACTGAGGTCTAAACAGCAGTGATTTTATTTAGTTAGTCAGTTATTTTAAATACAGAGACAGCTAGTACAAATTGAACGCAAAAATGCTGAATGCAAAGCCATAAATTTCATTAGGAATAAACTATAAGAAACAGACCACCTGAGAAGCTACATAGCTTTTCCTGAGTTGTGCAGTTCTGTAGAAATGGAGTAACTTCAACTCCTCAGGTATTTACTAGTTGGAGATATTAGTACTGGAATTTGTGTTTAATGGTGTTTTCCAACCAATATATGCTGATGATTGAATTTAATTTCTAAGCATTGATAGATTAGTGACTAGGGAAACTTGAGAGCTGATATAAAATGACTTCAAGTTTCTAATACCTATAACAGAAACCAGATAAAAAATTACAGAGGAATCTAGCTACAGCAGAAATACAGGCAGAGGCCGAAAGAAACATCTTAAAAATACTAAAATAAACATTGAGAAAATAATTTATTTATGCAATGATGAAAGGATCTAGCTTTAAAATTGGACCTAACCTTCCTTTTCATGTTTCAAAAATATTTTCCAAGATGTTTATACAATAGCTAAAAATAACTATGTGTTTCCTATATAATAGGAGGAGTTATGTGTTCTCAAAAATTATTAATTTTAACTATTTATATTGTTTTAAGTTGCTTGGTTGATGTGCTATGGCACCTAGCTAGGTACGTTTCAGCTGAAGCCTTAGAAAAATTATCTTCAAGCCATTTGCAGAAACGTTATTCTTACTCATTAAGATTGAAACCAAGAACCTATCCAAAATGTCATGATCCAGAAAGCTAAGTTTTGCAAGTCTTGTTTGATAATGTAACATCTTGGAAAGAAACACAGATTGCTCTAAGCTCCTCAGAGATGAAAGGAGGGTAGATTATAGAGCGAGTGGGAGTGGAGGATCTATAAAGTATATAAGTATATGGCTTTTGTTCAAGAAAAGCCATGCGTCTAAATAATTGAAACTTTTCTTGTGGGTCCTTATAATAGTGCTGCAACAGAGAAGGGGGAATTGCAAGGGGCTTCTTAAGTCTCCTGCTGCCGCATACGAACATTTTCAGAATTGTAGTGAGATTTACCTCAAAAGTAGTTAGATTTCTCTTCAGTATGCTGATTAGAATATTGACTTAAAACCTTGCTGCTGTAAAGGCTTGAATCCTTTTCCTAATTTTCTTCCTGGTAATCCATGGGTGATTTACATTGTGCCTTTGCCAACTTTGTTCTTTATTGCAAGAAGCTCCTGTTTTACAGAGTTTAGAGCAACCAAATTCTTTCCTAACCTGGTGTAAACCAATGAAGTTAAATCTAATTTCTTGCTACATGTTTGTTTTCTCAGTTATTCAAGTAGCCTTGTTTTTGTATCTGACCTGTTTGACTTAGTTATTGGGCATGTGTCACTACAACTGTATTCTAGGCAGAGAACTGGGAGTGTTTTGTTTTGGTGTAGGGTTTTGGTTTTTTGGTGTGGGTTTTTTTTTTTTGTTTTGTGTTTTCTTTTTTACCCCCTTAATCTGTACCTTACCCTTCATGATAGACACATCTTTATTTATCCTACATGGCACCAGGAGACATTGATCATTCTGTAATAAGCTACTAAAGTAAATTCTTACTTTCTTTAGCCTTGTTCAGACAGGAAACTCCCACAATACAGTGGATCTTCGTTCTAGCTGACCTGCAGCTGATTGAGTTGTGCCATTGCATTTTATCTGATTTCTTTTCAATGAAATAGCCCAATCTTTTTCATACTGCAGTACATCCCAACATCATATCATAAGTAAATGTCATTGGGACCTCCTTCTGGTAGGTGGAAGTCTTTAATGAAATACTGATTTTTAAAATTTATCCTCTAATTCAAGTAAGTTTTTAATCCTTTTGTCGTATCTACAGAAATATATGAGGCCATAAGCATCTTTATCTATTACACAGAGGCCTTTTTTAAATCAACTGTTATACTGTTAGAAATATACTCACAGGAGTAAATAAAGCCCAATATGCAAATGAATACAATACTAAGGAATGACGCTTCTGACAGGGAGTGTAGTAATTACTGTACCAATACTAAAGTATCTTAGCAGCTGTTCAGTGCTTCCTGAAGCAGGAATTGAATATTTGCCTGTTACTTTAAGATGGTATGTTATACTAAAAAGATATCCTTGGTAGGGAACATACAGTGTCTATCTCAGGACAAAAAAAATACTCTATAAATTTTGATTACAAGCAGCATTGGATTTTTAGCTTCCATCCATACTTGGCTTAAATAGTTCTGTCTTCACATTTTTGCAGAGAGGTTTACTGGTGCTAAATTGTGTTAATTTTTGGTTGCTCATGTATTACGTTCATCACTTTAACCTCTTACATTGTAATTAAGTTCCTTACAGTTACCTCTATTATTAATAAATATTAGGTAAACGTCTGGAAATATTTTTCTAAAAAAAAAGGGTTGCTTCTCTCTACTCTTTATTTTCTCTTCTATATAAGTTTAATTTTCCTCAAAACTCTTGGTATTTCATTATATTTTACCTTAATTTTGTGCTTTCTCGTTTGTTTATAGGTAGAATTTTTGATGTTGTTTGTACTACAAAACAGAAAATGTCCTTGTAAAAGCATAATCTGCTTGTGGTAATGACATAGATGAGATCTTGGCTGTACTGAGGTCTCTCAAGGGGAACTTCTTGCTGCCTTCACTGACTGTGCTATTTTGCCCCAATTGAATAAGATCCTTTGGATATGAACCACTATTACATTTTCATTGGTCTCACATTATTGTTCTCCCCAATGTAATATCGTATCAACAGCACAATTATAAATGTATGGTTTTGACTCACTTTCAAAATGAAAAACTTTACTCATCTTGTCAGGGATTTTTCAACTGATTCCTCTTGCTCATTCTGCTTACTTTTATTCTCCAATCTGTTTTCACTCCCTTCTGACATTTTAAAGTTGATCGGAACTCAAAAGGAAATGCAAACCCAACACAAGGTTTTTCCAACACCTTGAAAACTAAGTAAACCTGTGGACTCAGGAATTTGCTTTCATCTCACTCCAAATTAGGAATACTGGTAACACAGATTTAAAGCATGTCTCTAGGACTTCGGAAGTTGTGCTGACATACTTTAACGTGTGACAGTTTTTAAGGTAGCCATAGTTCCATTTTACAAGTGTCAGCCCTAACTGTGTCTCTTTAAATAGCCCATTACAGACCCCTAATAGGAAAATTTGCAGCTCTCAGCTGCTTCCCTATATGCATAATGCAGAAAGAAATCAGACATCTCGTGTGCCCTCTGGCTTGGAGACTTTTCCCATTCAATTAATACGCACTGAATTAGATGACAGGTTTATTAAACAAGTTTTTAATAGATGAAAGATTTTATAGCCTTGTGATATGAGTTATTGGCAAAGCCAAACATTTTCTGAAATAATGTTTCTCTGTTATTTACTGAGAGGTAGAAAGAATATTTTCTGTCATAGCCAGATAGCTGATCTTCCAGTCATACACTTGCAGGTTTGCACATACATGCATGTGTTTAAGAATGCATGCATACTTTGCTTCTCCTTTTAACATGGAATAAATGTTAACCAGGACACTGATTTTAGTCCTCCACCATCAGTAGTACGACACAGTTCAACAGTGGATCTGAAGTTTGCCATTATTGCTCAGTTTTGACTTAGAGCTCTTTGTTTTGGGCTATCTCTTGGAGTTATTCAGCCATGGGAGCTAGACTGCAAGTACAGGCCTCCTGAATAACAGTTCTAATATGACCAAAACATGAATCAAATGTTCAGCCACATTAGAATAGTCTCTCTCCAATGCAGTGATTGAAACTAGGGTCTGTTTTTAATATAAGAGAAATTTAGCAAGTCACACACTTTATGGAACTCCAGACAAAGGTTATTTTCTGTTTATCTGGTAAACTCACATTTTCAGGAATTTGACTGCAGTTCATAATTTTTAGTGTGAGGCTAATGAACACCTAGCCTGAACCCAGGAAGGAATCAGTGCCATAAGGTGAGGACAACTGAGAGCCAGAAGTCTTAATATCCACCTCTTCTAACTGGTACTGTAATGATGGCTGGAGTAAAAGAAAGGCAAGAAAACAGGAAATAAATAAAGAGCCAAGAGATGATGTAAATGTGAAGGAAGCATGTAAAGTGAACTGATAGAAGAGGAAGAGAGCAATAAAATTTAATATGCACTATGGGAAGGTTCGTTTGCTGCTGTGGGGATTTTTCAGTGCTTGAAGAAATTGTACTGGGAGATATTTGTGCTCAGTGGTGTCTGCAGTTATCTACATTCATCCCATGTTAGCAGAGGTGAAGTTGTTTAGATTCTTCAGTCTGAGCTCCCTAAAATGGTTTGTTGCATTCCATAAGGATTGGTTATTTTCAGGTAGATGTAGGAACTTTGTGTGAGAAATTCTTGAGCTGTTTCCACTAGAGAAACTGATTTTAAAGGGCTTTGGTCAAAATAACAGAATCGAATAAATCTAGGAATGGGTACGAACTTTTGCTAAGCCTCTGAACAACCTTTAGCAAAATGTACTAGTTTTCTGTTATTATTCTACCTTGGGACTCCAGATTGAGGGTCAAGGCTTTACTTGCTTAACACTTTTCTTCTGTACATCAATAAGAATCTAGTTGTCTTGATAGACAGCTTTCAACCTAATAGCTACAGATGGCAGGAGTAGGATGAATCAGGGGCAAAGGCTGTTGGGATATAAAGTGTGAGCAGGCAAATACAAGGGAAGGAGGAGAAAGTTCAGCTCAGTGTGCTCTGTGCAGCATTTGTTTCTCTTATTGCTCTGTGGTGTTCAGCTCTAACTTACCTGAGCTTAGTGCAACTCTATATCTGTAAATCTGTGATACTGGCTTTTTAGAAAACACAAAATTCTTTTACTGATAGTGTTGTTCCAATAAAAAGCATGTAATATGTGCTGCTTGACCAAAAATTTCTAATTGATGGTCTTGCAAGAAAGCTGTCAGCTGGATTAATTTATCTCAGCCAGTGAAATATAAAGCAATCAATAATAAAGGGTAAAATAAATGACTAGAAATAGGTGTATCTGATTGTTCAAATGAAGCATACCATATGCATTACTATGCTTAACAGCATGTGAAATGCACTTCAGATACGACATTGATACTAGTTTACTAAATTATGAAGCATAGCAGAGTGAACAAGGCAACATTAGTGGACAGCATTATTTAATCTAAGAATCTCTTAAAAAAAAAAGACATTTATGTTTGTTGCTTTGTGGTAATTGTGACTGCAGACTTCCTAATTTTTAAATTGTCTCTCTCGTTCCTCAGAGGACTTGAGCTGCTTCTGACTTCAGCTGTGTTCACAGCACAGTGACAAAGCTAGAACCATTGCTCCTTTGAGCTCTAGGGCACTACCCTGAAAGTAGTCTGAAAGTCACAAGAATATCCAGTTCCTGCTGACTCTTATCCAGGGAAGGAGAGGATGGATCTGCAAGACAGTAACTAATCTTAAATTGTCTTCTCCTTAACGTTCCCTCCTGATGGTTGGGTTTATTGGTTTCCCATGCCTGTCTGGAATGCCCACTGTTATAAAACCTTAAGCAGGAAACTATACCTGGCTAAAAGCTAATATGGCTTTTGGCAATATAAAGAGTAATGGGAACCTACCTAGAGAATTCTCTTCAAACAGGGACTACAGATTAATATAAATGTGAAGGGATTAGGTGTTCTTAACAAGTGATCAATCAGTAACAAATGACCCATGGTGAAGATTCCAGCCAGATCTTACAAAGGGATTCCTGGTTTTTGATTTCTAATATTCCTAATCTGTTCCAGAATTTTTATCTGTTCAGCACTGTTGTTGAAATCCCAGCCAATCTCAGGTTACTAGGAAGCAGCATGGGAAAGGAATGTCTTTCAGCAGCTATAGTTGTGACAAACAGGGTATCAGCTTGTTTTGGTCTTTGTCTGGTGGTGCTTCTTTCTCTGTTGGCTCAGGATCATGTTTACTTATGACCCTTCTTTGCTCCAATGCTTATGCTGGACCTACATGTGGTCAAGCTGCTGAGCTGCAGAAAACATTACTTCAGCCTACATGGAACCTGTGTACCAAGAAATTGGTTGGTTTAAAGTATCATCTTTCCTGGAAACGTTTGTTCAGTTGTGGGAGGAAGAACAGAATTTCTTGGGAGTTGCTCTCTGAGGCACTAGATAGAGCCACTTTATCTCCACTTCTTGCAGAGCATGCTGTTGTCAATAAAAGAAGTTATCTTAATTGCCAGAAGCAGCCTGACAAAGAAAGTATGCATGCCAATATTTTCCTCTGCTAGAATAAACCACGCAAGATTGTTTTCACCATTGGTGAATCATACTCAGGACATGAAGATGGAATAATTCTAAAATAATTTATTACACTGCTTCTAAGAATGGTTGCAAATCAAGCTTGCAGGCATTAACTGAATACAGACCATAGTTTGGAGAATACAGGAGTTTGGAGAACAATCCTCCTAAAAAAAGGACTTTTTGGGTAGACTTTTTCGTGATAAGCATTTCAGTTCTTGAAAAAAAAACAAACGGTAAACTTTTTCTCCCTGTCTTTAATGTTAAACTAAAACTAGGAATATTTTACTTGTAGCTCTTGGTTATGGTTTTCTAAACTATTACTTGTCCTTGAGAACCATTATATGCTAGAGCAATTCTTTCTTTTTTTGTTCTTCAAAATGGGTATAAGTGTTTATCTTCACAAATCAGTGAAATCTTCTTAAAATATACAAAAAGATTTAACCTCAGCCACAACTTCACTATTATTAATGCACATTATTTGGATAGGGGCAGTACCATGAGGGACAGGGGTGGCATACTTTTTATACAGAATTAGAAATAGAAAAGGAGACATATTATATAGCCCTTATGTTGAAGAAGGTGATGAGTCAGCAGGTGCACAAAGGAAGATGAAGAAATGGGAGACTGATATCGTTTTGTCAGTAAGGTAAATGGTGTTCTCAACACACCAGCTGGTCAGCTGGTTTGTGTATTGTTTTTGAGGATGCTAGAATAAAAAGTAGCTTTTCAAAGGCAGGTAAGAAAAGATAGGCTTTCAGGTATTTGCAAGCACCTCCTTCAAGCATAAAGTACAGGAAAAGGCCATTCTATCTGAAATTATGCCTTCTGAAAATTTGATGAGCAGGAGATGGAAGTTGATGCCACTGGCTGCTCTGAGTCAGCTTCTTGTCAGAGACTCAATTCATTAAGCTCTTCCAGTTGAGGGGAGTGGTATTCCTGACTTTCACGTAGAGATGGCTCTTCGTCACATTGGCAGAGGTCTTGATTACAGCGATTTTACATTGAAGGCCCTATCTTGAACTGCACAATATTAATCTAGGTGAGAACACGGTGAGAAGAGAATCAGGCTGTTTCTGGACACTGAGTATGTAGATGGGAGTGACTTTAATATGAAGGCCTGACACGTATACGTAAATTCCTCTACCTTCATTTGAAGACCATATAGTTTTATATAAAGTAAATTTGACAACATCATGCCATTTGTAGATTTGGAAGACAATGTATGTCTCAATATCATCAGTCCTTTAATTACCTCGGTAAGCATGATGCTTAGTGGCATTTCTGGTTAAAGTCCTAATTAGACTTCTTTGTCTAATGAGCATGTGAAGGTTTGGCTTGTGCCTTATTATCCTACTCATTATTATGAATGATAGGGCAACTGTTTAAAGCCTCCAGTTTTACACTGCAACATAATTATTTATGAAAAGGCCTTGCCCCAGATATGGAAATAATGATAATTACATTTAATCTTTTCATGGTTTATGCATTTTTTTTTTCAGTGAAACAGATGTCTATAGGACACTAATTGCCAAGAGGGGAACTGCAGTACACTACCAGACAGGCTTATTGAAAAGATATGAACCTGAGATTACTTTTTTTCATATCCTTGGTATCATTAATTTTCTTCTTCATGTATGTACTGTTTATGTGCTTGACTTCATGTCATATGCGTATTTTATAAGCGCATTTATTACTTGGTTTTAACAGCTTACAAAGATTTACAAGAGAACTACATAAAGCTGCTTGTTTAGCACCTGTAAATCTGGCTACTGTTGCTATTTCTGCACTAATAAGGGCACAGAGACTGCTCAATATCAGGTATGCCTCAAAAGTGTGTGTTTAAAGGTTAGCAAAAGGCAGCTACTGGGTTTACACCAGTTAGGGTAGCTGGCAATATTCTGGCACTTCCTGTGTACTGCTTGAGAATGTCTCCTTTGGCTAATTTACCATGCTTTCCTGATATATTCTGCCATAGGATGCAATAGTCTTAGTAGATGCCAAAATGGGAATTTTCTTTTGTAATTGCATGATGAGCTGATCTATTGTTGAAATGGACTTGAAAGAAGTAAAACTGTTTAATGGGACACGACTGCCTTTTTGAAAAAGACTACGGGTAACTTTGTAGTATGTTAAAGTTTAAATAAAGTTTTAGCAAACTCATGATGAACATACTTTTGTGCTCCCAGCAGGAAGGGTGGTGAAATGGCCTCGTTATGGGCTACGGCTAAGCTGGAGAGCTGCCTGGTTTTACAGCATTTCTTTCTTCGCTGTTTAAGTGTGAGTGGTATTTGCAGCATTCTTAAATCTGAAAGCCATTGCTAATTACTTTTTCTGATGCAGAGGCAATGGTCCTGTGCTTTGTGTTAGGCAGTAGGTCGCAGTGCAGAGTGAAGTAGAAGCCAGCAATATGCGAAGGAAGTCAGTGTTTCCATCCTGTTCCCAGTGAAACGGTGATCTTATCCCATGAACATCACCTGGATTTGTGATGAAGAAAGAATGTAAGTTTCATTGTAGGAGTATTTGAATGATGACTGGGTGCACACATTTGGAAATTAATGAATTTCCAGCACTACAGCACAGGTAGTATTTAATGATTTCTCTTGTCAGCTGCCATCTCATAATTTAACATCATGAACAGTGGATTTATTTTGATTTCAGTATAAATCTTAATGTCTGTCTAACTGCATTGCTGGCAAGACAAGGAGGTAACAAACAAATGGATGAAGAGCTCTTCTGGTTTAATCTTAGGTAACCCTGAGTGTCATTTCACCAGTTTAAAACAGTGCTGATGGATCACTTTGTTCACTGAGAACATGTGGATAATAAAACGGAAAGCAAGAGGCCAAGAGCAGAAAACAAGAATATGCAGATAAAAACATTGTTACCATATGCCACTATTTTTGTTGTTGGCACTCAGCTGTTCTAAGAAAATACAGCAGAACTTAATGAAGGGAAACATTCTAACAATTGCTCCGGCTCCTCAAAAAGAAAGGGACCTTGACAACACAAGGCAAAATTGTCTCTCCAAGACTTTGAACCTCTCTTATGTGAAATGCATTTGGAGGTATTAAATCAAGCCTGGTGCATATTGTACCATGGTAACGTAATTTTAGCACAAATGTCACTTGGAATTACACCGTTCCCCAACGGTGATGTTTTGATCCCTCCATTTAGGATAACATTTTATACCTTATCGCTGATGCCTGCTTCCCTGATGCTCAGATAACCATGTATCTCTTGTTTTCTGGTAGTTACCCCAAGCTATGCATACAGCAAACTCATTCTTCTTTTTGCCATGGTATTCTACAGTCTTCAAAATCATGTACAGTGTCTTTCTTCAGTTGCTGAACTGTATAGCACAATGTGACTTTGGTCACTAGAGTTACAGTTTCATTTTCAACAGTATTTAAAAAACCAATTCAGAAAAGAATTAATGGAAGAGATTATTAGACTTTTTATTTCTCCATAAATCTGAGTCACAGTAAAAGGAATGCTTTGGATATAACATTTTTATCCTTATCCATTAATACTGTCAGTAGTAGCGTTTTAAATCCTGTTTTTATGAGTAGAGTATTATGAAGTAGAATGACTTCTTAAGTAAAGACATCTACTTCGTTATTTAAGTTATGATCTCCTCTTTCCTCACACTTCTCTTTTGTGGGTTGCTTTTCTTGACTGGCTTTTTGTATGTTCTAAATGCACATAGCTTATTTCAGCAATTCTTTATAGCAAGGTAGGTAACTAGGGAAGATGCTGAATGGGGGATACTTTTGTCATGGAAAAAAAGCCCACTCATGGAGCCATGCTGAGTAGTCCTGAACGTTTAAGTAGGTAACTGCAAATATGGATACCACTTAGTCAATATTCTGATGGAAATAGAAACTTTTACTTTCTCAAGTTTATTCTTTGCTACTAATTGGACATCTTTGGGTTTGTTAGTATTAGTGAAATAATCTTTTTTTTAAGCCTTAACTACTTTAAAGCTACTTTAAAGTCTTTGCACTGTTAAATCCTGGCTTTATAACTGAAGGTGCATAAAGCTGAATCAAATATTTATTAGCATGCTCACAGCCCAAGGTGGATCCTCAGCTATTCAGAGCCACCTTAATGTAAAAAAAGAGGATATATAGCTGTCCTAGAAACAGACATTGCTCCTGCTACAATGAGCTGCATGACATTAAGACTGTGCAGAATTCAACTGTTCTTCTTGGATAATGTTTCTAGGTAGTTACAGTGGTTAGTAGTGCCTGCTGAAACACATCGCTGAACTATATGCTGTGGAATATTCCATTTAAACAGTACATGAATTAGCAAGAGATTCCTTGAACATGGCTACATAGTTTTCTACTTCTAACTACATGAACTGTTTAAAAATGATATTCTATTGAATTTTCCCAACACTAGGTGAATTGTTGAAGATGGCAATATATAACTTTTATTTGCAAGATATTTACAATAATTAAATTTTTAAATCTAAGTATAATCTTTGTATTCATGTATTAGAAGCTGAAAAGGGAGACTAACAGGAGCAACACTGCTTATGACGTGAATTTTTTTCCCTTAAGATTAATTCAGATCAATATGAGCATAATCAATTCACCTGGCTGCAGTCAAAATTCTGGTGAAATCACTGGAAATGTCATGTGTATATGAGATGTCTAAAGGAATTAATCAAAATGCACAAAGTCTATATCATTACATAAGCATTATGAAGTAAGTTTTAAGGGATTCTTATACTGAATGAAAGATATATGTAGAGCAATACGTAGAACTGCTGTTAAGGCAATTAGTGTTTCCAGGAAATTAGACATATTTCTCTGCATTATTTATTTTTATGGAAAGCTTGCCTGTTCATTACCTCTTCATTTCAGCACATTTCTGTAGCCCTTCTTAATATACATATATATACAAAAAACTGCAACTCCTTCCTGAGTGACATTCTCTTTACTAAGACTACTGGTAAACTATAGAAGATGTCAGAAAAACCTATATGGTGTTTTTATGAACTTGGTTGAAGGCATGTGTGTTTTTATTATACCTTTCTGTTAAGAATTAACTGTGGTTAAGCTTCTTCTAAAGCACTGTTTTATAAAATCACATAATCTCCCAAAGAAAGAGATACTGCTAAATTGTTCTACCATCATCACCATCTGGATAGAAAGATTATTGATATTTTTCTCATTATTCATTAAAATCTACAAAGAACAAATGTATCCTTTGGCAAAAAAGGTGAAATAAATGACAGCTATAGCTAGCACACTCAATAACGAGAGCTTAGATGTTGCTTTCTGTGCTTTCCATGCTAACTCAGTTCAGTTCTGTAGGAGATAAGATATAATTTCCTGTGAAATAAGAAAACTGAGGCATGATTATGTGTGTAAAACTGGACAGACAAAGCACAGAAAAAGGATAATTGATAGAAGCAGTGTATCCTTAAATGTAGCACTCCCTGTATACAATAGGAGATTTTAATATGTATTCTTATTGCCTCAAATCTTTTTTCCATGATGCAGCATTCAAATGATTTGAAATAGAACACCTTTCTACCAAAAATTTTGCAAAGGAAAATATACTTAAACCTTTCCCAAAAGCTTCCTTATTCTTTGAGGTACAATCTGAACCTGATGCTGTACATCAACATTTGCATAGTAGTTTGAAATTGCTTCAGGGTTTCACAATATTTCCACAGTAAAGACACTTAATTTTCTGAATACTCTCTTGGACCGAGTTGCACTTTGCAAGCCATGCTGTTGTATGTACATTGTAGATGGTAAGCATGGCCAGGTAAACTCTGTTCCTCTCTATTTTCTGCATTTCTTTGCAGAGCTACAAAGGATAACTATCAAAATTTATAGCTGTTAACTGGAGAAGTGTATTTTTTCCTCTCTTCTGTTAGTAGAACAAACTTAAGAAAGTAACCAGCAAGGTACTGTTACTACCATTGGATGAGATGGTTTGTCCCAGATCACCCAAGTCTGAAGAAGAACTGGAACCCAAACCTGACTATTATAGAGCCTTACATAAAATATACAAAATTGGTCATGTGTGGTCAGCCCTAGATTTATCTGATCCAGTACCCTGCCTCTGACAGTGGCCAAAAGCAAACATCTCTGGAAGCAGATGGGAAAAGAGCAGGCAGGGACTGGCGCATCCTTAGCCTATTCTCCCACCCACAGGCACTCAGTAGCTCAGATGGAGGTGGGGTGTCTGTTTAGTCTGAAGTTTGATGATTTCTCTTTCACTAATTTGCTCTGTCTCCTCTTGAGCCTACGTAAACTTTTAGAGTACTGTAGCAGGAAGTTTCACGCACTAATTGCGTGTGTACAAAGCACCACCGTTCTGTTGTGTTCAGCATCCCTTCTGCTGGCCTCATTTCATGGCAGCTGGTGCCATATGAGAATGATTCTTGTTCATCACAATCGTGGCTTACAAATCTCTCCACGGTTCCCCCTATTTTGTTTGAGCTGACTGTCCTTGTCCTTCGTGTTGCACCATGGAGTTATACAATGGCACAAGATGTTGTCTTGTTGTCTTCTTTCTTTTGTGATCCTTTCCTACTCATTCCCTAACAACTGGCTTGTCTGGGAAGTCAACTAATGCTTCTATCAGCTGATGTTTTTGTGAGGAAAAGTTCAAAACTCTTGTCTGTGAAAGAGCATGGCCGGTTTGGACCATTGTGCATGTGAAATTAGGTGGTTTTTTTCTTTTTTTTTTTTTTTTCTCCCTACATGCATCATTTTACATTTCTCTACAGTGGATGCAATCTCACCATTTGTTGCTGAGGTGCTCAGCTGCATAAATCGCTTATGCAGTTCTGCATGGTTCCTCACTTTCACTCTTTGAATAATTTGATATCCTTAACAAATTATTTACCCAGTTTTTTAGATAGTTTGATGTATTGTGTATTGCACCCAGGTGTTGGCAGTGGGGCTGAAGGCCCTGTGTGAGGCCAGGCTGGTGCTGGCCCAAGCTGGGCATGGCTGGTTCCAGCCAGACCTGGCTGGTTCCAGCCAGCAGCAGCAGAGCCTGACGCAGGGCACAGCCCAGCCTGCCGGCCCAGCTGGCGGCACCCCTGCCGGCACCGGCTCAGCGAAGGGCAGAGCACGGCCTGGCAGCACGGGGTGAGGGAAAAAGTGTGGGGAGCAGCCCCCGGAGTGCTCTGCTGAGGGAAGGAGGAGGGGGAGGAGGTGCTCCGTGGCCCCTGCAGAGCCCCCACGCAGAGCGGGTACGTCCTGAGGGACCATGGCCCCACGCAGAGTCCCCACGCAGAGCGGGTACGTCCTGAGGGACCGCAGCCCCTGCACGGCCCCTGCGCAGGGGCAGGGAGACGCATGAGTGGGGGAGCAGCAGAGAGGAGATGTTCGGGACCGCCCACAGCCCCCTGTTCCCCATCCCCCTGTCTGCAGGGACCTGGGGGCAGGCAGTGGAGGAGCTGGGAATGAAGGAGTGAAGTTGAGCCTGGGAAAATGGGTGGGAGGCCGTGTTTTAGTGTTTGTTTCTCATCATCTACACCTCTTTCAATTGGCAACAAATTAAATTAAATTAATTTTCCCCAAATTGCATCTGTTTTGCCCATGATGGTACTTGGTACGTGACCGCCCTGTCTTTGGCTTGACCCACAAGCTTTTTCATCTCACTTAATCCCCCTGCCCTGTTGAAGAGGGGGATTAAGAGAGCAGCTGGGTGGGGGTCTGGTAGTTGGCCGAGGTCAGGCCCCACATTTGTGAATGTGTTGAATAGTCTGGGTATTAATGTAGATCATGAAATTTCACTGGTGACTTCTCCGTACTGTGAAAACTATTGACACCTTCTTTGTTTCATGTCTTAGTACACATACTGCAAGGTAAATACCTTTCTTCACCTATCTCAAGGCTACTTAATAGCCTGAAGAGGCATGGTGCAGAAACTTGCATGTCCCTTATTTATTCATTCCTGGCTTTTTGATTCCTTTAAAGAAGTTTTGTGAGGTAGGATTTTCCCTTCTTATTATATAAAGCCATGTGGATATGTCTCCAGTATACTGTCTGGTCTGTATAACTGTGCCTTCTGAATAGTTACCTGGATTCTGTCAAACTATGTGTGGTTGATGAGTTTTCCCTACCTTCCTTCCTTGAGAGTACTGGTTTTGCTTTCTCTTCTCTTCCTAGCCATTGATTATCAGAGGAAATCAATTATCTTTGATGTTTGTGGGCTCTTTCAAAGGAATGAAGTTTGCCAACAAGTTCCAAAATTATTAGGCAGGGAGGGAGGAGAGAGGAAACGCAAACAGACTGAAGGCAATTACAAAGGCCTTTTAAATTTGAAATATGAACTAAACCCAAGATCAGTGTCATGTAACACTGATTTTTTTTCTTCCTTAAATAAGCTTTTCCTGTAATAAATACACCTGGAAATTGGCAGTTGTATGTTTTTTGTATAAAGCAAATGCAATGAACAGCTGTGATGCAGCACGTTACAAAGAAGTGGTCTTCATCCTATTTATCCAGAGCTTTGGTGACAGTTATGTATTTCTGAGGAAAAAAGATTATAATAGGAAGTATCTATGTTCTGTTAATTATGTAATTAATTTCAGTGTTTGTAGCATATGGCACAGGAAAACAGGGTGACAATATTTCATGTATTTTAGTGTACATAGATCTTAATTTTGCAACAATATATAATATTCAGGTGGATACGTATGTTTCCATTTACAATGGCATTACTAAAGAGGTGAAAGAAACATATTGATAATCTGATTTTGCTTGACAGAGGCAATATGGAAGTTATAAATAGTCCCAGAGGACAGATGAAACTATTATATGCATTTTAAGTTTTCTTTTTCTGGAGTAAGTATTGATCCTATTATGAATACTCTGGCAGATTTTAGCAATTGACTCTGTTTGTAGCAGTATTCCATGGAGTTTATTGAAATGATAGCTGTATGAAGGCAGTAGTTTTAAGAAGGAACAGCTGTAACAGACTTTCATAGCTTATCAGAAATATCAATAGTTCCTGAGTCTCATAATTTCTCATAACTTGGTGGAAATTTCTGAGGAAGATTTCTAAGACATAACATGGTAAATTTAGAAATGTAGTCTTGATTTTAAAATAAAACATGTTACAGAATGTGACATGGAACAGGCTGCCCAGGGAGGTGGTGGAGTCTCCATCCCTGGAGGTATTTAAAAGAAGGGTAGATGTGGTGCTTGAGGATATGGTTTAGTGGTGGACTTGGCAGTGACAGGTTAGCGGTTAGACTCGATGATCTTAAGGGTCTTTTCCAACCTTAAGTATTCTATGATTCTATGATTCTATGTTTGGTTTTCTTTCACTGCAACAAATGAAAAGCAGAGATAAGAAGTTTGGGCCAGATAATTCTAATTATTAGGTAAAGAGATTTGAACACAGCCCTCTCTCCTTTAATGTTTTATAAAGAGACAACCCTTCTTAGTTAAGAGGTATCAGATGATCAGTGATTCCAAGAATAATCTGAATTAAGGCTGAGTTGGTGATCTAACACCTACTGGCTTGACTTCAGTCTTACTTGCTACGTTATAGCCCCAGCACTGGTATACCTGTCAGCATATGACAAATCTACACTGTGCAGGCAGAATCAGAATCAAAATCTTTCTGGGGATATTGCACTGAAGGACCATTTTCTTTGGCTTTTAATTTCTCTGTTGGCTTCTGGTCATCGTACCTACAGTGCTGGTTGCAGATGACATGCGGAACAGCTTTAGGCATGTGTTTTACAAATGCTATATGAAAAATAGACTCTTCTGGAGACCAAGAGGGTCACAAGAATGTCATGGCAGTAAAGCAGGGGATGGAGACAAATACTGCTATGGTTGGAGCAATTGCATATCATGCATAGTTGAAAGATGGAATGGAAAAGAGTCACAAACAGAATAGTGATGCCTTTTTTAAAAGGTCAAGACAAAAAAAAAAGAACAGAATACATAAAAAGGTAGTCTTGTAGGAAGCTTGTTGCTGTTAATTGAGAGTTACATGTGAACGTATACAATTATTATTTTGCATATTTTGCCTGATGAACTTTACTAGCATGCCCAACCAAATGACATTGAGACAGTTAAAAATCACTGCATTTAATCTTCCTAAAATTAGCAACTGAACCCATAGATTTCCTGAAGGGAGGGGTGGAAACAGGAAGAAAATATATATGTGGGTGAGATATTTTGGTATGATTTGGTTTTCTGCATACTAAAATCAGATTTCAGATTTCTGATACTTATTTATTTTTTTTAAAACAAACTAAAAATAAAATAATAATTAAAAAATCCTTCTGTAAGTCTTAATGGCTGGTTGCCCACAGTTTTATGTTTTGCAGCCTCCCTCAAAAAGCTGTCTGATCTCCCACGAGTCCCCAAACTGCTTTTCTTTGTGTTTTTGGCTGGCAAAGAGCAGCACATACCATGGTAGCTTTGGAGCTACTAATGGTTGACTGATCATCTCATTACTGCCCTTCAGCTGATGAGTGAAATGAGCAGAACAGCTAAAATTTGAATTCTCCCTGTTCTTATCTGTCAGGGCACTAATTGGTCATAGTTCTCTATTCAGCCATTAGAGCTCACAAAGTTGAAAGCTAGATTTGTGAAACCTTAACCTCATCAAATTTGTTTGAAATGGTCCAGTGACTTGAAGAGCTGTTGCGAGGAGACTGAAGGACTGATAAATGGTGATGGACAAACAGGATGTGTGATATATATATGTTTTGCTTTTTTAGGAAACCAGGAGGAAGCAAAGATAAAACATAAGTACTTTCTAGTCTGTTATGCAATTTCTGAAATGGGATAACCATAACAGAAATAATTATCTTAAAATTGAATGTTGGGTTGAAATACTGAAATCCTTATTTCTCTGTAAGTATACAGTTTTAATTTGTTCTTTGAGGCACTTTGAGTCCTCATTAAACTAGACATTTAATTTTGAACAATGTTCTTGGGCAGCCTAGACCTCAAAAAGTGAAGATTTATCTTACTGCTGTATTTCTGTTCCTTAAACAACAACAGTTGGTTTAGGAATATAATCTGTCTGGATCTCTCCTGTTGAGTACATTGAAGCTGTAGGGAAGTTGCTTGGAAAGCCTCAGAGATACGCAGCTCTTGAATATTATATCCAAATGAAATATCTAATATATAAAAGCACACACATTGCATAGAATGTGATTCAGGTTTTTGGAAGGTGTCTAAGCTGGGATCTCAAGAGTTCAGAGAAATAATTTAAAAAATCAATGTCAACTTTGGTGACAAATGGATGCTAAAATTGCATATCACTAATTCTTGGAACAAATAGCATAATCCAGGTGGTTGGATTGTACAGCTGGAAATGATAGTCTCCTACAAATTTCCTAATGGGTAAATATGGGGAATCTCGGGACAAATGCTCGGTAGGTCTGTTGTTTCTGTCACTCTGTGACATAAATAAGGATGAACTCTGCTGAAACTGGTGGACTTATGCCAGGAGTGTGAGGAAGTGAATTAGGTTTATTTTTTCTGTGTTTCAATTGTTCAACAGATTTTAATTACTAGATGCTCTCCCTGCATGAAGTGCAGCTAGGCATTATGGAAACATTATGGAACCTATTTTGAAGTGATGTTATTTTAATGTTTGCCACAGATTTTAAAAAAACACATTTAGAGAATTATGAGCATGCAGCATAAATACCTTCACTTGAGTTTTATTTAAGGGCCTCAAAGGGTTTTCAAAGTATCAAAGCCAAAACATGGCATGCAAGATGCAAGACCCTAAGTGTTCATAGAACCGTTGAGGTTGGAAAAGACCTCTAGGATCATCAAGTCCAACCGTCAACCCAACACTACCATACATCCTAAACCATGCCCTGAAGTGTCATGTCTACATGTCTTTTAAATACTTCTAGGGATTGTGACTCCACCACCTCTCTGGGTAGCCTGTTCCAATGCCCAAACACTCTCAGTGAAGAAATTTTTCCTAATATCCAATCTAAACCTCCCCTGATGCAGCTTGAAGCCGTTTCCTCTCATTCTATCACTAGTAACTTGGGAGAAGAGACCAACACCCACCTCACTACAACGTTCTTTCAGGTAGTTGTAGAGAGCGAGAAGGTCTCCCCTCAGCCTCCTCTTCTCCAGGCTAAACAATCCCAGTTCCCTCAACCTCTCCTCATAAGACCTGCTCTCCAGACCCTTCACCAGCTTCGTTGCCCTTCTCTGGGCACGCTCCAGCACCTCAATATCCTTCTTGTAGTGAGGGGCCCAAAACTGAACAGAATTCTTTCCTCTGCTGTACATTAAGTTGAGTGGGGGCTAGAACCACATGACCTCCGATGGTCCAGTAAATCTGAGTTACCTTCTGATTCTGATTTTAAAATGGAATGAAACCTACTCTTGGTTATATCTAAGTTTATTAATAGAAACAAAAGTGATCTACATAGGGAGAGAGCATAGTGGCACTTAAAATGATGAAATGAAGGATATCTAAAAGTGTCCTACACCTTGGAAGTCATTAGGAAAAATCATGATCAAGACAGTTGGGACTGTCTAAAAGATGGACTAGCTGACCTGGCATTAGCTGCAGAGAACATCATAGTGGCTAAAGTGTTTTTTGTAACACTGTAAAACATAGACAGCTCTACAGATAGAAATTTCCTTACATGACCATGGACTGTTGTAGGTCACAATAAGCCATTGTAGTGGAAGTGTGACAGTCACACAAGCCTGAGTGATGCAGTGTGAGGACTTAAGAGCACGAGTCCTGGCTTTTGTTCACAGATGCCAAAGGCATTACACTTTCACATCATGAAACTTTCAAAGATCAAATACTTGCAAAAACCAACACACGTACCGTTGGTTAAATTACTGCAGTGAGCACAGATTAATACTGTCAGTAAAACTGAAGTGATGATAATTGGAGTACTGGAGAATGTTTACTTTAATATTCACTCTGCCAAACACCAAAGCACTTGATTTACATCCTCTGCATACAGAATTTTATGAAGTACCTAAAGAAGAACATATAAATTTTGCAGTTCAGGAGTATGAAAGTTGGGAAGGTAGAAGACTATAGAGAATGATTTTTAGGTATTTTCAAACAGCTGTTAGTGATAAAGGGCAGGTGAATTTGAACTCCAGATACAATGCTGGAAGGAGGCAGGTGAATATATTACCAGGCAATATTTGTTTAAGGACATGTTTAAGTGACACTGGGGACTTTCAAAGGGTAAGAGTCCTAAAATTGGTTTGGCATTATAAGAAGACAAGCGAATGCCACAGGGGACATCGACCCATGCTATGGGAAAGGGCCCAGTGGGCTGGGGTTCATAATCAGTTGTCAACCCAGTATAAATATATTTAGCATTTCTGTGGCAAGACAGATACTAACTGGATTGCTGATGTAGTATTTAACTATTAAGTAGTAACTGAGTTGCTGATTTATCATTAACATATGTAGTGAATTGCTGATTTAACATTTGGAAGGCCTCAGGGTAAACAATGCAATAATGTAGCAGTTAAGGCAGAGTGAGGGTGAAGGGGCTGGTCGTCTCTGGGTCAGTTTTAGGAGGCGGCTTCCCAGTAGGATAACTGCAGGAGAAGGACAGAGTGACTGGTTATCTTTGGGTTGGTTTTGGAACTAACTCTCAGCAGGGATGGAGAACAGGCTCTCTGCACAAAATGGGAAGTATAAAGCGGTACAGCTCATAAAAAACCAAAGGGATATTAAGGTAACTTTAACACTAAGAAGTGTGACCCACAGAAGATGCTGCAGCGTTGGTGATCCTGGTACCTGAGAATCGACTGCTGTGGAGGTGAACACCATTCTGTGGGTTGCCTAGACATGCCAGGCAAAACACTGCCAAGCCCCTGTTTGTGAGCATGGATTGCATGGCCCAACAGAGGGGTCTTAAACCTTTGCAAGTTGGGAGAATTCAAGGGTTTGGGAGTGTTTGTCATGATAATACTATGCCAGTAATATTCATTGTACCTGTAGGCTGCTAAGTTTATCTTAATAATACACAGCTCAGTTTAGACAAATATAACTGTCAAAATTGTATGCTATTGCTAGACTTGAGTTACCACAGTTATATGTTATAAGGTATGGGGTATAAGCTATGGAAGGTTTACTACATGTATATCTCAGGCAGTCACAGCCTCTGTCCTTACAGGGTAGTACTGCTCGCATTTTTGTTTTCCCACTAATATCACAGTAAGTGATTAGGAGGGATTCAGAAGAAGCAATTGGAAGCCAGAATAAGAGATTTGTGAAAGACTTAACGAACTGAGTTTATTTGCATATTCAAGTGAAAGTGAATTTTAGTTAATGATAGCACATATAAGGGGAATAATATTCTAGTAGTTGGTGGCTTTTCAACCTAGTAGAAAAAGCAGTCATCAAATGTCCTGGCAATCATAACGTGACAATAGATATACATGGAATGAAACCCAGGAGCACATTCATAGCTGTGTCACTAGTTAACTTAGCCATGGGAGAAACCTGCCTAAGGATGTGGTGAATAATTTGTAATTATCCAAAATCAGGAAAAAATATAATTTAATCCTACATTTTTAAATTAATCTAGAAAAATATTGCAATCAAGACCATTCAGAAGGTGAGTAAAAAACATTTCAAAGTAAAATGTATTCATGTGTTATACACTGGGTAGTGCTTGTTTCTGAAATACTTGGCATTGAATGTTTTTTCTTTTCCACTGGAGTCAGTTCAGTTAATCATTACTGTTGCTAGATCTGACATATTTTCTACATTGCTATGGAAAATGGAAAGATTTTGTGCAACAGTGATGAATACTGCGGTTGTAAAGTTTTTGGTTTTTTTTCTGTGAAACGTGGTATGTGTTTGTATTTCATCATATCTGCTTTTGGAGCTGCACTTGTCAAATTCCCACTCCATTCAAGAAAAGAGGGTCTTGTCCACCATTTTATAACATCACTAGATAACATAGACCAGACAGATAAAGTCTTTGCTGAGATGAGAAGATTAGATTAGGTACTGCTTTGTGCTTTCCAAAGAGGACAATGCTTGCTTCTAATTTTTTCTGTCTAGGCTGCGCTTCCAATGGCAACAGCTCAGCATTGAAACACTTTTCAGAAGGAGTTGGGAAGAAATTACTTCCAGGAATGGAGTTATCAGACACAATGAATTCTTATTGTCCACAAAGAAAGGAAAAGTCTGGCAAGTGGTTTTTTTGGGATCCTCATTGAACAGCAATTTTTTACGTGTACTTCACAATCAGCATGGTGCAGATCAGATAAATTAATATTGAGAACAGATGAATCAATGCTGTGACCAGCAACCGTTATTATCTCAAACCCTTCATGCCCCATGTTGGGCACCAAAAAGGACAGTCGTAGTTCAGCCCCAGTCGTCAACTAAGCACCCCGCAGCCGCTCACTCACTCCCCCGACCCCTGTGGGACGGGGGAGAGAATTGGAAGAGTAAAAGGAAAAAAACTCGTGGGTTGAGAAATGAACAGTTTAATAATTAAAATAAGATAATAATGATGATAATGATGATTATTATATTAATATCAATAATGATAATATAATAAAAAGGAGAAGGGAAAAAGGGAAAAAAACCAGAAACACAAATGATACAACTGCTCACCACCCGCCAACTGATGCTGCCCATCCCCGAGCCGTGATTGCTGCCTCCCTCCCCCGGCCAGCTCCTCCCAGTTACATACTGGGCATGGTGTTACATGATATGGAATATCCCTTTGGTCAGTTTGAATCCACTCTCTTGGCTGTGCCCCCTCCCCTCCCGGCTTCTTGTGCACCCAGCAGAGCATGGGAGGCTGGAAAAGTCCTTGACTAGTACAACCGCTACCCAGCAACAACCAAAACATCGGTGTTATCTCAACATTGTTTTCATACTACGTCCAAAGCACAGCACTGTGCCAGCTGCAGTGAAGAAAATTACCTCTATCCCAGCTAAAACCATGACAATTGCCTATTGTGATTTTACTGCCCAAGAAAGAGCAAAATGTCCCAGATTCTAAAAATTCAGACTTTGTAAATGCTTTTTTTCCCCCAGTGGTACACTTTGATTTGTTTTGGAATTTGCACAGGTGTTAGCTGGGAATATAAATTCCAAAGACACTTGTGCAACAAATTACTAATGTAAGTCATAGTTGCTTCACTGTGTTTCCTTTTTGTTTTCTCTTGGCTAGAGGTCATGCAAAACACTATTTCATAGGATAAGCCCAAGCTTTTTTTCAATTGCAGTGACAGTTTTTGCTAAGAGAGAAAACAGTAGGTAATCTGTTACATTTCAGGTGGCACAAAATCAGTAACCTGTATAACTGTTAAGAGAGATCACCAGGGATGCTAGCATATTCTGCTTGCGCAATGTGAGTAGCTGACTAGGGGATATTCCTTTAATATATCCTTCTGAATGTCACACACAAAAACTGATGCACTGTTCCAGGTATATGTAGAAAGATCAGTAGCTTCTTGAGAAGAACCTCTAAAATTCTAAAAACAAAGCAGAAGGAAGGAAATAGCACAGACATAACTAAGTCAGTGGCACAGGAGAACATGAGACCAACATTTTCTCTGTAGTTTTTCAAGAACCACTTTTTACCGAACTCATTGCAGATGATAATTTAGTCCCATGCAGAAATAGAAGGTTGGATTTTTGCAGAAGAAGGGATTAAAGGTTTGTCAATAAGAGTAAAATAAGAAAAATAGACTTGGAAGCTAAGGGAAGATTGTTCAGCCTGGGTGAAACTAGAACGCATCACAAAATTATATTCCTCTCTTATGGAGGTCCTATCAGAAATTACTTTCCTGATTTTTATCTTATAAAGTCTTAATTAATTTCATTATATTTGTTACATGGCTTTCCTTTTTTATAAGTTTTCAGAGTATAAAGCCATATTTCTGCTGATATAAAATAATTTATTTGACATGTACAAGGTGGACGAATGAGTAGTTCAATACTAGAGCTACAAAAGACTTCTAGAGCAGTAGGACGTATTAAACTTTACTCCAGTTACATCAAATCAGGTGATGTGACTAAAGTCAAACCTGCTTTTGAAACAGGTTTGACACACTGATGCAGTGAGACAAAAACTGGACAGCCAGCATGAAAGAGTATATGCCCTTTGCATGCTGTAAACAGGTTTCCCCTCTCATTTTCAGTACTACGTTAATGAAGCAGAAGCAAAATGAACAGTTGTACATATGCAATATGAATCTGATAAGTTTTCCCATATCTTCATATGCACTTTAACTTGAATTCTGTATGCTATTGCAGATTGCCTCCTTTCTTTAGGCGATTCATTTTTTTTATCAAAGGTTTTATAGCTAATCCTTGTTTATCAAAAGAAAGCATCTTCGATCACAACTCATTTAGGCTTTCATCCTTTTAGATACATCACCCATATTCTGAAATACAGAAAATCAATATGTAATATGTGAAAGATTTGCTTGTGGTAAAAGGTCAAGAAAAATAATTTTTCTCCTAGTTATTGACATAAATACTTGGAGGTGAAATATTTTTCACGGTGTTTTGTGTCACACTTGAAGTCACATTGTGTGATATAATAATCAATAAACACCACAATGATAATAATTCCATTTTGTCTGTATCAGTGCTTATGAACATTACTGATAAATCTTCCTTTGGCTGCTACAGGGTTGGTTAGCTGTGGTTACCAAACAGAATGCTTTATTCTGCAAGCATTTTCTATTTCAATCTAAAATGAAAATGTTGAAAGCATGTTTTAATTTAAAGTAGAAAGATATAATGCATTTTTTCCAACTGATAAGACTCAGTGCAGAAATAAAAGGTGCAAATTTTGCTCTAAGAGAAAAATAATCTCACAGTTTGGGGTTTTTTTTTTAATTTTTTTTTACCTGTGAGAAAGCTAATGTCAAGCATTCACTGTGCTTGAGAAACTTGGGTTCTCTGAAGCACACTGTGAGATCTGAGATACATACCAATTGTGGAATAAATCATACAAATTGTTGTTGAATTGTAGAGAATGCCAATCTGCTTCAAAAAGGACGGAGGGTTTTAAGAAGTGTTGTTAGGTGAATGTAGTGGCAATGTACTCATATTTGTGGAGAGACTGAGGAATTCTGCAAAAAACTTTGCTGTGTTCTTCAGAAAAGGATCTCAAAAAACTCCCCCCAAAACCTTATGCATTTTAGTGGTCATTACTTCAGTTTGTTCTTACATTTTACATACTGGAAATCAAAACAAGTTAATGAAACTTTTATGATTTTTCTTTTTCTTTTTTAATTCTTTTTTAGAAAAAAAGAGCAGGCAGTTGTACAGTGCTCTAAAGTGCCAGGGTTAATATGACACCATTAGTCTGACATTGGCTGTTAAAGCCATAATAATGTGGCTGTTGGTTCTGTAACTATGAAAAACCTATGCATTAGGAATTTACTTGATATTGTTTCCTTATTGAAAACTGTGTAATGAAAAATTACTGATGGATAGTCCACTGAGCAAGCCTGTGTTTTTCTGTATAATATTCTGACTTTTCTAGTATAATTTAATTTAATCTCTTATTTTAAGAAGGCATATATATAAACAAATGATCTGTACAAACCATTCAAGGCAGTTGTCATAGAATTAAAGAATAATTTGTGTTGGAAGGGACCTTTAAAGGTCATCTCTAAACTGGAAGAGACTAAGCAAAGTTATTAAATCATGCACAGAATACTGCTTGAATTATGCATTTCTAAAATGGAAAGCATTATAATTACTTTACTCAGGTATTGTAATATCTGGATCATAAAAATGAACTTATTTTATTCTGCTTTATTTTGTAGATTTTACTGAAAACGACGTTGAAAACTAAGCTCATGATGCTGGCTGCAGGCTGTTACAATAAGGTTTCAAATAAACTCTGGAAACGCATTAGAGTATGGTGGGATGCACTTTGAGTGCTCCAGCCTCTCAGAGCAGTGAAGCAGTAGGCCAAAATTCAGTCCTGAAGACTGCTCGGAGATTGAATGCAAGGAGAATATTGTTTCTTATCTACAGGCAGAGATTCAATCTCACATAACTTCCGACTTCTGCATACAGATATCTGAATCTTAGCTAGATTTCTTTTGAAATTGCTGAAGAGAAATAGGCACTTCTAGGGTGTGATTCATCAGACCTATTTTTGTTCTGGTTTTTTTTTTTTTTCTTTTTTTCAGGAAAAGATTCAGTAACTATTGTAGCATTCTGAGCTGGGTGAAATGACAGATTTTGCCCCCTAGGAAGTAAAGATATTTCAAGCTGTGTTCTTCTGTGGGAATTTTTTGATGAATAATTTGAGTTTAAGCAACCTGCTGCTCTCTTCCTGTTTGAACTAGAACTTTCAAAGTGGGCTAACCATTTGAATCTGTAATGGTAGGTTTTATGAGTAACCCATAAAGAATTTTGTGGTTAAAATCTATGAACATGCAATATTATAACTTGCCATCACATTAAAACTTCTCTCCTTCACTGAAAGACTATGAAGCCTGATAAAAGAGTAAGAAGAACAGAAATCACGCTGACGTTTAAGCCAAAAGATAATTACTTGCTAGTAATTAAAATAAAATCTCATTCAATTGATTTCCTGAAATTTGTTGATCAGAAGCCTGTTACTACAATATCAAAGTGGTACCTCACATCTTATACTATTTCTCTTTTTCCTCAGTGCTGGTCATGCAAGAGTTGTTAAATTATCTCAAGCTTTCCTGTAAATAGAGTTGATGTCCAAAGTGTTGTCATGTGTACTGGTTTTGTCTGGGATAGAGTTAATTTTCTCCAGAGTAGCTAGTATGGGGCTGTGTTTTGGATTTCTGCTGGAAACAGTGTTGATAACCCAGGGATGGTTTCCTTCCTGCTGAGCAGGGCTTACACAGAGCCAAGGCCTTTCCTGCCCCTCACCTCACCCCACCAGCGAGGGGCTGGGGGGCACAAGGGGTTGGGAGGGGATGCAGTCGGGACAGCTGACCCCAGCTGACCCAAGGGGTGTCCCACACCATATGGCGTCATGTTCAGGAATAAAAAACAGAGAGGAAGGAGTTGAAGGAGGTTAGCCATTTTTTGCCTGGGAACTGACTGGACATTGGTGTACCCATAGAAGGTGATGAGTAACTGCCTTTGCAGGACTCGTTTTTTTTTGTTTTCTTTCTCTCTTCTTGCACTTCTCCTTTGGTTATTACACAACTTTTATCTTGACCCACAAGTTTTCTTGCTTATACTCTTCCTTTGCTCTTCCCCAATCCCACTCTGGTGTGGGGGATGGAAGGGCAAGTGAGCGGCCATTGTGGTGCTTGGCTGTCTACCAGGGTTAACCTATATCATGCAAAGTGATTTGCTACCTTTTTCATATTTATGATAATTATCTAGCACATCTTAATTTCTGACACGAGTTCCTTTGGGTGTTGATGACTGCTTCACTCTCAAAGTTTGTATTTTGACAAACTTATTTCATTTTTCAGCTATTTAGAATGAAAGCCGTCATTCATGTATCTATGTGTGCACATGTATGTATAAGATAAAATTATTAAAGGATTCAAACTTGTACTAGAATGCTAAATGATAATCAGATGATGTTTTATTTTACTGATCATCGGACAATCAGAATTTTGTGTTTTGAATTCCTTAAAGCTAGGTGTATATCAAGTTTCTTCCTATGGATACATTGGAACATGTAATATCTTCAGGTATTTATTCAGTGTATTTGGATATAACTTCAATGTACAACGAGTGTACTGATGCCCAAATCTAAATTAATTTACCTTATGATTCCTGCTAACTTCTGGGTGATTCTTACTGACTTCAGTGAACTTTGTTTTTTTCTGATAGCTTGTGCAGGAAAAAGTTATCAAGAAAGTTATCAAGATCAGTTTTAGTTTAGTGCATTGCTAGCTATTTTTTAAGGTAATAGGTTAGGACAAAAAGAAGTGGTATGACTAGATCCACACTGTCCCTAAAGGAATACATGGGAACATTTTGTGAACTTAAATACATTACATCAAATGAAATAAAAAGGCATATGAGTGCTGAAAGTTCATCCAATTTGTTCTGTCCTGCTATGGCACAGGCAACTCACGCACACTAGTGCAGCACTGCAGCTTCCCTCCAGGTTCGTGGTTCTGTATGCAAGATACATAGACCAAAGTGAAGTGATGCACTGAGCACCAGGGAATGCCTGTGTATCTTTTCACAGCTGCATCTTGGCACAGCATCCCCTTCTCTGAATCCAGGCCCATTGGGCTGGGCAAGAGGGACCGCTACTCCCTGCAGCTGCACAGCTGTGCTATTCCTATTAAGTCTATATCCATCCCTGCAGTGGAGAGGCCATGGAATTTTACAAAAGACGTACCTAAATCCCCTAGTCTGCTATTGCAGATATCAGCTGTTATCTTTACTTTTGTTCATCCTTGACTTTTTTCCCCACCTTTCTTTACGGGCTATCTTATTGTATGTATTTGTCTATTTTGGCCATGGCTTAAGGCCAGAATTGAATCTTACTGTTGTTTCTCTGCAATATGTCATATAAATATATGCTATATAGATGAATATATACACCAACTCGATTATGCTTATCATTTCTCTTTTCCTAACCAGGAAAACACTGTGATCTCCTTAGAATTTTTCTATTTCTGAGCTGAATATATTAGGAAAGAATGACCGAATGCTCATGTCTATATCACACTAATTTCTGATTATTACCAGAGGCGCGAGAGCTAGGGAGATATTTCCTGGTGAGCAGACATGTGAGTTGAGAGGAGTTTAATTAACCAGCATGGAGAAACTGCAGGAGGAGAAAATACATCCTGTGGCAGATAGAAAGTGAGCAAGATCAATTTGTGTTTGTACTGCAGTATCACCCACATAGTATTGCTGCTAACAGGGAAAAGGGCCACAGTCATACTGAGAAGATCCATAAGTGGAAAGACCCAGAACACATGCATAGTACAAAGAAGAATGTTCACTTAAGACTAAGATGTTTCTGTGACCTCTAGCAAAATCTCAAGACATTCTGAGAATTTTTTACAACTAATAATGATCCTAGGTTGGTTAAAAAAATGAGTAGAAGCAAAGAAACTCTGGGAATCTTATATCTTGTTCATATGAAAATATATAGAATAATTGAAATTAAGGAGCTGGGAAATTTAAATACAGAAAATGAACAATAATGCAGTAAATTAATCCCAGAAAAAAGGTAATGTTATCCCTCTACAAAGTGATGCAGCACTGTAAAATTTAGCTGCTTAAGTATATTTTTTGATAAGAGACATATTTCTGTTTATCAGAAGTATTATTTATTCTAGTAAAATGTACTATGGAAACCTGCATCCAGTGCAAAATTGCACTGGTTTTCTGCGGTTTCTGGTAGCTCTTAAGCAGAGCATCTATTTACTCACTAGCATTAATATTAAAGTTCAGAAACACATTAAGCTGTTCATGTAGGTATTTTTAATTAGGTAGCTAATTAGTTAAAAATTGACCTAAGAAGGGTCATATTTGGGGAACTTATTGATCTGTTCTTTATTCCCTGTCCAATAGCTAAACCCTATGACTAATAATAGGAGTGTCAGATTAAATATTTAGAGAAAAAAACCCAAAACATTTTCAGTAGTGAAACAAGCCAGTTCCTGACAGCCAGTAGATGTCATTCTATCTCTATTTTAATGCTGGTTCCTACTGTTCTCATGATATTTTTCCAGATCACAAATTGCAGGAGGGAATGGGGGGAAACATTTATGTTACAGTTCCTTCTGATTAATGCACAAGTTTATATCTTTCTTTTCAGTAATGTAAGGTGTCAGAGTGTGCAATTGGAACCTTTTGATGCAACTGAGGCTGACAAGCTATTGTCTTTCAGTCACTCATCCATTAGCACTATTTTATTTATTTATTTATTTGTACAAGGGATTTGTAAGCTTTGCGGTCTGCATGGTTTTCCTTTCTTTCCTTTCTTTTTTCTTTACAATTTCCTTTCTGTTTTCTGAACAGGTTTGCTTGATGCTGTTCCTGTAGTTCTTTTCCTATAATTTCTCACGACATCAAGGTCACATGCAAGAAGAGGGTTGTAACCTTGGGGAAACAAATGGACTCCTGCCCAGAGTCACACAAGACAATGGTCTGACACCACACGGAAAGAAAGGTTTGTTATTTGTTTTCTGAATAACCTTATTGTTAACTAGAACCCAAGCACAGAGCCCTGCTGACAAATGTAGCAAATACCAAGAATTTAATCTGTGGTAAGGATTTTGCAGTCTTGCTAAGCTAAGCAATTTGAAATTAGTCATTTCATTTCTGTCTGCAAATACACAGTGACTGTCTTGAGGATTGTGTGGGCAGAGGAGCAAAACATTGAGACTATGAGGAGACTGAATTGCACTACCTTTTTAATGCTCACAACAGCATGTTTTAGTGAAAGTAGGAGGAAACCAGACAAGCAATTCACTTCTATAGCTGGAGTAGTTCAGGTGGCAGGACTATCGAGCTGACATTTTTAAAAATACTGAACTATTATTTGTGCTCTTTGGCGGCTGTTGTTTCACCTGGTCCTGTGGGGTCACATGGGGACCCCATGTGTTTTGTTAGCCATTGAGCTGAGGCAGATGCTCTCCAAAGTGCATTAACTATGCTTCAGCACAGAACTCGCAATCTGTGGTCCTAGAGGAGCAGTGAGTCTAGCCCTTTCAGACTCACTGAAATACCTGGCTTTCTGCAGAATCAATAACAAGAACATGAACAGGTGAAAGACAGCCCTAACAGGTGAACTTTAAGATTGGAGAATCTTAATTGACTTTACAAAAGTAAGGTTTTCAGTGAGGGTGGAAGAATACAGGAGCTATAAAATCCTCACAAAGATATGTTATTTAAAGCATTTCTGTCTCACCTCTCCTTAAAGGGCTTACAATATACATTACCTTTGAACACAAAATGTTGGGCTAAATGGCAGGCTTAGTATCTTGGCTTGGGTCTTAACAATGCTCTTGCAGTTTCTCTCCTGGTAGTCACTGAAGTGTAATCAGGTGGGTGGTGGTGGCACGAATTAATCTTCTAGTGCTCAGAAGGAATCCAATTCTCTGTGTGTGTGCTGGGTAACATTTGCAGGAGTAACAGTTAGAAACTACTGGTCTGTGTCTGGCTGTTCCTATTGCACTTGGGGCTCTGTGACAACCCATGCTAGTTTCCCACATACGTTAATACCACGCTAGTATCACAGTAGTACTGCACTCTTACTGGAAAAAATTTGACATGGCCAAGTTGCATTTTGTCTGGATCTTGGAGTTGTGATCTTTGATGATTTTTCATCATTGTGAATTACCGTCTTAAGCAAATCAGGCATTAAAGCTAACAGGGATATAGGGTGCAGTAAACCACAAGTGTTCATGCTACTGTGTGTCTTATTATCATATTAATTATATTAATGGCAAAAAATCACAGTAAAGTGCTACTCAGTTGCAGAAGGAAAAAGAATAACAAATCCATGGTCAGCAAGTGATACAAAAACAAGGAAAAGAGTGACTGATAGTGTTTTTACAGGTAGTGACCAGCAAAATGTCTGGCTACTGAAGAATATCGTAATCTTAGTACTGTTTGCAAAGCTGAGAAAATCAGTTATATAAGTAAACACTACTCATTTCTGCCTGTCTAAAGAGGAACAAACATATAAAGCAGCTAAGTGTGATGGGGAAGTTAAAAACAACTGAAGAAAATACAGATGCTACGAATAGAAGGCATCAAGTGCTAGTCAGTTTAAATCTATCTTGCACGGCTACAAGGAAGAGCACGGAACCAATCACTCACAGCCTCACAAGGAAATAAGAGAAAGGCTCAGGAAATGGGGGTTGTGGCAAAGGGTCTAAAGGATGAAAGATGTTAAAGCTCAGCTGTCTGGACAGAGGGCAAAGCTTTTGTTGCTTTGCGGTACGCGTCTGTACACTTTTTGCTGAATTCTGCGCATTTTTACTCACAGCACCAAAAATAATGAAATTGCATCTTACCTTTTAAGCTGTGACTCACTTCACTGAAGGGTCACTGCCCAGACAGTGTGAATGTGCCCAGCAGACATAGAATACCAAAAGAGAATTTACATCATGACTGTGTCGTGACAAAGGAAAATGTAAAGATCATGGCTTCTCAGGGGGATGTTAGTAGGGATCCTTTCGATCTGTGCCAAAAGAACATTATTCAAAATTCATACTAGCATGTGATTTGTGACTGACAAAATCCTTGGTACTGTGTATGTCTACTCATCAACTGGAGTATGCTGTATCCCATTGCTGTGTGGATTAGAAAAAGGCTGAAAGAGGAAAAGGTTGAGAAGAGCAAGGAAAGGGTCCACAAGTTGCAAAACAAAGAAGGGAAACCTCTAATAATTTCTGAATTCCTCCTCTTCTCCCACATGAATCACGCAACGCAACACTGAGTTTGTGTGCAGACTCAGGGGCGAGGGAGGGGAAGACATGCAGATATTTCTGCTTTAATCTGTCACCTAACCCCATTAATAAGGCAGAATAAATTGGATTCACAGAAATTGGCAGTCTGACTGTGATGGTACCAGAGCAATCTTTAGTGAAAAATATAAGAACTAGGTGCTTAGAGAGAGGATGACTCTTCAGCTGCTTTTTCACGGAATTGTGAACCTGGCAGCACAGCAGGCCACATCCTTTTCACATTGCACCTCCTGCATTCCCCCATTCCTGTAAGGACCATCAGGGCATCAGTGCTAAAGATGTGCCTGCTCCGCATACCCGTGGGTCAGCTCAGTCTGAAACACTTAAGAGGAAAGAAAAAAAGACCTGCAGTAGGCTTCCTCAGAAAGCCGCCTTCCTGCAGAATCTGCCACACGGGTTTCTTTGACTTCTGAGGAGAGGCCACAGGGAAGGAAAGAGGCTGGCTAGAGGGGCTCCTGCTTCTCTTACCCCTTTCTCTCTTTGATTTTTCACTGAACTTACACTGAAGTGGACTTCACAGGTTTTCAGATATGCCCAGTTTGTTCTCTTCTGTACATGTGGGAGAGTATGCAATATTTATAGATGATAACAACCTACTAATGCATCCCACTATGTACTTCAATCATTGTGTCCCATGATTCTGCTAAAGGAAAAAATTGAGTTGGTGCCTTCATTTGTGCTGTGAATATGATCCATCTTTTATCTGTGTCTGGGCTTTTACTGCAGTAATTAGTTCCCATACACTATTTGCAAATTTGAAAGGATGATATTTTGTGATTCTTTCTTTGCTTGATCTTTCTGCATATTTAGACAGGAAATATATGTCATCAGCTGTGGATACAGATGTTAGAAATAGGTGACTCTGTCTTACTGTGCACTGTGGTGCATAGATATCTTAGTTACAAATGCTCTGTGGTTTGTAGGTCCTACTCCTCCAAAGCTGGTGCTTTCCAAAAGCACAGAGAATTAACCTTTGGTCATCTCTCTTCCTCTCTTTCTGACTGTAGAGTAGACGGGTTATAATCCTCATACAAAATTCCTTAACGTGGGAATTTCTTTATTTTATGTATATCACCAAATCAAACCAAGCCTTCCATTCACCTCTCTCCTCCTTTCCACTTCCTTCTTTTTTTTTAATACAAGTGATGTGATTAGACTTCTGTTAGGGAAACACCATTACACCAGAAAAAGGTCTTGTCCTTTCTAAAGTGTTTGTTTTCAGTTCAACATAGATGTGCTATGTTGTACTTCATCACGTGAAAATTCCTTCTTCATATCAGTAAGACTGAATCACTATTGTATGTGTCCAGTGGCAACACAGTAGATTGCCACGAGGGACAGATTCCTCATTTCAGTTCACTCAGTGAAAGTCAAAACCAGGCCCTGCATGTTAACTACCACTGGTTTTTTTTGGTTGTTTTGTTTTTCCATTCAGAGATGATGTATTTGGAATAAGTAGTCTTCCCCAACACTTGTCATGCTGCCTAGCTTCACCTGGTCCTATATGACTCTTTACCAAATGCAGATAACCAAAAAAGGGATCTACTCACATTTTAATATTTTATTATTTACTTTATTCTTATTTCTTAGAAGTCAAGGAAATTTTATGTTTTTCTCTGTGTAGTTTTTTAGCTTTTTCTGATGCACTAGAATTATAATTTAAATGGGTAAAAGGTATATGATTTTGGGGGTAAATAACTTACCATTATTTTAGGTAGAGTTTAAATGCTGTGAAAGAAATAATTTTGGAATACTCCTACAAGTGTTGCTGATTTATTGGAAAGATATAAAGAATAAGCATTTGAGGTTCTTGTTTTGTTTGTTCCTTAGATAATTTTGAATCTGATTGGTAATCTATTAGTTATATTGTGCAGGATTTATACCTAAAATGTCAATTGCAATAAATAGGTTTTGTTTTGCCCATTTCTTTTATGAGGAGAAATGCAGTAGCCTTCCAAGGTTCTTTCTTTTTTTAGCTATGTTTTTTGCTATATATAAGTAACCTGAAGAAATTACACCATTTACATGTTCAGTTAAAAAAAAAAAAAAGCTCATTTAAAATCAGCTGTCTTCTAGTTTTGGTCACAGGCTGGTTGTGGATATAAGAATATTCGGTATATAATAAAATACCTGTAAGGACCAGTAGCTATTCAAAATGACTCTGCTTGGAATAAGCAACAGAAAGGTCACATTTGAGATAATAAATATTCATGTAATTAGTTTATATGCAGCTACACAGAATACAATAGCTCCAATCACCATAAGTGATTGGAGTGTTTTCATCAAATTCAGTGATGAAGGAGAGACGAAGGATATTGCCAAGCGGAATGTGTTCTTTGAATACCCCATGGTAGTTGTTAAGAGTGGCTGTTCAGATTGCTGGGATCATTTAAATCTGTTTGGCAAACCTTGCTTTCCTCTTGTCTTTTGTGTAGTGTTGTCAGTACTCCTTGGCAAAACGTGGGTAAAGTTGTTCCCATTCAGCAGCTTTTTACATCTTTTTGGTATTAGAAAAGATATCTGTATGTGGCACAATACAGTAAAGCATTAATCTGCTTTTACAGTTTTCATTAGAGAAACAAGTCAGGTAAATTAGTCACAACTATTCTCTGTGCAACAGCGATGCTACCTGTATTCCTCTCCTTTCATCCTTTTTTGTAAAGGTTAAGGTATTAGCGCTAGCATCTTGCCTAAGGTCCATTTTAAATTATTACTTTCTGCTTCTTAAATTCCTTCTGAAGTTTCAGCAGGATTCATCTCTAGTCCTAAACTGTTGTGTCATATGTAACAGTGCACAGCAGTATCAGTCCAAAAGATCTCTGATTTGTAGTGATGCTGGTTTCTAATGTATAGGCTACAAAATACAACATTATTATTCACCACATGTATTCATTTATCTTACACTGCATTACAGTAGTTTAAGCTGCAAGCTTAGCTCTGCAAGCAAGATACCACGCAGGGAGATGGACAGTCCCATGGGGCTCTCCCTACATTTACGCTGTCTGAGGAAAAGCCTGATGTTCAGCACTTGGAGTGACGGGAAGTTTTGCCTAAAACAGCTAATTTGCTTATCAGCTTGCAATGCAAAATTGCAAATATTTTATAGAAGAAAAAATCCTGAGCAAGGGGATTTGGTAGACATGTTCAAACATGCCTAAAAATACAGCAAAATTAAGTACTTTGCATAAATATACAGCTGCTCCTTCCTGGGATGAATAGAGGAGTGTTCTATCCAAGGCAGTCTGCTGCCAGTGAACGTTACTGTGGGAGTAACATTACTGCCTATGGCTGTGTTAAACTTTGCACTAATGTGTAAAAGAACACCTGAGAATCTGGGACCTGGATTTTATTATCCCTCTTGGTACCTGTTTTCTAGACAGTAATGGTGCATTACAGGAAGGTGCATGTGAGGTATGTTAGTTACCTATCTGCAGTCAGGAATCGGACTAAGGGCAGAAGGAATCAGGCCCTCAGTACTGCACCACATGTACTCCATATATTGTCCTGTCTAGAAGCAGCCTAACTGTGGCAGCCAAAGGCTGTTTACAGTGCTCTAACAGGCAAAAAATCCTCCAGAATCAGGAAGGCACAAAGGAAGTTTACATATTGTGTTTCAAACACACCATGACTGAGATCTGATACTTTGCTCGTAAAGCACAAGAGGATGAGGACTGTGATCCAAGTAGGAAAGTGAAGGAACTGGTAACAGGATTGGAAAGGAGTTTTTGAACCAACCAGGCAATGACTGCTGCACCTGTGCCTGCTCAGGCAGACTTGCCATCATTGCAGGGTGTGGGAGATAAATGCGTCACCCCTGAAAGGTTAGGAGAGAGAAGATATGTGGCTGGTTGTGCTTGCCTTCAGCACATACGGCATTTATAAAAGCCATGAAAAAAATTTATGTTTTGGTTTATTGGACATAAGTAAACTTGATTTAAAAAGTTTCTCATCACACAATGAAAAATGCTAAATGAGGTAGAAATTTTTCATATTCACTTATCTAGAGGCAGTGATACCTTTCAATTTAATCTTGTTCTACAATATGGGAATATGAAGAAATTCTAGTTTCTGCTTCAGGGTGAGAGACTGTTGACTTGGAAGGAACTTGAGCTATTTTTTTAGACAAATTTCCACCTGTTACTGTGTAGATTTCCAATTAGAATCAGATTATAGCTTCTTTAGTTGTTTTCTGCTCTTAGAAGTGTGAATGAATTTAAAATCTACAGTGATTATTTCTTCTCATCTAGTGTTTTTTTATTTTCTTAAAAACAAAGCAGAATGGGAAACCATGGAATACATCATCATGCATATTTAATTCAAAGACTACTTCCTCCTGCTTGGCTAAAACTAATAGACCACAGAATATACTAAGAAAAAATTTCTTTCTGTATTGTTCTCATGCTGAATTTTGATTAAGGTTTCATCAAAACCATTAGAATCCTCCTGTCTCATCCTCAATAACTGCAACAATTAGTTGATATTAGGGGCCCAGAAAGTCTGGTGACTGTTAGGGAGATCAAATTCAACCCCCTCAGAAAGTGTTTACCACTTTCTTTTTTTCACTGTCTTTCCTGAATGACCTGATCAGCTAATTTTGTTACATTTTAGCTTGTTTTAACTGAATTTGTATTTTCTTTGTAATTATATGTGTAATTATTATTTTTTATATTATCTTGAAAATGAGGGGATGGAGGTTCTCAGGAAGAGTAGTTAATTCCTGAAGGACCTGGGGTTGTTGGCTGACAGCCAGCTGAACACAAGCCAGCAGTGTGCTCAGGCAGCCAAGAAGGCCAATGGCATCCTGGCTTGTATCAGGAATAGTGTGGCCAGCAGGAGCAGGGCAGTGATCGTGCCCCTGTACTGGGCACTGGTGAGGCCGCACCACGAGTACTGTGTGCAGTTTGGGGCCCCTCACTACAAGAAGGACATTGAGGTGCTGGAGCGTGTCCAGAGAAGGGCAACGAAGCTGGTGAAGGGTCTAGAGAGCAGGTCTTATGAGGAGAGGTTGAGGGAACTGGGATTGTTTAGCCTGGAGAAGAGGAGGCTGAGGGGAGACCTTCTCGCTCTCTACAACTACCTGAAAGTGAGGTGGGTGTTGGTCTCTTCTCCCAAGTTACTAGTGATAGAATGAGAGGAAACGGCTTCAAGCTGCATCAGGGGAGGTTTAGATTGGATATTAGGAAAAATTTCTTCACTGAGAGTGTTTGGGCATTGGAACAGGCTACCCAGAGAGGTGGTGGAGTCACAATCCCTAGAAGTATTTAAAAGACATGTAGACATGACACTTCAGGGTATGGTTTAGGATGTATGGTAGTGTTGGGTTGACGGTTGGACTTAATGATCCTAGAGGTCTTTTCCAACCTTAATGATTCTATGATTCTGTGATTTTAGGATGGAAACCTAACCATCAGTTGTTTACTTAATGGTATTTTGTAACTATGGAATTCAGTTTATAAAGAAAAGGAAAGTCTTAGTGTTTGGGAATGTTTCTTATACGGCAACGTTTACCATATTATCTGGAACTCAAAAACCCAGCAGGATCTGTGCAGTGAGAGTACAATAAAATTTGGCTAGATGATGATGAATAAATTATAAATAATAAAGATGAGTATATAGGGCATTTCCATCTCTACAACAGGTATGTAATAAATGCCTTTGCAAAGCTGGACAAAATAGGTGTATTGAAGAACAGAAAATATGGCATGGTTAAGATCTCAAGTTTTTCATCATATCTGTTTTGTGGTATCTCAAGGTTCAGATCTCTAACTGGAACTGAGAATGAGAAGTTTGGGCCTGTGATCCAACAGCTAAAAATGTGGCTGATTTTAAGAGTTATTGATCATCTGCTGGGCTTTTTTTAAACTATATTCTCTATGCTAATTTGCAAATTGGTCAGCTGTATCTAACTCATCTCACTTTTTTGCCAAGATTTCATGGTGTCTTAGTCCAGTAGTTTAAAATTCACATTGGTGGATGAAAGAAGTGCAGAAGTAAACATGAATTAGAGTTGTTAAGAGAGGAAAGTGTTGTTAGACACAATAAGATGATGTCAGATGGAAAGAAGAAGTTATTTGTCCATGAATTCTTTCAGCACTGTTTTAGAGTATGTAAATTATCTCTTTGTGGACATAACTTTATGGACATCTCTTTCAAAAGGAAATAATGATCATCTCCCATTTTTAATGTGCTGTTTTCAGCAGAAAACATCTAGCATGTAAACAGATTTACAAAGATGAAAAAATTTCTTTAAATCTGCTATGAGAAAATAATTAATGTTTCCCATATCTTCAAATGAGATTTTTAAAGACATCTTATTACTTTAATGTTCTTAATATGTCCTTTCTACTGTACTAGCTACTATTAGCAACTGTGACTTCCATTCTCTACTCAATCTAAAACCTTTGCCTGTGTTAGAAAAATAAGACGACATGTCCTGTCGCTCCAAAAACACTTCTCCCTGAATTTTTTGTTTGTCAGCCAGGTGGAGGTTATCCAAAGCCAAATTCATGTGGCTAGTAATTTTCTTTTGTAATAAAGGAGAAACTTCCCTAAGAGGAATCGACTCACTGAACATGGGACTGGTATATCATTTACCTGATTGCTGAGGGATTTCATCAGCAAAAGTCTCTCTGACATGTTTCTATTTGCTTGCCTGTCTATATCTATATACATGTAGGCACCATTCCCAGAAAGTCAAGTCTAGCCATCAGAGCACTCAGAAGAGAGTGAACAGAATTTTTGCTGATGGATATTTTGCGCATTATTAACGTTATCTCCTACTCCCAGCAGCTGAATGAAAATCTCTTTTCTCTCTCTCTTCTTCCTCTGTTAAAGATTAACTTAACTGATTACTCACTTTGTGGTTGTGCCACTTTCCTGAAGACTTCAACACTGAACATATATGTCTAAAGTGCTTTTTGAATGAAAGGGGAAAAAGTCTGGAGACAAGTAATGGCAAAAGCATCTTGATTTTCCTGGGCTGGGTTTAAGGCTTGTATTTTGGGAGAGGATGATTATTTACTATGATCTGGAGAGGGATATTTAGCTCAGACACAGGACACCAGCTAATACCAGGAATAATTAAAGAATATTCTCTTGTAGGTGTTCAGTTACCCGGTCTTTATGCATGTCTATTTAAATAGATCTGTGTTTTCTTGAGTACTGTTACAGCTTCTGCTTTCTGATAAAGGTGGTGTGCTAATCAAAGCTAGCTGCACTGAAGGGTTGTGGGGGGAGGAAAGCTATTGGGGAACATACTCTTTATCGTGTAGGTAGTTTTGACTGTGTGTAGCAATGAAAACTGCTTTAGTCCAAAATTTAAACAGAAGAAAAAATTCCCCAAATCTTTCACCTTACTCTTGTATTTCACATAATACTCCTCGTATTTCACATAAAGGGTCTAAAAACAATTTTGGGGGTTTTGAACTCTCTGAGCTGTTATGAAGTCAAAACCCAGTCCTTTTAGTGCAGAAGAGGTAAACAATATTGGGGCAGGTATTCATGTCCTGTGACTAGAATGCTGAATGGGGTATGGTTTTGGCATGTTTAGGTATGGCAGACATTTAAGAAATAAGCACTGCCAAGGTCTAATTATTGCAAAATAATTACAGCTGTTGAAGCACAGGAAGTGTCAAATGCATTCAAGAATTGCAGTTCCCTGGAGATGTGATTAGCTGACAATCACCATCCTTATCGTTCTGCTTGGAGGTTTTTTTGTGTAAGAGAAAACGACAGGATTGACAGATAAACACTGGTTTCATCTGAGTTGCAAATTGTCACAGGCTGATTCACCTGAGTAGAAAACTGACCAACCAGTTAAGAATAGGGTCTTGTTGTGTAGAAAATTATAGAGAAATATTAGCTATTTACCTGGAAAATGGGATACAATATTCTGCAGTGCTGTATACGGAAACGTACATCAGTGATTGTGTTCACTCCTTGGCTTATAAAACACAAGAGCACAAGACTTTTTATGCAAGCCTGTGTTTCTGCTGTGTGAACTCAACATTGACCTCTGTCCCTTTGTGCATAACACTCTTGTGTAGATGCTTGTTAGCCCAGTGTACTGGAGTTTGCAAGCACTCACTCTGGTTTGGTTTTTGGGTTTTTTTTTGTTTGTTTGTTTGTTTTGTTTTTTTTTTTTTAAAGTTGCAGTCTTTTAGCACAGAATAAAAGAATACTTAGGGTGAGGATGGAACAGAAGTTTGCTGCTTTATCTGTCAAACTTACTTGTGCTCTTCAAACTGTTGTAGTGATAGGAAGTTTCTGAGCTGAAGGCCTCCTCACATGGGGACAGTGTGGGACACCAGTAGCACACTTGAAATACTGATGATAAAGCCTTCAAATACTGATAAGAAGTTATCTCAGCACAGTTATTAAGGATGTGCAGACTCTTACCCCAAATCTTTTCCCTAGAGGGAGGAGACATTTGCAGTGAAGCAAATAACTAGTGTTCCTTGTAAGAGAAGGAAAAAGAAGCAACCGAGGGAACTGGGGGATTTCAGAGATGGTGTGTTGGAATTCCAGTTTGGGTCATTGCACTGGGAGCTCCCTGAAATTTTTCTCCTTGTTGCTAGCCTTGTAAGTAGGTATGATGTGAACTTAGAAAGCTTGAGGAAAGCACTGCTACCTTCCTGGAAGTCAGACTATGTGATGGCTGAGTTGCAAGACAAGGTGTGGGAGCAGAATGGGTCTGTGGTGCTTAGACAAAAATAATGAGGAACGTAGCAGGAAAGGATAATGATCTCCCTTATACAGTATTAGAGTTCTCAGCTTCACAAGATGTTTCCTATTGGCTAAGCAAGACAATCTGTCACCCTTCAAAACTTATTAGAAAAAAACCTCAGGGCTTTTTTGCTTGCTGTGTAGTACTAATGTGTTTTAGAGCTGTTAAATATGTTAAATTTAGTTATACTGGGTCTCCTGGATTAGCCTATGCTTCCTAAAATGTGCATAGGTGCAAGACTAAATATGCTTGTGCAAATCAAAAGACTTTATAAATAGGGTGACTCAGGATTAAATTCTACCTTAAGCTTTCTGTTCTGGGTGAATTTTAGTGCAAACATACTATGAAGCTCTGCGCACTCAGTGTCAAACCCTGTGCTACAAACTGCCAGATGCATGAAGTAAGAATATGTACGCACTTCATAAATTTTGTGAGAGTAGAAATTATACAAAATGCACATATGAACGGGTTTAAAGTTTTGTATATAAACCCAAGGTATGGTAAGCCCCTCCTTACACACCCCTTCTGTACCTCATCTCTGTTTTGAATAGTTATGCACAAAACCTTGTAGTAAGGGGTGTCTCTGGTGATTTAGCTGAATGCAAGAAAGGAAAATGCAGGGGATTTGTGTTAAGACCAGCTAACTCAAGTTCAGACCTTCTTTGAGTCTATAGAAACAGCATCTTACTCTGTGTTCAGAAAATAATTCTATGTATGAATTTTTGTGAATATCCACTACAGTCTACTCATTACCCAGTCTAAAATGGCCACATTGGACTGTCTGAACTCAAAAGACATATTAAACAAAATATCAGTTGTAGTCTGAATATGTTGGGGAAAACTGGACTATTAATCTTTTGTCTGTATTTTGTCCTTGTTTGATTAGGTGATAAAGGTCTGAACCCAGCAGCTGCATGAAATTTTCACTTGTATTGACGGCTTTATTTTTTGTGTGAAAGAGGTTGCTATCTTCTCTAGGGACTGGTTTTCATGAGATGCTGTGTTTGTGATGCAGCAAATGCATGTTAGTTATTAAAACTCCTAGCGCTCTACGTGTGCCTCTGGAAGAAGCATGTTAGGAAAGAAGGACTGGAAAAAGCTTCATGGATCAATGAGTCACACTGCCATTGCTGTTTCATAAACTTCAGGTCAAACTTTAGAATACTTAGGATTCTATTCAGGAATGCCATTGCCCTGATGGCGAGAAACCTCCTTCTAATTTCCAGTCTCAGAGAATTCAGTATATATGCATTTCTTCATTTACCTACTTTAACCTTTAGCTTAAAGAACAGTCATATCCTCTGATAAGCTTTTCTAAGTTTTTTCTCATATCATAGTCTCTTCGTTCCTCTGACAGTAACTTTTTTCTGTGCATGTTTCAGTCTCAGTTAACTTTTAAAAATATGAATAACCAGAGCTGTACTGAGCATTCCAGATATTTTGACAAAGATTAATGTTTTCCAGTCTCTCCTGGAAATGCCTGGCTTGGTTCTCTCGCTTCTCATTTACTTTTTTTGCACTTGCATCACGTTGGTGGCTCATCCTGTGACTGGTGACTAATATGCCTGAGTTTCTTTTCTCTGTCACATCTGCAATTGATGAGCTCAGAGCTTCTAGCAAAATTTCCTGTTATTAGTCCTCTAGTGAGCTGAAAGGTGCTGAGAGCTGAATGCATAAGAGTTGTCTCTGTCATGTTAGTGACCTAGATCGTGTTCCTAATTTTGCTTGTAACAACTTTGTAGAACTTCTCAGTTACTTTATTTGTAAATCTTGGGGAAAGAGAGGGATTATGGTTGTATGCTTTCTTAGCTAAGGATGAAGTTAAAAACTGTATTATAAAGGACTAAACCAAGAACTCAGGACCTCCAGAGCTGCAGCGTAGTTGAAGAGATGAGAGAAAGAAGTGTTGGAGTCCCATGAGCATGATAGTTTGTAGGAAGTGTATAAGTCTTAAGAAGCTTAGAGCTGCTGGGAAGGAGGAATTGAAGGCATATGAGGCCTTCCACAGAGGTGGCCACTTTGACTACCTTTTACAAACAAGTCTCTGAGCATTTTCTAAATTGCAAGGAAATTTTAGACTTTTAATTACTGCAGCTTATGAAGGTATGTGATCGAAGACAAAGTATTTTTCATTTGTGTCTATGTTCCAATGAAATATATGAAGATAAATAGGGATATTAGCCTCTGGGTACAGCCCTCGGTTTTTTCGTTACAGTACCCTTTAAACTTGAGTAGAACGGAAGAAAAGTTAAACTGGTGAATATTAATGAGTTTGGCCTATGCTTCTCTTGAATACTGGGAGACACAGCCCCTGGAGTAGGAAAAAAGAAGCAGCCGGTGGGCAGGAAAAATGATAAAGGCAATAAAAAAGTGAGATCTGTGAAAACATCCTTCTATATTTAAGTTTAAGGTTTCAAGGATGTATCAGCAGGCACTGGTACCAACATCACCTTCAGCTGGGGCGTCAGTGCAAATTCAGTCATGTTTCTACAAACTCCACCTAAGGCCTTCGTGAACCTCTTATTAGCGGAGAATTCCCTGTACTGTGCCGCACTAATGACTGTATCTGCCCTGTAACATATGAACACAAGGGACAGCAATGATTGAACACTGTTCATTTAACTTATTATTGGTAGGTAACTTAATTCCCCAGAACATTATATCCTGCTACTTAGCAGGCGTTTGTACAGCGCTGTATATTTAAAAGACCTTCAGGTTATAATTTCAACAATAAAGTGCACAGTGGGGGTTGGGGGGAAGGTTAGCAACCAGAGAAAGATCGAAGTCTTTGTTGTTTGTTTTTTATTAAAATATTCAAGGTCAGAACCATTTTATTGTTTCAAAGAGTAACAGAGGGTCTGAAGACTCTAAGTTCTATAGAGAAGAAGATGTGGAAGAGGAAGGGTGGGTATTTCAAACATTGAATCTGGCAAGACTGTTGGAAATGATACTGTAATATATGATGCAAGTGATAGGAACTGGAAACATTTTGAAGGGTTATTGATTTTAATTCTCAAGCTCATCACTTTGTTAAAACTAAGATACAAAGGACTTTTTGAACAGGGTGTACGTACTTTTCCTGCAAATCTGAAATATTATATGTAGCTTTCCAATGATGAAACTAGATAACTGTGCTTTTATTGACATCTCCTGTCCATACAGAAATAAATGAACAGCCTACTCATTTTCTCTTAAGAATATGAAGAGTAGGCAAAAAAGTTTTATGACTAAGGAATTCTAACAATATAATATTAAAATGCCATTAAAGTTTGACTGGATAAATATCTCAAAAAGCTTTATCTACCAAAAAGCTGTGATTGTGTTCTTTGTCTTTGGTCTGCTGTCACTTCTTCTTCGTGTTGTCATTAATTACTTCCATAACTATTCCTTCCATTGTTTTTACATCCAATTTAAAATTTCAGTTCATAAATTTAAGAGACAGACGATTGCCCCTAATTTTAGTTCTGTGTTCTCAGAGGTTTTTCAGATGAACTGAGAGAGACATGATTCATAAATGTTGCACAATTTTGGAATAAGAATCACTTTAGACAATCTAATTTTTTCTCATTCTTCCTCTTCTTTTTTTCTTTTCGCTATTTGTAAACCCACTGATACCTAGGAAAATGAAGGAACCTGTATAATCAGAACAAAGAGCAGTGCACCTGCATATAGAACTCCAGGACAGTTATTTTTGTTAGATATAAAATATTTGCTGGGAATCAAGCACTCTGCATTAATAGACCTGTGTCATTCAACAGCATTGCACAGCAGACAGGAGCTCTAGAATCTGAGTTTCCATGTGAAAGACTGTTTTAGATATAAACTTTAAAAGTTTACTAGGGGAACTGGTGCAAAGAGTGCATGGAGGCAGATTTCTCTTTCCCATCAGTATTCCCTTCCATACAGTTGGGTCCCCCCAGGATCCATCTCTGAGAAACCTTGAGATTGTAGCAAAAATAATGGGCAGACTGAAAGCACAGTACGAAATAAATATTGATATATAGTTCCATACTAAAATGCTGAAATGTTATAGAAGCCAAAGAGACTGTTAAGGCCCAGAAGGCAAAGCAAGAGAAACAAAAGAAGACAAAGTATTTATATCAAAGTAAATGTAAATAAAAATCCAAAATCCTTAAAGGCTGATTACCAGGTAGTTCCTTTAAATAAAAAATGAATCATACTTTAAAGAAATAATTGAGAGGATAGAAGAAGAGGACACTTACTTTAGATGATTGCATCAAAGGAAAAAAAAAAGAGAGAGAAGTTAATGGAATAAAAGTAATTCATTGATCTGTGGGATACAGAGTTCCAGGCAGTTAGTGAAAAGAGATCAGGACATGTAAGCCAGAGGGAGAAAATAATGCATAAGGAAGTCTGTAGGAAGGACAGATCACAGTGGGATTTAATTACTTTAATATTGATTAGATATCTGGTTACATAAGTATTTTGGATGTAATATGTATTTTTCAAGAGGAAAGATGTATTAGTAATCAATATTCTGTGGAAAAAGTAGAACTTATGGTGTGATTCTTCATGGATGTTAAGGGTCTGCGATACTCACCTCATGCAGTGAGACATGGAAATGCAGAATGCCTTTGAAATCCCTGTGTGTATATGACACTTGAAAAACAGCCACAGGGAAGTTCCAGTGAACAGTTTGTAAAACCAGGAGGGGAACATAAGTACACTTGTAGATCAAGATGGAAAACAGGGATAAAAACAATTTGATGTTTTTGTAATACACTTGCATTGTTGGTTTGTATTGTCCATCCCTTGGAGATAATAGTATTTATTACTGGATGTGTGTATTACTGTATATAGATGTATAAATAAAATGCAGAATTTGACCTGTATTTAACTTGGACAACTTCTGCTCCCGTTTCAAACCCCCAAAATAACTGTATGCCCCATAACGTATCTAATTATTCTAAAGATACTCACTGGCCTAATAAAAGGATTCTGCTCTTACTCTATATTATTTAATATGTTTATCTGTTTATATACCTATATATATAATTATTTTGAGTTCTTACTAGTTTTTCTGGATTCAGTGTAATACTTTTCCTAAATTATACTCCATAATACAAACCCACTTGCTGGATTCTCCAGAAGATTCCAACAGGAATATAGTTAGTGCCAGTTCCTCTTCCTCACATCACAGGTGGTTTCACTCTCCCAGTTGGAACCTTAATCAGGCTTCTGACATGGAGCTGGAAGGAGTTCCCTAAATTCTTCATTATGAGTTTCCTAAAACAGCCTTTTGTTTCAGTAAAAATACCTTTAGAAGTGTGTCAGGTAATAGGAATTTTTATTTCAAATATATGATCCTTTAGAGACTATTAAGACACTATTAGTAACAGGTAAGCTTGCAGTTTGGTTCCTTTCAATGAGATTAAATGTGAATTGTGTTAAAATAAGATTTTAAAAGGCAATGAAATGAGTCAATCCCTACATTTTAGTCATAGGATATTCTTTAGTGTATATTTAAGAAAATAGTATGAAATCTTATGTGCCTCTTAAGAGATTATAGACAGCAGCGTGAAGATCTGGATTGGAGAGAGTTATAACATGTGATGTTGGGGGGATGGAAGTTTACTTATTAAGTGCTGATAGCTAATACTGAAAGTGATAGATATGAAGATGGGAACAAATTATTTCTGGAGTACAGTAATTGTCCTCTCATCAGAATGAAGATTTTTGTCTGTCGTATCCTTTGAGGCTTAGAAATGCTTGTTGTCTTTAGCTTCAAGTGATGTTTTTGTCTGACTTTAAGCATGTTCTTAAGCTTGTCCCAAATTAAGCTGAGTAGATCTCCCTTTTAGGCTTGAATCTCTACTATTTCAAGTTACTGCCCTGATACATGAGATATACAGGCAAATGACATTGCTCTTTTTGTCCTTGGTGTTTTCTGCTAAAACTTTGCTGAAGCCAGCACAACACTCTGAATTGTTTTTTCTTAAGTGGAATTGTTCTTGTCCCAGTGCAATCTTCAGTGTCACTGGATCTATCCACACCCTGGCAAACTCTAAGTGGCGTGGTACCTTGTGTCCAGCAGGAGTCTACTTTGCTTGCAACTTTTTCCACACATTCTGGAAATATTTTCCCTTGTTTCTACAGTGTAGCCATCCCTCAAGCAAACAAAGTTGCTGTTAAAAGTGTAATGTTGATAATGTTCTTTCTATCAAGTAGTTTACTTTGCCAAAGGTTAGCAGAATTAAATACTGGTTGCAAGAAAACACGTCAACAAAACTTTTCTCCAGCTCTCTTTTGTTAGCCTTCAGCAATTTACATTTAAAACAGCAACTCATATTGGTATCAGCTGAATCACTGAACTCTTTCTATTTTATATGGTTATTCTGAAATTGAACAGTAGTCATGGGAGTGTGGGTTTGGGAACACTCAAACAACAGAATTGTTTATTCCTTTGCTGAGATCAGAACAATACCTTGGAGAAGTTCTTGGCAGTATCAGTGGGTTTTTCCCTCCTCTGTGTGAAAGATGGAAAAATATCTAACACTAGTAGTCAGGGAAGTCCTATTTTTCTCAGTGGTGTGGGACAGATGCTAGTTTTGGACAACCACCAATGGACCACCCTCTGGAGTCACATAAGTAATTCCTGAAACTGACAATTAGAGCAGTAAGCCATAGTATATCAATTAATGCTTGAGGAGTTCCTCCAGAAAAACATTTGTACAAAATGTTCTTTTGGTTATTAACTGAAAGGATAATTTTTCTGTGTTTAATTAAGTCAAATACATGCATTACTTAAGAATAATGCTAAGTATTCATTTTTTTTCCTTTCTAATTTTAATTACAGCATGTGTAGAAGCTTATAATAAAAATATTTGCCTGATAAATGTTTTGTTTTCCCTTTCTCTGCTTTCAGTTCATAACAACATAGAAAAACAGTAGACACTTCAAGTGACCTGTGTCAGGTTCTCATCTTCAGCAAAACCTCATAGGTCCAGTGAAATCAATAGACTTATGAGAATCCAGTATTTTAAAGTATCCTCAAATTCAAATTTTTTCCTTTAAAAGAAATAAAGCTGGTGAAATATATCACAAAATCACAGAATGGTAGGGGTTAGAATGGACTTCTGGAGATCATCTTGTCCAACCCCCCTGCTTGAGCAGGCACACCTAGAGCAGGGGGCACAGGAACGCATCCAGGCGGGGTTTGGATGTCTCCAGGGAAGGAGACTCCACAGCCTCCCTGGGCAGCCTGTGCCACTGCTCTGTCACCTTCACAGGAAAGAATTTTTTTCTCATGTTTAAGTGGAATTTCCTGTGCTCCAACTTGTGCCCATTGCCCCTTGTCCGGTCATTGGGCACCACTGAAAAGAGTCTAGTCCCATCATCCTGACACCCACCCTTCAGATATTTATAAGCACTGATGAGATCCCCCTCTCAGGCTTCTCTTCTCCAGGCTGAACAAACCCAGGTCTCTCAGCCTTTCCTCATAAGGGAGATGCTCCAGTCCCCTGATCATCTTGGTAGCTCTCTGCTGGACTTGGTTGAGCAGTTCCCTGTCATTCTTGAACTGGGGGGCCCAGAACAGGACACAGCACTCCAAATGTGGTCTCACCAGTGCAGAGTAGAGGGGGAGGATAACCTCCCTCCACCTGCTGGCCACACTTCTTTTAATGCACCCCAGGATACCATTGGCCTTCTTGGCCACAAGGGCACATTGCTGGCTCAGGGTCAACTTGCTGCCCACCAGCAGGTGGACAGGTTCTTCTCAACAGAGCCGCGTTGCAGCAAGTCAACCCCAGCCTGTACTGGTGCATGGGGTTGTTCCTCCCCAGGTGCAGGACCTTGCACTTGCTTTTGTTGCATTTCATCAGGTTCCCTCGGCCCAGCTCTCCAGCCTGTCCAGGTCTCACTGGATGGCGGCACAGCCTTTCAGCGTATCAGCACAGCCTTCTGGCATATCAAGAAGGACTAGCAAGTGTAGAAGGGCCATTCTTCTCAGACAGCTGTAGCTGGTAGGAATATCAATTTCTACATATTGCTTTTTTCCTTGGCCCCTTAAAGTTTGTCACCAAGCTCCTCAAGAAAAGTTGGTATGTAGAGGCATTTGCAGTGCTGTTGGGAAAATGCCATAGCAGCTAGCACTGTGCCAGAGACTGTAGGATTAGAAGTTAGATTATTGTTTCATGACACTCATCAGTTTGGATGAAGTAAAAAAGATTATTCGTTTTTGGTTACAAATGGACAGGGCTTTTAAAATCATTAGCTTTAAAACAGCTGCCTGTTCTTCACTGAATTTAAAGAAAGGTTTTCATTAGTTCCATGATATATGCACGTTGGTGAGAAAAGTTAAAGAAGCTTTTGTCTGTCAGCAAATCCAAATATTCTGTTCCCTTGCTGAGCTTTGTGAAGCCTGGATCTGAATAATTCTTCAAACATAGATACTTTCAGAAAGTTTTCCGCATCTACAAGGAGTTTTCTTTACCTTCTACAAGTCCATTCCCCCACCTCATTGCACCTGCCTTATAAATCAAAACAATCAGACTACTGACCGTCACTTCATTAAAGTCTTCTGCCAAGGTGAATCCTTATTTATGATGTAAAATATACACTCTATATAGCATATGTAGGATTTGGGGGCAATGTTAACATTAATGAAGACTCTGCTGTTAGTCACCAAAAGACTTTAGGGTTCATGCACATTAGTAATCTTTGCACAGTGGATTTGACAAATTATCCAACTATGAAGTCTCTTCCTTCAGAAGCTGCATTTGTAATAGATGATTTACAGGTCACCTTTTTTTCTTGCTCTCTATTTTTCTGCTTGCTTCAACAATACAGCATAAACAATTGGTTCAACAATTTATGGAAACAGAGTAGAAAATACTTAAAAACATAACTCCTGCTATGTCCAGGTACCTCTCATTACATAGTGAATGGTTTCTGTTGGTACATATTAATCAACAGAGAATGTAAATCCAAATGAAGATTACTCAAAACGTTCTACAACCTTGCTGAAGTCTGCCTTATCCATGTGGTATTAAAAAAACTTCCACAACAGATTAAGATTCAGCTTCTTTCTGGCAATGATAGCTCTATTTTGAAAGGGTCGTGTGCGTGTGCACTTTTTTTCCATGTAGAACTAGAGAGTTATGCATCTGTGGAGATCCAGTTCTTGAAAATCTGGCCCAATATTAAGGGAATGGAGGGTGACAGCTGTCCTCTTCCAGTGATCAGTTATATGTGGACAGGGGGTACTTAAAACTTCATATAGGTAAAGCTATGGTTTCAGGTAATTATGTTTTCCAGTGCAGACCTGATGTGGGAACTGTGGGAAATCATGTAATGATTCCTGGATGCATGAAAACCAACTGAGAGAGAAATGCCTGGGAATCTGCATTAAAAATATCTGATGTGGAAATGGTTGCTTCATCACGTATGTAATTTATTATAAATCTAACAGAATTTTTGGAGTTACTGGTAAGATGATTTCATCATCCCAGTGTTCATGAATCTCATTAGCTTTGTTTATTCCTGCTGCATAAAGAAGTCGAAAAGCTTTTGGACAAGACTTTTTTAATAAGCTGCATTTTCAGTCAGAGGTCTGAAGGTGCTGTGCTCTTGCTCTCTTCAATGTTTCTCCTCCAGTTCCATTGGTATCACAGCCACATCCATCTCCTCTAGTTGTAATGCTGAAGTGACACCTACAGTCTCATATTTCTTCAGTTCCACTTCCAAAACTCAGGTTAGATCTATCCCTTTTACTAAACCTCAGTGTTTCCAAGTTTCTATTCTGTCATTTCTGCCTTCTTGAAAAAGTACCGCAGGACCTGTGAATTTTTGTATAATGCCATGACAGTGATCTTGTCAAAGAATTATCTGTTAGTGACTACAGTGACAAAAAAACACAGAGTTAACAGAGACTATGCTCTGGAGAGAAAAAAAAAAAAAAGACAAAATAACTCTTTCCTTGTATGTGCTATCCTGTCTCCTACAGCCCCCCTTTTACTCTTGCAGGACTTTTACCTGCCCTTTTTTGTTCTTTATTCACCATTTTATTTTCTTTTTTGGAATTTTTTTTCCCTGTCTAAATTTTCTACAGATGTGCATTTTTTTTACATTATTACTCAAAGAAAAGTAATACTTGTCCTTCCTCCCCCTTACTTTCCATAGTTTTTCCCTTACCTCCTTTTTCTAGGGCTTTTGCTCTTTCCCCTGTTCTTTCACCCGTTCTTCCTCAGCCTTCCATTAAGACTTCTCTCTGTTTCTGCGAGAAAGAACTTCTATATCTTTACACTGAGTAATTGGTCTTGCCTTTCTTGAGTAATCTCAATTCCCCTTTTCTTCCCCTTTTCTGTTCTTAATCAGGTGGTAGTTTTACCATGGTAGCCCAAGGGAGTAGTTGTTCTCCTTTTTTGAGGGACAGGACACCAGATACACACTCAGAGACAGGGACGAGTGGAGATCAAGTGGGAAGCAGGCAGTGACCTGCCATTTAGTAACTGACTTGCTCACATAAAGACTGGATTATATGAAAAAGGCAGTATGTTGTCCATTTCCTTTTTAGGCACTTTGAAAATGAACTGTTTCCTCTAGGTGTTTAGAGACACTGCACCAATATAAGCAGCAGAGTGGACTGTGCTCACTTATGTTTTAATCTCCCTTTGACCAGATCCAGTGTTCTAAGTTTAGACAGGGGGAAGGGTACAAGGGTTGAAAGTTCTGGCACGTGCCATTAAGTGCAGCATGAGCTTTGTGTCATTGGACAGGCAGAGGCTGCATTGCTCAGTATTCTTTTCAGTTTGTGCCTTTATCCACCTCTGCCTTTATCCTCCTCTGAGCAGGATCATGATATAGGGGTTAAAAATGTTTTCAGGTTGCCTGTGCCTGTAACTTAGTAACATTTCATTTGCATTATTTTTGACAGCTGAAGATGTCTATACACTGATCCTGTTAGTGTTGATATGCTTATCTATGGACATTGCATGAAGTTAGAGGGTCCCATAGCAGGAATGGGCATTCCTGCAAAACTAATACAAGGTTTATTTGGCGCATCATCTCATAAAAATGGAGCAGGATTCAATTAGTCCTGCATTACATCTGAGGAGACAGCGTCTATGCTGGCAGTACCTCACTTTGTGGCCTAAGATCAGAGTTAATTCCCAGCGGAAAATGCTTTTTTGTTAGATAAATATTAAGTGGCTTTCACAATTTCAGCAACATTAGATTCTGTAAACTGTATTCCAAAGGCCAGTGAGGATTCTGGCAAAGAGGAAAACTCAGTTTAAATCCAGTTTTGCATTTCCTGACACCAAAGGCACCTAGCAGGAAAATAGTAATAACCACTTCCTGTGAAAGTATAGGGTATGGTCTTTTCAGATATCTTTTTATTTTGCTATTTCCTGACGTACATCCCTGCACCAGTCTATATCCTCATTGCTCAGCAGGCGTATTGGCTCTACCCATTCAATTTAAGAAAATGATACTCTTTCTCTAGACCTCTGATGTAGAATGTTCACAAAAATCTAGTATTCCAAGAGGGGATGTGACATAATGGCCTTTCTTGTATGAGCTATGTCTAAGTCAGGAACGGATTAATGATGGTTGCATGTGAATCAGGAAATATTTTGGTTGCTTCTATTTTTTATTCCATTTTTTTATTTTTGAAGAAAAATATTTTATAGATTCCTACAAAAGAATACTTCCTTTTTCAGAGCATTCAACATATCCTTTTTCATTTGTAACACAATGCACAGATTCTGTAAAAGGCAGAAGTAGTATTTTCTCCTAGTGCTTGCATACAAACTAACTGTGCTGTGGAACCTGAGTATTTCTTTTGCTTATAAAAATCCTTAAATGTAAGAGTCTATAAACATAAAATTTATATTTATTTTTATGATTCTGGCTATTCCTGGTATGTAATCCCTTTCAGAAAGCCTGCTAAACCTTAGTAGTATCCACAGGTGCCTCAGTGATAACCGCTGTAGTCAACCATCTCTAAGGCAACAGATACATCTTGAAGGAATCCATGTGAAACCTGGATTTTTTTGTTCATCTTCAGCAGGAGTTCATCAAACAGGTAATAAAGAGACAAATAAGATCTCTTTACCATTGACAGGTCTGAAATGAACGTCAGGGCCCATAAGTAAATCTATAGGGCCTGACATTGTCATATATATATATGTGTGTATGTGTATACACACATATATATATATATGACAATGTCAGGAATTACTAAACAAGCAAACCGGATTTTCTGCATGAGTTCCCATAGAGTAGAGGGCATTAGGTAACAGACATGAATGGAGATGGTAATAGCCAACAGCCATAGTTTCTGCAGTGTGTTCCTAACAAGATATATTTTAAAAACTCACTGATAAAAGATAACAGTAATCTTTAGCTGTAATGACCCAAAATGTCCTGCAAGATTGTCAGCACCCAAGTGGACCTACGTCAGAGGTTGCAATGTATCCCAGACCAGCCCAACAGCACCAGGCAGAACTGTTATGCAAGTAGAAATAACTTTGTGTTTGTCTTTTCTCACCATAACTTTACCACCACCAGCATGGGCTGATTAGGTTAATGTTATTCTGTTGTTAAAGTTGTGTGGTAAACAAGCACACACTAGAGTACCTTCCATGGATTTTGCTGTATAAAGCCAAAAACAAGTGAAAGCTGTCCTATTTAATTTTTCCGTTTAATATAATTGAATATAACTAATGTGAAATCCTTATTACCTCGATTTGCTGAATTCTTTTTAGAAAAAACCCAAATATTTATTCTATTAAGCTACATAATTTAAAATCTGGTTTTAAAAAAAGATATGTAAAAATTTAAGTCCAGCTACAGGGCATAGAAAGAGAAAAGGTTTCTACAAAGAGAATGGATTTTATATTTTTGTTGAAAAGCAGGATAAATTGCAGTCGACTACCTGCAAATACTTTAGTTTTGTAAAATGCATGTTTGAATTGCAGTGCATATAGGTGGACTCTTCCATTTCATTAGTATTCTGGGTGGTTGAGATGTGCCAGCTAAATACAGCCATCCTATGGGAGCTTGCTGTAGTCATAGCAACTGGATTGCAGTTTCAGATAACTCTGTACTGGAGGTCTGGCGTATCTGAAGCACAAGGTGTTCAGTAAACGGTTGGCTCACTAATTAGTCAATGCATTTCATAAAAATCACTCAGTAATTAGACTAAGAAAACTCCATGATGATTTTCAGTCAGTTTTACATGACTGATGAATTACTGGTACTTTTAAGAGTTAGAAGTTTTGTCTCCTGTTATGCCTATGAACACTCAGCACTACAGCCAGTCCTGATGGGTAGCTGCAGCTGTGGGTAGAATCACCAACAGCTCCTCTAAGTCGTGAGAACACTGTAAATGAGAGATACAATGCTGCAATTTTGGGCGTGACAGTCTCTCAAGCCTCTGATTGTTATCCGGAAGCTCACTGAAATCACTGCAAATCTTAAAAAGTCACCTGAATGTGATCTGGGTTAGGCTCAATGTGCAGAAGAATGGTGAGATATAGTGAAGACAGGAAAGAGATTTCCTTATAACATTCAGTAAGATTTGATTACCTAGTTCCTTTGAATTTATCTGGAAGTCCCAGCTGAAATGCAGTTAATTTTCTCAAACATTGTTAATGATGAAGTCAAAATTAAATAATAAATAAATAACTGGAATTAATTATGTAATGGTTTAGCCCCAGCCAGCAACCAAGCACCACGCAGCCGCTCGCTCACTCCCCCCTGGTGGGGCGGGGGAGAGAACTGGAGGAGTAAAAGTGAGGCAACACATGGTTTGAGGTAAAGAGAGTTCAATAGGTAAAGCAAAAGCTGTGCACGGAAGCAAAGCAAACCAAGGCATTCATTCACTCCTTCCCATGAGCGGGCAGGTGCTCAGCCGTCTCCAGGAAAGCAGGGCTCCATCACGCGTAACGGTGACTTGGGAAGACAAACGCCATCGATCCAAAAGTCCCCCACTTCCTCCTTCTTCCCCAGCTTTATATGCTGAGCATGACGTCATATGGTATGGAATATCCCATTGGTCAGTTTGGGTCAGCTGTCCTGGCTGTGTCCCCTCCCAGCTTCTTGTGCCCCCGGCAGAGCACGGGGAGCTGAAAAAGTCCTTGACCAGTGTAAGTGCTACTTAGCAACAACTAAAACATCTCCACATGATCACCCCTGTTTCCACCAAAACATAGCCCCATACTAGCTACTATGAAGAAATTTAACTCTATCCCAGCTGAAACCAGGACAATTATATGGGGGTTTCACTCTGAATTGGATCTCAACACAAATGCTTATCAAGAGGGAAAAGTGAAATAGGCATCATGAAGAAGACAAAAGGCTTATGACCCACCAAAGAGCGATGGATGAAGAATTAGAAGAATCACGAAAAACTTCACCCTCTAGTGAAAAATAGATTATGATATCAATGAGATAACTCTCATGTATCAGAAATCTGTACTGACTCAGAAGGCAAAAACATAAAAATCACTGGTGATACTTGGAATGATATGAACAAAATATTCTGGATGCTGGAAAGTGTCCCAAGTAATAATGGCATATATGTCAAATAGAGAAAGTATGGGTAAAAAAGGAAAGATAGCTACTAGCTGAGCCAGCTCTGACAAATGGACAATTGGTTAAGAATTAAAGAAAAATATGAAAAAATTATTAAACCCAAGGATATTTATTTTGATATGAAAATTTTTCATATTCTGAAGAATGTGACCAACAACATTCACATCTTGAATGTTTTGTTTTTCAAGGCCAAATGTCCACTTCGTTATCCAAATCACTTAAAAAGTTATATATAAAGGTAGAATTATATGTATGGTTTATATATATACACATGTATATGTATAGTAGCTATGGCTCTGTATATGATAGAGGCTTACCCTTTAAATCTAGCAGAGCTTTTGTTATTTTTCTTGAACCCAATTATCCAGAAACTATAATCTGCAGAAAGGATTGAAATATGAACCACAGAGTTGAAAACACACTCACTACTTTCTACCTCCTCCCCAGAAGACAGCGAATGTATTTTCCTTAAATATTTGCAAGATATTTAAATAAGAGAATTAATGTTATTCTAAAGAACTTGACCTTCCACAGAAGACAATTTGTACTGACCTTCTTAAGCTTATGCTCAACAAAAAGGAAACCAAATTTACATCAGGTTTAAATCACAGAAGTGTAATTAGAACAAGCAGAAGAATTTGAGAACTCTCTCCTTTTTGTTGCCATACAGTGACTGCCTGACGTTCAGGAATATTTGTGCAAGTTCTGAAACACTATGTGCCAAAAAGTTTTTCACTGAGTGAGAGGTTTAGCAAGAGCACTCAGATGGGCCGTAGTCTCCCCCAGACCAGCTCAAAAGGATTCAGAGGAATTGTGTGGTTTTGCAGCCCAGTTTCTCCCAAGGTCTCCCTGCAAACCAGGAGGGGCTGCATTTATTTCTGATTTAGCCTTCTGGTTTAACTCACCTTCTGTCTTTCTCCTATGGCTTAAAGTTGACTTAGTGATGGCTGTGGAAGTCTTGCCCCAGGTTTTACTGGGAGTAGTATCACATTACTAATTCCAAATCTTACTTGCCATAGTAAATTATGTTGGCATTTAAAAAAAATCTTGATTTTAAGAAATTTCCAGTAAGTTGCTCTAATTATACCTTTTTCTTCTTTTTTTTTTTTTTTTTTTCATACCATGCTGAGAAACTTGAAGTGTCATTGGTAAAGGCTGGTGAGTTATTTACTTAATTAAAATCAAAGGCATCCACATTTTTAGTGTACAGTAAAATGCAGGTCAGTTAAGTTGAAAACACATTTTGATTTGAGTTTGATTAGATAAAGGAGAGAATAGTGTAAATAGTTTGGGTTGGAGTTTTATTTCTCAAGGCAGATGCATTATGTTGTTTTCAACATGGTTATTTCAGTGCATGAGACAGATGTTGTGTAGGCACAGAAAGCTACACTAGCTGTTCCGATGTCTGAATAATTATTCTTCAACAATATATTATAGTTCTTTTAAAATTATTTTCATATACTTGCAGGAACCTGAAGAACTTGCGCTGTCCTTCAGGTTCATGAGATAAATCTTCTTTCAAAGTAAATCTTCTTGCTTGTCTTTCTTCAGATAAGAAGTCTGACTAATTTTTAGGCAGAAGTAGTTTCTCCTGCTAATGCAATCTGTAACGAATAAACTGCTTTTAAATAAGTTCTGTCTTACAACTTTTGGGGTTTTCATATGTAGTAGAAGTCTGAGACTTTCGAACACAGCTGCCTGCAAACCAGCAAGGAACAGAATTCCAGATCCGAAACTGAATCTAGTATATACTGTACTGAAGCTTAACAGGCACTTAAAACCACTAGTAACCATGTTTGTTTGTATGGCTAGTATGTGAAAAGACAATCTCTAAAAACAACTTCTTGAGGATATGGAGGCCCAAGGCATCCATAAGAATGATCTGGAGGCTTTCAGCCAGTAAAGCTGTAAATATACACTGAAGTGACTTTGATTGCTTCCTCCAGACTCAAGTGAAGCAAATCCTTTCTCAAGAAAATTTTACAGTGCTTGGTTTTATACAGTGGTTGATCGGTATATGCTTTACCACTTCATGCTCCACCTCCTCATTGGTGTAAGCAACAACATGATTACTCCTTCATCCTTTACGCTTATCTCCACAGTAGATGATTAGTTAAACAAGCTTGCATTGTATGAGTTTTGTCTGTCTAATTTATGCATTAAGGTTGTTTCTGAGGATAGAAACTAAATGAGGGCAGACACTGCTGATAGGGCTGTCATCAACCAGATTCCTTGGAATTAAATCTGAATTATCAGTATCCCAACTATCGCTCACCGAAACTCCCATTCATTAATGCTCGAGCAGCACATGTGCTCGCACGCTAATCACTTTTCCCACAAGGTGTGTCCTGGCAACCCAATTTTAAGTTTTTGTCATAATCAAAACTTATTGTTCATAGTGACTTTCTTCAAGGTAATAATTAAATATGTTTATTAGCTATATTCTATGTAATATAATGGAATTTTTGTTCGACAAAAATTTATTATCTGCACATAAATAAGCAAATGTAAAAACCTTTAGAGTACAGAAATGTCTTGGTCTTATAAGATATTACATGAAACACTGACAGTATAAGCACATAAATAACAGCCTCTGCTGTTTAGAAGTCCCATAGATCTTAGAATAACTTCAGAGATGAGGGTAATATTCCCCCAATTTTCAATAGAAATCATTAAAACTGCTGCAAAATAATGCTCTGGATTCTCAATAAGTTTCTTCTTTCTGGTTTTCCTTTAATATTATGTTTGCTGTTGCATATTTTATTTTTTGTTTCTGAGGAGTCATAATCTAACCTGAATTCTGACATCCTTTCACTAACACAGAATTGTTTACTCTACAACTGTTGTCTAAAGAAATCTAGGACAAAATATGAAGAAAATTAATTATCCACTAATGTGAGCTATCTGCAGCTAATTCAAATTACCTCCTCTCATCAGATCCCAGGCCCTCTACAGAACAAATATTAATTTTTCTAGACATCGGGTGTCTACTGCAAAAGATTTTCTAATTAATTAGTCCTTTCTCTCATGTTTACATCTAAGATAATTAAAGAATAATGCCATGAAGATATATCCATGAAGATGAAGGGTTTTCTAAAGTGGCATTTTTGCAGACAGTAGCATAAAATGAAGAGTTTTCTGCCCACATTTTCTTGAAAAGATGCCCTTTCACTCGTATGTAAAGGAATTCACAGCCATGAGATGTTAAAATGCTGATCATAGGTGTATCATTATAGCAAATGAAACCTCCTTATTTGTGTTAATTGCTTAAGATATATCCAGATTCTTTTATTTATAACATAAAATACTATTGGAATACTTTTTCTGTTGGAAACAATACAACTTGTCTGGGACAGAAAACATAATTGGTAATTTCAGTCTTTAGTGCTACCTCCTGTTGAAGGCCAACGAGCAAAGACTCAGTCCTACAGTGCCAGTCCTGCAAGTCTTTCTTGGCTTCTTTGCTTCTCCCCACTTGCTTTGTGTACAAGAATGGAAGATGACTGAGCAGAGGTGAGCTGGAATTATGATATTTCAGCATATTTCCACAGCCAAGATGTATACAGTCATATGGCCAGAGCCTGGAGAAAATTTGAGATATTAGAGTGCTGCTGTAGCCCAATATTAACTGCAGAAGCATCCACCACCAGGAACAGCCAGAGTTTAGCAGTACCCAGGGTACGTTCACATTCTGCAGCAAATTATTTCTGTGGACTAAGCTGACAAATGTCAGCCACGGGGTTTCTTGCAAAGTTACACGTGGCCATTGCCACTGACTTTGTGTCCTGTTCATAGCTCGTATAATAGTTTATGCCACTGATGGAGCAAAGCAGTGAATAGTGTCAGTGAAGATATCTTTGGAGGTAAAAGATAGTATAAATAATGAAAAATAAAATTTTTAGGAACCCAGAAATGTGAAGGAGTAACAAAAAGTACTTCTGCTTAAGGAAAATGTATTTTAAAAATACTAATCTGAAAAATCATAGTGAACTCTTATGACTGAAGCTAATCAAACCACTAAAATGTAATCACTGCCTAGGGAGCAAAATTATGCCGTGCAAAATCAAACCAGTGTGTTTCTAATTGTCTTTGTGTTATGTGCTTGCATAAATTATATATTTTCTATATTATATGTTTTACCATTACCAAAACTTTAGATAAAAACACAAAACATATATTTCAAATTCTGATAATATGTATAGTGGAAAGAGATACCATATTGATTAAGAGGCTACTTTGAGCTACATATATTGTAAAATAGCATTCTTTCTACTAGCTGTAACTATTTACATTGTATATAGGTGTATAATTTGTAAGATAAATCAGTTACTTCGAAATAGTACCTTAAGAAACAAGGTGGTGTAAAAATATTAGAAGTGTATAATTGAAACTGCCTCATTTTTTTTACATTCTTTTTCATTAAAATACAAAATATTCCAAATTCTTCTTCCAAAAAAAACCTATTTTAAAGAATTAGCCAAGTTTTGTTTGTATGTACTTGATTATTTTCTCACATAAAATTACTATAGAAAAATTCCATAGGATAGGATTTGGAGGGTTTTTGGTGGATGATGCTTTTGTGGTTCCCATATTACCGCTGATCTAGCAAGGCCACAAGCTATTCCTCCCATTGTTCCTTACTAAAACCTCCCTGGGCAGCAATTACATTTCAGTGTTTTCATTAGCCGCAGTCAATTTATATGCTGGGTTTGCCTTTCCTCATTACTTCTCTATAATCTCATTCTCCTCTCTCTATCAGCCTCCAATACGCTGTTCCTCAGCAAGCATGTTCATGATGTTCACTTTGCAGCAGGGAAGAGGAGCAGTATATTCTGTGTATTACAGCATTTGGACTCAGGAATTCATCTTCAGGATCTAGCCCAGACTTTTAAGGCTCTTATTTGCCTCTTCTATCCTTGCCTGAATACTGCAAACATTACATAGCTTGCAATGCTGTCATTGCCAGAGACTTTGAAATAATGGAAGCCTCTAAGCTACTTCCATTCAAAGCCATGTACTCGCTTCTAACTAAAAGGTGGAATGTCATTGCTAAGTATGCTCAGAATATGGTGATCAGGGAGAAATTTTACATCACATTAATAATAGAGGAGGATTGTCAAACTTGAAGTAATGAGGGGTTTGATTTTTTTTTTTCCTTTTTGCTGCCTTGAGAAAAAGTGAAATGGTAATATTTTGGAGTTTGGATTGAAATCACACTACTTGGAAAAAGACTGCATTAAACCTCAAAGGAGCTTCTGCCTTTAAACGCATTGCTGAACTTTGCAGTTTGGCAGAATATGCTTACTCACACAGTTCAGTCAAAAAAGACAGCTAAAAATAGTAAATACAATCTGAATATGCATAAAATAACTTTAAGGTGTCAAGCCAGACTATGATCCCCTTCTTAATTTTGCAAAGTAATGTAGGTAAGTGGTTTCTGAATTTTGGGATTTGTCCCACCTATGTGTAGCTATATGAAAGTTAGTCTAGTTAGTCCAAGAAAATTGGCTAGACTCTGTACATACCAAATTAGATGTTTGTCTCATCCCAAGAGATTCACATAAGTACAGTAGCTGCAAGTTTGATGAATAAAGTCAGGTGGGGAGGAATCACACTAGATACTTCTTACTGTGGGTCAGTTCATTAACTACAAGACTGTACACAAAATTCCTATCAGTTCAAATGAAAAGTCTGTTGCAAAGTCTTTCAGGTGCAGAAATTTCTCATAGGTAGAGAAATGACAGAATTCCCCAGATTCCCAGTGAGATAATAATTCAGGAGCTAGGGAATCTGTATAAGATGCAGATGATCAGCAGGCCAGTAAGGGGCCTAAATGCTTGTTAAATATTCATTTGCCTAGGTCAGAGAAGAAACTTGATGCCAGAATGTTTTTATTTTGTGCAAATACCTTATCTGTTAGGTTAATGACTATTCTGGGTAGCAGAATCTTGGAAAAAGAAATCTGTGAGGCCCTCAAGGCAGAATAATTTCTAGCTGTGTAGTTCCTGACTAATGTTTGTGTAACCTGTTTACAAAATACTCCAGTGATAGCTATGCCATGACTACATGGCATTTCACTGTTCCTTCATTACTACCAGAATTTTTTCTGAATCTCTGAATTGATTTGTTAGTGTCACTTAAACCTATTACCCTTTTGCTTATCTACTGTAACTATTGAGTCGAAGCATTCCGTGTTCTTTCAGTCTTTCTTTTGTTTTGGTTCCTAAATCTGTGGTTATCTAACTCGGTTTGCCCATGCCTTTGCTAAAGCACAGTGGACAGCTTAATTTGCTTCACTGAAGCAATAGTAGTCTTGCTGAAGCCTTGCCAATGGTGGCTAGAGGAGAACCATTATGACAAGGATTTTTTGCATTTTTTGTTGTGTGTATGTATATGTATATGCTTACCCACTGTAGATTATATGCTTATACGTTACATAGATATGTTTTTATGTTATACATGTTTGTTTGAACAGGCACAAACATAACATCTATTATGCTTGTAACGGTGGGACACTACTGTCTCGTGCTTCACTTATGTCTTTGTTGTTCTTAAGTCCATTTTTAGACTTAATCTATTTAGTTTCAGATTGTTTTCCAGTTTGTCAAGATCACTGTGAATTTTAGACCTCTCCAGCGTACATGAGGTCAGTCTTATTGTGGTGGGAGCTGCATATTTAATAAATGTACTTTCTGTTCCTTTATCTAGGATAATAATTAAAATATTGAATAGAACCAGACCTATGAATAGGCCTCTGTATCTTCAGTGAGTATGTTTTACCATTTGGTGGTAAACCATTGTTAACTATTTCATAAGCACAGTTATCCCAAACATTTTTGTACCTGTTCTTTATTGCTTTTGTGATGACTGTGCTTCCCTGGTTCACCTATTAGAATATATTGTGTTAAAAGATCTACTAAAATTGAAATACACAAGGTTTCTTCTTCATCCACATGATCTGTTGCCCAGTCAGAGAAGAAAATTAGAAAATAAGTTTGACATGATTTGTGCTGGACCATATCAGCTCTTAGGCATGACCATATTATTTTTCAGGTGCCTAGTTATTTGTAATCAATTTGGGGATGGGAGAAAATTAAGTTATTTTAATTATACTTCCATAGCTGACTGGTTTATCTTTCTGGTATTCCCTTTAATGATAGATGCTGCATTTCACTTTTTTGGGTTTTCAATTCCTCACAGGTATCTAATGAGCTTTAATATGTCTGGATTGTTGCAGCTAGTTAAGTCAATGTACCGGTCAGTATAAGTAGCTGAACTGTTCTGACCTGTCTTTCTTTATTCCAAGCTGAGATTTTATTTTCTTCTACAGTGTTAATTGTTGTAAACACCTGCTTGCAGTTTACGTCTTAAAGCAAAAAATATCATGCATCATGTGAGCAGTCCTGGCATTCTGATAGCTTTCCTCTCCAATCAGTACTAGGCTGACACTTATCTTACTGCTAACATCTGCAATGATTTCTTGTTGTCTTTGATTCCTTTGCTGGCTTTTTCCATCTTATGCTTTGACCTTTCTAATTTTCTTGCTAAACTGTTATCCAATATTTTTAGTATAATTAACCTATTTCCACCTTCTCTGTGCTTCCTTCTTTTGCTTAACACTGGTGAGGAGCTTCTGATTTAGTTACTTAGAGCTTACGTATTGGGATAGTTTCTGCTTGTTCTTGCACCATTAATACTGCTTGTGGAACTGCCACTCTCTGTAACTCCTTTTTCCCCATCATATGAACTCTTACCTGGGGATTTGTTGACTGTTAAACTCTGTTTTATTAAAGTCTATTTGTTTCTCTTCTGCTATCCAGCCTCCTTCCTTTCCTAAGTTTCATTAACTCTTGTCAGACCATGGTCATTGTCATCCAAGCTGCATTTTGCTATGATCTCAGTCAATTCCTCTTTATTGATTGAATTTAGAACAGTCTTTGCAAGGATTGCTTTTTTTCTGCCTCCTGTATGTATATGTGTATCTGTAATATTTATCACCACCATGACTTCCAGATTAATCCATGTTGTACTGCATTCATTCTCTTTTTAAAGATTGTCTGGGTAGTTTAAATCTCCATTATTACCTTGTATTGTGCCTTGGGTAATTGTGGTATTTGTTCACAAGTCACAAGTTCTTTCCATTGCATTTTCATGGTTCAGTCATCTGCAATGGACACTTAACATTCCCAAGCTCAAGTTCCCAGAATTTCAGCAAGGATAACTTCCCAAATTTGTATCTCAAGACAACTGTCATATGTGAACATGCTGGCCTTTTACATTGCACTAGTGTCTCATTTTCTAAGCTTCTGTAGTGCTAGTCATTAAGTGCATATTAAGATTTCCTATTCAGCTTCTCTTGTTTCTTCCCCACAATTCTTGCATTAATGTACAGGTTTCCAAAGTGTTGGGCAGATTGCATCATCAGTTGTCTCATTTCCTTCATCCAGCTTGTCCAAGCTGCTGGGGTTTATGCTTATGCATGATCTTATCTTCATTATTGCAATCCAGGGCTGTGGTAACCAAAGATGAATATGAAAAAACCTTCCAATTAAAATCTCTATAAGAAGTTTTTGATCCCAGCATAAAAAAATATTGTCATAAATCTCCTATTTGATGTCTTGACTTTTGGACTTCATTAAAAAAGGGCAATGTCCAGAACTTCAGAGTGGGTTCAGTGTTTTTTGAAACATGAAAGAGGGAGAGGCTGTTCATGCATGTAACAGCATTACATGATGTGGGACTACACCCTGTACTGACTGAATTTAAATGGTGGTGGTGGGAGAGAAAAGGGAGCTTTTAGTCATGGTTTTTAGATTACTGCTTTAAATTCATGTCTGCCTCCTTGGACTTTCAGAACAGCACTACTTTTAGTGCTGCTTTGTAATTACATTACGTTATCATTCAAAGTGAAGTAGACATTTTCCAAAGGAAAGGAAAAACATGTCCCTAGAATTAGACAGTGCTCAATTTATCTTCATAGATATATGCGTGAATTTTGATTTTGTGTATAATTTTCATTTGCCATATGTGCAAGCCTGGTTAATCATCAGTTTATATTATGGGTTGTCATAAACAGGCCTCTATTAACATGCCTTTCGTCTTGCAAATATGTGCTTTTCTCTACTATTCCAGTCCAAAAAAAGTAGTCATCTGAGCACTTTCTTCAGTGAACATCACCAATTTAAAATAGTTACTTAGTGCATCACAGTGTGACAAATGCAATATTGCCTGGCTTTAACAAAGACGTTAAGTGACTTAGAAAATATAGGTGCAGTATGAAGAGCAGGACAAATTCTGTAATTTTGAAGGCATGGCGTAAACTTAAACTGCACTATGTCCCTAAGTTTTTACACTCCAAGGAGGTATGAGAGCTGGAGTTACAGATGTGAGGAAAACATGTAGAACCATAGAATCAAAGAGTGGCTGAGTTTGGCAGGGACTGCTGGAGATCATCTAGTTGGAAACCCCTGCTCAAAGCAGGATCAATTAAGCAGGTCACCCACGACTGTGCCCAGTTGGGTTGTGAAAACTTCCAAGGACAGAGAAGCCATAACCTTGCTGGGCACCCTGTTCCAGTGTTTGATCAACCTTACAGTAAAACACTTCCTTATGTTTAAACAGAATTTCTTGGATTTCCATTTGTGCCCATTTCCTCTTGTTCTACCACTGGATACTGCTGAGAAGAGTCAGTAGTATTGCCTTCTTTACACCCTCCCATCAGGTATTTACACACACTGGTAAGATGCCTCTGAACCTTCTCTTCCCCAGGCTGAACAGTCCCAGCATTCTCAGCCTTTCCCTGGATGTAAGATGCTCCCAGCCCTTCAGCATCTTAGTGGTCCTTCGCTGGACTCGCTCCAGTCAGTCCATGTCCCTTTTGTACCAGGGAGACCAGCACTGGACCCAATACTCCAGATGTGTCTCAAGTGGTGAGCAGAGGAGGAGAATCACCTCCTTCAACCTGCTGGCAACAGCCCAGGATGCTGCTGGCCTGCTTTGCTCCGCTAGCTTTTAGTCAACTTGTTGCCCACCAGGACCCCAAGCTTTCTTCCACACAACTGCTTTCCAGGTGGTTGGCCCCCAGCCTGTACTGATGCATGGGGTTATTCCTCCCCAGGGGCAGGACTTGGCACTTCCCTTTGTTGAACTCCATGAGGTCCCTGTTGACCTCTCCAGTCTTTAGAGGGTTTTCTGAATGGCTCTGCACCCATTTTGTGTATCAACCATTTATCCCAGTTTTATATCATCTAATAAATAGAAAGGGAGCCACATAAACACAGTGAGATTCATATATCTATGTTCTCAGACTACATGTACCAAGGAAAATCCAGCTGCTCAGATACTCCACTATTTTGACAGGGTTCTGGATTTTCTGAAATGGAGAAGACAGTGAGGGTCACTGTCCAGGGAACAAACTCCCCAGGGAAACACCCCCAGTACCCGAGTGCTCTGCTGTTCTGGCTGCTAGGTCTGGTTGCTTTTAGAGAGAGCAGTCTTTTGTTCCTGGTCTAGTGAATGCTGCCCCTGCTCCTTGCAGAGGGGATGGACTAAGTGATCTTTGAAGATCCTTTCCAACACAAACCTTACTATGATTCTATGATTAGGTACAGACGTTTTAGTAGAGCCTGTTGCAATAGGACAAGGGATGATGGTTTTAAACTAGAAGAGGGTAGATTCAGACTAGATATAAGGAAGACATTTTTTACACTGACACAGGTTGCCCAGAGAGGTTGTAGATATCCCATCCCTGGTCAGGTTGGACAGGGCTCTGAGCAACCTGATCTAGTTGAAGACGTCCCTGCTCATTGCAGGGAGGTTGGACTAGATGACCATTGAAAGTCCCTTCCAACCCAAACTATTCTGTGATTCTGTGATTTCTGTGGGAATTTCCATTAAATGTTTCTCAGTAGATATATTTCAATTTTGCATTGGTTCTCATGCTGATCATATTTAGACAGCATGGGATATAAAACGTCCAATGTGCCACTACAGTGAAAAACAATCCTAGTTATGATAATGCTTGGTATAGATTGTCACCACATCTTCTTTCCTGCTATTTAATTCTCACTCAGGAGAGAGTATGACATTCCCTAGTAATTTCATAACACATTTTTTTACTTGATATGTACTGTAAACTCAGCAGCTGGTGGTGGAGTCACATGGAGTTCCACCTTAGCATAGAGAGGCCCTTATTCATCAAAAATTGTCTTTCCAGGTAACAACTGCTGTGACTGGTCTAAGTGAAATAAGAGAGAAAAAGGGAAAGAATGCTCTGAAAGAGAGTCTCTTTGCCATATGCTCAAATTAGGAAATCCATTTATGTCTCTTGGGAAATTAAAAATTGAAAAATAGGGGCAGATTGATACAGTTTCTAGATTACAAACAATTTCTGGGACGAAATTCAAACTAATTCAAATGAACAACACAGAACAGAATAAGGCAATATTCAAGGACATCTAGGAGAACAAAACTACAGGATACAGTTAATTGGTATGGGTGGGAAGCCTTTCTATCAGGTTTAAGCACTGAGCATGCCTAAATAATGCTGAGAAGATTCAGTTAGAGAGTGTAAACACAATATTTAGGTACCATGATGGCTGCATTTCTGCTTAAATGGGAGACCTAGCTAGGAGAAATAATTTTCCCATTCATTCATGTGTGCATGAAGAAAAGGACATCTAGAATTAAATCTGAAGGAAAGCTCATGAGCTCCTTTCTGGACCCTTCAACTTTAAGACAACTGGCCCCTCAGTATTTTTGGGCTGCTTATGGTCCTAGTTTATTCTGAATGTTAAGAGAATTTTTTCTGGCTTTCCCTGATAAAGCAAAAAATAGAAGCCTTGGCAACTCAGACTTATTAGGACTGGGTTTCTTTTTTATTTTAAATGATCAGTATTTTTATTTCCATTAAATTTTTGATAACCACTTTAACAGCAACACTTTGACATGTATTTTATGGAATAAATACTTTAAATCGTAGCTGTAAAGTACTGCTTTAAAATTTTTAACTACCTATAGCAGAAAAAAACATCATTATCCAACAATTAAGGTGCATGAATTATTAATTTTTAATAAAAAATAAACTACTTGCTCTCTAATTAACTCTGTAATCAAGATTGTTCCAGTACATCATTTTATCTCTTAAGATTTAAAATCCTAACTGGATTTAAATTGGCATAGTATTAAAATAAATTGTTTCTCTTGAATGTATAATTAATAAATATGCAGGTCTTTATCATGATTGTTTTCCATTAGCTAAGTACACAAAAAAGTCTACTAAGGTGTATGAAGAGCTCAGTCCAATATATTTTTAAATTTGTAGAACTTTCTCTACCGATCAATGAAAAACAGCCTAGATTGTGCTTTAGTCTCTATTGGTATGCATGAGCTGTTGTGGAGCTTTGAAGAGATTTACCCCCTGGCCAAGACATTATTAAGCTCACCACTGGGATTTCTTTAGAAGAACAGCCTTGTATGAATCCTAGCAGAGGGATTTTTCCATGGAGCTTGATGGAGTTAATCTTCTAAACTCCAATGAATGTCAGTGAGTGCAATGAGTGCATAAATTCCATATGTGTGTTTGAAACTTTCCTGGATAGATTCTAAAAATCTGAGAATAGTAATAAAAAAAAAAACCCCAAACTGTAATGGATCCAAAGATCCATATTCATATTGATTCCTTCCTATTTTCAGATTCCACTCTGCCAGCCAGGGGTATATAAAATACATGTATGTGTGTGTGTACATATATATACCTCTATATGAAAAATGCATGCATATGTATGTGTGTGAATCTATGTATGTATATGCATACAAATTTATATGTGCACACACAGAGCCCTGCCTAGATATTTAACTTCTACCTCACTGCTCCATGGTCACCTGGTTACCAGGCAAACATTTCTTCTAGAGGTTTTAGTAGAAAGCTGCTTTGTAAATGGACCATTTGTAAATAGCAGCCAGAAAAATTTATTAGGCATGCAAATAAAGTAATGTAATTCCTTACAGACACTCTGAAGTCAACATAAATTTTACAACATGTTTTCAAAAAGTATTTTAGGACAGCTCTAGGGAATCTGGAATGGCCAGTTCGTCCAAAAGTCTAAATTTAAAAAATAAGTGCTCATAGCTGTAAAAGTGTTGGTTACTTATTAGATCTGATATAAACATACCATCCAGTGCAAACAGAGAAAATACATCGCAACAAGAAGCATCCTAGTGACTATCCATGTGTTTACATCCCACTTATAAGTGTATATATAAGAAAGTAAACTAAATGTATGTGGAGTAGTGGTTATGAATAGACCTAATTTCTACAAAACATGTATCTTGTGCATTATAGGTGGCCAAGCAGCATAAAAATAAAAAAAATTGGCTTCATGTTAAGTGTACTACACACAACAGAAGGAACTCTGAATTATAAACAGAAACTGTAACTGATTATCCAAAATTATAAATGCAGAGATTTATGACAATTTTGTAAACATTCGGTATTGTGGATATTGAAATACAATGCATATAAATTCAAAGTTCATTTTACATCTGCTATGTTAGATTTAAGCTCATATCATACCATCAACTGGCAAAACTGGTCATAGCTCGCTATACACACATACATACATACATACATACATACATACATATATATATTTCCTCTGCTTTCATGGATAGTAAAATTTATTTAATCAAGGTAAACAGAATCTGGCATTTGGAAGCAGGAGGAGTAATACATAGCATAGCGTTATACTGTTTACCCTGGGGTTTTTTTTTGCATGAATGTCTTGTCCTGATGCCAGTGTCAACTCTTCGCCAAGGGGCAGCACCTGACTGGTATTCTGACGGCTGGCTTCTACATGGACAGGAAATTGCTAACATGAAATCTCTGTGTATTTCAGGAATAAATTATTGACTTTACTATCTCTTGGGAGTGGACCCTCAAAAATATCCAGGGTATTTTCTTTGGAAAGGTCAGCCCCATAGGAATGACAGGCTCCCAAGGAGAGATTCTTCATTAAGCTGTATATAAGAACAGTGCATAGTAGTAATTGCAAAGCTGAATACTTGGTCACAAGTGAAGAAAAAAACAGTGTAGAAAGAACTGTACAGCAGCACTATACTGTGACACCAGTGTTACAATACTAAATTATACGAAGAAATGTGTACAAAGTATGATTTGGAATGAAGTTGTCTTTGAAGAAGGACTAACCCCTACACAGTTCTCACTGGTGAAAACCTCTGAGGAAAGCCAGAGGACTAAGGACTGCTTGGTTCATTTATATCTTATGTTTCCATCATACCTTCTACCCTGGCTTTTTATGGTATTAAGGCAGAAATAGTACCCTTGTTATTTTCAAATGGAACCCCAATCCTTAGCAGAAATTCTGAAACTGAATTTTGCAGGAGTCTCCAGTGTCTCTAAGTGGTTTTGAGGAAACAGCAGTGGATGAACCATAGTTATATGAACCTGTGCCTGCAACCTCATAAGCTGGGTGAGTCAGCTCACAGCTTATCCCAAGGACTAGTCTTGGTATCTGTTATTCTGTCTTCCAGTTTTCTACTCTGCTCCTTCTATTTTATTGCACCAGTTACCTAATAAAAGGATGTAGTGTTTCCCACGATGAGGAATTTTTGGGTTATTTTGTGGATTCATGATTCAGTTTTTATATGTAACTGCTAGCGCCTCTCATCAGAGAGTCTGAAATACAAGTTGCTCTTTAGAACAAGTTCAACACCTTTTTTCACTTTTGTACGTAGCATGATGGTAATATTTTTAAAAATTATGCACGTGGTGTGGAGTAGTTACAGATATGAACTATCATTCTTCTTGTTCATTGCTTCCATTGTTTTTAAATCCATGTCAGTAGAACATAAAATACATATATACCTCAAAATACTTTCACAGCAGTTGTTGCTACATTGTGTTTTGGGTTCTCCCACTAGAGTTATACTTTGCCAGATTGTTGATCCGTACTTTCTGTAGTAAGGATTCCCTCAATGTGCCATTTGACCACTCTGTTTTAGTACCGACATATATAACCAGAAATAAACTCCATATAGATTATCTTTCTCTTGGATGTTCAGCTTGAAGCCATTAATACTTGAAGAAAGATTGTATCGGCAGTGCCACACTAATTTGTTTATGAAATATATGTCCACATACACAAAAATGAAAACATAATCAGGATTTTTAGTGAAAGGATATTAGATTTTACCTGTATCTATACATCATAGGAAAATAGTTAGAAGAACTACTTAAGAATTTAAAACTATTTTAAATTACTCTATTTTTCTCTTTAAAGTCTAAATTGCGCTTTAAATAAGACCATTCTAATTTAGGAATTTGGGACCGGAACTTTCACTAAAGAATGGGTGAATCAATTTTTAATCAGCTGTATTAAGTTCATATTGTGCCATAATGAAATGTAAAATTAACGGAGACAATTTAAAATTCATTAACATTCAGTGAAAAAAATTCAATATAACCACTAGCAAAATTACCCTTGTGTGTGTTTGCTAAGTTGTGCAAGAGTACATTTTTGAAAAAACACTTTGCTGGCTAATACGTTAGAAGATCATGAAAAAATCTTTGCACACTCCCTTACTGCAATGTTGATGAAGCAGTGTTAGCATTAATTAATAAATATGCTTGCATAACTTTAATTCATAAAAGTAAAAACTGTATGTGAGCATGTTTTGCATAAAACTGAATTGTTTTGATGCTTGGTGATCTTTGTGTTTGCTTCATTGTCATGGTGTTACAATAACTATACATAATGTATCCCTTTAGATAGTCATGCTGTGAAAGGTTAGAAAGTTCAGTCCTAAAGTGTAATACTCAGGGACTGATTCAACTCACACTGATATGAGTATGGAAATCAGTTAGAGTGGGACTTTTGAAGTCTCAGGGAACATGAAAATTGAACCTGAGTGGTTAGTGCTTGGGATTTTGAGTGCATTCTGTCCACCAGACCGCATGTTCCAAACATGCTGAAAGCTCTCCTAAGACTTAGTGCCTTTATAAGATGTATCATGTGTTGACTTGTACATGTCTTATATGTAGATCTGGTGGGAAGTGGAAAGGACTGTCCGGTTTACAAATTCTAATACTTCCCCATGGGAAGCACAGTCAGGGTAGTTTATTTCAGGTGTATTTTTATGAGGACCCCACATTATGGTACTAAACCTGTGTTATCAATGTAACAGAGAAACTGAAAGATCTAATCCTCCAGTGATCAGCGTAAATCTTCCTTTAATTTGTTCTTTCTGTCAGCTCTCTTTTGTACTTTGAGAGGATTCTCTCTCCCATTCTGGATTATTAATCTCTGTAGCTGTGCTCTTCACTTGGATTCTCATTTTCTGCTAGAATTTGGATGCAAGATGCCTGCTTACATTAAGGCAGTACTCTGTGAACCCAAGGGTAACCCCTGTCTGGAAAGAATGAACAATCCCCTTATAATAAGGGTCAAGACAACAAAGAGCAATTAAAAGGACATATTAATAATATGAGTCATTGAGAATGTAATGAACTGCAAAGTCATGGTGCCTTGGAAGACAAATTTCCCAAATTTGTGTCTGGTAATTAGAGAACAAATCCCTTCTTCCGTTATTATTACCAGACAGCATTTCTGATTTCACTAGATCTTTTCATAGTGCTTATATTTCCTGAGTAATGCTCAAAACTCACACCAGATTAGCATTTCCAGCTAACTTATTAAGTCCTGCCTTTTGTTCTTCATAACATTTGTCTCAGCAGGATAATGAATAACCAAAATAATTAGTTCATACCTTTGACTTTGCCAGTAAACCCATCATGATATCTCTCCCATTTACAAAGAATATGCATCAAAATGAATGAAATTGACTTAATGGCATGAAAGATAGACTGCAACCTGGTATGGCCAGTTTTCCTGACCAAAATAAGTATTTCTGGGAATGCTCCACAGGAGAGAGAACTGTGGCTCCCCAGCCCTCTAGTGCAGGATATGACCTGGCTGAAGGCATGGCTGGGCTCCTCAGGGTGACACAGTGATGTTGTTGTGGTTTAGCCCCAGCCAGCAACCAAGCACCACGCAGCTGCTCGCTCACTCCCCCCTGGTGGGACGGGGGAGAGAATTGGAGGAGTAAAAGTGAGGCAACTCATGGTTTGAGGTAAAGACAGTTTAATAGGTAAAGCAAAAGCTGTGCACGGAAGCAAAGCAAACCAAGGCATTCATTCACTCCTTCCCATGGGCAGGCAGGTGCTCAGCCGTCTCCAGGAAAGCAGGGCTCCATCATGCGTAATGGTTACTTGGGAAGACAAACGCCATCAATCCAAAAGTCCCCCACTTCCTCCTTCTTCCCCAGCTGTATATGCTGAGCATGACGTCATATGATATGGAATATCCCATTGGTCGGTTTGGGTCAGCTGTCCCGGCTGTGTCCCCTCCCAGCTTCTTGTGCACCCGGCAGAGCATGGGGAGCTGAAAAAGTCCTTGACCAGTGTAAGTGCTACTCAGCAACAACTAAAACATCTGCACATTATCACCGCTGTTTCCAGCAAAACTCCAAAACATAGCCCCATACTAGCTACTATGAAGAAATTTAACTCTACCCCAGCTGAATCCAGGACAGATGTTCATCACAGCACTCTCTGTAACTGGGGATTTGGAGCTACAGCAGCCCCTCAAATCCAGTACAATGTGAATTACTGGTGAGAACAATTACTTTTATGTAAGTGTAGCAACAATTTTTACTTAAGTTTAGGTGGCTACGATGGCTTGAAGGAAAAAGACAAGAGATGATTTAAGGAGACATACCGCTAATTAAAAAAAAAAAAAAGGGGAGGTGATCTTTCCAAAAGGTAGGTAACCCCATACACATGAGTACAGAACAGGGATCTGTCTCTTAAGCTTCTGGAAAGGGAAGGACATACTGCACTAGATATGTTGGATGGTGATGTGTAAGGAGTTATTTCTATGTTAAAGCAATATCTAAAAAGAAAGCAGGCCAGAAAAACCCCAAACCTGAGGCTGTTTTATTAGAGGTTTTTCCTTAAGATGCTGCATTCTGGAGTGGATCACTCAAAGAATCTAACTGATATAAATGAAGTACAAGATGAGGTATCATTGAGCAGTAACATATGATAATATTAATAATTCATTAATGGGAGGTAGGTTAGGATTAATTCTTAGAAATTGGTATAGACACCTGGATAAATTAGCAAATTTGGAATGACTCATTTTGTGCAAGTGCATGATAAGACAAATTCAAAGAGAGTTCAAGATCCCAGGTTGCTTTCTTTTAGTTATGGCATTCTTTCTGTAGTAGTATCTTCCTGTGTTGTACTTAAAGTAGTATTATTTATATATTTTGGAACAAATCTACAGAAAGCCAATTAACTGAGGGATTCATTAGCAGCTAGTGCTAGGGATGGGAGGTTCTAGGCATGGTAAGAGATGTTTAAGGTCTAGTTTCATAGGTAAATCTACGCCTGTGTGCAGTATCACTTTCTCCGCAAATGAGTCTATTACTCTGTGTGTGCACCTGGACCAATTTCCAGTAGTTTATATTATTCATCCATGAATCTCAAATTACCTGAAAAAAGTGATAAAACTTGCTCTGGAAAGACATGCTTTCTCCCTACAGTTCTGTATTTGGCTGTTTTGGAGCTTATTGTTTTGTTTCATCCATCCCCTCAAGGGCATTCTTTGAGGAATCTGTGTACCAAAAAATAAAGGCTGCATGGAGGATTGCTGAGAAGAAACACTGAGGCAGAGGTTTTGCAGCTTGAGATCTGGGAAGCCAATACAGACAAACAGGCAGGTGTTGTTATGCCCCATGCAGTTGGCTTCTTCAGGGAAAGCTATTTTCCTGGGATATGATGGATAGATAATTCCAGGTATGAATTAATGGATTCAGTGGACAATGAGAATATTTCCTATTTGTGCAGCAGTAGAATGGGCTACTTCTTGAATGACCAGATCAGGGGACCATTGGCTGCCTCTGAAATAGCGGTCTAAAACCTTTTCGATCTGAAAAGATGAGCTTATTATTCATGCTTCTCAGGTGGAAGAAGATTCTCCATCACTGATGCCAATGTATTCATGCTTTATTTCATTCACTACTGCTTCTGCCTGTTTAATTCACTATGGTTCCTGCCATATATTCCTTCTGTCCATGATTTCTTGCCTGATCACTGAGGGCTGGGCTGGCAGTCAAACAACTGTGTACTTATGTCTCCCAAGCCATTGGCTCAATGTTATTAATATGCACAATGAGTCTCACTACAGTTTGTATATATGGGTCCTGAAAAAAAACCCACAGACATCTAAGATACTAAGATAGTATCTTAGACAAAGTGCAGATGAGTGGCTGAAGTCTTGTGTCTTAACGGATAACAGATTTATGTAACAACTGTTTCAGAGGCAGAGCCTAATGGGAACAGTTATACAGGAATTAACCTGTTTGAAAAGGGTTTGAAAGACATAGAAGTGGCTAAAATTAATACAACATATCACTAGGCAACAACACTGTGTTAAATGGTGTTTCTGACATAATCCTGGTGCTGAGGAGGGTAGGTTGGGGTTCTTCATACCTTTTGCATAAACTTGATAATTTTTGTAATAGTATTATTGTCCTGAAGCTCAGAAGGAAGACCCTAGTGTAACTGCAGCTGTGAGTGATGGATGGATAGCTATAAAGACCAGTGCCTTCAGCCCACTTCACTCAGATGCTCTGTAATACTGGTGGCTGAAAAAGGTAGCAGTGCCAAGTTTTCAGCAGGTGTCCACCACTCACTTCTTTTACCCTCCATCAGCCATAAATGTATCAAAATAGCTTTAGGAAAACAGCAGGCAATATAATTCCTGAGAAGTAGCTATGACTTTTGGCAGGAGATATATAATATGTGTTAATCTAAATAAATAAATAAATGCTAGCTTCCACAGACGTGCTCAGAGTGTTGCAGAGGACAACAGCAAAACTTTCTGAGAACATATAGACAAACAAATGGGACACCCCCACTGCCGGGGCAGGGGTTTTGTTTCTGTCAACAGCGAAAAGTTCAAGTGATGTTTGGAAGAAGGGGGCTGTATTTAAGGAAGTATCCTATCACCCTTTAATTTTCTTCACTTTCAGCATGGAAGGCAACAGTAAGCTCTTTAATAAGGGGTGGGTTTTTTTGCGCTCATATCTTTGTGTTTAATACACAGAGTATATATTTCCACATATGTTTTTATGGCACACCACTGGCAAAAAGATGGCTGCAGAGAAAATACACCTCTCTGTCTTTTTTTATCTTTTTTCCTTCCAATTTACATGGGAAAACCAGGAATCAATTACTTTTTCTGGCAATGCACAGTGTCTCAGACACCTTTACTTTTCTGTATGCAAATTCCCACCCAAAATCAAAGTATTCTGTGATTTGTTCATGTTGGGTTAAAAAGCTCCAGGAAACCGTGAAGAAACAGCCTCTCTTTGCCATGCGTATTGCCTTTGTCTTTGTGGAGTTCCAAATGATGTCAAAAAGCAAGTCTGTTCTTTCCTTCTTTTTTTTCTTTTCAGTACCTTTTTTTTTTTCATTGATGCTGTTAGTGTACTAGGCAGAGGAAGTCAGTTGGCAGGATAACATCTTTGTTTTGACCCCAGTACCATGCTCCCTTTTCCAGCTTAATAGAGAGCAGAAAAATGACCTTCTCTGCTTGACAGCTGTAACTAACTTGGCTGTCTTTACTTTACTCTGTGGATTCTCAGTCAAGGCACAGTGTTGCTACAGTCTATATTGGGTTTACTTAAGTTCTGGAGGAGTTTGGAGGGTTTTTTAATGTGTTCTTCTCTGGGAAAGGAGACCTCCAAAATAGATGAGTCGAAGCATTAACTCAAAAATTATTAGTCAAAATAGATGCTGACCAACTCCTTCTTTGTGGATAAAACTCTTAAACAGTGGTGCTTATGTGTTGTTAGTGCACAGCTGACTTCTCTCAAATGTATTTTTTCAGCACACTGCTGCGTGGCAATGCACTCTTCCAGTTTCCTACCCCTGCCAACTCAGGAGTCACAGATGTGCCTTTATTAGTGCTTCTTAATTTCTGCAGTATTCCAGGGCTTATGAGTAGTGTAGTTGTCAGAAGTTGTAATACTTCTGGCAGAAGTTTTTAATACTTTTCCCTTTAATATCTACAGGTGGCTTTTATCAGAGGCAAGGTATTCAGGAAGAGGCGTCTTCGGACTGACCAGGTGTGGCAGTTCTGTTATATTATGTTCTCAAGTTTGAAGAATAATTCAGATTTTGGGGCTTTTTAAAGTCACATTGCAAATGAACACACTTTCCTTTTTCATACTGTTTGCTAGAGATAAAGCCAAAATGCTGTTAATGTTTGAAAAAAAGTACCCTTCTTTCTTGTTATCCATTTGAGGGAAGGGTTTGTAATTCAAATGGTATGTACCCATAGCCTAGCTGATCCTCTCCTTCCTTGGCTGCCTACAGACCTTTGGGCACTGCACATCATAAACTGTGACAATTGTTTCTAAGGTTGTTATGCAGCTACTTCTCAATGTTGAGCTATATAGGAATTGGAATATACTCTCTCTTTTTTTAAAGTTTTTTTAATAATGATTGAAATTTTACTTGTGGTTCATTTATATGTTTGCATTTTTTTTTTAAACTGGTGAATCGTTTTCTTTTGTAATTCTCTATTACTACAAATATACTGTAAAAAGGTACTTGATTCAGACTGGTAAAAGGCAGGGTTGATACTGCATAAAAGGTGCAAAAATTTGCTTGGGAAGAATTGTGAAGTGTGAAACCAAGAATGTCCAATAGAAAACTACTTAATACCTATGAAACACATGTTTGTGCTTGATAAGTAGAACAGAATCGTTTCCTCTTCTTCACAAGTGTGTGGGTGACAGAAGTTTCATGGTAACGATATAAAATCCAGAAACCTTCAAACCATTTGCTACAAAAGAAATTCTGCAACTCAGTTTTTTCCATTGTAGTTACCAGTAGCACACCATTCAGTCATCATGGGCATTATATAAAACAATTACTTTCTCGAAACTGTTTTCAGTACAGATTCAGTAATTTCTCTGGAAAGAAAGGACACATTTTCAAGACTGAATTGTTCAATTTTGTGAATGAGAAGGAACCCTTGGGAAGTAAAAATACCTGCTGTCAAAGAGCTAGTCTCAAATCTACTTGTACAGGTTGGTCCAACCCCTAGTGAAGTCAATGAGAAGTCTCTGATTGAGACTTACGAAGATTTAGATAAAAGGTACAACAGCATACACCTCTCAACTAAGTGTTTTTGCAGAAGAGGTAGTTATTTAGTGTGGAGAAAAAGGAGAATGGGTGCTAAACAGTGAAGACAATGAGTTGACAAAGAACAAAATGTAATATGACCATGCTAAAACAGCTCCAACGTTTCAGACAGATGGAGCAGGACACTGCATCCTGTCTATTCATTTTAGGCTGCCTGGGCTTGATCTAGTCATCTATACCATTTAATTTGGTGGGAAATTTCATCAGATATCTTGTAGCTTGGCTGTATTGTCTGGTTGACAATAGCTGAGCAATGTTTTCTTAAGGTTTGGTAGGATATTTAGGAGTTGTTGAGCCAACCACAACATGACTACCTATCCTTACAGCAGGTATGGGTACTCTTCACAGGACATACTGCATTATACCTAATGGACATTGTAGACATCACATGTTGTGGATGGAAAGGAAATTTAGCCTCAGACACAACCTAATGGATGTGTTAATCAAGGGATACATAGAATGTTAATAAAATCTGTGTGTTGGCGAAGTGATTTGAGTGACCTGCATGTTGCCCAGTTCACGTGTATGAGTAGGCCACATACCTCAGGCTAATCCTGCCTACACTGAACAGCAGCTTCTAATTAGGCATAGAAATGAAATGGCTATATTTCCTGATGTTCCTAGGCAAGATGATTAACTCATATCCCTGATCTGAATGAATCATGAAATGAATTAATGAATTAATGAATTTATGAAAATGAATCCCTCACATTCCTGATTTGGAAAATTAGACCATGTGCCTGTTTTTCTAGTTGTTGATCTGTCTGAGTGACCAGCAACAAAAACGTATAAACTTTCTTGCCCTTATTTCTTACATTGTAACAAAACTGAAAATGGAGATATTTTTGGTTTTCAGCTTAGAAGATTAAACTAACTGTTCAATAACTTGAACTTCTGCCATCTTTTTCTCTGTTACCACTTAGTCACCTTGAAGGCAATCAGTTCTTGTAGTCAAGGCCCTAGTTCTAGTCTTGTTTTACTGACGTAAAATTGCTTAGGAAAATACTATTACTGAACTAAATGGGCAACCTCTGTTTCTGTTATTCTTTACACAGGCAAATCCCTGCTAGCCCACTAATCAGGATTTGTATCAGGGAAACCTATGCTCAGTAAAGACAAAGTTTATTTACATTCCTGGGTACATGTCAGCTTTTTACAATTTTATCTCTGAGAGAGGTTTACCTTTAGATACATTTTAAAATAACCTGTTAGCAAAATGAGGTCTAGCTTTGCCTTTCAAAAACTTGCAGCCTTTAAAATGAAAATTATTGGATTATAAATTTTTAGGACATGAAAGAAAGTTGACACAAGAAGTGCTTTGTACGTTGGAAGTCTAAACCTGTGCAAGCATTTAATGGATGTTTCTACCCACTTTCCTGATGATTACATAGGAAAGCTCATGCTTTTTAATTGCTTTGCTGGCACAAAGCACCTCTTTAACTAGGATTTTAAGATATGATGCTACATATCTGAGGTTATTAAAAAAAATTCTGGGGCATGTTGATGAACTAGAAAATGGAGATAAGGGGTGTTACCTTTAATAAATGCATTCCGATATGTAAAGGAGTAGCTACACAATTGAAGCAATCAAGCTTTTCCAAAATAATGGTGTTTTTAACAAGATTTGAGGGCCTAAAATTGACATAGCTGTAATTAAAGTTCCGCATGCTGGTCAACTACGGCATGCACACATTTCTGTTGTTAAGTCCGCTCTGGCAAAAAGCTGAAAAAGTATACTCTAAAATGTATTTTTAAAAAGAAAAAACAAACAAGTATATTTATGCCAAGTAGGGGTATCAGCACTCAAACAGCTCTTGCAGTGACTGTGACCGGAGTCAGCGAATTAAAGAATGTACCTAAAAAGTTTTAACTGTTTCATTTGTCAGTCTATGGAAGTGATCATTCACCTGTATATTTGTTTTTTTCTGTTGCATTTATAAACCTCTGATTAATGTGATATGAAATACTGTTCTGCTTATGGTATCCAAAAGAAAATAGTGCTTATAGTTTGACTACATTTCTTTATGTAATCTTTCTACAGCTTTCTACCTTCCCATCTTATTCCCTAGTTTGCAGAGACATATTTTCTGTTTTGTCTCCTTCCATCTCACATTTTCTCTACTATGCCTGTTTTCTTATTCAGCATAATCATTTTTGTTCTACCGTCATCTAACTTCATTCGTATTAGGAATTAATACAATATACCTCCAGGCTGTCCTCTCACTAGCCAGAACAAAAAAGGAGACTGGTTTCAGCTGCTAATGAATCATTCCTTTCTGGGGGAAGTACAAAGTGCAGTTCACTGAAATTCCATTAAAATCTTAGATATCCATTAAAAGTGGAAGTGTGATACGTTTAAATGCAAAATGGAAAACAGACTGAGCATATGAAAAATGAATGAGCACTTACAAAAATGATTGCGTTCATTTCAAAAACTCTGAAAGCTACTCTGGAAGAAATCCAGATGTTGTGACCACAGCCTCCTCTTTATTTCCAATACTGTGGCCTGTCATACTCCTGAACTGGAAATGGGGAAACTCACTTTTACGACGACACCATTGTAGCTTGCCTGTTGCATCACCATAGATTCTTTTGTATGGATGTTTTTGCTCCAAGTTTGTCATGCCAGTGATACCTTTAACTTGTTCTGTGTCTGTCTGTACAATATATACTATCTTAATATATTTTTTTAAGACCAAAAGATTATTTTTATCTAAAAAAAAATGTGAATTATCAGTTCTACAGTTTTCCCCATTTGCAAACATCAAACCAGTTACTGGTATTTCTTCACACTCATTTATAGTTTTTTCCCATTATAACAGGCACTACAGTTATGTAATTGTTTTAACTGAAACTCTCTAGGATGTACCGGTAAGACTTCAGCTTGCCCTTCCATATGGTGATAAATTTGTCCTTTTACAACTGGAATCTTAGTCTTTTGTTCAAAGTGAAGCTTTTAATATTCTAATGTATTAATTTAAACAATAACCAGATTCTGCTACTTTCTTTCCTAGCTCTTTAGAGCTGCTCAGGAAATCTTTGATGACTGCGAGAGAAAGTGAAGGGACAGAATGCTGATCAGTTACGGGGAGGGGGGGAAGATTTGCCCAATTGAACTGATTTTGATGAATTTCAATTTTTATACATTTAGACCAAAAATATCGAACAGATTTCTTTCTGTCTGTCCTATCAATGATAAGTGTCTGCAAGTGACTGCAATTTGGCAGTTGTTATGTCTTCAAGAGTTTCTACAGGATATGTATAATGTAATAAGCTATTCAACATTCATTCATATAATTTTAAGTTGCAAGATTAAATGCTCTATTTGTCAAAATAAAAGCTCATCTCTAGTGCTAAAGTACAAAAGAAAACCAGCATTTCTAGGCCTGGATTTGTACCGTCCTGACACAGAGCTCTAAAATATTTCCGATGAATCATGACCACTAGAGCACAGAGCACATGAATCCCTCATGGTATCTTTCAGTACCACATTGCATACAACTAAATTTAGATGTCTAAATGTAGGAAAGCAATTAAAATGCCTCACCATGTGTGCAGCCTACCTCCCCTTTGCTCCAGAGAGGCAACAATCTGCTGCTGGACCGTACAAATAGCAGTTTCTATCCCCATTGCCCGAATACCAGTTCAGTGTTGTGAGAATGAAAATCTCAAGGCACCACAGCACCCTTCCCTTCTCCTGCTCAAGGAGCAGCTACTGCTGCCTTGGTGCAACCCTTGTGCTGATACACACACCTCGTGCTTATCCCACAGCATGCACACTTTATTCCCAGTGCAGATATTGATGAAGGTCAAGGAAGGACAGCAGTGGCCATGTCACAATGAGCAGCAGTTGGGTGGTGGCCAAGTTACAATGAGCAGCAGGTGGGTGGTGGTGGCCATGTCACAGCTGAATGTGCAACGTGTTGCAAGTTGACCATGAGCCACCAGTGTGCCCTGGCAGCCAAGAGGGTCAACCGTGCCCTGGGGTACATCAAGCCCTGCATTGCAGCCGGTCGAGGGAGGTGATTGTCCTGCTCTGCTCTGTCCTTTTTTGGCCTCACCTTGAGTACTGTGTGCAGGTTTGGATGCTACAGTATGTCAAGGATATAAAGCTACTAGATGGTGTCCAGAGGAGGGCCATGAAGTTGGTGAAGGGTTTAGAGGAGAAACGGTATGAGGAGCGGCTAAAGTCACTTGGTTTGTTCAGCCTGGAGAAAAGGAAGCTGAGGGGAGACCTCATCAAGGTCTACAGGTTCCTCACAAGGGGAAGATGAGAGGCAGGCACTGATCCTATCTCTCTGGTGACCAATGATAGGACCCAAGGGAATGGCAGGAAGATGTACCAGGGGAGGTTTAGGTTGGATATTAGGAAGAGGTTCTTCACCCAAAGGGTCGTGGAGCCCTGGAACAGGCTCCCCAGGGAGGCATCACGGCACCAAGCCTGGCAATATTCAAGAAGCACTTGGACAACACCCTCAGATCCATGGTGTGAATTTGGGGTTGTCCTGTGCAGGGACAGCAGTTGGACTTGATGACCTTTGTGGGTCCCTTCCAACTCAGGACATTCTATGATTCTATGTCACAATGAACAGCACTTGGGCAGTGGCTGTGTCACAGCGGGCAGCAGGTGGGCGGTGGTGGCCATATCACAGTGAGCAGCAGGTGGGTGCAGTGGATATAAAAAGGGCTGTGGGCCAGGGACGGGCCGTACACTGGGAGGCAGACTGGCAAGGTGAGTGCAGAGGACGAGGGCGGGGAGAGCAGGAGGGAACCGGGTGCCACTTCCCTTCAGGGGCTGGGCTGGGACCCTGCTCCAGCCCTTCGGAGCTGTAGGGCTGTCAGCCCCATGTCCCCTGGCCATAAGGGAGCTGTGGGGATCAACAGCCTTTGCCTGTGGCTGCAAACTCACCTCATCCCACTTCCCCAGAGGCATCTGCAGGAGACGCCTCGTGCTGCTGGAGCCATGGAATTGGGAGTGCTTATCATTGACTTGCAGAAGGTGCCAGACATGAGAGAGGGTGGTGAGTGAGAGCAAAGCACCCACACAGCTGCCTGGCAGGGAGCAAGGGCCCCCAGTGGGAAGGGTAAGTGGAGTAGAGAGGAGGCGGGGACAAAGGCAGGGATTGGGCTCTCATACGCTGCACAGGGATTTGTACTACTCATACACTGAATAATATGGAATGTTCAAAGTTTGTTCAAAGAAAACAATCATATTTTACAAATTCAACACACAAAATAATGAAATAATCTTTTCCTTATTCTTTGTTCTGGAGACAAGATTTGGTTGTAATATTGAAATCATGGTTTAGTTAATATAGGACCTTGTTTCTAGATGACATTTTAATCAAACATGTTAAAGTTGGAAATTTAAAGGTTTCAAATAATATTTAAATACTTAAATGTCATTTAATCAAAATATTCTTCAATGGTAATAGTTATCATTGTCAGTCCTTTTCTCACACATACTTAGATATATGATATTAATATCAATGTTGATTACCATACTTATTGAAAATTATATTCTAATTTTCTCTTTTAAATCAGTATTATTCCTCAGAAAATTTCAGAAGCATATTTAATCCTTTATATTTACTGGTTATATTTTCAGCAAATATTACAACCATAAACCCTCTAGCTTTATAAATCAATTCAGTGTTTTAACATGTTGTTGAAGATTTAATGACCAGTCATTGGTCAATACCTTCATGTATATGCATTAATCTCTCATACATACTATCTTTTCAGTTGGGAGTAAAGTTTTTAAACCTGACTAAGGCAGTGTGGAAGACTTCAAGGGGTTTGAGCCTCCTTTTAAAAGTTGGCTTCATGATAAGCTTATAATAAATATTACCTTTTACATGTAATTCAGCTAATATTTAGACTATGATATAGACAAAATTAACATTTTTGACAAATAGACAAAATAATATTGCCAACTATTTATAATACATTAAATTTTAAGAATTGGCACTCTCCGGTTACTTCTGCATTGCAGCTGCTGAGGCAGTGCTATCTGAACAGCTTGAAATGGGTATTGGAAGCCAGTGAGGTGCTGGAAGCATAGTGGTTTGTTTGGGTTAATATAATCTGTTAAAAGAAGCATGATAAATTAGTCCCTGTGGAGTTTCGTGCTATCACAGTTTGACTGCTTCTGGAACCTGAGCTAGTGCGTTTTAAGTTATCTTGGCTGGTGAGGTGCAGTGATAATGTATCTCATTAATTCCAAGTCTGGAATAATTCCTCAAGAATTAGCAGAGCTATTTAGGGATAAAGACAAAATAAACAATGGTAGTGAGGAAACCATTCATTTTTGCTCGATTTCTTGGGAAAGATTCTTGAAAAAAACTCTCAGGCAGCACAGCTGAGCACCATCTTCAAAAGAGAAGCAATGTTTGGGTCATGTCACTTCCTACATCTGCCAGCTTTGATCTCACTCCGAGCCCTATGTCTGGAGTGTAGCATGGCTTCAAGGCTCTAAGACCTTCAGAAAGGTGTCCCAATGTCCCTGGGTAGAACAGACACAAAATTGAACTCTGGTTTTGATAATACAGATACAAATCATTATTAAGGTGGCATAGGGACACCAGTTACTATGGTTTAGAGTTTGGCCTACTGACAAACAAAACTTGATTTTATACTTTTCCAACATGGAAAAAAACTCAGTGCAAGCAGGGACTAAACAGTATAACAGGGTGATGTATATGGGACTGTTAATCACTTTTTAATCTTATTCTGGAGTGCACATACAAGATACACTGCCGTGTTCACATCCAATTTCGAAGCATAAGACTTATATTTAAGGTCAAAAGAAAACAGCACAGCTGTAGCTTCATCCCCTCTTGATTCAAAATGAATCCCAAAACTTTGCTAGTAAAAGCTGGAGTTTGGACCTGAAGCATTACTTGTTATTCGACAACATGTTCTTTATTCATGTAAAATTGAAAGCCATATTTAACAACATCATCTCGGATACTGTGTTTATTTGTCACTGAAGCTGCATTAAATACCCAACAGATATCATCAGCAAGGGTGATAGGACTAATAGGAAATTTAAACTCCTGGCGATTTTTCTGCAGATACTAATAATAAACACTGACTTTCTCTCATATATCACATAGCACAAGTTTGTAAAAGTTGTGGCTATTGGTGGGAAATTAGACCCAAAGTATCCACATTAGTGTCAGAGTAAGTAACTCTCACCACAATGAAGCAGAACCCTGACAGACGACTGGTGTCAACAAAATGACCTTCTATGAAAATAGAGTCCAAACAACTAGTATTCTCATATTTGAAAATTGCAGATACATCTGGTGTCTCATTCTGTGACCTGAAATTTTCCTCAGAACCTTCCAGAGCCCAATCTGCTTCACTGCACTGATAACTTGTAGTTTGATTTGTTCCGTCTCCAGTGCATGCATGAAGTGGTTTTCTGATCAGCAGTCTTCCACTCCAGGGAGGATAATTAATCTGAATTTGAATCTGAATCTGAAGTTTTTACACAAATCTGATTTTGTGTGAATTTTTCACGAACCTTTATTCACATATTATATAGTTCTAGATCATTTGCAAATTGTTAGAAATAGTATCAAGTTTTCACTGATACTCTGATGCCAAGATGTGGTCCATTTACTATACTGATGTCCAGTACCAATAATCAAGTGGTATTTTGAGGAGTAAGGAAAAAGTAAGAGCAAAATTCTGAGTTTATCAAACCGAACTTAAGATACAGCATCATTTCTACCAATCTAGATCTCATGCCTGATGACTTTCAGTGTGCTGAGCATGCCATGGATCTCTTTTTTTAATAGCTCTTTTAATAGCTCAGTGTGAGGTATTCGCCTTCCTACTTTCCTCCAGATCTAGTGTTTGGTAGAATTTCATCCTGCAGTCTCTGTAACAAGGCAGATTTGACTATTTTGGACTTCTATTGGTGTTTAAATATGTCTTGACTTGATCAAGTTTGTTTATTAAGTATTTTCACCTCAAATATATTTTATTTTACAGTGACTTCTTTACCTATGTGAAAATATTCTTTATGTTCCATTATTCCCTTTTCTGATCCTGAATTATATGCCATGGTGCCACAGTGGTATGTCTTCATATCTGTACATTAAGTTAGTAAGAATACTTGTGTAGCTTTTTGCTCGATACTTGTTTACCAATAAATATTTTTTTTATGATGTTTGGACGCAGTACAAATATAGTCTGGATTATTAACATGTATTATAGTATAACATTACCCAAACTATCTTAAACATCAGAAAAGATAATTTTCTGATAATAGCAGAGACCATCTAAGTATGCATTAATATTAATCCTCAGCACTTTATTATCAATCTTTTCAACAAGTCAAACAGAAGACAAAAGGTTGCAAGTTATGATTCCCCAACTAATGAGAATAATGAGTTTTCATCATACTCTTATAAAAATAGTTCATATTCAAGTAAGTAATAAAACAGTCATTCAGTTTGCCATGAATTTTTTGTTAGCTGAGAAAATGGAAAAAAGCAACTACATTTCTTGAGTAGATTGCCATATAAATAGTACATTTCCATAGACTAACCTCCTCACCTATTGGAATAGAAAATGATGGCAAGAGCTCATTTAAAATTATACAGTGATACCAAAGAAAAGCTGTGTTAAGATGAATTAAGATTGAGGAGATGTAATACTAACTTTTTGGGAAAACGCTGCAGAAGACCATTTCAGTAAATGCATAATAATCTTACATTAACTGCCACTTAGAAGAAACATCTGTGACCTAAAAGCCTAGAAGTCTGAAGTGAAAATATTTTTTTTTAAGGCTAGAACAAGAGAAATTTTATAACACATTAAAATATTCAAACCTAAAATAAGATTGTAAATAACATATTGGCAGTAATGTTGAATACAGTGGAGATCAGTGAAAGGAATGTTCTCCAGCTATGTGGCACTGGCAAAGAGCAGTCCAAATCTTACCAGTGGGCAGTTTGCTGGCTGCTTATGTGGGATGGAAGTGGCAGGGCCTCCCTCTGTATGAGCACGCCTAAAGTTGATGAGGTAGGGCACTAAGAAGGAACTGATGAAAAAAGATTTGGGGATTGATCTAGATCATCTCAAGAGGGTCCTGACCAACCCAAACAATTCTGTGATGAATGAGATTGTTGAAGACTTTAGGGTCTGGAATTTGCTTAGTAACCTTATACGTAGTGATGAGAGCTGCCACAGTGACCCTGCTAGCTACACAGACCTCTCAGTGTATCCTCCCCTCTAAACCTGCTATTCCCACTCCAGCAGGCTGGCAGTCAGAAAGATCTCAGAGGGAATACAGAGTGGCATGAAGAGGAAGACAGGGTGACAGGAAGGCAGAGACTGTTGTTTACTGAAAATATCAGTGATTGCATACACGTGGAAACATCAAAAAGTGCTTCTGAGGTTGCTAACACTCTTATGCTTGTGGCTATTCAATAGCATAGATAGATTTTAAGATGGGGAACAGCAAATCCTGGACACCAACAAGACGTTCCAGGAGTAAGAATCAGTGATTTCTAGGTAGAGGAGAAGACTGAGGGAAGCAGCTGGCATCTGCCTTGGTGAAGAACAAGCTTGTCAGGTACTGGCTGAGAAGCAGTGAGCTCAGTTCCTGACCTGGGAGCTGCAGCAGCAGATTGCCTTATAACCACTCTGGTTTTTTTTGAGGAGGTGTCCAACTCTCCACTATCCCTGCTTCTCCTCACTATTCCATGATTACTCAATATTCGAACCAGCACTAAATCCCTAGGGGAGGCAGCTTAAGCCTGCATTCCACTCTGCTTCCTAGTAGCTTTACCAGGTTAATACTTGATTTCCAAAAGTTCTCATAAAAATATCACCTTAAAAGGATACCATCATCCAACAGAGAGGGAAGAATACACAGTAATTTCCTTGGAGCAACATTTTATATTAGAGCTGTCAAAACTCATTGTCATGAATGGAATGATGGTGGTTCAGGTCTCCACTAGATGAGAATAGTAATAGCAGCAGCAAAAAAATATTATGCCTTTTTTTTTCCTTTGTGTATTTTAAATAAAAGGGGAAAGAAATAAAATAATACAAATGTCCAGAAATGGTCCTTACTTATGAGGATGGCTGAGTTTAGAATACTGGGATGCTAGGTGCTTTTCATCTCTTCCCAGCATGTATTATGATCAACAAATCCAGAATGAATATTAGTTCAGTGAAAACAAATACCTAACCTGATCTTCCTATCTGTTCTGTGACTATGTTTTCTATTTTATTCTTGTCTTCTGTGTAGTAGTTTTTGTGCTGTTTGTTTCTAGAGACTTTCAGTCTCCAGAAAGAAACATATCTTTAACATTTAGGAAAAAGAAAGATTAAGAAAAAAAAATACACCTGAGAAATGCATTACTGTACCGAGAATCCATATCAATTCCAGTCACATTAGGTCCCTTTTAGAGCTGCAAGGGCTGTCACTCACTCCGTGCTGTAGCCTGGCATTTGAAAGCTTCTAGCTTGCCTCTTGACACCTCCCACTCTGTTTGACTTGTTCAGCTTTATTTCCTTCATGATAATATATGGCCCGGAGGAACTCATTCTTTTCCTACCTGTATTCAACTTAAGCCATTTAAGCTCTGGTTTTCTGTGAAATTTGCTGCATTTTTTTCTCTGTGATGATGCATTATTTTCACATCTGAGGATTTTAACTTTTAAATAATACCAAAAGTCTTGAAACATGTTAGTACAAAGCAGTAGGATTCTTTTGGTTATCTCTGCAGTGCCATATTAAATGGGAAGTCTTATTGTACAACCTTATTTAGAAAATGCTAGTGAAGATAAATTCTCCAGTAAACTCTGTGTTTTCCAAATTATAAGGCAGAGGCATCCTGTACAAAGTAGTCTGTTTTCTTTTACATTTTAAATTAAAATATAATTGGAGCTTGGTCAAAACTGCCTGAAGTTAAAGACTTTCTGCCCAGCAATAACTTAATTAAAAAAAAAATAGAGTAGGAAGATATAGAAGATGCAAAATTGGATGATGTTTAGTCCCCTGAGGAAAAAAACAAACAAACAGGCAAGTACAGTGAGGAGAGGAAAAGAAAATACAGTGTGTGCTGCTGTTTGCATTCTTTGATGAACATTTCTATTTCTGACTTTTGATGCAAGGGTTGACTTGCATAAAAAGAACCTCTGGATTTCTATTGGTGGCCTCTTTTCCTTATCCTTTGGAAGTTAAATGCTTTTGGGTTATAGTTTAGACAAATATCTACACCTGTTTGGCAAGGGCTCGTCAAAGATTGCAGGAGCAACAGTGGGCTCCAAACAAAGAGGGCAGCAGGAAGCCATGCAAAAGCTACGAGTTGAGCAGATCAGGACATAAAGGAAAGTAGATGGATTCTTCTGGAACTTGGGCTCTTCTGTTAACTTCTTAGGGCAAGAGCTGAACTGATCACCCTCACCCCCCAAGATAGGAAAGGTTATGATGGATGACAAGGAACCTTATGGGGCATCAAGGACAGCCACTTTGAATATGTAATTTAGAAGCATAGTTGCCTACAGACCTTCAGTATTCAATGAATAGAGACACTTTTCCAGAGGGCAGTTCAAAGCAGAGACTTTATTTTGCTCTCTCTTTTTCTGTGTCATATACAAGGAGTCCATAAAAACTCTCAGAGCCTGAAATTAGGTAGGATGGGGAGTTCATCTAATCTCAGCACAGCTATTGGTGCTTTGCTTTTCTGAGCTGTCTCTGTGAATTTTGATGCCATTATATTCCTGTGAGCATGCAGGTAATCATCAGATTAGTAAACACAGGCTGCGGTTATAAAGTTGCATAAGGTTTGTTGAGCTTACCAGGATTTAATAGGTTATAGAGAATATAAGTGACATACTAGTCAACCAGTTAGGAAGTAAATTCTTCCAGATTGTTGACAGCAGAGTTATGCTCCACAGATGTAAAGCCTAGTGTAAGCTTGATGGACTAGACTTATATTTCGGTGTGAAGTCAAATTAAGTAAGTTAAAACTATTGGGCTACTTATCAGATTAGCATAGATAGCTACTATATACATTTATGCAGCCTGTTACCCTTCCCATCTGGACAAAGAGGCACTAAAATTCCTCCTTTGATCAACTAAGGAGAGGTGGTTTCCCAGGAGGTCTCATTAGACTGGATTTTTTCAACATTAGTCACATATTTCCGTAGCAGGTCTTTTGCTGTTGTAGAAATGTCAGTGGTAATAGACAAAGCAAACCAGAGGAGATTTCAGTAATATTGTGTCTGCTTAATTAATCTTGGTGTTCTGGAACTGCACAAAGTTTTTGTGTAGAAAATACCCATCCACAAATATCTCAGGATGTTTAATGCAATATAATTAGACTCTAAAAAGGCTATAAATAACGTGGTACTTGAGCCACTGTGAAAGTGAACAAGAACAAAATGAAACCATGAGGTAATGATTTTGTGCCATCAACTCCAATTTTTGACATGAAATAACACTCTATTTTATAGAGTTATGTTAACCAAAAAGAACACCAGAGCCTGCAAAGATGCAGACGTCTATGGTAGCTTAAAGTACTTGTATGGCGTTAATGCCTAGCAGGCCCACCTGAGACATATGCAGTGCTCCACCAGGCACCGTATATACAAAATTTAAGAAATTATCTGTTTCTTTACAAAAAAAGATGACCCCAATTCTTTGACGATTTCATCAAGAATTTATATTATTATATAAAGGCAATAGTCCTGTAACAGTTTAAAAGCTAATAATTGAAAAAGGAGGATCTGAAGGCACATTTCTTCCCTACAGTCAACAGACAAGAAACTTCATCCATTCATAAATGTCTGTGCCTGTCTGAACAAGATTTCTGGCTTTCTGTAATTGAGGTAGTGGTTCTTTTACACACAGCTGTTAAGCTACCAAACCCGATTTGAATCAATTAGTCTGCCTTTCTGTATGACATATTTGAATTTCATGTGCCAATTTCTGAACCAAAGCCAATCTGTGATTTATTTGAACTAAATCACTTTTCCCTCAACTTCCTTTGTAGACCCTTGAATAGTTTCCAGAGTAGCTGCTGACTCTTAAGTAGAAATTCAGGCTATGGCAGTAAGATTGTTCTTAGTTTGGAATGAATCACAAAGCTGAAGTTTGAGCTCAAAGGAAGGACACTGATTTGTAGATTTTCCTTCACAAATTTTTCAGTTAAATTGCTTATTAGGTGCTAGTTAAAGAGGTAAAGTCTTTTTGTGTCCTTTTCCAAGATGATGTGCGTAGGCATACTTACATACAGACACTCATAGACACATAGGGTTACTCCTCGCATTTAGTGGGTAAGATCACTTAGTGGATCACATTTAGTGGGTCAGCACCACTAGATTCACAGCAAAACTGCAGTGGGCAGAAAGGCAAAGGCACTTGCTCTTCATTACTCTGGCTGTATTATCTAAGTGTGGTCCCTCAGCTTGAAGCTGCTCTAAAGTTTATGAGCTGGGCAAACTCTAGCACACCAAGTAACTTTTCCTTTTTCTGTTTATCTGCTATCTATGAAAGTTCAAGCATGATGTATACAGTTAAAGCATGTTTCTTTGTCACTCGAGTATTCACTCTACAAGGCAGAGAAAACCCAGTCATCCAATTTAGCTGTTAAGGATTCTTCACAGAAGTGTGTCAAGGAAGTGTGACTAATTTACCTTCTTTAATGAGCAAAAGTATAAAAATTCTGGTTGTATCACCTCTTACTCCTGGTATTTTAAAGTCTAAAACATATTCTAATTTTACTTACTGCATTTCATCATTACATGGGAGGATGGTGCTCTGCTTTAACAACTCTCCTTCAGAATGGTTTTAAGAACTCCCTCATCTTGCTAAATGTATATAGGAGCAAAAAATTAATGTGTAGACAAAGCTCTTGCACTCTATGCAAAGCAAGAAGTGAAAATAGATGAAAATAGATTTCTCTCAAGCAAAAGAATCAATATTCTTGTGTTTTGCCCCCTTTCCTTTCTGTCTATTCAGGTCCAACTGACTTTTGTTCTTGACCGTTATCTTATAGCAGGAAGAGCTGAGGTGCTTTTATGCTATAAAGTGTACAGTTGCAGACCTGCAAGGACAAATAATGGCTGCTTGCTTACGAGGCTCTCAGATGGTATCCCTATACTTAGACAGGCAGTGCTGACATACTGTTTTGAGCTGAAACTTCTTACTGTGTCCATAGAAGCAATTAACATGTAACGCTCAGGGGTAAAAACAGAGGCTTCTCTTGTGGGTCAGTAATTGCCCAAAAGAGATAAATGTGTTTAATTTTGTGCTAGAAGCCTATAACAATTATCTGGTATTAAATGCCATTTCTCCCTTACATCAAATTAATAAAAATAAATCCCTTTAAAAAGAGAAGAAAAGGCTATGTGGTTTAAATACTTTTTAATTTTAGTTGGGTATGTCTGTGTTGCAAATTAAGGGACTGTTTATTGTTCAATATCCCTACTAGTTGAAGATGGCACCTTACAGACTGAATCTCAATTGCTTCTCTTACAGTATGCTGGATAGCCTGATATTTCTTGCTGATTGGCACCATCTGAAGTTTCAATAAGAGTGATTAGAGTCCAGATTCTCAAAAGTGCTCAGCGTCTTGCAGACTTTTATTTTTCCTCTGAGTGATTTTGAAAGCCTGGTCTCAGTATGTGATTCTGACAGCATGTTTTCTGTATCTCTGCTAGTGAGGCTGTGAAGGCCTAGGGAGCAAATGTGCTATGTTTTGGGGGTTTTCTTTGGTTGGTTTGTTGTTTTTTTTTTTGGTCAAGGTTAGAATGAACTTTGCTGGTAGCACTAATGATGTTTTTGGGGAATGTCCCCTCTCTGCCTCTAAGAGGATGCTAGCATAACATTGACTAGCTTTGAGAGAGAAGGCAGACCTTTAGGTTATATTTGCACTGTAAAGCACTGAGAATATTTGTCAGATTTTATTTGACGGAAGGAATCTGTGTTGCTGAGTTAAAGCAAAGAACAGTTTAGAGAATGGCAGGTAGGTAAACTGAAGACTGAGTAAGTATTTTCAGCTGAGAGTTAATATTAGCTGAGGATCTAGTGCTATGAAAGACTAGAAAAATGCAACACACAGAGAAACTGAAGATAACACTTTAATTAAGTGAGGTCTGTATTCAGACATTATTTGATCTGGAAGCATTCTGTCACCTAAAGAATATAAACCACTGGAGACCACTAAAGCCATGGTGGAAAACCAAGAAATTTTAAGGCATATGGTTGGAAGAAAAGTCTAGTTATACTTCATCTAGCACCGAACCAGCTGCAATGATGAGAAAGGGTGAACTAACTGAAGAATATTGCAAGATACATGTATATATTGCCTTCCTTTATACACACATATTGTATAGATGTATATATATAAAAAAGATAATATAAATCTTGTATATATGTATATATTCTGTCACCTTTAAAGGTGACATACTCACAGTATGACGGCTAAGTTTCGATACAACATTTCTCTTTGTAGAATAGATGCTACCTTTCCTAAGAACAGGAATTATGATCTAGAGCATGAACATTCCTTTACCTGAAGATAACAGTGCTAGTGGATTTATTAATGATAAATAAAATCATATTACCTTCTTCATTTGCACAGAATCATAAAATGTTCTTTATTATTTATTTTGCTTTGACTACGGTAAGGAGCAACCCATGGACCGAGTCATGCAACTCTAGATGTAACGTATTATGTATTAACATTTTTAATTGCACACTTATTTTTATTTCTTACGTTCCAGAGCCTTGTGTCTCAAAGTTTGTCTAAGAAAGAGTGCTATCAACCTCCATTCTGGTATTAATCTGGAGTGAAAAATCTACCTTTCTGAAATGTCAAGTAGATTCCAGTAACCATGCATTGATAATGGCTAAATAAGTTTGAAAATAACTACATGAAAGAGGTCTTTAATGGGCTTTACTAAGAATGGAATTATGTTCTTTTTCAAAACGGGGGCTCAAATATGTTTGTGTTTCTTCTGCAGAGAGAGAATTAAAAGGAAACTGTCATGATAGTTATGACTAACTGGAAAAAATGCTTGATTCTGTGACCAGATCTTTGCATGGACATGATTTTAAACTGTCAGTGTCAAAAGTCTAAGACATGAACAGGGTGTCCTTACAAAAGCTTTGGCTGTTGCAGTCAGAATCTGCTGTAATGAACTCCAAGGAGTTGTAACACTGGTCATCCTTCCTACCTGACAGTGAGGTGTTCCAAGATTTTATTCCTATTTGATACCATTGAAGGGCTTTTGTCTAATGTGAAAAGAAAAATGAATGCTTTTTCACTTCATGCTCTGAGGCATTTCCCATCAGTGATTCCAGCTGTCATGCTTTGGCTGATGCTAGATTATCAGTTTTCTCCAGTGTATTCATCTCAGTGTATTTTTGAGGAGAATAAAATACTCTTAAGGGTAAGCCAACTAGGAAATGTCACTACATTTGTAGTTTAGAGGAATGTTCTCAAGACTACTGAGGGATGGGAGATTAAATATGTAATGCATTCTTTTCAAGGTTGTTATGAGAAACTTGAGGTTTTATCAATTGAGTGTGGGCAGGAGAGTGCAGTTTCCCCTTTTTCAGCCAGGCGATTCAATTCCACAAAGACTCATTGAGTGCCAGATGGTTCTACTGTGATTTTATAGCATCCTGTTGGTTTACAGTCAGTCAGTCACTGTTTCAGTGGTGACTCTCAGCCTTGAAGTCATTCCTCAATTCATGTGCTCATTAATTAAGAACAATTTTGAGAGTGCCTTCTTCACTGTGGGAGCCCAGCTGGTCAGGGAAGTGCTCTCTCTTCAGTCATATCTCTCTTCCTCAGAAAGGCAGGATGAGAAAAGTTCAGTTTCAAACTCTTTTGTTTCCTTTCTCTTCCTTCAGAACCCAAGGTGAAAACTAGCCTTGATTAATGGGCATGAGTGTTTACATAGAGTGCCCTAGAGCAGGCGGCTGGAAGACATGAGTTGCTAGGTGCCTTTGTCAAGGTATTTAACTCCTTTTAATCTCTGCTAGTGCCTCTCTAAAGCAGCAGGATAGGAGTTGGATATTCATTCTTCTTAATTAGGCGTTATCATTCAATTGACTCAAATGTTCCCAGTGGGCATAGGTTTGCCCTAAGTTTTCAAGAAGGAGACTTTTTTTTCCTTTTTTATTCCCTTTTCTTTTTTAATGTGAAATTATGTATCTTTTTGTCTTAGAAGAATCACATGCATAGAAAATGGCTCAAAGACAGTGAGGAGTGGAGAGCCTGGGGATGGCTCTGGATGACTACTCAGCACATGGGAGAAGCTGCTGAACAGCAATTCTCAGGAAACAATCAGGCTGAAAATTAAGCAGCCAAATAGCATCTGAGCCATGGAGACAGACAGAGAAAGGGTCAGGCCTTAAATAATATTGAAATTCAATAAGAACATTAACAAAACTGTATCTTATCTTAATTCACTGTGGCCATGCATGAGCAGCAGGTGAATGTATCATCTGGCTTGTTGTGATAGTGTTTAAAAGAAACATCAAATCTACTTTTTAAGTAATTTTTCTCATTAGGTTTTGGGTACAAATGAAGTATTATGCTTGGCTGCAACACTTTGTGGGGAGAAGAAGTGGAAGAAGTTAGGTGAATTTTTAAGCCAGTTCAAGGTTTCTACAGGCTCTAAAACTGAACAGAGGAGGGAAGAAAATAAAAAAATAACTTATTTTATCAAGTTCATCAATCTAGCTAGTGAAGTCAGCATGTAGTGAGTGAGAGTCTGTACTGCATATTATTTGCTATGTTATAGGAATCATGACACACAGGTGTAGGAATTACTTGGTTCATGCAAATGCTTTGTGTGCACTTTGCATGGGTTGTAATTTACTTTGCTTGTAGTGCTCACTAACAATATACAGAAAATAATTTGTGCACAGACAGCATTACAGTATCACTCATCTCCGCTCCTGAATGATGCATCATTTACCCAGTACTCACTAAAGATTGTGCCTAAAGATACAGCCTACCCCGCTGATATTTGAAAGATGAAGGAAAGACAGAATTCTCAGTAGCTGTGGGCTTGTTGATGTTGTATTTTAGATACAACTGAGTAAGCACCAGTGCTGAAATGTAACAATAAAAGCAGCAGAATTTGCCCTTCTTCTGGATGTAAAACCCACTCATCCCTTGTAGAGATCACTAGGCCCACTTTGTCTTCAAGCAATGTCTTTGCACAAGGAGATGAATATTGGAAACTGCTGTGGAAATCCCAAGCACTTGAGCTGTGTCTCTCCAAGAAATCACAAACCAGTCCAGAAGTGAGTGTGACTATAAATATGTGGCTATAATTCATCTATGACATTATTGTATTACGTGTCTGTAGGTGTTCTGTTGGCCTAGATTGTAAAGCATACATTAATGGCAACTTTCAACTGAAAGATAGTATGACATAGAAAACAAGACAGCAGATAAATGAAACAAAACAACAGAGAAAGACTGAGTGAAGGACAGGTTAAAAAAAGTAATAGGATGTATCTATAGGTACAGTTCACACCCAGCCAGTTGCATCAGTCACAGCTCTGTTTAAAATTAACTCTTTTAAATTAAGTTAATCCAAATGCTGCAGCTGCTGGGAAATGGTATGTGAAGCATAGAAATCTGCAATCATTCTCTTTCAATTGAAAGCTGGTGTATTAATATAATTTCTTACTATGCTCAGGTTATTGTTATTGGTATGAATGAACAAACAGACACATCCTAATTGGTTTAAAATCACATTAGTCTGACAACCTTGATCATTGGAAGGCTGCAAAATAATGACTTACAAGTAGTTCATTTATTCCTCTGGGAAGATGTGAAAACTATTATTTTCTAGGTCGCAATCTATTAGATTTTGGCCAAGATTAATATTAAAAGGGATGAGTTTCCTGTAGGTGATGCTGCTGATAGTAACCGAACTAAAGAGATGAATTAATACCTGGTGTGACTGTGTATACACTTACCAAATCAAAAGAGAGGTGACATTGCAAGATACTTATACACTAATTCTTCTTCCAAAAAGGAAATGAGATGGAGGTTTGTAACAATGAGACCCTTCTTTAAATACATCACCAGTAAAAGGAAGACTGGGGATACAGTGGCCCCACTGCTGAACGAGGAAGGGGCCCTGGTAACGCAGGATGCAGAGAAGGCAGAGTTACTGAATGCCACCTTTGCCTCGGTCTTTACTGCTAAGGCTGGCCCTCAGGCATCTCAGCCCACAGAGAAGACAGGACAAATCTGGAGAAAGGAAGACTTGCCATTGGTTGAGAAAGACTGGGTCAGAGACCACCTATGCAAACTGGATCCTTGCAAATCCGTGGGCCCTGATGGGATGCACCTGCGAGTGCTGAGGGAGCTGGTGGATGTTGTTGCTGAGCCACTCTCCGTCATCTTTGAAAGGTTGTGGAGGACAGGAGAGGTGCCTGAGGACTGGAGGAAAGCAAATGTCACTCCAATCTTCAAAAAGGGCAAGAAGGAGGACCTGGGGAACTATAGGCTAGTCAGCCTCACCTCCATTGCTGGAAAGGTGATGTAGCAGTTCATCGTGGAGGTCATCTCCAGGCATGTAGAGGAAAAGAAGGTTATCAGAAGTAGTCAACATGGATTCACCAAGTGGGGATCATGCTTGACCAACCTGATAGCCTTCTATGATGGCGTGACTGGCTGGGTCGATGAAGGGAGACCAGTGGATGTTGTCTATCTTGGCCTCAGTAAGGCATTCGACACTGTCTCCCATAGCATCCTCACAGACAAGTTAAGGAAGTGTGGGTTGGATGAGTGGACAGTGAGGTGGATTGAGAACTGGCTCAACAACAGAACTCAGAGGGTCGTGATCAATTGGGCAGAGTCTGGATGGAGGCCTGTCACTAGTGGTGTTCCTCAGAGGTCTGTGCTGGGTCCAGTCCTGTTCAATATATTCATCAGTGACCTGGATGAAGGCATAGAGTGTAACCTCAGCAAGTTTGCTAATGATACCAAGCTGGGAGGAGTGGCTGATACACCAGAAGGCTGTGCTGCCATCCAGCGAGACCTGGACAGGCTGGAGAGCTGGGCCGAAGGGAACCTGAGGAAATTCAGCAAGAGCAAGTGCAAGGTCCTGCACTTGGGGAGGAACAACCCCATGCACCGGTACAGGCTGGGGGCTGAACTACTGGAAAGCAGCTCTGTTGTGAAGGACCTTGCAGTGCTGGTGGACAACAAGGTGACCCTGAGCCAGCAATGTGCCCTTGTGGCCAAGAAGGCCAATGGTATCCTGGGGTGCATTAAAAGAAGTGTGGCCAGCAGGTGGAGGGAGGTTATCCTCCCCCTCTACTCTGCACTGGTGAGACCACATTTGGAGTGCTGTGTCCTGTTCTGGGCCCCCCCAGTTTAAGAAGGGTTTGGAACTGCTTGAGCCAGTCCAACAGAGAGCTATGAAGATGATCAGGGGGCTGGAGCATCTCCCATATGAGGAAAGGTTGAGAGACTTGTGTTTGTTTAGCCTGGAGAAGAGAAGCCTGAGAGGGGGATCTCATCAGTGCTTATAAATATCTGAAGGGTGGGTGTCAGGATGATGGGACTGGACTCTTTTCAGTGGTGCCCAATGACCGGACAGGGGGCAATGGGCACAAGTTGGAAGACAGGAAATTCCAGCTAAATGTGAGAAAAAACTTCTTTCCTGTGAGGGTGACAGAGCAGTGGCACAGGCTGCCCAGGGAGGTTGTAGATTCTCCTTCCCTGGAGACATTAAAACCCCACCTGGACGTGTTCCTGTGCCCCCTGGTCTAGGTCTGCCTGCTCAAGCAGGGGGGTTGGATGAGATGATCTCCAGAGGTCCCTTCCAATCCTACCATTCAGTGATTCTGTGATTCACTTGCAGGAACAGATGGCCACAATGGCACAGAGTGGCAAAGTACATTGCTGTAATGCAGAGAAATTGCTGTTACTTCCTTCCAGCGGGTAAAGTTGAACTGGATGAGACCGAGTGTTTGCACTTAGGGCTCTCAGTCACAGAAATCTTAAACCATGGCTGTTCATTCTGGGATGTTGCTGCTAATTTGTCTGGTGAGGGTTAGACACCAAGACAGCGATGCCAACATCTTGCTGCTTCAATGCCCATGGAAGGCTACTTCTCTGACCCTATTAAAATCATGGGTGGTAACTCCTCTGAAGATAAGACAGCTACAAGGAATGGCCTTGATAGGAAGGTTATTAATTTAAATTGTGTTATAGTGGACCAGACTAAGAAAAGTTGTCCTGGTCTGAGGATAAGCAGCTGCAGGTATATGTAAGGAAGTTTAAAAAAAACTATGTTCAGCAAATCATAACTGAAAGAGCTGGACTGTGCAGCAGGCTAGCTTGGTAACTCAAACTGTTGTCCTTTTATTTCATTCCTACCCCCTACCCAATGGTAACAGCTTTGTTAAATCATCAAAAATCGCAGAATCCAAAAGTAAGGAAGAAAAAGCTGGTAAGAGGAAATTTTTATATGTCCTTTGTGCTAGACTTCAGCAGGCATCCAAGTAAAATCCCTGAGGTCCTTACAAGACATCAGACAGACCACCCAAGAATCTCACCCTTACCTCCTTGTGCTTCTAAAATTGATACAGACCACAAAGATCAATGCTTCATCTTTTCTGTTTATACCCAGATTTTTGGCATAATTAAATCCTCAAGCCCCTGTTTTTGCCATGGGGCCATGGCAACAGTGTTTAGTTTATATTGGCTTATGACCACATATAAAAGAAGTTATTGAGTATAAGGTAGCATTGTAGATTCCAATATCACCAATATATAGTAATGGCATAAAATATGAATGGTAACAAGGTGGTTTATTTTTCTTAGTTTGCAAGGTGCCTTAATGCTTGAAGGAAATGGATAGGTTGCAGAAATACTGAAATGAACAGGAAAGAGAAAGATTTGAAAAAAATGAGGCAAACATGGAATAAAAGTAGAGTATAAGATTCTTTTAAATAAATGTTTATCCACGTAAATGTGTGTGGCAAAAGACTAGATTAAAAAACAAACAAACAAACAAAACACAAACCCCAAGAGTTCCTTGCTATGCATAGATTAGTATTTGAAAAATCCAAGCAGACATGGGCATATAGGAAACTGACTTCCGAGAATATTGACTTGGCTTGATTTATTTGTGTTATATCTGTAATTGAAATGGGAAGGATGAACTTGACATGCTAATTCCCCAAAGGGCCCATAACAAATGCAATTACTCAGTTTCAAAATTATACATTAATGTAAGTTTGCAGCACTGTCTTCTGATGACATTGGTTGTTAATTATCTGTCTAGCATAATACAGGTGTAAAGTATAACTCCACTGGAAATAATGGTCAGTATTCTTCCATTCACTTTTTCCTAATTTCTCTACTTAAAATATTTTAACATGAGCATCTGAAACTTTAAAAGACAATTGAAAAATAATTTTCCAAGCTCCTAGATTTAGCCTGAAATTTTGGAAACTCATGACAGATAATAATCATCCTGAGACATGTGAACTATTTCAGAACTAGAACAGGAAAGTTCTTTAAACTTTAGATTTAATTATTATGTATGTGAAGAAGATGTTTAACAAAAAATTTCATTTTATTTTATTTGTTCCAAGTAGAAAGTTTGGACTTTTGCAGTTTTTTAGTCTATATTGCTTGAGTTGCAAATAGATATTGCTGCTAAGATGCACACAATGAGCAATCTCTGTTAATATACTGATAAATCTTCATTATCTTTATGGTTTCTTACTATACGTTACCACTTAGAATAATTACTTAGTGTAGAACCAAATTCTAATTAATCGTAGCTTTGTGTGGGTTTTATGAAAAGTATGCTTACTGGAAATATATCAGAAGTAAATGTAGAAAAGCAGAATAATTTAACTTCTCAGTCCCAGATGGTAGGGCATGGGGAAACCCCTTATGTCTAAGCTCTTGCATTCACAAACACAAATAAAACTTTCATCTCTATACATGTAAGAAAGATTCCACAGCTTGGGCTCTTCTCAGTTGGGAACAGCTCCTTGCGAGCAGGTGCCCTTGTGTTCCCACATTGCAGAGCTGCCCACTGATGCCCCAGGGCTGCTGGGAGCAGCGAGAGCCTTGGTGATACCAAAGTCAAAGGCTGAGGCTTTACTGAGTGATATGTGGGGATGGAAGGTGCAGAGCTGCAGCCAGCAGTGCCAAGGCAGGTAACAGATGGCATTGATGCATGCGACCTTGCTGCTGGTCTTTTCTAGAAGAGAAAGGGAAGAACAAGAAAACTAGAAATTCATATTTGCATGCTATCTAAATTATATATCTAAACAGACCAGCCATGGCTGTATTTTTAAGATCATCTGTCCTGTTCATGCAGCACATAAACAATCCACTTCTGTCACCTGTCATAGTCTGGGCAATCTAGGGGCTTTGTCCGGAGACTTAGAACTACTAAATTGGATACTGGAAGAGCTGGAAGGGCATATGAATAATTCTTTAAATACTCTGGAATGCTGTCATATTGTCAACTTGTTTGCCAGAAGTTCATATGCAGTCAGCACCTATGGAGAAGATGGGAATTGAACTCTGTCACACAATTTAACCCAATTTGTCTGAAAGCATTGTGACTTCCCAAGGCCTTGCAACAGGCATACTTTTCTCATCTTTTACTTTTGTTGGTGTCCTACTGGCGGAGCTCTTTCTTTGTGAATTTTTAAAACAGAGGCTTTAAGCAATTTCTAAGTAACGATAATGTGAAAATTTTTCAGTGAAGCCTACTCTTCCATTGAAATGTTTTCATATGAGGGATTTTTTTCTGCAGGTGAACTTCTGTGGAATGGTTCCTCTTCAGTGGAATTCTCTATTTCACTGGAGAATATAATCATATTCTCATAATTCTCATAATAACTTCATTTCATTGCTTTCTGTAAGCTTCCTGGAAGCACCTGGCAAAACTTGTACTTCCAGGTCTTCTGAGGTACAGGTTTTCCTTGAGGAGCCATCTATGCATCTAGAGTACAGATCCCATGATGCATTTATATTCTTTTATGGCTAAACTCCAGTAGCGTATCATGGGACATGCACTATAATTAGAATGTCCAGTCTCTAGAGTGAAAGAGAGCTAAAGATACTGGAAGCACAATTCCCACAGATTCATATCCCATAACTTCCTGATCATATTTAGAAAAACAATCAAAACAAAATGGATTTGAATGAAATTTAAAGATTTGGATGCAGAAGAAGAAATTGTATCTGACTTTCTTGTTCCATTCCCACATGTAACGGAAAGATGCTTCAGAACACAGTATACACACAATATTTTATGAGCTTGTGTGAATAAGTCTTTATCTGAATTTCTTACAAATACAAAACCAAAGCCCTTCTCCCTGATGTTCAGAACATCATTTACTATCACCTTCTGCTGGATATGTCTTGCTGCAGAGCTGACAACCAGTGTTGACAGAACAGAGGCAGTGTGCATATATAATATCAAGAGCTCTTTCTTCACTTGCGTCAGCTTAAGTGCTTACACTCTTGATCTGAAACATGGCAAATTATGGGGTAGTTAAGTTTCTAGTGCTTGCTGTCCAGTCATTGCTTTCTGTGCAGGCTGTCAAAATAAATTACAGTATCAGATTTTATTAAGAAAATCTGTGGTTAAATCTTCCTCTCAAAAACGTTTCCTCTCCTAAGACTGGGATAGGACAGGAGCACATCAACCCATTTTTAGGTTATTTGTGTGGTAAATCAAAACAAAGAAAGATAGTGAAGTTAATTTGTTTTAAGTTTGAAGGGTGTTTCCTTTTTATACTCATATGGCATTAGCTGTTATCTTTAAATATTTCTCATAATCACTTCTTGCCTAATAATCTCTGATTGCACTTGACTTTTAAGTTTATGTTTCCTGATTAGAAAGGAGCTTCATCAAGTCAAAAATAGGAGCTAGGAACAAGATTATCATAAAGTTGTTTTATTTAGGGGAAGGGAAAAGGTGTGGTGTGGTGTGTGTGGAAGAGGCAGGAGAACCTGAGACTGTCCTTAATGGATGCTCGCAAAAAGATCTCCATTTTCCTGATGCCTAATGCTTCTTAGGTAGAGGCAGTAGGGAGAAAAATTTTCTGGCTTGGACTATCAGAGTTTATGTGGCTGAAAAAGGTAAATATTTTCTAGTTGTTCATATACTGAATTTCTGTAATATGTTCCAAAAATATATACGTATAACTCCTTGAAAGAATTGAAAAAGTGAATTTAAAACTGAGTCAATGCATTATCAAGAGGTAGATATTAAGGGACAAACTGCCAACTGTGAGGAGTCTTTAAAAAAGCATTAAAAAAACCCAACCCTCCTGTATTTTGCCTTGGACTTTCAAAAGTTCCTTTAGCAGGTGTTCTGACATTCAGATAGTTTGTTCATATGAAAAGAATATTTAACTAAAATATATGGACTATCCATTTGCCATTCTCCAGCAACTGTCTAAAATAAAGATACCTGCCCTCCATTCTTTCCTAAACATTATTTTCTCCAGCTGGAGGGGGACTTTTTGAAAGAGAATAAATTAGCTCAGAGGGAAAAAAAAAAACACCCAGACCCATTTATTATGGCACCTGAAAGTCAATAGTGCATACTATTTTCTTGAAAGTTAATGAAACATATAATTAGAATTCTCTTTCTGATGTTTTGGGGGTTTTAACTACAGAGCGTATGCACCATGCAAGCAGAACAATTAAGCAGAACTGTGTCACTGCTCAGAACTGGAGCAATTAACATACTGAGAAGCACACATGCTTTCAGCTTATAACTGTTTCAAAGTACTTGTACCCAGGGCTATCGTCTTTGATGACAAGCACTGATTTTATTTGAGACTATTTGAATGTTAAGATGGACAGCATCGGCATTTTTATTTTCCTGTATGAAGAATGAAGAAACCAGAATATTTCATACGCAGACTGAACGTAATTTGTCCTGCTTGATATTCTTTTCTTTTTATCTGTAAGTTCATATGCAGCTAAAAAATTAATTTTAAAAAACTTATTATGTAAAACCTCGCTTTAATGGAATGATTATGTTATAAGGGTATAGACGTTAATGAACATGTTAAGGTAGCGCAGACTATATTCCATCCCCTTGAAAATATGGCAGAAGAGTAAAACAGAGACATCCACAGAGATCTTCATATGTGGTTGCAGTATAAGGATTGCCAAAGATATTTCAAAACTGACTATATTAAAATCCAGTTCTTTTGGGAACCAGAATAATTTCACAAAAGGATGACAAATAAAAACACTTATCTTAAATTGTGAAAATTTGCTTTGATGGCTGTTAGTACTGATGAAGGAATATGTATTAATAATTACCTCAGCCTTGGCAAGGCTTCATGAGTCATATGAGCATCAGAAGAGGCTTAAACACTTGTGATCAGATAGATGACAACAAATGAAGGCTGAAAAGAGATGGCGATATCTGTCCAGGTGCTGTGAGAATGGCTATACAAGAAGTCTGTCATTCAAGTAACCTACTCAGATGGGACACCGAAATAAATGTTTCACCTGAATCCCATCAGACTTGAACAAGAAAATAAAGAAGCAAAGGGCTAGAGAGAGATTTGGGTGAAAGAGAATAACTGCTTTCATGCAGATGAAAGGGGCCTGAAGTTGAAGAAGAGATATAAGCAGAGCGCTAAAGAAACTGTACTGCCCCTGGTGCAGGTGTGGGACTTTTGCGATGTTAATTTATTTTGCTGCAAGGCTACAGAAGAGTAGTGTATGAATAAAAAGATTGTATGGCTGAAGCAGGTGACTAAATTTAGTTGTGGATCCAAGCATGGCATCCAATGGAAAGGCAGTAGGAGTGCCTTGAGGTCAAGAAGGAGCTATGGAAGAAGAGAGGGGGATCAAAGGTGTCTAGCAAAGGCTTAGAGAGAGCAGAGGGTTTGGGTTAATGCTGCTAACTTCTTTCCAGGGCCAAAACTCAGAGTTCCACATTAGAAAGTAGTAGGTATTTACCCACCCTGTTCAGTTGGTAGCACGTCTGCCTTTAAATAGTAATGTCTGTATATTACAACGTTGAATATTTGGCCGAATGGGTATTGGATTTCTAGGTTCATAAGTAAAGTCTCTATCTGTACTGCTCAGCACTACTGGCATGGGTAATTCCAACAGCAAAAAGGAAAAAGATATTCCTAAAGCTAAACTCAAGCAATTTCTGCAAAATAATAGCTTAACAGGAATTTTGTCACAATGTGAGGTGCAAGAAGCTTTGGATATGCAGCTGCAACATTCTTGAAGCAAAGCATAAGGCTAGTCCCATGTACTATCCAGCCAGCCATTTATGAAGACAGACATTTACCTGGGTGTTCAGAATTAAAGTTAGGAGAAAATACTTAAGAAATTCAGAGTGATTTTACCAGGTGTTACTACAGGATGCTTCAGTACATCCTGATGCCAAATATTGCCCACCCCAGATGAGATGTGACTATTTTCTGTTGTGTAAATCCAGAGCCTACCTATTCCAAGCTATTAGAATATAAGTGTTTACATAAAACGCGGTTGTGTTGAATTAGCAAATCCACATGGGGAAGGAGGGTTTTCATTTTGTATCTTTAAAAGACAGAAGAAATATTCTTTTCCCCATTTCTTAATACTGTAAGGTGATTGTTTAAATGCTAACTCAAAGCAGCCTTTGTGGATGTTCCCTTTGAGGAAGGGAACACACTTTCACCTGTAGTATTACTGTTCTGATGTCTGTTTTTATTAAGAGGAATGTTTCATTCAAAGCACACTGCAGATACAGTAAAAAAAAGGAATAAGTTGACCTTATATAGCTTATATAGGCTTCTATAGCAGTGCTTTTAATTTTTACCTTCTGACCAGCGTGTGCACCTCTGAGAAAAAGAATTAGAAATGGAAATGCAGCTTCTCTCAGATGCTAATGTCTCTCTACCAGAGATACAGAATATACATTAATCAGCAAACCTGAGACAAGGAAAATTCCTAAAACTTTCTAGGTAGTTGAGAGGTTGCTTTTCAGCAGTCTTTCTAGGTGAAGATTCCTAACTGTTTTTCAAAACTGGTATTGTGGTAGGCAGGTCTACTAAAAAAAAAATGCAAGAAGAAAAAAGGAACAAATGGAAAAATTTTAAAAAGGAACAAATGGAAAAATTAAGAAGAATCACACTAGAAAAAACTATCAATAAGGGCCTAGAGTTTGGATCCCCCTAGCCTCACTTGGTCAGCATAGTTTAGGGATCAGACAGAGGCTGAAGAGATACCGAAGGCAGTGATCTAGCACCTATTGCTTCTTTTTGGCTGTCCATCCTGTGATGCCTCTTAATTTATAAATAAGGAGGGCCAGATGGCAATCTCATATATTGTTATTGCTCTTTTGTTGTCTACTTAGAGTTTTAGCTTCTTACACAAATTGAAAACTTGGCTACAATTTTGTTCTTGTCCTCAGGAACGGTTCTTTTTAATTTTAAAATGCAGTTTGTACCAGTCTATTTTTTTATGACTTCTGGCTGTAATATCATGTTTCAGGTGGCCTTAAACTTGCTAGTATTGAGGCATCTAACCTAGCAGATGTTTTCTGAGATGATGCCTCTTTCAGCATTTACACCAACAGGATTTAAGTCAACTTATAAAGGAAAGGTACCAGAAAGGGCTTCCCTCACTCTCTTCCCCCCTTGCCCTATCTGTCTTTGAGAGATGCTTGCCACACTGGAAGTGTGTGTGGCTGGGCTTGACTAACCCTAAGGAAACCTGAGTGTCTTTAAATTTCAAATAAACTTATGTGTTCACAAACTGATGCTGTTACCCAAGTAAGCCACAATGCATTATGTTGTGTCATGAACAGAACCGTAAGTGAATGAAGTGCTCCTTACCATGTAATGTGTTGGGCCATTAAAAGCACTAGTTTTCCATAGGCACTCACTGCTCGCAGGTAACTCAATGACATTTTACATAACTGTTGAAGAAAAAAAATCCTATATCAGCCACATAGAAGGAGCAGGCTTAACCCCTGGGCAGTAAAAGAGGGCACTCCGAAGTGCTCAACAGCACCTCTGTGGGCTCCCCTCAGAATGGACAGGTCGTGTAAGGATAGGTGATGTGCTCCTCCAGTGAGCTTTTACCAGCATATTCAAGCTGCAGGGTTATGAGCAGGTTAAGAGTGTGTTTAGACTTGTAAGATCAGTCCCTGAGCTAAAGAAAGTCACTTGGACATCTGGTGGATGCCCATATTCAACAACCCTCAAATTATTCTTGGCGCTAATGTTGATTTTAACTTCCTCATAGCTGTTTTACGAGACAGAATTTCATGGGGATTTTGGTGTTTGACTTTCCCTAGAGCATATGCTTCTCAGAAAACATCCAGCTAAAAATGACACCTACTCATAATCCATTACAGCAATTTCTTTGAAGAAATAACCCAAATTCATAATGCAACTTACTAGCATCTGAAATGGTAGTAGTTTCTTCTTTTCTTGGTGCACGTTTAGCAGCTTTCCAAATTATTTTTTAATTGCTATCTATTAGAGGTCACCATATAGATGTTGGAAGTACTCTTGTGCATTTGACAGAAAGTTCAGGATTTAGGATATTCCTGAGGCATAGTTGTAATGGTGGTTTATGTTGCAGAGACTAACAGTGTTTGGACATAACTTGTTAACAATTACTTGCCAGTTGGGACAAGAAGCCTTTCCCACATGATGCCCAACAAATCAGTCTGTATATAAATGGAAAAGCTTCATTTCCCAAGAAAGCAAATACTTGGGCAGAAATCCTCAGGGCTGCTTTTGATTTCTCTTGCTAAAATCTTGCTTTTTTTTTTCAATTCTATTCATACAGTGAGAATCAGCCCATTAAATAGTACTTTCTAGAGAAGGGAATTCTGCTTCTAATCAACCAATCAAAAATATATTAAGAATTTTGTTTTATTGTCTCAGTTCTTATCTAGGTACCAGTGAGTAAATGGAGGCAAAGATCAGTCCCTATGGTACTCATTGCCGTTTGTCTATATAAGAGATTCTAATATCTACAGTTAATGTTTTCTAAAATTATCACAGCACTAGAAAAAGATTTTTCTGGGTTTGCAGTAAGGCTGTGCTCCTTGAAATGTTGCTATGCATTAGATTTACCATTTCTCACAGCTCTAATTAAAAAAAACCAAACAAACAAACCCTTAAATCATTAATATATTTCCAGTCATTGATTTGTTTCTTATTTGTACTTTTTCCCAGTTAAACTATTTTATCATCCTTAATGTTTTATGTATGCCTTTCAATACAGTTATAAGCCATCTAAAAGTCACATACCTCATTCAATTTTTTTTTTTTTCATACTGGAAAAGAATACTAGCCTATATGGCTTCTCAGGAACAGACAGTTACAGTTAAAAGTTAGCCTTTTTAACTGGACATAGCCAAAATTTCTGTGTCCTTCAATGGCTATTTCAAATGCCTCAGCTAATTTCATAGCCACCTACATTGAATGCCAACAAACACTTGGTAATTTTCAATGGATAAGTTCCTCATAATCCTTCCTGTGTCATCTTAAATTATTTGAACTGCTGCTTAGCATTCTGTCGCCAGCAATTTTGTACCTCTTTTCATTGATTCTATCAGCTAAATTGTTTCTATAGAGCACCAGGACATAAAATAGACTAGAAATCCAAACCAGCTTAAAGTGTGTTCTAAACAGTCATCCCTAAAGAGTTACATACAGGTTTCCTAATGCCTTTTGTATAGGTTAACTGCAAATCTTTATAGTTTTTCCCAGCAAATGGTTTGAAGGGCAGAAGCAACTCAAGCACCCTTCAGAAATTTAGCATTATGATATACCAGTGATTAGACAATCGAGTCACTGCTGCAACATGCCTGCAATATGTAGCAAGGTGACTCCTGTCACATCCAGGTTAATATATCTGAGCAACTTATCTAGTGTGCACAATATTCAGTGTTACATGCTATTGTTTCTCTATTCAAAATTTCCTTGGGAATTGATCCTGATTTTTTCACAAGCATAGGGAACATTTTAAGTACTCACAAAAATATATCTGCCGTATTATCCAACAATGTAAATTCTAGATAGCTGTGGTATTTTGGTCATTTAAGCTGTACCAGGGGGTTCTCTCTTCCTCCTGTGGCTTCACAATTTTTGAAGAAGAATAGCAAATACAGTATGGAGCACAAGCAGTTAATTATAGGTGTATGTTTTATATGGGAGAAGACTGATAGCAATACTTTAAAAAAGCTGAAGCCCCCTCTCTCCAAAAATGAAAACAGAGTCATGAATGAGAAGTTATTCAGAGAATGGGCATTTTCAAAATACTCACTTGAAGAAGACCAAGAAAACATCCATTGCAGGCTCTTGGGCTGCTGGGGGTGGCAGCAATGAGCCTGATGGACTGCACAGAGTTGGGACCCCATCTCACAAACTCCAAAACTTAGAGATGTTATTGTATCTAAACACTGTTACAGAATATGCAGCCATCTCGAAGAGAAGGCATGATGTGGTATTCTGAAACATGAGCTACTTCAACTCTTTCTTTAAAGAATTCTCTAAAGAATCTTTGAAGAATGGTGATTTTGCAGGCAAATTTGTGATGGTCCAAGGGCATCTCCTTACCATCAGATAATCTATAATAGACTCTAATAGACTCTAGCTATTAATATTTTAGCTACTTTTTTTTTTTTCTCAGAGATGTGCAGTATACTAAGGATTGGCTGTATTTGGACACCCTTTTCATCAGATGCCCTTTGAGATGCCTGTGGTTAGATGCAACCTTTTCACCTAGAAATAATTTACATCACCTCCTCCACCGCTTCTAATTTTATTTTAAAGTCTGTCACTACAATTTCCAGTCAGGGCAAGAAGAATTTACAAAATATAGCAAGAGGTCTTAACAACAATGAACCTTATTTCCAAGGGTCAGAACTACTGAGACTACAATACATAAAGTGACAACTTTATTAAGGAATTAATTGGAGTAATATGATGTTTCTGAGAGTTTCATCTATTTTGTAGTTTTCTGATATGGTATAAAAAGTGTCTGCAGTCTCTGAACTTATTGAGGGTGTAACAGCACAATGAAATGGAAAAATAAGTCAGTCTTTCTGGAAGAAAATTTACTGGAAATTAATGATGTTTTTTCTATATTCTCTATTTACCTGAGTTAATTTCTAGTGTTTATGGGCAAGTGTGGCTTAAAATAGCGATAACTTGTGTGCTTTTATTTACCATAGGAATTAAATGGCAAACAAAAGCAAAACTGAAATCTTTCCCCTTGCCTTCTTAGAGCAACTAAGCCATTTTCTCTTTCACATACTGTTGACTCCAATATATTAATACAAGTCTAAATCTGGGAAGTATCTGAGTTTCAAAGAAACACCATAGTTAAGTGTTTCATGGTTCATTCATCCCTTGACCTTTGGGGTGAAACAGTCAATAAGGAGGTAAATTACTGTCGATGATAGCTGGTTGTTTTCCACTATAAGAAATCTCTTTCATACTTCAGTTTTCCCTGGGTATCTTTTATTGACTTTCTCAAGTAAACACAATTTAATATAGGCCAAGGGAAATAGCTTTTAGCTATAAACCAGCCATACTAGTGTTAAGAATTAACTGCCCATTTCCTAAACTGAGAAACAGAATGAAAGAAAAGACTGTCTCGGATACCTGTGTTTTAATCTTTTCAGATATTATATGCAGTTAAAGTCTTTCAACTGTTTCAGATTGAGAGTTTATTTATTAATATTAGAGTTCACGTCACGCTTAGCTGTAGGGTACGTTTTTATTTTGTTTTATTTTGTTTTAAATCTCATATAAAAGCCTAAGGAGTTTTAAAACTGTTCTAGTCCCTCATGTGGGATAGGGACCTGAATTTTTTTGAATCAGTAGCCAATGGCAAGCAAATTTCTTCAAATAATATCTCTTCCAGCTTGCAGGCAAAAGTGAAGCCTGGGTATTGCAACAGCGTAACTACTCCAAATCCCTGTCTCTAAACAGCTCTCTGCTGCAGTATGGGTGTATTCCATGACTAAACACTGTCGAAGGAAGAAATACAAGGGAGAGATGTGCACTTTTCAGACTTCCTTTGAAGCTCTTTCCAGATATTTTTGTTGAATTTCTACTTGTATTCTTTCTGCTAAACTCAAACTAAACTCAGATGAAGGTTTGGGGTTTTTTACTACTGGTTCAACAGATATCTCACTTCTCCTTCAACCTGCTACATCCAAAGCTGATGCGCTCTAAAATGTGTTGGCAAGATTCTCCAGACACAACTTGTATGCATACGTATGATATATGTAGGCTATGGTTAACATAACAGGTAGCATGGTTTGATAGCGCTGGATCTAGAAAGCAAAACAGTTGGTGTGGAGGACCCATGCAACATTATACATGTTTGGAGATCTTACCTTGACCTAGCTCTTGTCTGTGCTATGAACTGGATGTGTTAGCAGAGTGTGTATTCCTCGAGGCTTTTCTTCCAATTTAGTTTTCTGCAAAAGAAATCCAGTTTGTACACTCTGAGAGCACTCTGCAATGCACACCAAAGCATGCTAGGTTGCAATAACTATTTTTTGCTTTAGAAGTGCATTCCCAAGCCAAACTAAAATAGTAGTGTGGATGCAGCAATGGATTTGTTGTATATATGGTGGTGGTTCTGCTCTGAGGTTGCTGTTTGTTTTGCTCCAGTAAGGTTAACCTTTCTGCTAACATTTCTGCTATCTTTATGTTGCTTAGAAAACAAGACAGATTTATCTGAGGAGATAATACTTCCTGCTCTCAATTCTAAAGGCTTTTGCTCAGATTCTCCTGCTGTCTCATTTTGCTTGACGAAATTCAGTTCATTGCCTGCAGTCCAATGTGTGTCATCAGTCACAGGATGGTAACCCAACCAGATGTGAGACGGTGCATGCTTTAGGCAGTCTTCTTTATTTTCCGTTGTGCTCTTTGAATTTTATTTTTCTATGCCAGCTTAACTCTGAAGTATGTACTTAAAAAGATGCTCCTTTAATTAGGTCACAGTTAGTTTGACAGAGTTCATTAAAGTCAGTGTGAGGCTTTTAATTGCTTTTGGTGGGATTTGGTTAGAATCTCAGACTCTTTAATTTCTGCATCTCACCCATGCTTTTCCTGTTTCTGAGAAAAGTTATGTATTCAGTGTCTGCAGCCTTATCTGTGTTCTGATAACCTTGCCATATATGTTCTCTTACCCATTAATATTTTCCCCTTCAGTCTAGTTAAACTAAAATATCAGTTAACATGACTAGAGATAGCAAAATGACCTGATGACAATTGCTTGCTTTTCTTGTATAGCACCTTTTTTCTTGTTTCTTATCTTTTTGTAGTATTTTGTACTTACATCTCTAGAACAGCTGTCTGAAAAGTAACTATCTGAATGTCTTTTAATTTCAAAAACCACAGGAACAAAGTGTCACGCAGTTCACAGGATAGCTTTCCAGTCTGTAAATGCTTTGATATGGAATTAGACAGTTTTTATTCTTAGATTAATGATCCCTCACATAGAAACCCAGCACAAATGTTGTCCCTTGCTCCTGTCCAATTCACCTTTTATCCGCCAAGCACTTCTGTTTCTGTTTCTAGTTGTCTTGTCTCTGTTTCTTATTCATGAAATCATATGATGGACTACTAGTTCACTTCTTTTGTTTTACTTGTTATTTTATCAGCACTAGAGAAGCAGTTAATAAAAAATGTTATTTCTTTTCATTGCTGCAGTATGGTTTGGTTTAGAGTACCAAAAGAGTATAGAGAAATGTTGACATTTCATCAATGAATCCATTTTACACATTTATATATCTATATATATATAAAAATCTTATCAAAGTAATATTGGCTAGAGAAAACATGATTCTTTCTACCTTATTGTGTGTTAAAAATTACCTGTGTGCTCAAAAACCATATTTGGCCACAGCCCTGGAAGCCTAAAGTGCCGTGTCAACCAACTGGAGCAATAAAGAAATTGGAGTAATGATGAATTTTCATTTACTGCTGTCTGTCATGTAATGGTTTTTTTTTTGATGCTGGGTGAGTCAGTGAGTTGCTAACATGTGAGTCCGTACCTTTGCTTAATTGAAGTACTTACCTCACAAGTGCTTGTTATGTTGTTGCATATGTTACCCTTATTAACTACGTTAATTAATTAACTTTCTAAGCACTGTGTAAGCTTACTATTTTCAAAAATATATTTAAACAGAAAGCTAGAAGTTCTTGATTCACTGGTTTTATTTTAGGAGGAAACTTTACAAAGCAAGTAGGATTTGAGATCATTATTGATCTCATTTTCGGGGGTATTTTTTGGTTTAAATATAAACTCTGGGTGAAGAGGAATCTACACCTACTCTGGCTGATTACTTGTACCCTCGGCATGTGCTGCTACAGGGATTTTGGAGGAGAGGTGACTTCTTTCAACAGCATCTGCTGCATAGGTGTGCAGTTGTGTTAGAGTAGCATGCTTTCTAGAGAGGCAGAAAAAATGTCATTTTCGAGCTGGTGCAGAAGCTAGACAAGGACAGAGAGCTTTAGCTATTGTTGCAACTGAGCATCTTAGCCAGTCCATGCCTGCTTCCCCTCTGAGGACCTTAGCACATGAGCAGGGGGAGCAGCAACAGCTCAGGAACTTGGTGCTGCCAACTCCATCTATGGGACCTCAACAGTCTAACAGTGGCTGGTAGAAACAGAGATACTTTAATGTCTTTTTCCAAGAGATGCCATGTCATCCTATATTTATAAATAGGCTGGGAATTCTATACAACTGCAGGAAAGGAAGTGTCTTCTGGTTCTGCTTTTTCTACAGTACCACATACAGCTGGATCCTACCCCATTTCTGGGACCCCAAAAATTATCTTAGTATGAGTAAGAATACAATAATACGTCTGTTTTCCAGGCTTGTTGAGATGGCTTAATCACCAAACTCATCTGGGCTACATGAGAAGAAAGTAGGTGGTAGCTTCTTTCAACACCGAGGAATAATCACTTTAAGTTGTTGTGGGAAGTAACTTCCCTCTACATTTACATAAAAAAAGATAACTCTGATGGAAAGGCTTATTAGAAGTTCTTCTGCCTTGTTAGGACTGGTGATAGGCTTTATAATACAAACTGAATTGAAAAGTAATACCCCTACAGTATTAAATCAGTAGAGGTTAATTTCTTAGTGTTTATTTTCTATGGGCAGCCACTGTCTCTGTCTAGGCTCCTCTGTCTATATCTGTCAACCTAGCAAATACAGTATTAAATGCATGTCCAGTAGACAGGAGCATTTGCCGGTGCCATACTGTTTTAATCTGTCAACTTCCTAGCTTGTCCTTACTTCTTTTGATCATAAGTTCATGTGTTTGGTTCTCCTCTCACATAGAAAACTTCCCTACTCTAGGATATTGTCCCTGTATCATAACAGTACGTTCTGATTCTTGGCAGTGGTTATGAAGAGGCAGACTGAGTTCTTTTTGAATGTGTGGAACTGATTTAAGGAACATTATCTTTTTAGATACTGTGGCAGTAACTTATACTATTAGTGATTCAATACAGGGAAATAAGTTTCCCAAATTGTAGTTGGAAAGCAAGAGGAAATTTTCTCCTCAAGATCTTTTAATAGACCAGTTATCAGATTAGCAATCTGTTAGCAGCCTAGATTGTCATGAGCAGGAACCTACGCACAGTATGAGCTGTCATTTATTTTCAGAAACAGAAAGAAAATGAAGGAAAAAATTGAAAAATTTTCATGTCTCAAATAATATTAAAGTTACCTTGTAATACTGGAACTATGCTCCATCAACACAGTATCCAGCCTTCAGCAAAGGCCACAGGTAAATACACTGTAAGAAGAGGGAAAACTAAAACAAAGGGTAGCCAAAAGGAAATCCAAACCAAAGATCCTAACAAAAGAAAAGAATCCCTTCCTTGGGCATATCCTTTATATCCTGTAGGGAAGGTGAGAAAACAAACAGCATATATTAGACTTTAGTCACTTAACGTGCTGGGCTTTCTGAGACATATGGTCCTGAATAGTATCAGACAGAACAGAGTAGTGAATTAGCAAGGAATTTTTTTAAAAAAAACTTTTATTCAGTTGGGAGCATTTGAAATGCAGAGACCTTGCTATTAGCACAATCCTGCCTTTCAAGGTGGCATCTTATTTTCTAGATTTTTTCCTTTGTTTGTTTGCTTTGGGGGCGTTTTATGGCACTTCTGAATCCCTGACATGTCAATTTGACATCACATTGTGGTGTGACTTGGGTAGAATGTGGGGTTATACTGATTAATTCTGGGGAAAGCATTCAAACTGTGTCTTCAGCAGGTGAGCCCTGCTGGCATGTTGACAAATATCTGAAATACTTGATACAGCCGTTGAACTGGAGTTGGAGTCAGAGACATCCAGCAGACTCCCCAGTATTTTTTGTTTATTTCTGACTTGAAATTATCTCTGTAAAATGAGGAGAAATTCAGTAACAACTTTTTCCTATCTCAAAAGTTGGCTTTGATTCCTATTTCTAGGAATTGCATCTCACAAGCCGTCTTGTCTTCATTCGGATTAGTCAGTCTTGGCCGCTCCCTGCAGACAAAACCAAAAAAATAGGTAAGCTGCATTTATAAAAGACTTCTTTTTCTACTGCTACATATTAATTGTGAAAAATCAGTCTATTAAGCACTTGCAGAGGCAACATGAAAGGCTTTTACAAAGTTCACAGTTTGAAATAGTTAACTTTGAGAGCGACTTTTGATCTGTCAGAAAAACTGTATTAGGTCTCCATTTTTGAAAGTTGTGAGAAATATTCCATAGACTGTGTGACTGATCATTCTTTCCTTCTGTTTCCTTACCTGGTAGCTGAGATTGTTTTATTTCAGAACTGCTTTGTGGTAAAATAAACCCAGTGAGAACTGTAAAAGCTGTAAAGATTGTAAGAACTTTTAAAGAACCTCTACAAAAAGTTTTCTGTTTCAAAATCTTTGTTCCCTATATGTTATCGTTCCTGCTTACCCAGCACATGGCAGAACATTTCCTACAACAGTATGTTGGTGTTGCCTGTTTGCTTTTGAGCAATGGCCAGATTTGGTGCGCACTGACATACGTGGTCACACGCAGCTATGTGTGCAGCTGAGCAACGCCTAGAAGGTCAGTTTGCTCTGCTAGTTTACAGCTGGATGATTTTCCTATATTTATGGAAACAATTGATATGACAGGATGGGACTGAAATGAAGCAGTTATTAATACTTAAAGTATTATTACTTAAGTTATTAATACTGAAATCTTTATTTCTTCAGCCTCCCATGAGGTTTTCATGTTAGGTTTGTGATTTTCTAAGCCGTACTTTCACAACTCTCCAGACTGCAAACAGCTGTTTGAGATGGATTGCTATGGGGTGGGAATGAACTAGACCCCCGACTCTTCTTTTAAAGGTAAATGTGACTAAGATATGTGATCGAAAATCAAGGCAGATGAAAAATTTGTGGACTGCTTTATTTCATGAGGAACAGAGCTTGGAGGATAAAATTTCTGTTAAAAGTATTCACTTGCATTTAAAATGAATATTTTAAGACAAAGTTTTGTTTCTTTTTGTTGTTCTGAAAAGCGGTTTGTCTCCAATGAGGACTTCAGGAAACTAGAATAATTTATACTTTTTGATATTTCTGTGGAAAATAATGCATAATACAAAATATGTTCTGGTGTGGCATAGAGCCAGTAGGTGAGAGGAGTGCAAATGAACAGACAAGGATAAAGTACTAGGTAATAACTCTGACCACTTGCAAACAAGCAGGTCTTGTGAGGGTTTTGGCATTTACTTAATGGGCCAGGATTTCCTTCTCGCTTTGTAATTCAACAACTGCACTTGAGCTTTGCAAGGGCAGTAGAATGAACTCTTGCTGTTCTTATGCTGGCTTTTTTCTCAAGCCCGTAAATACAAGGGATTTCAAACAAGAGTTTCTAAGTGATAAATAAACTACTGCAAAGAACACATCTGCCCTTTTGTTTATTAAACCCCTATAGGTTGAGAAAAAGTATAGACCATTTTCTTGCAGACATCTGTATGTCAGATTCAGTCTACCATGAATATTACAGTTGAATTATAAAATCCTGAAAAATGGAGTGTATCCTGTGGCAAGATAACATTTACTCCAGGAATACAAATGGTTACCAGGGACATATTGCATGCTTACAATCATATTCATTCTGTTAATATACCCAATTCTAAACTTATGGGGAAAATCAATCTCAATGTGCCCAAACAGATGGATGCCAAAGGCTGAGGGACAGAGATGGTAATTTTGATGCCTGCTTATCCTTGTAATGTAAAGCAATGGTAGAAGGAAGCTGCTTCCCTGTATATTTAGTTGTCAAGTAGCAAAGACAAAGAGTTATAGTTCAGGTGTATTTCTGTGTGACAAATCTTTGAGTTGTATTGTACTACCGTGAATCGTTTTTGTTCCATCAGCCCCAGATGACTATAAAGTCCAAGGAGGACCATGAAATTGGTGTTCTTTTCCTGGTTTGGAGACTGAAAATTCAGTGCATTCTCTTTCCAAGGCAATGCTCACCTGGTGCTGTATCAAAAGGTCTGAAGGGATTGACATATTTTGTGTGGTGATTTAATGACTGCTAAATCCTTCATTGAAGGTCAATATGGAAAATGTTGATTGGGGGAGGAAACTGATTAAGCACGAGTACAGTTCTTCTATGTAGCCTCTAGCGACTGTATTAGCCACTTTTGTGACTGACAGTTTAATTATAATGCTAATGACATCTTTTCCCAAAATTAGGATATGATTTTGATTATGAATGCCTATATATAATATTCTTTAAAATATCACATATTGTAAGCCTTTGCACTGAGAATTTGGTTGCTTTAAGTTACTGTAAGTTTATGAAATAAGATATGGCAGAGAAATAGTTGAGTAATTTTCTGTGAACATATGTGTATTTTTATACAACTCAGATACTGTTTTTACAGATGGCTATATTATTCTCAAACAATATTTTCCCTAACTTGTCAAGAAATATGTTTAGAGGTATCTTAAGAAAACAGACATCATTTACTGATGGAAGTATACCTTAATGATTTATAAAATACCTGTTGACATAGAATTTTTCAAAACCACTTATTCATTTATTTTTTCCTATATGGGATATTAGTACTCGCTAATAGTGGCTTTTCCTCATATCAGAGTTATTTGTTAATTGCAATAAAATACATTCCAACAAAAACATTATCCTGGAAGCAAAAACAAGCAAAGAAGAGTCTTTAAAATAAACACCCAAGTATTAGGTAAATAAGTTAGATAAAATGCCTATTTTTAGGAAAAATGTTTCCTCTGAAACTAGTGAGGGGCTGGACAGAGGTTTGGATCCAAACAGATTGAGTGACTTAACTAAAATAAGAAGCTATAGCTTTTCAATGAATGTATGTATATCTTATGGTTTTGGGCAGGTTTAGTTGAACACATTACTTAAGAACATTAGGTTAAGAACTTTTCTGACTGAACTGCTTCTATACTGCCTAATAACATAAAAACTGAGAACAGCTGGACTAAAGTATGTATAAATAGGGGATGAAGAGATTGCCTGTGTGTAAAACTTACTTTTTCTTGACCTCATCATAACTTAGACTCTGTATGTTTTACTCTCTTTTCATTTGAGGGATGACAGAGAGCAAAACTCTGTTTCACATTAAATGAGAACAAAAAAAAACCCCTTCAGAAAGATGAATATAGCCATTGGAGAAATTCTTATTACATGGTGTCTTAAATTTTATCGTTGCAACTCTTTATTGCAGTATAATTGCTCATGCAATTTACAATCAAAATTGTAAAACAAAATATTTCAACCTTAACAGAATTATTTTTGTTGGGTTTTTACTGTAAAAATGTCAACAGATTTAGCACATTGTGAAACATTCATTTTCATAAAGTCAGCATTTCTTCTATAAAAGTTATTTTATAACATGTCAAACAATTATGCTTTTCCACACATACTACAGAAGACATTCAGATCAGACAGACATGCAGCAATAGATCTGCCGTATTGCTGCATGCTCAGTCTTTGGCCTCTTAACCTCAAAATATGCAATCATTTTAGACAAGTAGCTAAATTACCCCATAAAGGGACTGGAATGGGATAATTTTTAAAATTTATTTCAAACTGGTTAACTCAATATTGGCAGAAGTGTAGTCATTTGGTACGTTACTCAGGTATTTAATATGTCATTGCAGCGCAGACGTAACTGTGATGGACTAAGTCTGTTTAGGTCAGACTTAAATCGTGTCCCTAATCTTAATTACTTGAAGCTTGTGCCTTGATGAAAGTCTTTGTGTCTCTTGAACATACGCTTAGGAAATCCCCAGTAGTGAGATTTTTAAATGTGATTCTTTTTCATATTTTTGACTGGTATTCACTGAACAACAAAAACATGTAGAAGTAACATGGCTGGAAGAGGGATATAACATTGTATTTTGTACTAAATATTTATTTGGAGTCATCTTCTGGGTTGAAAATTACAAGATCCTTCTTTAACTTGTGTCTACCCATTAAGCAAATTAAAGATTTCAATATAAATTTGCAGGAATAAATATTTCAAAATGGATGGAGTACTTTGGATTGTAGAAAAGGATTGAAATGGACGCCTCTAAGTTGGTATTCCTGTAATGCCTCTAGCAGGGAAACTAGAGAAAACAGCTGACATCCTGGGATGCAGTGATACAAAATGGATGGAGTTGGTGCCCAGAGCATTCAACCCTCTCTCTAGTGCTCGGTAACATTTTATTTTCCAGTGCAAAAAGAAAAAGTAATCTCCCTTCAGTTGCTTCTTGCAGGAAGCCATTTGATTAGTGTGTTCATTTCCTGTTAGCTGTCAGATAACTGAGTAAATTCTCCTGGTAGATATTTTCCAAACTTTTATGGTATTATAATTCAGTCACACAGTGGCTGAAAAATTCTGGCAGTAGACTCATTTCATTACTGTAGGCTTAGAAGAAATCAAATGAGAGATGTCAGGCTTTCATTGAAACACATAAAATATGCATGTGCCTACTGAATTTAGTAAGTATGAAAATTTAACCAAGTGAAACTGAAACAAACTGAAATAGCATGTTTTGATGTTTGTTTCAGTGGTCCTTAAGTACATTCATATATGGCATTGAGTTTATGATATACTGTCATACACACTGTTAAACATAGAGTTCACAATTATATGATTGTAAAACGTGACTCATTTTGTTTGCTAAATTTCCTCTCTCAATGAAGTTTTCTTTTGGGCAGTGTAAGTATTAAAGTTCTGGTTAATATCAGTAAAAGCATTTTGATCTCCTATTTGATATTATCACGATGGGTAATTTTATTTCATTATCTGTAAACATTTCTAATACTTCTGGGAGATATTCGACAAAAATTTATTCCTTGTTTATAGCATTTTAAATGCCAATGAGGCAGGTCAGTAAGAGGCTCCTGCTGAGCATGGCAATGTGACTGTTAAGTTGCCAGTGTCAGGATCTGCCTCCACCAAGACCGCAAGCTGTTGTCTATACTCAGTAACTATGCAAAAAAGGTGCAGTAACTGCACTCAAAGGGGAAAACAGAAAAAAAAAAAAAAAAAAAAAAAACCAACCCCAAACCCACTATGTGCATTACAGTTAAAACCTACATCTCTTTCTCAAAGAGTCTGTGGTCTAGGATATAGAGAAGAAAGAGTGGCAGGAAGAGCCTGCTGATATCTCCTGTTTGATAGCAATGAATGTGAAGTTGTTTAACCCAGTGTATGGTTTGCAGTAGCCTTCTATGACCAATATTTAGTTTTATCAATTTATAGGATCTCCTAGTGTAGTGTGTGAAATAAGTCAATGGTATTCCACTCTGAAGCAGCTGAATTGAATTTTACATACCTTAGAACATACAACATATTGTATTTATGAGCTGATAGTGTAGAAGACAGAAAGGAGGTGTTGTCAGAAGGTCATTCAGCTGCAAACCATACACATAATAAGTGATCCTTTACCAGAAAACTGCTATTTTATCTACTGACTGGATATTCATTTAAATGTTCTCAAGTGTTTTTTCTCTCCAAGTGGATGAGCAAGTAAATAAATGAAGAGTGAAATACAGATGTTCAAATATATATGGCTCATTAATTAGGTGTATAGCAACAACTTTCAGTGGGTCTCAGATGTGCAAAAAACAATTTAAAATGAGGACTGTATTTTAAAACAAAGTTTCCTGTTCTTTAAACACGACAATTTTGCTGTTCTAGATCATTTAATTCAGTAACTAAAAAATCTTCAATTTAAAAATCGTTGCTCTTCTCACTTCCCATGAGCAGAATGCATGATTTTTTTCCATTTAAATTATTTAATTAGATCTACTGCAAATGTATCATTGCTTTTTGATTCCAAATGGATTGATCCCTATATTATCCCAACTTTTAATCAGAAGGTTCTCTGTGATTTTGACAAGAAAATTTGCGTATGCATATAAGCTTGAAGAAAAAAAAAAAGATTAAATAGGAAGGTCAAAGTAATCTAATTCAGTTTCTCATTAAGTCTTGAAGGCTGAAACACTGACTAGATTTAAGCTGCCTGAGTTTGTTCATAAAATAAAAAATGTACTTTCAAGATCACAGGAGAATGCACATTTCTGAGCATGAGTAGTAGGTTAGTTATGTACCAGGTACACTTCAGTCCCACTCCAGAGGCAGAAAGAAGGGAAACAGGTACCTGCTGTGCTAGGATTACACAGGGCTGGTCTCTCACCATAGCACTGACAATTAAATAATTTAATGTCATTATTTATAATACTGATATTTTTTCAATTGCTGTATTCTCAATAATAGCATCGTGTTTGTTAACACGTTACTTTGGGTGTGTCTCTGTATGTGGGTATACATTTGTTTAATATACGATATGCCTATATTATGGAAATTACTTTATTCCAGCAGACAAACATAGCTGTTATGTTACCCAATTAATTAATTTTTATCTTTCTAAATAATGAGGGGAAAAGTTTTTAGTGGAGCTTTTGGCGTTTGCTATCAAATGCAGACTGTGTAGAAATGAACACTTTTGGCTGTTGCTATAATTGAATTTTCAACCATATTAAAAAAAAGCAACCATATTAAGACCGAAATGATAAAAACCCAATTGTATTAAAAACAGAGTAGAAAAAACCCCAGCGGTATAGATATAAAAAAAGTTAAACCCCCAGTATCAAAATGGTAAACTGTCTAAAAAACCAACCATCTAAAAACCCAAGCTTGTTTAAGAACCCAGCTGTTAAAAAACCAACCATATTAAAAAGCACAGTGTAAAAGCTCAATGGTCTAAATAACCTAACCTTCTAAAAATAAAAAAAATATCAACCACATTAAAAGTGATCTGTAAAAAGCCCAACTTTATTTAAGAGAAAAAGTATTAAAACCAACAGTATAAATACAAACCGTATTAAACATCCAAGTATACATAAAAATATATATTTAAGAAAATTAAAAACCAATTGCAGAAAAAGCACAAAAATAAAAAAGTAAAATCCCGCAATCGTATAAACAACCAACCATATAAAAAATTAACCACATTAAAACCAACTACATTAAAAACCCATGGCACTGAAAATCAGCTATTTAAAAACCAGCCATAAAAGTACCCAACTGTAATGTAAACCAGAGTTTTAAAAAGCATTATATAAAACCAAACCAGGGAAAAACCCCATTGTATAAAGACCAACGTATAAAAACCCAACCCTATAAAAAGAAACAGTATGAAAATCTAACAGTATAAAAACTAACCATTTACAAAACAAAGGCATAAAACCCCAACTGTATTAAACAACCAAAGTATAACAAGCCAACCATATAAAAAACTAACCATACCAAATAGCAGCCATATTAAAACTATATAAAAACCAACCATGTAAAAAAACAACTGTATAAAAACCCCCACCATATTAAAAACCAACTGTAGGAAAAAAAAAGCATAACAGAACAACTGTAATTAAAACAACCCATATTAAAAGCAAACCATATTGAAACCAACCAGACCAAAAACCAACCCAGGAAAAAAAAATCTTGTAAAAACAGTATAAAAACCATCCATGTTGGTTTGTTTACATAGCTGTTTTACAACCATGTAAAAAACATCTATATAAAAACCCACTCATATAAAAACCAACCACAGAAAAAAAAGCCAAACCAAAACCCTGTACAAAAACAACCCCATAAAAACCAACTGTTTTAGAACAAACAACGTAAATACAAATACAAATGTATTACAAAGTATAAAAAAAAATACAAAACCATAGTGTAAAATACCAACTATAGAAAAAAAATCCAAAATATAAAACTAAAAACATATAAATAAAAGCCCCAACATACAAAAAACACCCGTATAAAAGAGTATTTAAAAAACATATACAACCCAACTGTACCGAAATTGAACCATTAAAAAACCAACTGTATAAAAAAATTATTAAATGACCAACCTTATAAAAAGAAAACCTGAAGCCAACAAAACCAACCAAAAATATTCATTTATTGGTGCTTTCTTTCTTTCTAAGATTTTTCTGTGAAACTAAAATGAAACTAAAGGTGTGTTAATTTGACGTTCAGCTCATGGATTTCAGTAGGCTTTTAAAGATCCATCCACAGCTCACTGGATTCTCTAGATTCAGTTGGTCCTGTCAAGCCTTGTTCTGTTGTTAGGTTATAGTTTAATCAATGACAACCTCACCTCCTCTGTGCAGAAGAAATGCAAAAGCTTGTGCAGGAAATCGGTTGTGTTCATCAATTAATGTATAGCCTAGACTTCATTTAGCTGTGGGAGTTGACAAGGTCAAATATTTATTTAGAGTATTAATATGTGAACATGTTTATGGTAGACTGTCAAAACAGAGGTGGAGCTGTGGTGGCTGCCAGGGCTTTTTGGCTCACTGCTGTATTGGTTTGACACAGGTTTAACCCTTTGAATTCGGCTGAGTTGCATTGATTTATATGGGTATTAGTGAGGTCTGAGGAATACTTCATTAATAAAGTGAATTTCCAACAATTTTTAAATGGCATGCAAATGCTAAACTGTAGCTTTTTTGGAGAACGATATTGTTAGGATGTGGACCATTTTTAAGTCATGGAAGAGAGGAAACTGTGGCAGGGCTATCATTTTACTGCCAAAAATACTGATCCAATTTATCTATGTGATCAGGACAGAATCTGAATATAATCCTGCTATTGACATACTGCTACAGGCACTACCTGAACTAGTGCATGACCTTAATCTTTAGGAATATCCTCGTTAACAACATTTAATAAAATATTCTTTTGTGCCTATTCAAAAGCTCTGAATGTGTGCAAGTTTCAGATGGATGCTAGTTTCTGACTTGAGCAATACCAACAGCAGTGGTCACTAGGTAGCAGAGCCACGAAAGCAACTTTGTCAAATTACCTCCAGATTCCTCACTGTCCAAAGAGAAGGAATAGTCTTCCTTGGAGGTGTGAGTCAGAGCAGAAGCCTTTACTCAGCCATGTTGTAAGGGTTATTAGGGCACTTAGTTGATCACAAAAGAAGACTAGGGATAGAGCCTCACTAGGCTATAGTTAATGCTTACAAATATGTTTCTAAATTCCTGTTAAATCCTTCTTGTTCAGTCTTGGGTTATTCCCAGCTGCAGCTGTGGAAACGCAGGAAGGGCTTGCCCAGCTGCAGATGAGCTGCCGGCTGGTGGTGGTCGTGGTGTGAGGACTGGGCGGATCTCTGCCTGAGTCTCGGCTTTCAAGCAAAATTTTCTTGACTGTCCATTAAAATGAAGGTGGAAGTTGAAGGAAAAGAAGTTATCTGTAACTTGAGCAAATGTGATGCAAGTCAGTCATCACAATGTTGTGTAGAAACCTGACACCAGTTATACAAAGTAACTTCTCAGCAGAGCCATACTTTACAAAATAAGTCACTCTAAGACATAAGCGGGACATGTCATTTCAGCTGACGTAATGTACTGTAACATTTAATTTAACTTTTAAAACTCATGTAGTATCATTGCAATGTATCGCAGGACACTAACCCTTCACATTAATGGGCTTGGCAAAGAGAAGTAAAGGTGTCTCCACCAGCAAATACTGAATATGTGGGGAATAAGTTCTGTAGTAGCCTGTCATGAAACTTAGTAATGTCAAATACATAATTTTCCTTAGCAGACTGTGACAGTAATTTAGGAGCAAGTAGAGAGTATCAGAAGTAAAGCACGGTCACCTGTCCCTGCCTTAGTAGCCCTGCTTCCAGAGTGCTGACATAATGGGAATGGTCTGACTTGCGCGGGGATTGTGTGCTGGGGAATAGGCAAAGGTACAGACTACACATTTTTTTGGTATGTCATGTTACTTGCTTTAAAAATAGTTATGTTTATTTTGTTGCTGCATACTTGCATACTCTGTAAACCCTCACCCATTTTCTAAGCTATGATGACTCACCTAAGGCATAAGAAGGTGCTCTTTCACCTTGCCATTGAAGCAGATGAATGCTTTGCATGCATATGCCCATCTTCCTGCATTTCTGTTTGACTCAAGATGGTCACTGACATTTTTTCCATACTAAGAACCACTCAACTGTTGCTATTTTCCAAATAAAGTCTTCATTCTAAAACCATTTTCATGTACTGGAAAGGAGTGGGGGTCTGCTTAAGGGTTAAGGCTTTGTAATTGCCAAAGAAAAATAAAGGCATTGAGCAGTTTTATCTCATTTTGCTGAAGAATAGGTTTCTGTTCAGAACAATGCATATTTCTTGCTATTTAGCACCTGACTAAAGTGTGTATATATTCCTGATATACCATAATGAGAGAGAATTTATTTCCTTTAGTCTTGTCTACTTGTAGTAACGTCGTGGGCCTAATAAATCTTATCCGCTACTCTCAAAAACGCAGTAATTGAGACAGATAGAGCTGACAGATTTGCTCTTCACCTGGAGATGGTAAGTAGAGCAAATCAGAAGGAAAGCTGTGCAGCATATACAAGACCATAGTAATAGTCCGGTTTAGAAAAAAATACTATCACAACCTGTACACCAAAATAAATTTTCTTCCTGTGGAAGGTTTAAGATGACTTTAATCTGTATGTGCCCAATGGTTTACTTTGTATAAAAATGGCAATTATTATAATGCAGAGTAAGAAATTTCCTAAAGTAAAAGCAACATCATGCTATGCACTTTAAATGTGGTATTCTGAACAAGTCCAGTGCTCTCTGATACATTCAATTTGTGCTTCAATATAGGAGTTCTGCTCTGCAGAAGGCGTGCTTTATCAAGATGTGAGAAATGTTTGCTTCAAAAGAAATTACTCCAGAATTAAATTAAATGTGATAAAAACTCAATTTACCGTGATACAGTTTGTCAGTGATTCAGTGGTAAGGGCAGCAGCTGCAAGAAGGTAGGAGATGTGCTTGCAGGGAGTACAGTGTGGGTGTATGAGATGGCGTTAGGGGAATGGCTTTATGCACTGAAGCTGCAAGATGAAACAGAAATGGTAGTTCTTTGCCTAGATAATGCTGATAATGAAGTGCTGTAGAAAGTATAGAATGTTTATTCGATACAGACTGGCCAGATTCATCTAGAGCTCCTGTCTGGATTATAAAAAAATCAACACTGTATTGTTGGAGAGATGAAGAAAACTACTTTTTGAAAATTGAGAATTTTGGGATTTGGTTTTAAATGTGATTTATGTGAAAGCCTACGTGGTGATTGCTTCTTACCTTTATCTAAAGTTGAGGAGGGCCCTGAGTATTTCCAGTATAACACTGCAGCAATAATTGATTCATTTAATAATGAAGTGGTAGTAAAAAGTAAGATTTCAACATGCTCTAGAAATACAATAAGTAGGTTTTGGATTGGTAAAGATCAAGAAAACGCTTCAGCAAGAGCTAACTTGAGTCATATCCTTAAAGCTGACTGAATTAAGGAGAGAGAATAGCTTTCAAATTAGACATATGCTGAAGCGCTACTCTGATTCTTTTCAAAAAAGAAGATTCTTATAAAAATCAGGCCTAAAACTGCCCATAGAACAGCAGTCTTTGTAAGATTTCACTCACAAATAATTCAAATTGTGAGTACAATCTGTCATCTCCTGACTGGCATGTAGAGGAAAAGGCAAAAGCATTTATTTCAGCTCTCACTTGGGTAAATTCGATAACTGAATCAGGGAACCAGAAGAAATGTGTATCTCCAGTGACGTGTTCACAAAGTCTGTTTTGGAGTAAAATAAGCCTTTTTGAAAGCTTGAATGTCATTTTCCTGGTTATAAGTATTCACTGTGATAAGTGAAGACATGAAAAAAGAGGGATATAATAATATTCAAAAATAAGTTCGTAACAGTGAATATGGAGCTGTCATGTCTGGCCACTGATTCAGTGTCAGCCTGAGTCAGCATCGACTAGGATTTTTCAGAATACTGATGCCTCTTTGGTACACTTTGTAAATAAGTGAATTTAATCTAGTTTCAGTAGGCAAATAGCCACCACAGAAATTATCAGCTATAAGGAGTAATTGGTAGTCGTATCGCAATTTCACTGTGCAAGGCAAAAAAATGCATAGAAATGGAGACTGAAATGTTCTTTCAGCTGAAAAGATGTTAGTTGCAGGTTATACTTCAGGTATGCTGAAACCAGTTTTAGGATAAATAGTTTGCAGGGCTGTAAATTCACTCTGAAAAAATGTGTTAGATGACACGAGAGGAAGGGGAACAGTACACAACAAACAGTACCACATGACCTAAGTTGATGAAGGCTGAGGTTGATACTTTTCCTTGAGGAGCCATCCGTGGGAGGAGGCAGAGATACCATGTAAACTAGTAAAACTCCACTCTGGACTGAATTCAAATCTTTTTCTGTCCCTTTGGGAATAAGACAAAAAAACCTTAATCATAGGTGGGTAGGCACTCCTGGGAGGTACTAGAATCTTACAACAAAGAAGTAAGGGCCTGTGTTGAATAGAAACAAGAAGTTGTAATATTTGGACCATTTTCTGACTTGTAAAAAAGACTAAATCAATTAATAACATCAGTTTTACAATGGATTAGAATAAGTTATAAAGTGGTTTATTGTTCTCTAGATGGTATAATTCTATTTCTATTGAGAATGACTGTAAATGTTCTTTCTCCTCCCATCTTTTTAATTGTCCTGTACTCCAAGTAATGGTATTGTGCTTTGGAGGTGTGGGTGATGGGGGGTGCTGCACGGGTACCAGCAGTTTCCTCAACTCCATTAGTCATTATGGAGTCTTTATAGACCGTGCAGTCCCCAGAGTATTCTGCCAATGGCACTAGGAGCCTTACTGACGGTAGGAAGAACTAAGGTCTTTATACATAATCCCAAAAGAGTGTTTTAGGGAGAAATACTTGACGCACCTCAAAAAATGAGAGTAGTTTACTCTCCTGTTGGGCTTTGGCCAGTAGGACTTGCAGCAGTACTGCTGAACATCACCAGCGCTTTCTCTCTATTTCTGCCTCTGAGGCACTGTTAATCAAGATTATCTTTTTCTGGTTCAGTTTGTGCCAAGGTTTCTAGCCAAAGGCATTGGAGTAGCTTTTAAACCCCACTTCGCTCTTTTGGGAATCTCCTAATTGCATACATGTTTTTTTACTGGTCATAATGTTTTCTTCTGAATGCTCACAAATCATGTGTCGCAAAACAAGTATTAGAAAATGTTTTAGAGGGCCACGACTTCCCATGGGAATATGCCTGAAATTAGACCACTTTCCCTTAGCTGCTCTAAGCCCCTTGGTTTGCAAACGTACCTGGTAGATAATTGCCTACTAACGGTTAGGACCTAGTCTTTTCCTTTGCTGGAATTTTAGACTGTGAATTTATCTTTTCATTCAGTGTGTAATTCCTCATAGTTTCTTGCAAGAGTGGCAACTTTTGAGAAAAAGGGAAAAACAAATTTAGTTCAAGGACAGTTCTCATTATTACAATATTGTTCTTATTAATGCTGTCTGTGCAGTTTTACACCCATTTGTTTTGGAAGTTTCTGAAGTCCTCATGATCTGAGCACATGTGAAGAATATAAGAAAGGTTTTCTGAAGCACAGGAGAGACTCATTTTTTGTCTAACAGTACAGCTACTGTCTTAATAAATAGTACTAATAATGAGAATTCCCTGTAAAATTCTAACTTCATTTTGCTTCTGAATTACCACGGGTATTCATTTATATCAAAAGAGAATCATTTGCATTTTCAACTGTAATATAAAATTAACTTAATTCCACTTCATTTCTTCATATAATTTTCTTTGACATATAAACTAGTTTTTAATTACAAAGGAAAAATATCTAGTAAAAACACACATGGTAGTTGATCTTATGCCGTCATATGGCTGTTTGTCAAAATTTTCATTAACTTAATATTTGATGATGCAAAATTATTTTTCTTTAGTTGGTTGGCTTTGCAGCCTTGTGACTGTACAGAAATGTCTGTGGTATGTTTGCAAGACTAACTTCTTGGCACAGGAAATCCATTTATTTATCAAATTAATGAGTAAGTGGAGCCTTTTCCTTGAGGAAAAGAGGCAAGGGGAAGATTAGTGCATTTTCCTCATGTGAAAAGTAAGGGAAAATGCAATGAATCAGTTACAGAGATGTTAGGAAAAAAGTTAAATAGGTTTAAAAATACACAGCCTTGATTTGCTTTCAAGAACTTGGAAACTGAAAAGATCCCTCAAACTCTATATTTAGAATGGGTTAAGAAGGGTAAAACCACGTCCCTTTTCAGGGGACCTGGGACTGAACATGTCATTGTAATAAGACTCCTTGCCATTGCTACCTGCCAGGAATAGATGTCATCTTTAGCCTAAAATTTTTTTTGTGATAGCAAATGAAATCTCAGTCAGATTTTGCTAAGCTATGAACTGACAGCCACTGTTTTCCTTCTCTCTTTTGTGTATTGTAGTCTGCTGAAATAACAACTGAATGCATGAAGCTCTTGCAGCATCAAGCTTCGTCTCGTGAAGGCAAAGGACAGTTCAGTGCAAATACTGGGGTGCTTCAAAATGTGTAGAAGGAAATTTTTCCCACTAAAAATTGGAGTCAGGCATTAAAACATGACTCCATAATGTCCTTCAGTGTGGTTTGCAAAATATTCCCTCGTTTCTGGAGATAATACTGTAGATTCTATGAAAAGCAAGTGCAGCTCTAAGTTAATTGCCAATAAGTCTGTTCAAGCACCATCATGTGGATTTCATAATGTGCTTCTGTATATTTAACTTGGCATATGCCTTGGGAATGCTGCTGAGCACATCCAAATGGCTTATAGAAGACATGAAAACGTCAGTCAGTACCTTTTCCTGATTTTCTCATCTGTGGTTCCATAATATTACTTTCCAAACAGAGAAAGAGGAGAAATTTAAGTGTTGCTACTATTACTTATGTTACAGCCCAGACAGTTTGCCTGAGTCAGGGCAGGCATTACATTAAACATCATATAAACATGGACTTGCAAGAGACCCTGCTGTGAAGAGGTTCCAGTCTCAGCCTATAAAAAAGGACATATTATTATCTACTTTTTGGTATTTGCAATTGAGTGGTTCAGTTATTTTAGGAAATCTATCTGAGAGCCAGGATTTTAATTCAGTTCTGCTGTACTGTCACTATCTAAAGCCTCAATGCTGGTGTATGCTTGCACATATTGAATATGGCCTGCAGGTGGATCCATTGAACAAAGTGAAATTTAGTGTAAATTAAAAGCCTACACTTTGTAAGATTCAATATTGCAGCTGATTACACCCCCACGTTTGGTCTGTGCTTTCTGGACTCCCAGTCTTTAAAAAAGAAAAAAAATCATGGAAATAATATTCACATTCAGAAAAAGCCATTCTTGCCATTTCAAAACTCATGCCCTATGCCACAAATCACAGTGAACTCTTAGAAAAGTGAATATCCTTGTACTTTTAATGCCAGCAGGCATTTAGTTTCTTGGTTTCATTAATCTTTTTGCCTAATTTTTTTTTTCCTTTTTTTTTTCTTTATTTGGCAAGGCACCAAGACGTTTTTTCTCAATGAGCCAGAAATAGAGTGAGACAGATGCACTGACCATGTGAATGCAAAGGGGATGATTTCTCTAATAATGTACTTGGGAGAAAGAGTATTTGAATAATGTGAATAGCAGATGTTTTGGCAGTGTTCCCTTTTAAGCATACCTGTGTCTGTTCAGAGATTGCTTCCCAAGAAGCAATATTACCAGCTAACCAAGGCAGTTAAGATAATGGCATTTTAGATATCAGCCAACTGGCATATCGAGCCACATAGCATGTGGTTTTATGCATCAACTGTCCCCGACATTTCCAAGTAAGAAAAGCTAATCAGTTCATGGTTTCTCCAAATCTTGATGGGGGCCTCCTTGGAGCTGTTTAATCCCAGCTGCAGTGAACCTGAAATCTTAATATTCAGCACCACCCAACCGTAGAAATCATGAATGGTGTGGAACACTGTTGTGAGAGAAAATATCATTAAGCTGAGTGATCCAGTGATATTCAGACTGTAGGCTGTGAACCTCTGATTGTCCGAAGTTTAAATGTAAACCTTGGAAGTATATTACCACTTAACCAATCCAGTGCACTTTGCTATCAGTTAACAGTTAGCAAAGTCCATATTTACTTTGAAGAAGCAGCATATTGGTATTAATATAAGCAAGAATTATAGTCTCTTTTAATATAGACAGTAAATTGTTCAGGTTATGTTAGTAGTAGTACTAATAGAAGCAGTGTAATACTTGGTGTGTAAGAAAGGTACACTATTTCCTAGAAAATCTCTGACAACCGAGAACTTTCCATTCTCTTGAAAGTCATATCACTCATTTATTTGCTTATTTGTGGTAATTGTATAAAGGAATGATTGTATGAATAATTATTATTGAGAAAGGCTAAGATTTTTTTTCAAGCATTATTTATGAATCTGCTAAATCTATTTTTACAGAATAAGGATTTACAGTAACCTTTCTAAAAAATCAACAAGTACCTTTCTATCTTATACATATTTAAAGGGTTCTGAATAGAATAGGTGGAAGTGTTTATTTTCCAGGTTGCCATATTGTACTGAACAGAGAAATTCCAGACTTCTTGTGACCTAGGCAAATGAGTGATCTTTAAAGTGCAGGACATATTGCTGCAGACTGACTAATGAAAGGACATTGACACCACTGTAGACTCAGACACCAGAGAGGGGGAAATCCAAGAAAACTCTTCTGACAGTGTTTGAATCTTCTAGTTTAGTCCCTGTATTGTTTTAGTCATTGTTTTTAAAGCTGCAGATTGCTAGCACACCCACAAAATAATTTCTCTTCAGATGCTCCCACATTTACACAAAGTGCCTTCTCAGCTGTAAATCTCTACCGGTAACTGTGTGTTTGTACATAGGCATTTGCTATGCAGGCAGTTTGCACAGCCATAGGCTTCCCGTAGAGCAGAGCTGTAGGGGAGGCGTGAGCCTCAGGGGCTGCATTGCTCCCTATCCCAGTAGCATCCCCAGAGCAGCTCAGCAAGCACAGGGAGGCAGCAGGGGAACCTCAGCTCAGCCCATCTTTCCCCTCCTAGCAGCAGAGAAGCCTTTGTAGCTGTTTTTTTTTTTAAGGGAGAGTTAACATTTAATTTCTTGATTTTGCCTCTGTTATGTGTGTATATATATATGTCTTTCTGCTTGCCCATCCTAGAATGCCTTCAGTCAGAAGCATGTAAACCATTTAGAAGTTTAACTGATGCACACACATATTCTAATATAATGGAAGAGGGAAGATAGATGGATACGGATATGGAAAAGGAACATAAGATGTTTCAATAAAAGGTAGCAGGACAGAATAGTGAGCATAAAACTGAAGCAAGAATCAATAAATATCTGGCATCATCCTTAGGTAAGTGATGGAACGTGTTGTGAAAATATTTTCTTGCTGCATCTTCTAAAGCAACCTATAATCTTACAATGTTAAAGCAAAGATAATAAGCTTATTTATATAGAGGGCAGTGTAGTCCACACAAAAAAAGGATGGTGAATGAGAATCATTTAAGAAAAACAGAAAACATGCAAACTCTCAAGGGCAAAATTTTTTTTTGCTTTTCAGTTGAAAAAAGAATATGCCGAAATTACATTCTCATTCTCTCCCTGTTTACATTTTGTACCTGCTTTTTCGATGATTCCAGTTCTCCTGGGGAATGCAATCCTCAGAGAGTCACTGAGCAAAGCAACTTCTTTCATCATTAAAAGTCTATTAAACCTGGGAATCCTCCTGGAGCAAGGAGAATTTGAAGAAATTTGGCCAGAGCAGCCAAAAAGCTTTGGGGAAAGGAACGTGGAGGGTAATTGGGAAGAGTGTGCAGGGCTGTAAATATCAGCAAAGACATGCATAAGACTGTAGAGGTGACAGAAGTAAAACAGATTACAAAAATCCAGAGTTACTCACAAGTATTGAAGTTATTGCTTGTTCAAGTTTGACAGTAAAACACTGCACCATCTTCTGTCCTACTGAATGGCCTCAGTGCAGACTTAGCTATCTAGATAAATGGGTCACTACCAGATTTCAGTGCTCATAAAGCATATTTCCAGTCATGTTTTAGAGACTTGGATTCAGTTGCTACCTAGATGCAATTAAAAGCTCCTTCTTTTATAGCTGCTGCATGCATGCTCTCTTTATAGTCATCAAAATGTTTCCTGTTCTCATATCAATGCCACTAACAGAAGTCAGTCTACGTATTTCTTTTTTATACAGTGCCCAAAAAAACCTAATAATTTAGTACAATTGTTGTACTGGCAGTTTAGTTGTTTGTGCTGTTCTAATAACAGATTTATTGCTTATGTCAGTCGTCTTGTAAGGTTTTCATTAGATCAGCTCAAGCTTCCTGGCACACAAACCTTTCTTCATATTTCTGTCATTCTCATTTTTATTATCATCTGTGGAGAGGAAGGGAAAATGGGGTCACATTGCAGAATGTCATTTGTATGAAAACAAAGGTTTCTGCATATAAACAGGACCCAGCTTCCCTACAGGCAAGCTTCAGGTCTAGACAAATAACACCCTTCTTGAAGCATAATGTATATATCTGTCTTTTCTGTCCTTTTGCTGCAATACTTCTGGATGGTGAAACACCTTTTTTCTTTCTAAAGTAGGTCCTCTCTCTGTATTTCTTCTACCCTGGAGAGTTATTCTCCTGTCATTATACCTGACAAGCTGTTTCCAGCTCCTTGATTCAAGGCTCATCTCATCCAGACATCTGTCATCAACAACATCTGTGTTTCAACCCGTGGCTTGTGTTCAGCTGTTTCCTCCACCCTGTGTCCCACCAAGTGTGTTCGCTCCCATGTTGTGCAAGGGCAGAAGGCTCCTTACTGCACAACAAAGGGAATCACCACAGAACTCGGATTCTGTTGTGAGCCTAATCTTGACAATATCAGCATTCAAACAAGTAAAAGACTATGCGTCTCCCACCTATTCATAGTGGTTTTGATGGATAGTGCGCTCACACCTTGTAAAATGCTGTTGGAACTTAAGGTGATGATTTGACTCACAGAATTCTTGTAAAATCTTAGATTTATTGAAAGGTGTTGTGTTACCTTAATCTATCTGAAAAAACAACATTCTTATAAGAGGTAATTTTCCTGTGTCTCAAATTTCCTGGAAAATGTTTCAAACTTTGTTCTTAAAATGGTTATAGAAAAGAAAATGTTATGGTTTTATTTATGATGTGTGTTTAGATTTTTTTTTTGCAGCATTATTGTTTATATATCATTTTAAAGCATAAATAGAAAAATAAAACCTGTTGATTTGAAAGTATAATGTCAACACTAGTAAAATCTGTCAAATGGTTAATCTCATACATCTCACTTCTTACTCAGGTAACCTTTCTGAAGTCAAGGAAATTATTCAACTGATAGAAACTAAGAATAATAGTCAGCTGTATGCTCGAAATTTCAGGATAAAATATACTGGAATATACTGTGGGCTTCAGTACTATGAAAGAGCAATTTCTACCTCAATCTAGATACTTAGTTTTTTTCAGCCTATTTCTAAGTAACATACTTTGTAAACGTGAACCTTAGGCAAGTGCTCAGATGACTGCAGAAACTGTCCTCGGTCTTATACAGGTATCACAGTGTTTATTTGTAGAAAATGCCTCTTTGCCCTGTTTTTCACTCAGGTGGCACCCCAGTGTGTGAGGTCAGACATAACAAGAGGATGGAGCTCTTAATTTCTTCTCTCTTTCTTCCCATGTTTTGTTTCCTATAGCTCACTTTAAGGGCTCCCTGTTCACAAACTTCCTATAGAAAATGAGAGATTAAAATAAGTGGAAAAAGAATCAATCTCTTTGTTTCAATTTCATACCTCTTCTAACTCATATAATGCAAGAAAGCGTGCTAATGAGAGGATACACATGGGTAGCTTCTTGCTGCAATAACCAACACCTACTGAAAGTTGTGGTCAGTAGGAAACTATACAAATTCTGTTGTCTTCTAATTAACTGGGCTTGGATGAATTTTCAGATAGATGACAAAGGCCACAGAAATCAAAAATGCACATGAAAACAGTGCTTTTGGATGTAGGAAGGCCAGTGGAGTCCTTGTCACTATCAATACGAGAATGCATCAATAAGAAAATTACAGGGATGATTTTATTTTGAAAAGTTGATTTCCAGAAGATTGTTACTGGACCTTTCAGTGCAGAATACTGCAAAGTCAGGTACTTCAGTTATTCCAGTAATTTTTTGTTTTACTCATTCTTGCACAATAAACAATTCAAAGCATTCCTGTATCTAATCTTTTAAAGGTGTTTCATTTCTAACAAATAATCAAAGATGTTCCACGTGCTCATCTCTGGCTTTGCAGGCTTTTCTTAACCCTTTCTTTCTCAATAAGAGTTACATTTCAGAAGGCAGTTAACAAAAAATGCAGCCTGAGATGCTAAAAGTGATATGTTGCTCCAGCGCTGTTGCTTTCAGAAAGGAGGCAGCAGGGCTGAGGCTGCTCTCTTTTGTAGGATTGTCATTTTCAGTCTGTCCACTTGCCCTAAAATGACACATTTAAAACTGAAGAATTTATTGAAACTTTGTTGAGCTTTTTGTACATTGCTTAAGAATTGAATCTATCTAATCAGAGAACTTGCAGCCTGTCCCTTTCACCAAAGGTGTGAAAATGTTTAGCAATTATTTACTGAAAACATAGGATGGAAATGTTGCAAATGCAAAGGTATCTCCAGGAGGTCCTGGAGTTATTTTGTATTCCTCTATTTCTTTTTAATTCCAGTGACAGCTAACCTACCACTGTGTTTAATGTCTGTAAAGTGTCAGAACTTTATTGGTATCAGTTCTTGGTGGCTTCTTATTTTCACTTTTCTGTGTGGCTGTGTTGCTTCATTTCTGCCTTGTTTCCATGCTAAACTGAGTTTTTGCTGAATCAATGAATTTATCCTATTCTTGACTCACTGGAATAATGCAAGCTCTGTTTCACTTCTGTCTATTGTACAACACAGGTTGATTGAATGACACAGTTCCTTGGGGAAGCACAAACACTGTGTTTCGACCTCATTTAAGGAAAATCTTCTTTTAGTTTTCACATTCTTTTTCAAAAACAAGTTGTTCTGTGAAATGAAACCTGTTTTTCAATGCCTTTGTGACCCAGCCTTTGTCTCTTATAGTCACATTCTCTGATGTCTAATAAAATGTATTTAAACTTTCCACTGTAAAAGGCACTCCTAATGTCTCTTTCCAGTGCACGTCCTTTTGTGCTTAGGAAGGAGTCTTCCTGAGTTTCAGCCTTTGAAAAGAGAGCTCTAGCATTTCCTCTCCACTACCTGGCTACCTGTTTTAATAAGTCATGAGAAGGTTACTAGCTTTAGGACTTATATTGCTATACTAAACTCGATTGAAAACGGCTAACAGGATCAGAAGGGGGCAACTAATAGAGACACACAGAGACAATATGATGACACAAATCTTGTTGGCTTAGAAAAGTGGATAAGAAATGCTTTTCAGAGGGAGGAAAATTTGTAATGCCTGGTCTCTCAGCCATCAAAAGAGAATTTATCCACATAGTACTATTTATACCAACCAAAGGGGAAAAGAGAAGAATTATGTTAAAATATGGAGCTGAGAATTGACAGCAAATCTTTAAAACCGCAGTTTTACATACTGAAGTTCTTTGGAGCTGTATCTTATGTGTGGGTGGACTCAGTCTCTAGAGAAGTCTGTGAGCAGGAATCCTAGGAGATCAAGAGTCTTACAGTGCAGTGATTTTTAAAGATGAGTACTTCTGAAAGTGCTTTGTAGGAAAAAGGAATTGCTTTAGAGAGAGGAAAGTATATGAGCTATATATAAATGTTTGTGAATAGAAAGAGAAATCAGCGCAGCTGGAGTGTTTTGGGACTTAGTTTCAGTTCTGAAAAGGTCTGGATGCTGGTTTAAATCTTTAACAACCTTTGGGGCATCTCAGAGAAGCAGCCTTTGCTTTCCATTGTGTGGTCAACAGAAAAAGGAGAAAGAGGAAAACAAGCAAAGGAATGATGCACAGAAGTTGGTTCTAAAAAGTTAGACTTTTCTTGTGTGTCTTCCCTTCAGGTAGTTTTCTCAAGTGGAATAAATATTGTTATTTGCATTTCAAAGAAGAAAAGCTGAGTTACAGAGTAAAACAGCAGCAGAGCTGGGGATAAAACACAAAGACCTGGATTCTAGTCCAGTGTCCTAGTCCTATCCATTAGCTGTCACTATCCACACAATATCTATCATATGCTATTAAATGTACAAAAAAACCCAAACAATAAAAAGAAGCACATGTTGTAAATTAATACTAGAATTTAGCTGTAATTTGAAGACTTTTAGAAAGGATTAGTCTGAATCAAAGATTATTTGACAGTAAGAGAACCCAAACACCTTTTTTTTTTTTCTCAGAAAAATCCAAAATATTCTATGTAAAAATACTATCATGCTTCTCTAGAGTATCTGCTTTTCACAGGCATCAAGTTCCCTTTTTGCTCTAAGAACCACTTCCATCATGTATTGCCTCCTTTTACCAAGAATGCAGATGTCTTCATAAAACAGTCATTACAGATGTTTTAGAGCAAGCACTGACTATATACATTTTTGTTCCTCAGGCTATTTTCTCATTGTCACTATTACTGTCTCCAATTTATGCTACTAAAATTATATTTAAAATTTTCTTGCACAAGTAGTATTGAGTTTCAGAAGTGGCCTTTAAGGTCATTAAAAATACTCAAGCAATTAGTATATAATGTCCTAAGGAACAAGAAAAAGACAAATTACTAGAGTAAGAACAAGCAAATGACAAATTATTAGAAAGTTAGTGACTTTTCAGAGGGAACAACAACAAAGCAATTATGGTATCAGCATAAAAGCTCTTCCATGGTATCGGCTCTGTGAACTAAATAGTCACAACTACAGAATATTTTCTGGTGTTTCAGTCCAAAAAGTCTATGAAGACATCATCTAATTAGTTGTTATGTGTTTGTTTTATGTTTTTTTCTTTTTTTTTTTAATAAAAAGCCTACATAAGCTTTTGTTAATACCTTTGAGGCTCTAGAACAATTCCAAATTTACTTGGTTTTTAAGTATTTTGGATTTAATTCAGCTAAGCATTCATGGGGGACTTTTCAATCCTTAAATAATTCATGATTAGTTATAAAATGTTAATTGATCCAGTTGTAAGTGGAAGAGGAAATATTGAAAATTACTTAGTAGATAATTCTAGGAGCCCTGTGTTTTATTTGAAAAAAAACAAAGTATAAGCGATGGTCGGTTAATGAAGTTGTAGTTCTAGTGACCATTACAATGTTTTTGAGTTTTATGTTGTGTACGTTCCAGACCCAGATGAAAGCCACTATTCTGTGTTTACATAGCTGTTGTCAAACTCAGTAACCACTATTCTGCATCAAATTGTTTTGGAGAAAACAGGAGATAGCATTCATGAAGAACAGTTAAAATACAAAGAATTGTGTCAACATTCAGAAAGCCAACAGCAAACACAGGCTGCATACAGTCAGTATGCAGTTGTCTTCTAATAACTGTGGGAAATATTGACTGTTTACAGCTCTGGTTTATAAAGCTTTAGGTGAATGAACTCTTGCCTATTAAAGATGGACCAAGCTCTTTGCTTGGATGGAAAAGCTGCTGAATCTAAAAACACCCTTATAACCTGTCGCATCATTTAATCCTGCTAATCCAGAGTGAATTTATGTCCATGACCTTTGTTAATCCAGGCCTTGCTCAAATTAAGGTAAATTCACACTGTTGTAGTCATCCATAGCCAACCTTTGCAGGCACAAAGGCAGAATTTTCTAAACTGCATCTGTCATTAAAATGGAAGATATTGTGCACCTAGGAGGTTTTAAGAATAAAAACTTTGAATTGCTGTGGTGGTCAGTGAAAATAACACTGCCTCCCAACAAGTCAAAGAACCATTTTTCTAAAAATAATGACTGTAAAAGTGAAGAGTTTGGGTTTTTTTTGTTAATGTTTGCCTTATACTGTTTAAAGCCCTGGAAAACTCCACTGGAAAAGGGTCAGACGGAGGCAATAATGAGGGCAGAGACTGGAATACAAAGGAAACAGAGACGGGAAATGGGCATTACTCAGATGAGCTGTTCGGCTCCTTATGGCTAATAGGAATTATAGCTTAAAGTTAAGCAGCATCAATCTTGCTGTACTTTCATGGTTACTCCTCACAGAGCCTCCAACTGAACCCATGAAGAAAAGCTTCCCTCTGCCTGGTTTGATGGCTGCCTTTCATGCCCTCAGTAATGGATTAACTCTAATATATATAGTGCACAGTTGAATATTCACAAATGAGAATAATTTAGTGGGTTTTCCTCCCGTCCTTTCAAATGTAGCTGAATGGCGGTATTTTTCACAAAATCCTTCCAAAGATCTCTGGCAGAGACATAACCTTTTCTAGCCAGCACCTCCGCTGCTGACTGTCTTTTTCTCCAATAATTCTAGCTAAGAACACTTCCAATGTCTGTTAGACACCACTGCAGCCAAGTGAAATAACTCTTCCCATTTGGCCCGTAGGAGTATTTTAATTCTGTTTCTAGTAGTCTGTTGTTTTGCAGTCTGATGACAGATTGCAGGGGTCAGCATGAGGAAAAACAGACATAAATCTTTCACATTTACCATTAAGCGTGTGCTCAGTTTTTAGCAATCTCTTCTCAAGAAACCTATGGCACTTGGCAGCTTGGTTGATTTGCTCCATGTTATGAATGGAAATAGTCACAGCATGACCCATGCTTTGAAACTGCTTCGGTGTACCCATTGTACCCATTGTTTTATGACACAGGATTTGCAGAGTTATATGTAATCATAGTACTAGATGCCACAGGGTGACACTTTGCATCTAGACTCTGACTCTCTGGGAGCAGAGAGAAGTTTTTGAAAAACAAAATGCCATGGTTGTATTTAGTTGCTAGTATTAAAGGAAGGCGGCAGTTTCTTCTCTAACAGACTTCCTATATCATGTGGCATTTAGCACTAAGGTCTTTTTCAAGACTTCCATTTGTTGCCTTCTGCATATATGTGTGAACATTTAAAAATTGTAAAACAGATCAGTTTGCATTGTGTCTCTCCAGTTTTTTCTCCGTGTATTTGGGTACCCTTTTTCTACCATTGTTTTAACCTTTTGACAGAATTTATTTCCTTTTAAATTTTAAAGTTCCCAAAGGGACCAAGCTGGCTTCTAATTTCAGTCTATTAAAAAATCCTAGTGGAAAAGCAAATAATTTAAAACAACATAAAAATATAATATGGCCCCATAATAGCCCAGAATCAAGTGTCACTGTCCCAGAAACACCTGAAATGGTGTTCGTGGCAGACACTGCTAGCACTGAAAGCGGCTCCTGACTCCTGTGAGATTCCCTCCTAGGAGACATGTCCTTTTTGCTGGTTCTGGCATGAAGAGTCTCTGTTGTGTGTAGCACTACTGAACAAAATATGCAGATCTGAGCTGCTTTAGTCACAAGGTGAAGTCAAATATCTGAGTATAGGCTTATTAACAGCTAAAAATAAAGGTACTAGAGAGATGATTCACCAGTCATTACTAGCTATTGTTGAAACTGTTTGATATAGAAAACCCTTTAAAAAGAAAGGCTTGTTTGTGTGACATAGAATATAATTGAAAACAAAAAGTGATAACTACTGGAATCTTCCTGGATTCACAGTAAGAAAAAAGCAGCATATTAAGTAAATTATAAGGCTTTTTCCTGTTTTTATGTTTGTGTGTTGAACATCTAGAAATTTAACTAGTTATTTTGGTTCTGAATGAACAAATTCTGCCTGCACTTTCTCTTGGTTTTGTTATATACTTCCAAGACATAATCTGTACCACTTTATGTGCTGTGCCATTCTTAACACTATGTGGTTGTCCAGTTGCTGTTGTTCCTCCAGGTCCTGCTCTCAGGCCATTTCTATTCACTGGAAAGCCTTGATCATTTCTGCTGTTACTCCTTCTCATGGCTTTCATTCTTGTTCATTATTAATTTATATCTATGACACCAGAAATAAACATAAAACTTATCAGGCAAATACAAGAAGAAGATACTGCTGCTGAGGGATCTTGCCCTAAAATCAGATGCAGCTTGAAAAAATGAGTAATATAAAGAGCAGGAGAAACAAAAGAATTATCTCAAAACCAGAAGAGTGAATCCCGAGAGGCACTGCCTTTACTGTGTAATGATAAAATAATATGAAGATACAGAGAATGTATATATGCTATAGTGATTTCTAGTTGTCAAACAATCTCACCCACCCACCTTAGAATTTTCTATTTTCATGTCTAAGTTAATTGAAACCCCTGAAAAGCTATTCAAGAGACGTATCACATCAGCTTTTATTTTAGGTCAGTTATTATGTGTCCATTTGTAATGAAGTTATGTACTCCTGAAAAGCCTGCGTTTTTTTATGAGCGTGTTAGGAGACAGTCCAGCAGCTCAGTGCTGTGAGAGAAACCTTCACTTCTGGGCAGCTTTACACTGCTCTGTCCATCCCATTAGCTCCCCTTCCCTCCCACACCTAAACATGCTAACTGTGCGGGACCTCTCTCTACACCATTATAGGAGTTAATTACAGCCAGTGGGTCAGTGTAAGGTACTGAGTGTTAAAGGTTATTAACAGCTGAAAGATAGCCACTTGATAAAGATCCTTCATTACTGAGAGTGATGAATGCCTACGTGATTTACATAGAGATATGAAAATGTCCTACCTCTAGACTCATGTGCTATGTGGAAGTAGATCCTTGCAAAACAAAGGAGCCCAACCCTTTTTATTCTATGTTGATTTATGCATTTGTGACTTTCTTGCCTTACCTTTGAGACTATTGTATGCTAATTCACTGGAGAAAACATATTTCTCTTCTCAAGTCTTTTGTTGTGGAAAATTAGGGAGTTTGATGGTAATTTCAAGCAGAGCGGATCCCCTTCTCACATAGGAATGGCATACGGTTCTAGCTGTTGGGGAAGGCTAATATAATCTAACTTTAACACTGAAGTATATTGCCAAAGAACACAGAACCAAAATATAAGCTCCCTCACAGTTTATGGGAATGATAATATGTGACAGGCAGGATCAAGTATAACACTGAAATAGTGAGACAAAGATATTAGAAATTAAAAAAAAAGTTAACAGCAATCCCATTCATTAAAAATTCTTATTATTAGCTGCAATCGGTGTGCCACCTAGTTCACTCACTATTTTTCTGTACTGTGTTTGGAAGATCTACCCTGACAGATAATTCTAGACTAATCTCATATACTTGTCTCTTCATAGAATTAATTTTCTAGACAGTAAGGTGGATCCAATTTAGCTGGACTCCTGCATTAGATTAACCAGAGACTTTGGGCATGAACAGCAGTATTTGTGAGATGGATACAGAGCTAGCTTGACCAAGCACTGTATTAAAAGGAAAACCGAAAGCTAAGCTACCGGAGCTCTTCAGGAATCAGTGTGAAACTATCTGGTAATGTTTCTATTTGTAGTTGTGCTAGAAAAAGGAGGAGTGGTCCTGTGAAGTTTTGTGACTGCAGATACATAATCTGGCCCTGCCAGCCCATAAGAGGCTTGCCTGGAATATCACACACAAGCAAGCACTGCCTGACTTTCATCTACTCTGCTAGATGTAAGGTAGAAACACATCCTTTCATTTCACCACCTGAGAAGGCAATAGAAGCTTGATCACTGTGAACAATCTCATACTAAATGGGAGTTTTGTTAGTCCTGTGGTAAACTAGACAAAGAGATACAGCTACCAGACTCTCCAATACTTTTGAACAATCAGGCAGGAGTAATTAGAAAAGTGAGAGATGACTGTAAAATATTTGGTGTCCATATTCATATGTTGCTTATTCTGGAAAACTCTATCAGCCAGATCTGCTTTCAGAGTGGATTTCCATTCATCCTCTCTGTCCCCTGTGTTTTGATACATACAGAAATTTATACCTCAGCTTTCTGGTTTTGCTTTACATCAACACATATGAGAGAGTAATTCAGTGTTATTTAGTCCAGAGTTTGATATCAACCAGAACAAAAGACAGGAGGAGACAAATAATGAGGAAGACAATAAATGAAAGAGACCAGTTAAGTTAAACAGAAATAACTGAAGTAATAAATACCACTGCCCTGCATGCATAATCAGATGGCATAGAGTAACCAGTTAAGATTTTTTTTTCTGTATTTTAAACCCCTTGGTGACATTGTTTTAGAACTGGGACTTTATTCTGGTTCCACACCAATGTATGTACAGATAAAATAATTGCATGCTCATGTCTGAAGTAAATTAATGATGTAAGGGTACTGGTGAAGTCAATTCATCTCCGAGGACCTCCTAGTTAATATCTGTTTTCCTGAATTTTTTAGCAGCAGACACTTTTTTATTTTTCCTTTCCCAGTTCATTCTTCCCTAATTTATAGTACCTGGGGCAGATCCATCTGTCAATCTGTTCAAACGTATACAACTCTCATATATTTCCATTGTTAGTTTTGAGGCTGCATTCAATTTTAATACATAACTTAGCCAAGGGTTTTAGAATAGAGTCTGTACCCTGTGCAGCATCCTATGTAAAATCTAGCCCATTGGGCTGAAAACTGAGAAACAAATTCATAGCTATTCTTCTATCTTCACCTCACATATTTTAACTAATTTTATCAGACTTCAGTTCAATTTCCAACAATAATGCTTTCTGTATGTGCTTGTACTTACTAATGCTGGTTTTTACATCAAAATGCCGGTCTGCCATATATTGATGTATTTGCTGAGGTTATTTATATCTATTTGCTGTACCATTTTGGGTCTGACTAGGTCAGCTTGATTTTCTTCTGGTATATATTTTGAAATTTAGAAGCCATTTATTCATTAGTGAACTTTGAAAATAATTTCAGTACTGTGCAGTTCTTATATGAGAACAGCACGTATGAAAGTAGACTAGAATAAAAGATTAAAATATACACATTATGTGGTTTTAACCATACAATGAATTCAGGTCATCTGCTTTTAATACTGGAAATCAATGCTTAGCCTTTATTTTTGAAAAGGATTAATGTACTTTCCTGAAGAAAGATCTGCAGACTTATAACAAGTTATGAAAATTTAATAGTGCTTAATTTTAAGGTTGATTTCCTGGCATTGTAACATTAATCTTTAAGTCATAGAACAACTCTATTTGTATTCTACAACTCTTTGAATGTCCAGCTGATGTGGCTGAAAATCATTGGATTTAAATATGAGTGGGCACATTGGCATGCTCAGAGGGAGATGTGGCTTCTTTGCCCATTGAACATTGGTGTTAAGGAAACTAAAGCTTATAGTGGTCCTGTTATGGGGCTAAAAAAGCATTTCTGAGGCCTGGCAGTCTGGGTATTCTTTTAAGAATTTATCTGTTTAGTTTTTTGGACATCTTGGAGCTCACGCATGAATTTGTGCAGCTAGAGAAAGAGATGGCAGCAAAGGTCACCAAGAGCTTTAATATATGTTTTTGAAAGCAGCTTTAAACTATTAAAAAAAAAAAAAAAATGAGAAAGAGAAATCACTTCTGGGGGGGAAAGAAAGAGTTCTTTAGAAAAAGGTGGCTCATCCTTGAAAGGAACTTGACTTCTACAGAACATGTAGTCTTCTGTAGACATTGCTCTTTCCCTCAAATTGGGTAGTGGCTATGCTGGTTTTTGCACTTTCTCTCAGCTTTACTCTTGCACATAAGTTTTTCATCCATGTCTGAAGCTATGGGGTCATTAACTATGAACTGAAGATAGATTAGAATAAGTAACATCAGTCAGATGTAACTGGAAGATGGTTTTCCTCCCAGTGAGAAACTTTCTAAACTAAGAGATGTTTAATACAAATGTTTCATTTTTTCATAAAGGTGAGAAATTTAACTAAAATATCCATCTGTTTAGTTCTGGGAGGGTTTTATTTCAAGAAAAGCTATACTTAAAATGTTCACTATTGTCAAAATACATTAAGTAATCAGAGAGTTTTGAGGGGAATTTAAGTCTTCCTTAAAGATAAAATAAATATATAGTTGGATATGACATTTAGGGAGAAAAAAGCTAAAAAACAGTAACCAGCATTAAATTCTCATTGCACTGGAAGTTTGTCAATCTGGGGGAATGGTCTCTTCAGAATCTGACATGGCAGTCATAACATGAAAGAAAAAGTTTTACAATTCCTTTGTCAGCATGAGAGTTTTGTCAGTAGTGATCATTCAATGGGTGATGCAGGCTCCATGAAATGTGAAGCTTTTTATTCTCCTATCAATCAAGATGACCATTCATCTATTATTTAAGAGATGCTTCTCAGCTGTTACAGGACTCAGAATTATTTTATCGACCTCCAGATCTTTGGGTCTCACTGTTTGATGAAGAGGTTACTAGCATCAGTATTAATTTAAAGATAAACTCCTGTTGCGATTATGAATTTATTAATTTCTGCTACTTGACAAAAGTAGGATAATGTAGGCTATATGTATTATACATTACTTCTTTTACTATCTATTCTTAATCCTCCCTAAAGTCCTGCAAAACAGAAAGATCTATACAGCTGCAGAGCAACTAGTGCTTGCCAAAATGCCAGGGGTTTTAATTCACTAGTGATATATATGCTTAATTTGGTTTTAGCCTAAAGAAATAACATTCTTTAAAATTTCTGGAAAAATTCCCAATTTCTCTCAGCCTGTTGTTGCAATATCCTTCCTAGCTTAGCTCCAGTAGCCTCCGACAAAGTCCCAGCAATCCAGGACTCCCTCTCAGGCTCAGCAAAATTTCCTTGCACTGGCAACCTTTGGAATGCAGCAGTGTTCAGCAGCCAGCTGAAAGCAGTGGCAAACATTTTTCAACAACGTATCATTTTGTCACAAATATTTCTGGTTTCCTGTTTGCTTCCTACTTCCAGCACACTTTTGCAACATGGAAAGCTCTTAGCCCATCTCTCAATTTTAATTTCCTGTTTGCCTTGAGCAGTTGCTTCCCTGTTCACTGCTTTCATGGCTACATAAGCAACTTCACTTAATCCTTCACCTGAATCTGAAAGAGTGGGCTACACTCTGGACTTTAACATCACTTATATTTGCCTTTCATGAAATACACTATTTAATGTCTACGATTAACACCTTCCATTATAATATGTGACCAGTCCTGGGAGATTATTAAAAATGCTGTAGTAAAATCTTGTACTTAGTATCACGGTCTTGCCAGTACTTACACGAGTTTACCGCTACATCCATATTATATTGGAAAACTGTCTTAGCAGCATTACAGTTCTCTATTGGCAAAAGGTTCTTTTGATAAGAAAACTGACAGTAACTCTTCAAGCTGATAAAGTTAAATTAGAAAGAGGACTTCTGCTGCAAAAGAACTACAGAAACATTAATAGCAGGAATTCTGGTGGCAGAATTATTGATAGCAGATTTCTGGTGACTCAGTTAGGAGCATCAGGTAATATTTTTCCATGCTACTACCTCACTAAAATTTTCTAAAGTGGAGCATAGCACTGGTATTATATACCATATTTCTATAATGTTGATACATACCTATTCCGGTATAAGCAAACTGTAACTTAGTTCAAGAAAATCCTTAGAAAACTGAGTATGCAAGGCTCTTCTTCTGGTGACATTTAGTTTATGGGAGATAACATGGAGCCTGACAATACAAAATGAGCTCACAGTACATGAGTGTTCAGATTCTGGTTGACCTTCATTTGCAGAAGTAATCATTCACTAACTTGTGCTATTAATTTTTTCCCTGGGTATGGCAGCTTAGTGGATTATTTTAGACTTAGATGGTAACTGGCAATGTAACCTGTTGCTTTGGAGACTCATCATGTTTGCTGAACACAGAACAAACCCTCATGGGTTTCTTTAACTAGTTCAGAATATCACTTTGTATTTCTGTCTATTGCAGCATCTGCAAACTGATTAGTGGAAAACATTCCATTAAAAACTACTTATAAAATGACTCGCTGTTTCTCTTTTTCCCCATGTTTAGACCCTAAATTTTAGCTTCATAAAAGGTCAGTGATTTTTTTAAAGTTTGTTGCTATTAACTGCCTGACCTTACATCCCAGCCCTTGTGGAAGTCAGGGCTCCAGACTTCTGCCCATTTAAAGACCTTTGTGAGAAGAAGAATTAGACACAAGTATTGTTTATAAAATGTTCCTGGTTTTCAAAATACTCTACCAGCAGGTAGAACACTGTTAGTAATAGCCATACACCCCTTCCTTTGCCCTTTTTCTCCTGCACAAAATGACACGTTATTCTGAGGGAGGCACAGACCACACCACCCTGCATGGGGAGTCTGAGTCTCCGTCACAAAACAGCTGGGCTGCAATGAGGGTGTAAACGGTTCCTGACGGAATTGGTTTTACTTTGGCCTGCATTTTGAAAATATGTTACACATACATTTAACCTCTGCGGCTGGTTCTGGTCATAGTAGCTCTGTGGTCTTAGAACTACGTTTTGTGATATATAATTAATTGCCATAAAATTTAAAGTTATAGTATTGTTCATATTAAATTACTACCTCTGTCCAAAATACTATAAAAATAGAGGTCTAGTAGCCTTCTCAAAGAGAATACCCAGTCCTGAGCCCTGCTCTGAGTGAAAGTACGTAGATGGTAAAAAATGTCCACAGTAGGCTGAAATATTTAATGAACCTTTCATAGTGATCCTTAATGAGTAGGTTCTAAGTCTTCAGTCTAAATGTACTTCATACTTTCCCCTACTGAATTTAATCTTGCTAATTTAGAACTATTTATTAACATAATTTTGAAATCTGATCCTGACTCCTAAAGTACTTTCAACCCCTCTCGTATTGGTATATATAGCCTGCATATTTTTTACATCTCCTCTTTTATAATTGTATCTGCATCCAAGTCTAAAAGGGAATGCTCAACAGAATTGGTCTTGGGACAGACACTGTGGGACTCTAACTGATATGTCCAGCTTGCTAGCAAGTCACTGATAATTGCTCTTTAGAGTGCTGCTTTGCATCCAGTTGAGGATCTGCATTACGGTGAGGTCTTATAGCCTTTTTTTACTAATATGCTTATTCGATGTATTAGACTGCGCTTATTAGCATATCAACATATAATAAACACCTAACACTTTTAGCTTTTCCATAGACCTGTTACCCCAAAGACAATTAAATCTATTTGATATAGTTTGTTCTTGTCAAATTCAGATGCGTTGCATTTTTTATTCCCTCATTATTTCTCTTTGCTTTAGAAGTTATGATATTTTGTTGTACCTTTCATATATTGCAGCTGGAGTAACTGATCACTGATTTCCAGGGGTCTCTATTTTCCTTTTCATGATAAACATTATAACTGACATTTTTCCACCTTCTGGGCCATCTCACATTCCATATATAACCTCCTGGATGGTACAGAGATTGTTTTGCTAGTCTGTTACGTAGTCTGTACTGAAATCTGTGCCATGCTGCCGAGGGGAACATTTCCACATTTTATGAATATTATTTAACTGGTTCTTTCCCTATTTTAGGCTAATGTCTTGTTAAATTAGGTTGTATTTATAATCACTAAGTAGGTTTTTGGGAAAACTGAAGTCAATAGGGCATAGATTATATCAGCTTTCCCTCTGTGATCCCTGATTTTCTCTGTTTTGTTAGATAACATCCATACTTCTTTTTGACCTTTCCTTATAATGTGTTTTAGGCCTTAGCCTTGCTACTTTCTGTCCCTTGGTAACTGGTACTTATTTTGCATCTGAAAGTTACTGATGCCGCCATACATCTGGGTGCTTGTTTCTTAAGTTTGTCTTTATTCATGATTTGCTTTCCATTTTTATACTCTTCTTTCATGGTTTTCAGCTCATCAAGAGGCCTCCAGTGCTGCCTTGCCAGTCTGTTGCAATACCTCATTAGTATCATCCTGCCGGTGCAACTCTGACTTGAGGTAATTTGCTTGGTCATTACTCCTTCACCCCAACTGTTTCTAGCAAGTCAAAACTAGGACACTGGTAGAGGTGTCTGTGTTCAGGGTCATTTCTCTGCCCTATCTTGTCAATTCCTCCAACACATAGGCAGAAAATAACAGTAAGAAAACATGGAAATGTTTTCCATTTCTGATAAGTGTTTCTGAGGTCCTCAGAACAGTGTAAGAATAACCAGTGCCTGCATGCTACATATTGCTGAAAAATTCTTCTACTTCCTCTCTTAAAAGTCAAGTTACCTTAGTCTCCTCAGCTACAAGTTAACTGTGTGAACACAGAAATGAAGCATCTTTTCTGTTACAAATTAGTGGGCTGGTTGAAAAAAAACTCAACACATTGCTCTCACTTTTTTTTAAATGCAAACAAGATATAATATGCTTTATAATCTGTGCATAAAATGTGTGAAATAAATAAAAATGTACTATGTTACAAAATGAATTGACACACATTGGCATGTAGGTCTTTGCCTGCACCAGTCAAAATTTGATGCGTAAGACCTTGCTGTTCCACAAATTCTCAGACCTAACCAATTTGCCAAACATTGTAATAGAAGAGCTAATCAACAAAAGGTTGCTGCATGTGCAATGAGAACACTTTCACATCTCTGAGATCAGTGAGCACTGCTTAGGTGCACTGTATCTGCTACACTGCACTGACAGGTGAAGTTTAAGGTATTAAAACATTTTAGTATTACTGAGGAGTCTGTGTTATCAAGTTGAGACAAAGTTTCTAGCCCTAGGCTTTGTGATTTACGTGATCCTTTGTACTTAAAATTTTAGTTTAGTTAAACATTTGGTAAATTTTAAATGGTCTATTATTTAGTGAGCAGCAATTGTTATGTCTTGGCATCATGACTTTCAAATGGCTATACTACTGCTTTTCCTGCCTTGTTTGTGTGTGACTTACACACAGTTGGCAACTTCTGTTACAAACCATTATTGGTGAACAACTCAAAAAGGCAGAGGGAAGAGATTATATTGATGACATCTGTTAAAAGGGAAAACCAGTACCATTTATCTATCTCTGAAAGTGGCCTCCTACAATCAGTTTGTATGCTATCTACAGCAGCTACTGCTTGAGATTTCTCAAAGCATTTTGCATATATCTTCTGACAGTTTATGCATTTCCAGGACATAAGAACACTGAACATTGACTCCTTAGTATAACAGACACTTAGCAGACACATTTTTTTTTTACAAATTTGTTTTCTGCAATGCAGTCTATTTTGGGGTTGATGTATGAAGCATTTAGGAAGAGAGATTATTTTTAATGAATTTTACTGTCTCAACAATGCCAAAAAGAGAAGAAAATTAGTCTTGCTTTCCACAAATAAGCTGAAGACATATGTCATCAATACCATAAAGAGACTAAGTGAATTCAGATTATCATTCATCATTATTGTTCTGTTTTGTTTACCTAAAATACTAATTTAGAACTTGTAGATTAAATCTTTTTACAGCTATTTCCCAGTCTAATATTTTAAGAAATTTTTGTGTAGACTGTTAGAATTCAGGTTTCAAAACATTTTTATTTAATTCTGGTTTTCACATATTTTTACTGAGCACAAAATGTATTCTGCCCTAAAGGGTTCTTTTCTGGTTTTTTGTTTGATGTTAAGTCTCATGGCATACTTTGATCAAACTTCTTCAGCTATTTTTGAGTTCCAAGAAGGTTAAAAAGTATTTTTTGTCTTTAGAAGATTCTTTCCCGCTTTTTTCTCTTTTAGTTAGATGACTCCTGAATGCTTCAATTTCCATGGAACTGCTGGTCCAACCATTGACTGGATAAAGCTGAGAGCGCTTGTAATTGGCTTTACACATGCTGTGGATGTTGCTAGGAAAGCAAGTTTGCCTCTGGGAACATCTAGCGCCTCTGAAATGCAAGTTTGTTAAGGCTCTGCTTCCCTTTTTCGTGGGCACATATTAAGCCTACACTTTTCAATACAGGTATGGTGATCGAGAATCAGTTTTAAGGACAATATGGGGAATTTCTACCATCCCCTTAGGGCCCTTAGGTCATGCAGATGATGAAGGGAGAGCTTGGATGAGGAATACAGGCTGGTCAGGGCCAGATAAAGTTCTTAATTTTCTTTTATAAATGAGGTCTGAGGTGTATATGGATTGTACCTCAGTGGAACAAGGGATGCCAATGTGGATGCACAAACCAGGCTTTTTTTCCACAGCTGGCACGGGCAGCTGTGGTTGAGAATATGGCAGTAACTGTGAGTTTACAAGCAGATTCAGGTCTGCTGGATTAATGTGTGGTGTTGGTAGATTGTTCTTTACTAGGTACAGTACCAGGATTTATTCCTTTGTGCAGCTATCATTATTTTGTTTGGCTGGAGATTTTTGCCCCTTTGCTTTCAAGTATGTACTTTTCAATGTATCTCACAACTACTATGTAGTATCTACTGTAAGGTGGCTTAAGTGCTTAGGCTGCATTAAGGCCCAGATTTGGATCTCTCTCACATTTAAGCAAATGAGTTCCAGAAAAGTAAATGGAATAATACCATGAAAACTGTTATAGAAAGCAGAATCAGCACTAATCAGCTAAGGTTTATTAAAAGATTATGGGTTGGTACTCTAAGTGTGGATCGGCAGCATTTCACTGAAGATAATGAATCTGTTGTGAGTTAGACTGGCTGAAGATTTGGCCCTAGGTCACAAAAAAAATTGATTTATGCGTATTCTGCCTAAAGAATTTACACTGCTTTGAAGCTTTATACTATGAAGGATTTTAGGTGGTTTATCAGTAAGTACTTTTTCACCATTAATATCCGCAATGGTTTGAAAGTTCATGACTTCTTCCAAGTATCTAAAGTTGCTTTCATATGTTCCACATTTCAGAAAATTGTTTTCACTTACTTTACTTTAAAAAAAAAATTTTTTTGTTTTTTTGAAAACAGAAGAATGCGAATGAGAGAAAATATGTCCCATCGTCGTCAAGATTATGGCAGTCTTGAAATGTCTCAAATCCAATCAACAAGTTAACAAGTCAAGGTTTCAGTAGCTGTGGTAGTCTGGCAATATGACACAATATTCTTCTCTATGCTTGCTTTTCTTGTCAGTTGTGACACTGCAATGTGAAATATGCTATGTAGGTCATGCTATACAAAATTAAATAGCATCTAATAGCATCATTTGGTTAATAATTCCTTTATTCAGGAAAGGGAGGATTCTGTTAAACCTCATAATTTCTCGATCTCATTGCCATAGTAGATTTTTAAATACTACCGTACAATTCACGGTGTATATGTTTTAGGAATGCATAGATTCACTAAATGGTTCATTTAAGTATATATAATTACTATAATTAGAAGGATATATAATTTACTATAATTAGACAAAGTCTATTATGAGTATATTTTGAAAGAGAAAGTAGACTGTGTTTTATAACCGGCAAAACTGGACATAACTGGTTGTATTTCTGTAATTTTCTCTGAAAGTGAGAGAAATCAATACAGTCGCTTTCAGTGGGGCCAGTGCAAGGCTTTGAGAATTTGTTGGATCTGCTTAACGTTGGCAGCCTTTACTATAGGCTGTATGTATTCTGTTTTCGCATACAGCTTGATCTACTAGTCTGCTAAACCTCTGTGGAAAGTGTGAGCAGAGAGAAGGGGAGGCAGTAGTGACTCCCTTCGTCTTAGTCAGGAAATGTTATTCTTTGAGCCAGCCTTGACAGCTATAAAATCTTCAGAGATGGAGGTAAAGACAAATGATGGTCTGGATGTCATATAGGGAAATGTTTCCTACTTGTATCCCTAGTGTTTATTAATGTACTTTCCAGAGTACTGTCTACTGAAGACAATGTTTATAGACCAAACCCAAAAGCAAATACAAACTAATGCATACCAACAAATGAATCACAGTAGGTATATTCAACTTATAGTATACACACTACAACGTAAGCAGAGGACTTGGCTCGATTCTGTAGACACTGATGCATGGAATATGTCCTTAATCCTGAAGGGCAACTGGTTATACCCCTGCTTTCTGTGTGCTAGGGGAAACAGTGCTACCATGAAGCCATGATGTCTCACTCCCTGCAGGACCAGGTATGGTCAAACTGTCCATATATTACATGTGAAGTCATAGCCAGGGAGGTGGACTACCCCCCAGAAAGTCTCTAGGGCTCTCTTTCAGTCAAAATCAGTCATGTGATGATGTCGTTAGGTGGAATCATAGACCTGTGGGTTGTATCTTACTTTTGTTTTCCATGATGGCTAAATTTCTGATGGCTGTCTTTATGGTAGCAGAGCCCTCTGAGTCATTTCATGCAGATTTGTTCTAGAGAAGTTATGTTTGGGAGGGGACATTGAGTATTATCACAGAACTCTGTTTCTGCTTGCTCTTACCATAACTAAATTAGAAAATATTTACTCCAGTGTTGCTGTACGCTTCTGTGGGAGAACATATCTTGGGCCGCATATCTCTGGGACACAGGGCTCTACCCACCCTGGGGACAGTGATGCACAGACACCAATATGGTGGATGCAAAATGTCCGTTTATTTAACTGCATCACATGCTTCTATAGCTCTTGCGCTTCCTGTTCCTGCCACTCCTATGGGGAGGAGTCTGTGTTTCCGTCACAGCCCATGATCTTCCGGTCGCCGATCCCTGTCTATTTCCCTACATCTCCCCCTCCCCATGCCATTAAAAGTTCTACAAAGCTACTTGCATAAGCAGATACATATTGCGGTCAGGTCTATGTTCATGTAACTCTTGCAGGCGCTCTCTGATTTGTCTTATAACGCAGCATAACAATGGCAGCCCACAAGTAACCATGGTTACTACACACAACAAGATCCCCCCAATTATTACTATTCAATCCCAGTTCATATCCCTCTTTTGCCGCCCTTTCCCAGTGTCGCTCTCGTTGCAATATTGCTTGCAATCTTGTTAAGGAGCTCATTTCTTTTCCCAATGGTACGGCTAGCATGAGGATCCATGTCAGCAGACCCTGCAAAGAGACAACTCAGAGAGGGATTATTCATTGTACATCCTTGCACAGATCTGCTTTCACACACTTTGCAGGCACCCATTCTATGCGCCCTTCATTCTCAACCGCGGCGTAGCCCCTCCCCAGGCATCTCAGTTTCCATCCTCTCTCCCATTGCTCACTGCCTGGGAACCTTACTCGTACCTGCGGATAGCGCTCGCCTGCTTGAGCTTTGCCAAAGTGCTTCTCCACTGCTGTAACTTGCTCCTGCCCACGTATAAAATGATTAAGCGAATATAGCGCATGCATTAAAATAGTTTGCTGAGCTGCTACGGGTATAGCTCCCTTATACCCCACCCCCTCCACAAGCTGCAGTATCTTTGCTTTCAAGGTGCGATGAGCGCGTTCAACAATTGCCTGCCCCGTGCTATTGTAAGCAATGCCGTGTTTTAATACAATATTCCAAGCTTTACACCATTCTTTGGTACTTCAAGCCCGAAAGCATGGTCCATTGTCTGTTTTTATTTCGGTGGGCTTTCCAAGCCACACCATCACCGTGGTCCAATGCGCAGCCAACTGCGTTGCGGTCTGCTTCCGATGTTGAGTAGCCATGATGACTCCACTATATGTATCAATCGTAATTGCCAGGTGCCTTCTGGGGGCCAACTGTGGACATTCAGTAAAGTCAGTCTGCCAGATAGCATTTGCTTCCAGTCCTCAAGGGTTGACTCCTGCCTCCCACAATGGCGAGTGCTCACAGTAAGGACAAGTGGCTACTACTTCCCTTGCGGCTCTTATTGAGATGCTACACTCCTTCACCAAGGCATTAGCACCTAGGTGCAGTGGTTCTTGCAGTTTCTTTGCCTCCGTCAATGTCCAGACTCCCGTGGCTGCCTCATCAGCCATGCGATTGCCCTCAATCAGTGGTCCAGGCCCCGTCTGATGACTGTGAATGTGAATTACTGTCACAGTTGCTCCTCGCTGCGATAAAGCAACCTCTAGCATCAAGGCAATTTCCGTATGCGGTACACCCTCCCGTTTCATGGATGTGACTAATTTATACACGTATAAAAAGTCCGTGCACACATTTATATGCCGATCAATATCCTTTCGCAGGGCCATCTCTAGCGCTTTCGCTTCTAGCCACTGCACACTTTGACCCTGCTCCTCATACATCTGGCGCATCCAACTATTCTCTTCTTTCCACACTACCACCGCTCTGTTCGTCTTCGAGGAAGCGTCTGTGAAATACGTTGGTCCTGGGTGAGGGGTATCCAAAACTCTACTATCCACACTTAAATCCACCACTTTGGCTGTCTCGGCCCACCTCTGTATCGTGCCCAGGACAACTTTTCCTGGGTACGAGTATACCACCAATTGTATATCCTCTTCACTCTCGACCACCTTCCGCCATTTCTCCCCATTCCACGGCACTGTCAGCTTATCTGGCTCCTTCCCAAAGATTTCCTTGCTTTCCCTTCGCAGACACCAAATCATTCCCCCAGCTACCTTGACTTTTGTGGAGAATGCATCCTTGGGAACCTTCTGATATACCCATCACAGTGGTTTTTCTTCCCCCACCCGTATTTGATACAGGAGTCCTAATCCTCCACGGGCGGTCAGAATCCAACCTGTGATTAATTCCTCCTGAAGGTCCCACCGCCATACTCCTTCCTTTTGCATTCAACGTTCTATCGTCTGCAACTGCTGGACTGCCTCGGCGTCTAAACTCCTGGGTTCCCATGGGTCGGTCCCTTTCAGCAACACATAGAAAGGTTGCATCTCCTCACCGGTGACGCACACGAATGTCCGCAACCACTGCAGTGCTCCTACCAGCGTCTGTACATCGTGTAAATTTTTAACCTTAGGTGTAAGTTTAATGGGCTGAGCTTGTATGCAATCGCCTTCTATTCTAGCACCCAGAAATCCACACACTGGTCCTCGTTGTACCTTTGCCTCAGCTACCTTGAGGCCTTGTCCCTCAAGGCCCCTTTGGGTGTCTGAAGAGACTTGTTCACATAACGCCTCAGTGGGCGCAGCTATGAGAACGTCGTCCATGTAGTGGATCATGTAGATTCTCTCCCGATACTGTCGCCTTACTTGCTGCAATGCGGAAGCCGCATACCTCTGGCAGATCGCTGGAGAGTTTTTCATCCCCTGTGGAAGTACTGTCCACTGCCATCTACTATCTGGTTCTGCGCGGTTCAACGCGGGCAGAGTAAAGGCAAATCTCTTTCTATCATCTGGATATAGCGGAATGCTGAAGAAGCAGTCTTTGATATCTAAAACAATGACTTGCCATCCTTTTGGGACAGCACTCAGATCTGGTAGGCCGGGTTGGAGAGGCCCCATGTCCTCCATTTGTTGATTCACTGCTCTAATGTCATGCAGCATCCTCCATTGGTTTTTATCTTTCTTTTTTATAGCAAATATAGGGGTGTTCCAGGGGCTCATTGAGGGATCTAGGTGCCCTGCTTCATGCTCTCATCTTACTATAGCTCTTACAGCCTCTATTTTCTCTGTTGTCAGGGGCCACTGCTCCACCCAGACGGGCTGTTCGGTTTTCCACATCAACTTGTGCTGACGAAGCCCCTCTGAGGCAGTGGCCCCTATGCTAAATTTTTCAACCTGCTCCCCGTCTGGGCAAGGGCGTCCCGCCCCAGCAAGGGGCTTGCTACCCCATCTGCTACTAGTATGGTCACTATGGCCGTGAGGAGCTTCCCTGCCTCCTCGTCCAGGACTTTGAGTTTTACAGGGCAAGTACTAGTCCTCGTCTGTTGTTCTCCTCCTACCCCTATTATATGTTTTCCCATGGCGAGGGGCCAAGTTGGTGGCCACCGTTCGAGTGGCATCACTGTGACATCCGCCCCGGTATCCACTAACATTCCCAGGTATATCCATGCCAGACAACTTGGCTCTTGTGGGGTAATCATCACCGCCGCCATGGGTCTCTTGTTACAGCCTATGACCAAGGCCACGCGGGGGCTGTAACCTGCAAGTCTTGCTGGTTCTGCTCCCCTGCCTGAAGGTTCACCTGGCACTGGCACCATGATGGGGGCCATTTGACTCACAGGAGGCACGAATCCCCCTCGCTTCGCCCTCCTTTGGCCGTTTCCCGGCTTTGTGGCTGGACAATCTCTTGCCAGGCGTCCTGGCTTCCCACATGCCCAGCACCTCCCTACTGAGCGCTCTCCTCCTCCATTACGTCCTCCCCTGTCACCTAGCGGGCACCCGGCTTTAAAGTGCCCTAGCTGTCCACACAAATGACATCTCGGCCCCGCCCCCGCCGCTTGCACCAGCATCCTTTCTTCGCTTCCGCAGTCAGGGTTCTGGCAGATGTGCGCTCCCACACCGCCATGCTGATTCGACACCTCCTGGTGTAAGACATGCCTGATGGTTTGACCCAATGATGGCCCCGCCACCAGGGTGCGGAGTACATCTTGTGTCTGCGGATTCGCTTGACTTCAGAGGCAATCCATAAGGACTGCATCCTTGGCCGCCGGCGGCAATTCTGATTCTATAATAGCCTTCTGCAACCTGTCACAAAGCGTTGTAAACGGCTCTGCTAGTGCTTGCTGTATCTTTTGCCAAGGTTCTCCTTTTTTTTTTTTCTTTTTTGATACCTGCCCACTTCACTATATGCTCTATGGGAACTCTCCATTACCACTTGCAGCTCCCTGCCCCTCCTCCAAGAGCTATTCAGACCGGGAATATCCCGGGAATCTCTATCCTTACTCCATCGAGGCTACAATCTCTGGCTATCAGCCGCCAGTTAGGTAACTCGACTGACTGTCGCTGGGGCGCACCCTTCGTTAAGAGTCCTGTCTGCCTCCAAGTTACTTCCCCTAGTGCACGCATAGCCTGCTGCAGCTGCCGCAGCACGTCCTCCGCGGACCCCTCCGGAGCTGCAGCGCTCCGGACCTCCCCTTTTGGCAATCTCTCTCTTCCCTCTTTCTGACTGGTCCTCCGAGTCCCTGCTGCCTTATGCCTCTTTTTTGCGCGCTGCAGGCAATCTGCCCCATCTTCCCCCATGTGGACATCGGTTTCTCCCCCAACTTCTGATTCGCTGCTACTCGAGCTTGATCTATACCCAGCCTGTCCTCCCCTCCAGGCACCCCAATCCTCCTCCTCGTCCGACTCCCATCTCAAGGGTTGCCCCGGCAGCCAGTCTCGAGGATTGGGCAGAGGGCAGCGCCGCTGCCGGCGCTGATCATCCTCCTCCTTCCACTCCATCACTCCCGCTGCGTCCGCCGCTACGTCCCCCTCCCCGCGCGCAAGTACCCGCGCCTGTGCCAAATCGTCCCAGGGGTATGCAGGGGGGCGTTCCAAAGGCCCTGTTGGCTCAACAGGGAACACCGCCGCTTCCCGATCCGCCTTTTCAGGAGCCTCAGACTGAGTCGCTGGCCAGGCTACTCCATCCGAACTCCCCGCTTCTTCCCCATCCCCCGCGATGCTTGCCCCTGTCTGTGTCCCCACTGCCCGTCCTGGGTCTCTTTCTGGGCTACTGTCGACTGTGGCACCGTGCAGGCGCAGCCGCACCTGCCGCCACATCTCCCGATCCTCCCAAGCTTTCAATAGCAATCGGTGTATTTTTCCCCAGAGCTGTATGTACTGGGGTTTTCCCATCATAGCCCTTTTGGCTAACTCCTCTTCAATTCTCGCCCAATTATCTTTATCAAATATGTCTGCGGGACTCCGTATGAGCCCCTGTGTAATCATCCATTGGATACCCTTTGAGGTAGGCGCCTTCGAAATTGAAGTTCCATATTCCTTCCCCAATCCCTTCGGTACCTTTACGACTGATTCCATGGCACGCCCGCCATCCTGCGGCTCCCCGTCCCACCACTGCGTGCCTAAAGCTATCATTTCTCCCCGGCGAACTTGCCGTGTCGCCCCACTGATCACGTCGGGGTCACCACTTTTTGCTGTACGCTTCTACGGGAGAACTTATCTTGGGCCGCATACCTCCGGGACACAGGGCTCTACCCACCCTGGGGACAGTGATGCACAGACATCAATATGGTGGATGCAAAATGTCCGTTTATTTAACTGCGTCACACGCTTATATAGCTCTTGCGCTTCCTGTTCCTGCCACTCCTATGGGGAGGAGTCTGTGTTTCCGTCACAGCCTGTGATCTTCCAGTCGCCGATCCCTGTCTGTTCCCTTACGCTCCAGGGGACTGGCTATTACAGAGGATTCTATAAAGCAGAACACTTTGTGCTGGGCTGAAAATGATAGCTGTATTTACTTTATTTAAATCCTGTATGGAACCATTTTCTTGAGGTAAAACTCAGGCTGGAATTTGACTCTCTTGGCTGAAGAACTACTAGCATTCAATTTTGAACTAAAGTGTATAATACAGTCAGTATCATAAGACTATTTACAATGAAATGTATGGAGCTGTGTTTTGCAGAGTATCATGGAACAACTCCTCCTTTGTGTAGAAAGAACTGATTTCTGCCATCTTGCTTGTTAGCCATTTCTAATTGTATTCATTTCAGTGAAATGAATATTAATGGTTCTGCTGTATTTAATAAAGTTTGTTCCTGATTGATTTTCCCTTCACATTAATTTATCTTTTCATTTAATTAATTCATAGAGATTTTACTTCATGTAAGTTAATTACAATTTTCTCCTTTTAGAGGGAAAAATTTTCAGACAATAAATGTTATTATTTTAACAAGTATAATGAGGGCACAGAGCAGCTTGAAGATGAGTTCCTTTATCCCTTCTTGCAAGTGTTGTGGGCAAGCCTCTTCCACGTTGTAATAATTCAAATTTTTCATCAGCTAAGGTGTGAGTTATTAACATATCCAATACATTTACATATCCTGATCTGATATGTCATGCATAGCTAATGCAATAATGTCTGCATTAAAGACAAATACAACTTCTTTCCTAGGCTAAATGTGTTTTAGTTATTAAGGTCAATGAGAAAATGTTTATAAGTACTAAGATAAGAAACATAATCATTCTGAATGTCAGGGGCGTAAACTGTATTAAATGCATTACACAAATATTTTCTTCATATGTAGGAGATATCTAAAAATGACATAAATGCAACAATATGAAATAAAGGTCTGAATATGTGAGTTTATAATCCCACAGCGGTCAAACTGAATTTTTAGAACAGTTTCAACCACTGATACAGAAATGCTAAATTCATGCTAGTGGTGTGAATGGTGACCTCATGCAAGACACATCTGTGTATCACAGGAATACTATGGACTTATAAAACAACAATATATTAATACAAATTACATGGGTGGTTACTGAGTCCTTTGAAATTGTCCTAAAAAGTTCTGCTCAGGAAAAGGGCTACTGTGGAAAACATTCATTTCCATTTCCGTATTACACGATTGCTGACATGTTTTCAAAGTATTTGCTCTTCTTCCCAATAATTATCATACCAACAAGATAAAATCAATAGCTTAGAACTGGCAGAACTTTGGAATTGCCAAAATCTTGGAACTGGTTGTTCTCTGATTTACACCAGTGCAAATCAGGAATAGCTATTCTAGTGCTTCTGAGGCTGACTCAATTTTTTGTAACTTCAGAATTTAGTATCTACAGAACAGTGCAGGAGCTTCTGTTGCTTAGTGAGGATACATCTTCTGAAGTTATTTCATCTGCATGTATTTGTTGGCAAATAGAAAGAGATATGGACAAAGAGGAAAAAAAAGTAGCACTTAATAGCTGTTTTATACTACAGGTATTAAAACCCATTTTCTCTTCTCTCTGGTGATAACCGTATTCCCATGTTTTTCCTACAGTCACCTAGGACAAGTACATTGTGACTTTGTCCCAGTTTAAGGGGCAATGGTCTATCCAAAGGTGGCTATATCAGGACAAATTCAAGTGTAGAGAGGGATGATTTGAGTTTGTACTGATAGAACTGACCTCAGCTTTGGGTGAGTGTAAGCTCCGCAAATATAAATGATGGCTTTTCCTTGGGGTTTTCACGAACATAGCTACATCAATACCTGGCTCTGACAAATTCAGAGTGAGAAGCAAGACCTGTGGTCTCAATCAATAAAATGCAAGCTTTTGTTGAAGATTAGAATGTTGTGAACGATGAAATTGTTCCCTCAAAACAAATAAAAATCAGAACAGAGAAAAGTTTATTTTTAAGAAAATGTAATGGTCTAGGTATTTCCAAAGGCATCTTTACTTTTTATGGAACTGAGACCTTTTATAACGCAACCATTTTCTCCTTCGAGAGGCAGATTCTTCCTGGAATTGAGGAAGATACATCAGGTCCTATTACAATAGCTGTTATTTTTCTCCCTTTCTCCCTTCAGCTGTAGAAAATGATACCCTTTTTTTGCTAAATAGCTGCTTTGTAGTTACAAACTGCAAAAGGATTTTTTTTTTGCAAAGAACTACAACACAGTACACCGTTGAAATAAATATTCTTTCTCCCCTAGTTTCACTATGCCGATGGTTCTACTCATGCTATAAAGGATGATATCGAGGCAGCTGCTGTTTACAATTACCTATTAACTTGGAAACCAAAATCTACTTATTTTGCAGAAAATAGCTTTCTTCTTTATGTACACACATTGGTTTATTTGTTAAACACAACGTGAGGCCTTCATTACTGGCAGTAAAATTAAAGAGGATTTAAGAATTTGCCGTATCGTAAGTCATGGAATGGATAGCTGCTAAGTTCTGCTGGTATTTTAGAAGGGACTTGTTGCAGCGTCATCAGTTAGCATATTCCCTCCAGCCCCAGTGCTTTTTTTTTGTTGTTCTAATTTTTTATTTTCAAGATTTGTTTATATAGCCAAATTATGCTGTAGCAAGAGAAGACAGGAGAGATCCTGTGCGCCCACATGAACTGATAGGATGCATTGCTGATGGGCTCCTTCGAAGATGCCAGACTGTGAGCTGTGACAGTGCAGTATGGGTGCGATTCCTGCTGCTGGTGCTGCTGGCAGGGTGGCAGGGTCGAGCCCTGACTCCTGGGCTACACCTAGCAGAGCCTTCAGCCCTGTGCTTCCAACTCAAATGCAGAAAAACTCCCTCTCTCCAGCTCCCTGACTCGAACACATGGAGCAAATGACCTTATTTTTCTGGAAGTACTTTTAAATATCTGGGAAGCCAAGTGTTGAGGGCCGTGACCCTGGGGTTGCTGCACAAGTGGCAGATGTTTTTGTAAACCTGGATATGGACAACTATTTTCCTATATGGAAAATACAGTCCTCCTCTCCACAGCGTGTATCAGGAGGCAATATTGGGATTCACTTCTTTCCTCTGTATCTGTATTGAATATGTTACAGTTATCCTTAATATACTTTAGACATTAAAGTAGCAGAGGGTATAGTGACCTTCAGGGTAGAAAGAAGCCAGGCTTGACAGATTCAGGCACCTACTTTCTTTGCAATAATGATGGCAGAATAAACTGCTTTAGTGCCACAAATCTCCAGTAGATTCTATACTCTTCTCCCCACAGTATTTCCATACTCTATAGTATAGCTGTATACTGCAGGGTTGGCCTTGAAAACATGACAGCAAGTCTCTCAAATCAGACACCATACACTAGCTTCTATCACACACTCAGCAGTACTTTCTCACATTTATGGAGCTGTACCACGACTCCTTCCCTGCTACAAATCCAACATTGCAGACTAAGTGGTCACGCTGGTCTGTGAATGAGGTTGAAGAAGTGATAACATGCTGCAGCTGGTGACTTGCCACTTAGCAGACATATTTCTAACTAAAGGAACATCGCTAAAATTTACATTCCTCCCACACATCTGATCCAAGGTGTAAAATTTCTTTCAGACAAAGAGGAGCAACTACAGAGATATGCACTCTACCCCCTAGGACCCAGATGGCGCATGGAACCATTTAGTTAAGACAAAAAGCCATTCCTCTACCTCAGACCATACTATACTACTTCTCCCAGTACCAAGAGCATTCACAGCCAAACAGTGCTGCTTCTGTCAGAGCGGGTGGCCTGGGTACCCCACTTAAACCCATATGCCGGGCTACATGGTCAGGACACCTGGTCAAGTGCTGTGTCATATCAGGGGGGAAGGGGAAATGTGATCAAGGTGTAAGTATGTTTGAATAGCATAGATAAGCCTGGAATGGTTTCAGTGCAGAACAGAAGAAGATGAGACCAAATACGCATATGCCAGGGAGGCAGATATGGGAAGACATTTGTGAACCAGCAGTACCTCTGTTATTTATTCTCCAGTCACACAGCAAAGTGGGCAGGTTATCAGTATGACTAAAAGCTGCTCCTGGGCTTTAGCCTGTAACCTCAGGGAGCCTCCTGGAGCCCAGGTTAACAGCAGAATTATGTTCAGATCTGAGGTATCACGTGAGAACAGCTTATGAGAAAGTGTCAGGACCTGAATGAGATCCTGGGTTATCTCTGACCTCAAGATGTGTGTATGCATGGAGGAAGCTGAAGATCTCACAGACTCACTTCTTTGTTTGTTGATGGGCCAAGAGGAGAGGCCAGGAAGGACTCTATTTGCCATGCAAATTAATGTTTTAATTTTCTAGAGGACTAAGAGGCAGAGGGCTGAGAAACCTGATGAAAAATTTAGTGCAGTAGATCCCATGGGCTTTCATCTGCTGATCTGGCAGGTAGGACTTTTTCTGGAGGAAGGGAAAATATTTCAAAGAAAAGAAATACGTGAGACAGAAAACATGGGCAGAAAAAATCAGTGATAAGGTTTTGTGGGCAGAAACGATGGGTTAACGAGACTTCAGATCACTGGGGGACAATCAAGGAATGCATCAAATTCACTGCAAAGAAAATTGTCACCAGGACCTGCAGCACTGACAAAGGTCAATATAGCTAGTATAAGATCAGTGCTGGTTTTAACACCTTTCTGTTCTTGTCTGCAATAGATAAACAGTGCTGAGCAGCAGCAATAGTGCTAGTTACACCAGCTTTTGGTAAAATTTTGCTAACCAGTATTAGATATGTTGTCACAGACCTTCAAAGATTAACTAAAAAGGTCTGAGAAATCCTCCATGCAGGCATAACTGTATGGGTTTTGTGGGGGAAGAGGGGAGACTGGAGGAGAGAATGCAAAATGCTATTTCACTTCTCTATTATTTTTGTAATGTTTCCTGGCATTCCAGTGATTTATAGAAACAGCAACCATCATCAGAAATCGGCAAGAATAGAGGGAGAATAAGCCAATGAAAGGTGAAATTAATAGCAGTCGTATATGCTTAAGGGATCAATGATGTATTGGTACTATTTCTTTTTCAATGTCACATGCTGTGCTAGTGCAGTAGGCCAGATAATATCTAAAGACACTGACCTATAATCTGCTGTTCCCTCAATGCCTTGCTAATATTTTACTGAAGGGTTTGACTGTGCTGCAACTTAAAACAGAACCTTGCCAACTGCAGGAAAAAGGTACAAAGGACAATTTCTGGTGCTTTGTAAAGAGAAAAAGAGGCTGCTGGATTTAATCATTACTCATAATCCTCTCAAACCAGTGGAGCTCAAAACAGCGGTGAGAAAATGACAGAGACCTTGCCTTGGTAAACGATTACAGTTATCACATTGTAGTGTATGCACCTGCAGATCCAGCCCCTTCCCGTCACATTCCTGTTAACCTGCAGGAGGAAGGCAGCCTGCACCATAACAGAGGAAGGTGCAACAGGTTCTGGACTGGGGTCTGTATCAGTAGTGCTTAAGACTAGATGGTGATGCTTGCTCTGCTCCATAGCGGTACGCATTTCCAGACCAGTGCAGAAGGCTCCACTCATCTTGTCAAATCTGATGAATTGCTTCTGTTGGGTTACTGTGCTTCTTGCCAAAGAACTGTTTCTGGTTTTGGATCCTTTTCCTGCCTGATGGGCTGCATATGCTGTCTGATCCCAGCCCTGTCCAGTCAGCTGCTCTCGCTGTCTGATCCCGCACTGCCCAACCCTGCGGCTGTCAGATTCTGTTGGTTTTATAATCAGTTGCTTTCTTCTCCATTCTGTTTATGATACACTATTTTATATGTGTATTGCCTGGTCCTGGGGCTCTTGTAACATTATTTGCTGCCTAATTTTGGTGTTGCCCAATACTGCAGCTGCCCCATAGTTATGCTTGCTGAGTTCTTACTGCCTTCCTGTCTAAGCCAACAGCTGCATGGCCTCCTGTTTCCAAGTTCCAGCTGTCTGATCAGCTGTTTTTGCAAAGTTATCCTTTCCATGGTCTAATCCTATTGTCTGGCTCAATACCTGTAGGATCAGGTTTTTTGCACAGCTCTTCTGGTTGTGTAATTACATATTTCATATATCACCTAGTTAATACTTTATTTTGAGATTGTTCCAAATATCTGAATATCTTCCTCTCTCTCTTGTCTTGCTTTTCCCATGTTTAATTTCAGTGTGCCTTGATCACAGTCCATGTAGCCAACAAATTCCTCTTTCCTTTCTGATTTCTTATCAGCTGCTCTTTAGCATCTATTTTTACTTTCACAGCTTCTGCTAGTCAAAGATTCTGATGTGTGCACTGCTATTCCTGCAGCCCCATGTCTACCACCATCCGTTTAATCATCTCTATTGTCTGCTGCTTCTGCTGTTCAATCAGCGGTGATTTTTCTTCTTTTGTGCAGGCCTGCAATGGTCTGATCAGTACTTTCTGTCATATGATTGCCCCTGGTTATCATTCCTACCGGCTAATCATCACAAGGAACTCCGTTCTTGCACAGTCTTGGAAAATTATCTGCTCTTGCTGTTTTTGGTGACTTGCTCAAGCTATACAATGCTTAGAAGCACATGCTTGGACTATATACTGCAGTAACGATATTGCTGGACTTTATGGGATTATGTCCTGGAGTTAAATATCTAAATGGGCGTTGTTAGCTAAAAGTTTTGTAAATACCTGAATCTCACTGTGCGGTAGTCAATAAAATGTTCCCATCCTCTCCCTTCTGTCTGTCAAATTGTTCCCTTCCACATATTCCTTTGTTTACATGGTAAATAGGTAATGGTTCTTTATTAACAAAGAACGTGTACATCAAGGCTATGACGTTCATCTTTCACCTCATGTTTTCTTCTAGGTACTTATCCACCCAGCACAGCCAGACTGATCCCTGGTTAACTGCTGTATTATAGTATAAAATGAAAGGACAGTACTCAGCTGATGTAAATTATCGTAGGTCATTGACTGCAGTGGACCCCAGTAACTACGACAGTCAGCTCAAAGTCTCTGGAGGAGAAGACACATGCTGTGACTAAGGAGCACTGTCCCCTGTTCCTGCATGAGAAAAGTAGATTGATTATCTTTGCTTTCTAGAAGAGGATTAGGAATTAGTTGAGAAGAACAAAAGCACATTATAGCCTTACTAAGAACTTTAAAAGGTATCAGACAGGGAGATGCATTTTTCACAGCCATGCAGTAATCTGTGAAGTTCTGTGTAAGAGCTATCTACCTTCCCTTCCTTTTTTTTTTTTTTTCCCCTCCATACAGATCTTAGGAGAATAGCCAAGGTTGCATTTGGTGCTTTACCTCTCAAGCTGTGACTGCCTGTTTTACAATGCTGATTTATTTTATTTTTGGAAAATTAAATCAACTTGAATTGCTAAATTTGCCCTCTGCTCATCCCACTTAAAATTGGTGTGTCATAACCTGTCTCATCTTGCAGCTGCTTAGGGGGGAAGATGTCACAATTTTTCCAAATCTGGACAAATTTTCAAAGCTATCCATGTAGAAACAAAAAGTATTCTGTCTGACTGTTTACTTAACAGTTTCAATACTTGGGGAAAGGAAACTAGGATTGAGAGACTTATACCTGTTGAAATTAATTAATCTGTTGAAATAACTTGGAGGGATGCAAAAATTAGGGTTAGCGAGTTTTGCTGTGGGAGGGTGGATGAGACAGCTTCCCGAAGTACCTTCCAGTCCCATTTTTCATGACTGCCTTCAATCTGAGCAAACTGTGATCTATAAAGCTTTATAGAAAGCTATTCAGTTTTCAGGCAGCCTCCCACATGCTTATATATTTACCCAAATATTTCAGATTTGTAAATTTGGAATTATTAGAAGGATGTAAAAACAGGTAGAAAGTTACTTTATGCCATATATTTCAGAATTTGGAGAAATGTTTGAACTTAGGTGTTTTTCTCCAAAATTAGAATAAAAATACTAATTTTCGAATTTAGAAAAACATAATTTTAGAATCTGGATCTGTACAGCACTGTGAGAACTTTTAAAGGAAAAAATTAATTTGTAAATATAAAATATGACTTTGTGTGATCAGTAGCTTTTAATATTGAAGCAGTAGATAAACAAATTATTCTAATATCATTCATAGAATCCTTCATGGCATCAAAGAATGTCACCCCATGCTTGTTTTATCATTCAATAGCACTGACTTTGGCTATGACAACTCCACTAAATATTGCATCCACTTATGCAGATAGGCTTCAAATATATGTCTTGGATTCTGATGTGTACTACAGCAGAAAATCTCCATCCTGTCCATCCATTCTGCTTATGCAGTCTCGGATGCTGTAGACACTTCTTTGGTACTCTTGGGTCCTCTTTTCTTATCATCTCAGGTCTACTTAACACAAAGCTTTAAACGTACGTTTAAGTGCTCTGATAGTAGATTATGAAGAATTTTTGTAGCCTGTTCGTGTAAGGTATAAATCAAGATTCTTTCAAGTTCAGTACTTCTCATTGCAAAAATCTTAAAAGTGTTTTGATTTTACTTATACTCAGCATGATTCTAAGGCAAAAACCCACAAAACCAAATGATAACATGGAGCATTCTTCTGCTGTGCTTGCTGAGGCTCAAAAATATTTTTACTTTATACCCTTGATTTTACAGTTGTGATTTTTCTGGCTCTTTAGGTAAAGCTTAATGTTAAACTTAATGGAATTTGATCCAGCTAAGAATGGCAGTTCATACTATCTGTCTAGAATCTGGTAAAATAAACCTGGTGTTAAAGTCTGACAAAGGATGCACTGAACTGAACCCTGTGGTTTCTTAAGATATCAAAACTAAATGAAGAACCACCTTCTACAGATTTCTTCAAGCATGTTAAAGGCATTCAAAATTCCAAAGAGAATTACAAAAGCATTTCAGATCTGACGGTGCCTGTAAGTCTCTGTATCTTTCATTATCTCTTTAAATTCTTGTAAGCCCATTTGGTAGCATGGGGAGCACTCTCAGCAGGATGCTGTCTGCTCATACTGCTGATAGCCATGAACACTGAATGCATTTCTGGAAGATTTCAGAGTTTTTCTCCAAATAGCGCTATAGTTAATTATTATAAATAAAGCATTCTGAAAAAATCCACTTCTCTTTTTCCTTTTTTTTTTTTTTTTTATTTTGGCCTACCTGGGATCTATTCATTTTTCATTAGATTAAAAAATAGTGAAACTAGCATGGTATAAAGATAATGTTTAAGCCTTCAAGTTGCTTCATAAGCCTGATCCAAAACTCTAAGCCGATCATAAGAACAGTGGATTTTTCCTTTGACTTCACTGAAGTCTTTGAAAGATTGATGTACCACCATAGAGCAGCTACTATCTTTTCCAACACATGCTTTGATATTAATTAAGCAGAAGAGGAGAGCAATTTTTATCTGCTTATAAGAATATTTTGAAGAAACTATCCTCTATTACAGAAGCCATTTATTAGTATAAAGAAGAATAACATGCTATTTATATTTAATAATCAATTTACAATTGAATAACCCCGATGAGCCAAATACTGATCCCATTTACTCTATATGAATTAGGAGTGGATACAGTTAAGTCAATATAATAATCCAGGAAAAATTGTTCCTTATGCATTTTTGGGGAAACGTGTTGGTACGTACCTTGAAAATTTATGAAGTAGTTTCTGATAGGCTTACTTGAGATCTATGCTAGACCTAAATCTTTGCTTAATGCCCATAGAAGTCAAAATAGAAAGTAATGGTGAGGATTTATAGAGCTCATTAATAATTATAAATACTCAGCAGGATAAGAAGATGAAAAGAAATCCACAGGTTTCTTTTGAGACTCTTCATGCTAAGTTCCTTATTAACAACAGGGAAAAAAAGAGAAATAAGAAATTTATATTTTCTCCTCTCTCTTTCTGTCTCTCAGCTAATTCAAAAGCAAGGCTGTTAATTAACACCAAGAGTACACTCTTTAGTTACTGGATTAATTACAGAAGACTTGCTGTGGGTTTTAAATTCTCTTGGGATATTTTTAAATCTGGTAGGCAGTAATACTGCCATCTGTTTTGTGAGCCAATGGTTAGTTCTTACTGAAATCGTTAAAATCTTGAAAAGTACATAAACGAGTGGTTTTAAAAGTAAAATCTGCTTATACTCTACTGTTCGCATCTGAAACACCATTCAGTGTACCTCCCACACATGTCATGGAAAACAGCTGGTCTGGGATAGCGAAATGAACAACCTGTCTATCCAGATCATACAGAATGTTCAGCTAGCTAAATGACAGTTACAACTGTAGATCTTCATGTTACAGAAACTTTCCAGCAAATAAAAGTCTTTAAATAACACTGTTCTAAAGAAATCATCAATTTTCATCTGATGCTGGAAAAATAATTGATCAGAACTTGATGCTGCTGTTAACTTGGCATTCTCTGTGGCCTGAGAGGCTCATCTGCGTGCAACACTCTGAATAAAATCTGATTTTATTGGGAAGAATTGCCCTAAGGGGAAAAAAAACCAAAACATGGACTAATTGTAGATTACTCAGTCCTCTGTTATTCTGAAATAGATGTCCTTTCATTTCTTTTTAAAACCCTATTGGTTGAGGTTGTTTTCCATTTGGACTGTGGGCAGCAGTCTGACAGACTTGCAGAGATCCAAATAATTTCCAGACAGATTTACATGCAACATTTAATTTAGTATTTTCAATCAATAGAATTGTCAAGATCTGGCCGATGGTCCCTTTAAGTACAATTAGTTCAAACCACGTGCTTGTTGGCTTAGGATTCTTTGTCTATCTGTTTCATTTCATGTACTTTTCAATGATCTCAATACTGTCCTATTTTTTCGTCTTCTCATGCCTCAGCTGCTGGCTGTATTTAACATTTTGGCATATATCAGTTTAGAGTAGATAATTGTATATTAGTCATCTACTATGCCACAAAGGTATTGTTTCTTTACTTCCTCCAAATTCAAATTTGGTTTATGCCCAAAGAATAAATTATCTTGGTTTTTAAGAAACAAAATATTTTTAAGGTCTCCTAAAGATTGTTATGTTTCACAGCTGATTAATCTCTATTATCTACTGTATTGGCATCTGTCAGTCAGAAAAATAGATATTTTGCCCATAGAGAAGCAGAAAAGGCAAAAGGCAAAATATTATTCTATAGCCCCAAGGAAGGGTGATCCTCTTTTCAGGATCATGTGCAATTGTGGGGAAAACTGCCTGACTTCCTATGGACTGAGCAAATCTAGAGAGCTGATTGAAGGGGTAAAGACAGGCAGGAATTATAGGAATTTAATATTTTTAACATGCAGGAATTTAACATTATTAGCCTCGTTGGAAGATTCAGTATTTCATGATATAACAAAGAGATCTCTAGGAATAAATATAGGCTAAGACAAATAATAAGAGATGCTGAGAAAAGCATAATATTCAGTTCTCTAATCATAGGAATTTTTAATATATCTGTTACTTAAAATATGCTGGTTTTATTTGCATCACACTTGGAAAAATAGACCTTATATCCTGTTAAATTAGAGGAAGAAGATTGATCATGAACTGCTCAGTACTGTAGCGGCTACTAAATGGCTGTCTTAGATCTTCAGCCCAATATGTTGTTTTCAGATTCCACTGCGGGAACAACTAAGAATGAAATGTATCTTTTCTGGTGTATTATATTTCAGTACCACTGCTGCTGTGTGAACACACTTTCCCGCCCTCACTAGAGAAAGATCTCTAAAGCTGTGTTATACCAGCTGGTGTGCTCAATGCCCACTGACATGACTGAGGGAACTGCTCAGGAAAACAATTTGACTACACATGAAGAAAAGAGAAATTACAGTGATTTTTTCCTCTCCTTACTCTTTCACTGTTTTGGGATTAATTTTGGATCTGACCTTCAAAAGCTTAGATGTCAAAAGCATATGTATTTTAGATGTAATTTGCATGGAGTAAGAAAGTCGCTCTCAGTGCATTTCCACTTGGGAGAGATTTGCAATTTCCCCAATATCAAATCCCTGGATGTATGAATTACCACTGAATCTGGTAGATTCAGAGGAGCTCGCCAAGCCACTGTCCATCATTTATCAGCAGTCCTGGTCAACCGGGGAGGTCCCAGACGACTGGAAGCTAGTGAATGTGACGCACCTCTACAAGAAGTGTCGGAGGGAGGATCCGGGGAACTACAGGCCTGTCAGCCTGACCTCAGTGCCAGGAAAGGTCATGGAGCAGACCGTCTTGAATCACATTACGCAGCACATGTGGGACACCCAGGGGATTGGGCTCAGCCAGCATGGGCTTATGAAAGGGAGGTCCTGCCTCACTAACCTGGTCTCCTTCTATGATAAGGTGACCCGCTTAGTGGATGAGGGGAAGGCTGTGGATGTTGTCTACTTGGACTTTAGTAAGGCCTTTGACACTGTCTCCCACAGCATCCTCCTGGAGAAGCTGGCTGCTCACGACTTGGACAAGTGCACCCTGCGCTGGGTTAAAAACTGGCTGGACAGCTGAGCCCAGAGAGTGGTGGTGAATGGAGTCAAATCCACTTGGTGGCCTGTCACGAGTGGTGTTCCCCAGGGCTCAGTGTTGGGGCCAGTCCTTTTCAATATCTTCATCGATGATCTGGATGAGGGGCCTGAGTGCACCCTCAGTAAGTTTGCAGGTGACACCAAGCTGGTTGATCTGCTGGAGGTCAGGAAGGCCCTACAGAGGGACCCGGACAGGCTGGATCACTGGGCCAGAGCCAACGGTATGAGATTCAACAGGGCCACATGCCAGGTCCTGCACTTGGGTCACAACAACCCCATGCAACGCTACAGGCTCGGGGAGGAGTGGCTGGAGAGCTGCCTGTGGAGAGAAGGACCTGGGGGTGTTGGCTGACAGCCGGCTGAACATGAGCCAGCAGCGTGCCCAGGTGGCCAAGAAGGCCAATGGCATCCTGGTTTGTATCAGGAATAGTGTGGCCAGCAGGAGCAGGGAGGTGATCGTGCCCCTGTACTTGGCACTGGTGAGGCCGCACCTAGAGTACGGTGTTCAGTTTTGGGACTCTCACTACAAGAAGGACATCGAGGTGCTGGAGTGTGTCCAGAGAAGGGCAACAAAGTTGGTGAAGGGTCTGGAGAACAAGTCTTATGAGGAGCAGCTGAGGGAGCTGGGGTTGTTTAGCCTGGAGAAGAGGAGGCTGAGGGGAGACCTTACCGCTCTCTACAACTACCTGAAAGGAGGTTGTAGCAAGGCGGGGGTCGGTCTCTTCCCCCTAATAACAAGCGATAGGACAAGAGGAAATGGTCTCAAGCTGCGCCAGGAGAAGTTGGGTTGGATATTAGGAAAATCTTCTTCACTGAAAGGGTTGCCAGGCATTGGCACAGGCTGCCCAGGGAGGTGGTGGAGTCTCCATCCCTGGAGGTATTTAAAGGAAGGGTAGATGTGGTGCTTGAGGATATGGTTTAGTGGTGGACTTGGTAGCGACAGATTAGTGGTTGGACTTGATGATCTTAAGGGTCTTTTCCAACCTTAATGATTCTGTGATTCTATGGTCCTTTTCATCTTCTGGGTAAAAAGCTAACCTTATTTTTCCTAAGCCAATTTCACCCAGGATATGGATATGTGCCAGTGACACCAGCAGCTCATGAGCGTATCCTCATGCGATTATACTATTGACTATTAGGTAAAGACAGACCAGCTAAATACTTACTCTTTAACAATTTTTTTTTTTCAAATCTGTCAGGTAGAAGTTATAAAAGTTAATACCTGTGCAGCAAGAGTTAAGATATCAATTTAACACACTTTAGTTCAAATACAGTACAAGAAGTCTTCTAGCTAATAGTTTGTTATACTTGCATATACAATGAATACTAGAGATATCTTCTCAGGAAGGCAAATTTTGTAACTAAGCTCTTATGCTTATTGTTTCTGTCCTGAAACCATAAAGTTTACATCTGCACTTATAGCCTGTACCCACTGCCTACATGTCTTACAAAACACTTGATCTACCTTACTCCATTGGTTACCATTACATGATTTGCTCCCACATTAGAGTCACCTCCCATCTCTTGACTTCTTCAAACTCTGACTTTGAAGGGTCTTAAAAATACTGCTTAATTTCACTGGAATTGTAAAAGAAATATTGTCACAAAAGCAACTTTTGCCTGGTTTTGTAACCTTTAGGATGTAACATATAATATACACACCCTCCTTACAAAATCATCCACCTTTTCCTCATACTTACTTCAATAGCGGTACACTAATTTCACTATGATTTCCAGAACCCAAATAATTTAAAATAAATATTTGTCAATGTCTTCTCAAATCCTATTTGACTTAAGTGTTGATAATGCACCAGCTGTCTCAGTACAGAGAACAAGAGCCTAGTACAGTTAGACATACCGCCTTGGCATGGTAACGTGTGTTGCTGCTGTCATGTTCAGACGGGAAGCCATACGCTCCATAAGGCTGTGCATTACACCTCAGGTCCTCCAGGCAGCTTCCTTATACTAGGGTCAGTTCTCCAAACAATAGTGAAGTCGGAGATCCAAGCAATTATTTGAGACTCCTTTTCTTTCAGTTATCATATTGCCCTTTATATATTTTATTTTAAAGTGTTTCACCCAAAGTATTCAGTGATTTGCTTTCATTTTTACCTGAAGTGCAAGTTACTGACAAGCTGGATGGAGTAGGAAGAGAAGGACTTGGAAGATATCTTCACTTTGGAGTATTGTAGGGAAGATGACTACCAAATTCTAGTCCCATCGTGAGGAGAGCTTTGAAACTTTTTTAGTACCCTAAATGTCAGGCTGGAGAATGTTAGATAATCTATTCCTGTGAAAAGTTTTGTTTGAAATCAATACATCCCCATGACACATTTTCTCTGTAACTTAATTAAAATGTTGCCACCAATTGTCCTCATTTTAAAAATTGCACCTTTCTTCTTTCCTCGTGTCTTCTCCCAGCCCATTTGTTACATCCCTGCTTTGTTGATCTTCTCTTTTTAAATATTTCAGCTGTGATGGACAGCAACATTACTAAATTTTCCTCATATTTTAACCTTTGGAGTTATTGCTGCCCTGTGCCAAAGTATCCTTAGACTAGATAATATCACTTTGAGCATTCTCTTGAGAGGTTGCTACTGTTGGAAGGGAGGCGTTTTATGGGATTAAATAGAAAATCAATAGGATAAACAACCCTTTAGCTAACATGTTTATTTTTATTTCCTGATTGTATCTCTGTCTCTCAGAATTGCCTGTGGTAGAAAATGTGAAGCTCTAAGATTAATGATCCAGCTCTTCTATAAAGATTTTGCTAGGGCAAATTATAAAATAATATGGAAATAACCCATTCTTATGATCTCAAAGTAACCCCCATGTTTGGAACGGTTACTTTGTAACTCAGTCTTACAAAGTCCAGCTATGAAAAGTCCAGCTGTTTTGGTAGGTGGATGACTTTCAGCACAAGGTAGAGTTGGGGAAATTTTCATCAAGGCTCTGGGAGTCACCTTGAGTAGGAAAGAAGTAAAAGGTAAATCCTTCATTCTCCTCCCCCATAGAGATACAGAAGTAAATACTGTCTTATTTTTTAAAACCCAGTTTTTCTATCAGTAGGTTTTCTCTGCATCAGAAATTTAATCCAAAGGAAATAGTGTCTTTCCTTATCTGTATCACTAAATCCTTAATTGTTTTCCTGAAATGTTATTCCTGAGTTGTGGGCCTGATTTGTCCTCCATGGGAACTATTCAGGAATTTTAGAAAAACTGCAGAATTGCTACAGAATAATAATGGCAAAGTCAGCCCCTCCACATAGCCAAGACTGTGCAGACTTTTAAAGAAATAGCGAAGTACCGATTTAGATTAGAGAAAACTAGTTAGGATGGGACTACGTTTCAGCTGTTTCTTTTAATACTTTCTGCAACTTTTGTTGAAGGTCATAAAGATTAGGGTTTGGAGGTGTAAACTTCTTCGAAGCTCTCATATTTGGTCCAAAAGTCAGAATAAACCTTTGTGAAAATAGTGGTATTTCTCATAAATTATATTAAATAATAATGTTTAAATAATATTTATTGTAAACTTTTTTCTATAATGTTATGTAACACCATGAAAAAAATAAATATAAAAAGATGGGTTGTTGTGGAAAGTGGTTAATGTAGTTACAGGTACAAAGCCTCAGCTATCCACAAACCACAACAACATGCAACTAAAGCAATAAATCAAAAATTTGGGCTCATTCTTTTGTCTAGGTGAGTATTTTTCATGCTGTGAAGAGTAATGGGATTTTAAGAACAACTCTACAGACCCCATCTGTGGATCTGCATTTTATCCACACATATAATGTGTGTCTTGAGAAACAAACAATTAGAATTCTTGTGAAAAGCCTTTGAAAGACCACAAGCTCAGCATTTATAGGGCAGAATCATAAATCTTGAATATCAAGTCAGAATCTCATATGCTATGTAGATACTGTTCATGTTAAGGGAGTGTGTGGAACCTAAAGACAGGGAAGCGATTTAAATGTTCAGTTTTGAGAAGCCAGAAAGGTTCTGGAACCAAAGGCTGAGCAGGAAGAAATTGGCCAGATATGTATTTCCTCTCTGCAGCTTTAACTCTATGCTCTCAGAGGTGCAAAACTCATCATGGACTTGAGAGTTGCTGCAATAACTACTATTTTCTTAATGTGTTTTATAGAACCAGAGTCCTGTTTTAATTCAAGCTTTTTCTTAGAGGCCTTTTCAAGATTACTCATGAATCAAAATGGGGGGAGGGTGTTGTCTCAGGGCTTTTATTGTCTGACTTTTTTCCACCATATGCAGGCTATTTTTTTTACTTCTGTCAAGCCATGACTGAGTCCTTTTCTTGCTTACAAATGTTTAGTGCTAGAGAAGCCAAATATTTCAAAATAAATAATTTATTAGGCAATGCTTGGCTTGCTTTATTTGCCCTGTACATAAAAAGCTTTCACACTGTTTATATTTCTTCAATGTGAGCCAGTGGGTTACTCACAAATTCAGCATATTCATTACGCGGAGCCTTATACTCAAGCTATTGTAATGGGTCACCTGAGTCACATTGCTCCACTTTTATTGTTTCAGTGCCATGATTGGATGACATAAACTGTGTATGTTGCTCTTCCAAAAATTAGTTTTGTTTGGGGACTCATTCTATTATCCATACTCAGTAAAATCAGCTACTCCAACTGCGCTAGTGGGGGGCTGTACCTGTGCCAGGGGTCCCACCAGGGAGTCCAGACTTATTAGTTCAAGTAGAAAAATGCACAATACCTAATCAGCTTTGAGCCTAAATCTGGTTCTGATGCTTCAGCTAAAGCACTGTGGAGAGATGCCCAGTAAGCAATGACTTGAAAGTAATCAGATCCATATCACCAAGACTCCTCACAGAGAACTATTACACAGGTGTCAGCAGGACGGCACAGTCAGAACCACACTGGCCACCAAGGGTCAGTGGGACCTGCACATGTTTTCAGGATGGAGACTTAGTGATCGCTTTTCATACATGGCCATGCCGATTGCTTGAGTTTGGCTATTACAACTGTTTCCTCTTAAAATGAAAACAGTGCATTGCTTTTGTTTACTTTTTGTCCCAAATTTTGATCAGAAGTGCCTGGTATCATGTGAAAATATATCATGAGTCAGAACAAACCCTGAGTTGAACTACAGCTTCTATAGTTATAGAATCCATTTGGGAAATGTTTGTCCAGTTCATTCAACTACCTAAATGAATACCCCTGCCTTTCTATATATAAGAAGAAATTATGTATTCTTTGCTTAAAACCTGTTAAACGTAGAGTCTATTTCTTATTCTTTATGTCAGGTTTCTAAAGACTGAGGTTTTTCATATCCTCATACATTTATCACTCAGTGTGAACTTACAGCAGGCTACTGCTCTTGGATTTTGGTGAGACATTGACAAAAACCTCATTCCTTTCCAAAGTTTACAGCAATGAATTTTGCTTGATGCAGTAACTTGGGCAATTAGAATTTTAAATTATTAGTAATGCTTAATAAAAATGAACACTAAAATCCAAATATGTGAGAGGGCTGTTGGAAAAAATATGTAAATACAAGAGCTTTTCTACATATTTCTTTTAAATCAATACATTGTAAAAACATATTCATAGCATAAGAGCTTACAGTCTGGGTAGCCTACTTCAAGAAAGAATCCATGTATGTCTTCTTTAAAAGTGGCTTCTTAACTGACCTGGAACAAATCTTTTTTAGCTCCTTCCTTTAAAAATGGTATATTGTCTTAATAGGCTGGACCTGAATTCACGAAATCTGATTTCTACTTCTATCTCTTTCAGCCTTCAAGTTTCACTGAAATTATTGAAAAACAGAGAAACACACACTTCTACTCTTTCTGTTGACTACTCTTTTCTTGCAGACACAGGACATACTGGGTTGGATAGGATTTTTGGGGATAATCAATAAAATACTTTTATGATAGCAGATAATCTTTCCCTTCTGCCTCTTTGCCCCGTTTGTCAGAAACCCAAAATGATCAAGAGACCTCTGTTGTGAAGTGATTTGATATATACAAACAAAGGGCGGTTACAACAGTACCAGGAATTTTTATTACTTGTTTTAAAATGAGAAAGATATCTAGAATAAGAATACAAAAAACTTACCTATAGACAGATCTTATAAAACACTTCCAGCCCTAATCAAACTAAATCTTTCTGTATTAGTCTTCATATAAGCAATTATTTTCTACTTAATCATGATTGTCCTAGTTAGTTTCCTTTTAAGCTTAGGTTTCTAATGATATTCCCAGGGTATTTCTTCCAAACACTAGCTAATATTTAGTACTAATTTTTTTTCCTTTACAGTCCGAATTCTGTAAAATTCTTGCTTAGTAGCGGCCAAATCTTTTATAATTTTGCACATACATCTGACAGCTAGAGGGAAGTAGTTAATTGTTGTTATAATTTATGGAAAAATTCTTATCATTTTGTTGTGATGTACCTGAGGAAGTTTTATTCCTTTTGGAATACAGCAGCAACATTCCTTGTGCAGGATACAATGAAGCAGGTAGTTAATTTTCTTACTTCTTTAAATCTATATTGCCATGGGAGCTACATCTCCATTGGTCCTCCATATTTTGTATTTAAAGAAATGGTTCATAATCATACCACCCTCTGGAAATGAAATTTGTTTCTAATAAGAAATGAATCTTAAAAAATGTTTAAGTAAAAAACACTGGAGTTTTTTTGTACAGTTGTATGTAACAGACCAATATCTGCCTCAAACTGTGTTTTATTCAATGACGTCGCTCCAACTTTAAAAGATGTACAATCAGTGTTGGTATTGAGAATAGATAAGAGAAAATGATGTTATTCACTCGGTAAATTTTGTAGAAGCTTTTGTGAACTTGAACAGGCAAATCAAAGACATTATAGAATAGAATATATTTTATAAATTACTTTCAATTTTAAATAGATTTTATAGATTATATAAAATGTGGAATTAATAAATAGTAGTTTTCCATTGTTTTTTGAGGCTAATCACTGAAAAATGCATTGTCCCAATAATTTACTTAAAATACATTACCAAATAAGTTGAATTTATCCACATTTCAATTAAAAAATCAATTTTTGAGGTTTTACATTATGAACACGGAAGATGATTAGCCTTCTGAATTGATATATTGATTTTTATTAGGTGTAGTCTTTTTATACTTCACACATGCTCTTCAAAGAGGTCATGCACATTTGTTTTTTCATGACCTTGGAATCATTAATGGATGTCTTCTGCCTGAAAGACGTGCTAAGGACACTGAATTTTACCAGAGTGATGAAAAGATCATTTCCTAAATGATGTAATAAATCATATGCTAATAGTAGCTGCCTGTATATGTATAAAGATACTGACCAGCCAATGCATACTTTGATATCTGTTTTATTTGGGGAAGTGTCTCTGAATCTTTGCCTTAGGTAGAAAAAGTGGTGCTGCAAAGCTGTTCACTGCAGAAGCAACACTGAACCAGTGAACAGACGATAGAGAGAGGCATGGTAATGGCATTATTCACAGCGTTCGTTCAACACATTACAATGCATTGGTTTTTTTAGCATCTTTCATGAAATATTAATTTGCTGTAATGTTTCTCCAGAGAACAGTTGACTATATATCTCCAAGAATAACCTCAAGTTTTTGTTTGAAATATTTTTTCGCTTTTTTCCCCACTTCTTTCACATTTTTTCCCCATGGTGACCTTGTGACATTTATGCACTCAGTATTCTTTCTCATAAATGATGTAAGTGCAATACTATATTTACAGTAGATTTAGCCAGACACAGATGAATGCACATGTGCGATAGAAAGCATCTTGTATCTGATGCACCATGCTAAAATTCATCAGGGTAAGGAGAGTGCATAACAACTTTCTGCCTTCCCTAGAACCAGGAGCACAAAAAGTCCAGAAGACAAAACATGGGATGTTTACAAATGTTACAGTAACAAATGAATTGGTACCAGATTCAGGTCTTGGATGGACTTTTCCTCTTGGGGAGCTAGTTGTCTCCAGAGATGGCAGAGTGAGTCTGCGATAACTTGGGTCTAAAATTAGCATGCACCCTACATAAATTTACTCCTATTTTAAATCAGCTTTGTAAACCTAGGTGTACAAACAACTGTTCAGCTCAATAGCACAGACCTCATTTACATCCCACACCTTTAATTAGCATAGATGCTGCTCATCACATCAGTCATCCAACACAACTGTTCTGCTTTGAGGTTTTAAGCTGCTACAGGAAGACCTCTAACATGGTACCATTTTGCTCTCAGACAGGTTTCTAGGTACTCTGTTTACCCACCAGTTCAAACTGGGTTTCCCAACAGCAGCGGGCTAGTGTGAGCTGCTCACCACTGTCTTTCAGCCCTTTATCTAAGAAGTGATACATGCAAGGAAGACAGATCTGGCTCTAACACAAATTGTTATTCAATATTTACACATTTGCAGCGTTATTTTTCTTTATCATGTTTCTTGTTCCAAACAAGATACGTAAATTAATAAACAAAACAGAAACTGAGCATGTAGGTATAAGACATAAATTAGTAAATCCTTGAAAATATTAATTTTACAGTGGTGGGTCCTTTGGAAGGATCTGATTTTATTGGAACATCAGAGTTATAATGCATAAAAGGCATCTTGAAAATTTATTTATTCCATTGCCTTTTATGAGGTCTAATTTTTTAAAGGGACAGGCATGGAAAGCTGGGTCCTTCAGGAATGTTTTCCAATATTGTTGTGTCCAGAAGTTTGTACTTCACAAACTATGATACAGATTGGCTGTCTGGCAGTTTTTACACAGGAAAAGGACGTGGGAAAATTAATGGGTATGTTACAAGCAACCTGGAAAAGCTATGAAATATGAACAATGGTATTGGTTGCCTGGTCTTCATCTGGGCTTAAGACTAGAGTATGTCTATCTGTTTCATTTATGTTAAACTCCTTATGTGCTTCAAGAGTCAATTAGGTGCAAGCAAGATAAACTTAACATACATTGTCCTTATTTGTTATAGTTGAAACTCACAAACAATTCCACTATGATACATTTTCAAAGACCTATGGAAACACATTTTTGAGTGCTTTTCCCCTCTGAATGCATAGAAATGCTTTATCAGCACTTTCTGGACATACATAAAATATTGACATGAAAACACAGTAGGATACTCACTTATTATAGCCAAGAAATATCTTTGTACCACAAGGGATTGAAAACCAAAGAAAAAAACCCACCTTTTTTGTTGCCGGAATTTAATTCTGTAAAGGAAATGTTGAGCTCTTAAGTGGGATGCCATCTGAGGTACTGCTGGGCTGGGACAAGTAGAAAGACGCAATCCTTACACGCAGTAAGCATCCTCTGTAGTTCTGGAGGGCTGCTGTTACCCACTAAAAATGTACCAATAGCTGGTGCAAGTTGAATAGTAAACGTGTGATATATAGAAAGAGAAAAGCTGCACTTGTTGGAAAAGATCCTCTGAATTATAGATGCTGCTGGTGATTTTATAAGTTCATTAAGAATTTACTAGAAAACAAAAAAATTCTCATAAAGATTCATCTTCTTTTCCTTTTTCCATATGTTTTATTTCTGGATGTGTTAGCTGAATTTTTTAAGCCTGAAATTGTCCTAGTTAGGTAGCTAAAAAGGATAGAATTTGAACAGATTCTGAGGTCTATTATCTTTTGTTAATGTCCAAATCACTGTATTTCAATACAAAACCTTTGGGAAGTATAGGGTTTACACATATCTGTAAATAAGACCAGAGCACTGATGATATGACTAAGTTCCAATGACCTACACCTTACACAACATACTCAGTCACACTAACTTAAAAGAAAGAAAAATATTTTGAATATTTACAGGTGCCTTTCAAAAAAAAAGACTTAGCCCTGGCAATTATACAGGTTTACAGAAAGCCTAGGAAGTTATACAAATTGCCCTTGGACTAGGCTGGCTGTGACAGAAACTAATAATAAAAGAACATGTTCATATGAAACCAAATCTTCAACTGAATCAACACAGCCCACAAGTGAAATTATCTTTATGAACTTCAGTGGACAAATACAGAAAGTATTTTTGCTCTTTTAAAAATTATTTTGCGCTAATTTTTGCATTATGCAAAATTGCTTGCATTGGTTTTTTTGGAATTGCCAAAACGTTTTTGAAGGAGAAAGCTGATTTAAGTCTAAACCTAGAAGTCAGGCAGAGTTGATTCCACGAAGTACGTGAACAGACTACCATTTCTTTAGGTTCCTAAATTCAGGATTTGATACTAGGTTTTGAAGTAATACTACTCTGAAATCTTCGTCTTTCTGTTGTATTTTTCTACCACCACCTCTAAATGTGCTTTTCACAGCTGTTCACGTGATGTTCAAAGAGTTGTTCAACTTAAAAATTCTCACAGAACTGTAAATCACTACAACTACATATTGCACATTCTCGGGTGACAACTACTGTATAGTAGTTCATTTATTAGTTCTTATTATACCTTCTCCACAAAGAGGCAGAACGCCAAATCTGAAGAAGGTCAAATGGTCTCAAATTTTGGCCTCCTTGCATAATAAAAACTTCATTCTTTAAAGCTTGACCTCTAACATATAATGTGTCTTTAAATAAAACCTGCATTTAACCTTTTATACCTTGGTTAGAAACACTTCCTTTTTACATGTTTTGCTCTTTTATGGCTGGAAGGGTTTAAATTGCTCTGTTTAAGCTCTGGGGACAGGAATTATTTAGGAGTTTTTGTTATTGCATTTCTTGGCCCTTGGGAAAATGCATTGAGACCTCAGAAATGTGTGTCCTATGGGACTGAACTTACTAAAGAGCAGCAAGTCACTTGTTAGAAAATGTCTGCTAGTCCCTGAGGATCTTTTCCTATTACCTACCTGTAAATGAATGACTAGCATAATGGATTAGTCTTTTCACCTGTGATACGTGACTAGAAGACCTTATGAACTAGCAGGAACGTATTTTGGTTTCACTGGTGTCCTTCCCCATCACTGCTGTTGAATTTCCGGATGCTTTTGGTACTCACCAGAATCCAGATGGAGAATTCTCCAAACTGTGAGAGGCTAAGATTGTTGTTCTGATTCTCTTTTTGCTTAACCTCCATGTGTCCCCTGCATAATTCTGCCTTCTCCCAGCATCAAATCTGCGACAAGATCAAAAATGAATCTAGTCAGATAACAAAGGTGTTCTCAGATCAAAAGTACAACTAGAATTATAACAAGAAAATTCAAAGCAAAAATTCTAAACATGTATATGCATAAATGAAGATATATTGGGTTGCCTTAAGGTTTATACCACAAGCCTGGATGTATTGATCTTTGTGAATTTCCTTTATCCTGACTTTGCAAAACTGACCATGCATTGTATATGGAGGATATCTTTGAGAGAGCCCATTTTCAGGAGATATGACTTGCATTTGAATATATCCGACAATCTTTTTATTTGCTTGTCACATTTAAAGCTACCAGTTACCATTCAAAGGTTTGGATTTTGATTTAATTATGATGATCTCAGATACTTAGTTATGATTAAGTACATTTAATTAAAGCTATGAAATAACAATAGATGTATTTAAAATTATATGCAGATTCCAGTTCAGTATTGCATTTCTGATGAGACTTTCTTGTCATAGAAACCAGGGATTTGAGGTAGTTTAGGGTAGCTGAATGCTCCGATCTCATCTGTGTTGTCTCTAGTGCAGGTTAGAGTAACCTGTTGTCTCACTTGCAACATTTTTAGCATGTTCTCTGTGGTCAGTTCTGCAGTAACATCTCTGAAACTTTTTTTGGAACAACTTCTATGCTGAGCCAAGGCTGGTGGAAGCCTGTTACGGTCAATTCTGTATCAGCTGAGCACTTTGACCACCACAGAATTGTTAGCTGGCCCCAACTGACTGTGTTTTTGTGAGCTCAAATTATCCAGCACATGATTTGATAGGTTACTGAAGGGTACTCAATTTCCTCAGAAAATGGCTGGTTTCAGGAACTACACATGAGGCTTCTGAAGCCTTTAGACAAGCTTTCTGGAGGGCTGGCTATAGACTTAGAAAAGCAAAAGCATTATTACCTGTCTCCCCGTGTTGTAAATGGATGCTGGCTATGTCAGCCTCTTTCTCCCTGCCATACATGACCAAATAGGCTGTATTCGTTACTGCCCTTCTCTGTCCTGAAGCAGGTTTCTAAGATGTTAGGCTGCTGGCTAAATATTTTGTTACCTTTATGCGAAAAACAGCTCAGCTCATCAGGTCCATGCCATCAGATGCCATGAGTGTTTTCCACTGCTTTGTCTGCCCTCCAGAGAAAGAAGCCTCTGTCCCAGTTACTTTTCAAACACTATGGTCCTACCATTCCTTGCAGCAGGGCCTCTGTCTGTTTCTCCTCCTTTTCTGAGAGTATAAACCGATGATGATATTAATTGCTCCACTTCTCAAAGCTGTGGAAAATACCAGGTTTGCAACACATCACAGTCCTTCTCCTCACTCCAGTGTGGCACTGGCAGGAGTCAAATACACTATAATGAACAAGTGCCTTCACAGACAAAAGTCTGCTTCACCAGTAGCTGGATACCAAGCACAGTGTTATTCTTTCTCTTATATATGCAGCTTTTTAACAGAAAACTAAATTATGAAGGTAGGAAAATTACTCAATGCAACAATACATGTCTGCTTTTATAAGAAAATAAATGCCACTGGGAGTTTTAGTAATGAACAGTTTCTATGAGAATTGCCTACTTCTTAATTAATTGGTATGTAAACTATGATAATCCACAGTAAAAGCCATTGCATATGCTGTGGAACTGCCTTTTGCAGCTTTTAAATGAAGTCTGAGGGGAAATGAATCAGAGGTTAGCTGAAATGTGTGTTCTAGTCACTAAACAAACACTCTGCAATAAGAGGTTCAGATGTTGACTTTAAAAAGACACCAAACAGGTGAACTGACATTCAGACTGTACAGCAGAAACACAGGTGCTGCCTTTAGAAACAAGACAAATCATAGTCCAATAGTTGCAGGGAAACTTCACACTATGCTATGTTATTGCTCGGCAGAGATAAGTAAACTGTGAACTAAATAAATTGCAGCCAGTGTAAATTATGCTTCACAAAGAGGGAACAAAGAGAAAATCAAAAGACGTGGGACTCTGCAAGATTAAAACAACCAAAATTGTTCTCTTTCTTCTCACAGTATCATCTTTGCTTCATATGGTACTGAGCAAGATCTGGGCAGCGCTTTCTGTGGAGAATATCTCTTTTGAGGCAGTGCTCTCATTATCAAACACTGCAGTTTGTTATTCTTTAAAATGACTATACAAAAACTAACAGGAGCCTCAAATACACACATACATACATTCCTGTATCATATGCTGGTAATTACAAAATATAAGCCTGACAGCATTAAAATAATACAGCTTTTGTTTTCACCTGAACTTGCTTTTTTCCTGCTGATTCCTACCCTCCCATCAAAAGTATTGATGATAACACTAAAGTGATCCTTTTTTTAAGAAATACAGGGCTCAGGAAAACCACAAGTCTTATAGTCTCTTTATCCAGTTATTTTAAGATACTTTAAACCTAACTAGTTTTACCATCATTCATTTTATTGCACACTGACAGATATTATTGTAGCTAAATGTTCAGTGTGCCAGAATATCTGTGTAATTTAATCACCTTGCAAGCAGAGACTTCTAAACTCACAACTTTGTCCTCAGAAGACAACAGGCGCATAGAGCTGTCTCACTGTAGTTTTATTGGACAGCATAACTGACTTCCATAACAGAAATGATGAATTGAAAAGTGTTGGTGGTTAGTTCAAAACTATTACATATTTCAGGATGGAATTTACTGGTTGGGTGCTTGGTTTTTTTATCTTGAAAACGCAGGGTTTCCAGAGGGTGCACGCTGTTCATGAAAACCTCATCTTGTTGAGTACCTGGTATGTTTATGTTTCATGAGAAAAAACAATAGTCTACTCCTTGTATATATCCTAGCACCATGAGGTCCTGGTATGATCCTGAGAATCCTATTGAAAATTCTGCTTCCAGTTTAAGAACACAACAAAAAACGAAGTACAACAAAAGTATTTTTTGCAAGTCACTGTACCTTCTGTTAGTCTCTTTTCCATAGATACATAAAAGAAGTGTCAGTGGATGAGTTTGTTGTGCTAGAGGGCTGGAACTGTCATGTAGTAAAACTCTATGACTTGTATGAGTATTATACACTTCCAGCACAAAGTAAAAAAGTGTAGTTCTACTCATGTCTGCAGAGATATAAAAGGGATCAGTACAGGCCAGTAAAGACCAGCACCTGTATTACCAACATATTATTTTAAATACTTAACTATAATTAGTAGGAATCATAACTGATCAACATATAAGAAAATCATGTACTTTTATTTATGTTGTTAAATATGATGATAAGGGCATCTTTCATTATGTTGAGCGGACTTAAGCACCTGAATTTGCAGATAGACTTTCAGTGTGATTTTCAGATGTGCTTATGCAGCATTTATCTCCATCTTTAAATGCCTAATACTTTTAAAAATCTAGCCATTAATGTGTAACTTCAGGGATCTTTGCAAATCTCTAGGAGAAAATCTCTGGTCTTTATGCAAAAAAAGAAAGGGAGGAGACAGCCCAGTCATTTCTAGTGTCTTTTCCCCATAGATACTCCTTTTAACCGTATGTCTTTGAGTAGAAATTATTTCAATTATTTAAAAGATAACAGGGTGCTGTACTAACAAAAGATCACAAGATTTGACCATGGTGTTCTTTGGAATCAGCACATGATTGTGTACATGTGGACACAGATTTTATTAAACTCAGTATTAAAGGCAAGAGGAAAGACTTCACTCCAGACTGAGACACTCAGTTTCAAGAAATAGGGCATTTCTTTAAGGGTCTTGAGTTCTGCTGACTCTCTCACTAGATACCATAGAGTGTCTTTGACTGAAGTGATCCAGGCAGCTATCTGCAGTGTGACTTGACAAAACAAAGGGATTGCTAAGCTACTTCAGAGCCTTGTCCCATCAGACCATTGCAGCCACTGAAGCAGATCAAGTGGTTACATAAAACAGTAGAACTAACAAAGTGATTTTATTTGTACCAGAGCAATTCCACCATTGCACACCCTTTGACTGGCTCTAAAGAAATAGCTGGGTAACCCTGTAGGACAAGACGTTTTCTACCCTCAAAGAAGTCAAGTGCATCTCTCTCTTTTCTTTTTTTTTTTTAATTTCAATACCCAGGTTAATTCTTGTTTCTTATACTTAATTTTATCTTTTGAGCAAATGGAAATATAGCCGTTTCTAAATTATTTAAGTTCTAATAAGCACTTGCAAAGGCAGCCTGAGAGATTGTATTTTCCTTTTCCAGAAATAGGCATGGGCCTGGCACTCCAGATAGAATTCTGTGTATTTCTGGAACAAGTAGCACATTGGACCTTGGCAGAATGATAAGCAGGTGGCAGAAGGACACCCACTCTAAATCCAAAATGATATGGGAAGGGACACCAATGCTATTCTTTTTTTCTTTACAGTTCTTTTCAAACTTTGCCATCACCCACTAACTTCAGAAATGGATTTTCCCTTATAATTTTATAGAGATTATGACTCTTTTAAAACTCTGAAACCTCAAAAGATTTACTGTGAAACCACCTGTGTGATGTTTCTGACAATCGAGATACACAGCTACCTAGTGGGAGGGCAGACAAAAGATGGAGCCAGACTTTTCTTAAAGGGGATACAGGGATAGGACAAGGGGAACAGGCACAGGTTGGAAAACTGTAAATCACAAACAAATATAAGAAAAGACATTTTACCATAATGGTGGTGAAGTGGGACAGGAGCTGACAGAAGTTGTGGAATCTCCATGCTGGGATATATTCGTAGCTTGACTGGACATGGCCCTGAGGATCCTGAACTAACGGGACCTGCCTCAGGCAGGAGATTGAACTAGAAACCTCCAGGGTCCCTTATAACCTGAGTGATTCAGGGACAACTCCTCCACTTCAGGTAGACCCTCTGGGCCACATGCTGAAGTAGGCTGAATGTTTTACTGGCTCTAGAGAGGAATAAAGGAGATGGAGTTGGCAGTGACATAAAGCTTGTCTTAGAACTTCTGGGCCTGAAGTCCAGGCTTTGATGTAAAATACTCCCTTGGATTTGGCATGTACTGAGACAGATTCCAATGATTAAACCCTAAACACCCTGATGTATTATAAAAACATAGCAGATGTAGTGATTTTCTCCAGATCCCAACAAGAGTAAGGGGATTTGTGCAATGTAAATGTAAATAACCTTTGAGGTTTTTTTTGTTTTTGCAAGGTCAGCCATGCAGTCTCTGTTGCCAGACTCTGCAATTGATGCAGGTTATTGTGGGTAACAGGCACAAGAAAATCTGACTCCTATGATGATCAACAGCTCTTGAGTTAATACAGTGAAAAAAAAACTCAGTCTCCAATTCCAGGGGGCAATGGGTATAAGCAATTTAGGTGAGCAGTGAAAAAGTGGATTTTCTTTTCTGGAAGTCCTGCCTGGAATGCCCTCCAGCGCTTAGAGCTCCGGACTCCAAGACCACCATCCCATACTTTCCCTCTAGAGGGATGATGCCAGCTACTCTGTCTCACTATAATCACGTTGTATAAATTACCTGCACACCTTCTAGATGGAAGTCAGCAATGACTTGAAAGTCATTTCACTTGAAATAATTGGAAGTCTATGAATATTTACAGCCCGATACTCTTTCCATTTAAGTTACTTGAAAATTTGGTCATTGGAGTAGGCCTGGGTTCTTAAAGGGGCATGGTCAGGCTTCAGAGACATCGAATTTACTTTGTAAAGGAAAATTTTCAGTCCTAGCCTGGACTCTGTGGATGCTCACGGCAGATTGCTCTTCCTGGTTATCATTCTGGTGGGAACTATTTTTTCCAGGATATTCTCTGGGCAATGTCTGACCTCTTGAGGGGATAGTGATATGGGTGACTTTAAAAATTATTTTTCCTAATGTATGGGGTTTTTCTGACGCATACAAGTTTTCTCCAGTTTTTAACGTGAGGCAACGTTGGGGAAATACCTGTATAAGGAAATTTAAAGTGTGGGGGTTTAATATCCAGAATCCAAGACGCTAACTGAACAATATTTATTACTGAGAAAACAGTGGGTACTTACCATACTGATTTGTATGTAGGTCAGTGTAATTATATATATATTTAGTATGTCTATAATACACAAATATTTCCTCTCTCTCTTTTTATTCCTTTCAGTTACATTCTTGATTTTTTTGGCCTTAGTAAGTTTGGTTGTTCTTTCTAAATGAACTGTCCTTGTCAGTGTTCATTGGAACAGTGGGGTTTTTTGTGATACTGAGGGTATTGTTACTTTATTCTGTAATATTAAAAACTTTTTGAGACATAGGCTATTTTTTATCACAGGTTTTTGGGAAATCAAACTGTGGATGGATGAGTTTGCTTTTGGTTGTTTTAGAAATTTCTGTGCTACAGTCTTTGAATGTTAACCCATAAATATTAAGGGCAGAATTTTTATTCATTTCTAAGCAGTGTAAAGTTATTGTGAAAAAACATAGTTAACATTCTTGGAAGCAAAGCTTGTTGATATCTCATTAGAATGAAAAATGTAACTTTTGCCTGGGAAAATTTACCTAATATACATACCCTGGTGTTTTGAAGCTTAATTTGGACCATCAGCCTAGTTCTGAATTATTATATTGAAATTCAGAGGAATGCTTACGAAATAGCAGGCTTATTAATCCCTAACAGCACACACTGAAAAAGGCTTTATTTGCCTCACTCCATTACAAATGCATTGCAAAAAAAGTTTGCCTACAAGTCAAGCAAGTGGATATCTGTACAGGTGACAAATACTTTGCAAAACAACATTAGTCAGCTGAAATTGAAGTGACATTTGCTTCTGTCCTTAAACTCCTTGGCCTGGAACAGACGGCACTGGAAATCACTCAGACTGAAGTCTTGAGCTGATAGGGAGTTTGTGTGAACACAGTTACTGTACTGTGCAAATCTGTTTCAACATCCATCATTTAACAGATAGGCATGAATATAACTTCTATCAAGCTGCTTTTGTGTTAAATAGTGACCAGTTCATGAAGTGATTTTAGAAAGTGGGACTGCTGATGAATATGCATTTTTAAAAGCCTCCACCCAGTGTCAAACATATCAAGAACTACAGCTAGTCCTTTTTACCACAAGGATAGCTTCCAGGATTGATATTCCTTACCTGACACAGTGTAATCTGCACATACACCCAGAGGAAAGTTCAATGCTTAAAATCAGTTCTTTCTTCTTTGTATTTATTAGTGATGTTGATTAGATATCAAAGCTTGGGCAGTTTGTTCTCTAATGCTATGAGCTTGGCAACATCTCTAGCGGAGAGTGGCATTTCAGCTTATTCCATTATTTAGACAGGGAAAGCAGAAGAAAAATCTTAACCTTTTAAAAATAAATTTTAATAACATTCTGAAATTTGCAAAAGGCCATCAGACCCTGCACCTGCTGTGTTGGCCTCTGCTGACCCCTTTTGACAGAGGAAAATGCACTTAGGTTACAAAAAAGAACATAAAACATTAAATAATTTCAGTGGGCAAGTTTACTGTTCTAAAGAGCCAACTTCTGCACTTTGTCCCTAAAAGAATCCAAAGCAGCAAATCTTTTAGCGTAACTGAAATAGTAAAAGCAAATGAAGATAATTTTCTTACTAGAAGGTAGCAAATCTTCTCTTTGTTGCTGTGTACTGGCAAAGCTTTACTAACTTGGACAGTGCAATGCCAGTCTTTTACCATCTGAGAGGCTGTCTTGGCAATGGAATACAATGAACCATCAATTCAAGGCTCTCCCATCAACACAGGGAGATTCCTGAAAATGCCTAAACACAAAGAGGCTTCCTTCATGATACACCCCGGAGCAGTAGTTTGTATTTAGGTCCACGTTCAGGGCTTGATGGTCTTACTCCCTTCTCAGGCAACCGGATTATTGTAGTAGGATTTCTCTCTGTATCCATGAATTAGCCAAACTGGACTGAGGAATATTCTGAGTAAGGCTAAATGATGTAGAAATTGACTGACATATTTTGCACTTTCCTTATAATTTGATACATCAAATTGTTAAGCCATTAGACTAAGACCACTTCAAAACTTACGTCTAATGAAATTATTTTGATTTACATACCAACTGTCTCTGTCTGAAAGCAGTAGTTATGCATTTACCACTGTGATAATCCAATCCTTCAGGCTGAAACATATTTTTTTTTCATATTTGTAGGCTGTGTTTGCTTTTCATCCAAATATGTGAAAATAAGTGATTAAGTGGAGAACAGAACTACCCAGAGATAATAGTCTTTAAACAGCAGAACATAGCTTAAGCACCAAGTTAACTATTTAACACAGATGTCATATATAAAGATGTTGTTCCTTTATTTTATTCTAATTCACACACAAAAAAAAATAGGAACAAAGATTTAAAAGTTGTGTATGACAGCTCACAGATGCAGATGGTTTGTGACTAATTTTAGGCTGCATTTTCCATTCAGATTAACAGTTTCTAATGTTAGAATCTTCACGACACATGAAGAGTTGTCTTGAGAAGCAAAAGTTATTTATAAAGATGTTGGTCTGCTTTGGATGGAAAACTGCAAATGCATTATCTTTTCTCTGTACTGGTAACAACATGCTATGAAACAAGATGTTGTAATGCCGATGCCACTAATCTGTATGTCATTGAACACCTGTTTTTTACATGGTCTATTTGAAGATTAATTGCCTATTTTGTAGCAGAAGCTTCTTGTTGGGAAAACCCAGTTATGAACACTGCTTTTCTAGATCATTACCCTTAATGTAACCACATATACAACACAATGGTTATTGAGTAACCATATTTAAATGCTGCTATTTCCAAGGAAAAGGAAAAAACCCCACAAGTTTTCTGTGTTTACTGTCATGGCTACAGTCGACTGCTGAGGAAGTGTCTTTGCCTTTAATCCACCCCAGTGAGAGCTGAGGTACAAATTTTAAGAAAGATGCAATGTAAACTAAACACAAAGATCATTAACAACTCTCAGAACATTTTACCTGAAAAATACCAACATCGGGGAAAAAAACAGGCAAATGATTATTTTATTTTTTGCATTTTACAGATGCAGCATATGTATAAGTGGTCTCTCGGTTGGAGTACTCTTCACCACTCAAAAAGATTTTTCAGTGCCAAAAGTCTGAGAAGATGATGGGACTGAGATAAGAAGATATGTTTGATCAGAAAAAATTGTGAAGATATCAGAGCTTACATAGGAAATGCGATGATTTTCTTGGCCCTGCGCTCTGAACTTTTTCCCACAGGAAAACCTTTGCAGCCTCACCAACGCCGTAAGCAGCAGGTGTCTGTGCATGTACAAAAAACTTAACATGAGCAACTTTGCAGAATGTAGTCTATGCCTGAATGCTGAATGGAACCATACAGCTTTGCAAAGCAGAGCAGCACTACATAGGAGAAGAGCACATGAAGCATTTTTATTTGTGTACAACTGAAACTTCTATTTTTATTTAGTTTTGTGTTTAGGCCAAGCACAGGAGAAGCAAGCCTACCTTACCTGCAATGTACTATGTTAGTATGATCACCGTGCTAGAAATGACCCTTTTTTTTGTGTATAATATTACTCCTACAAGTTGGCTGCCAAAAAACAATGTTAAAATTTTGACAAATCTGCTCAAATTTGTGTAAAATCTATGTTGCATATACGAACCAGTTTAGATTAACACCACTATGTACACTGGTGTCTGAATGGGGTTTTGTATGTAATACCATATATATTATAAGTCTTTGATAAATACATTGCTCTTTTTAATAGAGACATGCAAATACTGAATTTCCTTGTTTGTCCTTTTATTCTCAGTGTTCAGGTCTAGATAGTTATACAACATTGCTCATTTCCAGAAAAGCACTTTATAAATAACCAGAACTCACTCAAATGGACCCTCATCTATAAAAGAAAATATTTTCCCCTACAGGTAAAAGAATGGGTTCAGCACAGCTTGTGTTTTTCCTGTGTGGTGGGTTAAGCTTGGCCTATGGCCCTACCACCCTGACAATAGCCAGCTGGTTCAGGTGCAGAGCATAAAAGTCTTAGTAATTTCAGGTTGTGGCTGACCTCAGCCAGCTGCCAGACCTCCACCCAGCTGCTCTCTTAATCCCCCTCTTCAACAGGGCAGGGGGATTAAGAGAGATGAAAAAGCTTGTGGGTCAAGCCAAAGACAGGGCGGTCACGTACCAAGTACTATCACGGGCAAAACAGATGCAATTTGGGGAAAATGCATTTAATTTGTTGCCAATTAAAAGAGGTATAGATGGTGAGAAATAAGGACAAACAGTAAAACATGGCCTCCCACCCCTTTTCCCAGGCTCAACTTCACTCCTTCATTCCCAGCTCCTCCACTGCCTGCCCCCAGGTCCCTGCAGACAGGGGGATGGGGAACAGGGGGCTGTGGGCGGTCCCGAACATCTCCTCTCTGCTGCTCCCCCACTCATGCGTCTCCCTGCCCCTGCGCAGGGGCCGTGCAGGGGCTGCGGTCCCTCAGGACGTACCCGCTCTGCGTGGGGGCTCTGCAGGGGCCATGGTCCCTCAGGACGTACCCGCTCTGCGTGGGGGCTCTGCAGGGGCCATGGTCCCTCAGGACGTACCCGCTCTGCGTGGGGGCTCTGCAGGGGCCATGGTCCCTCAGGACGTACCCGCTCTGCGTGGGGGCTCTGCAGGGGCCATGGTCCCTCAGGACGTACCCGCTCTGCGTGGGGGCTCTGCGTGGGGCCACAGAGCACCTCCTCCCCCTCCTCCTTCCCTCAGCAGGGCACGCCGGGGGCTGCTCCCCACACTTTTTCCCTCACCCCGTGCTGCCAGGCCGTGCTCTGCCCTTCGCTGAGCCGGTGCCGGCAGGGGTGCCGCCAGCTGGGCCGGCAGGCTGGGCTGTGCCCTGCGTCAGGCTCTGCTGGTGCCTGCTGGGACCGCACAGGGCCTGCGGCCTCACTGCCAACACCTGGGCGTGACACACAATGTGCATTGACAGGAATTGTGTTATAAAGGTAAAAAATGGTTATATGACACTGGTGCCTGTATCAGAAGAAAAGTGGAACCAAAGCCTCAGGCAACCCATTGTTATCCTATGCTATTTATTAAGCCATCTAATTTTCATAACTATGTGACAATTACAAAGTAAAACACAAGTGTGGTTTTGAAATCCAGTGTGTACCTTTATATTAGGTTTCATGTTGTAGACTCCTTTTATGAGCATTGTAGGAATCTTATTGTGTCTAAAGAGTGAAGAAAAACCTTATTTCTCATTAATTAATTCAAGCTGGATACTTTTTAAAAGTGTCTTTCCTTATTTGTCTTCCTGACCCTAAGATGTTCAGTCATTCATATTAAATGAACTTTGCTGTGGATCTCTGTGTGAAACCAGCACTACAGTCTTAAATTGTGAATATGAAAGATTATCATCTTGCTTACTACATGATATTGCAATTAAAGTCATCTTCAGCTGTTAGTTGCTTTTTCTTATCAAATGGAAACATGACATTTCAGAGACTGTTAATTCCCCACCTTTTCTGCCATGTTCTTTCTCTGTCGCTATGGTAAATCAGAGGCATGGCAGGAAAAGTTAAGCCCACAGCCCTGGCTTGAAGGTTATATTCAACCTCAATGAAGTTACTAAATCATGGGAAAAGTTTTAATTAAATTTGGGCCATTATTCAGCATGGTGTTGGTCTATTCTCCCAAGTAACAAGTGATAGGAAGATAGGAAATGGCCTCAAGCTGCATGAGGGGAGGTTTAGATTGGATATTAGGAAAAATTTCTTCACTGAAAGAGTGGTCAGGCATTGGAACAGGCTACCCAGAGAGGTGGTGGAGTCACCATCCCTGGAGGCTTTCAAAAAACATGTAGATGTGGCACTTCAGGGCATGGTTTAGGAGGCCTGGTAGTGTTGGGTTGAACTTGATGATCATAGAGGTCTTTTCCAACTGATATGATTCTATGATTTAGGTTAGGCCAGTCTACTGAGTGCAGCTGCAAGCACCCAAGGTAGACGAGAACTGCCAAACATGAGTCTCTCCTTTTATGCTTAAGTCTCTGGCGTGCAAGCTGGATGTCCCACAGCTGCAAAAAGCAGCAGCTGTACTCTGCTCAAGGTGCAGTAGTGGCCTCATAAGAAACCCATAAAGGGAACAGTAACAGCTCCAGTGTTGGGGAGTGGCTGTGAGGGCCATTTTGGATTCCAGTGGTCTACTTAGTGCCCATATTTTGCTTAAGTCCTGTCTTAAATCCTGTTCTAGCATACAGGCTGATTCCTCTCTCTGTGAGAGTCAGGGCTAATTAGAACATGGCAATTTAGTAAAGTAGAAGGTCCTGGATTTGGTAAGTGGCAAAGCTGAACGTGTGATAGATAATAAATAAGAACTAATTATGCTTAAACAGTAATTGGGCCAGAAATTTATTTAATTTATACAAAATGGAATGAGCAACAAAGTTGTTGGTTTTTTTTGTGGCAGGGACTTTGTAGATTATTGGAGTAAGAGTTAGTTTGCAGGAGGACAGGAATTTAGCAGGTAGGGCTTTTTCTTTATAACAGAGTAGGAAAAAAATGAAGACTAGTTAGTCATTGCTATTTCAGCTTTTTCTTTCTAGCTGTTTCATCTGTTTTCAGGCAAAAATATTTTTTTACTTTGTAAATTCATTAGTAAGAAAAAAAGTTAGAAACTGTTTTCTGAAAAGTGGAGTTCATTGCCAAATGGAGAGGTTTCAAAATGCTAAGTTTGAAAACAGAAAGAAAAATAAGCTCAATTTGCTAACAGTGTGCACCTGATAAAAGTGTTTTAACTCTTCATTTAGGAAATCAGAATGGAACTAGTGATTTCTATTTCATCTATTTTAATCATGTGGGTCAGGTTTTTTTGGTTGGTTTGGTTGGTTGGTTTTTCTTTGGTTAAGCATACATTATCAAGGCTAATGGTCCAAATTCTCTGTAGTCTAGCAGTAGAGTTTTTTCCAGCTGTACTCTGATGATTAAGGAGGAAAACGAGGCCTGTTTATCAATAGAGACCCTTTACACTGGAGTCTGTTCTTACTACAGCCAAGATCTATGGATTCATTATTTTTAAGATTCAGCTGTTACTGTTAATAAGAAATATGCGGGGAAAGCATCTAATGGCTTTTGCATTCTGAATACTGCTACCATTTAGAAATGAATAGTTCTGTTTAGAAATGAAAAATGTATTAAAATTTCTGACATTTTTACAAAAACTTCTATGGTCCCTTAGACTGTCTAAGGGTATACAGGAGGAAAATATTCCAATTTTGCTGAAAGTTGCACTGTTTCATGTGAGATAATTGAAGAGAGCCATTATTATTTCCAGCATCAAAATAATCAATGGGTTTTTTTTGGAATGGTAGTTATAGACTCAATAGAAGAATGGCATTTTAGTTGTGAAATACATGTTTACTTTTGAACTAGACTGTGTAGAGTCTAGGGTTTTTCCCCAGTAAGGCAAATATAACAGCAGGTCTGATAAAGTAAACCCAAATAGTATCATTTCTATCTTTTAGTCTCAATATTTCATACGTGGGTACAGCTGTTATCCTATCTTGGCAACCACACTGTCTTTAGCTTCTGGAGTTTTATAAGGTATGACCCAATACGAATATTTTACCAGTCTAAATCAAACTTCATTTTTTTTTAATTTAAATGTTATGAGCGTATTGATTTTAAAACCCCTCAAATAGACTGTAATACCACAAAGACAAATGAGAACATTTATAAAAGCTTCAGCTAGCTACTGTGTTTATGAAATACTTCAAAGTAAATGCAAGTGACCTACATACCATAGCAAAATATCAGGTGAACTAACAAACTGTACAGTGAATGAAAAAAGAAATGTAATATGGATTTTTAAAGCCAGAATAGGAGCTACTTACAAAAAAAGAGACTTTTAATGCTTTAGCTGGTAAAGGTACATCTGGTTTTGAACCAGCCTATCTATTCATAATAAGTTAATCTGAAAAGACTGAGAATCCACTAGATCAACTGAGTTATTTCGGTAACTATGTAAGTGTTTATAAGAATGCTAGCATTCTAAGCTTACAGGTTTGAATACTGGCAAACCAAATATGGATTTCCATGTGTTAAGATTTATGCTTGTTATGAAAAATTACATATGTCACAAATCTTTGTCTGCTAAAGTGTGCTTTGCAGTCCCCAAATGCTAAGAGTGTTTCTAGGTGGTAAGTAGTTTCTTGACTGAAACAAGAAACTGACATCAACTTTTTCTGTTGTGATGGGCACAAAAGTTCCCTTTGTGTCAAAAACCAAGCCCAGCTGATACATTATGTCAGGTGTCGAGTAAATGCAGCAAACTGTCCAGGATCACTTAGTGGAATAGGCCACAATGACCTTTGTGCTTCTGGAAAGTAAAAGGAAATGGGTGAAGAAAAGACTTACTCAAGTTGCTAGTAATGGATATCTGTCTGCAACCATCGCTGTTGCTGGATCTCCCCTCATTCTTTGTTGTTGGAAACAAAAAAATGGATGTCAAAACCAGTTGATCTCTCCTCTCAAATCCCCATGTCACCTCGTTCTTATACTCTGGTTGTCGTCTTCTGAAAATGTGCTGTGTCTTAGAAAGTATTGTTCTTTCTAAAATATTGTACAAATTGTAAGTCATGCAAATGGATCCTATCTAAGGAACAAAAAGGTTAAAAGAGCTGGTGCTCGCTTTTCCAGTAGTTAATGACTGAAACCAAATTTTTCTCAAATACTGAGTTCATAAATTGAACTGGCTTATATTGGTGTATAGCAAGATGTCTAAGCATACATATAAAGGTTGTTAAACTTTTCATTGAGTGTTATTAGTGACAGCTGTTTGACTCAGGACAGTATTTATCATTGTGTCTTTGGGGTCCAGATACTGATTCCTGGCATGCTGCATTTGCATACTGTGTATTGTTTCTTTAGGTATTTTCCAAAATCTTTTAACTGCACAAAACCTTTCTTATGGTATTGCAGAAGGAAAAGCAGAACTTCTTAAGACAAGTAAATTATGCTTGTTGTAAAGCAAAATGAGAGCTATGCTATCATTAGTGGCATTAAAACCTTGAGTTTTTCAGAGAAGGGTTGAATCTTCTGAAAATGAAGACTGAAGAGATAAGCTTCACTGATTGCTACAAAGAGCCCTGCAGACCGTGTCAAACATATATTTCTGTGATAGCTAGTTGTTTGATTCAGAGTCATTCATTCCTTTTCTCTGTGGAGGTAAACTTGACAGCTCAGCTGTTCTTATTAGCAGGGCAAAAGGCTCTGAAAAATCCATAACCATATGCAATTATCTTCTATTCTGTCTTTACTCTAGCTTATTTAAGTTTTAACATAACTTATTTTTCCTAGTCTCTAACCTGTTTTATACACAAGTTCCTTAGTTCATTTAGAATTTGACAAAATAGCCTAATGTTTAAACAAGGTTTATTTTACCAGTTGTTGTTATTATTAGTCAGCATGACAACCAATTTCTGTTCTAGAATTCAGAGTCAATCTAAAACATTCCTTCTGATAAAAGCAAATTTTAGGATATGCTTTTCAACACCTTTAAAGCTTACTTTGCTAATCAATTTATTATTTTAATTTGCTAAATTCCACCTAACAAAGGCATGGTTAGAGGTTATCCCCAAACTACATATATATACAATAAGTCTTAATTATATATCTCACTTGTTCTTAAAAATTATGATTGTGTCAATTACTAGAAATTCTTCTCCAACACAAGGAACATATTACCACAGAAAGAGCAAAGCTGTAGAAGGACCTCTAAATGAAAGGCATTGCTTTTGCTTTTTCCTCTTGGTAAAAGCTCTTAGTTGACTCTGTATTTGTTTTAGTGAGCCATGAATTTTATCTGCAAGGGACAGAACCACTCTAGTTAATCCAAGTTAAACAGCAGGAAAAGTGTTTCCCTTTACAATTACCTTTCACCCACTTTTTTCCTCAAAATACCAAAACCCCAAGGAACGGCTGCTGCTGGGTCCCACTCTTTCCTTAATGGATTGTGGTATTTTGTTAACTTTACCCATTGTGCTGTGAATTCTAATTTGTGTTCTTAAACAAAAACAACAAAAAAACACCCTTCAGCAATTGCTAAAACTTTGTTGCTTCACACACAAACTCAGTGTCAGCAACTTATTCAGAGGCGGCAGGAGCCTTAATATAATGAGACACTTGCTGCATGCCTCTGCTTTAAGTGACATTGAATTGCTGGGATATTGGCAAACCTGTCCAGTAGACACTCAGCTTGTCTTCCTCTGGTTCTAGTTCGCTTCACTTATACCGAGTCTTCTATTTTCTGCTGTCATTTGAGACTTTCCTATTCAATGAAAACCTCCTTTGGAGACTAATTAAAAACAAACCTTGAAGCAAAAGCACTATAAAGAATTGCACTGTTCATTAGTAATCAAGAAATGTCTACCTTGCCCACTGACATTTTTTGCAGCTAACCTTAGTATAGTTGTAAGATTTAACAACTGTACCTATTGAAGATTTCTTTCTTGTTATTCTCCCCACTGCTTTTCTTTGCATATATCATTCCATATGCATAACTACCGCTGTTGTGGTAAGGTGGTGAGCAAGTGCCTGACAATTACTAGTCTGAAATGAACCCTTTCTCATTTCTTACTCTATTAGTGTATATTAAATTAGTTTAGCACACAGATTATTTTCGTAGTCACATTTTGAGTTCTTATGGATGCCATTATACTGCATGCTACAGATGCAGAGTACTTGCAGGTATGGTGGGGACGGACTGCTGTCTAGATATGTTACATAACCATAGATTTCTTTGTCTTGTGTCTGAGTGTTTCATATCCTTACTTTTTCTGTCTTGTAAATCAGGGAGGCTCTGGACATCTTATTTTACACAGAGACCTGTGACAAAAAAATTAATTTTACTAACGTCACACAAGACTCTGCTTTCTTGCATTGCAGAGCAAACTGCTTTACTTCCATTATCTCTACACTCCTTGTAACAGTAAGACAAAAGGAGACCTATAGTATGTGTGTTGGGCTTTATGAAACAAGTCATCATAATTTATTGTTGATTACAATCTTTCTATTTGCACAAGGTTTGCAGTGCATTCCTTTCCCCTGGCCATTACTCTAAAATTCCTTGTTCCTTTTGACAACATTCCACCAGTGTTTGCTTCTTAAGACTGTAAGACAGTTCATATAATCTTTCTGAGAAGGAATTTTATCAATTTTCTGTCTCCAGCTGCTGTAGATGTGTTACTGCTACACGTGCCGGAGAGTGTTAGCAGAAGGAAAATCTACCTGAGGAAAAGGGGGCTTCATAGCTAGTTAAAAGTAATAAAAATAAGTAGGAATGGTCAATTTTTGAGGGAAAGGAAACTTCTGAAACCCTGCAAAGTCTGGCTGTTTTACTGGATCCCTGAATCATTTGGACACAGAGTGAACAATGAACTTATATGTTTTACTCTACCTAAATTATTCAGCACAGTTGAAATGAAAAAACTCTGCAAAAAGTTTCAGAGAGACTTTGAGAAACTAAGCAATAAGCTTTAATCAACAATAGCTGGGTGATAAACTTGGAGAAATCCTTTAGTGAGCATCAAGATGGGCTGTAAATTCCTGCTTACCAATCAGAACAAAGATCCTCATGATGCAGCGTATAGCATGCTAGACCACTACTGAAAATACAAGAATGTTAGGAATTACCAGCTAAGTACTTAGAAATAGAAAAGATTCTTTATGCCACTGAAAACCCCATAGTAAACATCCTGAATCCTTCATACAATTCTTGTTGCCCCCTCTGCTTTTCCCCTCATTTAAAAAAGATCTAATAGAACTGGAAAAAGTACATAAAAAATTTGATAAAGTATACCTGGAGCTATTTAACAGCTTATAAAACAAGATTTCTTATATCAGGATTTTTTCTTTCAAGGTAAGAGAAATGAAAAACAAATGCTAAAGTTCTGAAAAAATATGAATCGTATAGAGAACAGAGTGATTATCACTGTTTCTTACAATTAAAGCTAAAGGACACTCAGTAAAAACAAGCATCAGACATATAACAAGGACATATAATTTCACAAAGTACAATACCACTGTAAAATTCCTTGCTAGAGGATATTGGGGGTTCTGAGATGTGCTAGAGAAGGCCATAGCAAGTTCATGAAGTATATATTTCTCAAAAGCTATTAAATATAGCGGGGAAAATGCAACTCCTGGCTTCAGGTGTCCTTAAACCACTGTGTTGCAAGAGTTGGAGTGGTATGCTAGGGAAAGCACCACTCTGTACTCGCTCAGGTCTTTTGTTTTTCACTTCAGTATCTTTTCATGGCCCTTAGCTGAATCCTGGGCTAAATGCTGCTTCCTGAAAGAATATATGTGTTCTTATAGAGGGGGAACAAACTTGTATCTAAATATGACAAAGCATCCCCAGATTTAACAAGCACGTTTTATAAAACTTCTGTCTGGTGTTTTCTGATTTCTTCCACATGAACTTTATGCCTGAGCTAACTTTTCAATAATGGAATATCTTCTGTTATCTTTCCTTTCATCCTCTATTCTCCAAGTTTTATCTGTAAACATGTGTCCTCTGCTTTTTTATTTGTAAAGTATTTAATTTTGCAAGCCTACTTGGAACAATTGCTTTTCTATGAGTGGCTGTTTGACCCAGCATGGCCTTGTATGCAGAAATGGCATTTTTATACAGCTTTCTGCAGTGCTTTGTAGGTAGAAGTTTTAGAATAAACTCCAAAGTGTTGTGTATAATCTTTTCAGTTTAACTTTTGCACAGCTAAGTTATTGGAACTTGTATCATAAAATCAAAGAGAATATAGAAGATTATTTTAGAAATGTTTGTGCTGTACAGCTTCTTAAAAACTGGGTCATAGAATATGTGATTGCTTCAGTAACAGAATGAGCTTTATATAACTCATGACATGGAAAGGATGATCAGTTAATTTTTGCTTTAGGAATTTCATGCAGAAACTATTATTGAAGTCTAAAATATTCCATGTGGTTTATACCCTCTACTAGGCACACTACTAGGCACTAAATATATCCTTTTAAAAAACCTACCAGTGCACAGAGGGTTGATTTCAACTGACTGCTTTTAAAAGGGAGGTTCTTGCTATAGAGACCGCACTGCTGCAGTTAAGAATGAGGGGGTTGTCCAATGCATTTATAAAGGACTGTGAATTACCTTGTATTCTCCCCATGAAACCCAAACTTCTAAATAAATCCAAATCCTTTCTTGCTCTGCTGCTACTGCCATATAAAAACTATTAAAAAATTATATATAGTTTCAGGTAACGTGTTTTTATAGGGAGAGAATATAGGCCCTTTTAATGTAACTTTCAGCTGAACTGATTATTCTAGCTTCAGAAGCCGCTTTCCTCAAGCTTTAGAGCCAACAAGGCTAACTCAGTACCTCTTTAATTCCAGGTCTGTTCCAACACCTATTCTTTGGATCATACTGCTGTAATTCTTTTTACTTTCTACATGCATTCCTCCACTGGATGACAAAATGATATGCTGACTTCAACACTCAAAATAAATGTTGCTGTTGCAGAAAATGAGGGACGGTATTTGAGACTTATAAAAGTAGATTGCAGGAAGTATAAAACAGGTTTTGAATAACTTGGAGGGATTACAGATCATCTGGACTACAGAGAACTGGCTACCATAATTTAGAAATGACTGAAGATTTAAGAACCCAGCTATATTCTTCAGTATAATCGGGTAAATAGCTACTGGGGATGAAAGAGTTGTGCACCACCACAGCCACCACAAAGAACTAAAACCGATGAGGAAATCAGTAAACTTTCCTTAAATTTGTTCTCCTAGAAATTTTGCATAAAATTTCCTTATTCTGTCCCTGATCTAAGACTTACAGCTATCTACAGGCAAAGATGTATTTAGGATGGAAAGTGTTTTGGACCTGCTGAACTGAAGACTAAAAACAAGCAAGTTTCACTTACACAGGAAAGGAAATATCTAGTTTTGCCTGTGGTATTTTATTCAGCAGGTATTTCCCTCAAAGTTTACATATAAGTATCCATATTTGCTTCTGATCTCAGATACAGGAAGAGCTCATCTGGCATGTTCTAATTTGTTGCATTATGAGAACTAAAATCCCAACAAGTCTGTAAATCTGACAAAGCAGCAACTCTTCAGGATTGGAGAATTTTTTCCTCTCAGCTTTTTCTGGCTTTTAACAAATAAATTGATCTCTCTCTTGACGTTCCAAACTAAGATCATCTACGCTAAGTGCTCTAGGTGAACTTCCTTGAGGGAAGGAAAAGATGCTGCTCTAATAAGTGAACACTCACACTGGCTAATGACACTGGTAACAGTATTCTGCAATGATTACCACAACAGTAAACCTGCACACGTGCGCTTCCTAACCAGCACATCCTTTTCAAGGGAAAGTGTGGGTGCATTTATCATTCACTGAAAGATTCAGAGTGGTTACACTGATTTATTTGTAAAATGCTGTGACTAATGAATTAGTGTACAGAGGTGTTGGTGTTAGGATAGAAGTGGGAGGGAAATGCAATGACAATTCAAGAAATGCACTTACATTATTAGCATTTTCTGCATTTATCAGGGTAGGCCTGCTTTCTATAAGCTTCCTTTTCTTCCAGCTGGCATCAAACACTAAATATTAACCTTATCTTTCTGGGGTTTAGGACCACTGACAAATATGTCTCAAATTAAACTGCAGAATGAGGCATCCCTGGCAGCAGTGGCTGATTATTAATATTGTGAACCTGCACAAGGCTTTCGGGGAGATGCTCCTGCAGGGCTGCATTGTGCTACAGGGAAGAGATAAACCTGCCACTTCTGAAGAGCTTTTGATCACTGTGTCCAGCCTTGCAGCTTCCTAAGCACCATCTCTTTTAATTTGTCTTTCCATTCAGCCTGAGGAGTTGGTACATATTATTATTCTGTGCCCTAATGCTGAACAAGTAACAGGCATTTTTGCTGTATCTGCTTAGACTCTAATCTCCATTTTTGTTTCTTTATAAATAGCAAATGAGTTTTCTAGAAGAGCAGGAAAGGGTTGTTGGTTTGGGGTTTTTTTTGCCTCAAGCAATGAAGATGCATTCTTACAGCAATGTAGACATTATTATGGTCTGAGTTGGGTCTTCAGATATCTTCCTATCTCACCCTCCCTCTGTGAGACACCATTAATGAACTCTTTATTTATGCTCTTGCTCTAGAGAGGTGTTGACATTTAATTTTCATCTCTTCTTATTTTTTCCACAAGGTGTAAGAAGGTGGAGAGGAGAGCTGCCAGTGGTATAGCTGAGGAAGCTGAAGCAGGGAAGGCTCGAGGCTTTTTAAAGATTGATGTTGTATCCAGACAGTAGAGATGCAGGGGCCAAGCAGCCCAGGCTGGCCTGGGGCCTGGCTGGGAGGAGGTCACAGCCTGCCCTGGGGCTGCCTCAGCACAGGCCGGCCTGGCAGCTGCTGCCTCACCCTGCCCACCACCCCTCTGTCTAGGGCAGACTGGGGAGCTGCAGCCGGGCGGCCGCCTCACCCCGCTTGCCTGCCCCGCAGGCAGCCCGCTGCTTGCTCCGGGCAGTCAGCTCAGGCCTGCTCCAAGGGCAAGGGGTGGGACTGAACTCGGCAGCTTCCCATGAAAAAGGAGCAGCCCCCGAAAAGGCCTTATAGCTCTTCTCTCAGCAGCCTGATCGGAGGGTAAAGGCTGAGACGGATCAGAGCTGACCTGAGCAGGGGGCCACACAGCTGGGGTGGGGGCTGCAGAGCCTGTTGGTGACTCAAGGCCCTGACACCCCTGGCCCCAAACACGCTCACCCTGTGCCAGATGTGCTCCGTGCTTGCTAAGCAAAGATGCACCCGAGGTACAGAGTGGGGAGGGATGTGTGGCTTACCCTGTCAGCCCAGCGTGCTGCTCCCAGGGAGGGGCCAGCAGTGTCTGAGCTGTGCAGGCAGGAGGTGACAGCCTGCTGCTGGGCCAGGGGCAGCCCGAGAGATGCAGAGCAAGACTCAGGTTTCATATAATACCCCTATGGTGAAAGTCAGTTCTTAGTGCTTTTAATAGTAGTTGCTGTTGCATCTGGGTGGAACTGCAGCATCACTGCCATGATTGCTGCTTCTCACTAAAACACAGGCTCCTTAACAACCAAAGCAGAGGAGGCTAAGAAGCTGAAATGCCAGTTGTTTATAAAAAGGGCCACAGCTAGAAACAACCTTTTCAATGTGTTGGACGTAAGGATGTTGCTTTGCAACTATTTCCAGAACTAGCAGCCAACTTTGAAGGACTACTTAAAAGTCAAGTAGCATAACATATAAGCTGACTGTCACTCACTGATTTTCAAATTGCACTAGGCCAAAAAAGGCAATTTACAGGAAATACTTGGCCATACTGCACTGGAATGGCAAATAGGTGGCAGTAGGACATACCAAAAGTAGTACACCTCACTGTGCCTTGGTTAGGTCAGTGTTGTATAAATAAGCCTGCTGGGTCCCCAGTGTCACCAGAAGAGATATGCCTGTGTTAGTGAGCTTCAAAGCATTTATAATCTTATAAAGATTCAGATTAAAAAAGTGAATGTGAAAGTTAACTTTTATAGCTTCTCTGTGGTGTTGTGGCTAGTAGAAAAGCCCCACGTGGCTGAATATCTGGGGAGACTTGGGGAGTGTGTCACCCATCAGTCTTACTTGACAAATACTATGGTTTAAATGAAGATCCACAGTACATTTAAAAAAAAATAAGATAAAGTATAAGCAAGGAAAAGGAAACTGTGTTAATTCTTTTATCACATGTGCCGTGGGGCCTGTTACAAACTTTTCTGACTTCAGCTACCCGTACAGTAAGAAATCTGATTTCTTGTTTGTGGACTGAGGCCAAACAATGATGTTTTACCATGAAGTTTTCACAGTGGCATAGACAGGTGCTCACAGTAGAGCCAATCAATGTTTATAACACAAACAAAGTTCCACCTCAATGCCCAGTCCTTTTGCCCCTGGGTTTGGTTTTAAACACATGACCTACCTATCCTTTGTCCTCACTACATGCATTGTTATTTAATTGTGCAGTGCCTCTATATGTGTCAGGATTAATATTCATAACATGCTCCAGGCAAATTAGATAGCCATGTTGCCAAATTGTAACGCCTGACTTCTTCACCACCATTAAAAATGAATACTGAGTACTCAAGATTTGAGTCTCCTGAGCTCCTGCTTTAAAGTAACAGTATGAACCACCAATTAATGAGTACAAACATTAAGTTTCTGACACACACAGCATATCAACGGTCATCACCTCGTTATTTTGTTATTCCCCTGGTACTACCCTTGTCCCTTCAAACCCTATAAAATGAAGGCTGCTTGACCAAGATAATTGCTGTTGAACAATGCTGTTTTATTAACATGCACATCAGCACCACAATCCAGTCCTGCTGGGGCCTTGCTGCAGTGCATATGAGAGGTATGCAGAGCAGCAGAGAAAAATCCTTAAGGACTTAGATGCCAGCTTGCTTTCTGCCTTTTTTCCTCTTTTTTTTTTGTTTGAGAACATATCAGAACTCTTCAGTTTACCAAGTAAATATGAAGCCCTCAAGAGTATAAACTAGGGGTCAAAGTAGACTTTGACACTAAGATTATAGAAAGGATTTTCTCTTCTGCAGATTTTCTCATCCGTGCATATTAGAGAACAGACAATTTTTTCTCTGCCATTGGCAAAGAAATCCACCCTGCTTAATCGTATTATTATCCCGTGACTCAGCAATAGTTGTGCTATTGTATCTCAGTATACTGTTTGACATTGACTGCTTAATCTCCAGCACAAAATTTTAGTAAGGCTGGTAAGGTCAGTCATTACTAAATGAATAGCATTTTCTTACAAGTCTGAAACGATCTCTCTTGATGGGGCAAGAGAAAGAGTTGGAGCAAGAAAATAGGTTATTTTTATATTCTTGTGAAGGGCTTCCTCAACTTACAGGTGCCTTGCAGGAGCTTCTTGTCACAAATTTTTGATAAGAGCTGTAGTCTGGAAAAATAATCACAGCCTTATTTTTTGATATTTCTTTCAGATAGCAGTAGTCTGTAGTATTAAACAGCCATATATTCATGTCAGTATGTTAAATAAATTTTTAAAAGCATAAATTTAAAAGAGCTGTAATCAGGGCTGCAATCAGGAACACCGATAAACAATTATTCTGCAATAATCAGATTGCGGTAAAGCCTGCACTGGCTTTTACTGCAGGATCTCTCATGCAGATCATACTTAAATAAGAGGATTGATTAGTTATAATGGGGTAAGAATATCGATCTTATAGTGAATAATGAGAAAGAAAATGTATCCTAACATTGCTCTTTCATTCCATTTTGACCTTTGGCTCAAAATGACTGCAGATCATATAAGTTCACCTGGAAGTACCAAGAATTTTAAGTGTATGTAGGAGCTTTTTTTAATTAGACACTGATAAACTATGTAAATCTGGGATTTGGACATTTCAAAGTTCATATAAACTGAACTAAAAATTTGGAAACAATTAAGTTCAGAAGTTTTTGTCTGGTTTTTTCAGCTGAACTGTAGTTCTCATTTCATCTGAACTGCCCTATCGGTCTGTCGGGTCTTTTTAATACTGCACAGTGGAACAGAGAAGGTTGATCCAGGTATGTTATCAGAAGTATTATACATTACAATGGATACTTTTGCTTTCAGTTAGTATAATATTTCTCTTCTTCAAGGTTTCTCTCTGTAGTCAAATTTCTTAAAAGGTTTTTGACCAAATTTATGACTAAGCATAACATGATACACAGAGATACCTGGAAAAATCAGAAAAAATCTAAATTAAGATGGACAAAACAGATGTTATTACTGTGTTCCCTGCCCCCAGAAAGGGAAGAAAAACTATTTTGTAGAGAGACCAGCATGAACTTAGTGCCTAAAGAAAGGCAAAGGTTTATAAGATGCTTGTAAAGTTCAAGGCTAGAGAAACTCTTTGAAGACTGAAATTTGGATCTGGGCTCTGGATAGATAGGCAAAAAGAATTTGTGGAACTCAGCAATACTCTTTAAACACAAATTCACTTACTAGCAATGTAAAAAGTTCAAAAAGACACTTGAGTTACAGTTTACATTTATTTTAAAAGTTTGTAAGAAATGCAGGGACCTAAGGTTTAAAAGCAATTATTGTTAGAGCTATTTCACTTAATCTAGTCCACTTAATCACAGCCAGGAAGAGTTATTGATTATAGCAAACTATGGTTTGCCAGCACAGTTTTTTCACTTGTGCTGAACCTCTGGTAGGCAGCAGTTTCTGTTTTCACACTGTGCATTCCAGCCATTTCAGAGCAGAACAGAGCAAGGATTTCCTAGTGGACTTATATAACTTCCTTAATATTTTATATAAGCTAACATAAATTGAGTCTTCCACTTATTTTTAGTGTGTAAAGGGTATTCTGAAATGTCAGTCTCTTTTGATTGCTTAGAAAACTTCTAGTCTTTTCATAACCAGTGTGTATTAATTTCTTTTTTATCTTGGAGGATCTTCTATCTTTTACAGATGTTCATTTCCCTTACCATGGTTCCATTAAAGAGCTGTACGGAACTGCCAGCCTGTAGCTCCCAGTAATCAGTTTGGCTCTTTCTCTGCTTCTAGCTGGCAGAAGAAATACCATTGTATTTGTATTACTTAATCCTTTAGTGTCGTGTTTTTGTTTGTGTAAGAATTTCCAGTTTCTTCATGGTACTCAGAGTGCTCCTAACTCTGCGTGTACATGGGTTGTTTAGGTTTTGGCTAAGCTGATCACAAAATTTCACTGCAAAAGCTGAAAGGGAAACTATAGGCGACAGTTAGTCCTGTAGCTGGTTTGATAATTCTCAGTAACTCCAAAGCTAATCCAGCCAGTACTTGCAAGTAGTCACAGTGTAAGTTATTCAGTTCAGAGTAACTGTCAGGAGGCGCTGGTGGATGCACAGGAACAGAAGATGAACAACAAGTATTTGGAAACCGTGCTGTAGACAACAGGCAAGGGAGCTCTGGGTAAAGCTCCTTCTAGTGGCATGACAATTAAGCTGCAAAGTTTATAGTTTAGGCATAGGTATGTAATTTGTCTCATGTTTCGTTAATGGAATCTGATTCGCTTTTCTGACCAAAAGACATATAAATAGGGTGTACTGATAAAGAGGTAAAGACTTCCTGAAGGAGGGCAGACCTCAGAGGAAAAAAGGCATACTGAGTCTTGCACTTTATATACTTGCCCAAACCTGATAGAATATCATTGATGTTAACTGATCTGCGAGGCTCACTCTGGGGTCAGCCTTAAAATTTTCTGCTGATGGTGTCCATCTAATTTAGTAGAATTATTTGAACTTATCATTAACAGGATTCTAATTATAAGACTTCTCATAGCGAAACACGCAGCTTTCTCAGGTCATGAGTAGTCAGCTTGTGCATGTGGCGTAATTCCATCTGCAACGCTATATGCAGTAATCAGATTGTCAGATGCACTAGAAGTGCTGAGTCCACAAAAACTAGATTCAGATACTGGAAGGTTCTGACTATGTTCCCTTATATTACCTTTTGTTTTCCCTATCTTTTATGTTTTATTTCGTGTGCTAAAATGCTTTTTTTTTTTCATGATGAGAACACTATCAAAAAGGATGTAATTTATTTAAACTTAAATTCTTAATTTACTAAGTATTTATATTATAGTATGGAAATGTAGAGCTATGGAAAAAAATTGTAGCTGATTAGCATTCCAATAAGAACCATAGCTGTATTCTATTCTGTAAGGTGTGAAATTCTGGTTTGCTCTGCCCCAAAATAAACTGAAAAATTATGTACAGATGGTCCTGATGTGTGAAGCTAACTAGTCTGTGAAAAGGAATGGAAAATCTTTCATTAATTATGGAAATGACTTTGCCAAGGTAGAGAAATATAGCTGATGCAACCTTAAGAATAAAAGAAACCCACCAGTTCAAGACACTTTTGGAAGTAATTTTTTAATATGTCTAGTCCAGAAGTCCTAAATACCTCTTAGATTCATGTTTACCTTGATATGAAAACAAACAAACTAACCAAAAAAATCCCCAAAACAACTTACAGTGAGTTCAGGGATAGAGTCTTGGGAGTTCTGTAAAATATTATTTGAAAGGTGTATTAGCTAAAATTTTAGTAATAGAAGATTGCAATTTAGACAGTATAGACTTTCAAGCTTTTTTCTTAAGCTCTAAAAAGTTAAGAATCTAACGAAAGACAAAATAATGTTGTTAACGATGGATATGACATAGAAAAATTAATGGATAAGTTGTGGGGTTACAGTGTGAATAAAGTACCAGTTCTGAATGATAAAGGAACACAAACACTTAGAAAATTGCCCAAATTCATAATATGTGGGCTTTGTACCTGGAACATATGTTAATTTCCTCCTTGATGGCTTAAAATTAGTGGCCAGTTTAGTTTATTTCTCTGCAACCACCTCCTTACTTCAACAATTCAGCCTATGAAAGAAAAGCCATTAGTAAGTACTGTTGGTTAAATGCAAACAAATGCTTCTTTATGCTGCTTAATATGCACTTTTAAGCAATTAGAATGCTTCTGGAACTGTAGGAAAGTTTAAATTGCTGGTTAGATAACAAACAAAAATCTCAGAGTAGTATGTGGTCTTCAAGAAGGCCACATCAAAACCTACATGGATTCTACATGGGATGAAAACCTAAATAGATTTTTAGATTTACAAAAAAGTGAGCACTTTGGAACGTAGATTGACCGCAGGATTAGGTTCTGGTATTTGAATATTATTGCTGGGCTTTGAAATGCAAAGGGTGCAGATAAACAGTTCTGGAGTCTGACTTACATCATGTAAACATGTTTATGTATTTGTGGATAGCTTTTGCACCTCACCAATTGCCAATGGGGGTTTTGATATATGAGTTTGTAGTACACAGATCTTGTATGGAAAGGTCTTTCTCAGGCTTTTCCCATGGTAACTCCCTATTGGTTATGAAACTTTTCATTAATAGTTTGCTTCACGTGAAAAAGTCTGCTGACTACAAATTTACTGCTGTGTATTTGCACCTTGCTGCCTGTATGTATTCATTTAGTCCCTGGAACAGTCGGATTCTGATCCATAGCTGAATCTCCCAAGCAGTACAAATAAATAAAAAATAATGCTTTTATTATTTTATTCTATATATAAACGTACCATTGAGGATAATGTTATAGTAGTGTCATCGTTATTATTTGTGTCAGAATCTGAAAGGCATTAGGAGGATTTAAATAACATTTCTTACAATGTTTACTGATCTGTGGGCTTTTTAAGACCCTGTATACTCATAGTATGAAAGAGAAAATTATGGCACTAAAACAAATCAGATAATTGGGAAATTCTGGCCATTTGGGGGAGTGAAGCAAAATTCATATTTTTGTCAAGGAAAGGCTTTCACAGTTTTGGTATTTATGTTTGGTATTAACTTCAGTATTTACACTGGGAACATAAACGAGTGCATCCAGGTCATTGTGTAAGAAACTTGCAGAGTCAGCAAACAGGGAACTATGTCTTATATATCAATGAAAATCTTGCTTCAGTTAAGGTAGAAAAGGATCAGAGAAGAGCCAGTTGTTATTTGAGATCCTTTTGACCGGTGGTGCTTAAAGGAACAGAACATGGAAGTTAGGTCTCTTATTTGTAAGTACATACCATTCTTGATGGAAAGCAAAAGAACAAGGTCCACTGATTCATATGCTAAGTATCTAAGAAAATAAAAAGTAATTGTTTTAAGAAAATAATAAACTTTAAGGTCTTCAGGTGCCTGGGGAAGGTGTGTCCTTAAGTAACTTAAGTGCTTTCAGCAATTTCTATATCAAGACTACTTACAGCAAATTAGTCTAAAAAATGATTCTCTACTTAATGGTAACCTAAATAAGGATAGAATAAGTAACAGAATAAGTAAAATTATTCAGCACCTGAAACACTTTAGAGAGTATCTTTAAAAATGCATGTAATATCTGCTAGAAAATTCATATAATGAATACACTGGTGGAAATCATGGCCAGAACCCACTTGAATTTAATGATGAGGGTTTTCACTCCACATGATTCACTGTTAGGCCTGTCTGGCCTAACAGTGTCATGAAAGCGACATGAAAGTCTGGAGCTTTTACATACAGTAAACAGAATTTCTTTTTATTCTTCAGCTAGGTCAGTTCTTGGCTACAGGCTAAATGGGTTGGTGATGACCGTGTTGCTGTTGTACAGGGGAACCTACAGGTTGCTATATAGGCCCTTGACAGTGACTGAGCTTCTTGCCTTGTGATTTCGTGACCTACATCTAGGCAATAACCAAAAGTAGCCTTATTGGGTGGTAAATGGTCATCGAAGAAGGAACTTGTGATACTCTTGAGAAACAGGTAGGGCAGAGTTCACAGTCAGGTTCCCAAACAGATATGAGCTTACTCCTACAAAAGGAAAATCAACATGAGAAGAGGAGAAGATTGAAACAAGGCTTTTGTTTATCTGGGTGGTTAGAGACTGCGTGCAGAGTGGAAAAAAAAAGCCTGTTTGGATCTGGGAGGCTGGGTCAGGTGTAGAAGAGACATTTAATATTTGCAAAATTAATGTGAAAACTGAAAGAGCATAAAATACAGTGAAAGTATTGTATGTCTCATAGCATGCACGTGTACTTCTTTATGGGGAGGTGCGAATATTTCAAGATATCTAGGTTCTAGACTAGTAGTTCTTCCATGCTAGTAGGTTGATTTTTCCATCCACCAAAGCCTTTCTGAAGCCAAAACACTACAAGTATCTTATCCACAGAGCAGGATATTTAGTCTGGTGGAAGTCCAAAAAACAGTTTTAAAGCAATGATAATGTCGGGGCAGGTGGGGTGGAGGTATTCTTTTCCAACAAATATGAATTTCATGAATGGAATTTCCCCATCTAGTGACAGGTGTGACGTGAAGTTCTGAGTGGATATAAGGAGCAACTTTTTCCTCACGAGGGCAGTCAAGTAACAAAGCAGGTTGCCTGGAGGGGTTTTGCACTCTCTATCCTTGCAAGACCAGACTGGGTAAAACCTGAGCAACCTGGTCTGACCTTGGAGCTGCCTCTGCTTTGAGCAGGCCATTGGACTAAAGACCTCCTGAGGCCTCTTCCAACCCAATCCTGTGAAACTCAGACTAGAAAGAGGTGTATTTTTGACTGTAAATGAAGTTTGCCAAAGGAAGGAATTGTGAATTGTTGTAGTGGATTCTTCATTGCTGGATATTTTCAAATGAGGAGTTGGTTTTCATCTATAAGTCCCTCTAGTTTACATAGAAATCACTTCAGGAAACTCTTTTGGCCTATTTTATAATGAGGTTAGACTAAATGACTATAATATCATTTGTAACTCTATAAATGCCTGTTATTCCCACTGAATGCTTTTCTTCTAGAGTGGCTTTTTGTAACTTTGATTCTTGATTTCCCAAAGATATTTCAGCCTCCGTGTATTTTATATGCAAAAGACACATTACTATCTGACACTTATTCTGTGTACAGTTCGATAGAGATTAGGGAACAACTCACATGGAAAATGCACGAAATGTTACTGAAGCCAACTTGAATACAAATAATTCTCATCTGTGATTTGTTCTTCTGTATTTAAATTTACTACAGTGAGAAATGAAAATGTGACTAGCAGGGTGTGAAAGTAAGGCAAAGGGTGTTTCAAGCCAATGAATTAAGCTGAAGGACTTAGAGCATCCGCATGAAAAGCCACCCTTCAGATTCACTGGGGATTTTAATGCGGAATAAAGAACAGTCCTTGCTTGGAAAATAGCCTGACTGAATAGAATTATGAAATGAAATTAAATCCTTGGGTGCAAACTAAACTAGAATCATGATTCAGACTAAATTAATAATGACGTATTAACAAGCCTTAGGAAGATACATGGAGGAAAATTATAACCCAGATGTTAGCAAGGAAGCATGATTTAACAGATACAGAACCTGTCTGGTCATTGGATGGAAATGGGAATGCACTCTCAGTTTTGCCTCTGTCTGCATTTGTGAATGGGGCCTTTCTCCTGTCTTCCCTCTGTTACAGGCTGCTGATAAAAGAGTCTAGAAAGCTGTGTATCTGTGCCACGTCAACACAGTTGGTATTTTAGGGTAATGGCGGTAATAGTGTAGGACATAGAAAGTAATTTCATGTGGGAATGTCCAGTCCCACAAGATCCTCAGTTTTGCAGAGGTATTTGGTACCCCATGAAGATGAGCTGATACCTCTGTTCAGGATTGCTCTCTAGAGGACAGAATGACTGCAGTTTAACTGCTGTGAATAACATCTAAGTCCAGGCAGCCTTTAAAGTAAAAGCAAAAATGAATTTATTTTACTCAGGTGAAAAATTTACTGAAGCAGTAATGTTTAGAGACTGTGATGCAGAGGAATAAACAAACACTTACAGCTTTATGGTAGCTTGTAGCTTTTACTTTAAGATGTTTCCTCAGTTCCCTTCCATTACCTGATTGTCAAATTAAGCTAACTATAAAGATATTTCACACAGCTTTTCTGGGCTGGGATCCATTTTTTATTAAAGCCCCATTCTTAGACTTGTTACATCCAAAATAAATACCAACTTGAGATTATATAGTCCCTTTTACATTCCTTTTTCTTAGCTGTGTTTCTGTTTAGTACAAACTCACTCTTACGTCCCTGCTGATTGCAACTAATTCAATGGCACCCTGAATTTATCTCCTGCCTTTTAGATTTGAGTTCTGTCTGATACAGCTTCCCTGCTCTCATATATAGATCCCACTGGAATTCCTCACCAAGGCAAGAGCACTTGGTTTAATATCTGATTAATCTATAAACAAAACCACTTGCACAATGAAAATATGCCTTGGAAAGGTTGACTTGGATGCTTGGATGCTGTTTGTATCACATCTGGGTGTGTGGCAGTTTAGGCACATATGCAATTTAGAAAAAGGTTGGCTTAAAAACTATTTTATTATGTCAATATATAATTGAGCAGGATGCATGCAGATCATTTCAAGATATTCACAGGTTTTATTTATATTAACAGACTAGCTAAATTGACGATGCCAGAGTATTAGATGTATTTCTTGCTGGAACTAGGGCTAAGGCAGTGGTAAGGAATTACTGTTGCATAATTTTGGTAGTTTTCTCACTAAAGAGAAAGAGTTGGTGCTCTTTCATTAAATGTGAAATGAGTGATGAAACAATGGTGCTTCATCATGTGCTTATTGTAACGAGTAATGAATGATTGTAAACATGTGGGCATGTTCAATTGGAAGTTACAAAGAGAGCAAAATGAACCTATGCTGCTTTCCACTATTAACAACAGTTAAAATAACACAGAAGATGGTAATGGTTTTGGAACAACTGGCTGACTTGGCTGCATTGACTAAGGAAGGAAAATATCTTAAATCTGAGACGTGTCTTCAATACCTTCCTTTCATTAGGAGGCCTGTTAATTTTAAGAAATTCAGTTTCATATGACAGAGCATTTTATTAACAGCTAAAACAGGAAAGGACTAAGCCAGCATATCTTTTGGACCAGAGAGTTGTCCACACTGAATACTAACATATTCTGTCTTCTGCTTTGCACTACTGGGTTTGGAGCTTGGAAAACTGTGTGTTTGACTGGCAAATGAGGCATAGGAAGATTCAGTGAAAAAAAGATGGATGATCCACTGTGGCTAAATGGAACAAACTGATCACAGTTTGAACACAAACAATTACAAAAATTACTATAATTGTATTACTTTTGTCCCAGTTTCGATAATGGGACAATATTACTCTTCCTTTGTGCTTTCTTCCAGAGAGTTCCAAGATAGTTAGAAATCTATTATTTTGGTAAGAATTGCTATTGCAGATTTATTATTTGAACTCTAAGTATCTTAGAGTTAGAAAGAACGTAACATCAGCCAATTGATGTAAATTTTCCCTTTCTTTGTATTATATACAGAGATGTTTTAAAAGCCGAAGATAATCCAGCCGTATGGTCTCAGAAAAGACTGTGCTGATAATACTGCTTTATTTTACTGCATTTATTACACCAGGAGTCATTACCTAGGTCATAAACCCATTGCTAAATATTAACCTCTTTCATTACCTTTATTATGGTCTTACTCATACCCTGCTTATGAGTGCCCATTACCTCTGACCAGTCCCATTTCTTTTCTGTAAATCATGGTGATATCTAGGAGGTTATTAAGGTAAAATTCTTTTATTCATCAGAAAGTCAATTTTCATTTAGAAGGTATAACATCTATTGTTATAAAGTAATTTATCTTTAAAGGATGTCATCTGTCATTGTTAGCTTTTTGGCAACCCTAATACTATCAGCTATAAAGAATAAAATTTCTCTGATGGAAGAAACTGAATATTCCAATATAGCAAACTTCAAAATAGGTGCCCAGCAGATAGAAAAAATTCAGACAAGGCTAATTTTAATTTACATAATGGAAATTTTTGTACACATATAGTAGATCAATTTTTATCTGACTTTTCCTGGGATCATGTACTGCACAGAGGTTTTGTTTGTTCTGCTACATATCAAATGATATTTGCTACTCAAGTAGATAAAGTAGAATGTATAAATTAGACCAAAATAATTAGCAATACTTTTAAAATATTTCCTCCCCTCCAAGAAGTAATTTGACTTGGTTCTCAAAGAAACTGGAAGAAAATATCATGTCATACCTAGATATTCTTAATCTATTCATTACAGTCTATGGGGAATATATTTTTAGCAAAACATAAATGAAATAATTTCTTAGAAGTGGTTAACATTTATTTCATCTGGAACAAGCATTTGAGGTCTACAATGTGCAGGTGGAGATTTTGCAATTACTTTAAATTTTTTATTTTTTTTTTACTGAAAGAAAGAGGGCAGAAAAAAAGGAATCTACATCCTTGTGGGTACTGTTTCTTAAAGCTGTTTACAAGGTAAAATTGCAGCTCAGCTGGATACTCTCCAAGGGTGTCCTGCTTCTTGCATTTCTTTTTGCCTTATGGAGCACTTGACACTACACAAAAGTAGGGAACAAAGTAACACTGCAACAGGAGGGGAATTACTTACCACGTGTTCTCTTACGGCTATGTTTTTATCACTAAAACAGGAAAGAACTGAAGTCTTTATGCACCTGTCTGAGAAGGTTTCTAAACTTTCTAGAACCGTAGAAAGGATCTAACAAAAAATTTCTCAGATGGTTTTCAAAATACACTAATTCTGGAGGTTTTCACAAAAACATCTCTATCCCTTGTAAAGTCTAGACGTAACTTTGATACGTGGAAACATGAACTCACCAGGCATATTTTATAATGTGCAATAAATAATCAAAATGAGGTGGTTTCTGTGTTTGGAACTATGGGGTTTGCCCCTCCACTCATTAGCGGGTTTTTGCAACCTCAGACTCATACACAAGCTTATTATAGAATGGGAACATAAAACATAGCAGACTCTGGAATTATGCTAACAGTAATGAAATTTTGAGAAAGTACCACTGTCATTTTTCTTAGAATATTTTTACATTTATGAAATTAAAGTAAAAAGAAGGAAGAGAGCTTTCAAATGTGAATAAATTCAAAGGTCATATTCCATCCTGCTGCTAGAAACCAAGTGCCCTTTTCTGCTGTCTGTTGACTTTTAAGTTCTTGTTATTTCTCTTGGCAAATTCCATTTCAAATTCAGTTTCTGTTTTGCACAGCATTAAAAAATTGCACATGCTACGTGGCATAATGAACCATTATTGTAGTCCCGACTTCCTATTACAGGACTGAAAGTGAATTGAGGCAAGGCAAGCAGGAAGAAGTGATTATCATCTGATAGCTGCTAAAGGTCACAAATGACAGGACCACAGGCATTCCTTTCGTTAGAATAACATCACAGTTAACAAACTAGCAACTGCTTTGTTTTAGTGCTTGAAAGAAGTATAAAATTCAAGTGCATAATACCTTAAGGATAAGAAACAAGGTAGTTAATAGATATATGGGGCATGTCTGTGTTGATGTATACATATAGATTAGACTTTTGTTTAGCAGAACACTGAAGTGACTGCTTAAGCCTAAAACATGCTGAATTCTCATACAGACTTTCTGAGGCTAGTTGCTTCCCTAAAATTTTAGCCTGTATTTGAGCGTTGCCGAAACGTAAGCTAAATTTTCGTACGTTTTCTTGGAGCATTCTTTATGGTGTGGTGCACTATTTATTAAAAGCAGGATTATTATTACAGACATTTAAAATATTTATTTAATTCTTTCACGTAGCTATCTCTTTCCCCAGAAAGATTTATCTTCAGGACCTTAATAGAAAACACATAGAACAAATCAACTGCTTTATTTAAATAACAAAAAGAATATTCTGATACTTGTGAGACTTATTTCCCCATGTATTTTAATTGTGAAATTCATCAGAACTAACCCTTCCATGTAAATAACATAAAGGCATAAACTGGCAGGTGCTGAGAAAAAGTAGTCATTGAAAATGTAAACAAAATCAAAAAGCCGACACTTACTGGGTTATTTTTTTCATTTATGTGTTTCTCCAGCCTACCTGGTAACATCAAATCACCTTTTCAGAAAAGTTAATCAACATCTTTGTCATACTTTTTCTTCCTAACTCTTGATCCTGCACTTTTCTATTCTCCGGATTTTGGCTTTACCTTCTTTAAAGAGAAAAATAAAAAATTATTTCAAGGGTAATATAACAAATAAGTAACAACTCTTTCAGGGGGGACTGGTTTCATTTTATGTCTTGAGATCAAATTTAGAGGAAAATCACGTCCTAAAAATGGGTAACATAATGTTGTACATAATTTTATACCTGTGTGTCATGGTTTCAGCTGCGATAGAGTTAATTTTCTTCACTCTAGCTGGTATAGTGCTGTGCTTTGAAATTAGCATGGAAAAAAACCTGTTGAGATAACACACAGATGTTTAGGCTGTTGCTGGGCAGCGCTGATACTAGTCAAGGACATGTCTAGCTTCCCATGCTCTGCTGGGTGCACAAGAAGCCGGGAGGGGAGGGGGCACAGCTAAGAGAGTGGATTCAAACTGACCAAAGGGATATTCCATATCATGTAACGTCATGCCCAGTATGCTACCTGGGAGGGGCTGGCCGGGGGAGGGAGGGGAGCAATCGCGGCTCGGGGACGGGCAGCGTCGGTCGGCGGGTGGTGAGCGGTTGTATCGTTCGTGTTTCTGCGTTTTTGTTCCCTGTTTTCCCTTTCCTCCCTTTTCCCTTTTATTATATTAACCTTACTGTCATTATTATCATAATCATTTATCATCATCATTCTATTGTAGTTATTAAACTGTGCTTATCTCAACCCACAAGTTCTGTTGCTCGTCCGATTCTCTTCCCCATCCCACAGGGGTGGGGGGGGGGTGAGCGAGCGGCTGCGTGGTGTTCAGTTGCCAGCTGAGGCTGAACCACGACAGTCTATTTTTGGCGCCCAACGTGGGGCGAGAAGGGTTTGAGATAATAACAGTTGCTGGTCACAGCATTGATTAATCTGCTCGCAGTATTAGCTTGTCCAGTCTTTACCATGCTGATTGTAAAGTACATGTTAAAACTTGCTGTTGGTTCTGTCAGTTGGCTGTGCTCTGCAGTGATTAGAGATATTTTGCCTAGGAGACTTGTTATTAAAACACTGGCCTTGACTGTTATCAGTTATTTAGGTTTTGCATGGAAGCCGTTACTGTACTACAGCTACCACCTCATGGAGGCAATTAGCAATTATACCTCCTCCTCTGAGGAGTTTTTTATGGAGGAAATACAGAATGGCACCGTAGCTAATATCTTATGTAATGTCTCCTCCCTCCTTACAACAACTTTTCAGTATCTTGAACATCCTTGTGTAGTTAAGATACATCTGTTGATATTGCTTTGGCAAGTGGTATCAGATCTGTCTAAGGTTAGTAAGCAAGTTAAGAATATAATCCAGAGATCTGTCCCAAGGCTTGATAGCTATGCGTGGCAGGGTATGTGGGAAAGTATGGGCAAATGCCTAAGACGGTGGGCACCCCCCATGGTGTGGGACTTCACCCCTGAACAAGTGCAGAATCCTGAAAAATTAGTAGAACATTTGGAGGAAATATGTTGTCACCCTGGCAATTCCAGAGACATACAGATCACTGCCATGTGCTGGGGTCTGGCTTATGCCTATCGAGCCCTATTTAACACTATTCAGTACCCCCAAGGGAAAGAGAAAGGAACTACTCCGACCCCCGTGACAAGTACTGCGGCCACCCAAACCCTCACGACAGACACTGCAGCTACTCCAACCCCAGCGACAAGCACTGCGGCCACCCAAACCGCCGTGACAGAGACTGCAGTTACTCCAACCCCGGTGATGAGCACTGTGGCCACCCAACCTGCCGCGACAGAGACTGCAGCTACTCCAACCCCGGTGATGAGCACGGCGGCCACCCAACCCGCCGCAACAGAGAATGCAGTTACTCCAACCCCGGTGATGAGCACTGCGGCCACCCAACCCGTTGCGACAGATACTGCAGCTGCTCCAACCCCGGTGATGAGCACGGCGGCCACCCAACCCATTGCGACAGATACTGCAGCTGCTCCAACCCCGGTGATGAGCACGGCGGCCACTCAAACCCCCACGACAGGCACTGCAGCTACTCAAACCCCAGTGCCAAGCGTTGCAGCTGAACCAGAGGACCAACCTGTGCCAGTATCAGTCGCCCCTATACGCAAGAAGAAATCATGGAAGAGAAAGTCAACTCGTTTAGAAAGAGATTACGATGAACCAGGGCCATCACGAGAAGAGGAGGAGGAGGAGGAACCATGTGTACAAGAAACGGAAACTACCCGATCTCTATCCTTGAGTGAGTTGCGGGATATACGGAAAGATTTCGGGCGTCATTCAGGTGAGCACGTTATCACCTGGCTGCTCCGATGCTGGGATAATGGGGCCAGTAGTTTGGAATTAGAGGGGAAGGAAGCCAAACAACTGGGATCCCTCTCTAGGGAAGGGGGCATTGATAAAGCAATTGGAAAAGGAACACAAGCCCTCAGCCTCTGGAGGCGGCTCCTGGCCGCGGTGAGAGAGAGGTATCCCTTCAAAGAAGATATTGTATTTCGCCTAGGAAAATGGACGACCATGGAGAAAGGCGTTCAGCATCTAAGGGAATTAGCCGTGCTTGAGGTGGTTTATGGTGACCTGGACGATCAACGGTCCTCCAAAGATCCAGATGAAGCCGAGTGCACACGACCCATGTGGCGGAAGTTTGTACGGAGCGCACCATCCTCGTATGCAAACTCATTGGCAGTGATGTCCTGGAAAGATGACGAGACACCAACGGTGGCTGAGTTGATTGATAGACTCCGGGAATATGAAGCGAATCTCTCTTCCTCGCTCGTCTCTGCTGTTGAGAAACTGTCCCGAGAGTTCCAGCAACTCAAAGAAGATATGTCCTACTCCCCACCAGTACGGACCAGTATCTCAGCCATTAGGAGTAATCGTCCCTTGGCTCAAGAGAAGGGATACACACGACGGGGCACCCTATGGTTTTACCTGCGTGATCACGGAGAGGACATGAAGAAGTGGGATGGAAAACCTACCTCAGCCTTAGAGGCACGGGTACGTGAGCTGCAAGGGAGAACAATTACTCAGGGAAGTTTCTCCAGGAGAGCTGCTGCCCCAGTTTCCCGTAAGCAATTCTCTAGACAGAGGAGCAGAAGTGCTGATGGCCTGACTGATCTTAACAGAGACACCCGTGATTCATATCTACCGGAAGTGAGTGATGAATACTATGATCAGGACTAGGGGGGCCCTGCCTCCAGCCAGGTGGAGGAAAGGGATAACCGGGTTTACTGGACTGTGTGGATCCGATGGCCTGGCACATCTGACCCACAGGAATATAGAGCTTTAGTGGACACCGGTGCACAGTGTACCTTGATGCCATCAAACTATATAGGGGCGGAACCCATCAGCATTGCTGGAGTGACAGGGGGATCCCAAGAGCTAACTGTATTGGAGGCCGAAGTGAGCCTAACTGGCAATGAGTGGCAGAAGCACCCCATCGTGACTGGCCCCGAGGCTCCGTGCATCCTTGGCATAGACTATCTCAGGAGAGGGTATTTCAAGGACCCAAAAGGTTACAAGTGGGCTTTTGGTGTAGCTGCCTTGGAGACGGCGGAAATTAAACAGCTGTCTACTTTGCCTGGCCTCTCGAAGGACCCTTCTGTGGTGGGGTTGCTGAAGGTCAAAGAACAACAGGTGCCGATCGCCACCACAACAGTGCACCGACGGCAATATCGCACCAACAGAGACTCTCTGATCCCTATCCACGGGCTCATTCGTCGACTGGAGAGCCAAGGAGTCATCAGTAAAACCCACTCACCCTTTAACAGTCCCATATGGCCAGTCCGGAAGTCTAATGGAGAGTGGAGGCTAACGGTAGACTATCGTGGCCTGAATGAAGTCACTCCACCGTTGAGTGCTGCTGTGCCAGACATGCTAGAACTTCAATATGAACTGGAGTCCAAGGCAGCCAAGTGGTATGCCACAATCGATATCGCTAATGCATTCTTCTCAATCCCTCTGGCAGCAGAGTGCAGGCCACAGTTTGCTTTTACTTGGAGGGGGGTCCAGTACACCTGGAATCGACTGCCCCAGGGGTGGAAACACAGCCCTACCATTTGCCATGGACTGATCCATAATGCTTTGGAACAAGGTGGAGCTCCCGAACACCTACAATACATTGATGACATCATCGTGTGGGGCAATACAGCAGAAGAAGTTTTTGAGAAAGGGAAGGAAATAGTTCAAATCCTCCTGAAAGCTGGTTTCGCCATAAAACAAAGTAAAGTTAAGGGACCTGCACGAGAAATCCAGTTCTTAGGAATCAAATGGCAAGATGGTCGTCGTCAGATCCCCATGGATGTGATCAACAAAATAACAGCCATGTCTCCACCAACCAGCAAAAAGGAAACACAAGCTTTCTTGGGCGTTGTGGGTTTTTGGAGAATGCATATTCCACACTACAGCCTGATCGTAAGCCCCCTCCATCAAGTGACCCGGAAAAAGAATGATTTCAAATGGGGCCCTGAACAACAACAAGCCTTTGAACAGATTAAACGGGAAATAGTTCATGCAGTAGCTCTTGGGCCAGTCCGGACAGGACAAGATATTAAAAATGTGCTCTACACCGCAGCTGGGGAGAATGGCCCTACCTGGAGCCTCTGGCAGAAAACACCAGGGGAGACCCGAGGTCGACCCCTAGGGTTTTGGAGTCGGGGATACAGAGGGTCCGAAGCCCGCTATACTCCAACTGAAAAAGAGATATTGGCAGCATATGAAGGGGTTCGAGCTGCTTCAGAAGTGGTTGGTACTGAAGCACAGTTGCTCCTGGCACCCCGACTGCCAGTGCTGGGCTGGATGTTCAAAGGAAATGTCCCCTCTACACACCAAGACCCCGCGCAGGCTACCGAAGTGCAGGGCCAGCCCCAGGAGCATCCCGCAGCCTGCCAGGGCCATGGCGGGGCTGGGACGGCCGCCCCTGGCGCGCGGAGCCATCGCCGCCGCCGGGCCCGTCCCGCCAACGTGGTTCAGCCTCAGCTGGCAACTGAACACCACGCAGCCGCTCGCTCACCCCCCCCCCACCCCTGTGGGATGGGGAAGAGAATCGGACGAGCAACAGAACTTGTGGGTTGAGATAAGCACAGTTTAATAACTACAATAGAATGATGATGATAAATGATTATGATAATAATGACAGTAAGGTTAATATAATAAAAGGGAAAAGGGAGGAAAGGGAAAACAGGGAACAAAAACGCAGAAACACGAACGATACAACCGCTCACCACCCGCCGACCGACGCTGCCCGTCCCCGAGCCGCGATTGCTCCCCTCCCTCCCCCGGCCAGCCCCTCCCAGGTAGCATACTGGGCATGACGTTACATGATATGGAATATCCCTTTGGTCAGTTTGAATCCACTCTCTTAGCTGTGCCCCCTCCCCTCCCGGCTTCTTGTGCACCCAGCAGAGCATGGGAAGCTAGACATGTCCTTGACTAGTATCAGCGCTGCCCAGCAACAGCCTAAACATCTGTGTGTTATCTCAACAGGTTTTTTTCCATGCTAATTTCAAAGCACAGCACTATACCAGCTAGAGTGAAGAAAATTAACTCTATCGCAGCTGAAACCATGACACTGTGTCATGTTAGATCATGATTGTAGGGTACACCAGGTTAAATATAAACAGATTGAGGACCTCAGATGGGTGTGCTACTAGTTTTAGGAGCAGACAACTTATACTTGACAAGGTGAGATAGCAGCCACTCTACTGATATAGGTAATAGCCCTTGGGCAGCCCTTGAACAGCCCTTGCTGAAACTTTCCTGTGTAGCTCTAGGACTTTGAGCCAACAAAGCTCTGCCTACCTGCACTGTCCTTAGCTTGCAACTCAAAAATCTTGATTGACTTCTGAACTTTTCTAGCAAATCCAAACTGTTGACCTACATTCTCCTTTTTTCTAGCCAAATTTCCCCCCACCTCCTTTCCTGCAGGCCAAGCCCCCTCCAAAGTATCCGATCCTTGATAAACATCGTCAGTGAATACTTAGTGTGCCATGACAAGACACATTTCTAAACTGTTGCAAATACTGTTGATATTTTCATACTCTGCCTTGAAAATGGTATGCTTATGTTTTTGTTTGAAAAGTATTCCCAAAAAGCAGTTGAATATCTCCTGACATGACTCCCCACAGAGGGCACAGAATTGATTAGGATGGGATTCTAATTATATTTTGTTAGTGGCTCTCTGAATCTCCACTGAAACTAAAATTGAGTCCTCGCTAAGTAGGGTGAAACTTCAGCTCTTAAAATTGCATAACTGCAATCTCTTTCCCTGCCTTTAAATGAAAATTGATTTAATAATAATAAATGGAATTAATTTGAAAACTTTGGTTTGTACGCTATTACGTTATTGGAAGTAGCACAGGTGGCCTCTATCTCCCCACTGCCCTGCTTTTCCACTGCCCTTGTTGTGGCCTTACTGAACTAAGGATGTGATGTTAGTTCCTCAGCAAGTTGGCCAAAACAGCATGCTGACTTTTGGTTTCCAAAGGATAAAGATTTCTGCAGCAAAGCAACCACTAGAAAGCCAATTAAAATATTTTCCTGTGCCTGCTTCTTCTTTTCCTAAAATGATCTTATTTTTCTACTGTGCCCAAGCCTACCCTGAATCGCCGTATCTTTCTTTCAGGGAGGATTGAGGTTTCATTATTTTTTAAATTTTTTTTTCCTGATATATTAAGACACATCTTATATGACATATGTCTTATGAAGAGACAGACACATCTGTCTTTCCCAAATGGAAAATCACAATGATCCTTTTGAAAAAGAATGTGATGTTTTCTCTCTCCTTCTTCCTCCACCCTGCAACCCCACTGTGTTGTCAAAACTATTTGCCAAACACAGAGCTCAGACTGGCAGAGCTATTAGAATAATCACAAATACGTTTTTCTGAGAAAAGACCTGTCCTGATAGGTCTTAGCTTTTGTTAATGTTTCAGGGAAAATATTTCGTTTAAATATGTGAGGCACCTTCTCTTCAGCTAGAAATGATCTCTCTGTAGACTCTCTAAGGCTATGTTTGCTCATAGCCTCCTCCTATTCAGAGAAGCTTCGTTGTGCTATAGCTGTAATACAAAACACTAATGCAATATTTCAGCGTTATCAGACCTCCGGCATTTAATTTTGGTTTTGTTTGCTAGGCTTTTGTTTAAAGTGTTATATTTGATGTGAGGAGAGAGGAAAGAAAGGTCTTCAGGGCTGTTAAAATTCAGAACAGGGAAACAAATAACCACAATATAATAGAAAAGATACCTCTCCTTCAACCTTTAGTTTCATGCTTGTGTATCCATGAAAAGTCCATGTGGATATTATTTCTGTGGCTTTAGGCAGTCAGGTACTAAATTTCATTTGTGCATGAAAGTATGGACATGGCACTCTGGAGTGTTATGTTTTGTGAGAGGAAGGGAATCCAAAATGTTTTGAACTAAAATGTACAGTTGTGACAAGATGTCCAAATGGTTTCACAGGAATACTACGCAAGTAGTATATTGGATTTGATAAGTTCTGAGGGACTCAACCAGCATCAGTGCTAAGAGGAATTATTTTTACTTGTCTTATCATCCTATAGTTATGATCAGTCAATTTTACCAGCGAAGCACAGTTTATTCAGCATAGACTGAACACAGAATATTTTGTTCAGTTGTGTCAGTCTGACTTTTCTTCCTAGACCTGAACTTACAAAGCACTGGATTAATTTCTAATTACATATTTAACCTTTGGCAGAATGAAGATGGAATTGCAAAGCAGACTATGTAAAGATCTTTACTGAAGGCTAATTGCCTGTACCATATAACTTCCTGTTTTACTGTACCTTACATAGCTAACTTAAAATCTTAAACGATTGATGAACAAATAGAACGGTCTGGACAGCAGAGAGGATTGTTCAGTTTCTCTTCATTTAGTGAGGACAGTTAAGCTGACTTAGACTGCCTTATGCCTGCTGTTCAGTGGCGTTCACCCAAGCAGTAACAGAGAAACTTTCTGATGTTTGCTCAGCCACGTGGTCAAAGGAGAACCAATGTTATATCCAGACTAATGTTCCTTCAGATTTTGTCTGGAGAGGTAACCGTTGTTACGGTATGGCTGTAGATCACTATAGCCCATTTAGTGTTCAGGTGCAAAAATCTCTAGAAGTTACTAGCCTCATACCATGATGTTTTGATGTATACCTCTATCAACCTTTACCAATGAGTGCTTGTTCACTGCAGTGTTACACTTCATATGTTGTCAGGTCATTTATCATTTCCATTACCTAAATCAGGAGGTTTTGATTTATAATCTCTGATGTCCGTGAGAGACAATTAAGAAAAGCAAATCTACTGCTAATCTTGGGTAAAAATCTGCTTGTTACACCAATTTAAACATGACAGGAGTACATAATTGTGGGTTGAGTTTTTTCTTGTGTAAACCGATAGAATCAGGATCTGGGACCTTAAATATTTTATCATTTTCAGAGAATTTTCAACTGTAATTTCTGAAGCTCCTGTCTGCATAAACTAAAATTTAAGGTGAATCAATAAGACAGAGACCTGCCTAGTTCACCAAAGTTCTCAGATTAAAGAATTGGTACTCTTGCAAAAAATATTCTCCTTTTCAAGACTGGGATAAGTGATTGATTCAATGTGAAAATACTGTAGGTTATTTGACTAAATGTCAATCATGGGCTTGGAATTATTTTTGCAATGAAAAGCTTTCTTCAACAGAATATAGCCATTGAAAACACTATCCCAGAGCTCAAAAATCAGATATTTGATCAAGCAAAGATAAACATTCAAAAATTTACACACTGTTCAGCAATATAACATGTTGTCACAGGTACCAGTACAGAACATCAATTCTGAGAAAAGCAATAGCTCATCGAAAAACTAAACTCTGAAACCACTAGTAATGATGTCAGATTGTTATAGAGAAGTTTTATTATCTTTAATAGTCACTAGACACCGAGCATGAAATGATGTTGGCTACAGCCTGGGCTCAGCAGCTTATTCCATTTGTCATAAATTATAAATATGAGAAGTGGGGGCTAGTCCAGTATGACCAAGTTACTGGAGATAGCTTACTTAGGAGAGGATACTGAAAAGGGAGTTAGATGCATAATGCTTCGAGTAGGTGAGGGCTTTAAGGCAATATGAATGGAAATTAAAGCTAATTTAATGAAATGGAAGATCTTTTGTAAGGGCTCTTAAGTATGCAAGTGCTTGCTGGAAAAAGAAATAGCGCTCAGTGTATACTGAGGAGCCTGCATAATGTGTAGGAACTAATGTTTGCTAATGTATGTACTATACTTGCTTATATTTGAGTGTGAATACCAAAATATATAGACGTATTTATTCTTGCATTTCTGAAATGAAATCTGTTTATGCCTTGGCTTTAGAAAAAAAATCTTGTATGGGCTTTGAAAGTAGACAGTGCTTTTAGCCTGCTTACCAAAGGTGTCTGAGATACACCTTATCTATAAGGTCTCACAGTCCAATTTTAGGGTAGTTAACATCAGTAATCTAATCCTATTGTTGGGTAACCTGAAATTATTTTAACCTCTAATGTAACGTGGGATTTTTAAATGTTTCTAGGGTATGAAAGAAATAAATTCTATTTTGTTTTGTGACATAGCCTTCCTTTATTCTCTTCTGTTTTTACTTTTTCTGGTTTTCCTCATAAACATTAAGGTTTCATTTAAAACAAGCTTACCATTCCCCTATACATTTTGGTTTAGCCCTCAGGACAATTGTGCTGGAATGGCAATAGCTATGTTGTTTCTAAAAAAAAAACCAAAACCAATTAATCTAACCCTGACAGTCTTTACAAGCTTAAATTTTTGTAGTTATGACCAGATGTGGGACAGCAGCAGAAATGAGGGAGAAAGCTGTCTTACTTCTTTAAGGATTTTTTTTGTATTTCCTGTCTGGAAGAATTCTCAAGGTCTTGCATTCTTCTGATAAATAGGCTAATATGATCCCTTACTCTATGCATCACCTAATATCAGAAACATTCCTGTAAATATAGACACTTTAATAATTTTCAAGTGTTTTCCCAAGATAAATATTTCACTAAAATAAGTGGGGTGAGAGTGCATGCATGATGCCTTTGAGTGTGTGAAGATGCAATACTGCGAGCAAGATCAGTGGAGGATGTAGAACACAGGGACTAAAGAAGATGCAGTTGAGTCTGAGGTGGATCCAGTAGCTCCAATAAATGACAACAGTAAAGATGGTGGAAATTAACTTATGGAGTGGTCTATATGATTGAAGTCCTGTCAGTATCATAAGCTGAGAAAAATTTTACTCTGTGGTCTGATGACATGAGGTTGATGAGCCTGTAGTTTTTGTCCAGTGAAAAGCACAAGCACTCACTCAGGGGTAAAACTTTCTTATTTTACAGTACTGAAAAGGAAAAGAACAGGTTTGGGGAGGCCTTTTTACTATCATTGGTCTTCTTTTTCCTCATCCCTAAAAATGTGGTTTGTTTGTTTGTTTGTTTTTTCCCCATCTGGAATCCAACACATTTCTAACACATACAGATGGTGTGTGGGGTCTGGTGATTTAAAATGACCCAACATACCTGAAAGTATTAACATTCAGTCCACAAATTGAGTGGAGTTTTAGTATACATGTTTTAATGCTTCGGGCATCTTTAGGTTGACAAGTTTTGCAAAACGGTACATAGTATAACATCTGCTGATGAATTGTATTCTGATTAAAAAAAGTATTTTGCATCACAATCTAAGGCTGTGGTAACTGCCATGAGGTTTTGCATGAATTTTTGTAAAGATAATAATACTCCATCCTTCAGTCTGTTATGTAAAGGTGTAAACAATAGACTGCTGTGTTGAACACACTAAACAAAGTAATTAGTTATGTTACTAAAAGAATTAAACACAATGGATCTAGATACTTAGTTTGCATGGAGTGAAAAATCAAGAATTATTTTTTCATAGAATAGAAACTGGTTTTGTTGTTGCTTTTTAAATGTAATGGTTTGGTTTTGATTATGAAAAGCTTTCTATGGATTGTGATGATGGTGTTTTTGAAGGAATGCATTGATATAAAACTATACACTTAATGACAACTGTAAAACAATCTTACTAAATATAGATGCATTAGCAGAGTAATAAATTTCTTAAATTACAGGGCTATTGTTTTAAGTGATTAATATCAGTAAAATCTCATGTAACAGCTCAGTTTATCTGACTAAACTAGCTAATATTTATCCTTGCTGTCAGAGGTAAGCAAATCCAGTGCACTTAACACCCAAGGATTCTTCCTTCCCACTCTGCTAGAGCTGAGTTTATCAGATTCTGTGACTAGTCCCAGGTAGGTAGGTGGGAGGCCGCTATCATTTTGGTGTGCCCAGGTCCAGCCAGATGCAAGGTTCAGCATGAATTTGCAATAGGTGCACACACATGGGCACAACATCAAAACACAGGTGGCTGCACAGAAGCAGTATGCACAAAAATACACACTGCACAAGTAGCTTAATCTTGGGTCTACAGGTTGATAAGCAGAGGAACACCCTTTTCCTGGGCATCCCTGACCCTACTCACTGGCCAGTTCAAGCTGAATTTCACTCGAGTTCCAACACCTGCATACTGTGTGGTATCCCTGGTAGCTAGTCTCTATCCAGTTGCTGGTCCCTAGTCACTTACCCTTCGGACCCACAGTTCCTCATCACCGACTGGCACTCAGACCTCTTGTGCTACTTGCTGGCTTGTCAACCTTGCGGTTCAATAGTCTTTGCACACACAGGCTCAGAATAGAGAGTGTGCTCACACAGAAGCTAGTTAGAGGATTTAATAAAAATATGGGATAGTGATCAAATAGGGCTTGCTCAGACTAGTGTACTAACCAACACCTTGCTTAAGTACATTCAGCTGCTTTTGTTCCCCTTTCTATGTGTTTTCCCGTGCTTACTCCTTATTCACCTTTACCCCTCCTTTTCACCTCTTGTAGCCTTTTCGGTAACAACCCTCTTGGGTTGTGTGGCCTTCCAAGAGAAAATGCCTTTAACAGTCACCTTGGTGGGTGTCTGCCCCAAGGATAGTATAATTGTTCTCTGTTGGTGTACGACTAGCTGTTTCAGTGTTTTCCGGCTTCACTAGTTAGGCTGCTTTGTTATGTTCGTGTACTGATCTGCTCCTTGCTGGGTCGGTCTTTATTTTGGTTTTCCTTTAGATAGATAATCTAATGTTTGTCATCTATCACTAAAAATTATTATTTACTCACCTCCAAGTAAATAGTGTTTGTGTTTTGATAGTGTAAATAGAGATTCAGAAGTGGATGAACAGGCAGGAAAGAGGAAAAAAGATTTCCAGATATTTCAAAGTAATCTTTGAACCACGTGAAATAGTCAGCAAGTTCTTTTACCATTTCTAGTCTTATTATTGAAATGGTGGATCCTTTAAAATTACTAGACTAACTTTATCTTTAGAATAACTTTTGCAGGAATGCAGTTAAGGGCATAAAGCTAGATGACCCTGTCTGGGTCACTGCATCTTGCTAACACAGACAAGCATTCAACAAAGGCCTAGTTTAAAAGGTGTGGGGAGCCTAGCCCGGGAATGGCTAGCAGAAAGAGGGCATTGAAGTAGAAAAGCAGGCTCAGAGTTAGAGCAACCTTGGGCCCAGCTGTTGGTCGACAGAGGAGTGTGAGGTCAGCTGGTGTTTTACAAGGGAGTGTGAGCCCAGCTGCTGTTGACCGGTAAAGGAGTGTGAGAAACAAGTAACTGCTAATTGCAAGGCTGAACACAAGAGATAAGCATGGGAGGAGTTGGCATCTACCTCCCAGCCAAGGATGAGCTATGCTTTTGCAAATAGGTATGAGCTAATTTACGAACGGTATAAAAGATATTTGCTAATTGCCAATAAACGAGACTTGCTGATCATCATCGGATGGTGCCTGTCTTCCGCTGGTTTTCCGTCAAATGGTGACCCCGACGTGATACCACGGACGGTCCAGCGTAGGGTTCGGGTCCTGCAAGCAGAGGGACGGCAAAACAGACAGCGCAGCTGGTCTGCGTACCCTGGGCGACCACATAGGTGGGCTCAGTCTGCGTGCCCTGGGCGACCACATAGGTGGGCTCAGCCGATACGTGCTGCCGAGACCTTGGGAGCTGCAACGGCGCCGACGAGCACAATGGAGAGGCAAGCAGCATATGATTTCTTTACATCTCTTTTAGAGAGGCGTAACATTAAGGGTATAGATCTACGCAAAGAACTACCGTTGTTGATAAGCTGGGGATGCGAGAAGGGACACTTTGTAAACCCGCATACGGTGCATGAACTGGCAGAGTGGAGAAAGGTGGGGGATAGTTTGTGGGAGGCGGTGTTGGAGGATGATAAAGATAAAACTGCCAAGAAAATGAGTAAGCTATGGAAAGTAGTACATAATGAGTTATTGCAGATACAAGCAGAAAAGCGAGCTGTGCAGCAAGCTGTCTCAGCTCAAGAGCGAAATCGGAGCTACGGCTCAGACTGGGGACTTAGCACCCCGGGCCCGCCTGCGGTTTCAACTGTCTACCTGCCCCCTGGGCCGGCAGACCCCTCAAGCTTGCCCTCGCCACCCGCAACTCCCGCTACTGCGAATAACCAGCCCGCAGCGGTACCGGCTCCCGGCTTAGACCAGGAGCCGACTCTTGGAGCGGAATCTGACTTAGAGGAAGCTGTTGTACAGGAGCGGCAAGAGGCATGGGCAGCATTAGCGCGGGAGGGGGCAGAAAAGGGTGATCCTGAATTAGTTGAAGCCGGTGGTACTCTCGCTTTTCCGGTAATTTATAGACCGAATCCCGGGGGAGGACTGCAGGCGGAGATTACTGCGTTAGACTGGAAATTGTTGTCCCAATTACGGTCTACTGTTAGTCAGTTCGGAGTATCGAGTGAGCCTGTAAGACAAATGCTGGACTATCTGTTCACTGCACATGTCTTGTTGCCTGCCGATATCAAAGGGCTCACCAAGTTGATTTTTTCGCCACACCAAAGATTGCTGTGGGAGGCTCACTGGCAAGCTGAGGCACAGGCGTCAGCTGCAACCCAGAGGGCACCGGGAGACCCCCTTCAGGGCGTCACCTTGGATGAGCTGCTAGGGCTGGGAGCGTTCTTTAGAACGGAGGCACAGGTTTTATTGGGACCAGAGAAGCGTAGAGAAGCGATGAGGGTTGCTCGAGCAGCTATGACTAAGGTTAAGGATACCGGAGGGATCCCCTTTTATATGGGAATAAAACAAGGGAGAGAGGAACTGCTTGGAGGGTTTGTTGATAAAATAGCAGGGGCTATAAAGAAGGCTGGGGTGCAAGATTGGATGAAAGGGGTACTACTAAAACAGTGTCTGTTACAAAATGGTAACTCACGGACGAAAAATTTGATCAGTTCATTAGGAGTAGACTGGGGAGTAGCTGATTTGTTAGAAAAGGCAGCCAACACCCCCACCGGAGACCAGGTATTCTTAGTCGATGCTATTCAGCAGCTAGGGCTAGGGCTACAAAAACAAGCTGAAGCCTCTCGTGCTCAAGTGATGGCCGCCCTTGCACCTCTCCAATCGGCTGCCGTTAGTAACCCTTATTCCAATCCGCGGATCAAGTGTTTTCGCTGTGGAAGGGAAGGGCATGTGCGCCGACAGTGTACCGCGACTGGCGTTTGGTGTACGAAATGCCGCTCCGATAATCACAACACCTCCGCATGTCGTCGAAGGCCGGGAAACTCGGGACCCAGCGCGAGCCGCAGCAGCCGCGCGACGACACAAGTAGCTGCTGCAGCCCAGCCAGTTCGCTCCAACCTGCCACACGAGGAAGCCTCGGGTTGGACTTGGCAGCCTCAATAGACGTGATGCTTATGTCTACTGCGCCGACGAAAGTACCTACTGGAGTGAAAGGACCCCTCGTCATTAACGGCGGCGCAGTAGGTGGTCTTTTGTTGGGGCGATCATCTGCCTCTATGATGGGACTTTTTGTACTGCCGGGAGTTATTGATGCGGACTTTTCTGGCGAGCTAATGGCAATGGTATACACCCCGTTTCCACCCGTAAAAATATCTAAGGGACAACGCATCGCACAAGTGGTCCCCCTTCCGCAGATCGCCAGGGACATTGTTCCAGTTAACCCCGAGGAAAGAGGACAGAAAGGGTTTGGGTCAACCGGGGGACTGATGCTGTTAACGGTTGACCTTTCCAAGCGACCGAGAAAGACCATTCGTCTCTCCTATAAGAACCAAAAGGTTACCCTTGCCGGTCTGTTAGACACCGGAGCTGACACCAGCGTAATTGCCCCGGAGCAATGGCCCTCGAATTGGCCATTGTATGCTGCTACTAACACAATCACTGGGGTTGGGGGCATGACATTAGCAAGCCGCTCGCCGACAGTCACCGTCGAGATTGATAATCGAATAATGACTGCCGTGTTTTCAATAATTTCACTGCCGCCAGCCGTACAATGTCTCATTGGCCGCGATATCCTCGCACAGATGGGGGTTGTGCTCACTAACGAGTCCCCTTTGGCGTGAGGGCCGTTGCTTGGACTTTCCCCCTCTCCCTCAACTGGAGATTATCGGAACCAGTGTGGGTTAAGCAATGGCCATTAAAAGGGGAAAGCTTGCAACAAGCCCATCATCTCGTTAATGAGCAGCTCCAGCAAGGGCACTTGAAGTTGTCTACAAGCCCTTGGAATACCCCTATATTTGTGATAAAAAAAAAATCTGGAAAATTTCGCCTTTTACACGACCTCCGTGCTGTTAACAAGCAAATGGAGCCCATGGGCGCGTTGCAACCCGGACTGCCAAATCCTGCAATGTTGCCCCAGCATTGGCCTTTGCTGATAATCGACTTAAAGGATTGCTTTTTTACCATTAAATTGCACCCGCAAGACACGCAACGATTTGCGTTTACGCTACCTGCTTTGAACTGAGAAGGCCCCGATAAGCGGTTTGAATGGACTGTTTTGCCGCAAGGTATGAAAAATAGCCCCACCTTGTGTCAACTCTTTGTCGATGTGGCCTTGCAACCTCTCAGAAAGGCATGGCCCCACACAGTGATTTATCACTATATGGACGACATTCTGTTTGCACAAGACCGTCCATTTAGTGCGCGCCAGATACAAATGATTGAGCGGACGCTAAAACACCACGCTCTCGTCATCGCCCCAGAAAAAATTCAACGTACTGCGCCATGGAAGTATTTAGGATGGACAATCACTGAAAAGTTGATCACGCCGCAAAAGCTGTGTTTAGACATGAAGATATGCACCCTCTATGATGCCCAGCGTCTTTTAGGGGACCTACAATGGCTCCGCCCCATCGTCGGTTTTCCCAATGAGTTGCTAACTCCCCTGCGGCCCCTCCTTCGGGGCACCGACCCCGCGCAGACAGTATCTCTCACGGAGGAGCAACGCTCGGCCCTGTCCCAGCTCCTTGACTGCATCACGAACGGACACGTCTGACGACGACATCCCGACCTCCCTATCCACCTCACGATCTGGTTTGGGTCAGAGCATCTACTCGGCGCCCTCACTCAGTCTACAACAGAAACAGGGGAGGAATGGGTGCTAGAGTGGATAGCCCCGCCTATGCACCAGCGAAAAACACTAGTGCAGAAAATTGAAGCTCTGAGCGCGCTGGTCAAAAAGGGGCGGGAGCGCGTGATTCAGGTTACTGGGGCCGAACCAGCAGTGATTCATCTCCCCATCCAAAAAGAAGCGTTACAATGGTATATTAGTAATAGCCCAGAGTTACAGGAAGCATTGTTAGAATCCGACAGTGACATCGCCACAACTAAATCCCTGTCTCCAGTGATGAGATGGTTCGACACCCAGAACTGGATCGTCAAGCCATTGCGGGAGGACTCGCCCATAGCAGGGGCGATAACGGCGTATACGGACGCCGGAAAGAAGTCTAGAACAGCGGCAGTTACGTGGCATCAACACGGCTCTTGGCAGCATCAAATCCTGCAGGCTGCTGCGACAGACAGCCTCCAGACCTTAGAGCTTTTGGCTGTGAGCTGGGCCCTGGGACATTTTGACGCCCCCCTGAACATTGTAACCGATTCATTATATGTAACGGGAGTTGTTCAGCGAATAGAAGATGCAGCTATCAAACAGCTACAGAATCAGAGACTGTTTGAACTGTTCACGAAGCTGCAGCGCACGATCAAAACAAGGAGGCATCCGTATTCCATCATCCACATCAGAAGCCACAAATGGGACGTGGGTCTTGGAGAAGGAAACGCTAGAGCTGACAAGCTAGTGTCAGCGATGCAGACCGCCCCGGTGCCCCAACTTGTGCTGGCCAGAGAGTCGCATGCGATCTTTCACCAGAATGCTAAGGGCCTTCAAAGAGACTTTCGTATATCGCATATCGAAGCCACCAACCTAGTGAGGATGTGCCCTGTTTGCAGTCATCATAATGGGGGTCTAGGCATAGGTGTGGGGGTGAATGCCAGGGGGTTGGAGAGCAACGAGGTGTGGCAAATGGATGTTACTCATATAAGCAGCTTTGGGCGTCTCAGATATGTACATGTTACCGTTGATACGTATAGCAAATATATTTGGGCCACGCTGCAGACAGGAGAAAGGGCCTCTCATGTAGTCAGACACTTAACGACGTGTTTCGCGGTGATGGGAGTGTGTAAGCGCTTAAAGACAGATCGGGGACCAGCCTATGTCAGCAAACGAGTACAGTCCTTCTTGGGACAGTGGTCAGTACAACACATTGCAGGTATCCCTCACAACCCAACGGGTCAAGCAATAGTGGAACGAGCTAATGGGTTGCTGAAAACCTATGTTCAAAAGTATGCAGATATAAAAGACCCGCAAGAGCGGCTGGTAAAAGCACTGTTTGTGCTAAATTATTTGTGTGTATTTGGCTCTGAGGGAGTGCCTGCTGTCATCGTTCACTATAGACAGAAAAAGGACGAGCGGGAGTTACCCCGCGTTTGGGTCAAATACAAAGACCCGAGTACGGGTCTATGGTCAGGGCCTGTGGAGGTTTTATATTGGGGGAGGGGGTATCTCTGTGTTTCTACCCCTACAGGGCCGCAATGGATTCCAGCTAGATGTGCCAGACCCGCCGCCTCCCCCACACAGTGCGACGCAAAACAGCTGCCCACCGCGGCACCAGCCGAAGCGGCACCCGAACGGCTGGGATCAGCGGAAGGAACCCCAGAGGAGCGCTGTGCAGCACTCACCACTGAATAACCACGGTCCAGGAGGAACAAAGGTCCCAGAGGGTGCATAGCACCCGAGATCTGGTCTGTTTTCTGCTGAGACTTCAAGGCGGACTGATAATGAACTCTGCCGAACAGAAATTATGGGTATTAGCCCTTTTAAGTGTATGTAGCACTGCCCTTGTGCCTAACGTTTATGACCCACGAGAAAATATCTGGGTCACGCTAGCTAGATCATTGAATACAACTAGCTTTTGTGCCAGCCTAGCAACGCCCGACTCCCCATTTGTCACATGTCTTATTGGGGTGCCTTTAAGTAATGCAACCTTTATGACTTTTACTCAGTCCGTAGCGGAGCTGCAACAGCAGCATAATATAACTCGGAAGCGTCCCTTTAAGTGGCGTGACGCCCCTTCGGTGTTTGCTGAGTATGACGTCTGGGATGATGTACTCCCCGTGGGCCCAGAACCACAGGAGCTTGCCCTTGTGGGCTCTCTTAATGCTACTAGCTGTGTTTACATCGGCCTGTCCAATTGGACCGGGGATCAGAGGGAGGGGCGCCACGTCAATATCTCACCCCCCACTAACGTTACCCCATTAGGGGACCTCAGTCTCTGGGAAACGGTTTGGTGCCAGCGACCGGCCCGCAACAAGACCCACTCGGCCCCGGGCACGATGTGGCCCAGGCGCCTTCCCAAGGGGTTCTTCTTAATTTGTGGCAACCGTGCCTGGGCAGGCATTCCCTCCTACCCTCGAGGGGGGCCATGCACGGTAGGCCAACTTAGTTTCGGTGCACCGCGCCACCACCCCAACGCAACCCATAGGTATCGGTTTAAAAGAGGTACGTCTCAGTCGCTAACGTCAGAGTGCAGTGACGGAGTCAGCCTATGGAATAGATGGGAAGTCTTTTTCGCATCCCTCTTTACACCAGGGGTCTCCGCGGCTCGAGCTCATAAAAATCTTGAGAGTCTCGCATGCTGGGTGCTGAAACAAGCCAATGGCACAAGTAGAGTCCTCTCAGAGGTATCTGAGGATCTATCCACAGTGCAGCATGCCGTGTTACAAAATAGAGCCGCAATAGATTTCCTTTTACTGGCCCACGGGCATGGCTGTGAAGATTTTGAGGGAATGTGTTGTATGGATCTGGCTGACCACTCTCGATCTATTCATAAGGAAATCCAGGACCTCATAGAACACACCCAGAAGGGGCAACAAGATACTGGCCTCTTTGGTCTGGAGGCCTTGGGGGGCTGGTTGGGGGTGTGTGGATGGCTAAAAAGTGTGTTACAGTCGGGGTTGTTGTTGCTCATCATAATAGTTGTAGTACTGCTTTGCTTGAGCTGTGTGTTTTCTTGTATTAGAACCCTTTTAATGAAAATTGTTAACCAAGCTTATGTCGTGCAAAGTAAAAACGGGGGAAGTGTGGGGAGCCTAGCCCGGGAATGGCTAGCAGAAAGAGGGCATTGAAGTAGAAAAGCAGGCTCAGAGTTAGAGCAACCTTGGGCCCAGCTGTTGGTCGACAGAGGAGTGTGAGGTCAGCTGGTGTTTTTACAAGGGAGTGTGAGCCCAGCTGCTGTTGACCGGTAAAGGAGTGTGAGAAACAAGTAACTGCTAATTGCAAGGCTGAACACAAGAGATAAGCATGGGAGGAGTTGGCATCTACCTCCCAGCCAAGGATGAGCTATGCTTTTGCAAATAGGTATGAGCTAATTTACGAACGGTATAAAAGATATTTGCTAATTGCCAATAAACGAGACTTGCTGATCATCATCGGATGGTGCTTGTCTTCCGCTGGTTTTCCGTCAAAAAGGTGTTATAGAAGATCTATTTCGCATCCTGCAGCACATATCAGAAAACCTGAAAGCCTACAGTTAAATGGCAAGCACCATTTCCTGGTGCATCTGTTGATCGATAACCCTATGTTCTGGCAACAGTGAAAAATAAGTTCAGTAAGATCTGCAGTCCGGGAAAGTAGGCTAGCTATAGATTACAGAAAACAACTCCCCTCTCCCCCCACAGGGAAAAAAAACATGCCACACTCATCAACAGCTCCCTGCCAAAGTAATTGGGAAATGTCCCTCCTGAGTTAACTGTGGCAAAAACTGTGTACTCTAGATATTTTAATAATGGTAAGGAAATCTAATCCGCATATTAAATGCTACTTTAAGCTTGTCTCAAGTGATCTCTTTGGACCTGATATGCGAACAAGAGACTGTACTTTTTCCAAAACTCATCACAGCCCATGCCACTATGGAACCACGAGGGAGAGAATTTATTTGCTGTTTTAAGGAAAACAAGCAAATGTTTCAGACTTCTTTCAAGTACTATACACCATAATGGATGGAGTTAGAAAACAAACTGGGGATCAACGTTTCTCATGATAATAAAGTAGTGAACTGGTTTCTAGTAAGGTGATTGCCAGAGAGGAAAGCAACCATTCCTGAAGCAGCAGTCAGCTGTCTGTGTGATATTAGCAGAAAGAACAAATGCTGCTCTCCAAAGACGCATACTCTCCCAGGTAGGCTTTGCTTTGCATTGTATTGCTGAGAAGCCTGCACCCTTCTCTGGAGATTTAAAGCTGCTCAAAACTTTCTCTGTGAAGTCCTAAACAGGCTTAAAGCTCCTGTTGGCAAATAGCACATAATTTGCCATATATGCTTCAAGTAGATATGGGAAGTGATTAAGCGGCCTTAAAAGTGAATGTGTACTTGCATAATTCAGCCTTTTGCCTTTTCTGAGACTTAATTTTGGACTTGATCCACTGTTATGCATGGTACTCACATGACACTGTGTCCAAGATTCTGTAACTATCAGTCATTAGCAATCGCCTCTTAAAAGCAAATGAAGCAAATTTTTTAGAGAAGTAGTGTTTGCTGTCTTACTGATGTATGATTATTAAGACGTTCCCCTTTCACTCACTGTCGTTGTGGTCTTTTATATTCTGCAAGGACAGAACTGAATCCAGGTGAATCTTGAATCTTAATTGTTACTTCTATCTACCATTGTTGAGCTCTGTGGTCATTAAAGGTTTGTTTTGTTTTGTTTTGTTTAATGAATGAATGATTCTGTATTAAATAACTTCGCAGTAAACACAGTTATGGATTTTATTCCTTCATTAATTTACAATTCCTCCCTCCCAGTGTACAGTAATCTCTAGCTATTTTACTGAAAAATAAAATAAAAAAAGGATTAAAAAACCACAAAGAAACATTTGAGAAAATGACCAGGTTAGCTATTCTGTGTAAACAAATGTTTTCAGCTTTCTTAAACTTTTTTTTTTTTTCAGGTATTGTTTAGCTATTTTTTAACAATGGGCTGTTTGGGTCTTTACATATCAGCTAGTCAGACAGAAACATTCATTTTGTGAAGACTGTTGGTTGAGTACTGGTTGTAATAACCTTGGAAAAGCAACTCTGGTACTCTTCTTTCTGGTTCTACTCTGATCCCTTCGTGTTCAGACAACTTGATGCTCATAAATCTCGTAGATGCCAAGACCACATGGATAAATAAGATTTGGCAGTTTGTCATCTGGAAGAGACATGATTATTTTTATTGCTTTTCTCTGGTTCTGCCAGAGCTTGACCTTGAATTTGCAGGTGGTTTGGGGTCCTATTTACTGAGTGTGTGTGACTTAAAACAGACAATATGGAGCTTAAGGTGAATTAAAAACAATTTTGATATTAGTTTATGTAACAGGTTCTCCAAACAATTAAAATTCCTAGCATTCTTGTCCATAAGATAAAATAAGACTGTTCTTAAAGGTGTTTATTCCAGGTTTTGTTGCACAAAATATGTGATATGGTGGAGAAGGGAAAGCAGGAGAACTTTCCTCTTTCTTTTTGCCAGACAATGAATGCTTAAACAAAGTACAAACTTTGAGTCCCAGTTTTGACAGCTGTTGAGGGAAAATGATACTTGAAGACAAAATGCTGTGTTACAGGATCTCATATCCCGTAGAAAGCAAATTATTGACCTAACTGGGACTGGTAATAACATAGCTAGATTTCACACTGAAATTAAAATGGTGACATAGGTAAGAGGCATAGGGAAAAAGAAACATCTGCAGTTACAGGGAAGGTAGAACCGCAGCTTCTGACGTAAGAAAGTATAAGGATGCTGGTGGGATACTTTCCCTAGATTGTGAATGTGAGAAAGCAAGGAGCAGATAACCAGGTGATGTCCGCTTTCTTACTTGCTTACAGAACTGAGGAACACATAGTAATTAAACCTTTTCTGGGGAAAAAAAAGGCTACTTAGGCAGTGGTACGTGCATCTGGCAAATCTTTCTAAAGCTTTATTCCTAAGTATACAAACACAGAAGCTACCTGTATAATCTTTACTTTAAGTTGAAAAATATTAGAAACTGTTATAAGAGCCACCTTTTCCAATCTGTTTTCTCTCCTTTCTGCAAACTTGCCCTTTTCTGCCCCCTCAGAGTTACTTCATATAAAATGCTAAGTTTAGGTCTCTTCAAACTTGACCCCATTAATAGAACAATATAAATTGCATAAAATGACCAAACTACTGGAACCAGAAGCATAACTGCGGCCATGGATAAATTCATAATTCCAAACAGCGCTTTCTGAATATTGAAGATCTTTCTGTAGATTAACACAAGTCTCTTAAAACAACTTTAGAAAGCTCATTCACAGCCATGTTTTCCTTTGGCTCCACTCTAGTCTTGAGGCAGAGCTTCTAGCCAAGAACTCTTGACCCCTGCTGCTGCTGTGATGGCACTTTTGAAAGCTTAATTCAAGCCTTTGGTGTCACTGGGTCCATTGAAGTTAATTATGGGGAACTACTGTGTGAAAAAAATAGTCTCCTTCCTTGTTTCAGCATAACATTTACTGGCCTCCTGGGATGAGGAAAGATCATGATGGCATATTCAGGTCACTCCAGTGACACAGCAGCTGTAAGCTTAACTTTTAAAAGTTTGATTTCAGCTATGAGTTTTTTATTGGCAATTGACAGTAGCTAAAAAATATGATTAAGTTCTCACCCTCTGCCAGCTTGTCTTCCTTAATTTATACTTATTGAGATAAGACGACAGCAGTTTAAATTAAAAAAAAAAAGTGCTGGCTTGGAATATTACACATGGCTGACTTAGAAGTGACCTAGTTCTGAAAGACTCTGTAATAATTTTGTATGCAAACCTAATATCCTCCCTTCTGCCCCAAACTGTTTTGCTGAGATCGTTTTTGTTGAGTGAAGTTACAGCTTATGTGTATATTATGATCTAGGTTTCATAGCACTCTGCCACCAAAAATGTAAAAGTCCTCATTAAAAAAAAAAAAACAAAAACAAAAAAAAACCAAACCCAAACCCAGACATATTCAGGTATGCCAAGTTCATTTTACACTGCTCTGGTGTTAGGGTTAGCTGATGAATTGAATAAATTCAGTTTAGGCTAGTGTAAGCAACCTTGTAGCAGTGTTCACTACATCTTGTTACAAAAAAATTTTGCATCTTTTTTTTCTTGATGGGAAACTCTTTTTTGGTATGGTGCCAAACATATTGCAGCCCCCACTTCCAAGACATTTGGTCCAATTCTTTTTACAATAGGTGATTTATTTGTAACTCTTTTTCCATTTACTAAGACAATGAGAATGAGGAGAGCAAATACAAGCAGTAAAATTCATCTCTAATCAACAGAACCCATGCATACAAATAGAAATGCACTAATTTCTGCAGGGTAGCCTTGAGTCATACAGCAGATGTTGCTTATATACTGTCAGTGAACAAATAGCAAAAAGTTCTTTTAAAAACAAGTGTGTTCTGTACTAGCGTATCAAAGTTTTTAAGAATGTGAAGGTGAGATGAATGGGAAAGCTGGGCAGAGTGTGAATGAGAATGAATATATTTCTTCTTGAATCTACTTGATATATTGTTTCCTGTTATTTTGCAGGCTTCATTGTCTTTCTTTTCTCAAAGAGAGCAAAGGCAGGGAGGGAGAGGAATCACTAATTATTAAGTGGGAGTTGGCTGGTGTAAAGTATGACCCTGGGTCTTTTGAAGAGAAGAGGAACCAGAGAGATGAAGGGACATGATGTAGGAAAAGCAGTAATTTAAGTTTCCAGTGAAGGTACAGGTTTGGCTCAGATTCCCCAGAAGGCTGAGAAATCAATGATTTCTCCACATAAAATTAGGTAGGGAAAAGAGCTTTCATAGGATATTTCATGTTTTCTTCTTAAGGCAGAATCATAGGCTGCAGGCACTACTTACAAATGATTCCTCTTTCTAACCTAACCTTCAATTAGAAATCCTAGCAAATTAGGTAAAAATGCTTAAGAAAATTTTAATAGAAAGAATTTATGGCAATCAGATGAAGAGTATCCTTATACTAGCATTCATCACAAAGATAATTCTCAGTGCAACTGGTGAAAGTTGGATATGAAACCTAGAGGATAAAGCATATGGACCTGTGGATCCAGAGCTGTATAGTTTTTATTGAGGAATCTGTGGATTTGGTTTCCTTTATAGAACAACTGAAATTTAATTCCAGACTAGTTGCAACTGCAAAAGAATCCTGCAATTTGTAGAAGTCTGATCACAGCTGAAGATAGTAGCCTGCTTAAAAATTGCTCTTGATGTCAAATTGCTCTGTCGCTTTTCACCCATATGAATTTGGTTCGGAAGACAAATGTAAAAACATTTGCTAACTTAGGTTTTCCTTTCTCCTCATTTAATTTTTCAATATATGATTGCTTTGAACCGCTGTACTGTTTTCCAGTTCAGAATGGTTTTTGAGTCCTTGAGAAAAACAAAAATGAAAACTTTTGACCCAGTTCTGCCTCTTGATGACCTGCAGAAGAAAAGTGCATCAGCACTTTTCATGGTTCAGCCTTAAATCTTCTCTCATTCATTGTTCCCCACATGACTGGTAAAAGTAAGAGCTAGACAACATACAAATATCAAGAATAAACTTCTAACTAAAACTGAATGTTGTTAGATACTAGTAAACTACAGAAAAAGTACCTTGCTACTATTTGATAACGTTTCTAATGATACCAAGTTCCTCACATCATGAGCTGTTGCCTTATTGAGTCATATTTGTCAATTTTCATCAAGTCATTAGATATTTGAATTAACCTATGAAGACAACAATCACATTCAGTGATGGAGCTGAGGTAACATTAAAAAGTGAAATGAGCAGTGGGCTCTTTTCTAGGCCAGTAAAATTCTACAGTTTTGGTTGAAATTAACATTGTCCTACAAGGAGATATTAATTCCTGTCCTTTGAAGGGACTAATGAGGTTTTAATAACCAAATCAGTCTGTGAATAGAAGTCAAGTTATTCCTACATCATTTGATATAACAAATGCATCACATGTTTGTTGGTTGTTTATTTTTTCAAACAAATAGAGTGCATCCTTCTTTATTTCTCTAGATATGGAAGTAAAATTCAAACACATGGAGAAAGGATGAAACAACATAGTGGTGTTTTGGGCAAATGTTATTACAAAAGTCCTTTCAAAACTAAGAAAATGGAACCACCTTCTTGCAAAAAGAATTCAAGGAAAGGCATTTTACCCTCATTAATGTGTTTCACTTCAATCTTCAAGCTAAAAATTAATCTATTTTTAACTATTTGATCTATGTAAGATAGTCGTATCATGAACGATATTTCTGATGAGCTCTATTCTTCCCTCCCTCTTTTAATGACTTGTCTGGGTATGCCTAACATAGTTTCAAAGCAGAGTTCCTTTTAGATTACAAACCTATCAAGAGTGCTTTGTGCTTTTGGTAATGCCTTTTTACATTTAGCTCTCCCCATATGTATGTTTGATCATCTTCTCTTCTGCCAACAGTCTCAGCTGGTCCTGGGTAGTTACAGCCTCTGCTCTGTTCACAAATATGCATTATTTGTGAGTTGTGCACGTCCCCACCGGCTCACTGAAACTCTACAAGATGCAGTCTGCACATTAGACTAGTAAAAGAAATGGTATTTTTTTTGATGTGGGCATGGAAAATGTATCCCAATATGCTTAAATCCAGAAGCCACAACTCTGTTTAAAAGTAGAAAAAAATCCACTTACTGAACCTTACTCGGCAATTAGGAATGGAAACAAATTTTATTGTGCCCTAATATGATTTTTTTTTTTTTAAACTGGGTCTGGTTATGACCCAAATCTCTGAGAACAGAATAAAACCAGGAACCTGAAAAACAAATAAAATTGAGAGGTTGTTGTTTGAAAAAATCCACAATAACTTCCTTTTGCTTTTTTTAAAGTATGAATGGAGTAGTGTAACCAGGCAGTATGGCTTCAGCGCCATTTGCTTCCCAGGGTCTTCTGTCTTCAGCAACAGCTGCATCAGGAAGCTTCATATGAGCTGAGTCTTACCTTTTTTTCTTTCTGTCTTTCATATTCCTGTATTGTTTTTATTTTTACTTTCTGCCATCTATGTTTTTGGAATTGTCATGTGGGATGCACCTGGCTGGAGAGCAGCTCTGTGGAAAGGGACCTGGGGGTCCTGGTGGACAGAAAGCTCAACATGAGCGAACAGTGTGCTGCTGCAGCCAAGAAGGCCAACAGGATGCTGGGTTGCATCAAAAAGGGCATTACCAGCAGAGATAAAGAAGTCACCATCCCGCTCTACTCAGTGCTTGTCAGGCCACACCTGGGGTACTGTGTACAGTTCCGGTCCCCGCTATACAAAAAGGACATGGACACGCTGGAAGGGGTCCAGAGAAGGGCCACCAAGATGAACAAAAGACTGGGAAGCCTGCCATATGAGGATAGGCTGGGAGAGCTGGGTTTGTTCATCCTTGAGAAAAGGAGGCTCAGAGGGGATCTCATCCCCATGTACCAGTACTTAAGGGGTAGCTACAAAGAAGATGGAGACTCCCTTTTCACACGGAGTCACATGGAGAGGACAAGGGGGAATGGACACAAGTTGCTCTTGGGGAGTTTCCGATTGGACACCAGAGAAAAATTTTTCACAGTGAGGACAGTCACCATTGGAATAATCTCCCCAGGGAAGTGGTTGACTCGGCCACGTTGGACACCTTCAAGAGTCGTCTGGACAGGGTGCAGGGCCATCTTGTCTAGACTGTGCTCTTCCTAGAAAGGTTGGACTAGATGATCCCTGAGGTCCCTTCCAACCTGTGATTCTGTGATATGCTGCATTCACAATTTATTATCCTATCTTCCATTCAACTTCAGTCTTCTGAGCTCTCTTCCTATCACTTTACAATTTCTAATATTTGGTGTCCCTTCAGCAGCTATAAATGTCAGACAAAAACTAAAGAAATTTATCTCTCATTGATGTGATGATGTGCATTGCTGCTGAAATTGGAGGTGTAAGAGCAAGGTGATGTAACCACCAGGAAAGAATGAGGTACAAAGAAGTTAATAATGACATTTCACTCCAGCTTTCATTTTCTGCAAGTTCTCTTCAACTGCAGTAAATCCAATGGAGGCTTCCTTTGCAGCTTTCAGAAGATATCAGTGAGCTGGGCACGGAGCTTTCAAATTTGGAGCCCCTCTCAATGACTTTCAGTGGAACTCTGGAAATATAATACAAAAATTAAAAACTCTGACTGCCACAGGAATTGCACTGCAGTACTTGCCTGACCTGCAATTAAAACATTTGCACTTGTCATTTTTTGCTTATGTTATGCCAGTACCCTGAAAGCAAGTATGTTAATAGAGAATGGATGAGTGGTAGCATAATATGGAGAAAAATGCTATATTTAGAAGATAACTAAAGAGTGGCTCTTTGTTATGTATGAATTGTCTTAGACTTCTGGTCACAAGGACAGTAGGACATTTATTTCTTGAACTTCAGAACTGTGCACTTTACATACAATTACCCAGCATAACCATTGCATTCTCAGTGCTGCCTGAGAAACAGGTAGAAGTTGGGCTTTCAGAAATGGCAGAGACTCAAGTACCAAATCAGGAAGGGAAAGAACTCCATCCCAAGATGAAAACCTGTGAAAACAGAAGACAGACAGTTTTTTGCTAGGATAAGAAAGAGTAAATTTCAGAACAAAATCAGGTGTCTTAGGGGCCAGATATTATCAGGTTTCCTAACTGAAGAAAACACCAGAGTACATTCTGATTGAGCTATATCAAAATGCTGCCCTTATGCTTTCTGATTTGCATATGTAAACATGCTAAGAGTTACTGAAATCTGTGATAATAAGGAAGGTAGCACCTTGTATGGGTAGAAGGATAGAAGTCCTTCATATTTGACCCTGAAGACCTGCAAAAATCTTCATGAAGGTCTGTGCTAGATCTGCTGAAGTACATCTGCTTCTGAGCTTTAAGCTAAAATCTAGTAGAAGAAAACTTAAAATATGTCTGATGCACGTAAAATGGCAATGGTGAGAACAATAATCGACAACTGCCAGACATTCTTGCAGTCTGAACAAAACCCTTGCTATTTCAATGTTTTAGTGACTAAGCTGGAATACTTGATAATATTATTTTAATTTTTATAAAGACTTAGTCATTGTTTATACAAAAACCTTGCTCTGTTTAAGGAAAACCATGATATCTCATCAGAACTGTGCTCTAACTATATATGCTTTTTTGTCTTTCCATGGTGTTATGAGCCATGGTGTTGTAGGGAGACCTATGTTCTTTTGTTTTAGTGAGCTTTTTTATTTTGTGTGTATGCTTGCCTACATTCTAATTATGTTCATTTGCATGAATAGGATGTACGAGGGTTTAGAAGTGGCATATACATATAAATATTACAGTAATTGTCAGATCTTTTTGCTGCTTCTTTATCACTACTAATTATATGCTTTTGTTCTTAGTGGGTGAGTTGGCTCACCTAAATAGTTCACCGAAAGCGCAGATTGCGATTTTAATGGGCTCCATGTTGTTGTCTTAGTAGACTGCAGTAGGATTGCTATGAAGATTTGTAACATCTTTAATGCAGCTTATTGTGCACAGGTATCTATTTGGTAAGAGCTTATTTTCCGACACACTGATAAATAATAACTGATTCCTTGGAGGAAATGGCTTGCTATAAAAAAATCCAAACCCTTCAACATAGTAACAGATCAATAGTATTAGCTGATGGGGGAGTTAAAGCAATCTAAACAAGTGAAAAGCGGCCTTGTTATACGTGGTCATTATATCTCTCAGTTAGAATAATACAGTCTGAAGGTAATAGAGACTATAAGAGAATAATCTGATTTACCCTGGTCTTTCACTTCCCTCTATCTGGAAGTTGCTAAAAATGAATTCTCAGAAAGGTACATGTAAATCTTGTTATTTTTCAGTCAAAAAATAAGTGCTTAGTGTTGAAAATCTATTTGGCAACTTAGTACCAAAAAGCATATATACCTTGCTCAATGAGGGCACGTGAGTGGACATTTTGCAGGAATAATTGCTTTCCAGGAACTAATGAACGTAATCTTTTGTTGCAAACCCATCTAGATAAATAAGTATTGGAAAAGATGCTAAAACACTTCCTTTAATACATATGGAATCCATATGTAACTGGAAAAAAGTATTATGTTCAATACCCTGCACTTATGGAGAAATTTCCATTTTGGGATTTCACAGCAGCCTGCATATGTTACTATTGATCATCCATACCTGTGATAGAATTGTGGGTTTCCTAGTTTATATACTAGGAAACCAAAATACCTTGAGAACGTTCATTTTTTAGCAAGGTCAGAAAAGGACTGCTTGCAAAGGCAGTCTTCTGACTTCCAAGATTGAGCTTTGTCTCATTTCCTGTGAAGTTGTTGTGGTTTAGCGGCAGCTCAGCCCCACACAGCCGCTCGCTCACTCCCCCACCGGTAGATGGGGGAGAGAATCAGAAGGGTAACGCTCGTGGGTTGGGATAAGAACAGTTTAATAATTAAAATTAAAAGAAACAACAGTAGAAATGCAATGTAAAGGAGAACAACGAGAGGCGCAAAGCCCCGGGGGGAGGGGGGAAGGGAGGGGTGAGGGGGAACAAACCGCCGGAACAAACCGCCCGCGCCACAGCCGCTCGCCACCCGCCGACCCGATGCTGACGCCGCGCCGCCCCCGCCCCCCCTCAATATATTGGCCATGGTGTCACGTGGTATGGAATGAACCTGCCATTGGCCAGTCGGGGTCAGCCGCCCCCACCATGGCCCTGCCCCTCCCAGCCCCCCCCGCCACGCGGCAGAGCGCGGGAAGCTGGGAAGGTAGCCGACCCCCACAGTGAGGAGAATTAACCCCTTCTCAGCCAAAACCAGCACAGAAGTAAACCATCATCCATTTCTGTCTTAAGGTAATTTTCTTCATTTTGTCAGTATAGGGAGTAAGATTATCCTTCACTTTTGGGGAAGGCTCATCTGCACTGATTTTGAGCATGGACACATGTTTGGACTGCAGTTTGTGAGCCTCTGCTCAAACTGGGAGCACAATAGCCCTTAGGGAGAGAGCATACATACCACCTTTTTCCATTAAATATGGGACACGTATATCAGGCTTGATCTGTCTGCCTTTCTACTGGCAGCACAGTCATACTGCTGATCTTGGACAAATAAATCTGATGTAGTCTTCTTCTTAGAAGGTTTTCGAAGCCAGAACTGGGAAAAGATGCTGTTCATATTTTAGCAGGGAAATTAGTGTGGCTACAGTTTGAGTGCTGTAACTGCTGGTGTGAATATATAGAGTTAGGTTATAAAGTTAGTGAGGCTTTAGACTCCTGTTCAACCTGCATTCTTGCAGGGACATACAGGCATATGAGTTAGATTTTTCTGAAGGAGCATAAGGACATGTATTTCTCGTCACATTTTAGGTTTTTGAGGAATTCAGCACCACTTCTGTTTAGTTCACTTCAGACAGCCTTTCTTATGTTGTATATTTTGCCACGTTTCAGTTAGATGAGGTATTATAATTGAATCACTTTTCTATAGACTAGATGGATTTGGAAGGTAGTTGTTCTTACAAAGTCAGTGGGGCTCTGAAACCCATTCTCTTACCTGGTCTGAAACAGAATGTGTTGGGTAACTGCCAGCAAAGTGCCATCAGTTTGGTAAGCTTTTTGGAGAGAATTAAAGATATATCTCTGCAACAGTGGTGAGTGAAGAGGAGCTTTCTGGCTGAACTATTGTTCCTCCATGAATGGTTACTTCGCATTGCCTCTGGAGGCATTACTATAGTATAAAGGCAAATGGCAGCTTGCCCAGAAAATTTATAGCCTTTTTTTTCACTATTTAAATCTAAGTAAGTAGTCAAATGGAGTAATACTCTTACTGAGAGTACAGCAGTGTCATACTGTACCTGTGAGTGTGGTTTTCCTTTTTCTTTTCTCCTTTTGGTTATTAACTCAAGTGGCTTTGCTCATGTATCAGTGTCTATTTCACAAGGGTGGATGCTGGTCAAGGACAGTGATGCTAATACTGTCCTGCTGGAAACTGAAGAGACTTCAGATAAACCAAACTACCAAACCAAATTGTCAGTAACGCTAAAAAGAACCGTAACTAGGCAGGTGGCTGTGGCACCTCTTAAAAGATATTTCCTGGTCTGTATTTGCACCTCACAAATCAGGGGTTTGCTGTGCTGTTAGCAGGACTACCGCCTTCAGGATGTTGTCCGGTGAGCTTGTTTCACTGGCATTTCACTGTCATTGTTATGGGAATAGGGAACTGACTTCTCTGTGCAATACCCCCTTAACCCAAGGCAACTGCCTTAGTTTAACCTCTGATATTCAGCAACAGGAATAATATGGCTTTCTTCACTTACCGTTCACTCTCTCCACTGAAATTAGTTATTTGAAATAGAGGAAAAAAACAGCTTTCTTTTTCTTGGGTTATTAATTTTTAGGCAAGATTGGTATCTTTCTATAAAGACAGTCAGAAAGTGTGCTTCTGCTACTACAAAATCAACTTGCATTGCATTTCTCCAAAATTAGCTCATTTAGCAAAAGAGGTGTCGATGACATTGTTTTCCTTGAAACTGTCTGTCAGAACAGGTTAGTCTACATTTTTTTAAAATATTGCTCAAAATTTAAAAAGAAGCCCAAAAGTGAGGCAAACGCGCTTATAACATTTTATCCTTAATACGCCATCCATCTTTCAGTGGAATTTTAAAAATGGTAGAAAATTTTCCCCCATTAACAATGGTCCTGGATATCTGTTGGAATAAGTACATGAATAATTTAAAAAACCTCTGTTTTTCTGTTGTAATTCCCTCTTTGAGACCAAAGCAGTGGACTTGAATGTTACTCCTTGTGTATATAGCAGCCAGTGCTTTTTATTAATGGTGCATGTATGTTTTCTTATATTATCATGTTGTATTATCAAGGGTTAACAAGCCAGTCATAGAAACAGAGTGCCAGGCTATATTCATCTTACACTGTCTCACAGCTGTTTCAGATCAGTTACCCATACTATACCATAAAAGGTAGCAATCATCTTTGTCATAGACTGGAAAAGCTTTTAGATAGAACTTTTCCATGCAATGTCAATAGGTGGAGCTAGAAAACAGGAACAAGCGTTAAGTTTACAAAATCAAATGGGATTTTTTAGCAATGACCACCTTGGAGTCATAGGAAAGTGGCTTCATATAGAATGTTTCAGAAGCTTCTTTCCAAAACTGGTGTGGTTGAATTTACGTTTAGTCCTGCAGTACTAATGAATCCGAGTATATGATGAACAATTTGCAGGTTCTGAGAAGGTGGGTGTAAGTGTTAATCCTCAAATTCAGACTAAGATCAAACAGCCAGACTATTCAGGATATCAATGTCAAAATTTGAAGACCAATGAGGTTCATGGAGTAACCTAAAAGGGTTTTATAATGGGAATTTGCATTGAACTGTATGACCGCAAGGCTGCTTTGAAAACCCCAGCCTTAATCAGCAGGTGTGGAAAAAACTATGGTTCATTGCTACTTGCTATTTTGCCTGAACTTGCTTTTCTGATTGTGGGCATTATTGTTCATTCCTTACATAATCACTTGTTGTTTTACCAAAGTGAATTGGCCTTATTTTATAGGCTGGTGTTTCTCTTTTTCCTTCTTTTTCTTCAATCTCCCTAACATTCCGTCTTTGATGTGGTTGGACTCAAAGTGTGATCTTTGGAAAAGAGGATGCTCACCTTCCTACAGTCTAAGCAGCACCTCCATTCAATTCTTAAGCCTTTCTTAACATGACAGTTCATGTGTCACACTTATTTGCATATTCTGTTGCTCAGCTGCCAAAGGATTTACATCATTTAAAGGAAAACAATACAAGTCTCAAAGCTTCGAGACTATTGTGACTTATTAATTATATTCAGTAACTGTATTACAGTTCTAAAGGCAGTTCTCCTACTTGTCAGTAATTCACCACTTTTCATTAAATAATAGTTTTTGTTATCTTATCCCTCTGAAAATTTAGTCATAAAATATTCATAATTATAACATTGATAGTACAATTAAAGTCATGTTAATGCTTCTATTAATAAAACTTTCAACTGCAAGTAGGTAAAGTTTATATTTAGCTTGAATTTGTCATAATGAGACATAGACACAAGGACTGTTTTGCACAATGAAAAATATTTTATGTTAAAAAAGATTGCCAAGTCTTTTTCATGACTTAACTTTATCTTATAACTATGTCAGTGAGATGTGGAGATGCAGACAGTAGAATTGACTAGTCTTTTCCATTAAAAGTGTGGTGACTCCCTAGGGGCAAAAATCCTTCAATTTAGGAGGTTTAATCTTGGAATTCATTCTCACTTTTGGAAAGTTTTTGTAATTTGACCCAGTGACTGGCAAGGTTCATGTAGTTCTGGTCTCCGAAGTCCGTGGATAATTACTTCCTCAAATGCTAGTGTCAGCATCTGCAGATGTTCTTTTTGGGCTGGGTTACACCAACTGGATAGTTTTACAGTTCCATAAAATGTCAGTACTGTGGTCATGACTTCCCTGCTGTTCGTTGCCCTTCAAGTCTGGGATACCACACTTCCTGTGGCTGAGCAGTACAAAGAATAGATACAGTATGTGGGCAGGAAGATTCTTTCTTATCAAGTTATTTTTTTCTTTGCTCATTAAAACTCTGTGTGTTTCTTCCTTTGAAGTACTTCTGAATAATTTCTTTTATTTCATACGAATCTAAGGTATTAGAGAGAATAATGGCTTGACAGACTTTAATACCATATATGTCTTGACTTACCTCTAATAACCCTATTAAGGCGGTATGTTGCTTTTCTTTTTCTATTTGTCAGTGGCTACTTTGTCAATTGTCTGAAATGATTGCATGTATGAAGATTAATCCTGTACTTCCTGCTCAGTTTGAAACAGATCCTTCTATAAGTTAGATGGAGCTGCAAAATCTTATATGCCAAGGTAAATTAAATCCTGATGAAGCTGTAGGTTTACTTGATGTCTCATGTTGAAACAAACCTGAACATGCTGAGATAGTTGGATGCATGCAGATCCCTGAGCATGTGCCTGGGCGTGCAGATACCTAGACAACTGCATAGACCCTTTCCTAGGCTACTAGTATAAACACAGTATCACCTGTAAGGTCAATTCAGAAGAAGCTAAATTGCCTTCAGTGCCATGAACACATAAACACATAAGCAAGAGTTACATATGAGATGTTATCCAAAAAATACTTTAGGAAACAGAACTTTCACTTTTGATTCCAGTGAATGGAGTCCATGACTGCTTCTTCCCCTCACTGGCATTTCAGGCTGTTCCTATTTTACCTGTGCCTTGATTTGAAAAATGGGTGGTTGAGAAGGCATAAAGAGGGTCATGCTTCCTCCAGTACGCTAATGTCACATTTGACAGGGAGATATTTGTGCTTTGTTCCATGAGTTCCCAGCCATGTCACTTAGCAAATAACTCTGGAACTGCTGCTTAGTAAGATGAACCCACCAGCAGAAGGTGACCGACAGCTAAGGGAGTTACTCTGTCATCACCAAATCTACTTCACATTGAGAACTGCAAGAGCGACTTGACATTGCACAATACCTAAAAGCTTACACAGAAATAACTTTTATGTCTATTGATAAATGAAATATGGGCATTTTGATAGCTTATTTACTAGGAGAAAAAAAACAACAACCAAACCCAAAACCACAAAACCCAACCACTAAGCCATATCCCTTTTAAAAATCTGCCTTGAAAGTTTATTGGAGTAGATTTTTCCCAGTGTTGTCCATACTTCTGCTTTCATCAGAGGGACCAGGTTGCCAAACTACTACAGCTTTTCCATTTGTGGGTATTTATTAGCACGCACTTATTCTGATGTTTTTCCTGTTACGTACAGTGAACCTGCCCTGTTAAATCAACAGATCCAGATTTTAAATTATTACATACTTATTGCATTTTTCTCATGGAATACTGCCTTCTGACCATACAGTAGCTACTGCAGTGAATCTGTGAAATGATCATTATTGTGAAACATTCTGGAGGGTACTCATATTTGATATGAGCAGTTGGAGCCTGGCTGATAGCTAGCAATTAATTAGTGAAACACCATATGTTAGCAGACACACAGCAGATGCGCGCGCGCATGTGTGTGTACATGGCAGAACAGAGCAGAAAATTCTACAATTGCAATTCAAGCAAGAAAAAAGGCTAATCTAAGCCAGGATCAAAACACAGCAACTTTGATTTGTTTTCAAGTAGCTTCCTGAATGTATAAAAATGTTTATATTTTTACTATGGTTACTGTTGGATTAATTCTATTTGTGTGACTTGTACTGTTATCCTGTTACATGATAACTGAGATATCTTTTTTTTTTTTAATTTCTGCTGACTGAAAGCTTACAGACCAAAGCCTGTTGTGTCTTACAGTAACTTTTCCACATGTGGCTATCACTGTCACTTAAGAAACCAAAATTGGCTTTGTAACCTAAGCACTAAAGTACTAAAATACTCCTTTCATGCTACTCTTAGAGTATTGCTAAACAATTCCTTCAAATGAGATTGCATTTTGCTTGCTGTAGGAAATGACTGTTATGACCTTCCTTTAAAATTGATGTACTTGATTCTCAAACTGCTGATTATTATTACTATTTCATATCACCTCAAATACTGCTAAACCCAACTGGACAGGATACTGAGGAATCACCTCGTGGCAAGGCAGACCTGACACCAAGATCAAGGTTAAATAGTAAAAGGCAATATTGCTGTTACCCTTTTTAGAAACAGTCTGCATGAAGTGAGTTTTAAGAGATCCTATAGAAAATCTGTAGGCAGAAGGAGAATTGCATGTGGATGGATAATTACAACTTGTGGATGGAGCTCATTAATAGCCTTCCAACAAAAGTTAATTTCGGTTTTAAAAAATTTAGTATTTTGACTCCCCAGAATTTTGCTCATGGAAAATTTTAGTGTGTTTCAGGGTGAGGTACAGTCACATGGAATATGCTGTTCCCCCAGATCTTGCAACTTAGGTGGAAAGCAGGCAACTGGAAGTCACAAGGGCAGGTTTAAAATAAGATAAGGAAAGGAAATGGCTCATCTAAAGCACACGAGTGCTAAAGTAACAGAACAGAACCTAGTGTTCCTGAAATCTTATTCAATAGTCTTTTGATAGACTAGGTGGTTTTATACTAGCAGATGTTATAAATGTAATCAAGCAAGTGGAACAATATCTTGGAATTATGTAATTAGCACTGCATTTTCAGAAATGTATTGCAAGAATTTCCTGTGCCTTTAACAAGACAGAGTTAGGCTATCAATTGATTTTGGGAATATTATGTCTGTACGTATATCCCTGGTGCTATACTCTTATCTTACTCTTCTGCAATTAATCACTTCTCCCTTGTCCCTAACCTAGCCTTTCCTTTCTCTTCCATATCTGTCATCTATCTGCCTGTACATCCTAGGTTCTTTTCTTGTCATTTAGATTGAAAAATCTTCTTGCGTAAGTAGCAATATTTAAGACTGAGTAAATAGGTGATTGACCTGGCATATAGACAATTTGAAGGAACATCACTGAGTTGTCACCTTCTTAAAAACAGGGATCATACATCCAACACCAGTTTATTTTTCTATTTCAAGTTACTTCCTGGCAAGGACCCCCATCTCTAATTTTTTGGCTTTTCTTCAAGGTCATGCAGTGTCTCTGTCTATTCTAGTCTTTCTCTGTTGTATAAAGAAGGCGCATTTTTTTGTTTTGTTTTATCAGTGGTTTGCTTCACCACTGATGAAACACTGTCAAGGATTACCTACTCCCTAGTATAGCAACGCTGTGGGCTTTCACTGAATGAAAGATTAGTATTTGCTTAGCAAGTCTGAGCAGTACAAAGCAAGAGAGCAGAACATAATTGGTAGTTCCTCAGAAACCTGGTAGAAAGCCAAAATCAGAATTTTGCATTACACCAGCATAAAAAGAGTGAGGTTGATATGAATTGAAAGATTAATTTTTATTAATGTGTAGTGCTTACATGGTTAAAATGCCTTAAGAATTATGCGATGGATGGGTAATACAGAATCATCATACAGAATAGAGAGATGCCATCAGTTTTGCTACCTCATGAATGAAGATTTGAGTAAAAGGGATGTATGGTGTAGGGAGCCTTTAACACAAAGAATCTGAACAACAGAAGACTAATATGTAGGTTTTTGCCGTGTCCTGTACAATGTCAGTTGATTCAGTACACTAAATATGTGGTGCAATACAAGGCAAATACCAGTAGAGGTCATGAAAGCAGGAATAAAAGCATAAAAAAAACACCAAAAGAGTTACAGAAAAGTTATTTGTGAGGAGTAAAAAATAAGGGCTGAAAAGCAGTTTGAACAGTCAGAGAAAGTGCAGAACACCAAAGAATATTTGGTAGCTCACAAGCCTATATAATGTATTGCACTAATTGTTTCCAGGATGGTGACACTTTCATTACATTTGCAATCAAATTAATACAAGTTAGAGCTTTAAGGTGCATCAAACTGCAGTGGAAAATTATCTGCTAATAAGATATAACTAAATCATATACTGGATTAAAGAACATTCAGGAAGATATTAAAAAAAATAAAATCAAAATCAAAGTGCCATTCATCCTAGTAAGAGAGAATAGGCTTTTAATTTGTATTCAAGGAAAAAAAAATTGGTGCAGGTAAATTATATTTGCTTATTTGCTTTGTAAAATTTCAACATGTGTGTATGTAAACCTTCCAAGATAATATACACTAAAATAGTTTTCATTTAGTTATTAAATCATGAAAATTACTTTTATTGGAGACTGGGAAGGTTAAGCTTGATTAGGAAGTTATTACTTTCAATTTAATTATCAGGAGAAACTCAGCAGTCTGATTTATGTGAAAATATATCAAACTGTATGCACAGTGCCATTATTTTTAGAGGGAAAATAAAACCATATTAACAAGAATAAATTTAAAGTCTATTTGTTAAGGTGAATAGCTTCACAATGTTTTTACAAAATTTTTTTTGTCAGCTAAAGCGATGAAGCTCTAACCAGGAAATAGCAATCAAAGCAGAAGAAGGAAAAGCTTACTAGTACTTAGGCTTGTGGCCTCTACTCTCCTACATTAACAGAATCTATAAACAATTTGGATGTGAAAGAGGAATAATTTTAAATACCAAAGGCAATGCAGAGCAAATCCCCTAAATGTATTTTATGTTTTAAATGGTACTATGATGATTTCTTTAGAATGAAGTCTAGCTCCGTTAGAGACAAATCGTTACTTTTTAATGAATCTGTTATTGATCAAACTCAAAGACTTGAACCAAACATTTAAACAATGGTCTGTATGTTTGCAGGTCCACATTTTTGTATGCTTGCAGTTTGGGTGCCACTATTTTTTGTCATTTTTATAACTGTGCAACTTTTGTTAGTGTAGATTACTGTATCCTCCAAACATTAGAAGTCTCCAATCCTCCAATATTAGAAGTCTGAGTCTTTGGCATGTATTAGCCAGAGTTTATTTTAAGTTACTAAGAAAAATAATTAACTTTTCTGTTTTTTTTTCTTGTGTTTGTTTTTGTTTTGTTTTTTTTTTTTTAAAGAATGATTATTTTTTATCTTTTGAAAAGTAAAAAAAGTAATTTTTTTTTTATTTATGGCATTGAGGTTTTAAATAGGAGATCTGAGTCATTAAAAGATCTTTAATTGATTATACCGTTGTGAATTAGACTTGCTTAATTGCTCTGGCACTGTACAGGAAGAATGGAGCTAGCAGTTCTTTTCCTTAGTCTTTTTTTTCAGTTCAACTGGTCAGTCATAAATGAAAGTATACTTGGACTGTAAAATGAGCAATGAAAATATGACCTCTTGATAGCTATTGAAAATTCATCCTCTGCAATCTGCTGTGTTGTGATAAACATGGCAGTAGCAGAATAAATTATAACACCTTTTAGAAAAATGACAGATTTCAGAGCTATATGTGAATATTCAGAGAGTGAGGTAACTTAAGTTAGAAAACTTAATTTTTGGTACTTCCTTTTCATATCAGTGTAGGCAGGATTGGAGTGATGGCAGCTGTCACCAAGCTTACATACTATAAGTGGGAATAGGATCTGATGAAAATTATTTTGTTCAGTGACTGTTATGACTTCTGCTTGGGAAGTCTTTGATCATAAATTGTAATTGCAATTACTTACTTACAGATCTATAAATTTGAAATTATTGTTTTTTAAACATTTTTAATTGTTTTTAAAATATGTAGTACTTTTATAATAGGAAATTCAAGGTAATATGTATCACAGTTAGCATAAAAATAATTCTGGGAAAAATAACTATATGACCAGAAAAATAACCTCGATGATGTGCACTGATAAGATCCAAAATTAAACTTCAGGTATTTTCCTGATCGAAAGTGAAGCTTGTCAGGTATTTTAGAGGTAAGGCAGTTGTCTGTTAAAAGGGTGATAAATTTAGCAGTGGTTCATTGAAGTAAATCACTTACAGTGAGGACAGCCCTAAGAGTCTTTAGGAGCTTTGTCAGCTGCTCATGGTCTAGGATCCTTTTTACTCTTGTTTCTGAAGCAAGTAATGCCTATATACTGTATGTCATGAAGTATGACATGGAGTATATCATACTCCATATCAGAGATGTTGTTAAGCAACCAGCTAATTCCATCTGAGTCTCAAAGAATGAATTTTTTTTGTACATACCTTTGCTAGGTAAAGCAATGAAGCATGTGAAACGCTGACTGATAAACCTTGACAGGCACAGTGATCAAACCTGCCATGACTGGGATTTTCACAACATGTGGACTCTTTGATGTGTAATCAAGAGTCCGCTCCCACTACAGCATTAGAACAATTCTGTTTTGAAAAGGCAGTTAGTGAAAGGTACAAATCATTGAAGAACAGAATTTTTTGTGCTACGGCTTACAGGACTACATACTTAAAAGTCTAATCAGCTAATACTGTTTGATAGCAGTGACGCATTCTAGCCTTAGCATGTGATTCTCACTGCACAATTAGCATATGCCTTCTAGCTTTACCTATTTCAAGAACTTGTAAGAAGTAGTTCAGGCCACTGTAACTTTGTCTTTGACATCTATTAACTTTTTTTTGCACTGTATATTTCATTGCGTTTACAAGTAACTACATTCTTTTCCATTTTGTGTCCCTGTCCTCAAGGTATATGCCCTTTCACCCCGCTCCAGCAGTAACTTACTACATTGCTATGGGTTCCACACTTTAGACTTCTACTGCCTGAATAATATTTAGGGAATTGCCACTCTGATACCTATATGTCTTCACTGGAATAATGTGTGTGCCCCAAGTAAAAGTGAGCAAACAATATATGAGCAAGAAGGAAAGTTTTCAGTTTTGAACAGGAGCAACTACTGCAGAGGCAGTCAGTCATAAAATGGGAGGCTAACTATCATCAGTGGTATGGCACTATTTTCTGACACCCCTCTACCTCTCAGGTAGGAAACTTACAGGAAACCATAGAGAGGTCATGGTCAAATGCTAGGCTAATCTATCTGAAATAAGCTGGGAGGTGGAGGTTTAGGGGGATGCCTAGAAATAAAGACTCTGTTCAGCAAATATCTTTAAAAAGTTTTGACCCAAAATATATTTCATGAAATAAAATAGGCAGGGAAAAAAAATAATTGCCAGAGCCATGCTGCAGAACCTACTGAGGCTTTCCAAAAATAGGAGAGCTGTATCACATTTTGTAAAATTTTGTGGATGTAAATTTGATCTGACAATCTATTAAAATTTGGAATGCCATGCCTCTCACTCAGAATAGCTCGAGCCAAAATAAGACACACCTTTGGTAGGTAACATTTATTAATTCCGGGGGGACCTGTGAGTAGAAGCAGAGAGAAAATGGGATGGTGGAGAGAAGTTGCTGCTGTATGGAGACTAAATGGAGACTAAATTTTGCAAAGCGTAGATTTTAATGTTCTCTAAAGGGTTTCTGAGAACAGTATTTTTCCTGAAAGCTAGAGTCATTTTTTTTGGCTTGCAAGCAGTTGAAAGGATGTTTTCCCATGGTTTGGATGGGGTTTTTTTTTGGGGGGGGCATGGTAAGAAAATTCCTAATCCATTAGTACTCCTTGGCACAAGAAATGTGGGCCCTCTTGCCTGCGTACTACCATACATTCAGGGAGGTTACTACTCATTATTTTATGAGGTGTAGTCAGCCAGCCATTGTATTAAGGTGGGAAAATGAGGGAAAATAAATATATTTTGCAGAAAGAATAGTTGTTAGCTGGAAATTTTCCCTCTATTTCCAATGCAGCCTTTTAAAATAAATATTTTAGTGTTGATTTTCCAATGCTGTAAACGTAGTTGAGCTGTCTTTCATGGATCTACGCTGCTTTCTGGTAGCTGAGCGTCTGGCATGCGGTATGCATATCCTAATTTTATAGATTTATGCTCTTCAGTAGACAGTTTCTTAATTTCTTTCCATGTGTCCATTATTTCTATGTGAAAAATAATCACAGGATTCTACTTCGTACATAATATGAGGTTCAAAATTATTTTTAAATTCTACTTCCAATTAGAAGGAAAAAAACCCAAACCACTACAAAAGCCCTTCACTGAAGAGTTTTTTATGGTACAATAGCTACTGCATGAGGAGTTTTGCATTAAAGTTACATGATTATTGCTGAGATTTCTCTTCTGCAGTGTTGGATAAACTGTCCTCCATCTCTTTAATTCTGCTTAAAATCTTGCCCCCCAACTGCTCGTACAAATTGTGTACTGCACTGGATGATGTTTTGTCACCTTTTTGGTTGTTTTTCCTTTGGATTTTCTTCATCAAATTGTTTAAAAAACCAAAACAGAACAAAACACCAAACAAACAAAAAGCTTCAACCCCACTTGTTTCTTGAAAAATTGGTTGCCAGCCCCCTCTGATAATTCTGATCAGAATTTATCTGTTTAAAAAAAGATTAATAATACAGAATACCACTGAAATATGTGAGGTTTAGTATTAATATCAGTGTTCACAGAATCAGAAATTAAATGACACTAACAATACTTTTGCCTGAGATTCCCAGAAACTAACCAAAATGAGAATGAATAACCTTGTGCTAGCTGTAAAAGTAATTCATACTGCAAGATACCATGCCTGATTTGAAAGGATTTATATGTTTTCTATTTATTAACTGGGTAACAAATCAAATAGACCCAGGTTAGAAATGCTTTCTGCTGAGCTTAGTACTTGTACTGAACTTCTAGTACTGATACTGAGAAACCAATTTGTGTTGCAAAGCACGTTAAAATGTGGAACACAAATATTTCAGTAAGGGGGAACTGGCTATGGATAATAAAAGAATTTACCAACACTTATGTAAATTACTTAGACCCTGAGGAACGTGTTTATACAATAGAAGACAGGGTACTGCAAGTGATTACAAGAAATCTAAGATAGCCAGGAAACACTGGACCAAATTCTGTCTTTGTTAGGCAAAACCTTTATTGTGTTAGCAACCAGAGCCGTTGGTATGTTAGGTGTTACTGTTACAATATTCACATTCAGTTAGTGTTTTTAAGGAGGGAAGACAATAGAACGAAAAAAGTATAGAATGAGTCAGTGCTAGCAGTGGGAAAAGTGGATGATCCACCCTTGAGGGGAATGAAATCTGTCATGACTCAAGTGTCTGAAATGCTGATCTTCTGTTTGAACTCTGATTTTAGTAGGGAAAACAATGACAAGAAGTGGAGCATATTTAGGCTGTGGTCTGAAGCCTACTGACCTTGACAAAATCACACTCAAAGAGTGTGTGCTGAATTAGACTCATGGTAAATAAATATAAGGAACTAAAAAAAGAGGTGTATATGACAGGCCTGTCAGCCTGGTGATATGCATATGAACAGGATGGGACCTAGTTTATCAACTCACCATACCTTTCTCGCCTATTGACCATTTAGATCTTTAGTTACCCCATATAATGAAGTAGATAGGACTCTGTGCTTGATGGATGAATATTGATGAGGAAATTACTCATGTTTTTAAACAATTTATGGTATATGGGGCATAGAGGAGCGTGCCTGAATTCATAAAGGTATTATGCAACTCTATGGCATGGAGTACTTCCGGACAATAATGCTCTTAGACATAGAGGGACACCACCACCTGCTCTTGAGAGAAGTGCCCTGCTTCTAGCAGCTCTCTTACTGTAGTTTGACTACAGGCTAAACTCTAAAATGTACTTGTTTTCCAGTTGTCTGTTTTGCAACTTTGCACAACTTCTGCTCAGAAAAATAAAATGGAAGAATTAAAGATGATACCTGAATTTAAAAACAAAGATTTTCTCCTCATTGCTTCAAATGTAAGTTGTGTAGGACTCCTCTCTCCAACCAGAAAACATTAAGTGGAGAGCAAGTTCTCCATGTCAAAACCTTACTCTCTTTATACAGAAACACCTGACTCCCTTTCAGATGCAAATGCTGTAACGAAGGAAAGGCTTGTAGTGATTTACCACAAAGTATGTCTATTAACCACCCCCCACCCCTTTTTTTCCCCCTCCCCCTTTTTTAACCCCCTCCTAAATTATAATATAGAGAGTTGGCTGCACTTGTGAAATCATTCCCCAGATTTTTCTGACTTATTATGTCTATGTTACCAGAGAGTGCAAAAATCTAAAAGAAGGAAAACGACAAAATAAAGCATTACTTTTCAATGGGAACTTGTGGGGAGGGAAGAACAACTGCCTTTAGAGCAGGGCACTGGGAGATGGGGGGTGGCTCAAGGATATGAGAAATTTTGCAGTAGAGCTGGAACTCATCACCATTTGGATGCTTACATTGAAAAGCACATTAAAGTACGTTACCAATTACATTTCTCATATTATTTCCCCCTAATATTTTTTTTCTTCTGCTTGGAAGGTCTCTTCCCTCACAGGTTGTCTGTATCCTGTCTGGTTTCTGGCAGAATCAGTTGTTTGTAAAATAAGTCACTGGGAATTTTTTCTTCGGAATTGCCTCTTCCATCTGAGAGAACCTTCCTTCTGCATGTCCCACCAATTCATATTAGATGCTGAGCAGCAGTAGTGTTTAGTTGATTGAATCAGTCATAAGTCATACTCATTTGGGGATTTTTAGTTACTCTGTTAGAAATCTTGGCTCCATTGTCTGTTTAATTTAGATTATAAAACTCCATTGAGAAGGAATTACACATCTTCTACATATTCCATATAATTATTTGTAAGATTGGTCATCAACAAATAAAATTAAAAGTATGGTTACTAATAATAACGCTATATTGTTGTTTGCGATAACGTGATACAGCTATTTTTTTCTAACTATTCCTTTTTCTTTCCCCTTCCCAGGAAACTGATTTTAAACTGATATTGCTAAACAAACTATAGTTTAACAGATGTTACTTCTTTAACTAACTTTAGCAAAAAGAAAGGGAAAATGCCATTATTTCTTCTCAAATCAGAATATACCATCAAGTGGATTTACCTTCATCCATGACTATGAACATCTTATTCCTGTTACTGACCAGTAACTAACATTTATAGGGAAAACACTTGCAAGTAAGCACTTATCTATGAAGCAGGCTGTTCCCTGCCTGGCTCAGAGTTAGAGAGAACTTGAAAAAAGGCTGCCCCAACTTGGCCACCTGTCAAACCTCTTAGCTTATTGACTGTTGTAAGATAAATATCCAAAGCATATTTAGTTTGCAAACAAAACTGGTGTTGCATCTCTCTCTGTGGACATTTTAAACCTATTGCTTTGTTCTACGTGATAATGTTTTCTATTGCTTATGACAATCATTAAAGTTTTATGAAGCGCTGCATTTATTTGCTTAATGTTATTCCAAATCTTTTTCACACAGCCCTGAATCGGGCATGCCTGACTGCTTGAAATGCTGACAAATATCAGTGTTCAGGGATGGTTAACTAGGCAATGAGCTATTCACCACTCCAGTGTGGAACATACTGTATTTTGAGAGGTGTAAGAACATATGTATTGATCTCTCATCTAATACAGAATGTAAGTTAGATTTATAGTTGGCAATAGCAGAAATGGATTAACTGGTATGACCAATACACAGCACAATGGCTTGTCTTCCAACAGAAAACTGTTCCACCAGGTAAAAGAGTTGGTCAGTTGAGGGCCAATGATAAGGCACCAGGATGTATAGGTGGCCTTGTTGTATGTATTATACCTGCACTACAGCACCTGTGACTGCAGTTGGATAAACTGCTTCTTCACCAGTTATACAGAATCCAACTTTACTCATGTGAAAGGATTTCTTTGCTTCTTCATTGGTCTGTTTGACTTTCTACAGTACAGCTCTAATTTGAACCTTCTTGGGTAATGATGGTGACTACTGTATATTTCAGTAATACCTTTATTTCCTGAATTGACAAAAAAAAAATTCTAAGATCAAAAATTAGTGTGGAAGTACACCATTTAAGATAAGAATATGCTCTGTGAGATGGATACAGTCATGAGAATTTCACGCGTTTATTCTGGTGAAATTACTGCTTAAAAGCTGGAAATTCATTTAAGAAAATGTATATCTGAAGATGTATTTAAAAAAAAAATAAAGGCAAAAGAAACCAAAACTCTGATGTGTTGGTATCGTTGGCATATATCTAAGCTTTGAGATCTTGGTTCCCAACCACCCAGGCAGTAGAGATCAGTGCAGTTTATAGCAGTCTTGTCCCTGAGGGTAGACCTTCCTACAATAACCAGAGTATGTGGCAAAAGGCAATGGCATAGTCAGGTCTTAGTGCAGAAGCAGACTTACAGACAGTAGTAATGTAGTAGTAGTAAGCTATGGGTTTTGTCAGTGACACAGGTCACTGAGCTGAATCCAGGATTATTGACTCAGACTCAGTATTTTGCAGAACGGAAGCATGTGAGTGTGAGTACATAGCCCTTCACATACTAAATTCCTTGACCTCTCAAGTCATACAACTTTAAACTAGCTTGCAGCATGTAATTTTTTAAAAAGAAAGGTTTTTTATTATTGTTATTTTTATTTTTAGAAGCACTGTATTGACTTTGCTACAGGCAGTAGGTAGAAGGATAAACATGCCATGTCTCAAGAAAGGATTGTTAGCATTCAGTTAAAGTAAATGATTGCTGTTAGCATTCAGCTGGAATAAATGATTACTGCCAAGGGACAGCTATACTGCAAGCTCTTCAGCTGTTCTCTTTCAGTGTTACTGCATACAGTTGAAGAGCCTTCCAAAATCTTGCATTTGTTTTTTCAGAAGACTTATCAGAATATCAGATTTCCACTCTTCTAAGGGGGTGAGAGGGGCAGGGGGAGGGAAATTTCTGTGTTTGTGTATTTGAAATAAAGAAAAAACTATAGTAACTCCAGCAGCCTGAGAAACAATTAGTGCTCCAGATGGTTTCATTATAAAACAACTATCACTTATATGTTGATTAGAGGAGAAAAAGATTGTGAGAGGTTAAAGGAGAGCCATGTTTGCTTCTGACTTTTCAAATGTGATACCAAATGCAATCGGCCACCTACAGACACAATTCATTAATACCAAATTTTATTTAATGTTGGAACAGCAGGAATTTACTGAAAATAATTGGGAAAAAAATGGACCATTTAACTTCTTTCACAGAAAATCCTTCTTTCAAAAGCTATTATGAATTTAGGAAAAATGTAGGTCTTGTATAGTAATCCAAGGAAAATGGGGAGAATGGTGGCCTAATTCTAACAAAAATTATAAAACAAGATAATGTTAAATTAAGTCATACTATCATGAGGCTAAAGAGTCACTTTGTCTTGTCTCTTTTACCAGGAATGGTGGCTTCTGAAGATCTCAGCAAACACACAAAATACAGTCACATGGCCCTTTCAGCTTTAATCATGCAGGTAGAATGCAGAGTTCTTTGCAAACTGAATTCTCTGACCTCTCACAATGTACACCTTTAGCTCAGCTTCTAGTGTGAGGTTTAAAAAAAGAAAGGGTTAGACAAAGGCAGTGGTTATTGAGAGTGGCAGTCTGCCAGAGGGGATGACGGTGCTCCACCTGACTTTGTCTATACAGAATGAAGCAGATCTTTCCAGCGGTATAACTGCCCAAACAGCCAGTGTCCAGCTCCTGCCCATGTCCAAGTGCTGCTGGTGGTGCAGGACAGAGCCAGACCCAGAGCTACTGCCCAGAGCTGGCGGGTGGCTTCTCACAGCAGCTGTCCATGTGGCATCAGGAGCAACGGGCACTGCTCACTGGTTCTCCTAGCAGCAGCAGGAGGAGCAAGGAGCAAGGCACTGCTGGAAACTCTTGATCCAGTTCTGCCAGCAGGACTTGAATAGTAAAGTCCACAATATCGCTTACATGTGTTTTCTATAGTTATGTTGCTGTCTGCTTGTAACTATTCTGAATCTAGGTCCTGTTTCTTCAGCTGTCTCTGTGCAGGCTGTGATAAAAAACCCTCAGCTGTGTGGAGCCCTGGGAAGAGCTGAAAGAAGACTTTTTGAAACATAAGTATACCTGAAAGAACACTTCAGGCTTGCAAGAGGCAAGATAGGAGAGAATAATGCAGGAATTCTTTAATAATTCAATATATTAAAAATTCAGTACATGATTTGGTTTGACAAAAAACTGTCAAATTTGAGGATTTATGGTTATCTTTAAGTGTCATAATTATTCTTTTGAACTCCACAAGAAAAATAACTGTTAATGTTTTACAGAAAAATCCTACTGTCATAGAGCTACTTCAGTGTACATGCTCATTTAAACTATCTTACACAAGAAAACTTTGCCTTTTACAGCTGTTTGTTTTACTAATATATTTGTCATATTTATTTTTTTTTTGTCATAAGAGTGTTTTTTCTATATTTTAGCTTAAAATTATTTTCCAACTAAAAAGGTGTTGGGTTTGGGGGGGGCAGGTTTTTTGTTTGTTTTTTAATAACACAATGATTGTGCTTATAATGGAGATGTAAAGATATCTCAGTTCGCACAAGTATTCTTACTTCAATATCCAGCATTAGGAAGGTAAGGAGAGCTGGTTCTTTTCTGAAGCTCTACAAGTGTGAGAAGGCAGAAATTTTAACCACCATTTTGTGCCTGCTCAAAACCAGGTATAGTATTTACAAGAACAGGTAATGGTTGAAAAACCTTTATGAATGTGCAAAAATATTACACACTGATTAACTTTTTCAAGAAAGATGATTGCCAGTTATTCAGATTTAACTTTAGGCCACCAGAGGGAAAAAAAGAAAGCCAAACAACAACTAACCAAACAAAAAAAAAACCCAAAAAAACCAACCACAAAAACCTTTCTTATCTTCACCTAATAGTTACAAAAACCCTAATGTAATCTGTGTTGGTGCACTCTTCAATAGGTTTTGAGCCTGGCAATTGATATACTGAATATGTCCTACGTTTATACCAAGCTGTTGAGGAAAAGAGTTATAGCATAGAAATTAATAAAGGGTTATGAGTGAACAGTGCTTCACTGAAAACCTGCCTTGCAGACTCAACTATAGGTAGAAATTTTTTTGCATCCCGAAGGCAAAAGATAATGCTTCAGACATAGGCACTAAAACGATGTGCACGAAAGCAAGGACATATATTGTGTGAGGACTACAGGTCCTGGTTGTTTTATTAAACTCTTCCAGTTCAAGAGCACAAGGCCAGACTTTTAACGCTATGAATGGAATTACTCTGTCAGGAGATGTATTTAGTTAAAGTTTGGATACCTGTGTTGCCTTTGCGAAGGAAGCCGTTCATTCCCATTAAACACGGTAACTTTTTTGGAAGATTGTAACACATTCCTTAAATTGCTCTAACAGAATGACTGGCATGTCTTCCAATATTTATTTTGTTACCACTGCTATTACTGTTGCTGTGTTTACCCCCTGCTGGTTCCGGCCTCCTAAGCTGGCAAATAACAGCTCATCATCTATAAAGAGCTGTTATTCATTGCAAAAATTCAGCTCCTGAGAGCAGTCACATTCTGATGAGTGTTTAAGTGGCAACCTGAGATCACATATCAGCACCTGCATAATCTAAGATTCATTCTGTTTTGAAAATCACTGTCTTAAGTAATAGTCTTTCAATCAATATATGTTTGGAAACATCTTACAGTCTTTCATAAAGAGAAAATTTAGCACCATAAAAATTCCTTTAAATAGGTAAATTTAAATACTTCCTGGCCTATTAATCGGTGCACAATGCACACAAAGATATTACTAAGTAAGTAATGGTATATCGTTGTCTTTGAAATAAAGAATAAAGGCCTTTCCTAATTGTCCAGAAACCTTTTCTTGCTATAGTACCCCAGCATACTCTTTTAGCAAATGTCTATGCTCTGCATTTTGTACCTTAGAAACACTCTAGCTTGGATTGCAAAGTTAAATCACAGGCAGCTCAGCTGGTACTCCTGAGGTGCACTGAAGTAGCCGTGAATCAGTATTGACTTCATTTCTCCACTGTGTCTTTGAAAAATACATAGTTTGATGTCTTGGCTAATTCTGGAGAGTCATAAGAATGGGCAACAGAGGAGGGATAGCTACTGTTTCTAAGCCATAACCTCTTTCCTACGAGGCAAACCTTCTTTACATTTGTTGCTCTCCTTTCCCTCTAACCTTGACCTTTTCAACTGGCTATTTAATTCAGGATATTAACCAGCTCACTATGTTCACAGCTGATGACCTTTTCGTACAGTTTCTCACAGAGCTGTGAGAAAATTGACTTAAGGCCTTCTGAATACCTTCTCTTCTGAGTAGGAGCCTACAGTTTGGTTTTCAAGGAAGCAGCATGCTGATAGTCTGTGACAATTCCCCTCAACCGAACAAATTTAAAACAGACCTTTCAACTCCCTCATCTGTGTTTGCTCCCAAACAAATTCATATTTTCAGATGCAGATGGAGTTCTAGGAGCTTAACTCTACAGCTGTAGCTTGTTATCACTGGTGGCTCTTTGAAGAGCCAACAATGCATTTTAAACTTTAGCAGCTTATGCAGGAGAGTGGGTGTGGGGTTAGGGGGTTTCTTAGTATTATTTGTTTTCAAAAAACCAACTAGATTTTCTCTTTTGAAGATGTCCAAAAGATAGATTCTTGATTTGTTTTAAGTGCCTGTTTGCAAATATTTCTCAGCTGTTTTATGGTGCAATGACTGCAAAATGGGCATTCACTGGCTCCCAATGTGCACTGCTTCAGGTGTACCTGTACAGGTGTACTCATATTTGCCTGCCAATACTAAATATTTGAATAAGCTGGCAAAGGAGAATGAGGGCATGAAAAGAAATTAGGTGCCCAAACTTCCTTTCTACAGGACAGACTGCTGTTCCCAGTTTCCAGTGTACCTACAGAATTAGGTGTCATTTCATGTAACCCTTAGGATATATTTTTTCCTGTCTTGGGTGGTAACAATTGTTGCCCATGGTTTGGTTTTTGGGTTTTGTGGTGTTTTTTGTTTTTTTTTTTTTAAGCTTTGCTTTTTCCTGTTAAAAATATTAGAAACCCCACGTAAAGTCACAATTCAGGTGGGCATGAAAACCTCACTGTTCATTCTTAATGCCTGGAGAAGTCATGTGTTGGAATCAAAACATCTGGTTGTATGTGAGGACTGCCCAGGATGGTATCAGCATTACTGGATACAGTGGTTAAGTAATCAATCTTGCTTTTGATACAAATGCAGAAGTATGCTAAGACCATACTTATAATGATGAATAGCCCAGTGTAGCTGATGAACTAGCATATTTATTTCATCACTGTGAAAGGCATTTTTTATAAAGCTAGCTATTTCGCCAGGCCCACAGTTTGCAATATTCTCTTCATAATGTTTTGGGGTTTGTTTTGGTTTTATTTTTTTAAGGAGTGATATATGCTACAATTCACTTGCCAATTTGCATTTGCACTGTTGCAAAAATCTCATAGTTGTTAGATTTGAGAACGACTATAGCAAATCCTGTCAATTTTCTGTTTTGCTCTCTGGTCTGTATCATTTAGCTTGTTACGCGTGGTAGAGTTGCTTGACAAAGAGCAGCCCAGAACTGAATGAAGTTGACTTTATAAGTTAATAAATTGTATGTGGATGCCAACATCATGTCTGTGTGAAGTTGGAGTCCCAATTAAGAGACTGACTGTATTTTTTGCAAGTATGTACTTTCTATCATTTGACGGAAGATACATGTCTTTATCTGGAAGTTTTTGACAGAGAATAAGGTGAACTCTGCCTTGCAGATAAGTAGACATGCAGATTTGAATGAGTAATGACTAAATAATCAAATACTGAGATACAACATTGATAACAGCAAGTACATTTGAAAATGTAAACTATGTATTTATGAGAAAATGCACCAGCAAGAACTGTACTGTCCTGTTGTGAATAACATAATCTGTGAGCAAGTCATCTGCATTCTCCTGTGCACATTATGAAATAACTTTAACTTGTAAGAAGTCTCTCAGCTGGAAGTATGCAGCCTTGTCTGTACATGCTTTACAGATAATTGGGCTGTGTATGGTAGATTAAAAGTATGCATAAAAAATATTCTAAAGCATCTGTCAGTTTTAAACAAACAGATTTTCTGAATTCAAGGTGAAACATGGTGGGCAGGAGGGCTTCAACATTTTTATAAAATGTTTCCTCTTTCGTAATTGACCTGGACACAAGTTTACTACAAGAAATATTCCTTTAAGCAGGCAAACAACTGTAAGCACCAAAGAGAGATTTTTATAGTGGCAAAGTTCAGTCCCATTATTGAGAAAATGAGAACTTGGCTCTGCAGTCAAATCAAAATGTGCTGACTGTAGCACTGGCACCCAGATTTAATGAAAGACTTTTAAGGAAAGAAAGTTTAAATAAGTTTTTAAGTAGTTGTGTGCTAGTATGAAGTATCTCCAGGCAGATTTACCCAATTCAGATTAGATGATTCTATTTTACTTGTCTTCTTAAATGGGATACTATTTTAATTTTTTTTTTAAATTTGATTACAAAATGTTTTAATTTAATGTACTTATAACATAGATAAGTCTTATAAGTAAGATTTACAGTAAGGTTACCCTCAAATCTGTGATGGGTATGGGCACTACATGAGGGACAGATTTAGACCAACTCCATTCCAGCTGTGCCGTCACAGAACTGCAGGCTTTTTTCACTGGCTGTCGGTACTATTGCTCGAAAAAGCATTAATTGTGCGATCCGGGTTCCTTTCGGAACTGACAGTGGTAGGGCCGGTGTCCAAACCATAGCTTGTATTCGGCCACTATAATCAGCATCAATTACTCTGGGGACGACAAACAGGCCTGCCATGGTGGTACTGGAATGACCTAGCAACAGTGCACTACACCCTCCCCAAACTGGCCCCTTCACATTCAGTGGAATGCGATGTGCATGTGTGCCCCAGAGAGTTGAGTCTTCTCCTGTGGCGACATACAGTCCGGCCCTCCCTTGGGTGCTGGCGGAGAGGGTGCCCACGGTGGCAAGAGGGGTGGTTGCATTCCAGGTGGAGTTGGAGATTTGTGCAACCATTACATGTGACGCTGTTCCCATCGGGGTACCCTGCTTTGGTTCTTGTGACGAGGGAGCTTGTGTCATTGCCCGACCTCGCACCACGCTCCGCCTCCCGTTTCCCTGCCGCGCTGGCAGGGGCTGTCCATCTGTGTTATATTTGGATCTGCACTGGCTCACTCAATGGTGTCCTTTACCACACCTTGGGCAAAGCGTGGACAGCGCGGCGGGTGCGCTAGGGGCTCCTCCTCCTTGTCTTTGTTGAGGGTGCTCAATAACTAAGTGGTCTGGGCTTCCACAGTGGTAGCACCGCTTCTTTGTTTCCTTATTCATTGTTAAAGCTGCTGCAAAGGCTGATGCTAAGGACACTGATGAGCAATAGAGCCTACACGGTTGCAAGCCTCTATCATTTACACTAGGTTAGCATTGATTCACAGCATTTGTAATATCTTTTTACAATCGGTATTTGCATTTTTTACCACTAATTTCAACAGCAGTGCTTCTTTTGCTTTTCTGTTGTCTACCTGCTTGTCTAATGCATCCCGCAAGCGATCCACAAACTGCATATAGGGTTTGGTTGGCTGCTGCTGGACTCGAGTAAATGATAGAGATGGCTTTTCAGCTTCCAGAATTTTTAACATAGCTTGAAGAGCAAGAGTGGCAGGCTGTCGGAGTATATTCTCATCCAACTGCGTCTGTAGGCAAGGGTCTGCTGTGGAATCTGTGCCCATTAACTGTGATATGCCTTCCTCTAAGAGAGGGTCTTCTTGCTGTTGCTCTAAATTTTGAAGGGCAGCTTGTTCACAAAGTTCCTTCCATTTTTGCTCCCACAACAACTTCTGCGTTGGGTTTAATATCATAGCCTCTAATGTTCGTAAATCATAGGGACACAATAACTGCCCTGTCATCACATTTTCAAGCAAAGATTGGGAAAATGGAGCTGCAAGCCCATAGGTAGTTACTGTTTTTCTTAATTCTTTTATTAGATCCCATTGAAAAAGGCTCCAGTCATTGGGTCCTCCATCTCTGATCAATACTGGAAAGACTAGTCCTGCTGCCCCTTCCTCCTTTATTGCATCTCATTGCAGTTGTTTCCACCAGTCCCGGGGATCGAAGGATGTTGGCAGCTGTAAAACAGCTGTCACGGGTGGTATGGATGGGGAGCCATTGGTTTTAACAGGGGTGACAGCAAAGGCTCGCTGTCTGCGTCTAAATCTACTACATCATTTTCTGGCAGGGACTTCCTACAGGGAGTCTCACCGCCCTGTCCACACCTCTGGTCCCTGTCTGCGCAGATATGGTTTCCACACTTTTCTCTGCTTGCCAGGACTTTAATGTTTCCAACACCAGCCACCAGGTAGTCATCACCTCCTTGGCAGTCTCATACCCCTGGGAGGCGGCCTCCCATACTATTGTCCCTGCTTCTTCCCATGTTTTAACATTGAACACTGCTGAGACTGTTGATGGAACCCCATGCTTTTGCAGGAATTTCAGTAATAACTTTACTTTAAAGGTATCATATTTAATGCCTCGTTTGCTCAATAACTGATTCAGTAACTTAACAATCACCTCTTCTTCGGCAGAGAGATTAGCTCCCATGGTTACTGCCCCAGCCACTCACCTGTAATATTAAGGTGATGTCCCAGGATTAGAGCTGCGGTCCTGCTGTCAGTTTGATGCGTCCAGCTGGGGTCCCTGCGGACGCTGCTCCTCAGCGTTGCTCTCCCACGTCGGGGGTCACCATTTGCAGGGATGAATGTCACGGACTCCTGACAGATGTTCCACAGAAGACCTTTATTGCCAGATTTTCACTGCTTATATATCTTTCGACACATTCTTCACACGATCATGCATGCAAACAGTTTCTGTTATTCGTCAGCTACCTTTAAGCACGTGCCTTATGCTACATTCTAATAGGCTGTTCTGTTTGTGCTACCTCATTTGTTTTTGCTTACTTAAATTCTTCTTGGCATTCCCATGCTCCTGTCTCTCTTCTTTACTGCTGCCTTGCTTCAGTTCAAGGACATGTCAAACAGTGCTAAGTTACTTGCAAATTCATCCCCCACATAGAACTAAGATTGACGGATGTATAAGCTAAACTAGAAAATATAACATAAACATAATCTTTTAAGTTGTGTTAGTGTAAGGTGCTAGAAAAGTGACTGAAGCTTTTATTTGTTCACAGAAGATTAAAAGAAAAGAAAAAAAAAAAAAAAAGCCTTAAAGCTTGCAATGTCAAAACCACCCAAAACTACACCACTATAAGGCAGCTGAGGAAGAAAAGGTACCTGTTATCTGGTAGTGATAGCAGTTCTGTTAGGGAGTTAATTGTAAGTGGTCTATTTATACTTGCATAGACAGATCCTTACTCTTTTACAAAGAGGAACTGTCCTTTGAACTGTATTTTCTTTTAAAAATAAGATTATCTTATAGTTGCCTAGAATAAATTCTAAAAATTATTTACAGAAGTAATGGGCTGGGATATAAATGGCCTCAAATGGCACAGCAGTTTTCATGTGGCAGATATATTACAAAATAGGCACGGTCCTGACCAAACAGGATTTATGACTGTGAAGGTCAGCAAACTTTGTAATAGTTTCTCTCTAATTTGGAATTTATTGTGCTTATCTAGGTTGCTCTGTCTTCCAGATGGATTATAAATGGCAGTGTACAGATGTTCTCACAGACTGTTATGCACGCTACCTCTTAGGTTAGTCTAATGTAATTAATAGAGGTATAAAACTATTGCAAAATCAGTATCAAAGAGTGTTGTCTCCAGAATTTCCTTCCTCATCAGTCCAAACAGAGATTAAGAAGGTACTGTTTGGTTTTTTTTTCAGACAGCACAAGGAGTAAGAGGGTAAAGATGCATTGACTTGATGTTTGCAGGTGTTTTATAATGAGTTTGCAATTGGGAGCCTTGTTGGCAACCAAGTTTCTCCCAGGCAACCACAGCCTCTAGTTCAGTTGCCCCGAACAGTTTAGTTAGAGAAAAACAACATCAGATTAATTTTCTGTGACCAATGCATCTGAATGTGAATTTGCTTATCATGCTCCTTCTAAAAGGACTTGCAAGTAGCTGTTTCTACAAGCAGCAGGCACCCAGATATTCTAACTCAGGGTATCAGTGATATCTAAGTTCTGTTAAATCATGTTAAATCATGAGATATTTTGTAGCGCCATAAAATTCATTTGGCATGTCCAGATATTATCTGTTCATAAGCTGACTCCAACTGACCCAAGGGGTGTCCCACACCATATGGCGCCAAGCTCAGCATATAGAGCTGGGGAAGAAGGAGGAAGGGGGAGTTGTTGGGAGTGATGGCATTTGTCTTCCCAAGTCACCATTAGGCATGATAGAGCCCTGCTTTCCTGGAGGTGGCTGAACACCTGCCTGCAGAGGGGAAGGACTGAATGAATTTCTTATTTTGCTTTGCTGGTATGTGTGGCTTTTGCTTTACCCGTAAAATTGCCTTTATCTCAGCCCACCCTTCCAGTTGTTCCTCCCATCCTGCTGCAGGGGGAACAAGCGAGAGGCTATGTGGTGCTTCATTGCTGGACAGGGTTAAACCACAATTATGCAGGCAGCTGCATTGTGCAGGTCTTTCTGAGGATCCTGAGTGGAAGTAAGCGCTATTACATTGACTTTTGCTGGCCATGACTAGGGAAGTTATGATGACATTCAGAGCCTGACAGCACCCAAGCCATGCTGCAGCTTTTGGGAGCAAGATCTGCTTAGAGCGCCAGGGAATGCCACTGCACTTTAGCATAGATACCTGAAAACAGAATCCAAAATTCTCAGGCATAACCCTGCAGTCTGGTAAGCGTAGATCACAAAAATCCTTTTTTCTATTTGGAACATATAAGAGGATGAGTTTAAAGACAAAAACAGTTTTTACTGGGAAAAAAAGATAAAGGTTAAGAATAGGTCATGGCCTTCTGTAAATTCTTAAATATTTATGTTACAAAAAGTACGAATAAGGGAGATATTAAAATACCACATCATATGTTATTCTGGTAGGTCTAGCAATTACACAGCCTTTAACAGTCCCTCAGGTATGGCACTGGGCTGGCAACAAAGATTTTTGTTATGCGCCATCTAAAGATAAACAAGCAAGAAATGATGTTGGACTTGATATTGCATTTTTAAACATTGGAAATAGATTCCTTTCATTTAGAAAAAAATTCCAATACTCCAAATATTTGGCTAGTTATTCAGATCAAAGGTTTTATTAAATAAATCGTGTTGAATAAGCAGCATAAAACTGAATAGATTGTACAGCCTCACAAAGAATGCCTTGGAGAGGATGCCATTTCACAGCGGTCTAGAAACACCCTTACATTACTAAATAGTCTGCTATGGTGAGCATTGGGCAGTCACCTGGAATCAGTAGGGTTGCTGTTGCCTCATGAAACTTGACTCCTTTCTGGCTCATTTTCTGCTTTTTCTATAGCCTACTCCTAAAACGGTGAAAGACACCTTCAAGGACTTAGCGATAGAATTATATTTGTTTGTAAAAAGTGTCTTTCAGAAGGGTTGTCTTTTGCCTCAAAGGTTGAGAAGGTTTTAGAATTAGTCAATAGCTCTTTTCAGTAGTTTCGTTCAATATCCATGTTAAACCACGATATTTTGATAATATTTGAAATTAGGCAATTAGCAACTTTCTGAATACAGCTTCACAGCAAATGTCATGCTTTGTGTAGATTTTATATCACCTATGTGTCTTTCTGACACTTTTTTTTCGCAAGAATACAACACTCTGTAAATTTCTTTAGTTTGCAGAAGTGCAAGCTGTATTGACATTTACAGAGAATAATGAAAATTAGAACAATTGGAGCTACATCTCAGTTTTAGCAATCAGTTTTCATTAAAAATAAATATTGGCTCCTGCCCAGCATAAGGTAGATCTCTCTTTATTTGCACAGCTTTTTCTTGTATGTTTTCTTCCTTATTTTATGAAAGAATGGCATCATGGAAATTCAATAAAATGCTATATTTATGGGTTGTGATTAAAAAAATACAAAGGAATCCTGGCATTTGAATTCTGCTGATCTGTTTCCCAAACGTAGTATTTCTTTGGGTGACAGAAGAGTTGTTTGTCTGTTCCTAATATGAAGAATTCGTTTCTACTCGCTTTTACAGTCTGAGCTGCTGGTCTGGTTATGGAACAGACTGAACTACAGCTGTGAAGGAAACCATCATTTGTCATATGGGTGAAAGCTGCAGCTCAGTAATGTAGTTGAGAGGAAAAGGGAACAGCAGAACATCATCTCTAAAAGTCAAGTTCAACCTGTACTAGTTGTTAAAGCAGGAATAATTATATATTTATAAGTACTTTCAAATAACTCTTCTTTTTCCCAGTATTCTTCTTCCCAGTGTTCAACAAAGCAGAAAGAGAGGAAGAAACACTGGTAGAAACAGTGAGCTAGAAGTGATGGTACTGAAGAAGTATAAAGTGTTGTAGACTACAACACTAAAAATAAAATGCAATGACTACTTTCCTAATATTATTTTCCCAAATGGCACAGGAAAAATACGGGATTCTGAGCAATGGGGTAGCGGCTTATTGCGTCACATGGGCTAGATCATTGCAAGGCAGCTCAGAAGTAAATACTCACACAAAGAATATCCAGGGAGTCTTGATGTGAAATGAATGTAGAATATTAAGTAGATTTTGACAAAATCTACTTACATATAAGAAGCACTAATCCATGATAAGTTTTCTATCCACATTTTTATTAAGTAGGGGAGAGTACATGGAAACACTTAAGTATTGTGGTTTGATCTGATCCAAGAGAAATGTCAGAACAAGTTACAGGGAAATATTTTTATATCTAAAGTTTTTGCATTCCATATCTTGTAACTAAATGTTTATTGTGTTTCAGATCTTGCAGACATTATTTAGGGCAATTTTCCTAAAAGTCCTTTAATACTAGCATAAACTTATTTAACAGTAAAACAGTTCCAGAGAACATGCATTTATGAAGATAGTAGTACCTAGACATGCCAAAAAAGTTTAATATTGTTATAAAATATTTCTTAGCTGTTAGTTTTATGATTTTGTAGGTTTATGTTGTTAATGCTGCTCTATCAGGACCCTCCTATGTCCTAAAGAGATTTATAGACTTACCGACTTTGTGTCAGAGTAAATATTTGGTGATGAATGAATAGCTTGGCTATGCTCTTTTCATAATGGGTATCAGCAAGAGTGGCAGATAAAGTCTAGTATTTTCATAGCACAACACTGAAGATTATTCTGAAGCACATAGAAACTCATTTCCTCCTCATTTTTGAAACTTCTGCTGATTCATAAACTACAGATTATAAGGAAAAAGTAGAGCAAGTGAGGAGGATAAATAGACAGAACACAATGGTGTGCAGTAGGAATGCTGTGGGGCTGCTATTACAGCTGGATTTCAAGTGGAAGTAGGTTTCCGACTGAGAAAAAAACAAAAAGACCCAAACCACATTCTAAATAGAGTACTGTGACAGAGGGATTGGAGTCTTTCAGTAACATACATTACATATGAGAAATAAAAAATTTTGTGATTTAGAGGTCATGCCATGCTGGCTCTTCAAGCTAAGATGGAAATCAGATCCATGACTACCTATAGCCAAGAAAACACGTAAAAGTCAATCATTTTAGTGGGAGGCTACTACACTACAGTAAAAGCTTAAAAAACAGCATTTATCAATAATAAGGGGAGGAAGGGGAATAAATCATATGTCCTATTATAATAATGCAATTTTATCTGGGGTTAAGGGTTATACTGATATTACTATCTCAATTTAAGAAAAAAAATTCTTAACTGAAAAAACTACTCTATACAAGAGTTCGTACCTTTCCAGGAACAGGAAGCTCCTCTTTTTCTTTTCCTTTTTAATGTTTTTTTTTCTTAATACCTTAGCTGAATGTACTACTAATGATGGAATCTAGTTGGGTTTACTCCAGTGCCCATGATAGATAATATAAATGCTTATTTTATTGCATATAATTAAGCTTGGTTTATACAAAAGGCAGATGTTCTCATTAATATTTTCATATAGGTCCTCCCAAAGTAAAAGAAATTTCCTCAAATATGCAGGGTAGGAAGCTTCTGAAGTCCATTCATGATAGCAGTCTCCAGAGGAGAGTAGAGAGCTATCCTTTCCCATTATAGTGCATTAACAAAAATTCAGAGATTAGTAAAGACTGAAAAACTCATCTTTGTCAACGGGCTGAAGGCACTGCAGCAGGGAGTGGGAAGGAAGAAATGCAATAGCATTGCACTAAGAGACAATGAAAGGTGAAGGATATGAAACAGTAGATTGAAAAGACATTTATTCTAATCAGGATATGGCTTTTAATAATACAAGTATATGGTCCTGCCCCTGGGAAGGAACAACCCCAGACACCGGTACATGTTGGGGGTTGACCTGCTGGAAGGCGGCTCTGTTGAGAAGTATCTTGGACTGTTGGTGGGCAGCAAGGTGACCCTGAGCCAGTACTCTTCCCTTGTGGCCAGGAAGACCAACGGTATCCTGGAATGCATTAAAAGGAGTGTGGCCAGCAGGTCAGGAGAGGTTAAGGATAACCTCTTTTCATTCATTCATTCATAAGTATAACCCCCTCTACTCTACCCTAGTGAGACCACATCTGGAGTGCTGTGTCCAGTTCTGGGCCCCCAGTTTAAGAAGGACAGGGAACTGCTCAACCAAGTCCAGCAGAGAGCTACCAAGATGATCAGGGGGCTGGAGCATCTCCCTTATGAGGAAAGGCTGAGAGACTTGGGTTTGTTCAGCCTGGAGAAGAGAAGCCTGAGGGGGGATCTCATCAGTGCTTATAAATATCTGAAGGGTGGGTGTCAAGAGGATGGGACTGGACTCTTTTCAGTGGTGCCCAATGACTGGACAAGGGGCAATGGGCACAAGTTGGAAGACAGGAAATTCCAGCTAAATGTGAGAAAAAACTTCTTTCCTGTGAGGGTGACAGAGCAGTGGCACAGGCTGCCCAGGGAGGCTGTGGAGTCTCCTTCTCTGGAGACATTAAAAACCCACGTGGATGCATCCCTGTGCCCCCTGCTCTATGTGTGCCTGCTCAAGCAGGGGGGTTGGACAAGATGATCTCCAGAGGTCCCTTCCAACCCCTACCATTCGGTGATTCTGTAATGCTGATCTGCGCTGCTAAACTCATCACCTTGTTAATACTGTTGGTATCATTCACATTTAAATAGGAGATTCCTAGCAGGAAAGCCTCTTTAGGCAATCTTAATCTCTCATGGGATAGGAGTTTGTATTGTGACAGGGTGACTGGGGACTCAATTTGATTTGATTTCCCGAATATGTTGATATGCTTTCTCATAACCAAAAACTGAAGTGAAGGTGCACCAGATGGCATTTAAACTAATATTAGTTGCTACTTGCTAGAAATAATGTTGTCCCGGATCAAACTCTGTAATTTAACAGCATTCTCCCCTGGAAATTTCCTGGCACATGGCATTTTCCAGAGGCAAAATTATTACTCTTTAGAATTACTTTTATCTTTCTCAGGAACAGAAGTCAACAGTGCCAAAGATGAGTCATTACTGAAGGCAGTGGCTGAGTGGATATTAGTAACTGGGAATTTGCCACAGTACTCCCTGTTTCACGGGTACTTTTTGTTAACACAGGATGCTGAGAACTTTGCCCCAACACATAACTGCGGTTCCTGCAAGGAGATTCAGGGCATCATCCCACCTGGAAGTGAGCCACCCCAGCCCTCTCAGAAAGCGAACTAAACATTAAGAAACCAACCATTGGATTTTAACAATCTTGTGTTCCTAAATAAGAAGAACTGGGAACTTACCTGGAAAGAGAAACAAAACCAGCAATACTTCCCTATACTTTCAGTGCTTGCCTACTGCTTCTTTTTCTGTTAACTTTTCTCTAACATTCAAGATAAGAAACTTACTTTACGTATACTCATTAGATCTATATGCTAAGTGAAAAGTCCACAGAAATGCATTTGCAATTGAAATGTAATTTGCAGCAAAGAGACCGCTCTCACTTTGAGTAGTATTTGTTATTGAAGGACCTAATCAGAAATTTAAAAAATGACATTGCATTATTTAGCTTACTGACACCTCATATATATTTTGAAAATGAAGCAGTCATGATAACTACTCTGAATGAGATTGTTTGCTAAGGGATAGGATCAAATATTTCAATTGATAAAGGAAATCACTGGCAGCTTGAGAATGAAAAGAGGAAAAAGTAACTGACTATAGTTCATAACAGCTCCCAAGAAAATTATTTAGAATTTAGAATTTACAAGCTAAACGCTGGCTAACTATGCTTGTTCTGTAGGAGAATCTATTTGATGTAGGCAAACATAAAATTAAAATTTGCCATGGGACTTCAAACCCCACATTAGGCTGTGGTGGCTGCTAACAACTTTTTTTTTCCTATCATTAGGCACTAGATACATATATAAAAATGCTCTGGCAGGAGGGAGGAGAGACAGCCAGCCAAACCTCTGCCAGTGATCATGCCTTTTTGCTTGATAAGGAAGGAGGCAAGCAGAATCCACTCTCTATTTTTTTTTCCTTCTTTCCTTTGTACTGCTTCTACTATTCTTTACCCTCATGCTTGAAGCTCTGAGAACTGATTTGGATTTTGACCTGTGATTAGGGATAGGGAAAGACTTGGTCTTCTCTGTGACCGGGCAGCCTGTATTATCACTAGCTGTCAGTCTCTCAGTCTGAGGACCATATCTGCATTTAGCTACTGTCCGTCAGGGAAGACACAGAGCAAGTGCAGAGGTCTAGGAGAGATCTTAGACCTCAAGAAAACCAAAAGCTAAAAACCTCACCCCTACAAATGGAATTGACTAAATCAAAGAGTAAGGAATTTTTTTCAACCTAAAGATTAAGATGTCAAATTCTCCAGAGTCAGAGGGAGTTATGAGGTTAGAATATGGAAGTAGAGTTTCAGATCTGATAAGGGAAATTTTTTTTTAAGACAAAAAAATATGAAGTATAAAAATGCAGTGTCTTTGGATTCTCCATCACTGCCAATCTTTAAGAACAAATTAGATAATAATTTATTGGAAGTACATGGCTAGGTATAGCTAAGTCTACCTTGAGGCAGGAGAATAGACTATATAACTTAAAGCAATCCCTTCTTCCCTTTCTTTTTTTGCCATGTTATGACTAATGTTGATTTTGTTGTCATTGTTCTGGTCCACCCAAATGAGGGGAAAGACATTGGGGTGTTTTCCTCCTTTGCTTTGCTTTATTCTTTATCAAAATAATTAAATGATTTCTCTGCATCTTAAAGGAGGCATGTTTCTAATAAACTTTAACTGAGGTTTGGTATATGTCAGCAGAAGTAATCTAATATCAAAGGATAATACATGCTGCTGATCAGGTTATGTATTGTACAAAAATGTAGATGGATTGGAAGGAGATGATTGGTATTCCCAAAGATCCTCTTTCTCCCAAATGGATAGTGATATTTATGAGGCAATGGAAGTAAAGATGTTTAGGCTCTTTTTCCCGGTATGTCTGTTTGCCAATAAGTGAATTTTAGTGTGAACATAACTGCTCTGAAGTTGGCAGCTACATCTGTCTACCAATATACTGTACTAGCTATGGTCATCCTGGTGCTATGTGGGAAGATGTATGAGTGAGCTAGCAAAAAGCTATCTTTTATGGTAATGAAGTGTAACAGCTTGGGAAAATGCCTTTCTGTGGAGTTGTCTGGACTGAAAACAAGCCAAGCACATCAAAGGAACTAAATCCCTGACAAGGGGGTTGAAAAATAGGTCTGGGCACACAGAGGAACAAGAACTGACAACATGGAAAGGAATGAAAGTCTAAAAGATAATGTCCAAAAAGAACCAAACCCCAGTTTGAGAATGGACACCTCTTTCTAGAACTCAGTCACTGCCTTACTGAACGCTTTCTCTGTGAGGGGTTTCAGAACTGATATTTTCTGTCAACCGTTACTCATACACAGCTGCCACTTTCTCTCTATTTATTGCTGGTTTTAATAAATCTCTTTGAAAAACACCTTTTGAGAATTAGACTGGCTTGTATACTTTGTCACCTTCAAGAGAACAAAATCTTTTCGGGTGTCAGCAAAAGTAATAACAGATAAAGGGTTGGAGCTGGGAAGCTGGTATCTTTTTCTTATTTTTTGCTTTCTTAGGAGACTTAAAAAACAGAGTAGACATAAGTGGGCAAGGACGCTGGTAGGAGGAGGTCCAGGAGCAGCAAACTATACTTTTTGAGAAGGTAGCTCTAGTAAAATCATCAGAGTTTTGGTCAAGGTGTTGAATTTAGTATCATTTTTCAGTACACAGTATTTTTGTCTGTGAAAGTAGGAGTAAGAAGTGATGCTTGAATTGAAAATACTCAAAGAGTAGCAGTGCAATGAGGTAGACATCTAAATATGCCTCCCTCCTCAAAATCAAACATTAAAAAATACATACTCTACAGGATGTGGTGTTAAATCTCTGTTTCATTTGCTTATGCTAGTTCTGGGAAAATGGTTGAAAAGGGAACTTGAAAAATAAGTTAGAAAACTGTCTTGTTATGTTATTTGCAGTAGTTCTGTGTCTTTATTAAGTCAATATTTTTTGCTGAACTTCCATTTAGGTCTACAAGCCCTTGTCTTGTCAGCAATGTATAGTCTTTAGTGCATTTGTGCTTATGTGCAAGGGCATTGTACTTAATCGGTCAAGGCAACATGGTTCAAAACCAATCTTCTGGGATTTTAGAATTTTTTTCTTTAAATATTCTCATGTCTTCTTTTCTTTTCCCCACAAAATCATACATTCTTTTCACATGGATCACACAAAATCACATTCTTTTCATCCAATAGTTTTGCATTCATATCCATTCCATTATAAAAGTATTTTAGGCAAATTTCCAGATATCTTTTAGATTTTTTTGGCAGTGCTTATTAGTGATAATTTCTCCAGCAGGTCCTTTTCTTCTATCCTGCATCAGCAATAATTTTTAATACCTGTTACTGGGCAGTTGGCCCAAAATGTCTTTCGATCACTTTTAGTTACCCGAATTTCAAATCTGAAGGCAGTAGAAGCTATGGGGCTCAGAAGCTATGAAAAATGAAGACAAAATTAGCTAGTTTGAACACAGCCTTCTCAGGCTTTCATCTTCAAAAAGAATTTCGACTTTGTCTCCGAGAAACACTGCAGTGACTTGTCTTTCTGACTACAGCCCGTTTTGTAGTGCCAGGTCCAGGCAAGGCACCAGCAGACCTGTCAATACTCTCCTGCCCTTTCTAGGTCACTGACAGCTGAGTAACTTGTGACTTTCAGTCTCTCTCTAATGGATTTATTCACAGCTAATTCCAAAGGGCCATTTTCCTGGACTACAGCCATAGTCTAAATCTTTCTGAAAACCACTTTTCCATATGTATCTGAACTTTTTGCTCCCAAAAGGTGAGGACTGTGAAGTTTGCTGTTCATCCACAGAGCAGATGGTAGCCGTGCCAATTTCTATAGGACCAGCTTACATGAACCCTGACATGGAGGATCAGTCCTTTGGAATGAAAGGTTAATTAAATGTCTTATGCTTTTCAGTCCTACTTTTTCTAATGATAGTGCTAATTTAGTCTCACTGCAAATTCAAATACAGCCAACTTGCCTGGAGCAGTGCTTACCATGTATCTCCATTATCTTTCAGAAGTCTAAGAGTCAGACTCTGCAATGCAGCTAGACTTATTTTATTCTATATTCTAGGGAAAAGTGGCCTTCAAGTTTGAAATACTCACACCGTGTGAGACAACTTTGGGCCAGCAGAGTTAATATAGCATCATGTCTTGTGTCACCAAACACTTTGTCTGTAGTAGGAATTAGGGAGGTAATATGGTTAAAACCTTTTTGAGTATAATTTTTGGCTTGAAAATGGAGAAGAAAAGCATAGTATATTTGTGTTCAGTTGTATATACTTACATAATAAGATAATATTTTGGAGAGAGAAGACTGAATTGGCTACTCCCTACAGTTTGTTTTGTATTTAAACATAATGCTGGTCCACTGAGGCTAAGGCTTCTGACAGAAGTATTAATTAAGGTTCCAGCAACAAGCTTTTGAAAGACCTATTGTAGAATCTCAATGCACTTTCATGGGATTGGGAGTATGGGGACATAGCTAAGAAATCTGACCATTTTTCTTCTCGAAATTTTGGGCAGATTTTGCTCTGACAACAACAGAAATGAAAGCAAGTTTCCAAACCATAAGTTTTGGTAAAAGTCATAGCCCCGCTTGTTTCTAGAGGAAGCTCAGTCCTATGAGAGGTGATGATGGCTGTAAGACACCTCATGATGGCTGTCAGAGGTTTTTTTCTTGCACTGCATTTCCACTTACCTGCTGAGATTCCCATCTCCATTGTACTGAGGGGACTCAACTGTTTGTGTAAGAACTGCACTGTTTGCAACACACACAGTACATTAACATAGCCTAAGTCAGTGCCTATTTACTGTGTGATGATTTCAACGCTTCCTAAGCAGCTGTAGTCTCTGGAGTGGGAAAAAGAAATTTTCAGAGATAGTTAGAGATAGAGAGAACCAAAGAGGAGAATTTCCCAGCATAAGCTTTTCCTCACTGATGAGTGAAATCCTTGAATAACCCTATGATCTTGGTGTAAGTCAATGCTGCTACTGTGAGGCTGTGAATTATGAATTCTCAGTAAATCCATGTCTTGCACTTCTCCACTCTAAATCAATCCCTGATATTTGGGTGGGGGTTTTTCCCCAGTTAATTCAAGATTAGTAGATTTTAAGAGCAGAAAGGACCTCAGTGAGCCTACAAATGCAATCAGGTCCTTTTCATAAATTAATTCATTAATAAATTTGGCATAAAAATTTTTTCAAGAAGGGAAAAATTGTTTCCTATCTTCTGGCTTAAGGAAACTAAGAATATATAAAAAAAATAGAAAAACATCAACATTTTCAAAAAGAAACATTACAAATCTTTCTTCTGAAGAAAATTAAAATGAACTTTTTGTTTATTTTCATTAGTGCTTTGAAACAGATAAAAGTATGTATACAAAATATTTATTACTCACACATACCAGACATCTAAGATTACACATTATGTAGAAGAACCTACTGTAAATAATTTACAGATCATAGACAGAGACAATACTTCTCTACCTGTTGCATTTGGCTATGATTACAATTTGCATACTTTCAACCTGGTTAATCATAAGAAAAAAAAATCTTTGGGATTTGGGCAAACTGCTTTGTTACAAAAGTTGTAAAAGGTTCCCTGTTGGCTTTTATGAAGTAGGTTTTTTGTTATTTTTTAAAAACTAAGTGTTAAAAATGAGGGGTGGTTTTTTTTGTTTCAAGACTACTTGGAGTCCCTACAGCCATACCTCTTTTTATTAAGTTTCCAAACAGCTGTTACAATAGAAAGACATGGGGAGTCAATAGCTGAATTACAGTTTGGGGATGGATAATGAAGTCCTAATCCTGAATTTAATAGGTATTGTATTTCTGTATTGGGGTTTGCTGTTTTCCAGTCTAGATAACTTTGACTAGTTCAGACATTTCTAGCAGAAGCTATCTTTTAGTTAGAGTCAGATTAGCCCATGATAAACTTCAGATGTCTTAGACTGTTAGAGGGTGCTCTGTGTGCAGGATGATGTTTCAGCATACTACTTCAGCCAGAGACCTTGGAGTAGAAAGGCGTGTAAAATCAGACTGCTCTATACTTAGTACTGTTAAATGACAGTACAATGGAGCAATGGCTATGACCTACTGACATTTTGTTCAAGAGAAAACTGAAAACAAATATATCCGTAATGTTAGAAACTGATGTCTAAAGCTTCAGGGAGTTGCGGAAATATATATAGAGAAAGATGTAAAACAAAGCCACAGTATGATCTTGGGGTCTTTGGAACTATCATTGTCAAAATGATTCTTCATATTTCTGCAAAAGGAGACAGTGGTGGGTAACATGAGGTTTTCTCCCAGTTGTAGGAGGTTGTCACCCCAAACAGATGAATACCGTAGTGCAACATCTTATCTAAATCCCAGTGTAAGAAATAGGAGGATATGTTCCATCCAATCTCAGGCAACAGCTATGAAATATTAAGAAAACAGAGCCATGAGATCCAGAAGAATCAAAATGGATGCCATCTCTCAACACCCCTAGGGTTTTTTAGCACCCATACTGTGAAGTGGAGAAGCAACCAACAGGATCTACAACTGGAAATGAAACAATCAAAATTATTGTAGACAAACAGTAAATGTTGGCTTGAGACAGCTCACCTTCTATACTGTGTGACCACAGTACACAACTGCTAATGTTCCACTGCATCTTCCAAGCTTCAAGGTGATTTTGAGCAAAAAACATATCAGGGATTTTTGCTGGTGAACATACGCTATAAAGTGATCTGTTTTCTACTGTTAGTGAGATTTAGTATGATTCCATTCTGACCTAAGGTACGTGCAGGGTTGAAGTTCGCTATGAGCAGGTCTGGTAAGAACATAACTTGTGGCAGAAGTGCGATCTCTTGGGTTTCCATGCATTGTGAAAGACAATTATGTTCTAACATATATGGGAGTTCCTCGTAGCTTTTAAGCGTATTAGTTGACGTACAAGGCTCTGTATCACATAGCCTTTAAGATACTTCACCTCCAGATTTGCACATTCAGACATGGGGTGTTCTAACATGCTTTTATCCACAATAAAGCTTTGTTTACCCCACTGACCCCCTCCCACAAACTTTATTGGAGCTCTGTGTGACTTCAAGATACTAAAGAAAGGGAAATGAACTTGCACTGCCTAGCTGATATCATTGTGAATAATTTTAGGACTTACATTGTTTCATTCTTTATCCCACGAGTAGTCCCAGGGAAAATTACAAGGGCTGCAGAATCTGTTAAAAACCACTCATTTATTCAGGAGCATTTGCAGAAAATATTAACCGCTCCTCTGTGAGGGATAATGAAATTTTTCACATACTTTTAATTAAACTGAAAACTTCCATGTTTGCATAATAGGCTGGTGTGCTTGCTTGCTTGGTTGCATATTCTTTTTGCTCTTTTCAATTATTTCTATTTCTTATGCAAGAATCCTTTTCACACCTTCTCTTTGCTCTCTCTAAGCAGTTTGTTGTTTTTCACAGCTTGATCTTCACTGACAGCTTTCTTTGCTGTGTTTTGGGTGCATAAAGAGCAAAACATACATTTCAGTCTCAATGTCTTTCATTTTAGATTAGGAAAACTGAAATACAAAATGAGAACAAATATAAAATCTTCATGAGAGAGAAAGCAAAGAATCTGTAAGATCTGCAGTTTAAAAACCTCTGTAAAACCTTTCATCTTTAATCCTCTTATAATGCTGTCACTGGCTGACAGTCAGGTGGAGAGATGTTTCATTTTATGGCATAGAAAGGACAGATTTGTGCTTAAGGCATAGATTGGGTCTCAAAGGATTCTAGTTCAGTTTATATCTTTTGATATAAACTTTGTACGGGTGTCGGTTTAGGCTTCACATTGGCGGTATTCTTTCTTTCTTTCCCTCTTCTCTGTAATGATAGCATTCCTCTATCTATTTAGATGTTGTAATCTCAAAAATGCTGTCTTTTGCACCAGAACTATTAACTTGGTTATAATCTGAAATTTAGGCCTGATAAATGTTATACCGTGACTCCAGTTCAGGAATGCAGTTGTGCATGTGTCTAATCCCTTTGGAGAGTCAGACTAAGAGCACGCTCAGTGTATGTCTCCATACACTCACCTGAACTGAGGCAGAAGAAGGGTAACGTAGGGTTGTTTTCAGAGAAATTAAATGTACCAAACAATGTGTCTATTAGCAATATCAAATCTGCATAGTACAAACTTTAAACAAATTTCTCTTCAGTACTGTGAGAAGGATGGGGATATGTTTATATTTCAGGGTGTTGCTAACTCTGAACTATAAGCACAAATGAATATTCATCTTTTTCATACTGCACAGACAGCAGTGGATATTTCAAGGGCATCTTTGATAGAATTTGAAATGCATATCCATATCTTTAAAAAGTTCTTATTAGAAGCTATTATTTTTTACTCATGTTATCTGATATAAAGACAATTTATTTTGACGTTCACGTTTAGTTGTTGTGGCTTTATATCTCATCTGACTTTTATGCTGTTCATCATGAAGCCAGTTTCCTTGTCAGCTAAGAGTAACATGCCTTGTTTTATTTTAGCCTAACTTTTGTGCATTGGGAAGATGTGTAAGCATTCACACTATTCAGTCTACTAGACTTACAGTATCAGTCAAGTGAAGATTTCTGCACCAGGAAAAAAAAGTGAATTTGTGATGGCTTGGCAAAAAGAAACAGATTCCATTCCCCAGCCCCCCACCCTGATGAAACTAGCAACTGGGTTTTTAATTACACATTAGTCACCTTTAAATGGCTCCTGGAAAGCCATCTCATATCACTTAAAATTTGAATATCTATAGTAAAGGAGAGCAATGTCTCAAGTTGGTATTTCTCTTCATTCACGTCATTTCACTTCCTCCCACTTCATTGATAGGACAAAGGGGAATGGACACAAGTTGCTCTTGGGCAGATTCCAATTAGACACAAAAGGGAAATTTTTCACTGTGAGAACAGTCAACCATTGGAATAATCTCCCCAGGGAAGTGGTTGACTCCACCATATTGGACACTTTTAAGACTCAGCTGGGCAGGGTGCTGGGCCATCTTGTCTAGACTGCGCTCTTCCTAGAAAGGTTGGACTAGAGGACCCCTGAGGTTCCTTCCAACCCGGCAATCTGTGATTTTGTGATTCATCCAGAGTCTGTAAAATAGACCCAGCAGGATAAGAATCAACCAAAATAATGGAAAAAGAGAAGCAAGAAGAGGTTTGAACATGTTTACCACTTCCCCAAGAGAAGAATGATCAGAAAAGTTATTGGTAGGAAGAATTGCTTGGCAGTGTGAACCACTTTTTCCAATTTTTGACTGCAGATCATAGTCTATATAGGAATATGAGAGGAAAGTTCTGTGCCGTTGTACAGAATTGCTGCAATTGCTGTCTCCCTGATTCCTTTGTCATTTCGTCTTAGAAGGTATAGGAACAGAGTCATCCTCCTATTGTCCAGTGGGTTTACATTAATTTCATATTTTTATTCCCCTTTGAAAAAGCTTTCAGAAGCACATCTTCTGTTCATCATTGCATCCAAATATTCTTTTCAGTCTCAAAACAAGCAGAGTCAGGGGACATGAATAAAAAGTTCCATATCAGCTGTAGAGTACACATCCTTGGTTTCTACGGTAGCAAAAGGAATTTCTTAGAAGATTGCCTGTTGTGCTGGTTTGGGCTGGGATAGAGTTTATTTTCTCCACATAGCTAGTATGGGGTTGTGTTTTGGATTTGTGCTGGAAATAGTGGTGATAACTCAGGGATGTTTTTGTTCCTGCTGAGCAGGGCTTACACAGAGCCAAGGCCTTTCCTGCCCCTCACCCCACCCCACCCACAAGGGGCTGGGGGGCACAAGGGGTTGGGAGGGGACACAGCCGGGACAGCTGACCCAAACTGACCCAAGGGGTGTCCCACACCATATGGCGTCATGCTCGGCATATAGAGCTGGGGGAAGAAGACGAAGAGGGACAAGATGTTGGGAGTGATGGTGTTTGTCTTCCCAACAGTGGTGATAATGTGGAGATGTTTTAGTTGTTGCTAAGTATGCTCGCACTAGTCAAGGATTTTTTCAGCTTCCCATGCACTGCTGGGTGCACAAGAAGCTGGGAGGGGACACAGCCTGGACAGCTGACCCCAGCTGACCGAAAGGATGTCCCACACCATACAGCATATACAGCTGGGGAAGAAGGAGGAAGGGGGGGACGTTGGGAGTGATGGCGTTTGTCTTCCCAAGTTGCCGTTACACATGATGGAGCCCTGCTTTCCTGGAGATGGCTGAACACCTGCCTGCCGAGGGGAAGGGGTGAATGAATTCCTTGGTTTGCTTTGCTGGCATGTGCAGTTTTTGCTTTATCTGTTAATCTGCCTTTATCTCAGCCCACGAGTTTTCTCTCTTCTACTCTTCTGATTGTCTCCCCCACCCAACCCAGGGGGAGTGAGTCAGTGGCTGTGTGGGGCTAAGTTGCCAGCTGGGGACAATCCATGACACCTATACAAGTTAATTCAAGGTAGAATTTGTGTTATTAGCTAAGTGTGAGCACTTAAGGGAGGATTCTCATTTTAGCTATTGTTTCTTGAAACAGAAAAATCTTATTTTTATGTGACAGTATTAGTCAATGATTAAGGAATTGTTATGAGACCATGGAGACTAAGCCTTGGGATTTTTCACTGCCCATGGGTGTGTTGTTCTGACATGCAAGATCACACTTGCCTGCTAGCAGCCAACAATTAAGGTCATTATTTTTAAGAGTAATAAATAAGACAAAAGAGCCTGGATGTAGGCTATAGGTTGCTATAGGTTTTGTTACCATGAAATAAAGGGGTTTTTAGATTTAAAAGAGAACAAATAATGCACTATATCTTTATATGTCATCCCCCAACCTGGGAAAAAAAAAAACTAAACCAAAAATTACTTGAGGAGAGTAGGGCTGCTGCTGTCTCGAGCACATTCATAGTGCTTTCCTCCTTAATGGGGTTAGGCAGTTTGCTAGACAGTTTGAAGATGTAAGGCAATGCTTCATCTACTCTCAGAACATACCCAGGTAGCATGATATTTCACAGGTAATATTTGGGTAATGTTTATGAATCTCATAAAACAGAACACTTTCTTGTTTTCAATATTTACTGCAAAATATGTAGTACAATAAAACTGAAGATTACTTAAGAAGAAGGCATAGCCAAATGATATTTTTTAATGTTAAGTGGTAAAGCAAACACTTTAAAGGTATGAGGGAGACACGCACTAATGAGTACTGTTGCCTTTTTATGCATCGTTATATTCAGCTTTATATAAGGAAATGTGGCAGACAGAATGTATGACTGAACTGATAGTTTTTTAATTCTGTACATACCTTTCCAACAATCTGAGAAGAGGAGAAAAAACGCACTAACTTACAAAGAACCTTGTAACTGTCTCCTACATTTCTATTTTTATGCTAATCTATGTATCTCTGTTGCCATCTATATATCTCTGTGATTTTGGTTGTAGTCAGCAAAATCCCTGACAAAATGCAACAAGTCAGAACAAGCAGATGGTTCTGGAGTTTTGGGGACCATTTTGCTAACACAGGTTAGAATATTCTTCTGCAGCTGTATGTTTGTATGGTAGATCTTAGCAGTTTTCCAAGATATGGCAATGAAATGTCAGTGTTTTCTCTGTAGAAGCTCTGGAGAAAATGTGAAAATATGAATTCTGAAGTTCATATAGGTGACTAAGTGGTAACTCTCCAAGTTACATGGGTTTTGTTCTAACTTCTTAAATTTCGGTTGTCTAAGCATACTAAGGAACAGGTAAAATGAGACTCCTTTTAAACAAAATAAAATTTATGTTTTAGGAAAGCTTTAGAGAGAAGATTGATGTCTCTTTCTGAACAAGATAAAACTAAATAACAATAAAGATTTACAGAGCTAAGTACAGCTGCTAACTTACTTTCAGGTGGGGATGTATTCATTGACAGCTGTGGCATAACTCTCCAATGGTTCTGACTTTTGAATGGTAATATATTTCAAATTATTGGAAAATAAGAATATAAACTTTCTCAAGTGTGTTAACTCTTAGAAATGTAGCTAGTGAGTTTTTAAATTTATGGGTTCCATTATTTTACCGTATTTTCAGAGATATAGTTCTTTCACCTGCTTTCATTTAACTTTTATTTCCTATGTAATTATTTTCATTGTTTTATTAATAAGTAAAGGACTTATTTTGTATTATAACTCCTTGAAAAGCATATTATTCCTCATAACTGATAATAATTGCTGAACATCTTTAGAAACTGGTTGTTGTTGTTTAGAATAAAATGCATTCTATTCTACTATACCGTGAATGATTTTGATTAGCATTTTGATTAGTATTTTGCCTGCTGCCTATGAGTTAAGCAGAGCTTTAAAACTTAATAAGAATTTTGTTACTAAAATTGAAAAACTGGTACTTTTCCTTTCTGTTTCAAAATGTTCACTGAACATATTTTCTAACTAACAATCATTTTATTGGAACAGTGACAAATTATTCAGATAGGGTAGAGTTATTTAATTGTGCTAGTACTCAAAATGATGTAGGGATCTAGTGTACTTCTTGCAGGATTGGTCATGATTGTCTTAGTCTACCAAGCTTAGCTTTCTAAATTACTAGCTTCTTATTTTTCTAAGAATTTTTAGTAAGAGAAATAAAGAATAGGAACTATGCTGCCATTGCTTTTCTCTTTCTTTACCTAGAAAACTTGATTGCAGAGTTAAAGTTTTTCTATTTTAAAAATTCCCCAAATACCACTTTTCATTTCTGCGGTTGGTTTTGTTTTCTTTTTCCCTAAAACACAGGGTTAAAATAGGGGCAGCTTTGAAAAGGATTATCTCCTCACATTGTTCTCCTTTGCACCACATATGAATTCAAGTGTACCGAGGGCTAGCTCCTGCTCTGCCTAGGTGCCAGGGAGAGTGGGAGGGAGGGTAGAAGGCACAACAACGTAATACTTAGCATTTCTTTGGCAAAATCCTCAGAAGAATTTTTACAGTTATCTCAAATGTGCATGGGATGTGAACCTCAACCTGTTTACATAATCAAAGCCCATGTGTCTGCATTAATTGCTCAGCATTATTGGTTGTTCCTCTTTGAACAGGCAGGAAGAATAAACTCTGGAGACTAAATTATATGTTTACAATATGAGCTTGTGTCCAGCTCATCCCCTAGGAAATATTACTATAGCATATCTTATTTCAGGTTTGGGGTGAATTTTTGGAAAGATCAGTGTTTATCCATAACTTCCATGTAGAGGACAAAATCACACAAAAATAAAGTGGATTAAATGATTCTCAAATTTCAGAAATCTTGAGCAGAGCTAATCACTTAAAGATTACTGGGCAGGCACCCTGTATTTTTGTTCGCTTCACAATAGCTCTAAAATATGCAATTATAGAGAAGATGTATTTTACCATTTACACTTGACAGTTTTTAGTCCCAGCTGATACTGTTACTAAAAGGAGCAGCCAGGAGCTAAGCAAGAGCAGTGTAGAGTAATTAACAAAAACTTATGACCCTTAAGATTATGTATAGAAACAAACATCAGTTTACAAATAACTTTTAATAGATAATAGCAGTGAATTGTTAATAAATTCTCCTGTTAATCATTGATACTGTACCATCCTAACCACATTACTTTTCCACATTATTCTTTTACATGCTGCTCGAACTTGTGTCACAGCATTGGTTGCAGAACACTGGACAGCAAACACGAGTGAGGAGGCATCAGTAGCGCTTGAGTAATAAATTATTCAGTAAGGCAACAGACCGGATAAGCTAGTGGAGCACACAGCTGCTTGCACAAGCTGCAGCACACTTCATGAGAATAATTTTTCCATCCTTTAAAATCCTTCACAGGTAGGTGAGAAGGCTCCTTAGAGGATTTTGGAAGAAAACTATGATTTTGGTTAAAAGAATCTCACAAATTTTTTTTGTTTCTGTTCGGTCCTACTGTCGGATATATTTGGGACTTCAGTTTGTTTCTTTGTCCACAAGGGATAGGGTATGAGGCCAACAACAACTGGCCTACCTTTTCTTTAAGCGGATGCTCCAAAGGGCAGAAGAGGCTTCCAGCACCTGAAGATGTTACTTTATTAAAACACAGACTAATGTACTAGAACAAGATGAGTCTTCAAACAGAGAAAGTTCTGATCAGCTATGGCAGATCATGCAAAGCAGTTTGAAACAAATCTCTCCATGCATATTAGGAGTTTGCAAGGTGGTTTCTTTGGCACAGTTTTGCTTTCTACTGTACAAATTTCAGATAGATTTGTGATTTGAGTGAATGTGTTTCCCAACATAGCATTCTCTCCACTTTTGGTGGTTTGGACCTGGCTGTCCAAATGCTCCATGGGAGCTAGAGGTGAGCAGAACAAATAGACAGTCATGCTCCCTGTTGCTCACTCACCTTTGTAACAAAGTCTAACTTAAGATGTTTCTACAGTAAATTTAAAAGTAAACAAATTATTCTGACAAATCAAAATTAGAGGCATCCTTGTTATTCTTAGTAGTTTATTTTAATAATAGCTTTTTCTTTTCCTTCTTTTTGCTGTGGAATTTTTGCAAAACAATCTGTAGAAATAAAGGGAAAAAACCACTTTTATAACTAAATGACCATTTCTTAGGCTGCAGTTGCAGTATCATTTTGTTGAGTGTTTTTGTTTTTCAGACTTGATATTTCTTCTTCTATATACCAAATGTTTGAGCTGAAGAACAAATATTTTGTTTTGATTCAAATATTATAATATTTTGTAAACTACCTTCTCTCATCCCTGTATAGCCTGTACCTGTGATTCTCTGACATTGAGACCCCCCTAAGGGCCATCCAGGGTGTGCTCAGCCAGTGCTTATCTTTCCAAAAGAGCTGCTGAAGACTCCTAAGAAACCAGCAAAGCTACTGGAACCAGGGAGGGCAGCGAAAAATGTTCATGAAGTTTCACTTGAGAATGAATTAATGACAGCTGTTTCAGCGTGACCATTGTCTTTGCTTTCCAGAAACATTTGAGGAGCTTTGGCAGCTGTAGACAACATCCTCTGGCACTTGAAACCAGCAGGAGTGCTGCTATATGGGGAGGATATGGCTTTGGTGAGATTTATGCCACACCTAGATGTTGTCAGGGTTTGCAGATTGTGTGAATATGGATACTCTGGGCTATTACAAATCAGTGTAGAGAGACTGGTTCTTAACAAGAGCTGGCATCAGCACTCCTGAAAACAAGTAAAATAAAGGCAAGCTTGCAGTTAGCAATAGGTCTGTCTTATCTCTTTTTAGCTTCCTAGTATTGAGTGCATTAACTTTACAAGCTCACCTGCAGTTTCTTTAAAAGTTATATTTTTCAAATTATAGTAATTTTTCAGCATTGAAAAGGAATCACAAATTTGGTTGAAGCTGTGAGGATGATGATTTATGGAACAGAAGCATTGTACATGCAAGAAAGATCCAGAGCTGCTAGATCAGCAGGAAAGCTATCAAATTCAGGTGAATATTCAGTGAGGGCAAAAGACTTGGAAAGAACAAACAGAAAATGCCTTTTTCTACAAGAAATCTCACTGTGGCATCAGGTTAAAGAGCACTGATATAAGTAGAACAAGAATGAGAGGCAGAAAAACCTGTGAATTCAGAATAGATTTGTGGGATTATAGAATTGCTGAAATTGTTGGTCCAGTCCTTCACTTCTAGTCTTAAGGGAAACACTGAAATGAATTCAGGGAATTTATGAATATGGGTTGTTTTGTCAATACAAACATGTAGACTTTTTTCCTTTTTAAAATTAAAGCAATGATAAATTTACATGTTTTTTTTTTCTTCTTTAATACAACAAAGTATCCAGGTATGCTAAACCCTCTCTAACAGGTTTACCTGACTTTCAAGCAGCTTAGAGCCTCATCTACTATTTTTATAGACATCTTGTAAATATATTAGCTGCATAGATGTCTCTATGTGCTTGTGTCTCATTTTAGGAATGAAATGAGAAGTCTTGGTTTGGAAGGGGTTTTCGGGGACAGGTTTTTTGGTTGTTTTGTTGTTGCTGTTGGTCTTTTTCTCTCCTTCCTGTGGGTAAATTAAGGTTAGGCTTCTCAAGCAAAATCACTGAATCTATAGTGAGGCTTATAGCATATACCTGAAAATTCTAAAGAGTGGGATGGCTGATTAGACCTCATCAGATATAGATTCAATATGCCAGTAACAAAAAGCATGTGTCTGGTGGAAAGATCAATATTGCTAATCTCTTTCATACTGGTTGAATTAAAACTATATTAATATTTTCTCATTTCTTATTTTCCTTTTTCTCATTTTGATAATCAATATTCATTTTATGGGAGTCCAGATGAAAAACTCTTATCTGGTCTTATCATACTGTGCCTTTTTTTTCCCTACAAGAAAGGAAACCCTTTTTAATATGTTTTTGTTCTGAATTAATTCAGTATTCTGGAATGAATTATTCAAATGGATTTGCTGACTTATAAGCAAAGCTTTCAGTTCATGTCTGTTGTTCAAGATCTTTTAAAGGTCATGAACTTTCTTTTACATATTCAAGAGATATGTATTTCATTGTAAACCTTGGCTTTAAAACCAAAAACACAGTAATGTGTAAGTAGGAATTCCAAAACTTTTTATCCACAGGATCCTTCTAAATAAGGAGAGAAAGTACACTAGCTTTTAATTTTTATAAATGGAACAATAGATCTGTCATGGGTATAATAAACTGACTGTGAAGATTTTTGTAAAATTTAATTATATTCTCTTGACATAGCAACTGAAATTTTGTTTGAAAGACAACACTTGCATTTTAAAATGTCTTTTTTTTTCCCCTGGGCTGCAATTAAGTTTTATTTAGACAGCTTCTTTATATTTTTACTTTTCTTCTTGTGTTCATGCTTACTATTGGATTCTTCCTTGGATCCTGTAGCTTAAAATAACAGACTTTATTCTTCCAGATGCAGAAGCCTGCGAACAGGCTTTATTTTTCACTAAGTCCTTATCTTGGACCTAGCAATTCATTTCCAAAAAACATTAACTTTCTGCCACGGCATCACCAAAATTTGGTTCTTCATCCATGTAGATGAAGCCTGAACCTTAAATGCGCTCTGTTCAGTTCAGGGAACTGCAACCTTCATTGTTGCAGCCTTGACAATTACTGTATTTTCTATGGGTCATATTGCCTCGGAATTCTTCTTAGCTTGTTGCTTTGGGCTACCTCTTTAGTCCATTAACATACATAATTCTTATATAATTCAGCAAATTCTCTGGTTTGCTTCTCTAATTCATTTCTCAGCTGCAGGCTGAATAGAGCAGATTAGCTCGATATTGACTTCGGCTTCTGGGTCTTAGTCATGCCTTAGTTTCAGTCCTCAGCCACAGGCTTCTCCCACAAAGACTTTCATACCTAGTCCTGCCTTTCCTCTGCAGCATGTGGAACACTTCAGCAAACCTGAAAAGAACCTTCCTTATCCTCTTTCAAATCCCAATTTACAGCTCATCTCTACCATGATCTTACAAAACCCAAATTTTGTGGTAAGACACACAATCTAAAACTACATTTTCCCAATTCTTTTTTTTTTGTTTGTTTCATGTAAAGTAGTGGTATCTACTAAAATTTGGGCAGTTAACAGAGCTTTCTTGTTCCATTTCTCACATTATCCATTTGCTTTAGTATTTTATAACTATTCTTTTTCCTTTTTCTACCTGTTTTTAGACTGAAGGGCTTTGGGGGGACAGGAGGAAGGACGTCCAAATATTTGGACCTCCAATATATGCCAATACTTGCTGCTATAGCTGCGTCATTGAAAATGATACACATAGTATATTTGACCTGTCTATTCATGTTAAATAGTTTTATGTGACTGCGGAAAAATGAGGTAGAAATGCCTGGATTAAAAAGATGACTTGCTGCTTTTTTTTTTTTTTTCTTCCTCCTGGTGTGTGTGTATAATCTGTGCTGGGAATGGCACCCTTAAGAGCTTTAGCATTTCGTATTGCATGGAGGCAAACATTATTCAATACTGGCTAGTTAAAATACAGTCCTTTGTGGCTGCCTAGCACTGAAAATTAGAAAACTATTGTTGAGTCACGTTATCTCTCTGTAACCAGCTCTTTATTTACAAACCGGGGTTTGTAAATGATATAAATGTATAAAGATTTATAAATGCTTTAAAGGTATTCTTTGTTTATATATATATATATATATATATATATATATATATATATATATGATATCATCTCTGGGGCAACAATGCCTTGTCTCGGTCAGGACATCTGCATACTCTTGGAATATCAACAGCAAGTAAATAATTGTGCCACTAGTGTATACTTGACAAAACTCTTAATGACCGTCTGAACATCCTCAGACATATCCCAGAGCAGTAATAGCTATCTGCAATGTGACAATGTGACAAGCTTGAAAATATTTTAACAAGTCTGTTCCACCAAGAGTGAGCTTCTTCCCTAGAATGCAACTGGAAGAGTTAATATGGATAATGTATATATTAGTAGAAAATTTTATATAATATGTATATGTGAATATGTCTACATAGATAGGTTTCTGAGCAGTCTCCTTCTGAATAATAACCTTCATCATACCCAATTGGTATTTCACTTGCTATTTTGTTTGCTGTGGTGGCAATACAGCTTTACAATGCAAAGGTCATCTTTTGATTCTGTGTTGAATAGCTAATATAATCTCTATTCAGAGGAACACTGTCTTTTTTGTTTAGTTAGCACTAGATTGTCCTTCGGTGTCATTTTCTCACTGAGAATTACATGTTTCTCCAAGAACCGTCCTTTTGAATCTCAGCCATTTTCCCCAGGAAGAAATGAAAAATCACCTAAATAAGTGTGGCAGGAGAAAAGGTGTTGGGTAATGACTGATTAAGGGCATATTTCCTTTACTTTGTGTAGTGATATAGGGTGATAAAAGTTCACTCAAGTCCTTAGCTGCAGGCATGGTATGCTCTTCTATTTTGTGTGGTTTGCATTATTGAGATGGAGGTATATCAATCTTTAACTAAACTCTTCCCTTGCTGGAAGGAGAAAGCCAGCTTGCACAAGTGAGGGATCTGATAGTTTGTTCCTCATTATTGCATCCAGTTCTTCAGTGTCACAGGCTTTCTATAGGTACATATAATCTGATGGTTGAGCTATGGTAAAGTGCTCGGTGTCACCGAATTCTTAATTTCACAGACCTTGGCAAAAAAAATATAAATATGTTAACTTGGACTGAGGGAACTAAAGGGCTGTTTGGGCTGAGATTTTTAATGATCTGTATAAAACCGATTTGGTAGCAGGGAAAAGATCCTGGTAAAAATTGAAACCTTTAATGTATAAGAACAGCCACTCTTATTAACTTCAAGGAACTAATAGAAAGCTTTATATAACTGACCACTGGAAAAGAAACAAACAAACAAACAAACAAAAACCTAAACCAAAACAAAAAAATTAGCGGTCTGTCTGGCACCATCCGAAACACATTTCTATGTGAAATGTGATTCAGGGAGTGGAGACACTCTACATAGTCAAAGAAAGGTTATATCTCTGCATTAGGAGAGTTCCAGTTCAGTGATTTGTTTTTCTTTTAAGAATAAGATAATCTTCAAAATGATTTTCAAGTTTTAGTCTCCAGCCTTGAAAGTTATGTGGGTGAGCCATTTGACTACAAAATGAGAAAATGCAGAGGGTTATGAGGATTATAATCACTGATGAATCAAATTAGTCAAGCAGTCTGGTCCTTGAAGCATACTTTTAACAAATTAATCACAAGAAAACTGGAATTGAGTGCAGCAGTTTTATTGAAAAAGTCCACAGGTGTGTGCAATTCCTTTATTAAAATGTTTTCAAACACATTGGACAAGGAACAATTGATGATCAAGATTTATTCCTTTTTTTATATATATTTTTATTTCCAAAACTATACAAACATTGGAAAACTTTCCTTTTCCTCAATTTTAGCTACTAATAATTCTGTAATGATAAGTTAGATATCTCCATTTTCAATCTGCAAGCCCACATTCCTGGAGGTGACATTTTACATCATTGACAATTAAAAAAAATGGTCAGTCATATTTACATGTGCTTAAGGTTGCATAACTGAGCATTATACAGGTTCTGAAAACCAATGGATAAATGGTTTTCAAGATTCACCCAGGTGGGTTGAAGGTTTTAAATACACATAAACTGCATACGTGTAATTTAGTAGCCAAGATACCTTTGTTCCCTTTTATTTTCAAGGCTATCTATAAACTGTGTGCTAGCCATGGTAAAGGTTTGTTTTAGCAAAGGTACTCAACGAGTGAAAAGCTGCGCTGACAACAACTATTGCTGATCAAGGACATGAATGGGCAGAGAATGGTATGTGTATATATCATACAAAATCTGATGTTTCAAAATTAACTTGAAGCTCTTATGTAGAAATGATGTCTAGAATAAAAGCTATTTCCTGGACTGGATTAAAGAATTAAAAACCCTCCACAAACACTTGTGTAAGGAAAAAAGTAGAGCTCAACATGGGAAAAGAACAATAGAAGCATGTGGATTAAATTCAGAAGCTGATCTTGCAATGTATAATTACTGGAAATTCAGTTGAAATATAGTAACATTATCAATGGAAAATGAAGGCTACAACTGCAGCAGACACATACAGTATACTTTATGAGCTATTATATTGGCCATACAGATTTGTCTACATGTTATTTATTTGAATCCTTAAGGCTTCTCTAATGTCTTACATGAAAGTGCTGTCTGCTTGGATCTTCCATGCATGAGGAAAAGGGGTCATTTTTCAAGGAAAAAAAATGTCCACATTTCAATTACAATAGCACATCCAGAGACACAAAATAAAAGACAAAACTTTATGGTACCTTTGTTTCATTTGTTTTGGCCCCCAGAGGATGCATGCACTAGACTTTATGTACTACAATGTATTGAAATATTTACAGCATTGTACATGTGCTCTTAAAGGGATGGCAAAGAGAAAGGTCTATTTTTATCTTGGTGGGAGTAAAGTTACTTTCTTAGCTTAATAATACCTATTCAAAGTGAGAGATGACTCTTCCAAAAAGAAAAGCCCACAGAGAATAAAGCTATAGCATAATTATAGCCAATGTTAACAAACTGAACAGCACTTTACCTGGGAATTCTCCTCTCCCTCACTCCTGTGTTAAGTAGCAGTACCAACTATCAAGTGATGTTGCCATGCTCCCCTAGCCCTGACTGCTCTGTTTCTCTCTATTCCAGCAGGTATAGCTGTGTATTACCTGTTTATATGATTTTTATTTCAAATTATTTTGGCATTTTGAATGGACATTTAATTCACAATAACCTGATGACAATTTCTGGACAAATGATATGATTGATATTTACTGGGTTATGGCACTAGAGAATTCAGACCACTATAAAGCGCATCATAAATACTTCAAGTGGACTTAGGAAACCATCTCTCTAAGAAATTCAGTGAGTAAGGCTCATATCACTGATTTCGTTCTGCTTTTAAAGGTAAAGATATGATACCCAATACACCAGGTTAAACAAACAGAAGGCAGTTGGGAAGAAGATGCGGGCATAGGAGTCCATTTTGGCAATGCGGATATGTATTCTTCCATGCCTCCATGCTCCCGTTCGACAATCCTCAAAGCAGCAAAAAAAACTGGCACAGTCCTTGCCATCAAGACACTCATACCCATATTCTTCATCCCTTTCTTGGAGGTGTGTAGCATTGTTCATTTGAATAGTAGCTGATCGAGGCCGGATGTCAATTGTAGGTGCCTACGGTGGAGTGGCAAAGAAGAAGATGGCAGGAGGGAGAGACTGTTATTGTCACCAGACCAACAGGGAGATAGAGACTAATGGTCAAAATGCGAATGATGGTTCTGTGTGAGGTACATGGGAAACTGCTGAGGAGTTCTAATGGTAATATTACCTGAACTTATTAAAATCAATTACATCATACTCTTTAACTTTACAGGAAAGCAGCACCAATCAATAAAACTTAACAGCTGTGGACAATTAGCTATAAAGCCAAACTAAGGAAACATTAGAGGTTAAAGGAAACATTCACAGCTGTAACTGATGGTATTTTGAATTTCTTTTGTGTTTTATATTTTACGTAGCTGCTTGATATCTGAAGACAGTTTGTGTGTTACCCCTGGAGGGAACTGAAATAATCAATTGGAAATGCAGGATTTTAATATAGGGCTGGTTTGTGTTGAGGCAGGAGCAAGTATTTATATACAGGAAAAAAGGCAAAAACTGGGTCTTTTGAATTAAGGTTAGGAGAATCTCTATAAGACTCTCCAATTGTTTGAATATATGCAGCTCACCATCTTCTAATGTTCACCAACTAGAAGGTTCAACACATGCCAAATTTTATATAGTAGCTGTACATATATATATACACGTATATATTTGGAATGAATTGACCAAATTAAGCATTTAAACATATTTGAGCACTTGGCAAACAGAAGGATGACAGGCATTTGAATTTCCTGCTGATAGTTATTACAACAATTCCATTTTATAAGTATGCACAGTTCTTGGCTTTTATTTTATGTGGTTTCATTTTTCCCTGGTGGGCTTTCTTTTTTTCCTCTCCCCACAAAATCTCTGCATTTCTGAATGAAGATAAGGTTTAGATGCGGAACAGAGCTAGATATATTTGCTAATTTGCTAAGAGTGGATTGATCCAGTGACAGCGTTAAAAATATATATGCATCTTAAACCCTTTCAAAACTCTGATTTTTGGCACAAGTAACAGCATTTGAGTAATGATGACCATTCAGTTTTGCTCATGTCAACATCAGAACAGATTTGGTTTTATAATTTGGAGTGAAATCACAAAGGTTAAAAGGCGAGATCAGAGCTGAGTTCTAAAAGGGTGTATTGCGGGTTTCTGGTGTAGCTGGTGCTGTTGGATCCCATGGCAAATTGAGAAAGAGAGGAGCAGAAACATTTTAACATTAAACTCTCTTAATTCATGTGATCCAATCATGTTGGTCACTTTTGAACTTACATAAGTTCAGAACTAGTGTGAATCAGTATTTGGACTGCTGATTCAACTCTACAAATTGTTTAGAAATATGTAACCATTCTACTTAATTAGGAAGTTACCTGGAGTAGAATGCTTAGATGTCTCATTAAAAAACAAAACAAAACAAAACAAAACAAACAACAAAACACCACTATCATATAAGCTCTAACAGTTAAATTCAGCAGTCGCATGCAGTGAATTTCTATTCCAAAAAACATTATACCTTGAAGGAAAACATCCGAAGAAGCTTTCATTTTGTAGACAGAAAAGAGAATCAGAGGGGTTTGTTTTAAATTAAAGAAAGAAAGGAAAGAAAGAAAGAGACAAAAATAATGTAAATTAAAAATATGTTTCTAAAACATAGTAAGTCAAAAGAACTAAATTTATAGAAAGGTTGGGATAATAGCAATTGAAATAAGTATCTGTAATAGAAACACCCCCCCCCCCCCCCCCCATTTTTGACTTGTCACTGTCTTGTAGCTACACCTGGGCCAAAAACATAAGACATCAAACTCCATTTAGATCCTTTCATATTCCCAGGGGATTCCAATCTTTTATGTTGAACTGTTTCAAAGGAAACCATTCACAGTTTATAAAAACACTTTTTAAAAAAAAATTTTACCTGCAGACTGGGTCATGAACACTCTACTTTTAAGTTTTTTAGACTCTCTGATTAGGATCCAGGCAATCATTTATAGTTCTCTTTGTCCCCAAATACTCACAGACGAGTAATGTAAAGAACAAGTAATCAGCCATTATATGGACATCTTGAAGTGAGAAAAACTAAATATGAAGTAGTTAATCTTTACACCTTTAACTGACCGTGCAAGACACCTGTGCACACAGCCAGCCTTTTATTTCGGCCTAAGACAGGCCAGGACGCATCACCACCGGAAGTGCTTCCTTCTTTCTTTTGACTAAAGAGAGGCCTGTGATCAAATCCAACTTTAGCATACCTAAAGTTAGGTGAGAATTCCTCCTCTGTAGTCTTACAGATGTTTTTCAGGCTGTTTATTAATGACAGAGTACATCTTTTTTTTTTTTTTATTTCCCAGAGTCTACTTCTCAACAGCTTTTAAAATTGAAATTGCAGAAATAATGTGCAATAAATGGTTCTTTAATTACAAATTTTTCTGTATTCTTTTAGTGCTATATGCTATAACTAAAAGGGACTATTTGAAAATAGTCTCTATTAATGTTAAACGCTTGTTCTTCACATCTTTCACAGGGATATTGGGGTTTTTTTGAAGATGATTAGGCCACTCTTCCCTCTAAGATTTTACACTAATTCTTTTCACCTCAGAGATTATAGACAACAGACTTTTCAGCTCAGTTGCAAAAGGCAAGAAGAAATCTGTCCTGGACAAAATATGCAACAAAATTTTTCCCTATCTGGGCAAAACCCCAAACCCCTACTGAGGGTATTTCCAGGATTTTTTTTATTGTGGCTACTATATAATTTTCTTTTATTTTTGAGTAGTATGCATCCATAAGTAACATAGTAAACTGCTAGCCAAATCACTTTCTAAGGGAGAGAAGTAGATAAAGGAGATAAGAAATAGAAGAAAAAGAAGATAAGGAAACAATGAAAAGGAAAGAGATGCTTAAGGGGAAATTAGAAAAAACACACTCCATAGTTTGTATACAAAAGTTTAACCATAGTCCTGATACTAAGAAAAACAGTCATTTCAATAATACGGACACAAGTTAATGGCAGAGAATATTGCTGAAGCTAAGACAGTGAAACAGGCAGTTCTTCCATAAAGGTCAAGGCAAGAGCTCACTCTGCTACATAAATAATGGCTTTGGTATTAGTTGTGATTTGCAGAACATTTTGGTTAAAAGGATCCTTATCCTAAGAAATTAGTTTCTCTGGCATCCAGACAACTGTAATAGATGAGCTTTTCATTCTCAAGGTGAATGTTTGCATTCTTATTAATACAAAGGAAGAATATATATGTAATAGCAAAGTCTGAAAAGAAAGTGCAAGCATAAAGAGGGATTTAACTGCTCTCTCAGAAAACTTAATTGAATTATAGACTTTGCTGGTGGGAAGATACATACTGGATTTTTCTTCTTTTTGTCTTTATCCTTGCTTGGCTTTCTGTTGCTGACAAAATAGTGCAAAGTTCCATATTCCACCAGTGCAGAGAAAACAAAAATAAAGCAGACTGACACAAAAAGATCCATTGCTGTCACATAGGAGACTTTGGGAAGAGATTTACGAGCAATTGTACTTAGCGTGGTCATTGTCAGGACAGTTGTAATACCTGGAAGATAAACAGAAAACAACAAAAATATTATTACTTCAAGTTACAAACTGATTTTGCCAGTTATCTCTCTCTGACTGGTTTTGAAGTATGCCTGGGGTTCAAACATATAGCAAAGATGTTAAAGAGCACATCCCAGCAGTGAAATGTGAATTCAGTGAGAACTTCGGCGATTAACATGGGGTATGAAACATTTTTACACGGCCGCTGCAAGCACTGCTCTGCAGAAAGCTTTGATTAGATAGATTCTAATTCTAAGAAATTTAATTTAGTTTTCTATTTTGCAGTTTGCTTCTAGGGGGCTTTTACTTATTTTTAATTTGAAATTAGTTTTAGGGTTTGAGTGTTCAAACCCTTAAACAGACCTAGAGAGAAGAGAACTTGTGTCAGAGTGAGAACAAAAATAGCTTTACTCCATTCTTCAAAGTAACCTCAAGACCAATCTCAAACTTTTTGTGCTGTTGGGATAAATTTTGCTTATTTTTATTTGCAGGGTAATGATACCAGGGTCAGTGAAAGACCCACTTGCAGCCATTATATGAGGTAGAAATTAATGAAAATTCTTTTAAAAGCATGTTACCCAGCAGGAACTTTAGGACAAAATGCGTGTAGATTTGTATGCATGCTACATAAAGAAATAAAACTGTTTCCTTTCTCTTGCCTGAATGCATTCTAGTTGTGTGCAAAAGATGCTAGCCCCGCAAAAATTATCTGCTGCTCATCGTTTAGGTGATTTCTTGCATATAAAGCTGGAAGGGATTGTCTCCCAGGGCTCCTTATAATTGTAACACTGTGAGGTCAGATTCTCTGTGCCAGAGCAGTATCTCTTCTGGCCTTCATAAGTGACTTTTGTTTATAACCGAGAAGTACTGTGACATGCCTCACCATCCCTTCTCCTTTCAGAACATCATTCCCTGTATATGATGTGAAGGACGTTAAAAATACATCAGAACAGTTATGATCATCACATTTTATACGGCAAATCTCATACCACTGATTTTACTTCCTCAGTGGTACAAATAGACTAACACTCAACAGTGGGACTAGTCTGTTTTGTACATCTAAGTAAAATTTAAAATAACAGTTGAATGCCTTTATTAATTTTCTACTTTAAAGCAGATTTTATAACATCATTTTAGAAAGGAAGTGAAAAAGGAAATTAAAAGCTTAAAACATTGTCATGGGAGCCACTGGTCCTCTATTCCTGTGTTTCCTTCAAGGGAGTTCTGGAATGAAAAAGCTGTCCCTAATTTTGCACTCCAGTGCTCTGTGCTGTAGTTCTGTGAAGAAATGAAAATGCAGAAGGAAAAACTAAAATTATTCTCACTTGTGTGTATTTAATGCAGAAGTTGAAACTATGTTTAACTTTCTCTAGTTGAATGTTTCTACTTTGCCAATTCTTACAGCTACAGATTCTTTGCAGAAGCAAAGTTATATTTGGTACCTCTTTTAGTTTATTTGTGGAACAGTTGCTAAATGTGTAGAAATTGCTAATTCTGATTAATTGCATATCGCATTTTCATGTATAGGATTTTAGATACCGCCAAATTCAGTTGATTTTGTGGCCTGAAGGCTACATTTGATTGTTGGTCCCTAAAGTAGAAGTCAGGGTACTACATTCTCCCCTTTTTACCACTACAGCACACAGACAGCCAGAAAGATTGATTCCTTCTTGGTATTTATTTAATTTGTATTTCTAGTCACCGTGATATGGAAGTAGAGCAAATAAAACTAATGCACCCCTGCCTCTAATCCAGCAATGTTCCCCATCCTTGATGTTGTCAAAAATATTGATGTTGTCAGAAAGGATGCAAAAGTTTTTATTATAAGAAATCTACAATAGTCGGAGTTAGGATCTGACATAGTAAGAGGGAAAAGATGCAAACATGGTTTAGGCTGTGCTGGAAATTACTATATCCTTCTAAACGAGAGGAGCTCATGTGAAATTGTTGCTCCTCTTATATTTACAAACTGGCGATCCGCAGAGATGTCAGTTAAACATCATAATGCCTGAATAAAAACAGGAAGAAAAAACAGCTCACCCAGTGATGTTCTGGCTGGAACTGCATCCTTATTAATCCAGAATGAGACCCAGGACAACACAACAATGAGTGTGCACGGAATGTAGGTCTGAATAGTGAAATAACCCATTCTCCTGCTCAGGTTAAAGTAAACAGACATGACTACATAGTCTCCTGTAAAATAAAAGCATATGGAGATAGAATAATATGTTAAAAACCTAACATAGAATTTCTATGTAATAGCTAGTATTTTCCTATTCTATGTCTGGGGAACATATATTAAACTGATTCACCAGATATACTGATGGCAAATACATGCATATCTCTTCTTCAACACCGATATAGCTCAAGAACTGGTGAATTTTCCACACCATGAAAGTAAACGGTCTTGCAGGTTCACTTAGGTGACTAGTACTTTGAGATTTCAAGGGTAACCACCCTCGCACAGCACAACAGGCTTCTTTCTACCCAAGTGATTCCTCATAACTTGCAAATACCTGGTATAGTCCTCCTGCACCAATTGAGTGAGTAGTGGTGGTCCAGCAAACCTCCAGTCACCATGCTGTCCCTGCTAGCATGCTTTCAGCTCTGTTCTCAAATAATGCATGTTTTTAGATGTACTTTCTAAATTATTCATGCTCTCAACTATTCTTCAGGGCTGGACTGTGTCAATAATTAATTTTTTAGTTGCTTGCAGATCTTCTGTTGTATTATTTCCTCTAAAAGAATTTGAACCCACACCTCCTAAGTGCCCCAAAAAGCCAGGCTATATGTTACTCTAGTGTGCATAACACATCATTCCCATTCAATAGTTTTGTGATCTTTTTTCCGGGCTTTTTCCTCTCTAAAAGTATTAAGTAAATTCCATCTGGATTCAAGAGTACAGCAAAGCTTCAGGTTTTGATGTATTTTTTCTAAACTAAAAAACCCTAGTTCTCATCTTTACTTCAGATTGCAGCACTCCTGGGAAATCTTGATTGCAAAAGAACTACAGACCCCCAGGCTACAAAAGACTTCATCACAATTCAGCGAAATGCAGTTCAGAGAAGTCTCAAACTGAAACAGAATAGGATTTGCAAATTTAGAGTGAGATAGTTTGCCAGCGTTATCAAAGAGACTCTGTGGCTAATGTGTATTCTGCTTAGATCAGTACCTTTAGTTAACATTGAGTTCTCTGTTTTCAGGCATAATTAAAATTTTAATTTCCTTCAGAATAATCCCTTTGAACCTGGTCACAGAAGAAATTTCATAGATCACTTTTCAGCTGGTGCTTCTTTGTTATATTTTTCAATGTGAACTTCCATATACCAGGGATTAATTGGTTTTAATTTAATTATATTATGTTATATTTAAACCAAAAACTTAAAAACAAATTATATATGTGTGGTTTATAAGGGGATATGGCTGAATACAAGCAACCAATTTTAATAACTACAGTCTGATTATACCCTTAATTCACAGATAAGTTTACATTATATATGTGTATGTCCTTCATATACAAAACAAACCAGAAGCAAAAAACCACCAATGATCAGGAACACTGTAAAACTAAAGTCACAAAACTACAGTATGACTCATTCTTCATCTCTCTGGATCATGTATTAACTTTCTGAGAAGTGATTATCTTGTCAATTTTGGTATTTCAAAATTTGGGGTTTGTTTCCTGCTGTACTATGGTAGAGATTACTTGAAGGAGGAGCGAGCTGTATTGCTTCCATGCAAACAGTTTTAAGGAGAAGGCTGCTTCCAAGCTCAGTGTTATTATATTACTTCAATGAGACAAAAAATTACCAGAAGAGGTGAAATATAAACCTGAACATAGACGAAAACATAAAAAGGTACAAAAGATTAGCTCAGAATGGAAATTAAAAAATCAGATGTCTTCTTTCTGTTATTACTGCCTTTTCTGAAGCTGCAACTGCTGTACACTCTTTTGCAGTAGCTGTACAGATAGATCAGATCCTAGGTAACTACTTCGTCCATATTTTTTGTCCTGTACTTGGAGAGTTCTTTTTGCCCAACTGCTTTGGTAGTTCTAGCCTTGTAGGATCTTTTATTTTTTTTATTTGAGTCAAATCCACATCCTGGCCTGTGAAAATACACAGATAAATGCAGATGACCTAGACCAAGGCATACTGCAAAGACTTCATGCAGTGTCTTTGTTCATTAACACTGTATGCAAACCAAGCCAAATGGTGGTGTGGATAACGTACGAATATATACATATATGTGTATACAGAGAGACTAGACTCAGTCCTTCCATTTTATAGTCCATTTCCACGTGCATTGTTTTATTGTGTTCTTCTAGAAAGTTTAGTGGTGATCATCTGGTCTCTGTGGAGACTTGTTTGGACTTTTTCCTTAACACAAGGAGAGGTTTTTATATGGTAAGTTATTACAATAATATTCTTTCAATATTTTATGCATTATTTTAACATAATTTTTTTTTTTTTTTTGTCAAAGTGTAATGCATAAGAGCTTTTAAAGTGTTAACTAACTTGTAAAAGCCTCGGTCCATTCAGCAGCAATGAAACATTACTTGAATTCTCTGTCATCCTAAAGATGCACTTCAGAGGACAATCCATTTCCATAGAGTAAAAGCAGTGTCCTATCACAGAGCATTTTCTACACAAACTGAGGCACTCCAGGTGGAAGTGTTTTGTATCTAATTGAGCACAATTCCTTCTGCTTTTTTTTTTTTAATACTCTACTTCTTAAGTGTCTATGTTTAGAAATAGCACATTGCTGCTAACATGTTCCAAAAAGTTGAAAAGTGATGTAATTGTTCTAGATTTTGTTCAATCCTCCCAAATGTTATTGTACCTTCCTTTATGCAAAGACTTTCTTTCCTAATGGATATATGTGTAAGAAAATCAAACCCACCCCAGGGTGATCCATAGGAAACATTGTATCAGGTCCCGATATTTATAGACAAAGTCCACAGAATTATTCTGGCAGACCTTATTTCTCGTGCCTTCTAGAATTGGAAACATTTTACTGAAAGCTTAAGGAAATAAGAGACAATATGTACATTATATGGGCTTTAAGTTTTCTATTAATGGAGAAGTTAAAACAGAGGAAGTAAAAACTTCAGTGTCAACTGTAACTTGCAGTTGTGGCAGTGTGGAGTTGAGCAGTCTGAAGAATCAATCAAGGATGCATGAATTCTTTTAAATTACATGTTGCTTTCTAATTGGAAAGCCTGCTGGTGCTGCGGACGCTGTTTTGTTGTGGAGTAAATTCCACTATTTCAGAGAATCTTGCTAAGGAAAGGAATAAAGTAAATACCACAGAGAGGTGGGTTTTTTTATTTCTTACCTTGCTTGGTTAGAGTTTTGGGAAGTGGGATGTACTGATGATTTTTTTTCAATGTAAGAGTGAAACTAACAAATATGTCAGGAAGTGCCAAGACAAGGCAATCCAATGATTCTGAAATGTATTGAATTACTTCTAGCCTTGAAGTAATATGAACAACTGAGAATAAAACATTAAGGAAGGCAGGACTAAGTGGTGGGATGGTCCAGGGAAACATCTTGCTGGTATTGCCTAGTTTACCTAAATGATGTTGGAATGCTATACCAGCAGGCCTTCTGAGATTTTGAATAAGAAAAGTACTCTGAGCACACAAATTAATGCAAGACCAGAGATGCACAATTTAGGACCTAGTATGAGTTGTCATAATATGTACATCCAAACCATAAAATGCATTAAGTCCTCTGTGGAACATGGACTTGACAGCACTTTGCTTTAATCACACCTTTCATGATGGAATCTTGCCCCAGCCCTGGTTTTATCCACAACTGTTTATTCTGACTCTGTTTATGGACTTCTCTGCTCTTCAGCTGGAACCAGCTTAAATACTCTCTGTTATTTTCAGATTATCTCTGTACCTGAGGTGATTTTTCACTCCTGGTGTGATGCCTGCATGAAGCTGTCAAACTAAGACATTATTTTAGTAAAAAATGGCCACACTTGATCCTTAGCACAGTGTCATTCATTAGCCCTCACTTGGCAAACTGATAATCTTTTCATTATTACTTCATCTTCTTTCCCTGAGCTCTGGCTCTTGTTTGTCCAATATTGCCTACTGCAGCAAGAAAGCTTCTCAGAGTGCCAGACTGCTTTTTTAAGGGCTAATATACTTTTGGATTTTTCTAGAAGTGAATGATAATGGAACCTGGCAGTACCTTTGTAAGACAACATACTTAAGTACTTAACATTTGGCACCCTAATTAGAAGATTTTGGATTACTTAGCCTTTTACCAGAGAACTCACAGTCCTGCCACCCATTCTAAGGTAAATATAACTATTACATATGTCTAGAAAATAACACCTAGATAATTTTTAATTTTTAAAGAAATACAAAATTTCACTGGAAAAAATAATCTTATTACATTGAAGAGCATAGTAAGTCATCCTTAATATATTTAGACCTAATCCCTCCCTCCCTCTCTCTCTCCCCTTCCCTCTCTCCCTCCTCCCTTCTCTGGCCCCCTCCCCCCCATTCCTCTGTACTCATCTATGTTTGTATATATAAATAGGTAGACATAGCCTTCTTCATCTGAAGATATGATAACCAGTTAATCAGTTTCTTCAGTGACATATATTTAAAGCAGAATGCAGTCTCTCGGGAAAATGCTATGCAGGTCATGTTTATCCTCACATATGAATATTTATATAATTTTTTTTACTAAGTGCACACTCCTGCCAATTATGTTTGGAAGATCATGAGACACACGGCAAGTTCTGACTTGAGCCACACCATCTTAATACTGCTACTCTGTCTAGGAAGCTTTCTGTTGGTGGCAATAATCCCTGCTGCACACAGAGAAAACATGTGAGCCTTAAGTCACTTCTAGAGTAGGAGATATTTTGAAAAGGAGATATATACCATCAGTATCCAGTGATCATAGCTTTAGTAAGCCCTTACAAAAGGTTTTATTTCTTACAGTCCTGTGCCATCCTGATTTACACGGACTCAAAGAAGTCTATGTGAACTTTGGAAATTGCAAAGCTCTTCCTACCGTACGCTTGTGTGATATAGTGATTTGAATACCAGGATTCAGGCTCTCTTAGGTAGTAGGGAAAGTGAATTCCTGATTTGAGGAACCATCTGTGCATATGTCCTGGCCTAAGTCCCAATGGTTCAATAGAAGGAATTAGTCATGCCAGAAATCATAGCCAGGGGGAATGTACGCTGCACTTAACTGATTTAATCAGCACAGTGGGTGTGATCCTTCATTGCTTCCCGGTTGTGGAATCATTTATACCTGTGCGAACTGAATGGGAAATTATACCCATTAGTACTCTCTTTATGCATGTTTAAGTGACTGTGTAAAGTGTAAGGTACTGGGGAAACAAGGCTTTAATTTGTACTCAGAAGTTATTTGGAAGATACTACAAATGCTAGAGAAAAGAACAGCTTTCTAACATCATAGGAAATTGGTGTCTTAATTATAGTTCAGGTAGCAACACTCATAGCTGAGATTGTCTCACACTTACTATTATAAGATTCTGTTTTCTGTTGTTTAAAACACTGCCAGATTTAAATAATTTTAAAAAACTGCAGAAGAGCTTCAAAAATGGTTGGCCACCTGGTCAAATTATTTCTATGTCTCATTTCAGTTTATTCTCATAGATAGTTTTGGAGTGGAGAAAATTTAGTGTTTCATTTCTGTTGAATATATGGAGTTTTGAACAGGGAAATTCAATTAGGCGAAGGGCTGGCCTTTTTACATGTTGACATTTCTGTGAGAATCTTTCAGGTTCATGCTTTGGAAAACAACCAATGTGTGCATGGAAGTCTATCCATAGGCGTAAGACATTGTTTGAGAGTTTGTAGGAAGACTTTCTTCTGACTAGCCCCGTGCTACCTCTGTTTCTTACAAAGCTACACACCACTCTGAAGGTCACAGCAAAACCAGAGGGATGGTGAAGGCAGCTTTGTTCTTAAACTTCATTTGTTCCATTATACAGTCAGCTACCTAAAATGTCCAGAATGTCTCTGTGTGCTGAAAGTATACAGCACGTGAGCTCTTCACCTCATGCTGACTCCATGGTGTCAGGGAGCTTAATTGTGGAGTTCTTCTCCCCCAGGAACTGTATGTGTTCTATCCCAGGGTCTGAACAGGATTTTGATTACCTTAACTATTTTTTGCCAGTGTTTAAGGAGGATTAAAATCAATGCCTGTTTTAGTAATTCTGATAATCTTTATAATTTAGCATGTTGTATGCCTAAAATGTAAAATTCTGTGGAGAAAATAAATTATATAGGAGAATAGTGATGATGAATCAATAATTGGCAGAAAAACACTACTGAATATCTTTACAATATCTTTTTAAAACTTGAAGTTTTCCTTTACTAGGTGGATTTGTGAAGCTACTGAGAAAAAAAAATCAAACACAGGAGAAGAGTAATGTATGAGTCAAACTCTCCCAAAATTTCAGGCTATCATTTGTTCTTTAAGGACCGATCAAATGACTGGCAACTAGGATTAATGTAGATCACTCTTTATATCATAATAATAGGTGCAATTTTTTTAGCATGGCCAATAGCATCCTCATGGTTTATACAAACCAAGGCAGCACCAGCTGTCCGGATTTCCAAGGGGTTTTTCTCTCCTAATTTTACACAGAAACCATACAGAAAAGAGCAAGAACTCTTAAAAGAATTTTTTAGAGAACGCTTTGAAAATATAGATAGAAATTGAACCTTTTCTCGAAATTAACTAATATAAACAAGTACATAAAATAATAACTTGTGTATATGTGGGAAAGCCATAGCTCATCTGTTCAAAGTTCATCTTTCTGGACAGAGCATACACAGGAAAAAAAACAAATTAAAAAAATCTTTCCACAGGAGGGCACTGTCACCTCAGAACAAAAATGAGAAACGATTGCAAGTCTGCCAGCAGAAAACCAAATCTTAAAAATTTCTAATTCTTCTCCCCATGGAGTGTTTATACAAAGACTCAAATGGTGTAACTGACTTCTATGGCTCTGTTAATAGGGGAGCGCTCATAGGAACTAACCTGACTTTTGTGTGATAGAAATTTTACCAAACTAACATCACCTTTGTGCTACAAGTAATGAGTATAAACTGCATAAATTTTTAATGAAGAACAACTATGGTAGCAGAATTTATCTTCTTTTCCTCATAAATAACTAATGGATACATCCTTGTTCTCTCTGTCTTTTACCATTAACATGGCCAACAGTCTCATTTTCTGTTAGGCAGAGATCACAACTGTTGTTTGGGAGGCTTTTTTTTTTTTTTAAATGAACAGGTGAATAGCAGTTTTATATAAAAGGTGTGTTTTCTTGGTTTTAGTCACGGTACATGGAAATACCATTAATATAGTAACATATGATTTCTACAAAACCTTTACAATTCCTTTAAGGTAGGAACTTTGTCCTAAGTTCATTGTTGTCAGTACTCTAAGTAAACTCTCACTCTGAATTAATCATTTGAAAAAAAAAGAAGACAAAACCTTTTATTTTTAAAAATGTCTAAAATATTATAACAGGACTGAAAGGCTTTAATCATTGACCAGTTTGTTTCATGATGTACCCACACATAAAACCAGATGAACCCAGACCCAAAGGGTTTATTGGCTAAGTCTGCAATATTCACATTTCTAGAACATGTGAAAAACATCTGTTATTCTTCTACATCCGACGTTATTACATCTTGCTGTGTATTAGTTCAGTGCCTTACATTTCTGGGCTGAAGCTACACACCCAAATCCTACTGAATTCAGATGAACTTTTAATTTTCTTTAGCTTTTAAAATGCCAACCTACTGGACCAGTACTGACTACGAAAATCATAGCAAATGGGACTAAAAGGATTCTAAGTGGATCCTTCTTCTTTAAAAAAGAGCCAGGCTTGGTGCCATTTTTATACAGATATTCTGTAATAATAAATAATAACTAGTTGGTAAGTTTGTCAGGCAATGCCTGTAAAACAACCGATTTCCTTCACATTGTGTGCCTTTCCTCCACTTCTGGCACAAGTGGAAGGCAGGAGGGTTACCCAAAAACTGTTACAAGTGGAGAAGTAAAATAACAAGGAATGGTAAAATATGGACAAATCTTTTTCTCATTCATGTCAAAACAGGTGATGGTCCAGAGCTTTGGCATATGCTCTGCTCAGCAGTGGCTGGATGCAGATTACTGCCCCAGGAAAGGCAGGAAAAGGGAAGAAGGGGAGACCGGAGTCAAACCTCTCTCTCCCAAATCATGCCAGTGTCAGATATGGACTGCATTGTACAGTGGAGCTCTAACCTTGGATGGAAAATCATGCAAATAGTTTAAGATTTGTGTGTTTGTCCTGATCCATCTTCATTTGGCTTTTGTCCCCATCTCTTTTCTTGCCTTGACAGGGTCTGTATTTGGAACTCTGCTGGCATTTGCTGTCTTGGTGAGTGTACTGAGTCAGCCTGAAAATGCATTTCAGTAAGGTGTCTTGCACTGTTAGGGTGGTATGAGGGAAACATAATACTTTTTTAAACACACGATTTTCTGTGAGGATTCAGATTTAACTTATTCAAATTATTCTTTTGTATATAATCTAAAGTGACCTATTTTTGATGGGTTTCTTTCTTCTTCCAATATATCAGAAAGTTCTTAAGCCTGACTAGTTCAGTACTAATGAAACAGTACTTCTAAAATTGGTCATTTATCACATGATGAGATGATATTAGCTCCTCCAGGGCAATATGTTTTTACATATGCCACAGGAAAATTATTTCAGCTGAAGTATTTGATCACTGGGCACATGAGTGAATTTTCATAAAGGTAGGACAGAAATTTGATCACAGTGCTGATCATAAGCTGGTATTTATGAGATTTATTGGTGTCCACAGCCAGAAATTAAAAGTCTGGGGAAAAAGCACAATCAGAAAGAACACTGTCCCCTAGATATCTGACCATGAGACCTTCTCATTATCTCATCCTTTGCCCTTTTCATTATTTCTGTCCTTCCCAGTTCTTTTTTTCTCTCATTGACTTATATTTAGACTGTATAAAGGCCAGACATTAAAAAAAAATATTTAAGTCTCTTCCTTTTCAAAAATGTTCAACAATCTCTTTCCCTCTGAGGTTTAGCAGCAAAATACCACTATTGTGTCATAGGGAAGTCATGATGTGAAATAAAACACAGTGAATGTTTAGCCTTTAGGGCAAAGAAAGAAAGAAAATCTGCCATGGCATAGTAGATATTTGCTTGCAACAGGCTTGAAGCACTTGGAAGCGGAGCCGTTCTCTACCTGACTGTTGGCACTTGCCCTGTCTGGGCATTACATAAAGAATGGGGTAATTCATGGTCATTGTTGATAGAGCACAGCAACTTTACTAAGGGATTTCACCCCAATTCTAAATATCCATTTCTAAGCTATGATTATAGCCTGATTATGTAATGAAGCAAAACAGTATGAAGACTTTGACAAAGCTTACACTATAGTCCATTTATGTAAGATTATCTCTGGGATTCAGATAGCTGCAAGCCTGGTTTTCAATTTACATTCCAAAGAATGAATCCTAACTAGATTGCACAGCAGGGAGGAGGGCAGGGGATGGGAGTTTTTCTCTTTTTTCTGTTCTTAAAGAGTAACATGTACATCTGTGTGTGAATGTGTCTGACATCAAACACCTTGATTTCCTGTGGAATCAGGGGGAAGAGAATGCGAATTAGTTTATGTTTGTGTGAAATGACAACCACAGCTGATGAAACTCCTGCAAATGAGATGAATCATTACAGCCATCCAAGCAAATGAAATTTATTTATGTATGACATGACTTTTTGCCCAATGGTTCTAGATTTTGTTTGGTCCTTGGCCACTCATCCCACTTGAAGTGCCGTTTTCTCAGTTCATTTGACAGGATGTGGTCCACTTCTCATTAGATTTTAATTATAGGAAGAAAGAAGGTAATAACACTAGACAGTAATTAAAATCTATTACTGTTGTTCCCACCTTCTCTTTGAATTCACAGAGACAAGATTCACTCTAAGATTTTTCTGTTGCTAAAAAGTGTCAGTATGTGGAAAAGTATTGAGGGATTGAAGGCAAACTTAGGTGTGTTTACCTTCTAAGTTCCATCTGTGAATACTAGAAGTTCAAAGGGAAAATAAACATTACTGACCCTATATAGTTACATGTTTTTTTCCTAGTTTGGGACATAATTACAAGCAACTGACCTTTTTTTGTTTGTTTTTGAAGGCAGCTAAGCTACTACACTAGCATTAGCAAACACAGGAGGATTTCTAGCACGCAGGATTAGTGTTCAGATGTGGCAGCGGCACAATATAATAGGTTGTAACTGCTGTGAGTGAACCATTATGCTCCGATGTGTAAACAATCTGCAAATTATAGGACCTCCTGCTCCCTTTCCCACTCCCCTCATGCCTAGGAAGCATCAACCCAGGACAAAAGCTCAGCATCTCATTTCTGAATGCTTAGGAATGGTTAGGTTTCTAGATAACCTGTTTGACTTTCTGTGATAGAAAATTGGAACAAAGGGATGAGAAAATGTGAGGATGACAGAAATCTCAAGTAATGTGAGAAAGTAGAGGGCTACAATTTCCAGGCAACACAACCAGCTGGGGTGCTGTTCTGTTAGAAATCTTGCTGTGCCTAACACAGTCAGGCATCCTGTGTCCTTTTGGAAGTCTGGTTATTATCTGAATACCTAAAGAAAAGCTGTCTGCTTCAGAAAAATTACGCATCTATAGCTAAGGTGCATACTTAAAGAAATTACTTGATTGATTTTGAATATTTGATCTATTATCTTTATAATAATAAGGGTTTTGTGATATGGTGAAACCACTAATATGAGCAAATAATACATATATTTTATTATATTTAATTCATTTCAAGGTATCCAGATGGTATACCCACTTCCTGGCAACATCCAACCCTGCCTGCTCTTACATTAAGGGACAATTGGAAATAGCTGGTTTGTTTCCATCTTCAAAGCATGAAGCACACTACATCCCTTGTACTTTAGATCAAACACATTGTCAGGATTAAGAAACTGCATGAAATAAGAATTGCCAAAGTTACGTAAATTTTATCATGTTGAAATTTTCAGCAGTTTACATCAAGGAAAAAAGCACAAAATGGTGACTGATTTTATTTTACAGGGGTGGTGAAGCACATCATTTATACTATATCACGGGTCAACATATTTGGACTTCCTAGACAACTGTGCAAAGGAGTTGTGTGAAAAGGGAGTGTGGGCAACTCCAGCGGCAATAAGATAAAAGTAAGATGTAAAAATGGGAATGAAGTTAAAGGTGGCACTTTGAGGCCTAGGTTAAAAACTGCTAAAATTAAGTACCTGAAATAACAAAGTTAAAAGCAAAAGGTCAATCAAAAGGGACAGACAACTCCCAAAGGGAGATCTTAAGTGGACCAATTCCCTTCATAGTGTCATCTCAGCTAATCTGATACTAGACATCAGGGCTCTGTTTGCAGGCAATGGATGAATCTGTGGACAGAACCGCTCCCATACTGGCTGAACAAGAGACCGACATGCCTTTTATGGACTCTACTTTAGGCTTCCTAAAATTTCAGAAGTGGTTAAAAATTAAATACAGAAGAAATGAAAATATTTAATATTTTTGGTCTGAACAACATCAGACTTACAGACATGTTAAAACGTTCCCTTGAAATGAGTACAGTTTAATGACATTTGCGCATGTCCTAGTTGTTAAAAAACTGCACAGGGCTAATGCAGTTCATAAAACACCACTTCTCAGATTTGCTTTGACATCTTTATAAATTGTCTTGCATGGCAAAGGTCATTCTGTAATTCCTCAGAAAGCCTTTCATTCTGAGAGAAGAGGAATTTGAGGATACAGTACATTTAATCTTTGACCTTGATGTTTTCAGTTATTTTCAGAGCCAGGAGACAGTATTACATAACCTGAGGCTGCAATAAAACTTGATGTTTTCTTCTACTTCCTCTCCAGATGAGAGAAGGCATGGCTGCATGGAGGCAATGTTCTGCAGGGGAGCTACAGTTTTCACAGATTCATTCTGTCTGAAGCCCCCAGCAGAAGAAATATTTATATAAGAAAGTACCACTCAAACACCAGCATCTCACTTCCACTGAATGCACAGGGAGATTACTGGAAAGACAGTGCCATAAACAAAGAGCCTGAAGGATGCTAGGAGGAATACAACATGCTTTATTGCTTGACTTCCAGCACTAATTTCTTTTTTTTTTAGGACGTCAATTCAATTTATTTTTGGCTTTCTTTAAATATTTTAGAAGATTTCATGAGTGAATACTTAGTTTTAAACCCCCAGGAAACCAATCTAAGTAACCAAGAAAAGACTAGAACTCATCTGGGTATGAAATCCTGGAAGGCAAAACATCAAGGAGCAAAAGTAGTACAGATCAAACCCAAATTTCTTCACAGCTCAGTGGGATCAGCTACCAAATGTCATGGGCTTCAGAGAGCTAGGGCAGCTCAGTAATAAAAGAAGATGAGTGAGCATAAGAACCCAACCAAGATACGTAATAAAAAGTAAACTGGCTTGCTGGAAATAGCATAACCCAAAAATATCTTGAAGAAGCAGCGTGGATTATTGATTAGGACACTGAAGCAGCAGACAAGGTATCTCAGGTCTAGTCCCAGCTCTCCCACTGAACATCTGTAGAGCGACAGCTATTTCTCTTCTCCCAACCTGTCTTTCCTCCCATGGAGGTTCTTTGGAACATGTGCTTTCTATGTGCTTCAACAAAGTCTGGCAGATTCTGCTCTAAACTTACATGGAAATATTTAATGCAATTCGTCAAAAAGATAAAATAAATATTTTATGTTACATAGTATTTATGACTTATGTTTATACTTATTACAATTTTTCTTTGGCTTCTCACACAAAAGAAAACTCAAAAATATTTTACTATTATTCTGTTTCTGGTAATGCTAAAAAGTCCAAATGTAGACATGGTCATTCAAAGAAGGAAAATAAACGAAACCCACAAATCTTCTGATTTAAAAGCAGAGCCTGTAATCAGTGCTATAAGGATTGATCTGAAACTATTAGCGTTTTTCCAAACATTTTTTCTTAAAATACAAAGGGAAAAACCAAACTTCATTCAGTTTTGTCATGTTCATGTCTCGTCATGTTTCTGGGTTGCCAGAAAAAAGCAGGCTGTATGCTTTGAAAAAGTTTTTTATACGACATGGAAACAAGGCAACACCTATAGATGATAAGAAAATTCAGAAAACAGAATTTTGGAAAAGAATAAAAACTCTTATGGCCTGGGGCTTACAAAAAATAACAATATTAAAGGTGACACATGCATGAGAGTTAAATTTAAGGTTGTCATCTAGGATTGGCTCCCTGCACCTTTCACTGAAAGACTTGTCCAAATTCAGAATCTTGCTAACCACTAAATGATATCAGTTTGTGAATGATTATGGTAATTCTGAACTTCCTGATACACCTGATTCTTACAGGATACCCCTATGTAGCTGAAGGATAACTAAATAATTTGGTTAATTAAAATGTAAGTATGTGCATAAACCAGGTAGCAATTATGCCATTGAGAGAAACATTCCACAACTTTTGGTTTCATTTATCGATGACAGACACAGCTGGCAGCAATATATAAATGCATTTTAAACTTTCATTATTTGCCTCTGTTGAATATTGATTTAAAGTGAAATTACAGAGCAAAAGATAATTTTATTGCTTAAGAATTCATGGTTTTATTATAAAGACTTTCAATGTTGAAAAGCTTGCAGAGTTCTGCAGGGAATCCTCCCAGTCAGCTTTCCAATTCTACTTGTGGACATGTTAAGTTATTTTCAGAAACCTGTTGTTTACCCAGATACACAGGTAGGAAGAAAGGATGTTCACACACTTTGTTACAGGGAGCTCTCTCACTAACTTCTTTTTTAAGATTTACTAGTACTTTTGTAGGAATTCCAGTTCATATCTTAGTATTTACCTGCATTAGCAGATGAACATGTAATTGGTTACACCAGGAGGAGTTGCTGTTTGGGTTAGTCTTGAACATGTCTCTGTGTGTGTATTATACATAAGGTGAAAAGAAGAAAGGAGAAGAAGAATACATTTTTTGTAACTATTTGTGAAGTTTTTGTATTCATCAATTTTTAAAATTGTGATTAGCATGGTAATCTCACTATCTGTATGTGGTGCTGTATGGTCCACATTTATGCTAGGAAAGTGAGCCCTGTATATCTTCTGCTGACATTGCATGACACCCTTCTGAACCTGCAGCCAAATGTAGCTGCTGTCAGGGATCCCAGCATCACTGCTACTCATGGGCTAGGTAATTTTTCTTTTCTGCTTACATCTAATGCCATGTTATTGTTTACGAACGGATGGTTACCTTTTTTTGTGATATGGACACTGGTAGAATGCTCCTTAGAAACAGTTGCCTGACAGAACTACAGGTTTCTTAGGTTATCAAGTTCAAGGCAGTTTCCCACCAGGAACCTATAAAGTTACTTCAGTTTTGAGTCCCTCCCTGAAGTGTTTCATGATGACAATAGCAATAGACCTATGTAGATTGTGTTAGGATCTTTTTAAAGCTGGACAAATGTGTACTTTTTTTTTTTTTCTCTAATTGTTAGTAAGTGGCTGTCTGGAATTGAAGCTGAGATAGTTGCATTTAACTTCTACAAGTAAGTTGTGTTCAGTTGCATTTAACTCAGTTAAAACCAGGAATTAAAATAACCCATGGTTAACCCGTGCTCAGAGTTTGGTCATTCTGGAGAATATATGTTAGATTTTGCCCATTTATGCATGTCTGTATATATGTATTTAAGCTTGTTTCATAGGTCCTAACCAGAATTTTGGCTTGTAAAGTTCCTCCATAGCAGAGAAAACACAGTTTGGACTGATTGGAAGAGCACCTTTTGACCTAAGGGAATGAGGGTGACTCAAAAGAAATCAGTTTTCTAATCTGAAATACATAAATCCTGAAAAATATGCTGCATTTGGCTATTACAGAGGTCTACATTGCTCGAAAAAACAAAGCATTTTTCTTTATGTTGCATGGTCTCTTCAAGGCATGGGAAGAACAGCCGCCTCTGTCTCAGTGAATATATATCTGTTGCCTGCCTACATTCTGAGCAGTACGTGCTGTCTCGCACAAGTACATTCTCTCCCACGTGAGCTGTACTTTTCTCCTGCTGTACATACAAATGGCAATACTGGAGCAGGTTACTCCCGTTAACGTGCATGTTTCAGGAAGGTATGCATCTGCCTCAAGATAGTTGGTGACTGCTAGGATTTAGAGCTCTCGAGTTACAGTTTGCCATGAACTGAGCTTAATAAAAGGTCATTTATTTATGTAATATACATGATATGAAGTCATGTATATTACATAAATAAATATTACATACAAGACTATATTACACACAGTCATACATACCTGACTTTAAAAAAGCTTTAAAAATACCACAAATCCTACACACGAAAGCTTAGAATGATTTTCATGAGAAGAATCTGTTACTGTATTTAGGTTCACTTGTTTGAGAGTAACTTTTTTTATTGTAAACATCTAAAATTTCTTAGAACCATACTTTGAAACTATAACATCAAGGCAAGCCATTTACCTCTAGAAACTGTATTTTTCCAATGAGAAATGTGGAAGAATTTCAGAGGCATTTTGTTCCATATTCTTAAGTAGATAAATCCATTATATTGCTGTAAGAGACTGCCAAATTACCTGGAAAAGACTCCTCCAGAGTTCACATCTATGGCTATTAAAAATAAGATATTCTGAATCATACTTGTGGGTTTTTATAACTACCTAGAAACAAAAATATCACAAATGTATTTGTTTTCCAGTTTGAGACATTCCTCTGGAAAAGGTTATTATGGACTAATGTCTGAGAGTTAAATTGTATCCTCATTCTCCTGCTACTGGTTTGCCTGAGGACAATGCCTGCTCTGTGTGCAGATTCCAAATTGTTTCTGGATTCTTAAGTATTTTGTCATGTAGAAGCCACGTGCAAACCTTCAGCAATGTGCAAATTAATCTTGTTCACAATCACAGCTAACATGTAACAGCAGAAACATCCACTAGCAAAAGTAGGTGTTGCAAAATAGACTGAGGTGTGATTGGTGAGGAAATGACATGGAAAAAACTACCTCTAATAGAACAGTTGTATGCAAAGAAGGAGATGGCAGATGTGTTTGGGTGTATTTTTAACCTCTTGAGCTTTCTAGGAGGATATTATTGACATCAGGTAGAAAGTAAAATCATTGGAGGAAAGAAAAAGAAGCTGTCAAACCCAGAATCTCTTTACCTATTAGAAGTGGTGAAAAATTAGTTTTAAAATCAGAGAACAAGAACAAATAAAGGCACCAAAGCAGAAGGAACTAGCTTATGGTTAAAATGGTAAATAAATGTAGAGTTAAAAATGTGAACGGTGTCAGAGATAGTGAAAGAGAAACTATGAAAAATGGAAAACAATGAGATGATGTTCTAAAATGATACTTAATACAAAGAGCAACAGTGAGACAGGCCACAGGCCTGCATGCAACAGACCTAAAGGGAAGGATAGAGATTAGGAGGGTGCTTAGTTTGAAGATCTGTCTCGGAAGAGACAGCTATGAATCATGAATAATTTATAACAAGTATTGTAATTTGAAGTCAAACAGATCAACCTTAGGATGTAAAAAACTTCTTTAAAGAATACAGATACCATCCTCAAGTTTCAGTTACCAGCTTCACAGGAGTAAGTGTAGAGCTTCTAAGTATATGTAATCACACTAGTCCAAATCCTACAAAGTATTTAAATGGCTCACCCTTTTCAAGAGAAGACCTTTGAAGAACTATTTATTTTTCAAATAGACATATTCACAACAATGTTCACAGCTACTACAGGACAGGTTCCCTATGAGTCTCCATTCCATGTTGCAGGGTGAATACCATCACATTGTATGTTTTCAGGCCAGGAATTACAACCTTTTAATCTGTTCTTAAAAGTGAGGCTATAACACTGTGAATCCCATGGGTTACATTTTTTTAAGACTTTCCTCTTTTAACATTTGAAAATGTTATGTCCTGGAAAGCTTTTAAAAATAAAAGGGCAGTTCTGGATCAGAAACACAGTGTGCTATACAGAGGAGGATGCATTTGGAGTCCCACAGCACTGTGGCAAGGAAATTGTGGAGTGAGCTTTACCACGTAGGATGGAGTGTACCCTACACATAGGTAATATGAAGTTACTGGAAGCTAAATTTCTGTAAGGTCTCCTACATTGTTTTATAGAAGTCCAGCTGCTGTATTTGTAACTCCACAGAGAGATAAGGCTGCAACTGGTGCTTGGTACCAGAAACGGTTAATAAGCTCAAATGAATAATCCAATGCTTTTTGCATTTATCTTTCTGCTCAGGTTGCTATCATAAAATACTTCAGGGTTGGGATAGTATGTTGGATGCAGAAATGATGCAGTGGTCCATTCATATCTTGCAGGCGTAGCTTGTTATAGAGATTCTCTGTGAGACAAAGTCAGTCGTGATGTTACCTCAGATGCCATAAGAGAGAAATGTACTCAAAACCCAAGAGGCAAAGCAATAAAAATGCAAGCAATAACTTCTTACACCCAACAAAACAATATTTGCTTTGAAGGAGCTCATGAATTTCCTAGAAGGGATGTGGATATGGAAATGTCACCCAGTTTCCTTCAAGACACCAACATTCCCACCAGGCAAACGCAGCACTCCTCCACAGCACTGTGCCCAGCAGCAGGCCTCTCTTCTGGTTCAGCTCTGCTGGCCCCATTCCCTAGCACTTTGCCATTCATATGCACATACGGCAGGTGGGAGAGAAAGAGTTGTCAGAGCCAAAACAGCATTTGAAATACTTCAGTAGAGTGAAAAAGTTGGAAGTTTGTTTTTCTTGTAATGACTTTCAGGTTTTACCATGGAAATGACAGCAGTGTTCTCAAATTGTATCCCAACAGCTCCCAGCCAGATGGAGAGATGGATTTTATTTTATTATTTCTGGAAGCAGAATAAGTTTAAAAGAAAACCACTGATGGTAGTTTCTGAAAAATACATTTTACTGATGTAGATTCCTTCCTGTTTCTTGATCCTAACAGCTCCATGTGAACACCTCTTTAAGCAAAGTGAGTGTCTGAAAATATGAACACAGGTGTAAACAAAGTTTTCCAAGCAGCTCTCAACATGAAACAACTTATTTGTTGTTTAGTTGTATTACCATCAGCTAGCAGCCCCACTCTTGGATTAAAATTTCACTATCATAGCAATTATATCTAGAAGAAAAAAGAGACTGTGTCCCTCAAGTTCGCATTCCCCAACTAAGTGAATTATAGAACTACAGCTTTGCCATATCGAAAATAATATTGCTCATTGCCCTTCTCTGAAAAGCTACTTTTTCCTTTAAATTTATTTTTACATTTTATTTTAAGTTTTGTGCATGGGTAGGACCTGTGGCACTGCATTCAGATAGGCATAATAACAATTATCATACATTTATGTTTGATTTTAGCTAGTACAGGTGGAATAAAGCACCCTATTTAACTCACCTAGTCTGAAGTGTGGCCTTTATATATGAAGAACTTCAGCTTGGGCTGAATTTCCTCATTTTCAGAGGTGCTAGAGTCAAATATTAATTTAAGAACATTTCTATGTAAAATTTTTGTTCTCAAATCTGCTAAAGAATCTTCATACAAAAGTTCACTATATATTAGAAAATCTCTTTAATCCCACACACCAAATCCAAACTGTTTAATTGAATTGCACATAAAATAATTGCCATTCTTCAACCTACAAATATTAAGCTGAACACTGTTCATATTATTTCCATTGTTTCCTGATTTCAGTTTAATTCCCAATATTCTCGTTGGGATATTTTGTCTTGTAGAGCTTGAGTAACATCCGGAGGTCGGAATTACAATGGCTTGTGAAATGTAATGAAAAATGAAAGAAATAATGAATAGCCCTTTTCTATAAGCCTCAAAACTGGTATTAAGCTTTTGTTAAAACTTAGAGGAGTGTATTGCTTCCTACCCTGTTCCTCTAAGATGAATCAAGGTTATATTATCTCAGGCCCTCCTTGTTTATAATTCTGAATATATTGATCAATTATAACAGTTAAGACAGAAGTTGCAAAGTGATAAAAAGACAGGTAGAGGGATTTGAGGGACTGTCATATAATGCTACCCTATTGCTTTCCACAACATCAGCCACTCCATACACTCTTTCTCCCAAGAAAAGTTAAGGCATGAATTTGGTTCCTGTTAGACTCCAGAGAAATTACTTGGAGAACACCTGTGAGGAATGCTTCAGCTGCTGAAAAATCTTAAACTGTCATTTACATGTTCATTAGACAGTAGGGAATTCTGTCATGAGATGCAAATCTGTAAGAAATCAGCCCTTCTGCTCACAGTACTATTCATTTTTCTTACTTAATTCTCCCTATACAAAATCTCTTATCACACCAGGAAACAAAAATCCAGTTTAAATCTTTAAGGATGTGGCACTAGGAATGAGGTGGTCCAGAGAGAATGAGATAAGAGGTAGAGATTTTTTTCCTCCCAACTCATGAGCCTCATCAGCACAGCATTATGATTTGGGGCTATGGTTTATTGTAAAGCTACTTAAGAAAAGGTGGGCACCAAAGCTGGCAAACTCAGCAGGAGAATGTCTGCTTGTGGTTGCTTTTATATATGTTTCAGAATGTAACCAGAGCTGTTAAGGGTGACAGAGCAGTGGCACAGGCTGCCCAGAAGGTTGTGGAGTCTCCTTCCCTGGAGACATCCAAAACCCACCTGGATGCATTCCTGTGCCCCCTGCTCTAGGTGTGCCTGCTCAAGCAGGGGGGCTGGACAAGATGGTCTCCAGAGGTCCCTTCCAACCCCTGCCATTCTGTGATTCTGTGACGACTATTGTTAGTATAAAATGACTCATCCTCCTGCACAGAATAGGCACTACCACATCTAATGACATGCAAGCTGGGTTATCCTAGATCAGCTGGCTGGTAGGAAGCTCAACATCAACAGTCTCAGTCAATACAAAGCCCTGAAATAATGCTACCATGACCAATGGGACTACATTCTAAAACAAATCGCCATACCCTCTGTGGGAGGTTATGTGGGACCTTTCCTGTCTGGGGCACTGGTGGGATCTGCACATAAAATGAACCAGCTCATTAGTTCAGAGAAATGTCGTGTTCCCATATTCCAGTGTTCAGAAGTTGATCTTTTCCCTTTCACTTTTCTTCTCTGACTTATAGAGCGATAATGGGTTTTCAATATTCGCACTATTTGCTAGTAATAAATTCTCCTGGTGAAATTCTTTGCTTTTCTTGTCAACAGAGATACAGTATGTCTTTCTCAGAACTGAAGGAAAGCATAGATTTTCTATACCTATACTTGAAAGTCTACTTCTTTTTTCTGCAGTATTGCTAAATCTAGTCATACGGGTTTTGACAATGATTATTTTTTAGAAATAATAATAAAGTAATTTATTTTCTTCATACTCAATAACATTCTTGCTTTTCCCAGATTGAAAATAAATTATGTGAGTTATCAGAAAATTCTTACTTCATAGCTCAAATCCTTAGCGGAGTGGCAATATGCTGTCATGAATTGCCCTGGTTATTGCTACTGCACTTGTACAACCAAAGTTCCAAGACATTGCTGTTTCACATCATGATTGTGCAACTGGAACAATCTAATAGTTCCAGACTAGTAGTTTGCTACAGTGATAGGAAATGTTGATGACCTACAAGGGTGGTTGGAAGTATTCAAACTTGTTTTATTTCATTTTTAAATAAATGTTACTGGATAACAGCAGAAAATTATCTAAGAAATCACTACCAGTTCTTTACTGACTGTATATTTTTCTATTTTGCATAACTAGAGAAGGGATGTTAAGTACAGTCAAGTAGTTATTGCTATCTGTAATTTGAATGGACAGGCATGGACAGGGTGTGAACTCATTTTAGGGTTTTTGGAGGGGGGCAAGGGAAAAGAATTGTTTGGGTTTGTTGTTTTTTTTTAACAGTACAGGATGACTGTACTTCCTCTTCAAACTCATATTCTCAAGATTAAAAGAGAGCAGTACAATCAACAAGAACATGATAGTCAAGTTTTTTGATGGTTTTCTCAGTTCTTAGAATTGAGAAAGAACAAATAACAATTTGCTGACTAGTTTCATGATCCCTTCTAGCCACCAGCATTAAGATACACAAAGGGTGTTGTGGTACTTTATGCATTAAATCTTGAAAAATATTTTTAAATTGTCTTATCTAGGGCATGATACAAGAAAGTATTATTACATAAATTTTATCCTGCAGCTCTTTAGCTTTAATTATGCAGTCTTCTTGAGAGTAGCAAAGAACTCACTTAAATAGACTGTATCACTTTTTGAGATAAGTGGCATATTTATAGCTTCTATAATGTATATCAAAATGAGGACGATTATGCCTTGTTTAAAAAGGCCACATTAAAGCACATGCAATGTACAGTTAAGAATTTGTTTTAACAATAAAAATGAGGGAGTTAATGTTTGTGAAACATAAAATGATAATGACAAATAATTGAACATTACTACCATGCTTAACATTATGCTACTATGTGAGAAAGTGTTGTCAACATTATAGGATGGTTTTATGGAATTATAGATAACACGTATCTAAAAATGTAAGTGGAACATTTTACAATCACAAGGTACTGCAGAGAGTTTTATGAATTTGTACATACTCTACACATTTTTATTTAACAACCTAGTCTATTTCCTTTTTGTTTCTCCTGTTTCATTTGCCACCAAAAAAATTTAAAAATCAAAGCTCACTGGGAAGGTCTCTTTAAACTTAGTGGTGTTAAATTAGTTTCATTTGCTTTTTACATGTGATATTTGGCTGAATTTGAGTGTTATTAGCTCCCTTCAATGCTGCCTGACTCAGATACTCTTGTTTTGCAGACTTGCGTGTCTTACTTCCACTCAGCCTTTCAATTATATCTGTTCAAATACAGTGACAAACTCCCCCAACAAAACAGCATCTTAGATAAGAAGGTTACTAAAAATGCTATGTAATGACATGAGACTGAGAAGCTAGAAATTGCACCTGCAACCTGAAGGGATTTAACTGTGTAAGAACAGCCTTAGAGGCATATGTTTATTATTTAGGACATATATGTGCCCCAGGCAAATCCAAACTTATTTCATATGAACTATCCCTGCGCTATACACATAACGAACATTAAGCTCTCATCACCTTCAAACATCCTTAACAAATTTGTTTCTCTCCACTGAAAAAGCAGGAAGATGATAAGTCAGATAAGACCAAGGGAAAAAAATGTGAAAGAAAGAATCTTAAAATAATTGTATTACAACCATATTTTTTGAACACAAAAAGGGCCTGGAAGTGAAACATCAGTGCTGTGCTGATCAGTTTCCAAGTTACAAAGATTACCTTGTGAGTCTACAGCTGAAAGGCTGAAGTGTTCAGGAACCCTCCAATTTATCACAGGATTCCTTGAAGTTTAATTATTTAAACAGCAACACCATAAAACATTTATTTATTTAAATCAATAATTTAAACATACTTATTCACTATGGAAAAAAACTATTCTAAAAACATTTAATATTCAGACTTCTTTTCATGCTAAAATATTTGTGAATATACATTGTTCTTTAAATACTAAACCATTGTGTCTAATCCTTTTGAATCAAAGATCTCTCACCACTATTCATTATAATTAAATCTAGCTCCAGTTGAAAAGAGTGGAATAACACTGATTTTCTCTTGTGATATTGCAACGGTTTCTGTGAAAGTCAATCAGTGGGTGGAGTATGATGACTTCATTACCAGACAGGAATTAAAAAAAAGAAGTTGGGATATTAATACGCTTTGTGTCTCAAAAAAAGACAATATATCCATAAAGGCATTAGAGGTATCATAAAAATTTGTATGCTTAGTTATTTGCAGGAAAGACTCTAAACATAGAATAACTCTTAATTTCCTGATTTTTTTCCATAAAATTTAAAACATTCATAATTATGGTGGGTTTGTTTGTTTTTAAATAATTCAAATGTCCTAGAAGATCTAATTATTTTCTTGCTATAAAATGAACAAATATTATTTCTTAAAGCCACTGTTCTGTTTTATCCACAAAACTATATTTATTACAAAACCAATCTTGCCTTTAATGTCTGTGCTTTTGCAATTACCCTGCATTAGTTTCAGTGGAAATGCTCATAAGATTCCACATTGTCCCTTATTCTCTGGTTACTTGTATATTAATCCTTTTTATCCTTACCTGACCTTCTAAAGCTCGGTTTAAAGTGTAACAAAACATGCTTCCAGAAATGGCAAACCTTCAGAAAAACAAGGAAAACTAAACTTGACCCGCAAGAGTCTGTTCAGTTGTGAAGTCTTACTGGGGTGGGTTGAAAGAGGTTTCAGGGCCCCACAACCCTTTTCTTCAGGGACAGTCATGATTTCACTTTGCTGGGTGACTCAGCTGACAGTGAGTCTAGGAAAAACTGACAGTAAAACAGGGCTGATTTACTGTCACTAGAATTTCAAAAAAGCCCTTAACCCTTCTCAAAAGAAAAAAAAATAATCATTAAAGAGGCTTTCACCTCTTTATATGATTAGAAGCAGTTGAACTGGAATGCCTAAACCTGAAGCTGTACAGATGCAAACCTGAAGAGAGAAGTCAGATTCTTTCTATCTGTAAGAATTTTAAACATATTGATTCCCCAGGAATAGTGGGGGGTTTTCCTGCCCATTAAACCACAAAGATCTAGCCTGTCACTGTGAAAGAGATAGCAAAGTTAGGGAGTCTTTGTGCATTGGATGCTTTTTTGCATTAATACCAAATTGGTGATGGCCCTTCAATCCTCAGTCACAGCCCCGCCACTGCTGCCGTGGCTTGGCAGTTCTCACTGCTCACCATCAAGCTATTTCCAAGGAGTCTTACAGCATCTAACAACATCATGGAAACATATTTCACATGACTGCAACTATGCTTTCCACATAAACAAGAAAGATCCTTTTTATCGTGGTCATAACTGAGCATGGAGCAGAAAAACAGGCCAAAACTAGCTATTAGTTGTATGTATTACTTGGATCCATTGGATCCACAGGCTTTCTTGTTAGATGTGTCATTTGCATTAAAAGCTCCTTGGCTTATACTGTTCAGGTGGCATGGATTTTCCTATTGCTCTGCTGCCAGAGGAATGGGTCCATAGTGATTTCAAAACCAACTACAGACCAGATGACAAGCAGAGAGGTGTCTGGATGAATAAAGAAAGTGGGAAGACAACTGTGCAGGTTTTCTCAGGTCTTTTGGGATGCTGCTAAGGGCTGAAGCAGCCAGTACAGAAGAGACCCAAATGCAGTTGACTCGAGTCCTTCCCAGCCTCTGTCCCTCTTGTCTGCAACTCATTGTCCAGTTTCTCAAGAAGCCTTCAGCTTGTCCCTGTCGTCTCGTCTGTCTCACAGGGATTATGCAAGGATAAATGGTTCTAAGGGGTTCTGATTTTGCAGTTCTGAAAAGGTGAGTGTACACGGATCTTGGACATCTGCATGACAGAGAGGAACTAAAAAGCCTGCTTACTGAATTAGTTCATTTATGCAAGCATGTGAATTAATCTATAAATACTCATTTGCCACACAACCAAATTAGATGAGAAAATGTGGAGTATACAACAGGTATGGGAGGGAGGAAGTTGTACTACATCTTTACCCTTTGAAGACACGATCCTGAAATGTAGCCTAATTATTTTCAATGAACAAACTTTTCAACAGATATAACTTCAGCAAATGTTCATTGATTGCCGTGGTTTGATGAATGACTGAACAGATATGAGTATCTGGATTATTTGAGAAAATATTTTTATTGATATGTGATAAATGTTTGTTATTCATTATCCTTCAAAAAATTATGCAGGAGTAGTTACCTTAGACTGGTTTTATTCCCTGACAGCTATATCAAACTATTGTAAGATACTACCATAACAAAATCCTCCTCCTGCTCACAAAATTGTCTGTAACTCTTCATAATGGTGGTGTATGAAAGTTAAATAACTCAACTCCTCCTGTATTTTCTTTCAAATAATGTTATGTTGGGTGCAGCAATGTTAAAAAGTGGTTCATGTGAGTTAAAATAAGGGAGAGTTTACATGAAAAAAAAATTTACAAGCAAAAGTATTCCCTGGTGCTCTTTTTCTGGACAGGTGAAAAGAATATTTATATTAGGAGTAAAATATCAAGGTATCGCTATTAACATATTTTAGGGTTATCTTAAGTATACTGCCTTAGAGCTAAGGATTTCCTTTGAAGCAGCAAACATAAAAGTAGGCCTTTTGGTCGGTTGTGTCTGCCTACAGCTTTAAATGTTTCACTGTCTTACAGAGACAGTATTCTTTTAGCAAGTATGTTTAAAATAATAATTTAATATAGCTTTTCAAAAAAAAAAAAAGGATATTGAAAGAAAAACCCTCCTAAACAATAAAGAGAACAATAAAGGCACACGGAACAATTTAATAGTAGGCTGAGTTTTCTTACTTAAAGCTTGTGTCATCATTTGTTCCTCTGCAAAGTGGATCCAAAGAATGTTTAAGTTCTGCCAAAAGCAAAATGCAGGTACTAGTATCTTGTACCTATTCACTAGATCAAATTCTTCAGACAGGGAATGTTTTCAGTTCTCAGACGGATCTCCCTGACAATGCCATATGCTATAATCAGCTCATAGGAGGACTCAGAGCTCTGTATGGGGCTATCAGGGATTTCTAGGCACAGTGGCAATCCACCCATGGCCATTTTTTAATACTAGGCCTATTTCCCAACACAGATCTTCAAACAGGATCTGCACCTGTCATATTTTGACTTAATAAAGAAGCATAGGGTGAAGACTCCTGCTTTTTTTGAGCATTATGAAACCTCTGGGGACTGCATGCCTGCCAACTGTTCAATTCATTATGACAGAGATTTAAAATGAAGTATAGAAGTCTGTGAATACATCCTCTTCCACAAATAATAGCCTTGACCACATTTTCCTGATAAAACAGAAACCAGACCCAGATCTATTTCTGTGGCTTAATAGTTGCATAGCAAGATAAATATTTAATTATCAATTTGACACTGTTTACCAATTATGAGCAATAGACTGCTCTACTGCACAGCTCCGATTAGCTCTGTAAAACACAGAACAGGAAGAAAATTAAAATAAATTTAAAGATATTGGCTCACCAGTCTTGTGGATCCTGTGCAGCTTGTTGAATTGCTATTTATTGGTTAGTCTTATAATGCCTTTGCATTGAATTAAAAATTCAGGATAGGCCCTGTGATTAAGCAATAGACAACGTCTGGTCTAAAAAAGGAACTACCCAGTCAAAGAAATGAACTGGGAATAGCAGAAGCTCTGTCTGTCCTGAATAATTACACATTCACAAGCCATTTTGCATAGTACAACATTTTGTATGTTCAAAAACACTGGAATAGTAAGTAGAAATGCAGTTTGTCTAGTAATTTTATGAAATTCATAGAAACTTACTGATGGAAATAATTTCAAGGTATAAGCTAGTTCTTTCCTCTTAGTCGGAGGTATGATTTCATAAAACCTCTGATTTTAGGGTTTCTACAATCTCCCTAAATAATATGTGCCAGTGCTAATTATTGTTATGGTTTAAAACCAGGATGTTTGTTTTACTCCTTTGAGCACCAGTTATATTTACTTACAGGCTGGTTCCATACTTCCAAATACATCCATAGGTCATGTTTTCTAAACCTTTACTTATTACACTCTCCTTTGCTCCCCTGTCTTTCTTAAAATATTGCACATAAAAGCGAACCTTTTTTTTAATCGAACAGAATGCAGCAACTGTTTGACATCAGTTTTTCAAAGTAGAACAGTGGCTATTTCTCCCAAGTCAAAGGCACAAATGTAAAAAGATCAGTATTTGTGTAAAAAAATTCTGGGGACTGTAGTAGTCCACAAACACACAAGGACAGAGAATTCGTTACTGTTGCAAAAAAACACCTTTTCTGGGATGCATCACCCAGTGTTGTGTGTAAACTTGGGAGAATGGAGGATGGAAGAGTATTCCTTGTGATAGAGCAGTCATTTTTTGTTTTATTCTCTTTATTATTGCTGCTTGTTTTATGATAAAACTCTCTTTCTTTTTGTCCACTTTCTGCCACATTTGCCAGAGTTTTACATTGGTCCCACGTATAGATCATATGTCTAATAAATCACACACCCTTTAATAACTAAAGACATTATAAGCATAACATGAGCTCTGAACACGTCACTAAAGCAGCTGGCTTTGCTCTGCAACCTCAGTATTACGCTTGAAGTAGGGTTTGGTAAATCTCATGCTTTCTTTGTAAGGACTACTCATGGCAGCGTCCATCCAAATTTCAGAAGTTGGTGAATTTTTATTATCTAGACTTTTCCCTTAGTTCATCCCCTTTTTACTGAAGAATCTCACTACCCTTCAGTGGATGGGGCCTTACACTGTGAGCAAAGAGGTCACACAAGAGAAATGGTAGTTTCTTAATAATGACCAAGATTTGCACTGCTGAGGTGCAGTGATTATGAACATGCTTCAGTAGTGCAATAAATCTTAAGCCCATCTCAGTTTATAAGTGTGTGACATCGACTGTAGTAGTTTATATAACTCAGATGATATTATATCTTAACGTGCACTTTATTGCAAATAATCTGCACTAAACCACTGCTGTATACACAGCATAGGTTGCAGTGAAAAGGCAAAAAAACCATATACAGGTAATATATTATTAAATGTACAGATTAGTTAGTCATTTTGATAAAATGTTCATAGGGCAGAAGGTTGAGAGTTAAATTTTCTTACCAGTCCTGCTATTAATGGACAGTGGATTATATTAGCTAAGTCATTTCCTATTGCTTGGTCTGTGACTTTCAAAGAAAATTAGAGTTACATGTGAATGTTCAGTTTGGAGAGAAACAAGCTGACAGCTCAGGATGACTCACCTCAGATAAGAAAAAGACAGGATGGTTTGTAATATTCCAGTTGCTTTTTTCTGCTGTTATTGGGATTTGCTAACTGAGCAGGGACAGAATTCCAACACCTGGCCCTTTCAGCTAATCTTACATTTCTGCAGTGCATGCAAAGGAAGAGAAGCAGATAAATGTAGTCACTTCAGCAAGTCCATCAGATCTTAGGAAGCTTGCTCTCAAGCAATCCGTGTCTTTCTCTGCCCATAATTCAGCCCAGATCTCAAATGTTCAGCTATGGCATGACAGAAAGAGAGGTAACAGATTTTGTAATAACCAAGTCTCAGCCATCCTTTCTGATTCTCTTATCTGCTCCAGTCACCAAGCAAGCATACCCCTCAAGGACTAGAACGTGTTAGTCACTGGGAGGCATGAAGCTGGAAACGAGAGTTTGTTTTGAAATGGAGTAAATGCAGATATGGAACGTTTATTCCAGTTTCAAATGCCTCAATGCTACTCCCAGCCTCCTTCTGTTCTGTAACTGGTCAATCTCATATTCTTTAATTCCTCCTTCTTGTGTTCAGGTTTCGCTGGTTTCTGTTATCATTTAAATTTAGTTTTGGGGAAGAGTTCTCAGAAGTATAGTATAGTCCTCTTTCCAACATCTCACTAATATTTCTGTTGCCTCCTCCACTGTAGCTCGGCTCATATCCCCACCGAGGCATTGGCAGTGGTACTGACATTAGTTTGTACCTAAACTCTGTTATATGCAGCATTGCAATTAGTTGCATAAAATCTTAAGACTTGTTTTGGCTATATGGGCATTCAGACATTTAACTTGTGTGCTCAAGGCTACACATGGGTTGCTAATAAATCTATAAGCTTGGAATATTTTTCTTGCTTTTTCTTTTGGGGAAACTATTAAAAATATGTGTGTGTATATAAGAGAGTAAAGTATGGGCCTGGCTGTGAAATATTGGAGTTAATGTAGTTCCCAGCATTCTAATATGGCACTTAGGTAAACAATGAACACTCTTTAGGATCTGCCAGCTTTAGCAAAATATAAGTAGGAGATAGACCAGATTCACGACAATCCCTATTTTGGGGTTTTCTTTTTTCCCACCTTCTAATTATTTAGATACTGCACCTAGATCAAAATCAAATCCTATTTTCTTGCATACCTGTGGTCCTAAAAAGAAGAGGAGCAAGGAAAATCAAACATAAAATAACTGCAGCAGAAGAAATATATCCACAGGACATTTTCCCAAGTTTTTATACTCAGCAGGTCTTTAAAGCAGCTCAGCAGGCTAAGTAGCTTTAGGAAGCATTTCTTCTTAAGAATCGAGAGATGACTAGAGTGACTGCTGCTTTAAAGTGCACGCTAGCTGCTAATTACCCTTTTTTTAAAGCAAATTAAAAGGGCTGGTGTGTCATCATATTAAAAACCACAGAATCAGCATTATGGCAGTACTCCAGGTGAGTACTACAAGCTTGAATGGCTATCCCCTGAAAAAAAAGGAAAGGGTGTCTTTGCAGGTGAAAGTATCTTAGTTTATTAGAGTCAAGTTTATTAGAGGTCAAGCAGAAAAGGAAAGAAAAAGAGCAAATAAAAAACCCTGAAGTTAAGGCTGAAATACATTCGGTTTCCAACCTGGGCAGGAAGAGACCTTAGACCACAGTTGGGTATGCTGCTGCCTTTTGTGCTTGCCTGTTGCACGAGCAGTGTGAGGTGAGATGTATTGCATTTTATATATTTGCTTTGAGATCAATTCCACCATGTCATGTGTAATGGTGGTTATCAGCAGCTATGGCTCATACACATGCTGCTATCTTGTCCTCTTTTGCACCTTTATTTTTCTTTTCCTGGGAAAATGAGAAAGGTCAAATGCTTTCTTGAATAGCTGACTAAATACCTTCTTCAGCTAAAATGGCAGAAGATGCCATAAGGCAAATGTGGCTACAGCTGGGAGGCTTCATTCCATTTTTGCCCTACTCATAAGACTAAACATGTCATTGGTGCTTAATGTCCAGTGATTCAGGAGTTGGAACTTGAATCAATTCTTCACCTCTTTGTTTGCTCTCCAGTGTAATGCACAGCAGGCTCCTCTCAACTCTAGTGTATCTCACCCTCCTTTTGAACATAACAGCAATGCTGACCTTTTAGAAATAAAATGGATGGGGATATCTATGAAGTCAGAATTAACACAGATGTCTGATTTTAAATCAATATATTTGCCAGAACAATAAAATAAGTTAAAAATCAAAAGCAACCTGAAAAGAAAAACTGCTTTCATTTCACTGTTCTTTCTGAAAGTAAGAAATCAAAGACAAGGGGTATCATGCACATACAAGAATGTTAATATGCAATTCCTCTTTATGTCCTTTCTCATATTCACCGATTTTCATTCCACTGAGAAATAAAACAATACATACGTCTAGAAGAATGGCTTTTTCTTTTTAGTTAGTAGGGTTAAAATTGCTATTTTTATTAAATGCTGAGTACTTCCTCATTTATAATTTTAAATTCTATTACTTGTTTCCAAGGAGATAGAAATAAGCAGGAAAATCATCTGAGACTCTGATTTGTAAGGCTGTTCTCTTTAATGAGAGTTGAACGTGCCCCCTTTTAAGGAACAAAATAAACTTGGAGCTGCTGTTGTAAAGAGGTTGGGACTTAGAATATAATTTCCGTGCAGGCTTACTTTCTGCTTCTGGAAGTTGGAAGGGGATTGCAAAATATCCAAATCAGTATCAGGTTATCATTTAGTGTCTCAGCTGTTTTCTACTGCTGTTTTCTACACTGAAGCAGGATAGGAAGTCCCCTTGCCCACCCACCCTTTGTAGTAGTGGCTTTCTCTGACAGTTTTAGGTATGTCTTGGAGGACAAGAATTGAAAGTAGGCAACAACTTATTTTTTCTTCCTGTGAGGAGTTCTTCAGAAATACTAAAGCCTGGATGGTTCCACAGGTATTTAAAAGCCTGTAATTGTTCACTGAAGTGCCAATGCTAAGTTCTAAACAGAGATAACTTTCTTTTTTTCTTTCTGTTAATAAAATCATAAATGAATCTGAAGGTAAAGAGATCAGTTGTCTTACCTGAAGTAGTCTTCACCACCTCAGTTGTATTTCTTAATCCTGTAAAGGAGAACTGGTAAAGCCTCCAGGACCTGGTGTCCCCCACCTCCACTGAGCTGCGCTTCCACTGGTAAATGATCTCTTCTCTTGGGTAGCCATCTTATTGCAATGGAAAATACAGAATGCTTTGTTTCATAGTCATTGTTAGGATTTTAGTGTACTTTGGGGAGTAAAAATGCTATTTTCTATTTCTGGAAAAAACTGGAGAAGCATATTGCAAGTAAATTACAGGTAAGTTTTTCTCAAGTTACTTAGTAGTGCCTTTTACTTAATGTCACATTTTATTTATTGTAAGTTAAAATAGCACTTGAGATAAATTTTTTCAAAAACTAGTTTTCCACTTCTGTGGAACCAATAGGATGGGATTTTGCCCATCCTTCAATTATGGCCAAAAAGTCCACAGCTGGACCAGGAGTTTACACCTTGATCTGACTGAAAAATGTCTAACCCTTGACTCCAGCTATTGCAATAGTAAAACTCCCTTGCACAGAGAGAAAGTATCAGGCCATGAGACTTTGATGTTCAAAGTAAGAATTTCTACTGTTATGCTAAGATATAAGCATAAATTAATCACATAGGTCCCAGAAATTATGTCATTCTTTATATAGCATTCCTCAGTTATATTTGTTGACATATATGATTCATGTACTTGAAAACAAGGTCAAAATAAAACTGAAAACCATTGGACTATGTCCAGTTAAGAACATAACACTTGCTAACTGTAAGTATATAAATATAAATTCATAATAAGTGGTTCAGTGTGGGTCAGAAAAGGGATATTTCTAAGCATGTTACTTACAGCTTGAAAATTCCAGGGGGCAGGAATGGGCATCCATTGGGAAGTTGTGTAACTGTAGCTGACACTCAGCATCAATTGTCAGCCTGAAGAGAAAGAGATCAGGATATACAGAATGCACCTGAGAAGTTTGTCCTGAAAGCTACATCATGGCAAGCAAAATGAGATTCTTACTAGTGTGGAACCTGCCTATGAACTATATAAATATATATAAAGAGAGAAAGCAAAAGTAAACTATTGATCTGTGTGTATTAATTTGGATATTCCAAGCATACAAAGACATCATGGTTACTGATAAGCAGTGTTTCTTTTTTGGTTACATAAGTCCTGATGATCTACTTTCTGGACTGTGTGATAGAAGAAGGTATTAAAGTTCTGTTCCTATGCATCTGAAATGGCATCATTACTCATGACTGGCAAATCCATGAGAGATATACAGGTCATCTCATGAGCAGTGGCAAACGTCTGTGTCACAACATGTCATAATGCACTAGGGAAATATATTTTACGTGACAAAAATTCTGTTTCAGAAATGATGGATGGGAGTCCAAATTTAGACATCTGCAGCCAAGACAGCTGTCTAAACTACCTTCATAGCTAGTGGAAAGGCACTTTGAGGGTATGCTTCATTTCATTCCAAAGTAAGACATTTAAATCAAATCAGAAGAAGAATGTACCGAAAGGTGTTTTCTTCCACTGAGCATCAGGAGAGTCTCCATGATAACTCAGGTGGCATAGGTGTTACAGATCAGGCAGAGACATGTACTTTCAGAAATCCAAAATTAGGTGAGATGTATCCCCTGATGTGCCGGCTAAAACTCTACCATTTTTCATTCAGTCCTTTAATTGTTTCTAGCCACTATGTAGCCCCACCCCTGCCGTGAGCTGCATGATACTTGGACTTTGGAAAAGGAGGGAGGAGATGACGTGAGAGCGGAAAAAAGGAAACGAGGAGAAAAAAAAGAGCATAGGGATGTTTATGTGTTCCATGAGTCTCTAGGAAAACTGTAGGTTTCTGGTCTTTGCTGATTCCTGGGCATCGAAGTGAGCAACCCTGTGGCCTGGGTTGGTCTCCTAAATATAGGTGCTGCATGCAAATGAATCCCTGAGTCTCATGCTGTGGGATGCAGAGGAATGCTGTGACCACTAGCCATCAAGTTAATGAAGACAAAAGGAAACTTTTCTGCATTAAGGATTTAGGAACATCTAATTTCCTTTGTAACTAAGGGAAGTTCTGTTTGTGACACAGAAGGAGAGCTGATTGTGTGCTAATATTATTGATTTTCTTTCTCTTCTCATTTCCATTGCCTTCAGTTTCACTTCAAGATAATCATGATATGGATCCAAAAAATTATTAAGTTCTTTCTTCGATATCGCCTTTTCTATGGTGAATATATTTAACACTATTTGAAGTTGGGGTAGGCTCAGATTTACTGCTGTTTTCATTTGTTTTCTCTATGGAATTGAATAGATCTCATTCCCCAGCACAAAGCACAATCCAGGCTTTGAACATGTCCAAGCGTGGGTTTTCTGGGCAACCTGTTCCACTGTTTGACCATTCTCACAGTTAAAAAGTGTCTTCTTAGGTTTAAACAGGATTTCCTGTACTTCAGTTTGTGCCCATTGCCTCCTGTCCTGTCACTGGATACCACTGATAAGATTATGTCTCTGCCTTCTTTACCCCTTCCATCCCCTGCCTTCTTTACCCCCACACACATTACACACATTGGTAAGATCCCCTGAGCCTTTTCTTCTCTAGGCTGAACAGTCCTGGCTCCCTCAGCCTCTCCTGGCACATTGGACACTCCCAGCCTTTCAGCATCTTAGTGGGCCTTCGCTGCGCTTGCTCCAGCAAGCTGAGATCCTTGTTGTACTGGGGAGCCTAGCACTGCACCCTGCACTCCAGATGTGTGTCACTAGTTCTGAGCAGAGGAGAAAGATCATCTCCATCAACCTGTTGGCAACAGTCTTCCTAATGCAGTCCAAGATGCTGTTTGCCTTTTCTTCAGGGGCACTTTGCTGGTTTATGGTGAACATCCACCAGGATCCCCAGGTCTTTTCCTGCAAGGTGATTTTCAGCTGGTCAGCCCCCACCCTGTACTGCTGCATGAAACCCCTGGTTCAGGATGACATTTTCCTTTGTTGAACTCCATGAGATTCCTCTTGGCCCGCCTCTCCAGCACGTTGCAGTCCCTCTGAGTGGTAGCATAACCTTATGATATGCCAATCACTCCTCACAGTTTTGTATTATCTGTGGACATGCTGAGACTGCACACTGTCTCATTTTCCAGGTCATTAATGAAGATGTGAAGATGTTGGCCCAGTACAAAACTGGGCAGTACACCACTGGTGACTGCTTTCCAGTTGGCCTTCATGCCACCGATCCCAGCCCTTTAAGCCTGGGAGTTCAGGCATATTCAATACATCTCAATGTCCACTTATTTAGCCCATACTTGATCCTCTTCCACCAAATCTTCCCTGCTCCACTTTTCTCCTGGTTTCAGGGACCTGGGATTGCTGAAGGCAAGGCTTTGCCAGTGAAGATTGAGGCAAAAAGACATTATGTACCTTGACCTTTTGGTGTCCTTTGTGACAAGGTCCCCATTCCCATTCAGCAATGTACCCACATTTTCCCTATTCTTCATTTTGCTAAGGATGTGTGTTTAGAAAGCTGTGCTTTCATTTCTCTGGTCAGATTTGACTGCAGATGAGCTTTGGCTTTTCTAACCCTGTCCCTGAGTGCTCAGACAGCATCTCTGTATTCCTCCTGAGTCACCTGTCCCTACTTCCACCTTTAGTACATTTTCTTTTCACATTTGAGTTCTGTCAGGAGCTTTGCGTTGATCCATGCAGACTACCAGCTACCTTTGCTTGATTTCCTACTGGTCAGGATGGACTGTTCTTGAATGCAGGGGGAGGCAATTGAGAAAAGCAACCAGCTTTTCTGGAGACCTCTTCTTTTCAGGGCAGAATCCCAGATCTATGATGATACTATCACATTTCGCTTCTGGGTTAATCCAGGTCGAATCCTTACTGGTGCTTGTGGTGACTCACTAGAACACCTAAGTATACACTAATAACAGATGACTGTTTCAAAGTTCTATCAGAGATAGCTTTTGTAAAGAAACTGAGGGGTTTTAAAAGAAAGGTAACAAAATCCAAAGAGACAGTAGTGTGCAGCTAAGTCCAAATTTAGCATTTCAAAAGTGGACATAGGATCTTCTTTATCAGACTGACTTTGTTTTGCACTGGACTTCAATTCCGATCATTCTCTTATCTCTTCTGGTGATGTAATATGTTATGAATGTAAAATAACTATGAAATAAAACTCCTTTTTGTAATTCAGACAGTTGCAACATTAAAAGATTGTCCTTACCAAAGCTTCAGTTCTATTCATTAAAATTGTAATGAGTGTACTTTTCTTCAAAACTTTATTTTTAGCACCCAATAAACCAAAAGCAGAAAAAAACGCTTTGAAAAACATGCAGTCTAAAACTCAAATGGTCTTCTGTCTAACAAACATCTTTGATTCTGTACTCCTATTTGAATTATAAATTCTCTTGAACAAATGCTGTCTTTACATTTTACATAGGACCAATTATTATATTACATATAAAAAAAGTGAAAAAAAATACACTTAAGATTTTCACATTTAGGAAGTGTGTTACAGTCATTGGGAATATGATATTTGAGTTGTTACATGTTGCATATGTTACACTTAAATGTAGGCATATGCATAACTTAATTATTGAAAAGATAGTTTTTAAAGGTAGTCTGTCTCAGAAGAAAAGCTGTACATGTGCCTGAGAAATTGGGATATGAGCATATCAAGTTCAGATTAATGAAAATTTTAGTGGAACAGGCCATATCTGTAGGTTTGGGATCAAACTGTGAATGACCAAAGCTGAAATTATAATCCTTATTTTCATGAGCTATTTGAGGAATGAAATGCTTTTGCAGGGTAGACCTTCATCTTGGATTGTAATCAAATCAGAATAAGAGGCCTTTGATGCATGTAATACCTCCTTTATACCATCTACTTAACTCAAGGATATTTCAAAATCATCAGTTTAATCCAATAAAAAGGCAAAAGGCAATATGGACCAAACCAGTGGCAAACAATAAAACATACCTGGAAATGAAGATAATTACTATAACAATGTTTATATTCATTTTAGTATAGGAACATGACTATTGTGGAGCAAGACAGTACAATCTATAGGAAGTAATGAAACTCTTTACTGTGTCAATATAAGAAATGTGTCAAAACTCTATACTGTGTCAATATAAGCATGCAAGTAATATCTTCTAAACATTTTCTTTTCAGGGGTTTATGCTAAGTGAATATGAAAAAACCAATGTTTTTCCCTTTAGATTAATGCCAAATGACCTGAATTCACAGGACCTTTCCCCTTGGCTTTCCCTAGAGAAACTGAAATTAAGGTCATGTATAAATACCTCAATGTGTACAACACTCTGCCGTCATTCCAGATTCTGAGCATCCTATTAGGAGTTGTTATCCAATGAGCATCAGCTTTCTTGGAATTTCGGAAGAATGTATCTGGTATCCAGATCTTCCCAACCATGTTGCTGTTTAATCTGAGCACTTTTATAGTGCTGTTGAACTTCAGACGTCTGTCATACCACGTTTGGGCGAAAAATATATCAATTGTATATTCCTGTTGTGTTAACCAGAAATACTAATGAAAACATAGCACTCAGCGTTTCACATAACTCCTGATATGCTTTCCTTAATTTCATATGAAAAAAAATGTGACCTACAGAAGGTGATACAAGAACTGATAAAACCATGTTTTACAAACCATGGTTTACAGAAGATTATTGTTTAAAAACAATTTATTCTGGTTTTTTTCCTATTGACAGGTGAAACAAAGATGCAATTGAGTGGCATATGCACCTTTAATTCTGGGTCCCCACACCTCAATCCATGCCTGATCAGGTCAGAGAACAATTACTTAATCCCTTGGATCTAGGACAGGAAAGTTTTGAGCTGACTTGGCTGCCATAATTGCCTGTGCCCCCCAGTTAATATCACAAGTGGTGAAGTCTCACTTTCCCTGGCACCACAGAGCAGGCAGGAGCTGCAAAGGGAATTAGAGAATGGGAAAGAGCAATCTGAGATTTCTTTCTACACATGAAAATTACAAGAATGAAGTAGATATTGTGCCAGGACTAGACTATTTTCTGGCACTTGTATGAAGGTATAATTAAAATTTTCTCTAAGAATTTTGGAAAGAGGAGGGGAGAGAGGATCTAGGCTTTTCTAAATTTTATTTCTTGATGGCAGAAGTGGTAATATCACTGGTGAATGGTTTTCCTTATTTTGTAGCAATCTAGAAGCTCAGTTTTACAGGAGTTAAACTGTCACAAAGCACTTGAAAGTAGAGCACGTAAGACTGTAAGGATATGTTAAAACTATTGTTACATTTTTTCCAGCATAAAGCTCAGTTTCCCTGTCATGTAAAGAGTCATAGCTTGTATAGTCCTCGCATCCATAATAATAATAATAATGAGATTTTTAACATAATATAGGTATAGCACAACACTAAAACTAATGGAAGGTTTGTAATGTCAAAAATGATGGAGGCTTTCTAACAAAGTGAACGTTGTAGGAACGTTGGCAATCATTTACCTACCATATTGATAGCATTCACAGGTCCAATGCTATTTACGTACATGTCAGTGTGTATTACTGTTGGTTTAACTGGAAGAGAAACAACAAGAATCAGTAACATGAGTGAAGGTCAAAATCAACCACATGAAAGTCAAACACAAGCAAGATTATTATAGTACCTCTCTTGTATGGCTATAGTTGCATCACATTTAAATGTGCATGTATACAATAAATATAAATTTGCAGCAGTGTCTCCAGTTTAAAATTAGCTGGAGACACTTTGAGACAAATTCTTATATTGTTTATTCTGTCAGAACAAATTCACGTATGCTGTGAGAACAAATACTGTTCCGACCGTCGTCATTACCTTAGAGTGAGTCATATCTGACTGAGAGTATGTATATTTTGTGTCAAGTCACAGCAACGCATCTGGCAAAACACTATCAACAAAAGCAAACTTCTTCTTCTTATGATGTCTTGCATCACTTGTTTTACATTATAATGCCAAATGCAACATGACTGCTGTTGCCTGCAGAGACGGCTGTAGGTAAGTAACAATTTCATGAGCCCAAAGCAAAAATAATACTCAAGGCTCTAAAAGAGAAACGAAAACCGTTGTTAGATTAATTTATTTTGAAATTACTCTATTGTAGCTTTATTATTCTCATACACCTTGACTAAAACATGATTGTTTTTTCCAAGAAGCTTTTATGAATGCTTAATTTCTTTCTGTTCTCAAAAGTCTTAGATCATGAGAATAAGACAAATTCCTCTGCTCGTTTACACTACATACATACACTGAAAGTTAAATACTCATCCCTCACTGTGAAAAATTTCTCAGTTTATAAGCCTCTATAAACTTGCTAGAAACAGCTTCATTAACCTTGCTGCTCCCTGCTTTCCTCTGCCTGCCTCATCCATGAATACCCTGTGTTTTTCATTAATCTTTTACTGCTGTATCCTCTTCTACAGAAGTATTGTCTGCCTGTTCTGTGCCCACATGGAGCCTTCACAAACTGACATGCAGCAACTCAGGAAGATTTATCTCTTCGAGCTCCCTCAGTTATCAGTGGAGAGTAAGATTCCTGCAGAAGGTGATTCAGTCAAATAATGCTTCAGTTATGAGTCCAGGCTTGAGACTATATACTTATGTTGGGTGTGGAAAAAATCCAGTGAGGTTGGCCTTTCTTGACTGCAGTTATCTTTTGTGAACTTCTTTCTCTGTGCTGCATTCCCCAGCCACTTCTTGCCCTGCTGTGCAAGTGAGGGCCCATGCTACATCAGTCAATGCAGACCTGCTGCTGTTAGAGGCTTTGTCTCTGTCCATCATATCACACAAGGATCAGACTGCATTATCCTCATTTTGGCCTTCGTTTCCAATATATTATTTGTGATTCTCTAACACCCTTAGATATGCAAAGAGAAAAACTTGTTTTTTCATTCCCCAGAAGTTAAATTCTAAACTTCCTCTGCAGGTGCGTCATTACAAGCAGCCCGATTCAGCAAATCACAAGAATCTTATTTTATGTCTCAGGATAGATTTAGCAATTTTAATTTATGTCAGCTTCCAAATGATGACTACTCTTTGTGCCACTGATGTTTTACTACATTGTATTTTGTTTTCATAACTACTTTGAATGGATTCTGCTTCCTGAGTAGCATAATATGGTACGAAAAATTTTTCTTTTCACCACTAAATCAAAAGTCTTCTAAAAAGAAAACCAGCATACCTCCTATGTCGGGTCTTAACTTGTTGTCATATCCTTCCAGCAAGCCATTTAAAATAAGAGTGACATCACTCTCATGAACTTTGGGAGTCAAAACCCAGGTCTTATTTGAAGTGTAATCTTCATAATCATCATCTCCCTTTTGGGTGGAACTGTTAAAGAAATAAAAATGAAGAATGGAAAGCCTTGAAAAAAATGGGAATTTGTAGGCAACCTCCTCAGAGACAATACATTCGTAATCCAGGTTTTCATAGTACTCTACAAAACACTGAAAAATTGCCTGCTTTAAAAAAGGAGACTCACAGTAAAGATGTCACATAACGGTTGAGGTTACAGTTCATTTTAGCAACATTTCCTTTTGTACAGTTGAGATCATATGGTATTTATTCAAATGAACATCAGTGCTTATCACTTTTGGCAAGCTTATTTTTTCTCTCACTGACTCAGGTGGGACCTGTTATGAAACAAATCTAATTGTCACTTAGCTTATGCAACTCTCCACCAAAATATCACTTAGTATGTACACAGTGTTGTTGCATTACTTCTCTTTGAGAGAACAATTTGATGCAACACATCACTGACAAGACCAATAATTAGATTCATTCAAACAAACTGTCACACAGCTTTTCTCCAGTCTGGTGAACTTGAGCTTATTGTGCATTTGGAAAGTTCAGCACATATTGTTGCCAATGGTTTTCATTTTCACTTTTGCTAACCAGAACCTGGAGAGAATAAAAAGTCTATCTACCATTTCTTTTTTCTGATACTGAGCAGTATCACAGCAGATCTAATATAATTCAACCTGCTTAGCACGCTAAAAAGGGCAAGTTAGGAATCAGGAATGTGTAGCCTAGCCTTAATGGATGTTTTGTTTTCTTAAAATATGTGCCTCCGGTTCTAGAGGAGAATATAGAAACTACTTTAGAATACATCATCAGATATTTTCATTTGAGAATGTCAGTGGTAATCAGCCAAATGGTGCTAGGCAACTGTGGTTTTTGCATAATATGACCGTGCCCTTCTTTCCCGACTTGCTTGTTTCTGTGACAAAGTTTGAACACTGCTGGATAAGAAATTCTTAATGATACTAAAGATGTCTTAAGCCAGTCAGTGGAGTTTGGATATGAATGGGTCAAAGGCAGAAAATGTAATTATTTTCCTGTTTCAGCTAGAATCTGTACAAAAGTGGGAAAGAACACAAAGAAGTAGATTTTCGTGGGGGCTGGAACTCATGCTTGGCATACAAAGTTGCAAGCAGACACAGCTGACCATGGTCATGGGTGCAATAGTGAAGGGATAACGGGTCCCAGAGTCTGAAAAAGCCATTCTGTTAACACAGATTCTCACTCAGCTGAGGTCTTGCCCACTCACCCCTACAGTGCTATCCTGCTGGATCCTGCTTATACCTATCCAGAGTGGACGGCCTGAAGGCTTTCCTGTGTCGGGCATCTGGGAGCTGTTAGCCAACCACAGAAATACAACTTAACTATGAAAGAGGCTTCAGCTTCCTTCTTCCCCGTGGACACAGCTTAGCAGGAAAGAGCCACAACACATCTATGCCTATCTGTGTCAGACTCCGCTTGCCAGGAGGTGCTGAAGGTACAGTGAAATCTGAAGCAGCCTGAGACTGCACATAGGACTGTGGCAACTAGGAATGTATAGCATGTACTAGAGAGCCAGTCTTGCATTGCATTGAATTGAGTTTGGAAGCTGCTAGTGAAGCTGGGTTACTCTATGCCTTCATGACATGTACTGAGTACCACTCACTGCAGCCTCCAGGCACCACCTAACCCACCTTGCACCAGCAATATACATCTGGGAGCTTCAGTGCCACAGATCAAGAATAGGCAATCCAAGCTCCTCTCTCTGGCTACACAGGCCTGGACCTGTAGTGCTTTACTGGTAATTGAAAGTGGAGATTTACTTGGCAATGTGCTCCATAGTATTCTGCTGGTACTGACAAACAGGCCAAGATAATTAAATTAGTGGGGGCAATTTGTTTATTCAGCTGTCTGGAATTCAAGGGTCTAATTGGAATTCAAAGGAACGTAACTGAAGCAAGGTTCTCCATTCTGGAGGAAAGGAAATCCTTCTATATAGTCTTTGCAAGCAGAAGAAACTAGATTATAGGTTTTCAGTCTGTGCAAAGTGAATGAAAAAACCCTAACTTCATGTATGAAAAGACATATTCCTGTTTTATAACCAGTGAAACACCCATTCTCCAAAAATAATAGTTTTTTCTGAAAAACTAAATCAAATACATTCTTTTCACAAAAGCAATGTGTTCCTGAATATTGTGATGAGAAAACTTCAAAAGTCAAACAGCTAGTTAATAGAGTCTGGTGTACTGGCCAGTGCAAGATTAGAGCATGAAAAAGTATGTTTGTCTAGGACTTGTCTCAAATCTAGAACAACCTTATTGAAAAGCAGCCCACAGTCACTAAAACTTCCATTTCCTCTTGGTAATTATTTGTAGGAAAGAAATAGCTATTTGTTTGCTCATCTGCCATTTCAAGACATTTTAGCACTCCAAATCTCAAAAAACAGCAAATGTTTTACGAGATTAGTGTGAGAGAGAGAAGAGGGAGCACAGCCAATGTAACTAGGGAAAAAGGCCACTGAATTCCAGCTTTTATATGAATTCCAAGTGATCATGGGTTACCATTGGTATCCAGTTGTCTTTTAAATGTCTGTCTGTGTAAAAGGGCTGCATAAAAAGGAGTGTGGCCAGCAGGTCAGGAGAGGTTATCCTCCCCCTCTACTCTATCTTAGTGAGACCACATTTGGAGTGCTGTGTCCAGTTCTGGGCCCCCCAGTTCAAGAAGGACAGGGAACTGCTCAACCAAGTCCAGCAGAGAGCTACCAAGATGATCAGGGGGCTGGAGCATCTCCCTTATGAGGAAAGGCTGAGAGACTTGGGTTTGTTCAGCCTGGAGAAGAGAAGCCTGAGGGGGGATCTCATCAGTGCTTATAAATATCTGAAGGGTGGGTGTCAAGAGGATGGGACTGGACTCTTTTCAGTGGTGCCCAATGACCGGACAAGGGGCAATGGGCACAAGTTGGAGCACAGGAAGTTCCAGCTAAACGTGAGAAAAAACTTCTTTCCTGTGAGGGTGACAGTGCAGTGGCACAGGCTGCCCAGGGAGGTTGTGGATTCTCCTTCCCTGGAGACATTAAAAACCCACGTGGATGCATTCCTGTGCCCCCTGCTCTAGGTGTGCCTGCTCAAGCAGGGGGGTTGGACAGGATGATCTCCAGAGGTCCCTTCCAACCCCCACCATTCGGTGATTCTGTGGAAACTGCATACCAGCCAGAACAATCAGAGGTACATTTCTATCCAGATGAGTAGGGCTTTAGCTGTGCAGTGCCATTAATACTAATGAAAGTCATAATGACAAAGCCCTTTTCATTTCCTTAAGGCTTCCAGATCAGTCTTTCTGATTATATGACTAAATTTTACAAGTGCTTTTAATGTCCAGAACAAATTCAATAAAGCCCAGATTATTCCCAAATGTATATTGAAATCTGTTTTTATTTTTATGACTGCTAGAAGTTTTCAACTCTGGTAATACAAGTATGCAAAGAAACACATATTTACCTATTTGCATATTACAGTATAATTTTTTGGAAGTTAATGTTTCAGACACTGATACAAAATCTCACTGTTTAAGACATTCCCACTCCCGATGTTAGCGCTCTTGGAAGATGTCTGCAAGACTGCTCCACATAAATCCAGTTTCCCTGTTTGGAAAAGAGATGGCTTAAGAGGGTCAGAACCCAAACCTGAAATTTCAAGTCATAGAGTAATTAGAGTTAGAAGGTGCTTTTGGAGGTCATCTCATCCAATCCCTGCTCAGTTTGCCCCCTAAACCTGCATGAGGTAGCTATGATTGTAATTACTTACATATATATATATATAACCGTGAGTGTGTCTAACATTCAGGGGGGCTCTTTCTATGTCTCAAATTACTTGAAATACCTCTTTACAAAGCAGATGGAGGGCAGAAATCACTACATGTTAATAAACAGTTATTAATATAGATCAGAAAGTGCATTAATTTGGACTACATAAATATTTGGGAGGGATTACAGCACAAGACTGAGTCATTTTTAAAATTTATTTTTATAAAATGTGCAAAGATCTATGAACTGGTATCTCAGTCTACAATTACACACAAACCTCATTCTGCCAATGAGGTTTTTACCATGGCAGGGGCTAAAAAGAGTTTTAACTCATGTTTCTTATCTTCTTCACTATAAAATACACAAACGAATCCTAATTCTGCATTAAAAAAGTTTTTACTTGGTTTGTAACATTTATATAGCTCTTTTGGGTTTTCATTGGTGAGGTGTAACTTCAGCACACCAGACATTCAGGACTGGGTTCTCCAGATCTTTGCCAGTGCACATCACCCATAAGTTTTTTGCAATACCATCTGGGCAAATTTAATCATTCACAGATCAAGTGTAACCTCTGTGGGCAGAGGTACCTTCTGCAGGTAAAACCAGGTTCACCAAACAAGGGATAAAGAACTAATGAAAAGATGCTCTATTTCACTGGCACAGCTTCCTTTGCAGACCTCTTAGCACTAAAGGCCTTATTTCTGTACTGGAATATGTTGAGATCGTAGAAGATTAGTTCAGTCCGTCCCATAGGATATCTTTGCTGAGAAATCACTGATGTGTTAGGAAAATCATTTTTTTCCAATCTTCTTTTCTAAACCTTTTCCAGAAGACACAGCAAAACCCATTAGTCAAAGGTTTCGTTGAGGTGCTGATATACTCTTCTTTTGGCAGACCAAAACTGTGAAAGCCCACATTACAGTTTGGGAATTTATTCCTCTTTTTAATAGATTTAGTGTGATTTCTTTTCTTTTTTGCTTTTATTTCTGCAGAATCAAGATTGATACCTCCATAAAAATAATCATCACTTTAGTAAAATTTAGCAAATAATTATATTAATGTCATTTAGCTGTCTTATATTATTATAGTTTCAATCCCTTTGGCTTAAATTCTTTAGTTCAAAATTAAAAATAAAGGATAGATTATCTATTTCAAAACCACTGTGTTTTAGTTAATTGCTAACATAAAGTCAGCACTATAACTTTTGATGGTCTCTGCTGTTCCATGGCATCTCTATATCAAAGACACTCTAATGTAACTTCCAGAAGAATCATACGTAGCATTTCTTGGAAAGACACTACCATATGTTGGTAAAGCTACACCATACATTATTAAAAATCACAGGCAGCAGCAATAAACTTTTAGTCCAAAATGAGGGACAGATTGGGCACATCTTATTTCATTAGTGAGCAATAACTCATGAAGGATATACCTTTGAAATAAGGTAAATATTTCCTAATCTGCAGGAACATGATTTCCACAATTTGTTACAAGTAGTAGAAGGGAAATTATACTCTTCTCTGATACCAAAACCTACCATGACTGCTCAGTCTCTCACCATTCAGATATGAGGTTGTATACTGAGCTGGTCAAAATCTCTATAATTCCAGTGACTTTAAATAAGGTATGCCAATTTGTGGCTGGTGTGGCTCTTTCCTTCAACTTTCCTAAATACAGAAAATGGATTTTAACTATTTCTGAGTGTTCAATTACAAAACTTCACACAAGGGTCAATTATCCCTGCTGGAATCTGCCTGCTAGTGCTTTGCTGTTTGCAAGCAGAATCAGAGCAGCCACAAAGTGCCTAAAGAAAAAGCCCTGTAGCAGTGCTGAATAGCCAAAACCTAATCAGTTTAACTCTAATTAAAAAATTGAGTTTATTTGCAAAAAAATATCTGACCATAGCAAGTAGTCTATAGAAGCTACAGAGCCTACAGCAAAGATTTAATAAACTGCTCACACATATGGTGAGTCTTCCACTTAAAGCACCAATATTTTCTGCCTCTCAGTGGAGGACTGAACAAAAGCTTGCTATTTTACCTAACAGCACTGTTTAACTTTATGAATAGTCAAGCTAAATTAATTCTCTGATGTGCATAAAAAATTACCCTAATCTATAGGTCATACATTATTCATGGTGATAATATGGTCACTGTGAGGGAAGGACATGTTGCAAGTTCCCACTATGGATACAGAGATGTTGAAAGCAGATGCAACATATGTGTACATAGAGAATAATGTATTGCCGGAGATTACAGTGTCTGTGGAAATCTAACTGTATCTATATTTTCTCTTGTTGAGAGCCAATATTATTTTAAGTAAAGCTATCTCAGTTGAAATAGAAAATGTTTTCATAAAGCTGATCCTGTATTCTCTCTCCTGTTCATATTTCTATTCTTTCCATTTGTATTGTTTAAATCCTAATTCTGTACCCAGGACCATGCTCCTATCTTTATCACAAAAATGGTACCTATTTTCTCTTTTACTTCTAGATGTTCATCACGATACCCAAACTTCACTTCTCTTAGGCTTGCAAATCATATAATGTGAAGATTAATCTTGTCCCAAGTCAATTCCCGCATCAGAGATGGAAACTCAGAATGTTTTGCTTAGAGAGGAAAAGAAGAGATCCAATCAGTTATCAGAAATTCCATAAAAGGAAATGGAGACCGTGTTGAGAAATCTGAACTGAAAAATCACAGAGGAAGTGTCTTGTTGTCCTGCTCCCTCCACCTAGAACTGTGATGCTGGTGAGACTGCAATTCTGGTACCTGGGTGGAGCTTTGTTTCAGAAGAGCCTGAAATACTAGATTCACAGTGTTTCCAGAAAACCTTGTTTCAGACTTTGCCACTTGGGAGTATTAACTGTATTGTGGCCATTTGACGTAGTCAGGTAGTGAGGGAGGCTGAGGAAGTTCACAGGGAGAAATAAAATAGTTTTCACCTCTACGTAATGGTTTGGGTAGGTTGGATTTTAGGTAGTTCACTTGTAGAAGATAGTTAATTTCCTAGGCAGTGGCTACTGCCACAGCTATCGTTCCATGAACTATCCAAATCATGTGAAGTATTTAAAAAATTTTCCTGAAATGATCAGTGCTTAAAAACAAAAAAAGCTGAGTTTTTCTGTCATTCCTAAGTCACAAAAGTACTGAAGTGTACAAGAAAAAAACCCTACTATAGTAAGACTACAATTCTCATAAATAAACTGTTATAGCTGAAACACTAGGATTAAGTAGGGACTGAGCACACAAGTATCAAAATGTGTATTCAAGACCCAGAAATCACTAGAGTAGCACAGATGAGTACTCCCAACAGATGACTTTTAAGTCATCTTTATAGTACAGGAAGGCCCTAGAGCGCCAGCAATCATACAGTCATTTCTGAAAACTGCGCCTACATCGAGACTTAAAGGCCAGCCACATTCCTGTGAACATTTACACTGCTTTCCACTAAAAGAGATGATACCTGGCAACACAGCATCTAAGTATGCTGTGGATTTTATAGGCCACCTTCTAGTCATTCAGCAGCTCACAGTATCCTCACTGGTATTTGTCAGCCATTTCGAGTAAAGCAGTCCAATTCTTAAACCTCTTCACAGACTTTTAAAATATTATATGGCAATGTTGTTTTTGTATTAGTCACTATAAAACTGCCAATCATGATAGACTAGTTTATCTTACAGTCAATCTACATCTTCCCCAAGACGCGCGCTCACATTAGCTACCACACCTTATCATATAATAAATTTTAGCCCTTTGTACTTACAGTTAAAGCATCTATTTTCCGTATTTGCAGATTCAGCTGAATGTGGCTACAGCAACTGTTTACACAGAAAGGTTGAAAATGAAAAATTTAACTTGGTTTAAGTTTTGCTTCCTTCCTGTAATTCTGTGAAAATGCTTTTTAAAAAAGCCCTTTGGAGTGCATTTATCGAGAGTGATACCAATAAAACCTCTGTTTTGTAGTATCTGCTGTGTTTTAGTTTAGTTCACTGCAGTGTAATTTTTGCATTGCACAACTGATTGGATTCAAGTTGTGAGTGAGCATGAGGGTTATTGTCCCTTTAAAAATATTTCTAGTACCAACAAAATAGGCTAACGGCCAGTTGTCACCAAAATTACCAGAAACAAGGACCAGTGTTAGCAGTCCTGACAAAGCACCAAAAGCTGAAAAGTAGCACCCAGTCTAGAATCTGTTCCTCCAGCAAAAAGTTGGAGCACATTGGTTAAATACACTGATGAAGGATTTCCATCTTCAGACCTATCAGAACAGATCGATGTGACTGACCAACTGAACTGCACCACAACGTAAAGCATGTGGGCAGGGAGAGGAAATACATGAAACCCCCAGGGAGGATAGCAAAATATAGAGCAATGAAACAAACTTGTATAGCCAGTAACAAACAAGAGAGATAATTATAGAGACAAGCACACATCACTAATTTTGAACACCCTGAACTTGAAGTGCAGCATTTATACTTATGAGAACTCTGGAGGAGTCTAAGATGTAATCAGATGATTCGGATAAGCCTCCATAACTTAAGATGATTATTTCAAAATTTTTTTTGAGCTGGAATTTTGGATGAATATGTTTCCTTACACTTAGTTTACTGGAGGTTATATAATCTACTCATTTGTCTTTTTTACTGCAGTTATGGCTACTCATTTTAGTGGCAACTGAAGGAAAGCATTAGCTAGACACAAACAGAAAGAGGAGAAAATGGTTCAGATATTCTTCTCCATCATTGGGTTAGCTTTAGCTGATCTTGTACTTTACTTGAAATTATCTACCTATATCTAATTGTAAAAGGTGTAACCTTGGAATTCTGTGAACCTCAGAAGGCTTATTTTTTGGTTTATCTTCCTCTCTACCTCTCTCCACTTCCATCCCAGCTCCTTCTATCCTCATATTACATTTCTTAAATGTAATACATCCCTGCATGTGAAATCTAAGGCACTTGGGGTATGATTTTGCCTGTTGCTATTACTCAGTTCCTGCAGATTTCCACTATAGCTGGGAGAGCTCAAGAGAGGGAGTAAAGCTAATGGCCATTACTGAAATGTGATCCAAGTAGGTCTTTTTTAGTGTGAGCTCTCTTAATTTTTTCTGGCTGTGTTTTATTGTATGTAATTGTAATCTGTTACTATTATATGTAATTTCCCCAATAAGGTACGTTGCTTTTACAAAACATTGGTCTAAAATCTCACTATAAACTAACAAAAGGAGCAAAAAGCTTAATTCTTTTCTCAGTGAGTAAGATTAGGAAAACATGGATGTCCTCTAGCCACCTATTTAAACAAAATTTTCTTAAAAAACCCCAATCCTGTTGCTCAATTAGATTTGAAAAATGAAAGAATAAAGATTCTTGTTCTGTAATACCCCACGAGGTACTCATATTCATGACTTTTCAGAATACTTGCACAGATTTTTTTTCTATATTTTGTCTGGTAATTTCACCCAGAAGGAAGTAATTTCTGGAATCAATCATTCATAATGTAGTCGTCTTCACATCACTATCTATCAATGTTTAAAAACAAACAGGTGAGGTGCTAGAAGAGTCAGCAGTTTTGTTTATTGAATAACCCTCCTGAGCATTTTTTTGAGATTTAGAATACCTTTTTTCATCTACAGACGTGAGCTTTAAAATTCAAGTTAAACTGAATATAAATCCTCATTAGAATTAAATCTGTCAGGGAATGTTTTCATTCTTGTCTTCTATGTCCCTGTACACAGCAAAGCACTGAAATGTGGTGTTTCCCAGTGTTGGGCTGGCAGTCAGGAACATTTAAAGCTTACCCCAGTTAAAGGACTAGTGTCCTTCTACTTGCTATGATCAGCCAAGTTATATCAGCTCTGCATGTAAATGTAAACCACTTTTATACCATAAATAGGCGCATAAATATGCCTTATTACTTTTGTTTGGTGAAGACTAGGCATGATGGTAAACCATCTCATTATGGAGGAAGAAACAGTCACTAACCATGCTTAGGAAATGACTTTGCATAGCTGGGAATCACACTTCCAGTACACTTATCAGCAATGTTATAGTCCATATCTTTGGAAAAACCAATTAGGTTGTACAAACCCTGAATGATTAGGGAGCCAGTCAAATCTAAAACCAATGTAGACTTATTCTGAGTATTTTCTTAATTATTGCTTCTTTCAGATCATGGAGGTATCATCACTGAAATGTTTATTAGATAGAAATATGTCTTGAAGAAAGAGCTGAATGAACAGAAAATAGTTGCTTGACATACATGTCTAACTCATAGTGAAGCTAACTCATTCACAAAAATGAGTGTAAGCAAATGGTGAAAATTAAACTGATTTTTGTTGGGGTTTTTTAAACAATGCTTCTGATTTAACTTCATTTTTAATGCATGGTAACCAATAGTAACCCAAGTGTTCCCACATAAACTGTCTTATATCATGCAAGACGCTGTTTGCACTCATGCTCATAAAACAGACTGTGCAGGGGTGGATGTGGAATTTAGTTCTGATAACAGGGTAGATGTGTGATACATTAAGAATGTAAGTGGCAAGCTAATGTCCCTATGTCAGCTGAGTAGGAAAATTGTCAACAAGTGTACCTGAATTACCCGTAAGGAATTTATTTATTTTGATGAAATGACCTTGCTTGGTTTTGTTGTGTAATTCTGGCGGGCTTTCATTGGTGTTTGGTACTGTCGTGATAGTTTTAGGTCAGGGTGTCCTTAATTCTGTGGGGCATATGAACATCCTAGCTTCTGGATGAGGATCGTTAGCACCTCTGCTGTAATATGCACACAGGCAGGGTAATTCAACAGCAAAGCCACCCCATGCCTGTAGCCCTCTATGCTGCTTCCCATGTCCACTTCTCAAGGCCTCTGCTGTCATACTAGGCTTGCATTTCTCTGCACTGTATAACTATGTAAATAACACAGTCTTCATAGAGTCACTGCTTGTTACTATTGTACATATAAAACTATGGTTGTACCATGACCGAAAAGTCAAACAAATAAGCCATAGATGCCTGGTCCATTAGACAAATTGCTGTGGTAGTTAGATCAAGTAAAACAAAGCTGTGGGCAGGTCAAGAAAAGTTTAGACCCAGCAGGCCTGACGAGCCTCTGTCCTGAGGCTTTGCAAGCTCAGCGCAAAGATTATGGCCTGTCATTAGCAATGGCCATGCTGTATTGCAGGGCTACATGCTACAACCCACAAATGTTCCTTCCAAGGTAGATGTTGATGCAAAGCTGCTACATCTTCCTCTCCTATTTATGCCCCACTATGACAAATGTTTTGGAACAAAATTTCAAAAAGAAATTCCAGGGTACAGAAAAAGTTGTAAAACACATACTGTGGATATCTATTCCATAGAAAGAAAGCCTCACTATTAAGCATATTCACCTTTTTATGCCAGAACTTCAAAATCTCTTTCTGAAAAAATGGTAAATCATTTTAATGGTGCTAAGTAATAAATAATATTGTGACTCTGCAACTTCATTTTAATGAGAAGAAACTCTGTATGAGTTCACTACCTTATTTCTCTTTTGTTTTTTTTTTTTGCCTTTCTGTCAGTCACTAATAAGCAAAATGTAAGGCACATAACATGCAAATTCTACCTAGCTCTGAAATTTTTGACATTTGAGTGGGCTAGGCATAATGATCACTGCAAAGACTATCTTCCTATCCCTTATATTTAAATGTGACTATTAAAGCTAGTCAAAACACCAGGAAAATAGGAGCAATTTCTAGTTCACACACATACAAACATGTATTTCCCAGACTTTTCTTTTTCTTCCAGAAATATTTTAGCATACCTTTTTTACTACCTCTCATCAATATAGTAGAATTTTATTTTATAAATTGTCGTTGTTCTGATTATGATCAGAGAAGTTTGTCTTTGTAAAAGGAAAGAAACTTAAAGGGAAAGCTACTGGAACCTCATTTTATAAGTAGATGGTATTCAGGGATGGAGAAAGATGGATGCCTCATAACTCAAAAAGAGGGCAAGAATCAGAACAATAACGGAGGAGCAGAAGCTAAGAGTGGGTTTGATTAATGTGTGGAAATGGCTACAAGGGTCAGAAATAGCAGTAGCGGTAGCCATAAACATACTCCAAAAACATTACTTTGAAAAACTGCATTGGGAACCACATTTATAAGGTATAACTTTTACCAATTTATTTCTGAAATTCCTGGAGGGGAGAAGCCACATTAAGGTCTAGGAGATGTAGACTCATGCAACTAGAGTTTCAAAATATGTTTAGCAATGGAATAATATAGAGTACAGAAGATACTACAGAGAAAGATACAAAGTATTGAAAGACAGAGGCGGAAATGTTTCCTTCGGTTTGAAAGGTTATGTAAGAGGATTTTTTTCTTGTCTTCTCTGCAGCTCTATACTGTGGCTAAAACAAAGGGCCCACTAAATGTGCTGCAGAGACTGTTTCAGCTGTAAACTAAAATGTCCATATTTTCAGGCCACAATGTCCAGATCCCCAGCAGGTTTCCTTGGCCCTTTCTCAGAGCTCTATGGAGCATCCACCGTGGTACAACAGCAATGAACTTTAAAGGTGAATCAATAAAAGACCAAGTAGTAAGAGGCAGCTGCTACCACCTGACATTACTAGGTCATTCTGAGCTAGTCCATCCCCAGCTGTGGGGGCTCCATTTAGGAGATGTGAGCACCAGCTACGTGTGGTGTCGTTTATAGAGATTGTACTGTTTGTAAGCACTGAAGCAAGATTCATGGAGATATTCAGAGTAGCAACACAAAGCATCATGGCAACTAAGAATAAGCTAATTGGTGAAATGTAGATGGTTTCATACCCCATTTTCTATGCATATAGAGAAAGCACCATGATGCTTCACCAATATTGCTGGCCCTTTGTGGATCTTATCCAAACTGCATAATCAGGAACTTTTTAAAAACAGGAAGAGTCTTTTCGTGACTCAAGCAGATGCCAGATGGGACCGTCAGGTGAAGATGGAGACCTGAAATCTTGGAAAGAAGGCAAATCCCTGAAATTAATGGAACATGAGCAGAAGCTAAGGAAGCATAAAGATGTTTTACTAATCACAGCATGTCTTCCCCATGGAAAAATTCATCTTCAGTTTCCCTTGCTAGATATCCAGCAGCTTTTTATTAGCTACAGATTTATGCAGAATAACTGGCAGAGTACTGATAAGAAGAAATACCACTGGAAGCCACTGAAGCAAAACTTCTACATGCGATTTATTCTCCTGAAACCCTGGAGAATTTGGCAAACACACCTCAAAATAATTTATTAAATAAAGAACAGGTGCTATTCCAAGCACTACAGTTTTACAGGAGACATTACCAGTAAAATAGTTTAGGAGAGAGGACATAACTGGAATAGATTTGCTGGCAATGTTGGAATTTTCAGCTTATATCTGTCAGAGTTTCCAGAATTATGCTTTTCATACTGCCAGCTGCTTAGTATTCTGATCCCAGTGCAGAAAACCATGTTGGTAAACATTTAAACAGGAGTGAAAGTGCTTTTCTGGATGAAGGCTCAAATGCTTAAATCCTTGCAGAATGGAACCCCAGTTTAGGTGTCTCAGCAGGTGTCCCAAGGTATCAATGCAGACATGATTTCTCTGTTGAAGAAATATGTTGTTCACATGCTGTTTGGAATTCTTTCAGGTAAACTGAAATGAGAAGTCCTATTTAAAACATGTACTATTTATGATTGGACATAATTTGACTACTAATCTTCTGGGTTTTTTTAATTAAATCTTCTCATTACTACCTTATCAAGGAGCTCAGAACATTGCATATGCAGGTAACATTTGCAAATAACAAATGTTTCTCATTTTTAATCTGACTATATATTGCATTGAATTGAATCACCTCTGCTGCTTATCTACTATAGAGACAGTAGATAAGAGCTTTGGGGACCATAACAGAAGAATTGCTTTTACAGATATAGTGTGTTTCCTTTTTTTCCTTCTTCCTTAACAAATTGTATAATTAAAGCTGCAAACAATTTTCTCTTCTAATACTCTCCAAAAGCCTTCACATACTCAGAACTTTTTCAAAGTTACCATGTGAGCTAAAATTCTTGGTTTCTGGCCAAAGATTAATTTTACTTCAAAGCTTAAAATAAAACTCACTTTTTGAAATCTGTAAGGATAAAATTATTCCCTTTTAAAATCAAATCTATATAGGGTTTGTTTTCACACATATAATCCCTAGATGACTGAATAGTAAATTCTGGAACTCATTATAGAAATAATCCTTATTAAGAAATATACTAAGAGTAAAAGTGATAGGATATTATGTGGTTAAAGTGTATTAAGTGGGTATAAAAGTGGTTCAAAGTGGTTGATATTAATAGCAAATAATTTGGAATTGCTTAATTTCATTTCTGAGAAATGAACTCTCTCTAGAGGCAGTGGTGGCTTGTTGTGAGAGGAAAGAAACATTGTCCTTGCCTGGCCAAAACACAGGTCTCTTAGTTTTACAGCCTTTTGACATCAAGGAGGCAGAGTTGTGGATCTATATCACAACAACCAGTGGCAGAGAACAATATTTTCAGGTTGCTCACCATTGCATCTTAAATATGGTGTTCAGAGTCTCATTACTTATGCTGGACTTTGAAGTTAAGAATTTGGCCTTGACTAGATGATCTCTGAGGGCCCTTCCAACCTGTGTTTCTGTGATTCTGTGATTCTGTGATACTGTGAACTTTAATCTCATGTGCTGCATTAGAGCTTTATTAAGGTTTTAAGTCATTTTAAGTGCATGCTTTAAGTCTTTAAAGTAGCTTAGTGAGTTTTTTAGCATTTCCCTTAGAAACTAGGGAAATAAAATGAAAAAAAAAGGCATTATTAATGTAATGTTGATTGTCCTTGCCCCCAGGAGCTCACAAATATCCCATACATTTATTCAGTACAATGCAGTCTTTGATACTAGTTAATTATTTTCGTCCAAGAGAAGATCAACAATATTTGTGATTGTATTCTATGGTCCTCCAAGTATTTTACTGCTGGTAACCTTCCCCTCTTCTAAATCCTTACCTTTCAAGAAAATAGTTATTTCTTTACTGTGTTATAAAACAAAATTGTAATATTCAAACATATTTGGGTTCACAGCCCTCACAGGCTGTAGGAGCAAAATCCATAATTTCAGTTATGTATACAGAAGCCAAAAGGTGTCTTTTTGGTCTTCAAGTTCAGCTACTAGACAGTTCTTGGCAGTGTAGATATTATTACATGGATCACACACCTCATCTTCTTTTCCAAGCCATCTTACAGCATGACAACTCCTCCAGCCAAAGTTACTTATCGTAGTAAGGGAGTTGCTTCTCTCTCCTTTTACTGCATAGCTGAGAGCTGCTACCTGCATTCTCGCTTGTGTTCTTATTTGAGTGTGGCATTTCCCTGGCCTCTAACTTCCAAAACATATACACAGGCTATCATCACTTAATGAAAAACGTTGTCCTGCATTTATCACCTTTGTTAAAATGATCATAATAACCCCTCGTTCTGAATCCCTGCACTGGTTTTCTATTTGAAGGAATAGCAGGCTTCTTGTCACTATGTTAAAAATGCTGTATAATTCAAGCCATCATAATTCACTTCCATATCTCCTTCAGTTCTGCCTCCTATTCACGGTAACTGTACACCCTTTCTGGGCTCATAACTGAAGTCCTTACCCTCCGTAGTATGTAACTCTAAGAGCTATCAGTGATTCGTCCATAGAAGGTCAAGATGACTGTAATTTTAATTATATAGCAATTATTTGGTGGCATTCTTCATTCACTGACATTTGTGTGCTTGTTTATTTTGGTGGGGTATCTGTTCGGGCAATGGTTTCACAACTGTTTTGAAAATATTGGCTATTACCACAAATAAGCATGAGCTAACGATCTGTGTATAGAATTATATTATTGATTTTTGAGGGGTCAGGTGATTACTTTTCTGCACATAGAGGCACCTTGAATGCCTAAATTTTTGAAGAATGGCTCTTAGGCCACAAAAATAGAAACCAGAAATGTTGTTCAGGATAGCAGAGGGGGAAAGACGATGGATTGCAGGCTCCTTGATGAACTGTTCCTGATTGAAACCTTTTTAAATGTTAATCTACAGTGTGAAGTTTTTTGTGTCTTCATCTGGTTTTGGAGATTTTCCTCTTCAGGATGCAGAGTGCATCCTATACCACCCTTTCATAGGATGTACACGAAATGGCCATGAGATGACTGATCTCCTTATCTGACCATTGTGAGTATTCTCATGCTCGTTCTGGTCAGTGACACACTTTCTCCAGCTTTATCAAACAAATGCACGGATCAGTAGGTCCCAGAAGTGCATTATCAAGTAATAATATATTGAATAATATATTGATTAGTTTAGTAAGGCTTTCTAGCATTATCTAATTCATATTAATTGTTCTTAATTGTTCTTTTTCTCATTCTTTCTCCTATATCTTTTTCTCTCTTGAAAAATAATCTAAGGGAATTAGATGAAAGTGGTATTGAGTAGATAATCCTCAATCTGTCACAGCAGGCAGATTTCTGCTTGGATCTGAAGATATCTTACTACAGATTAACAAAAGCTTCATATGACCAGAACATGCTATTTGTGTTACACAATATAACTTTGAATCACCACTGAAGGCAAATATTCATCGTCTGATATCACCCACTGTTTTCCAGGGAATTCTGTCAGAAGGTTATTTTGGGTATGCATGAGATCCTCTTTAAGATGCATTTCTCATCAATGTATAGAACCATAAGCATTTTTCTGTAGAACATGGAGTATTCAAAAAGCTTAGAAGATAAATAGCTCAGAAAAAAGCTGGTCTTTCATCTCAGGGGTTCACACCGAAGTCCAGGATGATATTCAATAAAGAATATAATTTCATACATGATTACCTGCATCATTTGGAAAGAGCTAATGCAAACATAAAAAGTAGATACCTTCTTCTCGTTCCATTCCTTCCAAATGCTTGTTATTTTCCTTCATTTCTTTGAAATAGGTTTCTTTTTTTCCATATATTGATGTTTTATTTCTGGTAATAATCTGTATATGTTGGCTTAGGTTTTGCAAAAATGCTATTTCTTTGATGTTTTGCTGTCTGTCTGCAAACAAATGAAAGTTCTGCCTTATAAGTGTAATATTTAGTTTCATATACAATGGCTGGATTTCACAGCTAGGCCTACACATTGTGCTGTGCTTTACTGAATATGTGTGTAACTGTCCTTCCACTAAATCTGAAAAAATATAACTGATCCTGGAGACAAGAAAGTCTGACTTAGACATTAGTGATTTTCTTCCTTAATGATAATAATTTGCTGCATTGTGATTCTTGTATAAATTACTGAAGAAATTCTGACACCTGCTATCACTTTGCAGTAATCATAATGTAATGATTACTTGGGGCACATCAGCTATATATTGTGCCATGTATTTTGCATCTGGCAGATGCCAATAGCAGAAGCTAAGAGCAAAAGGTCAGGGCAAGAATATAACGATGCTTCCCTGGTAAAATCTCTCCGCTTCCAGAAACATGCAGCTAGAGATTTCCTATAATGAAATGTTACCACTGAGTTTAATGGACTTTGAAGTATTTTTCTTCTTTTTGAATCAATATAAATCTTTGGGCTCTGCATTACCTCACTGATTAGAAAGCAAACCATTTTCATAAGTTTTCAGGCAGCCAATGATAATTGCATTGGGTGCTCTATGCCCTTTTATGTTAAAGAAAATAAGTAATGCTTCTGTAGCCAACTTTTTTCCATGTTTCTCAGGACATCACATGAAAAAGCATTATGCAGCTGAGGTAGCAATTTACACGGACAGGTGTTTGCTACATTTCTCTTCTGCTTATGCAGTCACTGGTGGTTTTCAGCAGCATTAAAGCCTCCTTTTTTTTTTTTTTTTTGACAGTAGTTGTGTTAAAAATATTACCCAGTTATATAAATAAGAGGATATCACCATGTGTCAGACTGAATACCCAATATTCAGTCTGACAAGACTTGCATATTAATTTCCTGTCACAACTATACAAATACCCCAGAATCACACTAGATGTAATCCTCACTGTTCTCTCAATAGCTTTCTTCAACCTACCACCTTCGCCCCTCTTTTACATCAGTTCGTCTCAGCCAGTTGGCAGGTGCTGGGACTTGTGAAGATATGTACCCACTACCTCCCTCTTCCTACTCTTTTTTCATATGGATGAAAAAAAAATACAGTTTTTTGTAAATTTCTCACATTGAAGGAGATGGTTACACATTCTGATATAAACGAATTTCTAACTATTTCATACGGCAAGTTTAAAAGCAAGTAATATTATTTTCTTGTTTCCAATTAAAAAAATATTAAATGCTGTTTTTTCCACCTTCTGGCTTAGTGCAAAGCTAAATTTCTTCTTAGTTGGAAGAATCAAATCAGCAGGTTACTTCTGGACATCACAAATGGAAAACTGGGCCCAATTCAAGCAACAGCAAAGTTCCTTCTTACTGCACCAGAGCTCTTCTGAGCCAGGAGCTCACCTAAATAAAATGCCTGTAAAGACAACACACCTCTCCAGGTGTACACACCAGGTGAATTCAGACTTTTATGGTATGCTTTTTGTTAGTGTCATGACAACTTGGACCGTAATCCAGTATCAAAATGGAACATGCAATGAATGTTAAGTTTTAAGTCATCAGAAGTCACTCATCCTATTGAGGCTAAAGTTTAAAAAAATCAGTACATTTAGAATGAAAAAAAAAATAGCTCTTCAACCTTCTTTCTGTGCTTTGGATATATTCATGAGGGGCAATTGCAGTCCATAATTTCATTAGTGCTCAACAAGTTTGTTTTTAGTCTCATTCTATGAAATAGGCTCTTCCTTACCTAATAATAATTATAGTTACCTGACTATGGAGATGGACTTTTTCTTCTGCAGCCTTTTTATTCATCATATAATAAATGTATCTTGTTCTAAGTAAACAGCTTTCACCTTTCAGCCCAGAAGCATACCTCTACTTCCAGTGAAGTTACCTGGATGTCTATTTCTGTCAGCAGTTGACCTATCTTTTCTAAAAAAAAATAAACGTCTTTTTTTTTCTTTTACTGCCACAAAATCTCCCTAGTTCTTTTTCAGAACTTCCATTTGCAGAAAACAAGCTCTGTTCTTGAATGGAGAAAGTTCTTGACATCCACGAGGGCCAGGACAAAAGCTATGTGTTACTTCAGATCAATCTACATTACAGTCTGCGGCCTGAAGTGGAGTGCAAATTTTAAGATGATCTTCAATACAGAATTAAAAAGAAAGCATGAAGAAAAAAAGGTTTTAGACGTATTGTAAATGATTTAGCTGGAATGTAGGTTGAGAGTGTTCTGCAAAACGTAAAAGCATTATGCAGTGTAAGGAACACTTCTTCAAGATTCTTACTGAGTTATAAGTTAACTTTGGGATATTTCCCAGTTCTTACTTATGAACACATAACTATAGGTCCTGGTCCTGATATAGGTGTAGGTCCTGGCTTTTCCCTCAGCAACAGACTGTCTTCAGTGGGTCAGTGATTACTGAGAAGATAAAACTAGGCCCATCATGTGAGGAGATTCCTAAAACTGCTGAGATTTTCAGCTTTAGGTATAGGATAGGGGGTTCAATTCTTAGTAGACATAACTGGGAAGATGGACAATTGAACCTTACCATCTGTGTTAAAGGGAATTTATATTGCAGTAAATGTCCATAGAAAAAGTACAGGACTAGATAGGCTATGCAACATAAAAATTTAAAAAAAAACCCAAAACTTCTGTTCTAACATCCTGATGTCAATCATTTTTTATGTGTAGATTTTCTAAGCCCAAATTAAGCAAGCCCCCAGGTAGCATTGTATTCTTCACTGCCATTCTCACATAATCTACCTGTTTTTGTCTGTAAGACTGTGGGTGGGGCTGCAGGTACAATAGTTTGTAAAGCAGCCATTTGACTGTACCAATGAAGCAGAGAACCGTAGTACACTCTAGTTATTCTGTTGAATGTTCAAAAAAAAATCAGATTAACACCCTAATACAATCTCTGTATCTAGGAATATATAGAACAGGGCACTGAGCTAGCTTCAAATGAGCTAGTGCATGTCCACATGGCAGGACAGTGCCAGTCAGGTGTATTGACCTTAAAACAATCCAAATCAACAAGATATTTTTCCAGACCAGCACTAATCAAGAACAGTTTAAACTTAAGACCCAAAAGCATGATTTGGATGGCCATGAAGAAGACATATGACATGAATCATATGGGAAATACTACATTAAAGAGTAGATTCATTTCCCAAGCTGTTTTTACTGTAGATAGTTTCTATAGATTTTTTGCTCCATCAAGTTATTAACAATGAGATGGTGAGACTTTTACTTAATTGTTCAAATCCACTTTAGATCAGTGGCTTTGGTCGTATTTTTATTACAATAATCCAGTTTGTATCCCAGTTTGTATCCCAGCATTAGAGCTGATAGCAGTCAGGAATGCGGCATGGCTATGAAAAACTCAAAGCCAATCTCACCCTCCTTGTTACCCCTGAAATGTTTAAGCGGAGTGCAGGTATTCTGTCTATGCAGCCTCAGCTCTGCTGAGACAAACACTGTAGTATATAGGCCAGTCAGCACTAAATATTCAATTTCATAGTCAGGATAAAGTAATCATTTAACAGCACCTAGATTCACATCTTCTCTTGTGACACTTCTTTAAAAGGGGCCATTCCCTATTAGTTGAGAAATTGCCTCTTGCTGAGCAACATCTTATTCCAGTAATGCTCCAAGTGACTTCAATGGGACCTCTGACTTAATATTAGAGCTATACACTGTGTGAAAGTGTTGGAAGCTACTGTATGAGTAACTACAGCTGCAGGATTAATACCAAACTGATGTTAGCTACCTTTACAGTAATTCTAAATGGCTGTTCAGCTCAGGGATATTCATGCTGCTTTTAATCAATGTTCTTACTTACCACACAGTGCAAGAACCCAACTGACATTGCTAGTGCTTTACAAGAACAAAACAATTTTATTTACTCCCATGTTCAGTAACTTACTAGTAAAAATACACATATACACATATGCACCAAACTATTTTGGTTTTAAAATTATTGCTTTATTTATGTTTTTTGCTGATTGGTCTTGACAGTTTTCAGTTTCAGGTATCTAGCTGCAGCCATGACACTACTTGGGCACGACCAGGTGAAAAAATAAAAGTAGCTAGTGTCTAACATTTCACATCTGGCCATTACTTTGCACTGTGTTCATCTGATTTCTGCAGACAAGTTAAAGCTAAGGACTGTGCAAAAATAACTAATAAAACCTATATATAAATAGTGTGCAGGGTATAGCTTTAAATCTATCTGTAACTTTGCTGGTGAGTGAGCTTCATTACATGTAATGCGTTAATGGCCAATTATATGTCCAATAAGGTAATCAAATAATTAGTTCCAATTAAACCCCATATTGAGGTGTGCAAATATTAAACAATCTTATTTATATTTTTAAAGTGTTTCTAACCCCCAAGATTTTGATGCACAGTTGTCAGAAATTTGGAGTTTGGTTTGGTCCATTTTCACTGAAACACAGCTTCAGTCAATGCTGTTACACTAGTCTGAGGGATAAGATGATGGGGGAGCTTTATGCAAGAAGTTTGCAGTACAGTTATGAACGTCAAGAAACAAATTGGAAGAAAGCACTTCCTAAAACTTCAGTGTGCACAATTGTACTCTGTGCATGTAATAAAACGCATACATAAAATTATTGAAAAGGTAAAATACTGCAGCGCTGTAATGACATTTGTTCTGAATTCATTCAAATCATGTTTTGCTGAAGTAAATGCCAGAATTTTAGCTACTTCCATTAATCCCTGAATGATGCCTTTCCTCTTCTTTAACCTTCTATCAACAGTTGTGCAACAATTAATTTCTCTATATAGTAATTTTTTGTATTAACAAGGGAAAACTTCTGCATGAGATTGGTAACCAATTTTTATGTGCTAAATTACTCTGATCAGGTTTTGCAAATGCTTAAACTGTTGTGTGTATGCTGATTGATGTCAACATATTTATTCACATGCATAACGTAGAGCACATACGTTAGCGTCCAGTTGTGTTGGCCTTTAAGAATGTCAATGTCCAAAACAAGCAACACAATGGTATTCCCCTCTTCTGAAGTGTTTGATGAGTTTTTAACCAAGAAAAACTTTTATCCTGGTTATAAATTAACAGTATCTAAGTCCAACTTTTGTAACTCTGTCTTGGTCCATGAGTTTCCAAAACTAATAGTAAGTTTTCTTCCACCACAGAAGGAGAAAAGTGTCCTGAATATTAGAATTAAAATCATATTTGCATGTTGACTAATTTAAAATATTTTCATAAAGCTATAGGGATAATTTTTCCCTTTTAGCTTTTTAATATTATTTCTCTGCTTATTATTCATTCTTTAAAATTATGAGGTCAGGAAGCTGTCAGAGGAAACCATCTTGGCTATCAGATGGCTATGAACAGAAAATGGCACGTTTTGCTGAGATAAAACTTTAATTTGAGTTAACTTTAATTATGAAGAGTTTCCTTTAAATCTTATGAAATAATTTTGGCAAAATTCCTCTCAGGCTATGGTATTCTGAAAGATGAGTGAAAAGAAGGAAGTGTGTTGAAATAAATATCCAGGATTATTTTAGTGGAAGCTTTACGTCAAAATAATCTGAGACCCTGTGTACATGAAATCCTGTAAAAGCTCATTTTCCATTGCTGTATTCACATAGTAATAATAAACCATTCTGTAAGAGTCAGAGGTACCTTGCACCTGCCTTATTCCCAATAACAAAGTATCCCTCATGGTAGACTCACCAAGTTTTATTTCACTTTCTACTCCATTTTCAACCATTTTAAGTTTCTTTTCACAGGAATTCTTCACAAAGTCCTTTTGTGAGAAGAAAGTTACTCTAAACCCCAGCAACTTTTAATTTCCCTGACCAATAATTTTGGCCTTTTATTTTGCTTAGAACTAAAATCCTACCACTGCAGCTACAAAATCTGATTTTTCTTAAACAAACAAATAAAAAGGCAAACAGAAAGAACCCACTTTTTAGAATGGCAGTGTCTAGGTAAAAGAAGAGGAGAGAAAGAAGGTAAATTTGAATAAGGAGCCTGTATGAACACAGCATTTATAGTAGAAAAGAGAGTGGGCACTAACTTCTCTAATGTATCAATGACAACATGGCTAATGCAGCTGTGAGGAAAAGTCTGTTACCACCTGAAATGCCAGGGGCTTTCTAATGCAGTGCTGCTTTCTCCTCTAACCTGTTAAATGTACAGTCCACAAATTTTTGCAGGAATGACTGTTTCAGTGTAACGCTTGGCACTGCAGAATACTCACTCCCCCCCTCCACTTTCTACTCATCCACATACAAACTCCTTCCTCTGCTGTTAAGATTTTTACTTCTTTACATTTATGCATACAATACACATGCAGCATACACAGGTTGTCCTCAAACAGTATGTGTGTCAGAGTGGGGGGGGTAAACGGTGTTGTAAACATTCAGCTCATATGATCAGTGAACGCTATTGCATCCCGTTGCTTGTTCCGTCAGCATTAAAAGCATTTCAGTAAGTGGGGAATGCAGGCAGCACCTCCCTGCCTGCCTTGGGAGGGTTGTGCAGAGATCTGCATCTCTGTCCTTGGTCCTAAATCCTTGCACTGGCTCCTTATGGATGGAATAACCGTACGGCGCTTCGGAGCCCATAGCCCAGGCACAGCCATGATGTGGCTGCTTAGGTGGAAACAAGCATGGATGCACTGACATTCTGCCCACAGAACACAGCTGTATTATAACTCCATGCGTTGTAGCAAACAATAATTCAGAGATAAAAGGCTTCGTGAATATGGCATCTATTTCTATGAAACACTCAGCGTGTACCGCCGTCACACACACCCGCTGCTTACCCTCCCTGTCCATTTCAGAGCGACAACAATTGTAAGAGAAATAAAACATTGTAAGATCTCAGCTGCCAGGAGATAGATGAACGTAATGCCACTATCCGAACCTCTGGCATTCTCACCACAGCTCTGCAAATTTGCAAACAGATTCTTCACCCCCAGCCCTCCCTCCCCACCCCCCCCCCCAACAGAATCAGAAAGCACATCTTACCACTGGATGAGAGAGAGGAACAGAAGTGCCCACACCATCATTTTGAGAGAAAATGCAGGATTCAAAAATGCAGTGCTCCCCAGGCTTGTTGGATTTGGAGGAATCATCTCTTTTTCTCTCTTCCCCCCCCCCCCCCCCCAGTTTTTTTCCCCTTTCTTCTTGGTTGCAGATGGATCCGTCCCCTTCTTTAATTTTTTTTGGTAGTGGTTCTCTCCCCCTCCCTACCAGGTCCCGTCAGTGGGATGATACATTGCGCCCAGCTGCGGGAATTAATATGCAGGGGGACAGAAATTAGATCTGCACAAGCCCTTTGCAGATATAATCAGAGAACGTCAGCTCAGGCAGCAGGCAGCAGCTTCCAAATCCAGGAGAATAATATAACTGGGAGAAAAGAAAAAAAAATAACCAAAACCACAGACAGTCATAGAATAAAACAGTCAAGGAAAGAAGAAACACATACATATGCACACATTTATGGAACCACTCACACACATGCAACAAAATCCAAAAAAGCAATAGAAGGAGTAAATGAGAGGAAAAAAAAAAGAAAAGAAAGAATAAAGCAATGGAGCTTCTGCCTGAACGCAGATTAACTCTGAGGTCAAAGTGGAAATGATGCACTCTGCTGCAGCACAGATTAACACATGCGTGGTGTCAGCCGGGGTGCTTTTTAACCTTTGATTACACATATGCAGGCAGCCTGGGTTTTCATTTTGGAGGCGAGAAGGATTTGGCAGGCATAAAAAGGGAGGTTGGAAGGAAAAGCTTGCCCTATGCTGCTGAGCATCCTCATTTTTCTAAACAGCCTGGAAATCGTGATTGCAAAGGGAAAAAAAATGAAAGGATCGATGGGGGAGTGGAAGAGGGAGGGATGGTTGTTGCTAAGTAACTCAGGAAATGGGGAAAGCAGCATTGGTGGAGTCAGAATGAATGAGGTGATTTAGTGTGTGATAGGATTAGGGGGACTATGCAAGGTCTTTATCTCCCCTCCCCCTAATAAAATCAGGCTACACAGACACAGGAAATGCTTCCTGGCCAGGGGGGAAGCACTAGATGGCTATAAAAGCTGGACCTTGCCAAATTTTGGAACCGGAATCCCAAGTTCCATTGTCAAAAAATGCACTAGTGAAGCAAAAAATTCAGGGAATCTTATGAGTTCCCAAAGTAAGAGCACCTCAGTCTAAAATAGGTACTTGGACTATGACCTACAATAATAAATTTTTTTATGCCCACCCCAATTTTTTCTGCCTAAACCCAAAGCAAATATAGAAAACATCAAGCCTTCCTAGTGCTGTTTAGAAACTGGGAGGTTGATGTGCAAACATAATCATCAGGAACTGGGTGATGTGACCTGACACTGTTTCAGTTCAACACCCATCTTTCTAAAACTCAAGGGAGAAATAAAGAAATAATTCTCCTAAAGAATATTTAATTGGAAAGTGAAATGCTTCTAATAGAATAAAAACATCAGCATTTCCCTCTGGACTGAGTCTAGTCTGAACCAAATTTGGCACTTGAATTCTGCTCAAACCTGCCAATACCCAGGCCAGTCTGGTAATTCCGAATGTCCAAATGCAGAATGAAATTTATCCATCAAAAATAGGTAGTTACAGTAGCTGCTATCCCAGATTTACAAAAAAAAAACCCCATAGATACAGCCTTCAGCTGCCAAGATAATATTTTTTTCATTTCCAATCACAATATATTTAACTACAACAATAATGTTAGTAGTTGAAAGAAATACATCTTAGCCTCTGGATAGTTCTGTGATAATTTGAGCCCATGTCTTACACTGTCACTATATTTTTGACAGTGTTTCCAAACAAAGTAACAACATATGATCCTAGTTCTTAATATTCCCAGTCAATAGTCCTATAATTAATTACATCATTTCACCAACTTGTGAAATACAGACACTTCAGAGGTAAAAAGCTATAAAATATTCCAAATTATCTCCCTGTATCTCTCTCTCTCAGTTTGTGTGTATATATGTGCGTATGCATATTCAAATATCTACATTTGCTCGTGGTTCACTTCATTATCTGTGAACATGACACTTTTGTGATTTTATCATAAAATCATAGAATGGCTTGAGCTGAAAGGGACCTTAAAGATCATCCAGTTCCAACCCCCTGCCATGGGCAGGGGCACCTTCCACTAGGCCAGGCTGCTCAAAGACCTATCCAAGCTGGCCTTGAACACTGCCAGGGATGAGACATCCACAACTTCTCTGGGCAACCAGTTCCAGTGCCTCACCACCCTCACAGTGAAGAATTTCTTCCTTATCTCTAATCTAAATCTACCCCGTTTCAGTTTAAAGCCATCACCTCTTGTCCTATCACTACATGCCCTTGTAAAAAGTTTATTGCTGTTATCTGTCTCATCAATTATCAAAACATTCCTTTGAAGCTTAAAAATACTGTGTATATTTTGGTGAGGGAATCAAAATTGTTGATAGCTAAGAATTTGAACTGTGTAAATAGTTAGTGCCTTAGCTGCAGCAACTATGTCTGCTGTAACATAGGGAATATCAGCTTTACGCTGCACTTTGTTTACTGAAATTTGTCCCATAACAAAATGTTTCACAGCCTTCTTGTCTGTAGGTTGTTCCTGGGCTTCCTCCAGAATTGTTGTGCAGTTTCACTCCAGAGGTTCCACTCATTGTTCTTGTTGAGAGAGGCAAGAGGTCTGCAATAGAAGAAAAACCTGCTGGTGTCACATTTTAAGAGTTTTTTTCTAGGCTTCTTATCAAGTAGCGGGTATGTGCAGAGTTCATTAAGATGTACAGAGACATAACACATTGAAAATATTATTCATGTAGGTATTTTATTAGCTGTTCCTTTTTTTCACATTGTTAACTGGATATCAGTGAGTTTTGATGGACAAGCGTACACTGATGAATGTGTGGCTAGTTCTGCGTATTAAAACTTGCCTCATCACTTTATCATCAATTTTCCACCTCGGATGCATCTACTTTAATTTTATTTTCAGATGTGTGCAACTGGCATTTAGGCATCACCTTAGGTAGAAGGAATTAGGACCTCCAGCCTTAGATACAGTCAGTGGACCACAGAAAGGCCAAGTCAGGTTTTTCGGTGCTCCAAGATGGTAGATACCAGAGCTAACACCGTTTAGATATCAAAATACTTGACCATGATACGTAAAACTTATCCACTAATAATCGAGTAATAGCAATTTGGCTGTAAGTAATTTCAAATGTGAAATTGCCCTTGCAGTCCTTTGCAACCATGGCCTGAAGGAAGAGAAAGCAAAACCAGGTTTATGTTTAACGCATTTCAATACTATAATCTCTGGTTATGATGATAACCTTGCTGGGGAAAAATTTTATTTGTCTGTAGGAGATATATCTGCTACAGAAAACAAAAATCCAACTGGCCATTTTCTATTTGAATGCATTACCTTGAAGCACAGGGTTCTGCTTTTTGTGCTCACAAGCTCAGAACAGATAGTGGTGCTTTAGAATGCCATCATAATAAATTATCATAAAGAACCAAATTTACATGAGGACATGGCCTAGTGTGAAATATTTTCCTGACACCTTTTGTATGATAAACCAATCCCACATAGTAATTTGCCCCTGAGCACCAATGTGGTATCTTCACAACCGATGACTCAAAGTTTTCTTATGGAGAAAGTGTCTTATGAAGAACAGTTGAACACAGAAGTGATTGTTCCAGAAACATGCATTCAATATCAGACCAGAATAATATTTACAAGAGTATCTTACTACACTCCAGGAGACAGCTTGTCCATTTACAAGCAGGTTCTCAGCTCCCATTGATCTCTGTAGGTGTCTGTATCTTTAAGCCCCCCAAAAACATCGCTCTCCCTTACTCTAAAATTATTTTTTCCTGTGTATCAAAATTATGTCATACACTAACAAAGAGGACAGAAGATACATGTGAAAAAGCAAATTCAAAAATAGAAGTAATATAAAAGATAGATAATGTAAAAAAAAGAACACTGTCAATGTCAATATGTTGCCAAGTTATCCACTAAAAGATTACTTTTTTTAAAAAAACATGTTCGTATCTGGAAGTTCTTTCTGTTTCAGCTTGTAATTCGTTGTGTTGCCTTCGACAAAAAAAAAACCAAAAAAATGAAATGTTAATTTCACTGTCTCTCAAATGGCAGAAGATTTGGGTAAGAGGTAACTGGTTCTTATGGGTCCTGTTAAGAATGGTTTCTTAAAGGCAAAAGAAGGAAACGTTTAGGTAGCTAAATTCTCTAGTGATGACTTAGGAGACTGTTAATTACATATCAAGTAATGTTTTGATGCTTAGAAAAATACATTAAATATTTCAGATTTTTTTAATCCAGAACTAAAATATCCTGGTTATAAAAATAAAGCCTTTTGAATTGCATGAATCCACATATTTTTTAAAATAGCTTGTTTATAGCAATATATAAATATAGGATTTATAGTGGTAGTAATATTATTGGCAACATTTTTGTTTCCTCCAAGATTCTCCCAGCATATTATAGCCCTGGGGATTATTTTAATGCTGAATTCCTGAGGAAAATGGCATCAAATATAAAACATTTCTTAGATGGAATTCTAGGATTAAATACAATCTCTCACTTTTCCCATGGCCGATCTTCTAATACAGTTTCTGCTCATCAGTAGGGGTATAAATGTATATTAAAAAACGGAAACAACTAGAAGTGAATCTTGCAAAACTCCTAGAAGAAAGGTAGCTCATGTTTTTCTACACTTATTAATGAACATTTGTGTTTGTGGTTATGTATGGGAGGGTGTGTGTGTTTTCCTCTTAGTTTATTAGTTTCTTATCTCACTGATAAAGCAAATTCTGTACCAGAGCAGGAACTGCCAGGTCTGACATTTACTGCCAAGTCAAGGGACTGTGGGTGGACATTTCATTTAGAAGACCCAGACGTCTAGATTTCTTTTAATTCATGCACACAAAATAGAGATATTTTGTGAAGGAGTGGTATGGAGGTGGGCTGAGTAGAAAGTAGTTTTTAGTGCTAGACTAAAATCATAGTTTAGAGAGGATTATTGATGTCTTAGTCAGAAAAGCTGGGCCTTTCAAAGAGTTTTTTTAATCAAGTCTAACTGAACATTATTGCAACTGCATGAATTTATACATTCATATCTGTACTAAGTAGATGAACTCAGAACTGTAGTGCATATGTATTCAAATACAGGCCTGTCTATTTTGGCCAATGTAACTGAAATCTAATTATTTATTGCTATATAACTAAAAGTAGTCATTTCTTAATATCGAATCTCAGTGCTAGTCTTCCCTGGTAAACATTGGATGAAGGAGTCCGTCAAATTGCCTATCTCTTTTTTTTTTTTTTTTTTTGTCTAGATATTCTACACTGGCAAAGTAGGACTCCAATGGTTTGTATTATTTAACTGAAAAAGTATCATTTAAGCATTGTTTCAGTGCTATTTATTATAATTAAGATGTTTCATCTGAGCTGTCAGAATAAAAGAAAAAATAAGACTAAAAAGGAAAAAATAATAGTTCTTTCAAGAAAGCCATCAATCTGAAGCCAACTTCTTAGAGCAATCAACCTACTGCATTTTTTAAAAAGCCAAAATCTTGTGCTGCTTGGGAGATAATTTTTAAAGGTTTTTTTGGAGCTTAGCAATAAAAAAAATAGGAATTCTTTCCTACAATATGCATACAGTGGTATTTCATGGTTTTATGCAAAATGAGAATTTTTTCAGAAAGATTTTTTATTTAAACTGTTTCATCAGGTTTCTGTTCCAAGCAATCACTGAGTATTTGTCTTACAGGAAAAATGCTGGTAGCCTAAATACAACCAAAACGCAACCCCAAATATTGAGTTTGTTTACATGCTTTGATCTTGTGCTAAAACAGTAAAGAACACAAGTTTTTGGCTAGGAGCTCTCTCACTGTACTTAGATTTACAAGCTCCTGCCAGCAGCAGACTTAACAAATGCTATTTTGTGCTGCAAACTCTAGGATTCTCTTATCATAAAGCTCTTTCAGCAAACTGCATTCCGCATCTCCCTGCTACTGACCTGAGAAAGCTTTCTTATCCTGTAGTATAACCCGGAGGACCCAGTTACATTACATTAAATTCTTATGTGAAGAAATGACCATACTAAGATACTTTCCGAGGAACAAAATAATGGTTGTTTTCTGAACGGTTTTATTAACGCCTAAGAGAAGTCCCTACTCAGCAAGAGTTTCAAAAAAGCATGTTTTTCAGGAGCCGTATATTGATATATATTCATATATATTTAGCCGTGTTTCTTGTGCACAGTATTTTGAATGTGTTTATACTGTATAAAGAGCTTAGGTCAAAACCCTGTGTTCAAACTATACCTTTCTCCCCATACCTTGTGCTAAATCTCTAAGTTTAAGACCAGGGGCTTTTGAAACCATCCCAGCAAGGCAGTCTCTGCTTCCTGTAGTCAAGCCCCAAACTGGAGGGGAAAGGAGAATGCTAGAGTTGTCCGTCTCTCACTTGTGGCAGTAGAGAGTGAGGGACAGCAGAGAGGCAATGCTGTTGTCACTTCTGGGATGATGCCAGAATCTTTACATGGAGGAATGAGGGAACCCTATTCACATATATGTACTTTCAGTGGGACGAGTTCAGTTCAATTGTTTCAAGTATGATTATGACCAGTAGTCATTCAACCTAGTTGCATACTTCTTTTGGAAGTTAACTTTCAGTACTTGCATGGCATAACTAAACATGTACTTGTGTATATTCTCTATTTAGCCATCAGAAAGGAAGAAATACAATGTGTACAGAAGCAGTATGGAATACCAAAGGGAAAGACACATTAGAAATTTGAGGAAATAATTTTGAAAAGGTACATTTCAATAACTATATTCTGGTACTTGAATATATGTGTATTGGAATGAAACCAAAGGGGTATTCTTGAAATCGTCTAAGAAACAGCACAGTTGATGGATCAATATGCTTGCAAATGTATTTTCATCTGTGTACACTCACAATGGGCAGGATTAATGTGCTCCATAAATTATTTTTTAATGTTCTAAAGCACTGTATATATAACAGAGAGCTATTGACACTGAGTTATTTCATACTGCTAACGTCCGCTTTGCCATTTTATTAAAAGCATCTATTATCACTCTATTTTATGTTAAGGTATAGGTGAGTGATAAAGTGAGAAATAGAGTCCTGAATTTTTTCTTTAGTTGTTCAATCTTTAAGTTTTCCTTATAAAGCAGTATTTTTTATGCTGTTGGGAAATTTAAAAATTAAGACTTTTTCTTATTTAATCTTACAAAAAAGAAAAAAATCACTCTTCAGGATGCTAAATCTGTTCATTTAAAATATGCACCTGCAGTATTATTTTTATTTCCAGATGTAGAATGAAAATTCTTGTAGACCAGGTTGTCGTGGTTTAGCGGCAGCTCAGCCCCACACAGTCACTCGCTCACTCCCCCACCGGTAGATGGGGGAGAGAATCAGAAGGGTAACGCTCGTGGGTTGGGATAAGAACAGTTTAATAATTAAAATTAAAAGAAAACAACAGTAGAAATGCAATGTAAAGGAGAACAACGAGAGGCGCAAAGCCCCGGGGGAGGGGGGAAGGGAGGGGAGAGGGGGAACGAACCGCCGGAACAAACTGCCCGCGCCGCAGCCGCGCGCCGCCCGCCGACCCGACGCCGCGCCGCCTCCGCGCTCGCGCTGCAACTGCCCCCACCTCAATATATTGGCCATGGTGTCACGTGGTATGGAATGAACCTGCCATTGGCCACTCGGGGTCAGCCGCCCCCACCATGGCCCCGCCCCTCCCAGCCCCCCCCGCCACGCGGCAGAGCGCGGGAAGCTGGAAAGGTAGCCGACCCCCACAGTGAGGAGAATTAACCCCTTCTCAGCCAAAACCAGCACACAGGTGTACATGGTTCATTCACTTATTAGTTTTCCCCAAGCCATAATACAATAAGAACAATATCAACACCAGATACTTGGTTTCTGCGCAAGAAAAAGACCTCAGGTGTCTTAAGAGTGGTTACTTCTTTCAGAAAGTATTTTATTGGTTTTTCCATAAATATATATAATTTTCAGAAGAGTGAAGTCTGCAAATTCCTAGCAAGAAGCCACAGAAAGCTTAGAATATGCTTAGAATAAAGCCCAAGCTCAAGTCTCACAAACTTTGATGAGAATTAAGAGCATGTTTAAATGCTGTCTATAACATCATGGTTATCTAAGTTCAGGTCTGACTTTGCACAAGGAGATGCAGCTTTTTTTTTATTAATGCAAGAAAAGACCACTACTTGACAGGAAACAGTTCAACCACGGAATGTCAGTTTTAAAAATTGTAATCATTATTTTCTCAGTAAAGACAACTTTTTTGTTTCAGACAAATAATTCAAACAGAATTTTGGTTGTTTCTGATTTTCTTGCATACCAGAAGGGTAAAATCTAAAAGTAAAGAGGTGAGATTTAGCAATGCAAGACCTGACTTTGTTCATCAGTGAGTATTTTAAGACACTGGTCTCCAACATCTGTATTACAGCAAATATTCAGAGCATGCCACTTTTTCTATCAGACTCATTGACTATTTCTGTGGTTGTCATCCCTTTTGTATAAAAAATCTGATTTGACATACAATGTAGGTTTGACATTTTACTTAGTGTTCACTAACACAGAGCTAAAACATCTCTATTTCCATGCCAGATTCAGTATTTCCTTTAGACAGTTTACATAATCTTAAGATCTATTTTGATGTATCATTATTTGCAATGTCATATGCAATATTCAAAGTCTATTCCCATCAGCACAGAAATATCTCCTCCCCAAGTAAATGTGAAGAAGGACTTCCTGCCATTTGTGTAAGAACACATTTGGGCACAAATGTTTTTGTGCGGGTTGAGTGGAGCAGGAATGCCTGCATCAGGAACGGCTCCAGAGTGCTGAGGTCTGTGCAGCCTATGCTGTGAAAGTCTTACAGACAGCCTTGCCAAGAGAATGTTACATCCATCCTGTCCACTCATTACAAATGGTTTTTGATAACTTCCTCCAAAACATTAATGGAAGTAGTAGGCCACAAAGAATGGTTTTCCTGCAGAAAGAACACGGTCAATTCTCTCCTTTTAAGAAAGAAGAGAAAACAGAAAACATCTGTTCTAAAGCATTATATTAATTATACAAGAGTAATCATAAACAACAGTATAAATAGTTATCAATACAGTATTCAACATCTTGTTTCCATGTCTATGTTTGAGTTAGAAGGTTGACATATTTTTTGTTCATGTTTTTGCCTTTATATAATGCTGAAGAAGAAGTCTCATAGTATGACCATGTTTTCTGTTCAGGGCAAGCTTTTTTAATCTCTGTAAACAAACTTTCAGCATTTTGATGGATCACATTCCATACAGCAGATGCAGATACACATTGGAAATTATACCTGCTAACAGTCCATGTGTGCTCGCAGGCACACATTTTGACTCTGGACTTTTGATATTGTGTATGATATTCTCATGAGCAAACTAGGTATATATCAGCTAGTTCTAGAAATTTGTTCTCAGTTATTTTCAATGGTTTGCTTTTAAAATGCAGGTGGGCAATGAGTAGGATCCATCAGGCATTTATTCTGCACTTTTTATTACTAAATAAATGAATTAATGATCTGGGTGATAGTATAAATAATGTCCTTACTATATTCTGTAAGGATGTCAAGCCAGAGGCAGGATGGTGTTGAGCATTGTAAGGAATAGGGTTAGACCTTTAAGAAAATAGAAGTGGATCTCAGAACATCCAGAAAGAATGATCAGAAGTCTTGAAAAATGTTTTCAAAGGAAAAGTGAAGAAATGGGAAAAATGCAGTTTAGCCCGGGAGGAGTTACGCCAAGTTTTCAAATATGTACTGGTGGAAGGAGGAAGGGAATAGCAGGTATTTCTGTTTTGTAGGATGGTAGAGATTTATCACAGCTTCTTAGATTAATTATCTTTGGATAACTAGGAAAAATTTTCTATGGTAGGAATCCCAGAGCACTTGAACAGTTTGCTGAGGTCAAATATGTAAATGAGGTCCCTTCAATGTTGCTTTCTATGACTGACAGATAAGCGCTATGTATGTTAAATAGTGGGCTGAAATTAAACAGAGAATTGTTCAGTTGAGCTTTTAAACACAAAAGTCAAAAGGCAATCTCCTACGTATCTTTTTGTCAGTAAGAACTGATAGAAATTCATTCATTAAATAGGTTAAAGGGCAATGAAAACGTCTGATGCCACAAAAATAAATGCATGCATTTTTCATGATTTGGATAAGAAAAAAATAATGAGGAAAACCACACATATTAAAGGTAATGAGAAATCAGGCATGTGACTTAAAAAGCAAATGGAGAAAAGGTAATGGGAAATTAGGAGTATTTCTTACAAGATCAAAAGAAAATGAAGGAAAAGAAAGTGATTTCCAAGGATGTTATATAAAGTTTATAGCCTCTTTTCATGTCTGTCTCTCAAGTTCAGTTTTCTGACATGGAAGTCCACCGCTAAGTAATGACTTTCAGGAAAATATTCATAAGAAAAACCTTATTACTTTCTGTGTTTGGTCGTGTATTACTTACAGCATCCTCAGAACTGTAACTGCATTGAAAATCTCTTCAAGTTGCTGCAACTGCAAGAGACCTGTAAGGCTTTCATTCCTCTTTCCTGTTTGTCTGCTTATCTTTTTTGTGTGTTTGTTTTGTAAATGTTAAAGAGTAGCATCATTCTCTTATAGTGTCCTCTTTTGCATCTCCAAGTGACATGGACCATATAATAACAGAAAAATGAGATCTGAATCATCCCTTCTCCACTGAAGTGTAGATGTGTGATGATCTCAGTTGCAAACTAGGTCCTAGCTTTTACCTATGTTAACAGATTTCTGTCTCAATGTTTCTCTATGGTTTTAATTTTTCAAGAATCCTAATGCCCCAAAATAGAAACTTCCTAATATATTTTAAACAGTGACTCATCAAAGGAAAATGATGTAATGTAATTCTGTGTCATGCATATATGTCACTTAGTAAGTCAAGTGTATACTGAAAAAAACATTTCCTCTGCTGTAAAGGCTTATACTTATATCTTTGCCTTTAACTGGCTACCAAAGTTTGTCTTCTCAGATGAAATGAGCTTCAGGAGCTGCTCTGAGGGCATACAGTGACAGGAAGCACAGAAATTGCAGGAATTTATTATTTGACTATTTTCAGCACTATAAAGCTCTCAGAACTGGGACTGAGAACACAGAATCTCTCTAAAACCTGGCATAGAAAAATGTAACTTATCATCAGGCTGAATCCTGAGGCCTGGTACACTGTTGGGATGTCCTCATAGAATCAGAAAACAGGTGGGAAGGGATTGCATGAGGCCTCTCATCCAGCCTCCAAAAAAGCAGTGCCAGCACTCGCTGAATTTAAACCAGACTTTGCCTGGCCAGGTCTAGAAAAGCTTCAAGGATAGAGATTTCAGAACCTCTCTGGGCAATTCATGCCAATCCTTAATTATGCTCATAGTGAATTATTTTTCACCCTGCTTTGATTAATGACCCTTTTCTCCGGCCTTCTGAACCACCTCCCTGGGGCTTCTGGGGAGCTGCTCCGTGTGCAGCCAATTTCATGGCCCTCTGGGGGCTCACTTAAGTTTATCAACAACTTTCTCATATTGGGGCCCCCACAAAGGACACAGTGCTCCAGATGTGGTCTGATGAGGGCCAGGGAAAGGCAAATGATGACCTCCTTACTGTGTGCCTTCATCACTGCCAGGACAGAGTAAGCCCACTTCTTTCAGCTTCCCTGCAGTCAGGTCCCAGTCCTTACTTTGGTGGGGGATTAGTTAATCCCATACGCAGTACTTTGCATCTGTTCTTGCTGAATTTCACAGTATTCCTGTTGGCTCATTGAAGCCTCTCTGAATGGGAGCCCTGCCCTCAAGCACATCGACAGCACGCCCCAGTTCAGTGTTGTCCACAAACTTGATGGTGCTGTGGCCAGTCTCCTGTAGTATAGAATTGTATTAGCAACAAAATGTAAAATGTAACCAGAGAATAACTATAATTAGTTTTTCTTTTGCATTTAAAAAAAATTAATAAAATTAATTGTAAAATACCATCAGTAGCACCTTTCCAGGCATATTTATTTATTTATTTATTTATTTATTTATTTATTTATTTATTTGTGCCCGCTTTGTATGCTGGGTGCTTTGTGCACCTTCTCATGGTTAAAAAAAAATTAATCTGTAAACTGCCTTTATTTTCAAAGGAAGCTATTTGAGTTTCCCCATTCTCTTACAGTAAAGTCTTTATTAGCAGTGGGGCTGTTACAACTAATGAGTTCATGCTTCAACACAATCCCATTAGAACCTCAGTAGATTAAACTGCATTTTAAAGCAAAAATAAATAAAAAAGTGTATTCAAACAAATTTAAACGTAGAAAGCACTATAATGTCTAGTCATGTTAGGTTACTGATTATTATTAGCAATGGTAATTATTAAACACTTGTGCTATTATTAAAATTGATCATGTGATAGTCATGATTAGGTGGCATTGACTAGTTTGAAATTTGAAGGCCTTGATATGTGTGTGCTATTTTTCCAGGGGCTTGGACTAAAATGAATATTAATGTACATATTAATAAAAGATAAAGCAAAACAAGAAAAATCAAATTAAACTAACCACTATGAGAAAGCTTCCTTTTGAATACCTCTGGACCTACTGTCACTGCCAGATACATAGAACCAGGTAGAAATTAAAATGAGTGAATCTGAAAATTTGTCCACTTGAAATGAAGTGTACAGTTCTCTGACACAGTAGTGAGTTCACTAGTGAATTGATACAGCAAGAAAACATTAGAAGGAGCCTTTCAGGTACTTTTTAATTATTGGATAAATGTTACACACCTCTTTCTTTAGAATAGTGTCTCAGAAGCTATAAACCAAGATTTATTTTCCTGACACTTTTGATCTTTTTCAATCAGCAAATATTGATGTAATTTTTCATACTTTTCCCAAAGAACAAGCCAAAAAACTAATGGCCTGTACACTTTCATCTTTGTCAGATGACATCAACAACAGTGATGTCAGGGTGGGTCCAGGAATAAAGGTTAACCTGCTGCTTTTGTATCTGGGTGCTTAGCAGTAGGCACCTTCACCATTATTGAAACTAGGATTCACTGCACAGAGCTTGGCTTTGAAGTACCCAGGCAGGGAAACATGCAGCTGCCCCAGCACTTCTTGGACAGTTTCTCCCTGAAGGGTGAGAAAGGTCACTACTGTGCCCTTGTGCTGCCAGCTCCCACTCATCCCCGCTAAGGCTTCACCAGAGAGGAGAAGAAAAAGTGGCATTTCTTGCAGGCTCAGCACTTTGTTGAGATAGGAAGGGATTTAAGCCACAGGTTACAGCGCATTAATAGAGGCACTCTTTGTTTTTATGAGTATAATTTTCTATGTGAATGCAAGACCATCCTTACTTTCAGTTAAACAACATTGCTCTTATTTGCTCCACTCAGTTGCATTTCCTAGGTGTTCATTCCAGGCGGCTGCTGCACAGCAGTAATGGAATATGTGGGCAGTTTTTGCATATAGGAAAAATACTACTTAACACAACAGATGGGGAGACTATTTCTCAAAATAATCCTCCCTAATGGACATTGCAGTCACAATCCTGCAGAGAGAAAGAGGAGAAAAAAATATCTTTGCAGCATCTGTGAAAGGAAATCCTGGGAAAACAAATAAATTAGGCTCTTTTAAACTCACAAATAACTGCACAAGGACCCAGAGTTATTTATACATAACAACATGTTTGCTTAGTTACTTCCTTCCATTTTGTTTATGGATCGTTTAACTGAAATTTCACGTGTTCTATCAGATCATGTTCACAACCCTGGTTCTTTTACACTGCTTCAAAGTATTGACAGAAATTTGCTTAAGCAGCTGGGAAATTCTTGGTGTCAGGATCCCAAAGGTAATGCTATCCAAGCTTAGGCCAGGTTTTTTTGCCACTTGCTTTCATTTTTCTCACTAACATAGAAAACAAAATGTTGAAATAGAAAATTCTCCTTTTTTTTTTCTTGAAATGGCATCCATATATGCAAATATTTCTCATCACTTCCATTCTCCTTTTGCCAGAGAATAAACTATTAATCTGTAAAACTTCACAGAGTTCTAGTTCTGTCCCATTTGTTTTTTAGTATAATGAAATCATATTTTCTTTATTCTAATTGTTGATCTGGGCAGTGTCTTGTATATTCCTCTGTAGTGTCTAGAGGCTAATTATAATACTCTTCTGTGTCATAACATTCATTACAGCTGCTTTCTAATATATCAGTTCTGTATTTATAAGTAGACAGTTTTCTTTCTTTTCACAGCTCTCTTTTTCAAAAGTCTTGCTATTTCCGGAATTTGCATATTCATTGTTTGATTGAGTCTATTAAACTGTATGGAAATAAACATGGATTTTCCCTGTAGCAAAATGTCACAGAACGAGCTCCAGTACTGCTAAAATAAGTTAAACTAGGGGAATGAAACAGAAAAAAAAAAAGTGTGCTGGAAATATGAATAAGAACAGATGGCCTAAGTTAGCATTTTTAGATATTATATTATATAAAGTGGTAGGAGGGAAACTAAAAAGGTAAATAGGAACCTTTTTAATAGTAGAAATGTTCTGTTGATACTCTCTTATCCAAGCTCATCTACAGTAATGAAGTAACTAGATAGCCTTAATAAATGGTAGTTATTCTCTCTGCATTGTATGGATATGAAAACTGGAAATCACGTTGCTAAATATTACCAATTTCAGCACTAAACTTGCTAATTAGTTAAATTGGAATTGCAAAGATACCTACAATAATTATGAGAATCTGATCTTTGAGGTTTTTTAATACTTTTTTATTTATTTGAAAGAACAAGATTTTACATGACCAGATCTGAACAAGTCATTTGCAAGTTAAATTCACAGTAATATCCATCAGAGACACTCTGCCACAATGTGTCTCCAAAGGAAAGAGGAGTGTCTCCAGTTTCTGGCTTGAAGCTGTCTACCACACTTCATGCTTGATTTCTCCAATATCTAACTCTGTATTTAGGAGCTCAGTTACTACCCAAAAGTTTGTAACATTGCCAAGAAACTTCCAATTGAATTCTGACAGCACTTCTTATTTTATTGTGTGAAAAGAAAACCAAAGTAGACTCACTTGCATATTTTGCGCCGTGAAAGGTTATTCAACATAGCATCTGGGACTAGACAAAAGCTGGCTTTTTTGTGTCATTATGTAAAATGGAAACCAGACAGATCCTCAGGTGATCATTAAATTGTCACTGGCATAATTTTAAAACACAGTCATACATATAAGTTTAAAGAATGTAGGTCATGTTTAAAATGTAAAGAGTAGTACCAGAGGTGCAATTGTTCTGACAATGGTCTGGGATAGTGGTTAATCATTGTACCATGCCTGAGAAAGTTGCAATCCAAAACACTGACGTATTTTGAAGTACTTAGCTTTTAGGCAATGGTTTAGGATATGCTCTTTGGAGGTATGCAATGTAGATTTGAGTTTATTTAGGCAGAAGCGGGCCTTGAACCTGTAACAGAAATTAATATTTTAAAGCTGTTTTTTCAAACAAAAAAATGCAGGCCCGCTTGATTTAAAGGAGAAATCAGCCATATCTGAAATTTTTCAAAATTATCCTTATTACATATGCTGCAAAAACATTTACCAGCCTGATTAGCTAAGATGAGACTAGGAGCAGAACAGAAAGTGTACTACTTCTGATGATGTTTAGGAAGACTAGGTACAGAACTGATCAGCATGGTCAAAACAGGTACCGGGGGTAAAAACAAAATGTCTCACTGACAGCATGGGGGCCCCATCAACGTCACACAGAAGCTGAATGACTGGTGTCAAGAATCACACATCGAAACGCAGGTGCCTACACCTAAAACAAAAGTTCCCTTTAGGTCTTTGAATCCTTTTCTGAGTCTGGACAAATATACTGAAGATATAAGTAAGAACAGAGGATGAAGAAAGGGTAAAATGAAAAAGGATTTCTAAAATATGCATTTACTTACCAATGATTGAATGTTTTAGTGAGTCCATTAAGGCCCAAAACACAACATGAGTTACATCTTTAGATGATAAAATTTGGTTAAGTCAGATGTTCTTTACTAATTTATTAGCTAAGAAACTTTTCTTACTTATTCATCTAAGACATGCTATCTCTCTATTCCTGTCTAAAGCAATTTTTAATACAAGTATTAAATATATTTCACTGAGCCAATTATTTTGGCTGCAGTGCATCTTCCCAATTAGATAAGACCTGAGCAGCTGTTCAGAATATAGCCATCAACCTCTTTATGACTGTGCCTATTTCATATGGAAAATCAGATAGTTTCATTATATTCACAGCTTTGAACAAAGTAATGCTCCCCTACATTATAAATAGCCATTTTCCTTCACCCTTTGATGTCTCTGCCATTCAAAGAATATGTCATTTTCAATATGCTAGTCAAAATGTCATAGGAATCAAAGCTCTTTTGTGAGCAACTATGGTGGGTCATGTTCATCTGTGTAATGAGAATGAATGCGTAAATTATTTATTTATGTCATTTTATGGTTGTTTTTTAAGTTATGTTTAATGTCATGTTCTTATTGTATTTCTTCAAAGAAGTATTTTCAAATAGATAATGGATCAGTAAATTATGTCATTTCTTAAGGGACCATGATTTTAAACAGTGCTGTGAATGAGGTTTATCATTGACAGATTTAGCTGCCCAAAGAAACTGTCTCTCCACTTTTAGAAGCTTTGTCTGCACCGGGAAAAAAATCAAAAAACTTTTCCACGGGATTCGCTTCCATTTACGCCAACAATATCTGTTTAAAAGCATAGGCAAACATGGATGAGAGCTTGATTCAGACAAAACATAGACAAAGGGTTTATCTAGATGAAGTATAGTTCATTGGTTCATGTACTAGATACATTAAGAGCTAAAATAAAGTACATTATAAAATAGAGCTGTGCTATACTCAGACTGCAGTCAGATCCTCACTTCAGCTGAACCTCTAGTGTTCGTAAGCTTAACACTGTAACGGCAGGATTGTTCAGATTTTCAAGCAGTTTTTCGATGTCTCTCACAGTCTCCATACTCTTTCTTATATATATTTTGTTGGCCTACTTGCCTACTCACTGACAGAGTACGGCTGGTAAGTCCAGTTTAAGAGCTATACTTTCACGTGCATTCAACAACCTCTCTAGCCTTACTGGGTTATATTCCTGCAATAAATTCTAAATGTCTTCCTAAATCTTGCTGTAAATATTCTGTTGTTTAAAGACCAGGCAAGAACCTCTAAAACATAGCCACCCTGATAAAATCAAGCACACCATTAATTTGGGGGGGAATTATGTTGCATAAGAGGCATAATAGGAAGAAAGACCTCAGGAAATGAACCTTTAAAAGCACACAACTCACTGCCTAGACTCAACCAAAGGTTTTTTTCTCTCTGCAGCTTTTTGGAAAGTTTTTTCTATACTCACCCTCACTTTCTTAGGCAATACTGTGCTCTTTAACATTGAAATATCTCTTCTTTATCCATGGTGTCCCAGAGTAGATTAAAGGAAGTGATGTTGGTTTTCCATGTGATTATTAACTTCTCTTAGCTTAGCTGAAAGATGCCTGTATCAATTCCAGAATTATGTGCACCGAATGAGTGATCAAGTTCATCAAATTGCAGATGAATCTATAAATAAATCTGTCCATAATGAATTAGTATAGGGCTTAAATGTATCTTAAATCTGACCTGATTTATTAGTCTTTGTGCAATATTTATTTTATTTTATTCTTTATATAGTTTTATAAGACTAGAAGGAGAAATATATCATAATTAAGACAAATATAAATCTTCAACTATACTTTTATGTACAGATGCTTACCTCCTAGAAGGCCACAATAATGTAAATGACTCATTTCCAGTGAGGACAATTTTATTTTGTTGCAAAATAATTCTTATTTAGGCTAGTGGTAGAAAGGAAAAACTGAAGTCAATTGATAATTTTCCCATATCAATTGAACCAACTGTAAATAACATTATCTGTTAAATATAACTGGTTTTGATAGCAATGTTCCCATAGGCTTCTTTCAGGCTCTGCTGAACCAGCAATGTATGCTAATCTTATCAGAGGGAGAGAAACTCTTGTGGAAATACAATAAGCAAGCTTCAAGGCAAGGTGAAGAGTCTTCCATTATATTACTGATCCTAGAATTAGGTCTGAGTGGAAAAAGGCCTTTAAATGGTCAGTTATCATCCATTCAGTAACTATCTAAATTGTGTTAGCTATCGTAGTTGTATCTTGCTTCTCGAGAAAAGTACTTCATTGTAATAGGCCATTGGTATCATGATACAAAAATAATATGCATGATCTTTTATAAATGTCTTATAATTTAGGAACCATATACTCTATTCTTTAATTTTAATGAAGTTTATTCCCCTTGGCTGAGTGGACATCACAAGAAAACTGGTGAAATAAAACCAGGTAAAAAGCATGCCATGAAAGTTTTCTGTACTATTTTCTGTTCCTATGTTTCTGGAAACTTTTCAAATTTTTACTGTGTCCATATACATCAAGTAGCTGCCAGTCAGGAATATCTCTAGTGCCAAATCAACCAGTTTTTTCTTTTCCTGTAGGCTTGCACTGACCCAAGAGAAATCATACAGCTGTAAATATATTAATCATGGGTTAAAGGGCTCGTAAACACAATGACAGTAAATATGCATAGCTCTGTATGTATTACTTGTTGATTAGGCTGTCTGCTATGAGCAAGAAAAGTGAGAGTAATGTACTGAGTCTGCGTATTCTTGGATATTGATTCATAACACTGCTAATGTTTTACTTCTCTAGTTGTGTTTGAATTCCTACCTTTTCGCTTATTTTCTCACTCATCTTTTATATTTTCCCTTGGTATTGATTAAGTTACATTAGAAATAGGTTCTTTTCCACTATTTGGAAAATAAGGTTCAATAATGAGAACAAGGAAGACATGGATTAACTACAAGGATTTTTCTTTTTGGTCTAGTATAATGGAGTTTAGCAAAAAGGTGATTTTTTTCCCCATGATTATTTACCGTTTTTACATGAGCGCCATTAGAAATTATGGTGCAAATGACTGATATTATGCAGGATGGTAAGAATAGAAAGTTTCTAAACATTTCAAAGTATCCTATATTAATTACAATTTCAAAAAAAAAAAGTAATATAAATAAACATGTAGATTATGTGCAATGGGAATAGAAATTGGGTACTGGAATTTTCATGACAAGTCATATGCTTCAAGAAAAAAACCAAACTATTGGAAGGAATTACAGGCATCAAAATATTTTATGAGCCAACTTTGAATATTAACATGAAACATTCACAATGAATACAAAGGAACATGTGAGTTGATATAAAACATTAATCTGTTAAATAATTTGCTTTATTTTTTTTCCTGTTCATCTATCCTACTTTCAGATTATGCTTATATTCTTTTGAAGTTGGTCACTTTTTCAATGAATGGAGAACTCCTTTGTATACAAGTTTATTAGTAAAACTGTATAAATAAGTGATGGTTTCAGTTCAGCTATCTAACAGATAAGAAAATTTGATTTAGTCCAAATGAAATCTTCATATAACCTGAATATTTCCTTTTTTAAAAAAAAAAATTATCAAACTTTTGAAGCAACAGCAAAGTCAATGAAGAATTAAAATCACAAATTGCCAAAAGCACAGGGAAGACCCTTTCTCTCTCTTCAGGGAAAAAGGAAAAAAAAAAAAAAAGAAAGAAAAAAAGGGATGTCTAAAACTGATTTATCCAGCATTGTGTAACACCTAGGTTCAGTTCCTTCTACTGCATAAGGGTATCTCAACCTACAGCACCTAAAAAAGCCTTCTAACCAGTGTGTTGTGGGGTTACATGGAGTAAAGTGCTCACTCACCATTTCCCGTGTGCTGTTATTGATTGTTGTATATTCTTTTAAACAATTAATAAACCGAGGAAGAACAGATCTGTAGTGTTGCTGACAATCTCTTTGTTTCTAATACCCAGACTGAATCAGATAAATCTAGAAAAATTAACAGAACTTGAATCTCCTACCTTCTGTGAATGTATCTGGTAAATACCAGTTTATTATATTAATCAATAGAAACAAAGATGTTCTACGTCTAGGCTTGATCCAAGACTAACAGACGAAGGAGATAATATACAAGTAGGAACTTGGGTGCTACCTCGTCTGCCACAGACTTTGTACGTCTTATTTCCCTGTCTGTAAAACAGTTAAAAACATGTTTTTCTTTATTTTTTCAAAGAATATTGTAAGACCTCAGAAGAATAACCAGTTCTTGATGTACACATGAACTGCATGTGCCAGCTCTCTTCTTAGCTGTGAGCACTGTGCAATACAGACAAATTAACTAGCAAGAATTTAAATCAGATTAGGCTTCTAAGTGCTAGAGAAATCTTAGTTAACCATTTGTGTTTTCCTCTTGTGCCTAGGATTACAGTGGCCTCTCTCTATCTCAAAATCAAGCTGGATCCTCTTAATAAAACCATGACATCATGACAGGAGTTACTGGATGCAGATTTGCCACTTATAATCAAATCACCATTTCCTCTATCAGTTTGGTAGCATTATTAAGTGACACTTACAAGTAATCTTGATGATTAAATGAGCTGTTCTTCACAACAAGCATGTAATTTTCTGTTTTCCATGAAGAATACAAATCAAGACATAATGACAGAAGTTCTGTACTTGGTGCTTCTATGCCAGGTGTATGAAAATCGGTCTGCAGTTTTACTTCCTTCTCTACCTGCTTCTTAAATGTGTCCATCACTTGTAGTATATCTTTCTTCATTATTTTATTTGATAGTCAGGAATCTTTTTGCTCCCAAAGGCAATCCTGACAATAAGTGCAAATAATTATTTTTGCTAGTAAAATGGGAAGGTGAATTCAAGTGGTCATATTGGCTTGTTTTGGAGTTGTCAACCATCATTGTGACATCAGGTGGTGTCTCAATTTTTTGAAGTTATTCTACAAGCCTCATGTGAGCAAATGGAAGCGTTATTCTTTTCACTCAGACCTCCCACTCAAATGTTATTCACACTATATCTAAATGCCATTCAATGTAAGGAAAGTCTATCTTGTTACTACTCTTGTTCAATATGATTGAAGACATTAAGAAAACATAAGCAGTATTTGATGTTATGGCACCTTTAATAAATTGTTATATGACTAATTTTCATTAAACACAAAATATATGGTCTCTTAACACTCTTAGTGATAAGTATGTGTAAGAAATGGCAGCAACTCAGTTTATGAAGGACTTTTCAAGCATGGATTTGTTTTCCTTTGATGCACAAGTGTTGAATTTTACTTTCTGCAAATAAAAGGCTTTAGCTGCTACAGTGATAGATTCTCTCTACTAATTTGAGAAGTGAGACTTAATCATGGAAGGAAACCAGAGAAGTATTTTGTTAGCAGGGAACCATATTCATAGCTTCATCTGTATACATTTTATGATCTTTGAGCACTGTATTCCTGTTTTGTAGATGTTTATTTTGTTCTTTGCTGAAAAGACTAGAATTTCTGGTATTATACAAGGAACTTCTTTCAAATTCTCGAGTCAATTTGAGAACTGATTGCTATCATATGAGGGTAACCTACCTACAAAAATGCTAGGAAGCTGTTTGTACTATATTTTTCAGAACTCTAAATCTTAAATGTTCATGCCTGTAGCAATAACATTTGCAACATTCAGAAACCTAGGTTTGTGTCTGTCATTCAGTATTTATATTAAAATAAGAGTCAGGCTTATGTGAGGTACTTCCTACTAAAAAAAAAAAAAAACAATGGAGTATGTGGAGTAACATCGTGGCCTTGTTTGCACTAGCAGGAGTTTGACTTCAGTGTCATTCGTTGCCCCTTTTCTAGGTATCTAAGATACCAGTCACAGGTTACAAGAACATTTACAAAGACAATTGTGATCATGACAGCAGTACTGACTCCCAGTATCTGCAGGTGGAGACCAAAAGCTGACAACGTATCGGATTGTGCATCCATCAGGGAAGATGAATGAAATGCTTCACTCTTGGGGGACGGTAGCGAAACTGTCAAGTGGGCAAGCAGAGGACTGGTAGTCTGTAAGTGGAGCTTTCCTAACCCAGAAGTAGAGTAGGGAGGAATTCCAGCTTTACTAGGTCAAAGACTTGCACACAAGAGAGCAATTCAGCCAGCCTAATAAAGAATTGAAGGAAAATACGTATATAATGTTATAAATACATAAAATTTTATTAATTTAAGAAAACATGTGAGGTATTCTGCTTACCAGTGAGACTTTTCCTTTTTTATCACATATTCCTAAATTATCTATTAGTCTGCACATCTTTACTCCCGTTTATACATTTCAATTACAATATGTTTGTTTTTCTGTTGCTTACTCAACCTTTGTTGCTTTTTCCCTTAAAGACAATTTTATTTTATTTTTAATAATGTATTTCAACACAAGCTTTTGGAAAACTCCAAAAATTATGGAAGGAATTTCAAAATGACAAGTGCTGTCATACTCATCAGAGAAAATTTCTATCAATTCTAAGTGCTTTATTAAGTCTACGTCTTCAGAACTGACTAGTCAATACCTAACTTCATCAGTTCTTTTAAAAATTAGAGAAATACATACATATTAAAAAATCTGTTCTGTTGGCTGGGAACATAGTATTATTGTTCAAATGTCTGCAGCAGTATGTTTCTTGATTGTTCTTTTTGTAGCTCAAGTTCAATTTTAGATTATGTTTAAAATTATCTGCTGTATTCTTGGTATCAACTGCCAAGCACATGATACTCTGGAAAGCTGAAACTGCTAAACCTCTTATGCAGATTTTTTTTTTCTAAATGTTATCCCTAATTTTAGCACTGTTAACATTGTCATCTTGCAATTATATAGGGGCATATACAGCATGACCTGCAAATAATGTATCCGCAAAGGGTTTTCCCTCCTACAGGCTTCTATTTCAAATGCTTCATGAAATCAGAAGATATGCAAAATTATTCTGAGCTACTAGCCCACCTACAACATGTCACTGTGGATTGCTGAAAAGTACTATTATAAAAATGAATTTAAGAAGGTGACGAGGATAGGAGTCATTATTGCATTTGTTGTGACGGAATTTGTAAGCTGTTCAGCTTTATGAGTCAGTTAAAAGGAAAAGAGAGAAAGAATGTAATATTTCAATCCACAGCTTCACCAAAGTAGTTTCATGAGTTGTTATGTTGCCAAGTGCCAGATGGTCAGTGACTTATCTGAGGACTTAGATAAGTTACTGAAAATCACATTAATTTGTTTCTATCAGATTTCTATTTATGAACAATTTGAGGTCTTCCTGTCTTACTATCTTTCTTCTTATGCAGTGAACGAGGAAACGAAGAGATTTGACATGTACTTGTTGCTTTGCCCTGTCCTTGGGCAGGAATTCATGGGGATAGTTTGAGCTTCTGGTGGATGGGAAGACAGAATAGGTTGAATGCACAAAGACTTTCAAGTTCTGAGTTATTAGGAGACCTCTAGCTGAGAGTAGAGATGAGCTGAGCCTGGCTGGTACAAAATTCAATAGCACATCATTCAGCAAACATTGACAAGATCAGAAGTTTGCGGTTCAGTAAGGAAAACATGCTTCTATGCAAGGCCTGTTACAGCATCCCAAACAATGGTTCAGGGGACCATGCAAAGGATGGAGGGGAAAAAAGAGGCTCTATCTGACAACTGACCTTATTTTTGCCTCTCCCCAGCTTCCCTCTTTTCTTTTTTTAATTTTCCAACTCTTGTTGTTGGAAAAGTTTTTTTTTAATTTCTAAGAAGTATAGGACCAGCACTATTAGTTGCCACAGATGCCAGAGGTCTAATACAGTAAAATAGTATGATAGTAGTAAAAGGTGACAGGAAATTTTATGTAGCTGAAAATTGAAGCCCTGAAGTAGGGATAAACTTTTCAGAACTGAGCACAGCTATGGAAGGAATTGGCAAAACTCATTAACTTTGATTGCTTCCGAGTTTACTCCTGAGTACTTTCTTAAAAATCCCACTCTCTAATAAAAAACATTAGTGAGGTTTTCTAGCTGAGATTTCAGATCTTTGAAATCTTTAACAAGGAGTTCTGAAATTTTCACAATGCTCTGAAACATATCCAGTGCACAGAAGTTGGAATTCCATCATATCCTATATAGCTGTTCTTGCTCTCAGTGATGCCCTTGTTGCCTGAGTACTTGCCCAGCTGTACTGCACTCAGACGATCTTCAATCTTGCTTGAACTTTGGAGGTGATGTACAAGGAAGACAAATGTAGAATCAGGTAATTAATTACTCTGTTCTTTAAATTGCAGGTAATTCTCTTAACTGTATGTTCTTTGATACCACTAGGTAAATGATACTTCTTTTTCTCATTAAGAGAAAGAAGAGGGAAAAATATTAAAATACTAAAACGATATCATTAGGATAAAACAAAAAAAATTACAACTAACAAAATGAGAAGGGAGGCTGAATAGCCAAGAGGTAAGGCACATGAATGAAGAAGGTGAGCCTGACTGATTTACAGCCAGTATTTAGGGTTGAGGAGGATGGGAAATTAGAAATAGACCCTATTTTTATTTCATTGCATAATAACCTCAATGAACAAAGTGATACACTGGAAGTTACTTAGGAAATCTAAGTACCTGAGACACTTAAAGTTCCTAAAGCTTAGTAAAATCTTTTCAGTTCATGATACCTCCCTGTTAAGGCAGAACCTGGCTTTTGTTATGCTCTTTCACTGCTTTGGACTTGGAATTAAGATTTTACTTTAGATCCCAGGTACTAACAGAACATGAAAAAAAAAAAACTGGGAAAGTAACTACCTGTAACATTCACCGGGGCTCCAATACTCTAATAAATTCTATGTGCAGATGGGATATACTGGCTATAACAAGTGTGCTGGTTTTGGCTGAGAAGGGGTTAATTCTCCTCACCGTGGGGGGTCGGGGACCTTTCCAGCTTCCCGCACTCTGCCGCGTGGTGGGGGGGGGGCTGGGAGGGGTGGGGCCATGGCGGGGGCGGCTGACCCCGGCTGGCCAATGGCAGGTTCATTCCATACCACGTGACACCATGACCAGTATATTGAGGGGGGGCAGTGGCAGCTCGGGAGTGGCACGGCATCGGGTCGGCGGGCGGCTGCATCGTGTGCCATTTGTTTTGGTGGTTCATCCCCCTTCCCCGGGGTTTTGCGCTGCTCGTTGTTCTCCTTTACATTGCATTTCTGTTGTTGTTTCTTTTAATTTTAATTATTAAACTTATCCCAACCCACGAGCGTTACCCTTCTGATTCTCTCCCCCATCTACCGGTGGGGGAGTGAGCGAGCGGCTGTGTGGGGTTGAGCTGCCGGCTAAACCACGACACACAGCAAAAAACAGGACATTTTTGATCTTAGCTCCATATTCACGAAGATACTACCATCTAATAGTCTATTCATCTGCCGAAATCAATAGGAGCTAGGCAACAGATTAATACTGGATATTTGGGGCCGGTGTCTTGCCTTCAGTCACCAGGAAGTCAACAGCAGAGAATGTAATTGAAATCAGGCTCCTCAAGGCATAAACTAATAACCTGACTTTTGGCCTTTTTCTCTGACATCTAAACAGCAAAACTGGAGTGAAGCAGTCTTAGCATGTGAGAAAGATGCTATTTATTACTAGTGGGAACATACACAACCTCTAAATCTTTATAGTATTCATGTCTGGTGGTTTTATGTTAGGGCATGTTGCTTAGTTCAGTGTGGTTGTCACTCCCTGGTTGTTGGGCTTGCACATATGGCAGTAAGTGCAAGAAAACGACTTATGCTCTAGAAAATTAAATCCTGTGCTTATCACAATAGAGTACTGAATGAAAAATTGAATAGTTGAATTAAATGAACCCTGCTGCATGTCTCATATCTTAGCAAAAAATACCAAAAAACCCCCAAACAAAAAAAAAACACCAAGTAACCAGAAGGATCCCACGATCTTCACTCTAGTAGAAAGAGACATGAGGACAAAATGTGCTGGCTTTAAAACTAATTGTTCCAAGGGCAGGGGGCATAAATGGAAACTGTGGTGTTCCATAGCAATATCACAAAACACATGACAGTATTGTTCCCAAGGGTAACAAGGATATACCATTCATTAGATATGTGATTAATGGGAAACATTGATAATACTGATGACTCTTTTGTATGAAAGGAAAAAAATAAAATAGAGTTATCCCAATGAAGAGAGAAAAATAAGTTTAAAAAATCATCTTAGAATGATGTATTAATCTACTACTCTGTTGAATTTGTATTCTAGTACTGGTCTCAGTAAAGCACTGTGTTCCAGTTTGGGGTATTTAGTGTGATATTTAATTTAAAGCTGTGATTGACTTCTGGAAAATCTAACAAGCATTTAGTTTAATTTATTAACATCTAAAGATGCAGTATTCATCATCAGTGATTTTAATTAATGTTCCCCTTCAGCAATGATATACAACAGTTAGGTGACCTTGACGAAAGAACATTCCACTCTATTAAATAATAGACATCCAAAAGATTATTTTGATTTCTGCATCTGCCTGATTCATTCATTCCATTGGCAAAACTTTTTCTTGGTAGAATAAAGCCATGCGTGCAATGAGACAATTCTTTGAATTGTAATCCATTTTTCTTTAACTTTTAAATTGAAGTTTAGCTTCCTTTGGGGGGGATTATTGTTAGATATTAAAGGTCACTTCCTGAAGAATTGTTTTTGTCCAGTGACTGCTTGCACTTTGGAATTTTTCTTGTCTTTTCCATATAATTCTTATAATATAGTGACCAAAAGTTACAAGTATCAATAACTAAATAGTACGTATTTATAAGACAACTTGCATAAGTGCTCCTCTAGGATACTTTGGATTAAATTATTTACTGAACTTAAGCAGAAGACTTGTGGGAAAAAAATACTTTTATCTGCCACTTAGCATGGAAATGGTCCAAAGGTAGGAAAAGGTTCAATAAGGCTGAGAAACATTCAAGAAATGTATTTTTATGGTTAAGGATGTGATTTAAGAAATAATGTTTAATAATAAAGAAATTCAAGAAGGGATAAATAATTGAGTATTACAGGAAGAAAATATTTTGTCCTGAAAATTTATTCTTTAAAGTCTACAATTTCAATTCATGGTGAGTTCCTGTCATGAACAGTATGGGACAAATTCATTGTTTATTTATTATTGCTATGCTAGTCACATGGAAAAGACATGGACACAAATACACTGGGCATAACTTCCTTCTTAGAGTGGATTCTCTTCTGCATCTGAGTCAATTGAAAGGCTTGTAATAAAAATACCACGAATGAGAACAGCACTGGATCCACTGTGCTGAAAATAAATTTTCAAGCCTTCCACTTTTGAATTGCCCCTCACCTGCTGAAATAAAATTTATTGAACATTCTATGCCAAGGCAAGTTTGAATATTTGCTCTTTGTTATATCAGGATTTGCCCTTACCACATTTCCCAGGAAGCCATTTCTTAATTCACTTCAGAAAGACATAGATTTTACTCTATTTACAGTTGTTATTTATTTACTTATTTGGTGCTAATGTGTAAACAGTAAAGAAACATCAGTGGTGGTATTCACTGAATATCAGAATGAACTCTATCCTCAGATTGCTCTTTATGTTCTCTCACCAGTGGAAAGTTTAACTACTTCTTACATTAGCTCTGAAAGTTTCCAGCCATAGTCCATGAGGCTGCTGATGTCAACAAAGTTAATAGCAGCCATTTCATCTTATTTTCTCTTAAAACAGAGATGACAAAGATTTTTAGTTCAGCAGTGGATAATACAGCCTTTCTCCACATGTGTTTTACCCTGAAAAATTACTGCAAGCCAAACGTTGAAGCGCTATAAGCAAAGAAAACTATGGTGAAACCAGTAGAGTTCTTTTTTACACATTTAAGGCTATCTTGAATTTGACCAGCTGAAACTCTTTTTATTCTCTAGCATGTAGATTTGAATAAAGAAGAAGAAAAGTAAGGGTAGCTCTTTAAACAAACCATCATTAGAGGGGATAGAGATATTCAGATTCAAAACATGGAGATGTTGTATAGAATTCACCAAAAGGAAGAGCAGATAAATTGACACCTTTTCACTAATACTGTAACTACTGCTTTCCTTTCAACGTCTCATGAATTGAATTTGCTCAGGTCACAGAGTATCTACTCCTTCTTGTTGAATTATAAGGTCAGTATGAAATAAATATGAGCTTTTCTTTTGTTTCTAAGGTCTTGAAAAGGACCTTACATTAGTACCACTTGTTTGCAGTTAGCTACACTAACTGGGTCCTTCAGTTTACTGCTAACTTAATTGACGATGCAGCAGGTGGGGGAAAGAACTTTGGAAAGTGCACTAAATATATATATATATGTGTTCAGACTCCCAAATACCTTTGAAATCCAGTCTGTGATCATTTGCAATAGAACTAACTTCTGTAGAGCTCTGGTTTATAGAAATACTTGTGGAAAACAGAGGCTGACCTCTAAGTAGTAGTGTCTAATCAGAAGATCATGTCTGCAGCTGGTTGACTGTTTCCTCAGTGAAGGGGAGCGTGTGCTCAGGTGTGAACTAAATCATCACAGTCTATAAAAGACTGGTACCAGAACAAACTCATGAATAAATGGATGTCTGGGTTTAGCTGCCAAGAGAAGAGAGATAAGTGCTGTGAATGCAGTGTGGGGCTTTGGGGAACTTTGCTAGAGGCTGTTAAAAGGATGCCAGTGTTCAAAGGTCAGTTGTCATTCGATGTTTGTTAGTAATAGCATATCGGGAAAACTATAGGAGCCTACAGTAAAAAGTTTTTTGTTGACATGTTTTACTTATATTGTGTTATTTTTTTTTAGTTAGCTCACAGGTCTATTCTTTCCCTTCATACAGAGGGCAGCTAATGCTTCTGATCCGGACTGGCTTATTTAGAGTGATGTATTACACTTCACTGGTTTCTTAAAAATCTGTCTTTAATTTGCTTTCTAAAGATAATTACCTAGTTTATTATGACTTAATGAAAGAAGGTTCAGTGGTAGCATATCTCTGAAAAAAAACTGGCAGCAGAGTTAGTTTCTTTGGCAATTGTTTGCAAAGTTTGGTATTTGTAGCTTTTTAAACTGATACAGTGTTACAGAGAAACTAGTACAGTGTGAGCAAATAACACTTTTCTATGGACCTGTGGCTACACAGGGCTACTTAGTTAAGCAGTAGCCAGTCTGTTGAACAGAAGTGGTCATTATCATAGCAGTAGGTTTGCATGTTAAAAAGCCTGATTACACAGGCATTCAGAAGACACACAGGCATTGTATTTCAGGGATCAGCTGAAAAACCTTATACTGGTGGATGGAACCAATTACCTCTGTTTCATGAGAAGTTTGATTGTAGTTTTTACAAACAGATATTATGTCAGCTTCTTCTCTCTAGCCTTTGTGGCAAAAGTGGTTTTTGGGAAAAATATAAATAGTATGCAGACTGTAGTTAAAAAGCAAAACTGTAGTTTCAAAAATGAAACTGTATGATCCATGTTAAATAATGGCAAAATCGTTTCCTTGAAGCTACTATTACAGGAAAAAAAAAAGTCTGATTAAATTAATAGAAGTCATAAGTGCATTCTCACATTTTAAAAATTAAACAACTTCATTACATAATTTCAGAGGTAATTCTGTGCTTATCTTGGTTTATGTATTGTGTATTTTTTGTGGTGAAATCTAATCTGATATGATAGCTAAAACAGCTTTTTTTTCACTACTGAAGATCATGAAAAATCTTCCCAAATATTCTCTTTCAAATATCTCTAATCTCTTTTAGTTTTCTCAACTGTGTCTAATCTACTATGAATTCACTTACTCCTCAGATTTCATATGGAAGCACTCAGAGTATATCTGAATGCTTAGTGTTCCTTGCTCTTATGAGATGAAGCCCAAATGAAGGCTGTTCTCCTGATCCATAGCAAGCAAGTGGAATTGTTTAGACCTCCTAAGAAGTCTCACTCTATTGTTTGTTAAACTTACAGTAGTAGTAGTTAAAACATTGCTCATTGTGATCAGTAATTTACGTGTTGACAAAATTTTAAAAGACCAAACAAAAATGGTGCAATGACTGAATGTAGTTATGCTAGGGTGTCAGGCCATGGCTCTTATGTGCAATCAAGCAGTAGAAAATCTGACTTGCTGCGGTGGGTTGACCTTGGCCAGAAACTGTGTCCACCCAACTGCTCACTTTTTCCTCCTCACCAACTGGATGGGGTGAAACAGGATGGAAAAGTTTGTAAGTCAGGATAAAGATGGAGAGACTGCTTCCATGTTACTGTCATGGGCAAAGCAGACTCAACCTGGGGAAAATTTATTGCTCATTAAAATAGATTTAGGTAGTGAGAAAGGTAAAAAGCTTCCACTTCTAGCCACAGCTCTGGCAGCTGCAGCACCCCTGGAGCTCTGCAGACTGGCTCTGCAGTGTCCCGCAGGGCTCTGCTGGAGCCCAATGGAACTGGCCTGGCCTCCTCATGGAGGGCACCCCTCCTGCCAAACCTTTGACATCTACACCCAGTACACCTGTATTTTAAAATAATGCAGATAAGCTTGAGACAAGAATATTAGACAGCCATTTCTGACTGGGGAATAGGGTAAGTGGCTCTCAATACCTAAATTCAGGATACATTTGTTATATCAAGTCCTTTGCTTAGCAAGGAATACCAGGCGATCAGCAACGGCTAACAACTCCCTCTGTAATGCTTTTTAGACTTATCTTTAAGCTTATGATTATAAATCTTAAAAAAGTAAAATATCCAAGTTTTATCATTAATATAGTAAATCAAAGAATGCTTAAAAATAAAAATGCTCTTGGAGAATTCTGTAGCTTCTGGTTTGAAAACAATGGCCAAATGTATTTGCTGAAGGGATGGGAAATGGGACAATACCTTGCATACCGATGCAAATTAGACTTGTGATATTACTTCAAGGATTCAGCAGCACAATCTAATAAAAAATAAAGGAAACTTTACCTGAGTTTCATAAGTGATTGATTTACCGTGGTTTGGTTGAGGTACATTATGATCTGACCATAAGAATAGTGACTTGTAGTTTTATCAACCTTACCATTCTTGTAAAATGTATTCTATTATAAATCCATTTTCCTCTACTGAAAAAAACACTACAGGAAAAAACCCTAGATGTACTGTTGCTTTAGGAATCACTTGAACATTAATATCTGTACACAAACTGCCTAGCACAAGCATTGTTTCTGTTATACTGACTGCCCTGAAGATATCCAAATGCATGAATGTTGAAGTAACTCAGTAATTTTGCTGTCACTTTTGATGTAAACACCATGGGCAACACTTGCATTTAAATCAACACGCTTCCTGTTCCCATTCCTATTTTTGCACTCACTTTCAAGTAAAGCTTAAAGTAGGTGTCTTGCCAAGGTGTGTTCAATGGTCTAACCTTTTCATTGCAACAAGCTTTTACGTAGGATGTTTGAAGGAAATGTATGTGATTGCATTGAAATGTATGAAACAGCACTAGAAGAAATGCTGAGCTGCATTACTGTTATGTATTTCCTGGAAGAGTGGTTGGCTGTGGAAGTGTGGGATTAAGATCACCAAGTTCACGTTTAGCTCCAACTTAAACTCATTGGTTAGCTTTAATAACACAACAAACTACTACTAGTTTAGTTTAGTCATCGGTACAGTGGACATGATAGGACCCATCTGAGGCCTCGTGCAAAAAAATTTAAATCTTTAAAATTGTTATAAGGCTGTACAGCGGCAGCATTACCCAGCAATGATACAATCATTGAATGTAATGGAAATTCTGTATCCCAGTGGTTTGCCAAGTGCTCTGTGCAAGCCAGAAGGAAGAAATTTCAAAATTTAATAATGTATCTATTGGAATGCCATTTGAAAACAATTGCAACAGGAATATTCAAATGAAAAACAGTTTTAGGAATATTTGATTAATTTTAGGCCTTTTTAATTAGAATTAAATTAGAAATAAGACAATTACATGAATGCATAATCTGTTTTTAAATCATTTCTGAAAAACACATACCTTCTCTATCAGAACTTAATAGCTGGAAAACTAAAAATAATTTGCTCTACAGCACAAACTGATCGTCTTTTTAAGAAAATCTGAGAAAAAGATAGAAAACTAAGAAAATTTTCCTTTTGATTAATAGATGAGGTTTGAAATTTGTAAATGATATCCCTATATGTAGGTTTGGAAACAGTAAATATTGAAAACTTGGATGCCAGATATGTTTTAACCATGATTGTCTTAAATGCGTAGAGCTGTGCCTGTTTTCCTTTTTGACTACTTTCTGCTCATGGTTGTGCTGTAACTCTGCTTTCTTTCTCTGGATGCATATAGTCATTACTGGACTCTGCATAAGATTTTTATAAGAGACCAACCCATTTTCTGTCACGCTGTTTTAAATCTAGTGTGTGTATGAGCTGGCCAGTATCATTTTCTAAAACTTTACATGTTGCCACCAGGGTCAAGTTTAGGATGAGGGAAATGCTGAGTAGTATAGCCAGAGCCAGACAATTCATACTGATCTATCACTTGTGCCTAGAGATCATAGTGGTGAAGAAGCAGCCCTTCAGCTGAATCCAATTTGATCCCATTCATCTCCATTAGATTTGTAAAGGATTATGTCCAGCTGCCAGAACAGTTAACACTGTTTTTACAAAAAACATCTGAATGTCTGAAGAGGCCTACATTTTCCAAGACTGAGTTCAGTATTTTGAGATCTAATTCAAATAGGCTACCTCTAAGATTATAACAAATGGGACTTCCAAGAGATTTCAAGTCTTTATATGGTTTTAGATACATGTATCTAAGACTTTCCAGATTTTTGCTATAATGGGATTCAATTGTTCATGAACTTTTCTTGGAGTAATACTGTTTTCGCTTTTATTTTACGTTAACCTGGCAATTGAATTTACCATGTTTTTAATAGCAAAAAACCTCTAAAGATGTCAAAATATTTTTCAGAGTATCAAGTGTTCAGACATTAATGGAACTCAGTTCTTCAGTTCTCATTTATTTTGACTAATCATCTCTTTCAACTAATGTCATTTTGGCCTTCTGGAATCTGCCACTGAATTAATGAACGAAAGTTTGTCAGGGATACGTTGGATCTACAGCATTAAAAATATTCTGGAAACCTTTCTATGAAATACTAAGTCATACAGGATGGTTTTGCTGGGGTTTTTTAGGAATGTGAAATCACAAAATAGGAGTATGTGTTAAGACCCTCTGTGAATATTAATTTGGATGAACAGATTTGTTGGGATTTGGGTGTTTTCTGGTTGGTTGGTTTTTTTAAGCCTGGTCTACTACTGCAAGCCCTTGCCATTTCATTTGCAATGAAAGTCCCCTGGGCAATGTCCCTTCTCTTGCACTTGAAGACAAGCACTCAATAGAATTATCAGATAGTTATTTCTTATAAAATATTATAAATGTTTAGGTTTAATAAAATGTTTTGAAATAATTAGTTTTAAGGTTTCTGTGTATTTATTGTGAGCAAGTCTCCTCATCTTGTATAGGTGTAAGTAACTCATATGTATGTCTACTAGAATAAATTGTGATACTGCCAATGTACACACAGGGACTGATGATATATTTTGCATCACTGTTTTCTATAAAACAGCATAAAATATTTGATATAACAAAAGAACTTAAAGTCAAAACCTTTGATTAGATTTTTGCAGAAATTAGATGACCTGGCTTGAAATAAGTGTCATTCAGTATTATAATTAAGAAGGGAGTAGAAAAATGAAGCTGGTTGGTAGGAAGCAACTTGTGTAGTATCAGCATAAATAAGCATCTTTACTCTCCTGGCATCCTGGTATAAGAATATGACAGAGAAAAATATTTTTTATTTACTTCTGGTTCCTTGTAATAAAAATTTATCGTGCTATTTTTCAGTCATCTTCTCCTGACTTTGTCTGCTGTCACTCATTTTCTTAGCATCTCTTTTCATATTTCCCCAAACTTTTGTTATTTTACTTTTCTAGCTTCATGCCATATTTCTGAAGGTTCTTATTTGCAAGCACAAACATTTCAACCCACCTCTAGAATGACAGTGAGACATGATTCCACCTGCTCAATGTAAAATCATGACATGTTTTTCTGACTTTTACTCACGGTTGAATCCATCTCCTCTGTAGGCAAAATCATACATGTTTTCCCTTTTGCTGTCTCCTTTCTCAAAGACTACAGCTCTTTCATTTGTCTCCTGTGCATTACTTTTTTACTCAGACTTATATCTAGGACTTCATATTTAGGTTATCACAATGATATAATAATCAAAGATGTGTAAGATAGGCTTTTCTTATCTATGCAATCAGTAAGGCTTTTCTCCACTCTTCCTCTAGCAGCTGGTTGCTGTAATCTGCTTTTTCTTTGGCTTAAAATACTTTGAGTTATCCAGAACACTGCTGTAAAAAGTTGCTTGCCTCACAAATTGCTTTCATTACCTTGTAACTTCTTGATCTGCTGCTTCTTCCTCTTTTCACCAAATATAAGATGCTTGTCTCTATTTTCACTTTGCAGTCATCCTTTCCATAATCTGTCAGTCAGAACCAAGAGATCAGTCATCACATCCTGCACTGTGATGTCAGCCTTTAATCTACAGATTTGAACAAATGCACTATTAAATGGCTATCATTGTCTCTGGGAGGTAATTTTTCAGCAATAAATATCATTATTTGAATACAAAACACTGACATCTTTCTACTGTCCTGGTATTCCTGGTATTTTGTTGAGTGTGATGTTATTTGCATAATTAGTTCTTCAGGCAGACCACTTTGATTTCTCACACTTCTATCTAACCTCATATTTTCATATTTGCATGATTGTTCAAATTCTTACATACTTGAAGATGGATTAATCTATCAAATGTTCATTTTTAAATTTTACCAAATCAATTCTGAGGTATGAAAGCTATTGAAGAGAGAAATTTTCTTCACAAAATAGTTACCAAGAACACAAGAGTGGTTTCCTAAAATGCTGTGACTACTGATGAGCAGCTTGCAGGGTAATATTATCCCACTCTTATCTTGTCTTCAAACATTTCAGACTCAAAACCGATGAAATATGAAGTACCATTATGTAAAGTTATTTTGAATTAAGTTTTAAAACATCATCTGTAACTGTCTTCACCTCTGCTCTTCGAGAGTCATTGAATTGTCCTAATGTTTCCAGTAAGTTGCTAAACTGTTTTCTTATAAGCCTCTGTGGAGGCTCTCAATATACTATGGTTTATCATTCTCTGTCAAAAGCTTTAATTGTCAAGAAGCAGCAGTGTATCATTGTCCTCGTCATCTTGGAGGATTTTTGATAAATCGGAACATTGTAATTATTCTAATGCTACTATGGCTAGCCCTTTTACTTCCATAGCACTTGATGTTTGACAATGGCACTACATACACTATATATAAATCTAATTAGAGAAGAGCCCTGGTTACAGAAATGACTGGGCTGTTCTTTTAAGTTGTCTCTCAAGATATGATCTCTCATTAGACTTGTCCATGTGAAACACTTATTTAATATAAATGTTAGCCCTGAAAAAAATCAAGCATAAAATTACCCTGGATTTTAAAGGAATAGTACTGAGTCAAGGAGAAAAATAGCACCTAGGCAATTCCCATTCTTCATAACTTTTCATGCAAGAAATGATGTTAAGATTACTGTATTGCATGAATAATTTATGTCTAGCCAATGTATTTAGAGTATTTAAAATGAATGGGACATCTGAAAGTACATAATGTTATTTATATCACTAGACAACAAACTTATGTTAAAATTTCATTTAAAACTTGCTGTGAACCAACAAGAGGAAATTAATTCAGTAGGGGGGTTAGAATTTAACTAATTCTTTATTTGTCCTTGCTAGGATAATAACTGAAGCCCTTTAAAAAGGATTTAGTTTTATTGTTTTTAAAACTTTTCATATGTGTTCTGCAGGATTGTTTAGAGATCAGATAAAATATGAACATTCTTGCCTCTTTAAATTATATCTTCAGTATTGAGGACTTCATTTTTAGAATTTCCTTGCTGGAAAATGTTACTTCTGCTTTAGTCTGTAGAAGAAGGAGAAATGCAATCAAAATGCCTGTAAAAAAACCTATAGATATATTAGAAGAACACCCACAATTTATTCACCATGTACCCATACATCTATCAGGAAAAAAAGAACAACATAATCAGAGACTGGGATTGACAAAATTTTGCCCTCCATCGCATTTCTTTTTGGATTAAATCATTGAAATTTGTGAAATCCTCGGAGGTTTAGTAAAATACATTGGATGGCAGGAGCTGAAGAGGGTGAAAAGCACTGAGAGATACTTGATCTAATTTTTCCTCCTCCATCTTAGCCTGTAGAAATTTCCCAGGAACAATATTTAAGGCATCATTTGAGGTAGTGTGGAAGGGCTGTTGGCAAGAATAAGACATAGACCTTCCTGCACTGCACACAGAGAAGGATTTCAAAGTCCCAACATGGTATTGCACAATGTGTAAGCCAATAATATCTAAGAAGAAATTGTCTAGATCATGTGGCCATTCAAAAGTTGTCAGTTCTTTCTTTATCAAATTATACCTTTGCAATTAGGGAAAAGTAAGAATACTATTAGAAATGTTTCCTCTAGAATCACAGGAAAGTTGTGTGAATGAATCAGATGTTAGTTATGAAAGCACACACAGTGCCGGATTTTGCACCTGGGGCATGGCAACCCTGGATGTACATATCGACTGGGGAGCGAGAGGCTGCAGAGCAGCTCCGCAGGGAGGGACCTGGGGGTTCTGGTCAACGGCAAGTTGAACATGAGCCACCAGCGTGCCCTGGCAGCCAAGAGGGCCAACCGTGCCCTGGCGTGCATCAAGCGCTGCATTGTAGCCGGTGGAGGGAGGGGATTGTCCTGCTCTGCTCCGCGCTGGTGCGGCCTCACCTCAAGTGCTGTGTGCAGGTTTGGGTGCCACAGTGTATTAAGGATATAAAGCTACTAGAGAGTGTCCAGAGAAGGGACACAGAGTTGGTGAAGGGTTTAGAGGAGAAACCATGCGAGGAGCAGCTAAAGTCACTTGGTTTGTTCAGCCTGGAGAAGAGGAGACTGAGGGCAGACTTCATCACGGTCTGCAGCTTCCTCACAGGGGGAGGAGAAGGGGCAGGCGCTGATCTTTTCCCTCTGGTGACCAATGACAGGACCCAAAGGAATGGCAGAAAGACGTGCCAGGGGAGGGTTAGGTTGGATATTAGGAAGAGGTTCTTCACCCAGAGGGTGGTGGAGCCCTGGAACAGGCTCCCCAGGGTGGTATCATGGCACCAAGCCTAATGCTGTTCAAGAACAACTTGGACAACACCCTCAGAGACGTGGTGTGAATTTGGGGTTGTCCTGTGCAGGGACAGGAGTTGGACTTGATCCTTGTGGGTCCCTTCCAACTCAGGGCATTCTATGATAGTTCTATGATTAAGGCTACTGCACTGCTAGATCAAATTTCACCTGCAATTTTCCCCACTTATTCATCATTCTGCTAATCTAGCTCAGGATGAAGGTTCTCCCTTCACATCATAAATACTGAAACATAGATCTGAGGCTAAAATTAAAGTACCTATTGACATGAGGGGTGGGGGGGAGAAACCTAGGAACTTATGTATAAAAGCTTCCAGCACTGAAAAATATTTTTTAACACTACTCTTCCTTATTATTGATCCTTATTTTGACTACCTTAAAATGTAAGCTTCTTCAAATGAGAAACTTTGAAAGCTCAAGCACTAGCTGAGATGTCACCTTATTAGACATTTTCATCAGAATGGACAGGTCTATGATACACTGTATCCTATTTTTCTCCAAACAGTACAGTAAATCTTACTTTACTGAAAGAGCTAATGGTGTGTGACTGTCAAGTGGAGTTTGCATTAAAAGAATCACCATGGAGGTGTGCCATTGAACATAACTACTCCCAAAGTGGAACTATTTATGAAAATTATTTTGAAAACATTAAATCAAATTTATCTTCTGCTGCATCTAAAACTTTTGTAGTTTGGGCTCAAAAGGAGGATTACGCTCCCTTCCTTAGGGAATTTAAGTCATTCTGTAGCAATAAAGTGTGTGCTTTGGCATTTACATGTCTCAGTTGACTGTTAAAGGAATTAGGCTTCTAGCTTTTGTCCTTTGATTTACATAAGTTATCCATCCAAAGTACCTTGCAGTAGGTGCTCAAAGCTTAATATTTTGGGGGGTTTTCCTTCTTTGTGAAATGACAGATTTTGTCAGTCAAATAAGTAGAAGATACACGGGGTAGCAGTACCCATTACTTAATTTAAGTCTACTGATGTCAGTAGTACTGAAATCATCTGTTCTGGTACTGAATGTTGTCTTGTCACCACATTCACTCTGTAGTGATCCCCTGTGTTATGCTTAGTGTGTGCAGGAATTAGTCTTTGCACTTATGTTCCAGTGCTTTGTTTGGTAAGAGTTGGATTAATTCCATTTCACCTCTCAGAACCACCTTTATATTGTTGTCCATTAAACTTTGTGAATTAATGCCATCAAGGAATATGACAGTTAGAACAGGTACCAGAAATGACCATGCAATGCCATAGTATTTGTTGCAATGCCAGGACGCGTCATGACTTTTCAGTGAAGATACATTTTCACCGTGGTCACATGTGGCTCATGAGTGACTTGCCTATATTTCATAATTTAGCATTTTTGTGTGTTCCCAGTGTGTGTATATATATATATATATATATGATGATGCTTTAAGGCTGGTATGTTGTGGGAATGTTTGAAGGTGTGCATATGCCCTGAAACACAGAGATATTAGCAGTACTATTTGTTATAGGGGTTTTGCTTTTTACTGGTCAAACTATTATCTGTGGGTAATATTAATGGCAGCTGTATGGTTTAAGTCAAGCTTCTTGAAACGTGTTCACTTGAACATTTAAAGCTGAGTATGTTCCTTTCTACTGGGTAATGATTAGTTAGAATGTTACTAGGTAAACCAGAGAGCCGTCTAGGCCAAATACTGCAAGAGCTCCTCCTAATGGAGTGAACAGAAAGAGAAAAGAAAAGAAAAAAAAAAAAAAAAAAAAAAAACAAACCAAAAAGTTGGAAAAGAGGTACAGGGAAATTTCCCTGCATTTGTTGTTCTGTGTTTCCTTATTTGAATGATGTCACCATATTACTGAAAAACTTTGGGACGTATTTATCTGCATGAACTTTAGAATGTTGCAGAGACAAGTTGAATTTCTTCTGCAAATAATTTTACAGAGTGAGAACCATACTTGGATACCCAGAAAAAAGTATTCTAATGCTCTTCAGGTGTTTGTTAAAGCTGATGCAATTTTCCTTTGAGTGGGTGTCTCGGGGGAAAGACTGAGTGACATACTAAGCTGATCACAAATGTATCTTCTTTCTGACTACATTACTATGCAGTAACTTAGGCACAAAACTACTCTTTTTTGCAAAGTCAAATCTGTATGCAGTGAGTATTTACACCGTGAAAAGATGGCTGGGCTGAATTCAGTATTTGACTTACAATGAAGTCCTACAGATTCCAGTCCTGTAGATCCCAGTCCTATTTCACCTCTTCAGCTGAATGCATGCCTGTACTCACTGGTCTGGGTAAGGATGACAAAACAGAATCTTAATCTAAGCTGACAAAATGTTCTCAACAAACAGATGAACGTGTTTTAATTCAAGCTGTCACCAATAAAAGAATGGGTTGGCTGGGTACAGCAGCCTGTAGCATGTTGATAGGGAGAGACTGTTAGGCTTTTATTCTATTTCTTTGGTTTCTTTCTTTTTAATATAGAGGAGTCATCTTTAAACAGCTTGTTAAAATAGTTATTGTAATCTAATGAAATATCATTAATTTATTTCTACAAGCTGTAACTAAAGACTTTCATATTTTGTACAAAAGTATGGAAAGTTTTAGATCCATTTGAATCACTGGAACGACACTTGGCAAAGAAACAGATGGCAGTTATGGCAAAAGCAGTTTTCTATCACAATGTTACTGCTGGGCACTTCAGTCACAGGTGTAAATAAAAGCTCCCTGGGGACTGCTGTTTCACATCCAGCTGTGCTAATCTCTGAGGGGCTATTTTAACAGATGGACATTATCACAAAGCTGCTTGTACCTGATGTCTCAGTGTTGAAAGCTGTCAAAAGAAGCGTGTATGGCTTTATATTGAGATTCTCCACCCTTTTTGGAATCCTGTGATGTATATCATTATTTAGATAATCACCAACTAGGTTGCATAATGAGATGTGCAAGGTAAAAAGCAGATTTAACACAAGCCAAATCTGTTCACTAACTTTTTCCATGGCTGTCTTTAACTCCCTGGCCAAAATGTCTTCATGTGTTTCATTCTGGCATATTCCAGAAGGGTGGCTGTGATAAATAAAAATGGCATATGTTGCTAACGTCAGGGTTTGAAGACAGCTGGTGATTTTCAGCTAAGACACAGTAGGCCAAATTCTACTTTCATTTTCTTTGAAATCCAGAGAACTGACTGAGCTACAGCAGCTCATGGTCTGGCTGGCTCTCTAATGGTCTAATACTTAAATAAGAGGACAAGGTGAAGGAAGGACTAAATCCAGACCAGGCAGATTACACCATTCCATCAACACATGGTTTTTCAACAACCACAGCTCTGTTTTTGAGAAGTAGTGATAATACATTTTTCTGAGTCAGAAATGCAGTAAAGGATAGTCATGAAGTATAATTTTTCTAGCATTGAACAAGGGTGTGGTACAACTGATATGTGTTTCCTTAATGTTTATTCATACCAAGTTTTAGGCCTTACAACTTGCTAGATTGCCTAAATGAGGAATGGAGAGCCTCTTCCATATCTGTTCTTGAAGGGAGTGACTTACAGTAGAATTTATTTGTTTAATTTTAGTCATCTCAATTTGAAAGGCACAGATGCTTCCTCTCCAGGCATTTTAGGAGAATACCACTACCAACAGAATTAGGGTACATTTGTGTCATTCTGTTTACAAAGTCAATATATCCAAGGTGTCTAGATGATGAACTTAAATGTTTACCTTTCATTCAGTGTAATTATGGTACATAAACCACCTGCTAAATTTAAAATGAGCAAATTTGTATAGCTTAGATGTAAGTTCAATTAATTAATCTATTAAATTAATTTAAAAGAATTAATTGAACTAATATTTGCTACAATTAACTTGTCTAATTCTAGTACTGAAAAGGGTCACTTCAACCAATTCTAGAACAAAGCAGATGACTTTCGTTTCAAAACTAGTCTTAGAGTGGGATCTACTAATTACAAACTTCCATCAATACTTAATTATCATGTACTGCTCACGTGCCAGTTCATCCTATAACAATCTTTGTATCTTCTACTGAGCAGCATAAAAAGCAAGGGGTGTTTTTTATTTCTTATTAGGACAGTTTTCTTTGTGCTCTTCTGTTCTCCATTTGGGCAAAGGACCTTTTCCTAGTCTGCCCTTTTGACTCGGTAATCCATCTTTGTTCTCCCTTTGTCACCTTCCTCTTTACCAAGCATCAATTATTTCTGCCCATTTTCAAAGCACTTGTACAACTGATTCTCAGAACCTTGCAGCAAAGATTGAGGAAAAACTGGTCCACAAATGCCACTCCAGACTTTGCATTTAGAGCTGAACAAGCATAAGAAAACATGGCTGTTGATGACTCTTCCAACAACAGTTAACATTCTGTAAAGAGAATATTATTCTTTCCAGTGTACCCTGTAGGTAACGGTGTCTTTCCTCAACTAGCATCCTGACTGCAGCCAGACTGGCTTTAGGCTTTTCTGTTCTATAAAGAATAGAATTCAACTAGAAAGAAGCTGAGACAAGCAGAATCTTCCAATTCCCACAAGCAGTGTCAAGACAAGGTATTTGCTGTATAATCACCTCCTGCATGACAATAAACAACACTTAAGGTCTAAGTGTCACTGCTGTATCATTTTATAAATAGTGGCCTGAACCAGGCTGGCTGTTGTTTCTGTTTTCAGTGTGGTAGAAATAAAGCTGAAAACTTTGACTCAAAGTATTTTGGAGAAAATCTTTTGCTGAAAGAGCATTTTATGCAGTGTGATTTCTACCGAACTTTTCTCCCTCATTTAATTTAGTAGAAATGTCTGCAAGAACGAGATGAGGTGGGCTTGGCTTTCAAAGGGCAGTGCAATATGCTATGTTTTAGACTTCTGAACAAAACCCACATTGTCTAATTGATTCTTCAGAAAGCATAAGCTGATGAAATTGTTTCATATCTATAGAAACACTTTTACTTAATTGTGCCATTAGCTTGACAAAAGCAGTGAACCTTTTAAAGACTCCAAGTCTGCATCAATAACTCCTCACAAGTCTGCAGCTTACCATGTACTCATGTTGTGATTAGATTTGCACTTTTATTTCATTTCATTTTACTCTACTTTGGTCACTTTTGGAGGTGATTCCACCTCACACCCTACTCCCCTTTAAATGAGTCCTGCTTCACCCAATGTGTCTAAAAGTGAGATGTACAGGCAGAAATTTTTGACGTAACTCTCAGCTGAGTATTTTTGTTTCTGTCCATAGCAGATAGTGCCAAAAATAGAGAACTGGAAGCATAGTTGAAAGCTGCTCAACTTGTTACTTGAGTCAGCCTGTCAGACTCCTTGGTTTTATTGTTGGTTTTTGTCCATAGTGTAAAAGGCAACCTAGGTTAGAGCAATGAATGGGGATAAAGGCACCATGCACTGAGTTCTCCCTTTCCACTTGCTCTACTGAGACGTGTCCAGATCAGTTTTCTGTTCATCTATTCACACACTACCCTTTGCTTTCACTTATCTAGCCAGTCTAAAGCTGGAACTCTAACTGGGTGTTCGTATAGCAAGTAGCATAACATCATTCCAGTTTGTCTTAGTCTAACTCAACTCCTAAAAACTAAATGTTTGTGGTGTGCTTTCATGAGCTTGCCTTGTCTTCACATTTCAAGACATATCTGTTATTCCACAACACAAAGTCTTATCAATGCCAAATTTTATAAGATTGCCAAGTTTAATGATAAAGTGTCTGTGCTAAGATTGAATTTGAATAGAGGTCTGAGTCAGAATCCCTAGATTTTATCTTCTGCAGTGAGCAACTCAGAATGACCAAAATGGCATGTAGGCTTCAAAACCGAGGTTTTTTTCAGAGTAGCGAAAAAAACTTCTAGAAACAGAACTTGGAGTGAGACATAATACACATAAGGCTTATCTTTTTGCATACACCCATTCATTATACCTTTTAAGTATGTCTTCTTCAGACTTACATTCAGACTGCTAAGTTGGTGGCTTTCTTGGTTAAAGCAAATTCTGTCCAACTTGAACCTCTGGGGTCGCCAGGGAAATTATAACCCTCTAAAGATAGGCTGCATATCTGCTCTCTTCTTTCCATGGCACCCTGTGGGCTTTTTTACTTGCTGAGCCTTTTTTCTAAGTCTTGAGAGCTTGAACAAGCATCAGCAAGTTAGCTGACACAGTCCCACACCCATACTACAACTTGGCTGGGAACAATGATCATAATGCTGCCAGTTTTCTGGTATTCTGCCATTCCTACTGCCAGTCACAAATGCAGCAGGAATTTGTGATGGAAGAACAAGTACAGCCAAAGTAATGCAAGATGTAGGCTTCTCAGTGCCACGCATGATGCTTGGGGCTAGCTCATACAATATTCTGTTTTATTGTTGGGAAAAATTTTACTAAAATATCCAAGTAGGAAGAAAAACAATAAACTGAAAAGCAAGATTTTACCTTAAGTATGGTTGAACTTTAGTTTAAAATACGAAATGTTGTCATTTTGAAATAAGTCATACTCATTTGTGTCTTGGGTATTCCCAAAATCTTTATGCAGTGCCACTGGCCAGGGCAAATCTGTAGTTGATGCTAGTTAGCACCTCACACGTGATTTAGCAGATACTTCTGTTTGTAAAATAAAGGCCGCTATGGTCAAATTATATTAATTTACCCCTTCTCAGACCAGCTTTCTTAGTTTTGGAAACAACACGCTTACAAAAGAACCAGGCATACATACAGAAAAGTGTGTCACAGAAAGTCTGCTGCAAACTGTACCAATAGCTACTTCTGGAGTGCCACCCTGTAAGATTCCTGGTTTAATCTGGAAGCTTGGGAGAATATGATCCAAAAAGACTGGTATTTTAGAAGCTCATCTGTTCTTTGGCAGTTTGTCATAATGACAGAAAATACAAATTTTTTTTTACAAAGTAAAAACTTCCTCTTCCTGCCAAATTCTGTATTTTTGTCAAATCCTGCTTCCATTCCATTAAGCTAAGGGAGGTTAGCCAGTCTTACTTTAAAAATTAAATTCAAGACTGCATTCAGCAGAACTGCATTTCACATTGAGCTGACAAATCAGGAGTACAGCAAGGGTGGTGTGTCTTTACTGAATCTCTGAAGGTGGTGATAGTTACTAGCCCAACTGCAGTACAGTGGTGTTTTTTTGGAAGATCAGAAAACGTTGAGAGACAATTCTGCAACAAGCAGAGTTTAAGTTAGGCAACCATCTCCACAGCCACACACTGTGCGTGGGAGCAGGTGGTGTGTCTGTGCAGAGTACTGAAATGCAGTCATATGGAGGTGACTATCACATCAGCTAAAACCCACAAAATAAGGATTAGTCACTTTTTTCAGCACAGCTCACTCTTTTCTCAGTCCATGAGACAACAGCTGTTTGTTATTAAAGACAAGTGATGTTTCTGGTGCATGCCAGAGGAAAACATGTTCGAAGAATAACTATTTTTCCATGATGAGCAACATGCCAATATCTGTAAAATAGGGAGCTTCAGCCTAGATACCTTTCTGGTCTTTACTGTGACTTCCTCAGGGTGAGGAAACAGCACAGTCACTTGAAGCTGGAAGCTGAAACATCAGTGAACAGATCTAAAGGAATTCTAAAGATATACTCAGTGTCAGGAGTAGGCAGAAGCATTTGCCATTTGATTTGGCAGGGTAAATAGGGTTAAAATTATAATGGTAGCCAGCTAATGTTGAGCTGGCAAAAATAGTCACTGTACCAAGATTTATATCACCTAGAAAATGGGTTTTACTAAAGAAAAGGGGGGAGGGGGAATGTAAGAAATAATTGTGGCGGTTGGATTTTTGTGGGAACAGGTGCACAACAAAGTACTTCCTGGAACTTTTTTTAAGTAGTTTTCTATTAAATCTTGTTGAACACACTTCATTAGAACTTTTGAGGGTTTTTCTTATACACTAAAAAGCTCAATTGATCTTTTTTTTAGAAGAGAATTAAAATGAGTTACGAGAGCTATAAGTCATTTCTGAAAATACAAGGTAGATGGAAATATTCATGGTAGAAACACTAAGCATATGTGTAAAAAAAAAAAAATAATCATAATATCTGAATACTAGGGGACTAATCCACCAGAACTATAATATGTGGAAAATATAACTGCATAAACCTAGGATGCAAATCAGGGATAACATATTAATAGGGTATATAGTTAACCTCTAGAGAATGCAACTTGGGCAGATAAGGTGATTTTCTGGGCTTTTTCTCCAATCAGAAACCAATACCTGAAGATTCTGAAGAAAAATCAGTGTTTCTAAACTAATTATATGCTTGAGGCAAAAATACCTCAGTAAGGTCCTCTCGCTTATGTTTTACATAAAATCAGATTTGAAGGTTATAGTGGTCTGAGATCATCTAGCAGCGTTCATTCATTTAGCTTTCCTACAATTAAAATATGAAGGATTTTAAAAGGAATCATTTGCTAATCAAACATAATCTGATTTAAATTCACTAGGAACATAGATCAACAGAAAGCAGCCACCAAACTGTGCAGTACCAAAATCCTTTTATCCCACACACCTATGATTATGTCTAAAATTCTTTGGTCCAGGATGAAAATAGTAAACCATATACCTGTCCCCAGAAACTCTGATTTGTGACATAATGTATGACAGTGCCAAATAGGATTGTTATTGCTGGTTGCTTTTTCCTTCCAAATGGCAATAATTTCCCATTACAAGCTGAAAGCTTTGAAAAGTACACATATAAAGTAAAGGCTGGATTTATTTTTTGAACACTAGCAGCTGGCTGCCATTTGTTTGAGTGCTTGACTTGTTTCTTTAAAAATGTGATTTATTTGGAAGAGATTTTTCTGTGGCACTTTGTTTCCCCTCAGGCTATCTCTGAGTCCATAGCACTGGAAAGGGTGGTTAATGAAGACAGATGATGTTCCCAGCCCCCAGGCTACTGTTTTCATTTTTCAGTACAAGCCTTTGCATCAAGGAGTGAAGAGCGGCAGAGACATTCTCTGCCAGCAGCAAGGGTCTTTGTTTGGTTTCCCAAGGTTCTTCCTTAACGGTAACAGAAAAAATGTGGGTTTATAATTATATATGTTGTAGGAACTTTAAAGGACAGTATTAGTTGTAAAAGCAATGTCGACAACAGCCATGTTCAGCCTCACAAATGAACGCTCCATGCTGGTTTTTTTCTTTCTTGTACCAGCCCTGTCGTTATTTGATATGCAGTGGTGGAGTAGACACTTGAGTGGGTAAATGAATTTAACTTCTTTGAAATCAATTGAACTACACAAATGGGAATTTTTTTCTCTTATGTGAATGTTCTTAAAGTATTTCATAATTTTTTCGAGGGAGGCAGTCGATATGTGTGTTTGCACAGCAAACATGAGGCTTTGGGGCTTAAGTGAATGGTTGGAATTTAGCTTGTGGATTAATGCACTTAAGTGATTTTCAGGATCTCACTATTGGCCACTTAACTAGGTCATTTGGGTCTCTACACACAGTGTGTATCCCCTTACTAGTACCTCAGTTAGGATTAGATAAAACCATGTTAGAATTTATTTTAAAAGAAATGAATAGTGGATTTCTAAAAAATGACATAAACATGTTGAAGTCACTTGAGCTCTTTTTACTTTCTAATCTAACTGATCTGACCCCAAATACTTATATATAGATGTACTTCTCTTTCGATTGAGAAAATACAAAGGTTTTTAATAGATGTTCATATATAGGGCTTGGCTTTCATGACCACATTTTATTAATATCTTGTAATGTTCATATTGGTGTTGCACTTCTGCAATTTTTCCCCATTAGGCTATTTGATAGAATATTTATGAAAAGCAAACACAAAGTTGTAAGTCAAATCATTTAAAATATAAATGTATATTCATTTATATTCATTAGGCGATGTTAAATTATCTAGTTGTTTTATATAATGCAGGGTTTAAAAATCAAGACTGAAAGATGAAACTCTGTATTTAAAAATAGTTATGCTTTCTTTCTATTATGAATTTGTAGCCTTCTATCAGCTTCTCGTTTTGAGTCTTCTCCTGTGTTCTAATTGCATATAATTAGTTTACTGCTATAAGTAGAACACTTCCAAAAAAAAAAAGAAAAAACATTTAAGATCGTTAAAGTCTCCCAGAGAATAATCATATTCACTCCTTGAATCTAAACACTTCAAAGTTAAAAATTCAAAGATATAAGAATCTTTGAAGAAGGAGCATCTGAGAAATATGAAGATCAATCTACCTGTTTATACTTCCTTCCTGTTCCTACAGAGATACAGGAAATTCAGGAATAACATTACACATATATGCATGTAATCGTCTTTGAAGCATGAAATCCTCTCAGTCAATGATAATTTGTAGCTTGCTTTAGTAGAAACACAATTTTCTCCACTTCCTGAATTTTCTAGTTGAAAAACTTCTGTGAAATGGGGAGACTAAGGGAAAGTCCATGTCATTTCTGCGTGGGGGAGTAAAAGTGCTATTTTTTTTTAAAGAAACTGAATTATTTAAGTAATCTAGGAGCAGAACCAACATGGTTTAGGGTCTTGGTTGCTTTGGTCTTTTCATAATGTTGAGTTGTCAAATGATGAATTAGCTACGCTTCTTCAAAAATTATGAAAACTGCAAAGGCATTTTGCTGGTGACTTTCATAAGCTGCTGAATTTCTTAGGATTGCCATGCTGAAATGGTGAATCTCTTCTCTAATATACAACTGTTTAAGGGATGTGGCAGAGTGAACTAGGATTAATGAACAATGAACTGCTTTCTGCTCTGTATCTGTACCATCACAAGACACAATCAGTGTCAAAACGAAAAAATCTATTTTGGAAAAGGCCACATTTATTTGGAGGATGGGCTAAGTAGCAAAAGTCACAGACATATCTTAAAGGATTTTTCTTTACTTCCACAAGGGAGGTCAAAGTTAAGAGTTGCCTATTCAAGTGACTTATTAACCATTGGCAAGCACATTTGTAAAATAACTTTTTTCCTCTCTTATGTCATACCCCAAAGTCACCCTTTCACAATGGTGGTGGTGGGGACACACTGTTAACAGCTAAAATCAGGAAACCAGTGAGTTTTGTCTTGTTCTTTCAGAGTTTACTTGTATTTGCAAAAGTTGTTTTTAATTCAGAATATCCTTTGCAAAGGAGATAGTTGACAAATTTAGAAGTTATACATCAAAACATTAGCTAATTGTCCTTAAGTAGATTGCACAAATAAACTTCTGATTTATAAGATGCACTGCACTGCTTTTTGAAAGTTTCATACATAAACTTCTCACAGACTGTTTCCCACTGTGTTTTGCAGTTTGTCCGTCCCCACCATATATTAACTCTCTTCTCTCCTCTTCTCCTTATCAGAGGAGATTGGGGGGATAGTAATTGTAAAGTTTGACATGACCTTTGCAAGCTGGTGTGCTTGAGCAAGCTAGAAACAAGACACAATGAGGTCCCTCCATCCTGAACAGAGCTGACAGTAAATCATGGTTCAAAAAAGTCCCTTTCACTGAAAAATCAGAGTTGAGCTATATTAATCCAGGAGATAAGGTTGAGAAAGATTGTCAGGTCAATGGAATTTCCCCTGCATTGGGATTGCAGGGAGCAGTATCAGCAGAGAATACCAGCAGTCTGAAAGGGTCACTGATTGTTCAGCTCTGTCTAATGTATTCCTCTTCAGATTAAAATAGAAAAATTAGACATTAAACTTGTGGAACTGAGTATCAATTACAAATTTGGGGGCTTTTGGACAGGGAAGGATCACAAGAGATAGCCCTGAATATGTCTCAACCTTTTCCAAATGCACTGAATTAATTTTTTAAATTCTGGTTTCCCTTCCTCATCAAAGACAGAAGTACTGAAATACTATATATTATTTCTTTGCGATCCAAACAATAAAAAAGACAGATATATTCAGGCCTATGTATATACAGTGCTGTCCTCATAAAAATATGGTAAAGCTAATAGAAATATTAGTTCTTTATTTTTCTTCAATTTGTTTTCTGTGTAGTTATTTGCTATTCACAGACATTTCACATATTGCTCAAGGTTTCTTCCTTTTGGACACTGTGGCATCCACCCACTCAACCTCAGACTTCTTGGTCTTCCATTTCTGATCCTGCTGTGGGTTTGTGAACCTTTTGAGCCACTTAGTGTTCAGTGGGTAGTGTTGGCTCCTGGGCGCACAAGCCTTAGTGAAAGGCAAAGTGAAGCATTGCATTAACTTTGATCCACTTATCACTGAAAGCTTTCTTTCATGACATGCAGCTAAATAGAAGTGGAAGGAAAGCAATTCCCTCCCCAGAGAAAAACTGGCTAGAATAAAACAAACAGGTAAAAGAGGAAAAATACCAGAAAGAATATCTAATAGCTTCTCCCAGACAAGAGGACGTCTTTCTGTTATAGGAAAAGGGAAACAGGATATTCTTTGACACTTCCAAATCCTCACCTTTTCAGAAAGATCCAGTGGCTCCTGAGAGGATGCTGATGCTTTGTGTTCTCTTCCATCAGGTTGAGTTTCTCATTTTTCCTTATGGGTCCTGGTCTTGTAAATCATCCAAAAGTTTAATAATTACCTTTGTTGGACAGAAGTCTAATTGAGAATTCTTTAGTATACAAGCTAGAACTATACTAGAACCACATCAACAACAACAAAATACTATGCATGCTTTCAAAATTACTTTTTCTGAGCAAAACCTTGTTCTGGTGAAAGCTTTTTGATCTCCCTAGTTCTAATTCAGTGAGTGATTAATGAGATATGGGAAGTTCTGCCTCAGCTGTACTTTCATTTGAAATTTGTAAGGACTCTGAGCTTAACTTTTTTTATGACATTGAATCACAGGTTGGAAGGGACATCAGAGATCTTCTAGTCCAACCTTTCTAAGAAGAGCACACTCTAGACAAGATGACCCTGCACCCTGTCCAAACGACTCTTGAAGGTGTCCAACGTGGCCGAGTCAACCACTTCCCTGGGGAGATTATTCTAATGGTTGACTGTCCTCACTGTGAAAATTTTTCTCTGGTGTCCAATTGGAATCTCCCCAAGAGCAACTTGTGTCCATTCCCCCTTGTCCTCTCCATGGGACTCTGTGTAAAAAGGGAGTCTCCATCTTCTTTGTAGCTGCCCCTTAAGTACTGGTACATGGGGATGAGATCCCCTCTAAGCCTCCTTTTCTCAAGGCTGAACAAACCCAGTTCTCCCAGCCTATCCTCATATGGCAGCTTCCCAGTCCTTGGATCATCTTGGTGGCCCTTCTCTGGACCCCTTCCAGCCTGTCCACATCCTTTTTGTATAGCGGGGACCAGAACTGTACACAGTACTCCAGGTGTGGCCTGACAAGTGCTGAGTAGAGCGGGATGATGACATCTTTATCTCTGCTGGTGATGACCTTTTTGATGTAACCCAGCATCCTGTTAGCCTTCTTGGCCGCAGCAGCACACTGTTCGCTCATGTTGAGCTTTATGTCCACCAGGACCCCCAGGTCCCTTTCCACAGAGCTGCTCTCCAGCCAGGTGGATCCCAGTCTGTGCTGCACTCCCAGATTATGTTTTCCCAGGTGCATGATCTTATACTTGTCCTTGTTGAACTTCATAAGGTTCTTGCTGGCCCACTCTTCCAGCCTTTCCAGATCTTCCTGCAGAGCAGCTCTCCCTTCTGGAGTGTCTACTTCCCCACTCAACTTGGTGTCATCTGCAAACTTCATCAGGCTACACTTGATCTAGTTATACAGATCACTTATAAAGATGTTGAATAACATTGGGCCCAATATCGATCCCTGGGGGACCCCACTAGTGACAGGTTGCCACTTGGAAAAGGAGCTATTTATCACCACCCTTTGGGTGCGGCCCGTCAGCCAGTTCCCCACCCACTGCACAGACCACTTGTCTAGGCCATAACACATCAATTTCTCCAGGAGGAGACCGTGGGGGACCGTATCAAAGGCCTTGGAGAAGTCCAGGTAGACAATGTCCACCGCCTGCCCCATGTCAACCAGGCAAGTCACTTTGTCATAGAAGGCCACCAGGTTTGTCAAGCACGATCTGCCTTTAGTGAAGCCATGTTGGCTTTTCCCAATCACGTGCTTCATTTGACTTGTGATGGCCCCCAGGAGGATTTGTTCCATAACTTTCCCAGGGGTTGAAGTAAGCCTGATGGGCCTATAGTCACCCAGATCCTCCCTCGAGCCTTTCCTGTAGATAGGGGTAACATTTGCCTTCCTCCAGTCCTCTGGGACATCCCCCATTCTCCATGACTTCTTGAAGATTATGGAGAGTGGCATTGCAATGATGTCAGCCAGCTCTCTCAAAATGATGTTACCTGTTTCATTATGAAGCAGTAAACAAGCAAGTTAACTAGACCAATTAATATTATGCAGCAAATTCAATTTAATTGGCCTACTGGGGTATTTTCTGTAAAGGTAGAATTATTGTTTATCAGAAAAGCCACATTCCTAATCCAAAGTGAAGGAAATTAATCTGCTTCATCACCAAATCCTGCTGACACGCAGAGTGTAAACCTCTAAGGGCTAATTCTTGTTCATTTTTCAGACTGCTGATAAGCATAGAAGCAAACCAGTCCAGAAGTCCTCATTCTACATCATCTTGATCAATGTCCAATTAATGCCAGTTAAAAGAGATATTTGTAAATGCCTATTTAGATATAAATGTTTATTTGGTCCACCTTGGGCGTAACATGAGTTTCAGTTTGCACAATAGATAGTCCAGAGCCTCAGACAATACTGTGGCTTAACTGAAACAGGCACTGTACAAATGAGAGGTCTTCAGGAAACTACCAAGTGGGGAAAAAGGTTGAAAAGAGAATCAGACACAGATAAGAGTAAGAGCAAATCAATATCAGAAAGAGAAGCAGATCTTCTGAATCTTGCCCAGTGTCTCCTCTATACAATGCTGAATCTCCATCATACTGAGAATATAAAATGTATATCTTAGGGTGTCTTTTTTTTTTTCTTTTATCACTGTCCCAATCGTTGCTTTTTTCCTTGTTCTTTCAGACACCGAAGGATGACTAGACAACAGGCTGGAGGTTCACTTTCCAGTTCTGCTGGAACAATCATGCAAATATTCGAAAGGCATTGAATATCACCTCTATAAAATTAATCTCCCTCCCCACAACAGACCCTTGCCACTCTGAAATGCAAAATATTCTACATATACAAAGGATTCTCCTGAATCCCCATAATAATGAAAGTGCTATAGCTCTTGTTATAGATTTAAGTGATCTCGCTTCACTTGTTGCATCACTACCAGATAGTCTTGCTGTAACAAAGGGATTATCATCTACTAAGTGGAAAATTATGTTAACCTATGATGTCTCCAGCACTGTATAGAGCAAGACACCTTAAAGCAGTTACTTCTATCCTTAACACTTATTCATATAAGGAAAATCTGTTCTTGGGGGATTTCCTTTTTCTACTTTTTTTTCTCCTGATCTTATCTTACAGAACAGGGACATTCCTAAAAAACAACAGATACTGCCTAAAAATTTTAATTTCCTAGTATTCCTTCCTAATTTTGACTTTAATATACCAGAATTCAAGGTCAGTTATAAGGCACTTTCTTCAACATATAACAGAATCCAAGTTCTTCGGACAGTCACACTCCAATTGGCTTGTGATTGACAGCTGTCAGACCGGTTCATAACCAGGATTCTGTATAACAGATATTTAAGGAGACTAAAGAAAAAAGCCACAGAAAACTGAGTTTTGGTAATTAATTAGGCTGCTGTTAGTTCATTGAGACTTTTTTGTTGTTGCATATGCTTCTTTGTTTTCTAAGACAGGCATGCAAAGGAATAGACAGCTTTTCCATACCAGAGACATCTAGTGAAGTTTATAGATAAATGACATCATCCAGGAATGAAAAGTTAAATGAGTACACCCAACAGAATTACATACTTCAGAAGGGGTCTGTGAAACAACTTAAAATACTGAACATGGATTATGCAAAGAAAGCAAATATACAGACATATTTAAAAGACACACATATAGTATAATTTTACTACTAATAAAAAGGGATCTTAATACAACATTTCTAAAATTAAGAGTGCCTTGCTCTGCCACACTTCTGACAATGTGGTATTTTCTTTGATTATTCAGACAAAGGGGACTTACCAAGTACTGCCACCTGTTCTTCCTCAATGCTGCATAATTAATCCCTGGGATTATTCATTCTTCCTCCAATTATTATTATTCAAATCATAACCAGAGCCCATACCACATTGTGCTAGGTACTGTATAGAGGCTGAAGAAATTAATGTGATTTTACTGAGCTTTCAAAACAAAGTTCAAAACTAGTGCCAGCTGTCTTGACACAAAAAAAGCACTATATATTTAATGATCAGCATAGCTGGAAATCACTAAATGCATAATTCCCTGCCTGCAACAACTGGTTCACTAGAACACATGCTGTAATTTAGAAATTCTGGGCTCTGAATTTGGCCACCAACAACTAGTCTACAGGAACCAGCTCAGACCTCATAGGAAAGGGAAAAGCTGTCATGGAGTAATAATTGAGATTCTCTTCCTGGACAGAGAGCAATGGCACTAAGTGTCACTTTGTTTGCTTGAATATGACCTCTATGTTAGCCCCGCTCTTCCATGTGTTCTCATGTGGAGAGAAAAAAGAAACAACGTATTCTGGAAGGTGACAACTAGACGCAGTTTGGGAATGGCCTTGTCTTACTGTGCTAATTTCACTGTGCTCTTAATTGTAGCATCAAGAGTCATAATTAAAATTTCAAAGAAATTAAAGATGTTCCTACTCAGTAACACAAATAAAGCTCTGTTTATTCAACCAGTAGAAGGATTTCTGGCACAAAATACCCTTCTCACACATATTTAATGAGCTCATTTTCTAGGGAGGATTAACTGATAGGATGTTTGGATGGAACTTAATTATTCTCTGTGAGATAAAGTAACAAATTAGGGTAGACTGTGTGGATTAGTAAATAAGTAATTTATTTTTCTGTAATTAAGACCTAACTTAGAGTGCCAAGAAAGATGGGTTGTGTTATCAAGAGACTGTAAGCTACATTTTTCCCACCATTCCTGAGTTCCAGCATGGTAGTTTATAATCCATAATTTAAGGATATGGACGAATGAGGAGAAGATAGTTAGAAACTGGGTGGGTAAAAAAAAAGTTACAAATTTTCTTGATAAATATTTACAAATTAAGCACATTTTCTATTCAAATTTCAGAAGTGAAGAGGCCCAACTATTTTCAGAATCAGAAGACAAAACAATACTCTTATCTCTGTTCCATTGTTTGTTAGGCTTTTTTAAAGATAAAGAGATAAGTATAAAGTAGCTACATCTATATAATCAGAGAAAGATAGTTGAACGATTATACAGTCTGTATTAAAGAAACTATTAGTACTCCAATATCGTTATGCGTAATCCTTCAGTATCCCATCACAAGGCTACAAGCCATAGGCAAAAATTCTGAGATTTTCTATGATTCTCTTTCCAAGTTTAAGAATGAAGTTTCATAAAATGTTTCAGATCAATGAAAGATCTTGTTTTATCTAGATCACCCACATTAAGCTTATTTTTAAGTTGCATATCTACAGCTGGAATACATAAACCATAGCACCATCAGACATACACCAAACCATAGTAATGAGAATTGGGAATTTTTTCACTTTGCCTTCATTTGAATTGAGACAGGCCCATAGTTTAAAGCCTTCCTCATAGCATCTTTAGCAGTTATACACCTGAAGCTATTGAGCAATGCTCTAGCCATATCTTGGCAGGACATAAAGCAAACAGGAAAGGTATCAGCATCCAAAGCAGCTACTGCCATTTTGCTCCTGCCAGGGAGCCAGAGGGACTGTGCAGAGCAGGCATGCCTATAGCTAGTCAATAAACACAAGTTCGTATCCTCCTAAAACTCACTTTGTGCTACTGCATTAGCATTTACATTTGTAATCAAGCTGTTAGCTGTCATTTTGGAAAACAAGTACATAAATAATGATTGATCATGCAAATTAGAATGTCTCATAATTTGCATACACCCTCTAAATATATCCTAGGTTTCAGCCTACTCATGGCAGAAAGGTGGGGAAGGTCATACTGTACCCAGTGTCCTGTACCGTTATAATTTGAGGAGCTGCAGTACCCACCCATTTAATATCCAACAATAAGCATTGCACAAAGGACATACCTACTGCATTTTGACATCAGGAAGATGTCAAATTTTACTTCAAGTGTTTTCTTTAATTCAGTTATTTTAACTTCAGATTCTTTCCCTTCTGGTATTTTTTCCTCAGTAAAGTTGCCAACAACTAATTGAACAGGGTGCATTGATTAACTTAGTGTGACACACAAATGGTCAAAGAACATTAGCCATAAATGGTACAAAGACAGATGATGTACTTCCACCTTTTCCACTGAAGCCTCGATACCTAAATGACCACAATACCTAAATGCTTCTTCTCTCTGATATTTCCACTCCTTGTCTCTAATGATTCTCTGGGTTTAATCATCCTTGTTTGTTTTGCTCCCTACAAGTGGATGTAATGTTCTGAAAACAAGTACTCTAGTTGCCAGTCTGTTTGATTCTTTCAGGTGGTGCAAAACTGGATATCAGGCATGTCATGTCTGTATTAAGCAAACTGCTGGGCAGTCAGTCAACAGCACAGTGACAGAGAGGGAGGCAAGTGTTTGACTCCAACCTAGTTTCACATTGTGGAAAGGTAGGTAGCAGGCACACATAAATCAACCTTACATGTCATTTAGCTATTTAGCTTAAATCAATTAGCATATTCTAATCATATTTGACTGTATCCAATTGCAACAGTATTTTTTATAAATTTATTATTCCTTTTCTGCAATACAAAAACATTTATTTATGGTGAGCTCCCCTACCACAAAATGTCATTTCAAGAACTGTTATTTTATGGTTGTCTGCTGCTTCTTTGCCCTAAAGCTTCAACACTCTCTTCTAGGAGTTAGCTGCAGCCACTTTAAAAAGTCCAATGTTTATAATTATACACCATGTCTCATTACTAAGTCTTCGTGCTTGCCAACACCAATGACAAATAAAGAGGTAGAGTACAACCTAGTCACCACAGGGAAGATATATTAAGGGACCATATTGGTTTTTGGCTACCATGTTAGCCTATTCAGTTCATGAGCTACCATAACCCTGAAGTCACCACTTCTCAGAGAGAGTACCCCACTCTTAGTATGGGACACATGTTGTATTACTAGGTGTCTAAACTAAGGAATTGTTATGGGAACTTGTTAGGAACACATCCATTTCATGATCTATATTTTATTTCCTACTTTTGTTTTGGAATTATTAGTTTGTAATTTTTTAAAATAACTTTCAAGTGTCCCATCTTGATTTTTCCACTGAAACATCTTGCAATTAAAAATACAATACTCTACAAAGTTAAATACCTTATACAAGTCAAGTAAGACATCGGAGTCCTGTGTGAATTTATTTACATTTTGTAGCTTTTAGAAAATTTTAAATTCTTTTCCTATTTGAAATTCTTCTTTTTGTTCTGAGGAAAACCTCCTTAAACTGAACTATACTCTGAAAATTTTTTACTTTGACATGTGCTCTGTGTTTTTGACAGGTAGGTCTTTCTGGACATCATAAATTATTTTGCTCTTTTGGTGGGGAAAACAAACAACCCAACTGATTTTAATAGGAACTCCCCCAGACAAAATGTGATACCTAATTTCAGAGAAAATCTTTGTTTGCAAGACTTTGTCCCATGGGAAAAAACCTGCAGTCTCTTTAACTTGAGTATACTATATCTTCTTATTTTTTCATTAAAGAACTTTTTCATAAAGAGCAAAGCTGCACATTGCTAGATGCATAATGATGACCTGCTTGCATTATAGAATTGCTTAGCAGGTAATTATCTAATGTCTTACCCTCCAGAGAAGTGAACCAGCAGAGGTGAGTGCAATGCAGTTATTTAGATTGTACGTGCCTATGAAAACCTCCATTGTTCTATATTAACTCCTTACTATAGGTACAAAATACCCTCTCAAGCATAGAAAAGCAAAGTAAACAGAGGGAGTGATGGCAATTGCTTAACTGTGGTCCTTTTGATAATGTAAAATATCCTAACTGAATATTGGGCAGAGTTACAGAATCAAATGTGTCATTATAAAGTCACTGACCTAGAACTGCTTAATCTGATTTCTCTCTGACATTATCAGTGTATATATGGGGGCATCTATTGACTTAGTATAGAAATAATTATTTAGCAATTATTCCTTAGGCTGATTAGGTGTTCAAATATTTTTGAGATCCATGACCACAGTTGCTGCAACATAAACTAATTTAATAAGCTGCATTTTCTCTCTATATATTATGACTCTTTTTTTTTTCTTACTGTAATTAGGTGATGGAGGTTCTAGGGTAAGATAAAATATGTTAGCCCTATGATATGAACAGAAGTTGTTTACCTGATAGATTTGCAAACATCAACTTATTCTCAATTTCCTTGGATGTTTGATTGCAAACGTGTCATTCTGCATCCCATTTGACTTGTCTTTAAAATCTAACAAATTAAACAAAAGCATCTTATATTCTCCTCTGCACAAACTTCTTCTCAACTGTTTTTAATCCTAACTTGTGCATTTTAACTTGGGTGCTATCATTTTGAAAGGGATAACTATTTTGCATATTGTGTTTTCTTGTAAACCAAAAGTTACTGGTAAAATATTTAAAATTATTTAAACAGGATTGGAGAAAAAAAAATGCTCAGACTACTGTATGAGTTGGTGAGGAAAAGGCTTCTAGCATATTGCAGAGCCAAAAAGACAAGAAATTGAAGAGTTAGCAATGCATTAAAGTGACTATTTTTTTGTAGACATTGAGTCTGATTTACAGTTCAGTTTCACTCTAGACAATTGCTGTTCACACCAATACAAGCTGAATGCAAAGTTATTGTAAAAGACGGTCAAACCAAAATTGATAGCGCTTTATGTTTGCTTGCACCTGGTAAAAAGATTACAGAAAATACTGGACAAGAACAAACCAGAACATGTGTCTCCTCTGCAGTCAACTTCTGCATGGTGTAACTCATTTAAAATATAATTTTCCTCATAGGAAAAAAGAAATAAAAATAACAGATTGGTGTTTTTAGCTTTTGTCCCTCACTAAAAGATTCACACAAGATAAATGCTCAGGTAATTCAGTCAGTGAGGCTAAAAAGATCTTTACACAAAGAGGTAAGGAACTTTCCAAAAGAAAATTTTTGTGGAAAGATTATCCCCTAATTGTCAATATCATTAACAAAATATTATTCAGAATAAACCTGTTCCTAACCCAGTAGACAATGTGTGCAATTTGCAAAAATATTCTAAACTTTTTTCTTTTTTTCCCCCGTCGTCTTTCATTATTTTATTTGAGACAGCAAGATCTGCACAGGAAATGGCTTTAATTCCTCCCAGTATTACCATAAGTCAAAGGGATATAGAACATCTAGTCATCCCCTCTGCCAAGCAACTGACATGAAAATCATTAGAAAGGCTCCAGGTTGGAAACCTGTTATAATAATACTAAGTAACATCAGCAGAAGGAACCTTTCTGCAAGGTTGAGAGCAGCCACCTCACGGGAGAGCAGAAGGCTGCCGGGCAAAACCCTTCAGCAGCAGCTGAGCACAGACCAGGGGAGAGCCTGGCCGGACAGAGGGCCAAAGAGCTTCAATTCCTGCTGCCCTTGTGTAGGTCCAAGCTACCACCTTCTTCCTACTCCCAGAAATTTCATACACTCCTGCATATTTAAATAGCATTTCTCACACTTAATTAAAATAAAATTGGGGTAAAATACTAGGCAATTTGATGTGGCTGAAACAGAAGAAAAAGATAATATAAGGACTGACAGAAAAAGCTTTCTTTGGAGAAAAGATTAACTGTTCTAGTAAAAAATGCTTCAGGGAAAGGTCAGTGTGGAAGAATTCATGGAAAGTTGGTGAAGATAATGTGAGAATTGTTTGCATGTAGCATTTTTTAAAGTTCTGGTGAATTTGAGCTTCTTTGTACTGGTTTAAACTTGAATATGAGGGTGTTTTCAGATTGTAGCTCGGATTTCATGAAGAACGGGTTTAACAAAAAAGCCAAACAATTCAAAATGATGCAGACCTAAGCCACATTAGTCAGAAGCAACAGTATTATGTTCTTAATACATTTACAGTTCCCTTAAAAACAAAACAGAACTTAAACTAGGATAATGAATGGTGTAACAGTGTCAGTGCAATGAAAACATACTTATTAAAAATGTATACATCTTCCCTCAGATAAAACTGAACTGAAAAATTTGAAAATCTAAGGATCATTTAAAAAAACTAATTTTCCTTCCCAAAACAATTGTAGGATGCCTAGCTATGCGTTTTTTCTGAATTTCTCCTCTTTCCAAAACTTGTTGCATCAACTTTTAAAGAACACAATCTTTTCAGACCAAGTTACATCACTGTAGTAGTCATAAGAACTACTTACAAAATCTATCCTTTGCTCCATTGGAAGAAGGGATACAGGTGAGGGAAAGATGTTTTAATCCAATTCCTAAATAATCTGTCATCACCTATTCTGCTCAAGCCTAAAGAGTGTCACCATGCCCTTCTTTACTTTGAGCTTGTCACTTAGGGCAACCAGACAGATTATTGATCTCTTCATCAAGCATCTCAGCTTCAGCTTTGATTAATTGCTTATGTTTCTTTCTGAGAGTGAGGATATCCCTGAACTGCAGTGACAGATGAGAAGCTGCTCCTAAACTCATGAGTGTTCACCCAAATGCCTAGACAGGCCCTCAGAGGGTCCAAGTACCATGCTTTGGCACACTTGGACTTGTACATCATTTGAAACATGAACTACTATTAAAGCATTCAGCTCAATGTTGACTCAGTGTTGCTACAGACCTCCTAACCATGATGACAAAGCCAATGGAGCAATATTTGGGGCACTAAAGCAAGTTTCTGGCCAACAGAACCTGGTCCTGATGGGTGGCTTCAACTACCCAGACATCTGCTGAAAGAACAATATGGCAGCTCATATGTCATCCACCAAGTTCCTGGAATGCATGGAGGACTGTTCCCTGATACAAATGTTAGATGTGCCAACCAGGAAGGAGGCGCTGCTGGACTTGCTATTCACAAGCTGAGAAAGCCTGCTTCGTAATACCTTGGTTAGTGATAGCCTTGGCTGCAGTGACCACAATATTGTGGAGTTCGGGATCCTGCTGAGTGTGCTGAAGGTCACCTCTAAGACAAGGGTTCTGGATTTTAGAAGAGCAAACTTCAGCTCATTCAGGGCTCAGTTAGGAGAGATCTCGTGGGATGCTTTCATGGATGATAAAGGAGCTAGTGAGTGCTGAGAGTTCTTCAAGAACTCTGTTGGAAGCACAAAACCAGTTTATCCCCTATAAAGGGAAGTAAGTGGAGCAAGAGGCCCCCTTGGCTCAACCATGAGCTCCTGGGTCTACTCAAAACCAAAAGAGAAGCATACCAGAGATGGAGAAGTGGAGGTTTATCTATTGAGAGCTACAGGGCCATTGCCAGAGTGTGCAGAGATGCAGTTAGAAAAGCAAAAGCCCAGCTTGAATTGAAACTGGCTGTAGATATCAAAAATAACAAGGGTTCTTCGGGTATGTCAACCATAAGTGAAAACAGAAGGAAAACATAGGCCTGCTGTTTAATGGAAAATGAGAGTCAATCGCCAATGATGCTGAAAAGCCAGAGGTCCTCAACACTTTCTTCACCTCTGTCTTTACCAGCACTATTGGGTCCCAGGCTTTGGGAACTACATTCCTGGTTGATCCAAAGACCCACCAGTGAAGAAAGAGTTAGTAGATGCATTATTACAGGAGCTTGACCCCTATGAATTGCTAGGCCCTGACACCATCCACACGAGGGTGTTGAGAGAGCTGGCTGACATCATTGCAATGCCACTCTCCATAATCTTCAAGAAGTCATGGAGAATGGGGGACGTCCCAGAGGACTGGAGGAAGGCAAATGTTACCCCTATCTACAGGAAAGGCTCGAGGGAGGATCTGGGTGACTATAGGCCCATCAGGCTTACTTCAACCCCTGGGAAAGTTATGGAACAAATCCTCCTGGGGGCCATCACAAGTCAAATGAAGCACGTGATTGGGAAAAGCCAACATGGCTTCACTAAAGGCAGATCGTGCTTGACAAACCTGGTGGCCTTCTATGACAAAGTGACTTGCCTGGTTGACATGGGGCAGGCGGTGGACATTGTCTACCTGGACTTCTCCAAGGCCTTTGATACGGTCCCCCACGGTCTCCTCCTGGAGAAATTGATGTGTTATGGCCTAGACAAGTGGTCTGTGCAGTGGGTGGGGAACTGGCTGACGGGCCGCACCCAAAGGGTGGTGATAAATAGCTCCTTTTCCAAGTGGCAACCTGTCACTAGTGGGGTCCCCCAGGGATCGATATTGGGCCCAATGTTATTCAACATCTTTATAAGTGATCTGTATAACTAGATCAAGTGTAGCCTGATGAAGTTTGCAGATGACACCAAGTTGAGTGGGGAAGTAGACACTCCAGAAGGGAGAGCTGCTCTGCAGGAAGATCTGGAAAGGCTGGAAGAGTGGGCCAGCAAGAACCTTATGAAGTTCAACAGGACAAGTGTAAGGTCATGCACCTGGGAAAACATAATCTGGGAGTGCAGCACAGACTGGGATCCACCTGGCTGGAGAGCAGCTCTGTGGAAAGGGACCTGGGGGTCCTGGTGGACATAAAGCTCAACATGAGCGAACAGTGTGCTGCTGCAGCGAAGAGGCCAACAGGATGCTGGGTTGCATCAAAAAGGTCATCGCCAGCAGAGATAAAGAAGTCATCATCCCGCTCTACTCAGCACTTGTCAGGCCACACCTGGAGTACTGTGTACAGTTCTGGTCCCTGCTATACAAAAAGGATGTGGACAGGCTGGAAGGGGTCCAGAGAAGGGCCACCAAGATGATCCAAGGACTGGGAAGCTGCCATATGAGGATAGGCTGGGAGAACTGGGTTTGTTCAGCCTTGAGAAAAGGAGGCTTAGAGGGGATCTCATCCCCATGTACCAGTACTTAAGGGGCAGCTACAAAGAAGATGGAGACTCCCTTTTTACACAGAGTCCCATGGAGAGGACAAGGGGGAATGGACACAAGTTGCTCTTGGGGAGATTCCAATTGGACACCAGAGAAAAATTTTCACAGTGAGGACAGTCAACCATTAGAATAATTTCCCCAGGGAAGTGGTTGTGTTGGCCACGTTGGACACCTTCAAGAGTCGTTTGGACAGGGTGCAGGGCCATCTTGTCTAGAGTGTGCTCTTCTTAGAAAGGTTGGACTAGATCTCTGATGTCCCTTCCAACCTGTGATTCTGTGATTTTATATCGGTCTGAACTACTGCACAGATTGCCTTGTTCTTGCTACTTTAATCTTTACTTTTCTATCAGACAGTTTTTCACTTTTTAACTTACTATATTTTAAAAATTAATTCTTATTAGTATTGAGTAATGTGATGTATTTAGTTATGCTACTCAGTCACTGCTGGGTAACCACTTCTCAGTCCTTGTCTCAATTTTCTCATTCAGAGACGGACAGGATTTCTGTATTTACATTGTAGTGCTGTGGGTGAGAATAAAATAGACACCACCACCAATTCTTTTTCTTATTTTATATTCCCCTTCTGTCTCTGGAGCTTTGATTATGGTTGTTGTTTTTCTCCTCCATGACAGTGGTGCATTGGAGTGAAGTTTGCAAATTTTCAGCAGTAGCTCCCAAATCCCTACCCTGGTCAGTATGCAGCAGCATAAGCCTAGACCTCATGTCAGTAAATTTCTCACTTGCTTTTCTGTTTAATCTTCCCAGTTTGGGCTTGTAGGTTTTCCTTTTATTGCTAAATAAAAGGATCCTATTTGTATCTGTACTCATCTACTATTTCTATCATCTAAGCCCAAGAAGTAAAATGATACTGTAATCCACTTTAAATTATATTATAAAAATCCGCATTAATAGAGGCTTTTTCTTTAGTCGCCTCATAAGATTATGAAGATAGATTTTTTTTTTTTTACTAAAAACTGCCACCAAAGTTATGAATAGGCCACTTCATGCCCCTGAAATCCTCTATTTCTCTACAGTTAAAAATGTTACTTTACTAAAAGCCTTTCACTTTTACCTCAGCCTGATTCCAGCATTCACTTTTTTTCCACACATGACTCAGCATCATACTCACAATCTTCAAACTGTATCAAATTATTCAAAGTTCTGTTCAATGCTGAGGTTCAGAAAGCCCACTGGTATAGCCTACATAATTTTCAACTCTGAATGCAGGTCTTAAGTTGGATGGTTCAAATGGGTTTTACTGATTAGGGCTGCAGTTTCTCATCAGATCTTTTGGCCAGGCAGAGGACGATAGTGGCAATTACCCTGATTAAGATGCAGGAATGTTTTTCTTTTTTCCAGATATCTTCCCTCCAAATAAATCAGAAATTAAATCAAATTTGAATTAATGTGTGTTGGCTCAATTACTACAATAACAAAAGTTTTGCCATGTAGCTGAAAAGGGGCCTGAATTCTTAGATTAAATCACTACTTAGATCTTGGTTTCACCACATGAATCAATAATGAAGACATACAAATATAGCTAAATAGTGAAGTCCTGGAATGTACATGAACATCCTCAGATCATTCTTATCGGGGGGTGGGAGTTTGTTCCCTCTTTCTTTATGCTGCAGCCTCTTTGAAACTTTCTTTTCTTGCACATAGGGATTTTTTCAGTTCGTAGTACCTTCCTTTCTAGCCAAATTTCTGAAATCCAATGCTGCATTGCTGTTTTTTCCCCTGGCAGGCCTCAGTGCTTATCTTTCTCTTTTGTACACAATATTCTTTTCATATTATTCAGTATAAAACACAAGACAAACTGTAGATGTGAGAATGTTTTATATAGCAGAATATACCTAACATTTATAATAAGTTTTATTAACTCATGGAAGTTCAGCAGGACTTTTTGAGCCATTTATTTCCTGTGAATCACTTGATACCACATTAATAATATTACTCCATTATCAATCTTGCATTTTAGTCGTCATATTTAGGTTTCACAGCTCTTTCCATTGCATCTCATATCCTCTATTCACTTTGAAATAGAATTTCTGTAACTTCTCATCATAATTCTTTTAGACCAAGAATATATTGCTCAAAATAAAGTACATCTGTATCTTAAAATCTGCAGAAAAAACCTTATTAGCACAGTCAGTGAAATTTTATATTTTGGTATTTAACAGGCTAGGTTTTATCATACTGGTTGCTCAGTCATACATATCAGTGCAATTGTCCTTGGTTTACACTAGAGCAATGGTACGTGGATATTTCTAATTCGAGTTTCTCAAACTGTATATTATTGACTCATAAAGACTTGGAGTCCAAGAAGCTTGATGTTCAAAGTACCTATTCATTAAGTATGATCTAATAAAAGTAAATTCCAGTATTTGTTCAACACTCTTTAGGGGCAAACTCATTTCATGCAGTAGGAAAAAAGCAGTCTAATAGATCCAGTCAGAAATATCTGTTATCTTATCCTTTCTTGTAATACTAAATGGTGTCATTTAAGGTCTTGAAACGGTAAGCTAACAATTGTAAATTGTGATTAATGAAAGGTATACAATCACTGCTCTCTTTACAGTAAGGGGTGTTAGTGTTGCTAGATCTCAAATGAGACACAAACATTGTTCTTCTGATATTTCACTCAGTGAAACTGAAAGCACCTGTATCTCCCTCCCCACTCCTTAACTTTGCAAATTACTGCTTCCTTTGCTGGATGCTTGTAGAAGAGATAATACTTACAGGGGTGACTATCAACTGTTAAACCTGGGGTAACTTCCCAGTATAATCAAAGCAAAAGCCATGGTCTTCCCCTCCCTTCTCTTCCATTTCTTAAGTAAGTCCAAGTAAAATTTACAATATGGAGAAAAACTGTATTAAAAAAAAAACTGTGGGGCAATACTTATGGAACTCATGCCAAAAATGCAGTTTGGTGATGTGTCACAACATCTTACAGAAAGCAACAAAACACTTTTGTTCTAAAAGCTAATTTTTTGTCAAATCAAAGTCAGTGTTAGTTTGGGATAAGGTGCTCAGAATGAGCAGGAAGGCAGCAGCTACTTGATTATTCTTTTCTGTGTTTTACTGTCATCTTTGACTAGATCAGAGATGACTAAATAGTGGGGTTTGGGCATTTAGGCCGTATACAGTTGTTACAAGTCACAGCTCTGGGGCACTGCTGTCCCAGGACTATTGCTCTCTAATCCTGACACAGGCTGCCTGCAGCCACTAAATCTTTCCATGAGCTCTTTGTGTTTTTTAATCCCACAGTCCCTTGTGGCATGAAACAATCTGTCATCTCGCTTTCGTCCTGAGCCTATTCCCTATATCTAGCCCTAACAAGTCTTGGCAAAAGCACAAGTGAAAGAAAAGCAGGTAATTGAAGGTTTAGCAAAATAAAGGGAATCTGCAAGGAAACTCTAGCTCAAACGTTCTGTTAATACTCACAGAAATGTATTTCCCTGATTTATTATTTTAACAAGAGATGTTGAGAGTGAAAAATCAAAAATACATTTCAGCCTACATGGTCCAAGACCCAAACTTGTTTAAGCACCCACATTTCAGTGTCTAACCACAGTTAGGGAAGAGATACCTGGCCATCATGTGCACGGTCATCACATTTGGGGCACCTTAATTTTCCTAGTTCAAGTGATGACTCTGTCTAGGTGAATACACCTTGAAATCCAGGTTTGTAGAAAACCCCAAGTTTGTCAAACAAAGTATGCCCACATAAGGCAGTGACTTTGAGGGGAAAAGAGAAAGAAAAGATGGCACATGAGTAGCAAAGCAGAATGAAGAGCTCTGCGTCTGCCACAAGTTGAAATAGGCATTTAGAATTAGCCTTTCCAAGTTAGGTATGTAATCACCATTCACACATTTGAATAGCTCACCATTTATCTCCACTGGAAATTGAAATGAAGTTTTGGGGGTTACTGACATGTGCATGACTCATGGGGTGCTCACTGGCTCATTTAAAATTGTGGTTACAGTTCAGGCCACAAATGTAGAGGTTGACTCGCCCCAGCTGTGCTGAAGCTCACAAATTAGCCAACTCCATTCACAGCAAATCAGTTGTGTACTCCAGCTGAGTAGATGAAATGGAGCTGGAAGGGACATTGGCGATAGCAGTTGTCAACCCTGTGTCTCAGTGGCCCTGAGCAGTCGTACTCGAACACTAGGCAAGAATAAACACCATATCAGAAAAATTACTTTTACAGGATCATGTACTTTGTTATCAAAATGCTAATAATTACAATGAGGCAAATAAGGGAAGCTTTCAGATTGTGATCTCACTTATCACTGAAGTCTATGAAATGAACTTAATAAATAGACTTAAAGTAAACTTAATAAATCAAGTCTCACCATCTTAGCAGATGGTGCAGCCACTGAGTAGTAGGCTGTTGTACCTGAGCTTCTAATGCACTGCACTGCACTGCTTTGAGAAAAAAGGAAATTAAGTTTGAAGTCGGTGCCAACTCCAAAACTTTCCATTGATTTCCACAAAGCTTAGGAGGATTTATGGCGCTATTCACATAGCATCCTCTACATAAATTCTGTTGCATTAGTAGGTGACTAGATAACAGTTTATGTGCAAAATAACACTGAATCTATGGCAGAAGAACCACTTGAAGTTGGGGAGAAAATTCTTATATATGTGAGTATAAATATATCTACATTAAAAAATACCTATTAACAGCATTCTAATAATTTTATTAGAGATTTGCGATTGTTTCATTAGGGTTGAGAGATCTCATCACACAATTCAAGCTCTAAATATATGTATTTAAGACATAGTTATTTTTCCCCAAGGACATTCTGCCCTTGGCAGAGTCCCAGAGCTGATGCAAATATGTCTAAGGGTCAGCAGGTTTTACACTCTTTCTGTAATGTTAACCATAGGAATATTTTTAATGTATTTTATATGGATATACATTCTACTACTTCCCCCCCCCCCCCCAAGCTAACAGTAATTAGGAGCAATGGAAAAAATCTTATTCCTTCTGACTTGCCATTAGACCTTATTTCATATTTACTGAACAGCAAGCTCACAGTCTCCTCCTTAAAAGACTCAAGTGCCATAAGGCAACTGGTTGTATTTAGTAATCTTCTGCATCAGTAGTTTTGCCTTTTGGGCTCTGAAATTGATTTCCCTCATCTTGGCATGTCCTTACAACTATGCCCCTTGCCTTATCACATTGCACTGGCCAGCAGTGGCAGAAGAAATGTAAGTCAGACTGGTGATTTCTGGGGCATCAGAAGTGACAGCTTCATGGGTAGAGAGAGTTGAGACAATTCTTTTGACATATATTGTTGAAATATATCAGTCACCACAGAGGCTACTCAAACTTAGGAAATTTTCTTCTTTATGAAGAAATCCCCCGAAAGACGGGGGGTGTGTGTACCCTGTAAATACACAATCCAAAGTTGTTTTGAACCTATTTCAGACTTCTGCTAAGAATTTCATAAACTGTGAGAACCATTTATCTCAAAAATCTTTTTTTTATTATTATTAGAAAAATGCTGGGATGAAAAAAGGCTCCATAAAATGTATTCTTATTTAAAATTATCTTTTAAAACTGCCTTAGCCACAATTATTCTTGTACATTATTGTCTAGTATGGACTAAACTTTCAGCTGTCAATAGCACATTTCTGTGCTGAGACTTCTATTATACGTAATCATAACAAATACTGTGGTGATATTTCCATCTTTTCCTCATTTTTTCTAATTATCTGCTGCTTCTTTATATAACATTCACTGCTGAGAAGTCCCAATCACTCACCACAGATTCTAGTTGCTATTATAGCTAATAGCAATAATACCCAGCTGATACATGATATTTTTTCTTATCAGAATCTAAAGGTCATACAAGAAGTCTTGGAGAATAGGGTGAGTGGATCCTTGCCTGATTTCTTCAAACCCAGTGAACCACAAGATAATTGTTGTTCTTAACCTTCATTTAATTAAAGAGGGAAATATGAATTCAGAGCTTTTGTAAACAGATCAGCATCATTATCACCATCTGACCAATGAAGCAATGCAATTATAGAACAGGTGACTTATCCACATTTACCCAGAAAAAGACTCAGTAATTCAGGCCCCTGGAGAGTTAAACCATAGCTAAGCCATTAGATTATATCACCTGAGTTATGGTGGTGTGACCATGGTAAATAGTTTCCTTTTAACTGTGCACAATTGAACAGGAAGTTATGTTTAGATGAGCAGTTTCCTAAATCCCAGGCATTGTGAGTTAGCAGTTACTATTACCAATATGTTGTGGTCTGGTGTGCCCCTTTTTTTCACCTGTGGAAGTCTGTTTTATTTCTTGGACAGAGCAGTGATCTCACCGTACATCTAACATGGATGGCTTCTTGGCCTTTCTGAAACACATTAGTTTAACTGTGGAAATTATCAAATTAATACAGTGTACATCTAATAAGAATTTTTCAGTCATAGGGAACGATGATTTATTTGGGGACTGTCAGTCCCCCTTTGGAGTAAAGAATGGACAAGGACAACCTTCTGCAGCCCTTTTCAGCCTTATTGTTTGATGGAGCTACAGTGTCCCTTCTAAGGGGACCACAGAGACAGCCCCCCACTAAGGCTTAGGATTTTCCCCACACACCTGTGGCAAGCACAGTCCTGCTCTGTGTCAGGTCACTCCTGCAGTGAGATCTCTTTGGGCCATGGCAAAGATCAGGCAGGGGAAGGTTGCCCCAGCACGTAGGCACTGGCTCCTGCCGAAGTTCTGGCCTGACCAGGAGTCATGAAGTGGCAGCTGTGGCATCACCTCCTCCCCCATCATACTGAGGCCCATGTTCACTGCTTGCCAACCTCCCCCTAGCCTGTGTCAAGCTGCTTCACCTCTGACTTTATAGCCTTCTTGCCTTCAGTTCCTTCTGGTGTTGCATAGGCAAAGTTGCTTTGTGTCTGTCTTTTTCTCATGTATGCTGATGAGAACAACGTGTCCATTCTAACTATGCAAACTGCTGGCACTCTGCATAATGCTCCATGTAGCAGAGCTGAAGTGTTAGACAAGTTCTTCTCTGTTACTGTATGGAAACTAGTAATAGTAGAAACAAGGTATATTTTTGATCTGAGACTGAGGCTGTGTTGGTTTCTGTTTGAGATCCTTCAGTGCACTGACCTTGAAGCCAGTTTGCTCTACTTTAGTGATGCATGCTATCCAGCCACAGGTATGATGTGAAGAGAAATGGATGATTATTTGCCATTTGCACTGACCATACCTTCTGATATCATCAGCTTTTCTATCTTTTGAACATGCATTCCAAGCTATTAAATACTAGATGTAATAAAACAAAATAATAGCTAATAATCTGTATAGCTTGCTTGCAATACAGAGGTATAATAGCTTGTCTGACGTATTTTAGAGCCAATATCTACCTTTATCACTGGTAAGTGCCTCCTGAGACTCATTATTCATGTAATTCCCATTAAGAGGCAGTAGTAAAGCAGCCTGTTGTCTAACAACTCTTGTTGTTAAGTACACTATGTTTAGTAATAAATATGTCAGCTTGTGCTACACCAGAGAATTATTATTATTTCTTATCTCTAGGCATTTATAAATAAATGAATCATGTTTATTTACAGACTTCTTTGCACTTCTTGCAGTAGCCAGATAAAACTACTTTTCTTTAGGTGTGTGGTCATATTTCTTGAAGCTTGCTTATTCCCATTGAACGTAAGGCTGTACCAAAATTAATATTCTTGCTTTTACTTTGCAATTAGCCAAGTATGACATTTAGGGGAAAAAAGTTGTATTGAAAGGTACATTACATCAGCTCCAGAATAATATGATAGAAATACTTCACAGAATTGAGTTACCTGAACTTCTCTTATTTCTACTGCCATTATTAAGGCCTGATACTGGATGATATCTAACTTGTATCTATAATTTGGCTGATCAATGGCTCCACGCAGATCTATGACAACCCTCCACATAAATTTCCAGTTTTGTTATATAATTAAAATCTTTTGCAGCAGTGTGAATATAACCAGGAATTATTCTTCTCTTTCAAAGACCTGAAACCCATGTTTGTGTGGTTTACCACTGAAGTATTTAAGGCACTGTTCATGTGTCTGCAAGAATAAGATTTTTAACCTCATGCTCTGGCAAAATCCAGACTCCGAAAATTCTTGTTTTCTGTTATAATGATTTTTTGGCATCACCAGTATGCTTTTAAAAGTCATTCTATATATGGCTAGAAATATTGAGTGAGGTTTCCAAAAGCATCAAGCACTCATTTAATTCTGCTCATATCCACTTGAAAAGGTTTTTGTTGTTTTATTAACATTTGCTAGGAGAAGGTCAATGCTGCCTGGGGCGAGGGCTGGATGATAGATGGTTAATCACCAGGACTAAAGCTATGATAGACATCTGAAGGTGGACTTTCTGGTTTACCAGCTCTCTATATTATCCGTAATGATCTTTGTCTTCTGTATGAGTGTTCTTAAAATCAATTTTCTCAATTTTTGTACTACTTGGCAATTGCAAGCAAAAAATCTTTCTGTTAAATGGAAGAGGACATTTTCAGCCCTGTCACCTGTGTTGGAAAAGAAGGTGTCTGTTAGTGTGACTTACAAATGAACATAAGCATTGAGATTCAGTAACTCAATGACCAGAACAAAACTCCTATGCATTCTTAGAAAGCTGCTAGTGAAATCATGGCTGGGATCCTCTGGAAGTATCATGTGGAACTACAAAAAGGCTCGCCTTCTGTGGGAATCTGGCTATCTTTTGGGGAGGAGATTACGGACAGATATAAGAGAAGTGCACTCAGGTGTGAAAGTTCTGGCTTTACAGCCAGATAAATGTTATATCAGTGCATATATTATTCTCATAACATACACTGTGTCCTTTCAAGCTGTTGAAATGGGATGTGTTTCTCTAGTTACTTCATTTATGTTTTCTTCATCTTCCTACAGACAAGAGAGTGAGGAGAAAAGGTAGTCACAAACAAGCTGGTAAAGGCCCTAATGGCCCAAGGCCCCATTTTGCTTGGTCTAAATTAGCCCAGTTCCTTACAAATCCAGCACTGGTGAGGCCAGCTAAGGTGAAGATAGAAATGCGCAGGAATTGTCAGGCTGATTGACAGTAGGTATTGTCTTCTAAGTAGCTATATGTAGCAGTTTTCTTTAAAGTTTGATTTAGCTGTCTCACAAAAATGAGCAAAATCCTATCAAGCCCACACAATTTTACATTAATCTGCATATTATTTTGTCATGTCTATGAGGCTTAGCTGAGCATTATGTGTACTTACAAAAATATTTTACATTGCCTTATTAAAACTAACATTTGACCTAAGACTCCCACACTATTATTTCCTGAGATATGCACTGTTACCTTTGAGAACTGTGTCCCTTACCTCTTTATGCCTGCTGTAGATCCTCAGACAGGAAAAAGATGAAAACTGGAGTTGAATTTCATGGGGTTTTGTAAAGAAACAAAATAAAAAACCCCTTTGTCTAAAATGCCTCCTGAGGGTATTGAAATTAACAAGTTCATAAAAAAAGAGATATGTCCTCTTAATTTAGTTAATTATGTTTCATTGAAAGATATTATCTTTGTTTCTTAAATTTATTTCCCTAAAGCAGGTCCTAACAATAGGCAGAGATTTTCACTGTGGTCTCTATTGCTTTTCTCTCATATTCAAATGGTGCATTCTTTCAAAAGATTGTTGGCTGAAATCCAATTTTTGTTTTTGTAAGGTATTTCACAAAAAAGTAGTTTATGAGAAAGATCGTTCTATTGTAGTTTCACTAGGTTTTATTTTTAGTTTTACATGACCATAAAAGATTTTCTTCAGTTTCATTTTTGTCTGGAATTTTTCATATCATTGCCATAAATTTGTTGCATTAATAAATATCACTACTACAGAGAACAATCCTAGAAGCTTACAAACCACTTGTTTAGAAGTGTGGTTCTGCTGCTACAGGCAGTAATGGAATAGGAAGTCTAAGTGGGGGTTTTTAAAGAAATTTCCATTAATCCTATAGCAGCTAAATAATGTCTTTCCTATGAGGCACTTTAGTCACTTAGTATTAAGCAGGTGATGCATACATGTAAAACTATCATATTAAAAAATAAAAAAGCTTGTTAAAAGTTAGCATGTTAAGAAACAAAGCTAGTGCATTCTGGGCAGCCATTAGCAAACCACTTCTAAACAAATTTAGCATCTTAGGCCTGGTTCAGCTCCTTAGGCTAGTACAGCTTGAGGTTAACTAAATATTTTGTATATGAGGACATTTGGAAAGAAATGAATCATATTTGTTTGCATTCAAATGTCCTTGATTGGAGAAAGAGTTCAGCAAACATATCTTTCTTCCCTTGACAGCACATTCAGAAAAGCAGTGCCTTTTGGTCTGTCTGTTTGCAGGTTTTTGAGGGGAAATGTCTGTAGTCTTTGGGGGAAATGCATGTAACAGCTGTGCTGCAAGTGCAAAATCTACTCAGAGCATCTTCAAATGCCCTAAAGCAGTTCAATCAAATAAATTTATCAGCAGCTGTGAAGTTGTCCTGCCTGTTTGGATGGGCCTATAGTGAACAAGCCTATGGAAACTTGGTGTTTCAAGGCTTTTACTTCTCTTGTTGTATTTGACACAGTTTGTAATCAGATGTAACATGACAGCAACAGCTTGACAAGCTGATAATACACTTCACTTGCAAAATTCATGTGCTAAGACGGCAAACACATTTTTATTTAAGCTATGTCATGTTTATGCATAGCAGGAGGATTTCTTTTTTTCTTCTGTGGATCAGCTACAGAAAGTCTGAGGAGATCTTGGGTTTTTATCTTTTAAAGTATGACTGATATTTTTACAGCCTTTAAGAAAAAGTTACTTCCCCCAGTCACACTAATTTATTTGGACAGCCATTCAGGTACGAAGCACAGGCTGAAAGAGGTTCTTTTACTATTTGCTCCCCGAAGCCTGTGTGCCCCATTTTCTAACCATTAGGGTGTTTCATAAACTTTTATTATTTACCATATTGGTGAAAAATAGAAGAAGATGGAGAGGAAAGGAAATAAGTTTTTTCAGGTCTCACATAGTCAGTCCAAGAGAAAGAATATAATTAATAGTTATCAGTGTGGTAAAACAAGTTCTTGGTCATTACAAAAGTCCTGCAGTAGCTTCAAGGGATGGACCAAAAATAAGGTGGAGAAGTTTGTCCTACTGATGAAATATCAGAGCAAATACAGCAACACCATGCCAGGGTGTCATGCTGGACTGCCTGGTGGCTGTGAATGTCATCTGCTGAGACTGTTCTTCCACTCTGTGAAGCTGACTAGTGCTATATATTTTCCTCTGAGTCAAATCCTGTTGCATCTAGACATTTCTCTCATTTTATTTGAGTAAAATTCTGCCTAAAAATGTCTTAGCAGTCATAAAGGAGATATGAGAATCCCCATGTAAGCTCTGCATCTGGCATGTGAACTTAGGAGGTGGGTGTTCAGTGTCACTTGCCACATTCCTTACCATACTCCTCCATAAAATCCTGTGTAGGTTTCCATAGGGATTCATCTCCCTGGAGTTAGTAGTATGAGGCAAGGAACAGGGATTCAGACTGAGTTTTCTCATTCAAAATAGAGGAAAGCATAATAAGTTAATAGAATCCAAGTCCCTAGTAACGCAGTCTTTCCTTCAATTTTGAAGAATCCTTCCGTAGAACTTGTGTTTAAGAACACAATGAATATTGTTATATGCATATATACACTTATATCAGCCTTTCCTGCTTTGGGTCCTCTAAAACTGTATGTCTGCAATTGGTTGTCTCCCCCTACGTAAGAGCATAAGCCTTGCTTTCCAGGAACTTTTCAAGAAAATTTGAGAGCCGGATGTACTGGAAGAGTTGAGAAATAACATTTTCCACCTATACATATGCTTGTTTGAATGTTATCCCTACAAGTCATTAAATAAGTGAAATAATACTTTATACGTCCTGAGGTTCTCTTCTAACAGCCTGTCTTTAGATCTGTGCATTTATTTAAACAGTGAAATGAATAATATAAATACCCACATTTTTACTCTCACTCTCTGATTTTTCTGCCATTTTATCTGGGTGACAATGCATTTCATTCTGTTCCTACCCTATATCATATTCATTGCTGTAGTACTAAACCTTAAAAATTGTTCATCTGATTCAATTAATTGCTTTACTGGCTATACATTGTACAGACTGAACTATCTTTTTTGAATGTCAAATCAGATTTCAGAAACATTCCTGTTGATGTATTTGTCCCTGGAAAACACTGGACAGAAAATTATATCTATTAAAACTGCATTCAATAGCAAATCCACAGAAACTAAGTTTTTGATTAATAGCAGTTTATCAAGCAGTGTGTCATAAAAGGCAGTAACTAAAGAAAACCAAAGTAAAACATTCACTTTCATTATTGAACATTTTTAGCTTTATTATTATAATAGAATTACAGTCTGACATAAAATAAAGAGCTTTTGCTAAACTCTGTAAAGCAATACATGCTTCTGCCATAAACAACCTCTATTAGATTTAGGTTTTATTGCCACATCACTGCACTGAGGTGCAATAAACATTCAATGTCATCTGTTTAAAATTATCCCAGGAGTAAACAGGAACTGTCCTCTATAAGAGTGTATCATTATTTTCAAGGAAGACTTACTATTATTACATGGTTTAGCAAAGCATTGTAAAAAAGCTACATAGAGAATACCTTGTCTTTGATAAACTGTGCAATCAAGTTTATACAGTATAATACTATTGGCATAGACTAACTAAGAGGTGATATAATGCAGTCATTGCATAGCAAAAAGCAGACTAGTTAAGTAATATACACATCTAATGTGCAAAATGCAGACCAAAAGGTAGCTATGAATTGCTAGAAAGGTAAAATGCCCTAAATGAACACACTAATTTAACGCCAAAAATAACAAGATAAACAAGTACACAGAAGTTAAAGAGCCATAGTTTATTTTTTTCTATACATAATCTACACATGATACCAGAAGATGAAACATCCCCTTTAAATAAGCTCCAATCAGATAACTTACCAAGTTTAGACAGGACTAAATGTTAGACAATGAAGCATTATTTAAAAAGAAAATCTTCTCTAAATAAAACATTAACTATTTCCTTTTGTAGATAATGTCAACTTCTGATTTATTGAGAAAGAGTTTAGAAAACATTGCCTATGAAATTTTACTCAGTAGCTGTTTCTCTGGAGGCTCATGTAGCATTGTTTTAAAATTCATTCAATACCATATGTTTGAGTTTTTTAATTGATGTGTGCAAATATCCACCATTGTTCCCATCTTTCTGAAAAATATTTATCTGAAATTTTATTTCTAAGAATCAGCAGTAATGATACTGACTAGAATTTTTTTAAAGGGAGCACAGTACCTGCAAAATGGACATCTTGTATTTAAAGCCCTTACATATTGTTCCTACAAATATATTGCTACAGTAAAAATGAAATGTAGTAAGTTTACTCAATAAAATCTATTTTTCTGTACATTCTTTTATGTATGACTTTTTGTATTTAATGCTACATATATTACATCACTTATTGTAACAGTTATGTATCAGCAAATATAGCAGTAATATACAGATGAACTTCTGTCTTAACAAATATTTCACCATTTACCTACCAAATATAATCCCATACTTTAGTATTTATGCATGACCTGAGCAGACCAGTCATTAATCTAATAGTTTACATTGGATGACATTGTCAAATTGCAAGCTACTGTACACTTAACCACTTTACAAATGGAATTAATTCCAAGCGCTTTCTGAGCATTTTTTTTTTTTTTTGGCTTTCCAGTACCACTTTTCTTTTTAATTCAGGCTCAAAATATGTTTTATTGAGCATTTAACAACATATTAAGAGCTAAGAGGTGGATCCTACACAATGTTTTAAGAACACAACTTTAAAAAAGTAAAAAAATGTACAATCTCATGCTGCATATTTACATATATTATTTAAATACTATATTTTGTCTTTCTGCTACCCATAAATCTCAGTCTAAAGCTTCTTGTTAATGTATCATTTTATAAAAGAATACATTCAACATATCTAGAGCTTGCAAAAATTGTTGGTTTGTTGTGTTTTGTTTTTTGTTTTAAACTCTAAAACATAGTGATGATTAAAAGCTATCTGTAAAAGCATCCAGGAATTGTCTGGATTACGCAGGTGATAGAAGGAACTTGGGAACCGCACTTGACTGTGCAACAACTGGTTTTAAATCTAGTCTAGTGACAACTTAATGCTTAGAACAAGACTGTGGTAAAACAGCAGATTAAAGCATTTGTTACCATTAGATCTTATGTGTTATACAGTGATGAACTGTAATAGAGTGAGTAGATTTCCTTTTTCTTTAAAGACCATTTAATATTATAAATCAGGTGGTTTGGAATACGGAAGAGAAAAGGGATTAGGAAAATAATGAATCTTACGGGATTCAGCAAAAGGAAAGCTTTACATCCTTGAAAAGATTATAAACAGTGGTTGAATAAATGGTACAGGACAGTATGTGTATCAGGAATGTCATAAAGAATATTTTCCCACTCCCCACAATCCTTTGAATAAAAATATCTTTTTTCACTAACATATACAATACCCTTTGGGAGCATTCAGCACTAAACTATCTACAAATGACTTCCTTTTTTTTTTTTAATTACTCTACAACTCTTCTCTTCCCACTTTCAGAATAATTTTTCCAAAGTATATAACTTATATCTCTCTCACACACACAGGTTTTTTAAATATACAGATATATTTTACCTTTTAAATAAAGAAACCTTTATCTTCTTTAAGACAGAGGCAATGAAGCAAATGGGAATTACTGTATGTGAAAATGGGAAGGAATTCCCAGAGCAAAAGACAAAACAGAACTATACAAATAAATGAGGTTATTGATGTGGAGTTGGAGCTTTTAACTGGGGCTCCCGGTTTAAATAGGTAGCCCAATAGACTAAGTTAAAGATTCCAAAAAGCAATGGGAAGGCTATTCTTGATAGTCGATCAATTTTACTGACGCTGTTAAAAGTTTTCTTGGGTTCTGCAGGTTTTGTTTCTGGCTTAACTTCTTTGGGCTCAATTGTTGCACTTTTAGCAATGGTTGCCAGCCCAGGGTCTCTTGCAATATTAGGGGTGTAGCTCGTAGCTGCAGCTGTGTATGTGTTATTTTTCTTAATGAGAGGATCCTTCACTTTCTTTGGCTGAAGAAAGAAGAAAACGTTTTATTCTCACTATCTTCTCAACAGATAAGATCATAAAAAAGCACATTAAAAATTGCAATTAATTGTAATAAGCTGCAAGAAAGAAGTTAGTGTCTGGATACATGAGTTATATGAAATATTTAGGTGAGGACAAAGACAAAATCATCCATCTCTGTTACTTGTATTAGTTAAAATAAATTAGATGATGGATAAACTGTAATGAGGATTTATACTGATAGCTAGGCTCACTGATCAACAAAATTACCTTTAATGGTAATCAATAGTGACAAACCACTCGTAATTCCATATTCCCTTAATCAACTGTGCTTCTTGACCAGGATGAAAACTTTAAAAGACACTTAATTCCTTATTGTACCTTTCCAGTATCAAGACAAATAATGTTGTATGACTTTTGCATCCACCTACCTTGATTGCTAAAGCAAGAATGTATTGAAAATCCTTTCGTGGAGAAGAACTTGTTGATCAGAAAGAATATCTAGATTTTTCCCCTGGGTCCTTATATTTTCTAGTATTCTACTTCTGTGATCTACTTGTAGGAAAAAAAAATTAAATTTTGACATCTGGGGTTATCAGTTGGAATTCAACTGTCCCTGTTGCAGACAGTCCAAAACCTTCCTCCAGCCACTGCACAAGGATAAACATAGAAGACAGATGTAGGGATCGTTAAGGAGGTGTAAAGAAAAACATCCATTTGCTCCAAGTTCCTCTGATTATGAGAAAAAAAACAGTGAACAAAAAAATCCCAAGAGCTTAGAAAACCTTTAGGCAGTATTTGCCACAGAAGGAATAGGCAAATGTTATCCATTTTATCCTCTTAGAAGGAAGGGGGGAAGATATGGCTAAAGAGAAAATATTGGCAGAATGTGATCTATTATGTCATTTCACAAGATAGCAAGTGTAATTCTGTTTTTAAGCAGCAGCTGTCCCACAGAGGCAATATTTTTTTGAAGTAGCCACAGTACTTTTTATGACAGATCAACTACAGATTAATAGCTATAAGGGCCACCCAGTAGGGGGGCTCTGGTAAAAAGTTCTTGTTCAAGAGCGGAACATTCCAGGGAGCAGATGGGCTCCTGCAGGATACTTGGGAATGTAAAGGGAAGCTGCAAAGGCATCAGAACAAATGGGGAGAGGCTTGTCAAAGCATGGCTTGGAGCCCCATGCAGGAAGGAAAGGAAGACTGAAATGTTAAGTTTCTGCTACTTAGTAAGAAAAGGGATTCACATAATTACTCTGGTGTAGATACTCTTTATTTCATCACAATAATATTCAGCTTAGCTTGAGGCTAAGAAAAAGCTTCAAATTCTTCTGGAATATTTCTGCTGAATAGGAGGAACAAACAGGTTGAAAAAAAAATCTCAGAAAAGAAGAAAGGCGATGTCAGAAAGATTTTGGTTTGGTTTTGTTGTAGCTGTCTGTCCGTTCTTTTCCTCCTGAGCAGAAAGGCTGCTAACACACTTGCTGAGCATGAAGCCAGTCCTGTTTTCTTCTCAGCCAGATCCTATAGTAAGCAGCACTAAATGCAGCAGGCAAAGAACTGCTTCACAGGAATCTGAGACTTTTTCTATAGATGTAAATGTCATGAGGAATCTGATCCACGAAGTCCTGACACCAGTCAGGGTCTTAATATTTCATGTCTATTCAAGGTTATGAAAAAGTAATATAACAGCTAATAAGAGCTCTAAATCAATGCTCTGTTCTCTGTTACTTTGCCTTACTTGCCTTTCCTTACGTCTGCAGACAGTGCACTGTACCAGGTACCAGTATGTCTTTGCTGACTTACATCAAACTACACATAAAGACCTTTACTTGTTGAGGAATGCAAAGCCATAAATATTCCTATGTTTTAAACAGTCTTTGAATATTGTGTTTATATTGGTTGGGTTCTTTTCTGAAAATGTAATTTTCTTTGAAACAAATAACATGGCTGATTATAGTAACTATGTTACAAGGTAGGTTATATTAACAAGGCAATATTTAACATTTAAGCATTTTTTTCTATTAATACAGCCCATTTTTTTTACAACAGATATCATGAAAATAGGAGCACAACAATCAAACAAATTATTTTCAATGAAAGTATCATCAGTAACTGAAAACTCAGTATTCACAAGCAGTCGTGCAGCTCATTGCTGTCAGTTTGTTTTGTTACTTCACTCATTTATTCTACAGTATGTTTGTATTAGTTGTCATTGTGTAAATGTCCTAATTTTATTTCTGTTTTCTCACTGACTTATGCAATTAAAATAGAAAAAAAAAGTAGGGATATACTTATGAATTAAACACACATATTCACGTATCAATGAGTAACATCTGCTCCTCCAAATATTTATTCTGCTGAATCTCTAGTCTGTGAGTGTTTGTAATAACCAGCTAGGCAAGTTAAAACTCTTTCAAGATATCTCAAAAAACAAACAAACAAAAAAACACCACCCGCACACACTCCCCCCCAAAAAAACCAAACCAACACCAAACACCAAAAAAACACCCAATCAAATGAGCTTCCTCACAGAAGCAGCGGACATAACAACTCACAGGCAATGGGAAATTTTTCCTTTCATCCCCTTAAATGACCTCAACAATTTCTTGATGCACCTGTGATTTTCAGAGCAGGTCTGATCCCAGACCAAAGCGGGTCAGTGTGATGTCTCTGTTGCATTCAGGGAGGTACAGATCAGGATTGCACACTCCCAACACAATTGCCAATGCTTCCCCCAAAACAAATCAATTTCTCCCATAGACTAAGAAGTAAAAATAATATTTTGATTTTTTAAAAACAGGGAAATGATAGGAAGCAAAAGAAAGGAAAGAAAAAGTCCTGTGGTGATGTATGCGGTCACGATCACGATCACAGGGCAGTCCTCCTGAAGTTCATGTTGGGGAGCAACATACTTTGGAAAATGTCAAACACAGTAGCCACCAGAATTTTTTTTTCCTTTGTTTGTACTGAGGCATCCACATTTCCTCTTGCTTGAACACTAGAAATTTAATTGCCTTCCCTGAAAAGAATACACACTTTTCTTCTTTCTGCTCAGCAACACAAGTCAAAATCTCAGTAAAATTTTTAATTATTAATAGGATTAAATATCCAGTATGTCAGAAGTAGTATTTAGGCATTCATTTTCTAAGTAGTTATTGTTTATGTGTAGAAATGTTGTGTGGGAGTTTCCTCATTCCACATAAGTAAACTGTTTTTGGAATAATTACTATTCTAAATAAAGAGAATTTCTTAAAAAAACCCATATAGTGTCCAAGTGTGACACAGCATGGCCCATTGGGATAGATATTAAGTGGTGTTACCTTTTCAGGAACGACGCTTTTGCCATCCCATGCATAGCCTCTCTTTGTGAAGTAATTCACTGTTGCAAATTCGATGAGTGCAGAAAACACAAAGGCATAGCACACCGCTATAAACCAATCCATAGCAGTGGCATAGGCCACCTTGGGAAGTGAATTCCTTGCACTGATGCTCAGAGTAGTCATTGTCAGGACAGTTGTCACTCCTGCAAAGCAAACAGGTTTAGTCTCTTTAGATCTGTGGTTATATTTTGTGCTTCATCTCTCAACTGTTAAAATAGATGGGAAAGGTTTGCCTTCAACCCTAATTCTTACAAACATCCCTGCTTAAGCTCAGCTGCTAACTGAGGATATCAGATTTCAAGTTCTGTGGAAGTTGCTGGATCTTCCAAACATCTTTTATACCATTTTTTCTGTAACTTTGTTGTAGTAGAATAATATTTTTAAAGTTAGAATGGCAGTAAAACTTTGAGTTGTGGACTGAATACTACTTTGTGCTTCCTGGTATTTGGAGAATCATTGTCACTGTTCCTTACTCATGCTTTGCAAATCATCCCACAGATGTAACAATTTAACATTTTTAGGTCTTTCTTACACCTGTTCTAAGATAGAAAGCTAAAAGACTTGCTGTTTCTATTCTGCTTATTTGGTATATGCTCCTTCAAATTTATACTCAAACGCGCTAAGCTTTATGCGATATTACTTTTATTTGAATTGATGGTTTTGCAGGGTTCTGTCCCTTTATTCACTGATGCCCTGAAAATAGCAAAGAATTTATGTATGAACAATGATAATGTAATTTGCATTTCTGATATCAGAATTTCTTGCTGCTGATGAACTGTGTCCCTTAACTGGCCACAGAGAGCAAGCAGGACTGTATCAAACTCACTCTGCTTGCAGCTGCTTGGAAAAAAAAAGAAAAAAAAAAAAGAAAAAACCCACCAGCCAAAAATCTACAAGCTAGACATTTACATCAAATCATACATCCACAAGTTACCTTGACAACTGCAGTGTCATGTATTGAATGTGTCTTGAGTTCATCTTTGCTGCACTGAGTGTTAGCAAAAATGTGCAGTGGTCTAAAATAGGCCAAATAATGGACAATATATTTACGTGCTGGTGTAAAGAGCTGGAATTATTAATGCCTAACGAAGAATAAATTTCTCTTCTCTGAGAGGCAATCTAATCCTTTTATTTGACTCAGTAGTGAGCTTCAATTTCCTTTAATATAGTAGCAAAACAGGATTTATAATTTTTATGATCTGTGGTACTAAGTGGACTAAAAGATCTAAGTTGTGCTTCTGTATGTATGTACATAAATGCAAAATTTTCTGAAACATTGTTTCACTGCATTAAGAAGTGAAAAAAGCTGTTTTGATTCATAATGATGGAGTAAGCACAAGACTATTTACTAAATAACTGTCTTCTAAAGAGAAAACTTTCAGAATTGTGTGGGTTCTTGAGCCTGTGAAGATAACAACTTGAACATCATGCGCTATTATATATTACTCATTGTGAGACTAGGAAATTTTGTCCATCTAGGGACAATGAAGTATCACACTTCAAACTGATCATCTGACATTTCTTTTTAAATGGCATGTGCAAAAAGAGGTAAAATAGTTATAATTTCAATAGCTTTGACTACAGAGGCCAATAAAAGTCCCAGGTTAATTTTCAGTGAAGTTGATAAAAATTCAGAGCTAATTTTAGATGTTACTCTAAACAGTATTATGTAAATCAAATTTAATTTTACTGTGCTCTAAACAATTCTTCTGTAAATGCACATCTGTATATCAACAGAATGCCTCTACTTGGCTCATGAGGTCTAAGGCTATGCAAGTTGTGACTGATTTCCAGAGGCATTGGGAAACTAAAGCACAGCTGTGACGACTACCAGAAAAGGTCAATAGAAATAGCTCTTGTTCGAGAAGAATTTCAGAATCTCAGTTTCTCAGAATCGGGCCTTGTGACTCTCTGGCTTTGCTATGTCCAGTGTAAATGGATAAATTCTCTTCAGCAAAACAGGAGAGCCCATGGCAACCTGCCCCAGCAGTGCCCCGCGGCAGGGAACCTAGCGTAAAAGCCAACTTGGCTGTGCATTCTTCCACCTTCTTCTGCCGAAGGTGTTCAGGTGTCCCATCTGAACATCACAAAAAAGTCTAGGTCACATAGCAGAAGTCTCAGGTTCTATTTTCCTTAACTGAAGATTTGTTACATCATCTTTTTTCTTTTTTTTTTTTTTTTTTAATATGTACTCCGCTTGGATTAATATCTTCAAAAAATATGGTAGTTGTTTGTTTCTAATTTTATGATAAGCAGTGGTTAAAACACTAGGGACCAACTGTATAAACTCCTACAACTATAGATCGCTGCCTTACTGCATTCATTGAGTGTGTCTATTTATCACTCTAAGCACAATGACCAGCACCCATTGATTAAAGCCCTTTTGACAATCCCCACCATGGATGTCATTGCCATTGTCAGTAATATTTTATTCATATACTTTTTGTTTTGGAAACATTGAACTGTAATGGATTGCTTAAAATATTTTCAGATCTCTTTTTACTATCACTTTAAAAGCTTTGTACCTTAAATCAGCTTCTGCTACATCTTTGCAATGAAACGCGTTAACTATTGTGTACTGCGCTATGTCCAGGCTCGTGCTGTTCTCCAATATTATGTTATGCTAACTAGTTTCGCCATAAAAATTCTTAAATCTATTTGGCTTATTCTTAAATCTATTTGGCAAGCTGTTTATAGGTCTTGCTTACCAAATACGGTTCTTGCTGGAACAGATTCTCTATTTAGCCAGAAGGACACCTGTGACAGTATCACTGTCATGATGCATGGCAGATAAGTCTGGATGACAAAGTAACCAATCTTTCTCTTCAAATGAAAATGTGTAGTCATAACAACATATTCCCCTGAAAACAAGAAAAACAGGAACATTAAAGCTTTTGTAAATATACACATTAGAGGGCTTTATAGGAAGAAAATTTTCATTACATTAGCCCCTATTGTAAAAAAAAAACAACAAACAAACTCCTCAGATCAGATTGGGTCAGCTCTGAAGAAAACATTTTAAAAAGCAGGTTCTGAAGTTCCACTAATAATGCAAAACTAGACAGTTCTGGGAAGTGTGAATTAAATTTACATATTTTCATCTCTGTTGAGTAGTGAATGAAAGTCTGCATTAACTGGTGGCTGTTTAGGACTCTTGTGAAAGGTCTTATTCCATCAGAAGATGGAAAACCAGCATAATATACACATGTAAACATCACATAAAGACTAAATCAAGACAGGCACTCAGAAGTGTTTCAGTCAGGCCAGGCTTAAGATGTAATTGCTGATGTGATTGTGTCTGCATTACCACTGTCTGTGCTTTATGTACTCTGAAGATAAAGTGTCCCTGTTCTGCTAATTCAGTACTTTACTAAATGATTATTCTCTCTTGAAGTAAATGGACAATGCAAAAATAACATAGAATATTTTCATTAGCACTAACTTTTTGGGTGCCACAAAAACATGTAAGTATTCTAATTGCAATTGAAATGAACCTTAAGCATTTATATAATTCTATAAGCCTTTCCTGCCAAAGTACAGCAAATAATGCCTCATTTTCAGATCATTATTTACATTGTTGAAAGTGTATTTTGAAAAATAGTAGTTTCTCAAAAGATTGGAAAGCCTGTTGTTGTGACTTTTTTTTTTTTTGAGTAGATTGATTCTTATTATTATGCAATAATCATTATCTTAGAAAAAAAACAGGTGGACATGCACTTGAAGGGAAACATCTATCTAGATTAGAGATGGCATGTGAAATTACTGTTGTTCTATTTTAAAATGTAGGCAGTTAGAAAGAGAAAGTTGCTCTTGTACAGGAAAAGCTTAAATTGGATTAAAAAACTATGTCTAGACATTGACTGCTTATGCACCGAGCATGTCAAATGCTCTTTCTTTAATTGAGAGTCTAGAAGAACAGTCATTTGAACAATCTTGTTCAATATGTAACCCTGAGGAAGGCTTATAAATAAGATGTGACAATACTCCTGGTGTGTTTCAATATAAAAAACAGTAGCAAAGGGGGAAAAAAGAATCAGTTATAAGTTGAGAGGTAAAGCAAAAGATGTATAAAAAAAATTTCTTTCAAAAATAGGACTGGCAGAAGTAGCGTAGTAGGTATTATTACTTGAATTTTGCCCACCTTTCTTTAACTTTGACAGAAACAATCTTCTTTTCTTCTGTACCGGAGATTATGATCTTATGAAGGGTGCCAGCCTTGGCTAGAAGAGCCAATAATTTAATTTTATCTACTAAAATATGACGTGGGAAGCTATTTTAATGCAATCAGATATAGAATGCTCACAACGGTATGTCAGAATTAATTCAGTGATTGTAGATGGCAAGCTAAGAATACAGAGTGAACACACTACTGTACTCTGAAGCTTTATTTAGCTGCTTAAATTATCAAAGTATTTTTAACCTCTGGAAAATGAGAACAAGATTCAAAGCATAAATGCAATTAAAAAGAGAGGGATTACTCTCATCTGTTAAGCATTGCAATAGGTCTGAGCTACAAGTCAGCTAAAGGTAATGCCATGAGGAGTGAATCAGGCAAAGCATAGGCCTAGAATAACGCCTACGGTTCAGTTACAAGGCAAAAACATGTATTTAAGCCTTCAAAGTACCAGTGGACTGTAGTCATTTATCAGAAGATAGTAGATCTTTGGTGAGATTTATTTAAAAACTGCAGGACATGAAAGTACTCGTTATTCACTAAATATTTAGCTTCCCATATTTTATGGCTTTCTTTAATTGAAAAACATAGCCACATTCTTGACATATGCTGACCACTGTCTAACTTCCCAGCAATTCCTCTGCAATTCTGTTTTCAAAGGCCTGTAATTCACTACAAGCTAAAATTTCAAGTAGTTCTTGGGCAAAACATTTCCTATATTCATAGCACCTGATTACTAGGCTTACACAAGTTGCAGCACAAGTTGTAGCTTATGCATCTGACATTCTTTTATCTCTTATTCTCTTATCCAAAGAAGTTAGAAAGGTATTTCTTTTTAGCTTCCTTGGAATTCCTAAAGTTGTCTACTAATAATTTATCTGCTCTACACAGTTTGATTTTTCTTTGATTTATTCCATGAAGGTTAAATTATTTTGTATGTATTACACAATATGAAGCATTTAAAAGTGGTCACACAACTCCTCCATTTCTATTAATGTTTTGAATGATTGTCCACATTTGAACACATCCAGTGTTCTGAAAGAGTTTGTGCCTGTGCGCAGGAAAGAAGATGTCCTCAAGCTGCATCAGGGGAGGTTTAGGTTGGATATTAGGAAAAATTTCTTCACTGAAAGAGTGTTCAGGCATTGGAACAGGCTGCCCAGAGAGGTGGCGGAGTCACCATCCCTGGAGGTATTTAGAAGACATGTAGACGTGGCACTTTGGACATAGTTTAGGAGGCATGGTGGTGTTGGGTTGACAGTTGGACATGATGATCCTACAGGTCTTTTCCAACATTAATGATTCTATTATTCTATGATTCAAGACTTCTGTAACTACAATTTTTGACCAGCCCTTAATTCTACAGTATATCACAATCATTGAGTCAAATGCTAGGGTGCTATAAACTAGCCTGTGTCTTTAGAAGAAAATAGTTGATAATTCAGTAAAGTTACATCAAACCTATTAGTGTTCGGTAAACTATTTGTAATAATCCCAGTTTATCAGGTGAGCACCTAAAATTAACGTGCATCACGTTAGATGTAAGGTTTGAGATGGAGGCTGAGTTTTAGCTATAATAATACTTGTTCTATCACTGTAGGTAGGAAGTAAGGCTTTCCTTGCCATTAATTTAAAACTAAGTATTTCTCATTTACTACTTATGCCATGTAACCCAATGAAAAACTCTTAAGAACAGCATTCTCTTAACAGATTTACAGAACAGCAGAAAAAAAATATACCATTGTGAGCCTAAATCCTGATGATTCTTAGTGCAAAGCAATGTTTTCAAGGTGGCAAAATAGTTCAGTGTAAACAGAAGCTTGCATGAACCCTTTAAGCATCTGTTAAGGTGCATATAAAAAAAGATCATTTTAAATTTATTCTGAGTCAATATGAGTCAGTACTTGGAGAGTGACAGGAGTTTTACATACCAGTACAAAATGGATGACTCTCTGCTTAAGGAAAACTACAGCAACAATAATGATTATTTAGTTTACTGAATACTATTTTTAAGCCTGTAGTACCTGCATATTCCATTGCCAGCATAGATGAATAACTATTCCATAAAAAAGTAGTCTTTCAAGATTCTCTTGTCATTAAAAAAAAATAATATTTATTTATAGTTATCTTGTTCTAGATCCAGAAATAAGGATAGCAGATGGCCTACTAGCAGAGGAAGAAATTAAGGGTGGGGAGGGGAAAACTTTATCGATTTGCTAAATCATTTAATAGTTTTGAGAATGTTTAGAGTAACCCAGTTACACACAAATTCTTAGAAAATAAGTGTCTGGAACTCCAGACAACTATAAATATAATCTTAAAATTGCCCAAGATTATGTAAATTCCTGTAATGATCCACAGAATCAGCTGCACAAAAGCTTCATTTTCTTGCCTAATAAAGGTGCTGAGAACTCTTAAATGAAGATTGTCTTCTATTCCTTTTGTCATTCTGTCAGATGAGTCAACATCCACAACTCTGAAAGTAGGGATTTCATAATTTTCGTTACATATGTTATATCTTAAAACAGAGATGAGCAGAGGACAAAGATGTGCTGGAGGATTCTGTTGAGACTAGCTGCCCACCTACCTGAGTGGGGAGAAAAGTGATAATTAACAACTTCTGATCCACACCATTATTCTGGGAAAAGCAAAGCATTTTTCTTTACAAAGCAAATCAAGAAGAATTTCTCCCCGAGACCTTGAATTTGCAAGAAATAAATGTGTTTTTTCCACACTTGTATGTTCTTATCAGGTAGTAACTAAAAGGATTGTAAGTTTGGTACTAAAAAGATTTTTTAATGAGCTTATTTTTAGTTTTGATAACCATTGTATTCAGTTCTTTGTAATGTTTTTCTGCATCTAGACAACAGCATCTTTATTTCAGCTAATATTAATTATACCATATTCAACTTTATAGGTAGGCATCGTAAGGAGTTTCTTCAGGTAGAAAAAGGAGGCAGAATTCAAACTTATGAAACATATAGACCAAACAAATATTTTGTTGTTTCTTCATGGAAGTGTGTGAAGAATTTTTACACTACTTATGTTTGCCTTCAGTTCTGTTTAAAAATTTGTTATCTGCGTTTCTTAAGAATTTATAGGATACTTCTCAAGTTACCATCTAATTTTCTTGAACTATATCTGGAATTATCTATTTGGTTTAGATATGTTCCCAAGATTATGGGTCTTCTGATTATCTTGCTGCTATTATATTGCATCCAGCAAGCAGAGAATTGGCAATGAGTGCAAAAGGGCAGGCATTCAGGTTGCCAAGGTCTCTCTGACTGAGTAGCTTCAGAACAGAAAGCGCAGAGAGCTCGAGATCCTTGCAGTTTCTCACAAATCCTATTGACTTTTCAGCAAAGGGCAGCTGGGGTGAATTACTGGCTCCACAAAAGTCAATGGCAACATTTCTAGCCGTGGCCAGGCCAAGAGTTCTTCCCTTTTCTTTTTACTTGTCTGATGCATGCTTCTCTGCTCAATAATGGAAACAGTGAAGCTATGGGAACAGTTGTGCTGATGTTGTTCTCATGCAAAAAGCCCTTATTACTGCCATCCTACTTACTTCTTTTATGATTACATCAGCTGAACAGGGGCTTGCAAGTAGTAACTTGAATATTGGTCCATGAGAAACTTTTGTTTCTGAGAAATTTTGTTGGTTTAATAGAGCGTATGAATATATTTTGGCAAGCTAAATAAAAAATTCAGACATGAGTTAGGGTTCACCTTAAATTGACTCACTTTTCCTTAAACATTCTTTGACTTTGTGAATGGCACAATAGAAAGTTTGGTTCATGCAGGTATAAGTGTATTTCTCTACTTCAGTCACAACATCAGGTGCATTCAAAGCAATACAACTAGTTCTCCTAATGCAGTGCTTCTTTTGGTCCATTGAACAGTCAATCTATTCAACGCACTCTTCTTTATTGCTCAGTTTATTACTGTATTTAGGTCTTCGTGCCCCTTCCAAATTATTAAAAAAAAAAAATAAAAAAGAAATTACATCTTGAAACAAACACTGCAAAGTGAAAAAGTGAAGGTTTTTAGCCAGCTTCAAGGTAACAGGTACATAATACTACAAATGTCAGCTATATTTCTGTATCTCATTAATAGCTTTGGAGTTAAAGCTGGTGCTAGCATTAAGACACCTAAATCCTGTGTGGATGTTCCAGATGGTTTTTAATTTAATGACATGGTTTTTTACTCTCTGAATACCACCTTGAGAAACTATATGCTTACTTTTTAGCAAGTTACTTCACTGCCTCTAGGAATATGATCTTTGAGGATTAATATTCATATTCTATTTTTTAAGCTTATATAGTAAGCAGACAATACAATAATATGAGGAGTTCTTTATAATGTAAATTACTGTTTTTTTCTGGCTAGATATGCCACTATAGGAAGCTTTTTTTAACTGTTCAAATATTTTAAGCACCAGTTGAAGTAGGAAACTAATCCTAGGATATGTTATCTTTTCAGAATCATGTTTTCCCAATCTGAAGTCCTTATATTGCAATTTATCTCTCACTCCTTGGTCTTTGTATTTTTTTCTCCTTCTCTAAATTATGTTTTGGCAGTTAAATATGCTTCTTTCCAAAAAACCTTTTCCACAGACCTGTACTGGACTGAACAATTCCAGAGTCCACAGTTTGTCCAAGCAGATCATATTGGTTCAATCGAGAGCCATCTTCAGCCACAACCACTGACCTTGCTGGTTCCCGAGTCCATTCGTATACAACCTCTGCTCTGGTGTAAGCATCTAAGTTAAAAGAAATATATTGCATTTCAGCTTTGCACCTTATATTGCCAGATGGCTTTATCAGAACAATGTTTTGAGCAGTAGTTTGAATATTAAATTCTCTTTAATTATCTGTAGAAACCCACAACTAGTTTACTGGAACTTTTTAGCTATGGGAAATAGAACTGATTTTATAGGTCTATCCATATGATGATTAGCTAAATATCTGCTCTGCAGGGCTGGATTAAGGTTGGTCCTCAATGGCATGAAAATCTTTCTCTGCCTTACATCATTCCTACCTAGGTAAAATCTGAGTGACCAGAAGCGAGACTGAAATGTGGAATTTCATGGGCATGCGAGGAATCCAACTCTTTTTCTAACTTTTAACTCCTATCAAGAAAGACAAACCCCAGTCTTTTCAATTTGTCATAGTGTGATGTTGTCTTGGCCACTGTAAGAAAACAAGTTCTTCTCAGATTGGTTTCAGTGATCTTCTCATCATCGGCCTGTCTAGAGCTCGCCATTTGGTAATCCCCCTCCTCGCACTGTCCTTGCTGCATAACAGGCATAGCAGACATTTCTGAGGCTGCCTAGGCTTGAATGAGTTTAAATCACAATTAATCTTTTTTTTTTTTTATTTAGTTATTTTTGGGAAATGCTCACACTTAAGTTCACATTTGTTTGAGACTTCAACAAAGCAAAAGAAAAACACTGTGGGCTCTCCAAACCTGAGTAGTCCAGTATGTTACATAGATAATTCAGTAGCCTGCTACCTATGCCATCCAGGTGTTTTGTGCTGTTATTAGTACATTATTTTTGTTATTTCAGGAATCAAACTATATATAAATATTTTTAGTCAGTCCTGTTGTAAAATTCTTCTGTCATTTTGCACAGTCTGGAGTCTGACAGTTGTTGCTCTGAGCAGTTAGGGTGGGACTTAGTTGGCTACATGGAGGTATCTAGTGTCATTCTTCACACCTAAGAGTATCCAAGACATGTATAGGACTTAACGTGTCATCAGAACCTACATAAAGCTTGCACCCACCAAAGGCAGCTGGAAGCCAGATGGGACATCTTAAGGCATCTACAATGACACTAGACTCCTACTTACAGGATGAGATTTTCCCTTTTTTCAGGACTGGAAAGCAGGACAGGAAAAGGAGGAATCTGATTTACTTGACCTCATTTGTGAGTTAGTAATTTTATCTTATCAATGTGAGAGATAACAAAAATTGAAGAGGTGGTGTTGGATAGAGTGTGCTGGTAAATTAATTGCATGGCATTTGATCCCACATTATTGAAGTGGAAGGGTGCTTTTACCCTTGGACTTCATATTCCCTAAGCACTGTAATATATACATAGCTTTATGGAATCAGTGGTAAATGCCAATCTACATATTAATAATTCTGACCTTAAAAATAATGGCCTTGCTAAGTACAACAATTGGCTTGGTAATCTAGTTGCAAAAAGAAAAAGTAGAAATAATACTAATTTTCAAGCTTTTTACTTGTTCTGGAGCAGGAAAGGAGTTTGCAAGAGAGAGGACTGATTTCTTGAGCTGCTGAGAACCACCTGATTGGGTCAGCGGGAAGGGAGCACACTCATCAGTGCTGGAGATGAGCACGCCCTGCCCTGTAACGGCCAGATTCGGTGCTCTGTTTAGTTTCCATCCTCAACTTCCAGTTCATATATTGGATAAGTAGCAACACAGCCTTTTGCTCCTACCACTGCTGCTATCCAGAGTGGCCTTAGTTTTAAACTTGCAATCAGATTTTTGTGGAAAGGGTTGAAAGCATCTGCCTTTCTGATTTTGTTTTGCCAACATATGGCTTTTTGTTGTTCCAGAATCTCTTTAGCATTTGTCACATTGAATTTACATGGAAATAACCTCTAGCTTAAGCTGCTATTTTGGAAAATCACTTTAGCCTTGGAGCTGGGTCAAACATTTATCGGCCTCTACAGTACGGGTGCAGTCCATACAAGCTGTGCAACTCCTTCAATATGTGGCTTTTCTGAATCCAACTCCACCAAGTGATGAGGACGTGGAAAAACTCTTATCTAATTTAATTCAAAACAAACAGAGCTGGGCAAACACTACCTGGGGACCTACTAAGTGTAATATTGTAGTCTGCATTTAAAGCAATGTTTTCATGACAGTTAAATGTCATCTTCACTAAATTTTTCAGTCCATTAGGATGATTATAATGAATTGCTTTAGTTGTTTAACAGAAATGTCTGAAATGTATGATTGCCACTGAAAAAGTGGCAAATAAATATAAGAACTCTTCTTTTTCTGTGTATAATGGCAATTCCCATTTTCATATCTTGCTTGGATACAGCTATTTGTGCCATGGAAGATATTTCTATTCATATCAATAATGAAATATTGAGATAAATATTCTATAATCTGGTAATTATGACATATAATCTGATGAGAAGGAGGAGAGAGGGACAGCTTTAAGGCCCCGTTCTGGACAGTGAATTCCCTATGCAGTGTTTGCAGTGAAACCCTGCTACAGAAGGAACTCCTCCCCATGAGGACCCCAGATTAGAAACTCACCTGAATTTAGTAGGGGAATGCAAAGTTTCCCTGAAAACTCCTTGATTTTGCCTCATGGCCCTTCCCAGCAGTTGGAGTTACTTGTTTTGCTAGGTCCTGTTTAGGACAGCCGGCATGATAGCCAGTTAGCGTTCAAAACAAGAGAATAATGAGAATAGTCTGTTAAGCACAACAGAGCACTCTGAGCTTAGAATGCTGGTTATCGCCTCTGACTTTAGCGTAAGAAACGGTGTCTCAATCAGAAATATCACTGATTTTTTTTTTTTTGTTCATTTGAGAAAATTATGTATGTTATGATAATAAACTCTTCTTGGCAGGATAAAAAGGAAAATAAATACAAAAGATATGCAGATACACTTGCAAGTCTTTTTGCTATCTTGTTTTTCCTTTGTGTTGTGGTTCTGGAGTTGTATTCAAATCCATATTATCTATCCCATTTCATTCACGATTTCTGTATCTCTTAATCATTTAATTGAGGCAAGATCCTTAGTAATCTGGAAAGCTGTGCATTTTGTGAACCAAGAGTACACTAATGTGGGACACAGTGGGCTAGAAAGAACTCAATGTAGGAAAAAAATGGGATCTATTGTTCACACTAGGGAGTGTCTGGTGTTTAGGCTGTGGCTCAGTGATGCACACAGGTGGTGACAAGTGTCTTATCAAGTCTATAAAAATTCAATGTAGTAGTTCAGCTTGTTCAAAAACTGTTATTGGTTTAACTTTGCATGAGCAGGTTTTATGCACAATTAGCCATTTTCCCACCTCCCAGATCCAACATGCAGTCCACATAAATATTTTAATGTGCATTTCAAAAGAAATTCCGTCCTGCGACCACTCCTGATCTAACTGGGATCTCAGGTGCACAGATCTGTTACTAATCAAGAGCCCACTGCAGCTATTTGCTCTGTTATTAGCTGGAGTAGGCCTACCCCCCGCCCTCCCCCCCCCCCTTTTGTTTCAGAGGAGATTTGGAAAGATTTACTGGAAGTGCTGGAAGAAAACTTAACATTCAAGGAGTAAACTATTCCTGTCAGTGATACGCCAAGTTTGTATGAGCTTTTTGTTCTCTAAATTTTATCTAGGAGGCTAGTAGCTCTTTAAAGACAAAACATCAGTCCTTTCTCATGGTAAACATAGTGCTATTCAGCCCAAAGTAAATTATCGCCCTGTCTGGTAACATGTGAAGAATGAATTGGGTGTTCTGTTTGTTGACTTCTAAAATAGATCAAGCCACTAAGTACCCATTATCAATGAAACGACCCATTTCTACCAGAAAAAAATAACCATTGAGGAAACAATTTGTACACTACATCTTCCACACAGTCTGTCTTCCTTGTTTGTGTTGAACCAACCAGAGTAAAACAGCTCTTCATTTTCTTTATTTTTACTTAAAGAGTTGAAGGCAACTATATTTAATTTTTTAAAAATACTATGTTTAGCTAAGTTTGAAAGTATCAGTGTCAGGTTAGTTGTTATTCAAGTTAAAGTTTTGGGGCAAATACTTAACTTACAGGAAGCTTCGTCACTTATTACAGATTTCAGTTAAGTTACATTTTGACCAGTATGTTCTCTAATCAAAGGTTACAAATGCTGCAAGTATAGGACTCTATTTGGAGTTTTGTGAGATTTTTCACTTCCAGAAATGTTACACAATTTTAATACTTATATTTTATAATCTTAGGCAGAATTTTGTTCTAAATGTGCCAAGACTATGGTAGGGGAATTCTTTTCACCTAAATCAATTCATTTATCCATGGACTGTATTACTTTTCTCTAACATTGATTTTGGGTCTTAACAAAATAAAGCAACTATAAGATTAACAATGTTTTCTGTGTGACAAGCTACTTTTCTAGACGTTTAGAGCACTGTAATTTTTCTCTTTTGTGAATGTCCAGTCATGACGTTGGAGAATATTTAAGACACATAGAAGTTAGTTATATTAAATATAAATATATATAAAAAAATAAAAATACAACCCTGAAAAGAATGAAAAATACACAAGATTAAACCCTTGAGGTTTTCTCAGTTGCAAAATACTTCTGTAAAGTGGCCTAAAAAGCGAGAAACCTCAATTTAAAATAAACTTACAGCTTCCAAATTTCAAGGGGCAAGCATGTGCATCCATAGGAAAGTCTTCTAAATGCATTGGGCATTCTGCTCTCACAGTCAATCTATAATGGATTAATGAGCAAAAGGACACATTTACTCTAGTTTCATAGAAATAGCAAATAGACTTCTATTAAGACACACAGAATAAGTATAGCATAATATCTGTTATGTGATTAATTAGCAGCTAGAATGGGACCTGAATTGTTTGGCTGGGGGCCTGACAGGCATGTGTAGACACCACAGTGTGACTGGCTCTGCCCCTCTACCATGTTCCACTATAGAGCAGAGACATGCTCAGGCTTCTAACTTGGCATGAGGATTAAAATCTATTACAAACTGAAATTGCTTCCTTGTTGCCATCATTAAATTGGCCAACTCTGGATGTTCAGACATTTGCTGAAATCATTTTGTTGCTATCAGCTTGGGTGCAAACATATTTCTCAATAAAACAGATTAGATAAACTAGAAACAGTCACATACCGCATACCAGCAAGGAATGAACAACAATAGTTGAATACTAGGCAGAAGACTGCATTAAGGCACTTGCAAAGGTGAGCAAATAGAAATGGTAATGGTCAAAAAAAGAGACATATATGAACAATGTGCTGCCAAGATAGTGCTCTTGCGGATTAAATCCCTAACAGCCAAGCATTGAGGAAGACAAGAAAAAATTATCTGGACTTGTATAACTACCAGCCAAGCAAAGTCTACCCTAGCCTAGGCAGTCTTGAAAGATACTGCAGAATAAATTGAGCATATTTGACAGGCTCCCGAAAGCCTGGAAACTTTGTTTTCTCCAAATACTTGTACTGTTTTTAAAAACATCTTTAAAATTGTTAAAAGAAAATTCAGTGTTCACCTATGTACTAAGCTATCCATCTTGACTTTGAGTCAACAGAATCACTTTATACCTTGTTTGATTCCATGGGAGACATAAATGGGGTATGTGTAGCTCTGCAGAGACAACATACCATTTTTTTCATTAATTTGTAGTCTTTTAATCCAGAATGTTTCCGTGACTCTGGATCATCGTTACTTCAAAAGGATGTACTTAACTCCTCTGTTGACAACTGGGTAGCTAAAGTTCAGTTATCCATGAAGAGAGTAACATATTTCCTGCAAAAAATGGTGCCAGCACAAAAATATTTTTTTTCTCCTAACTTTCCAAATGCTTTAGTGAATTGTTTTTCTTATTATGAACGGAATAAGAAGTGTCTATTTTTAGACTGTCATGCTCTGTATTCCCAAGAACAAGAAATATGAAGAATAGGCAATGAATTCTGTGTGCATGTGCTAGTTCTTAGAATCTGCTTTCTATAGGATCCAAAGATTAAAGACCCTTGTACATGATCTAGTATTCTAGATTATATTAAACATTCAGGCTTTGTTATACTCTGCTGATGGAATCCTTGAAAGCAGCTCCAAATTAGGATCCTCTGCAAATCAATGGATTCCTAATAAAATAGATACCTTTTTAAAATCAAGCATTAAGACGCATCCAGAGAGTGTAAAGGTAGCACAGCAGGAAGGGAGAAAAATAAACACTGAAAATGCCTCAGGTTGTCCATTATTCCATGGCCTATTGTGAAAACAGTTACTAAGCAGGGATCAAGTTATGCTCAAAAAGGAACCTGTTTCCTGTTTGGAAAATATGATGCTTTAACAAGTTAAATTGTCAAACTAAATGAAGGATATAATATTTTATGGCTCACCTCATTGTGTATAGCAATGTCCCATCCTCTGTAATTCGTAATAGTTTATTTGGCATCGTCATGTTATGAGCCACTGACTTCTTTCCATTGTGGAAAAAGGTATCAGGTGTCCAAATTTTGCTGGCCATTAAATTATTTAACCGAAGAACAGTCATAGGTCCTTTGAATTTTAATCTCTCATCTTTCCAGCTTTGGCGGAAAAATACATCTATAGTGTATTCCTACATCAATTCAGAAAAAAGGGAAACACTTATGATGCCATATGTTGCAGTGTGAGAACTTGAAAAGTATGTTCTTACCGTTCCCTAGAAGCAAGATGACTATTAACGAAATTAGTAATTATCAGAACATTTATACTCCATATTACTTACAATGTACCTGAAGCTGGTTATTAAACAGTTACAATATCATTACTGTGTTCAACAGAATACATGTTAGGGAGAATAGTGTATTGAAAAGTAGACAAGAATTTCAGATATAGTATAGTGGAAACAAAATAATTCACACTTTTCTCACTTCTATTTCACCTTCAGTAAAACTGTAATTTGAAGCTGTGGATATGTAGCCAGTATGTGTAGCACACAAAGAATATGTCTTTTAGAAGAACGCAAGCCTGGTGAGACAGGGTCTTACTAGAACCTTTTGTTCTAAGTGTCTCATTAGCATAAACATGTAGTCCACCTGCGAAAAGTTCACAGTTCTCTAAAATTATGTGGTCTGATTTATGATATGCGGAATGGCTCTTTGGGCCAAATCACTGGACTACAGAGAACACAAGCCGAGGACAGCTTTGGACCAAGAAGTACAGTTCAGTTATGCAAAGACTGGGCCAACAGAGAAGAGAGGCAGTGGCTGGCTCAGTGTACATGGGGAGAATCAAAATAAGCAACACTCACTACGAAATGAAAGAATTATTTGTTACAAAGCAACAGGACCAAAGGTAAGAGGTCAGTTAAGTTTCACTCTCTCGCGTGAAATTAGGAAAAATATGTTGAAGTATTATACCTAAAATATGTATATATAAAATATGTATGTGGGGTGAAAATGTGAAAAACTCTTGCGGATGGAGTATAGTATAATATTTTCCCAGGGAAAAATTCCATTCTGACATGAAAGTTCAGTACGGGACTATCCTGCCCTTCCATCATTCATGGTTATGATATTGTGATAAACATGAAAAGTAGCTATCCAAACACTATTCAGTATTACCCTGACTGATAATCTTTTGGCTGAGAAACTGAACCTTTGCTTGAGACCTCCTGCCAATGGAGATGGCAAATCCTGAAATAAAGGAGATTCTTGTGTGTGAAGGCACACACAACTATAAGGAAAAGAGCTGCCCCAAGGAGCATGTTATTAAAGAGAAATATTCTGGAATGAGTGTGCAAAATCACTCTGTGGCAGACTCCCTTAGACTTGTGATTTTTCTTGCAACAAATGGCAACGCTCCATACAATGTAAGCAATCATGAGCTGTTTATTCCTTGTGCAAGTATCAGCAGGAATGGTGATTCTTACTGGTGGTGTGTTAGTCCTGGTTTTAGGGCATGAAATGCCTAAATAAATTTCCTGTGGACATCGAAATGTTGTAGTTCCAGGGGGTGGTCTTACTTTGTGGTTTTGTTGGGGTTTTGGGGGGTTAATTTACATCCCAGACCTGTGAATTGTTTTGGTGCATACTTGATTGTATTTCCATTTTTTTTAATCACGTGCTTGGTGAGCTGCTGTAGCCTGGGTTTGTTCAGCTCCAGTGACAGCAGTTGTGCATTTATAGCCAACTACTTGCTTCTGAATTTTGCTTAGTTGGGGTCTTAGGTTGAACTGTGTGCAAAATCTTGTCCCAGGTGTGCAGTAGAGTTAGAGAGAAGGAGGTTTAAAATGCAGTATGATGACATTAAGATACCAGATTTCCTCCATATTTTACTAGCGCCAAAGAAAATTTCCTCTTACATGCATGGGAAAGGTAAAAGACGCCCAGAAGGTGACATCGTTTCAGTGGGCATGCCATTCCCTTTTTATCTTTTTCAGCCTGTAAAGAAGGAGGTGAGTGGGAGGTGATACAGGTTGAGAGAAGGGAGTCTGGTTTTTCACTTTATATGAACACAAGGTCCTTGTGCTGGAAAAGAACAAGGAGTCCGAGAGATTTGATAAGGGACTTGACAGCATAAGACAAAACTCAATCAAAAAGTAGCTGTCAGGTCATGCCTGGCACAGACTGAATCATTCTCTGTCCCAGCCTGTTGCACCATATAGGATGAATTCATTTTGGCGGAGATTTCTCAACTCGTTAGCTTTCACTACCCACTTTAACATGTACAATAATTCTCCTCAAATGAATCCTGACAGACAGCTGATCTTTAAGATCAAGTCATCAGATGCTCTGATCAGGGCTTTCTTCTATGGGAAGGTGCTATAGAGAACAAAGGAACAGAAGGATTTTCTCCAAACCAGCTACTATAGAAGTTGTCTATGTGCAAACATATGAGCAAGATGAAATTCGGAATAAGTTCTCCACAGTGGAGACCCTTCATTCCTTATTGTACAGGTAAAGAAAGATGATTCCTATCTGCACTTTGGCAATAAGTTGTATGGTACTGAATATATATTTGTAACACTTTGATTTAAATGTTCTCTAATTTACTCATCTGATATCTCTCCTTGGAGAGTGTTTATTCCCAGGGTAGACCACACTACGGTCTACATCAGACGGGGTGCTGTACAGGAAGGTAATAAGACAGATATTTGTTCCTGAGAACCTGACAGTACAGCAGCAGTGGGAATGAAGGTTTACTAGTCAACAACAAAAAAAAATCTGTCTTTATGAAAAAAAAATTTAAAATGCTTCTTATTCCAGATAATAACAAAAATTACAGTCCTGAGAATAGCCAGTTATATGTTGATTAGTTCAATCCATCATCTGAGAGACCATGCCTGAAAACCTGCAAAGTTCTAAAAAAAAGATGTTTTTATTTTAAAAAGTGTTTTTCTTCTGTTTAACTTTATTCACAAGATTAAGAACAAGCCAAGACATTCTCTTTATAGAATAACAGGTTATGTCTATGCGGCTCTTAAAAGAGTGTATTGAGAGTGGGTAGGAACACCATGTACTCCCTGATATATCAACCTACTATCTATATAACTGCTTCATTGGATTTCTGCAAACAGATGGTCTAGGTATGCTGATGTCTCACTGTGGCTGTACTTTCATAACACATGGCGTCAGCTGGAATATCTTGTTGCCAGTTCCCTGCCATCAGTCCTGGGCTCAGACAGCAGCGCATCATTCCCTCCATGTGCCAATCCAGCTGCTTGTGAGGCCCCCCTCCATGACCAAATTCCACAATCTAGTCTACATTTACTGTTAGTCTGCTCATTTGGAGCAAATTTGGGGTAGCCCTCAAATGATGGTGTCTACAATCAACCTGTAGTATGCATAGAGGACTTTGCACTAAATGTATATTGAAATTGATATAAATTTTATATTCTGGTAAGCTCTTCATTTTATCTTTCTCTTTCTGTCTCTGATTTCATACTTATTTCCTTAGGCAAAAGGCTTAGCATGAGTAGGCTGCACACACATTACTTTTCGGGGGAGGTGAGTAGGAGTTTTACACTAAACGCTTTTCTGTAATTCCTTAGTTTTCAAGACATATGAATGCCTGCCTGTGTGTTTCTTGCTCACACATTTTATTAAGAGACTGATTAATTCTTTCTCCTGTTTACCTAAGTGAAAATCAGGAGGCAATGTGGTATGGGTTTTTAATTGTTTTTGAGATTTTTTTTTAGGTAGTGATCACTTATGCTGTAGTTATTCACCTATACTGAGTTATAGCTTAAGTCAATAATTTCTTTTCAAATATACCTGTTACTACTTCTGAAAGCAGATTATTTTTAGCTTCAGTGTTTTATTCTTCTTCAAAACCCAAACCCCATACAAATATCAGTTTGTCCTAGGGGTGGTAAATTATCTTTACCTTCTACTTAATAATTAAATCACCTGAAGCTACAAAGAATAAGTAGATACCAAAGTCCAAATGTTATATAGTCCCAAGTAATTCAGTAAGCCTATCAGTTACTCTAAACTTATATCTACATGTAGGAAAGCATCCATGCCTATTCTTTTATTAGATTGCTATTCATTATTGGAATTTTCTAGTAAATCTGACTCAAAAGGGCAAGCAATAGCTTAGCCAGCTGACTTATAGACAATGACCCTAATAAATATTAATACAAAGCATACATTCACCCGCATATATCTATCACTTTTTTTTTGTTCACCTCCCACAAACATCTGTGTCCAGCACAATACTTTAAATTACATTAACTTTCAGGAAATTAATGAAAGTCCTGTCCCGAGAAGACAGATCTCTACAAAAAATGGAGCAATCTCAGATCACTTACAAACTGTGGCTGCTACCTTTTTAATTCAAAGACTATTAAGTTAAAAAAAAAACCATATACTTTAGTCACATGGCTCTGTTCAAAATTTTCAGTTTGTCCAGTGGTGATCGGCTACCTATTTTGAGACAGAAATGAGAAAGTAAGGTGAAGTGTTTCACTGAACCAATTACCAGAACACAAATAGGTGGATGTCAGTGGTTTCTACCAATCTTTATCCAAGGAATTTCTCCTCTTTTAATGTATAATTTAGAGTAATAAGTCGACATTGGATTTTCACAAGATTATCACAGAACAAAAAAGCTGAATAGAATGAATGATTTTTTTTAAAAAATTCTTCATGATATAGGTGGTACTTAATATTGTATATCTGTGCTGAGTCACAGTCTGGATTATCTTTCTGTTGTAGGTCTTCTCAGCAGAATGACTAGTCAAAAAGCCTGTGCTGCCCAAGCTATTCTTTTTCATTTAAATATCATGGCATCAGTTGCAATTATAAATTTGACTGTAGTTTTATAAATGCAGTTTTCCAAGCAATCAGGAAAATTATGTCTCTGCATAAGGTTCATTTAGGAAAATGAACTACCTTGTAAAAGATACTTTCTCTGTTTTTCTATCCCTTAACATTATTTTGAGTAGTCAAAACTTGTAATATCTTAGTGTTTAAGGCCTGTCTATTGTTCTAGTTCAAATTAAACAACTTACAATTTTGTGGTAAGAAATACAACTTATTTCCTTTCCTGTGATAATTTCTCTTTTTTTTCATCTTTCTTTTGGTGAATGTCTTTAGCTAAATGTAGCCAGCTACAAGGGTGAGCTGTTTTCTCTTCTTCATTTAAATTAATGAGGATGTTTCCAACATTCATCCTAACACAGGATCCAGCAGATGCCTGTAGCCGCAGACCAGGCTTTCCCTGTCAATAGCAACCTACTTGTGAAGACCTCATTTATATGCAAAATTTAAAGTACCTTATCCATATTTTTACACAGTTTTTAATATCTCTTAAGACCATGGCTCACAACATTTTCATTCAGTTTTCTGAACTTCCCCATCCCCTGCAGTTATCTAGCAATTTGATTTTAATATTCATTCCCTAAAGAAGTGACACTAATTTTCTCATTAATCTTCTCTTCTCTTTCAGCAGCCAAGATCTAGGAAAGTCACTTCCCATTGATCAGTAGCTTTTAACATAAAAATACAGGTTAGACTGTACAGATGTCACACTGTAGGCCTAAGTGTTAATTGCGTTTTAAGATTATGATCTTTCTCGGCAAATTGGATCAGTGGTGTGCCAGCAAGGACCTGAGCAATCATTCTCAGAAGAATATGGATCCAAACCCTAATGCATTTCATAATATATTATGTAGCAAATATAATGCCTGTTAAAACATATTATTAAGTCACTGAGGCTGCTAATTTCAGGGCACTTAAATGCAGTCACATCTAGCAGGAATGGTTGCACATAAAAGCTGACAGCATTTTGGAATCAAGGCTTTAAAAAATGGCCAGCTTTAAAAGAGGTAAATAAGTTATTGCATAGGTCTTTCATCCTCCAAATTTAAAAGACAAGAGAAAATGAATGCTGTAGAAATATAGGCCATCACTTACCATATCGTGGTCTGAAACCGGCCCAAAACTGGTGACGAAGATGTCAGTCTTCACTTCAGTTACACGCTCTGATGAAGCAGGAAATTAGGACAGTGAGTGTCTATCAACAGTCTTCATTAGACCTAAGCACTACCAATTCCCACAATAAATAGAAAAATTATTGGCTTTGATTAGCCATTCTAGAATCGGTCTACGATACAATCCTGATAATTTATTGCTTCTAGATGTAATTTCACAGTCAATATTGTCAGCAACAATTTCTTTATTGCAGTGTTTCCACAGAACTTTTTGAGGCATGGCTTGTGATGCCACAGTACAGCAGCCATAGTTCCACTGCTGTGTAAATCTTTTCACTCTTAGACTAATAAATCTTCTTGTCTGACAATATAAACAGTGCTGAATATTGTACACAGTACTCAGAAGTCTCATTGGGTACTCAATATTTCTGGGCAAGCTGAATGAAGGTCTCTAATAATGAACCCTGGGCTTATGAATTATGTATTTTGTATTGAGACACAGGAGCATAGAAGGAAGAGAGAGAGAATACATTATGGTGTATAAAAACATATTTTATTGGCTTCAGCTAGAAATGGCTGCATTATCCTTAACTGCAATAAATAAAAAGGAGTTAAAACTTTTCCAGATAACTATCTGCTAAACTTCTCTATTACAATTTTTGACTATGTATAAATGTTATAGTTTGTACATGATTTAGATTTCTTTTTAGATTTATATGAGCACTAACATTAGATTTCCCTTAAATTACCAAATTTGTTTTATAGGCCTCAATGACAGATTAGTATAAATAATAATAATCCTGAAATCTTTAAGTTGTACATAATACAGAATATATGTTTATGCTATACCATAAAGCTAGGCTTTTCTGTGGTTTCAAGGATGTCCATTTTCTCCATGGCACAATACCTTTGGCCATTTCAGAAGAATCTAATGATTTTTGTGGTCACAAATGCTCAGTCTGAGACATCTAAAATGGTGCTGATCTCCATAAAGAGACAAACATCCGGCTTGTGCAGATCTAGTGTTAAGTCACTTTGAGAAATGCAGGAGCTTAACCTCCCCCCTTCCTCTCCTCCTGCTCTACACACATACACACACACAATCCATTGCTTCTGAACATATTGGTATTTTCTAGGCCACACATCACACAATATTCAACCAGGATGGCATATATCAAAATAACTCGCTTGACTTAAATATAGCTGCAGGGAGTAACACCACCTGGAGGCATAAATCCAGTGTTGAGTAGAGCTAACCCCATCAGCTTTCAGAATTTACAGTGATGTAACTCTGAATGCATTTACGATAGTGCTATACAAGCCAGGATGGCGTTTTTGGTAGAAGTGCGGAAGGAGTGATACATTTGTCAAAAAACTTCCAAAAAAGAAATAGAAACATTTTGAATATTAAAAGTAATCCTAGAGAAAAGAGGCTAACAAAAAAAGTAAGTGTATGGTAAGCAAAAGTCATGCAGCAGGCAAAAATTTGCATAAGACTAAGAAATGTATCTATATAGCTATCTGTATCACATTATTTAAATATTGTAACATAATTAAATTAAAAAACAAATTTAATACAACCCTCTGATTTTGAAAGACTTTAGATGGTTTAAATATGATTTGTGCCATCTGAAAAGAAAGTTCTGACAGAAGAGAAGTGAAATAAGGAATAAAGTTTAAGCAGCCGATAACAATATACATTTCTGTATCTGACACAGTAGTTCTAATCAGAATCGGTTCTACGATGCATGTGCGTGTTTTTCACTTTCCTCCAAAAAAGTCTACAACTTCTAAATACATATAAATGTAAGCAGTTTAATATAAATATTTAATATATATACAATAAAATATCTCCTTTTGTAAGACAGCAATAATCAAGATGTAATATTTGATCTGATTCTACTGTCATTCTAGTAATGCACTGAATGACACTTGTATTCTGTTAGCAAGTTAATGCAAAAATTAGGCAGTAGCCAAAGTAATATCCAGAACTCATTAAAAAAGTTAAAGGAGGACATTTCCAATGTATTATTCATAATCACAGCAAGTAAAATACTATGATGTGGTTGAATTGTCTAATAATATTCTCATTCTTTGTACCAGTGACAGAGACATGTGACAAAAGCATTGGACAGGTGAAATTTCCTACTTGGCTGTCCAGTGAAATTAATGTGTGGCCTTATCATTGCTTACAAGCTTTCAACTGACTTAAAGACATTTAAGTATTCTCTTGACATTTAATTGGCTCTGGACTTCAAGAAGTTCACAGTGAGAATTTAACCTTCTATTACTGGAAGGAGCATATGGTTGTCCAGAAATTACTTGGCTTGGACAAAAAATATTCTCTCCTTCAGCCCATCACTTTTGCAAAAGTTCAAGAGGCTGTGGTCTTGTATGTAACAGCTGGCAGAAAAAAGAAGATGGGGATTTCACAAGGTCCAGTAAAACATTGCTGAATTGATTCTTTAAGTTCCAGCTACTGAAACACCTTTTCTTAAGACTGGCAGACTGATATCATCATGAAACCTATTAGGCTTTTACATATTAAAAAGTGAAACTCAGTTGACTCTTTTAAAGGTATTTCATCCTGATTCCCCATCTCTCCATCTCCTTTCCATTGAGGTACTTCCACTGGTGTCATTAGGAGAAAGAAGATGCTAGAAGATCTTCAGGCAAAATGCATTCATCCCTTAATGGTGTAAACTCAGAGTCCCAGCTCTGAGTGAGCCTCCATTGAAAATAATATAGCTAACTGATTTACCTTGCACAAACACAGAATATACTTTTTGAATCAGCAGCGTATTGTGTAGCAGTATCCTGAATCCTAGTTTTGGGAGACATATGGTCATAGTGGAGAGGTTGAGGCTTAAGGAAATCACTTTGAGGGCACAAAATGAAAACTAAAGGCTTTGGCAGTAAGATGGGACACTTCCAAGGGAGTGGGAAAAGGAGTGATGCCTTTCATTTCTGTATAATATTGAAAACAATTTAAGTGGCATTTAAGTCATAAGTAATAACAGGAAATTCAGAATGTGAACTCACAAGAGATTGTGTTATCTTCATATTGATTACACTTTTGCAGAGCATCTGCTCCCAGGTCTCTTCAAATCCAGATAAAACCACTGTACACACCACCAAATGATTTCTTTTTTCTTTGATGTGTTCCTCATTTTCAAGAGCAATGAAAAAGTGTGTATGAACACACAGAAAAAGATTAGCCCCTCCAAAGCCATATGGAAGTTTTGAAATCTTTGTTTACTGTTTTTCTAATTAGATGATTCAACTGTGCTTTGTTAAGAGCTTCAGAAGTTGTGAGTCACTCCTGCACAGGACATGTGTTTACTCATACAGTTGGGATATATATTTAGAATGAAGGTTAAACATGTTCACTTTGCAGCTTGATGACCATAGGAAGGCTTAAACTGTGCTTCAAATGCTCAGAATGCATTTTTCAGGAACATTAAATCCTGAGCTTTATTCAAAACCTTCTCAGTATTCCTAAGAACTAGAGAAAATTCTAACTTATTGAACAAAACAAGCTCAGGTCAGGAGCTGATCAGACTGCTGAGATAAATCCAGCAGTTGTAAAGACATGTTAACCATGTCTTTTGACTATCACAGCTACCTCATGAACCAGGACTATAGGGATATCTGTAGAACATGTAACAATTCTAGTTAAAAAAAAAACAAGGAAATTATTAATGATATACTAGTTTTACTATAAGGCAACCATAGGGTCCAAGTAGTTACTGATCAGCAAAACAGCAACTGAGTACCACACCTAGACACTCTGGAACAGACAGCCTCAGGCAATTGATCCACGTACGGCTATGAAAGCACCAGTCACTGTGAACTACTGTAATTTTGCTTTTTACAACTACAGCGTTCTGCTAATGATGCTAGACTAACGTACCCTCTCAAAATTAATAACAATAAATATTTTGATTTAACTCCCAGGGAGCTCATTATTGCTAGAATTGTGATTGGATTACAAATTGAGAACAAAATAAGAAATACAGATTTATTTAAACAGCAGGAATTAAGCCTATTTATCATAGGAAAGTCTACATTAACTATTTCCCTTTCTGACCTGCTGGTATTTGAGTACAAGGCTTATCTAAATAGCATGTTTTGGTGGCTTAAATTAATTCCATCTTTTTTGGTAATGCGCTTGTTCCTCCTGCATGTCTTGTGTAAGTGTGTGCTATAATTATTAGAATAAAGAAGACTTTTCCTATGGTTTTGAATGAATTTAGATGCCTGTATATTGTACACTATTATTACTAAAAAAAGTCATGTGGGCTAATCACTATGGCTGCATCCTATGAAATATTTTGATTGAAGAACTGCAACAAATACATTCATAAGAATTTTGTGCTGCTGCTTTTGTAAAAGTAGAGACCAAAAGGGACAATAGTAAGCTGTCCTGTGGTTACCAGCTATAGTCTGTGCTGCTATGAAGGGTTTACTGAGAGCTGCACAGTGTCATGGCAGCTCTCCCCATGCCAATTAATAGCTCAAAGCTGCTCATATCCTCCCTACCTCCCTACTGTTGTACTAAATCAATTCTCCTAGGGTCTTCTCTGGCTTTTTACCATTGCCTTTAAATCAATGTGGTGCCTACAGAGTGGAAAAAAGACCAAAATCAGCCCTTTCAGTTTTTAGAGCGAAGCATAGCATCTAGTCCTTCTTCCCGTACAGAATTATGTGTAGGGGTCCAGTATAGGACTCTCTCTTCATTTAGAGAAGAAACATTTAGGTTTAACTAAATTTTTATTACACAGACAGATGAAAACCATATTTTCCCTAAACTTTAAGTTGGCTCAGATATGATTTCAAATCCAACGATTTCTATTGGGACCCCAATCACCAAGAGGTAAGTTTATCATATATTTATAGATAATGTTCTCATAAAACTGAATTTTAAAACCTGATTAACATAATACTGTCAGGTTTATTTTCCATCACTTTAAATGTAAGCACTCTGTGGAAGTAATGAATTGCCTGAGATGGACCAACATTCCACTTAAGGACAGTCACACTCAATTTTGATAAATATCACACAGGAGAGCTCAACAAATAGCTTTTCCTGATAATATAAAACAAGTATAATTCTGTTCAATACTGAAGTAATGTTGATAATCTCTTTGGGATGATCTAATGGGCATTTGACCCAACTATAACAGCAAATTTCATTTAGGAAGATTGATCAAACCCACTCTTGTTCTTCTTAGTTCTGTATTAAACAACCTTTCTACTACAAAATCCCTCTCAAAAGGATAAACCACATTTACAGTTATTCTAAGTTAAAAGGTCACAGACCACATGATAGCCTTTAGTTTTAGAGAGGGGAGGTACACACTGCAAAAGTGATAGTCTTAAAAAACCTGTAGCTGCACTTGATTTCATGTTAATGGATCTCAGCACCAGGTACAACTAACCTGTGCTGTGCAAGCCCACCCTCTCTCCACCGTGGCACTCCAAATCTGCCATGGTGGCATCCCAGGGCTCATCTCTATTCCCCACGTGAAGGCAACCCAGAACAAAAGGCAATGGCATGCTCATTTATGTGAGGAATTTATTTCTTCCTTCATTTTTCATTGCTTTTCAATTCTTTTAAACTCCCACTCTAGATATAGTGGTTTACTGTGAGACCTCACCAAACATTGCGTTGAATCTGATTCCTTCCCACCACTCTCTGATCCTTTATTTTTTTCAGGATTGTGTATTTGAAAAAAGAACAGTATCTTGATTATTTAGCCTATTTTTGATCACCCATAGTTCTAGGATCCCGATAGTTCCCAGAGAAAATTATGCTATTACCTAAATGACTTCACTGTTTATTTTTTTCCTTAATGTCTAACATCATTTCCTATTTTTCAGCTTCAATATGTTACTCTCTGCAATTCCTCCTCTTTGCTTTTTGTAAATTATTATCCTCTCATAGCGTTAATAGGTGTCCTCTAGTGTGATTCAGAATGTTTTCACATTCATTTTGAAAGTTCTATTTTCTAGGCATAAATAACTGTAAATGTAGTTATTTGTCCATGTTTATGGATGGGTACAACAGATGCTATTCCCTAGCAATGTCTGACTAAGTGACTATGCCTGCATATGAAGGAGGCAAACATCTAAATAACATAATTTATATCAATAATTATTGATAAGAGCTGCAAATGTGCCAATGCATAACATATTGCTGCATGTTTCTTTTAAAGAAAAATCAATTTAATTTTGGCCACAATGCCATTTTTAAAATACAGAACATATTCAATCACTATAATTTTTCCCTGTGGGCTACCTACTCCATTTTATTATATTCTTGTTAATGATGAATAATTCCTCCTTTGTTTAATGGCAAAATGCTCAGAGCTGCTTGCTTAATTTCAGATATAACCTGACTGGGCTATCTGATGAATAACAGTTTTCATTCCCATACTCTTTATGGAACATATGTGTTTTTTAGTTTTCCTTTTGAAGTTATACCTCAAAAGAAGAGTTAAAAAAAGGAAAGGGAGGACTTACTATTAATCTACCACTGATTCCGTGCATGCTGAAAGAGTGATTCAAAATTCAGCATCTCTAAATTTTTCATTATCTTAATGCTCCACATTTTAACGTGGCTTTCCAGTTAATATATAGTGTATCTATCTCCAACAATGTATCTTTGTAATGACATGTGTCCAGAAGCTCGTTCCTGGCTTCAAGGTGCCTCATCTGCCTCACCAGGCTACTTCTACCAAACACTGAAACTGGTCACCACACTAATAAGAAGTTTGCAAACTTGGGATAGAGAAATATCATGGTGTTTATTTCAAAAAGGAGGAAATTACTCCCGTAAGTGAGTAAAGGAAGATCAAGATCAAACCCCTTTCACAATTCATTACAATTTCTCAGTAAACAGACCTTTTTGTCACTGAGTAGTTCATGCATACACATGAACACAAGGAAGGAGAAACAAATAAATTGACTGAAGAAACTCTATCTTCTACCTTTTCTTCCATAGGTGAGAAAGAGAGAAATTGGTTCTCTTTTCTGTTTCTGTTCATGCACAGAATTCTCTTTTCTGGAGGTGTATATGTTTGAAAAACCGCAATACAGAAGGAGAGGTCACACAGGGATAAGCAGAGAGTTTTCTGCAATATGTCCCTTTCTGTAGAAGAAAGTAACTGTACCAAGCACTGGTTTACTTCACCTACTGTTTGTCAAAAGGCATAGAAAGAACAGGACAGACAATTTTGGATAATTGGAAGAGTGCTATAGGGTAATCAGTAGTATACAGATTTACATCGTGCCTAACAGTATAAAATTTATCAACGTAACATATATGTGTGAGGGTCTCTGGTCTCTCAAATTCTGATAGATACATCACAGCTAATATGGAGCAAATGAGTTTTAGACCTACTTCTATATATCTAAAAATGCTGTTATATTGGTAGTTTTCTTCACTTTCTCTTTAGAGTAAATAAAAATCAAGTTCTGATTGAAATATTTAATAAGAAGCCGTCACTGATGTTGGGATGGAAAATGAAACCACTGCTCTTCCATATACATTTTAAAATTTCCAGCAACATGTTATGCTATAATGAAAGGCTGTTGAACTTCCAACTCCAAAAACTGTGTTATATTTGATATATTGATTTGGATTTCCCATTGGATATTTTTATTTATGGAATATTTCAGAATACATTTCCTCATTATACGAAGTGTCTAAATCAAATGTGTCAAAACTGAGTCATCTTGAGATTCTTAGCTTATATTTAGATACCTCAGCAAGAAGGTTTTGCAGAGGTGAATTTCAAAAATTCCTGAGCAAACCCTGTATTATAAATTGGTACCAGAATTGAAACTATTAGCCTAGAAGTTTGTCCCTCACTTTTGAAATCTATAAAGCATTATTCAACAGTCAAAAGAGTAAAGCTACTTCTTACTACATTTGATTTTAAACATTAATTTACTGCCCACAATTTCATTAGAGGTGGGATTTTTTTAAAACTTGGTACTCTTAGTTCCTAGTATTCAAAGCTACCAAATATAACAGAAAAATTAAATTTACTCTGCTGAACTATAATAACTGTGAAAATATAATGTACTGAGCAATAGGGAAATTGTGATATTTGAGGTTCTTGGCTATAGGCAAGAACATGCAACACAATTCAAAAAAGGAGGGATCCAAAGATTATTCAAACTTCTCTAACCCTTGGTTAGAGAAACTGCTCTGATCCTGCCTTCCCTCCACCCCATATTTCCCATGCTCTACTTATTTTTCTTTTAACCTACAATGATGTAAATGGCTATCAAAGTTTGCGAAGAGACTCATTTCCTCCTACAGAAGCAGTTACATTAAACAATCTTACTGTCAAGTGTAAATTTTAAATGGACTGGATGATCCTTTCCTGAGGTACGCTGGCCCGTTCTCACAGTGCACCCTTGAAGTCTGGCTTCAGAAACATATCTATCAATACATATACATAAGATTCTTTACAGATGTGCTCAGTTCTCTAAACTGCAATCCAGAGAATGAGAGAAAATCCTTTCCCTGTGTCTCCTTTTGTTTGCTTTTCTAGTAATTGTTAAACAAATCATAACAGCTACAAAACTCATCTAAGAAATCACCATGTGCTCAGATTTTTCTTGTAGACAGGTACCAGACTCTACTACAATTTACAGAGTTTCATTTATTTATTGCCTTCTCTGCTATGTTTATTTACTGTGATATAGTAGCTGACTGAATTGTACAGTTGCATTAATCAAAGATAAAGGAGCATTTATTTCTACACTAGTCCAAGGGATTACAAGTAGGCAGGCAAAACTACTGGTAGATAAAAGAAGTTATTCTATTTTTTGTTGTGCATTATCTGAAATTGCACACAAAAATTTACAGACCAACCAATTTCTAAATGTGTTAATTGATACTTTATAAACAGAATTTTATCTTTAGCCATTCCTTGAAGTCAGTGAAGTCAAACCGTTGAAGAAGTTGGCTCACAATTCAAGAACTGTTGCAAGATGGTAGCCTCAAACCACAGAATAAGCTTATTCTTAATTACCTTCCATTTCATCCGCAGGAGCTGGTATAAAAATTCTTAATGTAATACCCTGTTCTTCAGATAACACAGTTCCTCTGAGAGCTATTATATGAAAACAGGTTGAACTATACTTTGCAGGGTGGGTTGCTTTATTTTACTTTACCTGAATATTTAAAAAAAAAATACACACACAAAAAAAACCCACCCACATCTGAAGGAAGTGAAACCAACAACAAGTTTTTAAGACCCAATTTTAGGGTCATGTCGGAGTAGAACAAATCAGAGTGGAACGTGGAGACGCTGATAAAGACTAGACTTTGTAACGTTTTTATAAAGTTCTAATTGCTGTGTGTTTTTAAACCTTTTTATGGATTCAGCACCAAGAGTAGAAGACAGACATTTCTACCAAGCTGTGAAAGCAAAATGTTACAGAAACAAATCCTGACATACATAAGTAGGAACAAAGACCCAACTTATAAACTTCTCTGAGACTTTTACAACTAAGGTTGATTGATGCTTTCACTTTTAAAACCAAATCCTCTTATGAAGATAATCATAGATAGATGTGCTGTTTAGGCCCGATTCATAAACTTGTCATTTGTCAGGTCACAGGTCATATTTTATTATCTTTTATTCTTCATACATTTAAAGTTTCAATACATATTCAGAGGTCTTCTTGAATTGTGAACCATTTTCTTCTTCTTTTAAGTGTGAGAGAAAAGAGTATGAGAAAGACAGATAGGGCATGCCATTTTTGAAAAAATTAATGTTACATATCAGCATTATATTATGTGTATATAAAAACAGAATTAAAACAAGTATATCATGGAAGAATAACATTTTTTAAACTGATTTTTATCTAACATGTAACCTTGAAAATTATAATACAACACACCTCCCAGTCCTGGTCTCAAGCGGTTATCATAACCATCCAGCAGGCGATCCAATATTCTGGTAAATACTGTGGTGTTGTCTTTAAGTTCATCTTGTGATGAGGTTTGTCCATAGCTGAAATGCAGAACAGTTAACACTGAAAAAACAATGATCTACTAATAACCTTACAAAACAATAATTCCAAAATCTCTTTAACCCTCCTTATACTGGTTTGTGGTCACAAAATCTCCTCCATAAAACAAGATTGTAGTGCTTTATAGGGTTCTTTCACTTAAAGAGTTTCTTCTCAGATTGTACATTTTTTTTGTAAAATCATAGAAAAACAATAACTCTCAATAAACAGTGAGCAAATAGAACAACAGTTCCTTAACTGTCATTATTCATTAATGGTTATAATATTTTAATATATGTTCCTCAGTAAAAGGCTCATTTGTCAGCAAAAGATAGTGTTTAATTCATAATAGCTATAAAGGGTTTGCACAGAAAGAAAGATAACGATACTTGAGAACACTGACACAAGTACTGAAAATAAGTGCTAAAACAAAAAAAATACAGAGATGTCTTCTTTATGAATATAGAAGTAAATCAAGTGAGAGTGCATTTTTACAGTTGGTATATAATTTTTCTTTGTTCCCCATTTTCCTTTAGCAATTAGACTTGGAGGAATACCTCCAACTTTTCCCACAAATATGTAACAAAACCATCTGTTGATATGGAAATTTCTCACATCTGTAAAGCTTTGCTTACAGATCCCTAATGTGTATCTCTAACTCAGCCAAAGGTCCTGAAATTTTTCTTGAACAAGGATGAAATTAAGCTCTTTGAACACAGCTACCAAAATCTTACTCCTATCCACGTAGATCAGAACGAAATCCTTGGGCTTATGTTTTTGTCAGCTGTAGATGACATCAGAATCAACCTTTTACTTAAACCTGAAACCTTTACAAAATACCCTGTCATAGACGATTCCCTTAATCATAGGATACAGTTGTCTTAAAGCCAAACCCAGTATCAGTTTTGTATTCATTGCTGGGAAGGCTTCCATTATAAACATGTGTAGTCATCATGACTAAAAGCAAAAACACTGCTTTCCAACACGTCATTTTGTCACACACATTGCTACTGAACTTGATAAAGAGTGCAGTGCCAAAAACTTTTGTCAGGATCAGGGCTAGTCACAAAGGTGTTTCTTCCATTGGGCAGCTTGTCAGCCCTACAGCCACAGCGCTATGCGGGACGCGGTGCCCTGCCAGTTGTTCCTGCTCTAACCAGCAAGGACTGTCTTATGAGGAATATATTTGTTACCTGAAATGATCTGTTCTATTAAAATACCTACAAAATTATTTTCTGTAAGCTGCATTAGTCAAACATCCTTTGTACATCCCACACGTATATCCCACTTGGGTCAAATACAGAGAGAAGGAGGAAAGATAGCCTGAATGTAGGGACTCAGCAAATGCTTCAAAGTTATTTTGCAGTACGGGTTTGAATAAGTAACAGTACAAATTTAAATGAGTTTCAGAACTGACACTCATAGAAGTTTTGCTAACTTTTGTTTTATTTCAATAGGATGTGACTTTGTGGAGAACAATGTTCAGGGGTTTTTAATGCATATAAATCACTGTTTCTAATGAAGAAGAGAAAATCTTTAATAGTTCTAAAAAAGACTATGAATTTCCTCTAGCCGTATCATATAATTTCCGTTAAAAAAACAATTGGTTGTTTTATATTTTTCATACCTACAGATGCATTTTAAGTCGCAAACGCTATATTTTTTTCTTTTATGGTTTCTATATGTTAACAGATAACAAGTTCTCCTGCTGTCTCCAGTGAGCATTATCTTTCAAAGGATCGTTCCTCGCACACCTTATGTAGAATTGCAACACAGGACTTTTCACTGGATTAAATTTTATGTTAACGCTCATTGTCAGTAAACAAGCAGCTGTACATACATATCTCAAGGGTAGCAGAAGGTCGTCAGCATTAAGGTGGCAGAAGGATATAAAAGCATTTCACAAATTTCAGCAGTAAATAAATGAATATTTTTGCAGAAGAGGTGTCAGAAAGATGGACTAGTGGCAGTGCAGTCAGAAAGGATGCATGCAATACACTGCTTCCACTCTGGGTGTTGCATTTGTCAGTACCCTTACCTGTTCTTCCCACCATTTTATCAGAGGTAAAAAGCACCATTAGGCTGTTTTTAACTGACATATGGTCACAACAGGAAGGATGTGAACATTTGTGTACATATAAAGTATACTGTAACTCCAGAGGGACTGTGATTTTTCATTCAAAGCACACATATTAAAATAGTCTTAATGCTGGGGGTTTATGACAAGAAGAATGATATAGAAAGACTGTCTGTATCACAGACACTTTATCTAATTCATCAATTGTTTTTTATCATAAAGGATTAACAGCACTCTAGAAGGAAAGGGAAGGGAAGTTGCTATGACAGAATGGCTTTAGAAACAGATATATTTCATGTAAGGTGTGTACATTTTGAGGAAAAAGTGACAGTGTGCGATTGTGTTTTCATATTAAACCACAGTATAATAAAAACTGTGCACTAACTCCATCTACAGGTCATTATAATAGTGACACACCATCTAATTTTTAAACACTAGTCTAAATGCATTTTAATTCTCACTTCAAGAACGCACATGCAAGTATTATAGACATAATGAATATATGTACACATATACATGTACATGTATCTATATAATAAACATGTCTTCACGAAATTCTCTAGCTAGGCCAGATGAAGTACTTCATGAATACTTCAAATCTCACCTTTCCTAATATATTATCAAAATAAAGGTATTTCTTATAAAATGTCATGTTTACTTGATACAGCAATTATAACATGGATCACCCGCTTCTATTCCTTTTTTGTTTGTTTGTTTGAGGAAACACTTGTGCAGATGAACCTTTGCCCACTCCACTCTATTCAAAACCTTCAGGGTAGCCAGAAAATAAGTTTATCTACAGCTGTGAATGCATAAGGACACATTATAGAGATCAAGGCACAAATACATCTTTTAGGGATCACTATTGACAGTACAGAATTTCTACTGCTTTTTGGTCATTAGGTAACATTATTGATGGGACATTAATATTTCTAAAATACAGAAATATATCTGTGAGTCTTCTCAAACACCTTTACTGAATTTTGAACTGCAGAGAGTTCTTCTAGTATACTCTAAACTGCTTTATAATCTCTAGTTAACTTATTAGTTGTTAGATGAGGTGTTGTATGATTAGAGATTGTTCTTAATACTAATGCTATTTTTAGATTATCATTTCAACATATATTCCATAAACATTCAGCGCAGCATGGTCTTTCAAACATAAACTGTTACGGGGTTTGAGCTTACAAAGTCTTCATCCAAGCAGTCTTCCTTTGCCAGGAAGGTCTACCTCAGATTTGCAAAACTAAGTTAAGACACAATCCTGACCAACCAAGAAGTAAAGGTTTTGCCTCTGATTGCAGGGACAATAAAGTTACTAAGTAGCACTTAAGTGAGATTAAAAAAAAACCTAATTACACTTTTTTTTTCTCCTAAGGAACTTGTATTTCTGAGCAGTCATTATATAAGGGTAGAAAGGATTGCACAGGTGTTTAAGAGGTAGTTTAGTTTCAATTTGTTTCAGAAAGCTTTTGCTTTTTTTTTCTTCACAATATTGAAAAAAAAAGATGTTATGCAAATAAATTGTTGTTTTCTTTCAGTCTTCCCTTAGTTAGATTTAGCTGGGATTTGAACAGGGATTAACTTCCCCCAGTACACTTAGTAGTAGTGCAGCCCATGCAGTATTTGCCTTATGCTGCTATATTCAGTTAAAGGTTCCTAAAATATGTTGGTGCATTAAAAAAAGCTCCCCACCTTCTTTCAGTCAACGCATTCAAAAGGAGGCTCCAGGCCCAGAGGCAGTCACAAAGCACCAGGAGTCTCTTCATGGTGGGCTCTGAAACTAGAAGAAAAATAATCATCAACATCCCCTACATTAAAACAGGTACTTAAAAAAAAAAAATGTCCAATTTTGGTAACTTTTGCAGAATAATTTGATGTCAGGCAATGACCTCACAATACTACAGCTCATGTCATTCAGAATAAGGGAGCACGGCCTTGGCTGTTCTTCTGTTTACCTTCTACTTTTAGACACAGAGGTTTAGGGTGGGATTTATTTTCCGGTAAGGGTGTATTCTTGTTTGCATTGTTCTTGAACTTTAACAAAAACAATTATGAGTTAAAGCTGCTGTCCCCAAACTCCGTGGCAATTCTTACTGTTTCCTCCTGTGCTGAAAATGTGACAAGGTGCCTCCATAACTTTTCCAGCTAGCCAAGTGTAATTATTTTTTGTTTGACTTGAACCAGCCTGAGTCCTTCCAAACCTCCTGGAAGGTGTCAGTGTGCAGTAGCGTGACCGAGGAGAGCGGTGCTTCCCTCACAGCCACTGCTTTGCTTTGATGTGAGGGAAGCAACTTTCTTCTGAAGATATTGCTATTCTCCTCTTCACTGAAATGTTAGCATCAGAGAAGAAGTACAGTGATCAGATTCTGACTCTCTGATCTGCTGCTACGTATGCACACTAATATTTTTGTTGGTCTAAGGGGCACAATTCATAACCAAACCATGTGCTGACAGCCTACACACCATCTCCTAAATCTCTACCGGTCTCTGACTACTGCTAGGGAATGTTTTTGCATCAGCAGCCTTCTCCTCCTCTCCAAATGTCTCCTGTCCTCTCTCCAGAATTCGCTGAGTTACTCTCGGTTTACCTTTGAGTAAAAAGTAACACAACTCAGAAGGTTTCTTTCGCTTTCTAACAAACCCTAAAATACAAAGTTAGCCGATATTTGTGGAACCGGTGTTCCAGATTCAACTGATTGCCCAGGAGATGCTGCAGGTCCCTTTACATATCTGTATCCTGTGTGCTGGAATCCAGTCGATTTACTACAGTAAATAAGGGCAACAAAACACTAAGCCTCTATTTCCCCCCAGTAGCGAATTGGAGGTTTTTTAAATGCCTGCGAAAATGAAGCCCTGCACATGGAAATGTTGTTGTACCTTTAAATAAAGCTACCCGAATTCACTGCACACTCTCAGGGACAATTTAAATCAATAAAATATCATTACAAAGCGGTATGTAAGCAGTGAGATATAATTAGTGCGTTTATAGGCAAATGATCGACAGATAAGAATTGAGTGGGGCTGAGCTGATCTAACTGGATAGGAAGAAGCTGGATGTGGCAGGAAAGCGTGGATAAAGATCTTCAGGGACGAGACTGCATCTTAACTTGCCCTGTGATCAGCCCCCTTACAAAAGGAAAGGCAACATCTGTGGCTTCAAAAATCGCCTTCTCCCCGTCCTGCCAACTTCTGCTTTGGCAAAAGGCTCCTCGGGATAAAGAACGGAAAGTGAATTATTCTGAACTATCTTGATCTGTTGAGCTCTACACCCGCCCCCCCCTCCCAACACCACCCCCCGCTTCAGTAAACCCACACAGGCACTGTAAATCCTGGAGAAGGAAAGTTTCTCGCAGCTGGAAAAAGCAAATGTTAACACAGACTTTCAAGGAGTGTTAAAGACCAGCAGCCCCCAGACCCTGGCCTCCCCCCGCCCGTCTGTGAAACCAGCTCTGATTTTCCCGTTCAAAATGGGAGAAAGAGCCACGCTGCCGGGAGAAATCCGGCAGCTCCCACTGGAAAAAGAAAAAAAAGGCGGGGGGGGGGGGGGGGGGGGGGGGGAGAGGGAAGGGGGGCATTTTGATGCATTTTTGATCCCCGGTGAGAGGTTTGCCCACCTCTGAGGCGCAAATGGAGACTTGTTTTCCTGCCGGCATTTCAACTTTGTATTTCCCCCTCACTCTGAGAAAGCCACCCCTCCCACCGCCTCCTTCGGAAAAAAAAATATATACATATATATAAAGCAAGCCCCAAACCCCCCCAAAAACCTTTTCCAAGAGACCGGTGGAAATCAGACCGCGCTAAAAAAATAAATAAATAAGATAAATTATAATGCCCATCGATCGCTGCGGATTTTCAAGCTGGAGGGATAGGAAAAAAAAAATCCCCGGGACCCGGCGGTACCTGCGGAGAGAGGGGCGAGGAGCCGCCTGCGCGGCGGGACGCGGTGCCCGCAGCCGGGAGCGCCGAGGGATGCGGGTGGGTGCGGGTGTGGGTGGGTGCGTGCGGGTGGGAGCGAGCGAAGAGCCGCCCTCAGCGGGAGCCCCCCGGGCGCGGGTCGGCGGCGCGGCGGGCGGCTCTGCCGGGGCTGCGCTCCCGCCCGCGGGGCTGCGCGGGGCTGCGCGGGCGCTGCGCGGGGGCTGCGCGGCTCCGCTCCCCCGCTCACTCCGCCCCGGCCATCGCCGGCCCCGCCGCTGCTCCGCTCCGCCGGCTTCAGCACCCAAAATTTCTCTTCCCAGTATTCCGACCGCCGCTATACAACAAAAGCTTTCTCTTTACCAAGACAGTAGTAATACGTCCCAGGGTAAACCGGATGTGAAATAGGCTGTGACTTCATGCCAGAGAGATTTTATTTTAGAAAGGAAGGTGGTACCAAGCTCTCATCTAGAGACCAATCCGCCCATTTTTTATATGCAGCACAATTTAACTTCCAGTGCTCTCGCCCTAATCCCTTTCTCTCTGGCTGCAGACTCAAATCCTTCCACAATCTGCAGCATTATTATTTGGGGGGAGGCTGCGCGGGGGGGGGGGGGGGGGGCTGCACCCAGAATCTTTGGACACTTGCAGTTTACAAAACAGCCTGCTTTGAGGGTCGTACATTAAAAATAAAACCGATCGGCGTTAGCCGTCAACCTTTGATCAAATATTTAACCGCGGCATACATATGAATGAAGGCTAGCGAGAAATGCAGCGGATGCAGCACGACGCGTGGGTGCCTGTGGGCTGGCTGTACCTATAGGGACCAGGCGGGAGCCTATGGATGTAGCCAGACGGGGACAGAGACGCTGTGCAATCCTAATTAAGCGCAGGTAGCACGCATCTGGGGCGAGAGCCGCAGGACGGGAGCGGCGGGACGCGGCGGCTCTCCCGCGCCGGGACACGCCTGTCGCCGCTCGGTGCCACCCTCGCCCGGAGCGGCCCCAGGGCTCCGCCGAGGGCCGCGCTCGGGGCTCCCGCTGCGCGGCTCCCCCCGGGGCCGCCGGGAGCCGGCACGGCCCCGGCACGGCCCCGCGGCCCCCGCGGGGGGCCGGAGCCGGGACAGCCCCCGCGCCCCGCCGGAGCCCGCGGCCGGAGGGGCCCTGCCGTCTGCCCCCGGGACAGGCGGGGAAGTCCGGCCCTGGCCCACCCGTGGTCCCCGAGGGGCACCGCTCTGCTCCAAGCTAATGTCGATTAAACCCCCTCCCCCCGCCAGCGACCGGCCTCTGCCCAGGTGCGAGCAAAGTGGGCGAGCTCCGGGGGTGCCGATACTTCTGCGGAGAAACAGGAGGGAGCCGGGCGCGGCGAGGTGTCGGGAGCCGTGTCGGGGGCGCCGGGAGGGCGGCACGCAGCCCCCACCTGCCCGCCACAGGTTATCGTGGCTTTGGCTCCCGGCACCTTTCTTCAGCTCCAAGCCTTCTGCAGAAATGTCAGACACGGCTGACGGCCGCAAACACGGCGTGGTCAGCTGCCTTAGCTCTGCTTAGTGTGAAGAGAAAACGAACCCCTCAATCAACAGTATCTGTTACTTATAAAGTGCTACCGGCACCCGTGGGGTGGAAGAAATCCTTACATTGTATGCACCTACTGGATTTCACATACTGTCTACTTTCTCTCTTCCCTTCTCAATGCCATCGCCGAGCCAATATCTGTTCCCTCCTATGATGCTGTTCTAAGGGAGGTCAAATCCCATATATTTTGTCAGAGATAACCCGAATTAGTATCCTATGTAACAGTCAAACTATCTGTTGCAAGCTTTATCCAGATTTTTAATTGAAATATTGCACATTCTATGCGCGCTCATGAAACACGTGATTTGTTTGTCTTTGCAACAGCATGAGAAGGATTTGATGTGACCCAACAAACCAATGACATTCATAGCTGAGGCTGGCAATAACTTCCAAGGTGGCAGTCATTCTGGATAAGTGCCTGACTAAATGCTGCAATGATTCCCCTAAGCGCAAGGAAAATAGAAATTTGGTTTATCAATGTCCCCTAGTGCACCAAGTTCACCCAGTCATTATGATCAACATCAAATAGCCACAGGTTATTTTAAAAACTTGCAATGGACTTTTTGCTTAGTTTCCTGACACTTCCAGTGTAGTTCATCTCATTTTGATTCAAGGTTGTTAGCAGTGCACAGAAATGTAGGGAACAGAAAAACCTGCTGGCTGCTCAAGGGAATTATAGTAGCTTTTCAAATCACTAGCGCATAGACACAGTCTGAGTGGCTAGAGGTATTTTCCAAATATGCAGTGTTTCCACCCTCATTTGCTCTTAGCTAGCATAATTTACTATGTTTTTATTCTTGCACTGATGCATGAGAGAGTTTTGCTTAAGCAACAAGTCAGTTGAGGTCCTCGGCCAAATATACAGAAACAGCACAAGGGATTTTTAGTGAAGTACGTCGATATTGTGTGGCTGTAAAACCACTGAGATCCCTTGCCCTGTCACTAGGACATTAATTATATTATCTACAATGACCTTAAACTCTTTTTCCTAGATGACTACTATATGTTTGCAAAAATAAATAGATGTTCATCACTGCTCCAGTATTTCATTTCCCCCTTCATTTCTCATGAACAAAGAAATTCTAAGTCCATTTGCTGTATGTGTATGTCTGTGGTAGGCAGCTAGACAGACAGATGGGCTGACAAGTGAATGATTGAATGGCTAGAGGTTCACGTACCTCTGCACTAAAATCGGAGCAAGTGGGCAGCTGACATAGGTTCAGAGCCAATGAGACATAACCTTGCATCCTATTTTTTTCTTCTTGACTTATTTTAATTAGTACCTAAACAATGGCAACTGTTTTTATTATGTCAAGGGTTACACAGGACGGTCTTTTCCTCCGTGGATGCAACTGCTGTGTGCCAAAGGATGATATGTTTTTCTGAGTTATCCCTGGGCGAAAATATTGACCTAAAATTGGAAGTTGCTCATTCTCTCTCTAATTCTCATCTGCTCAGAAAGTAGGACAAAACTATTTTTCCCTCCATGGCTGAGTTTCCTGTCCATCAGTGCTCACACGTAACCCAGATTTTCCCTTTTCTTTTCAAGGGCTGTTATCACAGTTAGCATGTCATTCTACAGTAAACACTAACAATATTTGGATGTAATCAAACAAATAGTCTGTTTTATGACAGATTGTGGTAACAAAATAACTGTCTTTTAAGGAAAAGAAGAGCCAACTATGAAAGAAAACATCTGGTCTTTTAAAGAAAAATATAATTTGTTGTTACTGACAAGAATGCTCTTTCAAAGAACAAGTGCTAAAGTGGGAGATGCATGTCTTGCAATACTTACTCTTTCTTCTTCCCATCCAAATTCCACTGACCTAATCCAAACACCACTAAGGGTAATGCATTTGTCAAATCATGCTGTCTGTGACTTTCAGGCATCTACTTTAAGAGGATAGCTTTGAAAATCTTAAGCTATATATAGGAATGTGTGTGTTACCAGGGAGTCTTGGGGTCATGTGATTTCATTCTTGAATGAGTTGTTCAAATGAGAAAAGGAAGATGCATCTGATTGTCTCCAAGTAACTCGATATTAGATGATGTGCACCTCACTGCATGGTTTTACAGTCACATTTGGAAAAGGAAGATGTCAAGAAGACCTAAGGTTTTTTCAAGACAGCTTTATGGCTCCATAAAGTTGTCGAAAAGAGGCTATGTTATTCACGTTACAAGGTAGTGTAGAGCTAAATTCTTTAAAAACATTATTAAATCTAAACAGTCAGCCAAAACGAACTTGGCACAGCTGCTGTGTGCAACGCTTTGAACCTTGATGTTAGTGCAAGTGATTAGTAGCAATGAAGTTAAACCAACTGAATCCTATTTTGGTAAAATAAAGGTATTAAATGATGGATTAAATTTGACATAGAAAGATTGAAAGATTTCTTGAAGTCATTAGAACTATTTTTGCTTTTGAATTTCTAGTGAACACTTTCTGAAATCTGTCCTATTCCTTAAGTGCCTGATCCTCCCTCTGCATTTATATACAGAGCACATATGCAGGGTATTTATATAAGTCACCAGGGAAGAATGTTTTTTTTTCAGTGTTGTGTTTTTTATCATGTTGTTCTTTATGTGTACAAAATATGCACGTGCTTTTGTTTAGTTTAGGAGTATATATAAACCAACTGAAATTCCACAGCAGAATGCTTTGACACAATGTGTCCTGAATAGCCAAGGGATTTGAATAAAGCAAATGAAACTCAGAGATTTACTGGCATACAGCAGATCAGATAAAGAATTAAAACAGAAAGACCATCTGCTCCACAGCTTTGAACTCTGTTATTTACAAGTCCTGCTAGTGTGATTAAATGGAAATATTTTGTTAAATATATGATCTGAATTTGATTACTAATTTAATGTGTTTCATAAATATACTGAAGAATAGCTATTGACCCTTTGGTAGACATAAGGAAATTCAGTAGCTTAACTTTTTTCCCCTTTAATTTAGAGACACGGTCAAGAAAACAGGACATATAATCGTCAGCTAGTGTTTTTTATAAAAGGCAAGTGATGATATTAAAAAAAGTTCCTGCTTATTATGCCTCTCTCATTTTACAGTAAGGTTCTATCCATTGTCTCTTTCCTCTTCAGAAAATTAGTAGGAAGAGAACTTTCTGGGAAATACAAATAAGAATCTTCGTGAAAACAAGTTGCACTATTTTCAGAGAGTCAATCTGAGGTATGATACCTATTAAAGACTTCGGGATGTTCTTTCTAGGTCTGCGTTGAAAATGGAAAGAGGCACTTCTTTGAACCCATTACCTTTTAAAAATGGAATAAAGATGTAAAATAGCTGATGCCCAGAAACTTAGAGATGATGATTGTCTTTTGAACTTTAAGATCTCTGAATACAATATTTCAAACAGAAAACCCAATTACTTACAAGTTTCTCAGACACAACCGCGAAATTCAATCATAAAGCCAGAAATGGAGGGTTCTTTCCTAGATAATAATAGAATTTCTTGTCTGGTGTCAGAAAGGAAGAATGGGATAATAATCTGTTTTCTAAAAAAACCACTGCGGAAATAATGAAAACCACCAAAATAACAAAGGTCACAATAGGGAGCTTGTGGGGATTACAAGAGCCTGGTAAATCCAGCAGTGATCATTGATGAGATCTTTTTCAGGAGGCGTTCCCTGCAACAGCTGGATTTGTCTATAGTGGAATACAAACACCATATGTGTTTATCTCCTACAGTCAAACTCACTCTTTCTGCTGAGGTGAAGCCTTGACTAGAAATCTACAAACTCCTGGAGCTTTCACGGCAACTTCAGTGTAAGTTCAGCACACCTGTTACAACTAGGAAGCTCTCCCCACAAAAAGGGAGGACTGTACTCTTGCCATCCTGATGTGGACATCATTCAGGTACCCTTCAGAAATAAGAAAGTGATTTTGTAGCTCCCTGTCCTTCCTGCTCTGCATTTGGGACTCAGACCTTAGAATTGTGACTTGTGGTTTGATATACTTAATGACAGTTCATATTCCTACAGATCGATGAACTAACCTGTAATTTCACATTTTCTTAAGCAACAGTACTGATCCATAATGATGATTTTTTTTTCTTATATCAGAAAGGATAAAAATCTATGTAAGTGGAAGTTCTAGATCATTCAAAGTTCCTGAAGGTTGACACTTTTTTTTCCATTTAAAAATTTATCTGACAACATAATGTTTAGTGCATTAGTAAGCCCTTGTTATTTATTATTTGTGGATAAAGGAAATAAGTGACTACGAAAAGAAAGTGAGCAAGGCAAAATAAATATTTAGAGATATAAGAAAAACTAAAATACATTTTTTAAAATGGATAAAAAAATCAGTAGAGAAAAATTCATTTTCCTACTGTAAATATTTGCCTTTGATTGAACTAAAAGACATACAGTCAAAATATCTCAGCCTGAATTCAGAGATATGCTTAAAATGTGTTTAAATCCATCCCTATTCAGCCAAACACTTAAGAATCCACTTAATGCCACGAGTCGTAAATATTCTTAAACTTAAATGTGTCACACTAAGCTGAATTTTGCTGCTTTGCTGCTTTGGAAGCCAATCACCCTGCTGACTTCTTAGGTGACCTTAGACACATTTAATTTCTCTCCCTGTCTTGCTGCCCTTATCTAGAATGAGAACTTTGCAACCTGTGAAGTTCAGTTAGCCAAAATTCCTGTAGATTTCAGCAAGCGCAGTACTAAGCAGAAGCTTTCTTGCAAATACTGTTTAGAAACCACAGGAAAGTTTGTAAAGCAAAGGTAACACGTCCATTAGCTTGTCAGGTCCCACTGTCATTTAGAAGCGCACAGTGTTTGATTCACCCATTCCTCCTGCTCCACTGCCTTCCTCCCTTCTTAGAGATGGTTGCAAGGAGGATTTTTGGATTATTTTATCTTCCAGTTGGACACACCATACGCTTCCTGACCGCTGATGCTATTGCATGGAGATGCTCTTGCTCAATCGTAGTATGCTATCAAAGGACTCTTGAATGCACTGTCCTGTTCTAGAGTTTGAAGTCTGCTGTAGAAACAGCAGAGTAAACATTTAAGTGATATTCAGACTTTCAAATTTCATTTTTGTGTGACCTGCTTAGTGCTAAAAATCCAACTTTAGTCAGGCATAGCAAATATAGATGAGCAATACACTGGGACAATCATTAACAAAGTGATGTTATAATGGTATGATTTTACACGTTAGCGTTTGCACTCATCTCTTTTAAGGTTCTTATCCAAAAGTTACTAACACAACTCTTCTACATTTTCCTTCCATTTTAAAATTATTTCTGTTTGCTTTTATACCTACTGAAAATTACACAGACAAAATCTGTGTAATTTTCCCAGAGCTGCTGTGCTGGGACAATTGAAGGTCCAGGTGTTAGTGGCAGAAATTTACAGGCAATGTAAGAGCAGGGTAGGTAGCATGCGAGCTTTCCTCTGGCCCAAGGTTCCTGGTTTCTATGCATTTGGCTTCTAAGGTGGGTTCTTCCTGATTTCTTCTGTGGTTTATGTTGCTTGGTTTTGCTGTTATAGACTAAAACCTGATTTATAGGTTTTAAATGTCTTTGCAGAGCCTTCAGGGTTAGTCAGGCAGAACTGAAATTTTGATGTTGGCTAGAGAGCTGCTTGATAAAGTTCTAGTTTTTTCTTGCTTTTTGTGACGTACTGATCTAACTACATTTCCGGTTCCATCTATTTCATTCACGGAAACATACCTCACAATTGTTATATTTATATGCCAGGCTTTGCAATGTGAAGTCTGCATTTACAATAGCTTGCATACGTGTTTATATTATATCAGAAAACAATTGTTTTCATTCACAAGCAGATGAAATAATTGCTGGGGTATAGCAGCAAAAACCCAAAAATTTGAAAAAAATCAATATTTTCTGGACATTAGCAATGAATGTAAATATTAGCAGAATTGAAACTGTAATCTAAATCTGTGCTTTTTCTAAGGGAGACCTATAACAGTAGCATTTCTGAAGGTGTCTGATAATCCAAGATGATCCAAGTGATATTTTGGAATATAACCAATAATTTTTAGTGTTGAATAACATAAACAGGCTTGTAGATGTAGGGATTGGCTCCCCAGCACATGTAAACTGGCACAGCTGTGCTGAGTTCAGCTGGATTGTTGCAGCAGCTGTGGATCTGGTCCCCTCCTACTACCCAGCTTAAACTAACAAAGAAATTGCTACAAACACCTTGGCTTGTTCAGGTAACATGTGAAAAGGTAGTAAGTTTAATATGTAGCCGTATTTAGTGTTCATAGTCTTTACTTGCTCCTTTCATAAAAATGTTCATGTTTACCTAACCTTTGTAGCATGCATATTGGTGTGCAGTTTTACTTCTCTTGAGATCCTGTGTACCAATATTAATTTGGCTTTGTTTTAGAGCTCAAACTGTTACTTATGAAAATTATGAAATGTGTCTCCAAAGAAGCAGTGCCTCTTTAGTCAGTAGTGGTTCTCTAAAAAGGTACGTTGAGTCTTTTCTCTTTTTTGCTGCTGTCAGTCAAAAGCAAAGCAATTGAGATTGGAACAATATTCAGGCCAACAGCCACTGGTGTGACTGGGAGGAAAACTACTTTTTCAGTTGTGTTAGTTCTGCTGTGGGGCAAAGAGCTCCGTATTTTGGGGAGTGATTCAGTGGCATGGCACTGGAACCTCCTGCTTGATTACCACGTGCTACCCTCACTGAAGGGAGTGAGAGTGCACAGGCCCCGAACAAAGAAATGTTATCATCGGCAGCATTTCATGGACTGACAAGAAGGTTGTCTGACTTTCTCGTTTTGTGGTAAGGTAGCAAGTAAAAGAGTGAGCTGTTCATTTTGAAAGTAAAACTCTGCTTTGCAGGTCATTAAAGACAGGGTTCATCGAACCCATCCTCAGCTGTGACTAATTAAGTAGATCCCTAAATTCTCATGTAGGGTGATGTCTCTGTACTTTTTTTAAGAGACTGTTGAAATGGAATGAATGGGGGTTTTTATACAGATATATCCCATTCTACTAGAAAATACTGATAAAAATGTAGCTAAAACTTAGTTACATGAACGTAATAAAGGGTTGTAAAGTCAGGTCCACAGAATATTGCTGCTGTTTTGTAGCAGTTCTGGAGGGTTGGGTTTTTTACAGTTTCTTATTTGTATCCCATCAATTGAGAGTTCAAGAAAAATATCCAATGTAACAGTATTTTGATACTGAGCCAGGTGTGATGCTGTGATGATATCCTCCATTTTTCAGAACAAAAATCCCCAACTATATTGGTATGTGAGGTAATTTGTCAAGAGTGAAAATACTTTCTTCATCGGAAACTAAAAGCAGTGTTACTCAGTAACATATATAATTCGAGCAAGAATTTGAGAGGCCTAAATGTTGATATGGCTTAAGTCTGTATCATAAAGCAATTGACACCTGACATTTGTCTTATCAGTAGTCTGCAGCAAAATCTTTAATCGCTTCGTAGCAGTGTCATGAACTTCTCTCATCTGTTAGGGATGCCAATGGCCCTATGACTGCAAAACTGCTGGTATTTTCCTTGATTACAGAGAGTGATTTGCTCTAGTAGCTAAAATGTATCAAAGTATGCTTTGCCTTGGATGACAAAGAAAGAGAGTGAAGGCGTTTTTCTAAAGACAGTGATACAAACTAAACAAGTGCAACAGCAAATCTGTATGTGCCTGCAAATAAAACTGGCTAGTCAACACAATTGTAGTTATTGAAACCTCCCAATGCTAGATCCTTGGCAGACAGCAACTGGACAGGGCTCAGCGCTGGACTCCCTCCTGCTCCCCATAAAGAAGCAAAACAGGAAGAAATAGTGAAGAAAGTCTTCTGAAGGCAAAAAGTTCACTAGCACAAAATATCTGCTGTACGTAAGTAAGGTCTGCCAAAAGTGCAAATTTTCTTGTCATTTGGGAGAATCAGCCAAAGGTGTTATGGAAATAATTCTGTTTATATTTTATATTTTTCTACCATATTTTTGCATAAAAGAACAGAATATGCACTCTCCAGACTTCCCGCCCACCCCACCCCCAGCTTTTCCATGAACTTTTCCTTGTTCTATCTTTTCATTGTTCTTGAAATTGAGTAATACAGAAAAAGCCATCAGTCACCTAAGCCACTCAAGCATTTTCTGTGGTTTTGAAATATGCGTTCATCCAACATAATAATTTCTCCTGTCTAATGTTAAAATTTCTTTTCCATTAATACATTGTGGTAGACCTTCACAGGAGTGGGTAACAGGTTGTAGTTCAGATTGTCCTATTAAAGCTCAAAGGTTCTTATTTTCTAGGTAGCATAGCAGGATACACATATTTTAGAAAATCTTGCAATTTAAATGCTGAAACATAATAAAAACAAGAATATATTTCAAAAGTAAACTCAAAGACTTGATTCCATGAGAGACCTGCAACCTTTAAGGTAACAAAGAGTGGGTATTCCCAGCCGTGCGTTGCTCATGCACAAGTGCTGACCTCATACATGCACTGTAGGAAAAAGTTATTTGTGCTGGTTTTGGCTGAGAAGGGGTTAAGGGGTTAATTCTCACTGTGGGGGTCAGGGACCTTTCCAGCTTCCCGCGCTCTGCTGCGTGGGGGGGTGGGGGTGGGGGGCTGGGAGGGGCAGGGCCATGGCGGGGGCGGCTGACCCCGGCTGGCCAATGGCAGGTTCATTCCATACCACGTGACACCATGGCCAGTACATGAAGGGGGGGCAGTTGCGGCTCGGGTCGGCGGGCGGCTGCGGCGTGGGCGGTTTGTTTCAGCGGTTCGTTCCCCCTCTCCCCTCCCTTCCCCCCTCCCCCGGGGTTTTGCGCCTCTCGTTGTTCTCCTTTACATTGCATTTCTGTTGTTGTTTCTTTTAATTTTAATTATTAAACTGTTCTTATCCCAACCCACGAGTGTTACCCTTCTGAATCTCTCCCCCATCTACCGGTGGGGAGTGAGCGAGCGGCTGTGTGGGGCTGAGCTGCCGCTAAACCACGACAGTCTTTTTGGCGCCCAACGTGGGGCTCAAGGGTTGGAGATAACAACAGCTGCTGGTCACAGCACCATGTTGTCCTTTTTGCAGTTGGTGTTAAAGATCGGTGTTGGTTTGTTTAGTCTGCTGTGATTAGTAACATTTTGCCTACGAGATTTGTTATGCAAACACTCATTTTCAGATTTATCTGGTATTTGGGGTTTTTGCTGAAACCATTACTGTACTTTGGATACCACCTTGTTGAGGCGATTAACAGTTATACCTCCTCCTCTGAGAGATTTTATATGGAGGCAATACAGAATGGTATCTTTGCAACTTTGTTCTATGATGTCTCTGCCTTTATTACAACAACCTTTTTGTATCTTGAGCATCCTTGGGTGGTTAAGGTGCACTTATTGTTAGTTTTTGGGCATGTTGTTTTGGTTTTGACTAAGCAACTTTAAGAATATCACCCAGAAATCTGCCCCGAGGCTTGATAGTTACGAGTGACAGGGCATGTGGGATAGCATGGGCAAATACCTAGGGCAGTGGGCACCCGCAGTGTTTCGGAGTTTTGCACCTGAACAAGTGCAGAATCCTGAAAAACTAGTAGAATATTTGGAGAAAGTATGTTGTTATGCTGGGAACTCCAGAGAGACACAGATAACTGCAACGTGCTGGGGCCTGGCCTGTGCGTACCGAGCCCTGCTCAGCAGTATTCAGTGCTCCCAAGGGGACAAGAAGGTCTCTGGATTGAAAGGCAAAGTGACTGGCACTGTGGCCACTCAAACCCCCACGACAAGCACTGGAGCTGGCTCAGAGAATCAGCCTGTACCAGTATCAGTCACCCCCATACACAAGATGAAATATTGGAAGCAGATGTCAACTCATTTAGAACGGGATGATGAAAAAGCAGGGCCATCATGAGGACAGGAGGAAGAAGTCATAAATGAAACAGAGACCACCCAATCCCTGTCCCTGAGCGAGTTGCGAGATATGCAAAAAGATTTCAGTCGTTGTTCAGGTGGGCACATTGTCACCTGCCTGCTCTGGTGCTGGGATAATGGGACCAGTAGCCTGGAATTAGAGGGAAAAGAAGCCAAACAACTGGGATCGCTTTCTGGGGAAGGGAGTATTGACAAAGCAATTTGGAAAAAAACACAAGCCCTCAGCCTCTGGAGGCGACTCCTGTCCGGAGTAAAGGAAAGGTATCCTTCTAAAGATGATGTTACGTATCGCCCAGGAAAATGGACAACTATGGAGAAAGGCATCCAGTATCTAAGGGAATTAGCTGTGCTTGAGGTGATTTATGGTGACCTGGACGATCACCGGTCATCCAAAGATCCAGATGAAGCCGAGTGCACACGACCCATGTGGCGGAAGTTTGTACGGAGCGCAGCATCCTTGTATGCAAACTCATTGGCAGTGATGTCCTGGAGAGGGGACGAGACACCAGCGGTGGTGGAGGTGATTGATAGACTCCGGGATTACAAAGCAAATATCTCTCCCTCCCTAATCTCTGCTGTGGAGAAACTATCCCGAGAGGTCCAGCAACTAAAAGAAGATATGTCCTGCTCCCCACCTCTACAGAGTAGTGTCTCAGCTGTTAGGAATAAGCGTCCTTTGGCTCAAAGGAGAGGATACACACCACGGGCTGCCCTATGGTTCTACCTGCGTGACCACGGAGAGGACATGATGAGGTGGGATGGCAAGCCTACCTCAACCCTACAGGCATGAGTGCGTGAACTGCAGGAAGAACAGTCACTCAGGGAGGCTCTTCCAGGAAAGCTGCTGCTCCAGTTTCCAGAGAGCAAGTCCCCAGACAGAGGAGTAGAAGTGCTGACTCTATTTCTAAGCGTAATAGAGGGACTCCTGATTCACATTTACAGGAAGTGAGTTGTGACTGCCATGATCAGGACTAGAGGAGCCCTGCCTCCAGCCAGGTGGAGGAAAGGGATAACCAGGCTTACTGGACTGTGTGGATCCGATGGCCTGGCGCGTCCGACCCACAGGAGTATAAAGCTTTAGTGGACACCGGCGCACAGTGCACCCTAATGCCATCAAACTATATAGGGGCAGAACCCATCAGCATTGCTGGGGTGACAGGGGGATCCCAAGAGCTAACTGTATTGGAGGCCAAAGTGAGCCTAACCGGGAATGAGTGGCAAAAGCACCCCATTGTGACTGGCCCCGAGGCTCCGTGCATCCTTGGCATAGACTACCTCAGGAGAGGATATTTCAGGGACCCGAAAGGGTACAGTTGGGCTTTTGGTGTAGCTGCCTTGGAGACGGAGGAAATTAAACAGCTGTCTACCTTGCCTGGCCTCTCGAAGGACCCTTCTGTTGTGGGGTTGCTGAAGGTCAAAGAACAACGGGTGCCAATCGCCACCACAACAGTGCACCAGCGGCAATATTGCACCAACCAAGACTCTCTGATCCCCATCCATGAGCTCATTCACCGACTGAGGAGCCAAGGAGTCATCAGTAAGACTCACTCACCCTTTAACAGTCCCATATGGCCAGTGCGGAAGTCTAATGGAGAGTGGAGGCTAACAGTAGACTATCGTGGCCTGAATGAAGTCACTCCACTGTTGAGTGCTGCTGTGCCAGACACGCTAGAACTTCAACACGAACTGGAGTCAAAGGCAGCCAAGTGTTATGCCACAACTGATATGGCTAATGCATTCTTCTCAATCCCTCTGGCAGCAGAGTGCAGCCACAGTTTGCTATCACATGGAGGTGTGTCCAGTACACCTGGAATCGACTGCCCCAGGGGTGGAAACACAGTCCTACCATTTGCCATGGACTGATTCAGACTGTACTGGAACAGGGAGAAGCTCCACAACACCTTCAATACATTGATGACATCATTGTGTGGGGCAACACAGCGGAAGAAGTTTTTGAGAAAGGAGAGAAAATGGTCAAAAACCTTCTGAAAGCTGGTTTTGCCATAAAACAAAGTAAGGTGAAGGGACCTGCACAAGAGATCCAGTACTTAGGAATCAAATGGCAAGATGGTCATCGTCAGATTCCAATGGACGTGATCAACAAAATAACAGCCGTGTCTCCACCAACCAGCAAAAAGGAAACACAAGCTTTCTTGGGCGTTGTGGGTTTTTGGAGAATGCATATTCCAAATTACAGACTGATCGTAAGCCCTCTCTATCAACTGACCTGGAAAAAGAATGATTTCAAATGGGTCCCTGAGCAACGACAAGCCTTTGAACATATTAAACAGGAGATAGTTCATGCAGTAGCTCTTGGGCCAGTCCGGGCAGGACAAGATGTAAAGAATGTGCTCTACACTGCAGCCGGGGAGAATGGCCCTACCTGGAGCCTCTGGCAGAAAGTGTCAGGAGAGACCCGAGGTCGACCCCTAGGGTTTTGGAGTCGGGGATACAGAGGGTCCAAAGCCTGCTATACTCCAACTGAAAAAGAGGTATTGGCAGCATATGAAAGGGTTTGAGCTGCTTCAGAAGTGGTTGGTACTGAGGCACAGTTGCTCCTGGCACCCCAACTGCCAGTGCTGGGCTGGATGTTCAAAGGAAACATCCCCTCTACACACCATGCAACTGATGCTACGTGGAGTAAATGGGTTGCACTGATCACCCAGCGGGCTCGAGTATGAAACCCCAGTCGCCCAGGGATCTTGGAAGTGATTATGGACTGGCCAGAAGGCAAAGATTTTGGATTATCACCAGAGGAGGAGGTGACACGTGCTGAAGAAGCCCCACTCTATAACAAACTGCCAGAAAATGAGAAGCAATATGCCCTGTTCACTGATGGGTCCTGTCACCTTGTGGGAAAGCACCGGAGATGGAAGGCTGCTGTATGGAGTCCTACACAACAAGTAGCAGAAACTGCTGAAGAAGGAGAAGGTGAATTGAGCCAGTTTGCAGAGGTAAAGGCCATCCAGCTGTCCTTAGACATTGCTGAATGGGAAGAGTGGCCAGTGCTCTGTCTCTATACTGACTCCTGGATGGTGGCAAATGCCTTGTGGGGCTGGCTACAGCAGTGGAAGCAAAGCAACCGGCAGCGCAGAGGCAAACCCATCTGGGCTACCACATTGTGGCAAGATATTGCTGCCTGGGTAGAGAACCTGGTTGTAAAGGTACGTCATGTGGATGCTCACGTCCCCAAGAGTCGGGCCACTGAAGAACATCGGAACAACCAGCAGGTGGATCAGACTGCCAAGACTGAAGTGGCTGAGGTGGATCTGGACTGGCAACATAAGGGTGAACTATTTCTAGCTCGGTGGGCCCATGACACCTCAGGCCATCAAGGGAGAGATGCAACATACAGGTGGGCTCATGATCGAGGGGTGGACTTGACCACGGACACTATTGCACAGGCTATCCACGAATGTGAAATGTGCACTGCAATCAAGCAAGCGAAGCGGGTAAAGCCTCTGTGGTATGGAGGACGGTGGCTGAAATATAAATATGGGGAGGCCTGGCAAATTGACTATATCACACTCCCACAAACCCATCAAGGCAAGCGCCATGTGCTTACAATGGTAGAAACAACGACTGGCTGGCTGGAAACATATCCTGTCCCCCACGCCACTGCCCGGAACACTATCCTGGGTCTTGAGAAACAAGTCCTGTGGCGACATGGCACCCCAGAGAGAACTGAGTCAGACAATGGGACTCATTTCCAAAATAACCTCATAGACACCGGGGCCAAAGAGCATGGCATTGAGTAGGTGTATCACATCCCCTACTACGCACCAGCCTCTGGGAAAATTGAATGGTACAATGGACTGTTAAAAACTACACTGAGAGCAATGGGGGGGTGGAACATTCAAGCACTGGGATACACATTTAGCAAAAGCCACATGGTTAGTCAACATGAGGGGATCTGCCAACAGAGCTGGCCCTGCCCAGTCAGAACCCTTACGTACTGTGGAAGGGGACAGAGTCCCTGTACTGCACGAAAAAAGTATGATGGGCAAAACAGTCTGGGTTCTTCCTGCCTCGGGCAAAGGCAAACCCATTCGTGGGATTGCTTTTGCTCGAGGACCTGGGTACACTTGGTGGGTGATGCGGGAGGATGGAGAAATCCAATGTGTGCCTCAAGGGGATTTGATTTTGGGTGAAAACAGCCAATGAACTGAATGGCACAATGCGAACTGCTATATAATATTGTGTGTCACCTCTGTGTTGTATCAATGATATCAGAGTACGAGCCTCCCAACCCATGGAAGATAAACTGTGAAACAAGGAAGGTGTAGCAGTGATGGAACAATGACTGACTCGGTATGCAGCAACCCAGCGCCACACACACCATCTCTCCCATCCTAAAAGACTGATACGACAGATGGAGCCCAGAGTCATGGACTGAGTGAGCTCAATGGACATTTTAATGGACATTTTACAGGGAAGGTCCATAGACTAAGGGAATGATGTCTGTGTATTATGTTAAAGGATGGGAAGGGGAGGGGTGGTGTTTGGTAAGGTTGTATTGGATGGTACGGGACCTGGGCATGGTGTAAATGGTATGGAATAAGGGGTGGAGAATGTGCTGGTTTTGGCTGAGAAGGGGTTAATTCTCTTCACTGTGGGGGTCAGGGACCCTTCCAGCTTCCCGCGCTCTGCCGCGTGGGGGGGGCGGGGCTGGGAGGGGCGGGGCCATGGCGGGGGCGGCTGACCCCGGCTGGCCAATGGCAGGTTCATTCCATACCACGTGACACCATGACCAGTACATGAAGGGGGGGCAGTTGCGGCTCGGGAGTGGCGCGGCGGCGGGAGTCTGTGGCGTGTGCGGTTTGTTTCGGCAGTTCGTTCCCCTCCCCCTTCCCTTCCCACCCCCCCCTTTCCCCCCCCCGGGGTTTTGCGCCTCTCGTTGTTCTCCTTTACATTGCATTTCTGTTGTTTCTTTTAATTTTAATTATTAAACTGTTCTTATCCCAACCCACGAGCGTTACCCTTCTGATTGTCTCCCCCATCTACCGGTGGGGGAGTGAGCGAGCGACTGTGTGGGGCTGAGCTGCCGGCTAAACCACGACACTACTACGTTTTACCAAGGGAAGATGCCATGAACCATCTTAATCCTGAATTCAGTGGGACATCTGGGAATTTCTTAGATGCTGCTGAAAGGTGTTTGTGATGAGGGTGTGTAAATGGGGCAATTAAAGCAGCAATAGTACTCTTGATTGCTTCTTCTGACCTGATGAGTACTTACTCATAGTAACAATATCCACTGTAGAAAAGAGCCAAAGATAGCCTTATTTAGCAAATCCTTATCTAAAAGATACATTTATGCTAGTGTTTTATTCATATTGTGTGGCCTTTTGAAGCAAATCTGGATATTTGCTGCAGTTTGGCTCACATTAGGGAGGAGTCTTAGAACATGGAAATTCAAATCATTGCAAATGAAACAATATCAGGCGACAGTCTCCAGGTGAGTGTCTGACATGTTCCAGTAGCTAATGGATATTCAGCCCATGGGGCCAGACTAGAAGTAGCTCTCTCAGAATGCATAAAGTTGGGTGCTGATCCACAGCACCGGCTGTTTTGCTCCAGATATCTCTGTCTACTGGCTTATGGCACTGAATAATGCAAAGCCAGACTATGATAATTACTTATTAGTAATAAATTTTATTTTGTATTAGTTCACCTTCCCTTTTGCTGCGTATTTAGGACTGATATTATAGATATTAAGCATGCTAATATCCATGTCCCCAATCCTCAAAATTCTTTTAAGGGGTGGCTCTGTATATACCTGTGTATGCTTGTGCCAGCCATGTGTTTCTCTGATTTAGAATGTTGCCTCCATGCTAGCAGCATCCTATGGAGTCCTGTCTTTTTTCTTTGCGAAAGTAGGCCTTGCCTGTGTAGAATAGTCAGTGTTGTCTGCATCATCGGATCTGCTCATTGTCTTAAGTGTATTAATTGTATAGGAATTTCAATAGAGTCCTAGTGTCAGTTTCATTTTTCCCTTCCCTGCTGTTTTTTGGCATTTTTATGTATATTAGGAAAAATGAGATCAGTCATGCAGATTTATTGGATTTATTGACCAAGTACAGTTGAGCAGTTTGAGCAGGTTTCTTGGATTTGTTTGTTTTTTTTTTTTAATAACAAAAACTATCTCTTACAAACATAGACTGTCTTGATAATTACTTAAACCAGCAAATTCAAATACTCAGAACTGTTGGCTCGTCCTTTCTACAAGTCAAGGAATGTACAGTCATATAGCCTATCCTACACCTAACTCCCAGTTCCCTCCTGAAACACACCTCTCAGTTTACCCTATGTTGTGGTTTAGCCCCAGTCAGCAACCAAGCACCACGCAGCCACTCACTCACTCCCCTCTGGTGGGACGGGGGAGAGAATCAGAAGAGTAGAAGCAAGGCAACTCATGGGTTGAGATAAAAACGGTTTAATAGGTAAAGCAGAAACTGTGTGCAGAAGCAAAGCAAAACAAGGAATTCATTCAGTCCTTCCCATGGGCAGGCAGGTGCTCAGCCGTCTCCAGGAAAGCAGGGCTCCATCACGCATAACGGTTACTTGGGAAGACAAACGCCATCACTCCCAACGTCCCCCACTTCCTCCTTCTTCCCCCAGATTTATATGCTGAGCATGACGTCATATGGTATGGAATATCCCATTGGTCGGTTTGGGTCAGCTGTCCCGGCTGTGTCCCCTCCCAGCTTCTTGTGCACCCGGCAGAGCACGGGGAGCTGAAAAAGTCCTGGACCAGTGTAAGTGCTACTTAGCAACAGCCAAAACATCTCCACATTATCACCCCTGTTTCCAGCAAAAATCCAAAACATAGTGTCATACTAGCTACTACGAAGAAATTTAACTCTACCCCAGCTGTAACCAGGACGCTTTATCAGAGGACTAAAGGTCCTTCAGTACAAGTAGGATTATGGAGGATTTCCTGTGAAGTCATGTGGTACGATGACAAAAGGAGCTGGAATTGCTGTCTCCAGTTGTTACAGTTGTGTTAGTATGCACTGAGAATCCAGACGTACATTTGACAGCAGAAGAGCTTTAAGTACAGTTTGAACTGTACAGACCTCTATCAGGAATAAAATACAAAACCATTTCTGAAAGCTAAAGAATTACCTAGCTATTTCTCTGTTAACATTTGCATGATTCTACAAAACCATTTATGTAACTAATTAATGATATATTTGCATGACTGAGAATGCCACCTCCCTGTGAGCTATTCTTCCATGAAAGCTGGGGGGAGGAAGGCTGGATTTTCTTGTCGTCCATTTGTCTCATTAGAAATATAAAGAAAATACTTTGATTCTTTGAATAAAACAACCCCCACCCTACCCCTAATAGCCTCAGTACCTGAAAACAAACATCTCTTAAGCACTGGTCTACAAATGCTATTAAAAGATCTGTTCTTAAGTATGTTAGCAGTGCCACTGAATTCATTAAGACTGCATACTGTATAGTCCTGTGCCTTTTTAAATAGAGGGACTTTAAAACAGTTTCTCATATGTTCTGTGTTGGGTATTGCTGTAAGTGTTCCCCGCCCTGAAAATCTATTGACAAAACTTTATATCAATGGTGAGATAATTTATCTTTCTGACTGTGTAAATAATCACTGAAAAATCAGTTAGTACAAGAAAAATGACAAGGCCATTCATTTGTATTTTAATCCATATATTTCAATTATAATATAGCAAGCACTAGCCATTTAAATACTAACTGTGAATGAGCTTATTTAAACAATTCAAACAGGGAAAAAGAACATAGCTTACTCCCCAGCAAAGTAATTGTCTATGTGTACAAGCTGTTGTCAGAGGGGCCTATTCTTGAAAACAATCTGATAGTGGAACTCTTTAGAATTAGAACATTTCATTAAAACTTTTCTTGACCTCACCCAGGTTCTATAGGACTAGATGCTACAAATAAAGATATGCCTCTTCAACTCTTGGACTTGAGTAGGTGAGTGCATTTGAAACTTAGTCAAAGTCGATGTTTAGTGAAAAACAGTCTTGGACTGACACAAAACTCAAGTTGGCATTTCCATGTGTGATATGACAGAAAGGGTTTTAAATGTAAAATTTCTTCAACTATAACTTCTAGAATGTTTATTGTATGTATATACTTAGATATAATTTTATTACCAGTGCAAAATCAGTGTGAAATAGCATGTGCCAAAAGCTCAAGATTAGAAACTTAGTCTTAAGTCATCTTTAGTGAAGAAACACGGGTTATTGAGTTTCACAACTGTTAGCCTGTTTTATTTCTTTTGCAAGTTTTTAGTTATTCAAAATATTATACAAAAATAGGAAAAGGATGTACATTAAATATAATTACTGTAACATAGTGAACAATGCTGCTTCCAACAATGAACAGAGTAAAATACTGGTTGAAAAAAAATTGTGTGCTGAAATAAGATTGTAACTTAGAGTACCATTCACCCAAACAGGTTTACAGAGTTACAAAAAGAAATAGTTTTTCTAATTAAGGTGAATGAATGCGTTTATTTCAGTGTACCAAGTTAACACCTTTAGAGCAACTTCTGTGACAGAAAAGCTATTTAAAGGACCACTGCAATGAAGAATGACTGACAATATGGTGCAGTACAGAAGGCACCTCATTAGTTTTTTACAGGACGAAGAAATTGGAAAGCTCAAGCTTTCAGAGGGCAAGAGTCAGCCAATATAACAAGGAAGCCCTTATAAGAACTGCACCTGTTCACCTATTACATAGCAAACACTGCAGTTGAAATTCAAGTGAGAAGTGTCTTAAGATACTGTGAAATATATATGTGAAATATGTTTGTAAAATGTCCTATCCTCACAGAATTATCTGTTACTGAATTTAACATAAAAACACAAAGATGCAGACAGAGCTGTCCTGATAATGAGTAATAACCAAACATTTACTGTAAGACATTCTTGTTTGATAGTAATGAATATATCATGGTAAGAATTAAATATCAACATCAGATGCTTTTATGCCACTTATACATTAGAAATAACTTGGAAGTATTTTTTATGCTGTAATTTGGAAGCTGTGCTTTACAGCAGGAAGTGAAGCATAGGTATTAAGCAGGAGTAAGGACCCAGAACTGAGCAGGTATTTCAGGTAACTGTATTTAATCTTCATTAAAAATTAGCAAGGAAACCAATAAAAACCCACCACAGAATTAAATTTATAGTGAAGCTCTTTAAATTTGCTGGGAAATATGTTGGATTCTTCCATTCTTATAACCACATAGGAGAGATTGTCCAGCAGAGTGATAGGGGACAGGCAATTAATAGGAATGCCAAATAGGCAAAATCCCTTCAACTTGTCTTAACACAGGTTTACTGCCACAAAGGAAGAAATTTTAAGCCAATGAAAACTGTAAACTTTAAAAATATTCTGAAGGGTGAATTGCCACCCTTTCTATCTCTGACCTTCAAGTACAATGTTCAAATATATTCTCTATTCATTGATAATTCTATCAGACTTTTTAGTGTAGCATACAACAGTCCTCTCAGCAGGGGAACGAAGTCGGATTTTAACCCTACCATCTCTGGCAGGATGTTTTATTTTAGTTTTTCGTGCCCCACCAACAGGCAGCACCCACAGGACATGGTCCCAGCACAGCCTGTGCAGAGGGGTTTGTGCTCAGCAAAGGAGCAGGACTATAGCCTTGAGCTTGTCATAACAATTGTGAAAACAACTTGTGACAGCTGAGAGCGCGCATGCATTAGCATTTATTTGTAAAGCACGCAACCATGAGACACAAACTTGCCAAGTTAAAGAAATTTTGTAATAATTATACTAGGAAAAAGAAAGACAAGGCTTGCACAGGAAAGAATAAGCAGAGGTAGAGCACCATAGCAGGAGAACCAAGGTGAAACATAGTCTTGATATAGCTGTTGTTCCTTTGAAGATATGGGTAGCTGTGAACTAAATTATAACACACTGGTTCTTATGCACAGTTGTTAGACCTTTGGAAAACACATGTGCTTCTGAACTAAGCTAAGCTGAGAATAGACCTAACCAGCAAAACATCTTACAGATCTTGCTGTAATAACACATGGAGAATTGAAAGCCAAAGCTATGAAACGCTGTCAAATTTGTATAAGAAAAAATTTGCAGCACTGTTAACAGGTCTGGTCTTGAACTTTGCATCCATCATTTTTTGTAAGCCATAATGCTTATCAAATTCCACTACAGAAATTGCTCTTTAAAAGAGCATTAACATTATGTAATTTTAATACATGCATTATATTCTGAACTCCTAGTCTTAATCTCCCAGGACCATTCTTCAACTATTAATACATTTAGTCGAATAGCTTCTTATACAGGGCTAGAGAGGTAGTAACTGTATGCCATGGATGAATTACAGAAGCAATTGAATATTCCAAACATTTATTTATACAGTGACACTTTTTGTCAACTCAGAATTTGCAATTGTTTGCTTAGAATAGAAACTACTCAAAAATCGGCAAGTAGATCAAGATTTCTGAAATTCACTGCTGTATCATGAAAATCGACCTTCAGATGGAAATTACAAGGGATAAAGATTTTATCCTTGGTCTGGTTTTGATGGTGTAACCATAGTTGCATTTATATCTTATATCCTAGATTATTAAGGATCTCCCTAAATCAAAGCTTAGGCAGCTCAGTTAAGTTCTATTGATCTTGGATACTCATTAGGCAAAGAATGGGTATGCCCTTGCTCCTAATGAATGCAGTTATTAGTGTCATTCCTGTCTCTTGGTCTTTTATGCATATTTCCAAAGTTGTGTCAGAATTCAGAGGAATTACTGTTTAGACTTTCTCTGGTTATTGGCACTTGTCTGGTTTCAAAGCCCCTTTCCAGAATGTGCAGAGGACTAGCACAAGGCACGAGTAGATGAATAACTAACCTTCCCAGCAAGAATGTGTATGGCTTTTAAGAGCAGGGTTTTTTTGTATATATACATACATATATATACACGCACACACATATATATTTAATAATGCTATTGAGATCTATAAAAACACATGCACTCAGAAAAACCCTGATTTTTTTCAGTATCTCCATAATTTCATATCATACCTCCTAGTCATAAACAAGACAAGCACCAGCATTAAATTAATAATTAATCCTTACTTTTTCCAGCAAAACACAGCTTCTGACCAAATAAGTAAGACACAGTTTAAAAAATACATTAGTTTATAAAGCAGATTCTTCATAATCTATATGTATTCTTTCTAAAACAAAGAAAAAAAATTTTATTTTTTTTTAAAAAGCCCTTTTTATTCTTCCTATCAATACCAGGAGACTGGCTGACATTTGCATCCTATCTCATGAGATCCAGCCAATAGAGTCAGTAGGCAGGATGAAAGCACAGGAACTGGTAGAAAACATTAAATTACTTCTGCTCCTTTCCCTTGCACATCTACATCTAGAGAACAACCAAACCTTTTTTTTCACTTTAGTTTTTCTTGCCATGGTTTTTTATGTGACTGCTGTATTTCTCCAAAGTTCAAGGAAAAAAAACCCTTCATGTATAGTATGATAGTATTGGCTGTCAATACCTGTGATTTTATGTCAAGATACAAAACTTGTATGGATTAGCAAACTTCCTCAGGGTGTTATTTTTCATCAACTTGATGAACAAGAACTACATTCTGAAGATAATATGGATGAGATTTCAATAGGAAGGGAATAATATCAGCTCTCTGCCCTTGATAAAATACAAGGACCCAATATCCATTTGATCTTAATCCTTGACAAGACTGGCTCTTTGCCTCTAGAAAAGCTGAAAAAAACTCTATAAAGCTGAACCTTGTGGTATCTGGATCTAGAATTAGACACCTTCAGGAGTGTTTCTGATAGGATGCTCAGAACCAGATTAATCTAAAAGCATGTGTGCTCTCAAAGGAAAACCAAGTAATTTTTGTAACAACTCTTTGTAGCTGAAGATTATTAGGATAAGGAAACTTCTCTCACCCATGACATTTGCTGTTGGCATACTGTATCCATACATACATATATGAAATATTGCTGACAGCTGAATGGCCAAGAGGCTGGCACAAAGGCCGGTTGCAGCTGCTGTTTTATGATGGTGGTTTAAAAGTGTCATAGCTCCCTCTTTCCATGGGCTGCAAGCATGGTGCAATTCTGAAGCACAGGACATAGCCTACTGCAGGCTGCACTCCTGCAGGGCCACGCAGCACAGCTGCTGGAAGCTATTTCACACTGTAGTGAAGTCTGAAGTGCAAACACATCTTTAGTATTAACACTCCTGGGAATGCAAAAGCTGTAACGGTGAAGTGCTACATAGCTGAGCATAAGTCCTCTGCCCAAGAGTTTCCCAGTCTTGTAACGTGAGGGATGTAAGAGGAGCACATGTTTTCTCACAAGCAGCCCATTGCCTTATCCCCCAGGGCTATATTTCTGGTTTGAAGTTTGGCAGTGATGGGCAGATCCTGAGATTCTTTGGGTAGGGTTAAAGATATAGTTCTAGATTTAACTTCAGTATTTTGTTTCTAATACTTATTTCTATATCTAACTTTGAGCAATGCATTAATACAAGGCTTTTATGAAAAATGACGTTGTCTGTAGGTTCTTCTCTTTAGCTGACATGCTTAGATATATTCACAGGGAAACTGGGCTTTCTGGGCATATTGTAAGAGTGAGTCAGATAAAGAAATGCAATGCCTAAAGATAAAGTCCAAATCTCATAAGTTTTCTGGCAGTAGATGCCTCTAGCAGTATGCTGGGGCATACCAGCCTTATTTCAGAGTGACACCACTGATGAAACTTATAATACAGTGTCATGACTCTCTAGGTCTTGAAAGATTTCCAACCAATTATGTCACCAACACAACTGAAACCAAGAGGAAAAGTGTTCATTGATATCAAAGGCAGACAGATTTGGCTGATTTATTTTTAACCTGCTTAAAATAAGAAGTCAGCCAAGATCATGTGTGAGGGCATTGTAAAGTAATTGAATCCATTTTGGGGAACAGGTATTGATAACAAAGGTGCTGGAAGAAGAATTTCATATTCAAAGGGACATCTACTTAAAAATTAACTTTCATTTTTAAGTCTTGTTAGACCTTGTAATGAAGAATACTTGTATACACTGGCTAAATATACTGCAAAAATTGTAGTGGGTTTGGGTGTGACTGTGTAAACTGAATACCCTAAGTTGGTTACGGTCATGCTTCAAACAGACTCTCAAGACTGTTTTGTTATTAAGACTATATGTCATGTTAGACGTGGCCAACTTGAATAAAATTGGAATGCATATTTTTGAGTAAACCTTTAAATATCTCAGAGGTTCTCCATTATTGTTAAAGTTACATTAACATAATAACAAGGCAATCTTGCGTGTATACTTTATCTGTATAGTGTATAATCCCTGGACTGTTTTTAAACTTGCAATTGAATGTTCTTTTACATAAACATATCTTTACAGCACATAAGCATCACAATATCAAGTGGAAAAATACCCTCTAAGACAATAAAATCCACACATTTTCTAGTGTATTCTCTTTGTAGGAAAACCAGATCAAGTTAAGGTTTGCTTTTGAAGTTTTAACAAAACTTGGAATTTAGTTTAGAATAATTCTCTATTATCCCTGAATTATGTTAATTAACTTTTTCTCAGAAATAGTAAAATGTCATTAAATTATATGTTAACTACCCAACTCTTTACATAATATTCTTCATGCTAAAAATTCTGAGTAGGTAATTCGACACCACAGTGATTTCTAGTTCTCTCCATCTCTTACAAGGCCATGCAGGTTTGGCAGCAGGCTGTTTACGCCAGGGATGGTGAGATAATAGATTCGTGGGAGTCCCAGCAAAGAGTTCACGGGCTGTAGTAGAGATAATACACTTTGAAAGTGTGTTAATCACAATGAGGAGCAGTCAAGGAAGAAAATATTTTTTCTTGTATTTTTACTTAATTTTGAGTACTGAAGAACATTCTTTAAACACAGTAAACTGTAAGTAAGTATTTTCAGAATGGATCTGTTCTGGTAATGGAGCAATATTATTCTGAATAAAAGAAACAGTCTTGCAGATATTAGTGTCACTGGTCTAATCACACATTTAAAGATGCTGAAATGCATACGTATTTTTCAGGATGAGATGCAAATGACATAATAAATAGATTGAAATTAGGCTGTCTATAATTAAAACAAAACAGAAGTCTTTTAAGTGCTTCCCAATTTTAGTCAATGGCCAGGTAGAAGTGTTCAATTTGGATACGAAATGATTATTGCTTGATTCTGTGATTATAGAGTACGATAATTAAAGGCTGATGAATGATTTATTAGTTCTCTTAAACTGAATGTGATGGTATATATTTTAGCTTCTACTCCTGTTCACTTGCTGAGCTAACTATAGATTGGAAGGTTTGGTGGTTTTGCCAGAGATTGTATTGTCTATATTTATAATGCTTTAAAAAAATATGTCAGTCGGTATTTTAAAAGGTAGTTTTCATTAAGCTTCTATTCTTTTCTCTGCTAGTCTTGTTCCCATTCTGTGCTCAGCATAATCAAGTATAAGCACCTATGAGTAGCGAATTAGGAGACACCTACCGTGTCTCAATGTTTTCCATCTGCTCCTCCTGTAACTCTGGCTGTGCTGGCTGGGGCAGCAAAGCACTCCCTGTGGTGGGGCAAAACCCTGTTCTGCCCCTGTGTTTCTTGGTGGCTGAGTTGTATTTACTTCTGTGCAGTCAGCTTGGCGATACCCATCCTCTGGGGCTTCTGAAGCCCTCACCTCAAGATTGAGCAGGGGCCAGAAGTGGGCATGGAAGTGGTCTTTCCATTCTAATTATCAACATAGCCACATTCTTCTGGGGCCTTTGGCCCAAAGAATGTAACTTAATTAAAGTATATAAATAGTTCCAGTGAACTCAGAGGAGCTGGCACTTAAGTATTTTACTAAACTGAAGCATCAACCTGGATGCTCTCTCTCTTTGATTGTCTTCTGTTGTTTCTGTTTATGTAATATATATTTTTAATTAGGTAGATCCTCTGTGCAACGTGAAAGATAAATGACAAATATAAAATTCATAGGAATTGTGTAAAGGATTTTAAATATTTCAAGTTGTAGTTAAGACCTAACAGTATATAATCCATACTGTGTGACAAAGTGAGAAATAGTTATTTCTGCTGGGATGAAATTTTAGTAGCTCAAATCCAATTGCATCATTAAAAATGAAATCCTAGATTCTGTTGTACCATCGTGCATAAAAGAAATTATATCCAGAATAGTCTTGGACAGTATCTTTTCTCTGAAGTAGGTATGGGCTTGCAGGATATGTGTATACATATGTATATGTATACTTAGCAATATATATGCTTATATGTTTGTCTCATTTTATATCTTTGATTAATTCAAAGCAACCTAATATGAATATCTCATCCATAGCCATGAGTACTGAATAATAAAAACAATTTTTATAAAATTGTATTATTTAATATTCATAGGTACAGGTCAGAGTGGTTTATTTATCTTTAACCACAAGGAAAGCCTTGGCTGCAGAACCTTTGGGACTAATTGTAAAGAAAGCCTCTTCTCGGTGCAAGAAAGGGGAGCCACTATAATAACCTTTGGTATGTTAGTAGTAAACTGTGGTTTTGTACCCTTCTAGAAACTATAGCTCATATAGAGAAATCTGAAAGGATTTGGCAAATTATTTTGGCACTTTAACACCGCTAATTATCAGGTAAAAACCAAACAACAGAGCCAATAGGCTTCCTCCTGCTATTTCTTCCCAGTAAAAAGTAATGTCCAACAGGAATACTGAAGCCTAATCTATAATGTCATGTGCAACCATCAGATCACTGTTGTCTTCTGTACTGATTTTGAAATAATGGCATGTATCTGTTTCCCAGGACTTACCTTTGCCTACAGAGTACAGAGCCCATTTGAAGAGGAGGGAGTCAGTTCTGCAGTGATGCACTGCTAGCACCAGCAAAGTGCAGGCACAGGGCAGTCTCCTTAGCCTGTAATAAGGTCTTCCCTCCATAAAAAGATGGAGGGGCTGGATGCAAACTCACAGGAGTTAATAGAGAGGGTCTAAAAAGTCCTGGCTCTGAATACATTCCATGGGGAAAGGAATAACAGGGACTCTATTTTCCTGAGAACTGCTTTATTTTAAGCATATCTTAAGCGGATGGCAAAGCCACTTAGCTGACAAACTTGCACGGAGTGCCCTTGCTGGAAATGTTTATGCTTTTTCATACAGGGATGCTGTGCATGCTAATATGCCAATGCAGTGCTCAGCTGGTAGAGCTGGGTAAAGCAAAAGAGTAAAGACCTTGTAGGGAGGTTATCCTCCTTTGGGAACATTGCCTTTGAAAATACCTGCCATTTTGGGAAGGCTGATACATTCTGAAAGTAAAAGATTTTCTCTTCAGAAGTCTTTCCATAAGCCCCAGGGATAAGTTATTTCTAGCAGGGATGATTAAGCAGTATCCAGAAAGGGGTTCACTCTGTCAGAGACAGGGAAATCAATCCTGCCTTCGATTTGGTGGTGGTATTTTAACAAAGGGCTTGTAAGAGTCCCTGAGAGAGCCCTCTGGCAGAGACAGTGTTCATGTGCAGTGTCTGTACAAGCTGGACTAGAGAATACTTGCTGTAGCTAATGCCTGCTCACACCAGTACAGGAAACTTGTGTTTCTCTCACTGTTAGGAAGGTATTTAAACTCACTTGGCAGTCTAAGCACGTGAGCTCTTTTTGAAAGAGGTTTACTGCTGAAGGTTATGCTGTGCTTTTCATTAAGTCACAGAGCTTTAAGTGTTAAAGAGTTGTGGATAGTAAAACTACAAGTAATTTCTACTGACAGTGGTCCACTAGAAAATATAAACTGGATTCTGCTTCTTAGACAGGAATAGTTTACAGCAATTCTGTTAATCTGTTCTGCAGGGGGGGAAGATACTGCAGCTTCTTCATTTCTTTACTACATATCAAATATTTCCTACCTCAGCTATTCTATTCTTATTCTTTTATTTTATGTTAGAATGGGAGCAAAACCTTTAATCTTCAGTCTCAATTCTCAGAGGTTTCTGCATGGAATGAGAGAGAATAGAGGAAACTGTGAATGGCATTATGGCAAATGTTTTGCTATGGGTATTGTTTTAAGATGGAAGCCATTTTTACAAGCAAGAACATAATGTTTGTGCAGTGTTTATAATTACTTTCATCCATTTCTAAACAGTATTCATCCTGTACAGTAACAGCTTAATCTCCTTTGAAAAACATAAAGCAGGGAAACAACAAACAATCTCCACATTAACCTCTGGAAAGCAAGTGTTGTTCTTAAAATGCATTCAAGTTTTATTTTAGACTTATGAATTTTGGGGAGAAGCATTTCTGTTTGTGCTAAAAGGATATTAAAGCAAATAAGGAAGATGGAATCTTGAACTGGAAAATTAGTCACCTCTAAGAATAAAACTTCCTTTTGAAAATGGGAATGTTAATTATTAATCACCTCCAGACACTGTCTCCTGGAGTTTCTATGAGTTTTTCTTTATTTGATTATATACATTTTTGACTGATTAACCAATTTTTTTATTCTTCTCAGTCATAAATAGAGAGAGACACCTGCTGATTAAAGTGGAATTTATCAAGTGTAGGACTGACAGAGCAGTTTAAAGAGCAGTGAAATAACAGGAACTGATGCATTTAAAGATGTTCAAAACATAGTTCAGAGGAATTTTTTTCCTCAGTCTGACGTGCACATTTATTGAAGACTGAAAATTTCCAGACAGAGTCAGATTCCTTTTTTTCAGTTTTTCTGGTTTTGTTTAAAGAAACTGAAGATAAAGGGAAGAATTTTTTACACTCCATCCCAAGTTGTTTGAGGATCTCTTGTTTTTCTATTTGATAACATTGTCCTGCCCAGCAAGCAATACCCTTCCTTCCAGCTAAAAATGACAGCACTGATTTTTTTCATAGCTACAATAAGCACTGCAATGGGCTATGTATGACCATGCGAGCTGTCTCCAGGTAACTAAAGCTAGTGCTGGAGGAATGCTAATGAAAATAGACTCACTCAGCTCCCTCTTTTTTGTATATCAAACTTCTGTGGTTTATGCTCTAAGTCTGGCCCTCAACTTAAGCAGTAGGATTGTCAAATACTGAAAATATTAAGTGCATTGATCTGTGGGCTGGTGCTGAACTAGTCTTTGAGAATTTTTCAGGAGGAACCCAGTAGAGCCCCTATGGCAGAAGACCTATGTGGTTTTGTTTCTATTTCTTTTTAAATTTTCACATGTAATATGATTTAGCCCCAGTATGAGAAAGGAGATTTCTTTGGGTCTGTTGTTAATTCAGTAGCTGATGGCTGCCAAGGAAGCATGCTTGTATGAAGGGAAAAGGTATGAGACTGCTTTTGGAAGCAATCCCCCTACATTATCCTGTGCCTTGAGTTTATGAAATTCTGCACATGTGTTAGGTCTGTTGGTTTATTCCACTACAATTTTCAGGGTTGACTGGCTGGCCCTGTCATTGCCAGAAATGCTGTTAAGAGATTTGGTGAAAGATTTAGTTGTTACTTGGTTTATAAACAGCTATCAGGACCATGTCAGTCAGGGTTGCCTTGAACACACTGTGGAAGATGGAGTAAGGTCTGGCACTACACTGTCCCAAACCTACCTTATGGATTTGGAAATAATGAGGAAAGAACTCTAACTAGAGCCAGATTCATAAAAAAGAATAGCTTTTAACTGGGAAATATATTTACCTCCTTAAGTGGACATAGGACTTTTATTGTGCTATGAGACTAAGGTCAGATTAATTGATCTGGCTTCTACAAAAATGCTAGGAAATGAGATATTAAAAATACCACAACTCTGTTAGTTATATCAGTGTTACAAGCAGTAGTGGTCAGTACTAAACATTAGAAAAATGACTATGGTTCAAATCACTCTTGCTATAATTCTGTTATACTGTCTGCTCTGTATTTATTACATGCAGTGCCTCAGCAAGAAGTTGTCTTTTTACTGCAGCAGACCTTCATTTGCTTTGAATGTTAAATCATTTCAGAATAAACAGCAACTGAAATGACTGAAGTGAATGTAGTCTGCTAAAGAATTTTGCACTAATGATTTCTACAAAGGGAATTTGGCCTTGTTAAAAAGTATGTAAACAGTAAGAAGCAATTCTAAAGCCCTCTGATGTCAATTGAAGCCTTTCTATCTCAGAAACTCATATATGTTTGCTTTAGAAAAGCAGCTTCTCTACAGTGGAATGCTTACAGCAATTTTAAAAACAGCAAAGCAATTAGTTTTCTTAGTCTGGGGTTGCTGAGGCTATGTAAAAAAATTATACAAGACATACCTAAGCAATGGGTTGGGAGGAGGAAGGAATAAGGGTCTTTCATAGCAAAAAAGTCAACTTTAGCTTTCAAATCTGTCAATGAATCTTAGTAACCTATAGTGTAACAGCAAAGTAATAAAAAGAATACTAAATTTGCCATGTCATCATAATGATCTATATAGTCTTTTATCTAACCCATGATAATCATTCACTTTAATTGCTACAAGAAATAAAAAATGAACAAATATTTAAATAAATATAGCCTAGCATGCTGAACCTGTTACGTGAAGATAGGGTTATCTTTTCTCACTCTTGCAAGGGACCATCTTATAACTTTATGCATAGACTTGTAGACTTTTCATGATTTTCATATTGTGTTTCTAGTAAAGATACTGAAGGAAAAATTGGGTATCCAGAGCATACAATATGCAATATAACAAATCTGAGGCCAGTACTTTAAATTTATATGGCCAAACTCATTTAATGTTTTCTGACTGCTCTAGACGAGCACAGTGGTGCCTAGGCAAGGAAAAGGTACTCCTCTGAAAGGAACAGGATGTAATTTTCTTTACTCTTCACTCAGAGAACACTATTAATTCTTAAAGTGGAAGGGGACTAGTTGGTTATAACACTCAAAACCACAGGATTTCCTCCCCTTCCTTTTTTGCTTGGTGACCCAACTGATGGACCCATTAGTGAAAGGCCCTGTTTTATGGCTGACTCTGAAGCAAGTCATACCTAAAAGACACAAAAGGGCTTCAGAGGACTGTGCTTGTTCCTGGGAGAAAAATTATCAGAAATGTATTAATGGCTAAAGTTATACTGGAAGAGACAATTCTTGAGGCAGAAGGAAGCCTTCTTCAGTGATATTAGGAATAAGCAGAGGGAAGAATGAAGGAAGCTGTCTGGTAATCCTGAGTGTTGAAAAATAGTTATTAAAATGGTCATTCCAGATCTGTCTGATAACTTCCTGCGTAGGCTGTGGCTTCAGATGTGCACAAGACTAAGAGTGCAGACTGAATGGTTGGGATTTTTTCCTCATCTGACACTAACTCCCTACTGAACAGGTGCCTACATCTGCACTGGTCAGCTGGACTCCCTCACAGACTCATTTCTAGGATGTGATTTTTGTCCGCTATTTCAGACAAGTGCCCCAGAATGGGGCTAGTTGTACCTAGAAGAAACCTGCTTCTCCCCAGTGTCTTTAAAAGGAGTCTAAACTACCTGTTAGGATGGCCCTGGTTACCGCATGCCTAACACAAGGCGAGGTGAACTTTGCACAAAAGAGTAGACAGGCCAAGTAAGAGTGTTCACCTGAAGTGCGGTACTGCAGCTCCTCTGCCGTAGGAACAAATGTTCTTGTGAATAAAGTCAGATGAAGATTTTCGTAATGCTCACAGATGATGGAAGTAGAAATAGAGTTTCTTGAACAAAAAAGTTGTTGCCCAAGGCAAGCTTTTATTAGCATTTTGTCTCTTAGTTCAGTTCAGTGCGTAAATTCATTGCTAATGGTTCACAAAGAAGTTACCGCAATACATGTTACCCTCCTTCCCGCTCCCCAAGCTACCTATACGAAAGGCTTCTGTGGTGCTCATTGTCATGTCTTTCCAAATGCCCACCTTCCAGAGCTGACACAGAAGTAGGTTAAGTTAGTGCACAGTAGATTTGCTAAGCCATAGTGGCTTATAGCAGTTGAGGACGGGAGTATCTAAATTGTGAATTTGTTGCCATTGTACGTTACTTAACATAATAATTGAAATCTAGATGATCCTGTTCACAACAGATGTCACTTTTTTTTGCTGATACACCATTTTTAGCTGGAGACTTTCGAAGGTCCCAAATGTTATGCTTTGCACTTCTTTAATGTATGATAATACATAATGTATTTGCCTGCCATGCCCTTGGAAGAGGACTTCTTGTTCATTGATTGTTTACACAAAACAGAAATGCACAATTCTCTGACAGTGAGAATCTGACTAATCAGTACGACATTTGCAGAAGTAATCACTGATGAGAAGGGCATGTAGAGATTGAGTTCAAACTCCACAGTTGTTATACAATATCAGCACACCCAGCAGAAGTATAGAACTATAACTTGTGGGGAAATTTTCCAAATACTCTAGCTTCTTTTAATTTTTTAAAAGACCTCTATAGACTTGTGACTCTCACCCCGTAGTTAGCTTTGACAGGGTTAGCTTTTTCCTTTGTGTTTTCTCACCTCAGTCGTTTTAGTCATTCCTCTGAATACGACTTGGACTTTCCATGAGTCCAGCTGAAAACTAAAGGTTTCCCCCAAGGTCATCAGTGCTGTAGCAATATGAAAAATGTAACCACAGACCCGCAGTTTTCACATCTGCTCGTGCATTGCACAAGTTCAGGAGTTACCAATTGGTCACTGGTGATTATTTCACCCCACCCACACCCCGCCATTTAAGTAAAATGAGCGAAATGATAAAGTTAGTTGTCATGCAAAACTTCTCAGGGAACTGAGAGTTTGGCTTTAAATTATCCTTTTTTCTGGGTTAAGGGAAGGCTGTTCAGATTTGTAGCTCTAGAAACATGCTTATGGGCATGATCTCAAATTATTAGTGGCCTATTTTCTCTATCCAGACTGAACAGAACATCTCTCAAAAGAGTAATTAATCTTTATGGACTTATATTAACTTCATGGGATGTTTGGAAACCAAAAGAAAAGTCCTGACTGAGTATCCAACTATAGCTCTGGCTTATTGAGAAGCCCAAACACTGAAACCTTGCTTAAACTAGACTGAAATATGATCAGAACTCATCCCATATCTAATATCTAATTCTAAGTGGCAGCGACAGCATTAGGTTAGTTCCCCAACTGCCACTCTTGGCAGAAGACGGCAGGTTATATAAGATGCTTTTGCATAAGTGCATAGTAGCATCTAATGCAAATTCAACACCTCCAAGAAGTGACCTGGGAAAGACTATCAGTACAATATATTTCATTATTACAGGCTTGCACTGAGTGTTGGAAATTTGGGAGCTCAGGACTGGTTTATTCCTAGTTTTGCTGTGGAATCCTAACCCAGTTGATTCAACCTAGTCATGGCTTGATTCTTCTATCTGTACAATGAATGCAAAATTGACTCAAACTTCACAAAGATATTAACAGACTTAATGCTAGATGGGAGTTCTGCTTTTTCCCTATTTTTCCCTCAAGAGTCTGGCACTGCCACTAGACAGGAATAGAGTTTTCTGCTTTACAAAGGACTGAGCCCTCTATGGTAATTAAAGAATAGAGAAAAGGACAATTTAATCTCTGTTCAGCTGCTCTCTTGTGCAATACTGGGAATATCAGAAACCCTATTTTTTCTGTGTATTATTAAGAAAGTATTAAGACTTCACTGCTGAAATACTGTGGGGAAGGGCAAGTGATTCTGTTGATATAGCTGTCAACTTTCAACACATTAAAAGGTTAAGAACTTGAGGTGTTTTAGAGCAAAATATTTTTAAGAATCTGATATTCCAAATCTCTATCCAGCATCAATTTGCAGCAGAAACTCTCTGAATAATTTGCATAGCAACTGTTGCTAAGAAAAAAACCTGCAGCCTAAACCAAAATTCTGATAAATACAAATCCTATCAGCATTTCCAGCAGCTGGAGAAGACTAAATATACATAGTTCAAATGGCTGGCTTCCTCCAGCAATGGTATTTTTAGATGTTTCAAAGAAAAATAATGATTCAGAACACACAAATATTCTTGCTATATATAAGCTCGAGGGGAGGGGTGAATGGCCATATCAAGGCAACAGAGCAGCTAGATTTCAGATGTGTTATCTGACCATGGGCATAATTCATGTCTGAATTCAGATGCACCTGCTCAAGCAAAGTAACTGATGCTCGGAGGAAGTTTCTGCCTCCCCCAGGCTCAAGCACCCTTCAAAGTGGTGGGTGTTTTCACAAAGGCCTCTGAATCGAAACATAAACTATCCCAAATTTATGAAGCTTCCCTTGTTAAGAAGTGATCCCAAGTCACAACGGATGGCAATGGAGAACCATAGTTTGCTTCCCACACACTGAGTTTTCTTCACCAGTCCTTGAAGCAGTAGTGTATCTCCCTAAAGATTTCCTCCGCTGGAATGTTTTTGGGCAAGTGCATGTCCATACAATCTGGAATAAAATAATGAAAGGTTAAAGAAAAATACAAGGCCTATGTCCTTTAGGAAAAGGAAAAAATATTACATACATGAACACAGCATGCAATGTAGTGATTAAATCACATGTTGACATAAAGAAAAGATTAGAGTGGTGTAACCTGCCAACAACACTACTGAATGAGTCCAAACCAAATAAATCTGAAATTATAATCTATTTCAGCAAAGATCCTCTTAAGCCTCTGACCCTTTGGTGTGACAAAGATTTCATAGGCAACGTCTGGAATTAGCTTGTGGACTGGCTGCTAAAGGAAAGACACGTTCTTTTTGTCAATATCAGACACAACAATGTTGTTTGCAGAAAACAGGCAAAATAGAAAGAAATTACTGATAGGTCTTTTTTCTAACAGAAGAGCGTAACCTCTACTTCTAAATGAATGCAATGATATTTTTGCGTAAAGCTGAATCTACATATATGTACATGTGACTGAACTCAGTGCTTTGCCAGTACATAATGGACTCACATGGTTGAAGATTTTCTAGTTATTTTTGTAGTTTTGTGGAAGATATGGTTTCAGTATTATATTTTTTTTTATATATAGAAAAAGGCCATTTTATTTATGAAGTTCCTGAGATCTGCCTAGGACATTACTAAAACAAGCATGCTAACCATACCTGTTAACCAAACCCGAATGCTTCGGGGCAGCACATCTGCCCTTATAGCCCATCTTGTTTGTCCCGTTTTCATGTGCATGGGTATAATGCTTTCAATAGCACTGAAGGGAGCAGCAGCCATGACTCCATTTTCAGTATAGCATTGCACCCTGCTCAAGGTATCTTTTCAAAAAGGATTCAGAGTATATTTTTCTCTGAACGTAGCTGAGGCAACAGTCTACAAGACCTCAGAGGCCTTATGAAGTATCCAAATCTTGGAAATCTACTCAGTGACCTTTCTGTAGTTTATCTGCAAATTTCCTAGTTCCTCTTTAAATTGCCTTTTGGCTAATTTTTTTCTGGTTGTTCCTTTTAAGTTTGAACTGTCTTCTTGCATCAAAAATAACAAAAAAGGTCTCAGACCCTTCAGATGTTGCTGCAAAAGTCAGAAGCAATGTGTGTGTTAAGAGTCGCCTTTTCAATTACACTTTAAGTACTGCGGCAGTTGAATGACACCTGCTTGGATGGGCCAAATGGACTATGCCTGCACTGCAGGAAACAACACTACTATTTAACTGGGTGTAGGTGTCCCCAGTTGGGGCAAAAATTTACATGCAAATCCCTCCTAGCCAACCCTCCCGTCCTTTGTTCTGCAAGAAAAAAAAGCAGGCCACACAAGAATGGAGATGAAGGCTGGACTTCTCCAGAGATGATGGTGGAAGACCAGCACTTTTATAGATGCTGTGAATTACGCCTCCTGTTCTGTTCAGATACGCCCAGGAGTCTCCAGCATTTGCTTACTCCCGCTATGCACCCAGCAGCCCTCAACGTTGGTGTCTGTATGCTGTGGTGTGTTTTGGATTTAGCACACTTTTTACATAAACTCAGACCTGCTGGCACAAGCTGTCAGACAGTGCAGAAAACTTCTGCAAAAACTTCAGAACTCATCTCTGTGCCCATAAAGAATAGAAAGGATTTTTTCCTTGAATGAAATCTTAATGTCCGACATGTAACTCATGATTCTGTAACATTGGCAACGTCTTATGAAAATCAAGTCACTTAAGAATATTTTTTTTCATTTTGCAGCCAGTTGGTGCCTGCAGCCTCTAAGGTAAGGATCAGAGGAAATGGCATAGGCTCTGTTCTTCCTCAGGGAAGAGGAGATATCACAGTCAAATAGGTTTGACACTTGGCAGTTTGGACAAGGTCTAAACAGTCTAGAAAGCAGCAAAGGCAAGAAGCACAGGTAAAGAACAACATAGCAAGAATGAAAAGGGAAAATAACTACAACAGAAAGCAGAGAGACTGTTGCATCTCTGCATTCCCCTGCAAGTCCGTCTCCAGCATGGCTACGGGTAGGGCTCCCATCCCATCATCAGACATGCACTGCATTCTGAGAAGTTTTAGGTTTCTCCTCCATGTTCCGTCCTCTGCATTTCTGACTGAAAAGCCTATCTCTTTCCCTGAAGACAGCTAATGTTTGTTTTATAGATGAAATAATGGCATAGCCAGAGACTCTCATGGGATAGAAGCTGGATAGATATTTAAGTTTGATGTCAGAGACTACAGAGATTCCCTTAATGTGCTGCATGTCTGAATGATGTGTGAATCCCACTGAAAAGGGATAGGGCTAATCCTGCCCCTGGGATTGGGCTGTGTGCACTCCTGGGCCTGCAGGGACTTTGTGTTCCCCACTCGTTCCAGGGCTGTGAATGACCCAGCTGATTTTTGACTACCCTTGTCTCTGCTCTCACAGATGTACCTCTGGGAGTATTTTCATTAAGAGCAGTGTGGTAACATATTGGAGAGAATGCAAACAAAAGAATAAGTAGAAAAAATAAGGACATTATGACCAGCTATTGGAAGATTCTGCATCTCTAAGTTCTGAAAAGATCATACTGTGATTTAATAAGTACCATTTTCCAGCAAACAAGAGTTGCTCTTGGGTGCTTTTTGAAGGAGTAGATAGCTTTGTATGAAAATAGGAGTCTTTAGCTGTGGAGTGCCATTAGATAATCTTTTTCCTGCCTTAAGGATATTTATGTCCTCTTTTTGCAGTGGAGATTGGAGTGCTTAACCTAAGCGCAAAAATATAACTTTTTCTTGGTGTGTTGTGCATGAATGCTTGAATAGTCTAGAAGCTATGCATTTAGGGAAAATGTGCTGCATCCTGAACCTCACGATGAATTCCCAAATGCAGATACCAGCAGTTCTATATCCATATGTAATGGCATGATTTATAGGGTTGAAGGATTTATGATACTTTCTCAAAATATTTCTGGAGCTTAGTTTCCATTATTAAAAAAGACCTTGGTGCATTAAAATATCATTTACCCTAAATACCAAACGTGAGTGTGCATCTGCTGTCTCTTTCTTTGCTTTCCCATTGGAGAAGTCTAGTTTGTCAGTATCTTCTGCAGGATGGGGCTCATGCTGAACTGATACATGTGAGAATGTTGTCAGCTGCTGCCGCTGTTGAGAGCTGGGAGCAGCTCAGCCTTTTCTTGGCCACAGACTTCCCTTTCATTACTCTCAGTTGAGCACCTCTGGTCCTCGTCGCCTTAGGTCAGCAATCAGGAAGGGGAGGGCAGCAGGACAGTATGGGCTGTGGCCGTGACCCCGACCCCAATCCCTGCAAGCCAAAGGAAGGAGTAACTAAGCACTAGAGCTCCTTTGCCTCTAGTTTATTTTTTCCTTTGAGGGTAATGAACTATTATTGCTTACGTAAAGCTGTAAGTGCTGAAGATTTTGTGCTGTTGGATGAAAACGAGTGTAGTCCTGCCTTATTTCATGGTATTTATTCATTAATATAATAATAACAATATTCAGCTTTTTATAAAGCTGAAAATAGAGGTAATAATTTTATCCTGAACAATATAAATTCTTAGAGAAAATGATAGCGTGTGTATTCCTCTAAAACATAGTGCAATATTAACAAGGAGTAACTTAATACTGTTCTCTTAATATATGCCACCATTGTTCTCCTGGATCTTTAAAGCAAAAAACCTCCCTTTCTCCCATAGTAAGAATATATTTTCTTTTATAATGCATCTGTCTGGAAAAATCTGGGGAAGCTGAAATATCTAATAACCTATTAAGATCTCAGCACTGCATTTCCTGGGTATTCAAAATGCCAGTGTTTTCTAAAAGGAATATTTTAATATTCTGCAATGCAAACAAGGTCATAATGTCATGCAAATTAACTTCCAGATTGGAGAGGTCTCCCATTCACACATTCGTTATGCTCCATTTTCATGGATGCTGATGACATCAAAGCATTTAGTTAAACCCAATGTTTTATTGCAATAGCAATGCAGTGAAATGATAGATGGGTAATATACCCTTATAATCGCATTGCTTACTGCACATCAGCAAAACATGTTTCTTAACATGAATTTGACAGCTTATGCTTATTGAAACTAATGGTAAAACTTTTATTGGCTTGGTCATCTGTAAGAAGCTTCCAACAGCAGATGTTACATTGAAATGTCTTTCTGAAATTAAACAATGCAGCATTGTTGTAATATTGAGCAATAAAGCAGAAAATGTCTTTAATAGTAAACTCTGTTAATGAAAGCTGCAGAGGGAAAAAATGGAGTATCAAATTACGGGATTTTTTTTTTGTTGTTTCCTAACACTGTATATGACAGTGGATTTAAGAATGGGAGAAAAGTAGCTGTTGGTGGGGCTTCCTCAGAGACTTTAGTAGAGTTTTGTGATTTCTGATAAACATATGATTTCAAGAAGTCATACAAATCACACTGCCACTATGAAGAGTAAATGAAACTTCATAAATAGGTGAGAAGGCAAGCAGTTCTGTGAATCTGTGTAGGTAGAGACCTACATATACATGAAGCAGAAAATCGCTTAGTGAACAAATACAAAATTGTGATAATCCTATGTAAAATTTGCTGCTTGGGAAAGTCATTTTACAGGATTCTTTTGACTTGTTACCTGAGCGTTGTGGACTTGATGTGTGTAGGGAGGTACTTTAAAAGATGAGTATGTTGTTTGAACGGGTCTTGTAATTGTTGTGTGCTGCTCTATTCCCTGACTTCTACCCCAGCTCTGCCAGCTTAAACACGTTTGAATACAGAAGAGGTGCTGTTAATTGCTAAAAGAAATATCATTAGAGACCTTCTCAGTCAAAGAGCTTATGATAGGTTAACTCTGGTTTGACTGTTTGAAGGCACAGATGAACAAGTCGTATAGTTTGGAGTTCTTCATCCAGATTAATTATTTCTGCTCTGTTTTCCCAAACCCTATAGTGATCATGTACTTTTCAAGAAAACAAAAGGATAATTGCTTTGAAAAATAATTATTCTTATGGGAAAGCATCCCACAGTGTTGCAATATTGAACTAAAAAAAAAGAAAACCAATTTATGTACTACACAGAAGTGGCTGTGTAATTATTTCTTGAAAGGATATTTTCAGGCTAATCAAATGTTTTTAATATAAGGATACAGTTCCTGAATTTTAGTGACCAATGCAAACATTGATCAACTACATACATGTACATTTCCTGCTTACTCTATTAAAAGTTTGGGAAAGCAAATTATTTTCACCTAGATGGGCAGGAAGTATTTGTGTAGAACTGGGCATTGATTCTGCTCATTTTGTCACAGAAAAGGTTTCAGAATTGTGGGTTTGTTCCTCTGTGTTCCAAGTGTTAGCACTTGTTTTGAAACTCTGACTAGGACTACATGGTACCAGCTTTGGAAAAAAAGCAATACGAAGTCCATAGTGTACAGAACCTAATTTCACCACAAAGAGCAAGAACTGCATTGATCCATTGAAAGAACAGAACTTCTGAACAAATTCTTTATCTGCTAACTTCATCACACAGTGTCATTAAACAAACCCAAACAGCTTATATTTCTGATGGTATACACAAACTCTCAGCTTTTTAACAACAAATAAAATCTTCATAGAAATTGTAATCTTCTAATGTTAGACAAATGTTTTATTCCTTCTGCACTAGATGAAGGTGGGCAATAAAAGTTTAAAGCAGCTTACTTTAGAAAAGTTTTAGTGAATGTTTCTGACATCAGGGGAATCACTGATGATTCCACTGGTGACCCAGTAACAGGATATGAATTTTTTTTAGGCTCCAGTTATATAAATCTTAAAAACATGGAGGTTAGCAAAATTATTTCCTAGTTTGTATAAAATGGAGCTATGAAAGTGGAAGATTTTGGAACATCAAATGAGTGGAAAATACCAAGAATGAGTAGAATCTACCAAAAGTTACAATTTTGAAAATAAGAAAAATAAAACAAAATAAGATTGAATTAGTAAAAGAGGGAGGAAAAAAGTAATGCCATTGAACCTCTCTGGTTCTAATATGGAATTATTGCAAGATTTCTCTTTCTTTGCCAGTCTCTTTCCAGTTGTTTTCTTGACACAGACTTTTAAAGGCACTATTAGGGCATACCTACATCTATTCTGAGTGAAACAGAAGTTGTGTTAGTCGTGACAGTTCCGCCTCTGAGTGGCCCAAAGCCTGGTGGAAAAGAGCTTATAAATTGCCTATTGATGAAGCTTTGGAATAGGTAAAACTATTTTTGAATACAGATGAAAAAGATTTAGAATACGGATTAAGTAGTTCTGAAACAGATTACACTGTTGAAGTTTTGAACGCGGAAGTTCTGCCTGCACCATGGCAGTGGCGTCCTTCCACTCATGGGCGATGCAGTGGGGGGCAGTGGAGGTGGTGCAAGAAGCCTCTGTGACACACAGGGTTACCCAGAGCACCTGCAAGGCACAAACCCTTGCAGATGGCCTCGGCAGAGGGCAGCCCCACTGGGGAAACACAGTTACACCCCTCTTGTCAGCAGAGGAGCTGACTCCAAGGTAACACTCCAAGGGAAACTCTTCAGAGGTGCCAGACTCCCAACTAATTTGCAGGAGGGTGCGCCAGCACCTTCCCTTGGGTGCTACATCTTGTATGTGAATTAAATGCTTGATGCCAGACTCTCAAGAGTGAAACCTGTTTGTTTTGGTAGATGACAGAGATGAGAATCTGTGGAGCAATACATGCTCCACTCCTTCATTTCCTACTCCTGCAGGTCACCAAAACCCCTCCAGGTTTTTGCAAATTATTAAATTCTAGGCACTTGTCCCAAGGAGGATGAGTGGTGGTTTAGGCTCACCATAGCAGTCAGGCACAGGCTGTGAGAGGAGAAGGGAAGTTTCTAAAACTTCTTCAGTGTGACAGGTATGTTGTACTCTTTACAGCAAGAGTGATGAGTCTTTGCCTCCCAAAGTTTCTCTACCAGCCTTAGCGTGCTTTTTTAGTTTCTAAATCCTGTCCCCTTCTGATATCCTTGTTCCTTCCAAAATTTAATTCAGGATCTAAACAAGGCAGGTGGCTCATTTTTATACTTACAAGGCAAGAAATTATTGACATTGAACCTATAACATGTGGGCTGTGAATAGATTCCCCAGCATGTATGCAGTTGCATGGGAATTGTATTTAGTCAGCAGTCTTCAGGGAAAGTTCCTACAGTAGTGAGCACCAAGAAAACATTATCAGCAGACCCCAAAACCTGCTGATGGGGCATTATTTCAGAATGAGCAGGGCTGGGTGTGAGATTATAAGGTTAAATGAAGGCGGAGAGGTCAGGAGGTTGCACTGCAACCTGGTGCTCAGACTGGAGTATCGATGTGAGCCAGCATGGGAGGATGTATTTAACAGAGGGTTCAGAATATTATGAATAGTGTGTGTTGTCTTTGGGGCTTACTTTTTGTCCTTCTGGATAATGCAACTCAATTCCCATTTCCCCAAGTCTTTTTCATTATCTGAATTGAATCCTAAGTGTTACATTCAGAGGCTCTTTGCCTTTACTTAAAATTCCTGAGAGGGAAGCATCTCTTGCCGGGAAATTTTCAACTCCTGCTAGAGTAGGCCAAGTTGTTTATCTGGTTTTTACTTTTCAAATGGTTAATGATAATGAACTGTAATTGAGAATTGCTTTGGGCTCATTAATATGCATGTTGTCACCCATTTATCTCCCTGTTTCCTTTGAAATCACCTTCTCAAGGCTTTGGAATGATGTTTGGTATTCTTTTTTTTTTTTCTTCCTGCCTTCCTGTTAATATTTGCAGGTTTTTATTTTATTTATAACTTTGAGTTAAGCTTGCCTAGGCTCTTCTTATTAATACATCTGATCTTGCTGGCTTAAGACACTACTGAAAGCAAGGCATTGTATTTCCAACTTTTATTTTCTTGACCAAAAACCTATTATGGAATAATAAAATGTCTCCCTGACTGTTTTGGTTTTGTTTTGTTTTTGAAATAGAGAGCTTTATTATTACTGTGAACTCCTGTAGGCTCGCTCTTGGCCATTCATAGCATCTCCCTGCTTCTTAGCCTGTTAGAAGTGCTGGGTTCACAGCTGAATTACTTAGGTGTAGCATGGACCTGTACCGCTCATCACCTCCTTGGTTTGGTATAAATTAAGGAGTGCTGTACACCTTTGAAAAACTAATAGTTAAGTACTGCTGGAATGTTGCTGGGTGCAGGTAGCTCTGACTCCTTCCATCACCCCAGTCTGCTTGATTTGAAGTGGCGGGTGCATCTTGTGGATCATCCCTTGGACCTGCCCTGGGTTCATTTCTAAAGCTTCTTCCCTTGCTTTCTGAAGCACTACTCAAAATGGGAAATGGGAACTCAGCTCTGAAAGGCTCATTAGTGTGTTTCAATCTGAGCGATCCCACATGAAAGAGTAAGAGGGCTGTATCATTAGTAAGAGAAACAAATTTTGTTCATGATCATTCACAGTTAAAAGGAGAGCTGAAAATAATAACAGATGAAAACTAATATGAAATTGTGTTTATTCTAGTTCTATTCATTCCAATTTTAGTCAGCCTTGTGAGGACAATTTTCAAACATTTGTTTTGGAAGAGATATTCCCATCTTTAAGAAAGCCAACAAAATAAACATAAAGCGACAACAAAACAATCCTGAATATCTGTAACTATTTTTATATGTTACATTGCTTGTTTGTTTCCTGAAAGAAAAGTTTAGTATTATGGTCTTAATGACAGCACTTCATTGTCAGCTGTCCTCCCTTGGAAACACAGCCCCAAACATCAACAGTGAGAGCCTGAAAATCTGGTTCTGAGAGCTTTTGACAAGCTCAGCTCCAAAGACAGATTTGACTGTGGATACCCTGTGAGGGGGTCATTCAGAAATATTGAGCCAGCATCTGATGATTTCCACCTCGCTTTTTTTACATAGGTCCTTCCACTTTCTGTATATGTGCACATTGTTCAGGTTTTTGACTTACTAGCTATGACCAGAACACTAGCAGAAGGAGCTTTGTGCTTTCCTTTTGTATTTTATTTGCCCAAGTTTCTATCTCAAAACTTTTCCTTTCCTTGAAAAGCACCACTTAGAATCATAGAATGGTTTAGGTTTGAAGGAACCATTAGAAGTCATCTAGTCCAAACCCCCTGCAATGAGCAGGGACATCTTCAACTAGGTCAGGTCACTCAGACCCCCGTCCAGCCTGACCTTGAATGTTTCTAGGGATGGGGCATCTACCACCTCCCTGGGCAACCTGTGCCAGTGTTTCACCACCCTCATTTTAATTTTTTTTTTTCCTTATATCCAGTCTAAATATAGTTAGTTCTAACTAAGTTAGAACCTGTTTTTTCAAATACTAACAGGGTGAAGGAGGTAATTTATTACTGCATGACTGTTCTTAATATGGCATCTTTCTTCCTATAAAGGCTTTTAGGAATGACCAACTGAGACTTTCAAGACGCTATTCAGACAATGAATCTGAATGCAGTATTATGACCAAGAAGGCTTGCTGAAGTCACTCAGTTTTTGTTGTCACACCTTTATACTTTATATTTCATATATAGAATTATTTCAGGGTCCAAAACTGCAATAAGGGGTTCTCAGTGCCCTGTATTTTGGTGGAGAACACCCATCCTACAAGGACCAAAACCAGCTGTTATATGTTCTACTTTAAGTATCTATTTGTGTACCTAGCCAGTGTCATTATGCAGAAGTCAAGCTATCAAGGATTTAGGAGTGGAACTGTGCAGAGCACCATGAAGCTTCTGCCCAGGTATTTGGCCAATGAAGACAACAAACAGGGGTGTACGCCCCAGGGCTGCACTGGTATACCTCCAATAAATAAAGCTACCACTGGTTCCCTAATTCATGAACTGTCTTTTCCGTGAATTGTGGCAAAGACAAATCATGTCACTTCTGACTGCTGTGACTTACAAAAGGAAAAATCTTTATGTATCATGGAAGTTAGCCTTTGGCTTTAAACATTTCCTCATGTCATTTCTTCTCTGTTTCAACACTACTATGTTTCTTTGCATCAAATTACTAGACATCATAACTCTTGTCATTACAGTGAGTAGAGGTTGAGAATTGTTTTGACTATTGCTTCTGTTCTGTAATGCAGACTTCAGTTTGATCCACGTCTGCATTAGTTAGCAAAACTTCTAGTTGTGCCAACTTACTCTGCTTTCCCAAATGGAAAATAGGCAGGAGAGTGCAATTGCATAATTAGAAAATATGCATTTGTATCTTCCCCCACTGCTCTGAAAGCAGCTTTCCACCATGACTCTTGCAGGTGGAAGAACAGATGTTTCGCAGTTGACATCCATGCTGCCCCTCGGCCAGCTGGCAGGAGAGGTCCATCATTGCCTCCCACTTGAGTTCACAGATGTCCCTTCTGAGACATGTCTTTACACAGAGGGTGATCAAACTGTGCCAAATTTGGCGCTGCTGTTTAATACAATGGGGGAGCTACGCGTCTGTGAGCTTGTGTTGATAAAAAAGCCACAGAACTGTGTCTGGGGCATCACATATAATGTGACAGACTCAAACAAGCAGCTACATGGATTGCGATTTATGGTATAACTCCCATGGGGACTGTTTTTCACTCACAAAACATAGAGAAGACAGTGCTTATGCCGGCTTTTGTGTTGCTATTGCCTGAGTGCTCCTCCCTAGCTTCTCATGTCCTTGCGCAGGCCAATATCCCACTGGGAGCAGCTCCCTACTGTCTCAACCAACTTGGTTACACACCCTGTCCAGCTTTGGAGGTGGAGTGGAAAGGAAGAGCAAAGGGTTTATGAGAAATTTCAGGGGTAAAACCAGACAATTTGTGATTCAAGGAGGCGGTGCATCCTCCCCCATATATTTTTCAGAAAAACCAATGTTCAAAAGAGGACCAGGTAGAAAATAGCTGTTCTCAGGCATTTATTGCATCACGCTCTGAGCTGTAGATCAACAGTGTTGTAAGCAACAATGGTTTCATTTTTCCAAGCGTGAACACTTGTAATGCTACTTTTCCTAGATGCCCTATACAATCCTCAGTTTTCCACAATTACCCAGTCTTCTGCTTTTAAAAAATTGCACTGAATGGGGTTTTTAAATCAGCAATACATCAGCCTTCTGTGAAATGTGAAACACTTGTAAGCCAAGGAAATTTTCCATAGCAAATATTCTATATGCCTACCTTGCCTATGGGCATACAGACTAGAAAAATGCCAGACAACGTTTCTCTTCTGCAGTCCTTGACTGCAAAGCAGTGTGAAATCAGTCTAATTTATCAAGAATTTTCATAAAGTGTGAGGTTATTGATTGCCAGAAATACTGGAAGGATTTTAAGAGTAGCACTTAAGAAGATAAGAATTCCTTTTAAGCTTAGAAGTTTTGTATATAATCCCACACTACTCCAACTGAACAAGCAAACAGAGCAATTCAGGGTAGATGCTGCTTACCAAAGACACCCTCCTGACTAAAAGATCATACTGTAGCTCCTCTCTATCTGCCAGAAAATCCTATATCCAGATTTCTCAGTCCTCACCCTTCTGCTTTGCCTTCTTTTTTCCTCTTCACAGAGGCCACAGTGAAGAAAACCTTTCTTGTTTACAGGGAACATGTTGATTTCAAACAGCATGAAGGGATTAGACTAAAACAACTGCAGGTCATTTTAAAAAAAAAAAAAACTGGGGAAAATTATCTTTTACTTACAGAAGGGGGAATGATTCATAATAAAGCCAGATATGTTCAGTGTAGAAAAAGTAATATCACAGCGATCTCTGTCCTCTTTCTCTCTGTAAAAGGTCTTTAAACAAGCAAATTTTTCAATAGTTTGGACAATATAATAGAGAAACATTCACTTTATAGCCTTTTGATGTGTCAGGTTAATAATCTCTTCTTTGTTAGCACTGAGACACTTCAGGGTGTGTGTTAGTTATTTATTGATTTATTTTTTTCAGGTTGTCAAAAGCATTGTCATTCTGGCCTCTTGTCTCCCTCCTTAGGTGTGCTCCTATAGCATACTACAGCATCCAGCCACTTCAGGGCTGCAGGTGAGTTGGCTTGGTATGACTTTGCTTCATGGGACTTTGAAAGTAACCCTTCCTGGTGAGCTGTTGAAGGAAACCAACCACCAAATGTTTGTCGGAAATGTGGGTCAATCAAAGATGAAATCATTGTATCAAGCAAATCAATGGTTCAATAATCACACTCTCCTCATCAAGGGGAAAGGCTATTTCTTCTAGGCTTTTTTCTTACCTTTTTTTTTTTCAGTACTGAAGTAAAGGAAAAGTATCTGCCATCTGGTAGAACGACAGTCAGCTGTCCAATTGAAATAGGGCTGAGAGGAAGGAGGGCAGGCTTAGAAAGATTTCTTCCAGTACATGGCATAAAACTTAACGCAGCAAGCAAATTATGTCACTTCTATGCAAATTCAAATCTAAAGCAGCCAGGTCATTTACACAAAAACTTGTTTTTGATAACTAATTCCTGTTTTCAACAGTATCACTGTAAGGACGTTCAACCACAATCGGTTGAGGCAGAAAGGTGCGCAAGAGTAAGAGTGAGCCTTCGCTTTGGCTGAGGAGCTATTATATCTCCTGCAACAGTATCAAGTATTGCACTGTTCTGTAGGTTTTCACGCCTCTTCTGAAATGAAATCAGCATTTATGTGCCCGAAAAGATTCTTTAAAAAAAAGAAAAAAAAATCCCTTTACCAACTACTACAGGGTGGAGGAATCCCAAAGCAACTAATTCTCCTTTCTTTTATCCACTCCTGAGCTACTAAGCACTGCAATGATGTTTATCTAATAACTCCATTCTCCTTGAGGCATATTTTCTATTAATAGTAATTATCTATGACTTATAATTTGTCTTGAATTCTCCTTACTAGTGCAGCACTTGAACTGATTATGTACTCCCACTATTAGAATAAAAAATGATGTGACTGCATTCTTAATAACAGCTGCATATAAGTGTGTGCATAAAAATATCATATCTTCCGAAAGTGAGAGGTGTTTCTACCCACAGTGAGGTGGATGAATGTTCACCAATTGCAGAATAAGTGGGATGAAGAGGCTCCTGACATTCTCTTTAACGAGATAGAATGTCTCCTGACATTGACTTGCATGATTTGGAAGACTCAAATTATTCTTAGGCTATTTATATATTGTAGAAACTCAGAGAACAATGATGGGTTTGATACTTAATTGGGGATTTTTGCTGTAATAAGGAGACCCTGATTGAAAAGTTTACAATATATGTAGAAAAGACAGGAATCATTATTGTGTGGAGTCCACAGATGTAAATTCCAGAGACATGAACTTCTCAAGGTCATATGCAAGACTTCTGACAGCATCAGGAAACAAATTTAAATATCTTCAATCCTGGTTTAGTGCATGCACTATTATGTCCTATATCTTACTAGTTTACTTTTGGTAACTGGAAATTGGGTCCAGACTGTTATACCTGTATCTGGATTGTGGTTGAAAACTATGTGTTAGCTCTTTACTACTTTGAATGCTTGAGCAAATCCTCCTATCGGGTAGGTGGGTGTTGTCCATTGCCTTGTTAAAATAGGAAATCAGGTTTTGCTGAATGCACAAGAGTAGGTTGGAAAATTCCAGCTAAAAGAAGAGCAGGTGGACTTTGTGTCTCTGCAAAATGTATTATTTTACAATTGTACAGAAATTAGAGTTCCTTGTATGGTTATGGCTAGTCTATCAGTAATTATAAAACATGCCACAGCGGAGGAAACTTAAGAATTCTCATTTTTGTTCTGTCTTGACTCATCTGACCTTGGAAAGTTGCACTGAGTTCTTTAAAAGCAGTCTGCAATTTTGACTGTCTTATGTCAGCTGAGTGGTACCTACAACCTTAAACTAAGTTAATGAGATTTTGAAATTTCCAGTTCATCTGCTGCTGGATGTCATATTGAGCTGGTGACCCTGCCATCTTAGTTTTCTCATCAGGTTAAAAAAAAAATCCAAAACAAAAACCACAACAAACAAAAAACCTAAAACCCCAACACATCTGCCTTCACCTTACAGCAATGATGAAAAATTCAGTAGTTTATCTTGAATGGTCTTCTGAAAAATCTATTACTAAAAATAATTACTGTTGTAAGAAAGGACAAAAAAAATTTTAATGTTTTAAAGTGATTGCTCTAATTTTAAGCATTCTTTAAAGATAAGTATTAGGAAAAAGTGTCAGGCACTTCGAACCTAAATCTTTCAAGTTTTATGTTTGTAAAGCCCCTTCTTTCCAAAATGGGTACTGTTTTGTATTCCTACATCTGATTTATAGAAATAATCAATGCCATTCTTACAGAGGGTATTGCTTATTCTCATTCATTGCACCTACAGGTGTGGCAGTGGTTGAAGAAAACTCATGGTATTTAGATATGCTGAATGGGGTGAGGGGTGAACAATGAGACCCTCTCTGAATATCAATAGGTATAGTATTCCCATGGGTAGAGAATTCAGTGATGTTGAGCCCACCCAGCAAATTAAACAAGAAACATGAATTTGCATAAAACTGTCTTGAACAGATGTTCATCAACAGAATGCAGGCATAACTTTTTTCTTTTCTAAATGAAAAGTATAGTACAAACATTAGTTTATTGCCTTGGGGCAGGTGGTGGGTGGGCAGTATGTAAGTCCATACCAAGACTGCACCCACTAAAATGGTAGTGACAAAAAAATCAGAGAACTCTCTAATTTTCTTTTGAAACAAGCTACCAGTAGAATCTGGACTGCAAAACAAACAATTACATTTTATTTTGTTAAAGTAAATAATTCATAACTGAAAATGAACTAGTAATAGTACTTGTAACTGCACCATCTGGTGTTACCTGTCATTACAATATGTTCAAATTACTATTATATTTAATACATGTATAATCTTGTCTCAAACATTGTGTTCTCATCAATAGTCTCATCTTTAAAAAGGCTTAACAGAAATGCAAGTTTTCAGAATTACCTAACTACCTATGTTAAGTGAAGAAAGAAACAGAAAGACTAGAGCCAATTACAAGTGAGATTATAAATAAAAATAACTCAATAACGTGTAGAATTTAGGTTCAAAAACTTTCACAACTTTGTCTTGTGCCATTGGGAACAAGGTGGTGAACTATACAGCCAGCTTCCTCTGACTCACTATGGAGTTTTCATGCTCTATGGAAATGAGTGAATGGGAATTAACGTTGATGAAACCTTTGGAAAATCCCCTATTTTAAGGATACAGTGAAAGTAGCCTATGTTACATTAGAATTTATTGATGAATATGCAAAATAAGTTTGCTTCTTCTAACCCTTGAAAATTTGGCAGTTAAATCTCAGAACTGCTACACGGAGCCAGCAGACAGGGGTTTACCCACCCCTCAGTCTTTGCAACTCTTTACTAGTAATAGTAGTACCTAACATTGTTTTAATAAGGCCACAAAGTGAAAAGTTGTCTGAAAGGTATGTTTATATGTGAGTTTCCATTATTATCGTCTCACATTAACAAGCACCTCTGACAGTTTTTTACATTTAGCAAAATAAGTGAAACACCCTGAGCTCTGTGAACATTGTTTTCTGTGACTTAAAGTAGGACTTTCGTAGCAGCTTTTAGCTTCTAGTAGGCCACTGCAAGTTCTAGACATTTTGCAAGGAAGTAGTGAGATGGAAATGTAAGATCAAAAAGCCTAAAGCAGGAACATCATTCTCTTCATAAAATTCAGTATAATGTTTAGTTACCTGAATTGCTTAGGATTCTTGGGAATTGCTTGAGAATTATTTTCCCAGGTAGTCTTTTTTTTTGCTTGGAAATTTTGAATACAGGCTGATTTGCTTGGAAATACTGGATTTTGTACCCTCTTTCTTTGTCTCATTCCAAATAGCACAGCAGTTTCTGAACAATACTGCCAAGGGGGTCTCCACAGTTAATTTAGGATTATCATACAACTCATTTCCTGCTCCATTCCTACAAGGGTGGGGAAAGTCATGCCTCAGAACCATTACATGAGATGGTAAAATAAGAAGTTATTCTGCAAAGTTGTTGATCTTCAGATCAGACTTTTATGACCTTGGCCTATTTGGTTTTGGTGGTTTTTTGGGTTTGGTTTTTTTTTTAATTTTTATTTTGTGTGTGATGATGATGATGACGACTGAGACTTTTTGCCTTAGTCTTCACTGGTAAACTCTCTCCTCACCCCTCCCAAGCCGACGGACTGCAGGATGGAGACCAGGGGAAAAAAGCCCCTCCCACTGTAAGGGAAGATCAGGTTCGTGACCACCTGAGAAACCTGGATATACACAGGTCTATGGGACCTGATGAGATGCACCCCAGAGTCCTGAGGGAATTGGCTGGTGTAGTTGCTGAGCCACTCTCCATTATATTTGAAAAGTCGTGGCAGTCAGGTGAAGTCCCTGGGGACTGGAAGAAGGGAAACACCGTGCCCATCTTTAAAAAGGGTAGAAAGGAGGACCCAGGGAACTACCGTCCTGTCAGCCTCACCTCTGTGCCTGGGAAGATCATGGAACAGATCCTCCTAGAAGCTATGCTACGGCACATGGAGGACAGGGAGGTGATCCGAGGCAGCCAGCATGGCTTCACCAAGGGCAAGTCCTGCCTGACCAACCTAGTGGCCTTCTATGATGGAGTGATTAGATCAGTGGACAAGGGAAGAGCTATGGATGTCATCTATCTGGACTTCTGTAAGGCCCTTGACACAGTTCCCCACAACATCCTTCTCTCTAAACTGGAGAGATATGGATTTGATGGGTGGACTGTTCAGTGGATAAGGACCTGGCTGGATGGTCGCATCCAGGGGGTAGTGGTCAATGGCTCGATGTCCACATGGAGATTGATCATGAGTGGTGTCCCTCAAGGGTCCACACTGGGACCAGTACCATTTAATATCTTCATCGGTGACATAGACAGTGGGATCAAGAGCACCCTCAACATGTTTGCAGATGACACCAAACTGAGCGGTGCAGTTGACACACCAGAAGGATGGGATGTCATCAAGAGAGACCTGGACAAGCTGGAGAGGTGGGCCTGTGAGAACCTCATGAGGTTTAACAAGGCCAAGTGCAATATCCTGCACCCGGGTCAGAGCAACCCCCAATATCAATACAGGCTGGGGGATGAAGGGATTGAGAGCAGCCCTGCGAAGAAGGACTTGGGGCTACTGGTGGATGAAAAGCTGGACATGACCCTACAGTGTGCGCTTGCAGCCCAGAAGGCCAACCGTATCCTGGGCTGCATCAAAAGAAGCGTGGCCAGCAGGTCAGGGGAGGTGCTTCTGCCCCTCTGCTCTGCTCTGGTGAGACCCCACCTGGAGTGCTGTGTCCAGCTCTGGAGCCTTCAGCACAGAAAGGATGTGGACCTGTTGGAGCAGGTCCAGAGGAGGGCCAAAAAATGATCCAAGGGCTGGGCACCTCTCCTGCAAGAATAGTTTGAAAGAGTTGGGGTTGTTCAGCCTGGAGAAGAGAAGGCTGAGAGGAGACCTTATTGTGGCCTCCCAGTACTTAAAGGGGGACTATAGGAAAGATGGGGGCAACCTCTTTAGCAAGGCCTGTTGTGACAGGACAAGGGGTAATGGTTTCAAACTAAAGGAGGGTAGATTTAGACTGGATATAAGGAAAGAATTTTTTACAGTGAGAGTGGTGAAACACTGGCACAGGTTGCCCAGAAAGGTGGTAGATGCCCCATCCCTAGAAACATTCAAGGTCAGGTTGGACGGGGCTCTGAGCAACCTGATCTAGTTGAAGATGTCCCTGCTCACTGCAGGGTGGTTGGACTAGCTGACCTCTACAGACCCTTTCCAACCCAAACCATCCTATGTTTCTATGATGCCCACATCCTCCCATTATACTCAAGTAAGACTTTAGGAATCAATGTGAAAATACGCATTTTCACTGTCTGTATGGCCCCAAACTGCAAATAAAATGTCCCATGTTTAACTTCTGCTTAAAGATCTAGAAGCAGAAGATGATGGCTGCAGGAAATTAATTTTCTGTTACCTTGTTAGCACTATGGAGACATTTTAGATGTACCTAAACAGAAGCAGGAAAAAATGTGTGTCCAATAAGTTTTCCAATTCAAGTGAATTGACTACCAGTATGCTTATGTTTAGAAAATAACCCATCACCACAAAGGCTATAGTAATTTAACTTAAGTCTAGAAAGGAGAAGAAACACCTGATATTTTCATTAAATTATACAGGTTTACTTCATAGAACTGGTTTTGGTTAGTAATGAACTGCAGGGTTAAGCTGTCATGGTACTAATAATATAACTAGGATAATAAATTGGACTTCAGAAATGTTGATAAACTATAGATACAAAAGTGCTTTCTCTAGAAGGGCAGTTACACCTGAAGTATCAAATAGTTTGGTTAAGAAATGTGCAAAGTGGGTGTGAAGTAGATCAAAATAAGGTGTAAACGACAGGTTTAAGGAAATGTTTTCTTGGACCTTCCTCAAAGTGACATTTGCAGCCAGTAAGTTACCCAAGGTGCTTTCTGAAGCCACTTTGCTCTTAGGAATAGAAAATTCCAATTCCATTTTGAAATTTCTCCCAATATTTCCAGTGAGGAAATACTGATCATAAATAGACAAAATAAAGTGAATGGGTGTTATTTAGACCCAATTTATGTTGACCTGATTTGATGCTGACTGGGAGCTTGACAAGACTGAAAATCAGATGATGTCTTAGTGCTCTGAACTTTCAACTCATCAGTGTTTCATGAAGTACTTGAATACACTTTTATATCCTGCATTATGTAACATACAATGACAGTAGTAAAACTAGATAGCCTCGGTATATTTAAAATTTACAAGTATGTTTCTGCCAATCTTGTAATCAATCAGTTATTTTTTGCAGTAAAATATTACGCTTTCAAATATTTGCTCTTTTTTGAAAAGTATCCTTTTTTCTCCCAGCTCTCTTCTCAACCTGTTCACCTCACATTAGTCCACACTTCTTATATATACAATATTTAGATAAACTTTATTGGAGAGTTTAATTATAAATTGTTAATCCAGCTGTGGCATGATGAGGTGTTTTAGAGGCTTCTCAGCATATTTGCCTGTGCAACTGTTTTGAACTGGAAACGTCTCCTTTACATACTACATTTTCTGCATAATTACTGTGTCATGAGGTTAATTAATCTGTGTATTTTCCTGGCACATACAGTACGGAAAACAACTCTAGCATCATTTTATTACTTCAGTGTACCAACTCTCTTATTGACCTGAAAGACCGTCTGGGTTCCAGCAAACAACTGGCATTTTAGTCAATAAACCCTGCATTGCTGAATTGTGTACACTGAAACAATAGATGAACACAAGTGTGGTTACAGGGTAAATAAAAGTTCTATAAATTACAGGGACATCATAAGCATTTAATCAAAACATATAAAAGTGAAAAGGTAAAATGAACTCTTGAAGATTTTTGTGGTGGGTTGACCCTGGTTGGATGCCATGTGCCACCAAAGCTGCTCTGTCGCTGCCCTACTCAGCTGGGCAGGGGAGAGAAAGTAAAACAAAAGGCTCAGGGGTTGAGACAGGGACAGGGAGAGATCACTCAGCACTTGTTGTCATGGGCAAAACAGACTTGACTCAGGGAAATTAGTTTAATTTATTACCAATCAAATCAGAGTTGAGTAATTGTGCTGCCCAAAACCAGCACAGTAATGAGAAACAAAACCGAATCTTAAAACACCTTCCTCCCACCCCTCCCTTCTTCCCAGGCTCATCTTCACTCCTGATTTTCTCTACCTCTTTCCCTCCAGCGGTTCAGGGGGATGGGGGAAGGGGGTTGCCTTCAGTTCATCACACGTTGTCTCTGCTGCTCCTTCTTCCTCAGGGGCAGGGCTCCTCACTCTCTTCCCCTGCTCCAGCGTTGGGTCACTGCTTTTGGTGTCTGCAGGGCTGTTTCACATATTCTCACTCATCTTCTCCAGCTGCTCTCGTGCAGCAGCTTTTCCCCTTAAACATGTTATTCCAGAGGTGCTACCACTGTTGCTGATGCGCTCAGCCTTGGCCAGAAGCAGGTCCCTCTTGGAGCTGGCTGGCACTGGCTTTGTCGGATGCGGTGGAAGCTTCTGGCACCCTCTCACAGAAGCTGTCCCTGTAGCCCCACTGCTACCAAAACCTCGCCATGCAAACCCAGAACAAAACTATTGTGGAAAAGTACCTTTGAGCTGTTTGTACTGTATTATAAGACAAAGTGACAACTTCCAATTTATCTGAGACATGTACAAGGTTATGTAATAGTGAATTAAAATTGATTTGCTATAAATGTCTGTATTTGGATCTGATCACTAGGTGACTTTCACAGACTTCTCCCTTTCTGTGAATAGATAGGCATTGGATTGGCATTTCTTTAGAATCTTGGGATTTATAAGTGGCCTCTTCCTATTTTACAGAAACTTGAAACGTCTTTACTCCTTATTCTAAGTTGCCTGTCTTCTGTTTAGAACTTGCTATGAGATAGGGTAAAGGTAAGGACAGAAACAGCATGAAAACTGAGGACATATGGTGCTAATGGAGAAAAGTTAATTCGCGGTATCATAAGTACTGTATGATACAGTTTCTAGTAGCAGTTAATGCATGTTTTAACAGTAGTTATTCATAGAGATTAAATAAATGATGTTAATTTTTTTCCATACTGTGTGTACCATAAGAAGTTAAGGACTCATCTTGCTCTCCCCAAGGAAAATAGTGCTATATTTAAATAATACCAAAGAGGTAAATTGTCTTTTCCTAATCTATTCTAAACTGGACAAGAAGGGCTTCTTCAAATACGTCAGCAGTAAAAGGAAGACTGGGGAGACTGTGGGCCCGCTGCTGAATGAAGTAGGGGCCCTATGCATCTGTAGTACTGCGTCCAGTTTTGGGCCCCCCAGATTAAGAAGCACAGGGAACTGCTCAACCAAGTCCAGCAGAGAGCTACTAAGATGATCAGGGGGCTGGAGCATCTCCCTTATGAGGAAAGGCTGAGAGACCTGGGTTTGTTCAGCCCGGAGAAGAGAAGCCTGAGGGGGGATCTCATCAGTGCTTATAAATATCTGAAGGGTGGGTTTCAAGAGGATGGGACTGGACTCTTCAGTGGTGCCCAATGACCGGACAAGGGGCAATGGTCACAAGCTGGAGCACAGGAAGTTCCACCTAAACATGAGAAAAAAACTTCTTTCCTGTGAGGGTGACAGAGCAGTGGCACAGGCTGCCCAGAGAGGCTGTGGGGTCTCTTTCCCTAGAGACATCCAAAACCCACCTGGATGCGTTCCTGTGCCCCCTGCTCTAGGTGTGCCTGCTCAAGCAGGGGGGTTGGATGAGATGATCTCCAGAGGTCCCTTCCAACCCCTACCATTCGGTGATTCTGTGCCGTAAAATGCTGCTTATGTGACCAATATATGTACTATTAGAACCATGTTAATAACCTTGGATGCAAATTGGTATTAAATTAGTAGTAAGATGATAAAAAGACTGTTGAAGATGTCAAAGTAATTATTGTTAACTTAGCTTATCCTGGTATAACGTACCATCATGTTTTTGCAAAAACGTGTCCATAGCACTTAGAGCAAAATAATGGTTTGACAAAATTATGTGCCCAAAAAGGACTGTGGGATTTAGGCTTAGGGTGATCACTTGCCCACCCTTAGCTACATGGACTGCATCATACTCTGGAATACTTTTCCCCTACCTTTAGAATAGCCATTGGGAGATATGCTAGTCTTCCAGCCTCCTAAGGGCAATGCATTTATTAAAGTCCTTTATAACAAGAATACACTGCCCCTAAAATGAACACAGCATCTTGGATTAAAAAAGCAATATACTCACAAATTATTTTGTTTTATAAAAATAAAAGGTACAATATAACTACTTAGTGCACCTTGTTTCACTCTTTCTAGAGCTGGTTTGGCAATAATAAATATGTATACATGAATAATGTATAGAGCAGTTGACAAAAAAAAGTCACAAAGTAATGGTTTGTATGACTCAGCCACATGTAGAAAGAGTTTTTATTGTGAAAAAATAGATGAAGTAATTGTATAGAGCAACTCTGGGTTTTGGAGTTATAAAGGACGATAGCCTTAATACTTTGGGAGAAAATTCTGTGAATGCTGTTTGAAATAATGAGGATGAGACTTGGAACCAAATTATAGAAATGAGAAAGAAATGCTGAGACTGACTGCCATGGGCTTGAGTAGATGATAGCAGGTGACAGCTACAGTCTCAATATAAAAGCCACAGCAATACATATCCTGTATAACTTAATGAGTTACAGGTAGAGTTTGTTATTCTTTTTATCACTTTTATTTGAAAGAACCAGAAAACCAAAAAATAACCAACCGCTGTCACCTTCAGCAACCAAAGAATCTGTGAATCAGTTGGTTTCATGGTACTGGGACATTCCTGGACACCTTCTAAGAGAAGAAAAAACTTTTAGGCAGACTCAGCAAGATTATTCGATGTCTGAAATAGTTAACGCCGCTTTCTTTCACAGTTGTGAGAGAGTCGCAGATGAATGCCCCCTTTGTCCTAGCTAGCAGCAGCTCATTGCCAATAAAGGAGCATTCACTCCCTTCCAGGGAGTGTCAGGAACAGAAGACCTTTGGCTGTACAAGTCAGGCTATAACCATTCTCTGAAATTAGGTCATAATTCCTTACTGTTGTGCATGAACGTCTGCACTGCCTCCTTTTATCCTTGGATCGACCAGATTACGTTGCTGGCACACTCATGGTACTCAGTTTATGCCCTTTTGGAAAGTCATTTGACAACATTGATTGTATTTTGTATCTGTATCTCGGGCAGTGTCTGGGATGGCTGCAATGGTCCTCTAAGTGTGTGCTTTTCTTTTGGAGGCCATGCGCATTTTTGCATTGCAGTTGGTGCACTAACTCTGGTATGTGGGGACTGTATTGAATGTTGAGAGTGCTGTCAGTTTCCTTGTTTCATCTTCAAATTTACAGCAGGAATGGTTGAATGCTCTCAAGTGAGAGTGAAAATGTCTCCTCTCAAAGTAAAGGAGTTCCTGCCCCCTAAAGCTCTTCATAATGAGATGCGTGCCATCCTAGGAATGGTATTCTGGATGTCCCCCCTGCATTTTATCACTAATTCCACTGTGAACTGATCTTTGTACAATCATTAGGAAAGTAGTGACTTCCCTGAATATCACTTCTTTTACTTCCCAACTTTTCCATCTGGGATGCATTATAGATAACTAAATTCTGATTAATTTCTGTTGAAACTGTTTTTCAATGGAAAGTTGGTCTCTTCAACAAACAAAATTTTTGTCCACTGGAGAAGGGTTTGGTTTGGGTTCTTTTTTTCATGGAGAATCTTCCACCTTCTTTAGGGAAGGTGTGGTGGGGATGGGGATACGGTTTAAAGCCAGACCTAAAACCTTTTAGCCAGAAGGATTAGAATGAAGAAAAAAGATGATTTGGAAAACTGATGTTGTGATTTTAATAAAATCAAAAAGTAACTTATATGAATGCTCTGGTTTCATCTATGATGAAGAAAACCTCACAGGGAGGGAAGGCAGGATTGTTTTTCTGTCCAGTTCTGTATTTAAACTTTCTCATGCAAGAACCACTTTTGCTATGGGTCTGATCCACAGACCGTTATTGTTTCTCCTGGAGAATCCACCCTGCAGCCTTCATGCAGTCCCTTCACACAGATGTGAACTGAGCCTCTGCGTGTGACATGCTGCACTTCACAGAGATAAAAACCTTACTCAGGATTCCTCCTAGACAAAGGAACCTGCATCCCATCTAAGGAAAACATTTGTGTTAATAATAGCTTAAGCTGGGATGACACATCAGTGGTGTTGTTACTGATGGCTGTATATTGACCTAACCTATTGAGTTGTCGTTTAGCTATCTAGCAATGTACACAAATAATATGAGAACTGTCAGAGGAAAACTGTTTCCTGACAATTTCTGAGGAAATTTTTACTGTCTCTAGAATCATTATTTTTCCGCCTGAAAACAATGTAAAGCAGAGTTGTGCTGACTTGACCGCTGCCTGCCTACCAAGTTTTGTGTTTTGTTAATATAGGACATTGTGTCAGAAAGGACCAGAGAGAGACCCTTAAATCTCAGGGGTCCTCCCCTCCATATTAAAATTTTGTTGATGATAGTTTTCATGTGACATTTTGGCTTTCATGGACCATGACATGTGGGCTAAAATACATTTAGCAGCAAGTGTTTGCATTGAACTCAAGTCCAACTATTATTCCATTTTTGCTGTTCCGGTGATGTGAAGGAACTAGAAGGCCCCACTGTCCTTCAACACCATTTAAAAAATTGCTCTTTGATCCATATTTTCTCTGTAGTCACGCCAACACTTTTCCTATCTCTTCAGCCTTTAAGGCAAGACGAGTACTGTGCCCAGTAAGAACTATGTCTCAGATGGTGAACGTGGGTCTTAATTTGTCTGTTATTGTTAGAGTGCCTCCTTGGAGACCATTACAAATGGCACTTACTTGAATTATCTTAATGGCCAAACTACTGTCCCTTGCAGAAATATATAAGTAACAAAATCCAGTTTTGCCTTCTTCTTTTAGTACTAAAATTAGAAGAGCTTCCAATTCTGTTTTTCAATTTAATGTCTCCAGGAATTATTTTTCCATTGCGGTGGTGTCATGGGAGATGTTTTGAGATGGCTGCGCCTTTAAATGGAACTCGTAGACAGAAAAAGTGTTATGTTTGCACATCACTGACCTGAATATTTTCCTGGTGATTTCAGAACATTAAGGTGCTCACTTGTAAAAGTTGTGACTCCTTGACCAGCCCCCAATGAAACGATACATTGTAAGTAAATAAATTATGTACCGATCTTAAAATAAGGGTTGGATGTTGGAGTCATACAGATCTTAACTTTTATACAGCTGGAGTTAGAGTTTTCAACTTGTTTAGCTTTGTTTGCTGCTTATTGGTCCTGAATAGAGCACATTTACCCAGTGGTTTTAATTTATTTCAAGCACAAAATAATACTCCTGTGACTGCTCTGTGAAGAGCTGTTAATGAACAGATCTCAAACATAGAAAGTGATTTCCAGATAAAGAATTTTCATACGCCTGCAGAATTGAAGCACAAATAGGTACGCTGTATACAGAGCTTCTCATAAAGACATCTGTGGTCTTTCTGGCTTCTAAGTTCCTGCACCCCTGAGGGTTTTCTCCTTTATTCACTGTTATAATCTCCTCATGTTCCCTTCACAGGGAATATAAAGTATGGTTTGGTTTTTGTTTTCATTTTTTAAAAAATACTATAATAGGCATTCCTAAGTATAGCATTTAATGATACCTTTGCCTTAATTCATGTAATTACTAGAAAGTTGTAGACACTCTGTTTTTTCCTTTAGCTGGTCTTTTTAAGGCATCCTAATCTAGGGTAAATGGATTTATGTAATTTTTTGTAATAGGTTGGTCCATGTTAAATTTAAGTAATATATTACTATTACAACTGAGCTACCACATAGATTTAAACTCTGGTATTTAAAACAGCTTCTTCGATATGGCATCAGTAAGTCTCCATTATTTCCTTTCACTTTGGTCTTATTCAACCTGTTTCAGTAGAATTACTCCTCTTTTATGGTGTTGGAAGTAACATCAGAAAAAAGTCCTTAATGTTGTAAGGGCAAAACTTACTGCTTAGTCATATTGATTTAAAAATCTACGTGAAAAAAACTTCAGTTACTCTTAAAAGCATGAAGTCTGACTCTGGCTGTCAGACACACACCCTGAGTTCTGTCAGCAAAGACTCTGTCTGCCTTATCAGAAAAGGACTTTTTTGGAGGGGAGACACATGTAGTATAATCTGTAGACTGATTATACTTGAAGTATAAATGTCTGATTTAAATGATTTAAAATCCAAGACTAGGCAGGTGATGTGCTTGTTATCTCTTAAATTGGGAAGTAATAATTTGAAAATGGAAATTCTACAGTTGCTGCACTGTGAAATATTTTGAACTATTTTACAGAGACCATATTCAGTGTTATTAAGGTCTTAACCTGCCCGTGAGTGATTCAGCAGCTTACTCCTTAAAACAAAACCTACCCAGAAATGTAATTAAATGAAGTAAGATTCAGAAAGTCTAAAGGTAACATCACCATGTCTCTGGTGACCAATGACAGGACCCAAGGGAATGGCAGGAAGATGTGCCAGGGGAGGTTTAGGTTGGATATTAGGAAAAAGTTCTTCACCCAGAGGGTGGTGGAGCCCTGGAACAGGCTCCCCAGGGAGGCATCATGGCACCAAGCCTGGCAATATTCAAGAAGCACTTGGACAATGCCCTCAGAGACATGGTGTGAATCTGGGGTTGTCCTGTGCAGGGACAGGAGTTGGACTCAATGATCCTTGTGGGTCCCTTCCAGCTCAGGGCATTCTATGATTCTATGATTAACTCCAGTCGGTGACCAAGCCCCACCCAGCCACCCACACGCTTCCCCCTGGTGGGATGGGGGAGAGAATCAGAAGGAAAAAAGTAAGAAAGCGTGTGGGTTAACATAAGAATGGTTTAATGATTTAATTAAAATAATAATAATTTGTGATAAAAACAACAAAAAAGGGAGAGAGGTACAAAACCCAGGAAAAACAAGTGATGCATCTGCTCACAACCCGCAGCCAACACCCCACCAGTCCCTGAGCAGCAATTGCTGCCCCCGGCCAACTCCTCCCAGCTCTAGATGCTGAGCATGACACCATATGGTGTGGGACACCCCTTGGGTCAGCTGAGGTCAGCTGTCCCGGCTGTGTCCCCTCCCAGCTCCCTGTGCACCTCCACGCTGGCAGAGTGCGGGAAGCTGAAGAGTCCTTGACTTAGTATAAGCACTGTTCAACAACAACTAAACCATCAGTCTGTTATCACATTATGCTCGTGCTAAGTCCAAAGCACAGGACTCGCTCAGCTACTAGGAGGAAAATTAACTCTGTCCCAGCCAAAACCAGGACACCAGGGTAGGTCTGCGTTTTACAGATATGAAAATAAGGTAATTTCTTACCCTCAACACGTTTTGAGCCCTGGCTGCCAGTAGTGGAATCTCTTTCATTCATGGAAGACACCATGTACCAATCACACACCACTCTGCTCACAAGCCCTTGCTCACAATGATTTAACGTGACTGGATTTTTTTGTTTTACTGTTTTAACACTGTTTCTTTTTTCTGCTTTGAATAAAATTCCTTAACAGAGGAGAAATCCTGCTCTTGGCAACATGTAGGACAGGAATCAATTCTATAGATCAGAGGCTGCACCCTTGCTTCCTCATGTATGTATTCATAACACTAAAACTACTCTTTATTAATACTTAGTCAGCTCCTTAATACTCCTTCAGGGATGTGTAGCTGACCTGGTGTAACTCAGTAACCCCTTATAAGCTTTAGCTGTTCAGAGTGCTGTTTCCTGCTCAGTTCTAAAAGGCCCCTGTCCCAGTAGATACATTTAGTTCAGAAAAATCTGTAGGAAAATGAGTGAGGAGGCTAAAGAGTTTTTCAAAATAAAGTGTACTTGGGTAAAATTTAAAACTGATGAAGCTTAAAAAGAAATTTTTTTTTACTTTTGAATAGGTTTGTGTTGCAAGCAGACATCTCATACCAAGCAATTATTGTTGGTTTCTATATGAAGACTGGATCAGAAAGGAACCGGAAGCTTTTACTCATCTAAGGGGGGAGAAGCATACTAAGTTTTAGCCCATAAGGAATGTACAACTTACTAAAACTTGAGAATGCACATTGATTACATTTAGTGACCGATCCCCCAACTTTTTGTTCATACAAAGATATTTCTGCCTTTTAAAATAAATTCAATCCAGTGCATTTCAAAACTCTGGATGAAGAAATGGTCTATTTCTGATCATTCCCAGTCTGTCTCACCATCACAATCTGTCGCACAATCTTTCCCACAGACTCATCTATGGAACCAACAATTCTTCAACCTAATTTCCTGATGAGGTTGCAAATGTTATGCATTGACTTAAATAATAGTCAGGTCAGATCACGTGGTAGCCAAGCAGGCAACAAAGGGCACAGTTTGAGCTTTAGCATTTGTCTTTTGCTGTGATTTGTTTCGCATGCAGACAGAACCAGTGGTGTCTTTGCTGAGAACTCACTTTCAAATCTCGTAACTATTCCCCACATATCTTTTGGGAACACTGTGTCTCCATGCAGTTTTAATCAGTGCACTGAGCTTACAGCCCTTAGAAAAGTCAGCTTCTAACAGTTGATATTTTTGATTGTTATTTAGTTTTAAATTACAAAATATTTCTAGCTGTTCTATGAAAACATTGCTATAAACGAAGCAGGTGTGAGGTGGGGACAAAAAAACCTTTGCGGTAGTGCCTGAATATATAACTGTATATAGCCTAAAGAAGGCTTATTTGTTCCTTAAGGCACGTAAAGAATTTAGTACCTTAAAAGTATTAGAGAATACTCTTATATATGGAGTAAAAAAATAGTCTAGTCATAACTGGGGTCAGAGCATGTTTTCATGAAGTAATGACCTCTTTGGTAACAACCCAAATGTGTTGCAAAGTGATTTAGCAAAAAAAACCCCACATTACACAGTTCACAGAGTTCTGCCATGACTTGTGTTGTCTTACATTTATGTGACTACATTAAACACACGAGTTAGGGCTTTTTCCTCATCTGTGTTTGAAAGATCACCTATATTTTGGTTTTGGATAGGATTAAGACCAGTTTGTTGGTTTGGATTGTGGTTTTTGGGGGTTTTGTGTTGTGGTTTTTTTTTTTTTAAAAAAAAGGATTCTCAAGAAGTATGGAATTCTGTTTCCTACTTCGCAATTGTACAGGTGCTTTTGGGTTCTTTGGATTCCCTTGTTTCTCAGTCAAACTTTCTGTTTTAAGACTCGCATCTCAGAAAGCATGGCCAAGTCTCATTCATGCTTTGTCACTAACTTTTACTTCCAATATGCTTTGCTCACACTCAGTTGCTATCACTTGCTTGAAACTGCTGCCTGGAAATGAACTGCGGATCTTTAGTCTTTGTACACAAGCACCACTCCAGCCATGGCTGAGTGATGATTTTTGTGAAGTAGTGATACAGAACAGAACACTCGCCCAGTTTTTACCCATTCTGCCTGTGGATAAGGACTTCCTTCTTCACAGGTTTCTCCATAAAGCCAGGTGATGGACAGTATTTATGCAGAGAGTTGAAAGGCTTTGATTGCTTACTGATTAAGAAGAATCCTATATGAATGACTTCTACAAAGAAGGCAGATGAGGAATGTTCTTCTTGTCATGAACTGGAAGAGAAACAAGTATGTAATGAACTAAGCAATGACAAAGTCACCTCTGAATTTTGTTGGCATATGCGTAAAAGAAAGGCCTTGAGTTAGTAACATGGCAGGATACACCAAAATATCAAACCAGTGGACATTAGCTGTATCAAAACATTGTTGGGGACTTTCATCTTCCCATTTCTGGGGTTTGCCTAACTCTTTCTTCAGCTTCTGGTGAGGACTAGAACACAGCAGTGGATGATCTCAGGGCTGATCTAATGTGCCATTGCATAGTTTCTCTATCTTAAAACTGCTGGGTTTCTATTTGTTTTATAAATTATGAAAAAATGGGGGGGGGGACCCCAAACAATAATAATAAAGACTAATATGTAATTGAGGTTTCTACTGTACTATGATGTAATTTTGTGATTGTGTTCTTAGTTCTTCTGTTTCTTGTACTTCTGATTAAGCAGAACACATTAAAGATGAATTTAAGCTGTGCTCTGTCCCTCTGAGGGACTCATGGGCTAAAATCAGAGCATCCTTTCTACCAGGATACATAGGAAGTTAGGTCAATGTTGAATAATGTATTACCAGAGTACGATAGCTCAAGGTCACTGCCCGTCTTCTCCTCCATAGTGTCCTGCTTTGCACGTACAAATTCCCATCTTAGAGCAGCTTTAGCTCTTCCTATCACAAAACAGTCAAAAATACTAGAAGAAATGCATATTCCCCAATTTCCTTTAAATTTGTATTAGAGAAATTTATATTATTTATATTTTCTACAGAAATACATGAGTACGCATGCATACACAAATATATACATATATATAAAAACCTTTTCTAGCTATCTGCTCTTTTTACTGTATTGCTTGTTTAGTTCATGTTTGACCATAACCAGGATTGTTAAGAACTGACATTAATTGTAAGTTATTACATTTATTCTAAGATATGATTTGACATTATTAACATTATTATTGATTACACCTGTGTCTCTACAAAGCATGTAACAGGAAAAATACATATCCCTTCCTACTGTTCAAACAGATGTGGAGAACCAGCCCTTCTCTATCTTTTCCACATGAAAGCTCATTTGAAAAAAGATAAGCGGTCTTTGTGGTCATGTTGAAATATGCTGTTAAATACCAAGAGCTGCTAATGCATTTTTAAGATGCTGACATATCTTCCTAACCAGGAACTGTTTTATACAGTGAAATACTATGCTCCAAGGAAATAGTGACTATTTAGTAACCGTCTGCATCTGCTGTAAAATTCATATTTAGATTACTTTTAAACAAAGGTCAGACACAAAATGTAGCTTCTTTAGTGTCACTTATGTTCCCATAGCTTTTAAACATTTTCATTTTGTGCATAAACCAATTTTAAAGTACTCTGAAAAGTCTTATAGCTATTAATGTACTCAAAATAGAAAATTAGTCAGTGAAGCAAGAATGCCTATAGTTACACTGAAAAATAACCTCTGGGTCCCTACAGAAAAATTTGCTTCTTTGAAAATAAGATGTATTTACAAATTATAAAATACTTGCCCAGTGTCCATGTTTTAGTTTTCTTGAAAAATAGTATATAAAGGCTGAAAATTGAAAAAAATGTTACAATTTTAGTTTCCAAGCAAAATGAAGAAAAAATTCAGTGCACTTTCAAATACATCCAAGTGTGCCAGCCCACAGCCTGTCAGGAAAAGCAAACTGCAAACATGACATCTCTGTGCAAACAATAGTTATTATTGACTTGACTCTACTTAAACCATCCCCACCTAAGCTCTTCAGAGTCAAAGAACAGGGAGTACAAAAAGTGATCTCACATGTTCAGCCCAGCTACCACACTAGTAAAAGCTATATACTCCTCTTGAAATAGGAGGAGAACAGCTGGAGCTAGGTCATTAGGTAGTTAAAACTGTTACAGTGCCAGTAAAGCAGCTGACAACTTACTGGAGTCAATTAGTCATTCCCTAAATATTTTCTCACAGTGAAGAAGATGTTTGCTTAGACAAAGCAAAAGACCCTGAATTACCTGAGTCAATGCAGCATTTCATGTTTCTTTAATGTACAAAAATTAATTTCAAGATAGGAGTCCTTAATTTTTATGTGGCTGCACATTAACTTCCTTGTGTGCTTTTGACTCCCACCAGTGTCCATTACACTTGCAACAAAGTTGGCTTGGGTTTGATTTGATTTAGGCATATCTTTCCAAATTACATTCTTAAGAAGGATCATGGAGATGAAGGGTGAATATACTGTGTTGAGAGTGACAAATAAATTAAATATTATTACCTTTAAACTCTGAATATGCTGAAGGTACTTTGCATCTGGAAAAAAGTTCTAGGGAGTTTGCTGTGGGAAGTTCAGTGAAATCAGCTGATAAGATATAGCTCATTCCTTAACTAGCTATCAACACTTGCTTCCAGGAAGTTCCCTGGAGCTGGAGGCTTGCATTTAGCTTGATAATCTTTCTGTCTGTTCAGCTTTAGACCTTGAAAACTCCCTGACACCTGAGTCCAGCATTTCTAGATCCTGCCGAGAAATTACTTGTTATTAGTCTGGTTGTACTCCCATGGTCACTCTCAACAAAAAAAGTTACACTATTAAAACTAATCAGCTAAAGTACCTAAACAATAGTTTCTGTTTCCTTTTTTCCTATATTTTGTTCTTTACAAATATTATCTCAGAGGAGATGAAAATGAAATTGAAGAAAATCAGCATTCATCATTCATCTTTTCTGTGACAATGGGATTGCAGTTCCCTTTCACTGGATTTCTTAACATTATTTTGGGTTAATTTCTAGTGCTGCAAATCAGTGCAGCTCCTAACCCTTCAGTGAAACCAGGCTTGGTTACACCAGTTCAGAATCTGGCTTATTTTAGCAAACCTTAGCGTATTTAAAAAAAATAATCCTGTTATTGATGTTTTATATAAATGTAAACATTCAATTATTTATGACAGAATTAGAACAAATGAACATTCTCTTCTTTGACAATTGAACAAAATCATTTCAGAAGAACTTTTACTGTAGAAGCAATGTAAGAAATCTTAAGAAAATATTGTTAGAACCCTCTGCAATGTCTTTTTGATTAGTCCAGAGTTTGTTTCCAGGTGATGTCCAACATAATCATTCCCTGTTTGAAAACTGAGAGCACCTGTGGATAGACAAATCCTTTGAAGTCCCTTCAACCCTACATGGCCTTCAGTGATTTCTCTGAAACCTTGATCCATTCTTCAGTTGGACTGATGGTCATTTCGAAGATGCATTGCAGTAGGTTCAAAAAACTGGAAGAAAAGTTTAGAGAGAAGTTTACACTATGGGTTGTTAATAACTAAGTTAACCAACAAAATCACCTGATTCCTGTCCCTGCAGACTTAAAATAGAACTGCATTACAAGGGAGAATCCTCTTGGAATTTGATGTTCATCACCTGGATCATCAAAGCTCAATTGTAAGTATGTATGTCAACGACTGTTTTCTCCTGAACTTTATTCTTCCTATGTTTAAACTGAATACGCCCTGCAAGCTTTATGAATAACAACATACTGAAGCTAAATACTTTTCAGGTTCTTGTTTCTTTCTCTGTTCTTGTTTCTTCCCGCTTGATATCACTAGCATTTTATCTTCTCCTTCAACCTCTTACGTAACTCTTTTTCTGCCACCGTACTATGTTCTCTCCATCCAAACAATATCCAGGACTCAGCACATTTAGCACATTCGGTGACTGTGCCTTCCTCTGCTCCCAAATAATAAATGCTGGCCTTTGCTTGTTTTTCTGCAGTTTATCATCAAAACTTTAACATCGTGTCCTTCTTTAGTTTGATTCACTATATAATTCTGTGTTTCGTTATATTAAAAACTGTAATACAACATTACATATAAAAATTAAGACATTTTACTTTAGAAAGAAGATGTGTAAGAAGATCCTTAAGAAGATGCGAGAACCGCATATGCATTGTGAATGGTATGGCAAAGGTAGACTAAGCACATATATTCTTCTCATTAAAAGTGCACTCTTTGCAGTCTAAATCAAGAACATTTGAAAATAAACTAAGCATGCAATTCATCTACCAAGTTCACTGTCATAAGTTAGTGTTCAGCTTACAGATTTAGCAAGATTTAAAACCAAAAACAAAGCCAGAAAATGCTGTTTGGCAAAATAAAAGGCTAGAACAACTTTTTCTCATTTGTCAGATAGCTTTGTTCTCCTTTCAAGAACTTCTCTGTCTTATCTAGACAAATGTGTGGTGTTTGTTACTGTATAGAACTTTTTTTGGCTGGCAGGTATTATGGTACTGTACAGAAGAACACGCACCATAAAAACATGCCTGCACCATTTGGCATGTATAAATCATGGGGATGTCATACCTTCAAAACTTCCATCTAAATAAATTATAAAATCACCTTACGTACGGAGAGAGTAAGTCCTCTTAGAGTAACTTTAATGCTTTATTTTTCTCATATTATAAATGGCACGGTGATGTTGCTATAGTTAAGCATCTGTCACATTACAGTTATAAAACCTTTTGAGAGAAAGGGGGTTTTATCATACAAGTATCAGCATTTTCTGTGGTCGAGAAACTGACATCTGTTATTTCCACTGGGGATTCTTCCACGTACATATTTTCAAGTACCCCCTTTTCTACTTTTATGTCGTCCTTTGGTTATATTAGGTTCTAACAACCTGCTGCCTAGCAAAATGCAGGCAGAGAACTATATTAGCTTCATTTCTATACTTTTACCAAAATAACTGTTGTCCTGCAATGCTATTGCTATTTCACAATGCAAACCCGTTTACACTGAAATATCTTTTATGTGTCAGTTGCATGGTGGATGACTGCTACTGAATAAGAATATTTTCCCACTTGTTCCAATGGAGAATGGAACTGTTCATTTAAATAATAAGGCCAGAAAATAATTTTAACCACATCCATGTATAAAAAGCATTCAGCTGAAGCACTTAATTTCAACTTGGAAATTTTTTTTCCTTTTTTTTTTTCATTCAGAGAATGCTGCTAGTTTGCTTAAAAATGTAGCAAAAGATTAATTTTATAATGAAAATTTGCTAGTAAACTTCCTGGTTTGCTGAGCTTGACTTGATTCAGTATACATGGAAGTACAAATACAGAGTTCAGTCTAAGATGCTCTTGCTTTCTGTCCAGTCCTGGCTGCTCTGAAAAATAATATTCAAATGTTTGAAGGCATATATTTTGTTAGAAACACCTTCTTCACTACAGAAACTTCCAAATCCTAAAATTTCTGTGTAATTAACATGCTCTTAGTTTACACATATAGTAAGAGAAAGGGTGATTAACGTGAAGTCCTCCAAAGCAAAAATGATGAAATGGAGGGGGAAGAAATAGGTACTCCAAGGACCACTTTGAAAGGTACTCAGGCCCTGAGGTTCCTGTAAGTATTATCAGATACAATACACACGACGACTTCTTCATTTTGGTAACATATGGCCTATTACTTAAGCCATAAGAAAACCGCTTAGTAGTGCACAGAAGTACTACCAAACAACTTTGGAGAGAGCTCCTCATTTCGTGCAACACTCTGTCATTACATTAACAAGGTTGCTCATTCTAGCTGATGCTCTGAATCCAGAACATGTAGTAAAAAATTGTTCTTGCACTTCCTTCAAAGTCAAAGGAAGAGTCTGGCTGGAAGATAATGATATGAGTTGAAAATTACCTTTGATTCCAGTGCTAATAGCGTGCTTTTACAAACAGATTCATGAAATGCTTCTTGATTTGTTCTATACGCACCATCCAAAGACAGCAGTATCTGTTTGGTTTAGGAAGCTCCACAATGACAGCCTTTGGTGAATGATGTTCTGCACTCCAAACTACACTAATCAAAATCCTAGAAAGTTGCACTACAAGAACCTGTGCACAGGAAATTTGACTATTTCAGTGAACTGATTAGATTTTTTTTCCATTTTGTTTTTTAAACAAAAGCCACATGGATGGAAAGAAGTCACTCAAAAAAGAAAAACTAATATACCCAAAATACTGCATAAAATGCACTTTCTAAATGACATTAAATATCTTAACAGATTAATACTGTACCAATATTTAACCTTTTGAGCTTGAGCCCAGGATTGAGTTGAACTGGCCTTGAAGCATGCTGTGCTTTACTCACCTAAATTTTGTAACTCCTCTGCCTGAATGGAAAGGCTTACATATTTTGAACATATTTTTAAAGCAAAACCAACCCTCGTTTTCCTTGAAAGTAACAAGTGGTAAAGTGATACAAGATATTGCATTAGAAGCCTAGCAATATATATCACAATCATTATTAGTTACAACTGAGTACACCAACAGAAAAATGTAATTTATGAAGAAGAGCTTGATCAACATTTCACATAACCATTTACATTCTTCATAATTCAAACCACCCCAGCTGCCAATACTGTTCTGTTTTCTAAATCGTGCTGCTGGATTTCTGTCATTCTATACAGCTACTACAGAACATAATTTCTGAGTTTGCGAGGACATTTGTAAGCTTGCAAAAGTGCCATTTTAAAAATACTTACAGTCAGCACTACGTCCTGGACTTTAGAAGTATTTTTAAAGCCTAGTTCTAATATAACTATTAATATACAAGGTTCAGTGTAAACATTTCATCACTAGCAAGGGACATGGCAAGCATGTTCCAAATATTTCTAGATCCAAAATGTGAATGGTCGAATGAAATCACTGGAGTTATGGCAAGCTACACAAGCTGAGGAACTGGCTTCTAAACAGAAGCTGTAATGATTATACATGAGCTTTTTTGATACTTCCCTTCTCTGTTGAGATAAGTAATTTGCACACATAGTCAATATTTTAATAGCAGGATCAGTAACTCTGGCACAAATGCTAAATTTAGTGTTGGGCAGATTTTGAGTGGCCAGGAGTTAGCAGCTGTGACCTCTTGAGAGAGACATCTGCAGGAACATTTGTAAGAGATAGTGCCTCCTGCCTTCCTGATTTCATATAAGCTGCTTGGCAGCATGCTCCATCTTTGAGAGACAGCATTTTCCAGATCATACTAGCAGCAAAAATCAGCAAAATTAGAGGCTAGTAGCCTCTGCTTCAAGCAGAGGCAAGATGCCACCAATCAGCTGATCAGCACTGTCTTGTTACTTTGATCTGCAACACCTCTTGGCTGTCCCAGAGATTTCCCTTGGCCTGCTTTACCTCTAATCTAGGAAATAAAGGTACAATCTGCTCACCACTCATACCAGAGTGCCAGCCTCTGTTTTTATTGATGTAGGGACTTTGTGCACTCAGGACTATCTAAATACCATCATTATCTCTCTAGCTGTCCTAGTCCTAAATAAAGCTAAATGTACCAATCATATTGACTGCAATGTACAGTGAGATTCAAAAACTCTATGGCAACGAGGCAAATGAATGTACTTTTTACCAAGGAAATGGCACACCATTAAATGTATTTAGGCAAAAGGGAAAAAATTAGAGAATTAAAGCATTAAAGACATAAAGTTTAATGGCTAATCACTGACTGATTATTCTAGACATGCTCAGTTTGCCGGGCACATATCTCTTCTGGACCTCATGGATATCTAAAGATATCATCACTCTCTGCCTGACTCAAACAAACTTAAGCAAAGAATTTAGCAGCTTAATCTGCTTAAAACAGTTCAGCTGTATGAAGAAATGCGAAAAAATCAGTGCTAAAATGTATAAAAACAGGGACTCTTCACAAACTGTATACTGTAGTTGTCAATCCTTCATGCTACGGATAAATGTTTAGAATAACAAACTTTTTTGGGGAGACTGTTATCTTATTACGTCACTGAGCAAACCTTAGGAGATACTGAAGTTCTTATCGCCTTCACTACATTGCTTCAACAGATAATTCTACCAATCTTTTCTGCAGATAGGAAGATTAAGAAATGGAAGATTTAAGATTAGTTTGTTTTCTGAGAATGGTGTCATACGTTGTCTTACACAATGTGTTCTGCTCAGTGCAATATGGCATAGAGATGACTGTTTGCATTTAGCACCTTCAGATAGCCTTTCTGCTTTGTTCTGAGTGCCGCTACTACTGGAAGCCACAGCCAATTTTTTAGAGAAAGCTATTGTCAGTAACTTCCCTCAGAAAGGACTGATTAACTGGAGTTGCAAGAGTAAATAACAATTAAAATATTATTAGTCAAATGAACATATTATAAACAAGTATTCAGAACTACTACTACTCACTTCCATAGTGTCCTTTGAAAGATAAACGACCCAGTATACCAGGTTGAATCCTGCAAAAGCCACTGGGAAGAGGATCCTAGAATACTGGTCTATTTTACTTGTGCCTCCAATAGGTGGTGGTGGGACTACTGGAGGAACACACACTGGTTGACACTGGGATGCTCTATTTGATGTTATGCTGGCTTCAGGAGACTGATCTGCCTGAGATGTTACGGAGTTTACTCGCTTCTTCAGATTACAGCTGGAGTCAGAATGCTGTGGAAGAAAAAAGAAATAGGAAAAAAAGGGTGAATTTTGGATACAGAGTCCTAGGTTTTGTGATCATTAGGCTTCCCTCCACCTTTTTACTCAACCTTCTGTTTTTATTGCCACTTCTCTGCCTTAGAGCAACATAAGGAAATCACGAAAATAATGCAAAAATACAGAGGTACATTTGTGGCCTAAAGCTCTGCTGTAAAAGCATCAAAAAAATCTATGCTTTCCGTATTTCTAACATGGTAATAAACTGAAGCTACAAGAAGAAAATATGGAGCTAAAAGAAGGTAATGGTGAATCTGTATTGCAATATATTGGTATGACTGAAGTTTATGTAGGTATGAATCATGTTTAAACAAAATAGCACATATGGGCTGGGCTCAAGTGCAGTCTTCACTGTGTGAGCCCATTGATGAGTTTTGGTAAACACTTACTTAACGGAGCCAAGATGCCACACAGTTACTAGTCCCCAAACTAGCTGCTGCTGAAGTAGAAAACTGCTGCACAAAAGGCAGTGGGCTAAATTACAGGTGCTAAAGACGTGAATGTTACATGGTCCTGTAGTTTTTTCTAGGATGACATTTCATTTTCAAATATATATCATGATTCCTGCAGCAGTTTCATGCATACAGCTGAAGACAAATACTCATCTTAACTGTAATGGGAATATTTTTATTTTCACTTATGGTAAAATGAAACCAAATTACTCCTATATTTTGTGCAATATTCATAGCCAGGCCCAATTACTCTTCAGAAAGCTGTATGAAAACTGAAAAATTTAACCAGATCTCAGGAACATTTAGAGTCTACCTCCTAGTTGCCAGGCTGACATGTATATTCATTATGTACACCTGTTCTATTTGTGGCCAAGTTGCCATTTTTTTTACTTTGACAGCAGTAGAAGTAATAGATTTCTTCCTTGCAGAAAAAGCTTAGGAATAGGATCTACTACAGCCTCTAAGCCTGCTTTAATGGATATTGGTTACCCACTTTCACCGTAGTATCAAATGGGAAGAAAACCCAATACAACAGCATATATATCTATTGTAAAATGGAATAGTATCATCTGAATGGTTTTAAGGTAACAAAATTCTGTTAGATTCGCAATTTCCAAAGTCATTCTTTGGGAGTGATTTAGTGACAATCATTCACTTAAATGTAGCCCACTGTCAGCATTTTGGGGATTTATTTTGCAGGATTTCTGTGCGTGGAAACAGATTTTAGTCAATCAGATAAATGGGTCGTTAAAAGGAAAAGAAGCGTTTTCTGAAACACAATGCCTATACTTGTACTTGGGCCACAATTCTAGATAAAAGACTAACCTAACACGCCTGGTATCTCATGGATGACTTAAAATAGAGTTATAGCAGGAATTATCCTTTTAACAGTCAGTGTTACTGCCAGAGAATCAGAACAAGTGATGTTGCTACAACATGATGCCAAGTTCTGCTCATGGATGAATGGACTGGTATCCAACTGAAATTAGGGAGAAATGGATTCTTCACAGCTGATTTTAGTCTAAGTAAAAGGTGGAGAGAACATCAACTCATTTGGAAAAACAAAAAAAGGGGAAAAAAGAGCTTTTTCTGTCTATATCTCTTTTACCCTTTTTCTTCCTCCACAGCCCATCAACACTTCCAACTTGCTATATCCTTCCTTCTTCCACTTTGCCTTCTATACATTAAATGATTAATATAATGTTTTGAATGGATATTAAATGGCATTCATATTCTGGGGCTGTGTCTATCTGGAACGCAGATGTTTGGCTTTGTATTTTCCAGCAACACAGCAAGCAACAGACAGATTTAAATGGAGGATGATCTACAGATGTGTCACAGAAACAGAAAGAGGGTTATCCATGTCCACTTGCACTAATCATAATAATGATAATCCCACTGTATAAACAGACTGACTGACAGACAGAGCCTGGCCTACTGCTTTCATTCAAGTTGCTGTTCTGTTTTGCTTTTATGTCCTGCTTTGAACTGAATTGTAGTAGTAGCCTGCTTTTTGCTTTACTGCAAGATAGTTTGACCTTTTGTGGAGAATGAGTGATTCCTAAAAATATAAGCACTAAGGTGAATCTTAGCCCTTTTATCTGCAATATTCTGTAATAAGGCAGGTCAAATTCTGCTCTGGATCATTCAAGCATGAATCAGGAGTTATTGTACTGAGGTGATGGAGTTAATAGTAGGCAGAAGAGGTGTGGCATATTGTCTGTGGATGATGTTCAGTACTGAACTTATTTAGAATGTAGAGGTAGTAAAATCATTGTGATCATCTGAATAGGCACTTGGAAAAGTGTAATCCTGGTTGTTATTTTATTTATAATATTTATTAAATCTCATTCCTGCATATGGAGGATTGCTATAAAAGGAGGATTACCTCAATGTGATTTAATCTCAAGTTGGAGACAGGAAGATCTGGAGTCAATGTGTATCCTCAGGACCTGGGGAGCACCCTAACTTTATGATGCTCCCACTTTGGGGCCAGTTTAGGCCTGTTTCTGTCAATGGAGTGATATTAATAGCTTCTTGTTACCTAAAATCGCCTATTCCAATATTAAGGAAGGACCAGTGCATTTTACTGTCTCAGTAAAGCCACAGCTTTTTGTTGTGGCTTTCATTTGCTGAGGAGATGGTTTAGTGTTGATATATTAAGAAAGTCCCTGAGTATTTTTTTTTACACTGTCTTTAACACCCTCATGTGCCCATCCAACAAGTAAGGGTCAAGTCTGTTTTATTGTATACCACTACCCAGGATATGGAATTCTAAGTCCAAATTTTTCTCAGATGTGTAATGAAGACGTTTCTCAGTGTGGTAGCTGACTGTAGACAGGACTTGCTGCCCCGGAACCACAACTCATATTTTGCATTGGAATTTACTGCTAAACAGAGAGGAACAGGCAGTGAGAGAAACCATATAGTTTCTTATTACAGTTGAGCTCTGGACAGCAGATACAGTAATTTGTCTACTATATTTGGATTTAACTTTTCCTTTTGACAAAGATTACCTACAATGTCATCATGAAATTTCAGCAAAATGCACAGAGAAAACAGGAATGAATAGCATATTTTGCACAGTTCACACAGCCAATCACTCAGATAGTAAGAACTGTTTTACAAGTAGCAAGAGCAACAAGAAGCCTGGGGCACGGCACACTGTGTCATAATGAAATAATGAATTTTGTTAAGTTGCTGAGTCCTGTCGCAGAGGAGTACTCTTGCACTCATGCGGAATGTTAGTCCCATCAGGCAATTACACTTGTCACTACGTATGACAACCCAGTGACACAGAACAGATGGCAAGATCACTGTTTAATGAGAGAGACCATAAAACTGGACTAGAAAAAGACTGGCATATATATGGGCTAGGAAGGTATAGTCTGGCTTCTGTTAAGCTTTTGCTGCTCAGCTCTCCAATACTCTAGAAAGCTCACAAAGCAGGCTCATCTTGTCTGTAGAGGTGCTGCTCTGTCACAACTCTCATCGATATCACTAGAATTTGCTTATGCTCAGAATATCTCAGGAAACTCTCAGCGAATTACTTGGCTTCCAGATTAAAAAAAAAAAAATACAGCATATATAACCTTGGAGTAAATGGAATTCTCTGTCTGCTTTTTCTGATTTTTATATGGATGCTAACTGTGATTTATGAATGCTCTTTGTTCTTATGTTTCTTTTCCTCAGGAGATTTCTGTAATTCATATTTGTAAAATTCTCCACTGTTGTCTGTTCCTTTGTACTGGAAATACATATTCTCACTATCAATTTAGTTTATGACCTAGGATTTATAAGACTATCTTCTGTATGCACTCAGATACTGGCTAACTTTAAACAAATGGATATCTGTGTGTCCTTACTTATCTCTCTTTTACTTTACTCACTTATGTTTCTTTTTCCTGTGGGCAACACAGTAAAAAGAGGTTTGTGAGAAAATCTATAACAGAAGTTTAGACTAAAAATGTTATTCCTGCTTTTCTTTATAATTTATTGGATTAAGGGTATTGAACTTTGCTGATGTCCCAAAACACACAAAAAAACCCAGAAATAAAAAAACCCTAGGACCAAAACTCAAAGTCTGTACAAGACAAAATACTTAACTAGGTAGGTAGGCAACATTCTTTTTCCCTGCCCATCTCATTAGTAGATGCAGTTTGAGTGAACTCAACCATTCATATCATACACATAAAATCACATGCTAGTGACTTAGCTCCCAAATTGAATTAAGCATAGTTTAGCCCCCTACATTCAACAGCATGATCTGTAAAAACTGCTTAGCTACGGAACAATCCATACAGAGCACCTTGCAGCAGGGAAGTTCACCACATTATGCAAGATCTCCTTTTGGGTGTGCACTAAGGTACCTCAATCCTTACAGTCCTCTGCAGTTAAGTATCCGTCTCGTGCCAGAGATTCATTATAACCTGTAATTTAGATATTTCTTTGCATATCTCATCTGTGGGATCTGATTAAAAAAATATGTACTGCAAACATCTATAAACAGCTTTCTGCATAATTAAAAGCTGAATATAGCTTAGAAGTCATCAATAGTCCTTGCTTAGGCATCTCTTCAGGAATTCTAAGTTTTCTTTCCTAGGCATATTATGAGGAATAACAAGCAAATTCGTTTTCTTCCTGCTTTACCCTAGTAAAAGGGTGAAATGGCTTAGGTTAAATTACTCACTTGGAGCATGGGAAAGCCATGTTCAAATTCTTTCTTAACCTTCAGGGATTGAAATTCACCTCTCAAAATATAGCCTAACCATCAGGTGACAGTGTTTAGGGGGAGAGGCTCTTACCTTATTACTTCAAAGCTGTTTTACTTTGCATGGAAAATCTGAAGAGCCTTTAGCAGCAGAAGGCATTAACTTTGAAAAATATACCATGCCCAGTGTATTAGAATTGCTGTTATATAAAAGAGGTAAGCACTAAGGAGAGGGGAGACTGGAACCCTAATCATTCTCCTTTCAATGCAAAGGTACCGTGGTAGAGTCACATCTATACGTAGCATATCAGAAAAATCATGTAATTAGCACAGAGCCTCTGTCAAAATATGTGTTTATGTTAAACAGATTCAAATGTTCAAAGTCACATTTGGCTCTTAAACTTATCAGTGTCAGTCCAGAACAATCCCTGTATCTACATTTACTTTGCTAAATTTGTGCATCATATAGAAACTACTTCTGTGGGTGTGTAAATTGAGACAGAGTTACACAAACAGCACTAGATTTGTTTGGTTGATTGGTTTTTTTTTTTTTTTTCTATAATTTAACTTACTTAATTTTGTTCTCACTGCCCCCTGCAAAAAAGAAAAAAAAGGTACTGGGATTAAACTTCAAGGTTGAACAAAAATGTCTAAATTCAATTCATCTTGAATTTTTCTATTTTTGTGTATGAGATCAGCTACTTCTAAGTCTTCCTTACTGCCCTGCATTGGCTTTGTCAGTCAGACAAATATTTAACTCAGGCAGAACCAAATAATCAGCATCTACTTTCCTTGTTGGGATGACAAAAAGTCAATATAATTGAAAGTTGTTGTTTGGTTTTAATAGTCTACTTGATAATCTGCAATTATGGAGGAGCAGGAAGGCCGCCCTAATTCGATTGAAAGTGCCATGTTCTCAGTCAAGACTTTAATGCATATAGCTGTGTCTAGGACAATCTCATAAAGGGTTGTTGATGTCCAAATAGAAGTGCTCTCCTTTCAGTGCACAAGGATACGCATTAAACATACTCAATATATTCTGACGTAATTATAGAAAACTAAATCCTCTATACCAGAGACATATGGCTGCTCGGCAGTTGGGCAGGGCTGCTGAAGAGAATGAGAATCCTTCTCTGCCCAAGCCATGTTATTTTGAAACACAGGGACAGGGCTATCTGTACGGAGAAGGAAGCTCCCCAGGCAGTATTTCCTTGTTCTGTGTTGGTTTCTGTTAAAACAACAGGTCTTTATAACATAACTGTAATCAAGCTACCACCCTGTAACAAACTTTTGTCTTTTACGCGTAGTTTCTCACATGGAAAGGACTTCTTTTGACCCATGGTGCGTAATCCCTGACCACCTTGCAGAGCATTACTTCAAATGGTGCACTCCAGACAGTATTACCAATTCCCTTTCCCCTGCAACTTCCAGTATTGGGATATTCCTGGATAAAGGGAGCCATAATGATTAAACAACAAGACTGATGTAGAAAATACACATTTGAAACGGCTTAAAAAGCTAAATGCCATAATGTTTTATATATATGTGTGTATATATATATAACACGTCTGGTTTTGACATGCTAGAACAAGCTTGGTCACTATAAGAATAAAAACAGGTTTCTGTCAGGGTCCAGATGACTACTCAGCTTGTTGCCATCATATTTTGGAGCAGAACACCCATAGTTTTGTATTCCACACTGGGATTGCCTGCAGCTGACAAAAAAAGCAAGCCAACTTCTGCTCTCAGTTAACTGACGTAAATAAAGTCGCTTTCCCAGAACCAGAACAGGCGTGCTGGGCTGCCACCAGTTAACTGAGCACGTCGTCGGGCCATTGTCTCTCTTACTGAAACCAGTGTAGTCCAATGACTTGAGCAGATTTTCTTCTACTTTCATTAGTACAGTAGAGCAGAATTTGATCTTCTGCCATCTTTCTTTTCTTAGTGTACAGGGATTTTGGCTACAATATAAAAACCTGTGAGAAAATGTTTTGTTCATTTGAAAAAAGCAAGATTTTAAATAAAACTCACTAGACTGAAGGGGGAAGGAGGCTTTTTGATAGTATTTTGAAAGGTTTTTTATTTTTATTGTTCAGGAAACATAGTTATTTTGGAATGAAAAAAAAACCCTGAATAAATTCTGTAAATACATTTATCGTGATGAGTTTAGGCCCTCACTCAAGCAGTAAAAGCTTCTAATTGGCTGCTTTATAACTCTCTTGAATTTTCATTTCTACCAATCCTGTCTCCCTGGGCTTTTCTTAGCCAAAGCAGGAGAACGGGTTTCCTGTCATACAGAAAATCCTAGTTCAGACAGCCCAAGGCTATTCCCACCACAATGTTCTTTAGCCACTCTTCAGGCCATTTAAGATAACAGATTATTAAACACATATAGTCTATGTTGTTACTGTTAATGTTGCTACTGGTAGCAGAGTTCCATTGGTAGTTGTATAGCCATGAAAATTTTCAAGTAAGTACATCTCACTTTTTCACTTTTATTTTTACAAATGGACTCCCCAAAACTAAGTAAACCTTTACAATCTTCAGAAATTTTCTCAATGTAGAAATACCATCTGACTTCTATAAATGTAGAAGACAGTATGCATTTTTGACACACTGTTCACTACTCTTCATCCTATACCTGCCCTTTCATATAGCTAAAATTCTGACAACTTTCATACACTTAAAAATTACAACTAAAAATTTTAGCATTATAAGTGGATGAAAAACTTTCCTATCTTATCTAAAAGAGCAAAAAGAAATAAAACAAAAATCACAGGTTAGAGAAGACAAGTTACCAAAGCCCAGGGTATGAAAGAAGGGAAAGATTTTAATTACTTTTTATTAAATCAAATAAAGTAGATGGTTAAAAACCATTTTAATGTATAAGAAAAAGATTCTAATAGATTTTTTTTTTCCTAGTGAATTAGAAAACAACATATTAAGAAAAGAGGGAGAATAAATGGGGAGAAAAGGCAAAAAGAAGAGCAGGAGAGGTAAGATAAATTATGCAAGGGGTAAAGAATAAGAACTGGACATTGTAGCAACCAAAAAAAAGAAAAATCGTGAAGGAAAAGTTATTAAATAATTTAGAGGCAAATAAATGGAACCAGCTGGGGAGTATGGGGCAAGAAAAGGGTAACCAGGACCTCAGAAACAGATCCTAAATCTACAGTAAGAAAGAAACTGAGTATTATGGTATGTGCCTTATTTAAACATAACTGCCTTAAGACCAGTAATGTAACTCTAGAAGTACAAAGCTAAGCAGAGGATGATAATCCTGAGGAAATGGTCAAATACTCATGCAATTTTCCTGTGCTAACTACACTGTTAGAATTTAAATTACCTAGTTCAGGTCTGTTTCAGCTGAAATTATATCACTGACTGCAGTATATCCATCTCTGTGAGAACATACAAAGGTTCTTTCCCCCTTACCTTCAACACACAAAAAAAAAGAAAAAAAGAAAGGAAAAGGGAAAAAAAAGCTGCTTAAAATTTGTTATCCTGTAATGACTCCTTTTTCCCAGCATGTTTTTCTGTCATGGGACACTTTAAATCCCATCATTATTTCTTCTAGAAGCCAGTCTGACTACATTGTGTCTCCTTCAATTGAAAGTACCCCTCATATTTATGATCTCAGTGATTTTCCTTTTTGTGTTACAGCAGAGGTGGGTTCTCATAGACAACTGGTCCTGTGAGAAAAAAGTGGTGGACTTCCAGGGTTTGAAAACTACTGTTTTGGATAATACGAGCTTTGAGCAAGATCAAGACTATAGAATTTTGTGGACACTGTGAGCTGTATTAGAGACTGAGTTTACCTTGGGACCTTGATGTTATGGAGTTTACTAGTCTTCTAAATGCATCTGTTGTTAGCTAGTTATTAGTAAATTTCTTGAGGAAATGGTTTCAGTGTGCTTCCTAGATGTTTATTTTATTCCTAGATGCTTATTTTTTGGTTTGGTTTTTTTTTTTTTTTTTTTTTTTTTTTTTACCTGGAAAAGCTAACAAGTAAATATTTACAAAATGAGGAAGGTGTGTCTTCAGTTTGGATCTGTGCTTGTTTGTGGCTGAAGCCCCCAACAGGAAACTCAAAGTCTTTCAATTTCTTTTATTAATTTGTTCAGCAGCAATTCTGTAGCTTGTGCTTAGCTTGGTCTGCAATGATACGAAGACCACGTAAACATCACCCACAAGTGCTAGAGGAGCCACAGTCATCAAGCATATGTTCAAGTGTATCCGGGCTTATGCAGAGGGCTATTTATTGAAACAGTTGTCTTCTGGAGACTGGGGGGGAGGGGCACAGGAGGGGCACGGCAGCGGCTTTGTAGCATCTGCTGTGAATTCACCAGCAGTAGCACGTGCAAAGCAGGCCAAACCGCTTTCATATCAGTCCGCAGGGACTTCAATTAAGTAAAAGTAGCTTCTGTGCACCCCAGCCTTCTTGGAAACCTCACTATGATTAACTCGAATACAGAAGTGTGTGTAGGAAAGATCCCAGCTGTTGGTCCTCCTCATTATGTAGCAGCTATCAATATTTTCCTCATGCTACATAAAGCCGAGTGATTTCTTTGGCTTTATTTTCTGATAGCTTGCCCTCAAAAAAAAGTCAATAAAAGAACAAAAATGGAGCTTTAGTATGTTTAACAGTATTTTTCTTATTTTATACCTTTTTATTGTTGCAATGTTCTGCTCATTTATATATTATATATTAGTATATAATAGATATTGGGGAGAGGGTATGTCCTAAATATTGGCAAATATATATTCTCTTTTCCTCTCATTGTTTTTGAAAGCTTTAAATATAATTATAAAAGTCTACCAGTTAAAATAAAGGTAGATATAAACATTGCAAATATTGCCAAAACTAAATCAGCCTTTCTGCTGTGACTTTAAATTAAAATCAGTGCAAGATTCTGTGAACGTTTGCTTTCAAGCTTCTTTTAAATTTTTTGGACTTTCTTTTGTATTTTCTTTATATAACTGGTTTAAAAAACAAATGAAAAAGCTAGAATGTATAAAGATTTTCTTCTTTTTGCATTAATATATTTAGTGAAAATAAAATGCCTTTATTTTATTGTATCTTGCAACGTCTTCCATTTTTTTCAATATTAAAAGAATTGTAAGCACAATACAATATGGCTTAGAAGCACAGTGCTTCCCAGGTGAAGTGAAGAACATTTGTTGATTAGCTCCAGTGAGGACCAGTGGCAAGATGCTGTGGAGCTTTGGTTTCACTGTTGCACGGAACTTATAAATTATGAATTTAACAGTTTGAATTTACCTACATGTTATAACTTTCACCGCTGTTTATAAGCAAATGTGGAAAAATTACTATATGGTGGGTAACATGTTGCCATGATATTCAATAGCGCTTAGATTGACTTTCTTATTCAACCACAGACTTAAAGGCTTTGCAGGACATTCAAATTCTGCTATTCCTCTCAAAAAGGGAAATGTGGCGGTAGTAAAACTGATTTTGAAAACAGGAGGGCCAGACTGATAAATATATTAACATATGTTATGAGACAGCATTAATTACTTAGCCCAAGATGTAAGGAATAACATTGACAAGCAATACTGACATACTTTTTTTGATACTAGAAAGCTTTCCTGTCTTTTGCATGTAGTAAAATCTATCCTTAATCTTTACATTTATGTTTTCCCCCAGGCTTCCACCAACACAGATTTTTATGGAAGTAACAGATGCCAAGTTTACATAAAGGCTAATTCCTCTTCTTCCAGATGACCCACTTATGGTGTGTACCAGTGTACTACAGTGATCCCATAATCATCTGGCCAATGCACATGTTCACTCCATTGTACAGCGCCCTACAAATTCTGCAGGCTTACTGAGAGAACCACAGCTGCCTGACCACACTGCCTACAGCACTGCTCAAGAGAAGTATTATGGGTAACAGTCTAATGGTTTTCCTTAAATATCTTACCAAATAAACATCTCTCTAGTAAATCATATCTCAAATTTAAATAAACCGTATGAATAAAGTCTTTTCATTTTCTAAAATAAGAAAAATGTCTTTGATAAATAGGCATGCTCTTGTTACATAATCTGTTTCAGGTTAAGATCACTTTAATATTGTTTTGCATTCACTGCTTCAGCTGCCTCTTCCTATATGATGCTTATTATCAGAAAAGCAAGCAATTACCGAGACAATCTCGTCCTCTGCCGGTACAGTTGCTGCTGATAGTGCTGCTGCCAGTGCTGCTGCCCTGGCTGCCTTCCTCATTGCTCTCTGAGTCTGAAGATTGGTAAAGTAGTTGACAGCTGCAAACTCAATAAGTGCAGAGAAGACAAAGGCAAAGCACACAGCTATGAACCAATCCATGGCAGTAGCATAGGAGACCTTGGGCAAAGAATGGCGTGCGCTGATGCTTAAAGTGGTCATTGTTAGAACCGTAGTGATTCCTTGAAAATAAAAGAAAATGGGGCATTAGAATTCTGCTTCAACCCTGCTACTCAGATATGTTAAAAAAACCCACCCAGCTCCTCTTTGGTCTTAGCTGTCATCCTACATACCAGCTAACTAACAAGACCGCTATGCATTTTGGTTCTTAAATAATTCATGTATACTGGCTTCAGCATCTAAAAGCTCTAAACAAACTTCCTTAATACACTGAGCAGACTGAAAGTCAAGATAACTACATACTACATGGTGCAGCTCCTTAGAATTGTGATAAACAGAGGTACAACAAAATTCAGGCACAATCTATGAAAGACACTTTACTTGAGGGGTTAGTAAGTGGAATGTTTGGCGGATATCTAGATTAACATACTGTCATTTCCCAACAGTGATCCTCTTCTCCTGTTGTTGTTGCACAGGACACATCATGGTTTACAGAACCCTCGCTGAATCAACTGAATTCTGCATTAAAATCAGTGGTAGGCTATGATCCAAATATTTCTAGTAATAAGAGTTTGGCCCTCTGTGCAGTTGTCTTTAATCACTGGATACATTCTTTAAGATTCATTAACAGTATCTTGATTTGAAAGAGACCATAGTTACAAATATGGAAGGATAGAAAAGCTCCTGCTCTGGAGCCGCTTATCTATTTTCACACAACAAATCTGATCATGCAGCTCACAGGCCCCATAGTCTTCTTCACGTGAGCTGATTAATTTATTCCTTCGTGTACAGCATTAATAATATAGGAAATACACTTACTTCCCACTGCTGCCTGATGCAAGCAAAAAGTGTGAGAGCAGACTAATTCATTAACATGTGAGCCTCTGTGACTCATGTTTACTTATAATTATGCCTGCTAGAATGTGAAAACTGCAGGTATTTAAAGACAGCAAGGTGGAGAATACCCCTCTTCTACTCTTTTCTGCAGTTGGGAAAGGGGAGGTGGGAAAGTAAAAGATGTTATAATGTCATGTTGTGGTGATGATTCAATATGCTATGAATGATGCTCAGTGGAAAGGATGCAGTGTCATTGCATACTGCAGCATCAAGGCAGGGTGACTTGGTTATTTTCAGAGGGGTTTTTTGCAACTCTTTCACATGACGCAGCTTGCCAGCTGTCTGAGGTTAACTATGTCCCAATGTCATTAGTTAACACGTTTTGATGAAATGCAAATAGGAGGTGGTATAAAAATATGCAGGAGCTCTACTTTTCCTAAATCTGCCAGACTCATTTTATAATATGAATACAAGTATGCTGAGACGTATTTCAATTTCAAAGGTCCAGAATGAACTTTTCAATATGATGTGTGATTAGATTAGAATCTGTCCATGTGCTAGTTAGTAATAAAAATGATACATTCTGTGTCTGAACAAAAACTCACTGCAGCAGGAATTTAAACTTAGGAATAGGACTCCTTCTCTATTACAGATACAGATAAGACTTCTCTCAATGTGGCATGAATATTGATGAAATGCTTTGCACTGTGGAAAACTACTTTATCAAAGTGAATACCAAATTACAGTTGGTAAACAGTGCAACTGGTGGTTGTTTACCCTTGTCTTTCCACTTTGAAGACTTCTTGATAAGTTTTGAAGTATCTGTTACATAATGCAAATACTGAAATATGATATCTTTTCTTACTAAAAATGAAACAACAAAAAAACCCCAAACACCTTTACCTATCTGAGACTTTATTATAAATAAAGTGTAATGATTAGGTATTAATTTAAAATTCCCAGGATAACCTGCTAGGAAGGTAGAAGTTGACTAGGGTCTTTCTGCAGAAAACCAGATGAACTTTTTGCCGGGACTAAAAAAGATTAGATAAAGGCACATGAAAATGCAAAATAATAGCCGTTGCTATATGGATTCAGACCATACCTAAAATTAGGCCTCTAATAACCATGTTTCCTATTCTAAGTAATTTCTGATAATGCCATGCTTCATAAAACTTCACACATATATACATATATAAGTATATGCATAGCTACGTACAGAGCTCCACATAAAATAAGGAATTTCATCCTAGCAATCTGCTGTTGTTTCCAATGACACAGTTTTAAAGAACACAAGAATGCCTCTTCAAGAATTTCTGTCTCCCATTTTTCACTTGCAGGTCTGTAAAGAGCAGGTGCTTATGACCATTAATTTGTTTGTGCAAAATGTTCAGAATATTTATTGTAATATCACCTGCAGAGGATAACTGGCGTCCATTTTGGAGGTAAACAGAGTTGCTAGATGAATCTGTTCTGAGAAGCTGGTTTGGGCACACTATTGTGATTCTGCTACTACTAATTTCTCTTCTCTCAAATTTATAGTTTAGGAACTTAGAAGTAAAACTGAAAATCTATAATTCCAGTATTTGCAGTATGATGCAGAAAGGAGACTTACTTCTCCATTTGAAACCTTTTCTTTTTTTACTGGGGCATGAAAGTCTCTTTTGTCATAAGGAATTTACCCTCCTTTCCTTAGATGAAGGTATTTAGAATCCCTGGGATTTTGAATTAGTAAGGACTATAAAGTCAGCCTGTGCCTGGAAGAAACAAGAATGGAAGGGTGCCAATGTGACTAATTTCCCACAATCTGAGAAAGGTGTCTATTTTACTATTTTCTTAAAATATTTTCTGTTTCTAATTTTGTATTTACATAACTTACATTTCTAATTTTGTGTAACATCTGGGAGTGGTTATTCCAGGGTTTGGGGTCTTTTTGTAATTATTACTGAATCAGCTAAAGACTAATTTACACATTACTTCAAGCATCTAGAATTGACTTCCACTGCCCACTAGGTAGCAAATACATTTTACTCAAAATGTGGAGGATGTAACTGTATAGTCCAGAGCAGCAATATAAAGCCAGATCAGGTAACATTATATTTGGTGTACAAACCTCCTATATACATGTTATGCTTCAGTTGCAATAAACAGCCTGGAAAACCTATTGCCCAAAATTTAATATTTTTAAGCACATACAGAAATCCCAATTGTCAGAAAATAATACTTGTAAGTGCTTAACAATGGCAAACTGCATCCCAGCTCCCAATGGGGATTTCAAGAACAAAAGCATTGACCTTCCTTCAGAGACACCTGGGGAAGTTGTGTTTGCTTAGAATTCCTAAAAGTTTGCAATGCTTATATGCATACCATTCCATGGAGGTAGGAAATGCCAGTTGACTGAAATCAAATCATTCAAATCCTGTAGCTTGCTAACTACAGTTATAGACTAATTGTGAATTATGAAACTTGCATCACTTATGCTTAGGGAACATATAGCTGCCTTTGTGTTACTGAAGACAAGTCTCACAAAGGGAATGCTTCTGTATAGAAGGACTGGGTTAAGAGAAAATAGGGTTGCAAAAGGTGTCTGTATGCGTAGTGGACGCATGAAGTTTTTCACAAGTTTTATTATTTTTGCTTAGTATTCATAAGATTGTTTGTCTAGAAACAAGAATTCACTCAATGAAAGCCTACCCCTTAACAATGAGTGCAGTTTCAGAGCCTATCAATACTGAAGTAGGGGTGCCTGTCAAATGGACTAGCAATGCAGAAACTGAGGGCTGGATGAGGCACCTTAGAGCAGATGAGATTAAGTCCATCCCATGTGATTTTTTTTTTAAATCTTTAACTCAGATTGGCTTCACAAGAAAATAAATCAATAGAAAAATTCATCTTTAAAAAACTGAGAGGTTGACATTTACCCTGAAATTGTCCCTTCCTGCATATGAAGAAATATTGAGGGGAAGAAAACCATCACAAACAAGTCTGGCTAACCAAACATTCTGAGTGAAGAATTTTGACCCTTGTGGGCAGATTGAATATTATTTGGTTTAATTTTAGTGTTTACTTATGTTCGCTGAAACCTACTAGCTGTCATTTCCAATCCCAACTGGATTACAGCAGCTGTTTAGTACAGTGGATTCAATACACTGAACGAAGTGAATAATAAAAGAACAAAACACGAATACCAGCCACGGTTCTTGCTGGAACAGATTCTTTGTTGATCCAAAACACTACTTGAGACAGGACTACAGTCATGATGCATGGAATGTATGTCTGAATGACATAGTAGCCTATTTTCCTTTGAAGATGGAAATAAAGCAGCTGAAGTGAATATTCGCCTAAAACAAACAAGCAATGAAAGTAATGAATGAATGGTATATGTGATGCTGAGCTGTTCAAAGACCTTAATGCAGCATACCAAAAACTGTTCTGGCTGGAACAGACTCCTTGTTAATCCAGAAAGACACCTGAGAAAGAATGACTGTCATAATGCATGGAGTATATATCTGTATCATGAAGTAGCCCATCTTCCTTTGCAAGTGGAAATAAACTGTCATGATTACATATTCATCTGTTAAGAAACAAGTATGTCAGCATTATTTTGGCAACATATGAGTAAACATTATTGGCTTAAACCCAACATATTACATTCTGAGGAAAGCACTTACAGGCCTCCTAGTGCATAATAGAAATAAGCTGATTTAAAAAAAGTAAAGTGACCTTATGGAAACAGAGGAGAACAATATTCGGTTTATGTTTTGTTTTTACTGGGGCGGGGAGGCAGGGGGAATCCTTAAGAATTGCATAGAAAATTGTATGCTTAACAGGGCTGTATTGAAAAGCTGTCTTTTAAGGGACAATGATTAGATTCCTTCCAAGGATTTTAATTTTTTTAATGGCAAAATATAATTAAAATAATTCAGTTCTATATTAAAAAACCCTGTACTTTATTTTCAAGATGCGTTTTATAATGTCAATAGTTCCCACATGGCTACATCTTACCTGTATTCGATTTAATTGTTTCACTAGATACAGTTTGTCCTATGAGGTCATACTGGAGGAGACCGGAAGACTCCTGTGGTACTTCTACTGAATGCAGGGGTCCTTTTTTCCATGTATAAATTATTTCACTTTTTGGATAAGCATCTGAGTTAGAGGGAAAAAAATACTATTATTATGTAATTTATAAGCTGTTGAAAAAATAAGTAGCATGATCACTGTTATGGCTCAAATGGCCATAGAAATGTGCATCCTGCTCCAGCAAGTTCCTAACCTCATTATTGACAAAACACAAAAAAATCAACAATAAAAGAATGGTTGAGGTGGGACCTGATAGGCACTAGCTTTTGTTTTGTAATTTGCTATAATGCACATACATTGATTACCACATATCAACTAAATATTTTCAAAATTTATTACCAAAGATTGACTAAATATTTGCAAAACTAGAAGTAATATAGTAAATGTACCACAGCTTTTATGACTCACTGAAGGACCCACTTTGACTACTAGATATGTAAGAATAATAAACAATAAAATATGCTTCAACAGCCACCCTTCAGTGACTAAATCTATGTGCTTAGGAATGGTCTGAGTCTTAGAGAAAAAAAGTAAGATTCTAGTATTAAAATAAAAGTAATAAGAAGTTTCAGCTATGTCATTAAGTAATGTCCTAGGATCTCACTCCTGATCTTCTCACATACATGTAGACCAAATGTATTACTATAAAAAACTGAAAGTTACAGAAAAACTTACAGCTTCCAAACTTCAATGGACAAGCATGTCCATCCATAGGGAAGTTCACCAGCCGCATAGGACAATCAGCATTAATGGTTAGTCTAGAATACATTATAGTAGATGACAGTGAAAAAATATGGTACACTGGAACACTGCTGAAAGAATCAAAAATAAAGGTCAACCAAAAGCAGAATAGGCTCTCACCTCATTGTGTAAAGAATAGTTCCATTCTGCATAATTCTGAAAAGTTTGTTTGGAGTTGTCATATTATGAGCAATTGATTTTTTTCCATTTCTAAAAAATGTGTCTGGTGTCCAAATTTTACTGACCATTAAATTGTTCAATCGCAAAATTTCAGTTGGTCCACTAAACTTCAACCTCTCATCAGTCCATGTCTGCCGAAAGAAGACATCCATTGTGTATTCCTATAGAAAATGAATAGGTGGTTGACTTCTGTGTGGGTGCAGCAGTCCCAAGTTGCTGTTTACAGTACAATGAGTAACTCCATGAAAGTACCTAACGCACATGTCAATGGAATTGCATTTACTGCTTAAACACTTAATCCTATTACCACTAAGTAGTTTCTAAAAAAAAAAAAAAAGTCTATAAAAATATCCTATTTTGTTATTATTTAAATAATAGTTACAAATTCATCAGTGAACAGATAATTTTATAGGAATAAGGAAAGAAAACCTCATTGTCCTCTTATCTCAGAGATAATAATTTAATTCAAAGTGACCGAGGTCTAAGGAAACACAGATGTCTAATTTAGTAACCTTTCAAAGTGCAAAAAACAAACTATCAGTGCTGAAGTGCCAGGAACAAAAAGGCATGCTCAGTGCCTTTTCCGCTGCTTGCTTTGGATATTCACAAAGAAAGGCCTGATGCGAGTGAGTCATGTCACAGTAGAATGATGGTGTCAAGTTAATATTGATCAAAGTTATTTTTCTCAAGGATTCTTAGTCTCACAAGCCTTCAGAAAGGAGTTCTCTATGGAAGTTGCTTAGGAAATGGAACTAAACCTTGACCATATGCAAATGTGTAAGAAGGCAAAGCTATGCCTTCTCTTAGATTGACTGATGAAGAGGTGGAGAAACTTTTGGTTGTATCTTGGGACCCCACAGTTCTTCATCTGCAAACTGTACTGCAGGCTCAGGCAAGCAGGTATGGCAGGAAGCATACAGGGGTGAAAATAGCCACCAAAGTCACTTTCCAGAATGAGAATGGCAATACCATCCTCACTCTGATGGCTTAATATTTTCCTGGGGCTGCTGCTGTAATTAATTGAGTTCACCCAAGTCTGCAGCTACCTGAACTTGGGGGCACCCAGTTTGATAAGTGACAGCTGTCTCAGAAATAGCACCACTCCCCTGCAGCTGCTCAAAAGGATACCTCCTACTAGGCAGCCTTCCTGCCAGCCTACTTTGGGGCCACAGATGTTTACAATCTTCTTAACAAGGTTAAAGAGGCATCTTTAACCTCTCATCCATGCCCTCAGGTGAGGCCAGCTTTGGGCCACCTTGCATGGCTCTGCTGGGGAAATAGCTGTATGCAGCTCCAGCCAAAATGCTCCACTGGGCCCTAGAGATTGTCAAAAAGATTAAACCTCGTAATCTGCTTTAATGACGGTCAACTCAGATGCCACCCTAATGAATCCCGGGAAAGGAGAGTAGGGGCGGCAAGCGGGGCCTTACCATCTCCACGTCGGACACCGGCCCAAAGCTGGTCACGTAGATGTCCGTTTTGACTTCTGTCACGGCGCCTGCGGGACACGGAGACGGGCTGGGGGCCGAGCGAGCTCAGGGCCGGCGGGGCCCGCGGGGCGGCGGGGCGTGCTCAGGGCCGGGGCTGCCCCGCAGGAGCCGGCGGGGCAGGGGGAACCTCTCCTACTCCTCCGCCTCCCTCCTACCGGGTCCAGGACGGGACCCTCCTCTCTGCGCCCGGGGACACGCCGGGGGGGGGGGGCGGGGAGCTCCCGCTCGCCCTCCCCCACCGAGCCGAGCGCTCCCCGGCTCCCCAAGGGGACGGGAGTTTCCCTCTACCTCCAACGCCCGGTCGGAGCCTGTTGTCGTAGCCGTCCAACAGCTTGTCGAGGATGCGAGTGATGTTTTCCGAGTAGGGGTCCGCCCCGTCGCCCTGGGCCCCCAGCGCCTTCTCTACGCTGCGAGGAGAGACCAGTCCCGCCGTCAGTCCCCTCAACCGTCCCGCCGGACGCCAGTCCCCTCGCCTCAGCCCTCCCGCCGTCCTCTCGTCCCCTCACCTGAGCCGTCCCGCCGGACCCCCGCCCCTCGCCTCCGCACTCTCGCCAAACTGGCGCCTGTCGACGAACCGGCCCGCAGGGGAGAAGAGAGGAGGGCAGAGGGCCCGGCTTCCCTCGCCTTCTCCTCCGGGCTGGGGGGTGAGGAGGGAGAGCCCGCTCACCTCACGGCGACGCAGACCCAGACGATGAGCAGAGCCATGCCTCAGGTGTGTGCGAGGACGCTCAGGTGCCCTCAGACCCGTCAGCTGCAGCGAGTGCCGGTGCTCATCCTTCCTTCCCCTCCGGCCTGGGGCTCCGCCGGGTGAGGCTACCGGGGGGCCCGGGGGGCTCGCCGCCCTCCCCGGCCGCCCGTGGCCCTCCGCGTCCTCCGGGCTCGCCGCCGCCGTTCAGCCTCGTCTGACCGTTCCAGTGGGGGAATTAGCGTTTGAAGGGACGGTGCGCGGTCGGAGAGCAGTGACAATAATCGAATAAGGCATTAGGGGAGATTAAACGGAAGAAATCCACTGCTAGTTTTGGCATGGAATTAGCAGGGACCCGTTAGGAAATCTGGAAAAGCGCTGGCATCTTGCTGATAGAGATTATGTCAGAAATGGCCTCAGCTTTTATTATGTTTATGGTTCAAAGGGAGATTATTATGCAGCTTCTGCATCATTAGAACTTTGGGGGGAAAAAAAAACAAAACCAAACAAAAACCCCAAAAAACCTGCAACACCCCAAACCATAAAGTTTCCAATTTAGTAGGTTTCTTGACCTTTCTCAACAGATTTCCTTATGATAAGTTCTTCAGAACTGGACAGAGGGCTTGAATACCTAAACATATTAATATATGAACATTGAGCAGTGAAAACTGGTTCTGGTTCAGGATTTTTGATTTTTTGTTTGTTTGTTTGTTTGTTTTTTAATACTAAGCTGTTTGAGGGCCACATACACAGATTTCACTCTGTCTTTAAACCAGGGCATTACTAGATCTTTTCTTAGAATTGGAGGTCCTTACTTTTAAACCACTGGCCTTCTCTTTCATCACTAATTTTGTCCTGATAAGTACTGACTGGATCATTACTGTCCCCTCCTTCAGTAAGCGTGTTAATGTAGTCAGCCCTAAAGGAAAATAAGTTCAGGCTGCTCCAGCTTTTTCTGTGATCATATATCACTTCTTATAAAGCTGATGAATGATGTAGCACCTATGCCATTTAGCTACACTGTAAACAAAGAAATTGGGTCAATTTTATTTCCTTATGGTGATACAGAGGAACGGATAACTAGACCAAAGTAAATTAATTGTTTTCATAAAATTTTGTTGCATAAACCACATTAATGACTTCTAAGCATGTATATTTAATTATCAAGCAATGGAAAGTATTTGCATGAGACCCGTGTATTTAATCAGCAGTAAGATTAGATGAAGAACAACACTGGGGTTCTGTGCTCAAGTTTTGTGTTTAAGAGAGACTGTGATGCTGTAAGACCAAGAAAATAGAAGAAGCGATTAAAAATATAGGATATCCTCTGTCACTGAGTCCCTTTCCCTGTTGTCATGGGCAGTAGTGATGTGTAATCCATGTAGGTGGACTGGTTGCATGCAGCCAGAGCTCCAGCTCTGCCTCTGAACAATTGTGAACCCAAATTCCTGAGATGCTCTGGTGCTCTATGGATACACCAAAGCTGTGATATCTGAATTCATCATGAACTAGTGTAGCTCAGTATTTTTGTTGATACTTGGAACCATTTATCTGCATGCATTTATTCACAGACAATAGCACTACCTCTATGAAAAATCAGAGGCTTGTATGAACTCTAGGTAGAAAAGGGAAATCAGCAAATCAGAACCTTCTGGGGGTTACATTCTTCTAGCTGGTCTTCATTTAAAACCTACCAGTTTGAAATTTCACCCCATTTTTGAAATACAATTATCTTACTGACATGCTTGAGGCTTTTGTGTGCCTCAGTCTTCTCAGAACATTGAAACTGCATTTAGCATATATGCTAAATGTAGCACCACTAATACAATATACACATATGCTAAAATAGCACTACTAATATCCATTTTTGCAAATATGCTTCCACTAGTATTAAATATGTAAACACATTTTAAATTATTTTTTTTTCTTTTTCTGGCTCCTTTGGATCACTTTACTGCTAAAGATCTATGCTCCGTGGCTTACCTTACATCTCCTTTCAGAATAACGTCCTTTTCCTTTTTGAATGAAAGGAAGAAGAAATCTTGGCAAAATGGTAGCAGGTGTATTCTAATGTCATTCACAAAATGTGCAAGAGGAACAAACTTTTTAAAATTAAGCCCATGCCTTGTACAGTCAGCATCCCCCAGCTTAATTGCACAGATCCAATCTGTCGTCTTTTAAAAAGTTCATTTTAGTAGCTTCTTTTAATAAGCATCTCCTGGACATTAAAAGCCCAGTGCCCAGCAACCACTCCTTATTTCCTTTACTTCACTTTGTCTTGTGAATTAGACAAAAACTCATTTTTTGTTAAATGTGTAACTTAAAACTGTCTTTTGTTTAACAGCACCCTGTTCCAGATTAGACTCCTATTGTGTAAAAGACTGTCTCATTCACTAAGAGTAGACTAGGGTGTGAGTCAGAGAAATGGAATATATGGGGGTTTTCCCCCTGGAAACTGGGGGGGATTAATACATTTACTTTTTGGACCAGGCTAGACCTACAGCACAGCAGCTGTTCTGGGACATCTGTGCTGGTCTTACTAGGTAACTATGTAAGCATAAGGCCTAAGAAATTTGGGGTTAAATACATGCCCATTGACAGAAGCATAATTCATAACTTACTTATCTAGACTGAAAAATAGGTGCTTTGTGGAGAAAACAAAGAAAGAAAACAGAGAACAGAAACGCTATAAGAATTCAAATATTCTAGGAGTTCAATGTGCTCTGTTTATCCTTTTCACTTGAGGCGAGCTAAAGGGATGATTTGGACAGATAAACAATTCAGTATTTGCCATCAATATGAAAACATAAATCATGCCACTTGTCCTCAAACAGGACAGTTGTGTTGAATCCCAGCCAACAGTTAAGCAAAGTCTAGCAGTGGCACGTCCAGATATCCAAGCTTAGTATTGCCGCTGTGAGATGTGTAGTGTAGCACCTCTTGATGCCAGCTTGCCCTGCTGAAAAGGATAATTTGTAGGAATAGCAAAGTAAATTAGCATGGGATTCTGTGCTACAGAGCTATTCCCTTTTCAGTCCCTGAGATAGCTTTCATACTGCTACACAGCACTGGGTTTTAGCTCTGTTGTTATATTACTGTTGAAATAAGGAATGCTGTCAATAACGGAGTGCAAGCTGCAAGTTGGGAGCTGAATATGAGTCCAAGAGCAGTCAAACAGTGAGTTTAGAGCAAATCCACCTTAGTGTAATATGTGTATTGATGAAGCTAGAGGAAAGTATAAGTATGCACCAGCTTCAACGCTCTCTGGACTCCCTTAGTTGTCTATTACTATCTCACTTCTGAGTCTGGCCTAGCAATTCTTGCATGGCAGCGTGGATCTCTGATGGCAGGGCAGGTAACTTGGGCAAGTGGACTCCAGTGTTAGAATGAGTCATCTAATTTCAGTCTAGGATTTCCCTGCAGGAAAATGACATAATATTCTTTGTAAGGAATTTGCAGAGAAGAGTCAGCAACAGGCAAAAAAATCTCAAAGCCATTCAAAATCTTCCAGTTTGCCTTCTTAAAATGCTAAAAACAGCCTTTGTATGGTAAAAGCAGTAGAAGGGACTTTACCGTCCATCACAGAACTAGACAGTTTCATTAGCTAAAATAGGCTTTGGATAGACCTTTTAATCTATTCTATCCTGAACTTTCAGTTAACGTTTTCTTTTTGTGGATTTGGAATTTTCAAGAGTGAAAAGGATATATTGCCTTTCTCAGCAGTTCTGAAATTTTTTGAACCAAGAAGTTTTGTACTCATATTTGTTTTCTAATTACGAAGAGAAATGCTTACACTATCAAATGCACAATTTCCTTTATCAGAGAAGATCAAACCCCCAGCAAATTTTAATGAGACTTGTTATCAGGCCAATTTGAGAATACATATAGCTGAGAAAATTATTTGGAAATCATAATTTTATAAGTGATCTGAGCAAGCTTTATAAAAGAATAGTGACCATGGAGACAAGAAGAGAAGTTTCTTGGGAGACACAGCTCTCATGAGAATAATGAGAATTATTATCTTACAAAAGGCTTGCCAGCAACATATGCTTTGGGCATTTAAGCAAACAAATAATTTGGAAATTTGTTGAGAAAGTGACACGAGCTAGGCAGCAGCTTGGAAGAAGTGAATGGCAAATTGAGAAGTGTGCTAGCAAGATTACACTTTCCAGCTGCTAATTTTATCACCTTGTAGGATGTCATTAGGACTGTGATGAAAGGTTATATTTCTGATTCATTTGGGAATACTATTGCTGAAAATTAGATGAGTTTTGCAACAGCTGCAAACCTCTTGAGAAATGGGTTTGTTTTCTTCTTGAAACTGAGGAATTTGAAATGAAAATAGATATTCTGACTGAAGTTTCTGTGGCAACTAACAAATTTGCCACAAAGGCTACAGAACTGCAGTTAAGCCTCTGGTATTTGAAGTTAATCTGATACGTGCTAACTGTTCAGCCCCTGATAGAGGTGTGTGTGTGTCCCTCCATTTCTTTTTCCTCAGCATCTACATACTAAATAAGAAGAAATAAGCTTTTATGATGTGGAAGTGATTACAGAATTTGTTGAAGGAACATAGGGAAATTTTCTTTTAAAAGTGCCTTTACTTCATGGAAAAAAATTAGATTTCAAGCTTTTGTTGTTTTGGGGTTTTTGTTTGTGGTTTTTTTTTTGGTTTTAACTAATTCTATTTATTTTCCAGTGAAGAAATTAATTTTGTAGATGATATATAGTGGCGATATAGGTAAAATAGTTTTACGTTGTACAATTCTGTGTAAATGAGATGCATACTAGATTCCTATTCCTTCATGGTCATCTTCCTGTCACAGGACAGTGTTCACCCTTTCAGTACATTTCCTCTGCCTTCAGAAATCTTCAGGGAGAATGCATTCACATATTGCTACCTGTGCTGCTCACCCCACCCTGCCACTGAGAACAGTGAGTGCAGACGAGTCATCTGCTCACAGATTTCTGAGGTGGTACCTTGCGACACCGGGCGCTGGCACAGGGCAGAGCCGCTCGCAGAACAGAGGGAGCACACTGTGGCAAAGGTGCCTTTGTCCTACTCATTCTTGTCCTGTGCAAAGCTCAACCACAGTGGAAAATTGTCTTCTAACTGATGTGCGCAAATTTGAGTTATGCACCTGCAAACACATATACAAACACACATACAAACACACATTCTTGTTTTTGCATATTAAACACTTAAATATTTGAGCCTGTATGCATAGGAGATTGAACTTGAGTTTGCTTTTATGTCCAGGAAAATCAAAAGTGCAAACAGACAGAAATCGTAACACATTGTCCCAAATCACAGATTGATTCTTAGATATTATTCAATGTGCACGCAGTCTAGCATAAACACTTCAGTAAAGGAAGGAATCTTGCTTTTGGCAGATCTATGGAGCAGCAAATTAAACAAATTCTTCATTAAACATTTTTGAAAGCTATGGGTCTGACTGCTGTTCAGTTGTTAGTACTTGTTCCATCTACCGTGCAGGTATACAAATGACACTTCAAAGTACAGATGGAACTGGCTGTGTAGTGTATAAATCAATACAAGTATTGTGTTTCTTGGTTTCCTTAGCGATTTCTGTCAGTTGTAATAATGATTAAACCTTTCTGGGGCATGTGAAGCATCCACAAATAATTCTATGGAAGCTGATGGCGCTCTCTCTAGATGCTTCATACATGCGCCATCTACAAATATCCTAAACTGAACTGAAGCCCACAGGCTCCTTCCCTGCTCTATAGAGGTGAAACACTGCAGAACAGAGATGGTAGGAACCACATAGGAGTAAGCTGTGTAGCTTTCCCTTGCCTCAGTACTTGAAAGGACTTTTCTTTTGTTAGCATTTTTTGCCATCTGCCATACCAGCCACCTTTCAACATTGACTGACAAAAGGGCTCTTAGATAATGGCAGCAACTCTTTCCTAGTCCCAATTACAGAGTGATAGCAACACTGTTTTAACAGTCTGTGTCGTCTTGTGCTTCTATATGTTTCAGTCAACTTTTTGTAAGCACCATCATCAACAGCAAAGCTGATGGCTGAGTGATCATTCTGTAAGGATGTAAGGAAGGAATGCTTTACTTTTTGAAACCTTGCTTGTTCTCCAGATGATCAGGTTCCCAATTTTCATATGCTATTTCAGTAGTGTGTGGTTGAAAGACAGACCTGCTTTAAAGGAGGATGTTTTCTCGTACCTCAGAGATACTACCTGGAAAGCAAAAAATCTGATTCATTAGGTTATATTAACTGTACCTGATGTGAATCATCCATTATTATTTCAATATAGGTAAGCTTTACAGAGCCATTTACAACTAAAGACCAAGGTTTACCGTTAATTTATCAGGAAAAAAATGGTATCATTTGTCTCAGGACAGATGGTTATAGTAGGGGAGAAGCAGGTTCTACTGTATATTCTCTATTTTTTCTGAATCTTGCATAAACTTTGCCATCTTGACTGCACTGGCAAGTGTCCTAGTCCTAATCTAAAAGAAGCAAGTTCTCTGTATGTGGCTGTTCAACCCAGCACACCATGGTTGGGGATGTTTCCAGCACAGGTGTAAGGTGCAAGCTCCAAGTGAGAAGGAAACCCTCCTCCAGCAGCAGCAGCTGGGGTAAGAGGCCCTGGCAGCTGCAGTTCACTGCACCTGGATGGGTGTGAAGCTTAGTGAATTCAACAGTGTTAACTAATAGTAATCCTTGTGATTATATAACAGTAATGATGGTGGCGATTCTTTCTTTACAGTGAAGAGGAACTGTTTGACAAGAGAGAGGCAGTTTCTAGCTGTCATTCTTCTTCACGTTTCAAGAATCAGTGAACACAGATCCTTAAGTCTCAAGATTTCTGCTTTTTTTGGAGGTCAGTCCCTTTCTACATTGTCTAGAGAGAGTGCTAAGCCCAAGTGCATGGTGAAAAAAGCCCAGTAAATCCATGCTGGCCTTTTAAAAGTTGTGTTGTAGTAGATAAATGGGTTTCTAATCATTCATGTAGATGGTAGACTACCAAGGATTTACAGACACACCATAGTAACACTGAAGATCACTGTCTTTGATGTAAAGGTGAAGCTGCCTGGATAAAAATATGCAAGACCGCACAAGGTACAAAAGTTAGCGAAGTTATTAAAGAGATTGTAATATGCCAGTTAAGATTCTCTCCTTGAGCACATTTCCTTAGAAGTACACATTTAGAAATCAACCTAGAGGAACAACCCACTTTTCAGATGTGTGTTTAATAAGTCTTTACCAACTGTTACCTAATGAGGTTTATTTTATTGTAGAGATTTAGGATTTAATTTAATTTGTTTTCACATAATTTTTTAGATACAGGTAACTTTCTTATAAACTTCTCAGATACGGGTATTTCTATACTTGATTTTTCTTCAAAAGTGTGATTAAAAACCTGCAACTCATTTTAGATGTGAAGGAAGGTGAAATAATGAAATTCTTTGGGGATTTTGTTCGTTTGCTTTTACACAAGAGTGAAATGCAACAAAAAAGAGGGAGAGAGAGCGCTTGTTTGCCTCTTACTTAGAGTCACTTAAACCACTAAGTTGCCTGGATGCCCTCTTATACGTCTAGAGAATCCATATTTTTCTCTCAGAATCCTACAGTTCACTGCTTATTGGGTTGTATGTTGGTTAACAAACTAACGTAAAGGTGTTAATTCATTGCAGTAGCTCCAAATAAGATGAATACATGTTAGTCACAGAGTGTCTTAAGTATATATTTTATTATACTAAACTCATTAATATATCACTCTGGAGTAACTGGAGAATACATTGATAACCAGTATTATTGCTTCTAGCTCACACTCTGTGACTGTGATTGGATTTGTCACTTCCCTGCAGATACTCACCTAAGCACTTTAGTAAAATTAATTAATCTAAATTTGTCTCTATTTTATATATTCTCTCAGAAACAGTTAAATAATTGAAATAGATAACTTAAATGCATGAGTTCCAAAGTCATGTGCCTGTATTTTTATATGTTTAAGAACGCGCTATTAGCTGCGTACTTAGTTAAACAGAAAGCAAGCACCTCATGTAAGTTGTTTGGCAGTCCAAAGTTAATCTGTCTTTGAAATATTGCATACTATAGAGCACCATTTATAAGAAATCTGATAAGATAAATATATTAAATGAAAAATTTTAATTGCCCCTTTTAGTGTTGCAAATAATTTTCATGTAATTATAACTGTCAGTCTTTCCCCTCCTTATTTCCCACCCCCTCCTAGGAAAAAAAAAGGGGAGGGGGGAAGAAGTAAGATTTCTCAAATTATTACTTGTGTATTATTTGGTAATCCTTAAAGGTTTCTCCTTATTTTCCTTTGTTTCACAATACTGAAATTTCTTTTACCTCCTATGTTGAGATTATTTTGTATGCTTGCATAAAACACCCCTTCTGACATGTGAAACTTTCCCTCTTGTTGACTGCTTAGAGATAGATAAGCCGGTTAAGTGTTCCTTAATTAGGTTCATTCTCAACAGTTGCTTGAAGTTATTAGGAGAGATTATATGGCTGCAGTATAGAAACCAGTAAGATGCGTGTTTAACAGTCGGTATTAGTAGAAAGAGTAAGAAAATTGTTTTATTCTCAACTTTCCTGACATACTAGGAACAACGTAAATGACAGTTCTCACAGACTTTTCCCTGTGGAGATAGCAGCTTTTTCTCTCTCTCAACCTTTGTATTCACCCAACCTACATATTATTCATGATAGTATTAAAATGTACTTGTTATTTTACATCAGTGTTATATTGGAACATCATCAAAGCTACAGTACTGTAAAAGATTAACCTGCCAAACATCTTGAAAAATGTAACCTGTCTGTAAATCTCCTTCTGAGGTATTTTATACTCAAATATTTGGCTTACCTGTTTGCAAACATTTCAGACTATCAAATGAATGCACTAAACTATTAATTGCTCATACCGCAAAAATCTATATGCCTTGTCTTATATTGCAGTTAAATCACTATATATTTATGTCAGGAGCTGCATTTATTTCTTTTCTAACAAATGTTGTTAGGTCTCTTAGAGAACATAAAACTTTTAGTTACTTTGCTGTATATTTCTGTAAAGATTGTCCCTAAATGCCCTACAACAAATGGGAGCTAGCTATCGCAGTCAATTGACATGTGTACTTGAAGGCTTCAAGTGAAGCCTGATACAATACTGGTTTAGGACAGAAATTTATATCTATTTTTGCACCCTCTCCTAGCTTTATTTATGCGTAAGTATTTTAAAAAGCAACCAAAACAATAGCTTGAGCTGTGGGGGGAAAAAACCCCAAACACCACAAGACAACAGAAAAACATAAATTATTTTCAGTAAATATAAGAAGTACCACCTTTCAATGAAATCCTGAATAAGAAGATAATTTAAAGATGCAGGTTTATGTCAAATGTTTCGTGAAGAATTACTTAGATAGCAAATCATGTGAATCAAAGAGGTTATTAGATTGCTCATCTATTTGCTATGTATGTAACCTAAAATATTTTATGATGCATTTCACAGAAAAGCGATATAATTTTTTAATACTTTAATCATTTGCTGTTTAACAGACTCACAGTTCTTAAGAATTTTGAATTATTAGTCCCTCTTACAGCAGCATTCAAAATTGTAATTTGTTGCAGATTTTTTTCTATTTTCAAAGATTTGTGGTACTGTATATACTATTCTTCACTACTGTTTTTACAGTGGATAAAACATCATAGTTCTCAGATGAGCATCTTGGAATCAGTAATTTGACACTGGTTATAAAATATAGAAACACTAATTAGAATAAGTGCTTTCTATATATTTATAGCCTTTACTAGAAAGGGGATCTGGCAGGGGCTGAAATGAAAGAGAGAGAGAGAAAAAAAAAAAAAAAGAGAAATTGTTTGCTTCAAATACTTGCCAGATGTTCTTTGAATGATATATGGTGAAAGAATGACATATATTCTAGAATAATTTTATTATAATAGATATAATACTCAGAGGCTTCTCAAGTTGCTACACTTCTTTCTTAATGAAAAATTGTTCCTTTGAGTCTTGAAATAGAAAGATACATAAATAAACACAGTGTCAAGAGCAGGATTGAAGTGAATTTTTGATAGTTCTTCATACATAGATGATATTCCAGACAAATATTCCAGCCCTCACATCTTCTACTATAATCATCAGGACTCTTGCAAACAAAGAAACATGGACAAGGATTATGAAGTCTGAGCCTGAACATTGGTTCTTATGTGTAGACTTACGGAGGGAGAGATGTAATACAGAATTCTTGGTTTTGCTGAATGACATGGGGAGATGGCAGTGAACTCTTCCATGCGGAAAAACTCTAGATCTCAGTTACACAGTGACACTGAAACAGTTGGGTTGCTACTTTACTTCGAACCTCGGAGAAAGAAAGTCTCAGCCAGCTGTTGCATTATGTCATGTACAGTAAGACAAATATAATGGGTATGACTGCCTGTAGCAACAACAAAGAAGCCATTGTGCTTTTATCCACTGGCTGCACAGGGTTAATTTGTGAAGGGAGTAGTTGCAGCATAAGCATGGACAGAGTATTTGTATCTTCCAATCAAGTGAGGCTATAGTTTAGCAGATTTATTAGAATGCTACCTAACAAACCTACAGTTTCATGGGATGGTACCTATCCCCAGTATCTTCATCTCCTTCCACCTCACCTTTGGTAATTTTACTTTACATAACCTCATTCAAACTTGATAATAGTGAAGTAACCCATCAGCTTCAAATTAAATCCATCTGAAGGCATATATTTGGTTCATCTAAAAGGTTTCCATTTCCTCCACTATTTTGGCAGCTTTGTGTTTATTAGTTCTTGTATATAGTAGGTAATATATTTATATATATCCATAGAAATATATAAACTTAATCAGCTCTACCATCTTTTCATACATGTATTAATACATATATTATATAAGAGACAAAATAGTTTAGGCAGTGGACAAAAAACATTATGTTATAGGACAACTGGAGGAAAAATAGCACTTTAATGGCAGCTATTTTTATCCTCTTTATCCTATTTCCCAGTATAATTATTTCTGGATCAGTGTCCTCCTTTCTGCATGCAGGCTTCTATGAATATACTAATTTTTTTCCCTTTGCTGTAATGTATCCTTTAATTTGTTTTTCCCAAATTTTATAGCTAACCTTTCTCCATTTCTCACAGAAGTATTCATAGATTTTAAAAAATTTGCTTAATGCTTATATTATTTTGTAAGCACATTATTTCCATTTAAACATGTCAGCCCTTTCTTTCTGACAGTGTTGGTATTTCTAATTGAATCTTAGACATGATTTCTCAATGCAAATGTTATAGATGTAGATAATAAGATACAGATGCTATTCCTCTGTTTAATCAGTGTAATGTGTCATATGGCCTTAAAGTCCTAACATAAATTCAGCTTTCTAAAGGCTGAGTGCTTGAGTTTATGGGGAGAAGGACACCAATTCCCTTTGAAATGCCTTGAGAACAAGGATATTAATTATCACTGATCAACTTCAGTCATGTTCAAGATGAAACTGATGATCAGTGGATGAAAACTGTTGTGTATAACTTCTGAACTGATGAGACTATAATATTGTGTTTGCTATATAACATCTATGGGAGCTAGGCTGGATAAAGAACAACTTCTGTCCAATTTTCAGCAGCGAAGGCAGTTCCACTATCAGTACAGTGTATTACTGTGCTTATTTTTTACATAATCATTACCCAAAGTTTAAGTGAATAGAATTCTCTATCACCAAACTCTAAACTTTCTCCCAGGTAGCCTTTGCTTTAAAAATAGTGTTTGAAAAATGCTACAACTGTAATTTTAGATTACCTGACTATGTTAATTTTTGCCAGCTTTCATTGTGGACAGTGAGTTCTGACCACCTTTATAGTATCTCTCTGCAGACTCCTCATTTTACGTCTTTGAAGCCTCAGCTACTTCTGGTTAAGCTTAGCTACACCAAAGTCTGAAATTATTAGTCTGAAATGTCTTTACTTGCATGTATTATTCTAATTATAATATTTTTGAGTGTGAACCTACAAGCACATATGTTTAAGCTCATATAAATGCAAGAATACTTATACATGAGAGGGATCTAGCATATACAAATCTTGCCTCATGAGAACACTACAGCTGACAAAAAGATGGGATAGCCTCATAAAGGCCCAGGTCTTACTAAAATTTGTTTCTGTGTACAACTTTCTGTAAAAGTCCACACTTGTGCTGAAGGACAAATTATAGTAATAGCCACATGGAAAAATTCTGACAATAATAAAATTTCTTATTGAAATCTATTTGTCAAAATACTCTTAGGGAACTTCTAAGTTTTGTCTGAGCTGCAGAGAACCTTGGGCTTCTTCCTCTGAGGAACGTCTGTAGGCTTCTGAATCTTTTCTGATTCAGGTCCTCAGCAGTCACACTGCTAAACAGAGGAGTATGGCCTAAGCTTTTGGGCTTCTGTCCTTCCAACAACAGCTCTGGAGAGAGTGGTCACTTGCCATGTCTTATTATCTGGGCTCCCGTTACCCACGGATCAGGAAAGCCCTCTTGCAAAAGGCTGCAACAAAGTGGAAGTTTTGCAGAGAACTTTCGTGTTTCTGGATGTTGCTGTCCATTACAAATTCAAATGTCAGTCCATTGCAAAAGAAACTTTGCCTTTTCCTACTCAAAAATAATGATGATACTGCCTTTCTCATCCTCCCTTTCCCTTAAGTGTCTGCCTTACTCATTTAGATTATTTAGCTTGCAGAGGTCTGTTGATAATCTTAGTTTCTACGCTACCTAGTACAATTAGATCTTGTGGTGCTACTGCATGGCAGCCTTTATTGATGAGGTAACATTTATATAAAGAAGCTTTGAAAATAATTTATCAAATACCTAATGAGAATTGCCAACTTTCCTCAATTAGGAATTTTTTTAAATCAGTGGCAGATTTAACAGCTAAATTCCAGTCAAAAATTCTTTCTGTGGGAGTGTTGTTGAATGACTGTCAGTTTCAGCAACCAAAGACTACCAAATAATTCCAGTTATCATTGTCTTACAAGTATCATTTTAGTAGCAGACAAAAATATTAGTTTTACTAATATTTCTTTCCAAGTAGATTGTCTTTGTTCTGATTATTTCCCATTATGTCCTAAAAAATTAATTACATACAAAGTTGCTTTACTTTTTCCTTTTGCTAATATCATGATATTTATACCTCTTCCTTTGGTATAGCTGAGGTAAGAAAAGGAGTAATATACTTTCATAAAATCATACCGCTATTTAAGTTGGAAGGGACCTCTGGAGGTCGTCTGTTCTAGCCCCCTGCTCAAAGATTGGATCCAGCTCTAAAGTCAAAGTAGTTTGCTTAAGGCCAAATCCACATCTGTTTTTAGTGTTTCCAAGGATGGAGTTTCACAGCCTTTCTGGGTAGTCTGGCCCAATGTTTGACCTGTCTTCCTGTGAACTTTTATTCCTATTTATCTAGCTGGAATTTCTGTTCTTGCAGTTTATACCTGTTCTTGGTTATTTGCACATTAATACTGTTTACCAGAAGGTAACAAAACAATCCAAATCGTCTCAGTGTATAACACAAAACCTATCGAGAAGTGGGAGGAAAGGTGTGATTTGGGTTCAGTCTTCCTGTACTGTGTCAAAAGTTAGTCCTATCACCAGTGAAACTCTTAGTGTTTGAAACTTAACCTTCCTCCCCACCCCTTCCAATCTACCATGGTGTATTGCTGCTGACAGCCTGCACAAGTTAGCTGAAATGCCAGAAAGCAATGCAACTACATAATCAGGATTTGACACTGTTTGTGGTAAACAGGAAATAATAATAGTCTATGTCACAGAGCATAACTGAGCATCTGAAATGGTAGATGAAAACGGGAAAGGAGGGGAGTTGGGTGTAATAATGACAGAGTAGCAATGAGCCTTCTTCAGCCCACAGTGCTCTTTCACAATGCAGTTTCAAAAGCTATTCCTATCAAATGTACTGAGTTCTGAGGGAGAGGAAGTGTTCTTAGAAACAACATCAGTAAAAGAAAACACTGATCTAGACAGGTTTTGCAATGGTTTTGACAAATGCAGATACCTAACAAAAGAATGAAAGTTCAACAGAAGTTGAACATAAGTTGATTGCTCTACACCAATTTCATTTGTTTTCCTATCCCCATCTACTGGGAGGAGGCTATATTACACAGCTGCATGCAATGGCACGTGTGGTTGCCTAGACTGTAAGACTACTTTAGCACTAAGCTCAATTTTTATGTTATTCATCATATTAAATGACTGCAATAACTAATCAAGAGAATATGCATGTGAATCAGATTTTTTCTCTTGAAAATATTGTTATTAATCCTATTTTCAGCTTCTTCTGCCCTATAATTCATAGGTGCATGGCTTTGGAGAGTAGCAACAGAAATGAAATGCATTGATCATGAGTAGTAAGGCATCACTGATTTTTAATAATTTGGTTTTGGCTCATAGCACTAATTAATTTTATTAGTAGTAGTATGCACTTATTAAAGCATTTACAAAAATGTTTAATTTATTGCAATAGCAGCCTGTTAAGTTTAACAGTTTGGTTAGATTACAGCAGCAAATCTTGTGGAATTGCACTGGTAAATTCTCTAAAAGTAGAGGCATTAGTGCTTTAAAATAGCCTTAATAAATTGTGTATTATATTCCATACCCTTACCAAAGTTACTTATCTTTTATGTCCATTATATATTTCCACAGCTGTGGAAATTTTGGTCATGTTCTCTCATTTCTGTCCTGGTGGACAGAAAGCTCAACATGAGCGAACAGTGTGCTGCTGCGGCCAAGAAGGCCAACAGGATGCTGGGTTGCATCAAAAAGGGCATTACCAGCAGAGATAAAGAAGTCATTATTCCACTCTACTCAGCACTTGTCAGGCCACACCTGGGGTACTGTGTACAGTTCTGGTCCCTGCTATACAAAAAGGATGTGGACAGGCTGGAAGGGGTCCAGAGAAGGGCCACCAAGATGATCCAAGGACTGGGAAGCTGCCATATGAGGATAGGCTGGGAGAACTGGGTTTGTTCAGCCTTGAGAAAAGGAGGCTTAGAGGGGATCTCACCTCCATATACCAGTACTTGAGGGGTAGCTACAAAGAAGATGGTGAGTCCCTTTTTACACGGAGTCCCATGGAGAGGACAAGGGGGAACGGACACAAGTTGCTCTTGGGGAGATTCCAATTGGACACCAGAGGAAAATTTTTCACAGTGAGGACAGTCACCATCGGAATAATCTCCCCAGGGAAGTGGTTGTGTTGGCCATGTTGGACACCTTCAAGAGTCGTCTGGGCAGGGTGCTGGGCCACCTTGTCTAGAGTGTGCTCTTGCTAGAAATGTTGGACTAGATGATCCCTGAGGACCCTTTCAACCTGTGATTCTGTGTGATTTGTTTATCCACAATGTGCTGAATTATTTTTTTTGTCAGTAAAGAAGAAAGTAGGGTTTGACATCTGTAGCTCACTGGACCAATTGAGATTTACATGACTATTCTGCATGATTACTGCTGATGACGTGTTCTGGAGGCACTAGAAGTTCCCATCAGGGAAGCTGCTAGTCTTGAAGTTTACCTTTCTCTGGTACACCAGAAGTCCAATTTGATTAAGTGTAGACTACAATTCAAGCAGAATATCTTTATGCCCAGCCTTTCCACTGTGCCATATTTTACTAAAATATTTTTATCTGAGCATAAACTACGTATACAGTCAGTCATTCAACCCCATGTGAATCCAACCAGTTATCTGACTCAACTGTTGCTTGAACTTCCCAGCTTATTTTTACTTTTATCTGAACATGATTACGTAAGTAACTTTTGCTCACTAGGAGGCCTGATCCTGAGTTTTTTTTAATAGGAACAGTGTGAAAATTTTACTATTTCTTTCAAGAAGATGATCAGGCTACTATTTATGTGTTTTCTTCTATCTGAACTATGATCAAACTGAAGTTTAGATGTGCATTCATTATATTAAAATTTGTTAATTTTCATCCAAAGACAGTAACAATTATATAACAGTGGTTATGATATGAAGAAAGCTATATTGGTCTCTAATTGCTTTGTGGTTAATTTTGCAGTTTATTTTTATTTTAAGTCATGTAACATGGATGTTACATAACCAAGTAAAATGTATATGTGTTTCTTGACATACTCGACAATAAAGCCTTGGTTTCGAGGCCAGAAAAATTCCATGTGCATCAAAATTGAGTTTAGAATTCTATTGTGTTTCAAGAACTTGCACCAAATATTACAACTTATCTCAGCTGACCCTAGTCAGGTACTAAAATATGGCTGTGGAAGTGCTATGAAGTCCATAGATTTTGCTCTTTGAAGTACAGAAAATCCTTTCCTAAGGAAAGGATATCCATACCTTGAAATTTAAGAATTACATATTTGCTGAGTAGGAGCTGTAAAATGGGGTTTTCCTTTGAAAGGGCAATGACTTCAGGTATGACGGATGATTTTTTTCTCTATTATATTATAGATTCACACTCATGTAAATATAGTAGGCAACAAAAGATTAAAATGACCAATCAGTATTCAAAAAGCAATTATTCTTGGTATAATACACGATAACTGGTATCCAACAGCTGAGAAATATATGACTGAAGTATAACAGCTTTTGTAGAACTGTGTTTTTTGTTCAGGAATTAATTAATGAAGGACAGTTCATCCCTTCTCTAATGCAAAGCATGAACTGTGCTTTGAAGTCTAGTTATTCTCTGTTACATAATTTATATATTATTTGCAAAATTTGTAATAACCCTCTTGAGATGTGACTCCTGTGTAAATCAGCAAGTATGAAAGTATAATGCCTGAGTAGTACCCCTGTTCTCCGAGGTACTTTTTATAGATTGATTTTTGGGTTTGCAGAGTGGAATTTGTACTTGTTGTGTTGAAAGTCCTACCTGAAATTGTTGACACATGAACTTCTGACTGGGTCAGTCAACAACAGCATCTAGTACGTAGCTTAGTTGTATACACTGAGGAAAGTAATTTTATTTTTAGCAGATACCTGCTTTTATGCGGAAGTCTCAAGGCAGAATCCTAATAAAAATCTGTTGTATATTCCCCATTTCTAGCAGCAGTTCAGTGTATACTACGGGTGTGGGCAATTTTTTGTGTATCTGCAAAACTTGCCCCATCTAAACTTGAAACTGTCTTTGCATAATTCCTAAAATCCTGTAGGGTCATTCAGCAAGCAAAGTCTCAATTCTGTGATTACCTGGCTAGCAACATTTAAATAATCTAATTAAAACGTTTTAGAAAGTGTTTCTGATCTTTCTACTTCTTCTAAATCTTATTACCATGTCTAATTTTTCCAATAAGAAAGGAGTCTTTAAAATTTTTCCGGGATCATAGCACGAATAAATCATCCAATTTAACGAAACGTTAAACTTAGAGCTTAAATGTGGTTCAGAAAATCATCAGCTGATCTACACTAGAGATATGATATGATAATGATTTAACTTGGAATCAGTGCAGTCCTTTTAGAAACTACCTTGTCTTTTTCAGTACAACTTTACCAAAAGAACTGGGGGTGCGTGGTGGTGGTGGTGTTTGTTTTCCCCTGATCTTTCCAGTTATTTAGATGATGATTAAGGCACAAAATACCTACATTTGTTGAATAATGCCAATGATGAGGAATAATATCAGATATTTTGGAATAGAACTGGTAGTGCATAAAACTATGATTAAAACTAAAAAAAGGTTACAGGTGGACTAAAAGAAAAATGTATGACCTTTTTGGTACATCTTTAATAGTTGTTGTCCACAGTTACACCTATGCAACACGTGTACTTCTGTACCTATAAACACAGTTATTTCCTTCAGCACACTGACATTTATGCTCAATATGGGTGAAAATACTTGTATATATTCAAGTTAACTAATTTTTCTCAATTTCAGTATCTCAGGCTTACGACCTTTTCTTGCTTTTTGCAAGTGATAAATTTGTCAGCTTTGCCAGAAATACAGTTTAGGTACTGAAATTTTATTCTTGAGGGAAATGGGAAAGATTTTAACTCCTAAAATTCTTCAATGAGACAAAAAGAGACTTGAAAATTCAGATTAAATTTTCCTTATTTAAACACCTCCATTATGTGACAACACTTAGAATTCAGGAGCCTTTGCAGCACAAGCAAATTCTCCTAACTAATCTCTCTCACTCATTCATGAAAAAATTACTACCCCATGTATGAGAGAACTCATTAGGGTAAGAAAGCAAGCATTGGATGGTAGCATTGCTTTAGTTTGGAACTCAATAATATAATATCACCAGAACTATCAAAATTGTCTTCTGCTTTCCAGTGTCCAAACTGAAAGCTAAAATGGTCTGGTTTTTTTAGAGAACATCCAGTCACTTTCAGAAAAGTGTTCTAGCTTAACTCAACCTCTTCAGAAACTCAGTCATAATGTGAAGATGTTGAAGCAAACTGCTTCAAGAGGGTGGTGTACACAAGCTCAGTACTCCTCAATTTTTCTAACAATTGGTGAAAGGTAACTTTTTTTAAAAATCTGTCTACAGCTTTTCTGTGGTTATAAGCAAACTTATAAACTATTATGAAATATTTATCAAGTAATGAACCCTTTAATATTACCTATTCAAGAGAAAGCAGGAAGCTGGGAACAGGTTTTAAGAAAAGTTTTTGAGGTTTGGGATTTTGCATCAAAATCAAATATTATAATTAGAGTATAAAAATATATATATTGGCAAACCAAAATCCAAATAAGAGACTATAATTCTGCTTAATAAAAAAGGAATTTTGTAGGATCTGATATGTGATCTGATTTTCACATTTCTGTTAGAGTTAATGCAGAAGGTGGGAAGGTAAATCCTTATTGTTTACTGCTATATAGAGAGTTTAATCACAATTTTTTAAGGAGAAGGAAGAAAAGAAAAAAGCCAGGTAGGTAGTGGAAGATTTTCCTTCTTTTTTAATTTTTAAATGCCATATATTTTTTAGACTAACAATTTAGCCTCTGAATAAAAGAAAGATTTCCATAACAGGTCACAAAGAAAGTAATTGCTGGAAAACTATTAATTGTTTAGACTTAAATAAAAATTCCTCCTTTTCTCAATGTTCTGATCTCCAACAGAGTGTAGTAGAGGAACTCATTTGCAAACTTATTAACACAGTAATATAAATACTTTTCCAGGAAATAAGATTGTTAGAAAGTTCAGTAGTTTATGGTCTGATTTGAAGCCCGTTGAAACATTTTCCTTTTGAGAATGTGGATCAACACATAATATATTACATGGAACTCAATTCCCAAAATTCCCATTTCCTTTTACTGCAAACAAGCTTAAAGCCTTCTGCTTTGTTCCCAGACAAAACAAAACAGCTTTGTTGAGGTTAAGCCCCTGAGCTATAGTCTAGTAAAGTGGGAATTTAAGTAAAGAGTGTACATAAACTTATTTATCAATATGATAAGCATCCAGTTTTTGATAATTCATGTATTTGCCCTGCAAACTGTGTATATAATGCAGTTACATTACAGGAACTAAAGCTGATTAGAATATTTTATATGTAAGATATGCTGTCCTGAACACAGGAGACTTTCACTCTTAAATCTATAACACTGTTGTGTATCTGAAGAGTAATAACAATATTTTGAGTGCCTTCAGGTTTCAAAAATATTTTAATTAATATGTGTTTCTAAATGTTGAAGGGATTTTGGATGTGGAAATTAAAATTAAATATCACCCGTCTCTTAGATGCCAGTTAAAAGTTTATTCACATTGAGTGCTACCAAATACTTTGGCCTAAGAGAATAAAATATGGTTTTGTGTTTAAGATCTTTTACCCCAATTAAAATTGCTATACACCTGCTAACATGGGATAAGTTCCATAAACGATAACTTAAGGAAAACTACCTTTACAGTAATTAAATTGTAATTCTCAACTCTATCATCTTACAAAGGTTTTATTCAAGATTCCAGTTTGATTCTCCTGATCATTATAAAACCTCTAAATTTGTTGCTTAGAAAAAAATGAGGTAATACTTCCCCTACTCATCTATTGTCTTACTTAGTAATACAGAAAGGCTAAGCTACAGATGCTTTGCGCACATAGTCCTTCTGCCATTATATTTATGACTTTGAATGTGTTTTTTTTTAAAAAAAGTTAAGTTCCAGAACTACAACTCATGTATCGTCCAACCGGACTGTTGATGCATTGTCAGCCTTCCCTTCCCAAGTTTGTGGTAGCTTGAGAGTGTCCAATTTCAAGTGTCACTTTTCTCCCTGGCATGAGCAGAATGGAGCACCTTTGTGAGTTGCTAAAGGTGTGTCACTGACGAAGCTTGTTAATGGGCTCAAGATGAGCATTATGCAGAGATTTACTAAATTCTTGCTGCATGCATGTCACCGCAAGAGGATTTGAGGTAAATAACAAGACTGTTTATCTACATCAGTAGATAGGGTCATGGAATGTCAGTACGTGGAGACTTCTCTGGTACTCTGGAGCATAGTATGTTGGTTTAAGATCTGTTATTTGAAACATTCTCATTAGTACCATTTTTACAGCAGATATCTTTGTCTTGATCATGGGAAAGTTTGACAGCACAGATTCACCTATGACAGCAAAACGTAATTAGATTTGGTTATATAAGCTGTAATACAATCATCAGTTCCCCGCAGTACTTTTTTTTGTCGGAATTACTTAATTTAGGCAGTGTGGAAAACCTGCAAACATTTTCTTAGATCTATAGAGTCATCCTTTTCTCAGATGATGGCCAGCAACTTATTTGGAAGCAGAAATTTCATTCATTGCTGCCAGAAGTATCTATGGCTGAGAAAGATGAGTGGAAAAAGCTAGGATTTTTGGATGAATGTGTAGACCAGAACCTATCTTGAATGCTTAACACTTTTTTCTGGAGTTTCAGAGAGCATTAGAAATTGCTTCCCTCCCATTTTTCAAAGAGAATGAGAAAACCCTTGGAAGAGAAAGCCATACATTCTAGCTGGGGTTCCTGAAGGGTATGCATTTTAGAATCTGCTTTTATAAAACTAAAACATATTTTAAAAAAATATTTCAAAAAATTTTAAATATCTACCTTATGAGTTCCAAACAGTTTTCTGCTGCCTTTCACTCTTAACTTCAACGCTCTATAGCAAATTTGATCTCTTTTATCAAAACTTGATGGGCAGGTGACTTTGAAAATTTGTAAGATTGTTAATCACAACTCATTGCTAAGGGTCTACCTATCTTCTTCTGGGTAATGCACTTGATTCTCTTCTACACCATTTTAGTATGAAGTGTTGACTCTGAGTGACCATGTACAGGCTGATGCTATTTTAGCAGAATTTGTCCTAGCTTTACATCTCAAGCTCTCAAACAAGTTTTCAGTGGCTGGAGACAGAAAGTCCCAATGTAACTGGCCACAGGTGAGTCACGAGGTGGAAAGTACCATTATTGGGGAAAACAAAGTCCCTTCAGTGCATCAAATATGCCTGATAGGAGCACATGCCCTTGTTTCTCATTTTACAGTATCTGATCTTACAGTTTTCTGATCTGAAGGAGACTCTTAAGTGGGCAGTAAACAGGTGAGTGATGGGTATCCAGCCCTTGCAGCAGGGAGGGAGGAATGCAGAAGACATTCTCTTTGCACATGTCCCATTAGCCAGTCAGAGCTCCCAGGGCACAGCCTGATGAGAAAGATGCCTTAATACATATTTTTCTCTCAAAAAACCCAAGTCCAATAATAACAAAATAACTTCCTTAATAGATTGTAAGTTGAATCTGAATTATGAAATCCAGAAGTAAATTGTCCTCTCAGAAATATGTGTTATTACAATAGTTTCACCTCTTCCATTCTGCTGCGCACCCCCTACCCCCCACCCCATCTGCCAGGGACATCATTTGGTGCTACATGATCACAAGAAAGTGATGATGAAATAAATGTAAACAAATAATTGTAAAAGATATTCTATTTCAAAAGTAGTGAAACTAAATGAAGACTTAATTTTGTACAATGCAGGCTATTATGTTCAAAATTTGAAAACATTCTGGTTTTGAATTTGAGAGACTTCAATGGAATATGACTTCCAGATTCTAAGACACTCTGTTCTTAGTTACTTCAAACAGTGTTTCCAAGTGACCCATTGCTTCCTAATATCTCAAAGCTGGTGTGATTACTAGACAAAGAGAAAAGGTCTATAACAACTAGACACATCCAGCAATGCTGAAGACCGAAAGATAGGTTTACTAAGGGAAGATTTATTTAGGTGCTTTGATGAAACAGTCAGATGTTTAACAGAATTATTTAAAGGCAATTTAGACATCAGTATCTACTTCCCACTGAATTTCACTTAGTCACTTCTGTAAAGCCCATACATATCTTCTACATCTTCAGGCACTTTAAATATCTGGCCCAAAGGCTTTTTGAACAGCTGAAGTCTGTTAAAACTATGGGCAGAATTCTGTTGTCCACTACTGGAAGAGAATTGCATTTTTAAGACTAGTCCTTAATTTAATAAGAGTCTCAACTTTGGAGACTGTTGTTCAATAGGGACATTAAAATTGTTTGTGACATTCAGTCATTGTGACCTGTTAGAAACATCTGTACTTATTTCTTTTTAATAATGCAATTAATTTTGTAAGAAAAGTAACCACAACTGCACTACTTATATCAGCTTTCCTTTTTCTTCTTTCTTTTTCCTCTCATTCAGTGATTAAGCTATTAAACATTTCTGGACGAATACCAATTCTAATATTTTGTAAAACTAACAAATCATAAATCAAAGTAAATATAGCTGTTTCTTTGTAGGAACAGAATTTTTTAATTTTCTAAGTAACAAACTCCTACAGAATTGGAGACATAAATTATAGCGCTTGGTGTTGGTTTTTGTTTTGTTTTTTAACTATATATATTAAGCTTTTCTACTTTTTTTTAAGCTTACTCAGTAGTATGAACTAGGAGTGAGTAAAGCCCCCACTGCCGATGTTTCATTTCTAAGACAAGCAGCCAAACCCTTTGCTGGGTTTATTTAATAGATGACTCACATAACCAACACAATGGGAAACACATCTTCATATACAACTGTCTGTTATGACACCATGCCAGAACATGGAAGGGGAGAATGGACAGTGGTTTTCTTTTCTAGTCTCAATTGATATTACCATTTGCTTTTCTTTACATTATCAGACTGAATGCATGGAAGAGGTTTCCAAATGCATCATCTAATATGCTAAATCTGTTTACAAAATGTGCATGGCTTCATAATAAACATAAATCTTCACTCTGGAAAAGGTAGATATGGGTGAGGATCAGGGGGAAGGCCAATAAGGGAGACATCCTGGTGGGAGTCTGTTATAGACCACCCAACCAGGATGAGGAGACAGATGAAAGTACTCTACAAGCAGTTGGCTGAAGTCTCACAATCTCTAGCCCTTGTTCTTGTGGGAGACTTCAGCTTACCAGATATCTGCTGGAAATACAACACAGCAGAGAGAAAGCAGTCTCGGAGGTTCCTGGAGTGTGTGGGAGACAACTTCCTGACGCAGCTGGTAAGCCAGCCAACCAGGGGAGGTGCCCTGATGGACCTGCTGTTTATGAACAGAGAAGGCCTGGTGGGTGATGTGGTGGCTGGAGGCTGTCTTGGGCTCAGCAACCATGACATGCTTGAGTTCTCGATTCTTGGAGAAGTAAGGAAGAGGGTCAGCAAAACCACTACCCTGAACTTCAGAAGTGCAGACTTTGGATTATTAAGGAGTCTGGTTAACAGAGTCCCTTGGGAGGCAGTCCTGAAGGGCAAAGGAGTCCAGGAAGGCTGGATGTTATTAAAGAAGGAAGTCTCAAAGGCCAGGAGCAGGATGTCCCCATGTGCCGTAAGTGGAGCAGGCGGGGGAGAAGACTGGCTTGGCTGAATAGGGAGTTTTGGCTAGATCTCAAGAAAAAAAGGAGAGCTTACTGCCTTTGGAAGAAGGGGCAGGAGACTCAGGAGGACTACAAGGATGTTGTGAGGTTATGCAGGGAAAAGATTAGAAAAGCAAAGGTCCAGCTGGAACTTAAACTGGTTGCTGCTGTTAAAGATAACAAAAAATGGTTTATAAATATATCAGTGACAAAAGGAGGGCCAGGGAGAATCTCCCTCTGTTGTTGGATGCTGAAGGTAACCTTGCCAGGAAAGATGAGGAGAAGGCTGAGGTACTTAATGCTTTCTTTGCATCAGTCTTTAATAGTCAGACTGGTCATCCTCAGGGCTGTCAGGCCCCTGTGCTGCGAGATGGAGATAGTATGCAAAATGAAGTCCCAGTTGTTGGAGAGGTGGCAGTCACTGACCTGCTCCTTCACCTCGATGTTCACAAGTCCATGGGGCCAGATGGGATCCACCCAAGGATACTGAGGGAGCTAGCAGAGGAGCTCACCAAGCCACTCTCCATCATTTATCAGCAGTCCTGGTCAACCAGGGAGGTCCCAGATGACTGGAAGCTAGCGAATGTGATGCTCCTCTGCAAGAAGGGTTGGAAGGAGGGTCCAGTCAGCCTGACCTCGGTGCCAGGAAAGGTCATGGAGCAGATCATATTGAATGCCACTACACAGCATGTGCGGGACACCCAGGGGATTGGGCTCAGCCAGCATGGGTTTATGAAAGGGAGGTCCTGCCTCACTAACCTGGTCTCCTTCTATGATAAGGTGACCCACTTAGTGGATGAGGGGAAGGCTGTGGATGTTGTCTACTTGGACTTTAGTAAGACCTTTGACACTGTCTCCCACAGCATTCTCCTGGAGAAGCTGGCTGCTCACGGCTTGGACAAATACACTCTGCACTGCGAAGGCGGAGCCCAAAGAGTGGTGGTGAATAGAGTAAAATCCAGTTGGTGAGCAGTCATGAGTAGTGTTCCCCAGGGCTCAGTGTTGGGGCCAGTCCTGTTCAATATCTTCACTGATGATGTGGATGAGGGGACTGAGTGCACCCTCAGTAAGTTTGCAGACAACACCAAGCTGGGTGGAAGTGTTGATCTGCTGGAGGTCAGGAAGGCCCTACAGAGGGACCTGGACAGGCTGGATCATTGGGCCGGAGCCAACGGTATGAGACTGAACAAGGCCACATGCCAGGTCCTGCACTTGGGTCACAACCACCTCATGCAACGCTACAGGCTTGGGGAGGAGTGCCTGGAGAGCTGCCTGTGGGGAGAAGGACCTGGGGGTGTTGGTTGACAGCCGGCTGAACATGAGCCAGCAGTGTGCTCAGGTGGCCAAGAAGGCCAATGGCATCCTGGCTTGTATCAGGAATAGTGTGGCCAGCAGGAGCAGAGAGGAGATAGTGCCCCTGTACTGGGCACTGGTGAGGCCGCACCTCGAGTACTGTGTTCAGTTTTGGGCCCCTCAGTACAAGAAGGACATTGAGGTGCTGGATTGTGTCCAGAGAAGGGCAACAAAGTTGAAGGGTCTAGAGAACAAGTCTTATGAGGAGCGGCTGGGGGACCTGTGGTTGTTTAGCCTGGAGAAGAGGAGGCTGAGGGGAGACCTTATCGCTCTCTACAACTACCGGAAAGGCGGTTGTAGCGAGGCGGGGGTTGGTCTCTCCTCCCGAGTAACAAGCGATAGGATGAGAGGAAATGGCCTCAAGCTGTGCCAGGGGAAGTTTAGGTTGGACATTAGGAAAAACTTCTTCACTGAAAGGGTTGTCAGGCATTGGCACAGGCTGCCCAGGGAGGTGGTGGAGTCTCCATCCCTGGAGGTATTTAAAAGAAGGGTAGATGTGGTGCTTGAGGATATGGTTTAGTGGTGGACTTGGCAGTGATAGGTTAACAGTTGGACTCGATGATCTTAAGGGTCTTTTCCAACCTTAATGATACTATGATTCTATGACTGAGGGATAAGATTAGTGAGAGTGCTAGTATGGTCTCAGGTCAATACTATTTTTTCTTTTTTTTAAGCACCTATTCTTATAATGAATCAATTTATATAAAAACCAGAAGCTTATAGCCTACAAATACTTATTCACACTTTAATGTTGAATTTTCAGGCTAGAGGGGCTTTTTTGTTATTAATCATTAAGGGTGTCTGAAGATACAGTTTCATATAAAACACAGAACATTGCTGCAGCATTATCCATGGCTTATTGGTACTTGCATTTTAGAAAGGAAATGCTGTTTGCAAGATTATTAATGGAAAGGTAGCACATAAATTTGCAAGCGAGTATGCCCAGTAAATACTTGCATGCTTCTCAGTAGGTTTTAGGGTAATTGATTCAGGAAGTGAAAGAAATATCAGGTAACTTTAGTGATGTAGCTAAATTAACTGGAAGGGGTAAAGGTTGAACACATAAATCAAGAACAGATCTTACTAGTTCATAAGTGAGCCTGTAACATTTTTTTGCATGCAACTATATAAAACAGTTAAGAGGTGATTAAATAGTTGTGACTTGCAAAAAGATTTTATTAGAAGGGAATAACAGTATACTGATCACTCACACATAATTAGAGAGTTGTAAATGGTTTACCAACTGTGAATAAGAGTGTGGAGGAGAGTCTAATGAGCTTACGGATGATATGCAGAGATAGTGAGTGACCTTATTTACTCTCTAGGCTGCTATTGGATGCTTATGCCCAAAAAAGGTTCTCTTTTTATTTGCTTTATTTCTTCCTCTGCTATATTTTTCTACATTAATTAAATGACCATGTACTGTCTTAAGAAATGCTTCTGTAGCGCTATGAAACATTCTGGAGGTCATTATTAATAAGATGACACTCAACACTACAGTAACTTTTTCTCTAACCCAGATCTTGCAACTTTGCTGCTCTTATGTTAGCTAATTATTAGAGGACTGTGGATAAAAGGGGAATAGCTGTAACTTGCTGAGACTAAAATAGGCCTTTCTCTCCCCGATGTGCCCTTATAGAGATGCACTCAAATGAAAACCTAAATGACAAATGGTTAAGGAAAAAAATAAAGTGGAATACAGCAAGTTGCACCGTCTTTGTTAGAGCAGATTGCAACATGGTTCAGGTTTAATGTCTTCATAGACTGAAATGTGTTTTGGCAGCTTTGGTACCTAGGGATTACTTCTGATATGCAAGATGAAACTGCAATGGTTTTCGGAGCAAAAGACTTGGCCTATCCTTTGCAGTCTACAACACAACTATATATTAACCAAAATCTCCACAAAGGAGCTGCTCTACTCTTATGCGCGGTAGTGATTTAACCAGACACAAGGAGCTCTAGACTGGACTATCAGAGGACACTATTGATCATAGCAACTGTCTATCTGCTAATCTTAATGATCAATTACTTGAGAGGAGTCTCTGAAACTGGTTGGTTTATTTGGGTAGTCTACCAAGAGTGATAAATGAAACCTAGTGTGGAAAGAAACTGATTGCAAGAATAGTATTTCTAGGAGAGTTATATTCTGTGCTCATAGTACAAAGCACAGTATTTCTAACGTATTTATTTTACAGACTTGAAAAAGAACTTGACTTATCCTGCATCAGAATGTGTATATAAGAGTTGACATTTTCATAAGGCTGTTGCTGATTGCAAGGAAGCAAGACACTCCATTCTAGCTAATATAATCTATTTTGGTAACAGACATTTGGGTCAATCTGTTCTCATACAAATTCTTAATAAATACATTCTTCCCCCACCCCACCCCATGCAGTCTGAATAGATGGGAAAATGTAAAGCAAATGGGCAAGTCAGAAGAACTGCATCTTTATATTTCCAAGAAATGTTGTTATTGTTTACTACTATATAGTATGAGGAGTATAAAAATAAATCTTACTTTTTATTGTATTCTATGAAGTTTCAGGATACAATTTCAAAACATATTTTCTGAGTCAAAGAATAAAAGCTGGTATTTCTGCAGACAGATGGCTAAGCATGTAGTTATCCTGTCTGCATGTGCAAACAAAGGTTATTGCAGTCTCATTGCCTGCACAGTGCTTTTAAAATTTGGTTTTCATTTTATTTACAGAGCTGTTTATTAAATAATGTAGGAAGTTGATTCCACTGTGCCTCTTTTTCACAAGGGCTGTGGAATATAAATGAATTAGGGTTGTGTTCTGAACCCATTTTATCTTACAGCAAGATTTGATGTGAAGTACATGTAATTAAAATTAGAACTTGTTTGCCAAATTCTGATCTACTCTAATGCTTATATATTTGGTTATCTTAGTACTAGCATTAAATTTTTCAATAATTGAAAAGTATTACTGAAGTTAAAAATACTTAGCAACTACTGCACCGTTGTTAAATTTAATAACCTAACCAGTTTGACTAAAATAATTTAAAATTATTTGAGTCTGTAGTACATTTCAGACCACTCAGACTAACCTGTGAGCTGGAAGAGTTGGTTTCACAAGCATCATCAAATAGCTTGTGTCATTCAGTACGTTATAAAATAAAAGATAATTAAATGCCTTCTTGAGGGATTTGTCCTTGTGAACAAGAAACATTCCTTTCTAACCACCAAAGAATTGCCCTGTAGGATACGATAATCAGAGGGCAGAGAGAAATAGTTCCGGTGACTGGAGTCTGGTGTGTGTGTTTCTGTGTGTGTACCAATTTGGATTTTTCTACTTCGGTTTTTTGTTGCTGTTGTTGTTGTTGTTGTTGTCATTGTTCAGGAGCGTTTTTTGTTTTTTTTTTGGTTGGTTGGGTTTTTTAGAAGGCAGCCCTGTAGACAAAGCAGCTTTTTCCTGTCACAGACAGCATTCCTCGCTTCTGGAAATCAAAGATTAATTTTTTGATGAATTTGCAATAAAAACCAAGCCTTGGGATTGTATTAGATTCTGGGGAATGTGGTGTCTATCTGCTATGTGGCTTTGTACTAAGAAACATGACTGACAATCTCTGATTAGGAAAACTTCAAAATTAGAGAAGCTCTGTCAAGATGCTTCTCAGGAAAACCTTCCTGCATTAGAACCCATTATCGGGTATAAGCGCTTTATTCTTGACAATAACCACTGAAAAAGGTCCCAATATATGCATGCATGATGCTCGGTGCTGTTGTCGCAGAACCTGTGTGTTACTGAATCCCAATTTTAAGTCTTTAAGTAATAGAAGCTCAGTTTTGCTCTTGAGGGTTAATTTTGCCAGGATCACGATTTTCTCAGATATTTTAATTAAAAGAAAATAGAACCTGAAATTATGGTGTCAGCATGAAGGGGGGAAAAAAAAAGCCAAACAAAAAAACCCCAATATTTTTTCCCCTGCATATTCTGCTTTGAATGACAGGATGAGATGAGAAAAGAGGAGGGAGGGAGGGCGAGTTTTTCTAATGAGTAATTTGATGACTCCTCCTTTACACTGAAGTACTGTTGATCTTTTTTGTTTGGGTTGGGATTTTATTTTTTTGGCTGACAACTTATAGTTCTAGTATAAATCTTTGTAAAAATCAGTAGTTTATTTTGCATCATGGCAAAGGTGGTTCATTTCTGCATGGATCACGGACAAAAAAAATATCAATATAATAAAGTATTTAAAGGGGCAAAACAGAGAAGGTGTCCTAATTGTGATGATGAAAGGCTGCTGTCATTTTCCATGGTTCACCAGTGAAGGGAGGGGTGCATACTATAGTTTATGAGAAGCAGGGCTTCAAGAAGGCTCTATAGCCCTTCTGAGTCACTAAAGACAGAAGTGCTTCATCACTGTCCCTTAATTCTGCTTTGTTTTTTTCTACTAGTTTTGTCAATAATGATTTAGGTTTTGTAGGATTTTATAATATACAATCCAAAGTACTGAAAAAAGTGGAAATGCGGCAGCATTTTTGTGTATGTCTTTCCACTGCGTGCAGTCCATGTCGGTATCTTTGTTGGTTACCTTGGAAACTATCGCGGGGGGAAATTTGATTGGCTGCATTCTCCAATTGATTATTAAAGTCGTGGGCAGTTTCAAGTGGCAGACATCTCATAGGTTGCACAAAGTAGCACTAAATGATTCACAATTTAAGATTCTTTTATTTTGAAGTAAGCCACATGAAGCGGTACATCTGTAATGCCTTGAAAGTTTGATTGGAATGAGTAATGGCTTGGAAATTTCATCTTTTTTGAAGCTATAGTGGTTTTGGGTTTTCCTTCCCTCCCAACACTTTTAACCCTTCCTTTCATGTCTAGAGCTATTCCTTGCTTTTTTTTCTGATGATATCTGCTATGAAACATATTTCTGCCACTAAAAGCAAGGAGAAAAAAAAAAAAAAAAAAAAGAAAATCTTAAACAAAAAAAGTCCCCAAACAATCCCAAAACCCCATACTGAAAACAGGACTGGGTTTGTAAGGAACTATTTACTGTTACAAAATATAAATTCATATTTTATATTGTCAGAAGAATAGGAACACTTCACATCCTTTCAGCTCCTTATTTTCTTCCCCTTTTTTATATCTTAAGAATTTACATCAAAATTATTTAATAGCCTGTCCTCACATTGCTGCCTTCATGAATACTGATAGGCTGGGAGTGATGCATTCAATATGCTTGATTGTGCTTTGCTTACATGTTTTTCAACAGTATAGGAACACATTTTTTGTTTTCAACCAGAAATTCCCTGGTGACTAAGGCCTCCTTATGTCAAATTGTCTCAGTTACTTTTGAAAAGGTAAATTGTATGGCATAAAGCAAAAAAAACTTTGTCTCAATAAATTATTTAGAAAGTCATGGATGGTAATGTAGTTCCCCTATACTTTGGTGTTCTCTTCAGTATCTTATGTTACTTGACTATCAATGTCTGTCAAAAGGTAGAATATCTGATCTTAGTGAAGAATTTATATCACATTGCTAAGAGCAAACATCCCAGATTACTCTAGGATGCTTATATGATTGCATTAGGAGGAAGGAATGAGTGTAAAGTAAAATTACTGTGCCATTTAGAGATATACTTACCATCTATATTTTCAGCTGCTACTTTCTTAGGAGTAGCATTTCTTTTTCATTCTTGAATGACTTCTTTTTTATATATATATAATTGTAGACATTTTTTCAATTCAGAAAATAATGTATAGCTAAAGTACTTTTTCATCTCTGTGCTCAGTCCTCATAATAATTAATAGCAATGGAACAGGTTGCCCAAGGGTGTTTCGCAGTCTCCACCTTTGTAAGTTTTCAATAGCTGACTGGATAAAGCCCTGAGTGATCCTCTCTGATGTCAGAGCTAAGCCTGCTTTTTGCAGAAGATTGGGCTAAATGACCACTGAGGTCTCTTCCAGCCTGAATTATCCTATGCTATGAATCATCTCCTTGATAACTGTGTCTTATTTCCAGCTAATGTTTATCTGGCTGTAGCTTTTAGGTACCAGTTTCCATTACTCCTTGTCCTGTTAAAGAACTCTTTGGTACTTGGTGCCCCTCTCACTGTGAGTGAATACTTACATGTAACAAGCAAGTTACCTCTCAGCCTATTTCAAGACAAGCAGCTAGACAGACACTTAATTTGTCTACCCTGTAAGTCATTTGCTCCATTTTGCCCTGGACAGGACAGGAGAAAAATATTTAAACTTTTTTTGTAATACATATATGGAAGCTGGATGCAGAATTCCCCTTTCGGAGTTTTCAGTGATGCCCACAGAAGTCTCCTCTTCCTTCCTGTTCCAAGTTGGACAAAAATATTCTGAGCAACACTCTGAATCAGAAATGTCCTGATCAAATAATTTTCTGTGCAATTTTTTTTATTATTTATTTTGTGAAAAAGGGATCTGAAGCAATTCCTGTCCTATTTCTTACGAGGTTGCTCACTTGTTGGACAGTCAGACATTAAGCACAGACACCCTGCAGAGCTGCTGCAATCTCTCAGTCTAGCTAGATCACTCATTCTTTCAAAGCAGAAAACCCCAGTAGTTCAAGGGCTAACCCTCCAGAGCAATAGCTACTTTCTTCTGCATGGACAGAGTACAATATTGAACTGTACTCATTTTTGACGCCCTGCAAAAATTAAGTTTGTTACATATAGGCAACTACCTTCATCGACCAAATTTGTAATCTTTGGAAAGAATAAAATCAAGCCTTTTGTCCAGATCAATTGTCTCTAAAATCATGTAGCTGGGAATTAAGTACTTTTCTATACTTTAATTTGTCAGACTCTTGCAGCAGCTTTCTGTTATTTTGCCAAGAACTGAAGTTGGGCATCTGGCCTGTGGTTACCTGATTCATCCCTCTTGGCATTTTTAGTATGGGTACAACATTGGCTCTCTTCTAATCTTCTGGAGTTTCTCCAGTTTTCCATGATTTATTAGAAAATTAACACTAGCGGACAAGAGATTTCCTCTGCCTCCTCTCCTTTAGTAGTCTTTGGGGATTTTTGTTTGGGGTTTGGGTTTTTTTTCTTCTAGTTTTTCTGATTTTTACATTTATCCTTGGTATGATTTCCTTAGCATCCTTCCTAATAATTAATTGACAGCAAATTATTTTGTCATTTTTCTCTGCAACAATTTGTCCTGGGCTTTGGGTTTGGTTTATTCCCCTACCCGACCCCACATAAATCACTACTGTTTGTACTTTTTTAAAATTGAATCCCTGATTTTTATGCTATGAATTATATCATTTGGTACTGTATATATACTACAGCTAGTTTTTTCTCCTTTATATGGGGCTTCTACTTTTCATGAAACTACACTAAATTATTTAGAACAGTAGGCTAAGGCTGATTGTACCTAGGAGTTAAAAAAAATAATTCAAAATTTACTCCAAATTAAAAGTGATGGAATTAACTTAATCTTAGCAGTCCAACTGTCAGTGAGAGGATCCTAAATTCAAATTGTGACAGAATGGATCGAGATGGCTATATTTCTTACTGAAACATGAAGACTAGAACTTATTAAAGGTTTTCTGTACAAATAATGCTAAAATCAAAGATGAAAAATAAGAGTATGCTTAAATATCTTAAGATTTCCTGGGCTAAAGACACTATCTTTATTTTATTTGATAAATTTTCCATGCTTTGTAACTTTAAATTTACATTACTTACTTTCTCCTTCACTTTTTTTATTTAACTAATCCAACTTCCACCTTCACCTGATCACTGAAATGAAATTGTCTCTTTCAAGTACTCCTGGTCTGTAGAAACCTTTGATTCTCAATCTTATTTTTCTAAGTTTTTCTTGCTGGCCAACAGATTTCTTATTTTGAGGGAAAGAGAGCCTTCTTAAGCACTGAGGATGGGGAGTGCTGTCTGTTTGTTCACCTGAAAGAAATTGGTCAGGATGATTAGTCTCTAAATGACTACCAAAGTTCAGAATACATTCAGCTGTAGTGTTTTCTGTGTTTTGAAAATGTAATAACATTTTATTACTCTGGCTGCATGAGATGGTTGGCCAGTCTTCCGTACCGCAGTTCTCCTGACACGCTGCTGAGCCGTGTTCCCGGTGTGTGTTGAAGAGATGTTTCTTCCTGTTCTGTAGGCTGGTTCAGGGATCGGCCTTCCTGGGCTTGCTAGAGCATGAAATACTCATTTATAGCTATGAATTTGAAGTTCTTGGATCTCTGAAACAAGTGATGAATTTCCATCTGCTTGCTAATTTAAATGGATTATAATCAGTGATTTCGATTCCAGTAACCATATAATATCAATTATATATGTATTTGTTTCTCATTAGTGAAAATTGCCAATTTATCTTTCATGTTATCCAGTCTTTATCATGAACGTACAAACAAATGAGACACACTTTCTCTTGTTCTTTACTTATATTTGATACCTTAGTATTTTGGTTACTGTTATGTTACATAATACTTTACTGATGATTTTCTAGTCCTCTATTCAGAAAGTTAGCCTCTTTTTATAGAAAGATTGAGCATGCTCCATTCATTCTGTCTTTCTCCTGGAAAGTTTATTCAATATTATACAAATTAATATCATTAGTTTCATACCAACCATCCAACAAATTATTTCCCTCAGTTTTAAGGGCTATTAAAATATTGCCTGCACCCCACCCACCCCACCACCCCCCGCCAAGATCTGCCTGGAAATAGTCTTACTATGTTAACTAGTTAACTAGTATAACTTATGTTAAGTTTAGCAAACTGAACAAATACTTAACTTTACTGGGTTTGCAGTATTACGTTTACAACCGTCATTTTCCAAATGTCTGATTTGATGGAGTCCTGATGCTTGTGGTGAATTCCCTAATGGTTTTTCAAGGACCTGGAATGTTGCATAGTGCTTTCTCTGATGGATACTTAAATGTTTGAAGTCAGATTCTGACACAGAGTAGCACCCTCAGATGTCATCAGTTAGATGGGAAATCCCAGCATACTGCGTTACGGCCGGAACGGCTGCTGCCTGGTTTTCTTGTATTGAGCTGTTCCATTCATTCTGTTTCCTGTCCCCTGGACAATCTCTAGACTTTCCTTCTCCACTGGTTCTTGCTCTTGCTTCAGCTTTTCTCCATAAAATGTTCCTGTCATTCTCTGTTTCTAAGATTTTGTGGTACAACTAACTGTATCCTATTGCAGATTGGACGGGGTGTACCCTAGCTGAACTGCCTGATCTGTATTCTGTGGCAACTCACTTGGGGCCAATTTGTAAAGATGTTTAGGCTCTTAACTAATTTTGAAATCAACAGGATTTAGGCATCAGGAAGTTTTTTTAAAAGCAGTGATATGCCTAAATATAGTTAAAAACCCTTTTACTTTGTTTCAGTACCTTACTCACACCTCAAAGATTTACTTGTGAAAGTGGAGCACTAGAGATTTGGGAGGTACTGAAACATATACCCCAGATGAAGAGCTGCAGTGCTAGACAGCTCTCATACAGCATGCTTGTTTACCAAATGATTCCATAGATTATCAGGTGCTGCTGGTAGCAACAAGTCCCAATGGCTATGTATGAAGTCGTGAGGATGCAACAATACTTAAGAGATGGTGTTCTGAATATAGAGTTAGGCTGGGAAACTCTCCTGTAACATCTCACTAGTTTGCAGAAATGAGCTGACTTAGGAATAGTGCTAAGTGGCCGGTTATACCTGACTTCAGTCATCATCTCCCCATTAAGTTGGCTGTAAAATTCTCAGCCTCATCATACTTGCATCAGTTCATATTTCCATCCTAGGAAACATTACTGTGAGGAACTGATAGATACAGAGCAGCTGTAGCAGGTGGTTTTTGCAACCACCACCACCAAAAAAACCCACCAAACCAAAAAACCCACCCTCAAACCAATTAATGTCTATCGCTGTTTTGATAGTGTTTAGACTGCTTACAGGCCCAATTCAGGGAAACTAAATTTTTGCCTGACTGGATTTACATAGGAATGTTGTTGCTTCCTGTAGTCCAAACTTGATGATAGGCAGTTAGAGTGCAGATATATGGTGACAGGCTTTATATAGCTATATTTTTTCAAGAGGAAATTGGTGAATCAAATTGGAAATACAATTCCTTGTCTGTGGGGATTCTGAGATGAAGCATGGTTTTATCTCCCTTTTACCTGAAATTAGGCAAGTTAATTTACTGCGTCCTACTACCTACATGTATTTCAGGTATTGAAATAGTTCAGTAGCTGCTTGCTGCTCATTTCTTACCTTTCTGATAAGTAAGCCACTCTGAAGCCTGCTTTTAGTTTATTGTATCCATGCTGTATGTATTGTTCTGGACAAAGTATTAGATTTGCAATATAAGACAAATCCATAGAGTCATAGAATCGTTAAGGTTGGAAAAGACCCTTAAGATCATCAAGTCCAACTGTTAACCTATCACTGCCAAGTCCACCACTAAACCATATCCTCAAGCACCACATCTACCCTTCTTTTAAATACCTCCAGGGATGGAGACTCCACCACCTCCCTGGGCAGCCTGTGCCAATGCCTGACAACCCTTTCAGTGAAGAAGTTTTTCCTAATGTCCAACCTAAACTTCCCCTGGCACAGCTTGAGGCCATCCCTCTAAACTTTCTAAAAGGAGCTTTCTGTTTGGTACTATTTTGTCTAATTACTATTTTTCATGCTCCCAGGCAAGCAATATTGGTCGGGCTGTTGTATATGGGGGTTTTTTTGGCTTGTTGTTGTTGTTTTGTGGCTTTTTATTTCCCTGATAACACACACACTTGATTGCTAGACTGATGTTCAGAAGAATATTTGATTAAAATTGTGTAAATACTTCTTGAATGTGTTACTAAAATCTATATAAAATAAATGCAGAAACTTGCTAATAGAATAGATGAAGGATGCCTGCCTTCCCCTCCTTTTCTTTCTGAAGTTGTACACAGACTAGTAATAATCTACAGTGGTTTAAACTTGACAGAACTACATGTGCTTAAGAAATGTCACTAGTTATTTTAACTTGAAACTCATAACTTACAGTAAGCAGCAGGCGTTGTTTTGTAGGAAGTAGGAAGGCTTCACAACTCAAAATTCTCTAAATTCTTACAGCTATTCTGACTGAAACTGGTTGAAAGCTGGTGCTGAGGTGTGGTTTGAGGATGTCTCTGCCTGACTCGGGCTTGGTCAAGCACTACACAGTGAAGGAATTCAGAAACATCCTTCAGTCCATTGATGCATATTACTAGAGCTCACTGAAAGATCCCATCTGCAGATCCTGTATCATACCTTGGTCCCTTTCTGCCCTTTTAGGAAGGAGGCAACACAAAAGTGAGGGCAGGCAATGACCAGTTGAGATGTGAATGCCTTGCCCCTTTATAAGTTTAATAACATCTCCTGCCAAAAGCTCTCTCATTTGCCTACCAAATCTTTTCTCTGCTTTGATTAATATAGGTTTTTCTAAAGCAAAAGCTAACTTGGCCATCTAGATTTGACACACTGACTTTTCACTGGGGTCGACCTAAAGACAAGAAATTCAGAGCAAGTACTTCAGAATGTGACTAAGTTTGGGGTTTGAGGTATGCCTATTGTTTTAATGTGGAAATGGTTGTAATTTTGCTACTGTGTTGTAGAATAATTAGTGTCTTCTTTCACTTGAACCCAACATTAATCCTATTTGAAATTTCAGATAAACACTACTCTTGAAACCGTTTTCTCCTAAGCACTGGATAGTCTTTGTCATAAAAAATATATTTAAGTGCAGAGTTCCAATTGATTTGTTTACTTTTTTTTTTTTTTTGTCCTGTGCTTAATAAGAAACTGTCAGCAGATTTAACCTTGGATGGTGGAGACTAAGCCTGATGTACTGCATTGAATAGTCACAAGTAATTGTCAAATGTGTTTTATTTGTGATAGGATCAGAGCCAAAAGTTGAATGTGTGAACTTGGAAGAGATGCTTAACATATAACACTTACCGGTTAGTGTACCTGCTGTTGATATACAACATCTTTGTACGCATCTTTATTTACCTGAAATGTTGAAATGTCCTCAGAGAATTTGACCGAAAAAACACTAATTTAAATTCAAAGAAGTCGGTTGACACAGCTATAGTGCTCAGTCTTTGATAGACTGTAGCACAAAGATAATAACGAGCAGATGAGCCCCTGCTTCTCTGGACTGGCTCTTTCAGCAATCATAGGAGGCTTCCCACTTTGGATTGCTTTTCCAATGCCCCAGCAATGCAGATTACCTAACGTTATAGTTCTTTAAGGGCAGGAGAAGAAACAGAGAGATAAAAATAGGTATGCAGATGGAAACTGTTTCACTTTTCCATATGCTAATAGCAAACTATTAGGCCTCTTAATCATCCCTCTCATTAGTGGCTGCATTTTTAAAATGGTCTGAAAAGGATCTTTAAATGTGAATAGCCAGAAAGAGATCTGCACAGATAAAATTGAGCAAAATTTTGAGGAAGACAAAATTAGATGCAAAATGTTAGTGTTGTCGTGGCATAACTGGAACACAATTTTGAGTGTGCAAATAGATGGCACATAATAAAGCATTTTTTTTTTATCTAAAAGTGTCTTTAAATACCATTCTCTTTGAACAGTATAATGGGAAGTCTTTTACGTTATTGTCTATTGTTAAAGATGATAACTTTCTTAAAATGTTTAAATAAGAATTTTTTTACTTACAAAGTTTTAAGTAGAAGGGATCAGTCTTAAGGCCAGGGACCCACTGATGTCAAAGACAGTAAGATAAAACGTAATGTTGGAAACATACAAATGTGTTCTCAGCATATCAGTGAATACATATGGCAAAAATGCAATGTGGTGCATCTTTGGACCTTGAGTATAGGTGGAGACTTACTGAAAGGAGTGTAATATTCAGCAGATTTATCTGTATATGTTCAATGAAAGTCTCAGATTCAAATGTCCAATTGCATATTTTTCTGAGGAACAGAAAGATACTCCTCAAAGATGGAAAAAACCCCAGACAAACCCAAAAACCTCTCCAGCAACACACTATGTTGTTGATGCTATCAGTGGTCACTGCATATTTTGTAATTATACATTATTTTAGAACAACTAAAGCCTTGTTTATTTAAAATTTAAGTAAAGATAAATGAAATGTGTTGCATATTATGTGAGGTGTTATGAATATACAATAAGACATCTCAGTTTATCCATGATTTATAATATGGATGAATTTCTTAAAATGGACATGATGAATTTCTAAGAGTTATAATATTGTGGCAGCAATCACTGTCAAGTTTTAGCTGAAATTTTCCTTAGAGTCCCTTTACCATAACATGCAATGCCTTAGCTTTTGATTTACTTTGCAAAAAGATTTATACTGAGCCTTCTAAACACTAAAATCTTCTTAACATAGATCCCATCTTTCCTACATTTTATGTGATGGATTTTGATGGATTCTGTTGAGCACAACAGAATCATATCTGCCCAGTGAATATTCACTAGTTCCCTGATTTATCTATCTTATTTGCAGATGGAATTTTCTCCTCATATTTTGAAACAGCCATTTATAAAAAGGTCCTGTATTAAAAATTAATTGTTTAATATTGTAAAAATATTTATTATATAATATAATATGCAGTCATATTAATGACTAAGCACTAGAATATTTTGTTTTCCCCAAATCCAAGCAGTTCCTAGAAGATCCATGGGCTGTGTAGTTAGAAATTTGGGGAAAAGCATTCCTACTAATTTTAAGTTTAGGAAGCAGACAGACAACACACAAACTGAAATTTGTGCTTCTAAAGCCCACAGTAAAGATACGCAGAACTTGCAGATGTGTATCTGTTTTAAATAATTTTAAGAAGCTGTTCTAAGTACTGAAACAAATCACTGGTCTCCAATCAACTGATACCTCCTCAGTTATCGAAGAGTTTCTGATAGTAATTGCTAATGTTTCAACTCTTGAATTGCTAATCTCAGTTATCACCTGTAGATGCTAAGTTATTGCTACTTTTATCTTTATCCAGTGTTACTTCACCTCAGTTTGTCTTTATTCTTTTGTATAACACACATATAGCCCTTAAAATAGGTTAATATACTTAGAAATAAGTGATTTATAAAAAATTCATCTTCCCCTATTGTCTACCTCCCCAACTCCTCTTAGTTAATAGTTCCTTATTCTGTGCCTAGTTGGAAGGCCTTTGAAAGTCTCTTTTTAGGAACAAAGCTTCCTGCCCAATTTATCGCACAACTTTATAGAACAGCATTGAAGATTTACACTGTAAATGTCAATTTTAGATTATTGTTTAAAATCTGTGACTTAACAGCAGTTTATTAATTATTTGAACTCTTTAGGCTTCCTCTAGTTTCACACAAAACCAAAAAAAGGGCAATATATTACAGTTTTCCTCTTGAAAATTCACTACATTTCTTTTAATCCACATTTAGGCTAACCTCAAAACAGTTTATGGTTTCCCTGAATCTATATCATGCTTTCTTTAAATTTACAACAACTCTTGCCTTTAGTACCTCATCCAAATAAATACCACTAATATGTTTCATGCATCCTGGAGTATCTCTTGAGGTTTTTAAGCTTTGGTTTTCAGCATCTTTTTGAGACCATAGCTTGGAAAAGAATGCGACATTAGATGGAATTACTCCAGAAATTAAAGGACAGCACCACAATTTTGAAAGCATGTGTCTGTTGCCAGAACTCACCGGTCACTTCAGTAAGGGTGTTTTCCTTTGAGTGTTTGGTGGTGGTTTTTTTTTTTTTTTTGGTTGGTTGGTTGGTTGGGTGTTTTTTTTAATAAGTAAAGCCTATTCTTTAGGATTTATATGTTTTTAATGTATCAGAATCAATTTGCCAAGAATCAGCAAGTTGTATTGTAAGTATAGTGACATGGAGGAACATATTTAGAAGGCATATGGTAGAGAAAGCAGGGTGTGCTGCACCCTGGGAGATCTCTTCCTATTTTCCTGCAGTACTTCACTAACTAGAGCACATGCATATGGGGCTCTCTTGAATGTGTATTAATTGAATAAGAGATCATTTCCTAATGATAAATTCTATGCTCATTTAGTTTCTTTCTTGTTTACAAAAATAACACCCTTGAACAGTCAGTATATAATAATTGCTGGTCTCCTCTAAAAGAATTAAATAACATGCCTTTGTTATTCATTATTCAGTTGTTTTGTGTGTAACATACAACTTTCAGCTGAAGCAAAACAAAGAAAAAGCAGAAGCATTTATAATATTATATGTGATTCAGGTATATATTCCCTCTCTACACATATGTAGAGAAGGTATGATTAATATATGACATAACATAGTATATGTGTATATCCTGTATTCATCCTCAACTTCCTGATGTTTTGTTTTCAAGCTCATTGATGCCTGCAATCAAGGGCAAAATGCATCTTTTTGCAGGGTCTCCTATACTGCAGTTACAACAAGACTAAGTTACCTTTTAGGCTAGCACACGTTCCAAACACCAGCAGTGAGCTGCAGCGCCGCAGAGCTGAGCGTGGCCTGCAAGTGCTTTCTGAGAAGCCTGACTAATTAGTGCATGCTGAGCTTCATGCTGCTATAGCTGAGTTCCTGATACCTAGGCTAAATATAGTTCCACAGGAAACCCCTCCAAAGACACAGTAGTGTAGATATGTTTTTTGAAAGGTACAAATTCAGAGACAATGTACTACTTCAGTCTCTCTTGAACAGGGCTTCTGTGGCATAGGTCTAACGGACTGTTTTGTAGCCCACTGTAAACATTTCAGTTTCCCTATTATTCAGTGGAATCTGTCCTGAATTATACATCGTGAGGAAGAGTAAGCCATGCGCTGACTCCAAAGCTAAGCAAGAACTAAAACCAGCATGAGTACTCTGCATACTGCATCTAGAGATGAATTACCCGAGCCAACGGTTTTATCATACGTATTCCGTTCCTAACTTGTAATAGTAGTCTATCCACTTTAATGGCCAACAACAAGGAAGGTGTGAAACCACATGGTGCAACTAATTTGGAAGTCTTATCCTTTGACCTTATGTGAATTGTGGTCTAGAATTTATAGCAGGAAAGAGGGCAATAGATATTTCCCATTCCACTTTTGGCTAGCTATTTGTTTTTGAGAAAGTCTCAGCCTTTCACAGATGTTTCATCTGACTGATGGAGATACTTTGAAGTGGTAATATATATTATTTTTTATTTATCTTAGTAAGCTTGGCATGGAATTTTACTATAATGTTAGCATACCTATCAGTCCTTAATTAGACTCTGTATAGCAGACCATATATGTCTCAGATCAGACTTAACCTGAAAGAACATTCTTGCTCTTTGAGGAGTTCTACAGATATTACCTCCCAGTTTTCTGAAGAACTCTGAGAAGTTAGAGAAATACAGTTCTTTCAAAACCTAGTCTGGTGTGTACACATCATGAAGGTATTAACTCTGTTTCATAGGTTGTCTGATAGTGCTTTTTACTGCATTCATCAGTTCTTTCAAAACTCTGTGGTAAAGTAATGTAATTGTTAAAACAGTTTTATTCCCTCTCTTATTTCACCCACTGCTCTTATACTTCTTGATATCTCTATCTTTGAGAATGCCTCAAAAGTGGCTTTCCACTTCACTTCTGTGTATCGGTATCTCGTATTCACTATGTCTAAAGAACTAAGTAAAAAAAGATTGTCTCACTGCAAGATTTCTGGGGGTACTGAAAACCCACACGTATTCTGCTAAGCTTCCAAAGTTTGTTTTTTACCATATTTTGTTCTTATTTTTGGCAATCATGTTGGCATTTTAACCTCCTAGCCAGCCATTGTTTAGGATCTTACTTACTGCCATAATCTGAGTTAGATTCAGAAAAAGTGCCTTGAAGGCCTACAAACTTTATATTTAAACCACTACCTGCCCTGTTCACTTCATTTTTGTTGTTTTGATATGCAAGAGTTTTCAGATCTCTCCCCTGACTGTCTAACAGGATGGTGTCCCAGCTGCTTCCTATGGATCCTAGTTTCCTATTCTTTTTACTTCATTGTCTTTCAAACTGCTGTAGCCTACTCACGTAAAAAGAATCTGGCTTCTGAATTTCACTGTTGCAAACTACTGCTTAGTTTGATCTCACGAAGCATGTCAAATTTAATTATATTATGTTTTTTCTTTAGCAGTTCAATCATACTTATTTACAGGAATTATTTCAGAAAGTCACTTAAGGCAAAGTCAAGAATAGCTTATTCTCTTGTATGCTTCAGAATGAGCTGTTCCAAGATGCAATTGTCTATTACTTTCAAAATTGTCTTTCCGATTTGTGTTGTGATGTGACATTCAACTAATTTATATTTGGTATGATAATTTTCCTAACAGATTTTGTTACAGATTGTCCTAATCTCTCTAAAGACCAGCAAATGCTCAACTGTAAGAGTTCTACAACCTGGATCATACTACCTAGATTCTGACGTATGACCCGCATACACAACATTGCGTACTTAGAAATCTCTCTGAATTGGCCCAAGAAAGACCATCTTAGAATAAGAGTTATCCTTCAGGTGCACAGAACCAAAAATTTCATGCACCAGTCTGGTGCCCATCTAGTGGAGGAATAAAAGGCAGTAGTGTTGGGGTGGGGAGGACAGACATGACACTCTTCTCATGTCACATTGATACTGAATGACATAGTGCAGTGTGAAAAGACAATGTAAATTGGTGTGACCTTCAAAATGTTGTAGTGCTGTGTTGGATGCATATAGTCACCAGCAGAATCATTATCATTAGGGCAATGCAAAGAGCCACCGCGGGTAACATTAGTAAACAACCTTTGACATGTACTTTGCATTTTTCTTTTCAGGTTACATGGTATATGCATGCCCAACTGTGTACATACAATGTCAGCACACTACATACTCCCAAATCTTTATACAGACCCTGATTTTCTTCACGTTCGTGTATTTGTGTCTTTTGTCATTGGCTGAAAATATTTATCTTGTCATGGTTCAGAAGTGCAAACTTGCCCCCAAACCCTGTGAAGCTTACTTTAAATCTCATGTTTGCAGATTTTGTTGCTAATTTATTTATTGTACCAATGTATTTATTTCGAAAGGATTTATTATGCTATTCACAATTTTCCTGTTCTGGCATAGACTGCAGGAATGAGAATTTTAAAACGCTTTTCTTAAAAGAAAGGCAGGGTTACTGATGATATGCAAAACAATAACACTGGGGTGCTTACGTTCCTTGCAAAAGAAGTTTGTTCTTACAAATAAATTTATTATGAGAATGTTTCCAGGTGATGAAATAGGAGATGAAAATGGAAAGTAGTTGTTTTTTTCCTCAAAACGAAGTCTGAAGTGAAGGAATGGTGAAAGAATCACTTCACTTGTAGAGGCAGTATGAAATAGAATCATAATAAACTTTCATATTATAATAATCTTAAGAAAAAAGAGGTCATTCATACAGAATTATATTTGGCAGTAATGGACAAATCTCCTGTGCATATGGCATGTTTCCCTGTGGGGCTATGGACTCATACAGCATCGTCAGAAAACTGATAGGTTCAGGAAAAAAAATGCAAGTGTATGACAGCAGCATCCATCAGCCTTGCCCTGAAAAGAGAACTCTTATCCATAGCCTCAACAATAAGTTGTGACAGTGTCAGCTGTATCTTTTACTTAGTGTAAAATTCATAACAGGGACTAATGCTGGGAAGAAGCTGGTCAAACCCAAAGCAGAAAAAAAATTAAATGGGACTTAAACTTCAAGAAACTAAAGAAGAAAGTGTTGAACTCTCAATGTCTTGACATGTTCAAATGACCCTTGGTGCCTTATGGTGGCGCAAATTATCTATATTTATAGAATGGAACTGGAGAAATTAAAAGATACTTGAAAGACAGGTCCAGCTCTTTTTGAACTTGAACTCTGAGGCATGACGGACATACAAGTTATTCACCTATAGGATCAGGGTTATCAAGCTTTGTTGTGGAAGTTATATAAAGTATACTTGATATTTTCATAGAGAGCTGATCAGCTGGATATAGCTAAATGCATAAATAAAGGCGCACAATTACTTTACTCTACAGAGAAGATCTTACTCTAAAATCTGCTTCTGGTGGTTTTTGGTAGTGACGTAGCATTTATAGAGTTACTCCTGATGAACATGAGGTATCCAAAATGGCCATTTTGAGACATAAAATGCAGAGCAATACTTTGAGTCTGCTGTGTAACAACAACAACAAATACGAGTATTACTCAGCTGCTTTTTTCACCTGTGAGAATAACTTTGCAAAGTTAATACCATGGTTAGTACTACTACCCAGAGCTGTTCTTCTGTTTCCAGTGACAGACTCTTGGTCTGACTGGTTAATTCACAATTCTTCAAAGCAGCTCTGAAGACAGTTTTATTGCCCTGTTTAAGATATCACTGATCTGTCCATGTCTGGAAGAGTAACCAATAATACTAGTTGTTAAAGTGACCTTATGCTGGCATATGGGGGATAGATATGATGTGTCCCTAGACGTTAGGGAGGAGGTCACCCAAATCAAATTCAGAATGGTAGTTTACAATCGCTTCAGAGGCCCTCTTAGCTCCCCCACCATGGCTTGAGGACTGAGCATACTTGTACTAGACTTCGATCTCTCTACCATAAGATGCATTCTCTGTTTTGGAAGCTCTAGCTTCAAAAAAATTTAAGACCCTGAGGATGTTTTCATTTCCATCTAGTACTTCATTAGATAGAAATTACAAAGCATTTCTTTTTAATTTCCCTGGAAATATGGTAAAGACCATATTGGTAAGAAGATATTGGATAATCATGACTCTTGGGCACTCCTCCTTGATGTTGCTGTTCCTGAACTGAATGTGGGTTTTGCCATTAATTTCAGTAGGAAGTGGCTTGTGTGCTTAGCCAGTGTGTGCTCCATCTACCCCATCTGTGAAATAGGCAAAATAACAGTGTAGAAACTTAGTTATTTGCATGAATGAGATCTCTTCCAGGTCATAGCTGTTGCTAAATTACTAAGTATGAGCACAAAATGGGGTAGGAGGAGACAATGAATGATAACCCTCCACAGAAACAGTGGATTATTTTAGAGAGATCCTTGGATGCAAAGTGATAAATACTGACAGTATTGCTAAGTTTTGCATATAGCTTCTTGTGAGGGATTATTTCACTGTTGGTTTTGTTGTTTGTTTGGGTGGGTTTTTTTGGGTGGGGTTTTTAAATTATTTATTTTTTTCCCCCTCCTGTCCTGGCATTCTGAATTGTTTTCGCAGAATTATTATAATTTCCCCTAGGACTGATTTGCAACACCTGTGTACTCCACACTAGATTTTAATTTCTGTTTTCAGATTCCACTTTTGTGGTTCATCCACTCATCTGATCTTACCTATTTTGCACTGCTTTAATGTGCTTTGATGCATACGTACCCATAAAGTGTAAGTTGCTTCTTCAAGTGCTCTGTGTGATAAGTAGAAAGAGTGTTTTTGCATTTGCTGGACAAGTCCCTTGCCATCTTGACTGGCCTTCAGTCCATTTCCATGGTATACCATTTAAGTAATAACACCCTTTCTGTAGAGGGTAAAGCACTCTCTAGTCAGCAAAAGTATTGCATTCTGACTTAGTAATTCCTGCTGAGCAGAAACATCTGTCTGTGAAATTTCTACCTTCTAGCATCTGTAAATAGAGGCAGATCACATGTAAACTGAGTATTGATTCCATGAAACATTTGGCTTGCATGCTCAAAGTTAGAAAGCATCAGTCAGGCAAAATGTGCTACAAAACCTACATTTATGCTTACTGCCACACTGTGGGACATTTCCACCTCACTAGGACCAGCTGAGGATTTAGGATAGCAAGGAAAGAATAGGAATATTGACACAAGCTCATTTAGGGTAGGCATGCAAGAAGGTGAAAGATGATGAGGAGCACTAGTGTGTTCTCCATTTGTCTCCAAAAACAAGACTCCAGTCTCTGAGACTGGACTCTTTTCAGTGGTGCCCAATGACAGGCCAAGGGACAATGGGCACAAGTTGGAGCACAGGAAGTTCCACCTAAACATGAGAAAAAAAATTCTTTCCTGTGAGGGTGACAGAGCAGTGGCACAGGCTGCCCAGGGGGGTTGTGGAGTCTCCTTCCCTGGAGACATTCAAAACCCACCTGGATGCGTTCCTGTGCCCCCTGCTCTGGGTGTCCCTGCTCAAGCAGGGGTGTTGGACAAGATGATCTCCAGAGGTCCCTTCCAACCCCTACCATTTGGTGATTCTGTGAAAAAGGCTTGAAGTAATAGCACTATACGTTTGCAGCGAGCAGTTTTATCTCCCTTTCTAGTGCCCTGATAAAAGGACAGCTGTAATCTGTTTTACAGTAAGATACAAACTTGTATTCTCCTAGTTCTTGCTGAAAAAGTCTGAAGAGCAGTTAAAGTATTGCTTAGACCCACTGACAGCACTTCTCCTTGAACTATGACTAAGTTTTTAACCTGGATGATTGTTTACCAGAAGATATAAGGAGCTTGTTCGAGTTAGAAAGTGCGTTGCATAATACTGGTATCTTTTTAAATAAACGTGTGAAATATTTTGCATTCTTAAAATAGAATCCACTGATTATGCTTTGGCTGTTGTATGCTGGTCACAGTTAGTTTCTTCGGGTTTTGTTTACTTTTATTAAGGCATTTTTTTAAGTGAAAATATATTTTACAACTATAAATGGCAAGTTAGAATAAAAGTATCCTGTCAATTTTCCTTATTTAGAGGAAAAATAGATTTTAAGTCTCAAAATATTTCATCTGGACCAAAACATGTTTGACAGTGGTATCACAAAGGTCAGGAGTCTCAGTAATCTCCCTTTGTCTAGACAATAAAGAATTGGTGCAGGAACTGTATTTTATTTCTGAGATAGAAGGTATGTTTCATGTTTTACATGTTAGTTTAAATTAGCATTAATTTTTTTTTGGGGGGGGGGGGGGAGGGGGGAGTCACTGTTAAATAAACGGTGCTCCCCTCTTCATATTTTATTGTGCCATGGCATAACACTTGCCTCCACTATTCTTTCTCCCCTCCCCCTTCACTACTTGTTCATGTGTCCTGTTAATTTACTTATTTCATTTTGCTGTCTCAGTTCTTACTTCTTTTCCCCATTGTTGTACCCGCACCTGGTGAAGGTGGTGGTAATAATGCAGAGGAGTTTTCTGAAGTAGAGAAGTCCTTGCAGCTAAGAAGAATCCAGCTAAAACTCTGTAGATTTCCATTTTAGTCTTAAAACTGGCATACAGTTATACCGGACCGAAGACTGATATTTGAAGCTAAATGGCTTTAAAAAGAAAACAATTTTCATTTTTCATCAAAAGCTTCCAACCTAAGTTTCAGGACCCTCAGATATTGTTTATAGCAGTATTCTGGAATGTATTACCCAGTATAAAAAAAATTAGGAAACCAACTCTCTGTCCAAGAGAGCTTAGAAGGGAAGACCAAATCCTGCAATCAATTGATGCAGACAAATGCCACTCCATTAATTTAATAACAGGTTTCTGCAATCTGCTTTCAGGGCTGAATCTTACACAAACAGCATGGAGGAGATTTAGACACAGAGTGACAAAATCTTGGTGTATGTTTTGTGCTGTCTTTTAAGTGCTTTACTATCCTTACCCTATGCAATCACTCCTTGTGCCCTGTCCTGCCTTTCTAGCAGAGGATGTGTATACTGCTGGTATTTCCTAGCTATCTAAGAGCCAATGTAGCTAAAATTGAGGAATTCAAAAATTGCTGTCTATATAGCTGTTAAACTAATTTATGCCACCACTTTGAAGGAAATAGGGCTTTTTGTGGTGCTTTCATGATTTGATAAGAGGACTGTAGATTTCATTCTATCATAATTCTAGGTGCCAGACATTTTGTATTTCACTCCAGTCCCCATTGAGTTGCTAACAATTGTCTGCAATCAAAGCACTTGTGGATGTCTCACACAACCTTTTACTTCCATTTTTTTAATCTGTAATTCCATTTCACATTAAAAGACTTTCCTCAATATATATCTCAGATCTGCTGATCCCAAGCTACACAAAAGATTTTTGTGAAAAGATACAGCAGGTCTTTGGCTCATGAAGTACAGCCTAGGTCGTGATCTGGGGTAAGTTCTTACCTATAGCCCTGTGGGGATGCCATGCAGTGAGTCACAGAATGAAAAAAAATATAAGCTCCAACAAATAAAGTCCTACCTAAGGATGTAAACCGATAAAGGACTATTACTTGCCCCTCCCATTTGCTCTTCTCTCGCAATTAAGTGAAATTCATGCTGTATCAAGCGGTACTTGTTTCCTAAGCAACTTATCAGACTCAGTTTCTGTACAATAATGATAATTTCATATTTTTTAAGGGCCAAGTGGAGTATAATTGACAGGTCGTACACTATTGCTTTTGTCTGATAGCTTTACCACTCAGGTTTCTTTTAGATATACAGTAGCTGAAGCTAATATGAACCTGTAAATCACAAAAGATTGTCACTGTGCAAAAATGAATTCCATTGCCCATGAAAAGCAGAATCATGGTACACCTGCATGAATAATTTTGTCTGTGTATGTGATGTAACAGCGGTCAGGCTGTCAAGGCCTGCTGACAGGCCGATTGCTAATGGGATGTGCGCGGTGCGTGGACTGTGACATACTAGATCTGAAGACCTAAAATGACAAGTGAAACCAAGATAAAGTATATTGAAACTTTGATCAGGAAAATTCTACAAGGGTTGACTATGTTTTGTTTTATTTACATGAATTTATAGACTTACAGGAGTCAGAAATGGAAATAATATATCAAAATAAATTATTACTAGCATTCTTCTGTAAATTAGAGAATAAAGTCTTACCTGACACATGGAAACAACTCTTATCCGAGTGTTTCTGATACTACTGCATCTTATCCAAATGCTCAAAACCTCAGGAAACATCATTTTCATAGAATTCCATTCACACCAGCCTGTTGAGGTGCAGTGAAAGAATTTTTTCTTTTTTAAGAGGGATTTTGCCCTTGTGATTACTTGTGATTCAGGACTACTGTTCTTGGGTGAGCATAAATTCAGCATCTCTTCCGTCTCTATTGACTTGAGTGATTGGATCACTTGAGAACTTATCTTGAAAGTCTTACTCCATCTGAAAGCTTACTTTGCATAATCTACACACTTAGAGCAAACCATTTGAAACCACTTCAGAGCAGTTCTCAGCACATGGGCTGGGATACTGCTTGTGGTGGCAGGAATGTACTGGTACAGTCAAGGGTTGACAAGACAAGCAAAGTATGACGTTACTTATGGCCCATTTCTTGCACAGGGTCACATGTGGGTCGGCAAGGACTGTGGGTCATTCATCTTGAGCATTTCTATTTTGGAGGGTATTCTTTTGCACTCCTCAAACTTGAAAGCCAAGAATCAAAATAATCTGCAATTGACATTTAAAATATGACCATCTTTGCTGGCTTCTCTGCTAGGTTATGGTACTTGTAATGGAACTGAGATATTTTAGAGCTAGCAGTATCATATCCAGCTCGGAACCAGGTTGTGTTTCCCTATTGTGAGACACCCAAAGTCTTAGTTAGCAATCCTTAAACATGTTACATGAACAGTTCAATACTGGTGTTTGCACCAGTTATTTCCTCTCCTTTTCAATCAAACACACAGACACAAGTGAGAAAAAGAGGGGAACGATTTCTTTGACAAGTTGCTTAAAATAAATGGGAGATTTTGAAGGTGCTGAGAAATTTTGAATGACAGAGAGATCAGAACCCTGTGGTCAGAGAAAAAGTGGTACTGTCAAAAGTGCATAGCAAAGCATGAAACCAGTTGCAAAAGGAAAAGTATTGGATCACTTTGTGTCCATGTATAACAATGGTACCCCTGTGCCATACGCTGGTTTGGGCACATAGAGCCTGGAATGGTGGTAAGGAAGAGTTGGTGGTATTGACCCATTCGGACAGTGGTGCATTTACAGCTAGCAGAAATAATGAGTTATGCACATCATCCCAAACATGGCTCAATAGTACCTTTATGCTTCCAAAACCCAAGGTTATACATTAGTTTTCCATGCAGAATGCATCAGGATATCCTTATGTACTGAATTTGTTGGAGATGCATTCCATTCCTTTTTGCCAGAATAGCAGGACTGAGAGCAGGTTTCGCTACATGTGGCACAGCCGTACTATGGGCCCAGAATGAGTGGGCCCTGATCATTTGTGCATACATCAGATCAGAGCACAAATGCTGGATATATCGGCTTGGCTTCTTTGGGTGTACTATTCTAATACTCCCATGGAAATATGGTACTTTTCTGCCCCTGATTTTATGTTGATGTGTAAATCAAAGATTCCTGCGGGTCCAGCACTGCATATAACCAGCTTTCAGCCTCAGGTTCTTGTGGATATCTGGTTCATATTCAGATGCGAAAGAAACATCACTGTGGTGTAATGGTAATTAATAGCGGAGACTCAGAAACAGCTCTGAAATCAGGAGTGTAGGAGGTAGTCCCGAGGTTCACAGCGCAGGGTTGAAGTGTTTTACCTCGAGACCTCCGGTTCTCAGCGTATGATTGCAGGAGGGGAAAAAAGTGCCTATCTTACTTCCAAAGTAAAAGCGCTTCGCTGCCCTGAGCATCCACCATCTTCCGTTCAGGGCTGGGTTTCAGGAGGTCTGGCAGGGACGCAGCCCGGCACTGTGAGAACAGAAACCTCCACGGTCGAGCAAGGAGAGCGGCTCCGTAACGGCAGCCATGCAACAGCAAGCTGAAGAATCTGGAGGGGGGGCGTGTAATTTTAACAAAGGCTTAAACGTTCTTTAACGAAGCTGTTTGCGTTTGGTGTTTTTTTTTTTTTTTTTTCTCTTGACTGCACAAATGAGACATTTAACGTTTTTCACACACACAAAATCTTGTCTGTTTCATCTGGAAAAGCATTATCTTCTCCCTCCGTATACTCCCAGTCGCCACGAAGGGGAGAAGGTGGTGACAATATGCCTTGGTGAGTTCCCCCAGCCCCCCCCAAGAGGATGTCCTTTTTTCTTTTTCCTGGAAGCAAAACCCCAGGCAGACACTTACTTGATCTCAAAGGCACAGTGTGGTGTTTCAAGGCACTGGCAGTGGGGGAGGGCGGGGGCAGAGGGGACGCGGTTTGTCCGTCCGCTGGAAATAGTGCCGCTGCGCTCCGTGGCGGGACGGGGCCGGGGGCGCTGCCCGGCTCCTCGCGGCCCCCCCGCTCTGCAGCGCTCCCGCCGCCGCGGCTGCCGGGCCGGGTTACATGGCTGCCCGCTTTTCGGGGCTGCCGGCTGCCTTCCCGTTTTGCTCTTTATTTTTTTAGCCTCTCGAGGGCAGCGCCCCCTCCGCCCCGCCGCTCCCTCAGGTGAGACTTCACCCCATCGCCCCCCCGCCCGCCCCCACCTCCGCCGTTCCCGGGGAGCCGCCGCCGCCGCCTCCTCCTTCTCGGGGGCAGCCCCCCCCGGCCCCGCACCCACCCGGGCCGGGCACCCCCGGCCGTGGGAGGTGGCTACAGCCGAGCACCGGCGGCCCGGCCCGGCCCGGGGGCTGCGGGACGGGACAGGGCAGGGCAGGAGCCCCGCAACGCCCCGGCCGGGGTGCGTGCGGGACCGAGCCGTGCCGCGCAGCCAGCGGGCTCCGTGCAACACCCTCCCCCTCCTCCCTCCCCTCACCCGTGTGTTTTTTTTTTTTTTCCCCTCCTCCTCCCTCCTGCAGCGAGTTAAATATTTCTTTTGTTAATTGACGCCCCGAGTGCTCCCAAGCCTTCCCCGGGCCGGCCGAGGACGTGTGCCCGCCCAGATCCGCTCCCTGAAGCAGCGCAGATCCGCGGGGCCGAGCGGCTCTGTGCGGGAGGAGGAGGGAGGAGGAGGAGGTGTAAAAGGAGCTACGAGCCTAAAGCAGATTTGCGAGGAATAATTTAACTCCGGTGTCTGTTGTTTTTTTGGGGGCTTGGGTTTTTTTTTCTCTTTTCCCTTTTCTCTCTCCTATCTCCTTTTTTTCTGCTCAGGATTTAAATGTCACTCAAAGCATCCCTAAATCAGCGTTCAGCTCGGCTCCGGTTTCTTCCGAGGCATTAATTGGATCACACGCTGCATTTGAAGAGCTCGGGTGTTTTACCCACGAAGGTAAGTGGGCTTATGAACCTGCCCCGGCTCTGCCTGGTCACTGAAAGCTCGCCCTGCGTTTCAGGGTGTTGTTTTTCTTCTTCTTCCCCCCTCCCCCAGCCCCGTGGCCCCGCTTCGCTCTACCTGAGGAACTTGCATCGCTCGAGGGATGGGAGCGGGGCTGGGAGGCTCCGCGCCTGCCCCTCGGCACCTGTGAAGCCCCCTGGAGCCGGCGGTGGCAGGCCCCCCCCCGTGACCCCCCCCCCCCCCCCGCGCTTCTGCCCCGGAGCAGCGCCGGGCAGCGCAGCGAGGAAGGAACCAGCCTAATCCCCTCTTACAAGAAACGGGTCGTCATCATTTTTTTTCTTTTTTTTTTAATCCCGTGAGAGATACCGTAGGCGCCCATCTCCCCTCCTCCCCCACCGCCCGCCCCCGCTGCAAGCCCCGGCTCCTCTGCCCGCACCTCGCCTCCCTTCGGGCGGTCCTTTCCAGAGACCAAAAAAGTTCAGCTGCCCCCCCCGCCCCGGCACCACACGTACGCTGCGCGTTCCCCTCTTTAACCTGTTCCCCTTCTGCCTAACGCGAGCCCACCCCCCCCTTTAAACTGTGTTGCAAAGCCGACGTACCCAGCAACTCCTAAAACTTCTCTCCTTGCTGTGATTTATATTCTATGCTAACAAAAAGGACAAAAAAAATATACTCGAGCCTCCTGTGGATGACTTTTTTTTTTTAATAATGCATTTCCTTCTTCCCCTTTAATTTTTTTTTTTTTTTTTGGCAAGGAAATTTGCTCCATCTCCAGCAGCAACCACTGCTCCTTTTGATGTTGTGGTACGCCGTGCGCATGCGCCTCACATTAGAATTACTGCACTGGCCAGAATAAGTTGGATCTCTTCTTCTCTTCACTGAAACCCTAAATCATATCAAAAGCTAAAGGGATGCTGAGAGTCCGGAAAAAGGGTTCCTTTGGGATATGGTCATTCCCGTTAATAATAGCCGTGGTGTGTGCACAGAGGTAAGTGATGAAGATATCTCTTTTGCTTTACTTTGAATTGCAGTGCATGCTGCTGCTGAGAGGAATGAACAGCTCGGGGCTGAGAAATAAGGAATAATATGGTATTATTCTTCTTTTTCCTTTAGTGTCAATGACCCTAGTAATATGTCACTGGTAAAAGAGACCGTGGATAGACTGCTGAAGGGCTATGACATTCGCTTGAGGCCGGATTTTGGAGGTAATTTGACTGCTTTTGAATGAGAGGTTGCATACCCGGGCTGTGTACCTTTGGTGTCTGTATGGTTGCTAAGCGTGTCGTGGGTGCTGTTGCTTTAGGGGGTGGGGGGGGTGGGGGGGTTGGGGGCGACACTGTGTGTGTGTGTGTTGCCATTTTCCCAAGCTGATCCGAAGTTAAGCCCATTGCCACTGGATTTTCTTAGCACCGGATGCTCCTAACGCGATCACTCGCATCTCTTGCATATGGGTAACCGGTCCTTCGTTTTGCGTGTGTGCCGACACTTTATTAACATGTAATTAAACCCTCCTTTAACTGGTTTGCTGGAGATGCAAATCTCTTAAGTTCACCCAACCTTTGTTCCTCGCAGTGTAACGTGCTTGTGATCGCAGTTACTATTTTCGAGTGCGAGATGTGCCGGTAACTGACACAAAAATGGCATTTAACCCCCTGCGTACGCCTACTTCCATCCAACTAGTTGGTTTATTTCGGACGGGTTTGCTGGGGGTGTCCCCACTTTTTCCCCCCACGCCCGGTTTCGGGGCTCGCCGGAGCGCGGAGCGTGGCCAGCCGGGTCGCGGAGGGCGGGGGAGCCCCCGGCCCCCCCCGCGCCGCTCCCCGCGGGTGCGCAGCCGGCGGCGGGGCGCGGGGGGGATGTTAACACGTTATCACGCGTGTGCGCCTTACATAAACGACGGCTACCGCCGGCGGGGGCCGGGGGGAGCGCTCTCCGCCTTCCCACTGACTTTCTGGGTTTGTTCAAATGTCGTTTCACTTCTGCGCGGCCCCGGCCCCGGTCCCGCCAACTCCCCCGAACGAGCGGGTGCAGATCCCGGGGATCCCGTTACGGACCGTCTCCTTGCCTTGCAGGTCCCCCCGTGGCTGTTGGCATGAACATAGACATCGCCAGCATAGATATGGTCTCGGAAGTGAACATGGTGAGTACCCGGGGGTCTGGGGCCGGTCGCACTCCGGGGGGGTGGCTGTCGGTTTCCCCCGCCCCCGCCGAGGCGGAGCGGTGCCCGCGGGCGTGCGGGAACCCGGCGCGGCCTCCCGCCGCCGCGGGTGGGCTGCCGGGGGATGGGGGTGGAGGGGCGGCGGGAGGAGGGCCGTGTTCACCCCGCCCCTCCCCGTCCCGGTGGGGGGCGGCGGGATCCCGGCGGGTCCCTGCGGCCCCGCTGCCGCCGCGCTCCGGCCGCGCTGCCCGCCCGCGCGGCCCCGCCCCGCCCCTCGCCTTTCCCGCGAGCAACGGCGCCCCCTGCCGGCCGCGTGCCCGCACGGCAGCTCGCCGCCACCTGGCCGCGCTGCCGCGCCGCGGGGCGCCGCGCGCTCGGCCCCGCCCCCCGGCCCCGCCCCGCCCGCCGGCTCCGCCCTGACGTCGAGGTGTTCGTGGCTAAACCCGGTTTACCCCTTCCGTGGCTTAATTGGTTTTGGGTTTTGGGGGCGGTTTTTGTGACGTTGAACAAATAATTTACCGTTTTCTGTTAGCACTGCACTTCTGACTAAAGAAAAAGCAGTTTTTACTTCTGTGTACATCCAGAACATACCAATGTTTTTGTAGCCTGGTGCTCTTTCGTTGGTTGTGGCCGAGTCAATGATTTTTACAAGCTTAATTTTTCAAGGCGCTTGTCTCCCTTATCTAAGCAGTTTGAACTGACTGTGCTCAGATGCCGAATGTTTGAGCGTAATAACTCAACACTTTCTATGTTTCACTTTGGTTACCTGGGAGACTAATAAAGCATGGAGAGAAAACTGGAGAAGTCTCCGATTCATACTGTGGAAGAAGCTGCTCTTGGTTTAGACTAAGCTTTTCTAACATTTACTTCTCCTGTTTGGAAATGTTTGGGGTCAAGCTTTGAAGTTTTTATTTTAACTTATATCTTACTTGGCTCAGGACACAGAATTCGGCCTTAATACTCTTAGGGGTTTATACAAGAAGCACACATTTATACAAGAAAGACACTGAAGCATGGTAGCAGCAACTGATACAAAATAAAGGTGGTTCTGTGAAATAGTTGTTACTTGTGACAGAAGTTCATTGTTTGAAACAAACTCTCCATTATTCTTGAAGAAGCTGTAAGCAAACATCTTTCTAAACACGAATGTGGTTTTAGGGATACTGCTGTAGCTGTAATGACACATTTGAATAGAATATTTTGAACATTATCAGTTGTGTTAATATAAATATTGAAATATTTGTTTAATCTCTCAGGGGTATGTTTGCTTTCTCAGACATGTTGCACTGACTGAATTGACAAGCACTTGCTCTCAAACTGGACGCATTGTGTGACATAGAGGAGTTTTTTCATAATGTAAAATATAGCCCTCGGCCCAGTTTGGGGGTGACTTTACTGGTCGTTGTCCTGTGAGGCTGTGAGGTTCTGGTGATAGGCAGCTTAATGCTGCTCATTTTCAGGATGCCAGGAAAACTCTGAATAATTTCACCTTGAGCAACGTGACTTGTGAAATATTTCAAAGTGGCTAAACTGGGCTTCCAAACTGTGTTTCACTAAGCTTGTAATTCAGTATTCTACCTACAGAAGCTTTAAGTGCAAAGAAAGAAATTGCATTGTATTTTAAACCAGAGATATGGACATACAGAGTTATTTCTTAGACAGCAGGGTGGGAATGATGAGAGGTTTCCTGATGGAACTGCCACCTGCTAGGACAGCATTATATGCTCACGTCTCTTCAAAACTGGAAGGTCGTCCCAAATGTTTTCCTTTCCAGTGAAGATTGTTGTTCTCTCCTTCTTTCAATGATATATAGAAATTTGGTCTCCAATTAAAGGTGATAGCATATCAGAATACTGGGATCTGACACAGACTAACTGTAAAACTGAGGGTTTCTAGTATTCCGTAGTCAGTTTATTGTGTTTCTGTAATGGGATGTTTGACCTTTGTGAGAAAAGTCTTTTCAGACTGTCTGCAGGACTCTGGGGGTAGGGTGGGGGGTGGGAAATTTATAGACAATTTTGTCCCGCACATTTGCCTGAAGAACTGAAGCTGTGAGCTCATTTTACTCTAAGAAGCTACCTATTTCTTAAAACCAGGCATTCATTTTACAGATTTATTTTTTTTTATTTACAGTTTCAGAAGAGATTCCAAACTGATATTATTTTCATAATTTGCTTAACTGCAAAATGTAACATGTAACAGTTCATTTTCTGATGATCTGTATAGCATAACAAGTACTAGTATACCCTGGCAGGCCTGAAATAAATGAGAAGCCACACATGCAAGCAGATGATAAAATCCTTGGCATACAAGGCCTTAACTTTCTTCTTTACGAAGTCACTGGTATTGGGGTAGGAACCAGGAGGAATGCTGAATGCTAGAGGATACAAAGCCTTCCGAGATGGTGAGACACGCAGAAAGAATCTTTTGGATTTGGGGACCTATCTTCTGAGCCGTGGGCTTGCTGTTTTGCCTGTAGTCATGGCAAACACCACTGACTTGAGATAAAGGCAAATCATTTTGTGGGGGTCACGTATTAACATTAATGGGATCAAACTTTTGCTTTGGGAGGAAGGCTAAATAACCATAATTATTTAGCTTGAGATCATTTCTGTTAATTCCAGTGTTAGCTTACTTTAAAATTTTCATCCTTGTATTTCTTTTCCTATCTTGACATGTTCCCTCGACCATATGCATTTGTGCCGCTCGGCAGGCAGAAGGCCTGTCTCCAATGTGATGAAGTAAATCATAAAAGTCTTTACTCTGTTGAAGAGGAGAATTTAGAGTTGTCGTTATAGAAAGTAAATGTGTGTTTAGGATGTTCACAAATATTATTGCTGACTTTGAGTTCTTAAAGAGGTGATAAATACTTCCCATCACAACAAACTCATAGCATAATAGGCTTTACAGCTGCCTTCCAAATATTTCCTGTATGCCACAGAGCTAACTCTGTAAGCTCTTTAACCTTTCGTAGTCAGAAACTTAAACTGGCATGTATCTTAGTTTTCAAAATGGTTTCTAAGTACTGGTACTTCTGAACATAATTCTTTCCAGCTCTGGGGAATGCACTGAATGCACATGAGAAAAGTGACAGCTTCAGGCATATGCGGTTGTTGACAAGTGTCACGAATATTGGGGCTCTTTTTTTTTTTTTTTTGTATTTTTTCCAAAGAAATCATACGCATCAGGTAATGATTTTATGCAGTACAATAATGATGGTGTCTAACACCGCTCACCTCTCTGGACAAGGCCCTTCAGTATTTTTGAGTCTATGCTTTATGCTACTTATACTGTAGATTTTCTTAAGGTTTCTCTTGTTCAGGTAACAATGGAAAATAAACATGGAGGGGTGTGAAAGCTGCTAAAATGGTTTCCCTGGGCTAACGAATTTGATCTTACATAAGATTAGCTGTATTGCAGTGAGTCTAATGCACAATGTTCTCAAGTTAGTTTCCAGGTTGTTTTTCTTTACTGTACGTGAATTTTCTTCTTGGCTTCCTTTTCCTTAATACTAACCACTCATTGTAAAAATAACATCTCCAGAGAGCTTAATGATCTCTATTTTAGCTCCTCTCTTCCCCCCCTCCCTTCCCCCCCCCAATAACCAAGGCTGGCTGGGTTGTCACACTTCCACATTTTCATCTCCTTTAGTTAATTATTGGAGTATACCCCTTGACAACACAGCAACTAAGACAACTAAGACTGTTCTCAGTTCTAATTTTCTCCCCTTTCTTCCCAAGAGTTCCCTTGTAAACTGTAAAAGATTGGTACAGGTTCATTAAGACATACAGAAATAAATTTTCTTCCCTAAGCAATGTTGAAGATTCTGCATAACATTTTGTGCATTTGATCTATCTAGATAAGAGGTGAGGATTTCTATAGGTAATGTTGGTCATGTGGTGGTTTTCAATGTCTTGGCTTATTCCCTAGGAAATAGGTCAATATTTTCTTTCTTTTTATTTTTTTTTTCCTTTTTTTTTTTCTTTTTCGTCTTCCTTGGTCTGTGGCTATTCTGGGTTTCTAGTACAGGATGTCTTGAAAGACAGACAAATGTTCCATGGAGATAGATATGTATTTTTTTTGAACAGGAAATATACACTTTTTGAGGTAATGGGTCATATATTTAACTAAATATAACTATTCATACTGTGGGTCATTAGGGGTCTGCAGAGAGGAATCCGAACAGTTTATTTAATTTAAAGTGTTTACTTGCTTGTCATTGTACAGGTTTTGGCACGTGAACTCAGTATGTGTACATGGAGTTAAATAGATACAATAGATTGGTTTGTCTTAGTGGGACCCATTAGGGTTTACTGAGTGCATAATCCTTCCTTCAGGTGGGAGCTGGAGAAACAAAGGAGCTGTTGTTTTCTGTCAGGGAATGGTTTGTTAGCGTATGTCAAGATTTACACAGCAGAACCTAGAACTTCAAAGCTCTTACAACAAAAAAAATGTTTGATAATATACTTCACTATTGTATTCGAGATATGCCGAAGTTGCATAAAATAGTAAGTATAATACTCATAGATCAAAATATTCTCAGTCTAGGCACAGCTGTAATTTGCTGATAGATCTCTGACTTTCAGTTGCTTTTGATACTAGAGACCCACTACTGGTTTTCTTACAATCTCTCATGTTTTCTTGAGTTATTTTCAGTAGGGGAGATTGACAATGCTCAAGAGACACAGGTTTAGATTATGAAAACAACAGAGGCTGTGTGGCTACCTGTCAAGTAGCAGCAATTATCTTCATGTGTGAAAAGGAAAGAGATGGCTTGTGATATAAAAAGAAATGGGGGTTAAGTGGTAAGGAAGTAGGGTGGAGCTGTTCCAAACCAGAAAACTCAGGGGAAAAGTCCTGGTAAAGAAAAATGAAGAGAAAGAAAATCATAAATCAAGAAAAAGTGTCCTGTATACAGTGGTACAGAAAGAGGTGAGGACAATGGCTCCTGTCAGCAATATCTTCTTTTGTCCGTCCATTCTAGTTGTACATGTTGCTGTACATGATCCATAGAGAGAATAAGGAGAGGACAAAACTGGAAATGCATTGGAAAGGAAACATGGTCAAGTGTTGCTTCCCTAATCCTAAATACTTCCCTGCTGCTAGAGACCCTTGGTTTTATTATTTCCCCTGTGTCATAGATGCATATGCTGCTTCACACAAAATTACATTTCTCAGTGGACATTTTGAAGTTGGCTCACACCAAATTATTGTGCTTGTACACTATAGACTCATACTGAAGTGTCTACAGAGAGTCCTGTGAATATAGAGCAGGTGATGTGTATCTGAGACATGAGAACTGCTTTCCCTGAATGCCCCATTTCACCTGTTCCTTCAGTTATTGGCTGGGACAACATCACAAGACCTTTATTTTCAAACTGGAGTAAATTACGTTAGTATGGATTTCCGTTTCTTGTTACTCCATGCCTCTGTGGCATGTTGTCTTTTCTTAGCTTTAAGGTATGTAGAAATAAATAAAAGCTCCCATGTTCACATAAAATGTTTATTCTTGGGGACCAAAGAGTGCATTCCTACTGGTAAGCCAATGTGGATCAAAGTTTTCATGTTGGTTTTGCTAGAATATATGTAGCCACACAATGAATAGATTTCTCTAGAACATATATGCAGACTTGTAGTGAGTTTGTAACTACTTTATTAAGCTATTTCAGAAACGATAATATATTATGTATCTTTACATATATTATCTGTATCTGTAATATATATCTAGAAGCATAACGTGATTCTTGTTGTTTCTTTTTAAGGTCAGTATAAATGGTTTGTTAATTGGATTGCACTTCCGGTGTGCTACAGTGCGACAAAATTTTAATTGGTAGAAAATCATCTTGTTTCATTGGTGGTAGTGATTTTTCAAAGTGATTGCTCACTTGGGCAGACCAGGGGATAGTTGTCAGTAATTTACAGAGATTGCCTTGGAGGTGATTTGTACAACTGAATGAATAATTATTGCCGCCTTGTTTTTAGAAAGCCTTGACTTATAAATATTTAAGTAATTTGGCTCCTGCCACACAAGAACAGATTTATTTATCTTTAATACGTTTTATGGGCAGTGTCTTGGTCCTAAAGTGTGGGAACGAACACGAAGTGTACTTTGTTAGCTCCTACTACAGGCTGCTTTATTTCATAACTTCTCTATTGAAAATCACATAAAATCTTTATAGATGAGCCATGTAGTAGAATGAGAGATTTTTATGTTGTGCTCTGCAAGCTTGTTACAAGTTTAAGCTGTTCCAATGGTTGTATTTGTGCTGCTTTGTGACTCTTAAGTCTGTCAGTGCCTTATTATTCCTCCCTCCCTTTTTCTATTTTCATATCCCATGCAGCCCTCTGCAAGGTTTATAGCAGAACCTTTAGTATTCAACTGTGTTGAAGTACAGCCTTGCATAATAAAATTTTTTTTATTTTTCTAGAAGTAGTCCAGATTCCTTGTAGGCTTCTAGTGGTTAATGCTGTAGGTCTCTGCAAATGCTTATATGAATTAGGTAAACAAGATTTAGTCCCTTTTGTTTCAAAGGAGGGTGCTCATCCATGAGGGAATTTTTGAAATCTCTCTTAAGGAATGGAAGAGAGCATCTTGTTTATCTTTAGAATTAAGAACTTTAGAAATAGTCAAATGTCTTACGTTATTAATACTAAAAAAATGGCTACTATGGGTGGATGCAATCTGTAAATTAAGTGAACGTGCATAATTAAAATTGTAGGCATACTCTGGGATGTCAAAAAGATACACAAGACAGAAGCAGCCTTTGTGCTTTTTTTGTAATTACTCTTAGAATGTTTCTACAGGGATTCTGACCCTGCTCACATTTCTTGACGGCAGTGCTACGTACGATGGACGTATAATGGCTAGGATAACGCAAGCCTTGTTGGAATAGCAATATAGTGGATGTATTTACAGTTATATAGCCTTACCTGTCTGAAGGTCAGGTTGTGAAGTAGCAGTACTTTCACTTTATAGGTTTTGCCTGTGAAGATCTTTGCATGCAAGTCCTCTGGCTAAGTGTTTTCAAATTAGCTAATCAATGCAAAGGTTCTTCCGGGCTTGAAATCACATCTACTGCAAGTGTCCTTTTTGTATGAGTTTGCAAATAAGTATGTAAAAACTTCCCAATCAAAACTAAAGTTTCTGTTGTAAATATGAAAAGACATTCAACATTGACATGTGTGCAACTGAATACAGAATTTGTAGATACTCTTTAACATGGGTTATCCCAGGCTAGATAAAGCATTTTGAGTGTGAGCTCTTCCCATGTCCCCAGACTTAAAGAACAAGGGGACTGTGCTATTTCTGTCTATCTTGAACTGCTTTTTGCATACTTCCATCAAGGTTAAATCCTATTAATTTTTATTCTGTAAATACCGACAGAGGGATTAATTTGTTAGTCTTCAAGTAATAAGAATTTAATTACATGGCAGAAAAAGCAACCCTTCCAAGAGATGCATTTTTGCAGTTCAAGTGCGTGCTGTTGTAGTAGATACAGCAATTCAGAGCATTTCTACTGACTTTCCTATAGACAAACTACTGACTCATTGTGATTATGCTGAAAGGCAAATTCAGCTCTATAAATTTTAAACAAGTAGAGGAAAAAATTACATGAAGTTTGGCCTTGGACAGGGGTAGTATATGAAATTGCCCTAATGAATGCACATTAAAAAAATCCAGGTGCTTGAAGTGGCAATTCCTTGTTCCAGTGTGTGCTCTCTGGACTATTCCTTCTTTTTTTCTTCTTTCATGAATAGGTATTTCCATTAACTAAGCAACTCTGTGAAGGTGGATCAAAACCCAGAATTGTCCTTCCCAGTTGAGTGTCCTGATTGCTGCTCTTGAATGTCTCCTTCCTGTGGTCAAGAGTTTTGAATTCTTTGCTGAATAGTAGCCTGGGTGAAGTGAATTCTGCATGGCTTATTAGCCAATGGTGGCTGCAAGTGGAAGTACTCAGATTGCAGAGGACCAGGAAGAGGTCTTTCATGTAATTAATTAGCCTACAAAAGGCTGCCAGCACATCCTTTACCTTCTCCTCTGTTGCTGGAAATGTTTTTGAATTACAGTAGCCATGACTTGCTATTACGTTAGGCATGAGTTAACCATACTAGCTTTATTGACTTTTTCATGAGATTTAGATATTGTAAACCTGTCTGAATGGGCTTAAGTAGGAACAACATGCCTGCTTACCTGGAACAGCTCCATCCTGAATAGAAGTGCAGTACAGATGTTTGGGAATTGGGAAACTACTAAATAGTCAAAATGGCAGAAACCTGTGAATGTAACATTTTCCAGAGAAGTCATCACAGACAGTTTTCTTGAAAAGCTGTTTTGGATTGATGTAGGGTGAAGGGCCCTAATGTGCAAAATGCCCTAAAAGGTTGGTTTTGGTTTTGTGTTGGTTGTTTTTTTTTTAATTTTATTTTATTTATTTTTATTTGACCCTTGGAGAAAAAAGGTGCAGAAAACATAGAGTTATATTAAGGTCATGCTAAATCCACCTGAGATGAGAAGAAGGTCTTCCAGAAAAGTGCTTTTCATATATTTGGGATGTCCAAGAACTGTGACTCTGGCTTCTAATTCAACTCCCATTGCATACGGCTGTGGAGTAGCCAGAAGTTCCAGTAGCTTTCAAGGAACTGAAGGCATATTTTTCCTCAGTGAGAACTACCTATTAAAAAATATATATGAATTATGTGTTTGAATAAGATACTGAAGCCTTTTGAAAAACTCTTCACTGCCATGGATGCAGTGCCCTTTTGAAAATCTGGTCCTAATCTGTATTGTAGATTTATTTTTTTTTTTAATGAAAGTTTAAATTGTTTTCTTTTAATAGCAAGGAACAGATATCCTTTCTGCTCAGCTGAGTAAAGTTAGTGCTCAAACTTGTTTGCTCCCGGTATAGGCCTTTAAAAAGGTATTTTGTTAAAAAAAAAAAAAAAAAAGACGACATACATTATTGCATCCATTTAGGAAAAATAGTGGAATATTGTTAATTCCTTATGGTCCGTAAGGATAAATATGTGTTGTCATTTGCATAACAGTTATTACCCATCAGTCCAGAAGTCGTTATTGTCCATTGTGTAATCCATATTTGTTTCTTTTATAAAGTGTAGTTTTGAGTTAATAGACCCTGCAGCTCCAGAGGAGTTGTAGAGCATTCTGGCAATTTTTTTTCCTCTTTCAAGGACTGCTGCCCCAATAGTCTCTGTTGACTCCCTCTGGGGTGTCAGAGTAACAATGCTAATCCATGTTTGACAAGATGTGCACTGAAGGAATCATAAATTTTAAGTAAAACAAAATTAGTTTGAAGGTCCAGTAGACTGATTTTCTAAATTAAATAATTTAGGAGTGTAACTCCTTTTATTATTCCTTATTATGAAATGATTTATTCTTTTAGATAACAGTCAGGGGAGAAGGAAGTAGGATTAAGCCAATATGCATGTCATATTTACAAATGAAAAGCAGCATTTGGCAACTAATTGCATCATTGTTTCACTAATCGTGTAAATCCAGAAATGACCAAAGAAGCTTTTAATCAGTCTGAAATATTCCTAAAATTTGTGTGAATGTTCAATCCATTATATTGTTCTGTTGCTCTTTTTCACTCATGTTTTGCCATGCGAGATATTTTTAGGAATTCCATCCCTAATAGAATTAGAGATGTAATGTTCATATCTTGTAGCATATGCCACCTTAGGTTGCTCAGGATAAAATGCTTAACAACCTAAGTAGACAGAAAAATTACTTTAATAAAAAAGTAATTTTGCAATAATTTTGAAAGAAGCCTTTTCAAAGGTGTAGGAACGTTTACTGACTTAAGCATAGCTGAGACCTTTCGTATCAAGTCTCAGTCAAAAATATATTATTATAGCTGATGTATAAGTCCCCCAAAATAGATTTGTAATGGAAATGCCAGGAGACCCATAACTATAATCATTCTTGTTAGTGTAAATGCCTGGAAATGAATACAGTTTTCACTGATCTAGTATTATGTGACACAAGTGACCACTTACAGAGAAATCCATAATAATTCTAGTTAACTGGCTGCATTCAAAAATGCATCTAAACGTACCCACCTCTGTGCATAAGCTTTCCAGAACGCTTTTGTGAGTTCAAGTCCCACATGAGACTTGTTCTGAAGTCTTAAAAGGTGTAAATCTGATGCTGATATTTCCACCGAGGCTCCTTCTCCCCCATTTTCACAGAAGACTTGTGGGTACTTAAATGACTTGAAATGTAATACAAGATTGCTCCTATAATGTCTCAGACATTAAGTGTGAGCAGGGACAGGGCAGAAGTCTCCAAAATAGGTGCTGTGCAATAGGTGCTCTTTTGGAGTGAATGGAGGTACTTGGTAGATTTTAATGTCTCGAAAGTCATGACGTCTTGCTGGCAGCTTTGATTTAAGGATATTGAAAAACTGACGCGTCCAATCTTAGGAAGAGTGTACTTTATTTACTCCTAGTCTTGAGTCTGTACTATAACCTAAGTCATTGGTGAGGGAACATTTGGAAGGCTCATGTGGTTCCTACCAGGGCCAAACTTTGCCTGTTGGTAAAAGGAAAACACCAGTTTACATCAATAGCTTTCTGGCAACCTTTTTTACTTTGAGTTAAATGAATAAAAATGAAACTTTTTGTTCTGAATCATAAAATCAACGTGGGTAAGGTAGATGGTAATGCAAAGTATTAAGTATTTTTGAAAGTATTAAGTTAATTTTGATTAACTTTTTAACTGAATTGACTTTTTGAGAACACAATGATGTATGAACTTTTGGTATAGCATTTGACATTTTAGAGCTAGACATTTATGCTACAATATGCTGACTAGATAACAGTTTTGTTAAAGCATGAAGGTAGCAATTATTTAGTAAAGATTCAGAACGAAACGTTTCAATCAAAACTGCTGCTCTTGTATACAAAAGGGTTTTGTTTTAATCACTTTTATGGGGAAACAATTGGTTTTGTAAGGAAGTATTTTGTATTATATGTAACTTAAATTATCTCGAGTTAAAGGTTTAGAAAACAAAGAAATCATATATGTGTCTTCTCATTAAGTAATTAATACCAAGGAACATTTCCAAATGGAGCATGTAGTACTGGCAGCAGGTAAAACCACTTTTCACTTTTCTTTTGTAATTTTAAATAGTTTGCAGTTATTACTTTTGGTATCCATTAGCAAATTATATTGGAGAAAGCACTTTTTAAAAAAACTGTATATCATGTCATCATACTTAAATAATATATTGGCTTTGCAGGTGTTAGCAACAAAAATATTATTTAGCTGGAGAGATTAATATATCCACTTTGCTTGGGTTCTGTCTAACAAGATATCACAGATCTGGGGGTTTGGTGTTTTGGGTGCGGTGGGTTTTTTTGTTTGTTTGTTTTTTTTCCCTTCCCTTTTCTGTCCATACTCTGCTGTGCCTTTCTTGGCAAATGACATAACAACCAGCACTCTTACATCACCATCTTATAAGCAAATCCCTGTATGCTTGTGGTAACTCAGTAGTAAAATTGCTGCTTGGGTTTTGAAAATTCTTTCTCAGATCTCCGTGCTTGAGGGACATTTGCTGTCAGAAGAAACGTTGCCATGGTGTTTGGCTGGTGTGGAGCCTGTGTCTACCTCTGCCACTTTGAAATTTATTGTTCAGAACTGCAGGATGTAATAGGAGTAACATGTCGAAACCACAGTGTCAAGGTTCAGGTCAAATATTAGCCAAAACTTTTAGGAGTACAAATAGTGGAGGCCTGAAATTTATGATTTATGTTACTCTTAAAGAACCACTATGATTTCATTGGCAGGATTATAGATCTAGTTAATTCTACCTTGGGAGAAAAGGAAGGAGTGAGAAAGGCACAGCAGGAGTTCTACATCATCAATGCCCGACTTCATTACAGTTAGCATTCTAAACAAAGATTTTTTTGTTGTTGTTGTTTCTTTTGAATACTATCTTAAATGGGGAGGAACTGTGTTTGGGTAGCCTTAATGATGAAATAAAGGGGTGAGCCAAAATCTGCATTTCACTGTCTTAGGTATTGGGGAACTGAATATTAAATACATTTTTATAGATAAATACTTTTTATCTATTGTTAATACATAAATTAATGCTGTTTCATAGCTCAGATGATAAAAGACAGACTGCTTACTCAAGCTTGAAATCAAACTGTTTTCCACAAATTGAAAGAGAGTTCTGTGTATCTGATAGGTGAATCAGGAAAATAGTGTTGTAACATATCAACAGAATAGCCAAATTGAATTATTTTTCTATGACTCAGATTTCTACTTAAATTTTGATTTTTGCCTCAAAAATGTATCACTTAACCTTTCATTTTTTTATTGCCTTTAAGGTAGGAAAAACTGCAGTTGAGCTCAAGTAACAATGGTCATTAAAAAAAAAAGAAAAACAAACACCACAAACCAAAAAAAAAACCAAAACCCACCCACAAAAACCAACAAAGCAGACATTCTTCTCTGTGTAGACATATAGCAAGATCCCAGTCCTTTAATCTCTGCTTTTTATTTCCTTAAGCCTAGGTAGAAAGGAGGTGACAAGGAGGAAAGCTTGGTTTGAAAAGGCAGAAAGGCAAAAGGGTGAACAAGGGCGTGTGAGAGGAATAAGCACATATGGAAGTAGGTCTGGTCCTATTGCATGGTGTTTTATGCTAGTTTAAGAAAACAAACTTTGATTTACATTTCTGATAGATGTGATATTCAAGTATGCAAGCTGTACGAAAGCAGTAAGAGCAAAAGTAATTCCAGCAGTTAAGTGGCAGTATGTACATGTATTACATTGTTTGATTTAGTTATGGTGGTACATATAGTCATAGGGTAGTGCATCATAAGAAATTATTTTGCACAGCTTAAACATTCTTTGCATTCATGAACCTAGAAGGACTCAAGTCTTCAAGTGATGATGCAGCACATAAAAAAAGTAATGGAGTTTAGCTGTGTTTCTGTGTGATTGTATAAAATTGCCAGATATGGCCTACGAGTCATTTTTCTGACAATGGTGAGCCTATGCTGTGGCTTGAAATGGGAGAAAGCAGTTTCACTCCTACAAGTGATTCTTCTCTTTTCTTTCAGATTATAGTTTAACTGATTTTTTTTTTTATTTGATTTTTTTTTAAACCATTGAGGATGAATGTTGTTTCAGTCTAGTACCTTTACCAGACACTGTGGTCAGTATATTAGGGAAGATCACATAAACTTAGTAATTTGCTTATGTTATTAATGTGTAAACTACGCCTTATGATTTCAGCCTCACTTCCAGTATGTATTTGAGACTTCTAGCACATCTATTTGCAGCATATGTCCGTGCTACGGTCAGGTGATTCTGGTGCTTATTGGACAGATGTCACGAATATGATGGTTGCATTGTTAAATACTTCCTGATTTTACCAATCATCTTCTGCAAGAATATTCTTTTCTGAGAAAGTTCTTAAAATATACATGCTGTGATTACTTGGAAACATCACTTCATGGCTCCTTATTTTCATGAAGTAATAAAATGGCTTCAAACCTGAGTGGTTCTAGTTGGAGGGTCCCATGGTTTGAATTCACAGAGATCAGAAATGTAAGGGTGGCTTTGTTTTTGTTGGCATTAATAATTGTATTGTATATGTTTTTCTGGGGGGAAGAGGCTTCCTGACCTGAAATGTGTGGTTTTTATGCGACTAACATTTGTGGCTGATGTTTCTGGCATCAATCATTATTCCTTTGCAGGCATACTGACATGAAGTTTTTGCTGTTTTGTTGTTGGTTGTGGTTTGTGGTGTGTTTTTTTTGTTTTGGTTTTGTGTTTTTGTTTCAAGTTGTGGTTTTGTTTTTGTTTTAATGTTGGTGTCAGTGAAAGCAATTATCTAAGAGATGTTCCGTGTGTGGAGATTAATATTCTGGGTGTGGTTAATTTTGTTGTTGGTGGTGTGTTTTTGTTGTTTTTGTTTGTTTGCTTGGTGTGGGTTCTTTATTGTGGTTTTTTTTTTTTTAATTTGGATTATTTTTTGGGTTTTGGTGGTGGTGTTTGGTGGGGGGGGTTGTGTGTGGTTTTTTCGTTATCTGTTTAAGGAGAGGCAGTCTGTAAGGCAAAGCTGTGTTTGTAGAATTGGCAACTTGGTCTCCAATGAAAGACGCTGGGTCTTGACACCTACTGAGGACAGAAGGGCTTCTTTGCTACTGTTGAATCTAATTACAGCCTGTAAGTGGTGGCTTGCACAGTGGTGTGTTGAAGGCAGTCTTACTTCTAGAAATTTCTTATATCTCATCTACTTATGTTTCAGGAGAATGTTAATTTAGACTGTCTTCTAAGTTGCTACTGTTCTTCAGGTTTTAGTGCCATATATATGTATTTTATTAGGGCCACCTCATTTCTAGATTTTTGAGTTACTCATGCATTCTTCAATAATAAATTGAGAATATATTATTTATGGAGCCTTTAAATATATTTATGAAACTTTCATAATATGTGAGAACTCATATTAAAATCTGAGTGGAAATGAATAGAGTTACTCAACATCCAGACAAATTTTTGACAGATACTGGAATTTGATACCTCATTTGCAAATATGTACATGTACAGTGTACCAAAAAACTTGAAATATTGCATAAACAATGACTATTTATGTTTGAGATCCTCCATTTTGATATATTTAGATACTAAACCTTAGCATACAGGAACGTACAGTAAGTGATAAAGTGAGAGAGTGTCCAAAGTAACCATGGAAGATACTTCAACCTACGTGCTATGACTTTGGAAGCCCAGGTTCGAAGTATATTTAGGACCACTTGTATTCGGTAAGCATAACACAACATCAGTTCGAGCAAGAGAAATAGGATCCTAGGGGAAGTCATAACCAAATACTTACAAGATGCACCCTGATAAAATCAGAGATTGTAGAGAGAATGAGGTATAAGTATTGTGAATCAACAGCGGGCAACTTGTCAGACTTGTGAAAGAAAGTAAATCATGTGAACCAGTTTAACCAGTTTTATGTGAACCACAAATACACAGATTGTAATTCACAAACCTTGAAAGTCTTTGTTAGTGTCAGTTGAATCAGATGTGTGTAAGATATCTTTAAAATGCAAGGCTAACCTTAGCTTTCTTAAATTATTTGTCCTGCTTGGGAGAGAAGTAAATTACTCAAATTGGCTTGCCAAGAGAGATGGTTGGTCTGCCTTTGTTTAGTTTTTGAAGTAACACAATGCTGTAGAAAAAGCATTAAAACACAGAGGAAAAAAATCTTCTGTATAAGGTGATTGACTTGCATAAAGTCATTGACGAAGAAGCATACAAAAAGATACCAATGCATGTGAAAGGCAGAAGGCTTAAACCATTAAGAGTGTTGTGGAAGGTCAAGGATCTTCTTTAAAGCTTACTGAAATCTTTTGATGAGTCATTTATAAATGTTTTGTTAAAGGTATAACAAGCATTTTGTGGCTTTTTTTTTTTTTCACTTAATACATCACGGAAACATAATAGAAAAGGGTAGTGGGCAAAAAATTCTGAGGCGCTACATTTGCATGGCTCCTATCAAGCAGCCACTTATGTCCTATGGTGGTGAACTCCTTTGTTTATCCCTGTTTCTCCTGTTGGGTATTTCCAAGATACTGTTAATACAGAAGGAAGCATGGAGGCAAATTCTGATGGTTGTCTGTGAAGGCATGTTGCCTTCCTGCTGTGCAAGAAGCAGGATTTAGGGCCTCAATTGGCATGCTTAAAGGTCTGTTGGAGAATTAGCTGGACAAGGACTGGTGGTTTTTTTGTGTGTGGTTTGTGGGTTTTTTTTGTTTTTTTGTTTGTTTTTTTTTTTTACTATCAGACAAAACCTGGTAAAAAGCTGTGAACTGGTAAATCTTGGGGTCACTGTTAGTGTAGCAGAAGTCACTTAACAGGAAGTACTTATTTTTGCTGTTACTCACTGGGTCTGTGGGCTGGAATTGTTGAGAATGTTTTTGAATGCAGCTTTCCATCTACTGATTTTTACGATCAGTGTCTTCTGGGGGAAGGATGTAAACCTAGTATTGGAGCAGATCTTCACATGCATTATCTTTTGTGCCAAATGCTGAACTATTTTGCAGAAGTTGGCAATAATCAGGACCTTTTCTGTACTTGTTCTCCAAATAAATTCCATGGTTATTAGATTTGTGGGTCTTTTACTGCTAATATTGTTAAGACAAGCTTTCCTTTTGAGGGGGATTCTCACTCAGGAATCCTAAGGTAGGTGTGGAAGAGGAAATTGCACTGTTTTGTGCATAAGGTCTGAGAGAAGGATAAAAATGGAAGAACAATGTCTATTTATAAAAAGGAAAAGATAGAAAAGGGGTTAAGAACTAAGCAGGCACATGTCTGAGTGCAGGGAGGCAGAAGAGAAGAACATGTTGGCTTTGAAATTTTCAGCCATGGGCTGCAGACTGCCACGCTAGGAAACTGAAAACCAATGATGTCCTTTCACTGAAAGGAAGAAATTGTCCAGTTCCAGATTTTCTGTTCCTTTTAGAACCTACCCCAAGTAACTGAATGGTCATCAAGGCAAGTAAAAACCACAGCAGTTTAACTTTTTTAATGGAAAGTAAATTTAAGTGATGGTTCCTGTCATTTGTCCTGGGATCCAGGGCTAAGTCTGAACATGAACAACATGGTACTATGGAAAAATAGAGTCTCTTCCATCCCATGGTCATCTCTCCTTGATCACTGAATTCTGGACCAACTGATAATTAAAAGATGAAGGTTTAGAGGCCATAGTAATAAAGGATTACTATAGTAAGTAGCTTTTAACTATATTTGTTGTGAATGTTGATACATCAATGCATCTTCAAAACTCGGAGAAGAAATCAAGTAGTGTGTATATATATCTATATATATTTGTAGGCTGGAGGAACTCTCATAATTTTGAAGATCAAGAAGAGAATGTCAGTGTATATGGCTGTGTGACTAGCTTCTTTGGTCAAGATGGATATATCATATGTCATTTTGTAATAGGAGAAACCACATGCTGTTACTGGTGTTGTTTGGGCTACGTAAGTAGAATAGGTACTTGTACTTTCCCTTGCCTTCCTTTTCTGTGTAAGAGATAAAGCTTAACAGAGAAAGATAAGTGAAGGTAGGTTATGGACAGGGTTTTGTAAATCAGCATTTCTGTATTTTAGTACAGTCGTACTTGTTATAGGTCTTGTGGGTCTTTAAAGAAAGAAATACATAGTTCCATTTTAAACATACGGCTTCTTCAGCACAACTTTCTGTTAAGGGTGCTTTAACATAAGATGAATAGTTGGTTTTGAATTTGAAATATTAATTCACTTTATAATGCCCACTGTATAACCAAGAGCTTGTTTAAATTTGGCTTAAAAAAGCATATCTGATATTTAGTTTTAATTGGTATATGCTACTCTTCCAGTGTGTCCCTGTTTTGCATGAAAACACATGACATTTTCTTGAGAATTGTGACCTTTAAAAATATTTGTGCAATAGTCCAGTTGTAAGCTTCCCCCAGTTAACTCTTTTCAGGTGCTACTGGATCCTCATACAGTAGGACGGTAAACCATAATGTAATTGTTCCTTCCCCCCTTTCCCAGTCTCTAGTTCAGGTTAGGTCCACATTATTGCAGCAGCATGTCTGGGAGCCCATTCTGCATTCTGAAAACAGCCCTTTTTTCTCACTGGTTATAGAACAAATATAGGGAGGGGTGGTCTTCTGTGATAAAGTCATCCCTTGTGGCTTTTATGCCCTTCATGAGTTTTTCTGTCATATTTTTTACTTACAGTTTGACCACAGCAATGTTGGGTAACACAGGCACACAAACAATACATGTATGAAATCTGAAATACATTCATGGACTTCTTTGTATTGAACATCAGCTGAAGTGCAAACCTCATCATAACTGATCTGTTTCTCCACTGTTTTGTCTTGTTCCTACTGTTTGTTCATTGATTTATGTCAGTTTGGCCTGACTCTGCAGTGCTCATTTCTCCTGCTTCCCCTTGTATGCGTATGTAACAGTTCCTATTCATTTACTTCCCTGGGTCCATTATGTTTATTCTGGCTGATACAGTAAAATGGTTGAGCATCAATGGTTCAGCAAGTGTAAGCATGCTTACAAACAAAAAAATGTGAAGTTGAATTTGTAATGTGTAAACGTATGACCATTGGCCTTAATCTAGCTGACGCTGTCTGCAGCAGTAATGGCAACCGGACTGCTTACCAACGTAGAAAAAGAAATTCTGTATCTTTTGTCCTCACATCTTCATTTGCTGAGGACACGTATTCTTTAAGACGTAAGCATGTGCTAGAACTTAAGCTTCTAAGTGTCTTGCTGAACAGTGTCCTTTCCATCATCCAGGGTTCAGTCTGCAAAACGCAATGTAGCTAGGAGGTGGGGGAGTTTTCCGTTGTAACTAACGGTAATGTCATAAACAGGATTGTCTTGAGTTTTAAGTAGTGGATTAGACAACCATCAAGAGAGAAAATCTGTTTTCCAGCAAATATTCTCAGTGATAAAGAACCTTAGGAGAGAAAGATAAAATGTGATATATAGGCAGAATTATTTCTATGCAGAATATTTTTTCCAAATTTCCCTTGAGGTGTCAGCTGTTCTCTGAATATCCAAGAAGTTCGCTGTGCTTCTGATCAGCTTCCCACACATTCTCACCCACACCACTTCACTGTGTCATCTTAATGCCATTTTTAAATACTAACAAAAGAAGCATTTTGTTTATAACACAGAAATAAAAATCTTGAGAAGGAAAAGTATGTCTTTTGTATGTTATTTTAACAGATCAAAGCTGACTCATGAGTAGCAAATATGAAATAAAGTAAGTAATGTACTTAAAATTCACAATTCCTGAGTTAAGGATTTGTTTTAGAAGTGCATTGATTATAATAATCAGATTTCATAGGTTTCTTTCATATATGATTGGTATTTTTAGCAAGTTTACCTTGCTGCAAAGTGTTAAATTTAGACTATACTGTTATAACTGTTATAACTGGCACTTTAAATAATTGACTGCTAAATCGAACAGTGGCCAGGTACACTGGAGGCCAAGTGGGAAGACGAAGAAGCAGCCTTCCTCTTGGGGAGGGAAACAAGATATGATATAATTTACTTGGCACAGGAAGTTTTAGTCAACCCTTGTCATTTACTGCCTTTGCAGTGGCTTCATATATGAAGTTCTTGGAAAAAACAGAAATATGTTACTGCTACCATTGCAGGCAAGCACTCATGCAAGTTACCATTTGCACCCAAACTGAAAATTTTCAAGATTACTGTGTACTCTCATGGAACTGCAAGGTGGAAAAAAAAATTGCTCCTTGAGAAGTCAGTGAAGCTTGAATGAGTTTCTTTCATGGAAGAGGGAGAAAGGTGTTGATTTTGGGGTGAGAGCTTGATCTTGGTGGCACAACATAAAAAAAGTCTTAAAAAAAAATAATGTTTCAGTTGTATGTGGAAACCACTGGCAGTATATGAATAGCAATGGGAGAAGAATTATTTGTATTAACTATATCACATAAGTAGAACAAGTGCTCCACTGCATGTCTCCTGTATGTTTCTAGACAAAAATCAGTCTAGTTTTAAATTTGCTATTTGGTATTGTTCTGGACATGCAAAATAGTTATCTCTATTTTTCATTGGCTATTGGGAAACTTGATGGAGATTTTGATTGAACTAGGGTGGTCTTGAGATATCTGAAGTGAAATCCTCATTATTATCTAGATAAAAAGAATGCTTAAATTTGAATTGAGGTTTAATTCAATATATGTAGAAGCTGACTTCAGGTTTTAAATTTTTGCTTCACAGTACCATGACTTTCTTCACATGTGGCTTAATAAGAGCTTCCAAACTGTGGGGTATGTAGTGTTACAGTTGCTGTTTGTTTTGCAGTAGCAGCTACCAGAACCTCGTAATGACCCCATTGTAATAAGGACAAAGATCTTGTGCTTGAAGGAGATGAACTGCAGTTTTTGTCTCAAAGTGGTAACCAACAGTCTAGCTCCCCTGCTATCTGAAATGAAAGACTCTCAAATGATTAATTTTAGAACGTGTATAAGAGCTTCTACAAAAAGCAAGAGAAACATTGTCTAGCTGTCGCTAAATGGAGCATGTTACGACAAACTTCACATCTGAAGCTCGCTGGTGAGAGGGTTTCCAGAACCAGTCATAGTGTGGTGCAAACTTGCAAACTATCCACTGTAGAAACATCTACCACAAGAGGGGCCAAGTTTTATCCCACTTGGATTGTGCTTCTGTATTGAAAAGCAAACAACCAAAACCAAAGAGTACAGAAAAGCACTTATTTTCCAGTAACCTGAGAACAAGGGTAGGTCTATAACTTATAAAAGTAAGATGGGCAGAGTTGCTATATTTTATGGGCAGAGTTTTATTGGTGTGTGTTAGATATTTTTTTTTTAATTATTTTTTCCCTTTCTCTCTCCTTGTGTAGTTATACTCCTGATATTAAGAGAACTTGAGACTTAAATGAACTAATGTAAAAAGCAATGATGTGATAAGGAATTAAGGTTTTGATTAATTCCTTCTATCTGAAGACCTCAAAGGTCATTCTTTATGAACTTGAGTGGGCTGTTTAAGCCTTGGAATTCTCTCTTGAGTTAGACCGATGTTCTAGTAATTTGTTGTTTCCCAGTTTCAAATGCATCCTTTTCAAATCAGGCATACTAAATACTGGTTGACCTTCTACAGCTGACTAAGGTGGGAGAGGGCAGTGGCTTTTGGTTTCCCTGCATTTTACCCTTACATCTACTTACGAGAAAGAATTGGAGAGAGAATGAAGCTAAACAATTACTTTAACTGTGAATGGGCATTAACTTGTATGTTACCTTTTTTTATATGTGATGGTAATCATTGCTTATCACTATCTTAACATATGATGAAAACTTTAAAAAGTATTGGAAAGACATGGGTTTCAAGAAGGCCTCTCAATCCTACCAAACTGTTACTAATCCTATTTTATAGAAGGCTGAAGTACATTCTGTGTTAGATTTTAACAATGTGACTATGTTAATCATCTGACAGTAGTAAGCTTATGCGAGAGCCGACTTTTCTCTGACAGTGGAACTCTACTAGCCCTTGTGCCTGGGCTCCCAAGATGCTACTTATATATATCTTTTAAGTGGTGCGGAACAATGATGTTGTTCACCATATAACCTCTGTACACCTCTGACACAGCATTTTACACAAGTAGATACATTATAAAGGAGACTTCAGTTTTGTGGTTGTATACCATTATTACTGACTTCAGAAAATGTTCCCTTCCTTCAGTACCTAAGTTACAAGAATTAACAATAACAAATATTTGTATTCTAAAAATATTGATTACTAATTCACAGCTGGAATTTACATAGATCTTTATTCATGAAGGTAAGAACAGTTACCATATTGCTTCTGTCCCAAACGAAGTCTTCAGCAGCAGAAAAGAATTCCTGTGTGTGCTGTTTTGCCTCATGTTTTCTAAATACAACTCAACAGCATTCTGTTTCCTGAAGCCATCTGCATTAATATGTCTAGAGAAAATAAAATATCATATTGGTATTTATTTTATGAGTGAGCATATATATAACTTGATAATAATGAAAATAATTCTTCATAAGGAAACACCCTTTTAAGCAAAGACAGAGTTCTTAATGCACTGCAGCATAGAGGCTTTATGAGACTACTGATGGTGCTTGTCTCCTGTTTATATGCACCCAACTGTGGAGGCACTTTCAAAATGTTTTTTTTAAGACCTGGTTTTGAGTGAGTAGTAATTATTCACCTTCATTGGAGATTTTCACTTCCTCTCTTTTCAGAAGAAAGCATTGTCTGATAGGAAAAGGATAATGATTTCTCTAAAGGTGAATCAGAGTAGCAGAAAGGAAAGAGGTTTAAAGTGAACAGGCAGCGCTCAGGTTAGCCCATTGTTCCAGCACATCAACAGTATCAGTTTTCCATAATTATTGTCTTCATGAAAACAGTCTTTTAGAGTGACACAGGCAAAATAACCAGCATGTCATCTTCTCTGTAATGTTGCTAATGTTCTTCTATATGCTCATATTTTTTCTGTCCTTTCTTTGGTTTGTTGCCTTTGTGTGTTTCCTTGTAGTGATAAGTCGTAATCAAACATTTCTCATTGTTCAGACCTGCAAAGAAATTCACAGAAGGGCTACTGTTTAAATGGAGCATTCCTTAAGTTAGTGACACTAAGATTTTATAGGTATGCTCTTCAGTATTTCTCTCTCCTGCTAGGAATGGTTATGCTGTCATTACATTGCGAACCAAAACTGGGCCGCAGTTCTCCCAGGAACCTAGCTGCCTGACAGTGACACGCTAAATCCTTAGTATGACCTCTTTGCCTGGTCCTCCATGCACTGCTGTTATTACTCTGCATTCCTTTATATTTGGGTCATGGTTTTGCTCTTTGATATTTGTTATTTTTGTTACTTTTGTTGTTTTCTTTTTTGTTTGTTTTGCTGGTGGCTTTGGTTGGTTGGTTCCTTTTTTTTTTTTTAACCCAAGTGTTTTTTTATGGAGGTGACTGTAGTAGTTGTAATGATGGGAAACATTTCCTTACGAACCTGTATGTTCTTTACAGTAAATAATGCTACAGTAGAGACAATTTGACTTACGAAACCTGAGGACTGTTGCCTTCTTCTTTAGGCACCTTTTGGCACTTAGCAGCTTTCTCTGGAGGCTGCGCAGTCTGGCTGCACATGCCTCCTTTTTGATTAAAACGTAAAATTTTCATTCAGGTATCAAAATGACAGTTATAACAGTCTTCAGACAGTGTATGAGACCTTTAGCTTTATGAGTGTTTATCCCTAAACTTTGACTTACTGATTATTTTAAAAGATTTGAAGTAACTTCTGCAGTGACTGCCTTTAAAAAAAATCCTCACTTGCTAGCGGCATCCACACAGTGGTAACGGAGCTAGAGCTTTTGTATATTTGGAAGTAACTAATCTAAAATATCAATGAGTACCAACTCCAGGTAAATGCTGCCTTCTCCATTTACGACACTTCTCATACATGCGTTTCTGTCTATTCTATGTAGATAAAGTTTGATAGCGTTTTTATCAGACACACACTGCTATCCGTTCCCTTCTTCCATCTTCATAAACTTTCCTTTAGAAGAATGTCAGTGTGGGGCCTAGAGAAGGGAATATTGCTAAAGTACATTGTGCAATCCTCTGGTCTGGCAAAATAGTCTGTGAAGGCTGATTTTAGCGCACCATGTATTGGAATTGGAACATCTCAGCACTGGCTTGGGTTTCTTCTCAGTTCTGGGGAGAAAAAAATCCTTTGAGAATGGGAGCTGAACCCCGGTTTCCTTTAGCCATATTCCTGCTGTCAGTCCTGTGTAGTTTGATGGCAAATTAAATGAGTGGTCTAGTGAACTTTAAATGTCTGATTATGAACTTCTGCCCTGGCTCTAGGCTGTCTCTAGCACAGAGGGAATCAGTAACAAACTTGTTAACTAAAAAAGTAGTAACAGTAGCACTTAGGTTAGCGGCTACTGTGAGTGTTCTCTAGTCAGTGTTCATGGAAGAAGGGATGATGTACTAGGTACTACTAATATGTAATTATTTGTTAACAGTTTCTCCAGGTACTGTTAACCCATTTTTCTTAACAGCTTCTTTTAACTTTTTTTCGTAACACTTCCCAAACCATTATTACTGAAACAAACCAGTGAAACAAAAATGTAGGATAAGAGCATTAGGAAAGAATGTGAAAAACAATTCTGTATTCCTGTGACTATCCAGTGCTCTGAGAATTTTACTGAAGTACCCATTCATACTGCCTGTAAGAAAGCAAATCCAGCAGCAAAGAATGTGAGAACATCTGGAGTGCAAGCCAAGTATCTAGGTCAACAAATAATGGTTAAGTTGTTGCTTAAAAATGGTACAAGTTAAGGATAGTGGTTGAGCCTTATTTCTGCAGGATTATCTTAAAGTCGTAGTTTTTTGTTGTTGTTCAGTGATTTCATTTATCTTTCAAGTTGCTGGGAGAACACAATTTTCAGCTTCAGTGGCTTTCCACATGCCGTTATCCTATGGCTGAGGTAATTTTATTGATCTTGTTATTAATGTGCATCAGAAAGTATGATTCTAACAAATTTTGTCATGTGGGAGCAACATGTCTTGAGAGACACCTGCAATACAGGATAATGTGCCTTTGATGTCTGAATGCTATTTCTCCAGAGAAGAGAGTATTTATTTAAATTTTCATAAAGCTCTGAATATGAGATGTTTAAATTCTTTATACGTGTAACTTATAGACCTTATCTTCAGTGAAGTCTGGGGTTATTCTCATACTAGCAGAAGGCAAGTCAGAGTGGCCTAGAAGACATGTGTATGTCTTTGATAGAATACTTTATTATATGTGTAAGTGTATTAGGTTATATAAAAAGAGAAATGACTAAGTGAATGAGGGAATTCAGTTGAGTAATAATGGACATGTCAAAGTAATTTGGCAAACATGGCAGTCTTTTAACATCGATATTCTACAGTTGTATAGTTTAGGCAAATGGCAAGTTATTTTTAGGAGGCTGTCTAAGAGTTAATGTACTTTTAAAAATTGAAGCGAATATGGGTAAAATGAATGTACTTGCCTGCAGTAGAATATTACCTGCTTTTCTGTAAGTATATTGAACAGTGCATTGCTATTATCTTAGTGTTATTCCCAAACAGAAAATTCAGCTGTGGTTTTAAAGTTTCTTCAAATATTTTCTACCTAACTGATTATCTTCATTAACTGGGATATAATAAAGATTACACAGCTGTGCATGTCCATATGACCACATATTGTAATACGTAGACAGCAATGCAGGAAACAAGTCAGCAGTGGAGCTGTACTCCGCCTAACAAAAAAAAAGATAGCTCATTCTTTAAGCAGTCATGAATTATTGGAAAGAAGCTTTTTGAAAAAACTTTTTATTATTTTTTTGTAACAGTAAATAAGGAAAAATCCAAAAAGAGCTATAATTAATAGAACAAGCTAAAATTAGTAACCAGTTAATGGCATGCTCATTTTTTAGGGCAATATGCTGCTGACAAGTGGTGGGATGACACCAGACTATTTCCATTAATTGTCCACACAAGATTGAAACTAAATGAAATATTATTTGGCTTCTCTATTGTGGAAACCTTAGTATAACATATATAACATAATCTCCAGAAATGTTCTTGTACTCCAAACCTTTTCTGGCTCTTTAGAGTTGTCAGATAATTCCAAATATGTACTCCAGATGATTTTTTCATTCTCACTGGGAACTGACTTGCCAATCTGTGCTTTAAACCCCGTGGTTTTATCAGGGACAAAGAGCTGTGTGGCATCCTTATGACACATGCTGGAGATGATGGGAACTGGGCTTCCCAGGAATTAGTTCTCACCTCTCAGGACTGAACTGAAGAGTAAAAAGGAAAGACAGAAGCATGCCGTATGTGAAAATGCTTCACCTGAACAGCTCAGATTTTGGGCACGCAATGCAATTAAAAATCACTGTCATTTAAAAGGCCTTTAATTAAATGAAAAAGGGAGATTCAAGAAAGCTTCAGTATCCCCATAATTGCCTTTTGGATTTAAGGCTTTAAGGAAAAAAAACAAAAACAAAAAAAACCTGTGTAATTGAAGTGACTCAGGCAAGAATAGCAGACTCATAGTAACGGATGATTCTTCTAATCTCAGCTGCATGCCATAATCCACTTCTCAGCATTGGTGTTAACTGGTTCCATTCCCAATAGTCTTCAGGGTAGAAAATCTTGTATTTATTTCCATGCTTCATTTTCATAATATCTCAACACAAATATTTTCTGAGAAATAAGAATGAAAACAGATGAGTCCAAAAACTGCCAAATACATTTTTTAGAGCAGCAGCCATTATCTTTTATGTCAATTGTCAGTGTTACTTAGCTGATGTTTAGTAGTCAGAAAAGTGCTGTTTCTTAATTCTGCTTTTACTTTTTATGACAGTCAGTAAGTCAGTTGACACGAGCTAAAGTAGTGAATGAATTTGAAGAAAATAAACTAAAAGTAGTTACATGATTTTCTTGCTGTGAGCAATGTGTAACTGGTTCGTGATGTGATGACAGTAAGGAGACAGATCTTAGTTTTTAGTTTGCAATCTATTTGTTCTATGTGTTGAATGTGCAGCTCTTGCTTATTTGGGAAATTCCACCTTTTCCCCTCTGGCCTTATGTTTTGTTTATAAATTGGGAGGTATATAAGAGGAACAAAGACTTTTCTAGTAGAGTATGAAGAGTGTGTAATTTGGGTGTACTGTGAAGCAAGATTTTGGTTCTCCACTTGTTCTTGCTCCCCCTTAGCCAACCTTTCTGAAAAAGAAAGGTTTGGCTTTTTGCTTTATGCTTCTGACTTCAGCTTCTTCTGCAGCTCGCCTGCCTTTGCCTGCCCAGCCATCTGTATGGGCCTGTTACCTGCTGACTGCCTCCTCCTATTTGCAGGTGCTTCTATTTGCTTTCCTGCACCTTCCCTGTTTTGTACTCATGGCTCCTCACATCTTTGCCCAGATAAATTCTTAAGGATTATTCTGATGGAAAATGAGAATTGTGATTTCATGAGCATGTGTGTTTTCAAATTTTCAAGGTTATTCTGAGAACCAGATGGGTTTGATGCGTCTTTGATGAGTAGGTATCTGTGTGTCAGAAGTACACCAAGCTGAGGGTTGGGGTTTCTTCTTTTGAAGTGTGTTATTCTCTTATCTACCTGCCATGTTCTGAATCTTGTTGCATAAGCTGTGTGTTGAGACAAAAACCAAAATGTTGATTTTTAAAATGTAAAAAATCTCCACTTTCTACTGAGAAAATGGTCATTTCTGGAGCATTCTGTTGTGCGCATAATTGTGTGTTCCTGTCTGTGAGTTTACATTTTGATTCAGGTGCACTACAGTAAGTAGAAGGTCATCTGGCCAATGCTCAGATTGGCCAGATTGGCCAATTGCTCAATCTGGCAAAATGGCACTGAGGAAACCTGTTTAAAGAAGTCATTTGAATGAGGAAGCGGGACCTATTTTAGGAGATAGAGATAGGTACTTAACTGAGGCCCACAACATGACAGAGAGGAAAAACACATGGCACCTGGGGAGTCAGCCAGAACTGGTAGTTTTATTCAGTGGAGAAAGCCAGCTGTAAGTGGGAAGAGCAGTATTTCTATTTTCTGAGATGAAAGTCTTTGTGAAGGTGCCCCCTTGGCAACTCTGAACAGTTGAATAGTGTAATCATCAACTGAGTTTCTTGAGGCAGAGACCAATTTTTTGTATGCGTTTGGCCAACACCAAACCTATTGGGGCTTTAATTTGTTGCCAGAGCTTTTGAGTGCTAACCATAGGCAATGACGCTTGTGCAGTTGTTGCTGTCGGGCTAAGAATCTGGGGCAAGTGGCCTTCAGGAAAAGGCATGACTTTATATGGATAAAGCAGTTAATTACAGGCAGTTTTATTTTCAGGGCTATCATTAGGTATCACAATTTAATTTGTAATATACAGGTGCAGAAATATTTAAATGCAACCATTACTAATAGCAGCAAGGATGCAAAGAGGCATTAGATTCCTAGAAGCTAGGAGGTAACGAAAGGAAGTCACCTTGCCATAAGATTCCCAGTGACTATGTGGAAATGAGTGGATCTGTACAGAGAGGCATTTCTGGAGGTATGAAGCAAAAGAAGAGAACTTGAATGAGAAAAAAAAAAAGAGGTATTTGATGGAGTCTTTTTGAAAAGGGTCCAAGAATTATTATGGAGGAAGAGAACAGTAATTTTTCCAGAGTTCCTGAAGCAGAGGAAGAAAAAAACTATGTCAAATTTGTGTTAAAAGATTTGGCACTTTAATGATGTCACACAGGTGAAATCCATGATGGTGATTTGTACAAACTTATCTACCATTTGTTTTCACTTTCTTAATGTCTATGATAGTTTTATATTTTGTAATAGTCATAAGATTTTTTTTTTTTTTTTTGGATGTGTGGAAGTGTGGTTTTTTGGGTTTTGGTTTTTGGTTTTTTTTTTGGCCTAGCCCAAAGCTGGGTTGTTTGGCAGTGTTAGCTCTGGTCTTTGCATTTTTGCTGAGAAAGGAAGGCATTTTTGTGCAACTATTTGCATTCTTCTCACTATAATACTCTTTCTTTTCTCATGTCAAATCTTTAGGCAGACTAAGTTGCTGCTTGTCTGGAGGAGCATTTAAGTTACAAATTTTAGAGGAATCAATACGCTCTTCAATGCTTTTGGAGGTATTAAGATGCACTGAATAACAATAGTTACAAATCCAAAGTCTCAGATAAAAGCAAGCCAATTACTTCCCTCCTTTCTGCATCACCCTCCCTTACTCACACAATCAACAGGGAGATGAAACTCATAATGACTTTTACTGGCATCCCTGAGAAGGCTCTGTGGTAGAAATAATTACAGTTGGGAAAACGTGTTTTATATCATTCAGAGTTTTTGTTTTAAAGCAGAGCAGTTTATGTAATAAATGCCATGAGATGGCTTATGGGAGGTCTTGCTCACAGGGCAGAAAAACATTCAGAAAGACAAATGCCCTGTCGAGCCAAAGCAATACCCATTAGCCACAAAAGAATGGTTGAGGTAGAGAAGTTTGGACTTCAAGAGCTACTTCAGCACCATTTTAAAAGGGTTTGGGTTTTGGGTTGTTTGTTTGTTTTTTTTTAAATTAATCATATGCTGGGCACTTTGACTCGTTTCAGGGCGCGTTTGCAGTTATGTTAACTAGGGTAAAAATTAGGTGATCAACGAGTCCTTCAGCTTCAAGGCAGTATCTGTGTTAGCATCTGGTTTTGGAAAGAGCACAAGCATGTCTTTCAGAGATTTGCATTTTCCTGCAAGGCTTCCATTTAAAGGAAACATTAACTGAAAGACTATTACTTTAATAGGTAAAAGACTTTTTGACACTGGTTTCTATAAATACTTGGGGAGTACACTTGTCTTGAAATTTGGTTTGTGCATTGCTCTGGAGATAACTGACTTTCAAAGATAACTTTTAAGGATGTAAGGAAACAATTCTCACATTTTATGTATTACTGGGAACACAGGAGAGCACTTCTCTATTCACCTGCATGGATTCTCAGGGCCAAATTATCATGTATATGCTATATACTAATTTCACACCTGATCTGAAGCAGGAGGAATCTGAGCAGCCTTTTGCACTCTGAAAAGCACATCTGTATCATGACGGGAGCTTGGGGGAATGATCAGAAATGATCAAACCAAAAGAGGGAAATATCTATGATTTCAGAGCAATTTTAGCAGAGGGAAGACATTTTTAACTGGTGGTACCACAACTTCTCTGTGTTCAGGGTCTGTTCTGGTTTATTATCGTGCTCTATTTTATGCTTGTAAGTTCATTGGTGTTGAGTTTAGGATTAAACGAGCCTATTTATGACTCTACAAATATGGTCAGCAATTTAATTTCAAATATCCTTTGACTTTTCATTTTCCTTTGGTATATGACAATACACAAGTTTGTTTATTTGGACTTTATGATAATACCTTGTTAACATATATCACCATGTTTTAAAATTAAACACTTGTCATTGGCTCTGCACCCTTGACTATTACATACTGTTAATATTGTGGGATTTCTTTCTGTAGTATACTAACAATATCACTTAAACATTTCTGAGGCAGTGACAGGTTTTAAGTTGTTCCTATAATTGCTTTGGACTTTTTAAAATGCAGGAGACATAAATGAAAAAAAGAGTTGTGTTACATTTTTGGAAAAATGAGCACCTTCTATTCTCATCAATGCTCTTTTCCCATCAGAAGAAATACATGTAAGAAAATCTGGTAAGCTTTGCCTTAGTTGCAGTCATGCAACTAGTAACACTATAACAGGTCTCTGAACAAAAGAATTTTCTTCTTCTCTCTCTGTAGTATTGATGCATTTAGTATCAGCAAAGGTTTCTATCTGTTTTGGTGTTATATGCACAATGAATTTTTTTTTTAAAAAGAGACAGACAGACCTCCACGGAGAAGTGCACTTTATGCATAGATTAAGACCTGAGCTGCCTGAAATGGTTCTGTAAGAACCCTAGGAGGGTGCTTTGTTCTGTAATATCTGTATCAATTGGCGATGGCACACTGGGATGACCTGATGGTGAGAACAAAAAATTAGAAAGCAGTGGAAACATCAGGGCAAAGGGGTACAAAGAAAAATGGTTCTTTTCCCCCACCTCCTCCCCTCTTCTTACAGAGGTTTTTATTGAACTGAACTATAATGCATCCATTTAGTTTGCTTAATTCCTTCTGGTTTATTCCATTAATACCTAAATGTCAAAAATACTAATGTCACAGAACCTATCAGGATAGTAGGTGGGTTTTAAGAAAAATAAAACAATTTACATGTAGCCTGTGGATACCTCTGTACTGTAAGAAGTATTTTTTCACTTTACAGTAGAATTATGCTTAAAACGACATCACTTTTTAGACACCAGATCAGGTGGTGATAAAATATGTGGTGTTTGGGTTCTTTTAATGTAATTCTGGTTGTGAAAAGCAGAGTGATGTGTTGGGGTTATTGCTGCTGCATACCTTGTAATGTGGAATGGAAAAAGATCCATATTTTCAGTGCTTATTGTACAATGTCAGAGGTTTTCAAATAAAATATTTGAATAATGGTTATGGCTTAAGATGAGCATATTTCTCATGATTAAATAGAAAATGGCTCTGCTAAATACTGAGGAACCAGAAAGAGCATATATCCTTAAAGCGTAACTTTTTTGTAATTGTTGTCTTGTGATGATTATTAACATATGTATATGTATGATACATATGTTACACAATGTATATAACATAATGTATGTAACTTAACAATATATGGACATTGCTGGTCAGACAGGGGTTTGTAGGAGTGTCATTTGCCTTGTAGTTGGCTATGGTTTTACTGTGTCCGCAAACTATCACTTTTTTTTTTAAATGAGTCATGAGAATGTGGATTGACTATAAGTGCGCAATTCTCTCACTGCAAGTGTTTTATCTGCAGAAAATTGTTACACTTCTTACAGGTCTGTTACACCTTTGCTGTGTGTGTGGGTTGTCTGTGGTATTTATTTATTTATTTTAGGACCAAGTCTGAATCTTCTCACCCAGGATGTTAGGGCTATCCAGGACAGCTCTAATCCATTATGAATAAATAATACTAACAACTTAGACTAATACATAAAATTTCTTGCTCACACCTTTTACAAAATTTGATGCAAAAGTTGAAATTTTTCCTTTTTTATAAGATCGTTTAGATTTCGCAAAACTGAAAAGGGAATTTTGCACTTCTTTAGCATCTTTTAAGCTCTGACATTAGTCATGCAGTATTTATCTTAAGATAATCAGGTCAGCTTTTTATGAGGCAGGCAAAAATTACCAAGAAAAGTTGCACATAGCGTTCTGGAAACAAAAAAAGTAGACAATGGTTTTGCAATTAAAAAAAGATGTCGACAGCTGTTTTATAGATTGGTCACTGAAGCTGTAATGGGGGATAATTAACTCCACCTTACATAAGGTAAATTATGCTTTCACTCTTTGGGTGCTGCTAATGAAAGGCCCTTTAGGAAAACATAGGATGAACTGTAGGATCAATTTTTAAGTCTGCCTGCTGCTGTTTACTTCAGCTACCACATTATCTTATGCCACAGGGAGTATAAGGAAGCAAAACCAGTCCTTTATTCAGACAGACATAAATACAAATGTGTAGCACATGCAATTTGAGTATACCTCCAGAGCATTAATGGTTTCTTGGTGTCTGCTGAGATAAGTTTAAGAATCTATAGATTTCTGGTCAAACTGTAGTAATTTTTGGCATGTCCAGGTCTTCTAATAAGATCTTTAGACACTTGCCCCAGCAGGAAAATATAGCTTAATTCACAGAATGTCTTAACTGGTTTGTTCCTGATTACAAAAGAAGTTTGTAGGAAGCAGAGGAACTTAACTGAGGTTTAGTGCCCACATTGGTGGATGATCACTAGACAACCAAACGAGGAAGGGAGCCTGCATAAAGAGAGGGGAGGGTAAAAATGCCCTGGGCCTAGCCTGACCTCTCAGATTACAAATGAAAGAAAACTAAAGAAGGTCAAGGCTATAGGCTTTGGGGGTTTATGTCATGTTGGTTTTGCATGCTTCCTGGTCTGAACATCGGCACTGATGACGTAAGTTACCTCTGAATTGCTGATTTATATGGATGGTTTTACTTGTGACAGATCCAGTGCTTTTATTTATTGTGAACGCTCCCTGAAAAATTACTCATAATTCAGATATAAATTGAAAGAAAAAATAATACTGTAGTTTTGTGAGACACAATAAATCTTGAAGTTTCTGAAAGGAACCACATAAGCTATATAGTAACAGCTACTTTTAAACATGAAATCCATGACAGGTAACTGGAGGTAGCTGGATGACAATTACACTAAGCAAAATAAAATACTGGAAGCAAGCTTCTAAAAATCAACGATTCCATAAAGTTTTTACAGTAGAGCTGCTCTATTAGTTGCTGAAATGAACATGGTTATCATTAAAACAGTCTTGTTTTTCCTTCTAGTGACTGTCTGTATACGTGTTTTGCTGCAGATATGCACGTGTTTCGAGCTCCCAAATTGCAAGATATTTTCAGTAGTTAAAATGTGAAAGAGGTCTTTTGTTGTGCCTTTGTTGTTCTCAAGTGCCTGCTGTCTGAGTTATAGGCAAGCTTAATTTTTTACTATATTCGGCTGGACCACAGGGGGAATCATTGCTTTAATTAGTAAATTGCTTTTCAGTTATGTTTTTCCACAAACTAATCATGGTTGAGTTTGCATTGGACCATGGTCCTTATCCACTGTGTCAAGTTTGTGTTAGGAAACCAGCTCACCAGCTGTGAAGGAAGGAAACCAGTCAGTGGTGGTACTTTCTTAAATCCAGAGATGCTTATTCAGCACTGAAATACTGATGCACAGAAAGTTTCAGATTCTTCAGCTTTCATCTCCTGATACTGGTAACTCTGAAAAGCCTCTTAGCCACAGCTGCATCACCAGTGTGCAAGCCACCATGTATGTCAGGAAGGATGCTGTTGCTCCCTTGTGTGCCAATTGCACTGAGCAGACCTGCCTTGCTAGCAGTCATTTGTGCAACGGGTCATGTTAGCACTGCTGTCGCTGAGGGTCATAGCCCATATAGCTCTAAACTCCCTGACAGGTTTCCATGTTATTGTGAGGAGTCTTTGCACTGTCTTCAAATGTTGTGTAAGCACTTCTTTCTTCAACAGTGCTTTCCAACAGTTAGGGCAACTTCCTTGCTTCGTTACACGTTTTGAGATGGCTGCTGCTGAGCAAGCATTTTGTCTACAGTAGCTCCATCCGCTGTTGTTGTGCCGTCTTAGTAAGAGCTATGGAGACACGCCAAGGGACTCGGCAGCAAGCCCTGCTATCATAGTTCTCTCTTCTTTTCAACTAGATTGCCCCACAGGCCATCCCAAAATCTCCAGCCGCCTAAAGAAAATGGAAAGCATGTCTGAAGTTACAACCAGTCCATGGATATGTGAAATCTTGCTCAAATCATCTGTGTTTCCCTCAGGTGAAGAAGGATGGCAGGGCCTTTTCAAGGAATTGTTTGTTTGTCTCAGTGTGGAAATTTCAGAGAACAAACACTTTTAAAGTAGTAATTTGAGTCATGCTTCTGAGACTTCGAACAAATCTCAGAGCTAAGTTATTACTGCTTTGAGGCCCCCACTGCGCAGGAGTGGTGCATGAGTCAAAGGAAAAGTGAACTCTACTTTCTTTAGATACCTAAAATCTCTGAAATATGATGCCCTCCATGCCTTCTTTCTTGGCATATGGCATATCTCATTCTGAAACTTGAAAGGACACCAGCCATTCATGCTGCTGGTATAAAATGCATCCAGGTTTTTGTGTGCTAGTGAACTGCTGCAAACCCAAGTAGAAAAGTGTATGTCTCCTTTAAGGTAAATACTTTTTCATTTCTGCTTCTGGTCATTCTGCTAAGCTGTACTGGAAGCTGTACTTTTGTAGACAGTTTCTGTGTCTACAAAATGGCCATAAAAATGTATATCTAATGTTACTTGAGGCTTGGCTGAGGTTTATATGCTTAGATTAAGGGTTACAAATGCTGCAGGATTCTGTAGGGGGTCAGTTCAAATGCTGCAAGTTCAGAGCAGCACATTTGAGCACCTGTTGCTCTGTTGCAATAGCAACTATCAGATCAAATGACTGAATCAACTTACCCCATCCAGTACAATAGAAATGTCATTTGTAGTAGAATATTATCACAGGATTAATGTCTTCTGCTTTGCAAATAAACGGTTTAGCTGTGCCTTGGCATTTAAGAGCAGCAGGAGACCATTATTCTCTAACAATGTGCTATTTCATTGACATTATCTTTTAAGTAACACAGTATTACAGAAAGAAATTGTCACGGCATAACTGTTCCTTCTACACAAAAAAACAAAATGTAAAGCAAAGCTTATGTTAGTTCAGGCAGCTAATTTCTGTTGATCTTCTGCATCTTCCTTTCACTGAGATAGCAGTGTTAGCAGGGGCAGTTCTTGAGGTGTTTTATTGATAGGAGACATTTAAGATTTTCTTACAGTTTGGCTTTTTTCACTTTGTTCAATCTTTTTTTTGATGATGTTTTTAGGGGGGAAAAATAATCTGAAAACTTTAATTAGGAAACCACACAAGCTAACCTACTTTTTTGGAAGACAGATCATGATATGTGGTGGTTTGGTTTTGTTGGCCTTTGCCTGTTGGTGGCTTTTCTAGTTTGTTTTATTTATTTATTTTTTACTTCCCCCTTGGTAACAGCCAAGCTTTTGGCAGAGGTGGTGTTCCTCACTACACAAGGTCCTGGATTCTGCCATGTGTTATACTGTGACACCAGCATGCTTCTTTGTGCAGTAATTTTCTTGGCTATTTGTCTCTTTCACCAAATTTGAAGTGGTCAGGGCAAAATCATATATGAGGCTTAAAAAAAAAAAAAAAAAAAAGGCAAGGAATAACTTGCTCAGCCTGTTCCATGGCAGAAATTGTATTTGCATCTGGAGATCTCTGTGGCATGACCTATATTTTCAGAAGCCGCAATTTGTATTCTTCTACTTCCTCTACTTGCCTCATTGCCATTTTCCTTCCCAAAGCTTGAATTTGCAAATATGTGGTTTGCTTTTGTGAAACTAATATTGTTAATGTCTAGTTACCCTGCACCTGGGCAAAATATGAAAGTATCGTAGTTGCAGATCGCTTGACAAAAGGAAATTACATCTTTAAGGGACAGGCATGTGGAACACCAGATGTTAGGTCTGTAACACAGCCACTGAAATCCGTATGGGAAAGGCTAGATGCAGTCTGCCAAAGGGAGATATCAAAGTGGTTTCTGAAATCTTAGTTACGTCTGCATTTAAGCCTGTTGCTCGTATACATGTTGTTCATGTATAACGATGGCACCTGTTGCTTTCAAAGTGGTCTTTCACTAAGTTTTATGTATGATGTATGGTTCTTTTTTGTAAGACACACAACAGGATTTTTTTTTTTTTTTTTGCAAGGTGTTTTAACTGAAATTTTGAAACTTGCAGTTAAGTTGCTTCAGGTCTTTGCTAGACTCTGGACTTCCTGCTCTATGCTGCAGTCTGGACACTTTCTCAATTTTTTTTTTTTTTTTTCATACTGATTTTACATATATGGTGTGGGATACTGTAAGCTGGGTGGGATAGCCAGTTCAGATAGGTAGGATATGATGTAGTCATTGAAATCCCATTCTATGGGAAGAAAGAAGAAAGAACAAGAGATTATGGAGGCAAATAGATCACTGCACGAACAAACAAAAATAAACAACAAATTAAATGAATATGTAGAAACATGCAACCACCAGTGTGTGTGGAGAAATTGCTTAATATCCTTGAACCCCTCTAGGTAGAAAAGTAAACTGAGTCACGGTTTGATTTCCCTAGATGTTAAAAACCATCTGTTACAGTTGCTTTGTCACAAGAAAATTTCAGCAACTTTGATTTGACATATGTGTTCCACTTAAATACTTTCAATGCATAATGTTATTCTTGATCTAGAACAACAGATAGAAAATGCTACCTTGCAGAAGCAGAAATTAATAAAATTATCATGCTTCTAGAGACAACTAATTTGCTGCTAGATATGTATATCTGGAGGGTTTCTTACACATTTGAAAAGGCTTTCTGGCTTTATAAGCGTATCAAAAATTGCACACTTCATATTGCATTCTTTTCAACTTACTGAGCCCCTGAGTCTACCTATTGTGAAATTGTGGTGCATTAGAGTTTATAGGCTGTTGTTGTTATCTTTGGTACGAAATGGCCATTGCTTGCATTAAGCAAAGATGACTGAAGTATTATTGTATGCTGATACAGACCATCACAGAAAAGAGGGGAGGACTCTTCAGGGTTTTCCTTAGGGTTGTCACTATTAGAAGGACTTAACCTCTGTGAAAACCTCTGCTGCATACAACCCTCTTATGAATACACAGAAGCAGAGTAAAGGATTGGAAAAATTCTTAAGCAGCTGAGAGGTAAACCTAACTGCTGTAATTAGCATATTGGACTAGGTGTGCGGTAATGTGGAACCTTACAGAATCAAAGAGAACAGAATGGAGGCTCCTCTGCTCAGACAGATCCTCTGCCTGTTTGGCTGCGGAATGTTGCAAACTTGTATTGGGTTTGTACATGTCTGGGACAGATCTTAAAACATCTGTGGTAAAACTAGCGATGCTGGGTCTCTGATGGCCGTATTAACAACTAAACAGGTGGACACTTTATAAACACATCAGCTAAGAATAATCCTGTATTCTATAACCCTGTTTGGAAGACAGATAAGTGAATTGGAGAAAACCAAGGGAATCAAAGTCTACATCCCTTTTTCTTTGAAATGCCAGGTGAGATTAATTCTCAGAAAATTGTCAAGGGCTATGGAATATACACAAGCTACCTTTATGGGAAGAAAGAATGGTACATTTAGATAGTATGAGAATATAAACTGGAAGGTTGCATTAATCCCCCAAAATAGGTCTGCCATGCTCAGGTTGACTGGGTAGACATGGAGGAAATCATATCAATATTTCAAAACCTTGCATGAAGATGGAGAACAAGTATCTAAGAACAAGTCAAAAGTAAAAAATATTCATAATCTTTTTGTCAAATGCAAGCAAAAAGACTTTGTCAAGCATTTTTCATAGGTGTGAAGCTATCAGTGCTTTTTTTTTTTGTTTGTTTGTTTTTTGGTATCATCAATTAATGTATTGCCAGTACTGGGGGATATAAGTAGGCATATTTTTCTACAGTTAACACTGTTTGGTGTAAAAGGATGCAAAAGATTGTTAGTCTTTGAAGGAGCAAGAGAATTCTCTTCTATTACATTTTTCTGAATGTGAATTTCTGAATGACATCCACCACAGTTCTCCTACATCATGGTAGGGCCAAGAGGTACTGAAGTCCATTCTGCAGGATGACCCGTCTCATCTACCGGTGCATTCTAGCAGGAAGGAAATAATTTTCTTATGCCAGTGTATTTTCTTCAATTTGAGAGTAAAATGAGAAAGTTTTCTGGGCAAAATAAGACCACTGTTATCACTTGTGCAGGTTAATACAGCTTCATGCCATGGCATGAGATTTCAGTAATAAAACTGAGGGAAACATTAAGGTACTTTTTAAAAAAAAAGTTAAAAAATTAAAAATTATTCTTGGGATTCTCCCTTGTAGTTTTTAACTCAAAGTACAATTTGAGGGGGTGGTTATCTTGAAGCAAAATGGTAGCAGATGTTATCATTTTGTCATTCATATTCTGTCTCCAAACAATACGGAAGAGCAAATTAGCCCTACTGTGTTATCAGTAATCAATTTAAATGGCCAGTGTGGAAAAGGAAGCCCAATATGCAGACTGCCTTTACAGATCTTTTTAAATGCTTATTACTGGTTAATAGAGGTTAGGGACTCATTTATTCAAATTCTTAGTGAAGGTTTCTGTATGTGACATGATTAACATATTTAATAAATACCTATGAATAGTAATATATGGCAGTGAGTGATTCAGAATGTGACCTAGAAGAGTATGTGCTATGAATAGACAGTAACGCTTAGCTGTACATTCTAAACCAAAAGTTCCACAGAAGAATTAAGATGTGCTTTACTGCATTATTAGCTCTAGATATAATTTGAATTTTACTTCCGAATTAACATAGTGTATACATGTGCATTTGCGTGTACAAAAGTCTAGCACAGGTTCAATGATACCTTAAACTCAAGTTGTCTGCTGTGTCCAAGGATCTGGGTTAAAGCATGAATACTGTTGACACTAGAATGGAAAGGCGCCTATCATCTGCTCCTGAAAGACCACAACAAACCACTTAGGTCTTGTTCCACACCATCTGCTCCTGCTACAGCAAGACTGACTTCTTCACAGCATGGAAACAACATGTGTTCATGTTAGAGTGAAGAGAACCCTTGACTGCATAATGAAAGTGCTGGCCTAGTTACTATGAGCAAAAGCCATTGAAGGACCATCTGTAAGGTAGCTGCATTTTCATGACATGACATGACATTAGGAAAACAATGAAAAGAAATTAATCTGTGTATTTTGAATTGTTCCTGATACTTTAAATATTTAGCTATGTATGAAAATGTTCACTTAATGTATTTTAAGTAATATACAACAATGTAAGTATGGATAAGATCATTGGCTTTCATTTCAGTTTTTCTCTAGACACGGAGACTTAAATAAAGCCTTTCTCAGGGCTGCTTACAATAAAGTGAGGTAACTCCACCAATCTCATGCACTTACATCCCATTTACCCTTTCCCACATTCTGTTGAGCTGACTTTAGGCAGTGCATTACCATTTTGTGACAGTATAAAGTACCCTTAAAACTACAAATTAATTGAATTATTGTGATCTATGACATTTCTGATAGTGCCCTGAATTCTTGACGTGGGAAGCTAAGACTCAAGTCACTGAAGTTCAGAAGAGAACAAATTTTGCCCTTCTCAGTTTATTTCCTTTTCTATTTTTGATTAAGGGTCTCAACAGATAATCCTCTGCTTTTTGTGTGATGGCACATTGTCCTAAGAACATTTTTCCATAAACATTTGTTTCATAAGTAATTTTAACTAATGTCAAATACTTATGAATCATCCTCTTATCACTTACGAAAAAGAACTTTTAGTCTTCCATCTGCTTCTCCTTAATTTTCAGCTTTATTACACATGCAATTACAATTTTCCCCTTCTAAATAATTCACTGCACAGTTCATTTCACACAGAAGGTAAATGAATAAAAATTTGTTTTCTTTAGCATTAGCCTGTCTGTTTTCTATGCATGGCTGGCAGCCAGGAATATTGGATTTCAACATCCAATTTTTAAAAGTGTGAGTTTTAGTGTTAATAATAGATAATATGTATGAGTATCGTGTAAATTATCCAATGGTTGGAATCTGAATCCTCTTTTGCCTGGTTTTACCCCTTCATTTCGTTGTCTGTTCTTTTCTGAGCAGAATGACTAATTATACTGAACTAAGAGGAATGTAAGAAGTGCTATTGTGCTACATATAAGAACGAACTAATGAATACACTGAGGTTTCCTTATCAACTAGAAAGTTCCTGTGAGATTTTACTGTTCTTGAACACGGGAGTTAAAAAAATAAAAAAGAAACACCAGCTTCCCTGCCCTCCCTCAGCAAAAACAGTCTGACACTGATGGGAGTGGAAAGAAGTTTTCTTCACAAAATCCAGACTGTGCCACCTGAAAGGGGTTAAGAAGGTTAGAAGTTATCAGCAGAATACCTAATGGTGGTCGATTTAAGGTTCTTTCACTTCGTTTGAAATGACTGACTGACATATTGGAGGAGATCTCTCTTTGTGGGCTGCTCAGATTTCCATTATCATGCAAAGGCAGTTTCTGAACGATGAGGAAGAAGTCATGTCTTGATTTTAAAATTACTGTTGATGGACAATCTACCAGAATGTACAGAGCACCCTCTAAGACTGCATAACAGATTAAAAATTCGAAGTAACAGATTAGATCTAATTCATTGAGCAGGCAGTGGGTATATTGCCATGTTCCAGAGCAATGATAATCCATATATTGTAGTACTGAAGTGTCATGGTGTCCTTTAGAAATATACTTACTAATTCAGTAGCCCTGTCTGTTTTGTTGTAACTTCATTGGGGTAGAAGAGGAGGGTAAAGCTTAACTAAATCAACGTAACGTGATTATAGAAGTTCAGGTCTATGGTATGGAGTTGTAAATTTCTGATTAAGTCATCCAAATGGATCTTTACAATTGTGCATCTTGATATAAGAGTGCAGATAAAAGTTTGTTCTTGTTAAGAAAAAATATATTGAAGTTTATGGCGGTGGTGTTATTTTCCCAACACCCTTGTGTTCCTTTGGCTCATATTACAGTAATCATGCTCGTGTAGGGATTTAGAATAAACTTATACTAGGGATTAAAAAAGATATTTACTGTTTATTTAACTGTTTAACAGTTAATATTTTTACTGAGTATGACAACATTGTAAATAAAATGCAAGTGAAATAAAGTTACTAGAAATGGAATAGGGTACCAAGAGGCTTTCCTTGCACACAGATCTAGAGAAATAAGGATTGAAATAGAATCTCAGAATCAAATAGAATCTTCAGAAGAATATGCTTATAAATGCCTTGTGTATCACCAGTTCAGGGAAGCTCAGAGTTATGAATTGTCTGTATTAATAGTCCATAGAATTAAAAATCTTTTCAAAGCCCTACACTGAAGTTTGGCCATGACTTCACTGGGTGCAGGATTACCAGACCTGTGTGGAATTTGTGCCTAAAATCTCTGGCCCTTCATGAAAATGCAAAAATGAACTATTTTTGCCTGTGAATTTACATGTATATTTTTTTAAGACCCTTCTTAGTATTGATTTGGTAAAGCACCCAAAGCATCTTTGGAAAGCACTGGAGGATATGCTTAGTTTTAAGCACTTAATGCTTTCCTCAGAAAAGGTGCTTTCATGAAGTATTGAGTATGTATTTGCCTCCTATTCATGCAAGCTTTGATATAATTAATTTTAGGTGGTGTTTTTTCCCCGTTTCATCTATATTTTCACAGGTTCTGAGAGCATCTTCAGCTGTAAATTTTCCTTGCTGAATAGCTCAAACCAGCAGATACTAAGTTTCATATTTCAGTGAGTTCCTAAATAAGTGTGTTTGAGAACGCATGGAGCAAAAGTATAATTTGTTAATTATGAACTGCTACAGATAATCATGTTGCGCTGTAGGCCAGTTGAGGTCTAGCTTGACTTTTTGAACGCTGTAGAGATGAGGAGATAATTTAAGAGGAGTACTTAATTGTAATATTCGGTGACATTAATCACAAGTTGTCTAATACAAGAAATTAAGCAATTAATTTAGGGTGTACTTGTCTCAAAATGTTCATAGAACAGCCCAGGTTGGAAGGGACTGTAAAAGATCAAACATTCTTGCCTCCATTCCCTGTTCTGCCCCTTCCACCCCCGCTGAAAAAAACCTCAGAATTTTGTAACCATTCTGTTGGGTAGGACCATAAGTGTCTGTGCCTGGGCTAGCAGGCTCAATGTTTTCGTTACAGATACTAGTGCTATTATAATATACTCCATGTACCAATAGAGCTTTGGTACAGGTAGTAAAGAAATATTGCATCAAGTAACAAAGCAAAAAGCAAGCAATAAAGAAACTGTATTAGAATTATCATTCAAATGTTCAATTTGTATGCAAGTGGTAAGTGGCAATAAATAAACTACTTCGAGTAAAATCAATAAAGACATTTTCAGGAGAAGTGTAGAAGTGGTGGTTCTGAAATGATGTTTGAAATTAATAGTTGGTGTGTGTTTCTTTGGAAGACTTTTGTTTAACATATTAGGATTGATTAGGTACTGGGATAGTAATGCCATGGGGCAATATAAACATCTATTTATAATAGTAAGATCTATTGAATAGGATTTTCAAAATCTTCTGCATGGTTAGGATTCTAAATTGGTGTATGTAAACATTTGGTATATTTTCATAATATTTTAGATTTTAAGTAAAAAGTTATTTAGTTCATGCTAAAGATTTTAAGTCATTGTACCGATGTGAGACCATTTCTGTATCCTCTATCTGTACTTTAATTGATTTTTGGACATTTGGAAAGCAGGGATATCATTAAGAGGAGATAACACCAGTACTTTGCACTAGCATAATGTCCTTTTTTTTTTTTTTTTTTTTAAGTTCTACATCCTTTAACTAATATACTGTAGATGTTATTGACTGTAATGATTTTAGATATAGTGATTCTCCCAGGAAAGCACTCTAAATAAGAGAGAACCGCAGGTAGAATCCCTATGTATAAGTCTCATTTGCCAATCCAACTTTCTAGCTAAATTTATACCCTAAATTTAAATAACCTAAGGTATGACACTTTTGTCTCAAAATTATTGTATTTCTAATTTCTCCTCAATACTAAGGCAATGCATATGGGGTACTACTCTTGAATTTGCTTTTTTTTCTTTTCTCCCCTTCTGGGTTTAAGTCTTTTCTTTTGTAATTATTTCATGGCAAAGAAAGTATCATGCTTCTTAGTGGTTAGTTATGGACCATCTGCAAACAATAACAGTATTTTAAAAACCCCTGTCTGTAATGGAATGCAGGGCTCCTTTTCAGAGATGCTGGTATCAAATGCTAGTTCTATTGTGGTTCCTTAAAAATTTGAATCTGTGTCCTTTCTCATCTTCACTGTGTCTTTCTGGAAAAGATTATCAGAATTCAAGAACACAGCGTAGATAAGCAAAGCTCTGTAGGAACACATTTGTAGGGTATAAGCAATGCTGCAGGTCTTGTGCTTGCTTTCTTTGTAATGGGAGGGAGGGAAATGGGGAAGAGAACGAGATCACTGACAATTCAGTGAAACACCCTTTTTGACAAGTGTCTTACTTAAGATTTCACTTTTTCAAATTGGACAAAATTATTCTTAAAGGGAAATTTTTAGAGAGTTTCTGAATCATTTAGACATGGTTGAGAATGCATCTCAAAGAAGAGTTTCTTTAAACAAAATATCCTACATTTTAACTAGTGTAGAAAAATATAAAAATATGTTGTAAAGCATTTTTGTGACTCTTGAGGGAGAAACAATGCTGTTATTCTAAAAGAATAGATGTGTCATAAATCAAGCCAGTGAACTGATATAAAAATGCATTTCATGCATGAATTAATCACTCCTAACTAGTAGATTTCAAATCCGTATGTTCTGCTTGCTGACTAACATGTAGCATGCTCAAGCAAAAATATTGTATAAAGTACGTATGAGGTTGTGGCTAGAAATACATGAACTACTTGAGATTTTGCTTGTCTAACACCTATTAAAGTCATGCACTTATTGTGATGGCTTAAAGTCTAATAATTTGAGAGAAAAACCAAAACACTTCATCTCATGCGTTTTTGAAACTCTTAAGCCTAAAATATTGAAGAAAATCTTTATGGTGAAGGTACAAAATTAATTCAGAAATCCAGCATTACAAATTCATCAAAACTGAACAAGCTGCCAGGAGATGGGTTGTTGTTTTCAGGACAATCTCAGTGCAGTCATCACAGAGCTTTTTGATTATTTTGTGTGTGTGTGTGTGTGTATGTGTGTGCTTTAATAGTTCAAAATGGATATCCTTAGTAATGTGTATGCATTAAAACATATCTATCTATATACTCGGTATATATTATGGAATTGTATAACTGTATGGAATTCACTGTCTATTACGGAACTGTAATTTGTACAGTGCAATGGCAGTTTTTTTAGCAGGGGAGAACAGTGACCGTACATCTGAGCTTTAGTAAGTGAGAGCCAATTAAGGGCTTTTCTTATCCAGTTTTAAATTTTGAAAAGGGATAGGCAGACACAAACACAAGTTAAAGAGGAAGTTGCCTTTGTTGTGGAAATACAAACATTTTGCTGAAAAAATTTTTTTTTTTTTCAAATTTTAATTTGGTGCACTTGGAGGAAAACACCTCTTTTCTTGTTGAAGGTATTGGCTGTCTACTTAATTGCAAAGTATCCCGTGGGTCATTCTGTGGTAACTTACATAAAAATTTTTCTGTGGGGACATATTCTTGGTACTCTCCAGCTCAGCCTTGAGGAACAGTTTAAGAATTAGTTTCAAATCACCACTTTTCGTTTGCCTTCAACATTCCACAGCAGGACTGCAAAATGTGTTTGACATTTACTGTCATGGGAGGGAAAGTTTGTAACAGCTTTTTCAGAAACTTAGGGCTTGAAACTCTTTTGCCAAGTTGTCTGGTGAATTAAAGCATGTTTTGTATATATTTTGAAGAATGTTTGATTCATGCTGCTGCAAATCTAGTGTTTGTTTCTGATCCCTGGATTAGTTTGTTTTCCACATCTTTATTAGATTTCTGAAAGAGCTCTTAATGTAAAAATTGAGGGGGATTAAGTGGGAATGCCCCCTTGAGAATTCTTTCTAACAGCACATTCACTTGGCCAATTTTGATCTTATCCATATATACATAAAGACGTAAGAATGATAATGCAATTCCATACGCCAACACAGGCAGAAATGCATTGCTTTCTGTCACCTGTGCAAAATGACTACTGCTCTTGCAAACTCTGGGTTAGCGTTCCTTCAGGGGGGGAGAAAAAGCAAAACTGTTCTCAGTTACTTTGTAGTATTCATAGTTCATGATATCCTAGGCAGTTTGTCTCCCAGAAATTTCAATAAACCTCAAGTGAGTAAAGTGGAGAGAAGGCAGAAGAGGTTGTATCCAGACTGCTGGTTTGGATGCCTAGATGGAAGGAGTAATGTAAAACTAAGCATTCCAGCAAGTTCTATAAAAGGCTTCCAATAAGAGTAGCTGGAAGGAACTGCTGTGTCAGTTGAGCGCTCTGTGCAAGATATGAAAATTGCTTAAAAATCATCCATGTTTTCAGACGGGTGTCTGCCAAATCGAATACATTCAAAGTATGATTATTATGAAGCTTCTTAATTAAAAATGGGATCTATTTTTCGTGAATAATTTCCTGCTGCATTTATATCTGAATTTGGGAGAAAGGATGAAAGTCTGGGACCAGTAATACTTTTATTACCATTTCCACGACGAGCAGGCTGACCAAAAAAGATGTATGGCATCCTTATTTTGTTAAAATATACTGGATTTGTATTAGCGCTAAGTAAGAAATACTTTTCCTGCCATTTCCATTAACCATTTACCTTTCATGCCTTGAAAAAAGGCAAGCTTCTGTCTTGCTCTTGGTGTTTCCGGCTGTCAGAGCAGTTACTTCTATTTGGTCACTGAAGTACAAGCTTGACTTCAGCTCTGGGAGGAATAGTGAACCACAAAGAAGGAGTCAAATTTTGAAGCTTGATAAGATGAGACATTTAATCTAGTAGGAGACAGACAAATAAATAAATCCATTCAGTAATGAAGGATGCCAGGTCAGGGTTTTTTGGATTCTCAGAATATGTTTCTGAGAATTGATGGTTGCAAGTGTAATGGCATTAAATTAATGGGTCTTGATAATAGGATAGAATTAACCTGTCAAAGTACAGTCAGGATTGTTTACAATTGTGGAAAATGGAAATGAATTTTTTAAAGGCATATAAAGTTCTCTGGCACAGACAGGAATCCATGAAGATTAGGATTAAAAGAGAGGGAGGCTTGTTTTGTTGTGGGTATTGCAACTGTTCTTTGCTATAAAGTTTGCTGTATCTGTCAAGGAAAACACACCTTTGTAACAGGGGCACTCAGAATGGAAATGCTTCCCTGTGAGATATTCCAGTAGGCTTTGGCTTTGCTGAACCTCAACAATTTAAAGTATAACTAAATGCAGGCACAAGGACTATTAAAGATGTAATATTTTTCCACCTGAAGTTTTTTCAGATTTTTCTCCCTAGAACATAATTATATTCATTTCTTTTTCATCTGAATACATCACTTATTCCCTTGGAAGTGTCTCTACTAAGTGTGTTCTCTTTGCTGAAGTGTTGGGCTGTCATGCAAATTGGGCGTTCTATCAGTTTCCACAGGCTTGTCATCACTACGGAAGAAACGATACGTACTTATTTAAAATTGTCCTTTTACTCCAGTGCTGGCAGTTCTCTGCAGTGCCTGACACTTTTGAGAGAAGCAGCCTGTCACATCTTGGGTTACGGGGATGAAAGCATTTAAAATGCGGGCAAAGGCCTATGTGAGATGATACGTTTTTTTTTTCATCCTCACACTCTTAGCTGTTCAAACCCCATGAAATCTGTATGTAAGGTTACAGGATTCGAGAGATTATTGGCCAAGGAAGGCAGCTAAATCAAGGTGTTTGGTCTATTCCCACAAGATTTATGTGTAAACAGGAAAGAAACACATTAGTCTGGAGTGCAGCCTCTGCACAGTGTAGCCTCTGGTGTATTAGGCCATGATATATAAATGCTTATAGGAACATATCTGTGGGAGATTTGTACTCTCCAGAGTACATTGCTTCTTTCAAGACATCAGTTTGTCGCTATCAGATTAATGAACCATTTTAGAGAACTTCTTGGAATCAGCAGGCCAGAGAGACGAAGTGTTGCAGGATCTGTGACAGCGTTTAAGCATTGAGCTGCTGCTGGTGAGTGGAGAATGGCATTGAAAGTAACTGGCAGCCTACAGTTGCCTCGAACCATTTCCATTTGTGTTTCCAAAATGGGTGCATTTGATAAAAGCAGGTGAGGTATTTGGGGTTTCCACCTAACCTTTGTTTATTTTTTTTTATTTAAAAGAAAAAACCCCACAAAATTACCAAGAAAAACAGCATAGAAATCTAGCATGATTAGTAGTAGTGGGTGAGAAAATGCATACGTAGAGATAGAGGGAGAAGGACTCGGAGTTCATCTGGAAGAAAAATAGAACAAAACCAAAATCAGGGTATGTCATGCACATATCTGGCTGTTTTTCTCCTGTAAATTTCTGTGAAGTATCAGCAGCTCTTGGAGACCATTATAAGCTAATTAAATCAATTAGTCTAACTTTATTTCAGTTATACAGTACATCATTAAAGGAAATGTTATATATCCTCCTGTTTTTATAATTTTGAGATGAACTCAAAATCTTAGAGGGTATGTGTTGGGTTCTTTAGAAAACTTTTCCTCAAACTCATTTTCTTGCTCTTTCTCACTGTCTGTTATGTCAATATTCTTGGAGAGGTTGTTGTTTAAGCTCACATTCTTTTGTGAGCTGATCTTAAAATTTTAACTTATTGTTAATATATCCTTGATGATTTAGTTTTAGAAGTATTACAAATATATGATAATCATAACTGCCTTGACAAAACTGAGTAATAACTGAATCTGTAACTTGCTAAAGTATATTCCAAGTCAGAAGAGAAAATGTGACAGCGTTCAGTGTCAAGCACTGAAGAAAGCAATCATTTAGTAAATAAGTTAGCTGTATCAGATTATCAGACACTTTGTTTAGGGCAACATTTAGAAAAGTGCTCTGATTTTGTCCACTTTTCCAATGCTAAAATAACACAGTTTTCTTGACGGACTACCTACAATTTAAATTAAATTTTGAAAGAGTTATTAGGGCTGCCCAGATTGATTAGTAATTTGATGCCTCCTAAAGTCTGTCCGGCAGAATACTTTAGTCTGAACAGCTCAGCTCTCTCTACTTTTTTGTCTTTTAAAATGGAGGTGATGTTTAGGAATTGCATAATGCTGAGACTGCTGAGAATATTGCCTTAGTATTGATTAATAGTCATACTTACTCTGTCTTTTTATAAGAACTGTTGTACTTACTGAAAGGCTATCTGAGATGTGTCTCGGGCCCTCTCTCAATCAAAAGGGCGTTTTCAGATAGGTTTAGAATATTTTAAATATCTCTATCTTGCAAATCACAAGCAAAGCAAAAATTAATAGTGTTCTCTCCTGTGAATGAATTGATAGAAGAAAAATAATCTTGAAGGCCAGAAAATTGATCTGAAAGTCACCTGGAGTGTTTTGGTATTCAGTGATACAGAGGGAACATTACATAGATCTGACAAACAGAGGGTAGTAGTAATACCAGAACTTGAACAGCAGAATAGGAAAATGACTTGAGCATATTTAGGAAAATTAAGAATATACATATACGTGCTTTCTTTAGTGTATGTGTTTGTGGAAGTTACCTTGCAGAAACTCCTCCATTGCTAACTGAGGAGGCAGCTAGCTTTTTACCTGAAAGGCAATACTAGCAAAACAATCTGCTTAGTAAAACAAACAAAATACAACAAAGTGAATTCCTTTGACTAGAAAGATGAACCAATAAAATATTCATATAGTATTTTTCTTTTTCAAGAAGTGCATTCTCAGGCAGCCCAATTAAAAGGGATCAGAGAAGGGACATGTTTTTGTTAGAATACTGCATTTCTCAACAGCACTAAGAGTACAGTTCTGTGTCTGAAGCTCAGATAATCAGGTTTTCTTTGTCAGCTATTTCTCGTAACTTTTTAACATTAAAACTAAATTTATACTTTTTTCACTGAGACAACTTTGTGGCTTGTTTTAGTATTTCTGAAAGGAGGATTGTGTCATCCCTGCTAATGCAGTGATGGGAGCGTTACTATTATTGTTTTCAATAGTTTTGTAAGCATTTAGAGTGCCCCTGTTACTTCATAGCTTAAAACAGCTCAGAGGTTCACTGTATCATCCCAAACGCAAACATGCTACCGTTACTTTGCAAGACTGAAGCGGCACAAGTGACTGCTTAGTGAGATAAGTTGGGAATCTGCTTGTGGTTTAGTTTGGACTCAAGGGAATTACTGATGTAGTAACATTGGGAAGTTTAGACCTAGTGCTGAGAATGGTCTACTTACAGCACTTCAGATTTGAATTCTGGAGGCTGAAATATTTTGAATTGCTGATAATTGTTAGTAGTTCAGAGAAAATGAACACTCTGGTGTATAAGGTGTTAAGTGAGGTGATAGAGGACTCCTTAAAAGGAAGAACTGTAGGTGTTCATGAGGGTTTAACAGGTATTGCAACGGGCAGACAAACTGCCAGCAGCTCATCTTTCAGCAAACTGTGAAGGATGTAAATAAACAACCTGTTCAAGTAGTTAAAATGCTGAGTGCATCTCAAACTGTTTTATACTCATTAAGTCTCAGTTTCTATTGGACCACAGCCTGCAGTTGGGAATTTAGGGATTGTTATACATCCTTTTAGATGCCGAAAGGCGGATGGAGCTAGCAAGCGTTGTAACAGGCATATTAATGGCACTTTTGTCATTGGAGTCTCCTTGCCTCCATTGAGTGACATCTCCTTGATTGAAGGAAGCAAGGCCATATTTAAAAATAAATAAATAAATTATGGGATTATTTATTAATTTCAATATTCACCTTTAAAAATACTGCAAAATACTTATCTTGAAAATAAGGATTATATGCATTAAATGAATGCCTATTCATTTTATTATTAGTTTTGTAAGTTCAGAAGTTAATTACAGTGATACAGAGCAACACTAACTTGGCAGTTCTTTCAGTTTCTAAATGTCTTCTTGAGGCTTTGTTTATCTGTATCAACTCAGGGAACTATAAAGCATCAGGAAAAAGAGCACTCACTCAAATGTTATGCCAGTATACTTCTGCATCTAAGCACAGCCTGAGTTCCCATGTTTCAGCCAGGTTTAATCTCTATCAATTACTATATTTTTATCCTGGAAAAAATATTTTAATTTTTTTTTCTTTCATTAAAAGTATCAGTAAGATGTGCAGGTTTCTGGTGGCTGTTTCTGTTTTTTTGCTTTGGAGTGTCTTCTGCAAAACAACAGCTTAAGCCACCCTCTGCTCTCGTCAAACTTTCCAATTGGATCTCCAGGTCTGCTTAATCACTGCTTTACCTCCACTGTATTTAAGAAGTATTTTAATTTTTTGTTGTTGTTCTTTAGTATTTTCAAGAATATTTTTTACTCTTCTGCAATACTATTAATAATAGGCTACAAAAAGGGAAGTCTAGTAATGAAAGCAGTATAAATATAATTTCTGTTGGAGGTATTTACCTTTCTGAAGATCTGTAGGATTATATAATTGCATAGGAAATGATCAGTGAATTTAGAATTATTCTCCCTTCTCTGGGAAATGGCTTGTAATACATTAGTAAAGAAAATTTTGAAATTCAAATGTAAACAAACTTTTTTGATACTTCTTGTGGCTTAAAATATTTTATTCTACTTCAGACATTACAAAATCATAATAACACATAATTTTGTCTGAGGCAGAAAAATGCTGTTTCCATAGCTTTTGTTTAAAGTGGATATAGTTTGCATTTATTCATCTTACTTTGCATTTCTATTGTTCATCTGAGAATCCTGCAATGCTGCGTAAAGAGGACTAGATACTTTCAAAAGAGAAAGATCTGAAGATATCAAGATACGTGACTCTTTTAAGCAAGTAGCAGTTAGATTACAGTTTTCAGTCCAAGTTCACTTTAATCAATCTTTCTCTTATTATCAAGAGACAGCAAATCAGGGAGAGCTAAAAGACATATGGCAGATGCTTTTTGATGGGAATGACATGCAGATTGCTGGCTCAGTAGAAGTGCAGTATCATGGTTCAGTCGGGATGACTTGTCAGAAATTAAAATCAAGTGTCACAGTGTCTTGCTAAACTAATTGATGTTACAGGAAACACATTGGCCGTAACTGCTTTATTTCATTTCAGTACATGGAGTAAAATGACACTGCATCGCAGTGCAATATATAAATCACTGTGTAGAGACAATATAAATATTGGCTACTGTCAGTAGTGCTAAGGAGACACAATTCATGATCTTGTCGCTGAAATGGTAAGCGGTCTCTTACAGATTTCATATAATCAGTAGTAAGAAGTTTTATGTCTAGGAGTCAATCTCTGCTGACAGTTGTTTGGCTGTCATAAACAAGTCTCTTGCTTGATTCAATAATTCTGTGTTTTTCTGAGAACTGTTATAGGGGATAAACGGCCCATCTTTGCTTATTTGTTCAACTGAGAAATGAGAATTGCTGATGCATAATTCTGGGATAGTTGCTGCAGAACAAATGGTAAGCTCACTGGTTGGGATCTTTTCCTTTTTGGAAAGATCATGAACTTAAAATCATAAAATTCCTGTCAATAAAAACTACCTGGTAAGGAGACACAATTAACTAGAATTTTTTTCATGGATTTGAAGCCAGCCTAGGAAGAGGGACTCAATATACTGAGAGAGTTCAGCTTGAACTCTGTGTAAGGTTCTTGATGTCATTGTCATTTTTTTGAAGTAAAGATTTACAAAATGTGAAAAATACTTTTTCAAAAGGGCATATGACAGAATTTATTTTGACAGTTCTTTGGTATCCACTATTCTTTCAACAGTTCATTCTACCTTCATGTAAGTCACTCAGAGGCGTCTCCAGTGTTAACAGAACAGACTTTTAACGTTAATTTTTTTGAGGTGAGTGTGAGATAGGTAATTATGAATTGAACACGTTGTAGTGGTTGGTTTTAAATGAAATGAGGATTAAAAGGACTGTCAGTCAGTACTAGGGGAAAGACATTGCTTTTGAAATAAAGCCACTGAAGCTTCTTTAGCTGAAAGTGCTTTGTTTTGGATTGATTTATCTACCATTTGCATTGTGAAGTATGTTGTGTTCTTCCCACTGTAGAAACTGAACATGTCAGTGATAACTACATTGGAGTCTGAGGAGGAAGTAGAATGAACCTTTACTCTTTTCTTCTTAAGTATATAGTATTTTTTAATAGATTAAAATACATTTCGATGTGTAGATGTATACTTCTAATAATTTGGCATTTTTATATATGTCATCGACAGCTTTTTAAATGTACATGGTAAATAAATATAGTGTTCAGGCAAAATCTTTGGCTTCAAGCATTTGCAGAAGGATATTTTTTAGCTTTAAAAATGCTGTACTGAGAAATGTAGTAAAGTATTTTTACAAGTTAGGAATAACCGGGAAAGTGATAAGAAGTGGACTTAAGCCAAACCATAAATGAGTTGTCCATTCATTACTGATGAGTAGAGATAAATAGCTTCTTCAGCTCCACGCTGCTATATGTTGTATTTATAATAATGTTCCTTCTGCTTATTTTTCTTTTTCCTCCAAACTTTCCTAATTTTAGTACTTCCAAAGTGTTTCAGTAGCTGTGTTATATCCCTGCTAATACAAGTGTTCATGCACATTTTTAAGCTGCAATATGAATCAGTCCTGTTTTTTATAATGTAGAAGAGTGAGCTATATTTTAAATGTTGTTTTTCTCACATTAAACCTTATCCTCATGCTTTGGAAAAATGTACATCTGGCACAGCCTTTTGCATTAGACTTCTACTGTCATTGAGAAAATTAATGAAATTTACTTCCCTTTTTGCTTTGATCCTTTTTCTAATAGAAAAAAGAGCACCAGCAACAGCCATTTGACAGTTATTGGCACATGGGTGGGTTTACCTGAGGCCTGTGTTCTAATCTTTTAAAGCTAATAACAGGCCCAAACTGCCTTTTTGGTTTTTTTGAGTGCCAATTTTCAGGTTTGATGCTTTCCTGTGCAGAATCTTCCCTTGGATCTTTGAAATTGGTGGTCATTAACTGACAACTTGGCTGTCTGTAACAATTCTATTTATCTAAATTCGTTTAAATCTCCCAGTGTATATACATTTCCAGCAGCTAAAAGTGTTTACAAACAAGCACAGCACAAAGATAACATTCAGGATAAAAGTTACTCATAAATATGCTAATACTAATAAGTGTTCATTACTTTTAAAATTCTTATTAGAAAATTTGCATTAAGATTAACTTTGTCTCATATTTGCTGCTCTTCAGTTCATTGTGTGAAATAAAGAAGAAATCTGGGAAGCTGACCTTTAACTGGTGAGGAAAAGAGGAGAGATCTTTTCTTTGATCAGGGTCGAATAGGAGTAGCCATCCATTTTCTGTTGCCTAAATTTCTGTGTCTGGACAGAATAAAGTTTATTAAATTTAAATCTATGTAAACAGTGGACTAAAAATTAAAGCTATACAAATGATAATGTTTGTGTATTTACAGAAAATACAGTACTTGTCTGTTCTAGGTTTTGCTTGTAATTTTGTCTATACTAATCAAACTTTGTACAGCATTTCAAGCTTCATGTGCTCAGGGTAGCTGATGAACCTATTTACTTGTACAATGTGCCTTTCTATGCCTGTCTTGTAAATAGCCTGTACCTTTGTAGTTTATGTCTGTGTAATGGTATTCACAGACAAAGTCCCCCTGAGGTTTGGTTTCATACTTCTTTCAGCTCATTGTAATTACTGCCTTGTTCTAGGCTTTTTAAATGAATTCGTTCCTGTTTCATCTTCATACTTACACTAAGCTTCTAACAATCCCATCCTGTGAATTCAATAGGATGCTAAGGCCTTAAAAAATTAAAATCACCCTTTACTAGCCACTTCTATGCCTCTACTTCTTTTGTGTGCCTGTCTTCCTAAAGAGGCAAGATATCTGGATGTCTGTTTTGATGTTTATCCTTAGAACAGAGGCAAATTCCCATATTTAAAGTGAATTTAACAGACTTTTTTCTTGTTGTATTTCTGCTAGACAAGAAAGTTCTTAATCTCAAAGTATAAAGTGCCTTGGGATACTTCAGGGACATTTTGTACCTGCAGACCTTTTTGAATTACTGTTTCATTTGGGATTTTGAAAACAGATTCCTCCCTCCTTTCTAAGGAATGAATTGCAGTTTACGTGACAGGTTTTCCTTTTTATTTTTTTTTTCCAAGTAATAACTTATACTTTGAAATATGTAGCTTGGAACACACTTACTTTTAATAATTTTTTTTTTTTTAAATCTAAATTTGCAAGATTATCAGGGTTTTATAAAAAAATTATTTAAGATATCTTGTTTTGACCATTAGAAATTCCAGTCACATCTGAAAACTAGGACCAACAGATGACAAATAATTTTTAGTTGGCATGCCAGCTCTGTTTCTGGAACACAGTGTGTTTGATTCTGAACTCCAGCCTGGTGATTTGGCTTTTCTTTCAGCTATTCCAGTGCTCCAAATTTACAGTTCTATGTAATTGATTTTTACGCACTGAACGATGCGTGGTTAGTTTTCTTTCTCCTTTTCCTCTTTTACTAAGGTGTAAAGAAGGAAGCATATTCTGTGTTTTATATATATATGTATATGTGCTATATATGAATACATGTAGATTATTCCTTAGAGTAGGAATAAAATGCAACATTCCAAGGATAATAGGGGAGAAATTGCCACAGCTCATCTACTTTATGTTGTGGTACGTTAGTGTAATGAAGACCAATATATTTTCTTCCTGGCAATATATTACTGAACATTTTCTGGTATCTGGTTATGAATCAAATACTGCAGAACAGTGATGAAGCATAACAGTAAAATTCTTCAGATGTAGGTGGAACATACTTGAAAGCAGGCTCTCATCCTGATCCTGGTGGGTGGGCAGGGGAACTGGGTTCAGATCATTAAAACTGATCAGATTAAAACAGTTACTAGGTAAATATATTTGGTAATAAAGTAATTGGAACAACTTATGTGGCATTTACCTGCTTGTAACGGTGCAGTTTTGTTAATGTTTGTGACACCCTACCAAAGCTGAGCAGTGTTCTGCGTACGGGCTGGGCATGTGTGCTTCCGTTGGCAGCTGCTGCGTAGGGCTGGAGGCAGAGCAAGTGAAGATGACTAACCTCTAACCATCACAAACAGAAGACGACTGAAGGGACAGCAGTGCCATTCTGGTTTTGTGTTGACGAGGCAGAAATACTGAAACTGTTCTCAACAGGAACATGTATTTCTCCCTGCTTCAGTGAAAACTGAAGAGGCATTTTGAAGCTCTTGAGCCACCTGTATGTGGGCTTTTCTGGGGAAAGATGCATAAAAAAATAAAAAGTGTTTCCACCATGGAAATACACATATCTGTAGAAAAACAGTTTCTACTGATTCGTCTGAGTGCATGTTGTTGTGCAGAAGAGGCATGGTCAATTAGTTTCTAGGTGCTGTGTCATTGCCTCAAGAACTCTGCTGGAACAGCCTTAGCTGTCACAGGCCCTCCCTCATGCACATTTTTAAGGGTGGACCATACATGTTTTACAGTGAATAATTAGAGCAACTGATTTAGGCATAAAAAGTTTTCATTAGTGAAGAAAGGAAAAACAATTTTCTGGATACTCAGACATTGATTGGTAATAAATTATATTTTGATTTTCTTTTCAATTTGCCACTTAACTGGAGGTGCTTGGCTGGGACTGACTGCCCTAGGTACTCCAAAGTCAGTGGAGAGAGACATGTCTCCAGGGCTTGGAGTTCAGTAGGATGAATCCCACCTTACTGCATAGCAGTGGAAGAATGTTGGTTTATCTGTTTTCCTATTCGCCGGGGAAGGCAAATCTTCCATGTACCTTTTGTGTGATTCAGTGTTTACGAAGTCTTAGACTGTACTGTAAAAAGATAATTTCTAGAAATATAAAACTTTAACTTTTTTGTGTGTGTTAGTAAATTTCAGTGATTTCTTCCAGGGGCACTTCTGTAGAATTTTTTTCTTTAAGTTTAGTCTGTGAAACTGCAAAATAAGAAAATGTCACTTCAGTATTCTGTGAGAAGTTCTGTATAGTGTTCATGTGTCTTTTTTTTTTTAATGAAAATGCTTGTAAAATACAGTTGTGGCAGGTGCTTTTAAAGTACTTCAGCAGGAAGATTAATGTTTCTTTGCCAACTGTAATGAAACATGGTTTCAATAGTGGTCTCTCCTTTAAAATATAAAGTAGCTACTGAGAAATATTATTGCAATTTCTGCAATAAAATGTACACGTCTTGCATGGTTTTCTCTGTTATGCAGTGCTGGAAATTGGTCTGAGAGATGTAATCACCATGCTAATTATTTGTTCTAAGTTAGGTGGTGTTTCTTGTTTTCAAGTGCCTCAGACTGATGCCTACAGGCTTGCATACTCTGACATGGCTGAATCCTGGGCTTGCTGATAATCACGGCAGCTTTTGTTGACTTTCTGTTGAAAGCAATCTTCTGTAAGCTCACAGCTCTCACTATTTAATGAAGTCCATGTTAAATATGGATTCTAAATCAAAATAGTCTGAGAACTTCTGTAGAACAAGCAAAACAAAATATTGGTTTTAGAATACTACTCCTTTTGCTATTCCTGCAGTATTGTTTTACAGCCCTTGACCCAGTGATCCGTGATCAGATATACAGCTCCTTTGTGTACGATTTATGGAGTTTTTTTAGTACAAACTAATGTCTAATAAATATTTTGCCAGTGTATAACCAGCCTTACAAAAATATAATCTTTGTAATTACTTTGTTTTCTAAAACACCAAAAGATCAAAACATCTCTAAAGTATGGTATATCAGTGGCCTGCATCAAGACAAAGCAAGTCTCATATTACTGCAAATATTTACCTGGATGCTTAATTGTACTCTCTGAATTGTTTCATTGAAGTAACCAGAGTTACTTCATGTGTAAAATTAAGTAGAAGACTAAGACTCTGTAGCGTAGAAACCTCAGAGACTTCCCACTGATTTCAGTGCCCAGGGGAAAGTTAACAGATTTTGAAGAGATTTAATTTAGAGAAGAGTTTGGGTGATAGCTACAGCCTGAGAGATGCAAGGCCTGATCCAGACCTCTACTGAAAACAGTGGAGACCATGAGATGGAAATTCAGATCTGCGATTGTTCCTGTTTCCTAGAGCTCCTAGGCTTGCAAGGTGCTACGGGAATTGCAGACTGTTAAGTGTCTACAAATTTTTTCCACTTTGTTTATAAATATTGAAATGGAAACTCCCAGCTCATTCATAAGATGTAAATACGCCATCTTTTCTGTATTCTCATTTCTGTTATTAAGTATACACAAGATGTTCAGTACTGTAAAAATAAATAAATCTACTTATGGAAATTCTGAACTGAAATGTTTACCTTTAAGAACAGTCACAATGAATAAATATGTATTTTCTTTTTCTTTTTTTTTGTTGCATATGTATGCTGCCTTTTTCAATGCAAACTTTTTTTTGTTTGTTCTTATAATCACAGGACTATACCTTGACAATGTACTTTCAGCAAGCATGGAGGGATAAGAGGCTGTCGTATAATGTAATACCTCTAAACCTTACTCTGGACAACAGAGTAGCTGATCAGCTGTGGGTTCCCGATACCTATTTTCTGAATGACAAGAAGTCATTTGTACATGGTGTCACTGTGAAGAACAGAATGATCCGTTTGCATCCAGATGGGACAGTCCTTTATGGACTCAGGTCAGTTGGAACCATTTCTAACTCTTCTGTCTCTTTTGGTTTTAGTCTTTTAATCATGGCTTCAAATTAAAAACCATACTTTGCCTTTTTTAATGCTATTCTTTTTATTGCTGTATTCTGTAGAACTGATGATATTGCAGGAAACAATTTTAACTTAAATCTTTATCCATTCTTAGAATACTTTTTTTTAAAATATAATTTTGGAGATGAACTGCCATTTAGTTCAGACACTTGTATTAAGAACAGATAAGACTAAATGTTTTTTAAAATATTCATTTGGATTAAAAGTCAGTTTTAGAACGTTTCCTCAAAGGAGTTGAAATAAGAAATACATAAAAAGGATTAGAGAAAAAAAAAAGGGGAAAAAGGTATGACAGCTGAATTGATAACTTAAGTAAATTATATAGTTTATAAATATTTTTGGTTGACCCTTAGACTGGTTTGTATGCTACCCAGATGAATCAGTTTTCTGATTCTCAGTAGATGGGGTATGACTTAGAATGTTTTTCAGCCTGATGCTGTGTATGACTGCATGGAGAGTGGTAAGTGGACAAATCAACAGAACAACTTCACTCTTAAAGTTCTGAACACTAGGGGGAAAATGTCTGTTTAGCAGTGATTACAGAAAAAATAATTACTAACGAAGTGATTTAAATATATTCCTGCAAAAGACGACTGACTTAATATGATGTGAGTAGGTAACAAAATAGAAAGCATTGACTGGGTTAAAAAAGAAAACGCTGCAGAACTTGAATCCAGAATGTCTCATGTTTTTATATTAATAATATATATTATTCTCTATATGAATGTAATAATTTTCGGGAAGCTAATTCTTAAAACTTTTATTAGTGTATTTCTTTCATTTTCAGTGAGATATTTTCTATTGTCTCCCTATAACTATCAGATCAAGAAGCATGCACTTTTAACTTGGATATGTTCTACCCAGCTTGTAAAGGAAAACGGCACAGTCTTAACATATTTAGTTCTGTTACTTGAACAAACACGGACCACAAGGTTCACCTCTAATTAAGATCATCTATTACAAGTCACTGATCCGGATGCCTTTAGTTTTGTTATTGCACTGTTAGCATGCAGGTGTGTCTGGAAATCCTTACCATGAACTACTTGGATTAATGAGGCAGCTGAGCAAATATAACTGATCTTGATATATATTAATATGTTTCTCTTTAGAGGCTTTTGTTTAGAACATGGCTACCTAAATTGGAACTCAAACATCCAAAACTAAGCCCTAAGCTGTCCTAGGATTTCAGGCTTAACACTTTTTGGCGTATGGCTTACATTTTCACACCCAGACATGAAAATTTCCAGGGTGATAAAGTGTAGCCAGTCACTTGTGCCAGGAAGTGCCTTTCCCAGGATAAGTGGCTTCTAGCTCTGTCCTGGTTTTGGCTTGGATGGAGTTAGTTTTCCTCCTAGTAGCTGAGCGAGTCCCGTGCTTTGGACTTAGCACGAGCATAATGTGATAACAGACTGACGGTTTAGTTGTTGTTGAACAGTGCTTATACTAAGTCAAGGACTCTTCAGCTTCCCGCACTCTGCCAGCGTGGAGGTGCACAGGGAGCTGGGAGGGGACACAGCCGGGACAGCTGACCCCAGCTGACCCAAGGGGTGTCCCACACCATATGGTGTCATGCTCAGCATCTAGAGCTGGGGGGAGTTGGCCGGGGGCAGCAATTGCTGCTCAGGGACTGGTGGGGTGTTGGCTGCGGGTTGTGAGCAGAGGCATCACTTGTTTTTCCTGGGTTTTGTACCTCTCTCTCTTTTTGTTGTTTTCCTTTTCATTACTACTACTACTTATTATTATTAATTATTGTTAATTATTATTATTAATTAACTGTTCTCATCTTAGCCCATGATTTTCTTATTTTTAGCCCTCTGATTATCTCTCCCCTATCCCACCAGGGGGGAGAGAGCGAGCAGCTGAGTGGGGCTTAGTTACTGGCTGGGGTTAAAACACCACAAGCTCTCAGGTAGAAACTATTCTCTTTGAGACTGAGAGACTAGATCAGTGCTCTCACCACTAGGCCGGAGTCAGGCTTCAGATGCCTCCTGTCTGGATGATCCCTGGACTCCTACAGTCTGTGCCAGATGGCGGTTCACCTCCAGAAAAGTGGGGTGAAAGTATGAAAATGTTCACTTATCAGGTATTTCATGGTTTTGAGGCACTCTTCTAATGTGCAAGATGCTGATTTCATCCTTCATTGTAGAAGGTAGAACAACTTCCATTTGGTGGAAAAGACCTGGGCTTTTCCTGGCTCCTGACCTTCCCCTATGTTTAAGGAATACCACTGCCTCTTATGGCTGACAAATTATTTTTCTACTTAAAAAGTAAAGGAAGAAAAATAAAAGGCTGTGATAGCTACTGAAAGAAACAGAACTAACTCCTTACATCTGGTACACAGCAGAAGTATGCCACCTTGAACTATGACCACAGTAGGAAAGTATGTAACTGAATTTAGGAGCAGCAGCATGGCAATTTTTATGAAAACTGAGACCAGGTAAAGAACTTTGTTAAAACATGCAATAACTTTTTTTTTTTTTGCAGAAACAGAAACTATTTCATTGTTGTATCTGTAACACAGACCAGATATTCTCTTATGAACTGTAGAAAAACATTTTGTCATGTATAACTAAATTAAATTAGTTTTGATTTACAAATTCTGCTTTTTTGGGCAGGTTATTGTATTTGCCAATTTGTATTTTGTCCAGTTGTGTTTTCTGTGTGAGAGCAGTTCAGGCTTTGGCACTAAGGCTGGGAACAAGTCTGGAGTTTCTGTTATTGTTCAGTGAACCAACAGATACTTAGTTCTTTAAAATGGTGAAACTTTTTATTTACAGTAAAGTGACATTTAAAACAACTACTTATAACATGTTTGCATTAATGGAGAGAGCACAATAAGAGCATAACAAAGGTTTTGGTATAGTTTTCAATTTAAGACTCTGAAATCATCATATTACTATTTTTCAGACTAAATTATGAAATATCACATTTAATGTTTTCAATAATTCTGACTTTTTATTGCTACTTGTGACAAGTCACTTTTATTCTGACTGCTTTAACAATCTGTAAGAATTTCTAATTTTGAAAATGAAAAATGTTGGTAAACAGTAAGTGGAGCTCACAAAAATTTGTTCTACAGAAGAAAGATTTTCTTTAGAAACTTTAGAACCATTCATGAAAAATACTTTTTCTAAGGTTTTGGGGTTTTTGTTTGTTTCCCAAAAGAAAGAAGGTATTGATGACTTTTTTTTTTTTTTAAAGAAAAGACAACTAAAAGCCTAGGTTTGCTTCTTTCTTTTTAAGAATTCTGATTTTCACAATTTTTAAAACTGTAATTTTTTAATATACTTAGATAAGATAACTTTGTCTGAAAATGCTTTGCATAAAATATTCTGGACCACTACAAGAATTAACTTAGCTGTCTTTTTTTAGCTGAATTGATGTTGGTACTGCTTCATGGTCTTGGGTGAAACCGTTCCTACTTTTCATTGAGTGTATATAGCAAATCAGGTCTAATATCTTTTATGATGTGATAAAGAGAAATCTTGTATATTTTTTTACTTAAAGCTGTTTAATGCTTTAAGTAAAAAAGATGAAACATTATTAAAGCTCTGATCCTTTACTTCCCAGAATTATGTTTTTCAAGAGTTGCAATCACAATATGGTATCCTAAATGGTTTTAGAATAATCCTGTATGTTGTTTCTATCGCAGAACTTGCACACAGCCCAAAGTAAAGGTGTTAAAAGAATTTTTTTCTAGGTCAAGAATTTCGGATCAGGAAATAATTTTCGAGTATTGCAGTATACCTAGCAATCTCATACTTGTGAATATCAATTCTTACATCCCCTTTAAGACTTTGCTTGGTACATTTCAAGTTCTTTTTGTTTTGTGAGCTGGTACCAGATGAATGAGGGATGTGAATTTTGCCTTTTTTCCCTTATGGTGCTGAAATGAATTGTACACTGAGGGCAGTAGCAAGATGACTGTCACCCTGTGCTCCCCCTACCCTCCACGAGAGTTTAGGGGTTACAGTTGTCATGGGTCCTGCTGCAGCTATGTACTTGAACAGCAAAGAGGGGAAGGACGCCTCTTGTTTCCTGGAGAGGCAGTGTGTTCTGCTACAGAGACTGTGCAGCGTGAACAGAAAACTAATAGACGGAGACGTGGCACGAAAATGTCCAGCTTTTGAACATAGGACACTCATAAAGTGCAGTTTGTTTTCTAGTGCAAGAATGACTAAATAGCCTCTAGTCCTGGGAGGACTGTCAGATTAAATCTATCAGCTGTTATTAGAAATAAAACAATTATTATTCTTACTTGCATGGCAATTAGGACCTAGCGATGCCAGTTCAATAATAAAAATCTTTCTTTTCGCCATAGTAGCTTAAGCTATACTAAAACCTATGGGGGATGGTCTTCAAGATTCTTTGCTGCAGTTAGAAAGATGCACTTAAGAGTGGATACAGTAGATAGGTCACCATATAGCTCTCCTCCTCTTATATAAATTCACACACACACTCTCTCCTGAGTAATGGAAGAGACATAACCCTGTTTGTTCTTCACGTGAAAAAAAGAAAATTATGGTTAAGGATTTTTCTTTAGCTTTTGTGACATAATCAGGTTAAAAAAAAAAACAACAAAATATTTAGAGGCACAATAGGTAATGGACTTGGGTAAAGAATTTTTCTTTGGTCTCAATTATTTGGATAAGTACAATTGTTTTAGGGAAGTGTTGACTGCATCTGTGTACAGATATGTTCGTAATGTGTGTGTGTATATATATCAAAATGTTACACTGAGTAAAAATGTGTTGCAAAGGCCATATTATTATGATTTTGAAAAGAGGTATGTCTATTTCTAGTTTTACCTTTTTCTCTTCCAGTTTGTAAGATTTCTATCTGCCTGTCCTGCTCAGGATGTAGCCTTTTTCCAAGGAGGACTGCAGAGGGGTCTGCTAAGGGCAAGAGACAAACCTGAATATCAATATAGGTTCTTAATGTCCTAATTACTAATGATCCATGGACAAATTTTTTGTGATCCTCCCCGTTATATGACTGAGCTGGGTGGGTTAGAGAGGGGCTTTCTGGCTAAGATATCTTTCAGACACCAGGGTGGACGGGGCAAATACACACGCTGGTAACACAACAGAATTATGTGATTGCCGTATTCTGCTTTTGCCTTTGCCAGGCCATGTGGCAATCAAATATATGATTCTAATGTTACGGTTTCAGTTTTATGGCTTTGAATAGATTTAACTATATATTTAATCTAAAACTGATTCAAAGTTAATGTGATTTACAGTGTCCGCAGAAGTGATATGTTTAATGCCTGCTTAGTATTAATTTCTACATATCTTTAAAAACATCTGCTTAGTATTAATTTTGATAGATCATTAAAAAAAACCACCCTATACACTACTACTGTTCTGAAAATCACTATTATTGCTGCATTAATTCACTTTACCTTATATTTGCAGTTGCGTATTCTTACTTTGCAATAAGTTCTACTGAACTGAGATTCCTTTAAATATCAGTCTTAAAATTTTACTTTTGCCTCCCCATACATCCGTATATAAACATGTGTGTAAAACTGCACACGCACACACATACGTACATATGTTTCTGTGAATTCGGTTTCATTCACTTTGATAGCTATAACAAAATTCATTTATTCAATTCATCTTATTAGCAAAATGGTAATGTATAAAGGTAACCATCCTTTTCTTTTATGCCCCTGTAGTTTAATTTCTTTTGGATATAGCAAGCGGTGATCCCGTAACATTGTTCTTTCTGTTTTTCCTAACAGAACCCATACATGGTATGCATGCTAGATCTGATTAGATTTAGTGCTGTGAAGGTAAATTTCAGGAAGGATTAGGAGGCAGTTTTGTAAGCACCTGTCTTATCCTGCCGCTGGAAGGGGCGGGGAGAGAAAGAGAAGGCTACTAATGAATGTAGACATCTATATGGTAGTTATGAAGTCCTCATAGCCTGCCCTGTTCACTGCTACAAGGCATTAGTTAAGGGCATAACTGAATTGTGACCAATATTTTACAGAGAATATGACATACTGGTTACTTTTGGGTTTAGAGGATTTTTCTTTCTGATGGATAGCTGCCAGTTATTTATGTTTTGGGAAAATGCTTTTTTTCATGTTCCAATTTCTGTACGGTATTTACAAATATGACTGGACTTTTTTTTCTATTAAAAAAAATTATTTCATATTATTTTTATATTCCATCTGGCAGGAAAATTCTTCTTTGCTGCCAAGACCAGGACATTCAATAGATGATATACTTAAATCACTAAAATGGTGGAAAATTGCAACATACAATCTTAAACAAAGAGCCATTACAAGGAAAATTACTATCCATTGGTAGTTAAGATGACTTGCAATAGGATATTAGTGATTTGACAACATATATAGAAAAGTAAACTTAGAGGACCAAGATTCAATTCAAGGATAACAATGAGTTTGCAGTAGGCTGAGCAAAGCTTGAATAAGATACGCAGCCAGAACTCAGGAAAAGTTATGGCTTTAACTAGATTTCTGTATGTTAAAATACCTGGTTTATATAATACATGTAGCAGAAATAGCTGCTATGGTAGATAAGATCTGTTCTTTCTTAAATTTAAATTTATATATACATATATGAAAATACATATATAAAAATATAAAAAAATATATAAAATTTTCCCCTGACTTTTGACATCAAATCTGTTTTAAAATGCAGACAGAAGATTCATCTGTCTTTTGGATTATTCTAGGTAATACTGGTGAAGAATAACCTCTCTGTTTTTTGCAGCCTGTTGAAGCATTGGAAGATTTTGAGGTTCTTTTCCAGGGCTGGAATGAGAGATTTGAGAAGGGTGACAAGGAAAACCCTTGTTTGCCAATTTGGAATTGCTGCTCCTTCTGTAACTTTCTTAGGGTGTCTTTCTGGGACTCCTCATTGCTGGAAGAGAGCATTTGGGTGTTGTGTGTCAGGATAAGGAGGAAGTAAAGTTTAGAATACTAGGACTCAACACAGTTGAAGATGTGGCTGAAGATAAAGGTGCTTCATGTGGTTTTGCACCATTAACAGACTGTTTTTAGAAATATTGACTCTTATATAAGCTTCTCCTAACAGTCCTCACAAATGAACTCTGTGACAGTGGGTTAGTCACTGAGGACTGATAAATCCATGATGAAGAGGACTGTATACTTTGGTATCTCTTCAGTAGGCCAGTTTTATGCTTAACTGAAGTTTGTGGGTGGTTTTTTTGCTGAAAAATAGAATATTCACAGAACTTCTGACAGGGGCTGCATCCCATGAGGTGGTGACATTTCCATTCTTTTTAGTCGAAAGAAAATCAAAAGGAAGTAGAACAGAGTAGTTTTGTCAGAAATTAAAGACTTGCCCCATTTGAAAGCCCAACAGTTGCCAAAGTGTATTTAATGTATTGCTGGCTATAACTTTCCAACCCAACTAACAGTAATTCCTAAGTATTTGACAGATATAACCTACTAATCTCCCATAAATGAGAGAATTATGCATATGACAGTGTTTGCCCTTTCATTATTTCTTGCTACCAGCATTGCAATATATATATTGAACATAGTCCTGGATGCTTGGATTTTGAGTTGTCTCAGCTGTGCCTTGTGCTGTCTGCTCGCTCAGTTTCAGGTGTTTGGAAGTTGCAAGTCAAATAGGTTCTCCCACATTTTGCTGTATTAAAATAGCTTTGGGCATTTTTGTTGTATTAATAGCGTCGTTCAGCAATTTAACTTCTCATATACAGCTTATTGTCTACAAAATCTGATGGACAGTTTAAAAAGCAATTGCCTTTCTAAATGCCTTTAGTTCTCAGAATGTACTGTTTGAGAGGTGAATTGTTCACACCAGACATTCTTCAGTAAACCATCTGATCTTTATGTTGCTACTTTTCGTTACTTTTCTTTATTCCCCCCGCCCCCCCCCCCGCCGATAGAGCATATTTTTTTATTGAAGTCCTAAGCATGATTTGGAAGTAAATTTCCTTTTTTCAGTTTCAGGACCATGAAACCATTTGTGTTACCTGGAATTAAAATTACGTCTTTGGACTGCACATAAGATTTCAAATATCCTTGTAATTCCCCAACTTCCTCTGCAAGAAAGAGACAGAGAGATCTGTCCTTCCTTTTTGCTACAAAAGTATATTTCCAGATGGTAGACAGAGTTGTTTAAAGACTTTTTAATGACCTTTCATGCTAAACAAAAACTTTCTTTCAAAAATAGAGCATTTTCATCTTTCTCAATTTTAGGATTTCAGAAAGGATGAAAAGGACCTGGGCTGCTTTTCTGGGTGGGGGGAAGATGTCATTTTGGATGCTGTGTTCCTGATCATGGTCACTGCCCAGGGTGCAGGTGTTTCTGGTTGCATCACATTGATGCCTTTCTTGGCTGTGCAACCATCCCTACTCAAACTGGGGTCTTGGCTAGCCTCAGGGGAGAGAAAAGAAACAAACACTATAATGAGGTACCCAGTAGTGGCATAAAAAGCCCTACAATGAGATGCGGTTCTATCACTCTAGCATATCAGCTGGAGCACGGGTTTATAATCATGCATATCTTCATGACAGTGTTGAAAGTGTCATGCCAGGGACATCAAATCACCAGTAAAAGCATAATGTGAATTTGAGGGCCAAAAATTTAATGTTAAAATGCCAATTTGAAAAATATGTTAACCGTCTGTGACATCAGGCCCTTTCACTGTCTCTGTCCTGGTGATTTTGGCCCAGTGGCCAATGACACAGAACTTGAGACTGAAAATGTTTTCTCAAATGAGAAGTTTCAGAAGCTTGTCTTAAAATAAAAAATGAAATCAAATGGTACAGCAGCCTTCTGTTGCCCCAGTTGAAAAGAAGGAGAAGAAGCGATAACAAAAATTAAGAAAACTTATAAGTTTAGGTCATGTAAACATGTAACACTAGGTTTCTTGATATGACAATAAGCGCATATATAAGCATTGCAAAGAGTAAGAGAAAAGTAATTTGTTTGAGTAAGACTTGTTTGAATGTGAGAATCTCAGTACTGTGAACAAGTGTTTCCATTATGTTAACTGGGTGATTTTATTTTGTTTTTGCTAGTGCTCACGCTCATAAGTGCAATTACTGACCTTTCAGTTGCCAACACTTGCCAAAGTTAATTCACCATCTGACATGGAGTTGTTCAGTTTTGCACGAGAAATGAGGCAAATTGGATTTCTGTGTCCGAATTGTCAAGGCTGTTAGAGTATATACATACATATTTATAAGAACCCTTAACTCTCGCGTGCAGGTATTCAAAGCAGAAATAAGTTCAAGTCAAACAGTGTCTCAGACTGAAGTCCTGTAACTGTTGAAGACCTGAAAAAACTCTTGAATTGCCTATGAAGAATGCTGCACTATTAGAGTAGAATTTTGAGTGTGAAGCATCACCTGCATAGCAAGGAAGCATTACCACCCCAAGTGCGTTATTTGGAAATCCTAGGGCAGGACATGTCAGATACCAGCCCTTGTCTTGCGCAGTGAATATAGATCCAGCATAAAGAAAGGAACTTGAATTCCAGTGTGTTGCTTAAGTAAATTAGTAGTTGTTTTAACTAAAGGATGTATCAGCTCTGGCCCAAGGTATGGGCCAGATTCTGTTTTCGTTACTAATGCAAATAGTTCCTCTGAAGGTCCCAGGGTATTCACCACAGAAATAATGCTACTGTTATTTCTGATGATATATAAACTGAAGACCTGGACTCTCTTTGCAGCATGAAACAAATCATACAGCTCCTCTGCCTCAGTTATTCCATTTATTAAATTGGAATATTAAGCCCTACCTTCCCGCAGGGGTGTTGTGGAGATTAATTAGTTAGTTTGTAAAGTGCTTTGATCCCATAAAACACTACATAAGTGCCAAGCATTATTAGGAAGAATTATGAAAAGCCAGCCTTCTCATGCACCTTGGGATAGCTGTTTTATAGACACAAATCCGCTCCGTTCTCCTTAAAATCACATTGTTCGACTTTTCCTACGTAGTAGCCTGTTCACAAAATAAGCCAATTTTAGAAAAGATGCAATTTTTTGAATAGAGAGGAGATCTCTGACCGTCATAAATTTCTTTTTCAATTAAGGACTTGTAGATTCCAAATCCTACAGCAAAATACATCTTTAATGGTATAATTTCAGAACACGTCCATCAGCAGCAGGAGGGAGGGTAGTTGGATTTTAAATACTTCCCCTATCTGAAAGAAAAGAAAGATATCTTTCTACTCCAGTTCCTTTATTAGGTCTTAAGTATGGGATAAGTATTCAAGGGGGTCTTTTGCTTTTATTTTTTATAGAGTGTCTGTTAAATCATTAGTATGTGAATAATTAATTCAATTAAACTTAATAAGGAAAAAACTTTGTCACAGGAATCTCTTCCATTAAAAGCCCTATTATCCAAGATTATTACATTGCAATGAAGTGAAAAAAATTCTGCGTTTTATTGCCTAACAGACAAACTGTGGCATTTACTCTGTATTAGCAAGAAAAACTCCATCAGCTATAGAAGCATGTAATAGTTTAAGTTGCTCTAAGGGTACTTCATATTCTAAAAACAAATAGAGGTCATCAAACATTAAATCTTTAATTGAAATTTAAATATTAGCATAATTTAGAATTACAGCAGTCTATCTTATTTCCCTTATGTAATGTCTTTTGACATATCATTTTAGCTGGTAGTTGGTGATCCTGACAATGGAAATTTTCATCTGGGAAGACATAGGTAAAATCTCAGAATTCTCTAGTCATGACTTAGCTAATGAGGTGGATATTAAAGGTGTATATGCACACATTTGCTTAAATACATGGCGTATATATTTGGCATATAAATACAGTGCATGTATGTATTTATAAAGTTCTACTTGCACATATTTTTGGTCTAAAATTGATAAAATCTGAGATGGATGTCAAAAGTAGGGGCAGGGTCAGAGAGACTTATGAGTGAAATTTTAAGGCCTTATATGTGTAAGAAAAATAAAAGCTATGACACTGTTTAGAACTAGTAATACTTCTTTTATTTCCTCTGTTTCTGTGGGTGACAAATAGTCACTTTCTAGTTTTTCTTGTGATTGTACAGATGAAGTTTTTCTTTTACAGTTTTGTGAACCTTACTGTAAGACATTGTTGAATACTACTTCTTAAATGAAAGGAGCTTTTTTTTTTCCTCTAGCAAATGTTTTATCTGAAGCTGCAAGTAATTTGGCTTATTTTTCATTCCACTTAAAGTTTTAGTGATTCCACTTCTACTTTTAGTGATTATTTTTTTTTAATAAGTTTTCCTTTATTTTTGAATGCGCTTTCTGTGAAAAGAATAGCTGGTTTGTTCACCCACTGTTTCATCATATTCTGTTATTGAGCTATACAAAATGGTAAAATTGTTTTTGAGAAATAAGATTTGCCTAAAATCCTAAAACCCAAGTACTATTTTTCTAATACTTTTCCCATATCTCCTTGGGCTATTTTCTATTTCTTCATTCCTCTGAAAATTTAAATTTCTTTTGGCCCTCAATGTGCAAAGCAGTTGAGGAGACCTGTTCTTGGAACAATGTTCAGTCCTGCTTAGAAAGAGAGAAACTAGTGTAAGTTAGAAGAAATTCTGGGGGGTTTGTCTCTCCTGATAAGTTCTCCAGACTCCAGGGATATGTGTAAGTATCTGCAGGAATGCCCTTTTAAACATGCTTATCACTGATCTTTAGGCTATAATGCAGGCATTTGCATTAGCCATTCCATGAATAGGATTTTTTCTCCTCTAAATCATATGTGTAAGAAAGCAATACTCTCTTTCTTTTCTGATGCTTTTCTTTTTCTGAATAGGGATCCCTAGAACACTCCCTGCTTTTGCTAGTCTAGAACCATGTAATTTGGAGAGAGAGGACAGGAAAAATTGTGGAAAACAATTCTTTTAAATTCACTTGAATGTGCCATCTGTATGAGCAGATGGGAAAAATGTGTCAGGGCCAGGAGGAGAGTGCGAGATCAAATCACAAGGAAAGAACTACATGCAGACGTGTTCCTAGTGTCAGAACAAAAAGGGCCTTAGCGATTACCTCAGTGAAGTGACCTGGAGACTGGTCCCTCAGAAACTGCTTTCTCTGTAGCAGAAGGGGTTTCAGGGGTCAGTAATCAATACCGTATAGATCCCATGGCGCGTAGTCTGTGGGCATTCTCATTTCTGGGCAACTGCCAGAAAAGAACAAATGTTCAGGTCCCTAAATTATCCTCACATATGAACTGTAAATCCACATGCAGCATTCTGTGGGGAGGGGTTGCCAGAGTGCATTATCCTCCTCAGCTTCTGAACTAAGAAATCATTACGTTTTCTCCATCTTTATGTGGTACAATACGTCATTCCTGAGAACACTCTTTTTTAAAAAAAATTGCAGTAAAAGCAGACTACCAAGTACACGTGACATCTCTCAACAGGTTATAATTTCTGCTGTATGATGACTGTTACTGACAGTGAATGTCAATTCACAAATGGTCTGAAAATAGTTACAGCTTGTATGTTTTCATTTACAGATAAGGGTCTCTCTCTTGGGACTGCATTTTAAAACTCTGACATTTAAAAAGTACTTGTTCCAACAATTTATCTTGAAAACTGAAAGGCATATAAAAACATATGAACTTTCTATGCAAAAAATATCTCCTACTTTTCCAAAACCCCTGTTGGGTTTGTAAAGCCACTGGGGACTATAAAGGTAACATATTTTTTTTTTCCAATTAAAAAATGTAGAGATAGACCTTAACAACCACTGCAAGACTAAGTTAGTTTTACTGCAGAAGGTGTTGCATGCCGATGCTTTGCCTATTTAAAGTGTTTACGGAAAATTTATTCAGCGTATACTGACAAATGTTATGGCACATTCTCTTCAGTGTCAGAATGGAAAAAAAATGAGGGATAAGTAGCTGTTGGGGAAACAATTTTTTATCTCTGTTTCATTAACAGGAGCTGTTGTGGTATGGTTACGACCAAGTGTTCTAGCATTTATTTTGTGAGCTTCCCTCTCGTGGACCAGAACTTTTCTAACCTGCTTTAGTGTTTTATTTCTGTCAGCCCTGAACCTACCCCCATTTGAGGGTCTCTGGGTAAATATCAGCAGTGTTGGAGCTAGAAGAAAAAGTTCTTCATTCCAATATTGCCATCCACAAAATCCACCCCTTTTTTTTTTCGTTTGCTATTTGTGATTTTCTTTGTTATGCCAATTTTTACAGCAATTGTTACTGGCGGAAATACTAGCAAAAATGAGCTAACAATAATTGGTCTTTATGTAGATTTTTGTTCATTTATTTTTTTAATAATCTAAATACAAAATGTGTATTTTAGAATAATAGCCATCTACCTTAACAAAGCGATATAGCTGATACTGCATGGGAAGAAACACTCCCAACAAAATTCTGAATGCTTCTGCTTACATGGGAGGGCAACAAAACATTAACTTACCAGGATCATAAGGCTTATCACAATCTACTTCATAGGTATTTTTACCAAAATATTACAAATTTCAGGCAATGAAAACCACTTTGAAAGAGCTCAGAAATCCCCTGAGCTTGGATGGCTACAGAACATTTGTATGTGGTCAGCCGAGGAGGTAAATTATTTTTAGACCTTGCTGATGAACTTTATCCTTTCAGTGAGATATTATCACCTGTGTTTTCATCTTATTCTCTCTCTAGAAGATGGCTCGTATTTGCTCCATTTGGTTCAGTATGTAAAAAGCAGAGATGACAATCAGTGCACAAAAAGGGAAACAGGACAAAGGCAAGGAGGCACGTACTGAATATTCATCTCCTTCTCTCTCCTTTTATATTTAATTATAGACATTAGAAGCTTATTTCATAATTGCATCTCAGTCTACATTTTATTCTCAGCTAACAACTGAGATTAAAGCACTGTGCATCTTTAAACATTAGTCTGTGGGATGTTTCTACAACAGGAAGGTCTCCAAAGCACATGTAATTCTAATGTACAAATACCATGTTACGGTTCTCCTTAAATGCCTTTGAATATTGTTTCATAGTGTTAGTGTTGCCAGAGAAATGTTGTGTATGACAGAGAGAAGACGACTTTTGTTGCTGTTGGATTTTTAAAGAGGTGATAAAGTAGCCATAAGAAAGATATGCCATTAGTCATTTTCACATAACTTTGGTACACCTTTAAGAAAATACATCTGAGAGCTGAAATGTTTATCTGAAAAAGAATTGTGTGAGGGCATTGCTGTGTGTTAAACAAACAACAACCCCCCCAATCCCCAACCTGAGTAGTTTATTTCCTTTTGAAGAAAGGCATACCAAGAATATAGTCAAGATTATTACTTTTCATAGCCGCCTGCATTCAGCTCCTGATGCAAGATGTTTTTATTTTATAGAGAAAACACAGTATAATTTCAGGGAAATTATTTGTATGTCATTAAGACTGAAAGATACTGATAAAATATTGGATGCTGGTGTCCAGGAAGGTGATCTTAGTTTGCAGTTTTATACGACATTAACAATACAAATACATAAAACTTAACCTGGTTCTGAGGGGCCCTGAAGTCTTTTCCAGATACCCATCCTACAGGATTCAGAGTTATGATGTTTTAAAAAAATTTAGTTAGCCTATAAACAAACAAAAAAGCCAAACCAAACCAAAAAAGGACCCCAAAATCTGAGGAGGTGCGGGTACAAGATACAGTTCCAGAAGAGATTAAAATCCCATTGATTGAGAGCATAAAGGCTGTTGTACACAATGATTAGGAAGAAGCATTTCCCCTGCAGAGGTGGTTCTGTAGGTACCCATTGATGCTGCATGTTGGGTCCCACTCGTGTAAATCAACAGCAACTGCAGTTTGCTGTTTAAGTCGGGCTTCCTGTTATCATCTCTTTTCTGCTCCTTGCTCGATTTAACTGTACAGACCCAAAGCTTATAACGCATTTACATATCATGGCACTCTTTCTCTCATTATATTGAACATTTGACATTAATTATTTCCAAAAACATCTAAAAACTTGTGTAGGGATGTCTCAGAATCTGATACTGTGGTGTTATGGTATTTTTTTCCCTGTGTTATTATTTTTAATTTAAAAATTAATAAAATATAATTAATAAATTTGTTTATTATGTTATTTGATATTTATATTTTTATATTCTATATTATATATTATGTATATAAAATTATATATAATAAAATTATAAAAATATAATTAATAAATTAATTATAAAATACTGGAGGTATTTTTCCTGTATTGAAGGAGATAGACTCCCATTCCATCTGTCTTTATCTGGTCACATCTTGTCTGCTTCACATCATTTAATTTTCTCCAAGCTTCATCTTTTAATTTTATTTTAATAAAGCTTTAATTTCAATATAATCTATATCTGTGATCTGTGGGATTGATAGGAAAATATGCTGTGTCCTGGTCATGGAAATAATGGTAAAACCGAATAAAGGCACTGAGTTTGTTAGCAGTGGGAAAACTACCCCACAAAATCAAACACAAGAAAAACAGCATGGAGAGTAGTACTGGTTTCGTGTCAAGAATGAAAGTAAATATTAAGTGTTGCATTTGCTATTCATTGTAGCTATTAGAGAACCTTATTAGAAATTGTTCAAAGGAAGGTACAGATATTAGATCAATATAAGGCAATTAGGAAATACACGGCTAATAGATGCAATGCCTGAACTACATAGCTTCAAGAAGGGAAAGAAAATTATGACTTAACCTGATGAAGGAGAAAAAAAAACATTGATAAAGCAGTTTTTCCTCACTTAGATTTCTTTTTTTATGAAGTTGCATTTGTCAGTGCAGTAAGTAGCAAAAACAGCTTTTAGCTTCTCTTTGTTAAGTAATGGATCTGTATGTTGCATTTGTCTTCTGCTATCTATGTTACCGATGGCCAAGCTGATAAACCAAGAGAGTTTTCTGGGCCTGAGAAAATATCTCAGAATATCCCTACTTTAGCCCCAAATTTTCCACCCCTGCAAAACGGAGTGGGAAGGTGGTAAACTTAATTTTGTGCCCATGGTATAAAAGCAGAAGTATTTATAGAAATAAGGTGTCCTCGTACTTTCAGACTTTTTAAGTTCCATTTGAGTTGAGAGAAATGAGCAGAAAATGAGGGTTAACTTGTGTTCATTAGTTTTGACAAGGATGAGCAAGTGAAAAGTTTTATTCCTTGCAATTATTTGGTGTTCAGCAGTTCCTACCAGCCCTGGAAAATATGATGTTCAAGTGCTTTTTAAAAGGCATTGGTCTAGTGTGACAAAGGATCTTTGTCTTGCATCCTGAAATTGTGATATCGGTTAAGAGAACAGCTCTTCATCAGAGGATTTAACTACTAAAAGTGTTTCATTGAAGCCATTTGGTAGCCAGGAACATGGGACAATTTCCATTTAGATAAACAAGTGCCCATCTTTGTTGGTAAAGAGGGTCAATGTTAGCAAAAACATTCTCCTTCCCCATTTGAGCATTACTTTTTTATTATTTTCAATATTGAGCAGTAACAAAAATAAACTGCATAGGTAAATCGAGATCTGTGCCTGTCAGCGTGAGAAGTTCCCCCCGATTTGTGATTGATCAAATATATTTTTAGGACTCAAAGTTCTCCTGCTTCCTTGTGTTTGCATTGAAAATGCATCATCCTCTCCACTTCTGGCTTTGGTTTAACTCTACTGTTCTGCCTCATAACTGCATGCACATCCAGGCTTTCTGTTCAGCAATTTCCTAATGTGAAGTCTGTACAATCTCTACATCTTTTGGAAAGCCAGTTGTGGTTTTGTGGTCAGTTTTTCATGCAGTTACAGGCCTTGTTTATCCCCTGAGTTGTCATTTTCCTCTAAAATTTGTGAGGTGCTCTATTTTCTTTTGCTCCTTATTGTAAAAAATGGCTTGAATTAGGGGGGAGGGAGGGTTGTCTTAGATTAATAGCGTTAGATTATCAGTTTATCTTGATGTCATGCTTCTGCTTACTAACTACTCCTTCAAAATGCATCGTTTTCATCCAACTCCAGTGGGACCATTTTTAGAGTATTGTTTTGGAGCCACTGTGACAGCTTCAGTAAATGGTGAGTTTTAATTCGCTTGTCTAACAAAGATTAGGATCTTGGCTAATGACTACATAGTCATAAGTGATGATGCTTTTCCCTCCTACTCCCTCGTTGCTTAGAACATATATTAATTGTGCAGATGGTAGCGGCTTAGTTTTATGTGATAGTTTGCTTTCCATCTCCTCCTCTCATGACATTTACACCATGCAAAGAGGGTGTATTGCCATCTCCTTATTTATGAAGATTTGTGATTCATCACCTGCCTTTTAAATCAAATACTAAGATTATAGCTTGTTGCTAGGAGGCAGAATTTAGATGTGTGTTTCTTCTTTTAAGCACACCTGTGCCAAGCTTTGTCTGAAACCTTCAAGCAAATCAAAGCCAGAAGCACTGAATTTTCATCTTCCTTCCTACTGACAACATGTGAAACTTGCAGTACTTCTTTTATGTGGGTAACTAGAAGTCATTGCTTACGCGTTCAAAAGATTCACAGACTTTTCAGTCTGTAACCTAGCCAAAATTCAAGCCAAGATTTACAGGTATTTAAGTTTCACTGCAAACACTTTTTGGAATTACTAGAATTTAGGTGTGATTTGCATGTCACAGATGGAAAGTAAATACTTTTACTGCTTCTTTATTGTTTTGCTTTTCTTTCTTACTCATACATTTATTCATTCTTATGGTTTGCAAGAAGCACCAGGAAAAAGTAATAATTTAGGCAGAACTAATAAAGAAAATTTCATTTCTTCTTTGATGTTATTTGTCTGTCATGGCCATCCTACTCACCAGGTTGTGTACTATTGCTTCTTTCATGGAACAGTATTGCCATTTCTGTGTTCGAATATTTTCTGGGTTTGTTCTTCACAAAAGTCACTGATTTTATATATTTTATTTATTTATAATTTAAAGGCTTCTTTTAAGTATCACTCCTGGGTTCCTGATCATTATTTCCAAACACTAGAGCAGCTGTGTTTTGTCTTCATACTTTATTTTGCTCTTTATTTGCTTAGCAAATATCTTGTGTTGCAAGTACAATCAAAGGAAGTTCAGGATTACTCTTTAAAAGTTATTTTTGCAAAATGAAAGTACAGTTCTTCTCCTGTCAACGAGAGTTCTACCTCTGGTGTCTCCTTATCAAGAATATATAGTGTCTGTGGCAATGCAGGGATTAATACCTCTGTACCTGAAGCTGTTCGCAAGGGGAAGCAGGCGAGGGGGTAATGAGCCTTTGGGTCACAGAGCAGTGATGCTGTGAGAGAGAGGGAGGAGTGGCTTTGCGGGGTGTGTTTAGCAAGTGCCAAGCTTCCTAAGATTCAGTCAGTCAGAAATGTGAATGGAGAAGTGACCTAAAAAGGAGTAGAAAGGACCTGAAAGGAACTTGGTTTTCCTATGTGCAGAGATGTAGGCTTGCACACAGTGCGTGGTTTCTGTTACCTAGCACAGAAGATTGCATAATATGTAGTTTGCTGTCTAAGGTGCTGGTATTCTGAATTTAGGAGGGTCTCTGCTATTCCAAGACGAGAGAATTTATTAAGACCTTGTTAAGGCACTGCAGTCGTGATTGAACCTAGTGGACTTAGAAAACTACTTTATTTGAGTAAATGAAAAGCTGAGACAGATCCACTGCACCACAAACATACTTGTATGCTTTCAGCATCATAAATTTCAGATTGTTGACTGCTGAAGAATCTGAAAAGTGCAGCAGTTTTGAGCAAGCTGGTTATCACCTCGGTGTCTGTATCTCTGTGAAATGTCGATTACAGTATAGGCAGACTCCATCTAACTTCTGAAGGCCTGCTTCCTTAGTGCAGTACTGATGTTCATATGATTGCTCTTCTCATTTGTCAGCTTGGAGGAACATTGGGGAAAACTATTTAACCTTAACAAGAAAGTTATTAAACTGATGACATTATTTGCTAAATTTCTGGTCTATGGTTAGAAATGAGATTTACCATCTGTAAGAGAGATTTTGTGGAGTCACTAGCTCTAGCTTTGGGTTAAATGAACATATGTAATGCATGAGAGTAGTGATTAAGTCTGGTCAGGGCTTGAAATATCTGAAAGTAAGTTTGTATGTGAAATACTGAAATGTTGTGACAATTAAAAAATAACAACAACAAAAGAAACCCCACAACAACAAAACAGAACAAAAACCAAGCAGATGGATATTTCTCCTTTCTCTTTGGGAATATATGTTGTGAAATGAGCAGAATGCTGGGACTGGCTTATACAGAACTATCTTAATCATTCAAGACATGGCAGAGATAATTTTCATGTGCCTTCCCATATTTCTCACATGAAAACCGCTTGCCTGTAAAATTGTGGCTGTTTCATTGTACAGCGTTCTTTCCTTCTGTCCCCATATTGCAGGCAGTGCTGATTTGAAGGTCACATCCCTGCTAAGACTTTTCTGTTGAGCTGTTATTTTTAAAAAGCTCTTCAAACATCTTTCCCATAAGTATTATGCCTCATGGAGGGGGTGGTGCAAACTATTATTATCCTTGTACATTAAGAAAATTAAAAGGTGTTCTTGGGAGGTGGTTAATGGAATCCATCATGTCCTCTTACCATCATTTAGTATCAGATAACAATGTTGACATGTGGACATTCATAACGTGAAAAATAACATTTAAAGAAGACGGTGCTCTTCACTGTGAAGATTCCTCTGATAAACACTAGATTGGACTTAGGGGAAAAAACTCAAACCCTTGGTTTTGAAGTTCCTGCTTTATAAATGTGAATCCTAAGAAATATTTGGTTTTCTGCTGGTAATTCTCTTCTCTAAAGCCTATCAAACAGGCTGATTTTGTGAGAAGTCGTCCACATTTTGCCAGAGGACTGTGGCTGGATGGCCGTTGCTCCCATGCCTGGGCTCAGGAGTGGGTAAGAATGTGCAAAAGAGGACACGGCAGCCATCAGACTCACTTCTGTGAGTGGCAGTGGGATAGCTCTGCAAGCGATGCTTTCACCTTGCCGGTTTATGCCAGTGTTTTCATTCACCTCAAAGCACCTGTGCGTTTAATCAAGTTAATTCTTTCCTGATGATCTGAATTTAATTTACGGAGTTTTGGCATGTCTTGTTCTATTGTTTATGTATAAAAGACTTTTAAGTAAAGCATGGGAGTAATTTTAGAGATGGTTTAAAAAAAGAAAAAAAAAAAAAAAAAAGAAGGAAAAAAGATGCACTTCCTACATCAAAATCATCACTTGAAAAACATCGCTGCATACAGGGAATGGTTCCAGGACCGGTCCAACATATCTCAGATGAGCACTTATTTTCTCATCAAATGTATATTTGCTGTATGCAGGGTAGGACTAATATTTTTCAGCTGACTTCATCAGTCTCAAATGTGAACTCATCATAACTTGTTTCTTGGAGAAAAGGTCTCACATATAGCCAAGGGAACATGAAAAGCAATGGGGGGCATGTTTTCTAAATGAATTTATAAAAGTACACAATGCAAAGAAATCCTTCATATATAGCCTATGTATTGACTCAACTTCTGCTGCAGCATGAAGTGTTCAAATGCAGTTCTGGGTATATAAAATGTTAAAAGTGATACCCACTTGTCCGCATAAGCATGCGGGAAGCAGAGACCTGACTAAACTCTGATTAGAATCAGTTGACCTCTTCTGATTCTCTTTGAGACTCAGGTCATATGCTGTCTGATAATGGCATTGTGTACAGAATCATCTCAGGCTGTTCGGCAGGTCAGAGTCAAGTATCTTCCAAAGCTAATAGCTGTATTGATCATAAATGCAAATAACTGACTACAGAAACTGATGCATCTTACTAGCATTAAAATGGAAAAGAAGGGACTGTGGCAAGATTACTGAAGCTTGTCTTAAACAAATACAAATTTTATTCAATAAAAAAATGAATTCTGCAACAAAATATGGTCATTAAGAGGAAACTCCCTCTTTTTCTTTTTTTGCAGTGTATGGATTAGTGTTCTAGCCCTTGAGATCTAGTTACTGAGAAGTTTCAAAGGTATTATTTCAGAAACAGGAAAGGACCAACTGAATATCAAAAAGCAGCCTCTATGCAGCTTTTCTGTTTAGATTTCCAATGTTCAGTGGCTTATATATCTTATCAAGCTTTCAGTTCTTGCTAGCAGGACGCAGCTAGTATGTCAGAAGTTTTTTGGGGTGTTTTGGTGTTTTGTTTTATTTTTTCTCTCTCTGGAACAAAGTTATGAATGTTCTGAAATGAAGATAAGGAAAAGAATGGTCGTAACTGACCATCTGAACTTTGGCATGGGAGATGTAGCCCTTGGGAAATGGTGTGGATTTCAGCAGGATAGCTGGAGCTAACTTAGATGCCTGTTAATTGTAGTCATTAAGTTTGACTCATCGTTAAAGAAAAACCAAACCTGTATGCTTCTCTTATGCATTCAATAAACCCTTATCTAAAGTAGAATTCATCTGAAATGTAGATACTGATTTGGAAATGTTAAAGGAGAACATGGCTTCCCATTTTCAAAATACTGCTGCTACTTTAATACTACACTAAAGCAGTAAGCGTATTTGGTGTTTAAAATTGACCAGATATGAAATGGAGGATTGTCGGTCTAAGCCTACCACAATAGATGAGAAGAGCACTGAAGCCTGACATGACACCTGGAATGTGATAGGAGGTAGTTTTAACTAATTTATTTTTAAATTGTCAGAGAAAAAAAATTGCACTGGCTTTAGGTATCGTGTCAGTAGACCTACCTGTCAGAGGAAAGCAAAGAGGGACTATGATCAGAAGTAGCTGCAAAACAGGGTTTCTCCACAGATGTCTACTTGCAGATTAGCCCAATTAGAGAAAATATTAATGTTTAAGAATAAAATGTGCAGAACAAACTGCTAATATTTTGCCCAATTCAGACCTATCTTAAAGCATTTATATGAATAAGAAAGATTGCCTTTCTTCCCCAACACGCCATTGTAAGATTTTATATATAAAATCAACTGTGTGTGTTTCTTGTCTTTTTTTTTTTTTTTTTTTTTTCCTCCCTCTGCAGGAGCTTACCTAAAGACAATTGACATTAATAGGACTCTCTCATTTGAAACCTGGATGCTGTGAATTAGGCCTAAAAATATCTGCTAAATCTTTATTCATTGTCCTCAATTAAATACTGTTCACATGGGGATAGTAGTTCAGATGAGGTATGTAGCTACGATGCAAACAGGTGATTTACGAAAGACAGCTTAAGCAACCCAAGATCTGGCTGCTAATTAGGGTGGAGAAGCCCCACTGACACTCTGGACATACAGGGCTGAGGTGAACAGTGAAGTTCTGTGGCTTTATATCCCTGGGGGTTAGTTCTTAGTGTGTACATATAGGATGCTTTACATAATACATCTCTCTCAGCTATGCTTTATAGACAGTACTTTAATACAAATCATGATTAGCAAAAACTGGAATGAATTGTAGCCAATTTTAAGACTGCCGGTAGTTGTTTTAAATGAGCAATTTCTCTTCTATGACTTAAAAATATTGTTCTGAAATAGAAAAAAAAGTATGGTAGTGTAATACATTATTTTTTATATTTGCATACCCACTACCTGGTTTTTTATTATCCATCTTTGTCACACATGGCATCTTATTTACAGTACAGAATTCGATGTCCTGTTTGGCACATCTGCTTAGGTCACTTGGAAGGGTAAATACGAGCACTAAAACATTAATCGATAAATACTAAACATTTAAAAAAATATTAAATAAAAGTCTATTCTACAGAGGAAATGCTGTTATATGCTCAATACCACCAAAACAAATCTTCTGGAAATAAAAACATAAGCAGGTGATTCAAAACGATTCAGCAGGACAGTTGCTTGTCCTTCTTTGTTTGATACTACTGCCTCCCACTTGCTTACCAGTGCAGCGCCAGCCATGGCAAGCGTGTGAGGAGGAGTGATTGCTACAAAAAGTTAAAAGCAAGAGAAGTAGGTGGAAGTAGCCTATGATTAACCATATTGGACTAAAGATTTTGACTGTTGAATCGGAACTGAGATTGTGCCACTGAAAGAATTCACTCTGCCTTGAAAATGTCCTTAACCTATCCCTCTGCAGCACTATGAGTTCAGTAACTGATGTCTGTAATGCTCTTAAAGATACTTGGATCTACAGGCCTGCAGACTGCATTTGTACAAGTGGACTAGTGTGAAGTACTTGCTGTGTGGTGCATGATTAACATCTTTGAGTGCTTTTGACCCTTTAAACTTTTCCCTGTTCTAGGGAAAAACTTTCTCACTCATGAATGATAAACTCAATACTGTTCAGTAATAACTAATCTATGGACATGACAACTGCTGACGAAAGATCCATTAAATCCTTCCCCCAAGGACTTACCTGTAATTTCAGTGCCCACATTAATTCCATGAGATGTTCCGGGTCATTATGTGTTATGTCAGTTGTACCACTCTAATACCTTGAAATAGGCCCTCAGTACTCCAGTGCCTACACTCTTAAGTGCAAGAGTTAACACAGTTTTGGAAACTGGCCAACGATATATGTGTATGCAGTGTGTATGATAGGCTGACATCAGAGCCTAATTATTCAGTCTAATTATATTCATTACTTTTTCCCAGTCATATGATGGTAACTTTTTGCTATAAACACTAAGACCTAAAATATCTCGAGATAAGATAGATTTATTGTTAACATCTGAGTTACGGGAATTAGTAAATCAAACAGTGTAAAGAAATTAAATAAAAATCATGGTAAAAAAAAATATTCTTAGGAATTAAACTGTATAGATCAGTGCTAGGTATTAATTGGGGTCTCACGGCATTAATATTTTGGTCAGCTTTTGTTTTCTGTGGTAAATCTATAAATTGACTTAGGTGATGCAGCAGTGAAGTACAGTTCATGAATGATTGATGATAAAGATTTGTGTAAAATCAAGGGTAACAAACTAGGTGATATGGAATACTTTCAGTCCCTGAAACCTGTTAGTCTATTTGGCCGAGATTGAAAATAGCATTTGGCTGAAAAAAAAAACAACACCCAAAACCAAAACACAAATGCAGGGAGAAACGCTACAAATCAGAAACAGGATGCATCAAGGAAGAATGGTTAAGGAGCGTCTATTGTTTATGGTATTGTGTATATATATGTGTGTGTGTGTGTGTATGATTGTATTTGTGTTGCTTGTCATTCATGGTGCATGTGAACACAAAATGAAATCAGTAGTAGTTTTGATACGGCTGCTCAGTTGTGAACTTGATTGAATCACTCTAAATGTTTCAAAGGTATTTTTATCTTCTTTTTAAATCAAGCTTTCATATAGTTTGAGACCCACTGTGTATAGCAAGACAGGTACTTCCAGGGAGTATTAAAAAACTAGGATTCCTGTTTTCCTTTGTCTTTGGGTTGAATTTGAGTCCAGACAGACGTGTGTTTTAAAATATCAGATCGCAAAGCTCACAATCAAAAGTGAGGGGTGGGAGAGAGGGGGGAAGAAGGATTCTTGTCACAGGTGTAGTTTTATTTGTTTGTTTATTTTCAAAACCTTGTAAAATTAGAAGTGAAATGATACATTGGTATCTATGTGCTTCTCAAGCCAATGGGAGCATCAATACGTTAGCATAGTCTGAGGGCAGTGCTTCAGCTGCTTTGGAGCTTTAAGGTCATCCATGTTTTTTGTTTGTATTCTCTTGTTATTGACAGCTGATATTACAGTGATATTTGAAAGGATGTCAGTAGGGTGGAATTATGTATTTGGAGATGTGTCTCTTACTATTCCCTAAATACAAAGCTGAAATGTTTATTTGCAAAGCAAGACATACTGATCTTATGACTCTAGGTAGTTACAAGAATATTTTGGTTATTGTACTGAACAATTATGGTAGATATAATCAGCTTGTTCAGTAGCAATACTAAAAGGGACAGTTTCTTATTCTCTTTTTGGCTTGTCAGCTTGTGTTAAGCTTAGATGCAACATGAGGGGAGAGGGAAGGTGGGGACAGCAGAGATTTTAGCTACATCAACATGAAGGCTTTTCTGATTTTTATTCAGGAATTTAAAAAAAAAACCAAACCAACATATTTTGACTTCATACAGCTGTTTGACAGCGACTGACCTGAAGGAGGTATCTGTCACCAGAGGTAAGGAGGTCCATTTTGCAAGAGTACTGCAAGGTGTACGGAGCGCATTACAGCTGCAGCAGGTAACTGCTGTAGTGAGTCAAGCTGCAGAGGACGAGCTCCCTTTGCCAGAGGACATTGTGGCTCTTATTTTGGGGGATTGCTCAGCATGCTCTGTTTTCTGATTCTGAGTATGTGGTGAATGGCAGTTTGGTTTTTTTAGACCTATTCAGGGAGAAAGGAATGAAAGAACATCATCTTGGTCATCAGTAAAACCGGAACAGAAAAAAAAAAAACACAAAACAATCTAAATTTGTTTAAGACTTGGTCATAGAGGTAGCGTTACTCTAGGCTATCTGGAAAGTTTACACAAACGGGGCACTAGAAATGGCCTGGACAGCAGTGGTTACTCAGAGGCACTAGTGTTAGCACACAATGCGCTGCCTGTAGATCTGCTCAGAGGAGGAATTCTTCCCCTACCCATTCTCTTTCATGGTAAGGCAATCACCCACGGTTGTTTGTAGCAGTCAGTTTGACATGCTACTGGATGAGGTTCTGCTGCGTTTTGTGGAAGTTGTCTAAAGTCAGAAGGTAGAAGAAATGAAGAGAAGGTGATTAAATGCTTCTTTCCTAGCAGTGGTGAAGTTCTGTTAGAGCAGAGGAAAGAAATGACATGATCATGAGCTTTTTTCTGCTGAAATTATAAAGGTTAGGGTAAATTGTTTAATGGGGGGAAAAAAAGCATAGAAAGTAAATGCTCTAATTGAAATACTACAGTGATATAGGCAGTGCAACTATCCTTGCATTCCAGTCTGTGTGGATGAGAATTTCTAATCATAATTGAATTAATAATAACCTGTGTCTATTATTCTACTATGCTTTACACAGTTTGCCTTCATTCTGTTAACTGTCTCCCTGTTTGATTGCCTTTAAAGTGTGACTCCTGCTTTAGGGCAGGGAGACTTCATTTTACTTTTGTCTCAGCCTTTTGTGAGGGTTAGAATTTTACGGGTTACTCCTTTGTTGTAAAGGTTCTTGAAAGAAACTTAATAATTTCAGGTCTGTGCTAGAGGGTTTTTACTGGCTTTTTTTTTCTATCTTTTTGGATCTGCAAGTAATTTTGCTTATGAAGAATCCACTTAAATTTATTATTTCTATTGACATTTCCCTGTGGAAAATGAGCATTCTTATTCTGACTCACAAAAGCCAGAGGAATAGGAGCCTTGGGCTCTTATCTTGCTTCTCTAAGAATTACTAAATAAGCTGCAATCATAAAACTGAATGTGCCTTTTCCTCTGAAGATTGTTTTGACTTTCACATCAATTTATTATCTTGGGTAGAACTTTCTTTCTCCAGAATGGTGAAAATACCTTCCACTCAGATGTCTCCCTGAATAGGCAAGTAATTGGTGATCTTCTTGGTGGCGTCTTGTGAGAAGAGAGGATTTTGCAGGGTTGACTTTGTCACAGAAAGTATAGATTAAGAACGTAGGGAAGAAGTGAATGCCACTTCTGCATGAGCTCATCATCCAGAGCACAAGTTCTTCACTTACAGAGGAAGGTGCAGGAGCTGCAGGTTGTGTAAACACCACCGACATCTGCCTTAAATGTGGCTTCCACAAGGAGATGTGTCCATCAGTCGCTGGAGGCTGACTACTGCAGGCATTTCAGGGGTGGGGAGGACAGGGTTGCACACTATTTTCAAAGACCCACTTAATTTAACATTCAGACTCTGGCTTCTGCAGGAAATAAGACAGTGGTCTTCCAAAGACAAGTTGTTGCTATAGGGTGGAAGTGCTACTGTAGTTGTTACTCTCTTAAGGCATAAAAAGGTAGCCTGTGGGCAAAGTTCATACTATGTTACCTCTGATAATCTGTACTTCCTTATTTCTATGTTTGTAAGAGCAATATTATCTGCACTATTTGTGCATTGAAGCAGTGGATGTTGTGTGGAGAAGATATTCCCTTTTTCCCTAGCTCCTCAATTATATAATTAAACATTTTAACTTTATCATCCTGGAATAAAAAATGTTAATATAGGGTGCGTTTACAGTCCAACATATTCACTAGAACTAAGCACCAGTTATTTTAGGCACTGGGAGTGGATTAAAAAGCCACCAAATCCATGTGTCTCCTTAGAAAGTTCCAGCTCTTTTCCATAGTTTAAAAGAGTCTGTATTAAATGAAATATCAGACTTCTAAGTCAGCTATTTTTAAAGAGAATGCAATAAATTTAAATCTTCTTGTACTCTCATATATATAAAGTTGAATTACTAGAACACACCCCCTCCAACAGCTTGTGAGGAAGGTGTTTTGTATGTTCTGAAATGCATTGAGTTGTACAGTTTTCTCTAAGAAATTTGACTGAAACTTTTTTCCCCCTGTTGAAGAGGGCACAACTAGTTTAAAGTTGTTTTGTGTATATATATATTATTTATTTGTAGTACCCAACATGTCTTGGGTGGTAGCAATACACATTTTTAAGAGAAAGATGCTGAAATAATGCACTTTTTCACTTCAGTGCTGACATTACCTGAGTGAAATAGGCATGCAGTTTTCACAACCAGAATAAGGAACAGGTTTTGCAAAATATTTGAAAGTAAAACTTTCAGTTTTCTAGTGATGGTCATAAAACAAAGAGACTATGAAGTGTGTTTAAGTGGAGAAGATGTACTAGCTCCTTACTCCAAGGTTGGTGTTACACGCTGAGTCACTCAGCCATCATGCTCATATTGTTTAATTCTGTCCTGTAGCAGTTTAGCATTCTCCCTTTTATTTATTTTTATTTCTTTTGAAAGGGAGAGGTGAAGTGAATGCTGAAAGACAAGGATACATTTCCTGGTGATAAAATATTAAAATTATGAAGTGCTCCTCTGAGCTCTTCTGCCATAGCTGCTGCATTGTGTTATATGGGTCTTCTCTTCTAGAGGAGCACGCATTGCTTCAGAGAAAGGCTTGAACAACTTCAGTCTAAAGCTGAAGTTATTGTACTAGAACATTTTACTGCAGAATGATATGTGCTTTTTGTAGGGATTTAAATTATGAACGTGGTGTCATGGCTGAGTTTTGGACTCTGACAGGGTAGTAGGCAATGCTGTCTAATTTAACAATTTAGAGAGCTACATGTAGAAAGATACAGCAGAAAATCGGACACCATTGCATGGAAATCTGTAGCAAAATTCTGATTCTTCTGAGTCATGAAATAACAGCCAAATTTTCCAGTTTTCCATGACTCTTCCCAGCTGGCATGCAGATGGCACAACAGGCTATCCTTCAGCAGAGAAAAGCAGAGCTACTTCCTAAGAAAGATCAGAGGCATATATATATATGTCAGTTTCCTCTTAAAAATCTTGTATGCTTCTTTTACCAGCAATATAAACAACAACAAAACTTAACAAGGTTGAAGTTTCTGTATGTGTTCTGACTCCCTGTGTTTTATCAGCTACAAAAGTTTTTTCCTATCTTGTAGTACGTTTAGAAAATGCTTTAGCATTATATCCTTCTTATCCTTAACTTGTTTTATCATTGTGCCTTCCAGCTTTTACAAATACGCGCAGTGTTTTCAGAGAGTACTTAACTATTCAAGGATTGCACACAACAGAACAAGGGAAAATATCTGTATGTCATGAGGTAGTGAGTCCCAAATGGAGTAAGAACAATTAGCTAAATTGGAATGTAGGTTGGAATAGTCATGAAATGTTGAGAAGTGGTATGAGAAGAGAGCATATTACAGATTCTGGGTAGCCTGAGCATATAATTTAATCTCAAACCGAGACACAAACATCAGTAACACAATTGCTATTTTTTTCCTATAAAACTACATTGAGAAACTCTATATGTGGTTTACAGTTGAAAGATTATAGCGGAATATTCAGATTTAATGATGGACTTGTAGAAATGCTGCTATTGTTTATCCTTTGCTAAAGCCAACACTTAACCTATGGTCATACAAGGGAAGCTTATCTTTTACATGAATAAGCAGAAGGAGGAAGAATTCTGTTAACTCGAAAATTAGCAATAAATCTATTTTATTTTAAATGTAGATCTGTTAGTATGTCTGACAACCTTGACAGATATGTCTAAATCCAATATTATTGTTCAGGAGAGAGATTTATCACATCACAGTTCTGTTCCCAGATTTCCCCGTATTTGAAATTGGTTCTGCTGGCCGCTGCTGCCACCGGAGTTTCCAACTGTTGCGCAGCAGGACTGTTTCCAAGAAGCAGAAGTGAACAGTGGGTTTAGCTGCAGTACATGGTTTCAGTAACTAATTCAGAGAGTTTGTGAATCTCAGTCAGTATGTGCAGAGGATTCTTATGAAGTCCATGATAAAGCGATGCAGTCTGTTATAGACCCTGGTATCCTTGCAAGCTCTTTGGATCGCTCCTGATATTGTTAATGGGGAGTCATAGCCTGCCTTCAGATATGCAAATCTGAAGCCGAATCTCACACTGCTTTCAACAAAATGTATGTGCACACATTTAAAGAAAAAATTAGTCTTTGCATTTTCTTAGGCTTCAGCTCTGTCTTTGACTGAATAGGATCATGATCTCTCAGTGCTAGAGTTAAGAGACCATACGTGGTTCTTGTATGCTCCTCTCAGAGGAGCTATCGGAAATTGTCACCTTCTTGCTCATCATTTCTGTTGTGTCTGTAATCCTGTAATTACAGGGCAGGGCTGCTTCCTTCCAGGGCAGAGATAAGCTGCTGTTGCTGCTTATTCCCCATAGCTTTGCAGAGCCACTGCAGCTCTGAGAGGGAATTGGACTCTGTCCATCTCCATGTGTCATTAGCATTGCTCTCCTGTCTTTCAATGCTGCTTTTTCTTCACTGGTGATGTCAGAGCTGTTTAAGTTGTGATTTTGAATTTCAAATCCCATTTGAATTTGCCAGAAGAACAAAATCTATGGGACTTTGAAAAACTGTCCTCTATATAGCACCGAAAAATAAGAACTATTAGCACTGCTGGGATAGTATTTGTTACGGATATTATTTTCTGCATCACTTTAAGTTTGGAGGTGTTATAAAGAAGTTATTTGTGGCCTTCAACTTTGGCCTGTGAAAGGATCAGTGCCAATTTCCAGCTCTTATTTGAATCATAGAACCTCCACAAAGATTTGGAGACAAAGGCAGAGTTTCAGCTTTCTCAGACATAATAGTTTGTCTGAATTATTTTCAATTATTGACAGCAAACTTTACGTTCCCTGCAAGTTAGTTGTGGTGCAGGTTACTCTGTGCTGAAGCGATGGTCGTGTTGACACACGAAATCGTCTTTAGGTCTAGTTCGTAATACCTTATTTGGTCGGTTTAGTGCTTTAGGGTTTGCTTTTGTTGTTGGTTTTTCCTTTTGGTTTTTTTTGGGGTGGTTTTTTAGTTGTGTGGCGTTTTGGGTTTTTTTTTTTTGGTGCTCCATAATCAGTCTGCATTCAAAATACAGATCATAAAAGAGGAAGCTGAGGACCGGTTTGCATTGTTAAGAATAATAAAATAAAATATCACAAGGTTTCTTTTTCTTTAACAGCAGATGAAAAGATTAGTGTATGAGACAGTTCCGTAATGTGCTGCATTTCATACAGTGTTTCTGAGAGCACTGTTGTTCTGTTATCATCCTTAATGACTGTAATGTGTTGAGTCACAGTGTTGTTTTTTAAGAGCTTTCACTTTTTTCTTTGTTTGTTCTCAAGGTTACATTATGCAAAATACAATGTTATATTTTGTGCACTAGTCCAGGCTGTTTTAATCCTTTTATGAAAATTGAAATAGCTCTGCTCTGGGGAAGAGGCTTTATGCCTGTTTCAAGTATTCCTAACTGTTATAATGAACTGCTGTTTCTTCCTCCATCTGAAAACGTATAGGGCATGTGTCTTGACTTCAAAAGTTTTCCAAGGTGGTAATTCTTGAATGCTTTTGCATTGATAATTTGGTTTAGCTACTTGTCATGAATTGCAAACCACTAAGAACTATCAATAGGAGGTTTTCTTGTTTAAATAATTTTGAAGATGAAAGAGAACTACTTCTGTTTTACCTTAAATGTGAGAAAAGTCAGGGTGAAAATATGAGGGAGGTACAAAGAGAGGAAAGGACAGGCTTCTTTCTTTATTTCAATGGATTTGCATTATGGATAAGTCAGTTGAATTAAGTACATTGTCAAAACTGCTGCTTTGGCTTGATTAAAACTCTGCTCTACCAATCCTTTTCATAACTGTGCCACTTTTTTTTCTTTACTTTTTGATAAGGTAAGGCACTATGTCTTTAAATGATTTGAAAATGTTCCCTACAGAGCTTTTGTCCTAGCTGGCTGCAGCCTTTGGCCCCTTTTGTGGTACTGAAGATATGTCAGAATTGTGAGTGCTCAGCTCCACCATCAGTACGAATGGACACTTTGCTGAGGATAGCACAGGTGTGGTTTTGACTCTGTGTTGATGCCCCTGGTCTGGTAGACGCTGGTAGGAAGAATGTGTTCAGTGCAGATAAAGGTATTAGAAAACTTAGTAGTCAACCAGGTTACCACAATTCTTTTGTGCACTTAAACCTTGGCTGTAAATCTATGCTCCTGCCTTTTACTCTGTGAACTACTGAAGTTCTTCTAAAACTTATGACTATAGGTATGACACATAGATACGGAAACACTGAGGGTATTAAACAAAACAGAACAACAAGCCTCCTCAGCAAAAAAAAAAAAACCCAAACAAACAAAACGCTTGAGCTGTATTTATTTTTTTTTCCTAGTCTCACTCCACCTTTCCTGAAGTTTTCCCCAAAATAATCAATCTTACATTGATACTGGAACAGGGCAATTTCTCTGATTTTCCTCCAAATTTTAAAATAAGGACCCAAATGTGGACTGCCAAGGGTGGGGTTTCTTTTAACAATATATGCTGCCACTTGGTCCATTTGCATTTGCTATTGACAAACATATATTCCTCAGCAGTCTGGTTTTGTTAAAAGCTGGAAGACTTCCATTGAGGGGAGCCAAAAGATTCTTTTCCCCTGCTTTTGTCCACTCCAGGAAGCTTTTTCTTCTGAAACATCTGTGGTGACCCACATTGATGGAAAACAATATATTTTCAAAAGCAATTCTGTGAGTACCCGTGCAGTGTTAGAAGAAAGAACTTCAAAAGGTGTTCCTTTTCCTGAGAGCTCAATACAAATGAATGGTCAAAATGTAGAATTAAGGGAACTTGTCTAGACTGACAAGAAGGAGGGAGGACTTATTAAGTGTTTATAGGAATAATTTACCCCTACTTTTGTTCTCTTTTCTTTGAAGGATATACAGGGATTATTTTTTTCCTAGAAATGACAGTAAAATATTGATAGGACAGTAAGGATACTAACGAAAAGGTTGTATATCTTTAACGTGTTTTAATCCTTGTGGAAAGGATTGATGGAGAAAATTTTGAGTTAATTTTGAGCCTTTCTCATGCAGTTGTAGTTTTCTGCTTCTTACAAACTCTTATTAGGCATTTAAGGAGAAAGAATGAGGCTCATCAAAGGAAAGAGTTCTCTGTCTTGTCAGGTTGAAGAGTGTAGAAGAAGTTTTCTGAACAGTTATTGAACAGTCTAAATATCTACTATGAAAGGCCAGTAACCCCCATACACGGGGACAGGATTTTGAGAAGAAAACTGTTGGTCACCCAGTCTCTCATGGATTCCCTGGAATGACATAGCTGCTGATCCTGCCTGGTGACGTGGGGTCTACAAGTGCTGTAGGCACTCCATCTATTCCCCTGCGTCCTGTTTTGGAGGCACACCTACACTATCTTGGATTTTATGATTTGAGCTAAATCATTTGGTCAACTTCAGTACGAAGAAAGCTTGTACAGTTGGCTGCTGTGCCGTGCTCTCATTTTTCTAGTCATGTGGGAGCAGGTTCCCGAAATGCATTTGGCCACTCAGCTGTACTTATCACATAGAAGAAAAACCTTCTTGCTCTGAGGCGTCTGTGTAAATCACCAGGTTCTAGCAGCTGTAGGAAAAGGGCTCTTATGAGGTAGAAGTGGAGAGAAGAAAGGCTAGAAACCTCTCAGCTTATGAACTAAATCCACACCTGGTCCTATGGGGAGTATGCGCAGGACATACTATTTTGACTGTTGGCAGATTCCAAATTGTAATATTTTTAATTACTACAGAGTTATATAGCATGCTCTCCAGGGTGTGTGTGTATGTGTGAGGGGAAGATTAAGAATTGATTTTTGTCTACACATTAAGAAGACTTGATGGGAACACAATTAATAAAATGCTGCTGAGAATTGTGCCTTGGTTCATATTCAGCTCAGGGTCTTATTCCTCTGTGAGGTTTATCAGCAAAAGATTTATTGATGGTACAGATGTTTCTCTCAACATCTAAAGCTACAGTTGACACATGTTAATGTTATAAGGTTTGCTGAAGTCTGGAGGCACAAATACAGTCTAAATGTTTTGTGAAAATAGTCCTGAAAATGTTTGCTTTCTAAAGTGAAGATAAAATAATACTTCATTTACAAAGCACTATTGAACAGAAGAAAGGAGAATTAAGTTTCGTAAAGGGATTAGGGTATTAACCCAGGATACAAAGTATGTGTCTTTCTCTGTTCCTCCTTAGAGTTCCTCTGCCACCTTTCTTTGAGCCTTTCCTTTTTGGCTTGAAGTCCCTTGCTATAAAATGAAAGAAGTGCTGCTATCCTAATTCGTGTTTCATTTTGTCAGGATAAATTGGTTGGCAATTATTAAAGCTTACAGTACTGTGATAATGGGGTGTAAAGGAGAATCTCTCTGCTCGCCCACCACACTGGCATAACCGTCTTAAAACAGCATTAGTTACAAGTGAGCAGCACACACGGTATTTCAGTAAAAAAAAAGCAAGAGTGTCAGTTATGTAGAAATGTATTTTCTTCTTTCAACTATGTGTGATCAAGGAAAGATGGGAACAAGATGCATTAACAAGCTCTTCTGTTTCCTTCCTAGAATTACAACAACAGCTGCTTGTATGATGGACCTACGGAGATATCCTCTGGATGAGCAGAACTGCACGCTGGAGATTGAGAGCTGTAAGTACTTCTGCAAATCCCACTTTGGTCAACTGCTGCAGAGTTTTTATTTCTGTATTTTGTTTAACTTGCTACTAACCTAGCTGTCTTTCTGTTTAATGACATTTACACTCTTGTAAGCAAATGCAGAAAAACAGCTTTCCAGATGGATTAGTAATTTGTGGCACAAGGATTAACAAAAATTATTCTGTGTTTTGATGGACAATTTGCAGCTTTCAAAGTCTCGTTTGAACGCTTTGTTGGAGTTCATGTGAGGAGCACAAGGATTATTATCAGTTCTTTATCCTCTTTTACTGCTGAACTGTGTAGCAGCTTTTTTCCATTTATGAATGGTGGCAAGAGGTTAGAATTGTCCTTGAAATAGGTGTTTTGTAGGTGTTTTTCTAACCTCTGTGCTGTAGTTAAACTTTCAATGCATGCAAAGCAGCCTGTTACATATACTGATTTAGTAGCTGGTGTCTCTATCAAACTTTCTATGTAGATAAAACTTGTGTTGTGAAATAAAATTGCAAATCTCTTCACTGAAAAATCTTCAGGGAGTCTAAGTACATCAGAGGAAAAAACATTCATGATCACTTTTATGAAGACAATATTGTAAGCATGCATTATTTGGTGCTCTAATTAAGATCGTATCAGCACTTTCAAGCCATATTTCCTTTTTCAGAACCATAGGTAATTTAGCTGGGGTGTATTATTAGGTTGAATGGGGCAAGCAAAATGGAAATTAATGGCATGTTTTAAGATACAGTACACAAAAGTATGTGTATTTTTAAAGTAACTTCTGTATTATAGAAGATTATGTGGGATTTCTCTGTGCACTGAAGTACAAAATGACAGTAGCTTGTGCTGCAGTCTGGGAAGAACTTGGTACAGCTGAGCTTTCCTCTGTTCTAGAACCCATTGAAGAATATGCTTTAAATTTGTGACCAGGTTTCATTAATTTTAGCATAATTTAAAGATATGCCAAAATCCTTTCCTGAATTAAATTGTGACACTGCTGTCTGAAATAATTTATAGGGATAAAATAAGCAAAATGAGTCTTTATCATTAAAGTTCTCCCCTTCTGTATGTGGAAATACACAAGCAGCAAATGTGATGATGGACTTTGCTCTTTTGAGAATAGATAAAATCTTGGGGGTTCTGGAGGTTTTTTTTATTTGTGGTTCCCCCACCCACACCCCCACAACCCCCCAGTTCATTATAGAGTTTCTATTGACAGCATTTGATTCAAGATTTCCTACCTGCAGCTAGCTATATTAGGCTGATTTTAATGTGCGAGAAAACTACTAGCATAACTGTATTCAGGTTTACATAAATTTTTACTGAGAATGTGGCTTGCTATGCTGGTGCCTTTCAGTTGTTGTAGCAACCTGGAATTTTTCTTTTTTCCAACTGTGTGTGAGGCAGAAAGCTGGAGAGTCAGAAAGCATCCTTTCTTTTTATTTACAGCATCGTTTAAACAGTCAACAAAGTCTTGCCATCTCTCTGCATTGCTGAGATGCCTGAATCTTCTTGGGATTCACAAACTAGGTATCCCCTGCCTGTCGTGCTTGCAGAACGTGCTCTGGGAAATGCTTCCCAAATCAGTCCTTATGCAAAAGTGAAAGTTAAATCACATCCCTGCTTTTCATGAGAGGACTTGTTCTCATTCAGCCTTAGAACGTAGGACCTCTAGGTTGAAATTTCCCTTTCATCTGATTTGGAGAAGCTTGAAGCCAGGTCAGTTCAAGAAACAATCCTGGAAAACAGGGTACTGAGCTTTTGAAATGTTGTTCCTCTTGGTATGAAGAGCACAGTACTCATTGTATCATAGCAAGGGTAGGAGTTTAATTTACCATAGCAGTTAGGATGCTTGTAGGAGAGCTCCTTTGTAGATCTATTAGCCATGTTGTGTGATCTATTAATTGTTTTGTGATGTGCAACATTACAAAAATAAAATGGATTTAAATCAGGATACTGTATGTAGCTAGCCTGTCTTTCACTGCAGTATCAAAGGCCATTGAAGAATGTAGATAGAAGTAATACTGGAACTGTGTTTTGAAACACTTTCATGCTGCTTTATGAAATTATTGCTCTTTACATATGTCATTCTGTTCAGCTAAAAACCTGAGTCTGTCTACTCTTTATGATTTGCTTCAGACAAAAATGCTGGTGGCTAGATAGGTAGAGTGAATAAGATTTTAAAGTGACTTTCTACATTGTTCAGTGCAGGTACTCAAGTCATAATCAATTTTTTTTAAACTGGTTAAGCGGCATGCTACAAGTAGCTTGGTTTCTTGCCCTACTGATCCTGTTGGATGGCTGTTTCACCATTGGTCTCTTGTGATGGTTAGAAATTTTCCGAATTCTATCACAAGACTTTTCATGGCTATGGAGGCATACTCACTTCTTGTGTCAACAATTATTTATTTTTATTTATTTCAACATCTTTCTCAGCCCTGTTGGGACTCCTATAATACCTTTAAAGAAAGCAGTCATAGTTTCTCGTAGGCTTCATTTCATGAAACCGAATATGCCTGTCTCTCTTAGCTTTCCCATACAAGACTGTGTTAAGAGAAATGCAGAACTAGCTACTCCTTGTTCTTCATGAGGAATAACTAGTATCATAAACAGTACCCCAGATGAAATCTCTCTTACATTATGGCATTAATCCTGTCCTTTTTCCAAGAGCCACCTTTGCCTTTCTTCACAACTGCATACTTTCATAGATAATAGACTTTCTTGGAACAGTGCAGCAAGGTCTTTCCCTTCCTCACTCATTTTCCAGCAGTGGGTTCTAGCTTTTTGTAGAACTCTTTTTTTTTTTTTTTTTTTTCTTTAGCATGGTACTAAGAGCACATGACTTGGCATTTCATTACACTGTTCACATAAATCAAAATTTTTGGTATTGCTACAGTCCTCAAGGTTATCCAGTTCTTGCTATAGTTGTTCTGATCATCCTTTGCCTTAACAGCATCTGCAGATTTTCTTTCATTAGAAATTTCATTAATGCACAAATACTAAAGAATATTAATGCCAAGAAGGGAAGAGCTTTGCTTATAATCATTCTCTATAATGAGCATGATCCATTCTTTCAGTGCAGTACAACTTCCTACACATCTTTTATGTACTTTTACTAATTGTCTGTTCTATAGGTCTTGACAGTCCTATAGCAAATGTCTTAATAAAGTCCAGGTTAGATATACTTTGTTGGAAAAAAGGAGTTTTGTCCAGCCAGATCGTTTTAGCTAAGTCATGATAGATTATTATGCCATTTCCATACATGTTAATGTCTCTAATACCCTTCCATTCTTTCTCTGCTTCCTCCTTCATTTCCCTCTTATTAATGCCAGAGTTGGTTGGCTTCTTAGCTGCCTGGGTTACTTTTTTTTTCCTGTGTGTCATTGTGTTTACTGAAATTTCTGGCCAGTATCAAATTTTTGTTAACCTAGATTTGCATAAATCTAGATTAATTTGCAAAATAAAAATGATGGTGGAAAAGAGTTGTATGTAAAATATAAAAAATGAAATGGGGGTAGTGCTATAATCTAATATGATAGAGGAGAAAGCATTTTTCCTGTTACAGTTTAAGGTAGCGTTAGTGAGATTAGATACTGAAAGTGTAAGAGAGGACTATTCTCCAATAGTTCAGAGAGTATCAGTTTTGAGAACTGAAATCCTATTTTTTTCATGTGTGGCTGTTACATTTCTGTGACTTTTTTGCTTTGCTCATCCTTAAAGGGCAGAAACATGTGGAACGTTTGGTTTTGCTATGATGCTTCTAAACTTGTAGGCCATGTTTTTCAAGGGGTTCTAATCTGAGCTATTCTACATCTCCCTTTCTTTTGTTATTTCCCAACACACTGAATTGCAGGGTTATGTTAACAGAGGGAAATCAGTTTTCCTGTGTATTGTTCATGTCTTAGTTTCCCAACTTGCAGGCAACAGAGAGCTTTTTCCTTTTTAGTTGAATATTGACTTGACTCGGTAGAATACCTCTCCTTTCTCCTCCCTGCCTCTGCCACTGCAGTATGCATTGCTGAGTTTCTGATGATGCTCTAGAATAATTTTCTTTCTCTGCTGTTTCCTGCCTCTCTGGAGCTGGAGCTGTTGAAAGGAATGTCTTAGCTAATCAACCATAAACCTAGTGGGAGCTCAAAGGCAAAAAGAAATACAAGGGAGTTTGAAGAATACTTCATGTTCATATAAACAAATAAAATATCATATTGCACATCCTCTAGCATAACAGAGAGAAATGATTGTGATTCTTTTGAATATTTTTAAATGTAATCATTCAAGATTCAGCTGGTACCTTTGTCCATTTCAATTATGTAGTGCCACATAAAGACAAAAATTTAATTCCTTCTTATCTCATTTTATAATGTGTTTGGCATAACTATATTTATGTTATACTGAGGTATAAGTCAGAAACTGCCTGCCTTGTGACAGTAATTTTTTTTTTTTATTTCTTTGTGCTGTGGAACAAACAAGAACACACGGAGTTTCTCCTTAAATGCAAGAAGCGTATTCTCAGAAAAATTTTCCACAGTGTATTAAAGATGTGGCATTAAAAAAAGTGCATTGAAGCCCTGCTGTCTGATGCCTTAGCAAACAGGGAGCTTGCCACTCAGATGTACTGACCAGGGAAAAGGGCAGAGTTAGAACAGCACGCACAGATGGGGAGGAAGGACTGCTTTGCTGACGAATGAGAAATAATTGTTTTCAGGATATTTCATTTATATAACAGCCTGGGGTGTTTGGATCAGAAATCATTTGTTGTTTTTTCTTTTCTCTGTTTCATGACAAAAAGACCACAGAAGCACACTAAGATAAGTTAAAAACTTCCATTAGATAACAGAGTCTAGAAAAAGCCAGAAAGAACAGAGACAAAGGTATATCATTCCTCCCAGTGGCAGTGCAGCCCAGTATCAAACACTTCCTAATCAGATCATCTGAAAGCTCATCACCAAGAGAAACAAGTCATCTTTGTGTGCTCAAGGTGACTTTACAAGCACATTTAAGCCACTGAAAAGAAATCAAAGATGCCTTTTGCTGAAGCCTTGAGTACTTTGCAGATGGCTGCTCTGGCCATCGATCAAAACTATAATCAGGTCACACAGGACAAATGGTAGAACTCCAGGAGCCGACCAGGCAAGGCTTTTCTGGGTTAGAGGTGAATGTGCTTGATGCCAGGCAAGAGGCTCTGCCGATCCCCAGGGAGTGGGGTGTTCAGCAGAGGAGGATACCATGGGAACCTGTCACTTCCAACAATTACACAGGAAGTGGAAAGCTGAATACATGACTCTTGGGCCTCTGAAGGTTAGAATCTTAATAGTGGTTCATTTTTTGGTTTTGGGGTTTTTTTCCGCTCCTTCTTTCTTTCCATTTATCATGTTTAGTGTGTGTTCTGGCCCTTTTGTCCCTCCAGCTGTCTGCTTTGCATAGTGGCTCTTGTACAGGGAGGATATTCCTCTCTCAGTAGGTGACCATATCAAAGTACCACTTTTTTCATCATCTATATGTTCAGATGTGTTAATCTGGATTCTATGGCAATTCAATCTGTACAGCACTTTGTGGGAGGAAGAGACACAGATTAACAAAGAGCGATGAATTCCACCTCCATACCCACACTCTGTCCATTTCGGCAGCATCAGCTTATAGTGTGGCTTCCTTGGGACAGGTACTTGGTTCTTTATTTGTCCTTAGTAATTTTGTCTGAAGTATGTTGAGAAGAGAAGAGGTATAATTTCAGTGGCATAATGCACACTGACAATGAACAGGAAATCCGTGACTCCTCTTCAGTGTGTAGATAGGATGACTCAATAAGGGCTAAAAAAAACCCCAACATTAGGTGATTATTCTGACTAGTTTGAAGAGGGAAAGAAAATTTAGACTAACCACCAAAGGATATGATGGGGGCAGGCTGTATACAAGTGAACCAGGGTTTGTAAGGTTTTGATAACCCACCTCAACTGTGGACTTTGATCAGGCTTTCAGACTGCAATTGAAGTAATATCCAAGATATATTACACTATGGGTAGACAAGAAGGAATTATACTCCTTATTTTCTTTATATCTCTGTGCATCTCTGCAGCAGTCTACATCTTGGAAGCTCTCATAATAAACAAGATGATGTGCTGTTTGCAAATGAGCAAAGAATTGTACGGAAACTCTGAGACAGCTTCTTAACACTTTGAAGCAAGCTGGAGTTCAATTTAAAAGATACTAATATCCAATCTCTGGTTATCAGCACTGGACAATATAGGCAATGTAGATTTCCACAGAGAAATGCATAGCTTCAAGCTCTTTTTTTTTTTTCTTATTATTATTCTATCGTTGAATATGGAGAATATTTAGAACCAAAGATATAGAGACAAAATGCAAACAGTTTTAAAACTTCTAAAGCATTTTGCCTTTTAAATCTAGTCTGAGCTAGAATACATTTGTCCTTATTGCACATAACCCTGCCTTTTATCAAGGGATTACTGGAAACAAGAAAGGCCCGGTTCAGAGTCCATAGTTGGGAAGCACCAGATTCATTTGCTAAAGTTGTGGGGAAAAGCTAATATCCATGAAGGCATCTCTGATGCTTTAGAAAGATGCCCTCCAAGAAAAAAGAATATATTGCTAACAATTACTCTGATAATCTTTCATATGCAATAAATTATGTGGAAATGTGGACAGCTGATGGGCCGGCGCTTTACAGTCCTGTTTCCAGAAGTTACGAATTTTACAAGGTAAATATTCTTTTCTGGTTTGTTTGGTTTTGGTTTTTCATTTGTTTGTTTTTACTAAACTGAGAAATAGGATCTTTGTTATAACTTCTCATACTTTTAGGCAAATGTTTTTCTGTAGGTCTAGTATTTTCAAACACCTTGTGATTGGTGATTTCTTCAAGAAAAATAAATGTAAGTGCTATTGGAAAGAACATCTGTGGTACTCTTACATATCTTAGGTCTATATAGTGTGTGATCTGAGATTATAGTTTATTTTCCTTGGAGTGCATGTTTTTTATTAGAAGTTTGCTGTACTTAAAAGGGTTTAAAGGCTTGATTCAGTCAGTAGGCAATTCAGGCAGAATCTTTGGTGTATGTTGAGTCTCTCAGTAATATTCATTGCTCTGCCAAGTTCTCCTGTTTTGGTTTAGGCACAAAAACAATTGCTTTTAGTTGAGCAGGAGTTGCTCACTTGTGGTTTTTTTTCACTTGCTGCCTAGTGCTAGTTGGACCCAATCATTGTCAACTGTAGAATCACCGTTGAAACTACACAGATCTCCCAAAGGGGCAGAAAAAATATGCTCAGTGCTGGCACGCATTGTCTTCCTGCCAGCAAAAGGTCATGTTACATCAGAGGCTGTTGTCCCTGGTAGTAAGTAGCCATTGTTTTGAAGTGGCAATACCAGCAATTTTGTGATCATTGGGTTAAGGTGGCAGTAATTCTTGAGTTTGGCCTAATGACATGTCAATAGTCATAGCTTTTTCTATCATTGTGACAGCTATAGGTTATGTTACAGCTTTTATGGACTCTTGTGGGGTTTATTTGCATTGGGTTCATAGCAGCTAACAGTTCATAACTTTGCAGTGAGATGTGAGAACAATCTTTTCCCTCTCTTTTTTTTTTTAACCAAAAAACTATTGCTTCCCTGTCACGCATGGCTTATTTGGATTGCAGGGTTTAGTGCTAAATGAGGGTTTATTTGGGACTTAGTGAAATGACCTAAATAACAAAGTGCTATTTGTAAATAATGCACTTACTCCAACCTCTGTCAAAAAAACTTGTATGTGGCTGTTGTGTCTCACACATAGAAATTGTAGTACGTAATTAATGCCTTTTTTTTTTTTTTTTGTGGAAGAATGAAATGTTTCAGCATTTGTATGTAGTGCTAAGTCCACTTCCAGTTTTCAAGCTATTTTCCTTCAAATGTGTCCAATTCATGATGAACTGAGAATATCCATCAGGCTTTCTGAGAGGAACAAACTTCAAATATATTTTAGTCTATGCTTTTTAAAAAAACCAGACAGTCTACATTTTTTTGACAGAAGCTTTATTCAACTAAATCCGTGTGTCATTACAAAACTAAAAATGCTATGTGGCAAATTCAGAGTTAGAACAATTTATCCAACTTCCTGTTAGTACCAGGAGACTTTGAATGTGGAAAGTTTTATATAAGCAAATAAATAATCCTTGGTGGTTTCCTTCCCCATTCCCATGCAAGCTGTCATATTACTTCATTCACAGATTTAGAGAAATGTTCCTTCACTTTGCAATTCCTATACACTATGGCTTTCAGAGAAGAAAAAGTTAAAATTGCTTTTCCTTTGAGGAGAGAAGACCATCCTTTCTTCTCTCAAGGAAAACAAAATCACAGAGTAAAATTACTGTGCCCACATGTTAGGTCTCAAGTTGTGTTTTGAAGGTAAGTCAAAATGAAAGGATGGATTTAAAACAAAACAGGAACTTCAAAAGGTTACGTCCTCCTTTTAAAATTTTTTTTTTAACATCATTTTATACCAAGTGGTGCTGAAAGCTAATAATGGCTGATCCCCCATAGTATCATTTTACATTGGTCAATTACCTTCTTCAAAATGAAATAATTTCTTCAACATGGGACAGCTTTTGTGAAATAGTAATATTTATTAGATGCTGGAATTACTTAACCTCAGGTCTTAGGCCTTGGAAGGCAGCAGAGACTGATTATCTCACAGTAAATCACATACCTGTAAAAAGAATTGAAATATGTTTCTACTGTCATTTTATTTCTTAAGATAGCTTTTTTTCTAGCACCTCTCTCACTGTTTTATAGGAAACAAGCATCAATTCATTTTCATTGTGAGAAATCAAAACATACTCCACTGATTCACCTTTTGCCCCTTGATTAAATTATATTCAGTTCCTGATGTCTTTTGGAGACAAAGAAGCAAAGAGTAGTCAGTGGAGAAATTCATGGAGATGTAGCTAATGGCCAAAACCCCCTTTTTCTGATGGTTTTCCCCCAAGGAAATAGTTGCAAAATGTTGAGCCTTTTACCTAAAAAAAATAGTTTATTAACTATTTATCCCTAATTTTAAGGGCCAAGACAAACATCTGTCTGGACACCTTAGCTTTTGGTATTTAAATAATAAGCAGTACTAATGTGGCTTCAGGTTTTTTTTTTTGCTCATCAGAACATTTCAGCAATGAGAAGTATTTGTCTTGGGTAACTGTAATTGTCCTTTGTTCATCAAATTAGATTATATACATTTAAATAATGAATTTTCATTTATTTATTTAGGTAGGTAACTGCAAAACATCTAGGAACAGGAAGGCATTTGTCTGTTATCAGTATGATTTGTATTTGCACTTGGCCACTGATAACAGCGATTCAAATAGTTATGCTAACCTTGAATTACTTCAGTGGGGGTTGGACTAGAAAATGTATGTTTGAATCATCACAGAAGTGTGGATTCAGATGAAACTTGACAAGCAGTTTTGGCCTGTTTACAAATCAATGACAACAAAAAAACTCAGAATCAACTCATACCCTACACTGGGAAACTGTCCTTTCTCTGCCCACTGACAGCAGTCAGGGACTTGGGTGAGATATAGCAATGCTCGCTCAGGTTCCTCCTCTGAAGTTAATTGAATTTGCTGCTTGAGGGACAAGCCAAATAACCACACTTGCAGTGTGCTCTGTATTGGGGCACTTTCCGTTGAGCAAGTTCCATTTGGGATAAGTTTCTGTAGTAGGAATTGGACTTTCATCGCTCTAATGTGAGCTTAACCCTTCTCAGTGGCTCATATTAAAGAGAAGAAATATCTGTATTCTCCAGCAGGGTTGGGGTTTTTTGTTTGGGTGGTTTTGTTTTGGTTTTTTTTTCCCAAACTCTGAATTTCCTTTACTTTTCCTACTGATGCTCAAATGCAAAATACTTCAGTTTTGGTTACTGAACAGGAAAACAATTTCATTGTTTTTGTTTCAGCAAATAGAAGCCAGAGTGAATAAGATCATCTTTTGTTTTGATTATGACATTGGATTTGGGTGGAAGAAGGGTTGATGTTTCAAGTAGAGAAGCCTGGGAAACATTATTTTACTTTGGAATAACAGAGGAGAAATTGAATTAGCAGAAGCACTGGCAAAATTAAACATTGCAATCCTTTCATTCCTTTGATCAGTATATTGCACCTTACTAATGATGACAGCTTTGTGAAACAAAGCGAATTTTGTTCAGTTGTGCATGTTATTTGGTGCTGGTAATTCAGACTGTTCAAAATCCACCTGTGTCTAGAAAATAAAAGCTACTTTCTGTATTGGATGCAGTCCCATTTTCCTATGTCTTAAATCTATACATTGAGTTCAGAGTCAGTATTGGTTACAATAGTAGTAGTTCATTTTTCAAAAGTTCAGCCATAGTATTAGCCAACTTTTGGCAACATTAAGGGAATTAGTTTTCATTTTCTGTCAGTAACACTACTATTACTGATGTGAGAAAATGCGACTGCAAATTTGCTAAGGCGTTGCATTGGTGTACAAGTCATAAAAGGAATACTACACGAAGAAATCATTCTAGTTTTAGAAATATTCCTGATACATACGCCACTGATAATATTCAATGTGTATTTGACACACTGTCCAAAACTATTCAGGTGGAAATTCAAGAGAGTCATATCTTTTATGTATGAGAAATTCTAACTCTTAGGTAAACTTTCCCATTATGTGCACCTGTTCTGAGCTAAAATTAAATGCAAATAATATTGTTATTACTTTAAGTATCCTCAAAACTATGTTTTGTGAAAGAACATTTATAAAGGAAAGGATATCTAAGTATTTGAAAGACGTCGTAAAGATCATAGTCTCAATCATTTATGTTGTATTTATAAAAGTGTTGGGGGTTTTTTTGCCTTTTTTTCCCATCTAATAATTTAGATATAATGTTTTTAGTGTTGCATTTTATGTGGGGAAAGAGAAGTCACTAAGGAGATAGTTGATATGTGCTTATATTTCAAAGCATACTTCAAGTACAATTCAGGATGGAGGGGACCTCGGGAGGTCTCTAGTCTAACCTGCTCCAAACATGATCAGCTCTGGGGTCAGACCAAGTTGCTCAGGGCTTTGTCCAGTCTGGTCTTGAAAATCTCCAAGGATAGAGTGTGCAAAACCCCTATTCCAGTGCCCAGCCCTCCTGACAGTGAAGGACTTTCACTGCAGTTGCGGGAAGGGGCCACGTTATGTACCTGGTTTATCCTGTCCTGGCATGCTGCATCTGCCTCAGAAATGAGTATTTACTGTTATTAATCTGAAATAAATACAATATAAGTGCTGTGCAACCTGTTTTGTAAAAAAGTAAGCTACAAGTCACATAACTGAATGACAATATCATTAAAATGTTCTGAATAAATTAATATGTTGTACAAGTAGCCCTGTAATTTGACAAAGCTATCTTTGAGTTAATGAGTTAAACTACATAGTTTCTTTCTATTTATGATTTTCTGGTGTGGTGTAATCTGATCCATATCTCTTGATTCAGTTACAGAAATACTATTCCCACCATATATACTGAAGTGTCTTTGTATGCCTTGTCATTCTCAGTGTCTTGTTAAGATTTAAAAACTCTCAAAATAAGGATTCTTTTCCTCCGGATGATGATCTAAGGACTTTCACTATGACCTTCGGCTCAATAACATGTTTATTGCTGTAAGCATCTAAAAGGCAATTCTTTGTCTTCTCTAACTACACAATGTGTAAGTTGTCTTTATTCTGTAAGGAATGCATATGAATACGTCAGCTTTATGGGAATATATTGGAAATGCGTTTGTTTAGGTTACACATTTGGAACCTGTGGTATGTCATGTTTCTACTCTTCAACTGCAGAACAATCAGCTACTCTCATTTGCTGTCATACAAGCTTGTCTCCTCTTGTGATTGATGTGTTACTGTAGCCAGAATTTGAGATATTACCTCCGCCAAGGCAGTTATCTTGCATAATAACAGGGTAACATAACAGGAAAAACAGGGAACTGGTGGAATTCAATAGTCAGCCATATGTCTAAGAATACACCTTTCCACTTTGACATTATGTGTACAGGTACCATGCTCTAGAGAGGATTGTGCAATATCGGAAAGAAAAACTTGTAACAGTAGCAGTCTACAATTACCATTAACGGAATCAAGTACCGTGCTGAATCCAGGTACTTTATTGATATGTGAAAGAAGATTACCAAGTGTTTGGTGGTTTTTGCGTAACCTCATACAACAATATCCTGGTAAAAACACTGCTTTTATCCTGTTTTCTGAAACAGTTAATTGGCAGTCGGCATATGTATTGGAAGTGAGTGTGTTCAATAGCAGAACCAGCTTTGTTCAAGGCAAAGACCTGTTGTGGGCTGCTACGAGAACTAGTTTCATAAAAGCAGAGCAGGCACCTGCGTCTTACTGTGTGGGAGCTCACCTATGCACATCAGGGGCTCTTCCAGAAAATAGGAATTTCTCCTGACCACAACCTGGAACAGTCAGTTCTCTTCACCAGCTTACTTCTGGAAGGCTGATACGTGCCAAAATGTTACACAGACAGCCTGAGTGATACTGAAATAATGCTGGTAAGTTAAGTTTTTGCTTTTGAATTTTGCTTTTATTCCTTTGGATTTTTGTGTCTGGACCTTTGTAACCTGCTACCTCACACATGTTGTATCACTGTTTTGGGGAAATTCTGGAAAGGGACAAAGAACGCAACAGTAGATTCTTTTTCTTTTTACCACCAGTCCTTCTCTATCTTCTTGTCTTTGCAGAGCCAAAATGAGTAATATAAACAATAACATTGGTGTCTCCTATTCTGTCAGAATTATCGTCCCAGGGATGGTATTCGTGCCAAGGAACTTCTTATTCTTCACATACAGCTGACATGAATGTGCAAGGGAGCAGATGAGCATCGATGGGCTGCAAGTGCAATGCATTTATACTGTGAGTTGCTGTTGTTGCTGTAGCATACTTGGTATTGGTGGTGCTATATACATGTGCTAACTAGAATATTGTTTTCATTTCAGGTTTCAAGAACAGCTTTCTGCAAGTCCTGAAAGATCCATAGCCTTATTGGGTAAATGCATTATACTTTTCTCCTGCAAAACCCACTTAAGTTCCTATCAAAGTTTGTTCTTTTGCTGACCAAGAACTAGCTTTTGCTTATCTATATTTTAATTCATTTATGGGAAGATGGGCTTAAAGAAGTGGGTTTTACATTTTGCTATGAGGGCAGAAAAACCTCTGCCTCACTATGTCCAAAATTTGCATTTTACTTATAATGCACTATGTACAGCACAGCCTTCTATTTTGCTTTTACAGTGACTCTTCATGTGCTGCTGATAATACTGTGGAATTGATTGTACGGGAGTGGGAAACTTATTTCATTATAAAATTACCAGGTCTTTGCTAAATATGTTTGCTTTCTTAAAGAAATAAAGCAGTGTTTTTAACTGTTGTATCTGTGTATTTCATTATGAGTATCAAGGAATTCTGAACACAGCCCATTTTTCTATTTTTATATATGAAAAATATATTAAAAAAGATAAATGTTGTATAAAAATATTTTTAAAATCTTTATTTTGGGTGGGAGATCTTGAACGAGATGCAAATGTAAGTAGCATTTGTACTGTGCACATTCCTGTCAATTTGTGCTATTGAGTGATCTGTGTACAGACTTTGGGTCACCTTTTTTTGAAGAGACATTTTTTTGCAACTGAACAGTGGGCTCCTATTTGCACATATTTACATATGTACTAGCTCTTATTTGGCCTTGAAACTGTACTCAGGGACACTTCTGTGGCTGGATGCCAAACTTGCTTTTGATTTTTACAGAATTAAAAAAAAAAAATTTATAAATTAGGTCATTATGCCTGTTACAAATGGTACGGTCATAATTTTACCAAACATCAAATTGTAAATACATTGATGTAATTATAATTTAAGGATGATTTTCATAGCTTTAATGGCCACATATGAACAGGCATCTTGACATGTTCTCATACTTTAAAGCATATCTTAAAATTACTGGCTTTTACAGGAAGCTCTCTAGTCTGATTAAAATTTTAGCTGTGACATTCTGGGAGTACTGAATCAGAGTTCAAAACTGGAGCCAAGGTGCTTCATCTACACCTCTGTTACAGCAATTTCTGAGCAAAGCTATCTTCTGACTGTCTTACAACCAGTGAAAGTCAGCCAATCTCTGCTGCCATTCAATTTTCCACTTGTTCTGGTTTTAAAGTGTCCATAAGCAATCTTTCAGATATTTTAATCCACCATTTCCATCCTTGTTCTGATATAATATAGCCTTGAGGTAGACCATTGCAAATGGAAATAGCAGTTTCACATGGATCCTGTACACCAACCTCTCACAGTAGCCTTGCAAGCTCAAATTAAGGGCTTGCTATTTTAATATATAATATTATATATATATAATATATATTTTAATATATATTTCATGTGATATTTTCTACTTTTAAAAGATGGCCATTAACGAGGCTTGTTGGCAATTTACCATGGCGATAGAAGGCAACAAAAAAATTGGACCCTTGATACTTGAGGATTGTTTGAATTCTGTATTGTTTCTATATACTGTATATTAGGAGTCCCAATTTTATTTAGATTATTCAGAACATATTCACTCTAGGTTGGTGTACCTATAGACCAAAGTGTGGTCAAGGTTAGCTGGCTGAGCTTTTGCAAGGGGAGGAACATAGTTTTAACAGATCAGTTCAAAGTTTTAAAAGCTAAGCGTTTTATTTGGGATTCTAGCTTTTTAGGGGAGACATCAGAGAAGTACTTGGAAAACTTGTTGTCTATGGCATTCAATAGTAAGACAAAGAAAAAAAACATCCAACAAAAGAGGACAGAAGGAGGCTTTTACAGATGCAATGTTGAAAAGTACTTTGGGACATGCTAAATAAATGATGTATCACCAATTCAGTTCCGTGAGAGCAAGATTAGAGAGCTACTCAAATTCTCTGAAAACTCCAACCAGTGCATAAAAAGTATTCCCTGAAGCATTATTTTTTAAAAAACACTCCAATACTGGTTCTGTTTTAAACTCTGTGCTATGATACAGACAGAGATCTTGCTAAATAAAGTCTATAAATAACAATGATATCAAGATTTTTAGCTTCATCTATATAATATTTTAACAACTTAATAAAAAAGATTAGTGACTGTACCTGTGCTATTGTAGGAAGAAAACTGTAGACCCTCTTTAAGTTAACCTCTTGAATCACTGTCACAGCACTATCCTTTAGAGGAAAAATTAACTCTGAGAGTCCTGAAACATGTTGCAGTTTCATCAGCACAGATAGAAAGGAATAGTTATTTAACTTGCACCATTCCCCACGGAAGCACATATGGGAACAGCAGCGTTAATTTTGTCTTTTTTACGGCTGGCACTCAACAAAAGCAAGTTTGAGCACAGACTAATTCTGAATGTGAAATACTGTTGGGGGAAGGGGGGGGCCATGGTTCTGAGAATTCCTGGTTTCCAAGGTGGAATACTGAGACAAGGTACGCATCAGACACAGCCTTTGAAACGTAAAACTCATTTGGCATTTTGTCTTGGAAGCAAAGGAAATTGTCTGTAATATCTCTCTCTGTCAGTACGCTTAATGAAAACCAAGTCAGCCCACTACTAAATGTCTAGAGAGATAGTCTCTCTTGAGACAAACCAGAGAAGAGCTAGGCACATGGTGTGGATATATGTTTTTACATGCACTCCAGCATGGTAAAAACAGTAATTTAATCTGAATATGCTCAATTGATTTGAGGGTATATTTATGGGATTAGGAAGATATAGCTACTCATTGTACAGCAGCACTCAAGGATCTCATCAAGGGTTAGATGGCTGTATTTCTCTTAAGTAACTCTGGTGTAGTATTTTTCTCAAATCTGCTTGCGAACACAGGGCAGAGTGTCTCTGTGTTAGTATCTGGTTCACTACCTTAAGCATGAAGTGATTTTAATCTTGCATTCGGGTAAGATTTGATGACTACAGTAGTAAATATTACTTTTGACAAGGACAGATATGCTGGAATTTATCACTGTGTTTCTTCATTTTGGGGCATAGTACTAGTTTCAGTAGCCTACATGTGGCAATCTGACTTCTTTCAGAGAAAATGCCTGCTGCCTAGCTTCCTGTGCTGCTGTTAGTGGTCAGACAGAATCAGCCATAGTCTTACTTTTGCTCACTCTTCAGTGCAGAAACTCATTGGCTTACAGATAGAATGAGTGTGAAGATTATGCTGAAAAGTAGGCAGTTAGGTACGGTGAAAACTTACATAGCTAATAAAAAAATAAAATTCTCTTGTGTTGCTGTACCTGTGAGATAATATCCAATAAAACAACGCTATATTCTAAGCAGTTCTTCTGTCTCTGCTTTATAAAGCAGAGTATTGCACTTTTTTTCTGGGTATGAAGTCTGCTGTTGGAAGAAGAACTTTCTTGAAAAGGCTGAATGCACTTGCCTTTCCTGCTTGCGTATAAGACAACACCTCCCACTGAGTCAAGCTCCTGGGACCACTTCTGTAAATTTGTTTCCTCTTGGAATAGAGGAGCATTATCTTGAATTAACACTATGAGATTAACATGGCTTCCCTGGAGATGAGAAGGATCTCGGGTTATACAGAAACAGTGTAATTTTGTGATACCACTTGCTCTTACTGGGAAAATATCATGGTTTTGAAGGCAGCACGTTTTCCTTAAATACAGTGACTTAGGCAACCTAGAGCAGCTGCTTGTTTTGTGTGTGGGGGGGTTTTTTGTGTGTGTGTTGTTGTTTTTTTGAGTTTGCCTTTAATTCTTTTTCCCTTCAGGGATTTGGATGATTGTGGAAAGTATGTTAGCCAGAAGGTAGAACAAAGCTCACTAGGGACACTCCAGCTGGGACTGGGAATACAGGGTTGTTGGTGCCACATGTTCAGGAGCTAACACATGAGGCCACTCACTTGACCAGCCAAAATGAACTCGGTCTGTTAAAAAGGAGATAATAGCTTGTTTTAAATGCTATTATTAAGGACCTATCATTCTGTTATGACAATTATATCTCCAAATTTCCTAATTTGCTTATGGGTATTAGCTATTCTATGAGTGTCTGACCTTTGAAGAAGTAAGTTCAGCTATCAGCTTGAGCGCTATCATCCCCAGTGAGTTATTCAGAATAGATTACAAACTGCTTCCAAAGGAAGGATAAATGTGAGCCTTAAATAATTATGAGGATGATGAGTAGGCAAGCCTTTTAGTTAGATCTTTCCTTATCTAAATTGTTTTTGCAATCATGATAAAAATATCAAAGTATGCAGTAAAAATATCTGAGCAGAATATCAGAATCGGTTGCGCAGAGGAAGATAATTAGCAGATAGTGTGCATCTGTTCTTACAGACTCAAAGAAGGGCAGATGAGCTGATGTGGAGCTTTGTGTACTTTAACCTGGACTATTTTCAGCCCCTTGGTTATCTTAGTATCTGGCCACTGCATTGCAGCTCTCTGAAAAAGGAGTATCTAACAGCAATTTGGTGTTATTTTCTACAGTGCATCCTACAGCATATGTGGAACTTTAAAATTCTGATTTTGCTTGTGATGGGATGTCAGTGTAGTGTTCTGGTCAACATGGACAGAGGAGTTCACGGCAAAGATATACAGATCCTTGTCTCTCATTAGTATCTGACCAAATAAATGTTGACCAAAACCTCTCACCATTTAAAGATAATTGTATAAGAAGAGATGTTCTCATCTAAAGACACCATTGTTGCAACTGGAACACATGGTCTGAAAAGTGTGTGTACCTCTTGAGCTCTGAATGTTCCTGGTCTCTCAAAATACCTGCTACTGTTGACACGTGGTGATACCTAGAGCCTTTAATAAATGCATTTGTAATCCAAATTATTTTATGAGAATGGGAAAATGTCATCAGTGTACTGGGTTTTACCCACAGAAACATTCTGCTGTCATCAGTACGATATAGTGGCTAAATGAGATTTTTCCTGTTCAGGGAGGAACTTACGCAGTCTCTTTTTGATGGCTAATGTTAGATGTCAAAGTTGTGAGCTTAGCCTGCTCTGAATTGCCATCTGGACAAGGCAGGTTTTGGGGCTTTGTGTTGTCCTCAAGGAAGACCTGTCTTCTGTGACTATCTGGGTAATCTCCTAGCTTTGGCATCAGTGCCTCAACGTACACAGCATAAAATACTTCTTGACTGACATTTCTAAACTGATTGACGTAGCCACATTTGACAACACAGCATTAAAAAAAGAAACACACAAAAAAATATGAATTTGTAAAATTGTATTGTCTGGTTTTCAAAATAAATATAATAATTTAAACACATTTAAATGTAATTTAAGCTCTCTTTATTTGTAACTTTTTTTTGATGAGGAAATTATTGGGTGTTACTTACTGTGTGTCTGCAGTTCAGTTACATATTGTTGCATTTTAAGTTGTTCAAGCAAGTGCAAAAAGACCTTGGGATGTGTATAATCAGAGAGATATCTCTGACATTTCTGTTTTGCAAGGATGCTGGCTTATGAAAGCATGATTGTGCTTCCATAAATCTTGCTAATGGTGGTTGAATAGTTCATCTGTAGGACAGGATTATTGTTCATTCCTCATCCATTTTTTACCTCTCTGTATGCTCTGTATAACTTCTTTGAAAACTGATGATAGTAAAGAATGGGGAAAAAAAGTTCTGTAAATTTGAGTGTTTTAAGAAAGAAAAGGTGGCCTATTGGAGTTGATGCCTTGTACGGTATTCTCTTTTCTGAACAAGAGGAAAAGCTAGCATCTTCCTGAAGACTCACCCAGCCAGTTCAAATGTTATGTATGCTTGTTTTTGATGATGTGTATTTTCAGGTGGTTAGAATCAAATAAAAGAAGGTAATTTATAGATATAAAAATATATATATTTAAAACCGGGGGTGGGGTTCAACCTGGATTAAAAATACAAGTTTTCTGTTTCCCTTTTGGAAACAGGGGGGAAAGAAAGAAAAAGGGTCATGAGGCATGTTGTGTGAACAAGAGGAGAGCCCTGTGTCAGCAGCCTTCTGTCATAATTTGTTTGTAACAAGGAGGAGTTTCACTCCATCCTGTTTGGGGTTTTGTCATATGCTTAATGCCTCATTACTGTGCTCTTTATACACAGAAGATGTTTTTTAGTATCTTACTGCAGATTATGGCGTTTCCCTGCTTCAGTGGCCTGCATGAGTTTCCCATCCACTGTAGCTATTGGATTTTTTACCCCTAGTCCCAAGTTTACTTTGTAAATTCAGATTTCATTCTCTTTTTTTTTTTCACATGGTCAGTCTTAATTCTTCCATCTCTGCTGTTAAGGTATTTCCAATGTACCAGCCTTTGAACCTCAGATTTTCTGAGAATACCCATTTTTGCTTACTAATATTCAGTCTTCAAATGAGGGGGAACAGCTGACTTGACCACTGTTTCTTCTTATATAAAAGAAGGTTGAGGTTATCACAGGCCCCTTTAACAATGTAAAAGGTCTTGCACGTATCTGTAAAATTCCACCCATTCTTAAAGCATCTGGATTTTTTCAGAGCTCCCAAAGTCCACATTCTTGTGAATTCACAGCCTAACAGTTTGGTACTAAAACCCACGATGTCAGGACGGCAGCCTAGCACCAGCTTAGCAGCTGTTATCCATCTGTTGTAAACCAAGGCAACTACTCGCATGTGCCCACGTTATTTCTAGGCATGCTGATTACATAAATTCCTTGTGGTCTGTGTCATAACTGCAGACATGTTAAATGTCTTGTGAAGTATGTCCATACATTGAACAAAACCAGAAGCTATTTCTTGGGTGTTTTCCTAAAAGGATGTCTGCCTATAAAAAACTGGCAAGTTGCCATTTTGGTCATAAAAGCAGATCTAGGCTGTCTGGATTTTTCATGGTCCTTGTCTTTTTCTACCTTGTTTTCTGTCACCATTTTCCTTTGTAGGAGTAAATCCATGCTTGTACTTCCCTCTATGCATCTGTTAAGCAGATTAGTGAGGCATGCCCCACTCAGAAAAGGTATTTCTAGGTTTCCTTATGCCTTTAGCAGTATGTCCTGCTGAGTGGCACTGCCGCAAATGTTGAGAGTTAATGCAGTTTGTGTGGCTACCCTGCCACAGTATGGGGAGTGTAAGCTGTTTCACTGCTGACTGTTTCATGCTGAACCACCGATTATTTGCTTTCTGAGTTTCTGCATTGGAATCGTCAACAAGGGTTTGCTTTTTTTCCAAACCTTCTTTAATAAAACATGCGCCAGAGTATTTGCAAAGCTGGCAGCACGCTGAGACCTTGTACCCTCTGCTGCCAGCTGAGGAGCCCTTGAGGCTGCTGCCAGCACAATGGCACCAGTAGAGGCACAGTCTCCAGAGAAAAATCACCTCTAGGCAGTCACAGTAAGAGTTGGGAATGTTAATGATTTTAAATGAACAACAGAATTATTTGCCCAATTGTTGAGTTTAAAGCTCTAGTCTGCAAAGCTCATCAGCTGTCGATTCCCCCCCGCCCCTGCCAGTGCAAATATTTCCTGTTTGTTTGACTGTCTTTTCATTTTGAACCTAACACTCCTTTCATGAGTGGATCGCATGTGATGGTGCCTGGACCATTTCTGAACAGCAGAGTAGTTTGCTGGAGGTGGTATATGTCCTATATTTTGACATTAATAAGGCCCCTGACATTGTCTCAAATGGCATTCTCATAAACAAGGTGGGGAAACACAGATTAGGGAAAACCATGCTTGGAAAATAACATGAAGGACATGATTGTTCAGTTTACTGGAAAGAAACAATTTTGAATCAAGCCTATCATCAGTGTTTTCATTTAATGATCTGAAAATTATGAAACTTGCCTAAACATATGAGTATCTTGAAAAGATAGACATAGGTTTTAAAGGATCTTGCCTAGCTGGAGAATTAGTCTGAAAAAAGGAAATTCCAATTTTTACACCTAAGACTGGCACCTCTGAACTGGGAAATAGCTAGGTGGATGGCAGACCAGGGTAGAGGTGTGGGAATCAAAACAAAGTTAAAAAAAACAATCCTGGGGATATATCATGGATTGCAATGTGACACTGATTCCTTATCAGCGTGTTGTGACAATAGTAAGGCTGACATCAGGGTCTATAAATGGAACTGCTATTTGTAAAATAACTAAAGTAATCTTTCTGCTCAATTCCATAGTGGCAAGTATTCAGTGGTCAGGCTATGTCTTTCCAGGGCCTGCACCTCGAGAAAGGTTTGTGTCAATGAGAGAATATCCAAGGGATAGCAATGAAGTTAATCCAAGATCCGGAAAACATGACTTAGAAAGAAAGATTGAGTGGGGGTTGTTCCAGCAGAAGAGGAATCTAAGGAAGAGGTGGGATGAGTCTTCCAATATACAAAATGTACTGCAAAGAGGAAGAGGATAATCTGTTCTCTATGACATTGATTAGTACAAGAAGTAATGAATTTAAATTGCAGCAGTGAAAGTTCAAAGTGAAGATGGTGGGAATAGGAAAGTAAAATAATAAATATTGAGAGATGCAGGATTAGACTGTGGCTCTTTCACACACTGTAGCCCACCCACAGGAGGGTTTTCAAGGCAAGCCAAAAAAAAACCACCCTGTTTTACAGGAATGGTGGAGACACAGTTGCCCCTAACCTTGCAGGTATAGCATGTTTTTGCATGAATGGCAGATGGATACACCAGCATGAAATTATCATTGTATAAACAGTTGATTAAAAACCAAAAGTAAGGCTTGACAGTTCAGGAAGTTGACATTTCTTACTGAAGGACTGTATTTGCATTTCCCTGCTACCAGCTCTGAAGCAGAGCTAAATAAGTTTCTCTGAGTGTAACCTAGAGCACTGCCCTCCCCTCTCTCCTCTCCCTTTTCAGATCTCAAGAGAATAAAGGTTGTTTAGATTTATTTTCTAGTAGAAGGGCATCTACACTTTCTGCATGTGATGCCATATGCTTCCTCTTGCGATGAGTACAAGGATCAGTAAATACTCAGTATATTGCTGTTCATATTGGGTAGTATTTCAGTATGCATAAAGAGGACATCTTTTGGTATTGGCATCTGCAGAACAGGTTGAGCTTTATAGGCTCCAACTTTGTAAATCTGTGTTGGGTCTTCCTCTAGAATAGTCCTGGGAAGTACGTATCATGTCCTAATTACCTTGTGTGTGTAATTTTTGTGCTATGAAAATAGCTTAAAAGAGAATGGATACTAGTGGTTTTGGTTGGTGGTGGTTTTGTTTTGGGTTTTTTGGGGGGGTTTTTGTTGTGGGTTTGTTTTTTTTTCCTTAGGAAGAAATTGCTACCTGCAGACATGCTCTGGCTTCAGTGCTGTGTGTGTTTTATTCATTGTTTCTGTTGCTTATGACAATGAAAGGAAAAGCACATAGAAAAGTGTGATGTTATAATCCAGGAAGTGTGGACTAGTTGAAAGGCTGTTGTTTAATTTTCTCTGGATCTAACAGTGGCATTGCTGGATTTTGAGCAACTTCAGTTGGTCAGTATTCCTGGCTTTGGGTGTTTGTGAAATTGGCAATGTTCTGTGTTGCTGTTTCAGAACTAATACATTTCTGTTAACCCTGTTTTGCTTCCAATGTTTTGCTCTCGAAATCAGGTTTTGTTCTTTTAGTTTCTTCTGGTATTACTGCTCAATAGGCATCATTCTTTTGGGAATCAGGTATTAGTTATAGCTGGTCCTAATATCCCAAAGGAGACAAGTGTGAAGAAGAAATGGTGATGATGTGGTTCTACTTCTCTTTACCAAACAGACTAAGCAGGAGAGGGAGTGTCATGCTGCATCATTTAAAGATGCCTTATTGTAGCAAGTATTTCCAGGATTTTTCAGATGAATACGTAGGAATGAAGCAGAAATCTAGTTCGGATGCTTCATGCCCTGTGGTTTCTCATTATTTGTTGTTTCAAATCTGGGAATCATCTTTCTTAACCTAAGAGTTTTCAAGAAAAAAATTCAACCTTAGCAAGAAGGCAGAATAATACTGTTTCTTCAAAAGTGCATATGCCAGGGATCTCCCCTGTCAGTGCACTCGAGTAATGCATGATCTATGGTTTATGCGCAGAAAGTAAAAAGAGGTTGTCCATTTTCTGTCTTCAAACATTGTCATTTTATTCCCCTTTGCTTTGTGATGTACTCTGTCCTGCTCCTTGTAGCTAAAGAGTTGTCTTTCCTGTGACTAACCTTAGCAGGTTTCTGTTACGATACGGAAAGGTAATGATGGCGTATTTAAAGAGTCAATAAGTTTCATATTATTAACATGTTCGGTCTAAACAGATTGTGATAAAAGTAACAAAACATGTGGAAGCACATGTTTATACATGTGTATAAAATGAAGTATTATTCATCTCAGTACTTGTAAAACAATATGCAATATCAGTGCAAAATATTTTTCTTGCTAGAAGTTGTAAATCAAAAAGCAGAGTTTACTGTTTTGTAACATATGCTTGTGCTTGGCAGAAAGCATGTCAAACGACAATGCTTAGAGTATTAAAGTTTTAACAAAATGTCAGAGAAAACTGGAAACTGGTTAATCCACAGAAATCTGTAATAAAGATTGCATTGTAAGGTAGTTTCAGCATGAATTCTAGTGACATATGGGAGCTTAAATTATAATCTAATGATATATCTCTATCGGTGAGATGTTTATGTAACATGATTGCAAGAGAGATGTCTTTTCTTGTTAATTTATTAGGATAATGAAAGTCACAGTCTTTTTAGAATGATGCAAAGACCAAGTTTTACTCAAAAATTCCACCACAGTTGAAACCAGGACAGTGCAGGAACCAAAACTTTCTTTTTCTTCTATATACCTTTATGAAAAGAGAAATGATCTGTCTAGTTTGGAGTGTGCTGAAGACTGGCAGTCTGCTGTATGGAAATCTGAGTTGCTGCTGTCTTCTGTTATCATGGATTGCTGCTCTGGGCATTAGTGTGTGTAGCCCAGCAAAGAGACGTAACGGAAATACAGTATAAACAGTGGAACTGAAGTGCCAAAGTGGAAGACAAAACTTTGTTCAGAGGAAGCTCTGAGGGAAAGAATTTCACATAGGAGTAATGAAGTGAAGGCCTCTTCCAGTGGAAGTGGAATTTAAAAAGCTCTGTCTGTAACGCTGAAGAAAAACCCTAAGTTATTTTGATGTGTTGCAATTTATAAACTAAGGTTTTGATTACTGTACTGCTTGGCTTTATAGAAAAGCCATTACATGGAAAAAATATTTCAGTCAGTTATTTTCTAGTACTCATATTGGTCCTCAGTGTAAATATTTTTCTGTGTTATAGAAGGCTTTTAAATTCAGTTGTTTTTCTGATGAATGTGATTTGTAATGTGACAAGCTGTAATATATCAGTAATGCCCCATAAAACCATATCTGATTTGCTTAAAATTCCACAGGTGATGCAGTTAAAATACTTTCTAGTATACTCTATATCAATGGCTATGCTTACACTGATTAATTGAATATTGGGATAGGAAAGCAGAAATCTCTTAACTGGATTTTTTATCAATAAGTAATCTCATGCTAAATATTGTGACGGAGGACCTTTGCTGCTGTATATGCCACAGCAAGGCAGGGCTTGCCCGTGATGGTGGAGAGGCGTTTCCTGGAACGTCCCCTGGGAGACCAAGTGTAAAGCATGGCAGAGGGATGGCCTGTCCTAGCCGCCTTGGTGCGCTCTGGAGAGACATGACGGCCATTTCACTGCACTGTGCTCTCGGGCGCCTGGGGAGTGTCAGTGCCCAAGAGGGCAGGTTGTCATCAGTCTTGGGCTGTTAGGGCGAGGAGTCGGAAAGGCTGAGCTCATCACAAATGGTCAGGCACTTGATTCTGGCCACCCTAATAGTTGTCTAAATGGACATATTCCAGCCTCTTTTTAAAAGTTGGGGTTTGCATTTTGTAATTATTTTAAATATGTTACAGGCTGAGGAAATCCTATCTGATGGATTGCTATGGAAGAAGAGTTCTTTTAAATAAGTATGAAAGTTATTACTGCCTATGGATTCAGATCATGTTTGTTCTGAGTGATTTTCTGGATACCCTGGAAGATGATGTATGCTCCTGAACATTATACTTCTTTCACGTATTCTTACTTTCCTCTTTCTTTTTTTTTAAAAACCAAACAAACCCCCTAATGATAGTGGGAGAGGAATCAGTGCCCAGTTTTATAGATTCTGTAATATGAAAGGACAAGTTTGCAACAAAAGATTCATGTTACTTTTAGTTGTTGAAATATTTTCTGTATCTGAGAGAACAATGTTTATAAGTCACGACTGGCTTGCTTTGTGTGGTAAGGAGAGCTGGGGGGGAAAAACACCATACAATTGCCTTGCTATGGACTGTATCATAATGTCACTATACAATACAGTGAATTAAGGTAACAAAGTTCAACTCGAGAGATCTACTGTTGGATTTAGGAGGATACTTCGTGTGAGATTCTTCATATACTATGAAGAAGAGAGATGTCTGAGGATATTAGTCCTTTTAATGTTGTTCAGGTATGTGCCAGCAGTATGCCCGATATATCTGTGATGCTTTACTCGTCTTGAGACCGTTAGTGCTCACAGTTTATATTAGGTTTAAAACTGGCATGCTTTCACAGGCAAATTGAACATATTGTTTCATGACCACAGTATGCCTGTGGCTGCATAATATTTTTGACAATTTTTTCCCTATAGTATGAGACCAATATTAAAAGAAATTTTATCCTTCAGTTCAGAAGTGTGTCATTTTGCTATGTGAGTCTGCAGAATTCTGTAGGTGTTGAGAGAGATAGCAAAACATTTGTCTGATGAGTTAGGGTTTAGCTCACCTAAGGATAATGATCTGAAAGTCAGGCATCTAGCTAAATAAACTCTTGGGTCTCCCTGTATTGCCAAGGGAAAGGTGTATATCCCCCAGAAATCAGGTCATCACACCTATCTTCAGAGGAGATGAATACTCTTCTGGAGGTTGTTCATTCTTTCCAGTTTCTGCAGACGGTATCTAGGTGTCTAGTCTGAGTCTCAGGATTAGGCACCTGAAGTTAGGGATGCTCAGTCTCTCTCTAGCCCAAGTTGCAGTGGTGATATCCCCAGAATTCTCAGTATGATAATTTTGTACTTTTGCAGTATCATCATTTAAGGTGCATTCTGTCTTGTTTTTTTCTGACAATCCTCATTTTCTGTGTCTACAGAATGTGTGTTTCACATCCCAACAACAATTCTGTAATCTGGATGTTGTGGTTTAGCCGGCAGCTCAGCCCCACACGGCCGCTTGCTCACTCCCCCGCCGGTGGGATGGGGGGAGAGTCAGAAGGGTAACGCTCATGGGTTGGGATAAGAACAGTTTAATAATTAAAATAAAAAAACAACAACAACAATGGAATGGAAAACAAGGGGGGGGGGGGGAATGAACCACAGAAACAAATGGCACACGCCGCAGCCACCCGCCGCCGCGCCGCTCCCAAGCGGCCCCTGCCCCCCCTTCATGTACTGGTCATGGTGTCACATGGTATGGAATGAACCTGCCATTGGCCAGCCGGGGTCAGCCGCCCCCACCATGGCCCCGCCCCTCCCAGCCCCGCCCCCCCCGCCACGCAGCAGAGCGCGGGAAGCTGGAAAGGTCCCCGACCACCACAGGCACCACAATGAAGAAAATTAACCCCTTCTCAGCCAAAACCAGCACACTGGACAATTGGCCATGTGTCCTTATGCTTGTCCATGTGTACCAGTCTTTAGATAAATAAATGCAAATCCTAAAAGGCTTTAATCATGGTAGTTTATTCAAAATGAGAATGGTTTCAGGTTAGGTATAAACATGATTTGAAGAACTGTACTACTTCGGTCATCATCTGATATTGCAGGAAAAAAAAACCTCTTATGTGTTAGAAGTACTTATATGTCTAGATTGTCTCAGAGAAAATGTCTTCATTCCAAAGTTGTCTTTAGAACGATGGGTCATCCAGGCTAAAGGAGCTAATGATGTAACTTTGGAAGCAATGCTTACTGTCTCTAACATTGAGTGCACTTTCCCCTTGATTTTTTTTTTCTTAATTTCCAGGTTATCTAAACACAGCCCATCACTCAATGCTGTTTCTTATGTGTTGAGCAGAGCCTTTGCAGCTCACTCCTGTGTGGTTCATGGATTAAAAGCCAACCTGGTGACATCATGCCATACTAGTATGAGCGGTGTTGCTTTGGCTAAATGCATACCTTGTTGACAAAATTGGTGACTATGCTAATTGATAAGTGAGTACATTTGTTACAAGGAATAGGAGCAGGAAATGTCAAGTATCTCAAGTATGTAACCCACTTCAGAGTGGTGAGCACTGGCACCAGCCCCTGGAGGCTGTACCTGATGAATGTTTCCATTTAATGAGAGCTGCTGTAAGGTGTAAGAGAAGATGCATTTCTTTTTATGGATCAGGTCATTTAGTTTTTGTTACTAGGTAGAGAAAATCTTGTACCTCTCAAAAACCCCACGTTTATTAGAGTTGTGTCTCAGTAAGGGTAAGCATCTGGTGTGGGATAGTGCCAGACTGGGAAACAGATTTCTAATTCTACATTTATTACTTATTTCGTCACCTCTGTGACCTGCGGTGACATCTATCTGTGCTATAGTGTCTTTTTCTACCATATTAATATTTCACTGGCTAACAAACACAGTGTAAAGGTTGAAGCTGTTGTGATCTAGAATGATTTGGTTGTCAGTAGTACAGAATACTAGGGAGAAGCTACTCATAGTAAGAGAAGTATAAGTGAAATAATGTATCTTCTAATAAAGAATGGTACTACTCTGGAGTAACTACTAAACTCAGTTGTATTTTTAGGCTATCAACAATAATTGCTATCCACATTACGCCCTTTACATCTAATTACCTCTTTATATAAAGCTGGTTTTGTAAAGCTTTTTCTCTTCTTCCACATCATGTCATCTTGTGATTCAGGCATCAAATGATTCCTGAAGAGAAAGCATACCATATACAGATTGGCCTCTTTAGTGCAAACCACCTAACAAGGTAATACTATAGCCTGTTACACACTAATTTTCCAGTGATTGTTTCTTGCCTTTCTGAGAGATTCCAAGCAGAAATTGATAACATTAGGCAGTATGTAAGAGTACACAAATCTGATTCGTCTCTCCCTTAATATTACTAGCTATATGCTGTCTGTCCTGCTTGAAAACAACTAACAGATTGGATTATATTTTTGGTACCTTTACTTAAAAAAATATTTATATGTAAGTACTATAGGATATAAAACATTACAAACAGAGGAATTCAATATTATTTATCTATGTATTTCAAGGGAAGTAAATTATTTCAGGTATCAAGAGATTTTTAATATCAAAAAGATTTGAAAGATAGAGCAGATGTCTTGAAATCCAGAAGATAAAATACTTCACCTGATTGCTTTTATGTAACATATGCATGAATTCCTGATTTGGTCCTCTTTATTTCTTTGACTGTATACTTCTTCACCCACACCCCACCCCACCCCCACGCCCCCGGTTACAAAACCAAGAAATACTTTTATTTTTGCTAGCTAAAAGAATGTAATTTTCAGAAATACTCAAGCCAGCCTCCTTCTATCTGAAATGGTTCAACTGGCGCACTTTATTTTTTACTGTAGAGGAAGTTGACATTGACTTAAACTAAGCACTTTGAATATTGAGGGCATTTGCACACAAGAACGTGAGTGCAGCAGGGAGGAAAAAATGTTGTTTCTCTGTCACAACCAATCTTCAACGAGGACATAGAATTTTGTATTTTCTTTTAAAACTGACGAGTATCAAGTATGAGAATAAATCTTTGTAACAGAAAACAGACGTTCCTTTGTCAAACTTTAAAAAAGCAACAAACCTTTCCCCCACCCCTGCCCCGACGACCAGAATAAGCCCTGCTGCACATGTCATTAACAGCAGCAGAGCTGAAGGAGACATGAGGATCTGGAACGTCTCAATGAGGAACCCTCAGGTCAGAGTTTTCAGCAAAACTTGAGCAGCAATTCATGCTGGTTTGGATGCTGTAATGATTTTGCCATCTTTGCAACCAGCCAGGGCTGTCAGCTGGCTTGTAGGACGCGTTTGAGCTGCTTGTTTGGGCTTTGGGTTTCTGTCTGGGTTTTGGTTTTGTGGTTTGCTGTGTGTTTTTGTTTGTTTGGTGTGGTTTTTTTTGTTTTGTTCTGTTTTTTTCTTTCTCATACCTGTTACCAATAGTAATCTTTGTCTTGTTTTACTATCATAGTGCTTGTGACCCAGGTGGTGACAGAGTTGGAAAGGACAGTAATAGTGATCAGCATAACATAGACTTAAATCTCCTGTTGTTAAAGGCAATAATGGAAAGTGAAGATTCAAGCCTATGCTGTAATTTTTTATTCATTGTGTCTTTTGTCGGACAGATTTGGAGCAAACTTGGACTCAAAACTGCAACTTGCAAAAGTGGGCAACTGCAACAGACAAATGGAAAATAAGTCTAGAGAGGAGCTTTTCAGAATAAGGACTGCCAGTGCTAGATACTTGTCTCTACTCAAAACCTGACAGTGCTTCACTCATTCTTCCTTTATTGCTTCTATATTTTAAAGATACACTCTCACTGCGACTGTTGAAAAGTGCAAATATTTCAGGACGGAAGCATTGTCCTAAGGACTATGCTTCACAGATTATACCCCAATGAGCTTTTGAGATACCATCTCAGACAGCACGTGTTTTTCAGAAGTTCCTTAGCAATCAAGATTTTAGAACTGAAACTCCCTGTATCTTAAGTCACATTTTAGTCTCTTAAAAATTGAGTTAATTCCTACATATTGGAGAGTTTTTAAATCAGTGCTGTTGTTGGAAGAATTAAAATACCTGATTTTATAGATGCAGGTGATAATTGATGCTAGATGCACACACAAGAATTGAGTCATTTCTTTAATCAACAGCTCATAGCCACTTTCCCGTGGATAATTAATGTCACTTGCTGACTGAGAGCTGAGCTAGGGCAACCAAACACTCCAGGTAGAAGTGGGTTGGGAAGAAAATCCACAGTGCACAAACAAGTAGGTTTCACGCAGCACACATCATGCCTTGGAGACTTTCTTGCCAGTGTAAAAGTAACTTTACAAAAGCAAACATGTTTACAAAATAAATTGGATTTGTTAAAGCTGCATATATTTAATACACCCACTAAAGATAGTAATTTCTATTGTTTTGATGGCTTTGTGAGATGAACTTCCAAAACATTCTTGTTTTCACTCAAGATATCTATACCAGCCATCGCTTGTATTCCAACCAAACTAGATATATTACTGTAAACATTTTCCTTTATTATTTCCTGGTTGATCATGTTCTTTCTCCCCTCTGCATGAATCTATTGCATTATTTCTACCTATTTATGCCACCAGGAAAAGAGGTTAAAATTATTATTAGTGTATTACTGTAGACAGCAGGGCAAGGATTTGCCATAGACAGGCTTGTCTGTAGTAATTTCTACTCCACTTTGACATCGTAGACACATTTTCTCATTAAAATGTCAGACTATAATGGATTTTGCATAAATTTATATAAGGCAAAGCCAGATAGTTCGACATCTTCAGTATCCTTTTGTTTGCTAGAACAATATAAAGTGCCTCAAGTTTTCTCAGCGCATTTCTGAAACTTTTTTCTCCATATGTTCACTGATTTTTCACTGTTGTAATTACCATGTGGGACTTTGTCAACTTCAGCTGAAGGATTAACTACTTCCACCCTTCCTCATGGTACATAGTATGATCGTCCCCTTCTATTTCAACAGTACTATTCTGGGCAGTGAGAACATTTTAGTTAAAACAGCAGGTCATCTAGTACCAGATATTTCTCCCTTTCCACTTTTCAAAAAAGAGAGTTTAGTAATCTGGCAAAGCCATGTTCAATCATACACAACTGAACTGGCCACATAATTCCTCAATTATTTCCTTGATCTTTATCTATATATGTATGCACACACACACATATGTATATAGATTTAGATTAACCTTAAGCTGTAGCAGTTGATTAGGTGAATGAGTAATTTATAGACTTAATTCACATTTTCCCAAATCACAAGACTTTATGTTCCTTTCAGTAACAGTACTTGTAAGAAACATGGAGCATACACCTTCATTTTATCATAAAAAGCTATATTTTCAATATTGAATTAAAAATGCTAAATTACAATTAAAGTAATGTTGTTCCATATTTCTGCTGTTCAAAGGACAGCCTCGAGGCAAAGATGAACATTTTTGAAACACTCCTTGCATTTCTGCTTAGAAAGATGTTGCCAGAATTTCTAAGCGAGGTTTTCCAAATTATTTTCTCCCTCACTATTTATGCAATTATCAAAGCTCAAAGCTTTAATCTTGATGATTTATTTGTCCTGCACACAGCTACACATGGATTTACTAACAGTGGGGTTCATTAATGCTGGGTTTTTGATACCTATTCCTTTCCTTTAATCTTTAATAGGATAGGATTTTAATTCATAAGTATAATGCTGATGGATATACTGAATGGCTTAATCAGTGACTTCTTCTTTTCATCGGTGAGGTAGTCCAGTGACCTGCTTTAATGCTAATGAAGTTGGCAGTGAATCTAGAGAAAAAACATCAACTGCAATCTTTTAAGATAGTAGCATTGAATTTGAAATTTAATTCACAATGTTGGTAACTGTAAAAACTTTCTAGATGTAGAAAATGCTCCTTTTAGACTTTGCAAGGTATCACTTCTAGAATTGGGAATGAAGGGTATGTTTCCATGGATGCTTTGTATGCATAGCAAAGAAAATACCAACTTTCCCCTAAGCAAGTAAAAAAATACCAAAAGAATGTAACAGAAAATGGTGATAATTCACTTCATAATTTGTGTCAGTTCATTGTTGGGAACGCTTGAAATACAGATCACTCTTTTTTTAGGAGGTGTTCTAATACCTTTAAATAAATCAGTATTCTCATTGCTACTTTGAGCAACCAAAAGATCCATAGTAGGATTTAAGAAAATCTCAGATCAAGTCAATTTAAAAATACGATGGAACTGAGTCATCTTGGTGCTGCATATGCTGCTGAGAAGGTGCTCTTGACCATTTTCTCAGACACTCTCTCTCTGCTATCTCCCCTCCCAGGGGTGCTCCAGCTGTAGCCCAATGAGAAAGCCAATTTCATTCACTGGTCACCCTCCCTGCCTGTTTGACCTTGTTTTCTTCCCAAGGCAGCAAGACCTCAGGATGGTTCACACCACCTCCTTGCCCGCTTGCCCTGTGGTGTAGGCACAACCGTTGTATCCCTGTGGCCACTCACAACAGCTTATAGGAAGCATTGTAGCTATTCACAGAGGGTAGATAAAAGACGCTAATAAGTGGGATTTAAGCTGTGTGCAGAAATAGGAAAATAAGCATATTTCAGTGTTTCAAGAGTATTGATTGGGTTGGATTAGGATTTTGAAATGAGTCAGACTTCTGTAAGCAGTGCTGGTAACTGAGAAAGCAGTGCTTCTCGCAGAGTAAGGGAAACAAGGATCTAAATGCAAACGTAACTTAAATTATGACCCAAGCGTTTGTTACTACATATTCCTTGTCACTTTACACTTCAGAACAGGTGTTAGCCACAGTCTCCTGGCAAAATTGTATCTTTGCTAATTAAATTCTGCCCTGCTAAATTCCCCTGAAATTTTAATTGGATCTTGTATTCCTCACTGTATGCCATAAATTGTTGTGTGAGGCTGCTTTATGCTATTAAATGGCTGCATTTAATTGGTAGGTGACATACTCCTTATCCCCTAATACCATGTCTGATCATTTGTGAAGTAATTTAAAATTTATTAATGCTGTTAGCTACAATCCATGAAATCTTCATCAGACAAAACCCATTCCTACTTTTCCCCAGTCTTCTCAAGTGATTTTATTTGGCTAAAAACTGTGTTAGAGAACTGTCTCAAGGGAATATATAGGTAGAACCGTAAAGTGTTTCCTTCTTCAAAAAACCCCTCAAAACCCAACTTCATCTATGCTGAGAACTGATTTAAAAGGAGAGTATAGTATAAAGACAGGCTATAAAATGAACTAAGCTGAAACATTCTTCTCAGGAGGCAGATGTATTTTGGAAGTATGCTACCAAAAATTGTTTTTCTCTATGCATTAGACAGTTCACAAGTCAGCACTTCATAACACACTATGGATTAATTTGCAGATACCTTAAATATATACTTGAACTGGATTTAGGTAATAATAGAGCCATAAACACTTTATAGTCTGCCAAAGTTGAAGTTGAGGTAGGCAGCTTTAATGCAAAGTTGTTTCCCTTGTTTTTTCCTAATATGCTTCAAATTATTTTTCCTTTTTAAGAAGGGTCTGTCTTTCACAGAATCCCAGGTTGGAAGGGACCTCAGGGATCATCTAGTCCAACCTTTCTAGGAAGAGCACAGTCTAGACAAGATGGCTGTTGTGGTTCCGCCTCAGTCGGCAACTAAACACCCTGCAGCCGCTCGCTCACTCCCCCCACCCCCCTGGGATGGGGGAGAGAATTGGAAGAGCAAAAGCAAAAAGAACTTGTGGGTTGAGACAAGAACAGTTTAATAATTAAAATAAGATAATAATTATAATAACGATTATTATACTAATAACAATAATGATAATATAATAAGAAGGAAAAGGGAAAAAGGGAAAAAAACCAGAAACGCAAATGATACAACCGCTCACCACCCGCCGACCGACGCTGCCTGTCCCTAAGCCACAATTTCTGCCTCCCTCCCCTGGCCAGCTCCTCCCAGTTAACATACTGGGCATGACATTACATGATATGGAATATCCCTTTGGCCAGTTTGAATCCACTCTCTTAGCTGTGCCCCCTCCCCTCCCGGCTTCTTGTGCACCCGGCAGAGCATGGGGAGCTAGAAAAGTCCTTGACTAGTACAAGCGCTACCCAGCAACAACCAAAACATCTGTGTGTTATCCCAACATTATTTTCATACTAAGTTCAAAGCACAGCACTGTGCCAGCTGCAGTGAAGAAAATTACCTCTATCCCAGCTAAAACCATGACAATGGCCCAGCACCCTCTCCAGCCGAATCTTAAAAGTGTCCAATGTGGTGGAGCCAACCACTTCCCTGGGAGATTATTCCAATGGTTGTCACTGTGAAAAATTTCCCTCTCATGTCCAGTCAGAATCTCCCCAACAGCAACTTGTGTCCAACTGGTGTCTTTGTTGTAATACTTTTTGTCTTTTCCAAATCTGATTTTTTTTTTGCCTTCCTGTAATTTAAGTGCTAAAATACTTCTAGTCTTTCTAAACTGGAATTAGTTTTCCCTTGATAATGCCATTTTTCATATGCTTGAGTTTCTAATGCTGTCTAGGTTTGCCATGACAGTACAAGCAACAGAAAACAGGTACCCACTGTTAGCTTGACATTCCTTCAAATCACCTTTCTGGGATGAAAAATGTCTATTGACAGATCCTCAACAGGTGTAAAGCCTCATTACTGTATTGACAGTCCACACCATCTGAGCATCTTTATCACTATTTTTTCTTAGAAGAAAATTCTTACTGCAGTTTCTGTGTTACCAATGACTGAAATATTGACATGCAGTAACTCTGCAGAACACAGATGATATAAATGCGACTTATATCATCTATGTAATAAGCGCAAGTTCGGATACGTCTGCTCATGGTAAAAGGGCACACTTAGAGATTATTCTCAACAAAATTCTCTTTGAAAATTGTTTTTCAAAGAAGGTATCATTCCTGAATATGCCATTCAGGTATAAGTCCTCAGGAATTTTGCCATTATCATGTACAACTAATAGGATGGTTTGGTGATTTCCTATTTTTCTTTTTTCCTGATATTCTTTATTATTTACATGGGAACTTTCTTGATATACTTGATATTCAAGTAATGTAGACAATGTCTGTAGCTAGGGATATGTTTATATGCATAGTTTTATGTATTAGACCATGTATTCATACTCTGGTATTTAAAGTGGTTAAACATTTCAAAATCTGGATATTTAAAAATAAATTTAGCGTATTTTAATATATGTTTTCAGGAAAAAAATTCTCCATTTCTTTTTTTCCTGTATTCTGCTGTTTTTAATGGATTGCTTGTTAGTTTGCCAGTAGGCTCCTGAAATGTTGGTAGTATGTTAATTCCATATCTTCAACTATCGACCTTATTCCAAATGCACTGATGATCCTACAGAAAACGTTAACAATATAGTGCTATTTTCCTTATTTAGTGATGCATCAAATAGCTAAAATGAACAGAGTTATGGATACATTTGGGTTAGTGAAGGGGACAATAGTTTGATCCTTGCATGATAGTTTCTTATTTTATTTATTCTATTTAACTGATAAGAAGCCTCCCATGTATATGATTTCATCCAAACCAAGCAAACAAACAAAACAAACATGGGAAGGAAAGTTATAGTTAAATTACCGTCCACTTAGTATTTAATATTATTAGGCCATTTTCCTCCCCTTTTTCCTAGTAAGTGTTCTACAGATGTTGATCTATTTTATTATTGTGGTTCTGATATTGGAAGGATTTTTTTACTAGAGATCTCCTACTATATGTGCCCTAAGGCTACAGGGAGAATTTGGGGTGTGCCTGAGGAGGTGCAGAGGTTGAGGATCCATCTTGAAGCTCAGTGGTGCATCCTCTGAGAGTGCTCCTCCTCACCATCCTCCTCCTAGGCTTCTGGTATTTACTGTGCTTGTGACCAGAGGAATTTGCATGCTTTGTTTTTTGTGGGGTTGGGGTTGATCCTCTCCTTGATATTCACATGCATTTATGTTTATGGTACTTATTAGTATAGTGTTTGCTGTTGTTAATGGCCAGACAGTTCCATCAAAATGAAAAGTCTAGCCTGTGTGGTCCTCCAGTAAGGGCTGTTTCACCTCAGCCCTTTTAGGATTTTTTTTTTTAATGTATCTTTACTGACAGTTTTTAAACAGTGCTGCATTGTTATGGGTCTGCAGACCTGAATGCGCTTTGGTTTCCTTGAAGAAAAATTAGCCTATTTCTTCCCCTTTGATTAAATAACATTTTTTGTTTCGATAACTCTTGGCACTTTACAAAGCAAGAATCAGACTCAGTCTGTGTTTCTGTAAGAGTGCTTGGTACAGGGAAGGTAGTAATGTATTTCTTGGCATTTTATCACTGTACACACACGTTGGATGTAATCACAGGCCTTGTGCCCAGGAAAACATTGGGTTGGTGGTCTTTCTACTCGCCCAACAGCTCCATGAGATGTCCCAATTCAAAGTGGCAGTTAAAAGCCACTTGCAACAGTTCAGATCTTCAGTGTTTCCACTTCTAACTTGTGACAAAATGACAGGATAACACTCAGCGGGTCGGGGGAGGTGATTCTGCCCCTCTGCTCTGCTCTGGTGAGACCCCACCTGCAGTGCTTGTCCAGCTCTGGGGCCCTCAACACAGAAAGGACATGGACCTGTTGGAGCAGGTCCAGAGGAGGCCACAAAAATGATCCGAGGGCTGGAGCACCTCTCCTATAAAGACAGTTTGAAGGAGTTGGGGTTGTTCAGCCTGGAGAAGAGAAGGCTGAAAGGAGACCTTTTTGCGGCCTCCCAGTACTTAAAGGGGGACTATAGGAAAGATGGGGGCAACCTCTTTAGCAAGGCCTGTTGTGACAGGACAAGGGGTAATGGTTTCACACTACTAAAGGAGGGTAGATTTAGACTGGATATTAGGAAAGAATTTTTTACAATGAGGGTGGTGAAACACCGGCACAGGTTGCCCAGAGAGGTGGTAGATGCCCCATCCCTAGAAACATTCAAGGTCAGGTTGGATGGGGCTCTGAGCAACTTGATCTAGTTGAAGATGTCCCTGCTCACTGCAGGGGGGTTGGACCAGGTGACCTCTAAAGGTCCCTTCCAACCCAAACCATCCTATGATTCTAATGAGAGAGCTCGGTATGTTCAACTCAGTGCCTTCCAAAGATATGTGTTGTGTATTCCCATTTATTCTTTGCCATGTAAGAGGCCTTTCATTTTAAGCTTTGGACAAATAGTTACCTTATACAATACCAGTAATAAAATATTTCCTAATGAAGGATATAGCTTATCTGTACTTATAACATAAAGAGACTGCAGCAGTAATTAAAATATTATACAAAGTTGGGAGCACCACATATAGGACAATGACTTAATAAACATGTTGAACAGGCGGTGGTTAAATACCTGTGGCACCAATGTGCTCCTGAGCCATGACAACCTCCTGGAGACCAAGGATGCTACAGGGCAGGGGAGGAAGGCAATTTTCATGTTTATGGTAACAGAGCTCACTGTACTTTCAGCTGCTTCCTTCTACAGCAAAGCAAAGTAATCCCTGCAAATAATAATTTTGTTTTATGAATCCCACATACACATACAGGATAATGCCTTCCAAAAGAAGGTCAAAGTTAGGAAATAGGAATATAAATGTAGGTACTGACATGTGTGATGCAAATAAGACTGGGGTTGTAAAGATATGCTAGGAATGAAACTGTACAAGGAAGAAGGCAATATAAATAGCAAACACACAAGCACAGGTATGAAGTACTGTAGGCTCATGTGAAAATATTGTCAAACTCCTAGGGTGTTTTTTTTCTGCTTTGTGTTTTTTAATGTGTAGCTTGGAACAGAATTTGAGTCATAATTCCTTCAAGAATAAAGCTGTGCCATTGTAAGTGTCAGAAAACCGTAGTGATTATGATGTACTAATAATAGTGTTTTCCATTGCTGCATTGTGTATTACACATTACTGTATTATTCATGTATTTTTCTTAGATTTTTTTGAAGAAGGGTATTTATTTCAAAGGCATGAGTGAGGTGCGGTCCACATGGGGCTCTCAGCATAAAGATGTAGTGCTTTAACTTTTGTATTTGAGGCTGATTCCCTTTTATTTATGTTAAAATATTGTACTGGATCCTTTTTAATGAACATCTACATGCAGATATCCTGCTTTTTCAGCCCAAGAGGCAACCTTATGTAATACATATTTGCATATTGACACAGTTATGATACTAGAGCTAGAGGAAAACAGACTAAATGTCAACAGAGTATGTTAAAATCTACTTGCAGGGAAAAGTTCCTTTAAGGGTTGCATTATCTTGTCTCAGTCACATCTACTTTAAGAAATAGGCATAGCCTCAAGCAATGCCTGGAGTTGCTACTCAGAAGAAAAGTGAATGTTAGAAAAGTTATAGACAATTTTGTTAACTTAAAAACTTCTGAAACGTGAAATGCAGTGACGAATACTTCTTGGTATGGTGCCTGGGAATGTCAATGCAAACCAGAGGGGAATAGAGTAAAACAAGTAAAACAGATTATTACCTGTAGAGTAGGATTTAACATGGCTTTGTGGTACATAAAAGCCAAAACTTTAAACTGGAATAGAGTAAGCAAACTCTTCTAGTGAGGAAAATGTGAAAGGGAGTTGCTTCTGCCATGGATTTCACAGAAGGTAGCTGATTAACGGCATGTTCGGGGTTCTTCAGGGTTACAGTCTTCTGTGCCAATTAAATACAGAAAGCAGAAAGATATTTCTCCTCCTTTGGCTTTGTCCCATCTCCTGTTAAAACACTTCTGCTTTCTGCTGCCTTGTGCATACCTAACCACAACAATTAGCATCTTGTTACCTGCCAAAAAACTTCTTTTTGTACACCGCTTCTACAACCTGGAGGGTTGGGTGTCAAAAGAATTTATTCTCATGTCCTTCAGCATCCTAGGAAAGTGGTTGGGCCGCTGACATCAAACCTGTGCTGTCTTTTCTGATATGGGTGTCACCACAACAGAGTTTCCTGCAGAAACATCCTCTGAGTCTTGAGGCACACAGCTCCTGCTGAAATATTTTTGAGAAGGCATCAACGTGGTTTCTGATACCAACCAGGCTGTGTGAAGGACATCTAGGAACGTTACAGGTCTAAAGCAATTCTGAGGAAATATTGATGTAGTTCTAACAAGATCAGGGTCTATAATTAACATTCCTATAAACTTCATTCATGCAGTATTGTATAAATAGTGCTCTACAGCAAAGGTATATGTAATTATCCTTGAAAAACTTTTAGAACACAGAGGATTTATCCAGATAGGAAACTATATTAAGAAAAAGATCCTAAATCTATATATATGGATGACTTTATAAAAAGTATTCATTATAACTTACTCATTACTAACAGAAAATTAATTTTTGCAAGATCAGTTAAGTGTCCAAAACCAACCTTCATTCTACATTAGTAAATACATGTGGTTTTTTTTTAATGTTCTAATGATGTCTAGCTCTTATCAGTAACAGTTTTTAGCATATTGTTGTTGGACAGTCGATGGGAGCAGTGTTTCTATTCTCTCATAACCAAACCTTTACTTAAAAGTAGAAGTGTTTTAGATACTATGGTGTCCTGAATGCTGCAGGTAAAGACAGAATAATATTCCAGGACATTGCCTCACACAGCATTGCAAGTTAACATATCTTAATGAATAAATATTTTTCTAAATTGGACAAATGGCACAGGCACCAGACAGCAGGGCTTTCTTCTACAAACTGCAGTTCTTTTCCTTCTGGCTTTGCATCAATACAGCTATGGAATAATTAAGCAGAGTGGAGTATTAATGCAGTTTTAAAAATAATGTTAAGGTTGCCAGATGTCACTCATTTTTCCTCTCCTTTTTCTAATGTACATCATTCAAAATGTAGGCTGATAATGGGTTGTGCGGAACTTGGGTATGTCAGACCAAATATTGTATTAAAAATTAAGCTTATGTAGATGATGTTTACTCTTTAATTTGTTTGGATATAAAACTCACTTCTATGTCCAGTTTTGAAAAGACTAACTCTTAAATCAGATAAAATGGCAGAAGTCCAACATATATAGTCTTTCAATAAAGTCTTAAGTAAGAAAACTGGGAGATGTATTTACCTGTTAGAAAACAATAATCATTTCCAGAGCATGTATAATTGTTTTGGGCACCAATTTTCCCCTGTATAAATTTCAAGTTAATGTAGCCAAATGAGGTAAAAGTGCAAGGATCAGCTCAAAACAAGAGAATGAGTGCAGAGCGCAATGATGAAATTGATGGTAGGGTGCAAATGTATTTGTTTTCCCCACATGATCTTTGTCCTTAATAAAGGGTGGGAGGAGAAAATAATTTCTTATTTGCACCCATTCAGTGTGGATGTACATTTTACTATAAAAGTTGTGTTCCTGGAAACATGGCCTACTCAAGGGTAGAAGGCAGTTGCTAATAATTGTTTTCAAACACCAGAAACAGCTTCAGTTTTGTGCAAAAAGTTGGGGTTTAGGGCATTTCCATCAATCTTCAAAATTATATCTTTGGAATACAGTTGAGAAATTCAGTATATATTTGCATAAAAGTACAAAAAATTGTTCCCTGTGCACCCAAGTGGGATATTCGATATTATGCAAAAAGATAACTACTTTCAAATTGAATCATTACTTATACATATACCTTATTTAAAAACACTGAGATTAAAAAATACTGAGATTTCATATTTGATTCTTTGGTTGATGAGACTACTCATGTAATATCTATTCAATTTTTAGCTATTTTGCAAGTATGTCCTTATTAATACAGGTATTTCCTCAAATCTGCAAGTTAGGTGCCACCAAATTAATTTGCTCAGACACACAAAAGCATGCACAGGAAACTTGCCGAGAGAAGACTAAGCAGAGACTGAAAGAGGCTGATTAGGTTCAAGAAACTGGCAGGTCTTCAAAATTGCTTTGGTTGAGGAAATGCACTGTCAAGGAACAAGGAGGCCAGGATAATAGCTTAGGACCAGGATGATGGTATTTACTACCTCAGATATCTCTGGCTTCCTTCCACTCATTCAAAACAGCCCTGACTGGCCTCTCGTGGGTGATTTTGCCCTCACTATGCTCAATCAGATTATCCAATTGTTTTGGGCTGCTTATGCAAAAAAAAAAAAAAGTACTGTAGATCATTTAAAAGATCTATAAAGTTGTTTTCTTTTATACTATACATGTTTAATTATTCAGTCCCTTAGGAAATAAGTTAGCAGAACACTGCACAAATCCACTGGAAGTATCACAGTCAAACAGAGCTCTTGTCACCTGTTTATGGATTTTATATAATGATGTGATTAATATTTAAGAGATGTATGATTAATTTACTGAATTTTGTTCAGGTGAAAATTTTTAGACTTGTATATTAAATATGTGCACTTAATTATCATCCTTTTAATACTCAAGGTTTTTGGGTATGGTAGAAGGTTCAGGTAGGCCTTAAGGAGTCTCTTCACATTGAGTTGCTCCTTCAATGTGTATACCACAGTTCAGCTTCCTGCAGGATGTTCTTACTTTCTAAGGTTAAAACTTGTGAGCTGGTTGAAATGAACATTGTTTCTCTGTAAGCAATTTTTGACGCCAAAGTGTGGTATTGAGGATATTTATTCTTTTTATTTAACTTTGACTTGATTTCATTGACTTAAGAGTGGAAGAAAATAGCTATGATTGATGCAGTAACATTTTCTTAAGGCTTGAAACATAGTAAATACTTTATATTTTCACTTTGTAGATTACTCTGAAAAAAAGCCCATTGTCTGCTTATACCTGATTGCACTTGTCTTTTCAAAATGGTTATTTTCACTTGAGTTCTATTCATTTTGTGATCTAATGGCATTGAAATAGATCACTTAAGAATTGATGTATTCATTTTCATCATATTTACATCAGCTGCAGTTCACATTTAAATAGTAGTTTGTTATTTCTGCCTAAATTTTGCTTTCCTCAGCAAAGATTGAAATCATCCTCGCAGTTATATATTGCAATTTCCTACCGCGTCTTTGAAGATCTGCTCTTATGAGAAGTGAAAGTGAATTTCTTGGTTTTTCTGTAGAGCTAATAATCAAGTTGAGCTTCAAGAAAATAGACCATTATCCTGAGCTTCTTAATATTCAGCTTCCCAGTATACTATTGTAGTCTACTTCTAATTACAAATTCAAACTAAGCTTCCTTCACTCCCCCATTAAAATGTCTCATACATATAAGACACGTTTGTCATGTTTAATATAGTTACTTGTGTATTCAGGATCTCATTTTTTGTGTGATATGTTTAACTGGGAAATAAGAAACTTTACTGTAGAATTGTAACATATACTAATCTGCTTTTTGAAATTTACAGATTGAGGTGGGGTTTTTTTGAATAATTTTATTATTAAAGGACAGGAGAAGTAAGTATGTTTAGCGCTATCTTTATATCAGCAACAGTTGCCACCCATGTTTTCTTCACATAAGGTTTTCTTAATGTTACCCATGCTACACTAAAATGCCCCTCAGACATGATCCAAACTTAATCAGTGCAATGTCAAGTCTTAATCAAAGACTCAATCAACTGACATATCGTTGTCAACCTTATCCTCAGAAGTGGTCCTCTGCTAAAGGAAGTAAGTGGGTTCCATAATATGAACTATGGCAGAACTATAAGAGAGGATGTTTCTAGGTACTGTATAAAATGTGCATGGTTACCTAACATTATGTGTTTGCCTACAGAGATCAGACATGTAATGTCAATAGTGATGGAAATCGCTAAAATGTAGACAAATAAATAAAACTGGACCAGATGTATTATACATTATTGTTTTCTGGGATATGATTAATACATAAATATACCACTTGGTCTGCAGGAAACACCAAGCATAAATGGATGATGGAGATCAGAAGAAAAAGATGAAGGGCATTCTCGCATGTGATTTGTGAATTCCCACAGAGCTGGGAAAGATCTGTGCTCCAAGCTACTCAGAAAGTGCCAGTGTACAGCACTGCAGAGACTAGCACTGGACGGTGTGGTGCCCAGTTGTTGCTGGAGTCTCAGAAGGAATATAGTTCTGATGACGTGGCACCTGCTTTGGGCTAATTAGGCATCATTAGCTTCATATCACCAGGCGCCGCTGTTCTGCATATACTCATCCCTCTGTTATGTGAGGAACACTTAGACTTGCAAGATCTTCATGGTGTTGAATCCAATAACTTTTTAGTTTATTCATACTGGTGGGAGTAACTGAGCTTATGGAAGCAGAAAGTTTGCAAGAAATTGCCAAGTTCTAGGGGCTAGGAGGTTTTTTAATATTATTGCATATAGCATATAATGAATTCATATTTGAATATGAATCTTTGAGTAAGATCACTATCTGTTTCTGATCTCTTTTTCTAGAAGTATTGTGACAGTGGAAATCTAGTTATGAAAGCACTTTGCAGCAAGTTCTCTAAAGTACAAATGGTTTTCATTGGAATCATTAGGGATAAAAAACAGCAATGACATTTCCTGGGTTGCGCCAGGACACCTATTCTGTAAGTTGTCAGGCTTACCATAAGCGAGAATCAGCCTGAAGTACCTACATGAAAATTAAACATGGTTCTGCTGAGGCCATGAAAAGCCTGCTCTGAGCCCTGGAATCTATTTTGTAATTTCACTTGTCCATCAAAACACCTTATTTAATAGCTGTATACTGTCCTATAGTAATTATGGAGTCACATTGCCTTCTTCCCTTCTTTCTTCTTCCCACCCCATTCTCTCCAGTAAGGAACCATTTGTACAACTTGAGGATGATTGGTTTTTTATAATGTTACCAATTTAATCTAAAAATCAATTGAGTTTCACTGTAGTCTGAAAACTGTACATCCCCTTTTGTATCCAAATCCTCAGAGCCTTAGGGGAAAAAGTCTTTGAAGTGAAATGTAAAAAGAATCCTAATGTCTTATGCAGAAAGACAGAATTTGGCAGGGGGCGGCAGAGGGGGAGAAAGAGGAGAAAGAAACAAGTACAATGGGTTTTTTCCGTCTTCTCCAATGCCAAATGTGTTCAGCAATGCACAAGCTCTGATTTTGCTTCTCCCCTTCCTATCACCCCACTGATTTCAGTGTATGGTGACTTGTATTCTCCTCAGCTTTGAAGATCTCTGTAAATTCAAAGAAGCATTTCTACCTTATTCTTTCTGGCTATGTTTTTGAATTACTAAAAGGAAGGTGAAGAACAAAGTGATGCAGTGAACCAAGTTTGAGTGTTCTGAAGGTTTTCAGAATTTCAGAATATGCTTTGCATGTTACTGGTGATTTTATAAGTAATTTTGCTGTTTGTTCTATGCAAATGAAAAACTGCTGAAGAAATTCTTGAAAAGGAGAAACTGGTGTTTTCTGTGTTTAAAAATAAACAAAAAGCATGGCTATTGCTACTAAAGATGTCCCATGATCTGTTGTATAAACAGGATGAACTATTTATTTAGTATTTCTGTGTAGCATTCATCTCATGGTACAGGGCCTGTAGGTGTCAAGTTTCTCTATTAGTCTGATAGTCTGTGGCCTGCATTTAAATAAATTAATATGTCTTAAGACTATCAGCTAAGTACATTTTGTGTATTCTTAATCAAAACATTCAGTCTGGTATGGATATCTTCCATCAGTTCTCTCAATTTTATCTTGAGAAGCTACTATATTGTGAGTGACTAGGCAAAGAAAATCCAATTGATAGCAGCAGGTTTACAAGAAATTAAGTATCTTGGTACTCATTCCCTACCTATGAGTTCATATATTGTGGAATCATTTTGTGATTCTTTTTTTCCCAAAAAATACCACATCTATAATATATGTCTATAATAACTATGTTATTCTCCACAATGTGTATGCTATTCTTCTTGTAAATGGTTGCTTTATAATAGTATTTAGTTCCAGAACCTGCTGTAAGATGAGTTCTCATGTGTTTTATGTTGGTGAGCAAAAGACAAATACCTCAAGTGATCAGAAAGATGGTATAACGCCAGCTTTCACTGAGCCTCCAGATCTGCTGAGCAACAATCTTGTTGAAGTGGCCAAACTGTGCTTCATCGTACTTCCACGCTGGCAATGTCCAGAACAGCAGATAGGAGATGTAACTGGAGGGATGCTTTTTTGGATAAGCTTGAGCAGATGGGGTTAGGATCAAGACAGTTCCCAACAAGGTCCTTTTGTCTCATGGTTAATGGGGAAGTAGCTCTCCTTAGCTCGGATGTGAGGCTCATTGTATACATGAACCACCCAGTGCTGTTCCAGCCATGCTCAGACACTTTGCTGATAGTTCAGAGCAGAGCGAGGTTAATGCATGGCCTCAGAATCCTCTCTCTGTTTTAGCCACATTTTCACTGATTTGCATGTTTATGTCATTATTTTTTTTCCACAAAGCAACGAATGACTTATCATTAGTCTCCAGGTGCTACCATAGCGCTAGCAATACAGACCGCTTGAATTCCTACATACTGTGCACACTGTAGATATCTGTGTGTATCTATTTATCAGTCTAAAATATAGCCCAGCTGTCAAGTACAAACAAAAGCATTGTGAGACAGTGAATCTTACTGATAAATCCTGACTTTTTAAGAAAAGTTGGCTTCTTTTTTTTCCATTGTGTGGTGATTCTGATAGCTCTCTTGTTTCTAAATACTCTCATGCTCAGCCAGTAGTGCTATAGCTTTCATTTAAAGATTTTCCAAATGTTGATTTCTCTTAAATAGGCTGGAAAAAAATAGGTGTTTTTGTAGTTTCTGTATGAAGAGGGTTTTATTTTATGTTCTACTAGTTGTTTATTTTTCTTCTACAGTGCTTCATCACCTGTCATTCCTTGAAGCACAGGCAATGATAAACTCCCTGTCCATGTTAATGGGAGTCGAGTATGCTTTGCCTCTCTCGGGACTGGTGCCATATTACCAGGACAATGTATTGATTTTGTTGACTGCTGATGTGTGATGCATGACAGAAATAAGAAATTGAACTTTCTGAATGCAAAGTAAATCATGCTGCTGATGATATATAAATGATTTAGGAAAAAGCAATCAATCGAATTATCTGTTCTGGTAGCAGTGCTACATACCACGCAGTAAAACAATAGTTCTTTTGCAATCTAAATCAAGCAGTGTTTTGTGCTAAACTTAGATTCTTGCAAAAAAGACTTGCAGTGTTTTTGAGTCTAGTGTTCTTTACTTTCTACATTACTGACATGTGGTTTGATAATTTAGAAATATTGAGCTGACATTCATTAATTCTGCCTTTTTTCTTGTCAAAAGCCACAGATTATTCTTTCTAGACTGCTTATTACTATTTTAAATTGTCTGGTCTTTAAATAATTTTAATTGTAAGTAGAATTGGTTTGGGTCTCAAATACCTGCAGATGGAATTTATTATAGCCACAGGTAATTGGACTGTAATATCTGTAAAACATCCACTAGAGAAATGAATAGACCCATTCTCTCTTCTGGCAGATGTTTCGTGGATATTAGACTTATATCCAATTTTATTTGGGTACTTTAGCAGTGCACAATAGCATTTATGTGCAGATGACTATAATAGTCTTTTCTCTTCTTCTCCATGTTATGTAATGAATGGGATAATTTATCCTTCTTGGAAAGAGAGAGAAGTATTTTAACGAAAGCTTGAAGAGACTTCCTGAAATTCTTCTTATCGATACCTGCTAACAAGTCTTGTCATTCAGTGTCAAAGTCTCAGCGTTTCCCCAGCCTAAGTACCTTAAGCAGCAGGGAGTTCCTCACAGTCTCCCAAAAGCCACCAAGAGCTGCGTATTTTGGAATCTTCAGTTTGAACTTTTGGGTGAGATTTTCAAAGGAGTTCAGCTCTCCTCAAGCACTTGTTGATATTTGCTTAGTATTAAGGCTGTGAGAGTACAGGGAGAAGCTTCACCACCTCTTCCTGGTAAAGGAGGAATGCTGGTGTGTTTGGCAGTCTGCTGGAACAGCAATCCTGGAGTTCTTTCCTGCGTGAACGGACCTTCAACCTGGTATGGTTCAGGGCTAAAACGTGTATAGGCAGTTGGGCAGAAAGTTCTACTCACAGATGTTCTAAAAAATAAAATAAAAAGCCTTCTGGGCTTTCTATAACCATATTTTCTCTTACATAAAAAAGTGGTATTTTTTCTTGCTGTAACTTATTTTAGCATTTATTGTGTTAGAAAGAAAAAGATTAACTGTTCAACTTCATAACTAATAAATCAAATTACCTCAAAATTACATAAATTACCTTGATTAATCCCACTGAGTTCAGTAAATGGTATTAGAATCTGGAAATGGCTGTTGGAGGGCGAGGTAGATTTGAGATAGGACACCAGAAAAACTCAGCAGTATCACAAAGTGAGAGCAAACCCTCACAACAAGTTATGTAATATTATTCTTTCTAAACTCTCTAAGGACGTTCTTTCATATTTTTCATAACATACACTTGCTCTTACACCTCAGGATCAGCCAGTTTGTTAATTTTTCTTTATTTTAGAGTTTACTTTATTTTTCTCTCTGAAAGCCTAGAGTGAGACTCAGCAAATATAAAGTGGTGATAGACAAGGAAACATAAATAAACTGTCTGTCTTTTTTCTGAAGATTGACTTGTGAACAGAAAATTAAAAGATATTGTGACAATCTGATTAATTTCAGGTCTTCAGAGTCTGCACATATTCCTCATACCATGTAACCCTTGGAAAAATGACCGAAGAACTTACTGCACTGAATGAAGGATTTGTGTTTCACATAAATACTGAAACAGATGTGTTCCCTTTAAATGTCATATTGAAGTGGGACTCACTTGCCACGAACACAGTCATTAATGACCTCCATCCACGCACCATTGATCTTCCTGGAAAAGTACCCATTAAAGCAAATTAAAGACATCTAGTGGTTCTTAAAATCTAGTATCCTGCAGAAAGTAGAAACAACTTGCCAACAGCCAGTGCTCCAGAGCTAACAGTAATTTCCCTTCCTGTCAGGCAACTGCTTCTCCACTGGGAGAAGGTACACCAATAGGTGGTCCTGTGTTCATCACAGAAAGGGCAGAGAGCCTTCATGCAGTATTTGGGAACACGACAACAGCTTTTGTTACTAGCAGATGCAGGTGGTAAGTAACAAGTTGCAAAAACAAGGTCCATTTGCTGGAATACAGCTTTTGCAGGTATCCACTGGAGAGCCATCGGATGGGGCCAGACAGGGTGAGACATTCACACCCACAACCCAGGGAAGAGAAGGGGAGTTACCAAGGTGTTACATTAACAGTGTCAGAGACAGAACTTGGCATAAACTTTTAGCACAAGAACTAATGAAGATAAAAAAGCTAAATTAAAGATTACAGAATATTGTCAAAGGTTTTCAAGTTATATTTTACAGCTCAAGTCTGTTAGTTTAGAAACTATGGTAATCTCAATTATGTGGCTCAGTGCAAGTATTCTTCGTTTCTTAAAATGTTCAATATTTAGAAGTCCCTCAGTATTTCAGGTTATTTTGGAAGGAAAGAAACTTTAAAAGTACTGTGCTCTTCCATTGTATACCTTCTGCTTTCTTTATATTGTGGAGGAAAAGAACAAGGTTTATTGAAGAAATGAGAGATAGGGAGGGAAGCTGTCATATAATTAGGCAGTCTCAGAAAAAAATCAAGCAGCAAAATACATTATTTCCTTGTGAGAACAAAATAATTCCAGTTTCCTGGGTAAGTCTGTAATTTGACTCTTTTGAAGTAGTTTAACTAATACTATAGAACAATTCAAAATCTGTTCTGACAACAGTCTTGGCTGAACTAAGGACACCTTGCTTAGCCATTTGGAAATCATTGTGCTAAAACTATTCATATCTTTAAATACCACATCTCTTTGTCAACATGCAACAATTTGTTCTGTGAATATCACCTGAGACAATTCTATGTGGGGTGCTAAAGGTTTTCCTGTGCAAAGTCTCAGTAAATGAAAACCAAAGTTCAATCACATGTTGATCTCCATGAGAACTTCAAAGATGATGCGCTCTGATTATTAAAAATGCAGATTTGAACATACCTTGTTGTATCACAAAGTGTGTAAGAAGCATCTGTATAATTGTGGAGTCATGGTTAATGCTTGTTTGATTATAGAGGGTAGGCCTTCTACTAACAGATAACAGTAATCTTGGCTCCTTTTCAGACTTCTCATGTTTTAGACTCTGAACAAGTAATGTACAATAAATGCAAAGATTATATTATCTGTGAGATTCCTTGTTTTACAAAAAATTTGGTATAGAGGAATTTAACCAATTTTTTTTATGGCACTGTCCAAACAGAGGAGGGAAGCTCAGTATTAAGGGAAGTTGTTAGTCCAAATTATGTTCAGTTATTATTTTATTTGATGATTCTCCACTTGGTGAAACAAGAGAGAAAGTATGAAGGGAAACAAATCAGTGACCATAGACTTCAGCTATTTGTTGGTGTGAATTTAAACTCTGTTTCTTAAGGAGTTCTGGATATGTCAAAAGCATATCATGTTCTACATTGTAGGGCTTTTTCTTCCTTAACTATTGAAGCTTATTTAGAAGTTACAAGCCTCTTTTTTTCTTTGGTTGATGTCATCATATAGAGCCAGTGAGCTTTTGGGTAAACGGAAAGAATAAGGAAGAACTTATTTCACAACAATTTTTTAAAAATCTATTCTCTCATCAGTTTTGCTGTCACCATCTTTGAAAGAACAGCAGCTTCCATCTAGAATTCTTGATGTTGACAAGTTGTTCCAAATCTGTCCTATATGAATGAGATGGCTCTGATTCCTGAAATTAGTTTTCCATTTTCTGCCCTCAGACTGCTTTGGATTTGCTGCTAGCCCAATGAACAACAGAAAGAAAGAGTCATGTACACAAAAAAAATTGAATTGCTATCAATATGATATAAGATTGTAACTACCAAAACGCTTTAAAATTTGCTATATGTTGGATAGATTTTTATGGTTGTTTCAGTGTTTTTACAGGTTATTGGGTTCATATCTTCAAAGTTGCTTGCCTTCTGCTACTGCTGTGCACCTGGATTGTACTTGGATTATCAAAAATTAATGATGCCTGCAAACAGTTTTATACCTTCTATGTTATCACAAAATGCACTCTGCATGACTCCTTGAAATTAGATGTTATTTGAGCTCTCTAAGATGTATATTATTTAATTTTCTCCCTTCTCTGTGGGTGAGAACTTAAGATCGAGGTCAAATATATATTATTTTATTATGTCAATTTCCAAAAGGTCGTAGTCATTATTCTATCTCCAAGTTGTTCTTTTTATTTTCAGTTTTTAACAGCAAAAACCTATAAAAGGCTACAAACTGAATGAATACCTTATTTTCGGGTTTTGTAGCAGATTTATTTCTGATGTCTACTGATCAGTTCTGTGTACCAGCTCTGGAGCATGCAAGTTAGCTCAGCTGCAGTTTGGCGAACCCAGATTCATATTTCATGCATATGTTTTATAATGGTGTGAACATGTGCTGTCTTCTGGGTTTTTTTTTTTAGCTGGTGGTATTTTTTCTGTTGTTGTTGGTTTTTTTGTGGGTGTTTTTTTACCATCCAGAGTGATGGCTGTTGCATCTGCTACAGTCGACGGTTACAAGGACCTTACTGAATGTGGCTGTCTTTTATAGCAGTCAAGCCATTTTAAGAAAAAGAATGATGCTGGTTTTATAAGTAAAATCTGAATGGGTTTGAACTAGAGTTTGTCCTTTTCATCCACATCCAGATTATAAACTACAGAGCATACAAAGGAAAGATGATGAGATAACTGTACGCTGAACTTCTCTTTTACCCATATTACCCTCGCTGTCTCTCTCCTGTGCTGATCATGGTGCACAAGACAGAAAAACATCTCTTCCAGGCCTTGCTTGGTGACCTGGTCATGTTTCTGTTACCAGTACTGATGTTTCAGCCCAGGGGCTGAAATTACAGCAAACCCACACTTTTATCCAGCCTTGGGATCAGAAGTTGCCTTAAGCTGAATGTACAGTTACTATCACGTATATATGGAATGTGTGTAGTCTTAATTTGTTTTTAAAGGTTTGGTTTATTAATGTATTGATACAATGTATCTTTAAAAAAAACAAAGATTAAAAAAAGCACCTAGGGTTGCCATTTGAAATTATATTTAGATTTACCTGTGCCTGTCTGTATATCTGTTATGTTAGTAACGGTTTAGTTTTAGAAATATATTTGAAGTTATTTTCTGAATTAATTTTCTGGACTGTTCTCCATGATGTCAGAAAAGGTGTGTATCTTAACTGTTTACTCCTGTTTTTATAGATGGCTACACAACAGATGACATTGAATTTTACTGGCGTGGGGGTGATAATGCAGTCACAGGAGTGACAAAGATCGAACTGCCACAGTTCTCCATTGTAGACTACAAGCTTATCACCAAGAATGTTGTTTTCTCTACAGGTCTGTGGAGGGGATGTTAAAAGGGGAATTCACGGGGAAGATTTCTAGAAATGGGTAATTCGCAATGTGCAGTTCAGGGTCTGAGCAAAAATTTTAGTAACAGGAATGAATTAGAGCAGAAACTTTGAATTTTGAAAGGAACGGTTTTTATTACAGCTTTCAGAGTGTATAAGGCATCACTCATTAACATATGAAGAGGATACAGTAGTCTGTCATGTTAAGGCTCAGTCAAATAAGCTGTATTTTCTGTTTTCCTGAGAAAACTGATTAAGCCACTTACACACCTCTGTGCCCTAAACCCAACAAGAAGTAACCCAGCCTGTAGGAAATTTTGGAATCTTTCTCTCGCTATTTCTAGATGTTCCTTGTGCCAGGCTGTGGATGTATTAGACTAATTAGTTTGTCTTCAGTGTAAAACCTTTAAGATCTTTGTTCCACAGGATTTGTAGTTTAGCCTGTGCTAGCAAGCATATGATATTCTGAAGGCTGAAAAGATGCTTTGTGAGGAGGAGTAGAAAATAAGATTGGATTTCATAAAAAAAAAAAAAAAAACCCATTAAAAAAAACACACAAAAAACCAAGAAACAACTAGAACATTTTAATGACATTAAATTATTCAAGAGAGATAAGAGTTGGGTCAAACTATTACTATGTGATGTTCTCTGCCTACTTAAGAAAGCTGCTAGGTGTGTTTAAAAAAATAAATGTTCAAACCTCACTTTCTAGATATGGATAGAAATCATATTTGGAGGGAGTATAAAAGGACTGAGCACCTCAAATTCTTCAAAACCAAGCAGAAATGGGACTTGAATAGTGATCTCTAGGCACCTGTTTCAACAAGTGTTTCTTACACCAAAATATTTCTGGTGTCCAGTGACAGGGCAAGTGTTGCAGTGCTTGAAGAGAAGGTTAGAATAAGGGTTGCACTGAAGGAGGTGTACTGCGGCTTGTCAGGGAAGAAGCATTTCTATGCTTTGATGCTCTGAAATGTATTTTGGCTGTTGATTGTTAAATATTATGATTACCAGCAGATATGTACCTAGAGGGTTCTTGTACTATTAGAATAAAAGATTATTTAATCCAAATACTTGCTGGAAATTCTGCAGCTGATTATCCTGGATCTTTCAACTCTGTGTGTACCCTATGTTGTATGAAACAATAAAACCAAAATGACAGAAAAATGTTTTCAGGCTTTATACAAGTAAATTATGGCCATACCAAATATTCTCTTTTAGGTGCCTACCCAAGGCTGTCTCTCAGCTTTAAACTTAAGAGAAACATTGGTTACTTCATTCTGCAGACCTACATGCCTTCTATTCTGATCACTATCCTGTCCTGGGTTTCCTTCTGGATTAATTATGACGCTTCAGCTGCAAGAGTTGCTTTAGGTAGGCATTTTTACACATCTCATGCAGTGTGCATTAGCTGAATGCTTTTTCTTGCTTCTGGCTTTGTGGATAGCGCATGATTTGAGAAGTAAATCTGTTAGATCTTTTTATGTCTGGCTTGTTAAGCTTCATATTATTTGAATCAGCATTTAAATCATCACAATTTAAATAAAAATTAAAATGATTTTGTGTCTGAATTAGCTAACTGCATAATCATTGTAACCAGAATTAGCCTAATTGTCTCAACGTTTTCTGTTGTTGTTTTACTGCTTGTTTTTCTCCAAAGAGAATGCATGTAGTTTGCTTTTGCCTATGGCAGCCCAGAATACACATTCAGCACTGTTATGGGTTATAAATTTCTTTTCCTTTCAGGTGTGAATTAAATAAAGTTTTACTAGGGTTCTATGGCTAACCTCTCCTTCAGTTGAGGGAGGTTTTCCTTACTGTTGCCTTACCTTTTAAAAGCACAACCACTTCCCTAAGTAATCTCTAGAGTAATTTTATATCTCATCACTAATCCCATGTGTGTTTGTTTATACTGTGCCCCCCGTCAGTGGATCCAAACATGTTACAAAAATAAATACGAGTATTTATTGCCAAATTTTGTATAAATCAGACTGATTCCTACCAGTCCAGCTATCAACTGGGTAAAATAAGTAAATTAGCATAAAAGATACAATTGAGAATTTGACAGTTTATAGAATACTGTCGATGAGTTTTACCAGGCCTTTCTGTGTAGCATTTTCCTGTCAGAATTCAAGGCAGCAGACATCCCAAAAAAGCTAGAGAAAAGCAAGATAACAGTGACTCTAGGCTGGTAATTTATAACTGAGATTTGTTAGAGACGGTTACAGTTTCTCTGGTTAAAAACATACAGAATCCAACTACTGTTGTTTGATTGAATGCATTTTATTACAGCTCTAATCTTTGTGGTACAAAAAACTAAAGACAAAAATAAGGAATATAGACAGAGGTTGGGGATTAGAAGTTTTCAGCTCTAGCGTTTGAATATTATGAGCTATTATGCTAGAAAATTAAAATTAATTCAGTCAATAGACTTGTTGCTTCTTTTTTCCAGGAATCACAACTGTGCTCACAATGACAACAATTAACACCCATCTTCGAGAGACTCTTCCCAAAATTCCATATGTGAAAGCCATTGACATGTACCTTATGGGATGTTTTGTCTTCGTTTTCATGGCTCTGCTGGAGTACGCATTGGTCAACTACATCTTCTTTGGCAGGGGACCTCAGCGTCAGAAGAAAGCGGCAGAAAAAGCTGCCAGTGCCAACAATGAGAAGTTGAGAATGGATGTCAATAAGGTAAATCAAAATGAGGATATACTATTAGCATTTCCCCAGGTAGGCAGACTTGAACTTCTGCCAGACAGAGCTTTAAAACGTAATTTCTTGTAGAGAATGAGTGGAGTGGGATTATTATGATCTTGTCTTAGCTCTGCAGAGCAGTGTACTTAGCCACCTCAGCAATGAATGCTGCCCTCTAGCCTGCAAAACTGAATGACTTTTCTGAAGCATGCACTCAGTTAAGCTTTACTGTGAGATGCTTTCTCAGTCAGGATGTAGAGTTAAATATGTCTAATCTGTTTCCAAGGGAACAAATCCAAAATGATGGCTGTAGCTGATATTCTAGTAAGAGCTGTATGGAACATTGGAAATAAAACTAAATTTAACCTACTTTCATAAATCTTTCAGATGACCTGGATAAGAAATATTTGCTACAGAAGTGTTTAAATCTTGAAAAGTTTGCATATTTTCAACATATAATGGCCCAGGATACTGTTGACTAAATGAGAAACTGCTCAGAAATAAAGCATCAACTTACTGTGCACTGAATTTTGGGTCAAAAAATGGTCCCTGGGGGATGGAGAATTGAGGCAGAAAATACGTTTGCCAAGATACACAATTTTGGCAAAAGTATCCTTAATGAAAACGGAGCACTTATGAAGCACTTGTCATTTTTCACTTTGACCATTTTGGATTAATTTCACACAGTGGCAAATCTGGGTTGAATACTAAAATGTACTCGCCGTGAAATGTATAAACTTCCACACACATGCAAAATTGGAAAGTTAAATAAAGTTAAATTATCTTTTTTTTTTTTCTTCTCTTTTTGGCATAGGAAGCTTATTGAATTTGTAATTCTATATGATACTCCAAGGGAGGGGAAATCAAAATCAGAAGTGAAAAAAATCAGAAAAAAACCTCAGTGATTATTTGTGAAGTGGAAACATAAGTTTCATACAGCTCTAATGGTGGAATTTCTCATTTGTTCAGAACTTCTACACTACCATAATGTGCCTGTGGACAGAAGAACACTTCTTTCCGTTTTTGCTCGAACAACAAAATCCATCACGTTGATAGCATAAATCATTTTTATAGATTGTAGTTTATACTCTTTTAGGATGGAGGTTTATATTGTCATGGGTCAGATCTCACCCATTCATTAATTTATCTTTTTCCTTATTAATCTGAAAGAAACATGAATGAGGAAAAATGCATAATGTTGAGATTAATTTAGATGTTATGGTACCATAGATCACATTTCACCGTTGTAAAGTTCATGAAGACTCTGTGGAATCTTCTTCTTTCTATTGGTGATTTTTCAGCAGTATAAAAAAAGGTTGCAAGCTTTTATTTAATTTAACAAGTTTATTTTTTAAAAATCTGTTTCCTTTTAAACAAAGCTATTAAGTAAGAAACAGTGTAGGTAATTTTATGAGACCAGACCTGTGTTTACCAGAAGCCTTTCCTCTAACATAAATAGAAGTTTAAGATCCATAGGTGTCAGAGTATCACCACTAGCTGGGGTATATTTTTATATATTGTTTCGCTTCTGATATTTTCTATATACTTATTCATACAACAGATCTTTCAGCCATGTAACAGAATAGCCAAAGTCTAGTGGCAAATTGCTAATCATGAACTAGAAGTTGAAAGCACTAACTGGTAGACTAATCCAAGTCTGTAAGCAGAGTAAATTAATTCCCATAGCTGTTGCAGAAATTCACCGTCCTACAGGATTAACACAAAGTATACTGGGAACAACTTTACATTATTTAAATTTTTTCATACTGAGCCTTTTGCTTAATATACCAAGCTAGCATGGTTCATCATCTATGGCGGTTCTGCTCTGGTATCCAGACAGACTCTGATCTGATAATCAGGTTTGCAATCCCTTAAGCAATAGATGGAGAATCAAATAGGAGAGGATCAGAGAAGAGTAGTGATCAGAGAACACGTACAGACTGCTCTGGGGAGGAGGAAAGGAGCTGACAGCTGTTCTTGCTGTTTGACCAGCAGCAAGAAAATAGATTCATATTTAATGGATCTGAACATTTTATCTATGAAAGGGAGACAAATATTATATAATTATTTTCATGTACAAGAAACAAAAATGGGTCTGAACTGCCAAATTGGGTTCAGATTCAGGTTTCCATGAAAACCTGAGTATTTTAGAAATGGGACCAAATGAACGCTCCATCATTAATTATGATCCAACATTAAAGGACTAATTTTATGAAGTATGAGTATTCTTTTGTGATATTACTAAATTCCTCTTGTATCACTACATGTAATACTATGAATTTATGTTTGTGACTTCAGATACTACGTGAGAAAAGATTAATACCATCAGTAATAAACCTCAAAACATGAGGATGAAAGCTCTGTACGGCTCTGTTACTGCATTCGGCATAGACACTGTAAAAAAGGTGGATGAATAGTTATTGGAACTGCTGCTTGCAGTGCAGCATCTTTGTTTATATACTGTAGACCAGCAAATTTGTACTCAATTTCTGCAGGTTCCAAAACCAATTTTTTTAACAGCATCTTACAACAAAAGGTCATGGGAGAAGTGCTTATTAGTCCTTCCATCCACAACTACTTGCAAAATCAAAGTCAAAGTTAACACATACTCCCTTTATGCTCTTTTGTTCTCTGGTATGGAGAGATTCCAGGGCATGCACAGACACAGGTAGTCTCTCTATTTTTGCTTAGTGTTATTCAGAAGATACTAGAGAGCGTACAAAACAGTATGGAAGCACAACAGAAGCTGTTCTTCCATGACCGTATCTGCTCAATCCAGTGTAATGCCTTGGAGATTTGGTGACTCAGGAGGAGAATGTCCTGGTTTTTTCCATTTGAGAGAACACCGTCAGGCTGGCTGCAGAGCTTCCCGTGGGCTATTCCAGATGAAACAGTGGCCAAATCTTTTTTTTAAATTTCATATTCTATTCATGTCATAAGCCCAATGAATGTGGTGGGTTTGGATTTTTAGAATCATGGAACCGTACAATAGTTTGGGTTGGAAGGGACCTTTAAAGGTCCTGCAATGAGCAGGGACATGTTCAACCAGATCAGTTTGCTCAACCTGAAGCCCCGTTCAACCTGACCTTGAACATTTCCAGGGATGTGGCATCGACTAGCTCTCTGGGCAACCTGTGCCTATGTTTCACCACCCTCATGGTAAAAAATTTCTTCCTTATATCTAGTCTGAATCACCACAGAAGATTGTAACTTCATATACTCCCTCATTTTCAAAGACTGTTGGCTCTGTTTGGGGTAAGGAAAGGAAGAGAAGGAGTTGGGCCTATATCTTGATTTCCTCTTGAATTGTGAAGCCTGAATAATAAAATCATGGAGTAATTTAAAGGACAAGGAAGATTCAGACTCGATTACCAGCAGATATGTTATCACAGACTTGTTAAATCATATTGGATCTGCTTCATTTTCTTTGCAGTGACTTCAGGTTAAAATGGCTGTATGTATGATCATTCCACTCTTGAAGCTTCTCAAGCTGCATTCAACAGTTTGTTCCTTTAGACTAAATCATCTTTTGCCTTTGTTAAGGCTAATTGTTCTCTCTGTAAACAGCCATATTGTTGCTTGCAGGTAAATCACTGTCTTTCTTCTTATATTAGACATTGTTCATTTACTGGAGATAGTATTCACATAATTTCCTCACCTCTCTTTTCAAGCTTATAGTCTTCTCTTACGTTATTTCTTCAAATACCTTTATTATCTTTACAGTCTCAAGTTTTTGCATCTCTTCTGTTTTGAATGGCATAGTACTGCGGGTATATGTATAAGGACAGGTAAAGTGGGAGTGTTGTATTTCCGCTTGAAGACCTAATATGTGTCATAAACTGTGGTGTATGTACTCTAACCCATCATTATGCAATTTTATTCTGTGGACTTTTCTATTTTAAATAGGAATGTTGATGGTCATCAGCATCCTTTTGTTCCTTTGTAGGCACATTTCATGTTATCTTTTCTTTCAGCTCAGGGCACATATCTAATATATTGTCTGTGCTTCGTCCAGATGATTAACAGATAGGTTAAAAAACAGGGGCAAATTCTAACCTCTGGCTTCACAATATCATTCAGCTGGCTGTCGTCTTATGGGTACATATATCTGGGACATATCTTTATCAATGATCTAGATGAGGGGATTGAGTGCACCCTCAGTAAGTTTGCAGATGACACCAAGTTGGGCAGGAGTGTTGATCTGCCTGAGGGTAGGAAGGTTCTGCAGAGGGACCTGGACAGGCTGGATCGATGGGCTGAGGCCAACTGTATGAGGTTTAAGAAGGCCAAGTGCCAGGTCCTGCACTTGGGTCACAACAGCCCCATGCAACACTGCAGGCTTGGGGAGGAGTGGCTAGAAAGTTATCCAGTAGAGAAGGACCTGGGGCTGTTGGTTGACAGCCGGCTGGACATGGGTCAGCAGCGTGCCCAGGTGGCCAAGAAGGCCAAAAGTATCCTGGCTTGTATCAGCAATAGTGTGGCCAGCAGGAGCAGGGCAGGGATCGTGCCCCTGTACTCGGCACTGGTGAGGCCGCACCTTGAATATTGTGCTCTGTTTTGGGCCCCTCAGTACAAGAAGGACATTGAGTTGCTGGAGCGTGTCCAGAGAAGGGCAACAAAGCTGGTGAAGGGTCTGGAGAGCAGGTCTTATGAGGAGAGGATGAGGAAGCTGGGGTTGTTTAGCCTGGAGAAGAGGAGGCTGAGGGGAGACCTTATCGCAGTCTACAACTACCTGAAAGGAGGTTGTAGTGAGGTGGGTGTTGGTCTCTTCTCCCAGGTCACTAGTGATAGAACAAGAGGAAATGGCTTCAAGCTGCATCAGATGAGGTTTAGATCGAATATTAGGAAAAATGTCTTTACTGAAAGAGTGTTCAGGCATTGGAACAGGCTGCCCAGAGAGGTGGTGGAATCACCATTTAAAAGACATCTAGTTAAAAGACATGTAGACGTGGCACTTGGGGGCATGGTTTAGGAGACATGGTATTGTTGCGTTGATGGTTGGACTTGATTATCCTAGAGATCTTTTCCATCCTTAATGATTCTATGATGCTGTGATCTCTTCTGTTTTAAGATGATGTGTCAAAGGCTTTACTGAAATACATAGCTTTAATCTGTTAACTGTAATTATAAAAAACTGGTCTGGAAGAATTTGGTCTAGAAACCTCTATAAGGCTTTTTTTCTTCTTATAGTAATTTTGGTTTCTGTTTCCTTTTGGGATAGAAGGGGACAGGAGGAGGGAAACAAGCGACTGTGATATAACCCTTCAAATTTTCTCCTTTATGAAGCCTGGCTTTGTCTTCAAGGAGATGATTAGCCTAACCAGGATCTCAGTGTAGAGCCCGGTACCACTGTGAATAATTTCTGATGTAGACCCCCAGCCATTGCAATATATTTAATTTCTGTTACCGCAGCTCAAATACTGAGCTGCTTACTGTTCTCTCAGTTCTGATTTATTCCCTGTAGGTTCTTTCCAGAATCCAGTGGCCAAGGTATTTTTGATTAGTTTTTAAATTTTTCTCTTACATTGTTGGATCCAGTAATTTTACCTTGGATGTTTCCATCTTCCAGCTGTGGCTTAGGTGGGCTTGCTGATACTGATCGCTGCAATGTGTCTGATGCATCTTCTGGTCTTTGTGTTGCTCAGGATTTGCAGTCTGATCACCTCCCAAGCTCTGTATTTTCAGTATGTTTTCCTGTGTTACTAAATTCCCAGTCAACCTGCTGATTATGCTTTTGTTACATCTTTTGGATTAATTGCTGGTTTTTCCACAGTTGTTCATCTAACTCATTTGATCCAGACTACTACATACATTAATTGACTTCTCTGGAGGTTTAGGAAAGATTAAAATGCTTTTCAATATCAAGGATATCTGTGTATATATTATTCTGGATAGATCAGAAAACCTCTGTTACAGCTATGTGGTAACTTAATGGCAATAAGAACTGTCACTGTAAGACCATGGTAAAGGTACTGGGCTGAATGAAAGGCTGATTCTATTCTTCTTCCTCTGTAAAGAAGTGTTTCTTGCATCTTGCCAGCTGTACATTTGACAAGGGGTGATTATAATGGAAAAGCAGCTGTACGCCATCCTTTCCCAAAGCAACAGAGACTGGAAGTGTGTCAGGCAGCAGAGACAATACTCACTATGAGTATTAGTATCAGTTCCTACATCAAGGCTCTTGTTAAATGAAGGGCTACAGATCCACCTCCTGATGGGGCACCTTGTTAGTCTTTTCTTAGACATCACTATGGTTTCCTTACCTGGATATTAGCTAGATACTTGCATTTTTTCAAACCAGATATCAAACCTTATAGAGGCATTACCATATAAAGATTTCGTGCATCTTGCCTTCCATTTCTAGTCAGGTCTTCCTAATTCTTGCATGGTATTGAGGTAGTGTCTAAATTATTTCTAAATTATTCTTTTCTTTATAGTTAGGTCATCTAGGTTTAGAGCAGTTAATTATTGCAAATTAATATTTCTTATATCAAATCTGTTTATTACATTGTTTTAAAGTAATTTGATTTGCCACTTCACAGAAGCGGCATTATGTTTTGCGTAATGTAAATACATCACTGAATACGGTTTTAGAATGTATACAGTGGCAGTAGTAATCGAAGCCTAGACATTTCCAACCTAGCTTAAAGCACAGAGATGCTGTAAGTGTACAGGCTATATATCTGAACTACATGATACCATAAGTTGCATAAATTAGACTCTACCTCTAATTTTGCAATCATGCTGTTGCTAGTGTGAGCATTAATAAAGCAATTTTCCTCTGGAAAAGAGGGGAAAAATGCCAGGATATTATGCAACACTTCATAAAACTGTTTATACAGATTTATTCAGTCTTTTTTTTAAAGTAAATGTGAACTGACATCGCTAACCTCTGCATGTTTAGATAAGGGTTTTTTTCTGAACGCAAAGACTTTTTTGAAATATACTGAGTCTATTTTTAAAACAATGAGTAATTCTTTACTCAGTAGTCTGTATTATGTAAGGTATTTGGTCAGCATGCCTGAAAATTACAGTGCGTTGCTGCTATACATCTCCAAGTCACAGGCAGGTAAAATTGTCAGACTAATGACATTTTTTTCTATCAGAAATTTGGGGTTCCAAGCAGAGAACATGGAACTTAAATATGATAATGAGATTAAACAGCATATTAATAGATTTGAATCACAATATAAATGTTCTCTTGAAGAACGAATGTAAGGCTTAGCAAGCTAAGAAAGTTTTAAAAATATAGGTATCTCTGGAATTCATTGCCCTCCTGACACACTGTTGTTATATCCAAATTAGCACAGCATTGCTAAAGGAGACGATATAGCAAAGAAAAAACAAACAGAAGCTTAACCTGCCCTCAGCTGCACTTAACATGGCAACTTTCCTCCCCTTCAAGTTGTCTCAGCTGCCGAGTTTTTCCCCTACAAATTTTTGACCAAGGAAAAGAGTCTGACCAAGTTTAACTAGAAAAGTTGAATAGTTCTCCTCAAATATTTCATTTTTAGAGGACTCTACTGCATTAGCAGAGCTTTATGACAAACAAGACCATGCAATTACCTGTTTCACAAGTGATTGCACCTAATTATTTCACTTATGCAACTGAGCAGGCTGAGGATGGACAGTTTCCGGCCATTGTATAGTCTAGCAAGGAAACGGGGCTCCCACAGCGTCCTCCTTCTCCAGGTGCCCATTTTCAGATTCACCGGCTTACATATGTGTGCTGTTTGAACATGAAGGCTGAGTATTTTTGGTTTCATTGTGCCAAGAATGCCATCCATTACAGTAGCACGCTTTGAGACGGCATAAAGTCAGCTCAGGTATTGCTTTGCTACCAGCCGTTTCCCATGAGAGCTTCCAAACTTCACCAGTTTACTAGTCGATAAATGGACGACCCTGTGCATTTTTTTTCACTCTCATATCCATAGGTGTCTCTTTTGAAAAAGGAGGGGTGGAATTAGATGAAGGAGTGTGCTTACTTGAGCCAATGTGAATCTGTTGATGCATACATGTGGCCCTTTGCAGGCCAACTTGTGATAGCTTTGTGTGCTGCAAACAGACAAGGTCACTCTCTTCAATATTCAGACTAAGGTGTAAGGATGCATTAACAGGGCTGCAGGCCCGAGATAATATACCTTGCTCCAAAGCAATGCTCATTAGCTTAGGCTTGGCTAATGCCTTTATTTCCGCTCTGATTTGCTGCTGGCTTGCCTCCGGCCTTTTCAGTTCACAGCAATATTTGTTCATTTCTATCTGAAGAAATCACATTAATGCACCTCTAGTGAGGAGCAATTATTGCAAAGGTACCTAAAACCAGCCAGTATTTATTACGTGGAACTGCACCTTACACCCTACACAGTAGAGGTACTTCTAGTATGGTATGCTCTCTATAAAACCTGAGTAAGCAGAAGACTGTAAAAGCTTTTGGAAAAAAGAGGACCTTTAAAATGGCTACATGCACAGACTCAGTTAGTAACAGAAAAGGATATTTCAAACACTAAGGCAACCTGAAGCTCTTAAAATTTCAGTCTAAAATCTCAAACCCTCAGCGCTCTGTATCGCTGGAGCTAATGCTGCCACTGTCCAGATTTCGGTGAAAGCATTCATCCTCTTCCTTTCCCCTCCAAGGAGAGGTTTTTTTTTTGTTTTCAGTACAAGAAAAACTGCGCAAGGACTGACTCTTGATCTGGGGTCAGAAGGTATTTCTTACCCAGAAGTTTATTGAAGGACATGTAATAATAGTAGGCATGGATTATAAAAACTCAGCCTTTCTCCTAAATTTACATTCATGCATTATTAAGGAACAACTTGCATATGAAACAATCAGCAATGTACAGAGTGCTCGGTCAGCCTCTTCGTGTTTTGTTGAAACTTGAAGTTTGATAGGAGTGAAATTTGAGGAAGTTCCAGTTTTAGCCTGCAGCACTTTGCAGAAGCAGTCAGAAGGTGATTTATCTCCATGATCCATAGTTGTATTCCACATGACACCTGAATAAAGGTCAAGTCAACTGCGTGCATTTTTCTTTCTGCAGCTGCACTCCTTTGAATGCCATGTTTAATTAATGTAAGAACAGTGCATGTACACTCTGTTTAAAGTACAATATCCCTTTTGCTTTTGTAGTGCATCTACAAATGTGCTATCCACCAGTGACCCTGAATTAAATACACTTTTGGTTGCAAAAAACAATCCATTAATGCAGTTTATGTCATTATTTCAGACTGTGGGGAAATAAGGCACAAAAAAGGCAAATGATGTACAGTGAAATAGAAGAAATGTATGTAGCTCCAGCCCAGAAGGTCTGTCTGGGTAGCAGATTTGCTGAACTGATTTCCCACAACAGATCAGCTGTAAAGACTGACAAGGTTTAATTGAATGGCCATGAGTCAGCCAATTTCTATTGAAAAATAAGTTGTAATTCTGTTATGTGCTAGGGGATGTAACCTAGTTGTGCTCATGAATCTTGAGATCACTGGAATGTCTACGCCAGGGTGGCACTAAGTGGTAAAAAATGTTATTATAATGTAGAAGATGGCTGTTTGTCAACACCTTTGCTTTAGAGTGTCTAAAATTATCATCTGTTTGGTTTTGTTTTGCACATAGCAATGCATTGTTATATCTAATTTAGGGGAAATCAATTTCAGGTGATCCAAAATTCGTATCAGAAATGTTTACATAATCAGAATGATAGCATCCCAAACTGGTAAGAAGGGGATACATATTTCAAAAACTGGTAAGAAGGGTACATATTTCAAATGCCTTTTTTATAGTTTTTACCCATCTTTAGTCTATGGGTAACTATCAGTTATGATGCTTTATCTTTGTTGTTGTTTGCTCTTTACGCTGCAAATTTACCTAGACTGAAGCAAGGTAATGCTTTCAACACTATTAAAAAACAAAAACCAAATTGCTGTGTTAGAACACATTCTAAAGTCTTTTTCCCAATATTTCAAAAATATTTTTTCCTCAAAATATTTTTTCCCCCGACTGTGGAAACATTCTAATTCCCAGGAGAGACATGGTGCAGCCACGCTGCAGCATGGCACAGAGAGTGCTTGTCTTGCATAAAGATAGAGCAAGGTTAAAGAGCAGAATAGCCCAAACAGCCTAGAAATAACATATCTAGCAGTATTCATAACAAAATATTACTAATGTAGCATATGAACCAGGCATCCATGCAGACACGTGAAAATTGTATAACTTCATATATATATATATATATTGTTTTTTGAAAGGGTTTTAGGTTGTGTATTGCATACATGTATGTTAAGTTTAATGAAACAGTTATGCTGGGCCATGAAGACCTAAGTTTATCACTAAATTCACTTAGTAAATTGTTTTGGATACTAACTGCTTTCCCAGTATTCTTTATATGGAGAGGATAGACACCAGGAGTTAGGTTCTCACATGACTTAGGGAAAAGTTTAGGAGGTTGGTAGGAGTAAGCCTAAATTTAAATACATGTGTGTATATATACAGACATATATGTTTATACATATGAATACCTTTTTCACTCCATAGATACTAGTTTTCAGAATCCCTCTGTAATGACGTAAGATTATTTTAAAACGTAGAAGTCTAAATCTTATTTATCCCTATGTCTCCATTCCTCTTTTTAGAAGTGTGGGAGACTGGAATTTAATTTTCTGCGCCACCCAAAGGACTTGCTGAGCCTTCTCGCAAAGCTTAATGCATCTTAAAGCTCTGTACAGAAAGCCCTGCATACCTGTTCTTGCGCATGTCCTCAAAATGAACTCAACTTTCTCATAATATGGCTGTCAGAAACTTAATGCTTTTGGACTGGCCTGAGGGATGCAACAGTAAAGGTCACACAGTCTAAATCAACATGTTTATTTTCATGTAATGTTTTGTTTGGGGCACTTTCTGTCCATGTATTCTTTGAGTATTCAAAGGTTCCTGCAAGTAACTGGAAATGAAGGTCTGCAGAAATGGAAGATTTTAGCTTACATTTTGCTAGATGGAATTTGGAAGTGTTATACTTTCAAGCCGTAGCAGTTTTGGGTAAGAAACGTGTCTTTATGTAGGTTTCAATTGTTCCGTGGAAGGTGTTTTGTTTTTACTAAAGTATACAATAATATAGTTGGAGGAGAAGATCCAAAAGCAAATTCCATGTAGGTATCGTTTGAAGAGCACTAGCTGTTGTAGGGGATGATTCTTTTCCTGTTACTTCTTCTTTGTATCATGAGGCATATACAATGTATAATAATTTGGCATTTAAAAATGAGACTATATTTGGTCTTATTAATAGCTTGTTCAGTTGTGAGTAGATCACCCTTCCTGAAATGCATCTTACGAAACTTTTATAACATTGGACATAATCATGTTTTATATAAACACCTACCTTGTTTGCATGTTAATAAACTATTTTTCTCTTGTTTCCAAAAAGTTATGTGTGAAAAACAAACTGCACACTATTGCCAAAAAAACCCCAGTGTTTTTTCCTTCATTTTATCTGTGTTCTGAAGTTTCCCTACTATCCATATACTTATATTTTTGAGCACGTGTGTGTGTATATATATTGCTATGGAACTATAATATGTTTAACTAATCAAACTCAAATTTGATTTAAATTTAAATTTACAAGCACAAAAGGCCACCAAAATATCAGGAAGAAGACTGTAATTCAGTTTTTATTTTCTCTAGAATTAATGTGTACACACAGCCAAATTAAGTATAATACAAAATTTGCAATGATACGTAATATTGGTATATATTTTTCATACACAGAAATTTAGTTAGAAACAAATCTGAAATGACTAACCATGTCTTGGCAACAAAGTTGCTTCATTCTTGCCACTCATTTTTAAGACTGACAAAATGTTAGACTCTCCCCAAAAGAGCAGACTATCAGTGTACAAGTAAATTGTGCGGGTATGGTCTACATCAGTCAACAGATTCAGATTTTTTTATTATTTTAAAGCAGAACACTTTTAATTTTAATATTGTCAGGACTAGTCTTCTAAGTCTTGCACTATCTCTAGCCATGGAACTAGCTGTATTTCAGGCTCCTAACATGATCACTGAACATGATCATAATAAATACATTTCTATATTTTTTTTAATTTGGAAATTACAGAATCAAAGAATCTGTTGAAATTAATTGTCAACAGTTGGAAATTAATCTTCATTATCCTTATAATGAAATCTTGTCAGAGATTTTCCTTAGAAAAGTCCTAAGATTTTTTTTATTTTTTTTTTTTTTACTTAACTGCAACACCTTCCAGTGTTTTATCTGGCCTTTGTCACCGCTCCCAAAGTTTTCCCTTGGACCTTGTGCCTTTGGCCGTGTTAATCTTTGGGCTGGGCCCAAGAATTATGTTGTTGGTCTTCCCCAAAAATCATGAGCCTAAATCTGTTAACTGAGTATTTCATGGTCAGATGGATGAAACACTGGCAGACTTCTATCCAGTCCACCCACTCTTGTGACAAGTATATGCTGTATAGTGCTTTGCTTATTGTGTTTGACTTAGAAAAAGAAAAATAACACCTAAGTATTTTACAGAGGTCTGTTCTAGAGGAACGGCTTTATCAGCCTTATCTTTACTGCCTAGGTTCATATATCAAAACCATAACTATGTGAAAATTATACATTAGAAATTTTGCCAGTTGCAATGAAAACCAAATCTTCCGTGCATTTTTCATCTTTCATGGTTTCTTATATATAAAATTTTCTTACATTTCCATAGTAGATTTTTGGTACAAGATATACCTGTTAGAGTATATTTTGTGAGACAACATAATAGGAGACTTAGCTTATGGGCATAATGGAAGTTTGATGAAGTTTTGGTCTTATTTATCACAGATGGAAGAGAGCACCTTCTGGGTTGTAGGTTATTGCTGAAGTGTTATTCATTTATATTCTCTCCAAGAAATTTAAGTGTATACATGTAAATGGGATGGTATTTTAACAAATAAATAGCAAATAATTCATCAGAGCAGTATCAGTAAGTACCTGGCTGCCTAACACCTTGTTTCTTGGTGAATGGTAAAACGGTAAGATTTAGGGCTGTTGTTAATTGGTACCCCAGAGACTGCTAAATCACCTGCCTTTGCTTCCTCCAAAATGTCTCAGTAGTAAAAAATTGTTACTGAAAAAAGATGCCAGTTCTACTTACACTGCTCCCTTTATCTTTATTTTCAGTCAAAGATTGATTCTGTGTCCCCCCGTGTCCGTCCCCCCCCTTTATTATTTACAAAATTTGCCTTGTAAAAGTAAATGCTTTCAGGAAGTTCAGAGAGATTAATTTTTAAATTTTTCAACTTTTCACCTAGAGACATTTTTGACACTTATCTTTAACATGGAAGAGGTTTCTTGTTTCATTTTTAAGATAGAATGAGTTATAGTGTTTTGATCTGAGCGATGATTTTGCAATCTCCTTGAGGAAAAAAAATATCTGTACCTGAAATTACTAGAAGGGAGGGCTACCTTTAAATATCATCAATGTAAAGCTTATCCAGATTTGAAGACTTACCAATTAGAATTCCCCTTAACTAATATTTAGCTCCACCATTGTCATATGTTCTTGCAGGTTAAAAAACAAAGATATAATTTTTCCTCCTTCTGTGTATGTGCATCACTCATGGTTTTGGATTGAGGGCAAAAGTCTCATTTACAGGAAATCACTTGAAAACATGACTAACCTTAATATTTATTTAAGTCCTATTAAATTAATGAATCTACTTAAATAAAGTTACAAGCTCATTTTCTGAATCAACTCTCTGTTTACTGTTTATGGTGAACTATATTTGCTGCACCAGAATGGAAATAACTTGTACAACATCAAAGCCTTACTTAGATAATTTATTCCTTCCACTTTACTAGAGATTGCGTTGGACTGAATTATCCTGGCCAGAAGTGAAATGGAGGACGTTTTTCCATAGAAACACAGTGTACCCTTTATTTCTTTTTCTTGGTTAGTTAAGGTGATTTATCCCCCTTTACTGCAAAAATCCCAGGGATGTTTTTGCAATATTTTAGAAGAGGTTTCTGTAAGGTTCAAGCTGAGGACAGGACACCAGTAGGCCATTTACCATTTTTTCCTATTCTCTGCCATAATTCAGTCCTGATTTTGCCTATTTCACTTGTTGGCTTTTGGTTTAGAACATTGGATTCTGTGCAGCAGACTTCGCCTGTTTCATTTCAAATGGGCACTTATTTTCCAGTGTCTTAAGTATTGAATCTTGCGTGTAAGTAATGGATGCCAAAAGAAATTATATGTTTTCAACCATTTCTTCAGAATCCTGCAATATTTACAACTAAGTTATTGATGTGTTACTAATGATAAGGATCAAGAAATCACAATTATTGGGGGTAAAACTGGATGTCTAGAAATTGAACTACAAGTAGTTGGAGCAGTGTTAAAGCTGTGTGTCCAGATCTTGCATTTTCTCTCACTTTCTTTTTTTTAATTCTTACAGGTCTCTTTTTTTTTTGTTGATTTTTTTTTTTTTTTTTGCTTAGATTTTTAGGCTGTAAAAGGCTCAAGAACCTAAAGAAAATCCTGGTTGAATTTGCAGAGTTTCTCTGGATTTTTTGACCTGAAACCAAACAAAGTAACCTGAAATTATGTCAACCTAATTCTACTGTCCTCTAAATGCATGCTTTACAGCCTGATGCAAATCTTAGGTGTATAATGCAATCCGAGGCAATGCATGCTAACGTGGTTTCATAAAGAGTTACTGCAATGCTGGCAATAAATTCAATTTTGTACAGACAACGTAAATGCAGTATTTGTTATTCTTAAGGACGTTGTTTCACATATGGATGTTTTGAAATATTAGGCAATTGTGCTTTCTGAGCTCATATAGCTTTATCTCAGCAGGCTTGTTTATCATGTCAAAAATGTCTGTATAGCTTTAAGCAGGTGCCATCTGAAAATCATTAATGCTTTTTTCTTCCAGAGTGAACCTAGCAGCAGCTTATACAGGACTAGCTACTTTCCACACATTACCTTGTATAGTCAGTGCAATCCTAATCCGTAGGTAGGAACTTGCTGATGAGGTGGACGATCCCTATTATATGTAAAGTGCACTTCGTACTATCACCTAATCTTGCCAGAGCTACTGTGACTAGTCAGGAGTAAGGATGTCACTGGTTTTCCAAGCAAAGCTCAGCTCTAAGAGGTGGGAAACTATACTATAGATAACACAAGGTCTTTATTTCTAGCAAATTAAATTCTACATATAGGCATGTCATGTTGGTCTTCATTGTGAAAGGGATCTTTATTTGTGTCTTCAGTTCTTAAGAATGTCAGTTCACAGGACTTATAAATGCTGAGACCTAATCTCAGGTGTTAATCTTCGTAATAGACTGGGTACTTCTGTTCTCCCTTCTTGGTTTAGCTCACCTTATTTTGCTTTTGACTCGTGGCAGCCCTACTTAACAAAAGGATATTTCTTTTTAATTTATAACTGTTTTGTTTCACAAGGTTTTCCCATCAGGACTTCCAGCCCTACTGTCTATTTTATCCATAGATTCTGAGCCATTTTCCCCTAAAATGAGCCATCAGTACCTGCTTGTGATTGAAGATTATAAGTGAAAATGAACAGTATCTGAGGAGTAAATGTGTCAATATAATATCTTTTCAATTCATCAATATAAGTTTACATCCCACTTACAAAGCTGAGTTTGGCGTAACAGTAGAGCATAATCACCAAGCTGCTGGTTTACTAGATGTTACTAGTTTCAAATATCTGGTCAGCCTTGGAGGATTCCTAATATACATACGTGTGTATGTATGTGTGTAGGAGTTGTAATTTCCTGGTATTTTACAGTGGCTAATATATTAGTGTAAGAGGAATTCCTCAAGAAAGCCATCATTTTGGAGTTTCTAGATAGCAGGAAGAATATATAATGGTAACATTTCTACACTACCCTCTGTATTCCCTTTGTCTGAGGCCATCAGAAAGGTCATGGCCTCTTTCAAGGCTCCAGAGTCAGCTTTTCCTCCAGTTGACCTGGACCTACAAGTGAATATCATTTGCATCATATATTTTGTCATCCACCTTTAAGATTGATTTATGAAAAACCCATCCTCTTGCATGGTTGCTGGGCTCTGGTCATTTATCCTCCACTTCTGCTTTCACCTTTTATTTCCGTGGTACTTGTTGCTGCTTTTTCTTCATCTTCACATCCTCCCTTCCTCCCTTGTCCCTGGGAATTTCTCCATTAATTTTGAACTTTCCTGTTCACCATAAAGAGCCTAGTTCTATGGTTGAACAATTCTTCAGCACCAAGAGATCTTTTTAACCTTCTTCCACCTCCTTTTGAAACCACTTTTACTCTTACTTTCCCCCCCCCCCCCCGAATAATTTTAACAATTGTTTTCATATCATCATATCTTCCTTGGTCAGGTGACCAATTGGAAAAAAATGCATTTACATCACAAAGTTATGTTACCTTGAGGAGCAGGGCAAGGCAGTAATAGCACCTCTGAAGCCAGAATGTACTTATGCAAATTGTTGGCTTAGAGGTCCCTATACCTTCTCATTAGTTGTCCTATTATTACCCTAGAGTGCTTTAATTTTACATGAAAGATAATAGCTGCCTTATCTCTAAGGAAACTGGTCTTGATTTTATTAACTTACAGGACAGAAGAATAATTGGCACATATCATTGTCCAGAAATGTATTCAACAAAGGTATCTTTCAATGTTTTCTAATTTTTTTATCCTCAGAGACTTAAAATTCAGGTCCTGACTACTTATGGTCATTAAAGATCCCATGGCACTTTTTTACAACATGGTCATCTCAATGCCAAGCATCTGGCCAAATACCAATTTATGTAACTGTTCTGCTTACCTAATGTTCCCCACCACCACTCACCCACCGCATAGTTTCAATTGGCTACAGCATTCTCCATTTCCTTGACTAAAATATAGTGTATTGTTCTGCACTGTCAGTCACCACATTTCGCCTCAGAGGTGATTGCGCTTCTCTGGAAGTGACGTGGTTCTTTCTAAAGTTTGTAAAGCGCTTTGGGATCCTTTTGAATGGGCAGTGCTCTGTACGAGAAATGTAATTCATTATCATTCGATCTCAGGCTTCATTTAGTTACAAAAGCATGTTTAATTTAGAGTTGGGCGAACCTGCTTGGTGGAAATAACACTCCCAGCTCTCACTAATCTGAGAGGAAACCTTTTGTCAAAGATTGAAAATCTAGGTTAATTTGTTTCTAGGGTTTTTTTGTTGTTACTTGTTTCTTTGTTTCTTTTATTTTCACATTCATTTGTACTTCTGGATTGGAACTTTGGGGCTCTTCAGATTGGGAATTCAAAATACTATGAAAAATCCACTGTTCCAGGTACAGGAGAGTCAAATTAGTGTTCAGGAAGCACCTGAACTTCGTGGTGCTTACCTGGCTATTCTAACACTTGAAGGTTCGCCCATCACTAATTTTTACTGTATTTTACATTATGTCTTTTGAAAAAATCTTGGAATATTGAAAAATGCTGTGCTCCAACTCTAATATCAGTGAGAGATGTGCAGAAGACGACACTTTGCCCTAGAAGATAGTTTAGAATATTGCTAAACGTTTTTTCTGCCCAGCATCGCTAACTTTACTAACTACTGCCAAAATTACCAGATATCTGCAGCAGTTTGATATGTTAAGAAATTTACTGAAATGAGAACACAAGTGACAAAAGAATCAAAGCAAATAGTTAACTGAAGGTGTGATATCATGTCGCTAAAACATGTCTATATCTAACTCTAGTAGACTAAAATAACTTTTCTTGCATTTGTGTTGCATAGGAAGTGTACGAGTGTGTAAAGAGCACTCAGATTTCTAATATCATTGCAGATCAAAAGGATAAAATGCTTTAAGTAGATTCATCCTAAGAAGATTAAAGATGTGAACAAATTTGCTGGCACTAAGGTCTTTCCAAAGATAGTATCTTAGAATGGGCAGCGTTGAGGTGAAAATAACCCAGGCTCTGGGCTAAGGGGTAACACCATTACATTAGTGGATGTTATGTCAAACTTCCCCTGATGTCATTGGATCTCAAATTTTTATTATTTTCTTAAGGCTGAGTGAAACTATGGAAAATGTAGTTTTCAAATGGCTTTGCACCCCTCTTGTAAGATACTTCCTGTATTTGTTTTCAGATGTTCTTGGGATCAGTGAATGCCAAGTGCCTATAATTGCTTTTATTTTCAGGATACTGGAAGTCTTATTATTTGTCTGAGATCGTATAACAAAAATTACAGCCAGTTTTGTCTTACCCCAAAAACCACACAAGAATTTTCTAAATAACTACACTCATTATAAGAAAATGTTTAAAAGCTCACTTGAGAAGTTTCATAGATCTGTTTGAAAGGTTTTACGTATGTTTGTATCACAACAGCAGAATACTCTTTTTGCCTTAGTTTTTGTCTAATGCAGATGAGAACTGATTTGATTGCCTTCCTAGCTAGAACAGTGTTTCCTCAGCATGCTCAACATCATGCTACTGAATTCTCAAAAGGAATTTTGCTTGAGTTCCAGCTCAACTTTCCCACTTCTCCAGCGCTTCTCAAAAATGAATGATTTCCCTACCAAACTAGAAATTTCAAAGATTTCATATGGCTTTGATGGAAAGCAAGCAAAAATAGATCGTTTTGGCTGCTTCACATTGAGTCATTACATTTAATCTAAAACTAAAATATAATGAAACTAGAGGGGTGCAAACTCACATAGATAGGGGAAAAAAAAAGAGAGAGGGAAATCTGGCATCTCAGTGATGCCACTTTTTATGCATCACTTGAACAGATGTAATCACTCAAATGGCAGTGTTTCAGTAGGTCTGAAGTACTTTTCTGACTATCCAACTTCCCAGTTCATAATACTGTGCAGTGGATGCTACTAAAAAGCAACTGTTTTCAACCCAGTTCTCTCACCAGGCCATGGGAAATATTATATAGTTGTGGGTTTTTTTTTTTTAATAATGGCAAATACAGTGCTATATTGGGTGGTGCAGCGAGGTACCTGCTGCTGACTGCTGGCTTCTAAATACTACAGAAAAGAATAATGCCATATTATTGTTTAGAAATCCACAAACATCACAGTTTGTGTACTTTCAATAATTGTAGTATGTATTATGTACATTATAAATGAATAATGTGGATGAGTTATTCTTAAAGGAGCTCTGGGACAGTTAACGTCTCTTATTTGGCCTGGAGTAGATCTGCACTACCAACAGTAAGTCAGCGTACATAATTAGCTGCTCATTAGCTATTGCTGCTTTTAAAGTATTTCTATTTAAACATAATCTGTAATCACAAAATTCAAAATATATACTTACAGGGAAGGCTGAGAGAATTAGAACTTCCTAATTAACCTGATATTTGTTTTCTATAAATGGATTATTTTGAAATTCTGCTACCATACTTCAGATCTACTCCAGATTGCTTAAGAGTAGAATTTAGTTCCTCATCTTTGAAGTCCTCTTAATTGCTAAGGGTTTTTTTTACAACATTGCATTAATATTTTTTTAATTGAACTGCCTTTAAAAAAATACATCATAGCCAAAGCTACCCATTGAAACAACTGTTGAATGTACATTTGATGTGATTACACTCTGTATGTGTTTTTCCTTGCTCTAAATGGCAGATCTCTGCTATTCCAGCGTTCAGGTCTCCACAGCATGCACTGTGTTTCTGAAATTCATTAACACTGGGGGATGGAGTTTCCATATAGGTATAGTTAGACTAAATCTGTGCCTTTCCCCAAGTAACCAGCATATATTCCTGTTTGGAATATAGGGACTTAAAATTTGCATTCTCTTGTGCAGTGCCCTGGGCCTCGTTTTATAGAGGCAGGGGGACATTGTGAATACCTGCAGTTTTTGTCCGAGCAGAAGCTTTCATTTGAAAGAAGAAAACCAGAACAAAGCAGACCCTTTTCCATTTGATTTCCCTCCAAAAACCCCAAAAAGTTCAATGTTCACCCAGATGTCCTACCCAGCAGGAGAATCCCACTTTCAGGAGCTAGGCATGTATTCCATTTCCAGGTATTGCTTCTGCTCACTGAACATGGGGTCTAGGGAAATACCATTTATTCCATTACACTCTACTGGCTTTATCGCTCCTTGAGTTCACAAATAAACGGCAATAAATGTAGTTACCGTTATGCTTAAAGTCTTTTGGACAGGCTGACATCCTGTGAATTAGTTATGTTAGATCTAGCCCTTGTCAGCATGGCTTCGGTTTGCAACTGACTGGGTTTCCTTTCTCTCCTGTTAAATCTGCTTTCTTATTTTTTACAGATGGATCCACATGAAAATATTTTGTTGAGCACACTCGAAATTAAAAATGAGATGGCTGCCTCCGAGGCTGTGATGGGGCTTGGGGACCCTAGAAGCACTATGCTGGCCTATGACACTTCAAGCATCCAGTACCGGAAAGCTGGCTTACCCAGACACAGCTTTGGTCGCAACGCCCTGGAGCGACACGTGGCACAGAAGAAAAGTAGGCTACGGAGACGTGCATCTCAACTGAAAATTACCATTCCTGACTTGACTGATGTAAATGCCATAGATCGATGGTCGCGCATATTCTTCCCTGTTGTTTTTTCCTTCTTCAATATTGTCTATTGGCTTTACTATGTGAACTAAGAAACAAAGCCACACAGGAAGCAAGAACTGGATTTCTCTTCAAATCGGTTGTACAGCCAAAAGTGGGACTTAGAAAAATTCTATTCAGGACAAAAAGTTATTTTAAAACACCTTAGTTGCTGGCCCACTCTATGGTCTGTTTTTATAATGTTTTGGTTGTATCTGCTAAATCGTAAATATGTTAAGTTGTAGTATGGACATATCCCCTCATCAAAATATAAGCGCATTTTGAGTGTGAAGGCAAATTGGATTTTGACAATCACTTCTGTCTCATTGTTCCTCACTCTTTTTTTTTTTTAATGGCCGTTTGAATTTACTGATACAAATTACAGAGCGGCATTTGAGAAACAAGTTCAAGTTTCAGCAGCAGTACATACCACTCCCAGGGATACTGCATATCCGAGACATGCAGCTACACTTAAGAGAGTGTACTAAGTTGTTATCATGCTTGTGAAACATATACGCTTTACCTTTCAAATGTGTAAACTTGAAAACAAGTAGTGCCTATCATCTTTACAAGATGACGAAGGTCAGAGGTTTCCCAACCATATTCAGGTATGTCCTGTTACTTAGCGAAAGAACTAAACCTTTGACTGAGAATATTAAGGGTTGGGTGTTTGCACAGAAGCTGAAGCAAGAAGCACTATTTTTGTCTGATTTTTAAGGAAAGAAGGTATGCTCACAGTCACAATGACTGTAGTTGTGATCAACAGAAGAATGTAGCATTGGTGTAAAAACACATCAACTCTGAATGGGTAGATACGCTGCTGTTCTGTGTTGGGGAAAGGAAATCATCTGTCCAAAGTGCCAAAATTGGTTGGCCAAATAGTAAATATCTATCTAGGTGGCTGAAGGAAACCAATGGTGCCCTGCCTTTCTAGGGTAGGGATTGCTAGAGAGCAATTATAAGAGACAGGGCCAAGGAGAGGGAAGGCTACTTATATGTAAAAGCATATGTGTGTGTGTGTGTGTATATATGTATATACACATATGCACACGCTGTGCAAATGAATGTTGTCAGTTATAGTAGATACCTTAGTCTGAAATACTCGTGTGGAGCTGTGTGATTTCTTCCAAGTTTGCAATCTTTCCAGTGTTACGCTCGCCCCTTGCTGTTATGCTTAAACACTTTGCATCCAGTTTGATTAAAGGTATCGTCCCTCCTTCAGCACTAAAGATTCGAGCGTCTGTACTTCAGTACACAAAATACTGATGGGACTTTCTCAGTCTGGATCAGGCAATACCATTTCACTTGTTATTTTGTTTTCCTTAGTGCACTGTTTTAAAGGGAAAAAATTGGTAGCCATCACTTCAATACTTTAATTGCACTCTTGTTTTCTGCTTTAGGGTGAATTCCATTGAAAAAACAGTAAATTTCAGTTTTGCTTTAGGAAACTTTTTGAAATTGAAGGGTTTTTTAAATCCCATAGAGCTTTTCTCTTACAGGCAAAATAGAATATATAAAAAAATAGAATTTTATAGGAAAAGTAGAGTTTGCCATTTAGTCCCGTGTGGGACCTTTTTCTTTAATGAAAAAAAAAAATCTAAGAACTGTATAAAAAGAATAAATTCCGGATGGCTTTTACTAAATCAGATCCCCAGTGGTGTTTGACCCAACATATTTCATGAAGCAAAAGCCACATCTGTTGTATCTATGCTACCTCCCATCTGCATACAAATTTTTGAAAGAAACAAGAATTCCAGTATCTTCCAAATAGCAAAGGAATTTTTCAGGCAGATACTTTTTCCCCATTTAAGTATTCCTTTGGCAATACTTTAAGAGAGCTCTTAAGAATATTTTTGATAAAATATTTTCTTTGAATTTTTTGTTCCTGCTTGAGAAGAGGAATTTTCTTACAGGTTTCTGTGTTTTGGGGGGTTTTGTCCCCATTTGCAGTGAATGACAGCAATAGAAGGAAAACAGTTCTAGGAACTAAATAGGCCAATTTTCTGACTTTGTTTTGAGCATATCATATTTTTATTTCTGCTTCAAATGGGGGACAACAGTTTTGAGCCTGACATGGGATTTGCCAGGCATACACACCACCTCTAGTTTTCAAGGGAGTTGCATGTACGTTCGCGTACTGCCTCCAGGTTCAGACTCTGCAGTATGTAGAGACAGGCTTCCACCATGTGATTAACCTTCCAAGTCAAAACGTTGTTTTTTGTTCACATACTTCATTTCTGCCTGCATTTCATGCATAATGCAATAAGCTTTGTAGATGCATTTGGAATTTCAGCTGATAGGTATGAATCATGTTGGAATTTTTTCCCAATTCTAAGAAAAGCAGCCACATCAAAAGCCAGTGTTTCTCTTCAAAGTCTGTTCTTTAAAAATGGTATTAATTATCATAAATAAAAGCAGTCTTATAGTATTCTTCTGTACAAGCTTTTCTTTCATTTCACAAATTGCTGCCAACTCCTTTTTTATTTCACAGAAGCATAGTGTGAGTACAGGGAGCTCACAGCCTGTTTGTGGCTGATACACATCAAATATAAAACCTTACAGAGAATATGTTGACTCTCTGCGTTGGTTTACTGCATCAGCTAGTACGAAAACCATGGAGAATGAATCCTAGAACTGCACGTTAATTTCCCTGAAGTTACAGTACAAGCCATAATACTCTCTGATGTCGCCATTCAGAGAGTGAAAGAAAATGTCTGGTTTCTGCTCAGGTGTCCACTAGGAAAGATACATTATCTGGGGGGAAGGAGCACTTTCAATTTTACTATGTCCTTCTGGTTATGAATGTGATGTATAAAATTAGTGAAAGAGAAGGATTCTATCATTTTGTACTAAGGCTTAACACTGTGATACAAAAAGATGGGGGTGAGAAAGACTGGTGAGGCACTGTCAAGGGAAGAGTATGACCCGAGCCCAAGGCGAGCACTTTCTCCTCTTCTGAGGTACTGGAGTGAAATTGAGAAATTATGCCTATGTACATGAGATGCGGGGCTTGCTCTGTGTGCTACCCTCCAGGTAAACTAGAATAAATTTTCCTTTAGTTCAGAATTGACGGAAAACAAATATTCTAGATCCTTTTAATTGTGTTAATTATTGTTAGTTTCAAAAAGCAAAGTATCAAAGTTCATAATTTAGATAAACCTTGTAATATAATTAGAGTTGCACATTTTATTGTTCTATTAGACATGATAGCCAGCAATTAAGGTGTTTTTCATCTTTGTGAAATTCATGGGCAAATTATGACTATAACATGGCACAGTTTTAATGAAATCTTTGAGATAATCTGTAAATATATACTGTACATGACTGCTAGTAAGTATGATACACATTTTCAGAACTGAAAATTCATGCAACATATTTCTGTGTTTGCATAAGGAATGTTATGTTTCTATCCTATCGCAGTTTAATGACTGGGAAGAAAGATTCAAGCAATGACATTGTGACCATTTCTTTTCTCATTCCCAGGGGAGGAAAACAGTCTTAGATAACCACATGTCGCAGAGTTCTTCAGAGAGTTTTGACATTCTAATACAAAGGACATAAAAACTGTAAGGTACAAAAGCACAATGCATAGAGAAAATGAGTGGTGGTCTTACACCTGGGGAACAAATCCTATTTATTTCAGACAAATATGCATTAAAATTAAAGCTCAGTTAATTTTCGCTGTAATTATTAGACTGTGTTCCAGTTCCATGCTGTAACACAATACTAAACACAAGTGAACGGATGTTAAACATTGTCCAATTATATGTGCATATGGACATATACCTACATGTCTGTATGGATATAAGTGTCCATATAGACGTACTGAGTATGTATATGCACACACATTCATATGTTGGCAAGGTAAAGGAATAAGCTAATACTAGTTTTGTTTCTACCATCAACCAGTGTATTAATATATTTTTGAGAAAAAAAAGATTAATGTATTTAAAAAAACAACTTACTATACAGGGTAACCGGGCATTTCTATATCAGCAGATCAATGCTTATAATTCGTATGGAGCATTGCACCGTTTGACATGATGATAGTACTGTACCTCCTAGCATCTGAAATTAGACTAGTCCTCACGTTGCTTGCCTATTTCTTCTCTCTTTTTATAACAGCATTGTCCACTAGTAAGTTTTCAAAACCAACAAATTCCTTAGGGAACCAAGAAAACAAGGCAAAAATATTAACTATTTCTAGAAAATAATCTAGGGTGGGATGGCCAGGGTACAATACTATAGCAGTAGTGATCATAACGTTTTGCTATGTGTACATAGAACATACAATGTGAGCAACCATAACAAGCTGAACGTGTGTAAATATTATCAGATTTCTTAAACATTTTTAACTTCTAATTTGTACTTTATGGTAAGGCAAAAAGCTAATTCTACTTATGGTTTAGGTTAATGCGTCCTAAAATTCTGTAAATAATTAAATAAGCTGTAAATGAGCAGTCGATAGATACAGTAATTGTTTAGTGACTTTTTTTTACTAAGTACAACAATTGCAGTGCTCTAGCAGAGTAATTTAAACACCCTTTTGCATAAACTGATTTGGATTCCAGATATTTAAAAAAAAAGTACAGAGAGTACTGTAGTGTAAAACAGCCATTGAGGCAATGCCCCTGCTAGCACAATCGAGGCTTTTGTATGGCTAAACTGTTCAGGCAACAGAAGATGGTAGCTGGGCACTCAGTACTCAGATTAGCATAAACTGATAGGGCCTGGTTTTCACTTACAATAAGGCACCTTTATGTTGCTCCAGTGAGTGGAGAGATGAAGGAATCCAGGGTAAGTGAGAATTCAGCTGTTCGTGATTTCATTACAGAAAGCCTGCATATTGCGTCTGTCTGTTTCTGAAATCTGTATTTCCTATGGTACCTAATAGTAGGCTTATATTTTTCTTTGGGAAAAAAAAAAAGGATGTTTGACTGTCGTTAGATAGCATAGTCCCCCAAAGCCAAAGAATCTTCACTCCAGAAATTGTTTAAAAGGGAAATCTAATAAGTCACTGCTTAACACCAAAGGTAAAGCTTAATAAAATGCACTAGGAACTTTGTCTAAATTTTTAAGAAGCAAATGGAATGTTGATTAAAAATACTGCCCTATTCTACTTTGTAAAAATAGTAATAATTTAAATATCAATTAATATAAAATTGAAATAGATCATCTCTACAAGAATATGCAACACTAACATTTCATAAGTATAAAATTATTTTCTTTGTAAGTGCTTTGACAAAAAATGAAATTTAAATGATAAAAAAATCTCACCTCTACTTTCATACTAAGGGTTGTATTTTTTTAATGTTTTTCAGACATCTATTCAGGTCATCTATTCCAATTTGATAACATTTTGTATGTTTTCACTGTTGGTCATTTGACAGATACTCACCAGACTGTATTGTTCGTGGTCTGTTCTGTTACTTTCAGTTGAAGACAAAAAGAACATTTGAAACATGATTAATTCTAACAAGCTGGCTATGATTTGACTTCTCTCACATTTTTATTTGCATGGGTGTTTAAATGGTTCTGTTAGTACTGTCTTTGCACAGTTCTGATTTCTCTTTTTTTTACTTAGTACTATTTACTTCATAATGTAGTAATCATCAGCCTTACTAATGACCTTGTAGCCTTTCTTATATGCACATAATGCACATTTTCCAATGGCTAGAAAATGCAAAATACTAGTGGATATCATTGCATCAGTTCTTCATGTTTCTCAAAAGGACTGCTAACCTCTGGGATATATGAGGTAGTAAAATGATGATTGTAAATGAGTAGCACATAAGAGATATTTTCTTGAATTTAAAATTATTGCAGCCAGTTTCAGCATGTAAATATATAATAATGTTGGCTAGTGTGTAATTCTTGAACTAAAAAGATATAAATAAAGAAAACCTAAAAGATGTATATGTAGTTGTATTATGTTGGGCAGGCTCTTTTCTCAAAGCTGCAGAAGATTACATTTCTCATCTGCAGTGAACAACCGTGAATTTGGGTCAGAAAGGGACACCAGGAAGTCGGGCACTGCGGCATCTGAAGCGTAGGCTCAATATGCGAAGGGGTAGCCATAACACGGTGCTAATTTGCCTGGGGGGGAGTTGAGTGTCTGGGCAATATAAGCAATGAAGAGTGAGGTGCTTAGTGCTAGTCAATAAGGAAATGCCGAGAGAAGGGGAACAGCTGAACAATCTCAGAAGTTCAGTAACTCCTTCTCAGAGTCAGCTCTTGTGAATCTGTCACTGATGGCAAGTTGCTGGTGTCCTCCTTACAGAAATATGGTAGCAGCTGTTCGCGGTGGGATGGTATTTCCTTTTACAGAAAAAGGTCTAAACGGTCTTAAGTCTGTCTGTGTGGGCTTAAGATATGGAAGATTCAAGTACCGTTTCTTCCTCTTCCTGCTTAACAGCTAACAGGAGAGAGCCTGGACAACCAAATTATTGACTCTTTCAGGATGGTGGATTTAGCAGATTTCCCAGTTGGACCAGTTCTGTTGCATAAAAAAGAATTCAAGGTTAACAGACCAGGAGGAGAGTGCAGTCAAGCATGGTCACGAGAGGCGTCTGTACTGCTGCGCTTCACCTGCTGTCTGTTTTGTACAACCTGAAGTTTGGCAGTCGCAGGGACCAGAAGCTGGGTCTCTTTCTGTACTCCCAAGGTGTAAAATGTCCACTAATACAGCTCTGGTCTTGCTGCTTCTTTCTGTCCGAACAGATCTTGAGCGTTAAATAGACTTTGGAATTAGACTTGGTTGTTTGCTCTGCTGAGGGGTTCACGTCTATTTGTTTTTCTTTTTCTCTGCCAGCCCAGCTCTAATAAAAGGGAATTAATAGTTGTGTTTCCAAACCCCAGGTATCACTACAAGGGGGAGATGGCAGGGTATTTATTGGTAGCCTTAACTGTACATACCTATGAGTTCTGACACAAGTCGACTCTTTGGTTGATCCAACCAGGGGGAGCAGATGGAGCACCAGAAAAGAGAACAAATGGCCGTCAGGCAAAAGGCTGCCAAAGGCTAAAACTGCCAAATCCTCATTTTTGTCTGGAAGTGCAGACAGCAGTTGGTAATTCCTTTTGAAGTTATCCACCTGGCTACTCTGTTCCCAGCCCTGCAACAGCACTGCTTTAATGACTGAGCTGTTCTGTCCTGCTTTTCTGTGGATAAAGAGCACCAGTTCTGCAGAGGAAGAGCAGAGATCAGAGATGGGAAGACCCGTGAGTCTTGCATATGGTACTGAGGTGAGGAGCTACTGGTTGCAGGATGCTGGCTCTGTGTCAGGAGACGTAGAACATGAGAAGTAAAATATTGCAGACTGTTAAGGAAAATTCAAGTATGACTTCATCTCTTCATTCATTAAAATATATCGCATCTTCCTCTGAAGCTTCTGAAAAATAGATCCAGGTTCTTAAAAAAATACTAAAATGTCAGCACAGTTGCTTTGTTACAAGTGTGTGAGGTACTGTTGGCGCTTATTTTCAGAGATTATTACAAGCTAGAAAGCGAAATATTTCAAATTCAAGACTGATTTATGATTTTAGGGTGTAAAAATATTTATACTCATTGATGAGGATCATTGGCAGAGTCTGTGCATAATTTATTCCCTTTATTCTGTTTTGAGCTTTAACACTTACTTTATGACTTGTATAACACGGCTTCTCCTTCATTCAATTCACTTGGCTGCAAATTAGAAACATTAATATTGGCACCTTATTGTTAAATTTTGCTGTTAAATATATCTTGATAATCTAATATTAACAAAACATGTCAGAAGTTATCTAACATCACAGTTCTCAAATTATAAAGGGAAAACCAATGTTTTAAAGAACAAAATTGTGCATCTGTCAAATACCGAACAGCTGCGAAAGAATCAAATAATGGGAACTGGCTTCTAACATATTGTACGTGTTACATATTAAATAAATGTAACATTAACAACTACATAGCAAATAAGTTCACTAATGCAAATTCTTTGGTTATCAAAATTAATGACCAGCATGACATTATTAATTTGTAATGCTTGTTATTCTTGAAGGGTATTTGGAGTGACTGATTTATTATAATGTTTGTCTGAGTCTAGGCAAGCAATAAATTTTAAAAAATTACGGTTATGTCCAGAAATGGGGGTTGGGTATTCACGTGATGTAAATTGCTTATGTAAATGGAGATATCCTTGCCTGGACTGAGTCTCAGGCCCAGGCAGGGTTATTCTGGGGTTTTTTGTGTGTGCATATGTTGGTTTTTGTTTTAATTTCAGGGCAAAACTTTGAATATGTGTTATCCTTGGAACAAAAGTATTTTTTTCCCTCTTTCTGGCAGATTGTCAGAGCTGACATACTGCATTCATTTTGGCACTCTAATGGCTAAGGGCATGCTTCCAGCTGAGACCACTTTTTTTTAAACTTTTTCTTTTTTAGAAAGAATATAACCAAGGAAACAAAAATCTTCCTGAAGTTCTGGGTCTTCAGTTGGCTTACTAGGTTCCCTTACAAATGCTTTAAAAACTAAATAATGTGAACTGTGCCCATTTTGGTTTTGGTGCTATTTATTTTTCAAATGGTACTTGAGTAGCGATATGTGTATATCTCTGGATATGTACAGTCACACATACTTACATTTCTAAGCTTTGTTGATATGTCTAAAGACTGATGCTTTCTAAACCCGCATGAAACTAGTCTGTGGCCTTTGAGCTCTCCGTGTTAAGTGTTTCCAAAGGTCTTTTCTGAAGAGTGTGATTGATCATATCAGTCTTTTATCTTCAACTTTTTGTTGAAATTTTATGGCAATGATGTTTATGAAGGTACTGCAAAGAGAGATCACGGGCAGGCACAGGAGTACGCTGTCATGCAGGTTACAGGGAATGGAGTCCTGTTGTAAGCTCTTTGACAGCGGCAAAAAGGGCAAGCTGTGGAGTGATAAACCCACAGCACAAAAGCTGATTTATTCAAGGAAGGATCAGTGCAATTCTGTTACTGAGGATATTTCCCCTTCCCTGTCATGCAAACAAATTGTTTATTCAGGTGAGAGGACAGTGACAGGAGAAGGAACGTGGATAATAAACAGAATGAAACCTTTATGTCAGGACAGCAAGATTTATCTGCAAGATTTGCAGACAAATTCAATTGTTTTTGCTGTTCTTCAGTTATGAAAGATTGAGGCTTCTTTATTGCTGTTAGTCACCACTCAAAAGATATCTGAAGTAGAAATAGATGCCAAACAGACAGAAAAAAAATTCACTGGAAAGTAAAAGGAAAAAAAAATAAAAGAAAAAGAACCCCAGCATGGGGAAATATAGCTTATACCCTCCCAATCTCCCAAGCAGCAACAAAGCGTAACCTGCATTGCCTTTTTTTTTCTTTTCTCCCATTCAGAACACACTTTAAAATTAGAAGGGTTTAAGACTGTAGTCTTAAAGACTATTTGTCTTAAAGTCTTTAAGACAACTTTCTTCTCCCCCCCCTCCCCCCCCCCCCCCCCCCCCCCCCAATTTTTATGTTTTCTCTCTTACACAATTTTGGAAACTTAGCATGAAAGACCCTGGATAATTCTGGAATCATACAAGCCTAAATCGGTTTTGGAAGGGTCTCCAGCTCTCTCTAAGAAAGGCTAAGCATTATTTATTTGCCTTCATTACTACCCAAAGCAATGTGATTACTGAACAGGTTTGACATTTAAACTAATTAAGGATGAGCGAAAGAGGGGAAAAAAGCCTTTATATGAGATCCAAACAAAAATTTACAAAAGGATGAAACAAAAAAATGGAAAGGACAGGCAGATGAAAAGTAAAGGATGTTTTCTCGCTCATGTTATAAGATTTTAAAGTAAATACAAGCTGCTTTTCTGGCACAGCATCTATCTCTGTCTTTTAACTGCAGCCTGGTCATCCATCACCTGGTTTTCCTATTTCAGATTGCTTACAGGGAAAAGATATGAGGTAATAGCTCCTGATGTTGATGAAAGGATAGGGTGTCCAGCATAAGTCTATAGCTCTTCCCTACATGTATATTTTACGTCTGACAAGGCTTGAAAATCCTGCTCCCTTTACTCAGGTGAGCAGGCTCGTGCCCAGAGGATTTTACAAGCAACTTGCTGAAAAACAAGCATTTCCATTTACCGCACACAGCCTGGAATGCATTTGAGTGGTTAAAACAGTGGAGGAGGGGAGTGAAGACCTTTCTCTCTTAATAACTGAGATAACAAGACAAATCTGTTGAGCTGTAAATGCAAACATTTTGCTTAGAGTTTTCGTGTTGCTGAACTGGAAACTACACCGTACGCCAAATCTGTACAGTACTGAGAACAGACTTGACTTTGCTCGTTTGTGCCAGAATTAGAGTTATTTAATTCTAATGAAATAGAGTGATTTGGACATTGCAAAATATAAAAAGCCATGTTGTAATGCCCCTGCACAATTCTTCTTTAGCAGAGAAGAGGTCCAGAATGCCTCTTGCTAGTTTCTGGGTTTAAGAGATCCATCTCTGAAAAAGGAGAATTGTGTGCCAGTACATTTCTAGCTTAAAAGCACATGGTAAACATGTCTTTGTCAGGAATTTATAATGCACAAAGTAATACGTGAGTTTTTGTTTCATTAACAAAATATGTAGATTTGACCTTTCCGGATACTTCTTTGTTTTTTGAAGACACTGAATGATTTTCTTGTATGTACTTTATATCCCTGTTGGTAGTCGGACTGCTCAGCTGTGACTCTATGGGCAAAACAAGGTGTTCTTTTTACTACTAGGTGAGTCTAGCTCTAACAAAAATAGATATGGAAAAAATACATATTGTGGGCATTTACTGACGAAATCATGGTATTTGTTTTATGTGGATATTTTATATTATTGTAAACTCTTGCAATATATTGGGATTTACATTTATATAAAATATTTATTTAAAGAAAATAAAAAAAAAAACCACAACATTGTTTTTTCCACAACACAAAAGAGACGTTATCGTGTTAGTACACTATTTAACACTTTGGTTTTTTAAATGCTATCTTAATATCCTACCAAAAATTGTTTTCTTTTCTAGGAGAGTTCATTCTTCCTTTCAACTAAAATATTTTTCAATTTTCATGTCAAATTTTTGGGGCTGAGTTAAAAATTTGGTTTTTGTTTTTTTTTTTTCCATCAAGGTGTCTGGAAAAATAAAATCTAAACACATCAGCTCAGCAGTCAGCTTACCTGTGAAATACTTAGATTTGGCATGAATCAGGATAACAGGAAAGGACAAGAAAACTCTAGCAATGATTTGACATAATTTTATACTGCCAAATTTTGCATGTTTTGGTGATCATACTCTTAAAGTTTCTGATTCATTATATAAAATTTATAATTGATTTAGCTGATGTTTCATTTAAAAGCTTGAAATTCATACATGAGATATGTTGGAGGTATAGCTTTGAGACCTGGTAGAGCATGAGCACTAAGTTCCTGCATGGTGATATCTCTGCAGACTTGGCCTCCTCAACTGCTTGCTGCAACAGGTAGGACCCCCAGATACGCATGTCTGTGAAACAACCTGTCCCTTTGCACTGTGCTTGTTGCACTTAGGTCACTTTGTTTTGAGGAATTAGGTTAAAAGTACCATAGTTTAGCATATTGTGAATTTAGAAGGATGCTTTGGGATTTCTAAATACAGTTGCCAGACAATAAGCTTGTTGTCAGATAGGGATTTGCTTATTTGCCTCAGTTTTGCATCCCCCTTCTCTCCTTGGAGAGAGAAATGCCCTTCTGCTATCCCTGAACGGTTGGGTGTTATGTGTCAGGGCGAAGGCAGCAAACTCACTGCAGTCACACGTGGAGGTCATGGCACTGCCCAGGCCACTGATACGTGCTAACAATTTGCAATAGGACAGTCCTACAAGACTTACTGTGGCTCTTTACCTCTCAGCTATTGTTAAATTAGATGTTAAGTATCACATTGATACTATGGTAATACCTGTGCATTATTATATCATTAATTTATAACTGAAAAGCATGAGGTAAACGGAGCATATTTTTTACTGTTATTTCAAAGGGCCAAGCGGCAGAATGGGAGAATGTTAAATGAAACTTTCCTTTCAGAGATCCAAGATAATAATGTCCTTTAAGAAGTTAAGATCCAGAAATGAAGTTTCTGGGCCTTAAATAGCAATGGGTTAACCTGATTGTTTCATTAACTGTAGTTCCCTGCACTGAGTGGATGTGCTAAATACACCTGTGTTTTGGAATAGAGCACCTTTAATCTACTGTTTGTTCCTCATATTTCTGCACACGTCGTTAGGCATCAGTCCTCGGTAGAGATGAAGAGAGCAAACAGATACTCACAGTCTACCTGCACGGACTGTGTGAAATAATGAAGTAACAGATGATGTCAAAAATCGAGTGCATTTGTAGACAGCTGGTGCCTAATTAATGTGCAGCAAAGCTGAGGAGGCAGTGCCTATGGCCCTGCAGGTATCGCTAGATTTCATTACTGCACCAATTACCATAAAGCATTGCAAGCCCAAAACCAGAAAGGCATTTGCTGTGCACTTGCAGGAAAGGGAACCAGTTATTAGTCAGCTGAAGAAGTGTACTGTGATCCTTTGTATTTGTTTGCTTTCTTTTAATTTCTCACTCTCTGAAAGGCAAAGAAGGAGAGCGTCCATTTTGGCACTTTTTTAACCAACCAACAAACCAACCAACCAACCAACCTCCCCATTGTTTCTCAGATAAGTTAGAACTTCAACAGGGCCTTCACATAAGACAAATAGACCAACATGCCTTATTTCCTTGGAACCAGCTCCTTTTCTGACTGCTGTTACAGTTTATTATGGTTAGTCCATTATAAATTATATGGTGTCTCCAGGGACCTGTTCTGTACTTGAAATATCACAAGGCTGCTGTCATGCATAATGCTGCAGAGAGCTGCTAAATTTATATCCACTAAAAATGTGCTTTACGTTGCAGAGTGACCCACTTTAACTTTGATGCATAAATGGGTTGCTTCTCCTTTTCTTTTAAGTATTATCTGTTACTTTCTGTTTGTCCACAGTTTTAACTTGCTCAGAAAAGGCCCTTGGAAAATCTGTTATTTGTGCTTGGTGTATAGCATGATTATCATTATTTTATAAAACTTGGACATACTTCCAAATTCCCTAGAGACAAAGCATACAAAGGGCAATTTTGTCTGCCAGCCCATGTAAATTCTATCAGACTACATAAACAGACAACAGTGGCAGATTGGCTCCTGGAGCTTATGGTTTCTTCTGCTCCTAAGGAGTTTGCACAGCAAGTAGAGAGAAAAGACTGTGAAGCACAAGTTGCCCTAACATAAAGATAATGGCAGTCTACTTGTATAGGTCCAAACTGTGCCCTATGAAGCAGTTTTAAAAGCTTTTTTTTTTTTTTTTTTGAGATACACTGAAAATAGGAGTCCTTCCAAATTCCAGCCTATTTTTAACAAAATTTTAAAACCAAAGCATAACTCTCTGATTCCATGTTAAATTTTCACCTTCTTAGAGGGGAGAAAGAGAGAAGACTTAGGCTCAAAATGCCTTCAGGATACTGTATACTACAAATCATTATCTACAAGAATTACATCCACAGAAATTCTGCCATAAAGCTTTAGTGTCTAATAAGAAAAATACATGGCAAGACTATTAGGCTACCAATTGATATGGCTTCCTGACATGGTTAAATAGCTAATAATATATTCCACTGAGTGGACATTTATAAGTGAACATAAGGAATAATAAAGACAAGTAAAAATTGAAAATATTTCTGGTAGGGTTTTTTTTTTTTCCTAAATTGTCTCAGGATGGTGAAAAATGGTCAGCAGCTGTTATGCTTCTTTCAGGCAAGAAACATCTCCTTGGTCATAAGTGATTCTACACAATCTAAGCAATTGGACTAGGTGATCGTTGTAGGTCCCTTCCAACTGAAATATACTATCTATTCAATTCTCATTTTTGTCCTAAGAAAATGGCAGATCATCCATTGGTCCTGAAAACTGTGGAACTGAAGTGCAGTGATAATGGACTTTTCTGGACCATAAGCTCAATTTCTACTCTTGGACAGGTAGAGATGAGTGATGAAAGTATGTCCTCTTCCAAATGTCTTGGCACCACATGTTATATTTAGCTCAGTGTCAGGCTGGATTTATGTTACAGTGATGGTCTTTGCAGTGGTAAACATCAAGCTGTGCCAGCTCCTACCCCTTCTTCTTTGGAGTCCTTCTTAAGAAAATAATGTCTCCCTAGAACAGACAGGGACTGGGGAGTTACTTAAGAAACCCAAGGGAAGGACTCTCTACTCGCTCTGAATGCTCCTTCTCTTTCACCAGTCAAAGGAGTGCAGAGGTGAATTTCGAACGCCTCAATGTCTTAATTTAAAATTTCAAATTCAGAATGGTTATCCTGAACTTTTTACAACTTTGTATGTCTAGTCCTCTTATTTTTTCAATAGACTTCAGTTAGGTGTATCTGTTATCAGCAATGCACGGAAAGAGGTGTATTCCAATTGAACTTAAAATACACTTCGAAAATATAGGGTCTAAATAAGGTTTGTTCATCTGATGACTTGAAGGGGTACTAAAACACATACTAAACCATATTCTGTAACAAATACTTTCCTTGATTAAGCAGTTTGCCAAACATATCTTTCTGTTTTTGCATAAAAACACCTGTTGACATGCAGGTGTTTGCAACTTTCTTTTGGCTTGAGAGTGTTGCACTAAGAAGATATACCTGAATGAGACTCAAAGAAATACACAATATATATATCTTCATTCATTTCAAATGAAGTTAGCAAAAATGTCAAGTTTTGAGAATTTGAAATTTGAACCATTCCTTGCAGGCTGTGTGAAGTCTGGGAGCTAATAAGCTCCTCTTGATCAGCCAGATATCAGGAAAGTTCATGCATAACCTGAAGGTCTGTAAATAATAAAAATGATTTTTTTAAGCTGATTTTAATGAAGAACCAGAGCTTTCATAGGTTGGCTTTTGAATGGAAAAAGGTTAATGTAGACTGTAATTACTGATCTGTGAAGACAACTGGAAATGTGGTTTTTCTTCCTTGTTTGGGCTACTCCTGTGTAGGAAAATAGTTCAACAATTTAATGAAGATCTTTGTCAGACTCCAAAAACCAAGCGTTTCTTTGCTAGATTTGATGATTATGAAGGATGTACTTAAAATAATCCAGAAGAATGCAAAAATGGCTCTTTTTATAAATATCTACTTTGTAAAAGAGGATAAGAATGTGAAATTTGGGTTTAGCAGGATTCTTTTTTGCTGTGAGCAGTAGTTTTCTCCCATTAGAAAATGTCAGCTTTGCAGAAGGCAGCCTGGGAGAACCTGGGCACAGCCTACTACCTGCAGGTCTGTAGCATGCCCTTGCAGTGATGAGGTCAACTGTATATTGGGGAGTATTAGCAAGACAACAGCCAGCAGCTAAAGGGGAAAGGCTCTCCTGACATATGACAGCTATGTGTAAATAACACACATTGGCCAAAAGTTGTCTTTAAAAAAAAGGAAATTATCTGTGTATAGACTGTTGCTCCAAAGACAATTTGTTAATTTTGCCTCATTACTCTTTTTTGTTTCATTGATAATAGCATAGAAAATTCCATGCAACTGAGATGACTTTAAGTGCAATACGGGCAACGTCATTAAGTTCATTGTTCATATAAGTACTTCATCATGGGTACTTCATCATGGGTATGTTCTACATTTACAGTGTCACTTTACTGTGGTGTAATTTGAGGAAAAATTAAAAGGGAAAACTTTTATTTTTGACCAGACTCTTTATGCATTTTTGTGGAAATCAAAAATGAACGTAACCTCAATGTTAAGAAAATGAAATATCTAGAATAATTCATGTGTTTAATATTACTTGAAGCAATAAGCCAAATTTAGGGAAAAATTCTGTTCAAGTATTTAGTTCCATTACATGAAACCAGAGCCTACTTGTCTGCAAAAGCAATTCAGAACCTTAAGCACTGTATGTTTTCTGGGGGTTTAGGTTTTAAAATTCAACATAGCCTTCTTCCTACAAGCAGCACATCGCTAGGTGATTTGCCATTGTTTTGGCAGAAGCTGCATGCAAGAATCAATTTTCTTTGTTTTGTCAGGCAGCTGCTGTTCCATATCTTAATAGCTGCTTTCTTAACTACCTCTCAGGTCTCTTGTCCACCAATATAATATTACACAGTTGTCACTTTTTAAGGCCAGTAAAGGAAAGGCTGTACTCCTCCCAACTTTCATTCTAAACCTCGTGATTTTGGGATGGCAAGAAAAGTCTTATTTGTGTAGCAGCTGCCTGTTGTCTTATTTGTGTTTTACCCGGCTTGCTTGGGACTTCTATGCACATGTCAATAAACATGTTGGTAACTAATGTCACCCAAAAAACAGCATAGAATTGAGCTATCTGATCACCATAGCTACTCATAAGGTAAAGTTAGATAATGAATCTTAGGTGTAGGTGGTAAATAAAGAACAGGGAGGAAAAGCACTGATATAATCCAACATCTTAGTTTGCTCTGGGCTCCCCTGTCCCAGGATCCGCTGAGATGGAGTCTACAGGTGAGGCACCAGCGCATTAGCTATATAGCTGTAGGACTATAATAAACATGAAAAAGGGACATACAATTGTTTAACTACCTCTAGGACGAGGAGCAGATGAGGGTTTCTGTGTTCTCTGAGATATTGATTGTGATCTCCTACATTATGAAAAGCCTACTCAAACATTCAGCACAGCACTTGAAAGAATCCTTTAACTATGGATACTATCAGACCCCGATGGTGTTTAAATCCACATAGATAGAGTCTTAAATTATTGGTCCAAGTTAGCAGCTGGAGCTTTCAATTTTTTGGACACACTATAGGCCTGGCCTACGTAAGTCTGTCTAATGCAGTATTCTACCTCTGGTACGTGCCATGAGCAGGTGTCAGGGAAAACACGAGAGGGTGATTGTAGACTGGTATTTGGTAGTTTCTAGTGAGTTGTGGCTCCAGAATTCACTGAATTAAAGATGGAATCCTGTGCTTGATATACCCAGTAGATTCTCCTTCCATAAATTAGTATATGTACATTTTGAGTCTATATAAACTTCTGAATCTATGCCATGCATTAGCAATAACCTCCATAGTCTAGTTTGTGAATATGTTTCTCCTTTTGGTTTGAATTTGGCTCCTAGTCATTTTATTACAACAAACAATGAATGTTGATGTTAAGCTTCTCCACAGCACTCATAATTTTATAGATCTCTATTGTATCTCCCTTTCATCTCCCTCTTTACCTAACCCAGCTAATGATGCCACTGAAGTTTTAAAATACGAGATCACTGACTCTCTGCTCTACATTCAGTATTTGGTTGTGTTAGAAGTGTTAGCAGAAGTATCATAAACACTTTCAGTTATAGGAGTGCTCTCTAATAAGGTTATTATTTAGGAAGCTGAAAACAAAAAGCAAACAACCTAATGGTAGACATAATATTTAACAGCAGCGTTGTTTATGTTAGCTTTAAAGTATTTGCCTTAGAAAATTATTTGATAATATGTGATGGTCTGAGCCACCATTCATATGAAACTGTGTTGATGCAAATACACACTGAAGAGATCCTCAAGAGTATGGTCATGTGAATATACTGGTAATTAAGAAAGAGAAGACAAAAATGGTTAGGTGGTTAAGTCTAGGGTATGCTATGCCAACTGGGGTGACAACTTTTACTCATCAAGAAAGAAACCATTTTGTTTGGAATGCTTTCAGCTAATTTATTATGACTAATTTTTAAAAATCTGCCTCCTATAGGTGTCACCAGTTCAGCTGCACTTCAGTTAGCAAGAGCAGAAAAACTCGTGTACTTTTGCTTACTAATAATCTCAGGATTTATGACGATGAATAAAGGAGCAGATGAAAAACACAAAAGAAAGGGGCAGAATGATAACAGCTACGCTTTCCCTGCCTTAAACTTACCAATGAGGGAGATAAAACATACACTCTAAGTGGGAAGGAAACTGAAGGAAATCAAGGGTTGACAGAGTAAGGACAACACAAAAATTCATTGTACTGGAGAGACCGAAGAAGCTGTGGTGTGGTGGTGAGGGGCAAGTGTCAAATGAGGTGATATCATGGGCTGAAAATAATGAAAGTTGTTTTAAAACTCTGTGAATGTTTCCTTGGAAGGTTCCTGCTTTACCACCGTAATAGTTGTTCCCACCACCCAGTGGTGGTTTCTGGACTTTCCCTGTTACCTTTCTTAATGACTTACAGATGCCACCTGTGGCTCCTTGGCTGAAATTTAGAAGGATGTTTGGAAATACAGGGTCTTGGTTTGGCCCAAATGGTCCAGTGTGCCCCTCTGCAAATCATTCTTTGCCTGGAGCTGATTTTGCTTGAGCTCCCTGTGGCTACAGTGAAAGGTTTAACTAGTGTTTAGACAAGTTACTTGTCTGTTGTAGTTTGGAGGAAACCTGAACTCCATACGAATGTGTTTGGGTTCTGTCTATGAGAATGTGACTCCTCTGGACCATAGGAAAAGTCTAAAAATGGTAGGGAAGGCTGTCTGAAAAATAGAAGCTCTGTTGAAATTGCAGGGGTTTGACATTTGTTCTTTATTCTGCACTGAAGCAAATTAAGACTGTGCAAATTAAGTTTGTGAAAACATCAGAGAGAGCAACAATGAAAGAGCTGCTGGGAGCCTGAGGTTCGAGATGTTGTTCTTCCTGATTTGTTAACGTCATGGGCAATGTTCCAAATCACCCTTCATTAGTTTGATGAATATTTAAAGAAGTACAGGAAGTGGCACAGAATACCAATATCCCAGGGATTAGGACTTCAACCAAAGGTACAAGTGAGATGGATATTTGTCCCTGTTCTGTGTAAATCCTTGCTCTGACTGGAAGTCCCCACTACTCCAGCCTAATTTTGCTCTGAATAACCCTTCTTAACGGTATGTCTCTGTGCAAAACTCCTTCAGAGGATCTTCATATATTAAAAACACTTTTTTTTCAAAAATTTATCAGTGTATTCTGATATTGAAGAGCAACATAGCTTTCTGTGAGTGCTTTGGAATGCGTCACAGACAGACAGTGAACATTTCAACAGAAAGAACAAATTCTGTAATGAAGCCATATTGTAAATGGGTTTGATTACACTGTACCTCATCTCAAAGAAGTGCAGTGTCTCTCGCACACTGAGGTAGCATAAATTAATACCTTGATTTGCAGCATGCTAATAGATAAATGGTAATTTATTATTCAATCCATGTTAAAAGAACTCCTCCCTCAGATTTATGGCAAACATATTAAAAAAAAAAATATCACAGGAAACCTGATGTGCCTGCAAATGAATGTTTGGAAGGCAAGAATAATAATCTTAATTCAATTCCATGGACTTGTAGACATAGCTGAATCCTCTGAGAAATTAAATATACAAACACTGAATTTTAAAAAGATAGACAAATTTGCTTGAATCAAGTCAGCAATATGCAAGAAGCAGCAATATTTATCTATTTGAAGGCAGAGTGACAGAGGGAGAATGTGATCCTATGAGATAATACAAGATTATTTTTTTTTAATCAATTTTTTCCAATTTTTCCTTTGTCTAATCATTTTTAGTAAGTCATCCCACCCTGAACAGACGGGCTCCTCTTGAAGTAAGATGTTACTCAGTGTGCTGTGAGAAAATCAGAATGTAGTTGAAATGAAACTGGCAGTTTCTCATTTAGTTGATATTTGGAGACAGGGAAAGTTAAATGTCAACATATAGAATCTTCAAGGATGCAATCTTGATTTGGTTCATCTTCTATGAATTTTTGCAGTCTGGATGACATAAATTTTTCATTTTCATTTAAATACCAGAATGAAAAAATTAGGAACTATATACAACAACTATGATGTAATACTTCTCTAATCAAATCACTGTAAGTTGATACATGCAATCGCTTTAGTACCGGTCAGTACAAGGCATGATTATTACATGGATATATATCTGTTGTCACCTCGTTTCATAATCCAAGAAGTAGGCTGTAATAGTGGCTCTCACACAATGACCCTGTAGGACAATGGCTCAGCAAAACCTAGAACCCTGATTCTGTAGTAACACATGAATCTTATTATGTGAGTTAGGAATTGATAATGTGAAATACTAAAGTCTCCTTGGATTTTATTGGTTTTACATAGTGCTCACTAAAAAAGGCCACATGCAAGGTCCAAGTCTGACATCCTATGACACCAGATGCTTATTTTCATGTCTGTTTAATACTGGCCTTAATTTTTTTTTATCAGTACTTCAATGGTGAAATACTCAATAAACTCTAGACCAGAGGTAAGTTTTAAATGCTTGGGAAAGCCTATGCCATATATTAATTGATATATTCATATGTTATTGTACTTCTCAAGAATATATAATTGTTCTAAAATATGCAAATTTATAGATGAAATCTCAGTGATAAACTTTTACAAATAAACTTGATGCACTCAAGCATTTTTTCTTTCATCCAACCCAAGGAAGAATCTGACTGCAGTATTTAAATTCAAACTAAGCTACTGCTGACAGGAGAGGGATGAAGACTCTGTTACATGTGCATTTCTGGAATATTTAATTTCACCCCCGCAAACTTCTTTAAAAAATCAGAAAACCTCAGTTATCCCCATTCCTTTTGTGGTTTTGTTTTGGTTGGTTGTTTGGTGGTTTGCTTTGTTTTGTTTTTTACATATATGTAACGTCCTGCTTTTCTTCAGAGAATAATTTGGTAACAATAATTATACACCAGCAGACCTACAACTTCACATTCAAGGCTAGAGCTTTCATGACATTGGTATTTGAATACTATTGATCTTAATGGCTACTTGGTACTTTTGGATAGAGTAATTAAACTTCATAGGGTGACAAAGGAGTATTGCCAAAACTTTTTAAGCGATATCTCAGCAATGTGGAAGACTTGGCGTTTCCCACTGTCATTTTTCATTCTTGAAGTAGCATAAACATATGCTGAAGAAGTATTTCACCTACCTGTGAATAGTAGCACAGTATACTATCAGCTCAACTCCTCTGGACATTCTCATTTATTTTTCTAAATTAAGACACTATAGTTCATGAGAAACTAGTGCTGATGCAGGTAGCTATCACAGAAAGAGATACTATCTTTTCCCTTACTGTTACACAGACCTATTGCAGCCCTCCAACATCTCTTTTGTAGTAATCAGAATAGAAGTAATTCTCCTGCCCTCTTCCCCCTAGCCACATATTATACCGTAGATATCATACAACCTGCTGTATTCCCAGAGAACAAGCTTTAAAGGCTAGTCTTCCGTTTTCAGATTTCTTAATTTGTCCCTGTATTTAATCCAGGAAATGGCACCAGGAAAGGAATGATTATATTATTGCAGTTTATCACCAATGCTTCCATTGACTCAATTGGTTACTGAATTCCTGGAAGACATGTGGTTTACATGTATCCTCCACCATTTGGAGTGTGGGTGGAAGGCGTGCTTGAATTAAAGGTGTTAAAAAGACACTATTAATGGGTTTGGATGATGCTCCTCCTTTGAGAATAAAATACCTTCAGCCAGTTAATTATTTTGTCTGCAAAAAAGTAACAAAAGGACTTACCACTGTCCTTGAAAAGGCAGGAGTGTGAGTGTCTATGTACAGAAACTCATCCATATATTTATACAGACACACATAAAGATAATAGTTCATTATAGTGAGAATAGGGGTGATTTAAATTATTTCTGTAGTATCCTTATTCATTTTTCCATGCTTGCTTAGAGGCACTCTCAGTCCTAATCTAGTTAACACAAAAGGGAGCAGGAGAGAGGTCCTGCTGCCTCCTCTTTGCCATCCTAATAATTTCTATCTGTGTGAAAAAGAAAACCTCCTTTGCACACATGCTTATATACTGTGCAGGCTGTTGATTCTGCTTTGCTTGGTAAGAATAGTGCATAGGACACTTACTGTGGCACTTATTCTCAGTGCTTCCTTTTCTCTCTTTCTCCCTATTAGTTATTTTGGGCTGCTGGAATGACACATTAATGATTCTGCTAGGAGGCTCAGGAAAAGCAAAACTGGAAAAAAAAAAAGCTAATGCTATCACTAGAGCACTCCTTCCATTTGTTTGATATAAAAATTATATTTCCTTTATGTTGTCCTTGAACAACAACTGTGCTGAGCTGCCTGCCTGGTCCTGTTGTCAGAGAGGAGCTGGAGGTCCAGGTAAGCAAGGGTTTTGGTATGAAACGATGAATAAATGAAGTTTTGCATTTTATGCAAAGAGCTCAAATAAATACTTCTGAAAAGAAAGATCAATATGTTTTTAGCAATGATGAAATTGTCACTGATTTAGTTGCAGTATCTCCTGGTGTCGCAGCTTCCCAGAGCTATGCTTCTGCAGCAGTCTGTGAAAGGACTCTATGGCTTATAACCTCTTCTTTTAGAATTATTTTCTTTAGAAAATATTTTAAAAATACTAATGAGTTATTTCTAAGAGTTATTTTCTGAAGCCAGATTCTAAACCATAGTGAGGATTTAGCAACAAATGCCCTGACACACTGGAACAGAGAAGAGAAAATACCAGTGACAGCCAACTTTCCGTACCAGGCTCAGTGCCAGTGCTCCAGAGCCACACAAGCACCTATCTCCAATCTCATGCTTATGATTCAAGACACTCTTATTGATGTATATCAACAATTTCTCCTCAAAGCAATGTAAAAAACAACTTCCAGATATATTTTCAATTATGTTATTTTTCATTTAGACATATTTGAAACTACAGCAACAACAAATCTTTTGCTCATTCGCTCCTTTTTCCTTCAGGTTGGTTTTGTTGTTACTGTTTTTTTTGTTTTTTCGTTTTCTCTCTTGACACCATACTGCAGGTTTGCGTGTCTCAGAGCCAGAGAAAAATTGATGTTGATACGTGCTGAGAATGCATTGTAGTTACCAAGGAAGTGGTTTCCCAAGCAACAGTAACCACATGAAATTTGACAGAATTTTTTCCCCTGCAACTGTATCATGTTTGCAGCTTTGGAGGAGGCAGACTGTGGGTAGCATAAGTGATTTTCTCATTGTTAACCTTACTTTTTGAAGCAGATATGGTGATATTTCTGTCTTTGTTAAAGAAAGAGTTAACCTCAGTTACAGCTGAATGCTTGTTTTTGTGTGTGTGTTGTGGGTTGGGTTTGTTGTTTTGTTGGTTTGTTTTTTATTTTCCTGCTAGCAGGCAGACTGTGGATGTGCCAGATAGTCCTGCAGCATGTGGGCAGATGCTAGAGGCAACATTCTCAGCTGTTTGTTACACACTCAGTGATGATATTTACCATTCAGGAAAGCCATGCCAGCACCTTGGTTTGCTCCAGCCAATGGGATGAGACATTTGCCAGCTTGATGATGTCAAAAAGTGTAGGAAATATGCACGTGTTCAGTATTAGTGTAGGGATGTGAACCAAGGGAAATGCAGGGGAAGAAGTTCTAACTCCTCTATGGTGGGGCAAACAAAATGACCATGTGTCAGCTGGGCCTCACTCAAATAAGACAGTATTATAGTTATTCTATTTTCATGGAGAAATAACAATAGCACTATAAATGTAGCTCTCTGAAGACTAAGTTACTTAATCCTTGTTCCTAGAAGGATATAGAAAAGAAGAGGTTCAACAGCTTAATAAGCAGTGCAATTTAGTGTATTTTCTTAACAGAAAAGATGAATAATTTCTGTCTGCTTCTATGTACTGATATTTGATAAGCAGCAACACACTGCAAAGGCACTGTTAACAAGGGCTCAATCCTGAATGACAAAGAAACAGAAGACTCGTTCTTCAGCTGAGTTTTAGGGACTAAGAAAATCTCAATTTCTTTCAATAATTTTTCTTATATTCAGCAATGTCTCTTTATGTTCAGTTCACATGCATGGTGAAACCTAAAAAAGAAAATGTCATAGATTTGCATGAGCAGAATCATGAAGGCAGGCATGTATCTGAAGCAGGAGGCATGCTACTGTAATACTTATATAGGTACATGTTGCGTTAGTTCTTTTATATCTTTTCTGAAAACTTAGATTTCTGCCTTGACTAGGATAAAAAGATCTTTTGTTAACTGTCTTTAAAAAAATTTTTTTTAAGTGTCACTTATCTTCTGGATTGCAGGTCACCATGGATAATGAAACATTTGAGCTACAAAAGCTTTTAAAGTGTATGAAGAGACCATTAAGTATATTATGAAACCGTTGAGCATCACAGACCTGAGCCAGCTCTGTGCATACCCCGCTGTAATGGACCTACCTTTTGCCCATCATTGTAGGTCTCCAAGTAGAGACACCAGAGTGAATCAGCAAGGGGATGGTTGGGTTTTATTGGCTCTGGATCTGTACCAGGCCTGCCAGGTACAAAATGGCTCATAAAAAGCCTTATTCTTTCCCATGACTCATTTGTTTCTACTTTGCTGGACTAATTCATACAAAGAACTGCCTTCTTAACCCATCTCTCAGCCCTTCTTCAAGTTCCAGCGCTAACACACCTCTTAGCCAAGTATTATGTTCTTTTCAGAGAAAGCTGCCTCTGTCTAAGCAAGCCTCTCACATTACCAGGAAATACGCAGCAGACACAGACCTGATAAGGTTGTACATTCAGTTTCAAGTTGTGAAAGTATGTAAAAAATATTTTCAGATTTAGAGGATGAAATGCTTGATATCTAGTATTGTTTATTTAAAAGTTTGGATTCACTCAGAGTATGCTGTTATGTGTGGGATAATACCCCTGTGGACTGAATATCAAAGAACACTACAGTGCCAAGATGTGGAATAAAGTATTTTCTCCATGAAAAGTCAAGTGATAGAGGTCTGAGTCTGCTGCTGTAGCTGGAGTGAATGAAAAGCTTTTCCTTCCAGAAAGAGGAGGAGCTCCTCTTTCCCCTCACCTACTGGAATGGCAATCCTACCTCGCTGCCTGAGATGTGAGCTGTTAGAGAGAGTCTAATGTCTGGAGCAATGAGAGGAAGTTAAAGAAAATAGACCAAAGCACTCCAGCTCTGCAGCTAGAAAAGTTTCATATAAGCCAAATATAAAGACTCGTAACTGTCTTTCAGGATATTTTCTTCTAGATGTGAATATATACCTATGGATAACATAGTTTTGTCAGAAGCCAGAAGTGAAGCTTGGTGTGAAATTTATAATTCAGATAGCTTTTAAAACTGGCACTCCAGTACTATATATCTAACTAAACTGCCTATTCAATCTGGTAGCCGTCCATCACTCTACCTTTTCCTTCCCCCTTGACTCTCTTTTTTCACACACCACTCATTTGCCTCTTTGTATGAGATGATTTGTCACCTGCTTTTCCAATTCTTATCAATAGGCAAGTTGCCTCTTACTTCTCTTTATTCTAATTCACTCACACTCCTTTAAATCCACAAATTATGATCTACATGCCTTCCTCCTCACTGTCCCCTCGCGCCCCCGCAACATTCATACTACAAATACACTTTAGGCATTTCTTCCAAGTGTCTTCTTCACTTCCACCAACTTGACCTACAATCAAATTTATACAGTATTTTTCCTTCTTCTGTCCTAGTTATAACCATTTATTTTTTTCATGGAAATTAAATAGCACTCAGGTCACATGGTTTAGACTGCTCACCCTAAATGCCTGATGTTGAACTAGTATTTTTATGAACTATCTACTGCAGTGCCAAAACCTGCTGATTTGAGTGTGTTATGGGAACAGGTGGTCTAGGCATAAGCAGCAGTAGGAAGCCCTTAACTAGGTATTAAAAAATAGTTGCTTGGCTGGAGGACAAAACTCGAGCAGAAGGGCAGAATTAATTTTAACTCCTCTTCTTCAAATTTTTCCCTTCGCCTTAAAGATTAGCATCATTTGCATTTGGTATGTTACAAGAATATTGATTTAGTTACTGTTTTGCTGAGAACAGGGAAGCTGCTGTCTCCTGGGAACAATAAATGTAAACATAAATACAGAATCAAATATGGTGGTAAAATGCCACAGATTCAAGTGGCACCCTGCAGTGAAAGACTGACAGATTTGCTTTAAAGTACTTTATGTTTTCTTTTTGCTTTTGTTATTTAATGGAATTGTATTTATATCATTAGCACACCATTTACTCTGTTTGATTTCCTTCCAGATGATTAATTTATTTAAAAAAAAAAAAGAAAAGGAAAAAAAAACCAGCAACAACTCCTCCTTCCCACCCCAAATTTCTGGTAATTTTTTTTAGGGGTCACCACTGCCATCGGTAATAGACCTTTGGCATACACTGTTTGTGATAGAGAGTCAACATGTGCAGCACATGCACAAAGCACTCAGCTGGGTAGGAGAGAGGAGAGGAGATGAGGAGATGATGCTGTGCAGGATACCCTGGCTGTCATACTGTGGTTCTAGTAAGGAAGGTGGGGGTGGTATTTTACTTTAGAGAACGGAACTTGCTCTGCTTTCTAGGCATTTTAAAAAACAAACTGGGAAAGGAAGCTACAAGGGAGGTCACCACAGGGTTTCTGCCAGGAGGTAAGGGGTGAATACACAACCAAGGCCTCAAGGCAAGGGATGGGCATTGCCAGGGACCAGCAGCTTTGTGGGGTTCATTCACCCTCAAAGTCACTAAATAGTAGAGGAAAGGAACTGCCCTATCAGGACACAGGGAACAGGGCGGATTGCCTCTCCCAAAGTCAGTCGCACACAGCTGACCACAAGGTGTCATTATTTCAAGAATTATTTTATTCTGGTTTATTGTGTTCTAATAAAACCTGCCTTCGGGGACTGGAATTCAGGGTAGAGGGCATATTTATTTCAAGGAAATGGTGGGCTGATCCACCTTGAGATAGGTCTGGCTATGTCAAGCTCCTGCTGTGCGGCATTTAATATTTTACGTTGGGTTTTTTTTCCCCTCCCTCTCCACTGCCAGTGTTTAGGAAGATATTGAGATAGGTTGTGCCCTGCCCAGCTTGGCAGTTCCCTAAGTTTTGTTGTAACAACTGAAGCATCATACCAGAAAGCAGCAATAGCAAAAAACTGGACCATGTGCCTCTCTGCTGTAGTGAGCTGATTTAGAGGTATGTAGTTAATTACAGAGTCAAAACCACTTTCTAGAGCAGGAATCCATTCCATCACATTCTCAACTTTTTCCTGCATTATTCTGCCATATTGCCTCTCAAACTTAATCTGAGACAAGTGAACACTTCTGACACCATGTCTAGTAGCCTTCTGAGGTGTTTTTAGAAGTATCACATATGTTGCTGGTACATCACAGGGCTGCTGAGATCTGTGAAATCTAAATCTGTAAATTCACCCTAAACCCTCTATCATCCCAAATTGCTTGATGTCTAGCAGTCATAAGGAGCTACATACACTGCTTTGTACCTGATTCTTTAGCTGATTGTCTACATGTGGTTTTCAGCTTACAAAGAGCAAAGCTGCACACTAAGTGTGCAGTTCTGCAGGACCATAAGTGTTACTGAAGTTCCACCATATATCCTTGCCTCTGGGTAAGCAGTCCTTTCCTTTGTGTTGTCTGTGCATTTTATCAGATGAAAGTTAAAATTGCTGAGAAATATTCCCCACCACACATTTAGCTTCTGAATTTCTCCACCTTGCAAGTCATTAATCATGATTGCTGGCATCTAGGAAGAAGCAGGAATGCAGAGCTAGAGCAAGACAGAATTATGGCAGCACTGATTTAGATCAGAAATAAGTGCTGCAGAAAAACATCTTGAAGTTTCATATCAGTACTGTAGAAACAACAGTAAATTCAGTTTTGCTCAGGAGATGATTGTCTAGTCATTCTGAAGGGATGTATTACATTTAATGTTGGGAAGAGGCAGACAATAGTCCTGTTGCAGTGTTAAAATCTGTACTTGGAAGTAATTTTCAAGTTGATGAATTTCATCATGTCCCTGTGGGGTCAGCTAACTTTGAATATAAATGAGACCTCTAGAAGAGAGCAGCTATTTACAAATACTTGTGTGTTGTAAGTGAAAACAACATCCAGGCAGAAGGTCTCCTTCCAAAAGGTTCTGAGTCCTGAAAATGTTTTAACCAGCTGAAACTGATACTTCTTGAAACTGGAAATTCAGATACAGCCTTGTCCAGTAAGTGGCAGTAAATTGAAATATTGTAATTCTGGGCTACAACATTTGCAGAAGTGTTTTGCAGTTACAGACATTAACCAGAAGGTTCTCTTTGGGGGACAGAAGAGCAGGAAATAATATTAATTCTGCATATTCATTACATTAGCCATTTTCTTTTTTTTTTTTTTTTTAAATTCCACACTATTTCTTCAGTAGTAAGTCTAGTTTTGCTTTTCAGCAAATGCCTTAGTTGTGTTTCAATGATTTTCCTGAGTTAGAGATGTAGTTGACTACTGATGAGGATGTTTGTGGCCATGGATATGGTTCATTACTGGAGATGAGCCTTGGTTTTATGATTTGCTCAGCCTGTACCAGCAGCCAGAATGGTTCAAAGTATATCAAACTGCACATTTGCCAAAATGCCATACAGCTTCTGTACGCATGTTGACCAGAATTATGCATCCATCTGCTTCCTTTATTTCATATTGGATTTAAACAGTAACATTATTTGCTGAATGCCATTATTTCAGAAGAGCGCAAATTCCACCAGCCCACTTTTCAATGACTGCCTCCTCCCTAACTGGAAACACTAGCTTTCATCCAGCCCATGAAGGCAATTCTGTTTTTAAATTATGAGATACTGGAAGGAGACTGCTGATAACATCTTTAAACATTAAAAAGTTTGTTGAAGCTATGGTGGAATAATAAAGCTATAATAATTCATACATAATATATGACATTTATATTCTTTCATTACATCTGAGGAAAAAAAGATCTTATGAATGCATTCAGAGATTTCAGGGCTTAAAAATAGAAGTTGTCACTGAAGCCAGAAAGAAAAAATGCTAAGAAGCTTATTTTTTTTAATGCAATAACAAATGTTATAAGTTTTCTTGTAGAAAATATGAAATTGTTGTTTCTAACAGAATCAGGTTTCAGTACAGTCAGTTACCAGAGTCTTCACTTTATTGTCTTAGATGAGGAAAAAGAAATTTTATGAGCGTTTACAGCTATGATTTCTCATCTTTCTGGTATGTTTGAATCCTCTTGAGGTACAGTGAGACAACTCCTGTAAACAGGGGAATTTGTACTGAAGTCAGTAGGCTAACCTGATTGATATAAGGTGAAGATGGAGCAGGTGATAGCTCTTTTAATATATTTTTAAAACTATATTGGGAGAAAATGGCTCAATTTTCACATTAATGTCTTCATTCTCACTTCATGAGCACTCCCTTCAAGCTGTAGAGGTGCGAACAAATAACAGAAGAAAAGTTGAAATGTCACCATTTCTGCATATATTTTATAACAGTAACCAGACTTAGCAGCTTTCAAATCCAAATCTCTGGGCAGCTAACAACTCTTCATGATTTCTGTAAAGACTTGTCCAAAATTTGCCTTTAGAATCTTCTGGAAAGCAAACTATTATGGCATTTTCATAATATGCAAATACTTTTTGTTTACTTTTTCCCCTCCAATTTTATGTAAAGCCAGGTGGCTGAAGAGCATTGCTCTTTCATAGGTATGTACAAATCCTTTACTGAGATCTGCAGCATACAGGGTATCTATGACACCTGTGGAGAATAGTACAGTTCTGAAAAAAACTCTTTTGCCAGTTTTAGCTCCTTTTGGCCTAGGCACACTAACATTGTCAGACTGTTTCTAAAAGCCAACTACGGTAAACAACTAGCAACAATCTTCTGCTCTTGGACTACCTATGAACAGCCTGTCAGTTTTTACAGATGTATCTGTTCACATTGACTTCATGAATACTGTGTGTCTACAACAAATAGCCTGCAACAAATTATGGCCATGAAAAGTTTCTGCAAATGTTTCTTTAGGCATTACACACACTTTCTGCCATGATATTGCTGCCTGGGTTAAGAGGACCATAGTGGAGGTCATGAGACAAACATTTCTGCAGGTATGTACTCGGTGTCCAAGCACAAATATTTCATCATTCTGTAAATATTTCAATGGGAAGAAGGGGAAAACACCCCTTTCCACCCCTAGCTTTTTTCTGGGGGGACGGGGGGAAGTGGTGGTGATTATACTGCAAGATGTGTCTAAATCAGCCTTTATTTCAGAACAATAATGTGTATTTAGAGCATTTTGAACCACATAATGGTAGATACATGTGGTACTCAGGGCCAGACTGAATCTTATCTAAAATAAAACTCTCAGACCATGTGTAGTGTAAAAGTTGAGGCCTCGGCACCAACTGCCAAGGTTCTATTGGTCTGTTACTATTCTTCCAAATTACTCATTAATGTGAATACAATCAAAATTCCTTTCAAATACTGTTTAAGTTCACTAACTTTAGTCATCATTTTTTTAGCAAGGTTTGGGGTTTTTTTGTAACTTCCCGGCTTGTCTCGTTGAAGAGACACAACTATATAATGAAAATGCATTTGAGGTTGTTTTACCAAAATAATAGCAGAAATTACATTGAATTTGTAATAACACAGGACAAACGATGATGCTAGAATTCATGGCTTGACAGTCTAAAAAGGTTAACCTAAATAGTACAGGACCAATTTTCTCATTTTTTCCTTTGTGTTCTGTTCTTTTCTCCAAGAAAAGAGAGGATGTCCTGCCCTGCCCTGTAGTGTATGATTTTCTACAGTCAAGCGTTTGTTGAGTTTGCTGCTGGGACAAATACTAAGAATATTCAATAGTACCAAATGATGGGATAAGAGAGAGAGGTAGGTATGTGTGTAAAGGCTGGAGAAGGAGTCTACATGTGTGAAATGTGCAAGAAGTATGGGTAATAGGAATTACTGAAAGTAGAAGAAAGATTGTGGAGGTGCTTAAGAGGTATTGAAAAAGAAAAATAAGCTTTTACGGGTCCATGAAAACAGGAAGGAAGATGAAGGGAAACCCTTTATATAATGTTTCTCATAATTTTTTTGAGCCACATTTATTTCAAGGTTAGAAGACAATTATACAAGATCTTTTTTTAGTCACCATGTTCACTTATATCTCACTTCAAGCAAAATAATTTCCCAGTCCCTTTTCTTTTGACAGTTGGAACCACCTGGCTGTTCGAGAGGATTTTAACACACTTCCCTAGCAAAACCTTTGTTCCACTATGTGTTTTGGCTCAGTTGTTCTTTTATAGAAAGTTACAGCTTAATTTTAAAATAACGTCATTTCTAAATCCAAGGAGCAGTTAGAATCACAACTTTCCTTCTTTCACTTCCTGATATTCACTTGATTCCATTACACCCAAAATGGAATCTATAATGTAAAAATGCCCTTCTGTGTATATGAGGGGTGGCTTGGCTTTCAAGTAGTGCTAACTCATGTTCTTTAAATGGTATTAGCTTGTTAATTCTACATGTTTTCTTTGTTACAAATTAATCCACTTCAAAATATATTCATTCAAGAAATGTTCAAACAAGAATCTATGGATGAAGCTTTTATCTTGAGGATCCAAGAAATAATACAGACACCTTGTGGCAACAGCAACTGCTTTAGTGCATAATTTCTCAGAAAGATTATTACTGAAGTTTAAATGATAAGCTTAACTTTAGACTTAGCCATTTGGCATTGAAATTTTATATCAGTATTTTTACTGGCAATTTTCTACCAAGTGATCTTCTATTTAGTTCATTATAAGGTTTGATGGACCCATTAGTTAGCTTTCATTTCCATTTATTATATTTTCTAGAATGTTTGCCCACATTTCATCCTTTACGTTAACTGTCAACTGTCAACTGTCTGCATTATATTTCATACTTATGTCACTTAGTGTCCCTCACAATAATGAAGATACAGGATCTTCTAGAACAAGCACTTAAGGTTACTGTATTTATTACTCATATTTTAAAATGGGAAAAAGTTATAGAGCTATTGCAAACACATTTAGTTCAGATGCATTTCATTAAATAAACCAATGAGAATAGATCGAGCAATAAATGCCATTGCCAGGATTGACTGTTGCGGTAAGTCTTCAGATCATAAAACGCTTTCTTCATACACTTCCATTTCTTTCACCTGGTATGGATAACACCCTTCCATCTCAGAAAAAAAGCACATAATCTGGTTTTGAGGTATTCAGTGATGACTGAGAGATCATGAATTTTCATTGGCTGAGATTTGAGGTTTACTTCTGTTTAGCAGAAACTCACATTTCAAAGTTAATGTAAGTAACTGGTAAATTCAGGCAACAGTAGAGCTACATCTGGTAAAGAATTTAGAAAAGGGAGACCACAGTGTCCTTAAAGTATTAACACGCTCATTCCATGTGCAAGCCAGATATTCTTCTGTGTTACCTATTCCTACTGGATCTTGTATTTCTTCTTATTTTTAAGGTGAAACAAAGAAAAAGTCTGGTCAGGGTTTCAACTAATATGCAAAACTAAATCCAGGATTTAGAAAAAATTACAAGTAGTCCAGTGGTAAAATTCAAGTTAATAATTGAACTCATACAACAGAGAAGTCTTAAAGAAGCATAGAGCTGGGACTTTGATTCAGAATTGTCTTTCCAAACAGCCACTTTTTGAAAAATAAATAGCCAAATCCTGGGGCTCTTACTCAGCTTTGGCATATTCCTGGATACTGAACTATAAGGAAGGAAGTATTATTAACTTCTGGTGCTAAAAAGATTTGAAGGTTTTAAGCATATATAGCAAGGCACTGAAGTAGTTTCTCAAATATGAATTGCACAAGGAGAATTAATTATATTTCACACTGTCATGTAGCAGTGCACATTCATATCCTTTGCAAAACCATCTTTACTGATTGCAATATCCATTACAGAAATGCAAAATCCCTCCTCTCTGCTTTTCTGATCTTTCTCAGAATACTGAGACTAATCTTTGTACATACAATTTCAGAATGCCACCTCTTTTTATTTTTTCCATTCATGATTCTGTCAGTTTCCAAGTGTGTTTATTTACTTCCACAGACCTTTTTCCAGTAGATGTTTTTATTTTCTTATGTTTATAATATTTACCTTTGAGCACTAAAAATGAATAGTTTTGCTTCCATATCTGTTGAATTGTTCATGTTTCTTCTTCCTTTTTTCCTTACTGAGTTTTATTCTTGACAAAAATTCCAAGAATAGAATTTCACAATTTTGTTCCATTAGTAGGATACCAATGTGACAGAGAATTATGGAAGTTAGTGCTACAAAAGACAGGATTTTGAAGGAAATACTCAGCCTTGTTCCTCTTGTATTTTCTTCTGAACTGTACTGAAAAAAAAATCCAAAAATGAGTATTAGATCGAACAAGTGTGTGGATGGTCACATCAATGCAATTTTCTCATCCAGTATTTTCAGTAACAATATGAAGGGTAAATTATGAATCATTAGTATAGCTGGGAGTTGTGTGTTTCGAAGCAGAGAATGCACGTAGAATTTTGGAAAGATTTTTCTTAAATCTCTGTCTTTTCTTTGTTTCCTGCTGTGCTCAGTTACTGCCCCCATTCTTCAGACTCTAATCAATCTTCAAAAATCATCCATCTTCCTATTTGTATGAGAGTAACTGTATCCAATTTATTGCAACACTCCATTCCCACTTCTTATGTTCAACTTAAAGCACTTTGACATTCGTTGTATGAAAGACAAGATAAAGCTAAATTAAACTAAACTGAATTCAGCTGAATCTATCTGACTAGCCTAACAACTTTTAAACTTGACAAGAGAAGTTAAGATAGCAAGTTAAAGTGATATATTAGACAGGAAGGCACTGTCCCAAACACTATTTTGCCTTTTTTCCAAAATCTTCAAGGGAGAACTGATCATTGACAAGAATTTCCTGGATTATTTTTTATTTGCTGCTGGTATTATTGCTGCTACTAAAACCTCAGAAAGAGCTTTTGGCAGTTATCATAATGTTCACTTGGAGACTTGGGAGGATCTGCAGAGCACTAAGATCTCAATTTAACTGACAATAAAGGAAAAAAATGACTCAGGTGAACATAAAGAAGTTAGAATGTATTGTAGAGAAAAATGACACATTATTTAAATCTAAAGGGAAAAAATTGATTTAGAGAGATGGAAATTTAGGTCCAGATTATATACATTGATTAAGAGTTATTTATGATTGTATATTGAATGGAGATATTTATTTTACACTGAGCTATTTTATTGTACCAATAACTTAGTACTGTTGCAAAGAAGAGCAATTATCCTGGTAGATAATTTATAAATGCTGGTAGATAATATCTAATTTATTTTCTGAAGCCAAGGAGCCCTGCATTTAAATACAGTGTGGAACTTGTCCTCTATATCCAGACTACATTAAACACAGCGTCACCAAGTACATTCAGCAATTATAAATCTTTCCTTTTAGGAACCTATGACTATATCTGATAAAAAAATTCAAAATCTTTTCAAATCATATATAGTATTTTTTTGCTCTGCAGAAACAAAGGTGATGTGAAAGGACTAAAATCGGTGAGGCTGTTAGTAGGTGCATTCTTGCACACAGGAGGTGGGTTTAGGATGACTCCTCTCAGTCCTGGGAACTCCCCACTACCTTCCTGCTCTCTCTAATCACTACCTGATTACCCTGGATTCAAAACTGGGGTGTCTTAGCTTTAAGAAGATAAAACTTTGTCAGCCATGATAGCCATAGCAGAACTAGTAATGAATTGCACATGCATGTACAGAAAGGTCTTTTTTCAGTGTGAAGGCTTTATCTTTGTTATTGGCTTACTCCTTTTTGCTTTTTCACAAATAGCTTTCTCTGACTTAAATCTGGAATTCTAGATTGTTTCTGCCAAGCAGAAAACCTGAGAGCTATGTGCTATTTATAATAAATAGGTATACCACACATAGTTCCTAAAGAAAAATAAGCAAAGGACACATCTTCAAATGTGTGATAGTGTGATCTCACATCCTGGAGGCAGATTACGCCAATTTACAGCCATTGTGTCTTACCTGCTGCTCTTATTTGTAAATTAGACTAAACTGATTTGATGATGATTTGGGGTTGGTTGGTTTTTTTAATAAAAAGTGTTTTAAGGCACAGGGATTGAGTTCAAATATTAACATAAGACTTAACTGATTATTGACATTAAATTTATATTTGATAATAGGAATTAATACAAATTATGTTAATACATGACAGCACATCCCTTGAAATTTATGTATGACTTGGCATGAAAGTCCATTTTTGTAATTTCTTTTATATATTGACTTCAAAATCATGCAAAACCTTTGGCATATGCAGCTGTACTCTTTTTTTTTAAAAAATTATACCTCTTAATGAGATTTCTTTTCATGGTATGAAATGTTTTGTCATAAAGTGGTCATTTAATTCTTGTCTTTTAATTGTAATGGACCATTATTGCTGCTGATTTAAAATATATTATCCTCTTACAAGCAAATTTAATCACAGGAAGCTCTATTTCCCTCTATTAGAATAGTGGAGAGAAAATTCTGCCACATATATTATTTAGCTAACAACTATTTTCAAAAAAGACAACAATTACTGAAATCAACTGTACAAAATTGTTTTTGTTAAAGTAGAGAGTAACTTGCAAATATCTGAAAGGCTAAACAAAAAAGTCTAGAAAGAGAGTATAGCAGGCTTCATATATCAATATCAGATAATAGTTTGAATATTTGAAGTTGTGCTTACATTCTAAAAGAATAAGTGTAGAAAGTTACCTGAATAATGTTATCTCTGCTGTTATATCTAGGCAATCTTACCTCACTAATATTTTAATCGGTGTAAGTAATTTTCTTCACAACCATTTACAGATTTTCATAATTTTGGTAAACTAAAAAAGAAAAAAAGATGGTTTTTTTTTCCTCAAGAAATAGTAAATGATGATGCCAAGAAGTTTCAATTTACCTTGCCAGAATGAAAGTATGTGTCCTCCTCTCCTCCCATGTGCCTCAATTTTCCAGTATGTTGAATTTTCTAAAGAAAATTATATAAATACCAGTTTTTAAAAAGCAAATTGAGTGGAATTGCAGGGTGGACTTGGTGGGGGGGGATGATTTTTAGTTACAAAAGTGGATTACTTCAGTTGACTTGGTTTTACATAGGAAAGAGATTTTTAGATCTTTTCCCTATTATTATGAGCCACAAAGCAAACATTTGTATATTAGGAGACACCACTGCCATGCTCTTCCAGTTGCTCTTTGAAATGTGACAAAATATGAAGCCAGGAAAAAAAAGGCTTTTTAACAGTATTAGAGGCATCTGCACTACCATATTACTTACTCAGTAGTAGTTCAAGAAATAACTGATAAAAGCAGTTATCCAGCATTTAACACACAGGGAGCAAATATAGGTACTATTTGTATACAAGTTTCTCTAAGCCTTTCTCTGCAAATCAAATATATTTGTGTAAATATCCTATGAGCAACAGGGGATCAAGGAAAGAAATCTGTTTACATACCATCCTGGTTGATAAGTCTTGGTTTCACTTGTCCTAGCAATGAGACCTTATGTCCTCAGAAGGCTAGAAAATGATGACTACTTGAGTGCTTCAATACCTGCCACTTTTCACTGGGAGAAAGAAGAAAATGTGGAATAAAATTAAGTTCTAAGTTCAGAAGTGTTTAGAACAAGGAAAGTCACCAGATTCAGACAACTCAAGTAAAGCCCTCAATTTATTTCTACAACTTGCTTTTCAGTGACTGACATGGGAGATCCAAGTTCCAAAGTACTAAACAAAAGGAAGAAAACTTCAAGAAATAGCCCAGGACAGACAATACAGACAGACAGACAATATCCTTACCTGAACAAAGGGATTATATGACCGTGTCCTCCTTACATTTCTGCAGTTATTCCAGTGCACAAAGCTAACAACCCTATTCAATTTTCTTCATTTTCCATTAGGTTCTTTAGTTCTTTATTAACAGTGATGTATCTTGCATTCTTCTGAGCAGGACAACTGCCTGTTTTTTGGCCTGGTACCACACCACTTCTAGAGAGCTTCAACAGTGGCTACTGGGCTTTTGTTCCCTGCTCAGAGTTTGATATAAATATTGCTTTGTGAAATAAAATACGTAAGACAGACATTGTGCATACTTTGACCTCAGCTTATAGAATAACATGAGGATTTAAAAAAATTAGCTTCTTTTAAAAGAGTCAAATATTCATCTCTCATAAACACAAATACATAAAACAACAACAAAAAGTTCCTATATTCTATGTTATTGCCCGGTATGTCAGAAGTGACTTTTGTCTTAACAGAGTCAGTAAAATTCAACAATGCTTCAACCATTTCTAGCTAAATTCTGGACCTTTAATTAAATTTTCAGGTAAATGTGTGTTTAAATTCAAAAGCTGAGGGGTGGGCACATGATCTGTCCTTCTCACTTTGCAGGGAGCAAACCTCTACAGCAGAGGGATGGAGTGAATATCACTTGGTCTTTACCACTTGAAACCATGAGAGTTACTCTCATTGAAGTCAATGCTTTTGATGCAATTGATTCTTGCAAGGTTAGCAACTCAAGATATTAAGAGATGTCTATAATTGTATTCACTTGTCCATGTTTTTACATCTGTTGCTATTCCAGCTTGAGGTGTGTGGTAGGTCAGATGTCATATCATACCTTGCCAACTGGATTGCTTGCGTTTGATCATGAGAACTGTGAATTTTGAATTCACAGTCAGAAGGCGGCAAATATTAAAATATAGGTTATGTTTGTAGAAATTTTGTTTTATGCATACTTGAAAGAAATAGTTGCAGAAACCTCTTTTTTTCAGGATGAGCCTTAAAATAAACAATGTGTCAGAATAGAGCAAAGTGGTCCTGAACACCGAATCAGAGAAATGAGCAAATGCTGAATTCTAAATTGGATTGAGAACAAAAAAGTTCCATTTAATAACCAAATATTTTAATTACTCATTAAAAGGTTCGTAGGTATCTGTACAGAGAAAATCTATTACTTCAAAATAAACAGTAGAAAAAAGTAAATGCTGCAATTTAAGTACTGTGTTTTCAAGACAACATGCAATCAGAATAATTTGAAAAGTCATGGCAGTCAGGTGAAGTCCCTGGGGACTGGAAGAAGGGAAACATTGTGCCCATCTTTAAAAAGGGTAGAAAGGAGCACCCGGGCAACTACTGTCCCCCTACTGTACCTGGGAAGATCACAGAACAGATCTTCCTAGAACCTATGCTATGGCAAAATGGAGGACAGGGAGGTGATCCAAGGCAGCCAGCATTGTTTCACCAAGGGCAAGTCCTGCCTGACCAACATAGTGGCCTTCTATGATGGAGTGACTACATCAGTGGACAAGGGAAGAGCTATGGATGTCATCTATCTGGACTTCTGTAAGGCCTTTGACATGGTCCCCCACAGCATCCTTCTCTCTAAACTGGAGAGATATGGATTTGATGAGTGGACTGTTCAGTGGATAAGGAACTGTCTGGATGGTTGCATCCAGGCTCATGGCTCGATGTCCACATGGAGACCAGTAATGAATGGTGTCTCTCAGGGGTCCATACTGGGACCTGTACTGTTTAATATCTTCATCAGTGACATAGACAGTGGGATCAAGAGCACCCTCAACATGTTTGCAGATGACACCAAACTGAGCGGTGCAGTTGACACACCAGAAGGATGGGATGTCATGCAGAGAGACCTGGACAAGCTGGAGAGGTGGGCCTGTGAGAACCTCATGAGGTTCAACAAGGCCAAGTACGAGGTCCTGCACCTCAGTCAGGGCAACCCCTGATACAAATATGGGCTGGAGATGAAGGGATTGAGAGCAGCCCTGCGGAGAAGGACTTGGGACTACTGGTGAATGAAAAGCTGGACATGACCCTACAGTGTGCGCTTGTAGCCCAGAAGGCCAACCATATCCTGGGCTGCATCAAAAGAAGAGTGGCCAGCAGGTTGGGGGAGTTGATTCTGCCCCTCTGCTCTGCTCTGGTGAGACCCCACCTGCAGTACTGTGTCCAGCTCTGGAGTCCTCAGCACAGAAAGGACATGGACCTGTTGGAGCAGGTCCAGAGGAGGCCACAAAAATGATCAGAGAGCTGGAGCACCTCTCCTATGAAGACAGTTTGAAAGAGTTGGGGTTGTTCAGCCTGGAGAAGAGAAGGCTGTGGGGAGACCTTTTTGTGGCCTCCCAGTACTTAAAAGGGGACTATAGGAAAGATGGGGGCAACCTCTTTAGCAAGGCCTGTTGTGACAGGACAAGGGGTAATGGTTTCAAACTAAAGGAGGGTAGATTTAGACTGGATATAAGGAAAGAATTTTTTACAATGAGGGTGGTGAAACACCGGCACAGGTTGCCCAGAGAGGTGGTAGATGCCCCATCCCTAGGAACGTTCAAGGTCAGGCTGGACAGGGCTCTGAGCAACCTGATGTAGTTGAAGATGTCCCTGCTCACTGCAGAGGGGTTGGACTAGATGACCTCTAAAGGTCCCTTCCAACCCAAGTCATTCTATTATTCTAATTAATGGAAATGCAAAGACAATACTAGTTTCTAGAACAGCTTTATCTTGTGAAACAAATAATTTAATTATAGTGACAAAAGTTGCAGCTGAAAGAGAAGAATGAAGAATTTTTCCTAGAAGTGAATAGGATTTTCTGATGGTGTATTTTTTCATTAAGAAAAGTAAGTTTATAAAAACTGAAACTTTCTTCTGAAATACACCATTTATTTTGCAAAGATCCCTTTTCCTGACCTGAAGGTAATTTCTGATTAGCAAAGAAACTTATTCTGAGCAAAACAAAGAATTTCCCTACCCACAGTCATTGCAATGCCTATGAAAGGACAACTGTCTTCAAAGTTCGTGATCTCAGTCTAGCAGACTGAAAACCAAAATGCAGGTTCCCCACAGCCTAAGTGAACATCCAAATAGTAGGTACAAATGCAGTTTTGGTCTTTTTCCCTCCTCTCTTTCCTTTGTCATGAAATGCTTTGTGAGTTCTATAGTTTGTTGCAATATACAGTGGGAATATTCTGAAATCTCAAAAGTCTGTAGCAATATAATTGCTGCCCAGCTCCCTTTTGCACAGTGTAATCTTCAGCTGTTCACTTTTCACAATTGACTCAAACCATATTGATATTGATATTTGATAACAGTTTTGTTCCTAATGCCCTCAGCATATATGTGAACCACAAGACTAATACAGATTAGGATGAAACACTCCGTGATACACTTCAAACGGTTTTGAAGTTTTAGGAGATTAGAGATCACTCAATAAGTGAGAAAAATTAATATGCTCTGGCTTTGAAGGGCTGTTTACAAGTATGTGATTAACCTGAAATAGATCTTACGCAATTTCTTGTGTTCTTATTGTTTCACAATAACCCTGAACTTAGTTTGCATGCAGGCTACTTAGCTACCCCCTTTACTCTTGTGGTATGTGATACTGGGCTGCCTGTCAGTACAAGGGAATTGCAGTCTTTTCTCTCTTATAACAAATGTAAGATGGCATCACAAAAGCAAGCAAGAATGGCAAAGGCTGCAAGGCCAGAAACAAGAAACTTGACTTTTGACTGCATTCTAAAATGTAGGGTCTATCCCAGGCTACCCAGGTGTGTTCCTAGTGTGAACTAGGAGGCAAGTTCCATAGCAAAGTGATTTCATCAGCTGTAGCCTTAGCCCTGAGGGTCCACTGGCACAGGGATAACTTTATGGATGAACAGGAAATTGGTGGCAGACTGTTGTAGCTCATTTGCGTGGTTGTCTGCAAGATTAACGAGTCCTATCTGCCCCAATGTGGACACGTCTTTCTCATTTGACATTTCAAATAGATGTTTTAGTAAGGAATTAAATACAGTGCTTCCATTTCTGCAGTTTTACATAGGCCCTCCATTAAGTTTCAGCACAAAATGGCAGGCTTTTTAGTCAATCCTATGCAACAATTCAAAAGCATGTATTCAAGCATGTTGCCTTTCACTTTATTTCTGATAACTTATATTGTTGAAGATGGAAACAAGGCATTTACTAAAATTACATATACACTTGTACACACAGAACTTTCACTGAAACTATAAAAATTTATGAACTTTATCTTATAAGATTAGCATGTAGGGAACCCACTACATTTACCCAATAGATGTCCAACACGAACTTGCGTTACGGACAGCAGTAATGGCTATGACTGGTGCTCATTAGCACTAAATGTAATGAAGCAGCAGTATGGCTGATGGCTTTTTCATATCCTAGCTGTCAGAACTGTGTCAGGAATCTTAGCTGTCATGTAGACTCCAAAGGAGAGTTTCCTCTTACAGCCAAAGAGTTTTCTGCTCGCCCTTGCCAAGCTTAAGCCCTTCCTGTGTGTTTCGTCCAATATATTCCAATGCTAGGTGAATATCTTCTCTACCTCAGCTTGTCTTACTTAATTTTGTTTACCTACCTACTTATGTATGTGCTCTGTTTTTCAGGCTTCTTGACTCCTTTGTAGACTCATTGTTCAAGTTGTGGTCTGGTCAGCCCACCAATTTGTCTTTTCTTCTTAGTATTTGATTATATTCTCCTTGGTTACTTATGCACTATGTTACTTTCCTCCTTTCCTTCTGGCTTCAGGTCACAGCACTTCCTTCTCCATCTCCACATTTCACTGTTAGTTCCTCCCCCACTTTCTCACAGCAGTAACCCTGATTCCTTTGGTCCTGCCTTTGACTGTATTTAATATGTAGGATGCACAATGAGCAACTGGCCTTGATTTCTTCAGTACTTGGCTACACTGGATTTTAATTCAGACCAAAATGGAACCCAGACTCAGCGCAAACTCAATGCAAGACAGGGCACAGGCGTTGGTTAACACTCAGGTATACAGTGTCTGTTCGGGGAGGATGAGTGATTGGGCTTTTAGCTGCTTTGCTGTACTTAGGGAGTTACGGAGAGGAGAAAAATTTCTTAACATTTGAAAATGAGAGATAAAGTAGATCTGATTGGTTTGTATTATGGTTTGAACACATTTTGCTTGCTTCTGATTCAAATCCATAGAAAAATTTATTGTAGTGAAGTTCTTTGCTAGAAAATATTAATATTATAGTGAATGAGTGGCAATATAATGCAAACCCAAGTAAACTCTATATTTCATCTTGTATTGAAAGATATGCATTTTTAAACTTCGAACCTCAACAGGACTCAGCTTATTTGTTATTCCTTTTAAGTAGTGTTCTCCATTTCAAAGTCTGTGAGGTGCTTAAAGCAAGGTCATCAAAACTGAGGCTGAGTTTGTAAAAAAATTTTGTAAGGTTTTTTTTTCCACTTTCTTCAGTGTTGAAAATAGTTTGCTCTGTAGTTTTATAAAAGAAACATTATAGCCTAGAGTTACTTGGCTATCACTGGTGGAAATCACGATTTCAAACTTTTTATTTATGGAGGAAACATAAGTGACAGAATAGTTATTCTGCACTTTTTTAAAATCAGTATTCCATTTCTGACTGTACCCTAATTGATATTATTGTTTGTACTTGACTGAAGGCTATGACTTTCATGGATCACTTTTATTATTATTATTATTATTATTAAATTAAAAACTTGTCTCTTAGCTTCTTTCTCCCACTTTTCTGTAAACTACTCAGTAAATTCTGAAACAAATTGATCTCCTCACCATAAATATGCAGGGAAAAATATTCTGCACAGTTCTCCAGAGGCTGTGAAATGTTTAAAATGAGTAATTAATTAAACAAGTCTTCTGAAAATGTAAATATCATCCAAGATTTGTAAGGATTGATTTTGGAATATTATGAACTGCCATAAATTAGTACAGATTTTCAGGCTTCAGTGTTATATTTTTCAGATGCTAATGAAAATGTCTCTCATACATTCCTACTAATTGTATTATTTTCTAAGATTATTGAACCAAGTTATGTTACAAGGCTAAATGCATGTCTAATTTTTCCTTTCTCTAGACCTGCTCCTGAGGTATCTGACATTTACCTGTGCAGATGCAATCCCACAACCTTCCTGCTATTGACCATCCCTACAGTTTCCAATATCAGCCATGCCTGCACACTTGCCTGCAGGTTTGGTAATTCTTTTCTTTGGTGATCTGGGACTTGTTATTTAAGATGGAAAGGAATCTCCTTCAAAATTCACATCTTTGATTTTTAAAATCAACTTTTGATTTGATTTGGAAATCAACTGTATGAAAATTAGAAAGAAACTTTCCTGTGTGTAAGCAGATCAGGAAAGTATTTTGAAAAATCAGTTTACATGCAAATTTAAGTTGCTTAAGGGATTGGCATACCCTGATGGTAACTAAGTCTGACCTAATTTCTTAGATCACTTCTGAAGCTGTCTTTTTCTCATCTTGCTCACTGCTGTATTGAACATTAAACCCTCCTGAAGCAGATTTGGTGTTTTTATACCCCTGTATTCCAGAATCTGGGCCTTTCTGTTTACAGAGAAGATCCAATCCTAAATGTAAGTGAGGTATTTTCTTACAGCTACACCCATGCAGAGAAAAACAATTCTGTGAGCTACTTCCCAGTGCCTGGAGTATACTGGCAATTTGGTCTCACCTGGAAATAAAAGGCTTTGTGTTGTCGATGAAGGGAGATCTTCTGAAGCCTGAGACATTGGGGATACTTTTTATAAGCAGGAGGCACTTTATGGTGGGGCATGGCCCATGAATCTGGCCCTGCAACAGGACACAGACCTTGCGCTGGCCTGCACAGGCCTGCTGCTCCCACTGCCTGGCAGGGAAGCGAGGGTGGGAGAGGAGGCGAGTGAAACCCTGCAGGGCAGCAAAAGGGACTGCTGTGGGGCAGGACAGCCGGGTGAAATGGCCACCAAGGGCTCCTCACACACTGGCTTCAAACCATCCACAGCTGGCAGGGACAGGGAAGCCAGCAGCAGCAGCAACCAAACGGGCCTGTGATGAGGGCACAAGGCCACTGCAGGCATGGGGACACGATTGCGTAGGCTGGGGCTGAGGGCCTGAGGTAAACATCGCTCCACAGGCTGGGGCAACGGTGCCGGGAGGCTTGCCACAGCTCTTCCCCACACAGCCTCTTCTAGCAGCCTGGTTCTGAAGGCCTATGAGCCTAAATTCATCTGTAGGGTTGGGATGCAGAGGTATTCAGGGTTTCAGAGTTTCTAGAACTGACCTCAGGCAGTTAAATTAGGCCTCTGCTCACTTAACCAAAAATAGTCTTGATCTTTTATGAGTGCTTTTAGAGTCTGTTTTTTGACAAGGGACACAACAAATGCAGTCTCTGGCACTACTTCCTTCAGAGTACTTAACTGTTTCTAGTCCACTGTAAGTGATGCTAAACCAAGCAAACTGATGCACAAAAAGGCCTTGGTTTTCTATGTCCAGAACTTCTTTTAATTTCTTTCAGGCACGTCTTCATGGTTGCCTCTCTGGAGACACCTATGCTAAGGCTGTGCATCTGACTGGATTCCCAGAAGTAAAAACAAGAGATCCTAGTCCTATCCATACTCATGTGACTGTAAGGATATATAATACTTACTGCAAAGACAATCTGTGTGTGCATCATTTGATGGCAGCTTAGTGTAACCAAAATTTTATTTCATTCTGCTATGAATGAAAAAATTCTCAATCTGCTGTTCACTTTTATGTTCAAAGAACATATACTATGATACCACTGTATGATGCTAGCCCCAGTCATACAGATCCATTCACCACAGAAATTTAGGAGCTTCTATCCCTGGCAGTAGTTGATTGAATATAATATCTTATAATACTGAATCCAGTGTTGCAATAAATATCTCATTTGAAGCAGTAATAGCAGACTATTCTAAGCAGCCTTAGCCTTCCTTAGCTGTAACAAATTATTTAGAATTATTCAGGGTAAAGTATATAGGTGAGATGTTAATAGAGAACCCGTTAGCCCAAAATACTTTTTCAATCAAGAATCTGAAACACAGACTAGAGTAGGATTTGATACTATAATAACACCTTTCATACTGAAGGCATTCTAAAGCAATTTTCAGTAATGAACTAGATAGTGTGGGTGCTCTGACTGTGGGGAATACAAACACTAATAGCGACAATTTGTTCAACATAAGCTTTCTTACACAAAGATTAAAGTATGGAAATATGCTTGATTGAAGAAAATTGCTTAAGAGGCTGCACACCTGCCCAAAAATAATTTTAAAAGAGTGCCAGCCCATTCACCTCAGCACAAAGAATTAAATAGCTAAGTCAAAGTTCTTTGCATTTTCAGCAGTCATTTCCAGGGCTCCATGTCCCTTCCTCCCAGTACCTCAGGCCTCAGAAATAACACACGCACATACAGCCTCCCTGCAAAAAAATCTAGAAAAACAAGCAGCGGTGTAGCTAAAAGCCCAACAATATTAATACAGCAAAAACTGCAGAGAGAGAGAGAGAGTGCATAAGTGAAATGTGGTGAATTCTTTGGTTTCAGTGAGTATTTTACTCCTCAACCAGCAGCATACAAGGCTTCTGGAGTCTCACTGCTTCCAGGTTAGTGAGTGGACTGTAGCCAAAAACACTCAGAAGATCAGTAAAAATGCTTTTTGTTTTAAGAAAAGGAGTAAGAAAAGATTCTGTGTTCTTGTCTCTGGAAATCAATAGTCATACAGTACAGATTTACATAATGAATTATATTAGGCAATAGGAGGGATAAATGACAATTTTTTCCTACCTTAATAACTTACGCATTAGAAAGTTTTGCGTAGTAGGGCCTGGTAGCAACTCTTTGTCAATGAAGTCTCTAAACTATTGATTTATGTATTGCTAGAAAACATCCTCATAGTTGAAGTAAAGGTCTGTAAAACATGGAGAGCAATTTCTTCAAATACTGTACAAAACTGCATTAGCTTCACTTAAAAAAAAATTTAATAACTGAAGAGAGAAAAGTCTGCGTTAAATACATAGTGGAAAGTTAAAGAAGTGATTTTGCTCTGATTGAACCCTGAACTCGGTTTCAAAAGGCAACTTAAATTTTTTAAAAAATGAGAAAAGACCACATTATTTGACTAATAGAGAGAGGGATATGAAAATGTTTTAAAATAGTTACTCCTAAGGAAGTAGAAACAAAATCTCTGGCCAGTAGAGCAAAGATTTTGCTCTTCCAAGGATCAAAGATTTCAGTCTTACTTTCTGAGAAATGGCAGTACCTTAACCATGGATTTGAGCATACGAGTTTCTATGGAAAATATAGGATAAACCAGAATGACTTCCAAATAGACTTATGTGGGATAGCTACAGAAGAAGTATAAATTCCCCTGTAGAAGATGCTATAAAAGAGGCTTCTTATTTTCACAAATAATTCTCTCATCAGCTCAAGCAAAATGTTGGAGCAATTACTCTGTAGTGTGTTGGAACACCAGATCCACAATTTCTTTGTTTCCTCAGCTTCTAATGTTCATGTTCAGTCCCTTCCTGCTTTTGCAGGTTTAGTGTCATGAGTTTCAGCTAACTAATGTGGTTGATGTGTTCAAATGTCAATGTGAAAAGTATCACTCTCAGACATAGAAATTCAAATACATGTTTCTTCTGTGACATTTTTATCACCTGAGTGAAATATTTGAGTTCTGATAGAATTTCTTTGTATGTGTGGCTTTAATGATCGTCCATCTTTGTTCGTAACCTATCTGAAATATACTTTTCTGCAGTCTACCTTTTAAATTTTTCTTATTCCTGTTAGCTAGCTCACTTGAAGAAGTGACAAAATAATGTGGTACCTTAACATGTAAGTGTTCTGCAATGACGTGTCTCTCCAGATGAGCAAGGGAGAATGGATAACCTTTTAGATTTAAAAAGTTTAAGGAAGCAAGTGCCCTGTGGGAGTTATTTGCCAGTCTGCAGACTTTTGTAACAGGCAAACCAGTGGCAGCTCCAAGGCTTTTTAGATAATATTGCTTCCTTGTGTGCCAAAATATTTGACAGGACAGAGACAATCATACTAAACATAATAACAATAGGATTGTCCACAATGAAAAACACAGTTGGAGGCAAAAGGAGAACTGTCTTTGAGTAAATAAAAAGATGAAAAATGAATATTGAGTTCATTATTCTGTGTTAATTCCTGCCTGCTTAACTTCACTTTGAACAAACTAGAAAGCCATTTGTCTATTAGCTACATGAACACCCAGAGATGTCATGCTAAACTGTTGAAGGATTTGAAATGCTTTGTGGAGTATGAAAGAGGAAAAGAAGTATTCCCTAAGCAAAACCCTAAGCTACTAAATGTTCATCTTTTCCCCTTTTAATTCTATAACTTCATAAAATGTATGGGGGTTTGTTTTCTGAATGTCTCTGAAGCTACTTACCTCTACTTATATTGTCCTCATAATTGCCTTTCTAATAACTAGAAGAATTACCTTGTAAATATCTTGTCTCTTTTAAACTATGGTTGCAGTAATTTGTACTGAAACATACTCTGAGTTGGCTGTCTTACTTAAAATTCATCCCATAAGCATATTCTCTTTAAAATATATAAAATTGTTTAGTTTAACTGACTCTCCTTGTTCTTATTAATAATTTTTATAAATGCATGTGTATGTATGTATAGAGGGAGAGAGGATTGATAAGCAGTGGTTCATCTCTAAGAATGGCATTTTGGTGTTTGCAAAATGTATCAAAAGCTGCCATACTAGATATGAAATAATTTCCCCAGTACTTACCTATTATATAAGTAGTTCTTAAACATGCAGTATATTACTGACTGCCTTATTTGCATTTGTCGTGTTCCAGGGCTATTCCCTTATCAACATAATACCCTCTGCGGTTGTACTGCTTGCAATAAATTACTTCTGCTTTTTCTTTTGTTCTCAAGGTTATCCTAATCTCTCAAGAACACTTAAGGACACTAAGGCTATGAAGAAACAGAGAATGACAACCAAAATTCCATTACAAGCTAGTAAGTTCAACATTTTGACATTGGATATTTACAGTTAAGACAGCAGAAAAGATATAGAGACCTTGCACTATTGTGCAACATACTATCGCTCTCATTGCACTCTCCCAATTTGCACTGTGAACAAAACACTGCATAATGGTGACATGGAAAATGTTAATAATTTTAAGATAATCACATGCCTAGTTTTCAAGGACAATTCCTTTATTTGTAAAGTGTCAGGGGGAGGGGAGAGAGATATGCAATTTATCTGATCTAATTATAAACATTCAAAGATGCCTCTTCTTCAATTATTAAAGGGATTGGAAGTGACTGGCTCGGACATATGCATCTAGCATTTAGATGTCTGAGTTAAGCCAGATCAGTCCCTCACTGTGTGTCTATGAATTTCTGAGTGCAAAAATTAAATTCCTAGTGCAGTTAACAGGAAATGTAGCTCAAGCAGCCTACAGAGAATCCAGGCATTTGTCACATTCTACGCAGAGGCAATAAATTCAATACTACTTGAAAATGTCTTGTTTGCACAGATATAAATAATTTTTAAATCACAAAATATTTATAGCTGGTAAAGCATGGAACAGAATTAAGATAACATGACTTTGGATATGATGCTTACAAGACAGAATAAATATCTTTATTCTTAAAACTACAGGAAATTGCACAAGGAAGTTACTGGAGACAATAATCATGTAATCTTTTATATTATCAGGTTATTTTAATTTCTTTGAATAGTATCTGACTTTTTACATACTCCTATATATACTGTAGTTTTCAATGTCACAGATAAATTTCAGATCAATCATGACACCTCTGTAAGATTTTTCTGAATGTTATGGATGTTAAAATGTCATTATTTTGTTATTTCTACAAAGTATAGCCATCATCACTTTAATCCCATTGTTTCATTCTTTGGCTCTCATACGTACCTACTGGGCATTAATTTCAAATACATTGATATAATTTTTGGTACCCTTTTTCATTCTTCAAAACTGAGATAATATTGGAGGCCACTTTGAATATTGTCACAGACATAACCAGTGTTTTTTAGGTATTTTTTAACCAAAAGGATGATTTTTTGTTAACATGATATTACAACATAACTGTCACCCACTCTCCTGAGAAACACCTCAAAACATGGTTCTTTCTTCTGCTTCACAGTTAAATCCAGTGTTGCTTAACAATCTACATCCAGAAACCAATCTACATCTTGAACAAAATACTATTACTTGCTCTGCATTAAGTCCAACTAAACATTTAGACAATTTTTAAATGAGAGAAGGTTGGACAGTATAGTAGCAATTTGGAGTCGGGAGTAAAAGCAAAATTAGTTGCTCTGGCACAAGCCCTTGGCTTGTTATGGAGGAATATGATTACTATAATTAGTGGCAGTGAAGATGTACAATTCTCTTTACGAAATGGCTGTGGATGATTTAAAAAAAATTATGCTGGCTGTCTAGCCGGAGAAATATCAAAAGGAGACACCTGTGTTCCAGATAGGAACATCTGTAAATATGTTGTTACATAAGCAGTCAGTCGCTGCACTGTCATGTACTGTACTTGTTGCTGGAGTCAGCCTAAGCTGGAGAAGTGGTTCCGTTTGAACAGAAACAAAAAGGCGAGAGATGGACAACATCTCAGCAAAGATCCCTTTCATTTCATTTTTCTTCCTTACTGTTTTTTATTAAATTTATCTTTTATTCTGGAGGTCAACCTAGGAATCCATCTTCCCAGTTGCATTCATTGGCCAGAGAGTAATACCCAACCTTTCTTCTCTCCCTAATTCCCAAACAAATAATCTTTTAATTCTTATATGGGAAATGGTACAGCCTCCATAGGAAGCTTGAAAGCACCTCTGTCTCTTCACCTGTGCATTTTTCTTAGGTGGTAGATACATAGGTTTGAACAGCACTTTAAAGAAGGAAAAAAAATGAAGCTTGGGTTGCTGCTCCAGTGAGTAAGTTTTTGTCTCAAAGCAGAGGGAATGAAAATCTCACTCTTTTTCTGGCCATTTTGAAAAAGAAAACAATTTCTGTATTTTTTTTTTAAAGGAAATGGGTTTATTTGCAGTATGCTTTAAAATCTACTGGCTCAAGAGCTGTAGAAGAGCAGGCAGAATAGAGGAATGCTGAGGTTTGCCATCTGCAGTGAGGTACATGACAACTCTTCAGGACTTAATTGTTTCTTATCATTTAGAGAAGCTGAGATTATTTTTATCTGAAGAATTGATATATTGAACTCCCTCTTCAGTTTATATACTACCTAGAGTCTGTGTAACCCAAGGGCATAGTTTCAAGGTTGTGTCTTTGGATCTGGAAGTTTAAACTCCGTGTAATTTATGTATTAGGCATTTAAGTCCCCTTTTCAAGCTGTGGTATCTAATCTGTTTTGGGGTGATTATACCATTTTAAATGTGCTGTATTTATTTGCTCAGTCAAGCGAGAAGTCTGTGAACAGAGCTGATCTGGTATTTAAGTGCAATTTCAGACAAATTGTCCATTATCCTGCTACTGTGACATACATTAATAGTCCTATATATCAAGTGTCTTCCAGCTGTAACTTCCCAGCTGTTATTGAGAGCATATAGATTATTTTTCTCACTCTTACAGTGCTGCCACCTATGGTGTACAAAGAATGAGGAAAAGCTTGTAACAGTAATGCTACATAAATAGTACTTTCAAACCAGGGAGAGGAATACAGTGTATCCAAATGAAGATTAAAGAGAATCTGTAGAGAAAGAACTACCTGATTTGGAAAGAAGTCAGGAACCCTGTGGCTAATGAGCTCATCCTTGAAAAAAGCCACAAGGCAAATTATGAACTCAGGCCCAGAAGTACAGGCCATCAAAGGTAGATCATTAATTCCATATATTTCATGGAATATGAAAAAAATATTATTCAGCAGTGTCTGAAATCGTGACTTAAATTACAATGGTAGGATAACATTTAAATCTAAAATAAATTTCTATGGAAATTATACTACCTTTCTAAGTCAAGGAGAAAATCTGTCTCAATAGATGACAGCAGAGTCCTTCTGCTTTTTTTCTTTAATCTGTTTCAAAGGCCAACAGATATTTTATAAAAGTCCATTCTTTCCCAAAGCAGACATTTGAGGAGGCCTTATATTTGATGCTCCATTTCCCAAACTAAAATCCCCTGCCTTGACATTGTTCAAGGTGAGCTTAAATAGGGCAAGACACATGCTGTTCTTACAGTTGTATTTGCTCAGGTGCACAGTTCCCAACTGCATGGGGCTCCCCACTCCCAGTACTAAATGCCAGAAGACAGAAAAAGGGGAAATGGGTAGGGAGGAGAATGTTATTTAAAGGTCTTGCTATTGTTAGAACAGTTACAATATCCAAAAGCATTGTCATTAACAGTATCAAACGTATGATTTTCTCTTCCTTGCTGTAAAAGAAAACAAATGATGTAATGGTTGCATGGTGATAATGTTCAAATTTGGCCATGTTTAAGAAATAGAGCAGTGCCCTCCTCGTTCTTTCCAAAGAACTGCAGGCTTTACCTTTTTTTTTTTTTTTTTAATTTCTTATAGAGTCCTTATTAAAGAAAATAAATGTTAATGGAATGCCTCTAGCAGTATAATTAAAACTTTCTGGCTTGATTAAAGTATGCAGACTGTCAACTGCTACACTGTAAGAGATTCTGCCATTGACATTTTGGAATATGTAATGCATTCAGGGAAAAATGTCCCAAAGGGGGTTTACTTTCTTCTAAGTAAGCATAATTCATGACAAAATTTAAAGAAGAAAACTATGAAGTGAACTAAAATAAACAAGACACTTTTAAGTATGAGTGAATCTTGCTAATGTTCAACCAAAAATTGATGATGTATTCCCAAGACAAGGCATTATACATTTATATATAAATAATGAGATGTTATATAAAAATGTATGTGCTGCAGAAGTATTGGTATCTGGGCATCTGCCTTGCTTACTAATGAGGCTAAGACACTGGAGTGAGTCACGTTGCCAAGGAATATATTCTTGTGTGCAATTCTCAGATCTGGGTGTTTCATTCAAAAGAGAGGGGTTGAGAGAAAGGGGGCTGCATGGAGTAGGTGTATGAGACATGAAGTAAGAGGTAGGGAGGCCAAAGTGATGTGCAAAGTGATTTTATGTTCTAATACAAATTATCCCTTCATCAGAGAGTGAAATAAACTCCCTGGCCTGGTCAAGAGGGTAAAAATGGTTCATTTATAATAACTTGCAGAGGCTGGAAATTGCGCACATAAAATGACAAGAGAATATGATTCTATCACTCGATTCTCTGTAACAGTCCTATTCTTTTTCTTTTTTTTTCTTTTTTTCTTTTTATTTATATTTTATTTGGTTTTATTTTTGTAATTGACCCTGGAATTTGTCCAATTCTCTTTAGAAAGAAAACACACTTTCATTTACTTTAGTTAGTTGTTTTTTTCTCTGTACACAGACTGAAGCTTGAAACATGCTGTTGAGGCTTTCATAAGAAAGAAAAAGCAAGCCAGTAACATTTTCTTTTTTGCTTTTTAAAATATATTCAGCTCAGGTCTGCATCTAGTTTAGGACTCAGATCTGCAGTGCATAAGACTGGCTCTGACACAGGTGAAGGTGGGGCATGGCACCGGGTGTGTAAATTCAAACATCATGCTGCATCTTTTATCTTGAACTATTCAGGTAGATCTGTCTATGCAAGTGTAAGTCATGCCCAACATTTGTATACGTGGGCTTTAGGACATTCTGAGGCTATTAGTGAGAAGGTGAAGCGGTGATCCACCAGGATATGGTGGGTTTCAGTCTTCTAAATCCCAGATAAACAATTTGGTTCCTAATGTCAAACAGTTCTTCTGTTATAGCTTTGCACATACTATTCTGCTACTGGATCTTCTGAATGCTGATCCTAGCATTTTTCTGTATTAACCAACCCTTGCCTTTGGATCCCAAAGTATTTTTTTAACAAATGCTTTGGTATTTTAAAACTGAAGCAGGTTTGAAAGACTTGTCAAGAAAATCTAAAACCAAAAATATTTGTGTGCTAAGCCACTCTGCAATTGCATGAAACATCTTCCCAGCTAATAGAGCCTTAACATATAATGGATCTATTGTGACTGTGACATGTCGTGTGCATGGACTCACCTTCTTCCTTTTCTGCTTAGATGGTAATAGAATTACACAGATGCATCAAGATCAGCCACCCGGAGCCTTCCTTCATCAGACGGGTTGCCTAATTCATCTGGCTTTGTGCTAGGCCTCATTTAGTATAAAAATGAGTTGTTTTCCAGCATGAATCATACTAAAGCAGAAATAGCCCTTTGGAATGCTTACTCTCTCTCACTAATTTTATTTAAAGACATCTCTGGTGATTCAATTTTAACTATGGTTCAACTCTGAAACTTCTGCCATATGGGTTTCCCTGAGTAGTTACGTAATTTCTCATAGGCCAAAGAATCTCAGTTATTAATTTTTTTTTACTTAAAGCTAATTTCTTAATGAAGTTGGAAAGATAAAAAACTGAAGGAGAATGTCTGTTATTTATTTTACATTCTCTGAGAGCAACAAGTTTTATGTGTTATCTTGTAAATGGTCCGTGAGATTATTTTCCTCCAAGAAGCAAAAATATCCCTGGAACACTGTAGGGAAAATGGGTTTCAGGACTCAGTTCTAAATTTAGAATTGTCATTAATTGTCAGCTTCTATGAGGATCAGTGTTTTTTAATGATTGCTCATGATGGATTGCGTTCTGACTTACATTTCCACTTTGAAGACGTTTCTCTTTCAAGCTTTTGGGGACATAATGGCCTTGGGAAAACTGAAATATTGTCTTTGCCCCGTTCCAGGATGAGGATGATATTAAAACCTGTTGCTAATACCATCTGTAAATAAACAAAGCACTGTAATACATGAAAGAAAGAACAAGTCAGTAATTTCCAAATTTTTATGAGACATCACAAATATATTCAGGTTTAACACCTTTATGTATTCTACTGAATTTGTTATGGATAGAACTTTAAATGTAAGCTGCCACTGTGTGAAGGAAGGATAAAAGAAAGTTTTCAGTATTTGAACTTGAAAGAATTTTGCAGATAGTATCTGTTACAAATTTCAGGTTATCTGTTCCAGTTTGCTATTTCATTCATTTCTCACAGTTGCCTTTTCTGTTTTCACTGTCTATGATCTTGCAAGGGAGAAATTAGTGGAAGTTCAAGGTGTATATCAAAAGATGAAAATATTTACCAAAAATGGTAAATTATGTAGAAAAAACCTGAAACCATTTTTTCTCTCAGTCACAGAGGTGGTCTAATCAACAAAAAAAAATCACCTCCTTTAAAGCAGCTGTGACTGAAAGAAACTGCATGTAAACATTTTCTGTATTTGGTAAGTTGTTGAGTAGCTTAATACATTTTAGTTAACATAATGCCTGAAGAATTACTTATGTGGTACAGAAGGAATTGTCAGACAATTATAAATTGGTACCCACCAGATTTTGGAGTAAAGCGCAACAAAAACCTGTTATGATTCTGTAAAAAATGTGTGTAGGAGCTTAGTTATGAAATTTTTCTTTTGCCATCTTTATATCCCTCCTCAGTTGCTTTTTTTTTCTGAGATGAAATGTCACAGTCTAGTTAGTCTGTTGTTTTGCAAACATCTAAAGCCAGTGTTGTCCCTGAAAGGTGTGATCACAGTATCCCCCCATTCATTTAATCCCTGTCCCCATGCTGCCTTATCTCTTGTTTTGGCATAAGTGCCTGTATGACCATATGGTGCTTCTGATGGTGGAACAGATTCAATTTATTACTATTGTTTTTAACCAGATTCTTTTCCCTACCAAAGTAGTTTCCAACTTGTTTGCTGTTCATCTATATGGTCTCCAAGGCTGTAAGCTTTTCTATACCTCCTTGTCAGTCTGGTATTCACATTTTTATTTCTTCTATATAACATTTTTAGTTCGCTTGACTGGAAGGCATTATAAACATGCTTTCTGTTTTGCGGTCAGTTCTTTTATCTGTTTCTGTAATGTTCTAAAATTTTCCTTGCTGCTGAGGAAAGAGCTTATATTCCCACAGAATCCAGGTTTTATTCTCCATTAGTTGTAAGTGTTTTAGAACCCATGACTAAGTATACATTCTTAGGGATTTTTTACTCCTCTCTGCATTAATTTGTATTTATTAATACTGGATATCAGCTGCAAGTCTATTGCCATGTTGTGTTGTGAGATCTTTCTGCAGCTCTTTTAGTAGGTTTTACTTTTGATTATTATGAAAGATTTAGCATAGACATTTTAGTATTCAATTGTATTTTCAGATCATATATATGTGTATACGTATATATGTGTATACATATATATACCTCTGCAACACAGGTCTGCAATACCTTCCTCTGAGACTTTGTGAAACACCTCTGTTGTACAACCTTATAATTCATCTCTGCTTTTGCTTTCTTGTTTAACATTTTAACAAAAGGACCTTCCTCTTGCTTTCAAGAAAAAATCAGTGACTTGCAAATGAAGGCAAAGGCTTTTTTGGCCTTTTTTGAGGATGGTCTGAAGTATTTGGAAGTCCACGCATGCTGTGCCACAAGGTTTTCTCTTCAGATATTTACTGATTCCTTTAAAAAGCACTAATATTTTTTGTGGGCCATGACTTTCGTCTGCCAGAGCAAGATCTTCCTGTCCTTTTTTTTGCAAACAATATGAAGCATATAAAGTGCATCTGATCACTGCTGTACCAAAGCTTTTTCTGTACAATTGATCCCTTTTGTTAAAATGAAAAGGCTGGCTTTTTATTTGACTAAAAACCGGTGCCGCAGTGCACACTTGTGTTGAGTTGATGGAAGGGATGGTTCTTTTGAAGAATATCAGTCCTTATTCTGACTTGTAGTGATATTGGGCATTCAGAGATGCACCTGTCATTATTCTAAAATATAAATTCCTTTAGTTTTTCTTTATAAAGAAATAGAGAGCTGAGATACTGCTACGAGTTAGCACAGTAAATCGAAGCCCAGATTAAGGTACTGTTAAGCAAGCTGGTGACAGTCATTCAGTTTCTCAGAACAAACTATAGCTTTGAGGTTTAGGCAAGAAATCAGGAAATAAGGTCTAGTAGTGAAAATGTTTTGAGTGAGTCATACTGTCACCAGTATTTAAATACTACCTCCTTATTTTCCATCTGGTATGTTAGGGGGTGGGTGTGTGTGTGTGTGTGTGTGCATCCTTTAACACATCCAGGTTAAGCTTTGTAGATCCAAGTGTTCCCTGTGACAAAAAGAAAAGAAAGATGTTGAGAGTAGAAACAGATATGGACGGAGCATCCTTTCAGACAGTTAAGAAATAGAAACAGTTTCCTTTTATGTTCTTCAGATCACACTGTAAGAATGGGATTGATTAATAGGGTAAGAGATTTCTCTAAGAGTGTTCCCAGTTGATTAGAGTTTTCTTCCAACTTTCATTGAGTCTTAGAGGATGGTAATTTATTAGAGAGGTCGGCTGGTTTTTAGTGGTTCAAGGAAGTTTTTTTTCTTGCAACACAAAGGAAGAACATGTGAAGAAGGAGAGGAGAGAAAGATAGGCTGAGTGTAAAAACAGATTAATCAAGAGGAACAGAATAGGAGACAAGAAAACCAAGAGAGCAGCAGACTTAAGTATCACATTCTGTGGATGCTTTTGTTCAAATGCAGTCTTTTTAAGGCTCAAGGGAGAGTGCCAAATAAAAGCAAATGGAGCAAGGAAATGGAGATGAAGATACAGATTAAAAAAAAGAGTACATGAGGAATGAGGATGTATAAAGAATTGGAGATTTTGGAGAATAGCATAATTTTCTGATATCAGTAGTAAGCTCTCACTTTCCTGTGAAAGCCTTAAATTCTGTTTTTATTTATAGTTTTTACAGTGGAGTTAATGTCATTAATTTTGATAGTGCTATGTAAGATTTGTATCAGTGCAACAAGAAATAGCATTTTGCTTTGTTTATTGAAACTACAATATTAAGGCAATGTTCTCTGGGGTTAAATATTTGTGGCCTGCTGTACCTTTGACAATTTATTCCCATAAGATTGCTTCATGTGAAATCTCTTAAAAGACACTGTCCACACCTAGCTCATTAAATGACCTGCTTCAGTCTGACTAAAAGTTAAGGTTCAGGATCTCAGAGCCAGTCTCCTATCCCTATATATGCAAATTGTCTTAAGTATGAATTTCCTCCTTTGACTATATAGCTGGGGGAACATCAGTATTCCATATGGAAGTGCATTTAGTATAGGTATTTAAGTTTCACTTAAGTACTGCACCATAAATATACTTAAGACACATTTAACCAAATAAAAAGGTATTTCTAAATAGAGAAAAAAAGCCTTTGATGATTAAGCCAGACTACGTCTGTTATTAAATTTCCTTACTTCTAAGCAAGCCCCACAGAAGCAAGTTTGAGTAAATTTTCTCCTTGTAGTTTCTAGATTGGGCTTTTCTGTGATTACAGACAAAATCCAAATAGCCACAGGGGAACTAAACCTCCCTATTAACCTTCTTCCAATTAGGGCCAAAAAGATTTCTATTTTCATTAATAAAATAGGATCTATTTTCTTCTCCAGTTTGCTTGGATAGCTGCTTTATGGACCCTATCTTTTAACTGCTGACATATGTACAGGTTAGATCCAGTAGCTGCAATAGAGAAAGATAGTAAGCTATCGTGATTAATAACACACTCACAGGCAAATTCAGAATTTGTTGACCTTCAGGTGTACCGAAAAGCCCATCTGTTTGGACAGGCTTTTGCCTGATAGGGGGCATTCTTTGTCTAATTGCAGCGTTATCCCTTTTGTCATGTTAACTAAAGTAAATGACATACGCATGCACATAGTACTGTTCTGTGGGTAAGACAGACTGTTTTCCTCGGTCCTTTCCCCAAAAACCTTGTACAAATTTGAATATAGTGTATGACTGTCTCTGCCACTGACTGGAGACCCATGTAGCTGAAATTGTCTTCCTAAATGCAGGCTAAGGGAGAAATTTTGTCAATTCCACTGCCATTTCATTCTTTTAATAACTTTACTATTGGCTGTCCCAATGCATTAATTTACAATGAAGCTAAACTGAATTAGTCATATCCATAAAAGCTCTTCAGGGTTGCACTTGTTATACTAAACTGAAGTGTTTCCAGCTGGTATGGTAGCTTGTGAGGCTTTTTTTTGGCAGAAATGTCATGTAATTTACCAATAGGTACAAAATAATAGTTACTTCCAATTTGTTTTGCAGGTCTTACCACAACAATGATAAGTGCAGTTACTCAGGGAGGTTGGAAAAGTTCATCAGATGCTGCTAATACAGTTCACACAAAACACCATGTTCAGCACCTTGCTGTAACAATTTGACATGGCAAAAGGAATGCTCCTCAGGCAGCCTTTTGTTTAATTGGGTCCAGTAACTGTTCAAGCATATTATTATTTCAGCAAAGTAAAAATAAATGACCATAATCTCTCTATACACTCAGTCTTGGTCTGCCTTGAAAGCCACAAAATTCAGTCATTGAAGTTTCATTTCCCTCTTTTGACTGTTGAATATTAGCATTTATTTTCCCCTTCATATCTTTGTTGATTATGAGGATATTAAGAGCATACTTATACACGAAAAACTTCTCTTGTGAATCAGTTACAATGGTATTACAATGGTATTCAGAGTTAAATTTTTCTAGGTTCTTAACAAATTGTAGATTAGCTTTCAAAGTATTCTGTTTCAGGTGCTTAGACCATAACTTTAAAGGTAAAAGCAGGGGATTTTGGTTAACTGAACTAAGATGACATCTGTTTAGGGGAAGGTGAAACAGTTATTAGGGGAAAAGGCTACTGGAATATAGAAGTGGGAAAAATCAGGTTAGTGAGAACAGGTATTTCAAGCAGTGTGTGTTTGCTCACTCCTCACAAGGTTACGTATTAGTACTCCTGATTCCTATCAGACCTACCAAAACCAGCATTTGATAGTTTTCCAGGTATTAACCTCTGTGAAAGTGGATGCTACAGTTGGAACTAAGGATGATAACTAAAATTACTCTTACTTAAACACCACATTTTGTATCATGTTTACTAAAATGTCTCTTAGAAATTATTATTGGTTTGCCTATCCCAATATCAAAGACAACATTTGAGTTTACATTCACCACTTAATAGGGCATTTCTTCATATGATCATCCATCTCTTTTTACTTTTATTCTGTTCTGCTGTTATTTTACATTCTGTTAATTTATCCACTGGCTTCAGAACTATTGACAACAATAAGTTATTTTTTATGTCCAATGTACTCTTAATTCTAAAGTGTAAATTTAATGCGTCTTCAGCAAGTAATGAGGTACCATTAGCCACATGAATGAAGAGTCTGAAATTTTTGTTCCCAAATAAAAAATCTGCATCCTTCGCTGATCTATTTTAACATGAGCTTGTTTAGGATTTTTTTTTTTCCCAAATATTTTGGTAAACCATTAAACATGCTTAGGCCTAGTGATGTGAGTAATTTTGTACAGATGAACTTCTCTATCCTTAGAGTTGCATATAGAAATCAGTGAATCCAGGCATCCATGTCTATAACATCAGATGCTGAATGGGAGCTACTGGCTTGAACCATCACCCTTTAAATTGAAATGCATAAACTGGCAGTCTTTTGATTCAGCAGGGTCAATGAATAAAGTCCGCAGTGATCAACGCAGTAAAAAAGTGATCTTGGGAGCTGTATGATCTCAGGCCGTGCTTTTGTTCTTTTTAACAAAAGTCCTCAAATTAATTTTATTAAAGTACATTAAGTTCCCAATGTTGTGCTAAGGACATCAGAAGTCACCAGTGTTAATAAAGGACAGAGCCTTGCACAGTCTCATACAGTCTAGAAGGTTTACATTCCTTAAATTTTATGAAGAAGGATATTTAAAAGTCAGTAATTATTTTCCTCAAAAAAAAAAATTTCATGGATTCAAAATTGGATAAAATAATGTGTTCCCTCCAAAAAAATGTGTCTGTCAACGAAAAAATAACAAAAATATTTACTTTAAAATCCACTTTAAAATCTGCTTCAAAAAATTTAATCTACTGTAAGAAAACTACATACTACTAAAAAGCTGTATTTAGCTGTCTTCACTTAGAAAAAAAAATACTTGGAGGCAATGGAGCACTAGGGCCTAAGTTATGATGTGACCTAATGAGAAACACAATAAAAAATTGTACATAAGTGCAAATTTCCTCTAGAGATCCAGTGAACCATCTTCACTATAGAAGTACAACCTTCTTCCCTTAGGATTCTTAATCAAGAGGTTTTTTCCCACCCCCTCTTTCCTTTATGTATGGTGAAACCTTGCTGCTTATACAGACTGCATTATATATTTTAATAGTATGCAGTTATCAAATACAATTTGATTTAATTCAAAGGTATGTATTCTTCCATAGTCTAATAAAAAGTCTTTAAGTATCTGTATAGAAATATAGATTTTCCTGGCTTTCCAGATACTTAAACCATAATTCCTATTTTGTTGTAAATATTTAATACATCACAGTATTAATTTATCATCTTTAATTATTGCAGTAGGTTTTCACAAAAATTAACCCACAGATTGTAAATTTGTTCAGTTCTTGGCTTTGGCTTTATTTTTTCTAAGAAATGTTGGTATTCCCTTCATTGAAAAACTCCCCTTTCCTAATTTTCAGTGTCCTTCACTTTTCGTGTTAATAGAATGGCTTTTAAAAATCACAGCTGCTGTGGTGAGTGCTACAGTATAAAGGAACCAACACAGGGTGCAGAAAAATAGTGTACTGATGGCCAAAGATTACTGCCTTTTCTTACTAAGAAAGTGAACCGTGAAACTCTGCAGAAATTGTTATTTCTGTTTGAGGTGTATCCATCCAAATAATAAATGACAATATACATCTGTCCTATTGAATCTTAATCCAGTTGAGCATAGATCTCCCTAATGAAATCTGAAATTAAAGAATACAGTGTCCTGACAAGTTAGAAGTGACAGAATGCAGGTCCTGATGTTGTTGCTGCCTCAATTACTCAGCGTTAGTGCTGACTACATTACACCCCCGTATGAGTTTCTCAAAAATAGATCAAATTAGTGAAAGAAATGATTTAATTCCTTGACTTGTTTCTGAAGATATTTCTTCTTCCTCAACCCCAGGGTATGCTTGTGTACAGTTTGATCCTAGCAACTAAGTTGCACTTTAATATATTAGTAGCTGAAATGCTGGCATCTTAAAACAATATCCAAGTCTGTGTGTTTGGATTTTTTTACACTGTTATCCTCTCAATTTATGTGCACATGTCAAGTCACAACTTGGTCCTGAGGCTAAATTTATTACTGCTCACAAAGCCAGGTGTTATATCCTCATTTCTTAGAGATCTCAGGTATTGAGAAGAAGATTGTACTGTTGGTGTTTATGGCATTTTGCAAATTAGGAAATGTATGGTGTAAGCAAAAGCTGATTGTAAGGCATTTCCATTGACTTAGACTCTTGTCAAGCACTTGAGGAGAAAAGGAGCTGCCATCACCAATCGCTCTCCTTGATGGATGAAAGCATTTATACTATGTTAGTGGTTTCCCTTGCTTCCAGGTAGTTTCTCTGAAGCAGATAAACATGGTGAGCTATAATAAAGGCTTTGAGAGGTGTGTGTATGAAAGTGAAAAGGTATCTTTACTCCCAGCTAAATGGCAACCACTACATGCAGCTGAGGTTTTTTCAGTGAATATGTCAAAAGAAAGTATCCACTTTGGCAAAGGGAGTACTTCTTTAGTTGTAAAATAGTTAAATCCATTGTAAGCGGAAGTCTATTGTTGGGTCTAGTCAAAATACTGGACATGATACTAAACAAAAAGTGAGGTTATTAACATTTTTCATGCTCCTTAATGCTTCAAAAATCTTTGAATGTTCAAATATTTCAAACATTCAGTGACAGATAAGAACACGTGGTGCTACATGTGTTTCTGGCTAATGTGAAATGATAATTTCCACTTTAAGCATAGCTCATAAGTGAGAACTGCTAGGATTTTTCCTATTCTTCCTTAGTATCTGATAAAACTGTCCATTTGATGTCAGCCTCTCCTGCTCCTTTTTTTTACTGGATTGTCAATATTCTCCAAAAGTTCACAGGTTTTGAAATATAACCACAGATTTGTCAGTGTGCTGATTTAGTTCACATGCTGTGGTAGTCAAGATATCCTTATAACTGTGCTAACTTAAAGTAATCATAATTGAATCTTTGTCCATATCCATCTTTGAGAACAAATGATAAGCATATAAAAAGCTAAGGACCTTTTCAAATCACACACCATGTTCGTTATCAGGAATGATTTTGTAGTTAAGACATTGCTCAGGGATTCATAAGGCCTAAGTTTATTTCTTGGCTCTTCCACTGTATTCAATATTTTTTTATTGGCAAGACAGCTAGTGATGGTTCATATTGCCTAAATAATGTTGACATTTACTATTTCAATCTATACTACTTGTCTTTCCCGTTGCCCTTACCAGCACATTTTACAGCAAGATGCAAAATTACTGAGACAACTATGTATTATTGTAACATGGAAGTAGCCCAGATATAAACTATGTTCTCAAAGGGTTATTGATTAGAAGTGTGTTTAGCAAATATATAATCTGAATTTATACCCATAACTTCTCTAACTTACTTTGTAAATCTTGGCATTTGTGTCTCAATTATGGCTGTGTAAATTATGGAACAGTAATCTTTATTGTCTCTGACTCATTCAAAGGACAGGCGTGTATCTGAAGTGTAAGAATTTAGAAAGGCAAATCTCAGATTTTGTTGTTATTACAGCCATTATATAAGAAAAATACTCAGATTTGCTGTTTCTTAAGTATTCTATACATGCTTAAAACTATAATCACAAGTGTATTCTGAAACATAGTTTCTTAAAATAGTTCACATCAAAACCAAATCATAAGCGAGAAAAAGGTTTTATATACAAATGAAAGACACATTTCTTGAATTTACCTGGGATCCCCTTGTGAAGAGAAAATACAGGAATTTCTGAAACAGTTAATTTTCAGAAATAGACAACTGTGACCACTAATGCAAGAATCGGGCCCTAGAAATCTCAGACAGTGAGCTTTGGTTTACCTTCATTTTTACAGATATGTGGATAATAACACCACTAACATTTGTTCAAATATTAGAAAGTCACCAAGAAGGTCAGCACTTAAAAAACATTTTGCAATAATATTTAAATTGATGTCCACCAGTATATATTATTGTTTCTGAGGTTTTTTTTCTGAATTTACTTCAAGGTTCAGCCTTGCAGTGTTAGTTTTACGTCATCTTTTTCTGCACACTATTTCCGCTGATACGTCTTTTATTTCCATACATCTTATTACCTTGCTATATATCATTAAATCTCAGTAGGAATGTTAAGTCCAAAACTTTTCCTATCAGTAAATGTTTTCTTTCCTAAAAGATGGATTCATAGCCTGAATTTAACATAGCTACATCTTTTCAAGGTATTGAGGAGGCTTTTGTGTACAAGTAAAAGATCCAGCATGCCATCAGGCCTATTTTAAATATTTTAAGAGGTTGATCTTGAAAATGTAAGGGCAGAGATGAAATCCTGGCCTCAATAAATTCAGTTGAAGTAGGATTTCATTCTGCTGTTTCAACCCTATGGAATCCTTTTCCTTTCCCATCTGCATATTAATCAATTTACTACATTAAAGAAGCACATTATGACCAGCCAATATTATAATTTATGTATACAATATTTAATTCTTGCTCTTTAGTTTGGCCAAAAGCTCATTTTCTACCAGATGATCTGAAGTCAAAATGGGTCAGTTGGCATAATAAAGATATAATATGCACTGTTAAAAATATCTGAAAATTTCAGTTCTGAACAGAGCTGTAGGCTTATTTCTCCCACTTTCACAACATAAATCATTTATGTTATCCAGGTGTGATGAATATTAAATGATCTATGGAGGAAATCATATTAACAGACTTCTTTTATTATTAGAATGACTGCAGGGAATTATGGTCGGTCACTTGAGTGAAAGATGTGTAAGGCAAAATAATAAAATATGGAGACTGGATAATAAATCATTTCAATCAGGTTCAAAAGTAATAAACATACAGAAGCTAAAAAGCTAGCACTTTGACTAATAGAGCCATGAATTTCCTACCCCTTGAGGGCTTAATTCTTCCTTCTGCTGGACACATAGAATTGCAAGCATTGTGTCATTCTATGAAAATACATTTATACATTGAGAAATATACTTTTTTTTTTTTTTGACCTTAGGGCATTCACCTTGAATCGTAAAAGGATATCAAATTAGGGTGCTCTCAGATTCTTGTGACAAAAATCTTATCCTACCCAGTTATTTCCTTAAAGAAATAACTCAGTCAATGTTGTTTTGGGTTGATGGCTACTGAGCAGATTTACCTTCCAAGGAAGGATAGATTCTCTGTCTGATCTGTAGTACATAAAACGTAACATTCTGTTTTTCCTCGTCATAGTGACAAATTCCTCGATCAGGATGAGACACAACTTTCAGAACATGCTTAATCCTCTGACTCTATTCTTTTGATGTGCAGGATATAAATATTGTACAATGCATAATTGAAATTATACAGTTATTTGGCACAGTAGAGGCAAACTTTAAAATGATTGGCATGTCATCTGCTCTGTTCCTTGTCTCTGAAAATGCTGGTCATTTCCTGTATGACAGTACTTTAACTATAAAAGTGGTTAAAAACAACATTAGCCTGCTTTGTAACTGCTTTAAAATCTGACACAAAAAGTTTAATAGGTTTAATTATTGCTGTTAAATACTAAATGCCCCAAAAATATAATTAATTTTGTATTTTTTCTTGGTTTGTGAGTTGCAGTCTCTGCTTTGTGCCCTTTTATTTAACAGTTTCTCTGTCTTCCTTCCACTCAAATAATTTTATTTTCTTTTTTTAATTTGTTTTTCCACTGCCTGAAGAAAACTCAAAGTAAAATAGGAAAATATTATTAGAATTGTCACTTTGAATCAGAGTTTCCATTCCCCAAAAGCATTTTTAAGGTGAACTTCATTTTTGTTTTTCTTACTGAGCTTACTTTTGCCAGATAACACAGGAAAAGAGGTTGTTGGCTTCTTTTTCAGTTCAGAATAATAATGGATTACAGGAAGCCCAAAGCTAAGTACCAAACTATTCTATACTGACTTGACCTATACTGATGGCAGGTCAAGAATGACAAATCCCACCACATACTTCAATGACCTTGAGCAAATAAGGTTTTACCCAACTCACTGGAAAGTGTTTAAGGATGCCATATGTTAGAACAAGATGTTTATTGCCTGGCAATCATCAGTTGGCTAAAACTGCTTGTGAGCATTAATTTGTTTTTTTCAGGAACAACAAAGCCTACTAAAAGCATGTTCTTAATGTGTTTTCTTAAAGGGTTGACTTGCCCTGTGTCCAGTCAGGAGGCCTAATCCTGTGAGCTAAGCATACATCTGGGAACCGAAGGGCAGGTATTTACTACTCTTACTCCGATTTGCATTACAGTTCTAGAAAGAACATATAGTTCTTTATGTCTCATTTTTTTCCCATGTGAGAAACAGCTTTTATCTTACAGGCTGTTTAATATTTTTTCTGATGTTGGCAAACAAGTTGTGTCACTGCTGTAAGTATATGAAATAGAAAACATTATATACTTACCCTTTTTCTGTCCTAGCCCTTTTTAAATTGGTTCTGATATGGCCCATTTTGTTTCATATGCCTTTCCTATGCCTTTATGTCTATGCTTATGCCTTTATTTCCTACTGCCTTATATTAAGGCAACAGCTGGGTTTATAAATGGAAAATGAAATATCCCTGTTGAATGAAAAGGTTATAAATAGTCTGGGAGAGAAAGCTTATGACAACGTTTGAGCCTATTCTGAGGATGTCCATCAACGCATCCTATTACCTAAGGCCTCTAACAGTTACATCTTTGGCATGAAAATAGAGTCCATCCTTCCTGAATAATTATGATGGGAGGCAATTTCTATTAATTCACATACTCTTGCAGAAAGATGTGTGAGATTTCCAATCATTCATAGTTCTACTTCCTTCAAAATTTTTCTTACCTTTCTGTTTTTATTTACAGCCCAAAATGATTGTCATTTTTCAGACAACTGCCTGTGTCTTTCTCACAGGTAAGTGACTAAGTGACCTGTAATGTCTTATTATTATTTAGCCAATTAATTTTATAACAGCCAAGCATAATTTGTATTCACATCTCATGAAAATACAAAACTTGTTACCGCATAAGAACTAAGAGACCTAAGACAGACAAAAGTCTTTGTGTTTCATAAATGGCAGACAGTAAGAAAATTATTTAAAATAATTGTTTCATATGCTTTTTGATTCTTCATTGGTCATTATCTTTGTGTACTTTGTACTAACTACTACAAGATGGACATAATTTATGTGCAGGAACTGTTGCCTTTTAGCAGAGAGAATATTTGATATTTTAGTGGATAGAATAATGTTCCCATCAGCTAAGGTGTAAATTACCAATGCCTGCATCTTGGAGACAGAATTCAACAGGTACTCAAGTAAAAGTCAGATAAAAATTCCTGAGCAATACTGAAAACATTAACTGATACCCAAAAGAGAAGTAGCTCTTCCTAGAAAGCATCAGAGGGAGGGAAGTGCAGAAGTGTCATCTGATGGAGAGAAAGAAGGGGTGCAAAAACAGATATAATGGCAGAAATGAAATATGGGTCATATTTGTAATTTTATCATATTTGTGGGCATTTGATTTAAAAAATAAATCCTGTGACAAAGTGAAGTAAATGACAGTCTGAAAGTCAGTGCAAACCAATTATAACTAAATGTGTCTGGGCTGAGCAGTCACCTTCATATATTTCCAACACAAGTAGCCTCAAAGTGTGGGTTCTAAAGAGAAAAGGACATGTCTCTTAGAAAAGTCTAAATCAGTTACACTCTATTTAACAAGTCTTTCTTGGACAACAAGACCTAATGTGAAACATGCTCTGGTACTCCTGTTGAAGAAGGGAGACCAGTTTAGAGCTGGAAGGAGTAGCTGGTGGGCAATATACACTGGAAGGTCAACTGCAGCTTGGTTGAGGCCTTACTACAGAACAGGATAAAACTTCAGACTTACAAGTTTAATGTGTTACCACAGCAAAAGGAGAAAGCCCCAGTGTTACTGTTTTTGCACTTTGGGAAAGAAGAAGCTGGGTATTGACTTTTATCTTCTTTTTTCTTTCCTTTCTTCTTTTCTTCTTTAAGTAATAATTTGTTAAGTCATTTTAGAGTAAAAAAGTATAGGTCACTGAGCCCTTAGGCAGTTCATTTTTATTTGGGGTAAGTTTTTCAATCGGGCATTTATTTTTATCTTCAGAATTGAACTTTGCCTTTTCTGCTTCCACTTACAAGTTGGAAGAGGAGTTTGCTGAAAATAAATCTAAATCCTCTTACTGTTTGCTTTCTCCTGCCTTCAGACATTCACCAGGAAAAAGTCTGGGTTTTACAGCCTTAGGTAACAAAGGTTATAATTTTTTTCTTTTCTCCCATGAGTTTTCCATCTACTATTAACACATACTTTTTATTCCTCTTTGGTTTTTGACAGGTCCATACTAGCACTAGCAGCTAACATCCTTGACTTACCTTCAGTGATAAATTCGTAAAATAATCTCCCAGCAGGGAGCAAAAGAGAAGTCAGACAATGAAATCTTACTCTTGTGAGGTTATGCCACGAATCAGAACTAATTGTGGCTGATGATTACTTCAAAGAAAACCATGTAAAATATAAATGCACTGTGAACTGAATGAAACAGAGAAAAAGCAACAAAACAGCTTCAGGTGGGGCTGGACGTCTGCTGATGCAGTTTTGTTTGAGTTAATCCAGCTCCATGCTAGGTAGATGGCTAATGTGTTTTGTGACCTTGCCTCTGTTCACCTTTTGCAAATGCATAGCTTTCTCAGGTATCCGTTAAACTGTTCTTACTAGATTGCTTGTTTCTGTTTCCTTTTTTAAACCTATTCAGAAGTTATTTTTCTTTTTTTACTACTACTTCTTTTTCTTCCCTCAAAACAGTGTTCTGTTCCAGGAGCCGTTCACATGTTTTTATCTTTTGCTTTGATCTTCCTCCGTCCTTTCTTCTGTATTTGATTTATAGTTTTCACTTTTCTCTGTCTGTCAAATCACAGCTCTCTATTGTAGCACTCACCACTGCAGATAATGGGTACAAGACCTCTTCTGTAAGAAAAGAAATAATATAAACCTTTTCATAACTATCCATGTCATGTGATGAGGGCCTGGAAATGAAATTACACTCTTCATAACACTCCTGTATGAGACACATTCACTACCTTTATAATGCCTTTGTAATGCCTTTTTTTCCCTTTGCCAAAGAAGTAGTTTTCAGAACTGGAGAAATCACTGGTACTGTAACATCTAACTATTGCATTGCAGCACTCCATAGTAGTAAGAAACATACACTGCTCTCCTTTGATTAAGGGGTTCCATTTAAAATGCCACCACTATGCCAATATTCTATTTCCCTGTAATCTCCTTCATCAATAATCATCTATTTTTTTTTGTAATTCATAACAACAGAATAGTTATGTGGATCTAACTTCCTGGTGAGACAAACCTTATTTGCTCTTCTGGCACTTGATTCTCCCCCTCTGGGGACAGCAAGATTCAGATTTATTTTCTCAAAAGAAACTGATCTTAAATTAATCTCTTTAGCTTAAACATATGTATAAAATATATATGTGTGTTTAAGCAAATATACTTTATATATATATACATTTTATCATAGATACATACATATACACTCTAATAAATACCCATAGCCCGGTCTTACAGGAATATACCTTAAAAACAGCAACCCTAAATGTTTGTTTCATGCGACAGAAATAAAACATGTAGTTCATGAACACATCATTAAGATACAGTTGCAAAATTTCTCTTGAAAAACTGAAGCTAATCAGATATTTGACTTTATTTTTACATGTAAGAAAAAAGTGAGGGGGGTTTTAAGTGTCATGTGGGGTTTTTTATGTTCTCTTGCTATATCATAATGCTGAATCTATAGAAAAAAGTAGTAATTACAACAATGTACAAAGAGTCTTGGAGGATATCATACAGAATAAAGGCAATAAAAAAGATAGAGAAATAGAAAAGCACACAAATATAGCAATTTAGTTACTGCAGTTCAGCTTGGCCATTCTCCTAATGTTTATCCATTCACAATAAATACCAACAAAACATCTGTATTTTGCTTTCTGGCTACAAATTTATATGATCTTTTAATTTATTATGAATGTTTCCTTTTCTGAACTACTAGATAGAGACTCCAAAGCTCTGGAGTCACAATAGAAAACTTGTGAAGTTGCTGTCCTATATTTCTGAGGGGAATAACACCTACACAGACACTGACATCATGTTCTACTGTCAGAACATACTATAACAGTGTCATTTTTAGTGTTATTTTTGCTTCACTTAATACCAAGAAGAACTGTCCTTTCGTTCATTAGTTTTACTTTGAAAACTCAAACAGGCTAGTTGGGGGTGATGATTTAATAGCCTCTCTGGGCCATCTGTTTCAGTGCTTTGCAATCCCAGCTGTCTTCCCTGTCCAACTAGAGACCTTTGGTTTTTATTTTATCCTGCTTTGATAGGAAAACCAGCTTTTCTTCTTCTTCTTTTCAGGTATTTGCTGTGTATACAAAGTTTTATACTGCAACTGTACCCCTTCTCCCTAGATTAAGCAAATCTAGTTCCTTCAAACCTTTCTTATATCTAATGTTTGCAGGTTACTTATTCTTTTTTCATTCCTTGCATTTTCTCTGGTCAGTCCGCCTCTAGCTTAAATTGGACAGTCTGCAGCTGAGATCTTAAAAATACCACATATTGTGAATTTATTACTTTTCTTTTGCTATATCCCGCAATGATTGTCTTTCTGTCAGAAGTGAATTATTCTTGACTTTTCTTTAGTTGTGATCATATGCCTGTTTTGAAGAAATTGCCTATTGACAAATAAAGAGCTTGCATTTATCCATACCAGATTGCTTCAAATAATCTAATAATAATTTAATCTAATCCTGTTTTCTGATATGTTTTTCAGCCTTCAAAGAGTGGTGTTGTCTGGGAATATAAAAAATATATGCATTCATTGTTCAGGTTGACACCATATCTTAAGATAGGCTGCGGAAAACAGCTCTGGCTCAAAGTCACCCCATCTTTGCAAGTAAACAGTCCAATTTTGCAAGTGCCTAAGTGTAACATTAATTAAAATCATTAATGGAATTTAATAGCCATCATGGAATCATAGAATGGTTTGTGTTGGAAGGGACCTTAAAGCTCATCTAGTTCCAACCCCCTACCATGGGCAGGAACACCTTGCACTAGACCAGGCTGATCAAAGCCCCACCCAATCTGGCCTTGAACACTGCCAGGGGTAGGGCATCCACAGCTTCTCTGGGCAACCTGTTCCAGTGCATCACCACCCTCACAGTGAAAAATTTCTTCCTTGTCTGTAATCTAAATCCACCCTCCTTCAGTGTAAAGCCATGCCCCATGTCCTGTCACTACATGCATGATAAATGTCCCTCTCCACCTTTTTTGTAGGTGCCCTTCAGGTACTGGAAGGCTGCTGTAAGGCCTTCCCAGACCCTTCTGTTCTCCAAAATGAACAGCCCCAACTCTCCTAGCCTGTCTTTTGTAGGAGAGGTGCTCCAGCTCTCTGATCATTTTTGTGGCCTCCTCTGGACCTGCTCCAACAGGTCCACATCCTTTCTGTGCTGAGGACTCCAGAGCTGGACATAGTACTGCAGGTGGGGTCTCACCAGAGCAGAGCAGAGGGGCAGAATCACCTCCTCCGACCTGCTGGCCACTCTTCTTTTGATGCAGCCCAGGATACGGTTGGCCTGGGCTGCAAGTGCACACTGTAGGGTCATGTCCAGCTTTTCATCCACCAGTACCCCCAATACCTCCTGAGGGCTGCTCTCAATCCATTTTCTGCCCAGACTGTATTTGTGCTTGGGGTTGCCTGAACCCATGTGCAGGACCTTGCACTTGGCATCGGGTGATTAGATATTTGCAGGATGCGGTTCATAAGGGCTCATGATGGAATGACAATAATAGCTTTTTAAATTAATGATACATTCTTTTACATATTTGAGAAATTTACCAACAATACATGTTTGTAAGAGACATAATAAACAGATCCAAATAAAGACTGATAAATAAAAATAACTATCCTGCTTTTATGCTACCCTAGGCATGGAGTCTATTTGTTCACTCGTGTTCCTCTTCACCTCTTTAATCTTTAAAATGTCTGAATTTTATTAAATGCTGAAAACTCTTTCTCTTATCCCACAAGTTCAAACTAGGATCACCCATATAAAAATCTGTCCAAACTTCTCTTAGGGAGTATTGAATACCTGAAACTGCACCCTGTGAATAAAAGCGTGATGGAAACAAAAGAACAGTTGACAATTGATCAAAATACATATTTGAAGTTAACCAATTTCTGAAGAATTTATTCAGACACATTTAGATAATATTTTTGCCCTTCTGAAAACCTCAGATACAGAGATAGATACAGATTTAGCTATAAACATGAGCATATGGGTAGGCACGTCAGTTGGATTTTGAACTGTTAGCAAAGAAATTACAATTTTTCTAAGTCTCATTGCCAAAATTCCTTGTCAACAGAGAAAAGCTTCCTGAATGTTTACCAGGGCTTATGATTTCGCTGTCCCAGACCTAATTCAAATGAAATCATTGCATAGCATAAACGCCTTTATCTGTGAAAGCATTCTAAGGATCATGTCTTGTATTTCACCGAATTTGCTAAGCTCCAAGTCATGCAGCAATTATGAAACCTTGTGCAATAAACTAGGACTATTTCAACTTCAGAAATGCCTGACAAATGCAATAAATTGCTGGTAATGGCTTCATGGAACATAAATTGAATAACCATATACTTTCAGTTACTTAAGTGTAGTGCTCTACTTTGTAGTCGGTTGTCCATTTATTGTATCTTGTTTGTGGTTATTTGGTAATAGAGAAACAAACACAGGACAGTTAGTAAGCTACAATTTCAGTAAAACTTCTAATATTTTTGTAAATGGATAGGAAACAAATCCAGGCATAGTGTCAATTTTCCTGCTATGTATTAATTTTTACTGTAGCTTTTTCATTAGTGAACCATAACATCAGTGTGTCAGTCCATTACTTTCATGGAATCTGCTTTTCTGTGTCTGTAATGGCTAGGAACAAAACTAATCCTTTTGGAAACCACCAGGGATGAACTTGGACTTGCTGATAATTCTCTTAGTCCTAAACTATAAGTAGTTTCAGCGTAAATTAAGGAGGCTTTTCACTTATACGATCAGGAAAACAATATATACATTGTGTTAAATTTGTATTTTCTAAGAGCTTTCAAGTTGCACACCTTTTCATGAGGCTACAAGGAAGTTCTCCATGTTCTCTCTGTAAATTTCTCCTTGTTTTCTCTCTCTTTTTTGACTCTAGTCTTAAATAGCTGGGAGGATAAAGGTGGAGCACAGCTTATACCTAGAGCATGAATGAAAGGAGTGGAGCTGAAGGAAAACACAGCTTGGTTTTTATAATTGTACTGGAACTGAATGGAAATACTCAGTATCTACCTTCAGGAGAGCATAGTTTTTAGTTCTTTGAAACCTCTGGAAATATTTTCCATGACATTTTGGGCCCTGTAGGCTGTATAGTGGCTTTCCTTACTTCATGACCAAATAGAGAACAGGGCTATGATTGCATATGCTTGACAGAGTTATGCTTTCTCTGAATGAAGCATGGGCCTGGCATGCACATGCAAAGCATTTTTATGTAAAAGCTAAACTATACTAATACAGTCATGCTTCTTGGAATGGCATTATTAGAAATCAAAAGCAGGAGTATCAGTATGAACTTCTGGATATTTTGGGGTTGTTTTTTTGTGTATGGAAATGTGACGTAACGGCCACCAACTGAACTATAAATAGAAAACAAAGTGTTCCTGAAATCATGAATCAATCAAAACGATGTTCATAAGTGATTTGAGAAGTCCAGTAACCAAGAGCTATCAACTCAAAGGAGTTTAAAACACTTTAAAACACTCAGTGTTTTAAATAGAAAGATTTAGTTCTGTTATTTAAACAGTGTTTGGAATATGTATTAAGAAGAACTGAGAGATTAGATCTAGATGAAGACATTCAAAACTTGGTTAGCAGAGAAAGGGACTGCAGACTAATTCTTGCAAAGTGAAATAAAAAACCCCAAAGTTTAAGCAAGCAATATGGCTACTGGAGTTTGCACTGTCAAAGTATTCTGCAGGAATGCAGAATCCTTGCAACTCAGTCCCTTCAATTGCAAGGAAAGATCCAGAATTATTTAAGGTAAATACTTCCAAATTTTAGAAAGCAACCACATCAGAATGTGCAAATATGTGTTAACCTAGCAATGAAAGCATCAGTCCAGAACACCTATGCAAAAACACTGTCCTTAGGAAAGAGTTAACAGTCAGTCTGAGTGTTTCCTCTTGATATTTCTTAACCTGTTACCTTGAAAAACATTTTATCAAAAACTTGCTATTTTATTACTTGTATTTTGCCTCTCCATATTTCTTTCATTATTACTATGCTTAAGAGTGTATAAATTTTAATAAGCCATATTATTACTAAGAAAAGAAGTAATGCATGATAATGAATGATGCAGTCCGCAAAGTTGTAATAGACAAAAAACCTCCATGAATTTGGCGGGGGGGAGGAAGCCTTTTTTTGCCCAGAAAGAGAATCTTTGCTACAGACTCAAATCTATTTCACATTTACCATATAAGCAATCACCCCACTTCTGCTATCAATATCTTTTCACTGGAACTTTGGATGCAGGAACTTGAAGTGATATGCAGAAGAGAAGGAAGATACATTTGAAGGAGGTACATTTGAACATTCATTCTGTTGGTGACTTGCAACACCACTCACTCGAAATAGCAGTGATATTTTTTAAGAATATTTTTGCCATCACAATAGTTGGACATTTTGCACAATCATCATAATTGCAAATTAAAGCACTAAAAGAAGAACACAGGTTGGGAAGAGCTAGCCTAAATTTAGAATCCCATGAGGTGCTGTGATGCCTTTGAACAACAGCATCTGACATCTAGCTGTCCAAAATTATAAACTTAGAAGGTATTCAAATCAGTAAAAAGTAAAGTACTCCTCAGTTTGATTAACCATTTTAGCAAAACAAAATAATAATTAGAATGCTTACAGAGCTAAAGTTACAATCGCTTTTCATGTTTCTCAACTGATCATCCAGTTGAAATCTATCAGGAAGAGCACTATGCTTTGTAAGAGATATTGCCTCCTTGAAAGTTCACAGCAGTATAGTGTAGTGACATATGAGAGCTTTGCAAATAGTAAAAGAAATAACTGACATAAATTTTTCAGGTCTTTTTTTCCATTTTATGGCTATATAGAAGAAGAGAATTTAAAAAAACTTTTAAACGGGTAGAGTTCATTGTATTTCAGTGTCTCATTTACTTCTTTTTACCATAGAAAATATCCGTGAAAGAGTGAAAAGCCCAGAACACATAATAATACTGAAAGAATTTTCTTAGAAAATTAAGACACTGGGTCAATTTTCAGATCAGATAGATTTACATAGGTGGGTTAAACCCACTTATTATTAGATTAATCCCTGTCAGACTTTTGGATATTCAAAAGTGGATTTCCTTCTCTTTCTCAAACTTGACAACTTTTTTTCTAAAACATTGTTTCCTGTGAATAATCCTGCATTCATTTTCTGAGGAGAGTTTTTCAAATGTGTATAATGATAAGGAGCGCAGGGTCCTTCCCAAGAGTAGATGGATTTGTAAAATTTGTAACCATAATTTAGATTATAATTTATGAGAAAACACTTGAAAATTAATATTTCAATAGCTCCTTGGTGAATGTTCACTTCTTCCTTATGAAAACATTGTTCAAAAATATTCTTTTAAGATGCAGTTAATCTTCTGGAGATTTATTAGGCAACAAAATCAAATAGATCTGATGTGAACAAAAGATGAAATTCAGGATTCCATGGAAGTAACAAAAATATTTAACTTTTTCTTATTTACAAATTCATCAAAGATTTGAAAAAAAAAGCGCTTTTGATTTTATTCTAAAAGTCACTCAATGCCTTTGTTTAGTTAATTGGTGACATAAAAAAATAATTTTTTTGACACATCCACCTCTGTGATATAATTTCTGTAATTTTCCATGGAAAAATTGGCAAATACCCAAGCCTTCAGAAGTTTTGTTTGATGTAAAGGCATCAGCCTGAAAGCCTGAAAAAGAGACAGTTATTGCTACCAATGCTTATAAATCTGTAAGTCTGAATAGATGATAAATGGCTTACTGGTTTGGCTAGTATCACTTAAAGACAAGTAAAATCAATTGAACAGAGTGTCACAACATCTGATCTCCCTAGACAGAAACTCTATTTGTTCTTCTGCATAGCCCAGCATGCCTTAAGATGATATACTTTTAATTCACATGATCCTAGTCACAGGCCTTCAGTCAAAACAGACTTTGGGAGTAAAAATGTAAAGTGGTTAGTCGTAGGTCACTTTTCAAGAAGGCAACTGGTAAGAGGAACTGAAGCTAGCAAAATGAAAAGAAAATGCTAGAATGGAGGAAACTGCAAATGCAGAATATGATGAATTATACATGTCAGCTGAAGTAAAAAAGCAAAGGATGTCATAGTAAATAAAAAACAAACAAACAAACAAAAAAACCCCCAAACCTGAGATTACACTTACCAGTCCTGAATGCAGCGACAACTAAACAGATCAAACTGCTCGGCTGTAGAATGCAGGAGGTGTGATTCAGGGTAAACAGAAGTAGCAGAAAACCTTGCTAACTCACCTCAGTCAACTCAGCTCTTAAAGGATAATGACAAAAGATTTCCTGAAGGAAGAGCTTATCCACTGGGACAGGCATGGTCTTCATGTTCTTAAATCAGCATTGAATTTAATACCAGAGCATTTTTAAAGTATCAGAAGAGGAAAGTGGAATCAAAAGGTCTACTGTAAGGTTTACCTGTGATTGTCACAGGTAGAGATTTCTGTTTCATGAATTGTTAATCTCAAGTGAATGTTGAGACTAATTGGGGGGCAGACTTGGTTAGCTAACACTCCACAACTCTAATATTCACGGGAGAATCCCAATATGTATTTCTGAGCTTCCTGACCCCCTACAATGGGCTCATGCCAGAAAATCTGTCTCTCAACCCCCCGGCCCCTTCCTTTCTCACAAAGAAATGTACACAGATATTATTTCCAGGCCAAGTCCTTCACTTTAGTGAACGTGATTGATTATTATGTGAATTCTTTGTTATGACTCATAGCATGTCTTATCTGCCTTAAAACTCAGGTATGGGTACTGTTAGATACTTAAAAGTATCAGATTCCTAAAAATAAATAAAATGAAAAATAAGTAAGGACTTCAATGTCACAGTTGCGTGTGAACCTTTGAAATGTGACCTATAGCTCTGTAACTCAGGATTCAAAAGATAATTACAAACAACTCAACTGTAGTTTTTAATAGATATTTGGGGTGTGACTTATGATTGTTCAGTTTGAATATTGGTGGTACTGCTATATCAATTCATTAATTTCATTTGAATTAATTTTATTTTAGTTTCCAGAAACTAGTCATGGACCAGGACAGCAGCTGGAGAGCTGCCTGGAGGAAAAGGACCTGGGGGTGTTGGCTGACAGCCAGCTGAACATGAGCCAGCAGTGTGCTCAGGTGGCCAAGAAGGCCAACAGCATCCTGGCTTGTATCAGGAATAGTGTGGGCAGCAGGAGTAGCGAAGTGATCGTGCCCCTGTACTCAGCACTGGTGAGGCCGCACCTCGAGTACTGTGTGCAGTTTTGGGCCCCTCAGTATAAGAAGGACATTTTGGTGCTGGAGTGTGTCCAGAAAAGGGCAACGAAGCTGGTGAAGGGTCTAGAGAACAGGTCTTATGAGGAGCAGCTGAGGGAGCTGGGGTTGTTTAGCCTGGAGAAGAGGAGGCTGAGGGGAGACCTTATCGCTGTCTACAACTACCTGAAAGGAGGTTGTAGCAAGGTGGGGGTTGGTCTCTTCTCCCTAGAAACAAGCAATAGGACGAGAGGAAACAGCCTCAAGCTGCACCAGGGGAAGTTTACGTTGGATATTAGGAAAAACTTCTTCACCGAAAGGGTTGTCAGGCATTGGAACAGGCTGCCCAGGGAGGTGGTGGAGTCTCCATCCCTGGAGGTATTTAAAAGAAGGGTAGATGTGGTGCTTGAGGATATGGTTTAGCGGTGGACTTGGCAGTGATAGGTTAGCAGTTGGACTCGATGATCTTAAGGGTCTTTTCCAACCTTAATGATTCTATGATTCTATGACACCTCATGCTAAGCACTCTAAAGTATAAAATAACCATCCACGGACAAACAGATGCAGTGTAATAAAGGAGTCAGTGATCCTCTGGACTAGCCTAGGAGTCATCTTCAGCAACCTGAGCCATGTAAGTTATCAGTCCTCTCTCTTCGTTATATTAGTCCGCTCTGAAATGATCACACTATGATTCATATTTATCCTCTCTGGTACTGAAATGTAGAATATATCCCTTTGTACCATTCCAAGCAAAGGCAATTCAGGAATAACTCTGAAACCCACTTGTTTCTGTTCTGAATTTGTTTCTAATCACAGATGGGCCAAACTTGCCTATCAACAAGGTAGAGGTGCATGCCCAGTACTGGCAGCACTTAGTTCTAGATGTACCTTGAAAGTGGGCTGACTTGAGATGGATGGTTCAAGCTATGGGTGGATCACCCGCATTGAGCTGAGCAGCAGACTGTGCTGATGATCTGTGATTCAGTGATGGATGAACTCAAGTTCAGATCTCACTTGTAATGTAGGCAATATAACTTTCAGTTGTTTCTGCTGCTTCCTGACAGGCAATTTTTCCCTTGGGAAAGAGAACATGGAACTGCATAAAGTATTTACTCTTACATTACTTGTTAATATATTCTTGCCTCTTTAACAAATACTGAAATTGTTCTGATAATTTTGTAAATATTGCATTGCAGGCACAAAACCAGATTTTAAGGTTTGGCTTTGTGTCTCTAATCTCTGTCCCTGCAGGGTGTCTTACTAATGATGATTTGTTGTTTGGAGTTTAATTAAGAAAAAAGTTAAGCTTTACATAGTTGTGTTCTTACAATTAAATGCAAATAGATTTAGAAGAACCTGCTTGGGTATGCACAACGGAATAATACTGATAATCCAATAAAAAACAGTAAATATAAAAAGGCAGTTTAACGCTTAAATAAGGCAGAGGAGACAAGCTACACAACAGGCTGTTTTGTATTGACTTGCAGGGGGTGAAGTGGTTGTTAATAATTAACTGTAAATCTCATTCAAAATAATAGATACTACAAAGTTCTCTGTCTTAATCAAGCATCCTCCTGGCCATATGAAGACATAACTGTGCATATTGCCACAGGTCTTTTTTAGTGCCTTCCCTGAGTCTGGTATGTTTGTACATTTCCTGCAGTTCATTTTTTCTTAAGTTATTTTTTATTTGTTTTCCATTGCTTCCTTCCTTGTTGGACTTGCTCCTACATCCAGACCATTGTATTTGGCCTAATCCTGGACAAGTGCAGTATGGATACACAGTCTATCTTTCTATCTGTCCTTAAGGCATGACATCTAGTATATTATCCTACATGCAAATGCATATACATGCCTTTTTCTCATCATGAAAGTAATAAGAACTAGATGAAATTAAAGCACAGTTTTAATATTCATTAAATTAATCACATGAAAGCCTTGCATTAGCAATTTTATCACATAGACAAGTGTTATCTTAAGTTACTTTAAGGAAACAGTAAGGTTTCCAGTAAAATTTTATATCTCTTTCCAGCTTGATACATTTAGCGTTTGCGTAATCAGACTGTCCATGTGACTAAAGTTGGGCACTTACTAAATCAGGGATATACAGTGGAATTTTCAAAAGTATCAAAGGAGTTTTGAAAATCCAATAAAAGGCACTATTATTAATCACATCACTTCTGATTCCTGCCTATCCATTTAGAACAAAGGAAAGTTTACTTCTAACAGCAATTTCAAAACTTAAGGTTAATAAAACTTATCATATTCTGTACTGATTTCAACCATGTATGATACTTCATGGGTTTGTAGGCTAAAACAAATTATACTAATATGGTCTCATAATTCAGAATTCATGTGATTGCTTGGGAGATTCAAAAAACAGCTTTTTTTCCTGTTAATGGTTTTCCACGGTATGTCTGTTGACTGGTTTTCTTTTGTTTGCTGAACAGTAGACAAGCCAGTAATTGGATATAGGGTGGTTAATGCTGTCATATATCTTCTGTATCTTCTACATGGAAGATGATACACTTTTTAGCAAGCTTAGAAAAATTCAGAGCAATTAGAAGAGCCATGGAAGTTTTCTAAAGCCACCTAAAGTAGCTACATCCATGTACGTGTCACCTTTCAAAAACAGATTTCTGTTTACAGTGTCACACCCATCGACTCTTCCTTTCTTAATATTGTATTTAATACTAAGCCTCAGTGACTTCCTCTACCCATATCAGCTACCTCCTTACCATCTTTCAAAAGACTAATTTTGTTTAGAACTGCATGCTGGCCATCAGAATTGATTATTACTTCCTATGAAATGGAGATTTAGATAATTAGGTATTTTCCCTTGGTGTGAATACCACACAAGCTGAAGTTATACAGCAAGCTCTGACGTCCTGGCTTCTTTCAAGAAAGACCAAATTAAATAATAAGAATGAATATTCATGTTGAAGAAAAGGAGGAGACGAACTACTTCTTTATCTGAGCAAGCACTGAAATGTCAAATCGAAATAATGAAAGGGTTGCTAATTTTCAGATTACAGGTGTATGTTTCAATGATTTTACAAGCAGCAATGGACAGATTTTACAGTCAACCTATTGGCCTGTGCTGTTTGAATTAACTTATTGTCCACATTTTCCAGGCAGATTTTATTCTGTGAATATTTGCATGTACGATACTACAGGAACAATAGTTCCTGTAGTAAAAGAATTTGTAAAAAGTTTGAAATGCAGTTTTAAAAGAAAATTTACAGTATCCATTAGAAAGTAAAACGCTATCTGAATAGTCATGAAAGACAGTTACTCCTAATGAAATTAGGCCAGATGAATTACACTATTTCTGTAAATGAGGTCTATACAGACTACATTAGGTAGTTCACCAAAACTCTTCAGAGAACAAGCCGCCTTAAAGAATCAGACATTATTAATGGCCTAGTGGAATACTTACAATGGTGACTAAGGAAAGATAAAGACTTTCCTCCTAAAACCTTAAGAAAAGCTTCCAATTTATTTCAGTAAGAATAAGATTTTCTCTTATTTCACCATAAGAAAGTATGATAACTGGTTATCGTTTGGTAACTGCAATCAAGTAATGACTTTTAACTGTCCACATTTATTGCAAAGTGGATCAAGACTAAAATCCTAAACAGTACCAAATTATACACTATGGCTCATATAACCAGCTGCTTCTGTGAAAATTCAACCTGTTGCTGTGTAAACACAGACTTAATAAATACTCTTCTCTTTACAAAGGAAAAGAAATTCCCTTTGTTAATAGTGAAATCACAGTTAATTCTGTAATGGTGAAGCTGTGAATATTATAAAATTCTGGTAAAATGTGAATGAAATGAGAGAAAGATTCTGTAAAATATATTGAAGTAATCTGCCCTAGTAAAGTCCTGACATTTAAAAAATTATAACTATTGGATATATTAGGTCTTCTTTAGCAAAGTGTAAATATTTTTTTAATGAGAAGTCAAGGTCATTCTAACATCCTTGTGGCAGTGGTTCCAGTTCCTTCTTTACAGGTTCTTGGGAATTTTTTGTATTCTTCCCTGGGAGTGTTCAGACACCTCATTAAGACAGTCTCAGAAAAACTAAGAAAAATCATCAAACACAAACACTTTAAAAACATAGGACACAGCTTTGTACTCAGTAGTTGGAACTGGATATTGCCGAGTGTTGTTAATAGTCCTTGGTTTTGCTCTGTATGGATTTGACATGTGCCTTCAACAATGCTGGTAGGTGTTGTAATATGTTTGGGGATTTTGGTGTCCCTTAGTTTCACTTCTTTTTTCTTTTTTTTTTTTCCCAAGCATGAAAATATTAAGCCCTAGCAAGATCATTTCTTTTGGTTTAACACTGGTATTCTTCTGATGCTTTTCTTCCATCTCTATAAACCCTTTTCCACAAAAGATAAACTGCAAGTGGCTGAAAGTACTAATTGACATACTTAATGTATAAAATGCTAATAGACAGGGTACAAGACAATGTAAATGATTGAGTAAAAATCTGTAAGCCCTTTTTGTATTTTATGAAATAGGCTTAGAAAAATGTTCATAACTCTCATGTTGAAACTGTGTAAAACCAACATGGTATGTAAACAAATACAAAGGAAGCTTTACCACTGCTGGTACTGGTGTGGTGTACACAAGGTATTTGTGCTGTGTAATAAGAGAATGATTAATTAAGAACCTGTATTCTGAGATGATACCTCAGAATTTTCAAACTTCCTAGGGTTTAGGCTTACTAGTTATAAAAAATAACTGCCCATTAAAGAATTAAACCGAGCTTGAGACTTGAATACTTCAACTGCTCTCTTTAGTGGCTCCTCCCGCCATCTTGACATACAGGTTAGAGCTAATGCATTGGACCTGCCACAGCAAGGGTGCAGAGTTTCCTTTCAGAAGCAGAGTGAGTTATCTGGTGGATCTGGTTTTCAGTGACTATGCAGGGAGCATATGAAAGATAAAGAGTGTGTTAATATTTATGTAAGAATATGAAATATCACAGTGGTGTTGATGAGCAAGAAAAATTAGAGGGTGTAATACTGGCCTTAGCACCTTGTATGGAAGTGCTGGGGAGAAAGAGTAAAGCAATGTCAAGTGACTGTGTGTTAGTGATGGTACTTCATCACTACCAAATTTTTGGAAGCTTTTCTGAAATATCAAGAGACCAATTTGGTCCAGAGGAAGCAAATACAATAGGCTAGTGTGTGTGAGTCTGTCTGACTGTATTCTCTGAATGTGATAGGAAAAATGTGTCTGATCTACTTGAAGAGTAATTTCATTCATTTCCTAGATGAAACATAGTGAAAGTAGTTCAGAGACATGTAGTTTTATTGCTGATTGTCCTGCTGAATGCTCACAAAGTCATGGTAAGGTCATGGTACCTGTGATGTTAAATGACAGACATAAATGTTACTCCAGTACCATGGAAAGTTGTTCTCCTTTATGCTCTGCAAGGGGAAAAAAACTTTATTCCTTGTTCCAAAATATTTGGATGCAGCGTGCCATCTTTTTCTCACTGAGAAGTTTTCACGTTGTCTAGACTCATTAATTCTCATGGGTGATTTGGATTAATTAACCCTTGACTGTTAATTTACATGTCAAAAATTAATAATTCACTAAATTGCTAGGTGACATGCCATGCCTTAAGTAATTGGTACAAAAGAACATTAGTAACAATGAGATATCCTGCCAGATCTGTGGAAACGACTACTAGTGGTGAGAGAGTGTCTCATGAACTAAGGAAGAACATCTCCTAGGAAAACCAAAGAAACACCGATATGGGTTACAGGGGTTTTTGTCTTTAAAAGTATATAACTTTTGCATATGGAGAAAGACTGTTATCTTTGTTTTCTCTGTTTCTCATTCTGCTTATACAATTGTGGTTTACTTAAACTGAATATCAAAAAAAAAAAAAAAGAATTCTTTTTTTTTTTAGTTTGACTGCTTAAACACAGTGAAAGGTTTCTTTGATGTGAATGGGAGATTGCATTATTCTTGTTTTTGTGACAGTCAGTTACCAATTATTGCTGAATATTTTGGCTCTAGTATATGACTCAAAAGTCACAAACGGTACACACCAGACTGCAATGTCAAAATAAATTTAATCTATTTAACTATAAATAAGCTAGGTCAACAACAACAACAAAGGAAAAAATCCTGCAGGTACATTTTGCTTTCTGTATTTTATGACCACGAATATTCATGACCATGTCCCTCACTTTGACATTAAATACACTGAGGTGTAGACTGAGTTTGAAAGACTGAAACATCAAAGTCAGGTTCACTGTAAAATCTGATTCTGAGCTATGCTATAGGCTTTCTGTTGAGATATTGCTATTATAAAACCCCAGGACCATATTTTGGTCATGGATTTAATATTAGTAGAATGATTCTGAACAAAACTGTTTCATTGAGGGACACTTCATTTTCCTCTATAGAGCTTGGAGCCAAAATACTGTTACTGTTGGGTGGGCCCGTGAATTTCTGGCTATGCCAGATGACACACTTTTTACTGATCATTGAACCAAGAGCAGGCTGTATAATTTTGCAGCCTGAATGTTAAGAGTGAACTTACTGAGAAGACCTGATCATAGGAAATAATTCTGGATTGAGTGACCGTGATTTTATTCTGTTTAAATTTAACAGAAACATAAACTAAATGGGTTAGTAATTACATTTTTTAATTATTTCAAAAGGGCAAGCTTTGAGAAATTAAGGGATCTTGTCGGCGAATTCAGCTGTGCTGAAGAGCTGGAGCTCTTCAGTGTAGATGAGGCTTGATGTTTTTGATTTTTTCTATTAGTAATTAAAAATGCATAGCTTTCCAGAGTCATCTTTATAAACTTTTGAATTTCTTGTAGGAAATGGTTTCAAGCCTACTGGCTGAATGGCTACTCAAGAGAAGAATATTACAAATATGCAGAGAGTCTGTAGGGAATGGAGAGGTGGATTAATCAGCAAAGGAATCTGTTTCAGAAGTCAGAAAGCTTAGAAAAAAAGGTAAGAAGTGGCAAAAAAATGTTCTGGTAAAATTAATACAATTAAATCTGGTAACATTAAAACAAATAATGAAAGATTCATGCAGTAAAAATTAAATATAATGTCTAGCTTCAATGGAAAATATGTTGCTTGTTTTTCAGTGGAGGCCACATTGAACAGGAAGAAGAAACAAGCCATTTTATGATAACAAATAGTCAGAAGAGCCCTGAAAAATTGCTACACTGGGGCAAAAATTAAGGTTATTTTTTAAAGACTAAAGGACTTACTGCATGACATGGCACGTGCTGTGGTAGAAATGCCTAATAGGTGTACTGCTCTAGAAACAGATATCTAGTTTCCTTTAATATTGTGATCTACAACACAGATCTGTGCAGTGGCCATCTTAATCAAACAATAAGTATGATTTATTCGTCTTACTGTCTTGAACTGTTTAATTCCCTTCTAATCTGATGATCATAGGTTTTACAGAGAGTGCTACTTCCTCAGCATTCTAGCAGCATGTTTTATCACTTCTGGGGAGGCCTGTTTCAAGGGCACTGTAATATCATAGCTCTGTCAGGTAGGGAAAGACCAGTTAGGTTCTGAGTCATCACATTTGTGCTCTGTGCTGCATTTTTGTTTGTGTGCTCCAGTCAAGTGTTCCAACATGTACCTGTTAATTACTTTGACTCTTGATGTTAATGGATTACATTTAACTGTCTCTCATAACTCCCTCTGTGGAAAATGGGTACAGAATGTTACAATTCTAATTTAATATAATTTTATAATAATCTTGAAGTCTTTGGTTTTTATATGTTGTGTATATGAAAACTACCTTTCATTTTCTTCTGCCATAAAAAGGGGCTAGTAATTGGTTTGTGAAACAAAGTAGTCCCATGCCCCTGTCAAAAGAGAATGTAAGTTTAGCAAAGACTCTTGATTGGTCTTCTTTCTGAGCTTGATTTTCATCTGTTTTAATGGAGCCCTTCATGCTTCCTTTGGAGACAAGGGAAAATAATCTGTCTGTTGCCATGGGCATTTCCATGTGAAAACCCTATATGCCTTTTCTGCCGTGTGACTGCATACTGGTACGTGCTATGTAGAATGGACTATGTCCCCAACCTAATTCCTAGCATGCACTGCAACTTTTATGCAGCTCCCTCCACAGCTAATTGACACAGTTTGCTTTCATTGTGATCTGTATTATTTTTGGCAATTTCTTGCAAGAGATGTGGCACCACAAGCTCAGTGATAGTTCATAATAAGCCAGTATCTTTGCTGTAAAAATAATTGTGAACAACATTAAATGAATGCTATGCTGCGGGAATGGGTATCCTTCCAAGAAAGCTTTTCATTTATCCTGTGGTGTCGAGCACAATGAACAAGCTGTAATCAGCCTGCACTTCTTGGGATTCTGAGATTGGAAATTTCTCCTACAGTGAAAATTCAGTACATTCATATATGAGGACAGCAGGGCCCCCTCCATCTTCTGGTAGCACCCTAGAAGTCCTAGGCTAACCCAATATGTGCTATTTGCTTCAAAAATTGATCACCCCAGATGCTTCAGGATAAAGATTTGCATATTGTTTTATCATTATAATAGTGTTAATAATTGAGATAAAGGAATGATGGATAGGAACCATGTAAAGAATGCATTTTACCTCCTTAAAAAGTTGTTATAAATAACATAAATATACTAAAAAGGATACAGATTATATATAGCTTATATATGTTGTAAGTCTAGTATAAATAAGAAATGAAATGGGAGTAAACTGAGAAAATATTGATGAATGTATCTCTAATATACTAATTTACTATTAACGTGATTTTATGAGGGCATAATAGCGGTGTTTTGGTGAAATGTTCTGCTGATAGGTCTGCTACACCATTTATCAGATACAGTGTATATGGTACAATTTGGTAAAAGACTATGTTTAATTCATATTCATCCTACTCATTCTGGGCTAAGGGCAAGTCCAGACCTCATAAAAATGCTCAGAGCTCTTCTGAGGCCCTTGGAGGGAACAACAAGTTACATTGGTGTAATAGTTGTTCCTTTAGATTTTGTATGAGCCAGGACTTTAAAGAGGAGGAGTTAACAAACTTGTCAGCCACATACATGAATGTATGGTACAGGAATGTGCTAGCTGCCCCATTATTTAAGTCACTGACTGTTCATGTACAGCTAATGGTAGTAATATTAAACATATGTGTACACTGAAGTGCACCAAGGAACAGTGTTATTGATTTGTTCTACTCTATGAAAATAGCTTTGGTAATATTCTCTAAAAATTTTCATATAATTGTATTTTTAAAAAGGAAAATTCAGTTTACAGTACTGGAATTTTTTAGTTAAGAGTAGAGAGGAGTAAAGAAACTCTCATTTGAAAAAGTGTGAAATCACAGTAGTTATGTTGGAGGCAATATGTCATCCTCTAGCTGATACTATGTAAGTCCTAGAAGTCTGTATGATAATGAAGGAGAGTCCACAGACCAAGAGGAATGTGTTTGTACTCTCATAATCATAGATGATGGGATACTGCAGCCAGCTGGGTTGCCTTTTGTTGATGCTGTGGCAATGGCCTCATTAGGAAAATTGTATTGCCATAATGTAAGTATATTTGCCTCCACCTGCATGGAGATTTCCTGAACGTTTAGTGAAAGCACTGGGGTGCTCATTCAGAATCCGTTCTGCTATTCTTCTTTGATCTACCTGTTAAAACTACTTTGCTTTGACCTATATAATACTGACAAGACTGAGGCTGACTCTAAGCAGCCAATTCTGCAGCAGACAGAGTGAAAGGCTTGTGCCAAAGCTGTGTAGCTATGTTACAACGAGATAGCATCAGCACTAGTGACCCTGAAGGAGATGGAGTGATAATGTCATGAAGGCAGTAATTCATTGATATGGTTACAGTATTATAGTAATATATGGAAGAGTTCCATGACTAGAGGCAGTTCAGCATAAAAATGTCTGCTCCTGACTGTGTACACTTGTCTGCTTTTGGCTTTGTACTCTTTCAGCTAGAGGTGCTTTCCCCCTTTTGGAGGCATATAAGAGCCTAAGATGCCTTCTGTGACATGTTAGAAAAGTGAATGCTCTAGACATGATATTGTGATTAACCTGATAAATTGTTGTTAAATTTAAGCAGAACTTAAATCTTTATCATAATTCTAAGACTATGATATGTAAGAAGTGTTCTGTACTTGTTAGTGCTTTTCTTAGTTGGAGTTCAGAAGTAGAAGAGATTTGTGCAGGCATTTTGGGACTTGTTCACTCCTGCAGTAGAGCTGGTGTATGGAGCTATTCTGTCCATGCAGCTCTCCTGCAGGCCTCCTAAAATGGTAATTCCAGTTAATTGGGTTGGGTTTGGAATGCAGAAGGCCAGGAGGAACAAAGTTTTTTGTTGTGTGTATCAAGAAAAGTGGGAACAGGAAAATGCAGTTGTATGTATGTATCTCTGCTCTGAAGGCAGTAAAAGAAACAGTTAAATGAGATAGTGGCCTCCAAAAGTAGTAGGCAGATCTTTAAGGTGCTTCTTGCTTCTCCTGAGTGATCCTGAAAGCTTCCATAAATTCAGTGGGATTCATCACATCCTTCTTCTGCCAAAGCAAAAGACTCCCATCGGTTTATGTAATAACATGATAATATTCTGCCTGTTAAAAATAGATTGTTACCAAAACCATCTCTTAGAAATCAGTCTGTACATCCTGAGTTCTTTTCATGATGTTACTGAAGAATTTTTGTAAACTTGGATTATATTTTTAAAGCAATTAAGATTATTTCACACCAAAAATGAACTATCTTTATAAGGAAAAAAAAAAAAAAAGCCATCCTAGAATTAGTATTTCATAACGTAAGTCTTTTTTGGCAAAATATTTTTACTTTGAGCTTTTTTTATACACAGGTCAAATTTCTTGGTCAATTAACCAATACTGATTAACAGAAGAGAAATTCTTTGAGCAAACTCATGCGTAACATGTTGGCATTTAATCCACTGCAGCCCTAAGGCATATCAGAGAATGGATGGAGCCATCTGGAAAACAGGGATTTGTCTCCTGAGGGAATTCCATAGTCACCCAGACAAGTCTCTAGCAGATAATAAGCTTGTCAGCATTATATAATCCTACCGCTTCAATAGATTTTGGCACTGCACTACCCATTTCTAAATGACTGATCGTTGAAAGTCTACTTGTTAGGTCATTATACAGAAGCGGGACCATGTTTCTAGCTCTTTTGGCAGTGCGATGCAGAACTGGAGGAGAGCAGTGAGGTCCAAACTAAATCATTACTATCCTTGTCCTTTCCCTACTTTAACTACTACTCCTCTAACAGTAAAAAGGACTGAAGCGTGTTTCATGCTGTCTAGGCAATGGAAGGTCCTGTCTCCCTGTCCAATTGTCTCAACCTTCTGACCCAACTAAAAGTTGGTTTACAACTGAAATTAAGAACCCAGATACAAAACCACTTCAGAATTAGGTGGAAACAGAAGGGCATAGTAGCTATGAAATAATTGGTCTATCAGGTCAAGGTCAAAAGGTATATTTGAAAAAGAACTGTGCCTGTTCTATGTAATTCAAAGGAAATAAAAGAAAATGATGGATTGGAGAAATTGAAATCTAAAGCAATAGTGCTTTTGGTGCTTCTTCCTTACACAGACTGGCTAACTGGAGGCTGCTTAAATTCAAAATGAAGTAGCCAGAACCTCAGAAATCAGCAATTAAGACATTAAAAGGAAATGTTCTGCCATTAATATTCTGAAGTGTGCTCAATCTCATCTGTCTTACTGCAGCCTCTGCTTCCAAAATGATTAATGATGCAAAAGAAAGGGGAAGAAAGAAAAGCTTAAACAACTTCTTATAAATAATGAAGTTTAAAGAAAAAAGACATCTCTGTGGAAGTTTAGAGACTAAACCAAATATTAATCCTTAGAAGCAAGACAGAGATCCTAAACTGGGCTAAGTAGAAAGACTAATGGTTAAAATTAGTTATCTGTATTTTATAATTCTGAGGAGATTGAAGGGTGGGTAAAGATTTCTTTGGTAATGGTGATCAGAAACCAGCAACCTTCTCTCTTTTCAAAGATTCTTTTATTTGTTGACTTAGGCTAGTTATTACGGGACTGGCATTGATATAAGTATTGAGAAGTAAATTCTACAATATTCAGAATACATGGTGAACACAGATGTATTCAGTAGTAGAATACATCCCTAGTGCTTTTGCAGGATCAGATTATTGCATTTAGATATATATAAAAATAAGAGAATAAAACCATACATGGCTTATTGGGAGAAACTTGTCCACCTGACGTAAATGAAAATATTTGAGTGGGTTTTTTGCACTATCTTTTACTGAAAAAATTACTATGTTGTCTATACTGTACTGTTAGTTAAATTAAAAGGAAATCCAAAATTGAACAACCATATTGATAGGTTTTTCTGAAAAACAGAAGTATTTCCTCCAGATTTCAGAAATAACCTAAAACAAAGCTAAATCTTTCACCATAGATCAGTGCTGTGGCAAGTTCAGATTCTGGTAAAGAAAGGATACTTTTTGTTATTTTGCGTATTCTGTTCTGGTTTGGGTTTTAATATTCCAGTTTTAAAGTACACAGAAGAGTGGCACTTTAACAGAGATTTACAGCTGCACAATAGCCCTTTTGTAAATTCATGATGATTATTGGTTGTCATGTTATTGACTTCCATTCTGATGCAATTATATATATAAGAAAATATTTTTTAGTTTACCTAAGTGCTTTAAAATTTGAATAAATTAAATAAAATATCAAAACAAATAAATATGATCTTTTGGTAATACTTTTACTATTACTTTTTATCAACTATATACCTAATTTTCATCTTCATTCACAAAATAATTTTCTGGAACTGTAAAATATGCAACAAACCATATGTTTGCAAGTACAAGAGCCATTTAAATTCTATTTATATATTAGTGCCCCAAAGTGGAGAACAGAGCTGAATGTATAGCTCAGATTTTTTCTAGTTGCTGCAGTGAATTTTTAAAAAAGTGTAAAATCAAAATTGCCAAAGAACCTAAAATATCTATTCAACTGCACTGATTACTGTTGAGCAAAAATTGAATTTTTGTGAAAGTTTGGACAAGTAACAGATGCTGGAATAAACTAATAACTTGCCATAAATGTTGTATGAATATTTTTTTTTAATTCTGCTTCTTTTAAAATTTTAGTAGAAAAACTTTTAAACATGCTGAGAAGATAAATACCCATGCAAGCTTTTTAGATTCAAATTTTTCAAACTATGTCTTTCATATGAGCTTTCGGTAAAGTGAAAGAGGTAGCACAGTTCAGTCATCTGTCCTTTCTGTTTATCCCTTAAGACCAAAATGTTTTCTTAGAACAAGTGTAATTATATGTTGATATCATATTAACTTCTTAACTTCATTACGTAGTTTGCTTGATTCTTTTTTATTAATAGGAGTATTGTTAGAAAGGGAGGAAAAAAAAACCTGGGACTCTATGCTCAGGCAGAGGAAGCAAGGCTTCAAGTGATACTATGCGTTTGTCCTATTTATATGTGTTACTTCCCCTCAAGGTGTTGTGTATAATGAATAGGAGGAACTGAAATCAATAAACATCCAATGACTACCCTTTAAAAGGGCAGGGAAGATATACTGACGATAACACAAGGTTATGAGGAAAAAATGAGATGTAAGACTCTTGGAACTGCTGTGTCATAGCTTCCATAAACAGGTGGAGACTGTCCGTATGCAACTATGAAATGGTTCTTTCCCAGTCCTTTCTGACAGCCACGGGGCTCAGTGTGTCTGGAAAACAAATCCTCTCTGAGATGCAAATGTAAAAATCTAAGTAGCCAAGAGTATAGAGTAAGCTCATCACAATCCTTTATTTCATTTGTTATCTAATTAAGTGTTCAACTAAGGAAAATGAAAAATTGTATAACTGAAGTTCCAATGAATGAAATATATTAACTTTAGCCCTTGTAATCTCAGTGGAATGGAAACCCTGCAGACAGATGATTCCTCTGTAGGAAAGAAAGGGAGGAATTGTTTGTTTAAGTTGCTGTTGGACTTGTTATCCATATAAGAACCACGGGAGTAATCCTCTTCCAAATAGCTAAAAATCTTTTGTAATAAAATTATTAGAAAATACAAGAACTACCAAAATATTTCATTTTCTGATTGTGTATAAATAATTTTTTTAAAACAGACATTGCACAGTTTCTCCTACAGTAATGGAAATGCTGATATCGAAGTTTCAGGTTAGAGAGTGCCAACCTCCATATTTGTTAATGCTTTAAGACAATATGGGTCAATTTCTTGATAGATAGCTAGTGAATTCATAGCTGATGAGAATAATGGGTTTCCTGGCAGTGACCAATCTACTGAAGAGGATGGGAGGATTTTAATGTCCAAGTCAAAATGTTTCACAATATTGTTTTTTCAACTTGGACCATATATTCTTCATCACATATAGCTCAGGACTTACTGTGAAATATGAAAGGCCTTTCTTTTTCCCCCTTAATGCCTTTCCACAATTTGTAATACTGCATTATTCAAGGATTATAGTTTAAAGAAGCGCACATAAGAGTAAGGTTCATTTTGTCCGTGAACTACCCAAGGCTTTCAGTGGCTAAAATTTGACAGTTTCAAAGCTCACAATACAGTACTTGGCCTTTTTTCACAGAAGCTGTCAGGTTCTGCAAAAATTCCCTGTTCTTTCAGTGGTAAAGAATTTGTGTCAGATAGCATCATTTTTAGGGATTATTTTGTATATATAGTCTCCAGGTTTCAGCTGAAGTAGAGTTAATTTTATTTGCAGGAGCTAGTGTGGGGCTGTGTTTTGGATTTATGCTGGAAACAGTGGTGATAATGTGGAGATGTTTTAGTTTTTGCTATGTAGTGCTTGCACTAGTTAAGGACTTTTTCAGCTTCCCATGCACTGCTGGGTGCACAAGAAGCTGAGAGGGGACACAGCCGGGACAGCTGACCCCAACTGACCCAAGGGGTGTCCCACACCGTATGGTGTCATGCTCAGCAGAGCTGGGGAAGAAGGAGGAAGGGAGGGACGTTTGAAGTGATGCCGTTTGTCTTCCCAAGTCACTGTTAGGTTTGATGGAGCCCTGCTTTCCTGGAGACGGCTGAACACCTGCCTGCTGATGCTAAATAGTGAATGAATTCCTTGTTTTGCTTTGCTTGACTGTGCAGCTTTTGCTTTACCCATTAAACTGTCTTTAACTCAACCCATGAGTTTCCTCACTTTCACTTTTCCAGTTCTCTCCCCTGTCCCACCAGGGGGGAGTGAGTGAGCGGCTGCGTGGTGCTTGGTTGCTGACTGGGGCTAAACCACAACACATACGTAAGTTTAAAAATGTCTCTGAATGTTTATTTGGTCCCCTTAATTGGCACAGTTGTAGTACCATTTCCTTTACAATGTTTTTATTATTTTAAAGTTACAAAAGGTATAAATTGAAATGATGTCATATTTCCAAACCAACAAGCACTGTTACTGTTACAGTGGGGTTTTTTGGTTTGTTTTGTTTTTTTGTGTTTCATATTTTGTTGTTTTTAATATCATTTAGGTAAACTCATAATAATTGCTATCAATCTGTCACAATATATCCCATAAAGATTAGATGTGTCCCCATACCAAGGGTCGCCAATAACTGCAACTAGTGTTTAAACTTCTTTAATACGTTATTATAATATATACTTCAGTATTGGATTATCCCAGAACAGGCTGAGTTTTATGAATAAATTACTCATTACAATTGCCATGCTTAGCATGGATGGGAGCAAAATACAGCATCTTATATTTCCATTGACTCTGAGTCTACATCACCAATGAGAATCAATTTAATATGAGAAGACTAGTTCAATACTCCATAAATACCTGTCGCCCTCTTCAACAGGTGTATTGGGAATGGTAAAGCAGGCCATAGCCATAAAGAGAGCATTTGCATTGTAGCCCAACTCTTGGGTGCCTACAGTGTTACAGGTGCACATCTTGTCTCTTTGTTTAGACCATTATTATGGAGTTGCCTGCACCAAACTAGTTAGCCATACACCTGTAGCAGTTCAGGTTGCCATTTTCAAAGTAACACTTGTAGCTGTCCTCTCTGGCTCCTTTCTGCATGTACTGTGGCACCAAGGATTTGGGATAAGTCTCTCACCCAACAGTAAACTTATTTTCTCTTGTGGAAGCTTCTGGATCACAGGCACCTGCCACTGCTGATCTGTAAAGCAGCGTGATCCCAAATGTTTAATTCTTATATTCCAGCACACATGCAGGGATAGAGCAACAATTGCAGTATTCATCATGACTTCTAAAACATATGCTTCCTTTGCAACTCTGTTGTGTGATAGGTCAAAAAGACACAAAATACCATTTTAGATCCTTTTGTGATGTAATATATTATTTTAACAATAGCATTAGAAGGGGATAAGAATGCAATTTCTACTTGGAAAATTCTGGTTTTCCTACTATGTAGCAACACCTAGGAGTTGCAGGTATAGGTTTTTATATTTTATGTATTTTATATTTTATTTTCTCTCTCTTTTCTTCTCTTTAAAAAAAAGTCTCAACATCTTTTTAGTCAGATCTCTGTGACTTTTATATCCCCTGCATCTGTTATATCACATCAGGTTGCCATGGCAATGCTACGAAAATATTCAGAATCACAAGCTGATCATGAATCATTCTAGCCAGGTTTCTGAAATTAAAGATAAGTAACTTAAAAGTGACCCTGACGTCTGTGTATCTCCTGAGACTTTACCCCAAAAAGCCCTGAGATCAGTTCCCAGGATTGACAATGATGTCCATTAACAGATGTATGTATTTACTGTGCATGCTGATATACTAGTAAGGCTCACACACTAATTACACGTTAGGGGTTTTCTTTCCTTCTCCAACACACGTCCCCACTATTAAAAAGCACAGGGTTTAACCACACATGTATCTTCAGTCACAATTCAGTTTCTGTAGAAAAGACAAGCACAGAAAGCTCATCTTGTCTCCTCTGTTCTCGTCTTCAGGCATCGTCAGCTGTGCTGTGCTGGTCTTCACAGACGCTTGCATAAACTGCTATTACAGCCTCTATTAACAGATGGAGGTTCAGCCTTACGGATCATCCCACTGAGAGATCTTTAGACTGTCCTTACTGCTAAAAAAGGTTTTCCTAAAAGTCTTACCTGAACCTTTCTTCCTGAAATTTATTGCTATTAGTTCTTGCTCTGTTCCTACCGAATGACAAGAAGAGATCGCTCCTTTGTGCTCCCTAGCGCTCTTTTACTTAGTGAAGACTGTTAGCATATTTTCTCAGAATCTATTCAACTCCCTGTGCAAGAAATTTTGCACATTTAGGATGTGTTTCTAGATCTTGTGTCATTCTCCTTATTCTCCTCTGGGTATTCCAACTGACACGTAGTGCCTAATATCAGATCTAAAGCATTAGCTGGGGTCTTTTCAATAACAGTACAAGAACACAAAACTAACTTCATGTCTCTTACAAGACTAACTGTTGCTATATTGTAATACAGTGACTGATTTTACCCATTATCATGATATATGCTCAGCCAGGGCTCCACAACAGTCCCTAGAACCTCTTTTGCAGAACTGTTGCCCATATCGGATTTTATGTACGTTAAAATTCTTGCTAGGTACAGCAAATTTATCTTGCTTTTTTGAATAACATCTTTTTTTTCTAGCCCAAATCTCCTGTTTGTCAAGATCAGTAAGAGTTCTGAGCATATCTTCCTAAGTACTGGCAATCTTTACTAGGCTGCAAATTTAATAAACCTAATCTTTATTTTGTCTGCCAGGACAACATGAAATGATGGACTAAGTTCAAACACTTGCTGAACACTATTCAATGCATCCTTCTGCTTTAATAATGCTTCTTGCCTGTTTTTTTTTTAAATTAAATTGAGAAAACCTCAGAATTACCAAAATTATGGAGAACTGCCTCAAATGCCTAGTAATCTTCTATCTCTACAAGTCTGCCAGCCTTAAGTTATACTGAAAATGGAATAGAATATATCTGCATTGCACGGAAATATTTAAAGTAACTGAGGCAAATATTAGGTATCATCAGAACTACTTCAGAAGTGGTAGTCTGGAGCTCCAAGGAGCATAGTGTGGAAGGCCAGGCAGCTTTTCATGGTACCTGCACTGAGCTGATTAGACTGTTCTGGGAATCTAAACTCTACCGTAAAGTGTAGTTATTCAGGCTGCTAAGAAAATAAGGAGCTTTTGAAAATTTTAATTCATTAATATAAGTCCTACAATGTCAGTAAAGTAAAATTAAAAAGTGCAACACAGACATTGCCAAGCTGGCTCCAGGAGAAAATTTACAACTTTCACAAGCATCTCTGTCTCAGGTATCATGCTACAGTAGCTAATTGGTTTTGTGACCTAGTCAGCTTTTCTCTCCTCTTGTCCAGGCTTGTATAAACCTGTCATTTGCTCACATCATGGAATGTGTGTTCCCCTTCAGTGCAGTATCACATGGCAATATGAAGTGTGTTTTAACAGAAAGAGAAACAGGAGATATTCCCACTGAAATCAGGAGTCCCCAAAGTTACTTCTGGCAGAGCTGTGGAATGTGTATGGCAATAGTACATACAGAGTACATCCCAGTATGCTGCAGCTGTCTGCAGTTGTTATGTCAGAACATTCTGGAAACCAGAATAAGCATTTTTGAATAAGCATTTCTGTCTGTGATGCAGTGCAGCGTTCTTTCTAAACTAAGGTCAAAACCAGCACTTAAAACAGAAACGAAAATTTGTGTGAAGTGAAGTCAGAAAGGAAGAAATCATAGGAGACAACAAGGAAACATCACCTATTAGGTCCCAATTCACAAATGTTTTGCGCAGTTCCTGGAATATTTCTTTTCAAGACCAGGTCTCCACTGAGGTTGACTTTGTCACTTTTCCTAACATGTATCTTAGTGATATTGCCGTTAAGAAATCTTTTATGTAATCCAGCAGGGAAGAGTTCAGCTGAAATAATGAGCTGCTACAAAGCTCTATTATTTCAGAGGAGCCATTCCCAGTGTGCTCTTTTGATAAAGTCCTTTAAACCTGTGCTAGAGATGCAGCTGTAGCTTCAGTATGGTTGTTTTGCCCATAGGTAATGCAAGAGGTGCTTCTCTGCTACACTTTTAGTTAGTACATTTTCTTTTTGTTTGTGTGTGTGTGTGTGTTAGTACATTTTCTTTTTGTTTGTGTGTGTGTGTGTGTTTTGTGCTTGTGTGGAACTCTTCTCATGGTGTCACTCAGGATCGCATGCATATTGAAATGCTGTTGCTTTTTTGTAAGGTTATTAGCCTTGCTTTTGACTTTTTTTAAAGCCACTCTGTTGACTTTTCTTATAAACGTATTGCCAATATTCCTCATGTTGAACATCCACTGGAATGCCAGAAAAATTAGCTATAGAGTAAAGGATGTCACAGCGGATGAAAAGCAATAATTATTAGCAAAATTATATTAATGTGTAATATTAAACCTGACTTGTGACTGCTCAAATGTGTTTAGTTTAACTCTAGAATGCAGCTTTATTTCTTCTTTTTTTTTTCTTCATCATTCTACACTTATTATGCAATTTTTGAACTATGTTACAACTGGTGGTTTCTAAACTATATTTGATAGAAGCCTTAATTGGAATTATAAGTTTATTAAAACTGTCAGGGTCCATGTAGAGGAAGAAGATGCTCAAAAGAAAAAAATCATGTTAGAGGACATCACCATCTTGTAAGATCTGTATCGCCTCATATGTTAATTATGTTTTAGAAAAAATAACAGATTTAGAAACAATTTAAGGAAATAAAAATCTGGAAATAAAGTTTTAGTGTATGCTTTGCTTATCCCCCTCCTTCATAAAGAAACACTTCAGTTTAAGCCTCCAGTGGAACAATCTTTACTGATACCGTTTTTTCTTGTGTGTTGTTAACATACTGAATAATCATTACAGCTATAAAATACTGGGAAAGATAACTGATGTAAAATTCATTGTTTCTCAAAAGTTTAAGATCATAAGCTTTTTTTGAGAATGTATTAATAAATGTTTAGCTGAATGCAAGTATCCATAAAAACTTATGTTATTAACTGAATTAATTTTTGAGTCAACATATCGCTAGGTTGTCTGATGCTAAAACTGGTTCCTATATACCATTAGGGAAATAAGTCATTACTTTATTTAACAGTTTGAGTAGAAATCCTTATTTGAAGATAAGTTTAAAAAGACTAATTTCAAAGATCAACAGAATTGCTATAGAATATAAGAATATTTGAAATTAGATATTTTTTCAGGAGACAGCAGGCCTTTGTATGCTCTCAGACTTGTGTTCTGCAAAAGTTTCAATATGACATTCCTTTGCACGTCTTTTGCTGTCTGCACCACAAGATACATGCAGTGCATCTGCAGGCATTCATCATATATCTTCAGAACGTAGTCTTCAGTTTAACAAGAAGCATTTCCCAAGCCTATCAAATCTGTTTTGAAAACTTGCAAAGCATTTTCAGTTATTAAAAAATTATTTTCTCAAGTCCTCTTTTACGTTCTCCTCTGCCTTTGTTTCAAATATATTAATAGTGTCTTTTCAGAAAGAGGTAATTTAGGTCTTTGAATTGCTGAGATTATTTCAACGTTTTTAGTTAATTTCGGTCATTTTAAATATGGAAATTTCCTAGAATAAAAAAAGTTATCCTTAAAAGACATTATGTAATCTAAGTAGCCATTCTAGTAAAATTTCTCTGGTCTTCCATGTTATAATTTATTGATGTCTTGTCTTTCAAGGGATGATGGTTGCAAAATTGCTTTAGGAGGAATAGAAAGGGGAATAAAATCATTAATGAGTTGGTGACAAAGAAGCAGAACCCACCCCACCCAGTACATTACTTAGTGCAGAAAGGTTGCTAGACTTAAGAGACACAAATTATAGACCACGTGTTCCTATTACTATATATTTAGAAAACGGAAAATAAATATAATGTTCTGCATGTTTTGCTTTTGCAAAACACTAGTTTTTCTTTTTTTTTTAATAGTGTATGAAAGGAAAGATATTTAAAAAATCTTTATTAAATCGTCTAAAGCTAGAAGATAAAAATCTAAGATGAAGAAACCTAATGATACTGTCTTAAAAATGTAGCATTTTCTCATTTAAAATGGTCATTAACAAAGTTTCTCAGTTGAAGAAATGGCTTTTGATATATATGTAAAAGCTGGGGTTTAAACAAAACTAAGTATGACAGGAAATACGTAAAAAGATTTGGAATCTTGGTCAATACACACCACATTCTTACCTAGGAAAAACACCTCTACTCAAACTAATTATGAGTATATATAAAACAGATTAAAAGTTCCAAAATAAATCAGTTGGACTGCTTTTAACTTCCAGAAGGGTGCGGTCCCTCTGAGCTTCACCTTCTTAGAAAGAAGTATCAGAAATGACATGATCAATATGACAGAACTCAAAATTCTTTTATTCTGTGTTCTACAAAGGCTACAACTAGTTCTTTTCATTGAACTTCCTAAAAGATGTCTGCTGCTCAAAAGGCTTTGAGTATCCCTAGCGAAAAACGGATATGAGAAAATATTGGTAGATTCAGCAGGTTTAATACAAGTGTGTTCTTACACAAATCATGTCCTCTGGAAAAAGAAGAACAGAGGGAATTTAGTATTTCCTATAACCTCCAAAGATAATGTACCTGCTTCACTTCACCTATTTTAATCTTCTTTCATCAACTAAGATGCATTGTATTTTTCTTTGCAGGACTGAGCAGGTAAAAATCAAGTCCCACATTTCAGAAAGGCCAATCTAAAATATCTAGATTAAAGGTTATTGTTTATATAGTACATGCAAATATGGTGTGTGTATGTATATAGATGTGTGTGTGTGTATTTTAAATATATAGATTTGTACTTCTAAACTAATTTTTATCTATATTGGTTTTTGATGCTGAAACCGTTTGTGACTAGGCATAGCAATATATACACAGATTTGTAAATCTATAATTGTAAAAATGGAGTATATTTCTGCTCTGTATCATAAGAACAATCTCACTTGCATCACATTTGTTTCTGTTATTTACTGTATTATTTGCAGTCTTTGTTATAATCACAGTACTTATTCTGCTACCATATAAAATTCTCCCTACTTCCATTCAGCATGAAGCTCTTTTTGCATACGATATAAATAATGATGTCTTAGTACCAAACAGCTAAAATGAATAACAGAGATCTCTACAAGTCATCCAGCTCTCCTGGCTCATTCTTTTTCTTGTCCAGCTACAGTTGAGACTATAAAGGCAGTTACTAAAGACTTCCTTAGTTCCTCTAACAATATCGTGTCTTTATTAGCCACAGAAGGCCAAAACAAAGACACCTCTGAATGATATCTGTGGAGGTATCCCAATATCTGGAGACTTCAGTATTGTCTGTGTTCTTTCTACATGTCAGGTGTCTATGCCCATGCTCCAATACATCCAGCAGAGTTGAGTCATCAACATAATCTGTGATTTGTGATACTGGCAAAGAACTGAAATGATTCTGAACTGTCTTCAGGCTAAATGAGCTTCTATGTCCAAGTTTTAATAGCTGAATAGAAACACACAGGTAGAAGCTATAGGAGCAGTGTTCTTTACTCTGAAGCCAGTTGAGAGACCTCAGCTTTTCCAATAGTTTTGTTTCTTCAGGTGGAATATCTGGTTTGTATTTTGTTTTCTGTGTTTTTCCAATATGCCTGGTTATGTTTAATTCCCTTATACAAACCTTCAAGGGATTTGTGTACACATACATCTGTGTTAGACAGAGGAAAAGGGGGTGGAAAGTGTTAGGACTGAAGGTAAGAAATAGCCTGTATTTATATAATCCTTCAAAAGGGGAAAAAGATAAGAGCAAGTTGAGATTTCATGGACTTTTGAGTGCTAAATAGCAAGCAGTGTTGTTTTGGTGGGATCTTATAATTTTCAAATTAGTTTTGTAGTTAATATTATGCATAACATGCATTTGTTTTATAGGTTTTACCTCAATTGCTTCATAGAAATTTTCATCATTAAGTCTAGCTTCTGTTTCTCCATGTGTTGTTTCATCTGCTACTCAGCCAGCAGTAAAGGCATCATCATTTCTCAGACCTAGATATACTTAGATCTGAAATGTCTTTCTTGCTTTCCTAATCCTTTATGAAATTGGTTTACTGTCCTCCAAATGGTACCTATTTAGTCAGTCTATTGTAAATTTCTTGTTATCTAATAGGTAAATTTGGGACCTCTAATATTTGTCATGTTACAGGCTTTTTTTTTCCCCTGTTCTGTAAACTCTGATTTCTACTGTTAGAATTTAGTAATATGTCGCAAACCTGAAAGCTAACCAAAAAAGGGTGAAAAAATGCCTTATGCTGTGGTCCAAATATTGCTTCGTGCATATATATGAAGAAAAATTATACTACTAATTTTTAAATTTCATATTCAAAACACACACAGAACCTCAATTGAAATATTTTTTCAGGGCAGGCCCAAGAAGAGAAGCAAAAACATGAGATGTGAAAATTCTAAGAGGCAGTAGCTCAAACAGGCTGAGCTCTGCCTGCTAGGCAATTTTATTAACTCTCTTGACAACAACAGAAACAACAACCACCAATGACATAATATTTACAGAACATTATCTCCTTGAAGGGACATAAGCATAATCCTGATATATTTGGCCAAGTATGTAGCTAAAATTGTCAAGAGCAGCTGTAGATGTCTTCAATTTCAGTGATTGGTAGTCTTTAAATGCATTGCTATTTTGTCTCTTCAGTGGAAATGGTTTATTTTTCAGTTCCCCAGAGCTGCTGGAGCTGACTTTTTTAAAACTGGGCTAATTTTTTATTACCATCTTTAAAAACATGTTCAGGATCCCACCTGCATGAAAACTTACGCTGAAGTACTAAATTCTGATAATGCCATAACCCAAACATATTTAATGTTACTTCTGTTATTTTGTCTTACTTGATGGAAAAAGTATGCACTTTACTTCTAACTTACCACTTGTTTTCAACTTCTACCCACAATGCTCTGATTTTAACTTTTTATTTAAATGCTCTGGGATTTGTTATGTGAGGGATTGTGACCCTGGAAACCACAGTTATTGTTATCTTGGGGGTGGGGGGTGGGGGTGGGGGCGAATGAAGTGAATGAGCATGCTATGGAAAACATAACAGTTAATTGGCCCTAGATTTTGAGGGGAGGCAGAGAAGGGCGATTGTTACATCCAGAAGTATTTGTATTTATTTAGTCTATTTTTATTCTATGACATATTGTAGGAAAGGGAAGTCAAAAACTCAATAACAGTTTAAAGAAATTAAGTACATTTTATTCTAAAAATATTTGGATTTTGCTAATCTGCTCTATGTGGAGAGACACTTCCATTGATTTTCTTTATTTCTCTACCATATTGTAAAGAATAATTAACTGAAGAAGGTGTTACCTCCAGTTCTGACTCTTTCCTTTTTGAATGCAGAGGTGGAACTAAAAGAAGAAGCTTTAATATTTACTATTTAATCATAATGTTACTAATAAACCTATTATCTATTGATATACTGGTTGATAAACAAACCACTATCATTGGCTTGCAGTTCTGTCACTCTTTTATCAATCACAATAAAAACCCCATTACTGAGTTATGGTTCTGTGACTCTTTACCCGTCTGCACCAAGCCTTTTGGATATAGACCCAGTAGAGAGTCTGAGGATTTGTCAGGTGGGTTGCCTCCAGCATCCCAGTGCTTTTGGTCAGCTTTGCTATCATCTGCTGGTGCTGGCACTCCTACCATTGCGAAGATCCCATCTTCTCTTGTTCATTGACTGAATAAGGCTCAGTGAGGAATAAGGTTCATTTTGAACCTTATTTTAATTTTTTTCTCTTTCTTGACCTTCCCCCTTGCCACCCTTGCATATTCCTTTCTCTGCCCCAGTCTGCTCTCAGATAAGTATCCTGTCCTAACTATTTGGTCCTGTTAATCCCAGTTTTGCTAAATCCATAACCAAATTTAATATTTCTCATGCTGTTACCTAGGGAATCTTGATGTTACATGGTGTTACTCTGTGGCTGCCTAAGTGCTGTTTGCCACGTAAGATTCTGCTCCCAAAAATCCCTCTTCAACTTTCTGGTTCATACTGGCTACATACTGTTTACTTTGCATACTTTCTAATACATTTAATTCTATGTTAGCTTTGGTTCCTCTACCCTCCATCTTATACAAAACCAGTCTGCATACCAGAGCAAACTCATCATGTTAGAAGCTTGGTTTTTTTGTTGATTTTTTTGTGTGTGTGTGATCACAGAGTATCCTATGATGATTAGGATGCATTAATTAAAGGATTAACATCTAGGTGTTTAATTACAATTTAGGCAAGTTATTGTCATCTCAACTGTGAACCACCATGAAGATATCTAAAATGTGACTCTACTCTCAAGGAACATTCCGTGAATTCAGAGATCATATATTATGCAAATAATTTTACCTTTTATATGCTTTTTAATATACATATATATATATGCTTTATCTCTTCTTTCTTTTTTAATATCTATTATAGATGTAAACTCATTATTGTTAGATTTGTATACAGAAATAGTAGCTCTAGTCCAACTGTTTATATCAATACTGGGGTTCAGGTACACTCTGCAGGACACCATACACCAGCTGTGTGCCCTGATGTCTATAAGCGTATGGATAAAGAAACAACCATGAGTATTTTTTACTAATAGAATAGGATTTTGACCTTTCAATCACACTTTAGAAGGCTATCTACTTAAGTAACAAATGTACTGGGCACTGGTGAGGCTGCACCTTGAATATTGTGTTCAGTTCTGGGCCCCCTCGGTACAAGAAGGACATTGAGGTGCTGGAGCGTGTCCAGAGAAAAGCAACAAAGTTGGTGAAGGGTCTGGAGAGCAAGTCTTATGAGGAGCCGCTGGGGGAGCTGTGGTTGTTTAGTCTGGAGAAGAGGAGGCTGAGGGGAGACCTTATCGCTGTCTACAACTACCTGAAAGGAGGTTGTAGTGAGGTGGGTGCTGGTCTCTTCTCCCAGGTCACTAGCGATAGAACGAGAGGAAGCAGCTTCAAGCAGCATCAGGGGAGGTTTAGATCAGATATTAGGAAAAACTTCTTCACCGAAAGGGTTGTCAGGCATTGGAACAGGCTGCCCAGAGAGGTGGTGGAGTCACCACTCCTGGAGGTATTTAAAAGACACATAGATGTGGTGCTTAGGGACATGTTTTAGTGGTGGACTTGGCAGTGCTGAGTTAACAGTTGGACTTTATGACCTTAAAAGTCTTTTCCAACCTAAATGATGTATGATATTTTTATCAAAGGCAAAACCTTTACAAGATTTGCATTTCTTATGTTTCATTGGTGTTTTGTACCTAGGTATCTGGTTTATAACCTATTTTTGTATTCTTACATCCTTACTTTATTTAATAGAGTATTAAGGAATATGATCCTTCTTCAGTTATCATTCATGGTCCTAGTTACAGACTGAAAACCATTCTCTTTATCTATTTTTTTTCTTGATGCACTTTCCTAAATCTTAAGAAGCTTTGTTCCCTTTGAAATATTTTTCTATCCTGCACCAATCTCAGCATTTTAGTGGTTTTTCTTCTTCATTACACTCTTCCAATGTTCATATTTGCCTCTTCCCTTTAACTGAATATCTGAATGTGTTTAGATCTTTCTCAACTTCAGTCTTTCCATAGTGATTTGGAATGTATTTCTTACATTCCAGATGTTTGCTTACTTTTTAAAATTTCACCAGACTTTTCAAAATAATGAAAAATTTAATTTTTAGAAATATATAACACTTACTACTCCCTCTCTGCTTCTTCGGATTTCATTATTTTCAATATTCTAATTGTCTCCTGGTTTAGAACAGATTCTTCCTCTCAACAAACCTTTGAGGCTTTGGCAGAAGTTTGTGGAACTCTGCAAGAAGTGTTTCCATGTGTTTTCACTTCTCCTTTTTCCTTTTCCCTTCATAAATATTGCGTCCAGCACACTTATCTCTTGTCTGAGCTGATGCCGTATCCTACGTCTGCAGCTCTGAAATATGTTCCAGTATTAATTTGCACTGATGTACAGATCCAGTACTAAATTTGCGCACAATGAATGAGGGTATAGCGAGTGTTAATTTTAAAAAAGTATTAAAATACTTTGACTCCTCCAATATTTCACAAGAACAGAGCCAAGGAACAAAATTGTGGATGCAGTATTATCTAGAGAGCTATAAAGAAGTTAGCTGAGCATGAAACAGTTAGAAATATGAAAAACTCTGGGGAGCAGGAAATGTACGTTTTCAATTTTATTTTATCATAACAAAATGTAAATGCTTCAAATGAGCTGCTTAGATTTGTATTTTCACTAAAAGCCTATGGTAAGCCTCTTACTGCTTCACAATTAAGTTGCATTTAGTAATGTACAATTAAGAGAACAGTTTTATAGTTTGTAAGTACTTCTTACTAATAATTCCCATGGTAAAGAAAAAAATCACTTTTTTTAGCCTAAATCTCACTTAATTTTCAGATACAAGTTATTTAGCAGGCTGTGTGCATATTTTTCAGTATTGAGAAACAAGATGCTAAAAATGATAGGCAATCAGTTTTTCCTGCCTGACTTGGAATCCTTTCAAGGTGGGAGGATCTAACTTTATTCAGAATGTCCTGAGTACCAACCCACAGAAATATGGCTTGAAAACTTTGTTTTAAAAAAAAAACCTATCGTAAATATATGTCTTTCTGATTGTGTTTATAAGATTTAACAACCTAGACAGTGATCTGCTTCTATTTCAGCTGAGAAAAATGAATAAAGGTCAAAATAGTAATATCCCTCAAGTTTTGCTACCTGTATTAATTAGTTGACAAAGCTTTAAGGGTCTGATCCAAGTCCATTAAAGTGAATAAAAAAGATACTTTAACATTCTTATGTGATTCAAAAATCACAGTATCAATTCACAATAAAGATCAAAGATTCTTTTGGATGCTTCAAGCATCCTCCTCCCTGTCCCCATGTCCCCCTTCCTCTCTATGCTTTAAACTCTCTGCTGGGTTTATTTCACAGAATCACAGAATCGCAGATTGGAAGGGACCTCAGGGATCATCTAGTCCAACTTTTCCTTTTTTACTTTTTTAAAGCAAACTGATGATTCATAGTGAGGGCTATGAATATACTTTATTCCTTTTTAAAATGACAACACTAGATTCTGAAATCTAGCATAGCTGAGAAGGATGTACTTGAACAGAATTTAAAAGCTACTGCAGACCTTTGTACTATGTGGCAGTTGTTTTTTTGTTTGTTTTTTTTTTCTTTTAATCCCACTGCTTTAAATGGTGCAAACGTTTTATCTTCAGATATGATTAAATTAGCTTTCTTATTATTTTAGAAAATGAGGATAATACAGAAATGTAAATGGACTATTGTCTCTTTTACTTTAATTATGAATTGAAATTAACTGTGGAGAGCCTTGTTAAGTAAAACTGCTTTGGTTTTTGGTTTGGGGTTTTTTCCTTTCTAATCTTAATGAGGAGCTCACTTTCACTACATCATTAGAGTGTGCACTTCATGGGACCAGTATTTTGAAATGAAGGCCACAGGATTTCCAGGAGATTGAAGTGTTAATTCATCATTTTCTATGTCCATCTGTTGGAAAATAAGATCATAAGGACTCTAGAAAGAAATTACACTTCTTCAGCTGTACATTTTTTTCTAATGGGTTTGGGTTCGAACATCTGTGGTACTGTCACCATATTCACCCAGTCACCATATTCGTACGGAGATCATCTATTTCTCTTTCTTTCAACATGTGATATAATGGCATAACCCTTGAGTTCCTGAAAACTGCCATGGCCTGTTGGACTACGTGTCTCATATTACCCTTCCTATTCTGTGACAACAGCTTTGTTGTATGGTAACCAGACTTACAAAAAAACATGATTAATAGAATTGCTTGGACATACTAAGTGCTTGGCAGGAAGAAAGAGTTCACGAGGAGACAATCAGATCTTCATAAACAATCAATCTTTTTTTCCCCTCAAATTGGGGCTATTTTTATTCCACTGCTTCTAGTGAAGGGTAAATAATAAAATGACCAGATTGTACTCTTCCAGGGAGATGCTTTGTTGCCTTGTTGTATCTTTAGTCATCTTTCAATTGCCAGTATGTCTGAATGTCACAGGCAGGATCTTTTTATGAAATGCCACTTCAGCAATTATCATTTGCAAAGAAGGAAGTGCAGAGGAGATGAGAACTGCAAATCAGTTTGGCTTTATGTTCTAATTAAGATTTTGATCAAACATCCAGCTATCTCTACTGATCGCTGCTGCTGGATATAGAGGTGGAGAAAGCCTTGATGTGAATATGGGGAAAGGATCTTCCCTTATAGGTTACAGAAAGGGACAGGACCTCAGCTCCCAAAGATCTATGCCTCCTGAAATGCAAGGCTGCTGTAGCCCAGGATAACAGGCTGTCTGTGGTGCAGACGACCATCTCCGGGTCTGGAGCCTGGGTTTGGGGCTATCTGCCATGTCCTGGACACAACTACTCTGCCTCTGTAGTTCCCCTCCCAATTTATTCTAGCTATGTTAATTATTCTGAGATAAAAATCAAAACATATCTGAAGAAGCTTCTGTTTTGCAGATAATAATAACAAGACATACTAAAGAAAATCCAGTAGTGGAAATCATTATTGTGGGAAAATTTATTGGACTGAAATGTTATTTACTTTCTTTTATTACAATTTAAATTCCCATTTTGAAAAGGAAATCATTATCCAAAATTATACAGAGGAAACTTTGAGGTGAAGCACAGACCATAAGTCTTTCCCAAAGAAAACTACTAATGTTGTAAATGTTTGTCTTAGTGGAGGAGAGAGAATAGAATTGGAGGAGACTAATTTCAATATAGCCATTACAGAACGTGTACTCAGTTAACTTATATGTGAAAGAAGGGGTTCATGGTCTTTACTTCAATTAAAAAGAACTGGAATCACAATTAAGCCATTTCTAACTTTTTTTTTTAATAAAAAAGATAATAAAATGTTTGGTCGTGCAACCAGAATTTGGCCATTTGTATGCTCTGAACTAATTCTGCCCATGATTGTACAGAGTAAAAAAAGGCTGCTTTGTTCTTGTAGCACACACTAACAGGTTATGCTAGAACTGAATGCTCATTTTGTTGTGCTGGGTCACTAAAAAGTTATAGCTGTGGTCAGAACATCCTGTCCTGTAAGTTTAGAGAGTTATTGTGATACTAGACTTTAGGCTGAAGTCATCAAATCCCAAAAATCTTTAAACTGAAGCTTCAAGTCTTTCAGTGGCAGAACGACTATCAGGTGGCTGAAAGTAGTCAATAACAACCCCAGTGTGGTGTGGTGGTAAAGACAGACCTGAATGTGTGCTCATGGCTGTTGTATCTGGAGGGATGGAGAGGAGAGAGCCCTCTCTGCCTCAGGACCCATTTTGTAATAAGACCAAAACAAAGATCCCAAGTCTGATATTCAAGGCACAGCTTCAGAATTCTGTATTCAGGCTGTGGTAGGCAAGAGGTGCTTACTATATTTAACTCCTGCAATTTTTTAACACAACCATTTCTGAAGATCACGGCTCACATATCTATGTTGTGTTTTAAGTCCATTTTACAGCAGTTCAGAAAAAAGTGGACAACTTTAGCTCTTGTTTAGCCAGAGATAAAAGCAGGAGCACTATTGATGTTGGCAGTTCACCAAATTGATTAGAAAAGGACCACTCTATTTGTCATTTCTTAGGAGAGGCACAGGGCAGTTTTATCTTAGTCACAGACTGGTTGAGTAATGTGACTAAAAGCACAGTACATCAGAATATTCACCCCCTTAGAGATTTAATATTTTCTGGATAGTTTTTTATTGTTGAGCTATATTTAGGACGTGTTTTATTGTGCATTCACAGGTATCTGTTGATGTGCATGAGTGTTTTCATCCATGCATTATGTTTGAATTGGTGACTATTGATTGACTATCATTTTGAAAACTATGAACAAACAACAGAACTATTAAAACTCATTCATATGTCAAATCCCATGAATACTAGAGGTGAAACAACAATAAAAGTGTTGTTTACATGACTTACAAGGTAGGCTATTAATCTGCAAATACAAGTGCTTCCACTGTGAGGATTTATAGTCTATTAGTGTGGTGAGCAATAAATAGGAGTGATATTAAACTAAAAAGATTTGAAGTTAATAAAGGCTTGTTGCTTCTTCTGGAGTATCTATAGCAAACAACATATCATTTATTAAAAACTTTAAATAACCTGAATGCTTTTATACTGTGAATATTCAAATTATATCTAATGTTTAAGCCACATTACTATAAATTAAAATAAATAATTTATATTTCAAAAACCATGGGGAACAAACATCACTAAGTGATAAAAGCAATCACTACCTTCATAAAGATATTTCATTCCACCTTATATGCAGATTGTGACACATTACTTGATGATCTGCTATTATCTGGTTTCTGAAGGGTACATGTTATTCTTTCATAGCAGATAAATTAAGTATTTCCTTGAAGCGGTCATTTCTCAGCAAAAAGCTGTCAGCTAGACTTAGCTGAGTTTTTCTAAGCATGATAAAGTTAAAAATTTACTTATGTGATGGAGGGTCTCTGGATTTATATATCTAATATATATTGGAGTACTGAGCCATGAGCATTCTCACACCATTATTGACTGGGCTTCCAGATTCAGTGTGTGTGCAGTAAGTCACTCCTAGATATATCAAGTACACAAAGGTAGTTCTTTTAAAACTCTGAAAACACCCTCTTTTGGGCTATATGGCTGAATTGGTAAAGGATTAACTGAAAATCAAAACAGGTGTAAAAAGTAAACCCTATTTTAAAACATTGGTCTTGATAGAGTAAAAAACCTGAAATATCAGTTTTGCTCCTTGGGTGTTAGCAAATAATATCCTTACCTATAAAAGTAATTCCACTGCATTAAACTAGAGATACAGGCATTTTATTCTTGCACCTATTTTGTACCCACATGTGGCAGAACTTCATGAGTGATAAACCAGATTTGCTTTAAATTTCAGGCTACTTGCCTACACATAGCAATTATTTCACTTCTTCATTGCACTATAAGCTGCAGTGATAGCAAAGTTACCTTAACACAATATGAATATGAAATCTATATCAGTCCTATAGTTGAAAAGTTTTGTACAGGAACTTCGATACTTTATGTAGGGGGTTTTTTTTATGTTAAGTGAATAATTTCCCTTGAACTGAAACTTAATGGACTAACAAAGACCCTTGATAACATTTCAGGCATTATATGAAGTGTGTTCTGTCCTGACTTACCGTGAAGCTTGGATGTAATCTCTTTGCCATGCTTGTTTAGGTTCTTGGCTCATCTACCAAAGAGTTCAATAAATTCTCCAGTTAGTACCATTAATGCCGTGGTTATGGAGATGTGAAACTGGAGCGTGATTCTGCAGGGAACACCTACAATGTCTGTCTAACTCTTTGTTTTGAACCTAGGATCTAGTCACTTACTGTTATACAGTCTAATTTGCCCCCTGGGTTCTCTTCTAAAGTGAATCAGCTAAATCTCGCTCTGGGAATCTGGGCACAGCTGTCCACACAAGTTCAAGGGTTCTCCCAGAGATGCTGAATATGCTGCTGATGTTGGCTTTGGCTCCCACTGCCCAGGGTTTCCTCAGATGCTACTGCAATGGGTCCAGAGTTCTTGCACATACTCCTGCCTCAAAGCTGGGACATTTAATATTTGTTTGAAGAATTGGCCTGCACAAAGACTTTGACAGCTACAATGTGGAACCCTCAAAGTTTTAGGCAATTGAACCAAGTAAAAGAATACAAAAATAATTATCTTTTGCTGGGCCACAGGGATGACATGGCATATATACTGACACAGCCCAGGCTGCTTCGGAAAGTAATAGCTATGGGCAAGGTGAGTACAAGACCATTCAAACCAGCTGGTCCTGGCACAGTTCACAGACACACTGGAATGGGGAAACCAGATTCCTTCAAACTTAAAACCAGGTGCCCCTCTCTCAAATTTTCCTGTCAGAAAGAGAGAAGTGAGCTCACCACTGCAGTCATGTAGTTCAATGAGAGCACGAGCAATGTGTCTGAGAACCTGAAGCTGCTACTTGACTCAATTTTACAGAGAAGCTGAGAGAAAATCGGAAATGTTAGTTGGTCAGGTCAGAAGAGGCTTGAGACATGGTTTTAAAGTAGTGAGGGATTAAGTAAAGAAGACTCTGACAGTTTTGATATCTGATAGAGAAAATGTTCCAAAGGAAGACAAACAGAGTATGAAAGACAGAGGGATAGAAAATGCCAGTAAGGGTGTGCTACGGTAGGTGAAGATTGTGAGGGAAAAATATAGCTATTAAGAGCTGAAGACAGATGACATCTGGTGAATTTTGAATGGTCCATGAAGAAGAAAAGCCTGAAGACTGTAAAAGGGTTAATGACATGGATATAAAACCTGAAATGATCTTGTAGAAATCTTATTACCAGAGCCTCTAAAACTGACCATTATATTTCCATGAGAATACCGTTTGAAATGTGCAAACTGTGGGCTGAAAAAAAAAAATTATTTTTTGCTAGGTGTAGAGGTATATGAGAAATATATCAGTCCATAGTTTACAGTGTGCAATGGCCACAAGTATAAGCAAAGCTATATTAATGAAATGAAATCAGTTAAAACGAATGGGACGGTGGTGGGTCAGATTCAGGCCCCAAAAGTACAGCTGAGTTCCAAATCTCATTTTGAAATATGCTAGAAACCTAAGAAAAGCCATATTCACTGGACTGTAACTTCCATTAAAAAATTTTATGTGGGAAATTTCTAAATTATTCCAAGAATAAATGTAATGCTTGTTAAGTTATAAAAGAATTCAAGGTATAACTCTAGTCACATAAGTCTGCAGAGTATGAGACTAGAATAAATTAGATTGAAGGAAAGGGAAATGAAAAGAATGATCCAGATTCCCCCTGATACCCCAGAGATTCACCTTGTTCGTGGTGGCCATTCCCACAAGCCTGAGACTGCAAACCTGCTGTAAGTGATGCCTGCTTACTGCTTCTGCAGTAGCCAGTGATGTACAACCCATCCTACATGTAGTCTGCTTTTCATTTAGTGTTATCCAGGTTAATGTAACACAACCACAATGTCTCACACTTAGACTCTCTCTTTTTTCTCCAATAAAACTGGGGTGAAATCCAACTGGCATGGAAATTGCTGTTACAGTCTAAGGTTCATATGCAAATAAAGGGTTGGAAATATGAACAATACTGTGGCAGGATGAGGAACTTTCCCTTTAGACTCCAAATATATTTTATGCTCATTAGCCAACATTCAGATCCCCTAACTTTTGCCAGTTTCAGAGTTAGGACATGTGTAGGAATACTACCTTTAAATTCTTGGTCTCAAATCCAGTTAGCTATGTAGTTATGTTAGAGTTATGGCTTCATCCAGAGTAAGGTCTTTTTTGTCCTTCTCTCCTTTTTTTTCTTTTTGGTTTTTTTTTTTTTTTTTCAAGATGCCTTTGATGCCCAGAGTTTTCATTGCCCAGTTTATGTATCTTATTTCAGTGCTAACATTAGAGGCTCAGCAAGCCTTGATTGTTTCTCTAGTAATTGGAATTGGGAGGATGTCTGACTTCTAAAATAGGTTACCTGAACTGTCCTTTCAAAGTGTTTGTTGCCTCTGTCACCTCAGTTATCTGCCTGAAGTCAGTACTGTGAATACTCTCCACTAGTCTCCACTAGTCAAACATGCTGTTTTCTTCTTCCACTTGCATGAACAGAAGTAGCAAGAACTTGGCTTCCATCAGTCAAACCTGACATATTCTGGAGCAGAACACTTAGAAACTGCAGAATGATGTTGCTTTTGACATTTATGGCTGGAATATTATGTCAGCTACTGTGTCACTTTAGAGCCTTTCATTTGTATGCCATTTAATGCTGCATTTAGATGTAAAATGTGTCATTAGTGGGCAAGACATTGTCACTCTGTGATTAAAACTTCCTTATACAGGAGCATTTTCAACATTCTTAATTGTTTCTGAATGACTAATAAGGATAATTTTATTTCCTTTTACATTTACATTTCCACTCTAATGAACATATTTTTCCCATGAATTTTTGCGACCCTCAGTAGATGTTATTAGTATCACACTTCTTAAGCCTACCAATAACTGAATAGTTCTAACTATTCTTTTATTATTTTGCTACTAATAATCTTTTCTGTATTATAGAACAGAAAAAAAACTTCAGAGCATTAAAGTGCAGATGCCCATATGCTACAGAGCTGGAAACTTTAAACTAGTTGTCAGTATAGATGAGACAAGGCACGATGGAAGCATCATTGAAATGTAGCCATTGTCAGTGTGATATAAAAAGATGCAATATGAAAGTTAAGGAAAATCACTGCTCTTTCTGAAAAGTTTGATACAGATAGATTTTGTCAACAAAGTCACAATTTATGTCACAAAGAACCCATTCCTATCAGTTATATTTTCCCCCAACTAATTGTTTAGCTTAAAGAAGAAATAAAGAGATTTCAGTTAGGGAGATGGGCAAAAACTGAAACATATTTTGGACACAAATATCCTTTTTTCCTCTTTCCAGCAGTTTCTATGTACTATATGGATCTTTAAACTGGCCTAGAGCATGTATTTCTAGCAACTGTGGATCAAAATACTAGGTAGGAGGTAAGATGGGGTAGCTTCAGGTGAGCAGAGAAAGGAATGCAGAAGTTTTTATAGGGAAGTTTTCAGGCTTTATCTCTGCTAACAGCTGTGATACAGGAATGCAGTGGTAACCCATTACGAAATAACTTTACAAGTCGAATGCAAACTTCTGTGGGCATAGATTCAGTCCATAGTTTCTAATTCATTATTTACATTCCATGTCTTTCAAGTGCCTAGCAAACAGTAAGCTTGTTAACCTCTCTGTGGTCATAACCAAGGTGACCTAGGTGGCTTGACTGTTAATTTTATTTTTGAGTGTCCAAAGCTTCACTTGCATTCCTAAGTGTGATGCTTGTAAGCACTCAATAGAGAGCAAATTCATAGACCGAGTTTTTTAACACTCTTCAGTACCTTAAAGCAGAATATTGTCAGTAAGCACTGTGTAGGTGGCTAGAAGGTATAAAGTTTCCATCACTGCTTCACTGAATGTGGAAGCATAACGATGAAATTTTATCTGCCAGCTCTACTGTAGGTTCAATAGCACTATAGTCACCATTGTGCAGCAGCAGTGACTTCATTAATCACAATTTTGCTCCATTTTTAGAGTGCTTATCTCCAAAATGGTTATGCAAAACTTTTAGGATCATGTTGTTAGGTCATTAGATCCTCTGTCCACTTTCTACTACATCTGTAGTAACACTTCTGAAAGAAATATCTATGTTTGTTGAGGATATGTAGATAGTAACTCCTTTCATTAGAAATTGGACATGAAAGTGGACACATAAACAGGTGCCTCTTCTTGAGCGTTAATGCCATAATGCCTTTCCTTTCATCTGGATTTACTCACATAAGCTCAGAAAAATCTTTTCTCAATTGTACTCATATTTTGACAACTGCCTTTTAATGATTTTTTACCATTTCTTATTAAGTTATTTAACTAAATGTTATATGATGTCTAAAAGCCAGATGGCAGTTTCTTGTTATCAAGGAACTTTTTCTTTCTAGCAAATTCTTTGTTTCAGGGACGCATTATTTTTCAAGTTTAAGGAGCAGAGAAGAGAAAAGGAATTTTGAACAAGCTGAAATACCATAACCTCCAAGGTTGTGTCTGTAGCTAATTCTGCTTCAGTGATTTCTCATTGTCACCTAGCCTTTGTCAATTAAAATGAGTTAAAACTCAGTTCCCAAATAATTTTTTTAATATCAATTTGCATTTTCTGGATGTCTTTTCTAGACATCCAAAAATTAGGCATTTAGTCTAGGCTCCCACTATAATCAATGGGGAGAACAATGTGTCTTCATAAGTGATTTGTCCTATGTCTCTTGGATACTGGCTTAGAATGAAATTAGTCACCCCCAGAAAGCACTTACCTCTTTCCACGTGAGGGCACTTATGGTGACCAGCTTAGCTGGTTAAACTCTGGTGAGGTTAGTATTCTTACTGTATCTGTATTTCCTTTAAGACGAAGGACAGTGACATAGCATAAAGTTCATTACAGGGAACTATAAAAATGCAATACATATAAAAATGCAATCTGTACACATACATAATTGTCATGGTTTATCCCCAGTCAGCAACTACGCACCACCCAGCTGCTCACTTACTCCCCTCACCCCAGTGGAATGGGGGAGAGAGTTGGAAGGACAAAAGTAAGAAAACCTGTGGGTTGAGATAAGAACAGTTTAATAATTAAAATAAAACAGTAATAGTAATAATAATAAAAATAATAATATAATGAAAAGGAAAATAATGAGAGAGAGAAGAAAGAGAGGTTAAACCTCGGGGGGGCAACCAAACAACAAGTGATGTAACTGCTCACCACCTGCCCACCGATGATGCTGGTCCCTGACCTGTGATGTCTGCTTCCCCCGGCCAGCTTCCCTCAGTTAATCTACTGGGCATGACGTCAGATGATGTGGAATATCCCTTTGGCCAGTTTGGATCAGCGCTCTTGGCTGTGCCCCCCGCTCCCCCTCCCCCAGCTTCTTGTACACCCGGCAGAGCAGGGGAGGCTGGAAAAGTCCTTGACTAGTGTAAGCACTACCTAAAAAGAACTGAAAACTTCGGTGTGTTATAAATATTATTCTCATACTAAGTCCAAAGCACACCACTGTACCAGTTACCGTGAAGAAAATTAGCTCTATCCTAGCTAAAACCATGGCAGTAATGCATACTGTGACAAAAGTCTGTCAAATCCTTCTGCATTTGGCTTTTCTGTATTTTTACTTTGGACATTCTCAGACATTACTTTAACAATTATAGAATTACCAAAGACTTTTCTCCCATACAGTCTTAAATTGAACTGTTGTACAAATATTGTCCTTTGCTTCCATAACATTACATCTGATGAGAGAATAACTTTAATTGATAAGTTATAATCAACACTGGCCTATTCTGGATGAGGAATACATGCCATCAGATGTGTTGCACAGCTATCCAAAGCAATCCATTGCCTGTAGATTATGTGATTCTTTACTGAGCCATATGGACTTCTTATTTCCCTCTTAATGTGACCTGAAAAAACCCAGACCATAGTAAACAGAAACATAACTGAGGATTTTGCTCTTTTAGACTTAGTAAGTAGATGCCTAGAGCTGATTGAATCTTGGATTTCAATTCCAACAACTACTCTGACAATAGACTAATTTTCTTTCTGCTTAAATTACAAAAAGGTTTCCTGCAAAATAAGCTTATTGAAACACTTCATTATCAGTTGTTTATCAAAAGCTGATGAAGTGGATGTGTTTTTGTGAAGCATTTGGGGTTTGTCTAAACAACCTTTCCATGGCTGTTGCATGACAGTTTGGTTAGAGAATTTGCAGCCTCCCCTTTCCTTCAGTAATGAATTCCCCGCTAATGTAAATAGTTCCCCAAAAATGAGATATAAGACCTTCTTCCTCCTTTGTATTCTTTCTAGTGCTTCTAATGAAATCTTTTGGCATAGGATTCTTGCACAGACAAGAGTTGAAAAGATTTCCATCTCCATTTCATTTAAAGCTGATAGGATATTTGCATAAAATTATGAATTGCATTCTCTTCTTTTGAGACTCTAGTATAAAACTGGCCATACCACATGATGGGAAGAGCTGACTCACTGCTCTAATTATAAATCTAAAACTAATTAACCTTCCATGACTAAATCAAATTCAAAAATAAAAAGAATGACAGAAACCTTTAAACAAAGATTTAAAGTCCACTAGAATATAAAGTACAAAATATTCAGGAGGCTGGTTTTGAATTTGACATTGATGAAGATGTAATGTATTTGCAAATGGTACATGTAACACTAGTTTGGGAAACAGGCATTCAGAGCTTAGCAGCTGGGGCAAACACTGTCACAACTAAAATGCAGAACTGCAAATAGCTGTGTGAATTCATACAAAAATTCTTTCCTGCAGCATTGTTTCAGATCAAGATTTGTTTGTTCATTATTTAAAATTAAAATTGATTAATCCTATTTTTATTCTATTGGAGACCAAACCCCACAGAATATACTACTCTTGGTAATTTTTTTTTTCAAAGTTAAACCAAACTGCCTTGACAACATCTTTGTGGACTGGGGAACAAAATTCCATTTCCCTCACTGGAGCAGAATTGGCTTCACAAGTCCAAACAGCAATAACATTTTCCATCTGTCCAAAAAAGCAAATAGAGCTAATTCTGAATGGATGAATGGACAGTTTGTTACATATTTTTCTATTTGTTTCTATTCCAGTAGAACCTTAATTTAAGAAAAGTATATATTTGAAATAATGCAATGAACAAATTAATAATGGGTTGAACAATTCCTTCTTCTCTCCAAGTTTTTATTCCCAGGGACTAAGACTGAGTAAACACCAAAGATATCATTTACAGCCACTGTCTCTGTCCTTGATTGCTTTGGGAGGATGTTCTGCATTATTCCACTTCATAGTTTGTTCTATGATTGCTAGACATTGCGGATTTTGCCAGTAACTAACTCATGTGAGGACAACTCAGAAAAAAATCCAAATAGGCTCATATTCGCATTGTTAATGTATGACTTTTTGTGACTTCTTTAAGAGTCAGGCATTTAGAGGCAAGGATCAAATATTAATTTGCTATTCTGAATGAATACAAAGCTTTTGTATTGTTGCTGATTCTCTCTTAAATATGATAATGGCTATAAAGTATCAACTTCTGCTGCAGTGTTTTACCTCAAGTATGTGATTCTGCTTTCCCTGGATAATTAATTGAAAGAAAATGTTGAAGTTATTACTAAAAACTGTGTTGCACAAGAAAGTGTTGCTGGTTTCTTCTGAACTTCTGGGGGACCCTATGGAAAAAATCATCTTTCAACAAGAATTGTCAAAATCAGACACTGGCGATTTAACGTTATTGATAAAATGAATCTGGACAACAGATTGTCTGCAATTGAGTACTACTTAGGAGAACTTACATACTGTCATAGCCACTACCCTGTGATTAGCACTTCAGTAACCTCATTCTGGAAGTCATTGGTTACTTCAGCTTCAGTACTAATATACTGTGCTGCTCAATAGTGAAACTCAAGCTAACAATAAAAATAAACATATTATTATAGAAGAAGAATTATTATTATTCTGTTATTGGGTGGTCTGTTATAGACCACCCAAGCAGGATGAAGAGGTAGATGAACTGTCCTACAGGCAGCTGGCAGAAGTATCACAATGGGTTGCCCTTGTTCTAGTGGGGGACTTCAATTTACCAGATGTCTGCTGGAAATAAAACACAGCAGAAAAAAAGCAGTCTAGGAGGTTTCTGGAGTGTGTTGAAGATAACCTCCTCACACAGCTGGTAAGTGATCCTACCGGGGAGGTGCCTCGCTTGACCTCCTGTTCACAAACAGAGGAGGACTAGTGGGAGATGTGGTGGTTGGAGGCTGTCTTGGGCTTAGTGACCACGATATGATAGAGTTCTTGATTCTTGGCCATGTAAGAAAAGGGGTCAGCAGAACCACTACCATAGACTTCTGGAGGGCAGACTTTGGCCTGTTCGGGGCACTGGTTGGGAGACTCCCTTGGGAGCAAGTCCTGAAGGGCAAAGGAGTCCAGGAAGGCTGGGCTTTCTTCAAGAAGGAAGTCTTGAAGGCGCAGGAGCAGGCTGTCCCCAAGTGCTGCAAGATGAACAAGCAGGGAAGATGACCAGCCTGGCTGAACAGGGAGCTTTTGCTGACACTCAGGAAAAAATGGATAGTCTACCGCTTTCAGAAGAAGGGGCAGGTAACACCAGAAGAGAACAGAGACCTTGTTAAGTCTTGCAGGGGGAAAATTAGGCAAGAAAAAGCCCAGCTAGAACTCAGCCTGGCCACTGCTCTAAGGGGTAACAAAAAATGTTTTTACAAATATATCATCAACAAAAAGAGAATCACCATCCTCTATTGGTTGCAGAGGGGAACATCGCAACAGAGGATAAGGAAAAGGCTGAGGTACTAAATGCCTTCTTTGCCTCAGTCTTTAAGAGTAAGACAAGCTATCCCCAGGGTGTTCAGCCCCTGGAGCTGGAAGGCAGGGATGGGGTGCAGAATAAACCCCCCCATAATCCAGGAGGAAGCAGTTTACAACCTGCTGCACCACCTGGACACTCACAAGTCTATAGGGCTGGATGGGATCCACCCGAGAGTACTGAGGGAGCTGGCAGAGGAGCTCGCCAAGCCACTCTCCATCATTTACCAGCAGTCCTGGTTAACAGGGGAGGTGCCAGATGACTGGGGGCTTGCTGATGTGATGCGCATCTACAAGAAGGGCTGGAAGGAGGATCCGGGGAACTACAGGCCTGTCAGCTTGACCTCAGTAGGAAGGTAGGAAGGCTCTGCAGAGGAACCTGGACAGGCTGGAACGATGGGCCAAGGCCATTTGTATGGGGTTTAACAAGGCCAAGTGCCGGGTCCTGCACTTTGGTCACAACAACCCCATGCAACACTACAGGCTTGAGGAAGAGTGGCTGGAGAGCTGCCACATGGAGAAGGACCTGGGGGTGTTGGCTGACAGCCAGCTGAACATGAGCCAGCAGTGTGCTCAGGTGGCCAAGAAGGCCAACAGCATCCTGGCTTGTATCAGGAATAGTGTGGCCAGCAGGAGCAGGGCAGGGATCGTGCCCCTGTACTCGGCACTGGTGAGGCCGCACCTTGAATACTGTGTGCAGTTTTGGCCCCCTCGGTACAAGAAGGACATTGAGTTGCTGGAGCGTGTCCAGAGAAGGGCAACGAAGCTGGTGAAGGGTCTGGAGAGCAGGTATGAGGAGAGGTTGAGGGAGCTGGGGCTGTTTAGCCTGGAGAAGAGGAGGCTGAGGGGAGACCTTATCGCTGTCTACAACTACCTGAAAGGAGGTTGTAGTGAGGTGGGGGTTGGTCTCTTTCTCTTCTGCCAGGTCACTGTCTATAGAGCGAGAGGAAAAGGCTACAAGCTGCATCAGGGGAGGTTTAGATTGGATATTAGGAAAAATTTCTTTACTGGAAGAGTGTTCAGGCATTGGAACAGGCTGCCCAGGGAGGTGGTGGAGTCACCACCCCTGGAGGTATTTAAAAGACGTGTAGACGTGGCACTTCAGGGCATGGTTTAGAAGGCCTGGTGATGTTGGGTTGATGGTTGGACTTGATGATCCTAGAGGTCTTTTCCAACTTTAATGATTCTATTATTTTGTAATTACTAATAACATTATTACTTAAGAACTAACTGATCTGTTGCTTCAGTATGTCATTAAGTCCTGCTGAGTTAATTATTATTCTTATTATTGGAAAAAGTAATGTTCATTTTCTGTAGTTTTTTATTAGAAATTATTGCTTTTAAAATGTGTTTTAAGAATGGAAAAGAATACAATATTTCTGATACTAAACATTAAAGTATTAATAAGTACATTATTAATACATTTATGCAGTTTGAAATGTATTGCTGAAGTAACATCTAATTACAATGGAAAGCCCATCTAAATCAGAGATGCCTCTGCACATTAGTTTGGTGAATGTAATTGTTTTGTATTATAACTGATGTTTATAATAAGTTTCACATTAATGGTATATAGACAAACTGAGCAAAAATCTTTTCCTTCCTTCCTTCCTTCCTTCCTTCCTTCCTTCCTTCCTTCCTTCCTTCCTTCCTTCCTTCCTTCCTTCCTTCCTTCCTTCCTTCCTTCCTTCCTTCCTTCCTTCCTTCCTTCCTTCCTTCCTTCCTTCCTTCCAAATTATGAAATTATAATAATTTTTAAAAGTATTCTTACCTCCCAAACTGAAAATTTGACTGATAGTGTGACAAAATGGTCACATTTTGTCACATAGTGTGCAGTATGCATTAGATTTGATTCATCACCCTCCCCACTTCATAGGATAAATTCTTAACTGCTAAACTGATGTACCTATTGTATTTAACGGTCATGCTGATATACATCTGTGGAATCCAGTTTGGCACTTACTGCAGACTTTCTCGGTTACAGGCAATGAAACATGCATGTCTTAACTACTGATCACTAAGGAAAAATTTAGTGCTAGACTGCCATGAATTCCAATTCTTTGGTACAGTGCAATCGCCTGACTTTCCTGATGCCAGATGCCACTGCACTGTGCAGTTATTCAGTATACTACAGAGGTGCAATAACCATAGAAGCCAGCACCTGAGTCCTTGAGAGGTTATCCAGAATTTGAGAAGTTTGCATTTCTTGAAACATTTCTTCTCGAAAGCAGCTGTTTTTAGACACAGTGTGCCTGAAAAAGCTGAAACTTCAGTGTATAATGGCATGGGTTTGTTTTTGAAGCCACGTGTGAAGAAGCATTCCTGGATATGTAGAGAGGATGATGCTGTGGCAGCTGGCCCAGGGTAGGGTGGAAATAAAATATTATTATTCATAGATTCTTGGATTCCTGTAAGATATGAGTATCTGCATTGAGGATAACATTCTAGGTCTAACGAATACAGAAAATTATTACTTCAGGGACCATATAGATTTTTGCTTCAATTGTATCAACCACTTTTGAAACCTGCTTGCTTAAAAAAACTCACTGATTTGTTTACAGTGTTCTCAGCATTTTCTCAACATGTTTTCTTAATGAACTAACACCTCATTTTTACATTAAAAATAGACATAGAAAAATAACAAGAGTAGGTGAGCGTGAGAAATAAGAAAATCAGTGAGGATATGGAACCTGAGGTAGACGAAGGTGCTGAGAACCTGAGACCTAGTGGAAGAATCCAATCTGTAGGAAGGATTTTGCAGACACAGTGACTAATGTGATATTGTTGAGAGCATGTGTCTTCGTTTCAGCTGGGATGGAGTTAATTTTCTCTACAGTAGCTAGTATGGGCCTGTGTTTTGGATTTGTGCTGGAAACAGTGGTGATAACCCAGGGATGGTTTCATTCCTGCTGAGCAGGGCTTACACAGAGCCAAGGCCTTTCCTGCCCCTCACCCTACCCCACCCGCAAGGGGCTGAGTGGTACAAGGGATTGGGAGGGGACACAGCTGGGACAGCTGACCCCAACTGACCCAAGGAGTGTCCCACACCATATGGCATCATGCTCAGCATATAGAGCTGGGGAAGAAGGAGGAGAGGGGTGATGTTTGGAGTGATGGTGTTTGGCTTCCCAAGTCATCGTTAGGCATGATGGAGCCCTGTTTTCCTGGAGACGGCTGAACACCTGCCTGCCCGTGGGAAGGATTGAATGAATTCCTTGTTTTGCTTTGCTTGCATATGCAGCTTGTACTTTCCCTATTAAACTTTTTGTCTCAGCTCATGAGTTTTTGTGCTTTTACTCTTCTGATTCTCTCCTCTCTCCCACCGGGTAGGAGGGAGCGAGCGGCTGGGTGGTGCTTGGTTGCTGTCTGGAGCTAAACCAGAACTGCATGTCAAACCAGGCACCTGATCTACCCTCTGCTGAGTTAATTCATGTTTTATCAACAAAGGTGGAGACAGGAATGTGCTAGGTACTCTTCAATTTCTTTCAGTCTTAGGTAATTTGCTGAGGACAGTAAATCTCTCTGGACCTGATGAGATTGCTGTCAACAGCTAAAATACCAACCATCCTGCCTTTCTTGAGAAAGAACTTAATAGTATATAAGCACTAAGCAGTATTTTTTTCTACTCTAAGTCTATAATTTCAATTTATAACTCTCTTACAAACAAGAACTGCTTAGGTTTCCTATCTTTTGTTTATAGCAGAGGGAAACATATTCCTCTAATGTGCTTATTAACTACTGCTTTCATCATAATTAATATTTCTACTTTGTTATGTGAAAAGCAAATTATCTCTCCAGATTTTTTTTCCTCTTTTCTGACTTGGCAAAATAGGATGTTGGTTGTTCTTTGTGCTTCCTCTCTGTTATTATCTACTACTCAGAGAAGACACAAAGGCTGGGGAGATGAAGCAACTTCCTGTTGTCAGCAGGGGCATTTCCCCTCTTCCTTTCTCCCTGTTTGTACATGGACAGCCTCCCTCTTCCCTTTCCTGCATCAGTGCTGGTGTTTGACCCTCTTCTGAGCCTACTTGATTCATTAATCTACCAAAAACATGTATTCTTTTATAGGGTAAGTTTTCTAATGGGTTAGCAAGTTATGTCTTAGAGAAATACCAGATCAAGCAAAATGAAAAGGGAAAGAAGGAGTGGCGAGGGTAACTGAACATCTGCCTTTTGGTAGCTGCAATCCATTTGTATGTCTTACAGTGCACTGTCAGCTTCACCCTTAATTTTTTCAACTTTACTGTCCAGTTAACATAATGCCTATTATATTAACTCCATTACAATCATTTAGCACAAGAGAATATTAGCTCTGACTTTGGCATAAATATCTGGGGCTTGATTGCAAAGCCATAGATCCCAGCTGATAAGCACCCCTTCTTCCACTGACAATTTTAATTTCTTCAATTTTAATACACCTTCAGTACAGCCTTTTGAGAGACTTCTCAATGAAATATGTGATGAAACTAATTCAATTCTTCTTTTGTAGAAGTTATTTCTCCTGTTCCTGTTTGTCTGTCCCTCATGCAGCATTACTGACTTAACTAAAGAAGGTGAGGAGGGACTGGATGAATGGAAAAGAGTGCGAATGAGGTACTGTCACCAAAAGATACATTTATCACACTGCAATGTTCATGTCTTTCATACTGTCTGGCAAAACACTTAGCTCTTAGGTGAACACCTGAAGGAAACTTATCATTGTAAGAACTGCTAATCATCTCCTACATGCAAAAACTGAAAATATGGTTTGATTGAGAGTTTTTTATTTAAAACATAAAAAAGAGAGTCAAAGCCCCTTAAAAAGAAAAGGTTAGATCAGATTTTCGAGACAACTCTGCATTTTGTTTTCAGCTTCTTAGCATCCCAGTTGGGACCAACTCTTCAAAGGAGAAAAGTTTCCATGTAGATAACAAATATGGAACATGAATTGAGATTCATCATCTCCCAGCTGGACAGCATGTAGTAGCAGCTTTACAACTCTACCCCACAGCATGCATACTTCTTCTGAGAATTTGGTTCCAATGTTACATGCCAAGCATTTTGGGGAGTGTGACGCACAGAACTTCCAAATGGTGATGGTCTGATTTGAGCCAAACACAAAGGAGCAGCCTGGCTCAGAGGACAGTGTAGGGGAGATGTAAAGAGAGAGTACACTATAAGCAAGTGCTATTATATAAATAGCTAGCCAAATTAATAACAGGGGATGCACTTTTCCACTCAATACAAATCAGGTACAATGGGCACTGCAGATCCAATTTAACTAATTACTTATTTGGCTCTAAATAAAGACAGAACTTTTCACTTATTTCAGCCTGATTTTTGCCACACTATGCAAGTCTTTTCTCTGTAAGGAAAAGCGAAACCAGAATTCTCATTTCCTGATTAGGCAAAAAGCATGTAAAAATGATTCTGGGCTTCTTCTTTTCTTTGATTTTCTTCTTGATGACAAAAAAATTGGGGCCACATAATACTCAAAGCTCAAAGGAGTTCTGTAACTTGATATTTGTTCTGCATTTACACAATAGTTATTTTCTAAAACACATTTAATTTTCATTTTGTATACCATATTTTGTAGAATCCCTCACTATTCTTGTTAGGCAAGAAATCAATTATTCTATTTTTACACTTTTAATAATTTTAAATGACATTTGTTCATTTTTATGTTTGCAATGAATGTATTCATTGCTTCAATTAATTATGATGTTGATTTCAATCAAAATTCAGTGATATAAATGTATAATAATACATTGAAGAATTAAACTCTGACTTTATTGTAAAAAAAAAATAAGCTAACAGCACGGATGCTTGAAGGACTTCAGATTTTAGGAAACAAGTAAAAATATTGTTGCAAGGAATAGGGATTTTGTAACGTATTATTATGGTTAACAAAAACAGGTCAGATTTTGGATAATGATTATATAATTTTGGAAGAGTTCAGTAAAATGTATGTATCTGAAATTATTTTCATGATATCTGGAATGATTTTCATTATATGGTAGGCAAATAATTGACCAATTTTCCACAAGTCACTCAAATTGTGTTTACATTGACAGTCAGGAGTGGAATAAGCAAGCAAAATGAATCTGAAACATATTTGTTGCATTTCTTCTCCAAGTTCTGAATCGGTTATACTTTGTGCGTGTTCAGGCCACAAATCCTTGAAAAGAATGTTGTATACAGATTGCATATTGAATTCAGTGTAATTCTTTATATTCAGTCCAATTAGAGTTATGTTTTTTCCTTGGCTTTACCTGGAATATGTCATTCGCTCCAGAATAATGCTTTTCTAGAGAAATTGAGAGATGTTCACATCTCTTTTGCTTCAAAGAGGTGATAGAAGGGGTGTGTAATAACTCCAGAAATACTATTCTGCGATGAGTTAAAAATGCAGCTCAGTGATACCCTTCACATTCACTGGGTTTCTTCCTGTAGCTGCACCGTGGCTTCTATAAGACAGAGTTCAGCTTGAAGCACAGGGCTGGCTTCATTGTCAGTCAGTGTATTTTTGTGGAGGGTTTGTTTGGTTTTGTTTTTCATTTTGCTTTGTGGGTTCTTTTAGTGGTTGTTTCTGATAATTAGGAAGAGAAAACATCTTTATATCATGTCATTTCATTTATCATTAAAGTAAACATATGCTTGCCTTTAATCTTTCATTGTTACATATAAATGTTTCTTTCGGAAAAGTTGGTAGGCAGGGTGTAGAGAATGCCTATTAAGAAGGGTACTTAAATATAAGTCTTTCCTTGATCTTTTTGTTCATATAGAAAACTGAAAATACAGTCTTTTGCTTCATGCCTTGTAAGTCACTTATTTTATTACAAAAGTGGATATTCATTGTTAGAGTGACAGTGGATATTTCAGCCTGAAAGTATTTTGTATTGGCTTTCACACACCTGAACTGTAACAGAGGAAAACAGAGAGGGAGAATTCAAGCAGGTGGCTCTAGTTAAGCATTAATCCCTCCTGAGTAAGATGTGGGAGAGTGCTGGGCTCTTTAACAAACACACAAATCTCCACCTAGTTCAGAGTCCTCAGGAGGAACACCCAAGAAACAACAAAAAAAACCCACCCTGAAGGTGATATTTTTTGTATGAAAAAGAAAATACTATATTCAGCAAGAAACTGAGGAAAAAGTGAATGTCACAGGGGAGAAAGTCTTGTTTAACAAGAGCTGTACATAATCTAATGTTTGCCTTCCTAGAAGATTCTTCATCTGCTGGAGAGGTAAGGCAACTCGAGCAAAGTGGTTTAAGAAATCTTTGTGATTTCCCTGGCTTCTGTCTAGAAGCAGTGTTCAGGGCATTTTGCTTACCCAAAGTTGTAAGTTGGTGCCAGCTGCTTATAAGTGTAGAGCTAAAGCTGGTCATGTTCTAGGGAAAACCTCTTCGTTCATTTTGGGAAGGAAAATAATTCATAGACTAGCTGAAATGTTTAGCTCTAGCTATAAGGGGTAGGTGCTGAATAGGAGTGGGTTCCTGAGCCCTGTAACCTTCCCTGCTTTGCAAGTGCACAAGAAAGTGAGCACTTTGTTCAGGGAAAAAAAATCTTCAAAAGATAGGCCCCATACTTACAATTCAGTTGTACTGTTTATTTTCTGCAAAGCCCATTGTTTAGCTTTCAGAAGGCCTCAACAGTTGTGATGATATCAGCAATAGCTACATGTGACTTGTAGTGCTTTTCATATTTTTTTTTATACTTAAGTTGTATTTCATAACAGTGGTGCAAAGGATAAATATCTTCTTTAGCAGATACGTTTGATCTGTGAGAAGTAAGCTTGGTTTGGTTTTTAGGGTTTTGGATGAGGTTTTTTTGTCCTTGTACAAACTTATAGGCCTTCATAGTAGTTCAGAGAGGCACTTGTTGTCTTACTGCTGAAGAATGTAACATTCTTTCCTCATCCATATTTTATTAGTGCAACAACTGGTTATTATTTGCAGAATTTTTAAGTTCAGTTTATATTATTTCTCTGCTGTGTTTAAAAGGGAGCTGTAGTACAGACTTATGCAGATAGTAGTCTATTTGGACTGGTTTTTTTTCTCAGGATATTTAAAACAAAACCACACATTTGGTTGTATTCCAGTGATCCAAAAGAAAGCTGAATACTGGACCTCAAAACTGGCCCTTTGGCCAAGCTTTAAGGATAAGCCTTTAAAAACACTTTACTGGGTCCCCATCAAGGGACTCATTCCACCACCTCCCCCACTTTCTCTAGTGCAATTTTCATTGCCGGCTGCACCTGATCAGTGTTACCTCAGACTCTTTGACTAGCTGTGCTTGGTATGCACCCTTTGAGCTGTACCAGAGTTCAGTGTTCTGTAGGAAAGCATCAGCATGCAGTATGTTGTGGTTCTCTACTACATGGTCTCAGGGGTGTGTATCTACTCCTAGTAAATTGCTGTTAATTTTATAAAGTTAACAGCAATTAACATAATTAACAGCTTGGTGTGCAAGTTGTCATGCATCAGGGAGAAGCAGGAAGACAAGACATCCAACAAAACAGAAGTGAATCAAAACTTTCTTGTCAAAAGAGCTTAACTTTATAAACTGGTGAATCTAACAACAAGGCGCTATGACTGTAAAATCTCAAGCCTTTATCCTAATGTGGCTATTGCATCTCCTGAGAGAACTTTTTCAATCCAGTCCTCAACAGTTTTGCTCAATAAGCGTGCTGCCATTCTTACCATTCTATGTTGTTTGAATAACTTTAATTTCAATAAAAATTAATTTTATTTATAAGCATTTGTGCAGGTCCTTGCTAGAATCATTTACCTTCCTGGAGGCAACTTTTGTTTTTCCTTATTTTTGTCTGGATGAAGATACGTACCTTAGAATTTCAGTCTCTGACTCCTGATACCAGCTGTAGGGACGCTTTCTTCTTAAGACTTTTGCCCTAGACCATGGGTGGGTGCTTGAGGACTAGCACATTTCAACCTACCTCCTGACTGTGTTTCCCTAAGAATAGAAGTTTCTTCTCTTTGTCCTTGAGCATGAAATGAATGCCCCGAGCCTTAAACAATGTCTGATGTAGAAAATGCAAAGTGAATTGAATAAAAACGAAGTGAACATACCTTGTAGAAAATTGGAAATGGTCCATCACAACCTTAACTGGTACATTTTAAAGTCTTTAAGCTGTCATCTCATGTATTCTGTAGTTTATTTGTAAGGGAAAATATGAAGTTAATTCAGATTAATACTTGCAAGAATTATGGAGGCTGTAAAAACTTCCATTAGAAAGTTGCATCCCTTTCCTTTGGGCAAAACAGGAACTCCAGATGGGTTCTTCCAAGCCCAGGTGACTGGCCCAACCTGGATCCACATCTCCTTGTCAACAGAAACTTGTCAAACTAGCTTGCTTTGCACTATTTGCTAGCCACTCTTCTGTTGCATTGATCCTGCTCTTGAGCATGCTCTTCAGTCCTTGCTAGCAGATATCTCAGCAAGTTAACTGTTGGCAGAAGCTGTAAATTATCCCATGGGTGGAATAGTGGTTTGTTTCTGATGAACAAAACAATAGTTTGCAGAATTAAGAGGAACAGCAAAAGATCATGGAGGGTAGAATTCTTAGTGACCTAATCTGTTAGCCCCATGTGTTGTCCCGAAAATTGGGTTTGTTTGCCTGGTGTGCAAAACACCCAACTACACACAGAGCGGAGGTATTTTATTCAAGTCATTTTTGCAAAATTGGTGCTAGGTGGTAACCCACAAAGCTAGCACGCCTCACTGAGAAACTACAAGGTGTTTATATAGTTAAATGTGTCAGTCACGGCTAATATTCACAAGCCTCAGCTAATAATTGGTTAATTTATTTCTTCCTTCAATGTAACAGTTCAGGTCATTTTTAGTTTACCAGGCATGCTCGTAGAGTAAGAGACTTACTAGAGGGGGAGGCAGTTCCTGGCCTACGGGCCTGATTTTTAGTATTATAATGAGGACAGTTCTCCTAAAGGGCACTTTGTTTTAGTTCTTGTCTACATCCCAATTAGTTGTGCTCCTTGACTACACACTTTATCACCCCACTCTCAACCGCTTCTTGAGGCAGGATGTTTGCTTTGATCAGTCTCTCAGCTCTCTTCAAGGATATAGTCATGAAACAGTTGCTTCTCTATCTCTCAGTTTCTGTATCTGGCCATCAAATTCTATTTTGCCAGGCTCACATAGTTCATCATTTTGTCTTTAGCAGACCATTCCAAAAATTCCATTTTCTTAGAGATATCACATGCATTGGGCCTTCAGGTGTCTAATACAGTTACCATCTTTTATTTCTGTATTTTGTGTCCTGTATATGTAGAGGAGCTGAAATCTTTTAGTACAGAGCATAGAATCCTACTAGTGAAAAAAAGAATACCATTCTTCTAAATACAAGCTGTCAAAGTTTCAATATCTTTACTGGATTTTAGGATAGGTCAACCTGTGCTGGATGTGAAAAACAATACCACATCACTGAAAAGTGTGATTTAGATGTATGTATGTTAATATGTGCATTTACTGTACAGCAGCTTTATTCCTCTCTGTTCTGTATTCTCTAAACTATGACTGGTGGTGGCCAAAGCATGCTGTGTTTCAATAAATTTCACTTGTAACCTGCTAAGTGATGGCTTCCCATTTGCCTGTAGGATTAAGGGATTATGAAGTGGATGATTTCTCAGAAACATCTTTCACTCAGCAGAGCTGAGAAAAACATTTTGAAATACTGCTTCCTAAAAGGGATAGAATTTTGGTTGACGTGCATAAAATATTTTTGCTCAAGCTGTAATTGACAGGAGATAATAAAATTTGACTTTGAAATATTTAGTTACAAAAGAAAATTCTTTACGTGTCAGACATTTTTCCTTCCCATTTTTAAACAGGGTAGAAATTAAAAGTTTAGGGATGGGGGAGTCAAAGATTCATGCTGCAAGAAACAGTGGTTTTCTACTTTATACCCAGAAACAAATATTAATTTATTTTAAAACTTAGTGTAACAGGAAAAATTAGTTGTAATTTGAAAAAGGAGCAAATCCTAACTGAGCCCAAGGACCTCAGCAGCTCCAGCTTGGTATGAAGACTTCCATTTCTATAGCACCTTAAAGGTTTCCATTCTTTCTGTCTTTTCATTAGATTGCTTATATTATAAATGTATTAAATATATTGGTTAATTATAGTTCTTAAATTTAGAACATGCAAATATACAGACATATATTTGAAATATTCAGAATGAATCTGCTATTTATTTTCTTTCACTTTTTCTATCAAAGGAAATTAAGGTAGCAGCAGAATGTTTTTTTAATAATGCAGTAGACAGACTCTTCTAAGTTGTGGTACTGGATTGCAGATTCTGAACATCTGTCTTATTTGTGTATAACAGCTCTTACTCTGTGTGAGCAGAACATCTGAGAATCCAGCGAGATACTCTAGTGGTGCTCTGAGAAATAGGGAGAATAGCCGTGTTGACTGTTCAGCAGCTTTGCAAAGAGCCCAGAATGATCTTAAGATCAGAAGCCACAATAAAAACATAGCTTGGTCTTCTGACTCCTACATCCAACACATGTCTGTCATATCTACTTTTGTTATAAAGTAAGATCTTTATTTTTCTTCTCTAACTTACTACTTCAAACAAATAATCCAAACAATCAGAGAAATTTTAATTGTCTCTTTACTGCATGTGCCTGAGAGAAGGTGTTAAGAGGATCTTAGTAGATAGAATGCTGCTTACTTGCTGTGCAGCCCAAAGTATCAAACTGAAACATAGTGCTTAATGTTTTGCCAACTATTGTGCAAATCAGCTGAAGCAAGAAGACTTGCAAAGGACAATTCCTGATAAAAACCTGGAACTTGCCTTAAGAACCATCTAAAACCGACCCTGCGGTTTGGGTAAGAATCAAGGGATAACTGAGTTTGCGCAAAAACAAAAGGTTACTAGCGGTGACCAAGAGGAGCCATCAGCCTTCATCTTGACGACCCCCACGAGGAGGCACTACGCAAGCGCAGTCGAGAGGAGTTTATGGAAATGACTTATTGCGACTAATACGAAGCGGGGACAGGTCATGCATATGTATAAGCATATTGGGAAACCTTGTGAATATGTAACACTTTGTTGTATATATCTAAGACAAGCTACCACGCGGGCGTGCAGGACTTTGGTGGGATGACCCACCGTGCTGCCCAGCGCTGAAAAACATACCTACTTTACAACCTAACAGGCTATGGAGTCTGTTTCTGCAAGTCATGCCTATGTTGAAAGATCATAGTTTAGGAGTTCTTTTTTAGCTCTTAACATGCTTGAAAATTTTAGCAATTAAAAAAAATAGGCTGAGAAAGCGTCATATAGTATAGAGCTTTGTCATGCCCTCTTTAATGCCCAGAATGCAACATTTCATTGGTGCGTGCCAGAGAATATTTTTTTAGAAAGAATTTAAATCCATTTGAAAGATGTTAAAATGTAATGTCACAGGGTTGAATCTTCAAAATGTGGAGGGAGAAAGACTGCAGATTCTTAGTGTTACTGTAGGATTTAGCTGTAATTCCCACTTCATGTTCGTGCCATGATTACTTTCATGATCCCCTCTGCATAAAAAAAAATGTTTGCTGCAGTGTTTATTTTCTCCTTTCTGGCTGATCACCTCACTGCTGTTCGCATTTTATATTACATGGTACTTCTGCATGTGCCTTTTAAATCTAATTCAAAGAGTAAGACCAGAGGAAAAAGTATAGTCTCACCCTTAGCAGTGTGAAAGGGAACTGTAATACAGGTGTCAGAAAAAAGGCAATATAAGGGGACATGGACAACACTTACAAGAGGCATCTTCTCAAGTTCTGCCATAACTATTAACAGACTAATGTTTGCATCAGTTTTGTCCTAAATAAAATTGAGTGATTTTTTTTTTTTTCCCCCGATCTTAATGCACTCCCACAACATTACTTATAATTAAGATTGCCAGATAATGTTCTGAACCACCATCCTCCATTATCTTTCCTTTTAGAGACTTTTGGTTTAACTCGTTCATTTGTAATTATTTCGTATTGTGCTCCAAAAACTTGCATGAAGTACAGACTAACTAAAATTACTGTTTATTCAATCACTTGCAAGACATTAATCTTCACTAGAGGATGCTCCAGCTTCTATAGTTAAAATAACTACCCAAATGCAAACTCAAGTGAATTAATATTCTTGCAAAGTCAAGTCCTGGCTACAGTATAAAATAACAATTAGCAACAAAGTTATGGCTGTCATATAGTGGGAACTGATGACTTCATAGAGCACACAGTACTTAAGTATATCTTTGGCAACATTCTATATTTTGCCAAATATACTTTGCATTCCACTGAGTCTAATACTCTCCTGCCTAGGCAGCAGCAGCTGAAAGAAAGTCAAGAGAAATTTGTACTACAGGTGCTGTTGACCAAATGGGCATGAAGTTGAACTACAAAACTGAAGAACTGTTGTAGCACTAAAGTACTTTAAGAATTGGTTTGGCATTTAGAACTGACTGAGAGAAATATTTCTATTGTTGGATGTTCTAAATTAAAAGGTAGAGAGGAGAATTGCAGAAAGAACCATCTTAGCATAGGGTCAAGTCGGCGCAAGAACACTTTAGCTGTCCTATAGGCATATGGAATGCAGTTATGTGATGCATCTTTTGCTTGTGTAATGTCACTCTTGCTAAATTATTCTCTGTCAATTAATATATAGATGAGATCATTGGAAAAGAATATGGTATTTGCTCCTAATAGTATTGTTTTAAAACACGTGTCTGTCAGACAAATGGTTCACTTGATGCTTTCTACTGAGAACTTGAATGGCAGGATATTATGGCTCCAGGCTCAATTTTGATTACCTAGGATATAAGATATATGTGCATGCTGTATTTAGATTTAGTTTACTTCCTGATCCAGCAGGTTTTTTTGGTGGCGTTTTACCTGAGTTTGTTTTAATATTACAATGATAAATATTTTCCCATACTTAAAAGATATTTACATTATATCATATGTACTAATGTCAACAAAATCATTTTTTTGTGTTCTGCTTTTATTTTTCTTCCAAATGAGAAAATACTTTAATGGATATCTGAATAACAGTTTAAATAAAATGAACTACGTTTGGCTTACCATATGGCTTTATTTATGATTACAACCTATACATTTCTATTCTACTGCACCAGACTTTTTCTAAGCTCTATTCATCATAGCATTGTTCAAAAATGAATTTGTGTTTATATATATATATATACACACTTATATTTTTTAATAACATTTAGAAACAAAGCACACTCTCCTTTTTATAAGTGGGCATCCAGATATGCAAACCCAAACTAGGACACATTTACAACAAGCTTTAGGGGATGCTTGTTTGATGAAATGAAGGTCATTAAAATTCAAGGAAGGTTGGAGAAACTTACTAGTTGATCTGTAGAGATCTGAAAATTAGATTGTCAAATTAAACACCTGTTGTGAGGCTTGGCATTTAAATAACTTCAGTGGCTCCTGTCAGTAATTAGAGAAAAGCTAGCTCTTGAAAGATGAGTGCTTTATTACTCGGTGCAAATGCAATGAGACTTGAAGCACGTCGCATGCAATGTGGTAATTTTTGAGTTACAGTGACACAAATTCCAGTTGCATATGAGTAAGACACCGCATGCAAGTTGCTGTGTGAACTATGTAGTCTACCGATAATCCCTGCTTAAAATATTGTAAAGGCAATTTAAAAAAAAAAGATGGCACTAATTTAAAAAAAAAAAAAAGTGTAAAGGTATGGATGCAAACTGGTATTTTGGGATAAGTTTTTTTTTGTCCTGACAAAAATCTGAGCTACTTCATTTAAAATGCTTACTGATGGAAGCAGAGAATTAATAGATGACAAATGAAGGCTCAAGCTGCTGGAGGAAAAACCAAATGTTATAATCTATATTAGTAATATGCTGGTCCAACATCTGAATTGTGGACATTTTATCTATGTATGAGATTGCTCAAAAGGTTTGTCACTCCCATAGTAGTTGTTTGGTTTGCATATTGTATGCATGTGCCGCTTGTATCTCATTTTTAAACCAGTAACAAATTATATAATTGTTGCTTAATTTTTTTCTGTATAAATGTTCCCAAAAAAATTACTGTCATGAAGCTTCCTTGAGAAACCAAAGCACTGAAGTATTTATTCTGCACAGTACTAATGATGTTGAATAGTCTGAGTGAGTTTTTGCAAGAACCAATTCTTACCTATTTCTCTAGTGAAGTTAACTTCCTTTCCCCTGACTCCATGTAAAACAACAAGTTTTAGTTCTGATTTCCCCGCCCTGCCTGCCCCCGCCCCCCCCCCCCCCCCCAAGCCAATCTCTTCTTGCTGCAACTAATCTAAGGAAATCAGATAGTAAAGATTGGCTGATGTCCCTATGCACCATTGTGATTTCCCCTATGGAAAAGATATATTGTGCTGAGCATTGACCCCCAAAGAGAATCTTGGAATTATTTTTTTTTAAGCAATTTTTCTCTCTGTTGTTTGGGGAAAAAAAAGTTCTGTATCACTTTATCTGTAAAGGTGGCATGAAAACTGAGTTCCAGGTAACCATTAAACTTATTTAATTAGAAGGAAATTCACTTAAGAAAAGGAAGAAAAAATACTAGGATATTTTTTTTCTAAAACCTGATTAACAATGTCTTCAAAACATATGTAAAATCACCTAACAATGTTATTTCTTTAAATTAAATCAATCTGTTGCGGATACTTAGGACTTCTTATGAGCTATAGCTAAACTATTTTGGATAACTCTGCATAGGGTAGGTAATCACCCTCAATGTATGATTTCAGTATTAGATTATAATCTTTATCACTGGACATCAATCAACAAAGGCAGATAATTCTTTCAGTTGAATGACTAGTTCTGGTTGCTGTCTTCTGTTTTTTTCAGAGGTTGCCATCTAGGTCAGATACCCAGGGTTCTTTGTAGGTCATCTTCATTCTTTACAAGAAAATCAGCAGCCTTCTCCACACATCCAAACTTTGCATGACAAAGTTTCTTCTAGATCTGTTGTCTGATAATCTCCTGCTGTCTGTTTCTGTAGCTTGGCTACATAACCTATTAATAGAAAAGCACACATTTTTCTTCCTGAAAAAAGCAGGATAGTTCATGATATACATCTGAACATATTGCACAGGGGCAACCAATTAGGGAAGTAAAGTCAACAACAGGTGACTTCTGTGGTAAATCACAATCATCCAGCTTGTCTTCTAACCAGGAGTAATATGAAGAATTGATCCCAAGTTCATCCTGATCAAACCTAAAAGCAAAACTACTTTTGCTCAAATGCTAATCAGAAAATATTGGTACATCCTCTGCTGTTTCTGAAAATCCAAGTGGTCACAAAGAAGGGAATTTGTTAATTCACAGAATTGTGTATGAGTGCCTATGTGTACATTTGTAAAATATTCCAATAAAATGCTGTCAGATTTTGGTTTTTCATACTAGAGTTAGTGGAGTCATAAACTAATTAATACTATTATGAAATAAAATACATCAATGTGTAGTTACCACATTATTAGTGTAAAATTACTTTATTGGAATCAATAAATAGCCCCATAGAACCCCATGTTAACCTTATCCTCTTATCGTCTGGTAGCTGTGCAATTAAGTTGTCTTGCCAATGCATTGAGCAGGCTAAAATATTAAATTTGACAGAGTAAATTCATAATGCACCCATTTGACACCTCCTGTGCCTCTTTCAATTTGCTAAATACCTGCAAAATATCTGAGTATGTGGGCCCTTAACTGGACTATTTTGATCACTGGGTTCTGTCAGAATGATTGTTTAAATAATTCTTGAATTAAAGCTTTAAGTTCTCTAAGCAAAAAATGTTTTCACTTCCATAATGGTGTGGTTTTCTTCCTGATGTGGGTAGAAGTGTAGAATTTTATGCCATTATTTCCAAGAAAGATTTTGGAAAATTGAAAACATTTTGTTTTGTGAACTTGACTTTTCTCTGGTGTCCAGAAAACTTACAAAACAGGCTATCCAGATTTTTAAGAGATCTATCTAAGCTTTGTATCTGGGGGCTATGTAATATCCTGATAGAAGACTGGATGTCTCCTGTGGTAAAGGGACACCCAGCTATGTCAGAAACTAACCTGCAAATAAAGAGTTTAAATATTTCAGATCATGGCTGGGGCTAGAGTACCTCAGACCTCAAGTGTTTTCTTGGGGAAGTGAGGTGATATTTTTTCCGTTTTTTTCTCTCTCTCTCTTTATTTATTTATTTATTATTTGTGAAGGTATATGTGTTCTAGAAGTTGATCTTCCTCATTTGATGCACATGGACATTTGGGCCCTAACTGCAAATAAGGGGTTAGGGTCCTTTGGGGTCACCTTTCATGCAATGAGATCTTGATCTGGGGTTATCATATCTTCAAAATGGGATAGCTGTGGCATTTCCATCTTCAACTACTTAATGGGAGGTTATGGAAGATGGGAAAAAAGTCTCTTGTCCTTCCAAAAGAGGTAATGGACACAAGTTGCAACATGTGAAATTCCAGTTAGATATTAGGAAGAAAATAATTCATTGTGATAGCAGACAGATATTGCAAGAAGTTGGTAATATCTCTATCCTCGAAGATATTCAGAACTTCACTGGATGTGACTGGATATATAGCAACTTCATATACAGTGGCCCTGCTGTGAGCAGGAGATTGGACTAGAAAATGTCCAGGTCCCCCTTCCAAACTCAACCATTGACTTATTACTGGCCTTGGGATCACGTGTGTGTTGGGAAAACCTTTGTAAGGTTGTTGCAGATCTTGGGAGTGCTCACTTCCCGAGTACTGTAACAAGTAAAACAATTGGGAACGAGACACCTATCTTTTGTAGCCTCCTTCTACTTTAGTCAAAGCTAGTATGATTTTTATCAAAATTCACCTCAGATTCACCTGAGGATACTTATGTAATATGTAATATGACTTTTAATGCACTGGAGTTGAACAGTCTTACAGTTTCTTGATATTTAGTTGCTATTGCTTCTCTTGGTAAGGAACATTTTACTGTCAGTAAGCTTTTCTCTCTATATAGTCTGCATTTTCTTTGTCATAATCTACTGCTGCCTTTTCTAGTTATCCATTGTGTACCACTAAGTAGTCCATTCCTACTTGGAAGTTAATAGCCTAAAGATACGTTATGCCTGATATACTGTTCATTCTTAGTCATCACTTACCCAAACAAGTTGCTTATGTTTTATTTTTTATTATTTTTATTTTTAACGTCCTTTTATACTCTCTCAAAAAAAAGTTGTGGTTTATTTCCCAGCTTACTTTATTTTATTTTTACCCCAAACTCCCTCTAGTTTTTCCGTGTCCGTCTTTGTTTTATCACATGCTGCCCAAAACAAATTGAAATATCTTCTACAGTTATTTAAGAGAATACTCTTTGATTTGTGATAAGCAGTTTGAAATAATCTTTTTGGGTTTTTTGAGGCATATTGCATTGCAAACAGATGCCAAATTTGCCATCTGCCATTACCTTAGACTTTCATCTTGCAATATGACTGCTTTTACTGAATATAAACACTGAAAACTATTCCCCTCCCAGCGATATTAATACACATTTCTCCATGGTGATACTCATTTATTCATTTTTGAGAAGCCTCACTGGAGTTCCATACTAAGAGATACAGACTAGATTTTTTTGAATGCTCAAAATGTTTATCCTTCTTAAAGAATATTTGAAGTTTGACATGAAACCTGAGTTTTTATTTTGACTGTATCTGCAGAAAACAGAAGATGTGATATGAAAGTTAGCATAGTGTTGGTGCATATGAATGGTAATGCGGGTTTGGTCTGGTATGTTTTTCCTAAAATTAGACACCTTTTTTCCCCCCAGATCCTACAAGATTTCTCTTCAAAAAGTTTTCAAAAGATCCCATTGTTAGCCACAAAAGTCTGTTTTGATGAGTACTGTTTGTTTAATGATAAAAAATACCACGGATTATTAGTTTAATCTTTAACACTTTTTTTCAGAACCTTTACATGAGAGCTGCAAACACAACACTGGTAAATGAAACAAAAGCTATAAAGAGCAGAAGTGTATTTGGCTTAAAACCAATGAGATTCGTTTACACTGTATATGAAAACAGTAATCCTCCTAAAAATTACTTAAGTGATCCAGACCTTAACTCTCAAAGGCAGTGGCTTTAGCTGACAAAACATTGATTTAACGTATTTTGTGTTTTGTACTTTACAGCTATTTCTGTCTTCCATGTGTTTCAGCAATTTTGTTTTTACTGATGTTAGGAAGAATTAGAGTAGTCTGGGTATTCAAAAACCATTTTGGTTAGGAATCCACACAAAAAAATATCTGAAACTACTGAAAGGATTATTGTGTATCAAGTATGGTTGGTTAAGTATATTACAACAACAGAATCTACACCTGTCTATGCTGTGTGCTTAAAGTTAGGCAGTTACATTTTTTCTTTTATGGCCTTTTTCCAGGACTGGACTTTCTTTGCTAATTGTTCGTCATTATATGCACTAAATAAGAGAGAACTTGCATGATCTCCAGTCAATAAGCATTATTATTTTAAGTTAATGGAAAGTCACAGATCATTAGCTAATGAGGTGCAACTTCAGGAAGTATGAAAAATTTCTAGTTGTTTGGAGAAATTATTCTAAATCTGGACCTCTGAAGGAGATGACTGTGAAAGACTTCTTATGTTTATATGTGATAATCCAGCAGCCGAATTATCAGATTTCTTCTGCCTGATAATAACAATCTTATCAGAGCCTATCAGATTGTCTTAAATGCCAGGCCTGATAACAGTAATTACTCATGATCCAAAAATCACTGGGGGGCCATGCTGCATAATAATGGGGTTTTTCCCCAATCTTTCTCTCCAAACATATAAATAGGTTTGCACATTTTGGAACTTGAGGAAGTTTTCAACATTCCAGAAAATCCTGTATGTTGGTTTGATATCTTGTATTCAGCATATAAGTAAAACTTTTTGGTTTTTTGTACAATCTCACTGCAAACACCCTTGTTATGGTCATTGAACTAAGTCAAAACCTTTGAAATGTTGAAAAACTTGTGAGCTAGGAAAGAAAACTACTTGGTTCTTTGAAATCTCTTTGTACGTGTGTATTCTACTCCTCAGAATTAATTAATCGTACTTCTGAATTTGAATAATTTACAGTTATGCTAACTTAGATGGGAAAAATGAAGTGGATTCCTCAGTATATCAACATTGAAAGAGATGTAACTTACATCTGCATGATGTTACAAGTTTTAGTTAATTTGTATAGGTAGTACTAACCTGTAAACTCATATCTCCTTATCTAGAATGTAATTTTTTGTTGTGAAATTCCTTGTGCAATAAGTCGCATCAATGCAAATAGGTGTAAATAGCTTTCATGCTTATTCAGTATTTCCACAAAAGGAAGGGGTGAAAGGCAGTGGAAAATGAGACTTTCATACCTGCCTCTTCTATAAAATATTGCTATTGTGAGCAAGATAAATAGAAGAAAGATTATCCACTATTCTTCCCATTCATTTCATTGAGTGTCATTTAGCAGGCCAAATCTTAAAACAATGTGTTGGTTTGTTTTTTTAAATGCAATTAATTATTCTATTGTAGAACTCATTGCAAATTATATTGTCAGAAAAATAGAAAAGTTCAAGAGTTTAGCCAAATTCATACATGTTCACTCATGGCTATAAAATCATGATCTGAATGCATCTTCCATGCGGGAATGCTGCACAATCAATGCACACAGAGAGAATACACCAGAGATGAATCACTCCTTTATTGCTTCATTATTTATGCTCTTTACCATCTATTATTGATTCAGATATACCCTAGGTCTCATTTTTTCTGGCAGTTGCTGTGTTCCTAACAATATAAGTACAAATTTATCTAGCTACTTTGTTGTGATGAAATGGTATTAATCCATAAATTCAAAAAGAAATTAAGAATGGGAGAGCTGAGCTATTGAATAGTATGTAACCTGTTGTTGAAAAGCGTAAGAGATGACTCATGGTGCTAGTGTGTCACACAATCTATGTGAGACTTTAAAGGTATCTAGGGAACCAGAATTTATTAAGTCTGGTGTCCATATTGGCCAAATAGGTAGATTTCGTAGACATGGAGACGAGTGCAAATGAAAAGGTGAGTCAGCAAAACTTGAAAATTACTTGAAGTAGTGACTCAAAAAAAACCCCTATTTAGATTCTGTGAGCTGTCAGCAAGGAAGTGGACTTGAAGGATCCAGCTGAGGTAGTCTGTTTCAAGTGTTAAAATAACTTCTACAAAGTTCCTCACTAGAGTATCTCTAGCTAAGCTATCACAAGATTAGAGAAGTCAAGTGGACAAAGGATTGGATAAAGGAGGAGAAACACAGGGTGAAAACTAATGACCAGTTTTCATGGGGGACAAAGGTCTCAGCAGAGTGCCTTCATGATCCGTGTTAAAGGGTATGGCTGAGAAAGAATATGAGAAAGAAAAGAAAAATTGCCAGAGAAGCAGGGATGGAAGAAACATTTCCTCTCCCTGTAAGAGCATGGGTCCTCAAATAAATTAGTAAATACTAGATTCAGAACAAAATTAAATTCTACTTCACGTAATGGGTAGTTAAACTCTAGAAATCTCTGTTACAGTGAGCTATTGGCCACTGTTGAGAAGAGCACTAGTGAGCCTTTCACCCGCTAGCAAGGCTCCTTTCAGGCAAAACAGAGAGTAACAGCATATACTTGTAGGGAGGGGAAAATTACTGATTACCAATTTCCCTCATTTTAGAAGAAGGAAGAATTTTTAAAACTCCTTGTGTTCAGAGGTTTACATCTGCCATCATAACCTTTCAAAGCCTGTACTATGTATCAGATATATCTATTTTTAGCACTGTAAAGATATCAGAATGGTATATCTTTGGAAATTACCGTAATTACCTTTCATGGGCCAACCCTGACTGATTCTTGATAATTTGCCTTTTGTTTCTCTTCTCGTAGACTCTAAATTATGTTCTTTTTAAATCAATGCTTTTTTTCCACCTCTCAGGTTCTCTGAGACTTTTTATCTGAGACTTGGATCTTCTAAAACTCTTCTTTAATAGGAGCTTAATTTCTTCTGCAAAGATTTTCTTTACATCACATAAAATTTTCTAGTCGTCTTTTCTTTAAGAGGGACGACAGGATCCCCTTTTGAGATAGCTTTGTCTCTTTGAGGATGCTTTCCAAGTGCATATGGTCGCAAGTTTAGCAATAATGTACTAAGTATTTCTGTTGTAGCAAATTCTGCCTTAACTATGGGAAAACCCAAAGACAAGTGTCACGTATACAGGTGTTGTATACAATAACAAGTAGGTTTTATGTTAAACTACAGCTTTTGTCTGCTTTCAGGACCATATCATACCGCAGTTTCTTTACATTAAGGTCACTTTGGTACATTTATGTCAGCCTTCCTATTTATTTGCTGCTTCATATACTGCTTATTATAAGGAATACAGAGGGAACAGCAGAATCTACGTTAACAAATTGGCAGTCTTTGCTAACTAATGGACAACTGCTGTATGCCTACATTTATTAAAAATTAACCCCTGCTCAAACAGAGGTTAGTTTTCAGAGTATATATTCAATACAATGATCATGTAGAGCACTAGTCTAAGAAGGCTTCTTGCTTAAGACTCAATTGAAGATATGTTTCTCTCCTTAGTGACCATATTTGCCTAGTTTTTTCCGTTGTAGAATATCCACTTTCTGTGTTGAATCCCACAAATCCATTTTTAACTAAGGAATCTGATGCTGGTTCAAGGAAAGCTGTTAAACTTGTTACAAATACATAGGCTAACTTGAACCAATTAGTCAAATCCACCTGTGTTATAACTAGTTCTTTATATCCTGAGGTTATACAGTAACCTGAGAAGTACAATTAAAATTTACTTTCAAATAATTGATATTGCTCAAAACCTATGTATTTTTGTATGTTGTGTTGTTATAGCCTGGGTCTTGGAAAGTCTGAGCTGTGTCTTACTAGTTGTTTTTTAAAGATTCTTTATTTCATTGGACCAGTACTGAGCAGAAAATTGGATTGTTTGACATAGCTCATTTATTCTAACTATGTTCACCTTTAGAACCTGTGTAATAATTCTTTACTGTCTCGATTTTAAGTAAGAAAATACATTAATTTCTTAAATTTTTTTTGGTTTAATCTGGCTAACTGCTTGCTACTATAATTACAACAAAATTTGGGGTTTGGTTGATTATTTTTTTAAACCATACCCTATTCACTTGAAGAGAAGGGACACGTTTCCCTTCTAGTAAAATATAGGTTGTATATAAAGCAGAAATATATCTAAAAGCCATCATGATAACTATAAAAAAAACCACAACATACCTAAAATGATTTAGATGAGCTCTTTCCCAGCTGTAAAACGTTCAAGTGATTTAGGCAAGTTCCCATATTGTTTAGTGGTTGATGCTGTTTTGCTGTGGTGGAAGGACAGCACGACCATGTAATGCTACTGGAAGTGCGTGCACTGTATCAGGCCATCCTAAAACCAGTCTAGTTCTCCCTCTTCCAAGTTGTTTAACTGCATTCCTTTGCTGTGGGTGCAAAATGAGAAGACTTGGCAGATGGCGCTGACCTGCACTTATCATATGAAATAAAACAGCTACTGAAAATTGGCAGTGGCTATTATTTTAAAATGTTTGGCTGTACTGTAAAACACTAACTTATTGGTTTCAGAAGAACAGTATAATGAATTGGAAAATATGAGGTTAAGGAGAGTAAATTATACCTGGAAATTGCTAATATAACAGATAAATTGTCATTAGGGTTTTAAACTTTAAGATAATTGTGCATAAGAAAGTAATTTGTCTTCTACTAAAACTTTTTGCTTTAATGTCTTTACAGAATTGTCATAAACATGCAAAATGTGAATCAAGAGGGTAGAACTATTTATACTCTAATGAAATAAACTCTCACTATAAAAACAGTGCAAGCTGTCAAGTGGCAAATACTGCCATTTGTCTCCTTAGCACCTGGCTAATGATCCGTGACAAATATTGGAGTTGAGTGATAACTGTACAGTGATATAATCTGGTGTCATGGCACAGACTTTACAACAAGGGCTTCAGTCATGTGTTTTAGCCACTTTGCTGTTGAAGACTAACACTGAAAGGGCTTTTCTGTACAAATAAATTAGTCTGGGTGACAGAAACAACTTACAAAGCTCTAAATGGGTTGTGTGACCTATTATTTGGAAGATCTAACTGGAATATTCAATATAAATAACATTCTGAAAGGTATTGTTAGCATTAAGTCTGATTAAACCTGCCTATAAAGCAAAGGGCTACATGACTGAAACTGGGTTTTTCACCACACTATTCTGTGAGGCAGTAAGAGATAACCAGATAAGACTCATCATGATTTCAAGATGCATCTGATACCATGCTTGCTACCCTTCCTAAGTTCTTGTCACCTCTCAGAAGCTAATAGGGATTGTATTTAAACAGTTTTAGAATGGCAGATTCTGCTGAAGGATGAAAACTTCCTATCTTGATGAAGGGACTAACTTCTGTGAGAGTTCAGCACTGCACAGGTAAAGAGTTATGGTTCAAGATGTACTGTTCTTCACATTGGATGTTTAATTAATACTGTGTAGGACTATTAGGCAGTTCCGAGGCATTTATCTGACAAATATGGTAGAATATGCAAAAACTGTATCTTATACTACCTAAAACTTTAAGTTAAAATTCAGATGAAGTTCCCATCCTCATATATAAAAACTTACATGCTTTAGCTCAGTAGTAGTGTCACTACACGGTTGTGAATTGATTCCGGTCCTAGATGTTGCTCTGTTTATAAACTCTACATATCTGTCTTGATAGCATCTGTTTAAACTTGCAGTCACAGTATAGGAGGAGTTTCTACTCCAACCAGCTTGCCCTTGGAATACTTCCCTTACATGTTAAGGAAAATATTTAGTATGGATTTTTTTCTAAAATTCTGTTACTTATTTTCCTTCATGAGTCGGTTATAATGATCCCATTGTACCCTTAGCCAGGCTGATTGTTAGAAGTTTTAAATTCTCTGAGACCAGCAGAGTGGTGTCTAGTTATATTAGTGAATAAAATAGAATATTTGTGCACCTAATTAAAAAGCAATAGGTTATCTTCCTCAAACTGTTGACAAACCGGCCATGATAAGGAACATCTGTTGGCTTTGCTTGCTTGTGGCTTTTTCTGTATTTGTTTGGTTGAAATGATGATAGTTGCCCCTCAAAATCTTGAGCAGCCTGTTCCACTAGCTCAGGTGTTCATCAGACCTTGCCATGATCTGACATGGTTTACAAAGCCAGCAAAACAAATTAGAGAATTTTCTTCTGGGCTAATGAGCTGAATCAGCTCAGTTGAAAGGCATCTTGACTGTGCAAAGGTGAGGTGAAACTGCATGGCTGGGAGCAGATGTGGTTAAAAGGGTCAGGGAGTGTAAATCTTCACTGTATGTATGTCAGGGACCTGTCAGATCTGATCACTCTCGTATAACTGGTCCTATACAGAATGGTCTGTATGCATAGGTCATGCAGCAGGGTGACCAGGATCTGATCATTTGGGTTACAGAGAAGAAAAGAGTGTCTATATGTAATGGCCATTGTTTTTGTTTCATAGACCTCAAATATCCTGTTTAGTTAGTCAAGGACAACAAATTCTGAAGTGAAAATCCTCTAGGCAGTACTAAGCTGTTCCTGGAGAGTGAATATATTCTTCCTTTTAACTAAGGCATTGAGAGTTATTTACTGAAGGACAAATCTAAGCAGACAAAATGTCTAAGCATCATGCACTGCCTTTGCTAATTATTATGTTTTGATATGGTAAATCATAGGAGGATTGCAGTGAACAGAACATGACTAAAAGAATACATAGGAAAATGACATCTAAAATGGATTTTTCTAATGCTTAGAGATTATGTGATCTGATCACTTCTTGAAGGGGAAAACTAACAATGGAATGAACTGATATAGAATTGTTATCGCTTAGGACATCACTTCTTAGCCTTTAAAGAACTTGGGAATTAGTGGGAGAACATTCTCTTGACATGAAAAATCCATCTGAATAGAATTTATGAAAGTTTTGCCTTAGATTTACTGTTAATTCTCACTTCTGCCTTTGGCAGCTTGTCATTTGGATTAGTCAACTTCTTTTTTCCGTTTGTGGGCATATAAAGTGGACTTTTCCTTGTTTCTGAGATATTTTTTTGTTTGCTGTTTTATAATTTTTAAATATATATGGAAACACCAAGAGTTACAGAAGAAAAATACCTTTCTTCCTGCCTTATGGAAATGGGTGTGTTCAGGCAATACAGCGTAGCAAGCAAGATTTGGGTTTGGGGGAAGAGGGTGGGATTGGGGTGGGAAGTGAGGCATTGGCAGGCTCTGCAGTTTCCCAACTTCAATTCTGTGTTTGACATTCTAAGCACAGAGTAGGGGTTGCACATACAGAACCCTTTTCTTATTCAAGGTTGAACCATAAGCAAAAGAAGTTCCTGAAACAGTTAGAATTTTGTGTAACTCTAGGCATATAATTAAATTCCCAGTGTCAAACTGAAAAGGATACTTATGTTTGTTAAACTTCCTGCTTCCCTGTTTAGAAGTTAAATATTTTGCTGCTGTTAATCCTTCCTGTCAACCAGGAGAGTAACACTGCAGAAATTAAGGAGCTCTGTTGGGAGCCATCCTGGTATTTATCCCCTGTGAATACCGTATGACTTTGGTGGAATAGCAGCTAAAGGGTGCTGTGTATGAACATTCCTGCTGAACAATTTTTATTTTTATTTTTTTAAAAAAAGGAGTGGGGGGCAGGGAACCCCCAAACACCTCACCCAAACAAAGAAGCCCTCAGGCCCCACCCAGATTTATGTCTGTTTCTTTCTAGAACTTCAATACATAAACAGCATTTACCAGCAGATTGTGAAGCAGGCCTTTGTAATGATAATTCTGCGACAATCCAGCACCTCATCAGAGACAGTACTTCAAAGTTGCTTGTTCTTGAAGACAGTATTTGCAAGGGACATGTTTAAATATGCTAAGCAGACAAGCTTGACCCTTTCAGCCACAATGATTACCTGTTCTCCAGAGATAAGGCTGACAAGTGATTGAATAACAGAGGCTAGAAGAGAGAATCAATTCTGTGCTAATGAGCATGCAAGGCTATCGGGCAAGCAAATAGCACACAATTGATTAGGTTAAAGACAATATTAATCTACTCATGGTGAAAGGAAAGAGTGCTCCTGACCCTGTGAAATACATTGTGAAACTTTAATTTTTTTACTTCAGTGTTCTTGTCCTGTTTGTCTTACCCACTTTTGCTCTTGAAAGTTATGGAGTCCCAGAGTTATTCATTAATAACCTTTCCGTCTTCTACACATAGCTTGATAGAGCTCCTACAGACCCCATGTGTAATCTTTTATTGTGTGGACTGGTATAGGACCACCAGAGATGCTGCTGTTAAGTTTTTGTCCTTCCTAGACAGTGTAAAGGAGATCTAGATCCTGTAGACTGGCATTCAGAGGTTGTGTGATGGTTGAGGTTTTTACTTGCTTTCATTGTAAAATACCCCAGAGAGCATTAATACTACATGCTCTTATTTGTGGCCCCATTTCTTACACTTAGTATTTGTAGGAGCATTCTCAGAAGCTACTATATTACTATATCATGACCGCTCAGAGATACAAATGGAGTGTAGGACCCTCAGGGTAAACACAGCAGGCCGTAGAGCAGACACATTAGGGGAGTAGAGAATGGGGCTGTCCACAAGGGCTTTTGTTGCTTGATGTTTTATGACAGTGTTTGCAGGTCCCTGGTAGAAGATGGGAAATTAGAAAGTAAGAGGGATACGATGCATAATAACCCTTTTTATTTCATTTGTTGTGCCAATCCCCACCCCAAACTTGGCTTGCTTATTTTCCTTTGGCAGTGATCAGTTTCCAGGAATAATCATAGCACCTGTCTCAGACCTGTTGGCAGTGTACTCTCACACAATGCCTCTCAGCTCACCTGGCTGAGTGACTCATGGTTTCCCAGTAAGGTAAGAAATAAAACTGTTCTCATTAATCAGACCTTTTTTTACCTGTGATAAACACTTATCACCTTGACTAGGGGCAATGACTTGATTTAAGATCTAGAAACATAGCTTTTCAGCTAGGGTCTCTCCTGGATATGCGGACTGTCCAATGTGTGTAATCTGATGCTATGCACATATCTAACTCAAAAGTGCAGGCTATGAACCACAGGTGACTAGCTGTTGTTATTATCTTTCATAAACGGACATAATTTGTCTTGCAAATGTATCCTGTGGTCTATTAAATATATGTTCATACTAATAAAAGCTGCAGTTATCACTGACTTCTTCCCTGGCTCATAGCCTCAACCACAACTTTAGGACCAAAAGGTCTTGTAAGAGCATCTAATCAGTTGTACTGAGGAAGAAGCAATCACCTTAGGTCAGGGGTAATGTTTCAGATAATGCAAAGATGGAGAAACCTGAACTATGGTCAAGCCATGTGGTTTTTGTTCCACTGCTACCAGTCCAGTTACTTCAGGCAAAATTCAGTCGGATGTGGTCAGTAATATCTTCTGGTGTATATGAAGAGCAGAAAGAAGAGGGTGGTCTGCCTGTGTCTTGCAGAGTCAGCAATGTTTATCTGATATGCTATTTAAAAAAAAAAAAAAAAAGGAAAAGCTCTAAAAGTAGAGCAACAATGAGTATAAAAATTCTGTATAAGTAAAGAGCATAAAGGTCAGAGTGCAATCTTAGATGCTTTTCATCTGCAATACGGGGTCAGTTAATATAAAATACATTCCTCTCTCTCCTTCTCCTTTTTCCCTGCCTTCACTTGGGTCAGTCAACAGTTGAGACACACAATTCTCACAGTCTTCAGCAAGTATCACCTGTATCTCTCCAACTTTATGTGCTTTATCATAAATGTTCCCCTGGAGGCTTATTTAATCCTTTACAGCTGAGTGAACCAAGAGCAGACCCAGTTTAATAAATTCAGTGTTACAACTCTTCTTTACTGAGTCAGAAATCTTTCTTCTACTCTGCTGGTGTAGCTGTTTTTATAAATATAAGTAGGGTAGATTCAATATCTGAATACATCCACCTAAAAATATCTGCTTGTGGTCTTAGTTTTTAATCTGTTATTTAGTACATCTGTATATAAATAGATTTATTTCATTATTTTGAGGGAGCAAAGAGAACTCCAAAAATGGAGCAGTCAGAGAACAGGGCAGGGGGCAAAAAGTAATGGAGAAAAAAGCTATAGAAATAAAAATTTTACACTGTTATACTGTAAATGTTGGCTAGTACTATACCTTCAGCCATTTTTCCTTTAAAGGAATATGAGATACTTGTTCAATGTTTGTAGGGGTGTTACGATCTCTCAGTGCGGTCTCTAGTGTTGACTGTTACACTGTGTAAATTAGTTGCAAGAGAACTTGTGATCATTGGACTGGGCTAGGAGGTTTAGTGGTTGTTTATGCCTCTGAGATCTGTGGTGTACGAATAGGATTTAAGGTCATCTCTTGTAATACAGGAGTTCTTAGTGGAACTTATTGGGTCAGATTTCACCACTTTGGCTAAAACAAAAGGAAATAAAGTTACTTCATGCTTTAGAAATGTATCTTTTTTAATTGAAAATTATTGATTTGGATTCACTTATTATTATTATTCCTCAAAATATATTAAGGAATAGGAATGATTAATGGGGAAACTTTATGCTATCTCTACAGGAGTTTTGTCCTCAACACCCCTTCACAATAAAGAAATTTTATGGCTAGTTACAATAAGAAGAGTTGAAACTCGGATAATCCATGGAGTTGATTTAACAGTTTGAAAATTGCCTTCCTCTAGTGCAAGTGCTAAAATGCAAATAACACAAACCTCACCAAGAAAATGGGTTTCTGTAGCTGTTAACAGTCCAGCTCAGATATGCCCTCCCTCCCTCCCTTCTTCTGCCTCTCTCACACATAACTGTTTTGGATTCCATCCCACAACAATAGCCCTTATACTAGCACAAAATCTAGATTAGTCAGATGTACTGTCATTAATGCTGTGACCACCTTTTTGGTCACAGAAACAAGAGATTACTGAATTTAACCCTAAATAAAGAAATCCTATATCACTTTAAGATTTTTTTTTTTAAATGCTTCAGTACAAAAATAACACATGCAGTCACTATATGTCTGAGCATCCCAAGTTGCATTTCTTGTATTGCAGAGTTTTTCTCAAATCTATAAATTTAAAAATGTTACAGATCACTTACTGCTGAAAGACAGCCTTTTTTTATAATGAGACTAATTGCTAATAGTTTTTTTATTTATTGTAAGTAATTTTAAACAAAAATAGTATTTTCAAGATAAAATGTTTCGAAACTCTGATATTAAACTAAGTTCAACTCTAATTTTTCCTTTGTGGCTTATACTGTAAAGTTATGCTTTTAGCTACCAGTTTATAATCCAGACACTTTTTACCCTTTCACTTTGTCTCCCCAGTTAATCCAATGAGTAGAAAACTCCATTACTCCTCAATTCTGTTGTTACCGCCCAGGAGACGTCCTAAACAAGAGAACTTAAAATGTGTCGATAGCCGTAGTCTGTGAAAGAATTATACTCCCTGGCGCTCTTCTCCAAACCTCTCTGTTTACATTTGCCATACTATATGGCAAAAGGGATGCTCTGTCTCTGCCTTAACTATTATGTTCCTAGTTAAGAAGTTAATGAAGGAGTATTTTGGGTACTAGTGTGTCATAAAATTGATTTCGGGATTTTGTGTGTGTTTTCAACTGTGTTTAGGCAGGAGATAAAAGTTGGAAAAAGTGTTGGAGTCGGAATTAACAATAGAACTGGCTGAGATGTGGAACTTTTAGGCAGTCAGAAAATTTTTTTCAGAAGCTGATCCAATTATGACTTGATATACTGGAAAAAAGCCTTTCATTGAACATTCTTTCTAGTAAAAGACCCGTGGTATTCTTCAAGTAAAATGTGCTGCCTGACAGGTGGTGTCTAGAACTGATGTGCCTTAAGCCACTTTTGTTAGGGTCTATACTAAGTAGCAATGTCGAGACTAACTAGCCTTTCATGTCTGTTTGTTGTACGTAGTCAAAGCCATTCATCTTGCACCTATGTTTTTAACTATTGCTGTGTTCCATTGAAATATTAGCTGAATTAAAGACTGTGTGGTGTGTTTTAGATTAATCACCATTTTCAGAAATTTTGTAACTCTCTTGACAAAAACAATGTTGCATGCAGAACATTATATTTTTGTTGGAGTGCAGCTGTAAGAGACATATCATGCAGAAAACAGGCAAGAGAATTACTCAGCTCTATTCAGCTGCACTTAATCCCAAGCTGAACCACTGAGGTTTTATTTCTCATCTAACATCTTAGAGAGCAATTAGGGTCACAATAAAACAACAAAAAGTAAAGACTGAATCTTTGAAGTAAGGCTTCTAGAATTTGATATCTTCCATTCTGGACAGAAATATCAAGGAGATATGGAACTGCCTACAGACACTCTGAGGAGGGTAGTTTTTCTAAGAAACGTTAGCTCTCTGAAGCTTTTGCTTTTGAAAGGTAGGTAAAAATGGTTGTTCCTTGCCACTGAGAGCAGAACAAAAGTAATTGACCTAAAGATCTGTGAAGAAAATATAAATTACAGGGAATTTTACATCTTGTTTTACTGCTGTGTATATGTTTTAGGAAGAGACTGTAATACTATCATCATCTGAGATTCCAACATGGACTAGATAACCAAGTAGTAGTGTAGACTTCTCTTGCTGGGGGGGGAATCTTCCTTTTGTATTCTCTGCTATTTAATTAATCCAAGACCTGGGGAAAGAAAATGTCTCTTATGTTGTACAGTTTTTGCAGTCACAAGCAAGGTTTTTATTCCCTTTTATTTCCCTTGTTTCTCTACCAAAGCTTAGACAGTGAAATGTTAAACAAGTCCAGACTTTTGCAAATAAATTTGTATGTAATGCATTCCAGGGGCCCTGTTGTTGCAAGTAAGGTGGAACGATTTTTCCAATAGAATCAGATTAATTGTATCTCTCTTGTTTTACCTGTTTTCATCACTGATATTGCAAGCCCACCACCTTTTGATATCACTAGGTAGCTTTTAAAAAAGGAAAGGAGTGCAATGGTGTAGTAAAGTAAACAACCAGGATGCTTATTTTCCTTATGAATAAATATAGAAAGCTATCTGACTGTTGATCATCTGTCTGCAACGAAAAGGACGGTCACATTGGATAAAGTTCCTGAAACAGTGAATCTGATTATTTCTGTTAAAAAAAAAAACAAACAAAAACCACACACACAAAAAACCAAAACCACAACCAAAAAAAACCACACCAAAAAATCATCCTGCACTTGGACACCAGGCTTAAAAAAAAAAACAACCACCAAACAAACAAACAAAAAACATTAAAAAACCCCCTTTTCACTTGGGTTTCTATGGAAAAAAGAATGAACTCAATCTAAAAATATGAGGGATGGAGAAGGGGAGAAGTGCCAGTTGTGTTCATTCGCTGCACATCAAACTTCCAAACTAATCTTTGAGAAAACACTTGCTTTTACTCTTTCTGCCTTCAGAATGTACCATTTCTTTTCCAATTTCCCACAGTCACAAATCCTTTATTATGCAGCCATGGCCTTCAACACTTCAGTAAATATTTTTTGTTAATTTTGCCTTACAGCAGATACTTAGTTTGGTGTCACTCACCACTACATAGAGTATGAAGGTTAGCTTTTAATTGGTTAATAAGGAATGTACAGAATGGGAGACTTAATTTGAATTAAAACACTGACCGCTTTCAGCCTGTCAGGAAGAAGAGTTTTGTTAGTCTGTTGCTTGTCACCCAGAAAAAAATTCTTATCTGGAAAGGTAGATGAAAAGATGTGAATAGAGTTTAAAAAAAAAAAAAAGTGCAAGGTGCCTGGAGATAATCACCTGAAGCAGGTGTGGGGTGTTGGTTGTTTTTTTTTCTAGTATTCCAGTGCGTGGAAGCATCCCAGTTAAGTGAGCACATACCCCAGTGTTGTACCACTCTGGTCTGGCAAACAGTTTCTTCTCAGGCTGCTGTTGTTAGGTGGGCCTCGAAACTAATGTCTCCCAAAACAAACTCTTATTCTTTTTATTCAGAAGTACTATTCCAAGCAGTAACATAATAGGCCTTCAGTGTCATTAATTCAGTGCTTGCTCTGACACAAGCAGTCATGGCAATGAAGCCTGAGGCTATGCAAATGGACTGGAACCGGTGTTTTTGTCTGTTTGAAATTCAACAGCAGGGAGTCAAATTTACATGGTCTTTTAAAAGTAGAATGCAGGACAAATATGGGTCAAAAAGTGCTGAACTTTTGGCACAGCCCCATGAATTCCTCTAACCAACACCAAGAACAGAGAATAGCTTTCCACTAGACTGTAAGGGATTGTCCTGGGGGAGGGGGACTGTTTCTTTAAGGTGTTTATTAGAATATGGTTTTTTTTTCTCATTCCAGCAGATCTATGTATTTTACAGAAATTATTGTGCTTTATTAACATGTTTCTATTGTGTCCCACATGTCTAAAACAAAACAAAAAAATCTTTACTAGAGGCCTGCCCCATCAGCCCTTTCTCTGAGAATATTTTTTTTAGGGCTCATATCAAATGTGAAGCAATTCTCAAGTCTCTCTTGCTTTTATATTCTGGAATGACAACTTAATTTCAGTGAGAGGTGCATTCTGGATACCAGTATATCAAAAATATTTAAACTTCGTTTTCCAGCAGCATTTTGAGGAATCTCTAGAGGGGTATAGCTTTCAGGAATTAGACTGACTGAAATGCTTTAGTAAAACTTGGTTTAGATCTCCTAAAAAGGTAATGGTCATTCGAATTGCCAGTAGAGGTACCTGATATATGTTGTGGGCAATAATATGAAGTGTAAACAGACCCATTTGGCCAATTATAAGATGCAAATGCCTTAGTTCATTTTTTTGTGAGTAAATGGAATTAATGGATTGAGGTTTTTAAAGAGTTTGCATTGATGTTGTTTGATTATTTAGTATATTCTTTAAAAATCGACAGATGCATGTTTCTTTGCTGCACTTGAGGAAAAAAAAAGGATATCTGGAAGATATGTGCGAAATAATTTCAAAGAGAATCTGCAAATGATTCAAGATGTCCATGAATTAGATCTCAGTACACCTAGATGTCAAATGAATAGTAGGATTGTTTTAGACCCAAGTCTTAAGGCAACAGCAGAATCTATGCTGTGTTTAGATAAATAATCCCAGGCACAATTACACAGGCTGAGTATAGCAGAGTGTAGCAGAACATCCCACTGTCTATTTATTGAGTAGAACCAAATGTTGGGAGCATACTAAACAGATTGCCCGGAAACATCTGGGAGGTGAACAAATGAGTATTAGCACTAGACATGTAGGTGATTGTGTGTACATGCAGCAAAGGATTGCAGAGAAAGGGAAAGATGGCAGAAATCGTTTTGAAGGTGGAAAAATAAAGGGAATGTTGTACTAGGAACATTAGAGTGAATTGTTTTACATGCTGTTGTACATCTGGAGATCAGTAGAGGTCCAGAACTTACCTGCCAAGCTGGTTCCTGCTATTCCTTGCAGGGCAAGATCTGTCTTGGCTATGAAACCTAGATTCTAATAATGGAGGTGAGTGCAAGAATTACATTCAAAATCATACAGTTGGGGAAAAATTCACTGGTTGTTTTTACATTAAAAAAAAATACAGGACTACAGGTAGAAAAGAGTTCTGGAAGATATTTGTGGTGGGTTGACCTTGGCTGGATGCCCACCCAGTAGCTCTGTCACTTCCCTCCTCAACTGAACAGGGGAAAGAAAAATACTCCTGTTGCTTAAATATAGGTCTCCTTTTCTCCAGTAGAGATAAGTTTCAGTACTGTTGGTGGAGCATATGACAAATATTGTGTTGTGGAACCTAGCTGAACTGAAAGGTCATTTGATGGACTAATATAAATGTCTTCTGTGTTTGTTGTGGGTTTTTTTTTTTTTTTGACACTTGGGGACCACAGGCAAGACTAAGAGATCTGTGAACTCCCTCTGATTCTGCCCCACCCCCCCTTCCCCTGGGGAAGGATGTATTTTCAGCAGGGGAAAAAAGTTGTGGATTTCCTATTTACTTTGCCTTGCATAAGCCTGCCCTCTGCTTTTTAACAAGTGGCTTTCAGTGGAGTTTCCAGACCACTGTTCTCAGGCAGAGGCCATCTATTAATTTTAGTCCACAAACACCTGTTATAGAGGAATTATTTAGGGTCATGAGTACCATCTTACCTCCAGTGAAATCAAGGGACAAGGCCCTATCTTCATTTTACACGAGTGAAACAAGAACTGCATAATTTTGTTCTTGGCTACTTCCCAACATGAACTATCTTCAAGTACTTCTGAAGGCAGGTGGGTATTGTCACTCTCTGAACATAAAAAGTCAGTAACTTGCCTCTGGCCTAGTAGTGAGTCAGTGCCAGAATTTAGATTTCATGCAAACTGCTTATCTTTGGCTACTGTGCATCAGTTTATGGTCTCTCTGGCAAAATTGGGTAGTTTTGCAGTACACCTACCTCTCACTTTTCTTTTCCCAAGAAGACAGGATTACCACTGCTTGTCTCTGTCATGTTCTCCATCCCTAGGATGCTCAATTTATCAGGTAATGGGCGTTATTTTACAGTGAATATATGTCATTTGACTGTTCACATGGTTAGTCCTTTCAAAGAGAGTGTTCACAAAGCAAGGCTCCCTGTGAGAAAAGGCGCAGGAGGCATTGAAAGAACTGAAGATTTTGGTGTGTTTTTGACAACACTTTTGTCACATAAGTCTGGGAAGACTTAATTTCCAGTGTCCATAGCCAACTTTTTCTTGTCCTATGACAAATTTGATTGCATCAATGTCTCATTTTATATCTAAGATCCCTTCCTCAAATCATACGTGCATACAGCCCATTTATGAAAAGGAAAGGTACCTCTTCTACATCCTGGAAATATTTTCATTTCTGTGTGGATTCTTTTATTTTACTTTGAATGCTACATTAGAAACAGATGGCAATCTGTGATCATTTATTGATGTTTCCACATCTTAGTTTTATTTTCCAAGGAAAGCAACTTAACACAAATATGCTATGTATAACTGCCAGCTTGTCTGACTCAAATCTAGTAACCAACTTTTCCTCTTTTCAGCCAAATTAGAAAAGAGGGAGCAGGGAAGAAAGAAACGGGGTGAAAGAGGTGTCTTAAAAATTAAATACCTAGGGTTTTCTGAAAACTGGTATCTGGAGAGAGACTGAAATCCTTTGAATGTTTGGTTGTGCGAAAGTGATGGACTGGAGAGGTTACCTCAGAACCAAGTGGACAGTGACCACTAGATCGATGGTTGTGACCATTGTTGATGGTTGGGGTTTTTTTCCCATGTCTTTGTGAAATGTTCCTGAGCCACTCTTCCCCCCACCCACCCACCCTGTTATCTTTATTTTCATAAAATCATAGAACCCTTAAGTTTGGAAAAGACTTCTAAGATCATCAAGTCCAACTGTCAACCCAACATCACCATGCCTCCTAAATCATGACCTGAAGTGCCACATCTACAGGTCCCACCTCTGTAATGCTAATGATACACTCTGCTTCCTGTAAGGAGAGGTTCAAGGTTTGTCTGGAATGTGCTTCTGTGTCAGGAAACCCGTTTTTGGCTAGAGCTGCTGAGCACTCTTCACATATAAATAAATGTGACATGTGACGTCATCGTGTCATTAACTGAGCTGTTAATTTTAGTAGAATCAAGAGTCTCAAGACGATTGTGTCTAGTCTCATCTTTTCTTATACCTGTGTCATATATGCACCTGGACACAAGCTCTGTCTTCATTTGCTAACTCCAAAAGGAGAAAAATCTTGATTGTCCAGTGAAGTGAGGCAAACATGCCTTCTTCCTAATGTTTTCCTTTTTTCTTGCTAATAGTTACTGAGGTTTACGTTTCTTTAATCAGTAAATACAAGACTTGTGATTGCCTTCAGTTCTCCTGAAAGGGATCTTTAAGGATGCAGAATGGAATGAGCTGAAGAATAGAGAGGGACAAAATGGAAGTAGTGATCTTGGGCCTATATATTGGGTCTAGTGTTTTGTCCATCCCTCTCTGTTATCTATGAGGACAGTGCAACTAATGTTATTGTAGTAGGAGAAATGGGATTGCAATGAAAGCAAGGGATCACTTTGATTTTCTTTGTGAAACAAATTTCTCAGTTGAAAATGACTGACTTTCAGATAATATGTTCCATCTGAGAAGCATCAAATCAAGAATTTTAGGACTAACAAGGCTTCTGAGTAATGCTGTCTAAGGTGAAATCTCTTCACCTCTCTCTTTGTTCATGCTCTTCCAGGAAAATAATGTTCTGTATCGTAGCCTCTTTCATTTAAAAAAATAGCGCCTGAATACACTGTTTGTCTCCTGAACACATAAGCAAGTGGAAAATACTTGGGGTTTGTTACCAGTTAGAAAATATCATGTTGTAGCTCCCTATTATTGCAGAAATATTAAATGGCAGATTAAAAAAAAAATCCAGGATATGCAAGCCAGCTCTCCAGGACTTTCCTTGATAAGCAAACAGGATTTTACTGTAAGTTGCTGAATGCCTAATCATTCCTGCTATGTGTTATACCCTCTGTGTTTGTTACGGATGAAAAAGGAGAAATGCATCCTGTTTGGATTTGGTATACAAATTACAATGCTTCATTAGTAAAGTTCAGTAATGTTGATTATCTTAAATAGCTGTCATGGAACAGAGTTGGTAGTCATCTAAATCATGGATGCCAGATTCTAGGTTTGTTTTCTGTGTTGTTCCAGGCAATGTGGCTATGTGCAACCTATTCCAACTGGGGAATCTTGTCAGTACGTACTTGGATGAGGAGTTATGCAGCATAAGGATATTATTTCAACAGTGTTAGAACATAAATACCTCTTCTGCTCTGTCTTGCATTTATCCAGCTCCTCAGAAACGGAAAACTTTTCACAGAAAAGAGCCAGGGCATAATCTTTTGGGCCATAGTAGATAGCAGGATACATTTTCCTTGCTTTTATTGGCTCAAGAATGGAGGAGACAGCACAGAAAAGGCAGATAAAAAATACCATGAAAAATCAGGTATTTCATCTGGGTTTTCTTAGCAGCTTTTGGCTGGGAAAGCCTTAATTTAATCATGTTTTTTCCATTGGTTTTTAGTCCTGACTTTTATTAAGAAATTTTGCCATTCTAACTGTCCTTTTTGCTTGCTGTTTTGTTCTGTTATTTCCACCGATTCTTCCCTTCCAATCCATCCTAGTGTGCCTAGTTTAGGATCAGGCTGTGCACAGATGCTGTATATAAGAGACAGAAGTAAGCAATGGTCAACAAAGAAATGGCAAAATTGCTCAAGTGTTTCAGTCAACGATGGCAGAAACAACAGCTTCCTTGATAGATTGAATAGTGCAGAAAGAACACATCATGGCAAAAAAAAAAATTGAGAAGTTAATTTGGTGGTGAAGGACATGTTCCCTTGCATGTTTGAGGCCAGCGTCTGACACTTCTTAATCCCAACTTGACTGCATCTAACACTTCTGTACATCCACCCATAGGCACAACAAAGATGACATCAGCAGATTCTTAGTTTTGCTTGTTTCTGAATGTGTGAGTGTGTTTCTCACCAAAATCTGGCATAGAAATACAGGATGCTTCATATGTGATTCTGTGGCGTTTTGTTTCTTCTTATGGTAGTTAAAAACTGTTCCTTTGTAATGTTCTAGAGAACAGTTTCAAAAGTAGATAGTGACAGATTAAAGTATGTGCTAAATTCTGTTGACTGGAATGCTTTTCCAACATAGAAAAGAAAGACCTATATGTGAATCAGGCCAAATAGTGCTTACTATTACAATAGAAAATTTTTCAATTTTTAATGTTTTTATTACTTTTTTATAACATTTTATTTTTAAGTTTTTATTGCTGACATGTTCCGCATCTTTCAGTAGTAGCACTACTATTAGAGAGATAAATATAATGCGAATCATGAAAGGACAGATGTCCCTCAGAGGTATTATAAATACATTTCAAAAGGAGCTTCCATTCTTTCTGTGCACAAGAAGGTTTTTTTGAGGAAGGGGGAGGAAGAAGTTGGTAATGATCATTATTTTTATTCTTTAAAACATATGCTTAACACTCTGTAAGCAGTGTATTCAGCCGGAGAGTCATAGGCATTCCATACAGATTGATTGCTTTTGCAAGACTTGAGCCAAATCAAACCAGATCAGTTATGCATCGACAACACGTTATACAAGGAAATGTATGAATTTTCTTTGTGTAAATTTCAAACAAACCAAACAAATCTGCTGCTGGTTTTATGCTAGTAAAAATAACCTGTGCTGTGGGATGTATGCATTTTGAATTTTTGTGGTTTTTTTTTGTTTTCAAGGTATCTAGCTAATATTTTCAGTCCTTTGTGCCCATAAAAGTAACTTTAAAAAAAAAGTTTTTGAATCATAAAGCAGTAGCTATTATATGGTATCTGATTTGAAATTTTAATATATCATGCTCTACTACAGTGCATTCTAATTTTGTTTATAGCATTTGATTATCATGTCAATTTACATCCAGGGTGGAAGAAATTGGCTGGATATCAAGCAATAAATTTTATTAGGTTCACCATCTGCATCATTTGGTATGGCATTCAGTGATTTTTGTCCTGATGTGACAAACAAGTTATCATTCTTCAGGCACTGCTGATCTTCACTGTTTTGCATGACTGAGCTAACTGCAGGTTACTCAGTCCCCGATGTCTGATCTGCACAGTATAACAACCTCTTTGAGGTAGATATGGTATGAAACACCAAAATGGCACAGGTATACTCTACAAAATATATTTGAAGCTACCACTTCAAATATCTTTGCTACATTCAGAAGCTGGTGGTAGAAAAGAATGCCTGTCAAGAACTAATTGCCTGATTGCTATTCATTAGTGGTGTTCAGGGATCCAAACAGACTGAAAAATGTGGAGAGGTGATAGAAATTGTATATTATGACCAATAATTGTGTAATATCAATAATAAATGGCTTGGATTTTAGTGCATGCATCAGATTCATTCCTGCACACTTTAACAATACGAACAACTCCAGTTTATGATAGTGGAGTGAAGGGCTCTCCTCAGCAGAGGAGCATGCTCTGAAATCCCTGCTGCATTGTAGGCTGCCAGACCTCAAAGCCAGGGTTTGCAAGGCAGTCATGGCAAACATCAGTATTGTCTGATATTGTGTCTGTACCAGAGGTCTTGAGAATCTCCCTGTGCAGGATGTTTTTATCCGTTACACATCTGGTCTGATCATTTGGTCTGTGCCTGCAGGCCCCCTGTGGTGCTGTGCTGGTTTTGACTGGAATAGAGTAAATGTTTTTCCTGTAGTAGCTAGTATGGGGCTGTGTTTTGGGTGTCTGGTGGAAACGGTGTTGATAACCCAGGGATGTCTTTGTTCCTGCTGAGCAGGGCTTACACAGAGCCAAGGCCTTTCCTGCCCCTCACCCCACCCCACCAGCGAGGGGCTGGGGGATACAAGGGGTTGGGAGGGGACACAGCCGGGACAGCTGACCCCAACTGACCCAAGGGGTGTCCCACACCATATGGCGACATGCTCAGCATATAGAGCTGGGGAAGAAGGAGGAAGGGGGGGACGTTGAGAGTGATGGTGTTTGGCTACCCAAGTCACTGTTAGGTTTGATGGAGCCCTGCTTTCCTAGAGATGGCTGAACACCTGCCTGCCCGTGGGAAGGAGTGAATGAATTCCTTAGTTTGCTTTGCTTGCGTGTGTGGCTTTTACCTATTAAACTTTTTGTCTCAGCCCACAAGTTTTTGCACTTTTACTCTTCTGATTCTCTCCCCCATCCCATTGGTGGGGGGGTGAGCAAGCATCTGGGTGGGGCTGAGTTGCCATCAGGGGTCAAACCACAACAGGTGCTTACAGTATGTTGATGCAGTAGTTTCCCTCCTGCTCTAGATTTTTTGGATGGCTTATCAGCCAGCTCCATGTTAAAGTCTTGGAGAAAGTGTGTCCTGGGTACTATTAAGCAGTTAGAAAGTGGTGAGCTGGTTTGCAGGCTTCCTTTGAGCTTACCACTAAAATGTACACACTTCTGTGCTGTAGTCTTGCACTGCAGCCTTCAACCTGTCCTGGGCCAACAGCAAAGTAGAAGATGTTGCTCTGTGACATGTACTTGGAGAGTATCAGAGCCAGAGAAGAATAAATCTGTAAATCTCTGGTGTCTTTCACCAAAGGATTGAGAAAGACAAAGCAGACAGTACAATCTGGACAAAACCAGCAACTGCATGCTTTGCTCAGTATGAGGTTTCTGTTTCATTACCACTCCTCCTCTTGCTACTGCAACAATGCCAAATTTTACCTGTGTTGCCATGCATCAGATATTTCTAAACTAGGTTTTTGTACTTCAAGTGATAAGTAAGCCTCTTGAAATGTAATGACCAATAGCAGCGTTACCCAGCAGTAAAAGGAAGAATTGGGGAACTCCCGGTGTAGGAGACATTCCTACCCCTCATGTTTATTCTTTCTCATCCTAAGACTTCATAATTCGGTACACCCAGATAAACAGATTTCACACAGCCTGCAAAGACTGGTAATGAAGGGCAACAGTTAATTAAACAACATTATTTACTTTGTTCTCCTGCATTTCCATTTAATGCTTTTATATATAAAAGAAACTCTGACTATTATGGAGGGAAAAAAAAAGGAAAGCAAGGGCAAATAATCAGGTTGTCGTAATACATTGAGAAAAGCTACAAGAATAATACAGAAAAGGGAGAATAAACAAAATATATAACCTTGTTATGTTGAGAATTTGGCAGTGTTTGCACAATATTTCAGTTGAGAAAATAAGGGAAGGGCAGGAGATAAAGGGAAGACAGACCTTCCTTGCCTATAAGCAGCCAAATTTCTGTTTAAACACTGCAGTGGAAGCTTCAGTGACTAGCACAGGATGGAGAAAGCAGTCCAAGTGAACTATAATCTCTGAGTTTTTTGCCAACATCAACTGGCAGAAGAGGGAGAATAAGCATCATTTATCACTTCACTTTAAAATTGTGGCTATCTACTGCCCATGACCAGCTGTCATCTTGCAGCTTTCCTTTGCTTGCTGTCAGAGGTTGAGTGGATGGGCTCCTAGAAAAAATTCAATCATTCAATAGCTTGAACTGTAAATCTGTGTTTATCCAGATTTAAGCAACTCATTTCTTTCAGATAACCCAACCCTGCAAACACAGATAATATATGTTTACAAGTCATACAATTATATCTAGTGCCTTTCTTTGTTCTTAAATGGAGACCTCTAAATTCCAGCTGAGATGCAGTGAAAGGGTTAATTTTTGATCTTGTAGCTCTGAAGACAGCCAAATGCAAAGAATTTCACATGATTAATGCTGATGAATAATTTCTTCATGTTAACAGAGAACAATAAAAACATGACTCATTCTCCCAATAAAGGTTTTTTTAGAGTGACACAGATGTATGCTAACATTAAAGGAATCTGCCACAAGTTAGTGTCCAGAGAAGGGCCACAAAGTTAGTGAAGGGTTTATCGGAGAAACTGTATGAGGAGAGGCTAGAGTCACTTGGTTTGTTCAGCCTGGAGGAGACTGAGGGCAGACCTCATCAAGGTCTGCAGCTTCCTCACAAGGGGAGGTGGAGGGGCAGGCGCTGATCTCTTCTCTCTGATGACTGATGTCAGGACCCAAGGGAATGGCAGGAAGATGTGCCAGGGGAGGTTTAGGTTGGATATTAGGAAGAGGTTCTTCACCCAGCAGGTGGTGGAGCACTGGAACAGGATCCCCAGAGAGGCATCAAGGCACCAAGCCTAATGCTATTCAAGAACAACTTGAACAATGCCCTCAGATCCATGGTGTGAATTTGGGGTTGTCCTGTGCAGGGACAGGAGTTGGACTTGATGATCCTTGTGGGTCCCTTCCAGCTCAGGGCATTCTAAGATGATTTTACTCACCAGGACAAGTGGTTTTTTGTTCCATGTAGGCAGACAAGAAGGTGAGATCTATTGGTGATGTTTTTTTTCAAATAAGATGAAAAATCAAATCTCATTTAAATTTGTTTCTGTAGACAATCAGATACCATTATATAAAGATCCAAGTTCTGCCAGTAGGTTACACCTCTGAACTTTAGATGAGGTCTAGGTCTCTTGTAGATTCTTCATAGAAGGAATATACTCCACTACCATCACACCATCTTGATTTCAAGTTCTTGATATTTAAACCAGTTGAGTGAACCTGGTCCTATTAATGCTAAAAAATCTACCAGAGGGATTGAATGATTTCCTAGATTTCAGTTTCTAACCATTTGTTTTCTCCCCTGCTTTTTTAATACTGTGCCCAAAAGCTATATTTTGCCATAATTACTGTCATTTGCTGTGGGATCCAGGGGAGGAAAGCAGATAAAATCTAGCATGGACATGGCAACAATTTCTTCTCATTATGCTGATGACTGTCTTTCAGTTTCTCACTTGCATGTTCTCCTTGCTTTTGCCTTAACTTCTTTGGTTCAGTGTTGAAATAAACCAGAAATGAGGGATACATATTTTAAAACTGAGTTTTTGTTTCTTTCATGTCGTGTTTTGGGTTAAGTCTTTTTAGTTTGGCTACTAAAGGTAATTAGGGGAATCTCATGCAAACTGCTCAATTGTAAAGATTTGTTGCATCTAAACAGAGTTTGTATTGTGGTAACCTATAGGGGAACTAGCCATACCCTTTCTTCCTATTGTGTTAGGTATAAAACAAAAACCTCTGTAATGAGTTTACGAGCACTAAACAAAAATTCCTCATGAGCAGGATATAAACTGGCTTCTGAGTCCATGAGAGAAGGATTAGAAACATTTAATTGGACTGGTAAGGAGAGAATAATGACATTTTGTTATTTTAGTGTGTATGAGAGAAAGATGCTAGAACATGACTGCTTCTGAAATACTGTTTATCTGTGGTGCTTGTAGAAAGAGGGAAATTATAGTTTGTGCACTAAAAATGGCTCAAATTTATCAGGCTACAACATCTTTTTAAGACTGTTACTTACATTAGCTAAACAAACAATGCTAATCAGTTTTGGCTTCTGGATTCTGCATAAAATATTCCACGCTTTACGGGTGCTGACTCCAAGTACTACTTTTTTTTTTTTTTCCTCCTTTTGAAAAGTAATTGCTACTAGTGGCACTGCTTCCCTGAGGCTAGGTTCCTGCATTTAAATTACTGACTTGTCTAACTCTTGGTGGCAAAGATGCTGGCAGACAGGCAAAATTATCACTTCAGTTGCTGCAAGTACCCATCTAATGCCATTTTTTCTAGAGATTGGAAAATTCATCAACGTTTCTCGTGTAAATAAGGTCTTATTGGCAGGTTCTCCCAAAATCAAGACATGTTTTCTCATTTTCAGGATGGGATTATTGCTTAGATCTTTGAAATCCATCCTATACTATGTTAAGGAATAGTGTAAGAGAATAATAATCTTACTTCCTGACATTATGTTCTTCATCTAATCCGAGACCATTTTTGCATTATTATTTCACATACGCATGTTTTTTCCCATTTAAAGTGTATTTTTGATAAGGAATTTTTGTTTTCTTGCAGCAGGTGTGCTGACACAAAATTCCAGAAGACAATAATCTCTCATTTCTGTAGAGGATATTCTCACCTTTTACAAGTATTCACAGGCTTTAGTTTTCAACAATCTTATGGAATAAGTAAAACAATATAAAATTAGTATAGTTACCATTGGGACAGTGTTGTAACCTACACCTCATCTTGCTTCTCTTCTGTATCTGTGGTTTATGTCACAAATGTGTATTTCCCCTTAGACTGAGATGCTATACAAAAATAAAACAACTCTGAGGTTTCTACTTAGCAGAATAAGCAATGACATCTATTTTCCAGTCAGCTGCTGCACACTGATTAAGAGAAAATGCTCAGTTCTCATAAGGATGTTGAATATTCCCCAACTTTAGCTCAAATGACTAGTTGCTGGTTATATTCTAATATAAGTCTTTCATGGCTCTCCACCAAAATTTATTTTGATGACTTGCATCAAAAATGCTGATTAACACAGGTAGTTGTTGTACTGTTTAGTTGAATGAAAAGCTCTGCAAAAACAAGTAAAAGAAACTAAATGAACCTTGTTAGTGGCTCAAAACTTTGTGAAAACCAAAACTAGATTAACCTCCTTCCACTCATTGCATAGGGGAAGAGAGGGGGAAAGATGAGGCAAGATCAAAATTCACATTGCAACCCCTGTTATAGAGCTGAGCTGCAACTGCAGCACTGACGTCGAGATGGGCAGATAGTTCTGCATCTCATTCTCCCTTAGGCTGGAGGAATTCTGTCCTATCACTGTGGTCCAGACAACAACTCAGTTTAAAATTTTTAGCAGAATAAGTATGTTTTTTAGTTTGTTGGGTTTTTTAGGGGTTTGGGTGTTTTTTAATGAGGTGGCAACTGAAAAGGAGGAGCTTTTTTTTGTTTCTTATGTTCAAGAGGTCACTCAAAGAAAAGGTTTTGCAAAGAATAGAATCAGGTCAAGAAGCTAGCACACGCTTACTATAAGATCTTTCTATAAGACATTCCTTCATCTGGCAGATGTTAAAGTGGAACTAAATGAACCCCTATTGCTGTAGTTGGGGGAAGTTTGGGAGTGGGGGAGTATTTGAGGTTTTTTTCCTTTTGATAGGCTGGAAATGAGCAATATCTGCCAGCCAAATGAAAACCCAAGGGGTAAAGTCTAATGATGCCAGTTCGAAGGGATATCTGCACTTTAGAAACAGAGGTTGTTTTGTACACCTTGTGATAAAAGAGGGAAAAAATGCAACTGGAAACAAATGAAATGTGAAACTTTCAGCCTACCTATCCTAAAATCTTCCAAGCCTAGCACAATATTCCCGTTGAGCCTACTGCTATGCTTTAAAGCCTGTATTATGTTTCAGGATGAGTAATTCATTACATAGTCTCTCTTTGGAAGAGTTTGGGTATGACAGGAAGAGAGAGAGGAGTGGTTTTGGTTATCTTGGTTTGAGAGATTTCATGATCTGCCTCAATATCATTTTCAAAATAAAGATGGCAGAACACTTAAGGCAGCTCCGTGATGTTTAGAGTGGTTACAAACTTTTGGAAAAGTCCTAAACCAATGAAAAGCCACAGAAAAATCAAAAACTCAAGGGACCACTGTCTGAAGCGGTGAAATCACTCTTTTGGAAATGCCTCTTAAAATCTCCTTGTGTTGTCTGCTTCCAGTAAACTATTACCACTTAGCTCTTGATGGTTGGAGGAAATTTATTCTGCTTTTATTGTAATAGCTCTGTACCCATTCCAAAATGGCAGGCAATAAGCTCAGGCACTCTGAAGGTGAGGCATCCTGATTTGTCTGGATATAGTACCAGTTACGGAGCTTTATTGAATCAAGCTGTAAGAGCTTATGCTTCTAGTTCTATAGGTTTGTGGTTTGAGGGATCAGAGTCACCACATGATTTTTAGAATTTTGTTGGGAATATCACAGATATTATGTCAGTGTAATGTGTCCCCAAGGTATCCTTAAACATATGATGAAAACCCTTCAGTAATGCTACCACACACAACGCTAGAACAAAATAAATTAACTTAAAGCATTGGTGAACAATGTTTTCATGTGTTTGTTTTCAAATATGCGTTTCCCTTAGGAGATTGTGTATGGCTTTATGACGCTTAATTCCACAAAAATATTTATCTGGGCAACAACAGGAACATTATACTTAAACTTTCTGGAGGTGACTGAAGTAATGGTAAAGCATGAATGCTGAGGTAATATAATTTTTTTTCCATCATGAACAATACCAATGGGCAATAGAGGTTATGGAAAAGCAGTGAGCCAGAAAATCAGTGGTATACTACGGATGGAATAAAATGCTGTTTTCTTGTATGAAACAAATTTGCTTTGTGCTGTGAAAATGTTAGTGAACACTTTTCCATGATCCATTTCAAGTCTTGGACAAGATTTGGATAAAAAGAAAAACAAGAATGGTTAGAATGAATTGCACTTAAAGAGGTAGAATATCCAGCCAGATTTCCTTTTCTCCAACTATAAAGTTATAATTTTTAAAAAAAAGTATTACAGACTGATTAATAAATTGCAATCAATAGTAATGCCTAATTATCTCCTTTAGGAGGTATGAAGAGAAAGTAATGGATGAAGCATGCTTTTCTCTCAGCATGAGAGGAGCTGGCTAGAAAAACTTCTTAGCTTAAAAAACGCCAAACCTTCATTGTAAGTGAGGAAAGGAGCACAGTCTTAAATAACCAGTGTGCATCTGATGTTCTTGTTTAAATCAGGTAAAGCCAAGGATGTGATGTTTGTGTGGAGATAATTGAAAGAGTGGTTTAGAGATAAAGAGATAAACATCTTTAAAATTCTATCAAAATCCCAGTAGAGATTATATTTCTGTACAATATCCTAGGGGAAAAAAAGATGTGAAGTATTGGGGGGGTCTTGTTAAAAATTTGACATATGCAGTAAGTGGCTTATAGTTTCCAATGGTATAGATGGAACCATTAAAGGAGTCTAAGATTGCAGTCCAAGGTTTTTAAGGTCATTGTATGCCTAACCTACAGGAAAACATTCTTGAAATTTATCCCCTTTTATTAAATACAACAGGCTTTATCAAGGTTTTCACTCCTTTTTTTCTCCCTCCCAACATATCAAAAAGGGAATTTCTGAGCTTGATCATAAAATCCCACCTTAGCTTTTCCTGTATGGTTTAAGTTACCTGTTTAATTTTGCTTTTTTTTCAGTAGCTTAGGAGTAGACACATGACCAGTTCTTTTGTGATTCTGACTCTCATTTGCAAACAGACAAACTGGGAAGTGCCTGAAAGAGTTACTTAGCAAAGCAGTCCATTTAGCCATTGCTGAAGGCTGCTGATGAATGGGATGTGTCTTGTCAGGCCTCTGTATGAGGAACAGTTCAGAAAGATACAACAAACAATTCAGTCTGGAAATGAAAGGACTAAGAGGTTTACAAGATTATAAGAAAAATCAGGGATGCAAGAATAAGGCATAATCAAATGAAACTGAAAGGAGCTAAGTTCAAAACAAAAGGAGATAAATTTTCACTGATTGAATAATTGGCCCATGGAACTCCTTGCCAAGGATGTTGTGGATGCTGAAGTTTAAATTAACTTGATTTAGGGACCAGACAGATCAAGAGGAGAAATCCATTCAATGTCGGTGGGGTAGGGCAAGAGGGATGGGAAAAGAAGGTGCTGAAAATAACTAGAAGCTGTAGGAGGAGAATCTCGTGCTTTCCCTGCCTTACTATTCTACTGCCACTGTTGGAGACAACATACTGCACTAGAGGAACCTTCTGTCTTAGTATGCAGGTTCTTGTTTACTCCTTAGCTTTTGGTGCATAGATTGGCATAAACCATAAATTGTATAAGAACATGCTAATACCCTTGGCTGGCAATGGTAGGTACTCAAGGAGTACCTATTTCTCTACAGTATTTTGAGATCTGTGAATAAAGACAATTAAAAAAAAGCCTTATTAACTTTCATTCATTCATGGTGGTCTGGTTTTGTTTATTTCTACAAACAGTTAAGAATATTCATGAAAAATATTGCCTTTAGGTTTCAAGGGAGGCATTAAAGAGAAAGTCCAGCTAGATTTTTCTCTGAAGATATCTGCCCTAGCTTTTTTATGTTTCTGGACACAACACAAGTCAATTGAAGCACGTTATTGGGAAAAGCCAACATGGCTTCACTAAGGGCAGATCGTGCTTGACAAACCTGGTGGCCTTCTATGACAAAGTGACTTGCCTGGTTGACATGGGGCAGGCAGTGGACATTGTCTACCTGGACTTCTCCAAGGCCTTTGATACGGTCCCCCACGGTCTCCTCCTGGAGAAATTGATGTGTTATGGCCTAGACAAGTGGTCTGTGCAGTGGGTGGGGAACTGGCTGACGGGCCGCACCCAAAGGGTGGTGATAAATAGCTCCTTTTCCAAGTGGCAACCTGTCACTAGTGGGGTCCCCCAGGGATCGATATTGGGCCCAATGTTATTGAATATCTTTATAAGTGATCTGGATACTGGCATCAAGTGTAGCCTGATGAAGTTTGCAGATGACACCAAATTGAGTGGGGAAGTAGACACTCCAGAAGGGAGAGCTGCTTCTTTTTGTAGCACATAAGAGTCCTATCATGGAGATCCTGATTATAATCTGTATACTCTTTCCTAAGGAAAAACAAGGCAACCTTTCACTACAGAGCTGCTCATCGTACTATATATGATATGATGGTGTGAGGAAATCGTCAAAAAGAGGTATGGATGCTATAGGCTGAATGGCCTTATTTATCCCCATTGCTCCTGATAGGCATTAAATAATTGTCTTTCATTACAATGGTGGATTCTGGGGACTATAGAACAATTATTTCCATCTCCAGGGAGACAGTAGAGTATGCTAAAAAACCATGGGATCTGTAGGGGAAACCCCATTTCACTAACTTGCTGGAGTGCTGTGAGGGTGTCAATAAACAGTACAGTTAAAAAGGATCCTGCCAATATAATATATTTGTGGTTTAGAAAGTTTTTGACAAACACCAGTTTATTAAATAAATCATGTTATTTGATTAGAATTAAATGTTCTTTTATGTACTGGGAAGTTGGTTAATTAAGAATTAAGGATGGGACAAAATAGTCATCTGTCATGGTGGAGAAGAGTCAAAAGGCAGAGTAGGGGTCCAGAAAAGGCAGCCAAAACCTGGGCACTGTCAGAGAGAGAAATGGAACAGAAGAGAAGGCAACATTTTGTGACTAAATGAAACCTTGGTGTGCCCAGCTGTAGACGGTTTTGTTTTCTGCATCTCAGGAAAGGTGTGACAGTTAGAAAAGGTGCAGAGAATGGCAACCGAAATGACTGAAGATGTGGACACTGTCTTATAAGAAGACTAAAAAAACCTGAGACTCTTCAGTGTGGAGATGAAAAGGCTAAAGTAGTGGACACAACCAAGGTTTACACAATCATTACAATAAAGTGAATGAGAAACTGGTGTTCACCAAATCCCTCAGTGCTAGAATTAACAGGAGCTGGCTGACCCTGGTCAGAGGCTGGTTTAAAACAAAGGATGTACATTTCTATTAAGATGGTTATGAACTTCTGGAATTTGCCACAGGAGGCTGAGGTGACAGACAGTATCAGCAAGTAGTAGAAGGAATTAGACAAATTCCTTTTGTAAATGGAGTAAAATAGTGATTACTTATTAAAGGGAACTAGCAGCAATGTATGCTCTAGGACCACTAATGCAGCAGGTGTGGATGGAAGGGAAAGACAAGGCCAGTGGACTATCAAAAAGGGGCAGAGCTTATTTGTTCTCCTTAATAGTGTCTTGTATGCCACTGTCCAGAGCCAAATATGAGGCTTGACTGAGCAATGTCTTACTCAGTAGGGCATTCCTTATGTTCTTATAGAAGAAAATGTGTTTTAATTTGTCATAAGAAAAGGTAACTGTGAACCGTGAAAGCTTTCTTGCCCAGTTAACTTTGGATAAGAACAGATATTTTGACACAGGTTCTCCTTTACAGCAGAGCCTGGGTATTGGACCTATTTCAGACTGTATCCTTTCACTTCAAGTAACTTATCTCTTGACTTCAAAATTCTAATGAGTCCACCCTGAATTTTTTTATTCTGAAATGTGCTTGAAGGAGTCCACAAGTTCCTGGTGATTTTGCTATTGTTTTACAGCAAGCTGAATACTTCTGGCACTTTTAGTCCATAGCTATCTCTGGAGATCAAAAAATACATTTAAAATTTAATAGATTATGCTTTTTCATCCTAATTGGGGTTCTCAAGCCTGTGCAAATAAGACCCCCATGCCCTGCATCCAGTGCTGGCAGAAGATGCTGAAGTGCCATTATATGAGGCAACACGTGCTGGTAAAAACCCACGACAACAAGCCCACCTAGGTTGCAGAAACAGTCCTATTTCGAGGGAGTAAAGATGCTAATCATTATTTACCCCGAGCAGATGGAGCACATAAATTGTTTTTGCTGTTTCCCAGGCACAAACAGAAGTTAAAAAATACTAACATCCCCAGAGTCACAGATAGAAAGCTATTAATGACAAGAGGTAAAAGTTTTCTTTACAAGTTCCTGAAAACTGTATTGATATCTCTGTCAATGAATTACCTGTCAGTATTTCACCATTTGAAAAGTTTTTGTGTTTTGTAAACAGCCTCTCCTTGAGCATTTCTCCTTTGTTCAGAGACCAATCATTTAAACTTCTAGCCCTTCATCAGGAGGTGTTCCATGTGTCACTTCAAGAATGCCCTAGCACACTTATTATGTAACAACAACAAAAAAAGTGCCTGTGTAAGGTTCTGTTAACAGGTTTGGGGTTTTTTCCGCCCCTTCCCCCCACCCCCCCACCCCCCGATATCACTCACTGCACCTTGTCAGACCAGCTTTATGCTCCTTTTGATAAGCTTCCCATTCAGGACGCACAAATAGTCCTGGAAATCTATATATGTTTCTTACCTTGCTGCTTTTCCTGCCCCATTCATTATCTTTTCCCAGAGGCTCCCTTTAAACCTTCTCCCTTACCCCTACTCCTACTTTTTAACCCAAAGCCTTGAAAGGCAAAATAATCCAGCTATTGATGGCCGTATTGATGGCTGTATACCCAGTTGTCATCTGATTCTGTTCTAGCAGTGCTGTCCTCTGCTACAAGGTCAAGCATCTCCCAACACCTCTGCTGGCTTGTAGTGAGAGTGAAGGGAGACAGAGTGATTGCAAAGTAGGTTTCCTGGAAATAACTGCTTAATAAATTTAGTGAAGTGCTAAATTTATAGGAGAGGGAAGAGGGAGTGTTGGATTTTTATTGCCTCCTCTTAATAATGACAATGGTAGGTTTGAGTTTTGTGGTTTTTTTCTACATAGATTTGCACTTAGTTTGGGCCAAAACTACTTTTTTTTTTAGAGTTTGCCAGCACTGTGTACGCTTTGCTTCTTCCAAAAGAAGGGAAGGAAGCTCCTCCACTTAGATACATTTTTATGCATTAAGCTGGGGAGGCATAGTCTGACTGGGGAATTGAGCTGAGTCTCTAGATTCAGGATCTGCATTTAGTATTTGCCCTCAATTTTTCTCTCTCGAAAGAAGTTGGTACAGGATTTTCCAATTATTCTAAGTCTAAATTTCTTTTTGTGTACTCCCTTTGCACACTTTTTCTTCTCGTATCTGTTGCTCACCAACATCTTTCATTCCAAGTCCCAGTTCTGTTGCCCTTGGAGATGCCTCCTTGCCTTTTTCCTATTGCAGGGATTGAGGAAAGAACAAAAAGTTCATGCAGTAGGTATTTTCTTTGGGTTTTTTTTTTTTTTTTCTAAAATTTTGAAAAAAGTCACTGGCTGCCATTTTAGGAATATTTGTGTGAGGAGTAGTCTGCACACAAAGAGCAGAGGGAACCGATTCTGCTCTCATAGGTGGGACTTGTGCTGGCAATGCAGGGCAGAAACCTTCAGTGTAGCGCTGTCTGCTCTGACCTCCTGGGATGTGAGATCTGCACAAGTCTCAGCAAATGAGATGATTAAATAAACCTATTTTATTAACATTCTGGGGGGAAAGCAACACTGGATTGTTCTGTTAATTTGAAGATAAACATTTTCAGCACTTATTTTATCAATCTCAAATCCAATTTTCTTTAAATGACAGGAAGGCAGAATTGTCATACTTTTTCTTTTTTCTTTTTTTCTTTCTTTTTATCTTCCTGAATAGTCATAAAGTGGATAAAAATGCATACAAACCCAGAGGTATTATAGAGTTACAGTAGACAAACTCACACTAGAATAAAATCACTATTCAGTATGAAAATTACTATATCTTGACCAAGTCTGTCTCATGGCCAGTGTAAATAAAAAGTCACAAACTTACCTCACTTTGAACATGTTTCCACATGGTATGTCTTTTCTTCTCACTCATCTCTAAATATGAAAAAATTTGTTTGGAACGAAAAAGTTAAGTAAAAACAAAGAAGCAAAACAACGCGTGCTTCTCTCAAACTAATGATCTCAGCAATCTGGGACCATGCAGTGTGCTGTCTCCTGTCAGGCACACAAACAGTGCATCTGAAGGACAACACAGAGAATGTTTTAACATCGCGGCTTTCAGATTATCAATACTGGGCATCTAAGCTTAAAACAGAAAGCTGTGTGCACTTACAGAATTATGTGTTCAGAATGCTACTAAAATGAGTGCTTTTAGTTACTAATTTACATATTTTGCTTTGTATTTCATTTTTGCAGGATATTTGTTTTGCGTGGTTTTTTTTTTAATGGTAGTGCATGCTTTCCGGTTTTTAGAGGATATAAATTGTGAAATAACTATAGGTTTTCATAAGTTAGTTTTTACTCTGCCAGAATGTGGGAACATATTCATAAACATATTTTTAAACATCTCAGCAGACATTAGGAATTCTTGGAAAGAAAACAAACAATTCATAGCTTTTCGCAGAGTACTTTTTATACAGTATGAGAAGTAAAAGAAAAGGGCATGTGCATTGATCCTCATTTCAAATAAACTTAGAAGAAATATAGGTTAATGTAAACAACTACAGTCAAGGTACTGCTAGCCAAATTAAATGTCAATAAGATGGATGTTAATGAAGAGAGACATTTGAAAAAAGGAATGGATGCATTTAAAGAAGATATCACATAAATATATGAAGAGGAGAAAACTGCAAAATTTTAGTGAGATCCTGGGAAACAAGTAAGAGAAGAGGGTACTAAGGAGATGGTATAAACTTTGACAGAAAAAATAAGTGGAAATAATTTTTATTTCTTCAATTTCAAAAGAAGATGGAAAATAGAATTTACCAGATATTAGAACTAATAATGGACTTTTTTAAAGATAGGGGATTGTAATGAAAGGGCCCAAATGAGAGGCAGTGGCTTTTCACAGGCACTGATGAACTGGAATATAGAGCATTTGGTGTTCCAAGTATAAGAGCCAATGGCTTGAAAAGAGATGGAACAGGAGAGATTCACACCGAGCAGAGGAAAAACAGACTTTATGGACTTGCAAGTAATGAACTGCATTGGGGGTGTTTAGGATGAGTACAATGAATTGTCACTGTGTCTACATTTTGATGGATGTGACTATTATCCTAGCTGGTTTAGACAGGAGTAAAAGCTTGCTGATGCCTTGCAATGCTAGAAAGCTAAGAGCCGTGAAAACAGACAGTAACGCTTAGGATTGTGTGGGACTCTGAAAAATGGTGACAGAAGATATTAAATGATCATTTAAGACGCTGAAGAGATCATTAAAAAACAATAGAGATGCTAAATAGAACTTGGACTTCTGCCTCTCCCCTCTCCCATACTCTGAAATGACAGGAGGCTTTTAAGGCCAAAAATTATGAGGAATAGACAATTTTACGGGTACTTTTACAAAGATGTTTAAAGAAATGGATCTTCCCTATCCTAGGAATATGAACTACTCCACAGCTACCCACACCTCAGAACTGTGATTAACCCTGCACCATCCCAAAAAAGTTTTTTGTTCCAACTGCCCGTGGTTACTGCAGAACACAGGGTCGTGCTTGTCCTTTGTCTTTGTGGTTTTTTTCTCTTTTTTTGTGTGTGTTTTTTGTTTGTTTGTTTGTTTTTTTTAAAAGGGCAGAAAAAGCATAAAGAAGGGTAGCGGCATAAACTGTCATAACCTGTTGAAAAGATTGACTCTGAAAAGAAAATACAGACAGCTCCTCTGCCATCTGTTGTACCTGGAGATATCTGGCATATAACTACAGCAGCGTCAGGTGGAAAAACTACAGGAGACATTCTAAGGTCATAGATATGATAAAAACAGAAAGAAAGGATGCTGTGTAGGTTTCAGATGCCAAAAAATGGTTTCCTGATAAATACCAGTTTGATGGGGGAGAAATAAAGGAACTCCCATAATGCTAAAAGGAAATACAAATAGTTCTGAATAACCACAGAGGGGATAAGAAGGAAAGTGGTCTAGGGACAGCTGCAGCTGCGTGTATGTTGACAAGTGAGGATGCTGACACCTGAAATATAGACTGCTAGTTCTAAACACCTTCCAGGAGGCATTTGTAGGAATTTTAAGGTCTATGAATCCCTGGGGGCTTGGGTTTCGCATCTACTCATCATCAATGACACAGCCATAGCCCTGGATGAGATTTGTCGTCCTACCAATTAATTTAGCCACAAGACTGCCTGTTTAATCTTTTGTCATTGAGTGGGCATCCTTAAAAACACAGCTATTCCCTTTCTTTTGGTCTATTGCTAGTCTGAGAACTTTTGTATTTGTTTAGAATGTGCTTTATCCAACACTTGCTGGCTTGCTTTATTTATGTGGTTGGTTTTGTGATATTTTTTGTACAGACTTGTAAGGTCAGATCTCTGCTTATATGCAAAGGACAAGCTCATCGCTATGTGCCTGATACTTTAAGGAATTGAACTACATACAGGACTTTTCATCAAAAGGAAAAATTAGCTTAATGTTTATAGTGAGTTCATCTAATGTTAAAATCAACTATTTAAGTTCAGTTGTAGTAATAGAGGAAGATGAATTCTGAAACACAAAATAGGGGAAAAAGTATTGTAAAGCAGAGCTAGAAGAGATGTCAAAGGGGAGAGATTCATTTAGTTCAGTATTCTTCTGACTAATAATTACATTTGAAAGGCCAAAGAACATGTGCTTCTTATGGTCTGTGATTGGAGAGGATATGAAAGTATTTGGAATTTGACTTGATGAGTTTAATTTCTAAATGCAAATCTGTAGTGGTAGAAGCTATCAAATTAAAGTAAGGTCAGCTGGACTCCACTAATTCACACCAAGTGAGAACCACGTTCAAATTAGTTTCCATCAATTGTGAAGCTGGATCAAAGTTCATTTTGCCGAGAGAAATATCTGTCTATGGAAAGGCCCCACAAGTCCTCCGTGTATGTTAGGAAAATACCCGAGAAGATTTAATGCATGATTCTGCAAAGTTTTTTCCAGTTTCCCTGGGCTGGTAGTTAACTTTTGCATCACCAGAAAATGTAAAAGCAATATATACCTTTACATTAAAGACAAATAGTACTTACAGGCTGGGTTTCCGACAGGAAAGAAATCTATGGACAGTAGTATGGAGGACTTGATTATCTTTAGAATGGCTTTTGACTCCCTCTTTACATATTATGTTTTGGAAGGCAATTGCTATCTAACTAGGATTTTATGAAAATACCTCCTTAGGAGGTAATTAGGAATATAAGACTGTAGCACTACATATTTATGAACATTACTGCCCTAATATCCTTTTGTTATTTTAAAAGATATATCAGAGAAAACTGCAGTATTTCACTATCCTCAGTATCACTTATAATGGTTAGGGAGTTCAGTGCAGAAGCTATAGATCATCGGGACAGGAAATTCCTGAAGTGCTCATGGATAAAGCTGGACAAATGTTATTTTAGTAACCAAGTGGTCTTCCTAGGTCTGCTATTATTTTTTTTTCATTACACCATAGATAACTTCAAAATACTGTTTTCTGGAACAGATCTTTTTCTTAAATATATCCGTTCGCTGTTTGTATGTTGTACTTTGTAGGTTTAGAAACTCTGGAATATGCATTGCTCTGTTCTAATCTTGAGCACTGAATTACTTAAGTAAGCTGATAAATTAATGGTAAATGATTTTAGGTTTGTTTCTGTAAAATACACTTTACCTGATTATTGTTCTGTTTGAAATCAGTTGACTATTACATATGAATACAGAAATATACATCCAGATACCCTTACTGGCAATAAAAACTGGTGGGACTGTTTCTTGTGGAGGAAAATACCTGTAAGACCTAAAACCTGCTTTTGCACCTCTGCAAAATCTGTGTAGCTCAAGAAAGAGGCAGGTGAGAATGCCTACCATTTTTAGTTGTTCATATTCTGATTTGTTTAGGTCTGTTTACATCTAAAATCTATTTCTAGAATCTAAATTCTGTTTGTTTAGATCTGTGCTCCATTTTGTTCTGTCTAATAAAACTTGTATCTTTTTATATTAATCTAAAAGTACTGTGTGGTATTATCTCAACCAGCTCTTATCCCACTTAGGCACTGATTTCACTTAGAGAAGCATGCATTTTTCTTTCTAAACTCTCTTGATGATGGTGGTCAAGTCCAGGGTTTTGGGAGGATGGTCTAATGTTTTGGATGGACTTACTAGTACTGAAGTTGCAGTGATTTGTAATCCAGCAGCGACCTTATCAGGTTTCTGCAGACATTTACAGCTGTGGCTTGATGGTCATAACTGGGTACTAGCAACAGGGGAACATGTGTTAATTTTACATTCGTTTCACACTGTTGAAAATGGTTTATTATGTAATTAAGGATAAATGTGCTGCACTGAAATAAATATCTTCATACTGACATCAGTGAGTCAGCTGGAACTCTACCCTTGATGCTCTGTTAATATTCTGTATAAGGAAGCTTGTTCAGATAAGTGTTCATCTTATCTCAGGCATCATTTGAGTGTTGTGTGAGCAAGAATTTACCTACCCTCCTCTTCTGGGGCTCCAAAAAGCTGCTTTCCTGTTCTTATTGATTAGGACTAGGAGGAAGTCTTGGCATTACTGCCCTGAATGGAAACAGTAAGAGAAAGAAATACAAACAATTATTTCAGCTTGCAGACTGGAAGGATTTAGACAAGATTCATGTAAAAGTCCAAACTGCAATTATCAAAAAGGAGCCTCTGAACTTTTCACTTATAGCTGCTAAATGTGCTTTTATACTTGGAGATTAAAGACAGCTGCTCTACACGTAAGAGAGTCTATCTAGTACTTCTGCCTCATCACCTTCTATACTCAACTTACTTTTTTACCAAATGCAGAAAAAGAAAATCCTTGAAGTGCTTTTCATAAAAGAGGGGCAGTCAAAACAGATCACAACCATAGTGCAAATAGCATTTATTTAATTTGATTTCCATGTACCCTTCATTGTCTACTTTCTTTTACATTCTCATTTCCATCTGGAAGGCTGGGAAGGCAGCTGGCTTCCCAGCAGACACCATCTCCACAATTAGGTAGCTGGCAGGCAGCTATTGCTTTCCTGTTTGTGGAGACTGTCTGCTTTGCTGGACCTCATGGCACACTTGCCCAATATAATCCATTTGCACTGGGAACCTGGCTGCACCTATTGGCCCTTGGTCAGGAATATAAAGGGTTCAATTGTCTCTGTAACAGCAATGACATTGTATATGACCAGGCATTAGAAAACATATGGACTATAATGATTTGAAGCCAGTTTCCTGGGTTATCTGTATTCTTCATTTACCTCAGAAGGAAATACGTTGGGTATTTGTTTGGGATGTATTCAGACTGTCTCACTGGGATGGCACAATAATACTTTTCTTGTCCTGCTGACTATAAATAAGAAATATGCTCCTGAAACCATTCCTTACATACCTTTCTGGCGAGATGTTTCACGCTGCCTGTAACCTCTGAGCAGCACTAATCTTCGAGGCTATTTTTAAGCCTTCTCATCTTCTCTACTGCTTTAGGTTCCCATAATTCAGAAATACTATGAACTTTAGTTATTGCCAAAGATTTTTCTGATATTCAAAGCCCCTTCAAAGATTTACTGCATTTTCCCTGCTTCTCTGAGAACCAGTAGAGCATGATCCATAGCTGCTTGCTTGTTCTGATATTGGCTTGCCTACAGATGAGCAAAATAAAAAGTTACTGTTCAAAACTGGGGGAGCTAGATGATTTGAAAGCTAGATGTGGGAAAACAGAAGATAAGCAATAAGTTTATATAAAACATACACACCTCGAGTGCCTACATTTTATATAATACGGGATCTCTCAACTCCAAAAATTTCATAGAAATTGCTTGATTTGAGGTTATTTTAGAACTGATAATTGTGATTCTTTTTGCAACTCCTAGTTCAGCAGCTTTATTTTTCTTTTCTAGTAGCCTGTCCCCTTTCATTTTCTCCTTCCACTTTCCTGTGGTATTGCAGAGCTGTCCAGCACCCTGTCAAAGATACCAGATTCAGATTTTGGGACCTCTCTTACAGGCTGCGCTTCTCCTCTCCTTCAGCAACATCCATCCCTATGAAATATTGCACGTAACTTGAGGTCTCAAAACTACCACCAGCCTTCTACCTTTGTTAAACAAACAGTTATTTTACCAGTGCTAATGAGCTCCAACAAGATGTGCCAGCTCATTCAGAGGCAGATCATAAAGCTCCATGCCCCATCACAGAGTGAACATTTCTTTAGCCCTAATGATGAATCACGATGGAATCTGCTATGTAATCTTATTAAATGTTATTCTTTATTTTTTTATCTGTACTTTTGATTGTGTGCTTCTTTTGGTTGTTGGTTTTGTTTTGTTTTGTTTTTCTCAGAAAGCCTAAAGATAGAAGATTAAGAAGGCAAAAATAGATATCAGTTAGGAGCCTCATGCTTTTGTCTCAAAAAATCAAAACCCAACTTTAGATTTTATTTTTCCATCTTCATTTTCTGGATTCATACAACAGTTATCTAAAGAGAACATAATATTTTGTATGCATCAGTTACTGGCACTAGTTATTTTTTTCTTTAGCTTTCTCCAGGAGGCAAACAAGACTTGTTATCTTCATTATACAGAAAGGAGCTTCAGGCAGGGGGAAAGGCCACCTTGGAAAATCCATAGGCACCAAGCTGCTTCTTAAAGCTGACAATATGTGAAGCAGGGATGGACAACAGGTTCTGTCTCCATCCGTCAGTGTCGTGCCTTTAATCACTAACCATTCTTCTAGCTTCCTTATTTCTCCATAACAGAAACATTGATTGTTTGTTTGTTTTACAGCAAAGGCGGAGTGGAAAAGGGGGAGATAGTAGACTGACTCTAGAATCAAACTGCAACTAATTTGAACACTGTTACAGATTGTTATGCTACCAATCTCACCTCTTCCTTAGGCAGCATAGGTACAGATGTTTTCTTTATGTTACAGCAGAGGTCCTCCTGTGAAGTGCTTAGTTTTCAGAGTATCTGATCTATTTTCTTTGGTTTTGGTTCCACCAAGATAATCTACAGGTCAAATCTTAAGACAATAAATATTATTTCATGAAGTTGTAGTGAACAAAGCCAGAAGCAGTCTCTGTGGTTATTTCATCTCTTCAGGAAATTGTGATGGAACCTAACAATCAAGAAAATCTTACTCAAATTATCATACGTGTGATGAAAATTTTTGCCAACTACTTCTTTTACTACACTTCCTGGAGCAGAGGTCACCAGCCACTTTCCAATGTCTTCTAATCATGTTGTCCAGAAGCTGATCTTCCTCTCCTTCACACTTGAGGAACACCTTGAGGAAGTTTGCCACATCCTTCAGGCAGATCTGCTGTGCATATTCTTACAAGTGGCATCCACCTGGTGTTAGAATCACAGTCTTGTTTAACTTTCAGGCTGCTGTTACCATCCTCCAGCTTGTGATATTGCATCTGCCTAGCAAAAAGAACACTCCAGGTGTTTCTTGGCTTCAGATTTTGTTACAAGATTTTTCTCATCATCCTGTTGCTAATTTGAATGTCTTGGCCAGATTCCAGTGCAAGTAATTACATTCTGTCTGTCTAATTTTCCCTGCCATTTCCATTGCAGATGTTATTTGTCACTACTTGCAAGAGTGCTCAGTTACACTGCTGTTGAATTTCCAATGCATATTTGGGTACTGGAGGAAAAAACTGTGCATGGAGTCCAAAAGGAATTTACCTTCCTCCTTTTGAGATTAAATACCACATTAATAATCCATTTTTGAGGGGAAAAAATCCAACATTTGGGTCTGGCATGGCATACAGAAACATTTGTTAACAATGCATTCTTTATATTAGTTAATTACCAGAAACAAGCTGGATGTAGAGTCGTTACATTTGAACACCCATGATTCAGAGGTCCAGGATTTCAGATTCTCATCTAGCTTAAATTGATAGGTCCTATCTAACTGGCCTTAGTTCAGTTGCATTTATATCAGATAAGGCCCCAAACTTTCAAAGACTCCACATTCAGTTTTCATGATCTCTGTAACCTCTGCCCTTGAAGACCACGGTCTCTTGGAATGAACTTTTATTTCCTCAGCTGCTTAGTACAAATGGATTAATCACAGAATCACAGAATGGTAGGGGTTGGAAGGGACTTCTGGAGATCATCTCATCCAATCCCCCTGCTTGAGCAGGCACACCTAGAGCAGGGGGCACAGGAACGCATCCAGGCAGGTTTCGGATATATCCAGGGAAGGAGACTCCACAACCCCTCTGGGCAGTCTGTTCCACTGCTCCGTTACCCTCACAGGAAAGAAGGTTTTTTTCATATTGAGGTGGAACTTTCTGTGTTCCAACTTGTGCCCATTGCCCCTTGTCCAGTCATTAAGCACTAAAGAAGAGCCTAGACCCCTCATCCTGACAGCCACCCTTTAGATATTTATAGGTGTCATGGTTTTAGCTGGGATAGAGTTAATTTTCTTCACTGCAGCTGGCACAGTGCTGTGCTTTGGACTTAGTATGAAAACAATGTTGAGATAACACACCGATGTTTTGGTTGCTGCTGGGTAGTGCTTTTATTGGTCGAGGACTTTTCCAGTTCCCCAAGCTCTGCCGGGTGCACAAAAAGCCGGGAGAGGAGGGGGCACAGCTAAGAGAGTGGATTCAAACTGACCAAAGGGATATTCCGTATCATGTAACATCATGCCCAGTATGTGACCTGCGAGGGGCTGGCTGGGGGAGGGAGGCAGCAATCGTGGCTCGGGGATGGACAGCGTTGGTCGGCAGGTGGTGAGCGGTTGTATCATTTGTGTTTCTGGGTTTTTTCTCTTTTCCTTTTTTTCCCCTTTTCCATTTTATTATAATTGTTGTTATCATAATCAGTATTATTTTTATTGTAATTATTAAACTGTGCTTATTTCAACCCACAAGTTCTTTTGCTCTTCCAATTCTCTCCCCCATCCCACAGGGTTGGGGGGAGTGAGCGAGCGGCTGCGGGGTGTTTAGTTGCTGACTGAGGCTGAACCACTATAACAGGTATTGATGAGATCCCCCCTCAGGTTTCTCTTCTCCAGGCTAAACAAACCCAAGTTTCCCAGCCTTTCCTCGTATGGGAGATGCTCCAGTCCCCTGATCATCTTGGCAGCTCTCTGCTGGTCTTGCTCAAGGAGTTCTACGTCCTTCTTAAACTGGGGGCCCCAGAACAGGTCACAGCACTCCAAATGTGGTCTCAATAGGGCAGAGTAGAGGGGGAGGATAACCTCTCTCAACCTGCTGGCCACAATCCTTTTAATGCACCCCAGGATACCGTAGGCCTTCTTGGCCACAAGGGCACATTGCTGGCTCAGGGTCAGCTTGTTGTCCACCAGCACTCCCAGGTCCTTCTCAGCGGAGCTGCTTTCCAGTAGTTCAGCCCCCAACCTGTACTGGTGCATGGGGTTGTTCCTCCCCAGGTGCAGGACCTTGCACTTGCTCTTGTTGAATTTCCTCTGGTTCCCCTCGGCGCCGCTCTCCAGCCTGTCCAGGTCTCGCTGGATGGCAGCACAGCCTTCTGGTGTATCAGCCACTCCTCCCAGCTTGGTATCATCAGTGAACTTGCTGAGGTTACACTCTATCCCTTCATCCAGGTCACTGATGACTATGTTGAACGGGACTGGACCCAGCACAGACCCCTGGGGAACACCACTAGTGACAGGCCTCCATCCAGACTCTGCCCCATTGATCACGACCATCTGAGTTCTGTTGTTGAGCCAGTTCTCAATCCACCTCACTGTCCACTCATCCGACCCACACTTCCTTAGCTTGCCTGTGAGGATGCTATGGGAGACAGTGTTGAATGCCTTACTGAGGTCGAAATAGACAACATCCACTGCTCTCCCTTTGTCGACCCAGCCAGTTACACCATCATAGAAGGCTACCAGGTTGGTCAAGCTTGATCTCCCCTTGGTGAATCCACGTTGACTACTTCTATAACCTTCTTGTCCTCTACATGCCTGGAGATGGCCTCCAGGATGAACTGTTCCGTCACCTTTCTGGGGATGGAGGTGAGGCTGACTGGCCTATAGTTCCCCGGGTCCCTCTTCTTGCCCTTTTCGAAGATTGGAGTGACATTTGCTGTCGTCCAGTCCTCAGGCACCTTTCCTGTCCTCCATGACCTTTCGAAGATGATGGAGAGTGGCTCAGCAAGAAGTCTATGTTCCAGAAAATACTGAGGTTCTTTCCCATTGCTTACATACATATATTTGGGTTCTCGTATGTGAAGTAATTCAGGAAAAATTACCTCAAAGGTGAACTGGAAAGTCAGTACATGCAGAATTTAACTTTAAGCCTTTATGAATCAATTGGGTTACCTTACTTACTTGTGACTTGTCATTTATGATGATGACATTTATTATGGTAGTCATTTATTGTGACATCTCTGGATTTGTTTGAGTTAAATTAAATTTGTTCTCTAGATTATTTTTATCTATACAAATTCCAGAAGTGGTTGAATCAGAATAAACAGATATCGCCAAGTTGTAGTACCACTTCATGTAATTAACTTTGCTTCTCTAGAAGCTTCAGAACCTGCAAATTTACTGTAAGCTGAAATGCTTTACCCTCTTGCATTTAACATGGTTTTATTCCTGTGGTTTCTTGAATTATACTAGCTCTCTAGATAAAGGAATAAACAGGTAAAGCTGATTTTCTGTTTAGACGAGGACTGAAAAATTTTCTTTTTTTCAAATTTCTCTCTGGGAATATTTGTGTACTTTTACCAGAAAAGCTGATATCCTGAAGAAAATTGAATGTTTGGAATTTTCTGCTAAGCCATAATAATGAACCATGAGAGCCTGGCAAAACAGGATTTGATGGCCAGAGAAGGGAACTGAGAGACAGGGAAACACCTGTTTCATGACTGTATCCTTGAGGAGAGCTGAGAGACTGATTAAAGCAAACATCCTGCCTCAGAAGCTGTTGAAAACAGGGTAATAAAGTGAGGTGTGTAGTCAAGGAACACAACTAATTGGGATGTAGATGAGAACTAAAGCAAAGAGCCCTTTGGGAGAACTATCCTCATTAGAATACTAAAAATCACACCCATAGACCAGGAACCCCACCACCTCAAACAAGCCCCTTACTCTCTGAGCGTGTGTGGTCGATTATCAGGCGGCAGTACCTTTAAGTTGAAGTGGGAAAGAAATTAACAATTATTAGCCGAGGCATGTGAATATTAGCTGTGACTGACACATTTAACTGTATAAATGCCTTGTAGTTTCTCAGTGAGGTGTGCTAGCTTTGTGGGTTACCACCTAGCACCAATCTTTGCGCAAAAATAAATAAATACCTCTGCTCTGTGTTGGCGTTTTGTACACCAGGTGAACGAACCTCTTTTCAGGATAACAGAGCTGTTTCCAGCTCAGTGGTACAAGAACAGGTCAGCTAATTAACTGACCCTATGGTACATCAGGTCTGTGAGAGGAAAAGGCACAGAGAAGTTGCTTCAGCACGGTACAAATTTTTCCATTAGATCAGTACAGTTTCTGATACAGTCAGAACTGCAAACAGCACACAAACTAATAAACTCTAAGTGCTGCACATGCAGGTTAACACACATTATCTTCTTGTTACAAAGCAGTAGAAGTAAAAAGATTTACAGCATACTAAGTAGGTCTACCTTGCAGATTCCAGTGTGGTGTAGGGTGGCAGCTCAGCTGTTAGCAGCAGCCTAGCTATGGTAGCAGAGAGTTCAGTGCAGAACAAATTATCCTGCCCTAAATCTGCGGCATGCTGTACAGACCAGGGCCCCACAAAGTGCATTTTGCAATGAGATTCTTTGTGCCCATCCTGAGAAAGGCACTGCATTGCAGGCGAACTTTGTTATGCAACCAGACTTTGAGGAGGACAGGAAGTCCTCACCTGAGAGACTCACTCTCCCACAGATACTTGGGATGATTTGCTTAGCAGCTGAGTACATACAGATCTTTCAGGAGTTAATCTCCATCGGCTAAACAAAGCCAGGAGTACTTCACGTCTTTATATATAATTTTCATTTAATAACTATTTTGGAACACTTGGGTTACTTTTCTAATCTACCCCACTACATTAAAAAAGTGCAGCATGAATACTGTAAAACATTTTTCATTAATATTAATTTGATTTTTTGAAGTGTTGTCACTTGACTCTTTTATTACCCCTTTCATGTTTTCTTTTCAGTAGTATTCAAACCAATTTGGAATGTTCACCCTTGCAAACCCTCCCCCAACAATTTAATAGAAAGTATGTCTGTGTTTTCACTGAGAACATAATTCTACCTGTTAAATTAAGGGAAATTGCAAGGTTACACAATTTAATCTCTGTGAGATTATAGAAACTCAGATTATAAATACATGCCATAAAGCCAAGAAATAATTCTAGAAGCTTTACAGAAAATGTATTTGAGAAGCTAATAGTTTCCTCATAGGCCACTCAGAAGTAGAAAAAAGCTGCAATTCAGATTAAACAGTTCTGGGGTACCTAACCTACTATACTAACTGGGACTATGCCCATTTGATAAACTGAAGTACAGACTAGCTTAAAAAAAAACTTCTTTACATTTTATACCAATGCCACTGGAGTACCTGGCACAGAAGTCTGTCTGACCCACCACCAATAATATTCATAGGAATTTTCCCATTCTCTTCAGCGATCACAAATATGAGACATTAAAAATGGCACTGCACCAATTGTTATGGTGTGAATAGCTGTTGTTCAGACAGCCTTTGAGAAAAACCCTGATATGACCAACAGAGTTAATGGAAATGTTACAGAAACCTATGAAAAATTATTTTAAACTATGCAAAAGTTCATTGGGAAGTATTTTCTTCTTGTAACGATCGTATGTCTTAAAAACTTAGAATAGCAGGAAATTTTCTAAGAAATCTTCTTTTTCCCCACATTACACACAGTTTGCTTTCTTCTTTAAAAGGTGTTCTTTAGTAATATAATGCCAATGTTTAGTTCTAACAACAGGGAGGAAAATGGCTAGTACATGAACTGTGATGGTCTTCTGCCAGAGCCAATATCTCAGAAGGAAATACAGACTCACTGGCTTAAAGGATTACAGAAACAGTCTTGTAGTTCTTGCTTATGTAAGTACTTGGTACGATGCTTGTTGTGATATAACTGTTCTGCTTCCCAAGGCATTAGCTGTTCTGCTGAAATGATATTACATTACACCATGTTGTGGAATATTTCTAAATCATAAAATCAATATAATTTTGATAGTCTTTTCTTGGATATCAGACTACTCTGTGCAGTATTCATTGATGTGCAAGAGTGGAGCCTGATTGGTTGCCCAAGCTCCCCTCCTTCACTGATTTAAACCAGACTGTGTATATTTGCAATTCAATGAAGAACTTGCATAACATTAAATCCATGTGCCTTATTATTTTTCTCCTGCATCTAGAAGACCTTGTGAGAAATGTTCTAATTACAGAAGTAGCACCATGGCTTTAGTTTCAGATACATTGGTTAAAACTTGAGAATTTACATGATGCTTTTCCCTGCTCTCTACAGAGAAAGGAAAAAAGTGTTGAGAGAGGGAGACAAGAAAGCATTCTTTCCTGTATGTCAAAAATCATATATTGGATCTTGTATTGCTTTGTACTTTTGCTCCTAAATGTCCATTTACATAAAGCATAGCTCATGTTAATGAAAACAGGGGTTTTTTGAGAGATGAAACGTGGATGGACGTTTTCCTGCATTTGTTGGGTTAGGAGCTTTCACACCTTCCTCTGTCATTTGCATTGGAACTGGAATGGTGCCTAAAAAGCCTTTTTGTTCTCTGTAGCATATGAAAAAATTAATGGTTTGTGTGTTTGATACAATTTAACTTTCGTTAAATAGATTTACCACTCACCAAGTAAGCACAGTTCTTCTGCATTAAATATTTTCCTCTATGTAAACTGGAACACAGCTGAATTATGCTACAAAAATTTTACTCCAGAATAGCACAACCATTGTGACTTAATCCTGCAAAACCCCAGGGAACTCAGTAGGACCAAAATTAGCATCAGACGCTTCAATCTTTAACTCATGCCAGAATGCAAAGTAAATGCTCTGAAGTCAGTCTGATGACTTTCAGCCAAGGCAGATCAGAGGGTTAACAAAGATTTATCATGTTTAGGCCCTGTTCCAGCAAAGCACTTAGGCATATGCTGAAGTCCTGTAGCAAGGCAATGTCCAACGCTGTTTTGATTGTCTGTAGATAACTAGCTATAGTTTCACTTTCTATCTTAAATCTTTTCTCACTCAAGGCTAATCACATAAATACACAGATTAAAGGTGAATACAAATGGGATATTATTGAAGCTGATTTATTTATTAAGTGATTAACTGTGGTAGGTTCCTAACTTGACCAAGAGCCATAGTAATATCCTCTCTTTCTCAAGACTTAAAACATACAGTTTGGACATTGTGTAAACAATGTGAGGCTGTATTGTGTCTGCATTGCTTTCAGATCACAGACCTCCCTGTTGGACCATCTTCCATATATTGCCTATAACGAATGCACTGTGGCATTCCACCAGGGAGCTGTGGTGGAATTACGGTTTAATAGATCAGTGTTTGCAGAACAGATTTGCAAAGTACATCTGGTAAGGCTTAGCAGAATTGAGGAACTTTGTTTGTTGTCACTGCTCAGCTTAAGGTACCTTCTTTAAGTGACAAATAAATCTGAGGTACTTTCTAATTATGCTCAAGGAAAATTAGACTGTAAAAAGAAAAAAAGAAGGGGGGGGGGGGAGCCACACCCAAACAAAAAAAACAACCAAATCCCCTTTTTCTAGTTTTTTTTTTCTATTTATTCTTTATATCCTAGTGAAATCTTTAACTGTGAAATATCCTTTGTCATAGCATATTTGGAGTTCTGTCTGCTATTTTAACAATTTCCTCTTTAAAAATTGTGGGTTTGCTGTTTTATTCTGGGGCAAAGATCATTGCGTTTTCCTATCTGATGGAAGAGGCAGTTTCCTTTCTTGGCAGAGTTGCTATGAAACTTTATCAATTACAGTTTGTAGATAGCTCTGAAGTTGTAAACCAGAAGCTGTTAGGGAACAGCAAGGAAGTGTCATTTTTTTTTTGACACTGTAGGAAATAAATCCTGGAAATGCTATTCTCTTCTTATCTTGCTATGGACAAATTTATTGGGTTTTGTCTCCTGAATATTACCTGAGCTAGCAAAACAAGCATATTAATTAAGGACGTGGTAAATGACAACAGTTATGAGTAATTATCTTGACACCTTTTTCATGTGCCATAGCTTTCAAAAAGATATACAGCATTTCTTTAAAAAAAATTATGTCAGTAATTATTTGTCCTTATTTTGCCAGGTTTGTTAAATGATTCAGCAGCCTGATTCTGGCAGAACATAGGAAGTGCTATAGAAATGTAATCATACATTTGTTCTACGGGTTTGGCCATGCTTCTGCATTTGTGGAAAATTTAATGCCCATGAAAAGCATCCATCCTGATGCATATGCAAACAGCTGTGGCTCTTGGATGATTCTGCATGGTCCTATTTGCCCTAGTACAGTGAAAATAAGCTGAAAAAACCCACCCAGACAGAAAGTTCTGCTCTCCAGTCCTCTACTTGTATTTCCATCAATTCTCAAACTGCTAGGCTATTATAGACCAATGGGCGTGACAGCCATACTCTGTTTTAAAGGTATTTATAGTCAGTAGATGACATTTTATAGAAAGCTATGGAAGTTAAAACTATGCAAAGTTCTGTCTCTGCTGCAAAGGATTTCCTTGCTTGTGCGCAGTACAAATAGCACAGTATTCAATGTACACATCTGTTTAACTGCATTGACTGATCCAAGCAGACACCCCTATTCACATATAATTTATGCATATAACACTTTTCAGAATTCAGACCTCGTGAACACAGTCAAATATGTCTGCTCTTTTAGGGATGTCAGAACAGAATTTCTGAGGGAAAATATTTTTTTTCTTAAATACAATATCGTTAAGCTAGTTCCCTCTAGTTAATATCAGAGAGCAGGAGCTGGTTTGGGTATTATGACATTAAGTGGCTGTTATTGTTAACAAGTAAATTCTTCAAGGCTCTGAGCAAACATTAACAGGTTAAAGTGAGGGGGCTAACAGTCACTAAAGTATTTGCTTCCACCCACCAGCTTTGGACTGAAAACTCCAGTGTAATATCATAAAAATTAAAAAAAAAAAAAGCCCTTCTTAGTGTAATGTTCCTGCTGAAGCCCACGCGTTAACTGATCCTACTCTGACATCTGGGGAGCACAACCAGCTCTTTTGGTGAGGCTTCAAGTAGTCACTCAGTTCATCACCTCCCTCTTCATCTCATTACTCCAGGCCAAGAATCCAAAGAGAAGAAACAGTGAAAAGCCTCCTTTGAGCTTGTGTATGAGGGAGTGGGGAATTCCAGGAGACGCCTTGTTTATAGTCACAAACAAGGACTCCAGCCCATTTAGCAGCTTTGATCAGCTTAGCTACCAAGAAAAGCAAGAAAAGAGGTTACAGATATCAAACTTTCTAACTCCTCCTTTCTTCCCTTCTAGACACCGCATACCACTTTATAAACAAGGGTAACTTTTGCAAAGTATCCTAAACTGTATCTTTAGCCCAGCAGTTACTGCTGACCCTCTTAGGGGAACCAAAGATCTCTTCTTTTTGTTACCTCTGAACAGCTAGGGAAGCCCTCTCCATTCCCACATTCTAATAAAGTCAACAGGACAGGAGTAACTAGCACCTCTGAATCTAGTTTGCCTGCCCTTGCTAATTGTGGATCAAGGTTTCCCCTTCAGACAGGATCTTTTCTTTCCAACTGCATGCTCCAAGGAGGTAAGAAATTTCTTTTGTTCCGGTCTTATCCCTGTTTGCCCTGGTATTTAGCTATGAAAGTGCTAGGGGGATGGGACTCTGTGAACTACATGGATCATTTAATCTCTAGAAGAGGGCTTTTCTTTTCAGGCTGCCGTAGTTGCTCCAGTTGGAACCAGGAAGTTGAGTAGGGAGCTTTATTTTGCATTTTGAAAAATGTTCTGGGCTTCCTTTTACTGAGACTCAGTGAAGCTGCTTAATTAATTGTTTCCAAAATCTGAGAAACTATAAATCTTTATCCCAGCAGGAACTGCATTGAGATTAATATTCTCAGTGATGAAAGGTAAACAAGATAGTGTGTCACAGCAGGATGCCTCTTTCTATAGGGGCAGATATTCCACCTTGTTAGTAATAGTAATCTTTTGTTGGAACTGGTATAAACATATTTATGTAGAAAACGAAATGGTGTTTTGTTAATTTTTTTTTCAAGTAAATCTTATATGTTACTTAAAATAGAAGATTTTTACAGGTCAAAGTAAGTGACTGTGTCCCTCATCCAAGGAAATTATCATCTGAGAACATGACCCAGCTAACAGCATCTGGACTTGACTCCGTTCACAAAAGTAGTTCTTTAATGTCAAAATTTAAAGCAGGCTGCAGTAATATATCTATTGTCTTGGGTTTTCTAATTAATTAAAAGTTTACTAACACTTTGCCCCAGGCATGTAAATATTTGGACTGATGGCATAAAATAAGAAGTCTTGAGGAAGACCTTAGTCGTTATTTTAAAGTCCAAATAAAGTACCCCAATAAACCGATATTGTGAATCTTTTTAACAGCGTCTGGAAACCTGTAATTGCAGGTAAAGCAGCAAGTTCTTTTTTTTATTATTATTTAATTCCTAGGACACTGTATTCAACCTGTTCCCAAAAATATATTATCTAGGACAATACTACTGTTTAAAGAAATGAAATAATATAAAAATACTATCATAGACTGTCACATTTTTCTGTTATAAAGAAGCCTCTCTATTCCAGCTAAGATTTCTGTATTATTTTAGACTTCCAAAATTTTAACAATCCACAACCCAATTTAATCTACTTTGTTATTTAAAAACAGTTATCACCAAAGTTCAAACCATGCTTGTTATTTTTCTACCTGGAACTGGTTGTCATTGTTTAAATGACAAAAATGTAGAGCTGTGAGAGTTCCACTGTAACAAGATTGTTTCCTTGACGGTGTAGCTCCCATCACTGTAAGCCAGTTTGTGCTGTACTGTCAGATAGATATCAATATTTTTACTTAGTTTCTTTCTCTTAATTCCTTCAAGAGATGGATACATAAGTGCCTTATGACCAGAATCTGGCCGCACTGAGTGTTGTTCTTACATATGGCTCATAATGCACAAAGATATAAGGGACTATAACGACGTCTGCTGGCTGCTTTCATGCATTCTACTATGAACTGTTGGTTTCAAATACCTGCGCGGTTCTGAGCTGGGTTGCTGTCAGAAGGCAGCCACCATGTCTGTAACAGCTAAATCCGTCTATTAATATGGAAAGGAAGTTCAGGGAGAAATAATGACATTCCATGTAATTTCAGAAGTCATGCCAGATTTTCCTATTCCCTTATTACTCCTTTTGAATGCACTTTTAAATACACTGGGAAGAAATAGTAAACAACAAAGGAAAAAAATGCTCACAACAGTATAATATGGTCCCAAGCCTAAAGTCAAGTCAATTTTTAGAAAGCCTGACTGCATCTTTTTAAAGTGGAAGGGACCGAGGTAAATCTGATACTGATTTTTATCAATAAACAGCTGGCATTAGTATTCTGCTCTTCAGGACAAAGCCAGGAGATAAGACATTTTCCTTCAGTTTGCCCACTGGGGGATTTGTACCAATACTTAACTGTACCTTGTGATGCTTCAGGCAATTGCTTGCGGAGTTGTTGAAATACTTGTAGAAATACAACAGGAAAATTCCAATTTGTGGAGTCACAAGAAAAAAGTATTTTCCTGGTAGGTAAAAACTGGAGCCTACTAAGGCTGATGCAATAGACCATATGTCCCCATGGTAGGTGTGCTAAAAGTCATAAGTGCCTACTACAAATAAGTTATTAATGATACAGCACTGTAAGTCTACTTGGCACAATGGACTAGGAGGACTGTGCCAATGAAATGCAGAATCTCTGCTGCTTTAGGTGTAGGGAGAAATAAAACAAAAAAGTCTCTAGTCACTCAGCACATGTCAAAACATGCTGTTTGGCTTGAGGTCCTCCCAGTTCATGTGGTTGTCCAACAATGTCCAAGAAAATTTTCAAGGGTATTAAGAAATATTCACGGAAAGTAAGAAAAAAGAAATGTAATGTATTCTCTTTTATGGTGGGAATTATTTCTCTTAAATTTACTTTTTCTAGATTTTTACATTTCAGCATCATGTTTTCATAAATCTGATCCCCCATGTCTCTTGCAGATGATGAGAAGGGTACATGGATGCCACTGTTAACCACAGATCTGAACGCTTTCCTTTCTTACTGTTATAGAAAGACAGACTGTGGCTCTTTCCATCTTGATTTCAGACAACCCTGGAAATTGTGGAAAAACCCCTTTACACCTTTAGTACATGTATAAAGACTGACTACTTTTAAGTGTGTTATACTCTCAGATTTCTCCATGATGCAGATGAATAAGCCCCTCATTTTATGGTTGAGGAAACTGAGGCATCAGGCATCAGAAGCTGTCCGGCTTGCTACCTGTGTGGCAGGCCTAAAACTGGCATGTATGCATACTTAGTCACTGCAGCCCTATTCAAGCCACCAGAGCTTGCCATCTTTAAAAGTTAGAGCAGGAGAGTTTCCTATGCATATAAGTACTTCAGTAAAATATATAGTACTTCTACCTCTTCACGCCAGCAAGGTGTCTTTTATTTTAATGCTTGTTTCAGTTATGTTAGTGGTTATCTCCATGGTAGAGTCTTTGCAAGTCTTGTCTTTACATAATGTCTAGCTGATTAGCACTTAGAATCAATTTTGTAGAAGCTTTCCTTAGACTTCTTCATATAGTAACTATTAGATGATGTGTAATTTATTTTGTTTTGGTTTGGTTTTTTCCTTTTTTTGCGGAAATTAATAAATTCCAATTTCACCACTTGAAGTACATTTGTATGGGTTTTAGGACATATCTAGCTTTCAGCTTACTGGTATTAACTGTGCCCTTTTGAATTCAATTGGAATGGAATAAATGGGTTAAGAAGTAAAAATCCTTACCCTAAAACCTGCTTAAGACTGAGAAATGAAGATCGCTGATTTTGCTGGTTACCTCTGGCACACTTGCTTGCCTTTAGCTTTTCCACTATTCAAGATGAAAATCTTACAGGTAAGAAGCAGAGGCAGCTTGTGCACTATTCATAGATTAGAAGCTTGATTTTTAAATTGTGGATATATAAGTTGTAACTTGAAGAATGGCTAGGTAAAGCGTGCCCTATAGACAGGCTTCCAAGCCTCTAAGCAGTTACAAATGCACCGAACCAATTCTGTTAACAAAAATCATTTCCTGTAAATGGTGAGGTACACAGACCACACTTCACCTTGGCTTCTTACCACAAGCTGTAGTAACTAAACAACTTTTTAATAAATTCAAATTAACTGATGGAAAAGAGAAATATAACTTAGTCTCTTCTGAAATTGTCTCCTCCTTTCCTCATACATCCCAGATGTTATTACACAACAAGCTGCATGTTAATGATTTTTTCCAATATTACCTTAGAGAAATAATAAAAAAAATATTAATAGAAACTTGATGGGGCAAAGGCATTGGGTTGAGAGAAATGGGAAACAACCAGGGCTATTTTTTTGTTTCACTGTTGTAGCAAGAAGTTGCTTTTCTAACAAAAATCTGAGCTTATGCACAAAGGCATAGCACAGGAAAGATTTGTATGCTGTAGAAGCAACATGAAGAGGGAATAAAGGTAATATAGCTTATAGATATTATAGCTTGAAAATACCATAAGCTAACATTTTAAACATTGAGGGTTTTTTTTCAGTCCCAGTTTGTTCTTCTGTTTAATGCTGAAATATAGAGAATATAACATTGCTGTACTTCTTATAGGTAAACTTGCTTCTTCAGAGCTAACCTGTTTTAGAAATACTCATTAGCTGTTAATATTCAGCTGAATATGCACATGTTCATGAATAGTGAAGCCGGCTTTGCACATACTCGTAAAGAGTTGGCTGTATTCTGAAGACAGAACTAGGAGGGTTTGATGTAATATGTATTCCGTAAGAATTGCAATTGAGAAATGGTACTTAATAAAGAAAATCTGTGAAGTCTTGGTGCTTACTAAGCAATGAAGAGGCATACTTTTCCATTACAATGTCTAAGCAAGAAAGTGTACTGAAACGTTTCTCTGAGCAGTCCTAGCAATCTGTACAGTTCAGTCAAGCAGTAGTCAGTGTCTCTGAAACACACTGTACAAATTATTTCTTTCAATGGTACCGAGAATATATACCACTTATCAATATTTCACCAGGAATTTCACCTTTCCTGAAAACTGGTTCCAGGATATTTAAAGCTAGATTTCCAGATGGAGTAGTAAGTGGTCTTTCAGTCAGAGATCCTAGAGGTTTTAAATTATAGTGTATGTAGGTGATAACACATTTTGTTTCAGAAAAAGAGGAGAAAGTTGCTCAGCACCATCAGGGAACCTGAATAAGAGTTATCTATCACATCTAAAAGACAAAATTCCTGTCTTTGTTCAGCTGTTTGCACATTCCTTTAGCTACAGACGTATGAACTTTGGTGCAAATTAGCTTACTGAGAACATAAATGTGTGGAAAATTGAGAGTATTTTGTGCATGTTTCAGTCCCCCTATCTGTATGCTGGTTACCATGAAAAATAAAGGCTTATACAGAAATTAGTTTCCTGTTGCAGTCTACCTAGCTAAAGTCAGGAAGCAAGATGTGATGGACTTTTTCAGTGGATAAAAAAATCAGGTGACTAAAACTTATTTAAGAAAAAACAAGGAAACAGCATTCACCTAGAAAATCTAGCTGCTCATGGCTTGTATGGGTGTACTCTTTGCTGGGTAAACAAACTCGCCGAGCCCAGAGAGTTATGGTAAACAGAGCTAAATCCAGTTGGCGGCCGGTCACAAGTGGTGTTCCCCAGGGCTCAGTGTTGGGGCCGTTCTTGTTTAATCTCTTTATCAATGATCTGGATTGGGGGATCGAGTGCACCCTCAGTAAGTTTGCAGATGACTCCAAGTTGGGTGGGAGTGTTGATCTGCTCAAGGATAGGAAGGCTCTGCAGAGGGACCTGGACAGGCTGGAATGATGGGCCAAGGTCAATTGTATGAGGTTTAAGAAGGCCAAGTGCCAGATCCTGCACTTCGGTCACAACAACCCCATGCAGTGCTACAGGCCTGGGGAGGGGTGGCTGGAAAGCTGCCACGTGGAGAAGGACCTGGGGGTGTTGGTTGACAGCCAGCTGAACATGAGCCAGCAGTGTGCTCAGGTGGCCAAGAAGGCCAACAGCATCCTGGCTTGTATCAGGAATAGTGTGGCCAGCAGGAGCAGGGCAGGGATCGTGCCCCTGTACTGGGCACTGGTGAGGCCGCACCTTGAACACTGTGTTCAGTTTTGGGCCACTCAGTACAAGAAGGACATTGAGGTGCTGGAGCGTGTCCAGAGAAGGGTAATAAAGCTGGTGAAGGGTCTGGAGAGCAGGTCTTATGAGGAGAGGTTGAGGGAGCTGGGGCTGTTTAGCCTGGAGAAGAGGAGGCTGAGGGGAGACCTTATCGCTGTCTACAACTACCTGAAAGGAGGTTGTAGTGAGGTGGGGGTTGGTCTCTTCTCCCAGGTCACTAGTGATAGAATGAGAGGAAATGACTTCAAGCTGCATCAGGGGAGGTTTAGATTGGATATTAGGAAAAATTTCTTTACTGAAAGTTGTCAAACATTAGAACAGGCTGGCCAGAGAGGTGGTGGAGTCACCACCCCTGGAGGTATTTAGAAGACGTGTAGACGTGGCACTTCAAGGCATGGTTTAGGAGACATTGTGGTGTTGGGTTGATGGTTGGACTTGATGATCCTAGAGGTCTTTTCCAACTTTAATAATTCTATGATTGTACCCTAAATCAAAACCGCTATGGTCACATGATGCAAAGCCACAGTCTGGTATGATATAGTTCTGTTCATTCAGGCTTATTCAAAATTGTAATTGGTTTCTTTTATACTGGCAGCTATGTCAGACTTTGTCTGTTCTCTGCCATTAGCATATACTCTTCATTAAGTGTTCTCTTCAATTTTATAGAAATCACTCTCTTAATTTCTGTCACTGTTTGGGGAATAATACCTTTCTATGTTTCTTAAGTTCTTTGGATAGAACAATTATCTGTAAAATGTTGTAGTTTGGGCCTCTAAGCTCTGTAAGATAGCTTAGATAGATAAGATTCTTGTAGTGTTCAGTTAAATTCCTTAAAGCCAAGGAATTCCTTAAAGGCTCAGTGGAATGATTTCTGACTTAAGGCTGTATGAAAACAAACAGGGTATGGCCTAGCAGTTTTAGAGGAATGAACTTCTGCAGGCTTGTTTCACATGAGAGTTTTGTGCTTTTATACTTTCATGGCTGTAACTGATTTTTTGAAGACTCTGGAAAAAAATGAACACACAAAAACCCAAACCAAAACATGTCATATAACAATAAATTATCTCTGTGTTAGTGATACGGAGATGAAGTACTCCACTCTGTGCATAGTGTTCAGCTTTATATAATGCCTGCTTAAATCAGTTTGAAATACACCTGTTACCTCATTGGTTCCTATAGGCTAAATTCAATTCTGGTGCACTTCCAGTGAAATAAACATTTACTCTTGGGATTAATTTGGTTAGAATAATTTTACCTTAAAATTCTTTCTAGAGGACAGCATTTTATCTTCACCATCTCCCTTGAAACAGATAAGACTGCCTGAGTTTTCAATGAGACTAACTTTAAGATTGGTCCTTTTTCACACCCCCTCATTCTCTAAGTAGTTACCACGTATCATAAATTGATTACTAGTCACTGTAATCTACAGGAGACTTAATGAGACTTTTAAGATCTTGCATGTTATTAAAATATAGAAAGCCTCTTTCTTTAAGGTAGTTGTTAGTGTATATCTGAAGCATTATTTCATGGATGAATGATTTCTTCTAACTTACTTTGATGCCTACATTTATATCAATATGTTTGTTACAGAAACAGTCAGATCTCTGACTCTGGAGGCTTTGTTGTCAGTAACTCACTAGTGTGAGAGAGATACAATTTGTTTCCATTATAGATGAGCCACAACCAAGCGACAGGTTGATTTTCTGTATGCGTACACTGCATAGGCACAGGAGTGACAAAGTCAGAAGGAAAATATAGGGACGAAGGTGCAAGCAGTAACAGACAAATATTTTTACAATGTGTTTGTATCCCCTTCACTCATGGGGTGGATCATCAGTAGAATTTTAATGATTATTTGACCCTCACAATACCTGAGATCTGTAAGTCTTAGAAAATGAACACTTGCAACAGTGATTTTGTGTCCAACCTGAATTAAATCACTGGTGCATGCTTATCTCAAAGGCTGATTTTACAGATCTTGTTTGCTTGGTTTTAAGTAACTATTAAAAAAATGAAAACAAGAAAGTAACTGAGAAGTGTTGAAAGACAAACATATATTAATAATTTTTTGAACTTTATATTGTAAAATAACTTCTGTGGATCTCAGAGGGTAAAATTTAAATGTGTGGTTGTATTGCAACAAGGTAAAAATTATTTGTTTTTCTTTGCCCTTATTAATGCTAGTTATCAGCAGGAAAAAATACTGAGGTAATTTGGGAGTGCTGAAATACTAATTCCAGGTGCTCACTGTGAATTCCAATTTTTGGGACTTAATTTTTGAGTCTCAATTTCAAGACATTTAAACACACATATTTTTGATAATGACTTTTGCTTCTCTTAATTTTAGTGGATTTTAAAATCTGTGTGGCTCGCCCTTTCAAATTCCCAGGCTAATATGTTTATTCCCATGTAATTTAGCTGGTGTGTGATGGAAAAGTCAAAAATGGTGAGTGGTGCTCTTTTCAGAGACATCCTTCCATATAATGTTGTACTTAGAAGTACATCTTGATGCTGAAAATCACCCTGAAATTTTAGAACCCAGGTCTTCCAAATCTCAAGTCTTCATTAGACAGTGTTGTCTTTCAGGGAAAATCCACCCTGTGTGTAGAATTCCACACAAATAAGCCATGGCTATTGTTTTTTAAATGCCACTCCTCATCCTGCACTGATTCACTGATTTGTCTTCTATTTGACAAGTCTCCAAAAGAGGTCATGACTATAAGAGGAGACAAGAACCTGGACTGCTGGACTCTTTCCAAAACTGTGCTTTACTTAAGTTGTCCTTTGTTCCTTCTTCATCTTCCTCTAAAATGGGCATAACATTTTTTAACATTGCAGAGAACGTCAGAAGAATTTTATAAGCTCTATATGAGCTCTTTGTACAAAGAAACTCACAGGACAGTACAAAGAAATTCATTCTGTCTGAATGCTAGAAAGTTCTTTCTGTACAGATTTTATCACAATATGATTTTTATTTGATCCATATTAATGCAATCTTTTTGGTGGAACAGAGGGATTTGAATGGAGATGGTTTTAGAAAGATAAGAGTTACATTTGCTGCCACCAATTACACATTTCAAAGAGAAAAAAACAGTAATGAAAGGGAACCTGGAAGTTAGTGGATAAATTAACTTTATTCTGATTAGTTTGTGGTCAATACTTCTGTTTCGGGGTTGGGTTTTTTGTGATTTATTTGAGGTGGAGTTTTTTTTGTTTGGTTTGATTTTTTTCTTTTGTTTTATTTTTTCATTTTTAAAAAAATGTGAAATCACATTCTACTTTCTTCCACTCCTGTTTTAAAAATATTAGATGGAAATTTATTTGCTCTCTGCTCCTTCAGGCACAAATTATGCTTTGTCAAACTAGGCATTCTTGGAATGTCTTGGAGAATTTTTTCCTAGACCAAATTACTCTTTGTGCTCTTCTATGTTTGCAGAATAATAAGATGGCATTTTACTCTGGCAGCGTTGGCAAGCCTGTTATAGGGATGAAGTAGTCCCCTCAGCAGCCTTCAATGTAAATTGGTGTAAATTACCTCCTTGAAGGAGGCAGGGCAGTTAATTTCAATAGAAGTGTAAAGTTAAATGAAACCCAACAATTAGTCTGTATTTACGCGATGATTTAAATTGGCTTATTGACAAAAGGCTGTATTTGTAGTTATCGCAGTTACTGTTATAAAAAAAACCATACGCTTGCTTTTGTGCGTATCAAAGCTCATTAAAATTGAAAAGAAAAATTAAGCAGGAAACTATAATGTTCCTTTAGAGAGTTTCCAAACTGCAGGAAGAGTCAGAGCTGAGCTTTAGCCAGGGCAACTTGATAACATTTTTTCAGAGTTTTTAATCTTAAAATTACACTGGGAGCTGGATTTGACCTAAAGTGAATCTGAAACTAAACTGTCTTTAACAAAGCACTGACCTGAAAGTTGTGATTCTTGGCTTCTTTTTCACCTGTGACTTTGCCATTGCGTTCTCTGTGAGGTTCAGTTTTATTCTGCCATTAAATTCCTGGTGGTTGTCTAGAGTTTGTATGCAGTTTTTTGTGTGTGATGGGCCAAGGCCAATTGTATAAGGTTTAACAAAACCGGGTCCTGCACTTTGGTCACAACAACCCCATGCAACGCTGCAGGCTTGGGGAGGAGTGGCTGGAGAGCTGCCTGGAGGAAAAGGACCTGGGGGTGTTGGCTGACAGCCGGCTGAACATGAGCTGGCAGTGTGCTCAGGCGGCCAAGAAGGCCAAAAGCACTTCAGGGCATGGTTTAGGAGACATAGTAGTGTTGGGCTGGCGGTTGGACTTGATGATCCTAGAGGTCTTTTCCAACCTTAATGATTCTATGATTCTATATGACATTGTTATATAGAGTAGCACCCTGGTTTTGGTTTTGAGTTGTAGGTAACAAAATTACAGTCTGAGCTGAATCCCCAAATGATCCACAAATATGGCCTGTTTTCATGTATATGATGGTGTTGGGGTTTTCTTCCTATATTATTCTATAGAAGCCAAATGATATGACAGTCCATACTTCTCAGATTCTGCACTGGGATAAATTTGGAGACTGTGCTTCAAGTTATGTGACGAGTTTATACCAAAACAAGTTTTATTACAAGGGTATTGTAGTTCTTTATATATATATGAGATATGAAGCTGTAAGCTACATGGGTTTAGACTTCTAAGATGGGATTTACTTTTTTAATAATTTGGTCCTCAATTTCCATTAACTTTTTAGAGACTGTAGTTCATTATATTTGTCTTAAATTGCTTCCTGTATTATTTTTTAATCTGCCACTGATATTAGATCTCTTAATTAAAAAATATAATGACTTTCAGCTAGAAGAAAAAAATAGGTATCTTTTTAAGATTTGGGCAATATCGAGAGCAAGCCATTACATTTAACATTTTTAAGCTCTTATTGATTATGGTTTGGGGGAGGTCATTTTCTTTTGCAAATACCTTTGCAAAAGTTATACTTTCAGTGTAAATACTGACAAGCAGTTGAAATGATTAATAATTTATAAGTAAACCTACTCCTGCCTGCTTAGTACTAGAAGTACTAGAAGTACGGATTTGTCGAAGTTTGTATACTGAGAATATCCAAATCAAATCTTTGCTTCTATGTTCTATGTCCGTTTTCCCTACACCAAAGTCTATTAGTGTAGTGATGTTTATTATTATTGTGCTCGTCTGAGTTCTGTATATTTAATTTGAAAAGCACTGCCAAGGGTAGCTAAAGAGTGTTTGGAGGACTTGGGTAGGTCTGTTTGTATCCATCTACTAATTTGCTCTGTCGTGTTAGCTTTTGTTATTTTTCCTGTATATTTAGCAGGGAGCAGGAATGAATACAGTCATGTTCTCTTGAACAGCCACCACTGCCTGAAGCTGTTTCAGCAACTCACCTTGCCAAAACAGTTTTTCTTTCCGATTTTGTCTCCTTGAACAAGGGAGGAGGTTTGGGGCAGTGCTTGTCACCCAAGAGTTACTTTGGGACTAGCTGGGTTAGTATCATAAGGTGAAATAATTTCAGGACCCTGAAGTAGGGAAAAAAATGTTCACAAATTAATACACAAAAACTCTGAAAACATACATAGGCTTAACCAAAATGTTTTGGGTTTATATTTCTGCAGTGTCGTCAGAGTATATTTCAAGTAAAATTGTTAAAGTGTTGTTTAAAATTGAAATATATTTTTTAAATTAGGTCTGTGTCCCATTATGCCATCTTTAGTTTTGATTTAGTAGTTGCACTGAGCTTAGAAATTTATTGCAACTGATTTTTACCTTGCTGTTTCTATCAGAAAAATTTCTCTGAAAAAACTTTAAAAATTCAGTGAAAAATATCCAAGCATCTCTAGTAGCTGGAATCCTTCCATATATTAGTAACTTTATAACAATAAATACATGAATAACTATTTACTTTATCACCTGCGACTGTCTTGCACTTGTTTTAAAATCTTTTGTTTAAATAATATCATCTTGCTCTACAGACCTCAAAATCCTGTTTTGTAGCGAGAGATAAATTTTTTCATACAGGTTAAGATTTAAGAGGTTTACAAGTGCAACAGAAAATCTACAGTTATTTGAAACTATAAAATGATCTACTTTATTATAGCAGGGCTTCCGACTCACATTTCCCCCACCCCATGCTGCAAAGGGAGAGGCATCCTCAAAGATTCTCTGCTAGGATCCAGTGATAGTCTCATTCCTTCTGCTGTATAATTTTTTATGTGATGTCTGATGTGTCAGACACAGTTTAATAAGAATTCTGATAATTAATTAAAACTTAACTGTTAAAAATGAACAATTGGTAATTAAGTGAATGTGATGTGATGACTAATTAGTTGATGTAACATGTAGTCAAAGTGCAGTTCAGTTTTTGAAACAAATATTTGAATTGTTTGATAAAACATTCTGTAATGCAAGCAATAACACTTTGTTCTATTTTTTTTAGTTGCAACCTCAGTTTACTGAAAAATTACTTGCCATGTTCCTAAGAAGACAGGTTTCAAGGTCAGACTTAATCAAAATGTACTTTATGTCTATCGCTAGGTCTTTAGCTATGGAGATAAAAACAGCTAACTTTTTTTCTTCTCAGTTACTGTATAGTTATTTGTAAATTTACAGTTTATTCCCTATCTACAGCATGGAGTTGCAGGTCATTAGCAGATTTCAGTCTTTCCTTAAAGTGAACTACCTTGGATTTATTTAAAAGTTTAATCATGTTCCATCTCTTATTCCAGTTCCCATGATTTTGTCTTATACAGGAAAAAAAAGGCATTAATGAAGTAATGATTAACACTCTAATTATTAGCAAGCAGTATTTTAATGGTAGTCATTGTGCATAATAAAGGGTGTTGTTGGAAACCTTCTGCCTGCTGATTGTGAACAGAATTTAATTAGAAATGTAGCCCTGGAGCACAAGGTGAATCTTTGCTTTTAATTGCCTCTGTTGGCAGCACCTCCCTTAGACAGTGGGGGTCCAAGTGGGACATGGTGAGGACAGGGTGGGTGAGAGGTGCTGCTGCTTTGGGCAGCACAGGTCCTCCAGCTGAAGGCAATGGAGCCAAGGGATCCAGTAACCCTCACTTTTGTGGTATGACTGTGACAGTCCACCTTCCTTCAACTCACCAGTTGTTTGAATACTGTTACGCTTCTCTGGTAAGCAAGGCCTGTAATGTGAGTGGAATTAATGTCATCTTTTTTTTTCCTATAACTTTCTCCTTCATTTTCCTTCACTGAAACAACTATGTGGTTCTAGGGAGGAAAATAAAACTGCTATTGGTATGTTAAATTTTGCCTTCATTGACATAAAATTCCCTTTGTTTATATGCTAAGCTGTCTTGTAATAACCATTCTCCAAAAAGAGTGTATTGCTGAAAGAGAAGAATTGGAAGCTGTTTTCCTAGGGACTCTTAAGCATAGGGTAAAAGAAATCTCAGCTTTTTGTATGAAACTCCTTTGGAGAATCTGGGGTTTGTTTGGGTGGTTATTTTTTGTTTGGGGTGGGGTTTTTTTTTTGGTTTGGGGTGGTTTTTTTTGTTTGGGGTGTTTTTTTCCTGTCTTTCACAAATATTTCTAGAGGACAGACTTATGAGCCAGGTATGGCATAAACTTCATGGGTGTGTTAGTGGTGCTCATTTGAACAGCCAGGAACATTAAGAACGCTCCTTCCTTACAACTGGAGAACTGGTGCAGCTCTAAAAGGTAAACCCCAGCTCATAACCTGTTCGGGTTCCTCACAGTTAAAGAGAGGAATCTTTCTGGGCAAAACCAAAATAGGTTCAACAATCTAACCAGTAAGCATCCTAGGTGCTAGCAGGGACTTCAAAACAGAGCATTGCCTTTCTGGTAGCATGTAGCATGTGTTTTCATCTAAATACTCCAGCAAAACCCATGTCTGATGGAAGAGAAATTCTGGTTAATAATGTAAGTGGAATGGTTTTGAGTTGAGTCTCTTGAAGGAAAAGAAATAATTCAGAAGTGAAAGGGGTAGATGCTGAAGAAAAATGCCTTAATTAACAGACTTGGTTGTTATGTTGCTTCATGGGGTGCGAACTATTCATTTCATTGTTCTCTATTTTTACTGCTGTTATTGCACAGAAAGCCACCACATGATGTTCTTCTTTGTCTTGTTACTTGATTAGACTGAAAATAAGGGTTTAGTGGAGCTAATTAAAAGGGCGATTCTGTTAAAATCTGGCCCAGCTTATAAAAAGATAGCAATTGAAAACCAGAGTGGACCAATGATCCTTTCAGTCTGACAGTCTGCCTCTTACTGTGCCCAGTGCTGTGTGCAATAGAAGCAGGCAAGAATACATAAAGCACCGCACTGCCTGGTATTTCACCTTGCCTAATAAACACCTGGAGTCCTAAGATGTGTTCTGCTTGAAACTGCAACAAATACCAGAAATGTCTATTACATCTGTAAGTTATAGAGCTAATTATTTTAAAAATAAGTCAGTAGAAACACTGTGGTTGGGGAAGGGTCGATCTAATTAATTTCAAGGCTAGTAGTTTGGAGGAAGTTTGCTCGGTACAGCTCCAAGCAGTCAGTCTGACTCTGCAGGCTGGCTCACCTGACTAACCCTGTTTGCACAATTACTATTTTTCATATGCCTCTTTCAGTTCCTCTCTAAGGTGATACCAATCTCTCTCAGTCAGTTTTGTATATTAAAAATATGATAAGAGAAGCTTTAAGGAAACCAGGGAAACAAGCCTTCCCTCTTAGTTTGACTTCCTGCACTCGTTCAGTGTTGTTTCTGCTTCTGCCATAGGACCATGGCGGTGCAGTCTGGGAGGCTCGGTGTGCCAGGCACACGGGCAGGGTCGCTTCGCCCCTATAGCACAGCGCGGTTTGTGTGTAATAAGCCTTGAGCTCTACTGAGGTGAGGAGGTGCAGATTTCCCCATAGAGTAATGATCAGCAATTGGGCCAAGTGGATTCCCCTGCAGGCACTTTCTCTGGACACCAGTAGGTACTACTGTGGTCCAGCAATTGCCAAATGTAACTTTAGAAACTGGAAGCATTAGTTATCTGGAGAAGAGGCAGGAGCGTGGTGTGCAAAGACAGCATTTATAGATATAATCTCTGGGTACAAAAGGTAAAAATTGTATTCAGAAGAAATCCTACAGCTGGAAATGACTTGGAATAGAAATGAGAACTTGAAATCAGAACAGGTTACTCCCACTACTATATTTCTCTATAATAAACAGAATTTTTTTGAAAGATAATTTGTAACTCATATATAGAATAGGTCCCTCAAACTGAGATCTTTGTACAGGCACAAAGATCTAGGGGAAGGGAGGGTTGTGCATGAGGCTTGTGCTAAATGTAAACCAATCGAATGAATATTTGCATGCTATTGTTCTAAAGCTGATCTGGCATTTGCTTTGGGTTCTCTTCCATGAAGAAACTGGCAGCTGCTTTTTGGATCAAAATTTAGATTTTTTTTTTTTTTTAATCCAAAGTACATTATATTTCCCTTTTGATGTTTCAAGCTAGGCTGAAATAAATTTGTAAGTTCAGTGTAGATCAGCTTTTCGTTTGAGTTTATCCTAGATTATTCCAATGCTTTTCAGTTTTGAAGACTCTATGAATGTCTGGGTCTGATTCAACAGTGAGTCCTGTGCAGATGTGGGGTCTTCTGTACTCAGTGTATTCCTGATCTCAGGTCAGAAGTTCCTGAACCTGGGGCTGAATCCCAGCTTCTGCCCTTGCTAGCGCTCGTGATCACTGTCCCTTTCAAAAAGGGAAAAGGACTCCTACAATTTCCACTTCCTCTGGGTATTTCTGGCTTAACATATCAAGAATGCTTTTTAAGGAAGAGTTCCATTTCTCATGCATATTTCTTTATATGAAGTAAAGCAACATCTCAGAATCTCAGTTAACCAAAAAATTTTTATAAAAGGGACAATGAATCAATATTACTTGTTACTAAAATGCTACTTTTTGATGTTCTGTAATAGGAAAATCCTTTCTCCCTTTTTGTTCTTGCTCTACTGGAGGAAAAAATAGTAAATTAAGTATAAGTGTTCATCAAATATGGCATGCACATTGAGCTTAGTAAGTAACTTAGTACTGTGAAATGTAGTTGGTTTCCAGCCATGGGGGGTGTGTGGTGTGGTGTAGTGTAGAAAACAACAAAAAAAGCCTTTAGCTGTCATAGTCAATTCCTGCCTTTTTTCATTTGTGGAATTTTGTCATCTCCCTCTGGTGGCAAATGTCTGAACATAGCTGCTGCGGGGGGGTGGGGGGTGGGAAGGAAGAAACCTTTAAGTCTATTCCAAGGGGCACGCTTGAAATCAGCATAATTCCAGCTACAAATATGCAAAGCATAGCAGTTCTACTCTCTGGAGCATAGCTTTGACATGAGAGAGAATGAAATGTAGGTTGGCCTGAGAGCTGGGATTTGCAGTATCCAGTTTGAAACAATGTCAGAAAAAGACAGCAAGAACAGAGACTCTTGCAGCACAGTCTGAAGGATGGGATTCCGAATTTTCATGTGGCACAAAGCACTAACTTGCAAATTTAATAGTCTCTAGCAAAACCAAATATTAGATACAAATTGTCAGGAAGGAGAGGTTTTGAGCACAGGAAAATGAAGGATACCAAAAGGCAGTATTTAACATTCCTTTTTTTATTATTATTATTTTTAAGGTATAATGTTCCACAGTCTGTTCTGTATAACCTACTATATCAAGGAATACATTGATGGACCAGGACCTACGTAGTTTTCTATTTTTCAGGACACAGTGGTGCAAAACAGAAAACGTTGCTTCCTACCAAATGGGGTTTGTACTTATTATTAGTTTTATTATTAGTGTTGTCTGCTAATAAAAGTCTTTTTGTGAAACTCTGATCTTTTGGTGAGAATCAGAGACAATAGCACAGCTTCGCTTTTCTAGTGCACTCACTCGCTGCCCCTTTTCAAGTGTTTGCTAATACCAGAGTATTTCAAACACTTATCCATGAAAACTATTCAGCAAACAAGACAGAAACTTGGAAGATCAACTTAAAAACTTCCAACTGATTTAAGGAATAAGTGATAAAACTTCACTATGACTGTCCTGGATAATTAAACAACTTAACAATTCTGGTTCCCAAAAATCATAACTTGAAACACTTGAGTAATCATCTCAACCTGGCTGTATCCTTTTTTAACCCTGGTCATATATATCTATATATATGAATGTTCTGTATTAAAGCTATATTTAGTCATCACGCTTTGTGTCTTTACAGTTCATCTCCCTGTGTGTGGAATATAAGTTGGTGTTCTATATAAATAAACTCCTGAATGGGAACTCCATAGCTGATTTATCAGACTCACTGAAAGGTGATACAATATGCTTGGCATCTGTGAGTCAGCATCAAGATGTGCTTTAAATACTATCGCAAACAGTGACAGTTTCTGGACATAAAGAACTCAATGTGCTTTCATTAGTGCTGCTGGAAATTGCTCCCAAGGGTTGCAGTTCTCACTCAATTCAGATCACTCGCACAATTTCAGAGCATGAACTGTTCCAGGGAACCGCGATGTCCACTGATTTTTTTTGCACTGCTTGTGAACTTTCCATTTAAAGGTTTCCCAGTGTTGGGGATGAAGCTAGTGCATAAAGTTCAGTAGTCTCTAAGAACTCCTGAAATGTTCAGATTAGAAAATGTTACTCATAAGATGCCCTCCTACCCTGCTTAATGGTCTGAGTGAAAGAGTAGAGGCAGGCTGTTGGGTGAGGGCCTGGATTCACCTGTAACACTTACCTTCATTAATCTTGTGTTTTTGTTGTTGAAAAAATAAATGCTGCCTGTAAAGTGAGATAGCTTCGCAGGCAAGTTTGATATATCTGATGTCTGGCCTGACTCTCAGTGGAATTTAAATGGGCTTCCTATGTGCAAATGTGTGAAGCCTCAGTGATTAGAAAGTGGTTGGAGATACCGCAGTGAGTGCCTGCAAGTGCTGATGCTGTGCTTCGCTTAGCTAATGAGCTTTTCACAGCCTTCCTCGCATGGAATATCTGTTTTCCCTACAAGTGAGCTTTACAGAGAGTTCATCCTGGGCTGAATTCTGTATTTTAAGGAAACTTTCACACAAGTGTCCTGTTCTGTGTTTTCACTGTTCCTAGCCACCACTGAGTCATGCAACTAGTAATCTGCTGACAAGCCATTCCTTGCTGCTTACAAATATAAAAGATGCTGAATGGACGCCCCTAGAACTGAAGAACTGAAGATTAATTCAGCAGGCAGGCTGGCCACAGACAAGTTGTGAAAACTTCTTTTTTTTTTTTAAACAAACTTCAACCTAGCACAGAACGCCTGCCTGCTATGACTGGATGTTTTCCCCTACAGATTAGTAAAACAAAAATTCTGGGTATACCCAGAGCTGCAACGGTGATATTACTAGGCATGCACCTATGTCTGGAGGTAACTGGCTGACTCTGTTCCTGAAGTGTACGTGACTGGAGATCTCCTTGTCTAAGACACAGAAAGATCAAGCCTCCAGTAGTGCAGCTCTCACTCCTTCAGTCTCCCGGTGTTTTAAACGACTGCTTTCTAGAGAAGGAAATTTTCATGTAATGGATGGTTACAAATCTACCAGTCATTTATCTGAACACACCTTGAGAGTGACATGAATAAAACATTTGCAGGCTTAAGCCCTGATGTAAATTCTAAGCAAATATTGGGTTTATGCTGCTACTCTATGCATGTTGAGTGGCACCTTAGTCTATAAAGAACCTCACTGAAACAGGTGGGTAATCATAAAATAAGTATTTTCAAGCATAGTAAGGGTATTTGAATGCAGTTGATGTGTTTGTGGAACACTTGCCAAATTTTTTAATGCAACTGACTCTGAAATATGGAAATCCATGGCTTAGATTTGGGGCAGAAGGTTGGGGAGTGCTGGGGCTTCGGGTTTTTATTGGTTGGTTAGTTTCTTGGGGGTTTTGGTGAGTTTTGTTGTTGTTTGTTTGGTTTGGTTTTTTTTTTTAATTTTAATTCAAGCATATTAATGGTCTTAGTTTGCAATTGGTTAATCCATTTCTGAACTCTATTATTCAGGTGTTTTGCAGTTAAAAACCCTGTTGGACAGTGTCTCATTCTAAGATGCATTTTTAAAACTACTATCAGTTAAGTATTAACATCACCATTAGTCCTGTAATATTGTGAAAAGCAAATGTGCAGGAAGTGCAGGCATAAAAATTAGATTTTTCTATGATTCCCTTATTTTAGCATAGCTTATAGGGAGGGTGGGCAGGGGCATGAGAAAATAAAGTTAAATTTAATTCTTCTAAGTGGTCAAGCTGAAATACTAGGGAGGATTTAAGAAATATGTTTCAACAGCAACCCTTTTAGTGTTGGAAGAGCTTTGGGCAGAGCACGCTGCTCAGGCTCGCTGGGATGCTCCCTTGCACAGGAGGGCAAACAGGTGCTTTGGAAAAGCTGGTGGGTAATTACGTGGGTGTGATAATGAGGTACTGTTTTGGTTCTCAGTGTTCTTTTTCTGACAGCAAACTGTTGAGATTCAAATTATGTCGATGGACAAAGACTGTGTAGCCAAAATACACAGGCATGACCAAGTTTGCAGTAACTTGATTATAGTATGTTGCTGAGCTTTTGATTAGCAGTTTTTGCTTTTCATTTCACTTCAAACAGCATATTAGTTTGCAACCCCTTCATAGGAAACATCCAAGGGTTATTTTTCTCTTTTCCTAACCAAAGCCATTGGTCTGTGTAATTTATATCATGGCTTTGCATTTCCTCTCTCTGACTACAGCCAAGTACACAGGGCTTTGCTAATCTCTTTGCAGGGGTTTATAAACTGTCTTCTGTTTTTCCTGGTTGCAGGTTCCCAAGCCACATATCTGGCTATATTTTGGGGATGTGGATTGGCCCAAAAGGTCAAAACAAAAGACATCCAGTTCACGACGGTCATTATGTCTTGTATCCAATATCTTATAAGTCGGGAATTTCCAGGGATACAGAAGGGATATAGCTTCCCAAACTTCATTGACATTCAGAGGGTTTTGGACACACTTTAAGCTTCTTTCACAATCCCATGTTGATGTGGCCCAGCTCTGCTTTCCTTTCTAAGTAAATATACATTTCTTAGTTTATTTTTTTTATTTTTCATATTGATGAATTCTTTATACTTAAGACTTGTACCTCTCTGAGAGACACTCGTCTTGCTTCTTGCTGACTCTGAGTGATGTTGACAGCCCAGTATGATGATACATGATAACAAATGACTACTTATGTCAACAGAAGTTAACGTGTAGGTTATTTTCAGATGATTCCACTCCTTCTAAAAATATAGGCAAAAAGGTGGACCTTAGAAGCATGACCAAAAAATCTTAGGTTTCTGAAAAATGTTATCACCTGTTCTTTTTGGTCATGATGTAGTAGGCATGTAGCTAATTAATGTCCTAAACGAAAGACAGAAGCTTCTGCCTTCCTAAGAAACTTTGTCTTGAAGAATACACTGAAACTTTTTGCAACAGATTATATAATTGGCAGCTTTTTCAGCTGATGAGTAAAAAGAAAAATGCTTTAAAGCATAACAACTTATAAATATTTAACTGTCAGTGTTGTTAGATCCAGCCCTTCTTCTATCTTTTGGGGAATAGAAGAGCAATGAATAATATTTGCAATAATTACCAATGTTGATTAATTAATTGGTAGTTACTAACTTCCCTGACTCTTTAGTGTTTCCTTGACTTTGTGGATCCTGATTGCTGAGCACCAACCTACAGTAACAAGTCAAATATTATACTTTAAAAATTCCTATTAATCTGTGTAATTTTGTCAATAAAATCAATAATTCCATCCTTTGTTTAAATACTTAATGAATTTTAGATGGGGTACTTTGTATGATCATGAAATGCTTCATGGTTTTTTAAAACAAAAAGTGCAACTTCTGCCAAATGCCTGGACAAAGGTAGACACAGTTGGAGAAAGCAAAAATATTGAACAAAAAGGTGTTTCCTGCGTCCTCATTTTCCTTTCCATACTATTGAACTTGGTCTTTTTAAATGTAGCAAATCTCTTAATGAAATAAAAATGGGTGTTTTCTCTGCACCCTCCTTAGTCCTGGAATGCTGACCATGAGGGAGGGGCTGAGGCAGGAGAGTCTTTGGTGTTTCGAACCTGTTGTTTTCTGTCTACTCTGAATGCATTCAGGAACATCTCACCCCTAAACTTTCCACCATGCCCATACTATCCAGTACCTTCTCAATTACCCTTTTTATCTATCTGGAAGGAAGTGGTTTGTTCCTGCTTAGCAATGTACATGGAGAGCAATCATGGCCACTAGTAAACATAATCTTTTCTATGCTAAGCAAGCCAATCCTTCCAATGGCTTGCCCTGGTTTCCCCAGTACCCATTAAACCTTCTCTGCTCTTCTTTTAAGTTGAAATGATCTTTCAAGAGAAGGAGAGTGAATAAAACTGGTGCAAGAGATAAGTGATCTATGGTGAAGAAAATCAGGAATTACTTAAATCATGGAAGTGCTCTTTTACTATTGTTCTTATGTGCCACTGGGGTTAGGTCGTGCCTGCAGACATGCAGAAAATTTGCTGCAAGGTTCTTACAGTTTTGCAGGCCTCAAAAGTTAAACTAGTGAGAACACAAATACCTGGTTCAATCATTGTGTCTGCCCTGATTATATACCCATGGCCGTCAATAAACTCATGAACCCATCATGAAACTCATGCAGAATTTTATAAGATCACAGAAAAGGACAGGAATATCTGAAGTAGCAACAACTGAAATCGTATCCATAAGTCCTGCAGTGAGTTGCATGTTTTTATAAAGCACCTGTGCAGGGTAGCACTTAGGTAGTAAACACTAGAGCAAGCGTCTTTGTGACAAGGTGGGAAAAGAATTCAAAGAGACAATGTCTGTTTTCAGCTGTAGAGTTTTCATTTTGAACAAGGGCAGTGTGCTAGTTTTGGCTGGGCTAAAGTTAATTTTCTTCACTGTAGCTGGTATAGTGCTGATGGCACACTGATGTTTTAGTTGTTTTTAAGTAGCGGCTAAGTGTTATAGTTTCATTTTTAGCAAAGTATGAACAGAAAGTACCTAAGTGTACATGTCAAGAATAGTAAAATAGCTTGAACTTCTCAGAATCCTTTTGGTTTTAAAATTAAGCAAAGGAGCTTCAAAAAATGCTATTAAAATCTTAAACGTAGATATGGTTAAGATTGGAAATTGCAGTTGCCCCTCCTATAACATTTGGTATTCTCCCCAGTATTCTTCTTTGTCAAATGTACTCAATTTTATGAGCTCATTTTTTTTCCTGTAGTAATACGTTTTCCTTATCTTCTAATTAACCACTGCTCCTAGCATACTTATGATGGTACACTCACATCTGCTCTAGCTTCTCTCCCTTATTTCAATGCAGATCTGCTGCTGCAATTGACACAGTTGATGCTTTGACATTGTTCCAGCTGTCTTCTGGTGCCTTTTGCTATCTTCCACAAGTCTACCAGCTTCCAGTTCAACAGAGGTGGGAATCCAGATGGACAGCTGCTAGAAAATCTTCCTAATTATGTTTGAGAGGGGATTGAACATGTAAATAATACCAAAAATCCATAAATTCCTTCAGTTTTCAAAAATTGCACTAGAACTGTTACTTAAGATTTCAGTTATGCATAAAGCACAAGATTACTTTTTCTAGATTTTCATATTCAGGCAATATTTCATGTCTCTTCTTGAAATTCACTAACTTCCATTTCTCTACCACGTGAATCTCTTGAGGTTTCAGCCAACTGAAACAGAAACAGTGGGAGGAAAAAAGAAAAGGCAAAATATTTTTAGTAAGTGTCAAAAACTTTGGTCTTAAATTTGTCTAACCAGCCCTGATAAATAATGTTATTGTTTGGTTTTATATTTCTACCTGACATTTTATGCGTAGTAACAGGAGTACTTAATCCTTTTCTGCAGTCTTCCTTTCTTTTATAAAGCTGTTTTGTTAACAGATTTCATTGGTTTGGGTGTCGGGGGTGGTGGTTATGTCATCTGTTCTGTGGGATTTTGTTCTCTGTGAGACGATGTGAAATACTGAAGTTGAAGCTAAAGAAAAAATATTGAGAAATTAAATGACAGTAGTATACAATGAGAAAGCAGGCAGTGACTAATGTCTTACGTGTTTTTCTACATGACTCATCACTTCTATCTGAGATCAAGGCTTTGCCTGGTTTTGCAGCTTCCCATTTTTGTTTGAGGCTTTTTAGTCTGAAAGGATGTAGACAGAGGCTTGCAGAGTTTCCCACAAATAGACTGTTTGGACAGAAGTGCGTTGTACCTGTAGCCTAGAACGAGTTCTTTGCTGACCAAGAGGGTCACATCTATGGGTTTTGGAGTCTGGTGCCTTGTGAACAGTTATGACTCCGTGATCCTTTGTGAGGCCACTTCATGACAGCATATTGCCAGGTATCACAGACTTCCCAGTGCAAGCTACAGTGTAATACAGAAGGTATGGAAATACGCTAGCAATACGGTCTTTATGTTAAGAAGTCCTGTAGCTATTTTCCTACTAGAAAGCTGAAAGTAAAAGATAAAGGAAACACTAATGAAAGGCACCCAAGGCTCTCATTTTCATTGCACAGTGCCTGAGATGCTGTAGTCTTTCAGACATGCAGGCCTCGCAGGAAGTTGAAAATGGATTTTTAGTGTAGTTTATATTAAAAGTTACTTAAATATAGGAATAAAACTAAATTATGTTTTTAATATCATATTGCTCAGTACTTATTAAATATTAGGGTCATTAACACCACTTTATACATTGTGTATTTAGTAATTACACAACTGCCGTGCTGATATTCTCATCTCCCATCCTCATCACTGACTTACTCCAAAGAATATATGCAGCCTTTCACTCATTTCTAGAAAATTTGCAAGTAAGGGGTTATTAATTTCTCAAATTGCTGACTGGAAAGCAAGTGTAGCTTGAGGCTTAACATGCTGACAATGTTTTCCCATTTTTAAAGGTAGTCCAGCTTTTATGAGTTACAGTACAGGAAACCAGTCTGCCAAATTTAATGGAAGTTTCTAGAGTGAGAAAAGAAGCTGAAGTCCTTTAAAGAGATCATTAATTAGAAATAAGTTTAAAAGGAAAAGGGAAAGGAAGATGTCTTGCTCTTCTCTGGTCAAATGTTGTTATGCAGATGATGTGGTGTTGTTAGGCTGGTAGAACTGGAGGATTTATTTCCATGTCACAGAGAACTTTATCAGAGGAGGAGAAGGGTGGTTAAAGTTTTACTGTGCTACTTTCCAGAGATTTTTTTTTCCTCCCTCTACCCCCTATACAGTCTTTGTGTCTTCATCTCTTTTCCCTCTCCTGCATCTGTACTACATCCTACCCTTTATTTATCTCATGTAAATATTCCCTACAACACCTCTGTTTTGTCTGGCTGCTGATTAATTTCCCCTCCCTCCTCCCCACTGTTATGCTCAACACTTACAAGGCAAGTGGTCCAAGGTGACAGGAGTCAACTTTCACTTGAAAAAGCAGCAGTGGTGGGGCAGTTGGCGTGGTTAGCAACAGCGGGTCTTGAAAGACATCCATGCTGAAAGATCTGGCCAATACTTTTGACGATTCCTCCCCTTGTTTTCCCTGTGAGATTACAAACCCTTTCACTGAGCTCAATCACCTCCAAAGGGACCACAAAATACAAAGGTGGGTGCACGTTAATGCAGTTAGCCTTGCATTTCTACTCTGCTCCTTCCCACATTGTGAAGTATTTCACATGCGGAGCTAGATAATTTGCTAGGTACTGGAACACAGGTTCTTGCTGGGCTAGGCAATGGCATGCAAACTCCTTTTCTTTTTACCTGGGGCCCACTTGGAGAATCCTCTCAACCCCAGGGTATGAACACTGCTGCTTTTCAAGTTGGCGCCTCTCAGACTGCAAGGTGCAGGTGGACGCCTGGTCATGGACAGGTCGGGTATCTGTTCAGGAGTGTGTAGCTGGCAGGTACCTCCATGGTGGAGAAGGGCCAGCAGTAGCAGGCTGCTCCTGGGGCTTGTGCTTTCTTATGGGATTCTCCCTGGGCTGTAGATGTGTGGCACAGGACCACAACTATTGCATGGGGATAAAGCTGTGGCTCTGTACTTCATGTGTATGAGGCAGAGGCCTGCAGCAGGACTTGTGATATGATGGCCAAATCATGATAAATGAGCAATCTGAAGCTGTTTGTATTAATTATCATGGTTTCACAGAAGAGTGAGCTGAAAGTGCTTCTGATTAGGTTTATTCTTGCCTCTAAGTAATCTCAGCTATGCCAACCTCCTACTGTCTGACTGTTTTTCGTGCTTGGCGGGAGGAAGAACTGTTTCCCTTCATACACCTTTCCTGTGTTGTCTCACAGTTGACTCATGGGAAAGCGTTGACCAGCTTATATTAATGTCAATGTTTGCACAAATATATTTGTTCAAAGCAAACGGCATCTCGAGTCATTTGAAGGGCCTGACATGAACACACTGTCCTGAACATTGCAGACTGCTGATGTATAAGTTCATTTCTTTCAAATGTCCTGTTCTCATAATGAAAATGTACAGGGTCTGCAAGCAGTCTTTGTCTAGAAATTCCAGTTGTCCCTATTTTGTCAATAGCAGATCTATTGGAGTTGTTCACACCTTTAGAAATGAAAAGAGGTATGGCTTCTTGGGGATTTTTCTTTTCTTTCCAGAAGCTTGCAGACGTGACAGAGGAGTTATTTCAGTAGTGATCCCTTATCATAGCAGAGATGATAGTGTGATGTTTCTTAATTCACTGTTGTGATGCTTTAGGCAAATGAGATGGGTGGAGAGGCAAGAAATCTATTCAATAATGTCATCCCCTGTAAAAAAGATGCTAGGGAAATGCTTTATTATCACTACTTACAATCATTGCTTGCTGGTTTTCAAAATACCAACAATATGTCAAATGCTTTCAGGAGACCTGTAAGAAACAGCTCTTTCCTCAATTTACAGTCATGGCAGGCTGTCATCTGCTGCTGTGCATGTGTACTTTCAATTTTTTATTGTCCTTTTCACGGAAAGGCAAAAAATAAAACCATCAGAATGTTCTATGTTGTCAAATGAAGAGAAAATAAATGGGAGAGGAGGACTGCACCATGAGTAAGGAGTCATTATTTGTTTGATTCATTGAGGGGAAAGTTCAGATAATTATCTAGAATGTTACAAAGCTTTGCCTGTACAACTTGATACATAATGAGAATTTGTTGGTAGACATCCAGAGGGAAAATTGCTTTGAATTCTTGCATTGAATTTTACAGTGTGCTGTTTCTGTTTGAATAAATGAATAGTGGTTCAGTGTGTGAATGTATGGTGAGCTGTAACTAAAACTTGCAGTGCCCGGGCGGCAAGTTGGTGCCTCTTCTCTACATCTGTGCCTACACGGAGAGATGGCTGTTGCAGTGTTAGTAAGGCACCAGCCCATCTTTTCAGTGATCGCTGTGAAAACAAATGTATTCCTTCCAACACACCATGACTGATGCTTCTGTCAGGCTTAAATACTGCAGTACAGTCTTCCTGTTGCATATTTTAGAAAAAAAAAACAGCTCAGACCTCTTAAATAATCTAATCTTGTCCATTTGTTTACTTCTGCCAGATTATTTTTTTTTTTTGTGACAGACTTTGAGCTGTCTGTGTTCCAAAGCTCTACAGCTCTTCATTACAAACTATAGTAAATGGCTGCATTTCTTCCTGAAGATTGGTAGTATACTAACACTGTGATTTAAAAAGAAGTTGGAGAACTTCAGCTTCACTCTTACATGATCAGTAAAGCTTCAATTATCAGGATTAATTATGCTAAAAATATAAATTAGTTCTCACTGGGTAAATTTCAGCAGTTTCTAATCTTTCCCTCTAATTTCTGTATTGATTTGAATTAATTGTTATTCCAGGGATTGCAAACTCTTCCCTATGACCATTTAATGACTTTTACCAATGCTCTAGCACACTTGCTTTGAAATTTAACGATTCAGGAGATGGGGAGTTTCAACAGTCATTACTATCTAGAAAGGAAATTGGTTGTCATTGGTTAAAAGTTATTGAACATGCTGTTCTTTCTAAACATCGAAAATCTGGGTTTGCTGGTGCTTTCTTTTTTTAAGCTTACATTTTCAATGCCTTGACAAAGTCTCCTTTTGACCTCAGCAGTACTCTGAAGGGTCTGAGAGGTCATAGTTAGAGTCAAGGACAGATGTGATTTAGCTTACAGTTTGCCTGATTTTCTGGGTGACTCTCCATGCATACCTTATATCTCCTTCTGCCAAAGAATCCAGTTTCTGATTGTCAGCTGGGGGTGTGCGAGGGGTGGATGGCAAGTTTTTATCTTTTCCTGCTTTGTAGAATGCCCTTCCCAGTGCTCTGTTGCCAGTATAACTTCAGGTCTCCCAGACAGAGAATAGCTTTAGTGTTCTGTGCAGACATGACTTGCCATAATAAGGTCATTGTTTTCTGAAGTCTGTAATGTAATAGAAATACAACCTTCTGACACCATATAATCTTAATGTGCAGCCAGCCCTCCTTGAGACAAGATTTTGTTCTGCTAGTAGATGAAATAGTGAATTGCCATTCAGAAGTAAATGGCATGTGGCTGGAAGTAGTGAATTCAGCCATTCAGCTGCATGTGTGGGTTGTGCCTCTGGTTTTTTTTTGTGAAATTGGAGGAGCATTCCTCTGACACACTGAATATTATGAGAACTAATAACAAAATGTTGCAAGATGAGTTTTTAAAAAAATGGTCACTTAGCCACACTAGCACTTTCAGAGAGCTTATATCTGAGGTCATAAATCTTATTTAATTTAATTTTATTTATTTTTACTTTTCCTGAATGATACATTGGTGGGTTTTTTTTAATGGGGACTAAAGAGTCAAGTTCTGCTTGCTCACATAAAAGCACAGGCTAACCAAAACCTCATATTTCTTTCTCATGAAATAGATGAACAAAAGAGGAAGAATCAGGAAGGGAGGCAGGAAGAATGGAGAGAGAAATGTAAGAGAGAAAACAGTTAGATCTGACGCTAATGGATGGGAGGCCAGTTTGGGAAGACTGGGGTGGGTAACACTGCATTTCTTCCAAGGCAGATTTAGGATTACTATGTTAAGTACTGTGTTATATTTCACCAAAATTCAGAATTTCAACTAATCACCTTTGAATCTTTATTGCTAATGGAGTTTATCCTGTAGCTCCAGGAATAACGGGAATAGAGCTTAAGAAGTAGGAGGAATTTTTGTATCTCTTCCGTTTCTTGGGTTTGCACAGTGTGTTATTCACAGTGGAATGAAAAGTGAATAAGAGGCTATGTTTGTGAGAAAAAAGTCCAGAATATCTTGACATAATTTTCAAAACCAGTGAATCCAGTGATGAGCTATTCTTCATAGCAAGTTACAGATATCTCCTGGGTGACATAGATAATCTAAGTAAATTGTAAAGTCATTGTAATTTAAGAGTTTAATTCCTAAAAGTACCAGAGAACAGCTGTTTAATGCACAATTAAAGTAGGTACAGGTAATTTTCCAGGTATATCTACTTCCATTTAGTGAATTTCAGTGGTGTTCTCATGAAGCCTTTTGATTAAGTTAATGTAATACTCTGTGCTTAGGACCAGTGATAAGATTATTTATGTGCCAGTATTTCCAAATGCTGTACTGCCAGGGTATTTGCTCTTGCAACAGGTGACTGATGGTTTAAAATGACTCCAAATGTTTCTTCCATTTCTGTGTGACAGTTCATTAACAGATTATACACGGAAACATCCTTAGTTACATAGAAATCAGATTCATTGGCAAACAGGTAAAACATTCATTTAGTCCCATTTACTTGATGTACACAAATAATCCATAAAGGTGATGGATTATTCCCACTTGCCTTATCTTCCATGATCAAACTATAATCAATAGGAGCTATTATTCTTTCAAGTAAGAGATTTATATACCTTGGTCATGGTGTAATAGCCAATATACACATAAAAACAAGTTTGAAAAGCCTTTACTTTTACATTCAAGTGTCCTTGAGACATAGTTACTTATTTGGATTCCATATCATGAAACAAACTCGATTATAATAATCCTAAATCAAAGAAATGGGAGGGAAAGAAATGGGTGTCGCAATCTAGCAATTGACTTCTTTTTCTACCCATGTCATGCAGGAAACACAGCTAGTCTGCGTTTTTGTAACTATGGAAGAAAAATATGACTTTTAGCACCTCTTCACTTAGGACCCCTTGCCTCATGGTGGCTTGGCTCTTGCTTTGTAGTGGGTCAAGAGCAAAAAGGGGGCTTGAAGGCAGTCTGCTCAGAGCAAGCTGATTCTATAACTCTGCATGTTATATTCATCCTTTGTTGCAGTGATTTGTACATGTTGCAATACCAACTCATAGTTTGCCATCTGTGTAGTAACTTATAAGTTGTTATAGTTTCTGTGACCTTAAAATTTGTCTGCAGACTCAAGTTAATACTGTCATATCCATTTACCCTATATTTATTTCCTAGCTGTTTATTATCTTAGAGGAATCTCCTTTCTGGATTCCCAGCTGATCCTTGACTCTTAATATGTACAGCTGAGGAGAAACTCTGCAATAGTAACCGTTAAAAACAGATTCCCACCTTCTCAACTTCAGCACAAAAATATTAGCTGTGGTTTAGCTTTGGGTTAAAGGCTTGAAATGTAGGTAAGGGAAGTGGGCAAAGCTTCAAGTTCTCACAAATGAGAGATGCATGAGCCACCTGGGAGAAGAGCAATACCCATGCTCTTAAATATATTCTTAGCCCAGCTTTGTCCATGTTAATAAAACAAGGTAAATTTGGGTTCATAAAATGTGCCTGGAGTCTCCGCTTTTCTCAACATTGCGTTTGACAGGTACGATCATATTATGACATATTCTGTTGAGGTTTCATTTTGATTCCTCAGGTGGGAGGCGAGCGCACTGTGGGAGAAGAGTTCTAGCATTTCCTTCCTTTTTGACACTCTGCAGTAGACTGTCGGCAAACTGCTGTTTTATTAATCTTTCCACTGCAGATAATAAATTTAGAATTGCACATATACAGCAGCAAAGGAATTTCATTCTTTTTCTATCTAATGGTAGAGGCATCAAATTGTGAGAGTATGTGTAGTCAAGGCTATTAAAAAGTCTTAATTTTTGTGGACTTTTATTTATACAATATTTGCTAGCATTATACATTTGATCTATTTAAAGCTATTATTCGGCTCATCATTATAACCTTAAAATTGAGATTTCCCTCTGAAATTATAAATAGCAACTTTTTTGAGGTAAGAAAGTTGAAGATTTCTGCAGATGAGAGGCTTAGCGTGTAGTTCTGTATCTAATCTTTCACTGTTTTCAAGTCTTGAAATTATGCACCCATGATTAACAGGCGATTCTAGGCTATTAAAAAATGAACTGTTATGTTTAAGTTACTAATCAGGAATATCAGATATTGTTTCTTTTCTGAATGTTATTTTAATTACCCATAACATCATCTATTGAATGTTTCATTTCATTTGGATCAACAGCCTTTTTCCCCTCTTTACATATATGAAATAATTTAAATTCTGCTTTTATTCTAATTTGTAAATATTTGTTCTTATTTTGTTATCTGTTGCTTCATCAAAATGTGGTTAGTAAATCTTATATTTTTTCATTGATTTTTTTTTTTTATCCTTTGGGGTAGTGAACAGATGTTCCACTACTAAGGACACACTGAACTGAGTTTTAACACATGAGGGAAAAGAAAGGTTTGAGATCCCTCCCCTTTCCCGCTTTCTACCTCTCAGTCATGTCAGTACTATGGGGAGTTGCTGTGGGTTGTTCAGACTTCTCTATAGAAATACAACTTTCTAGTTTTACCTCCACTGGTGGATGAGATATGAAACACCAGTTGGAATACAGGGTGACATCTAAGATATTATTCCTGAACCTCAGTATCTGAATAGAGATAAATTTGCCCCTTCCAGGATTAGGGCACAGGGAATTAATGGTTTGATTGTCGTGCCTTTCCAGACTGGCTTAATGTTGAGGCAACACAGCTCTCAAATCAGTGAGCAACCAGCTTACGTACCAAGGGTTGCAGCGTGTTTCTACAGTCACCGATAGCACATGCTGAAGTCTCACTGCTCTGTCACAGCTTCTCGTCTGAAGAGAGAGAAACATCTCATTTTCAAGGTTCCAAGATTTGCTAAACTCTACCAGAATAGACAACTCAGCCAACATTTTGTTTGAGAGCAAGTCAACAGCTATTTAGTTAAACAGCTGAAGGTAATTTTGAAGAGTTATATTCTGTGGTAATTTCTAGGTGAAAAAAAGTTACATTAAATAAAGTACTGATATGTGTTTGATGTGGTGATGAGTATCTGTAGCAATTGCTTCCCACCAGATGGGCGGTAAGTAGGTTGGAGTGGTGGCAGCTGATATTTAGGACATGTAATCTGAAGAAAACAGGAAGGTAGAAAGCAAGGGGCAAACTGTGAAGTAGAGTGGAGATGGAAAGGAAAGAAAGAGAGCTGTGAAAATAAGAACCTTGGTGCGGTTTTCCTGCAATATAACAACTGTAATTCCTAAATCACTTTCCTGTAAGGAGGGGTTGCTTGTTCCATGACAGACGAGTGAGGTATAAAGGGAAATATTTTCACTGGAGAGCCAGAGTTGTCCCACCACAAAGGGCGTCATAGTTTAAGTGTGATAGATTTTCAGATAAGGTGCAATGATGTTGCAAAAGCCAGCCAAAGTCCATGTCTGGAGCAACAGCTGTGCTAAACAAACTGCTTTCTGCAAGGGTGATACAAATTTCACATTATTAGTGCTTCATATCCCAGTGACATGATGTGTGGTTCTTAAGGGGCTTGCTGTCTAGTGTACAGTTTTAGTTCTCTCTTTGTTTTTATTAATTCTTTTGACAGTGTATGTTATAACAGATTCTGTCATCCACTGTACTAAATCCTTTGGAGCCTGGTAAAAAAGGGAATGTGTTTGTCACTATGTTTCATGAACACAACTGATTTCTTCAGATTCTCCAGGGAGTAAAGGGAGACAAGATTTCACTTTCAGCATCTGTGCGTTACTGCTGGCATCTGGCAGCCCACGTGCCCATTGCTGGTAATAAACAAGACGCAAACATACTGCTTCATTTATAGACTACTCTCCCTAGTTAGCGTGAAGCTTACTCTTCTACCAGCTGTCACTGAATTTAATAGTACTGATTGGGCCTAAATGGACTGGTGATTGCTACCTGCCAGAGAAGCAGCTGGAAAAAATACAAATATTTCCTTTTCATTTTAATACATGTTCATCTTTCACTAACATCTTTCCTGGGGTCAAAAATGTGACTGACTCATTACAGGGCTGCACGGTCACAACTGGGGCCTTTGGCAGTCCTCAGCTATTGTAAACTGTAGCTGTACCATGTCAAGACTATTGGTTACTGTTTCTTCCAACGGTTGCTACTCTCTTCAGGTATAAATGCTCATTAGCAGCGTTTTCATTAGTATTTCTCTACTCTAGCTCTAAAACCGGTATCTAAAATTAAGTTAATTTTATTTTTCATGCTATTTTCCTCTATTTCTATTCCATTTCCCTAGGGAGATGAGCTTCTCTATACTTGAGAGAGATAGATGTCTAGCATGGTGTATCTAGACATGATTAGCAGTTTCACTTAGTCACGGATTTCTGACAGGCTAGCAAAGCAGATAAATCCATGTATTTGGATTTAATATAAATATATTATATGCATATGAATATATATGCATATAAATGCACCCATTGTACAGTGAGTTTTGCAAGCACTTGATGTTTAAAGAATGTGAAGAATAACAAATATGTGTGGGTTTTGTTTATAAAATTATATACAAGACACAAAAGAATCAGAGTATAACAGCTCCCAGCTCACTCATAGGCACAGGATGGAAAAAACTTTACATGTAATCCAACATATTCTGCGCAGTTTGTCCTCATCAAAGGGTGATGTTTCGGTGGGTTAACCCCTGGCTGCCCATGCTCCTCAGAGCAGTCTGCCTTGCAGCGGTACCTTGCTGTGTCTGCTTTTGTGGGAGTCTGGAAGAATGACACAGGTGGTGCTGTCTGCCTTCCTAAAATTTGCAAGCCAGTGAGGTTCAGTGTTAAAAATGTCAGTATGAGATTGGAAAATGATGTACGCTTTGGTGTTTCGTCATGTCATTACACTTTGATCAGAGGTAAATTCATTTGTGCTTTAGTCCTATCCTTCAAGTTTAAGTCTCTGCTGATGCTATTGAATGACGTGTCACCAGATTTTTTAGGACAGTTGTTTCTAATGTCTGATATAAATAAATTCAGCAGGCCAGGTCTTTGTTACATCTTGCTTTCTTCTTGAATTGCTAGTGCCTCACCTTACAGCATAAAGAAAGTGTTTTGTCTTCTACAACCAAGCAAATATGACATAATAACTGAGCATTCTGAAAAACATCAGAGACAAAGAGAGGAAGCGGGGGCAGGGGGGAGGGGATCGGTGGGGGGTTGTTGCAGAGAGGGCAAGGGCAGAGAGGACAGGCTTTACTCCATGTGAAAACTGACTTTTTTTATTCTACATGAAGCTGTGTGGAAGATTTCTCTTGTTATGTATTGATTATTTTCCATAAAGAGATATTAAAGCCATGTGCAGTTATTTTGCTAATTGCTAAGTAGCTGTGTAAGGACCTCCAGCAAAAGAGGCTCTTATCATATTTGCATACTTTTTATGATGCACAAGTGATGTGTTTTTGTATGACGCTTGTTAATGCTATTTACATCTCAGTATGGGAGATTTGCTTTTGCCATGCTTGGTGTGACAGCGTAGGTGTGGCAATTTTTCCTTATGGTACCAATGACATTTGTTTCATTTGTTTTATGGAGACTATTAATTGATGAGATCAGATCTGTCAAAAGGCAATATCTTTCTTTAATAAAAAAAATTGTATTAAAATCTTATCCAATTTCTATGTTACAGTTGCAGGTACAGGTATATATTTAACACAAGGTTAAGACTGTAAGTGGCATATTTATAAAAGCAAATGTACAGCTCAGAGCAACTTTCAGAAATGGGAGAAAAGAGATTGCAATTGACAAAATGGAGCATATCCAACCTTTTAAACTACTCCTGAACATAAGCTAAAAAAACGTACTGTGAAACACACAAGTGTTCTGAGCTTACTATTTTCCCTATTAATAGGGGAAAATCCTTTAAAATACTACAGTTTTTCTTATGCTGTCTTACAAAATTTCTGTAGTTGCTCCTGCTTATGTCTGTGGTCCAACAAAGTTTCTGAAATGTAGCTAAATGTTGTGTCACTAATGATCTCTGTGACAACTGATCTTAGAACTGAGAAGGAAAAGAGAATGATCACAGGAAACTGGCTTTAAGGTCACTGATGGAGGCCAAGGGATGAGCCGTGTGACACCTGGTTATAAACGATATGTACAGAAGTGATAGGCTTGAAAACCAGCAAGTGTGTGACTCACTAAATATATGTTTACCACCTAGTGGATTTTTTTATTGAATCCTAATAGTTCCAAGTGCAGTAATAGAAAGAAAATAATTATTGGTGCTAATATAAATATAATTTGTTCAAAGCACTATATGAAGGAAATATGTATTATTTCAGTGCAAAAATATAGTTTTCAGAAAAACTATGGCAGTTATTGGCATAGCCCACTGAATACCTGATTGCTTGCAGCCATTAAACCAAGACAGAAAGTCTCCTTTCACCTCAAATCATCAGTTTAAGGAAGGAATTACATTTTGTATTTCTTTCAGGATTTTAGACTAAAAATTCTTCAGGCTCCATATCTAGTAACATATGGAAGAACTTAAATAAGCTTATTTTCTGTTGGAGGTGCATGAAAGAAGGAGGTAGAACTAGAAAAAAGAACTGGCTTTGTGAAGGAGTGTACAAGAACAGGCTGTAGACAAAGTAGATTTTATTTCTGTCCGTACTCCAAAAGTTGTGGGATTCAGACAAATGATTCAATTCCTACCTCTGTTTCTATGCTAAAGTTAACAGCTACCTATTTCTACTGTGATTTCTTTGCAAAAATGATCTGCTTTACGATGCATAGCACAGTAGGAGTTTTCTATTAGTTAGGGCCTTTAAGTAGGATTTTTAGTAATGATCTGTATGCTCATGTATTACTGAATTAAAGTAACAGTATAGCCTAAAATTGGAATTAAGCACTGTATAGGAAGTTGTAAAATGAAACTTACACTGCAACTTCATTGGAGACTTTGGAACAGAGACTCTGAATGGCTTCAGAAGAGATTGTGACTTTCTGTTTCAGCCTCAGACTTTCTGCAGAGACTTTTCTAATGACTTTGCACAATGTCTGGAGAGCCACCATTTCCTGTTCAGTTCATAACCTGCAGCAGGGGCCCCTGGCATGACTAGAACCCTTAACCTAGGTCAGTCCACCTAGAAAGTATAGTGGCTGTTTGGCAGCCCACCCTTCCCATGTCCTTGTTTACCACAGTAATGCATATTCACTGTACTCACTGTACTGTGTTCACTGTAACAGAGGTTGTAGTTTCAACTTTTATTTTTTAAACATATTATAATGAAGGGGATGTTTCAGCCCTAGGCTGGACATCTGTGCTTAGTCCTTCATCTCAGCCCCAGGGTGGACATCTGCACATTGTTCCTTCATCTTCTCCAAAGGCACGCACTTCATCCTTACAGAGGTGGGATTTAGAACAGAATGCAGAGTGAAGACCTCCTCCACCTTTTCCAGTGAGATGCTGTCATCTTATTTTATTAGCCTTATTCCCCATCTGTCCATTGATAATCACTAAGACACACCTTTTGCTAGCAATCTTGATTTGACTCACTTTTTGGTTTAATATAAATGCTGCAACAAACCCGTTAATGGCACAGAGACCTCTTACTGATTTGTATTTTCTCTCTTGTTCAGCTGCTGAATGTAACGTGAAGGTGATTAATTCCTAGGATCTGATTCTGCATGCAAATTTACTGGAGGAAAAGAGAAAAAATTCTTATGCAACAGTTAAATTAAGGACACCTTAGCTTGTAAGGTCCATGCCTGTTTTCTAATTTTCCTTTGACAAGGCTTTCCTAGGTCAGATTATATGGTCGGATATATTCTCCTTGTATCCAGTTGCCATCTTTCTTCAACCTAAAGCAACATGATCGTGACTGCATCACGAAGTCCAAAACAAGAGTCAAGGAAGAATTGGTCTTATACTTTCAATTCAGTTTCATTGCTATTCTTTCTTTCTGCCATTTCATTCTCTGATGTATTCATATTGTTTTCCCAAGGATACTCCTAGGGTTTCACACAGGGGCAGGAGTTCATGTTGTCTCCCAGTGTAGGGAAATGGTGTCCTGAAAACAATTTCACAAATGTTCATGCATTGGCTGTGTTAGATTATTGCTTCCATGTCGATTGACTTCCATGCAAAATAGTAGCAAATACATGGCTAGTTCCTTGCAACACCATTAAGATGCCCAGAGGAATTAATTAATTGTTTGGTAGTGTTGGAGACAATTTTCAACATCTTTACATGTGCATTTAGGCTCAGCATTTGCAGAGAATCAGGATGCTCTCTGAGACTGTAGAAAAAGATGTATAACTCAGCAAGAGATGGCAGATGTTCTGGTTACAAATCATGAGACAGGCCTTACGGAGACTAAATAGTCATGAAGGCTGGCTGGATCCAGGCTTATTAAAAGTCTTACTGCTTCATATTACAGTGATGCTGATGGAAGTGGGAGGCACAGATTAAGGGTAGTAGCTCACCCTTAGGGCAAAGTTCTCAAGTTGAATGCTTATCTGCAGAGTAAATGCCAAGAATGTCATGCCCCTGTTCCATGCATCAGAATTGTATTAACCTCAGAGTCCCTTTTTGTTTGGTTGGTGGGTTTGTGGTTTTTTTTTTAAGAAAAGCCTCACTCCCTGAATGAGTTAGGAGGCGTATTAGTTGGTAACTGTTCTAAATGCTAGAATCTGTAACACCAGATATATGAGTTTTGACATCCATGCTAGGGGAAAGGTGCAAGAGACACTAAATCTCTGAAATCTGTGAAGTTACTACAGGGATAATTTTATGTCACCCAGAGCAGAATCTCTCTCAACATGTTAGAAGGAAATACGTGATGAAACATTCAGCTTTTACGTTAACATCAGAGGAACTAGCCAGTGTGATTGCAGAAGGGACATTGCAGGAGCAGTGTGGCTTCTGCGAAGCCAAGCTTTCTTGCTGTTTCTTTTGAAGACACAGCAACAGCATTCATAGTGCACTGTATACAGCTTAATTTATGAATTAGTAGAAAAGTCTTTGCAAAAGTTCTGCTTCACAGACTTCTGCTTAAGCTGAAAGCTGCAGCTAGCCAAGGGAGGACATAAGAGTGGATAAAGTGGACAAAGACTAGCTAAAAAAAATGGGAACAAGCAATTTCTTGCCAGAAAAGCTCTTCTAAATTGGAGAGAAGTATTAAGCAGGGTACCCAAAGGGGTAGTCCTTGAACATAGATGGTGTCTAATCTGTATACATGACTGACAGGGAGAGTGAACTAGTTAGTTGCTGATGAAACTAAATTTGGAGCAGCAGAGGCTGTGGAACAAACAATAAGGGAGACTTGAAAGGATTCCAGACTGAAGTATGAGCCCCAGTGTATTAAATGAGCTTGAATGCAGACAGATGTACACACTACAATAAAGCAAACAGGAAAAGTGCTCAAAACAGAAAAAGTTAATTTAAACTGTAAAAGAATAGAACTCCAGGGGTATAACTTCTAGACTATGTAAAAAGATGCAAAGAGCAAACAGAAAACATGCCTTTACTTCTATTTTTTCCCATTGAATTAATCGATTCACTTAAGTAACACCAAATTTTTTCACATTTGCCTACCTGATTACTTGGCTAGAGGATTATCCCCAGACCTTATTCTGAAACTATTTCAAAGTATTGGTGAATTGGTTTGTGAGGCAATACTAACCACAGATTTTCAAAGCAGTAAGAACAATTGGGGTAATTTTGTGGTAAAAACTGGCTTATAATCCATTTCTCCATCTATAGGAGTTCAGGTACATGGAGAAAAGTGAAATTTTGGACTATCAGATTCAAAGTAAAAGAACAATTATTTTTTTTTAACATGTTTTTCAGCGAAGCTAATGTTACATCTGTGCTTTCCGGCTTAGTGCTGATATACACCCATAATGGCCTGGAAGGAATTTGTGTTGTGCTGTTGGTGGTGGGGGTCCCATTTTTTTAATCTCACTATCTTCAGACTGCATCTTCAGAGGAGGTGAAGTGTGTCTCTATTACGCTAATGCACTGTATCTCCATTCTCAGCAGCAATAGAAAACAGTCAGGTGTTGGGACAACGCATATCACTTGAAAAGCTCTTCCCTGTCTCCTCTGATGAAAAGACAACAAGGCAAATATAAGCTTCCTGCTGTCTGAATCTAGCCAACAGAACATAACTGGGCCTTGCAATCCTTTGTTGCTGAGATGAAAGAATCTGTAAATCCAAGGTCCTTGCCCCTTTTCTTACAGCTGTGTTCTGAGAGTTACATGCCTCATTTTGCAGTATTTCATTTTTACACAACAACCCACAGGACCGTTGTACAGTCATGTACAAATGTAGCCCATTTCTTCTGTGGTCCCCTTATAATCTTGCATAGAACTGTAGCACTAGAGTGTTGCCAGCCAGGTGAGACTCCAAAGACGACAGTGCAGTGAAGCAAAGCATTTTACTGCTGTTGGTAGCGCAGTTGTAGTGTATTGTATTGTTCTGTCTGTCTGGGCTGTCACCTTGGACAGCTTTTCTGGCTCCGGCTGATGTGAGTTAATCATGCTTATTGGGGCGGACACAAGGTTGTGTATAAATTAATGTAGTCAGTATGGAGAAGGAAAAAAATCAGTTGTACCTTCAGACAATTTTATTTTTGGTTTTGAAATGGACTGGCAAGGGGTTTTGGAAATGATTTAAATTGCATCTTGGAATTGCTTTTAATTATGATTAAGACGACTGCTAAATTTAACAAGATACAATTAAATACCAGTTTATTAAGTTTGGATTCATTGCTGATTAGTGGTTACGCATGATGTGCACTTTTAATATTCCTTAATCCTGAATTAATGGTTTGGATAATCAATTGGTACTTAACGTATTAATAATTTTTATCTCAAAAAGCAAATAAAAGCATGCAGTTCTGAGCTGTGAGTTATATCTGCCCGATCTATTACAGACCCGAGCCCTAGCATTGTGCCATTTAAAGCAGCTTGGCAACAATTGTAGAACAAAACTTCAGAAACTCATTGAGGGGGAGTTCAAAGGCTGCTCTATGTCTTGCACATGCCTGTGTTTCAGGGAGAGCAGTGGTTGCTCGGAGAAAAGGTGACTTTAACCTCTGACGTGCCTTGGGCTCTATGCTGAATGTAATTCAGCTTACCCTGAGATCTGCTACCTACACTGCTGCCATTTAATACCACATTTAAAAACATGTCATCAAAACTGCTGCCATTAAGGACATGTGTGGTGCCGTCAGGAAGGCCTATTTTAATTTAGTAGCCGGAAGACTTACCAAACATCTGTTTCATTTTCTATATTCTTGGATTTTTTTTTTTAAGGAAACGTTTTAGAATGCTATTGCTTGGAGCACACAAGCTTATGTTTTCAATAATTAGCATTTAACATACCACTTCACAAGCTGTTGTTAGCTGCGTTACTTTCGGTGGTTCGGAGCTTTTTGGAAATGTCCTTTGTCTATGCACAAGGTTTTCAGGGAGCATTTGCTATGATAAGGCACTGATATCTTAAATTCTGAATAACGGTGCAATTTAACTTTTCAGTACATTTTTACAGACAAATACTTTAATCTGAAGTCCCAGTGCCTATAAAGCTCGTGTTTGGATTAACTGGGTGTTTCAATTGAACAAAGAACAATAGTGAGCCTTTTGTCTGTACCATGATGTGGACAGCAATATGTGTTACTATAAAGACAGGTGTTTGCAGCTTTCTCTCTGCAAAGCAATACAGATCTTGCAAAGCAACACAAATAAAGGTTGTTACATCCACCAAAACATCTTGCATACTTGGCTTTTCAATTTCTTCTTCTGCCCTCTTACCACAAAAAGCATCCTATCCCTGCAGCCCTTTTAACTGAACTATCTCAGTGATCAGAAAAAAAATACTTATCTCACAAGAGTCTGTTGAATGGCTAGACCTTGAACCTAAAGGGCCTCATCTGCCCGCTATGTTACTCATATGTCCTTTAGGAACTCTGACCTACCACATGCCTTGAACGCACATGCTTCAGGCATTAGCTCTTGGATGTAATGCAGAGAGGAGAAGGGGGAGCATCTAAAGCCCTCTCCAAGGTCTGCTGCAGTCATGATCAAAAGTGCCTGTGCCCTGTGGCTCTGGTTGTCTCCCCAGGATTTTTTCCTTGTTACTTCTAACTTCTCATTATTAAAGTCTCCTAAAAACTTATTTTTATCAGTAAACTAGAGCTAAGGTATAAAAGTATTCAAGCATCCAGATTTAACTCTCTGAGTAATAAAAGAGTTAAAACAAGAATGTATATGAAATGAGCAAATAAGCTAATAAATATGTTATACTATTTTGATAAGAAATAAGATGATCATATTGCATTCTTGACCAATTCTGCTGTAAGTAACAAAGGGGACTCACTTCAGTCTACAAGTGCCTGAAAGCTTATCTATTTCTTTCCCCAGCTCCATCAGTTGGCCAAATAAAAGGTGTATATAACTACCTATAAACATGGCCTCATTTACATTCTTAAGTCGTTAAAGTCACTTGAGCGCTGGGACTATTGTTTTATTTTAAGTACTAGATCGTTTAGGGAAGTGTATGTCTTAGGAGTGATATAGCCTTTATCAGTGGAATATCAAAATTTGGTTTTGGCTTTTTGGTTTTTTTTTTCTTTTAAAAAACTTTCCTTCATTAAAACAAACAAACAAAATAACAACAACAAAACCACCTGAAGATTTATGCCTTGATTTTGAATGGAAAAGAACAACTTAAATCCTTGGTCCTTGCTCTGTTTTACTGGCATTTTTCACTGAACATTTTTAAAATCAGGGGGTCGTAATGTTATTGATGTCTGCTTTGGAGAGAAGCTTAACATGGACTGTTTTGGCATGTTGTAGTTAGAATGAAAAATCCAAGATGAATGATTGCATTAGAAATTGAGGGCCTTGACTTCCACAGATGAAGCCAAAACACCCTCTGACGAACACCCACCAGTGCGTGGTGTGGTGCCGTCCTGGAACTGCAGTGAGAAGGAGCCAAGAAGCAGCCCTGGGGCAAAACTCAAACACTTGTTTAAGCAGTAAGGCCATGTAGTTGTTTTGTAATTAAATCTTTATTTGGACAAAACCTTTTCCTATTTATTGGGCAGACTGCCCAGAGCAGAGATCTCTCTAGAAAAGAACAGCAGGTGGTAATTGTGGTATTTCCTTTTTCTTTTCCTATTGATCTTCTATATACAATATGTCATTCTTCTGAAGGAACAACAGAAATTCAAAACTCCTATGTACTAATACACATTCTTTGGTTCTTTATAAGCTCTTCAATAATTGGCATTATCGATCTGTTTATATTTCAAGTTTGAAACTTGTTTTATCCTTTCTTTTAAGCTGATCAAGTAACTAAAAATTAATAATTTGGGGAGACCTTCAGCTCACAGAAGTAAGCTCTGCAGTCTTCACTGTAGAGAGATGATCTAAATTAATTCAGGTTTTGGGGCTTCATGGATTTCACTTCAGTTTCAGGGAATCATTATTACTCTTAAGGGAGTTATGGAACACATTAGAAAAACTTGCATGATGTTTAGATGCATGTTTCTGATATTGTGACATATATGCAATCTTTAAATGTAGAAAAACTGACTTTCATGCAGGGTGTAGATTTTTTTAAATGCATTTTGCTATTACACTTCTGCATTGTGACCCAGCAATGTCTTTCTATTTATGCAGAAGTAAGACTTCGAGCTTGCTACCCTGATAGAACTAAAGCTTGCAACCCCCTCAGAGCACTTTCTAGCCAAAAAGAGCAGCATCAAATCCTGAAAAAGTCTGTTAAGGTTGAGATCCCTTTACAACCGCTAAAAGTAACTTCTTCTTGAATGCTTTGCCCCCTTTTTGTGCCCTTTTCCCATAGTCCATATGAAAAGAGTGTTCTGGAAAAAGAGGATGGCAACGAGCATGAGGAGTCCTCTCCTTTCAGCGAAACCAGATGCTGCTTCCCACCATGCCAGCTTGTTTAAGTTAATATACCTGAACTATTTTCAGGCTTGTTTAGCTCAAGCGAGCCATGCCTCAATGTTGTATTCTGGTTTCACAGAGCGATTACATTAGTTGTTCATGAGGACCTGTCAGCTGAACTGATACAAATGGTGAACTGCATTACTGCCTGCATTTCTAGTTGTGGTTTTGCCCAAGCTTAATTTTGGATCCATGTCTGTTGCCAGCCCAGCTAGCTCAACTGTAAAGCACCAGATAACAAAGTATAGAGATTTTAATGGAGAGACAGGAGCCTGGAGAAGGCAGACTTTGATACATCCTAAGTTACAAAACAATGGCAAAAAGTGTTGAGACTAAGCCCTCTGAGGTCATTGCAGATGACCAGGGCTCCAAAAACCTTGATCTGTTTTTCTTTCTGCTACTGGTATATCTCATGATTTAGGAGCATTCTTTGTCAGTCCTTTGCTTCTACCTTCCTTCATCACTTGTTTTGTCTCTTGTGGGACAAGGATTTTCCCTTGTACTAGGGAGTCTGGACTTTACTGAGACCTCAAGGCACTGCTAAACCAGGAAGAAATACCAGATAATCAGATGGAACAGTTATGCCTCATATCCACTAACAGAAATGTACTTCTCAGCTTTATTTATCTCCTTGAACCAGTATATAGGGACTATTTTAGTCCACAAACTTTGTGACTTATTTGCATTTCCAAGGCCAAGTTGATCCGAACACTTAGTGTTCATCTGCCATAGTTCTGAATCTCAAATATAATTTAAAAATAACAGAAAAGACAATTTAAATTTTTCCTTCTCTTCCTGTTGTGTTTCTTTTATGGTTCTAGTTAGGGAAATCAGTCAAAATCTGAACCATCACAGAGCTGTTGGAAGGACAGATGACAGATGAATTTGGCCGAGACAGGCAGAAAACATCTGTGATTGGTCTCAGTAGTACAATTGTATTGCACCTTCTGCTGTGTTTTCTTCTTTTTAACTATACTGGTAAAGTGTTTCCATCAGATAATTAGATTAACATCCAAGCATTTTTGTCCCCATGGCATCAGAAAGGCAGCAGCATTGTATTTGATTCCTATTCTTAGGTTAGAGAGCAGCAAACCATAAGGCAAGAAAACTGGGAAGTTTGTTGTAAGATTTAAACTAGTATTTCTGTCCTCTTTCTGAAACTATTTAACCTTGAGCTTATTTTTCTCTGAAAAATTTCTCTGATGTCAGAATTGTTAAAATGACCATTAATGTCACTTAGTCATTAGACTAAGTTTGTAGGTACATCACATTTTTCATGCGTGTGTGGTATTATTAAAGCCTATGAAGAGAACAATGACTGCAGCTGAAGGAAAATGGCTTTTTGGGTGGTTTTGGTTTGGATATTCTTTCAATAATGGGATTCTCCCTGAGTATAATGATAAGCAAAAGCAATTACTGAATTACTAGGAACATTTCTGAAATCTGTTTGCTCTGAGATCGGTGTATGCTTCCCAAAGAGAGTGTGAGGGGTTGCATGTTTAACACTCCCTTTACAGCACAGAATAAAGAATATGAGGCAGCATAACCAGACCAGTTGATTTTATTTATAAAATATCATCCATTTGCCTGTTCATTTCTGTAGAGACATATACTTAAAATTTTAATAATCTTTTGGACATTCAAGAGATAATAGGTTTGAATAAAAGGGTATTTTGCAGCAGGGGCAGATGAAACAGCTGGGGAAGCAGGGAGGGACTTGATTTCCATTCTTTTGCCTGACTCTTGCTCTTATTTTAAGGAAAGACAAAGACAAAACAGCTGTTGCTGCTGTTAGACTGGCAAAAGAAAATAAAATACCCTCTGTTTCACACATTTTTCTATTGTGCAGGGAGACAGGCTCAAGCCTAAAGTCTCTGTGAAATATGTTTTAAAAGACAATCTTGTTAAAAATCTAGGCTTTCTGCATGTTATAAAGCTGTATTATCACCCCTCCTTCAACTTTCTCCTATCATCATTTCTCACAGGAATTACCCTAAAAACATTTCTTCTTTGTATATGTTGGGTGCAAATACTGCTTTTCCTTACTAAAACAGAGCTGATAGCTCAAGACCGTTGTGAAATTTAAGCTTAAATTCATGATGGCCCGGGAAAACTTGGTGTTCTCAGATGTCTCAATACCTGTAATACAGGCAAGGGAAGAATTTACTAAAAGACTGTTATATTTACATTTCTTTTGTTTCTGAAACTGACACTGAAACAGTGTCGTAAAATGTTTTTTAAGTGACAATAATAAAGCCTTATGATTTTACTGCACGTTGTGCTCTTACCATGATAGGGTTTTTTTTCTTAATCTTCTACTTGATGATCATATCTGAGTTACCTATATTTTGTATCTTATGGAAAAGTATTTTGCAGATTTTCCATGATATTAGATATTCACTAAGATTTAGATCTTTATTCTCATTTAGCCCGATCAAACAGTCCTTTCTTCCTTTTTAACCCAGAAAAGGGTTTTCCTCTCTTAGAAGATCCCATTTAATCATTGTTTCAATCACATGACTAAATAAAATCTAACATTGCCATCTAGTGTCCAAATACTGGATTATATACACTTTTTCAGTTCAGTGGTATCAGATAGCCTTTCTGAATATAATTTGTAACTGTGGAGTGCTCAGTTGATAGAAATGTTGTTTGTTTCCAATGCTTCCATTTTAGTCTGTGTTCTTTTTTCTCAGAGGAAAAAATTTATGCCTAACATCATAATATTGTGTTGTATAATGATGCTAAGAATCTCGGCTTTTGTACAGTTTCAAAAGTATTGTGATCAGTATTGTGAAGAGTCAGCTGGGATAGGAAGTGCAAAGAATAAACTCTGCTGTCCGTGCTCTTCCTCTCACGCTTCTGCTAGATGTTTGAAGAGTTGACACAAATGAGCGTCTTACCGCACAAGCCTGATTCAGCTGGGGGGGGAAAGGAAAAAATCACTTGGAGAGAATGTCCCGGCAATTCTGTGACAGGAATGGTCAAGATTACCTTAATGAAACAAGGAGAAAGGAAAACCTTTTGAAAAAAACATTTTATTACCGCCTCTGGTGTTTGGTTTTTTTTAGAAATAATATGTTCAGGACACTGAGAGGAATAAACTTCTGCCTATATATGCAACTTCTATTAGAAAATTGCAGTTTCATTACCCCGATGACATAAGTGCATTGAAATGCAAGTCACAGCTTTGCAAGGGAAAACTTGAAAATTGTCTTGCAGCTCCAGCTACCCACAGGCTGGGTTATGAATTCTGTTCTGAATACAAAAAACCCTCATGTTTTATTGGAGAAGGTCCATTTCTTAGTAGTGACTCCAGACAGCTTGCAGAAGAATTCATTGTCCCTGGCTCTGAGCATCCTAGGTGGTAGAATAAGCAGACTAAGTGTGCTCCCATTCCTAGTTTAGGTGCTTGTAACAAAACCTAAGCATATATAATGAGTAGTACCTGTACCTCTCTGAGAGATGCATTGATTTTAGAACTAATCAATTCTTAAGTAAAATGAATGGCTACACTGAAAGCTTCTTTCAGAATTGCAGCCTGATAGCCCCAAGCAGACTGTCAGACTGTGTGTTTATCTACTGCTCCATTGCATCCCCATGAATTGCTCTCTTGTACGTATTCCCACTATTGATTTTTCTTTCCTGTCTTTCTTCAAACACAAATATGAAGAATTTCCTTGTAAGCTGAGGTGCCTTAACCACCTTTGACGGGCCCTGTCTTCAGGCTGTATCTTCCCAGCCTGTGCCAGTCACGAGCCTTTAGCTCAGTCTTGCTCCTGCTGTATACACCTGCAGCATAGCCTCAGCAGAGCTCAGCGCAATGGTAAGTGCTGAGATCAGACCCCAACTATTACAGTGTTTCAGAGGAACTGAAGAATGCCTCACAGTCAAAATCTGTGATGTGATCATATGTAATTGTCATAACTTCATTTTTCCTGGAGCTGAGCTATAGGGAAACATGTTTTGCCTGTATTTTCAGAAGATTTCTTATTACTGCCATTTTCTCTTCACAAACATAGGTCAAGAGATGTCAAAAAAACCTTTGGGGATTCCCCCTAATGAAAAGGTTGGTAGGTGCCTGTTGTTTGTGTTTAATACAGTCTTAATCTTTCCCATTTTATGTAAAAATTAAAAACCATTTGGCTGGGAGGTGAGGAAATAAATCAGGCATGTTTGGTTAATATGCCTTTAGGCCTATGCATTTCTTCAGTTAAGAGGAACTTCACTCCTCTACAGTTTTGTGAACACTTATAAATTGCTTCAATTAATATTTTATGCTTAGTGTCTTGTTTATATAGTACTTATGTGTTTTTCGTTTCTAGTTCATACTCCTGCCCAATGAGATAATATAAGACCTAAAATGATACTCAAATTTGCTAAATCATACTGCAAGCTTTCCTCACATGCAATTCTGGTTTGGTTTTGTTTGCTGGTAGATGTGTTTTGGTTGTTTTATTTTCCCTTGTGTGTTTGGTTTTTTCCTGTTTGGTCAAAATTAATGAAACATTTTTTTAAGCAAGTGTAATTTTGTAGGTTCTTATTGCTACAGTATTTAATATCTAATTGACATATGTGTTGTTTAGTTGTAATGTGTATATATGGCAGGTATGTAGACAATTTAGTTTTGTAAATCTTCTAACCAAGGAAAATGATGTTTATTTAATATAAAAAGTAAATATTGCATCTAACAAATGGAAACAACTTTCTGCTGGTAAGCAATATTTCATCATTGGCTTCCTTGTATACATTAACAGTATGCCTTCATCCCTCTGGGCTATAAGTTGTTTCAAATGTACATACCTTATGGTATGAAGTTATTTCATTTTTCTCATTTCAACAGCAGGCATTGGCACTGGGGAGCTTAATCTATTCCTCCAGAAGTAAAGATCTTCCAGACCCATTCTTAATGTCAGGCAAGTTGATAAACCACTATAAGCTATAGGCTTGTTCTGTGAGCTCAGGTAGAATTGATCATCCATACATAGACGTGACTGTTGTAGGTTTTACAGGAGGGAAAGGTCCTTTGGGATGCACTGGTTCAGATTTTAGGTGGAAAAAAAGGCACATGTAAGATGGGTGAAATCAGCCAGTAAGAAATTTTGCGTCAGAGGTCAGCCAAACATGACAAGTTCACCTGTGGAAACTGGAGAGATTCCATGGTTTCTCTTGTCTACATGGAGCTGCCTGGCTCAGACCTTACCTCACCCTGCCATAGCTGGAAAAAAACTTTCCTTCAGTCCCACTTTGAGAGTAACTGATTTCCATGGAGACCAAGGAAAGAGCTGACCAGCCATGTCTGTGTTCTGCCAGGCTCTTATTAATATAAAATTATTAAAATAATCCTCTAAAGCCAGTGAGATTACTTTCGTGCTAGATATCCCTCCAATATGAATAACCCAGGTGCTACCACAAGACTTGTCAATAAACCAAAGTAATGCTTTCAAGTAGCTCTGTTGGGTAATCTGTACATAATGTAGCTGGAGCAAGATTGCTCCTTCATATTTTGGTGCACTCAAAAGTCACAATAAATAGCATGTGATTTAGCCCTTCACCCCTTGAAATAGCTACAGATTCTCATCCCAAACAAAACATTAGAATTGCAAATCATTATTAATACCATTAAGCAATCCAAACATAATATAGAAATGTATGCAGAGATAAAGCAGATATTGTGTTCTCCAGGTTTAATGAAAAAAAATCTGTTACTTTTGTAGTCTTACTTTCATTTGATCTATTTCTCAGGCTTTTTTGTGATTCCTAAAAAAAGGCTACTTTCTGGCTGTTTTCTTTCATAAATACCTGTTACAAGTTAAACCCAATCTCTATTTAAAATATGTTTCCAGGAAAAAAAGAAAAAATGTATGCTGGAGTTATTTTTGTACCATTTGTCATACAGAATTTAGAATTACATATTAAAAAACTCCGAATGTTTCATTTTCTTTCTGTGTGTAATATTTCCTATGTCTCTCAAAAGAGCTTTCTATGTGACAGTGAAATTAAGAGAATGCTTTTTTCTTTCTTTCTGGAAATGGAAAGAACTACTCTAAAGCTATTTGAACACAGGTAGAGGCATTTAAAATTAATAAGTCTCCAGGAAGCAAACATCAGTGCTGTTTGAGGAATGAGCACTTGTTGTGCACCTGGATGTCTTAAAAACTAGTTAGTTAAATATTTGTTTTTTATTGATGCTCATTATTGTATACAGTCATGTAAAAATTATTATAGCTTTTTCTTTTGAACTGCTTTATGTTTCAAAACAGGAAAAAAAAGCAAATATAGGTTGACACTGTGTGTTATTAACACTGAATAACATTCCAGCAAAGTAAAACATTAGCGGTTACCTGTTTCTGGAGATGAGAAAAAAGGCTGCAAATATATGAGATCTCAACCTTTTAATTAAATGCTCAGCCACCCTATTTTCACCAGTTAATGCCCATTTTGTATAGGTCTTTATAAGCAATTTTCATTGATTATGTTCTTAATATCTTCCAGACAAGTTTTTCAGACAGTTACACTTGCATCACTAAGTCACAGCATTTATTTAATAATAGCTACTGTCCTTTTTCACTTAAATTACGATGGGGATATTTGCAGCTCTAATAGCTTAATTGCAAACATTTCAAAATAGTACATTACATGCATTATGGGGTTAGTGGTCCTTTTACTACCTAAGAAAATTGTACCCTCATTACCCATAAACCACCCTATCTCTATTTCCAAGGTGGTATGGGTCTTGCCTCCTTTTTGAACACTTCTGTTTCTCAGTTTAGTAAAAAGCAGAGTACCTAGATCGGCTTCTCCCAAACCTTATTGATTTTTATTTGTAGACTTGTGTTAGAAATAATGCTGCAACCTTTGTATAAACATTTTCATCCTCATAGGCGTAACATGCAACTGTGCTAGTATAGTTACCACAGCGCTGTGGTATTGTGAGAGTCTGCAAATTCTCAGCAATAGTAATTGATCATTTCAGGAATTTATTTTCTGCTTGGAAATACTGAGGTTGTGGTATTTCACTCAAATTTAAAGCTAAGCTTCTTTCATTTTCATCTCTTTTCCATTTGACTATCCCTTTTTCAGATAAGGTCCTTGATACAGTCTCTGCATGGCTGCTTTCTAAGTGTTTGTTTTCCTTGGGAAGCTTCAGCTCTTCCCTTTTGGAGTCAGGGCTAAACCACTTGTTTTGCTTGATCAGACTGGCTTAGGTGTTCATTTCTTCAGGATTCTTTTAAAATACAAGAGAGTAATGGGTCAGAAATTAATAGGCAATATGAATGTATTCATATGAGATATTTAACAATACCTAATCACTTCAAAGTGCTCCTGAGCTGGTAGGCAATAGCTAGTCTGAGTAATTTCCATAGGGGGGAAATTTGTATTAAGATTGTGTTGAAAATTAATATATGAGAGTATTGGCTCACACTAGTATTGGTCTTTGTGGTGCTGTGTTAGACACCAAGTCCATAGAGGGGGAACAGTCCTGGCTCTTCAGGGAAGCAAAGGCTGTGACCAAGGAGCTCAGACAGGACTAAATTCTAGTCAAGACACCAGCCTGTGGACTTGGCCAGCTGAGGTCATGCCCCCCTCTTGCAGCAGTTGAGGATCGTCAGGGAGGTGATACCATGCAGGTGGAAGAGCCAAGGCTTGGATGGGGTACGAAGCTTGTATGCAGAAAGAGAAGGGAAATATATACAGAGTATTAACTTTAGCAAGATCAAACTGTAAGATAAGAAAATAAATAATCCAAACTATTTCCCTGATGCTTTTTAAAATGAATGTATTTCAATTATGGTACTTTCCATCTGCTTCAGATGACAACTTTTTCTTCTCCCTACATCCATCTATCACTGGGTTTCATCTTCTCAGCCTTTAAGAGTTATTCTTTGATTGTTTTTCCCAGGCTAGATTGCAGTACATAACATTGTCACACATTCTCATCCAAAGTGTTCTTTCAAGCTTTCCTGCTGCCTAGACCCACTGATATTGCTTAGCAAGTAACTGGGCAGCAATCATCCAAATGGGCTGTTAAAGGATATGGTTGATTCAGGCAGTTTTCCTGAATGGGAAGCAATGACTGAAAGATATTTAATGCACAAATAGCAATGGGAATTAAATATCTGGTTTAGTTACTGTGATCAGTGAAGACCAATGTACACCATCAATAAATCCTAAACCACCTCTGTTTCACTGCAACACTTGGCATATAGCTAGGAAATGGTTCATCTCTTTAGGTGAAAACAAGCACCTTCCAGAAAGAGGAACAAAGGTGATCTGTTACTGAGGATCTGGACATATACTCTAGATTTCTCAAGAACCTTTTCTTATAATGTTGGACAAATAATTTCCCCGCTGTAGTTCTATATTCCTCTCTTCTCATTCCCTTGTTCTTTTGTTCAGTGAAATTGTGTATTCCTTCAAGCAGGAACTTTTGCATATTTTGATAAGTTACGTGTCTCAGCACAAAAAGGATCTGATTGTAAGACTTCAAGAAACTACTTTACAACAAAGAAACAATAGGTCTTGCAGTGACATCACATGTCACTGGATCTTGCACATGCATGTTCAGTATTAGACTTTGCAAATCTATAGCAGAAATATCATCTAATCTGATGAAGAAGGTGTATAATCTGACCAATACAAATGATGTTTAATTTATTAAACATAAACTCAGTATCTAAATTAAGAATTACCTTAATTAAAACATGAAGGGGGGGAAGGAAGGCATTGCTGGCATTGGCAGGCTGTTATTTTTTACCAGAGCTTTTGTCCATTCCACTTCAGTCCAGTCAGAACACAGTGATGGTGATGTTGTTTGAGGCCAGTGAGTCAGGCTGGCCAAATATCTTTTCTCCCATAATAGCTGGAAGCCACAAGAAAGCCTGTAGTGGCTAATTATAAAATTATCTATCTCTAAGGAAAAATTCTTAACTGCATGAGCTGGCTTATTCCCTGAAGGAAGAATGTTTTATATTCCTCATATAATTACACAAGGGAGCTTAAAAAGTGATGAAAAAATTCCTTTTTTTATTGTAAATGCTTATAAGAAAATTATAAAAATTCATTTTCAGCTGAACTATAGACAGCAAATAACTAATATGGAAAGCAGACACAAGGTGGAAAAAAAAATCTTCCAGATTTTTTCCTTTTATTACAAAGGGTGGATGTGGCTTGAATATGATCTCTTTCAGAAACAGTTAATAAGAGTAGATTTCATACAGACTGCTGGGGAGAACGGGGAAAATCAAGACCTGCGTTGCGCAGTGTCGCGTGCCTAGACCTAGAAGTGTTAGGTCTAACCCACTATAGGCTTGTACCAGAAAGACAAAAGCCATTTTCAGCTAATCTCAGACATGAGAGCTTGGAAAAACTGTCACAGATTTCTTCTGGCTATAAAAACTCTATTAAGATTGTAGACAGTAATATAAGTTAATTGAGCATCGCTGTCCCACAGAGACCATATAAAAGCATAAGCAGCGCTGAGTCAAGACCTTCTGTGGTTTTGAGTCTATCGGTTTGCATAGCATGGTCTACACCCTGAGGATGGGCTGAAGTTAATAAGGGGTCTAATTAATCACCTACTAAAATTGTACTGTTATTTCCCACAGAGGATGTATGCAGAAGGGGCACAAGCCAGTGTTGACTGTGATCCTGAGAGGCTGTTGTTAACATTAAAATAGGAAATTCCCTTAGCTGGTCAGCCCTGGTGAATCTTAAGAGATAGCAAGCACTGGCTTGCCATGGCAGAAAGCAGCAGATGTTGAAGACAGTAAAACTTTCCAGCTGCTTTCATGTTTAACTTGATGCTTCTGTCATTTTTCTCCCCAACACGTTCCCAGGAGATAATTCTGGGATACACTGAGGAGTTAAGTGTTGCCACAGGGCTGACCACATCAGCTGCGAGTGTTTAGCCACACCTTGGGCTAGGGACAAGAGCTGATCTTGCCTCAAAGCCAAGGAAATCTGACTGTAGCAGTGCTACAGGACATAGGATTCTCAAGGTTATGACATCATAGCTGGGAGCACCACAAGAGCTTGATCACTGCCTGCATTTGTCCATAGGAGTATTTAATCTCTTTTGTTCGGCTTTCAGGGGCCTGGTGATTGCCTAGATGGCATTTTAAGAAGGTGATAGAGTGGATCAACTTTTCATACAGGGCAGAATGTTTCAACTGGCTGATGGAGGCTTGGAGAGATGTTGGGCTCTGCCAGCCCTCAGAATATTCTACTGCCATTCTGGTATCATATGCTATGGCCAGACACCAGGAGCAGAATAGGCATATCCATTCAGAACTGCCTCGCATGAACAGGTGAGAATGATTTATGTCTTTGGAAGCAGGATCAGGAATCAGCCTATTAGTGACCACAGCCAGTATATTTATGGTATGAAAGATGTACGCAGTGTTTAAAGCAATGGAGTACCCATAAGAAACTTTGATTGGAAAAAACCTAACACCCACTTAAATGTCATATATGCAGCTTAGAACAGCTTTCACAGTGCTTAAGTTGTAACTGATGAGAACAACTGAGCTTATAATGAAAAGGGTGAAGTCTCTTTACAAGGTTTCAGCAACTACAAGGCTATCAAAATGTTGCTTTGCTTTGCAAAATGTTAAATCGGCACACAAATTATTTAAGTAATTTCTGAAAGCCAAATGTCTGCAAAGGTGCTGAGGTCACATATAAATTCTGAAATGTAGGGGATACTGCAGGAGACAGGTACAGCGCAGTGGAGTGTAAGAAATGCAAACTGAATTGCCTAGCATACAGGCAGCATTAAAGAAATGTTTCTCAGCTTCTAGTCAGTGAACCCAAACATGTTGTACATTATGCAGACTGCTTAGCAATTTGCATAATTATAAACTCCCCTCGAAACAGTAAACATTACTGCAGAATTCAGTAATACAAAAAGCAACATTAATATGAATTGCTGGTTTGACTTTTTAATTTTTCCAGGGTCTTTAAAACCCCCCAGGTTTTAGAACAGGCAAAAATAGTGACTTTTTCAGCAACAAGTAATCCATATTGGAAAGAAATGGAGCATAAAAATAGAAACTTTCAGTTTTGATGTACAATAGTTGTCTTGTGGACTTCTGAAGCTGTTTCTGGTAAAGTTTTATTTGACACTTTAGATATATTCTTGAACTCCTCTGAAGAATAATCCATTAAACCATAGACTGCCAATATGTGAGGGCGTTCAGAAAAGATTATCTTTATTGCTGCGGATAGCAGACAATGTGATTATGTTAGGGTACTCTGCAGTGTGGCTGTGGAGCAGAGGAGCTGAATTAGCAGCAGAATACTAATATTGATAGTACTTCATGGATGACTGCAGAAGATCTCTTTCCAGGGAGATTCAGGGAAGAAATATAGAAGTTTATGTATGAAGATGAAAGAATTCTCAAGGAGACAGGAATAAAAAAATAATCCTTTTGTTAACAAAACAAAAAGAGAATACTCTGTTGGGAACTTCTTTGAGTTTTATGCTTGGTTCGTATTTTAAAGAAAGCTTGGTTTGGGGAGCAGTTAGGCAGGGAAGCTCATGCACTGGTGAAAACTGTTGTCCCTTTTATTCTCAGGTAACATTTGTAATAGCTTCAGGTAGATTTGACATGTTTTGTGCAAAGAAAGTGGAGAGTAAGTGACCCCGCTAATGCAAAGGCTGCAGAGTAAATTCAGTCCCAGCATAAGGTGCTAAGAAGTCTAACTGGGAGGCAGCCACAGGAAACACAGCTTTATGGTGGCGGTGCTCGAGCAGAGTTTCTCAGAGGTTGCCTACTGATTCTGGTTCAAGTACTGAAAAATTAATTCAGGAAAAAAAAATGCAAAGAATAACTGCTTACAGAGTCTAAAAAAAGAGTTCAGAAGGACCTCTGGTATGTTAGTAATGTTGGTTCATCAGTACTCTGCATGTTCCTTTGCCCTCAGCTATTTCTTTGCAGGGCTGTTGTGTGAATTTTGAGAAAAAGCAGTGATGTATTTGCTTTTACCTCTCTGAGAATTTTGAGTTATCCTTGGCTATTCCCTATCCCAGAGGAATAATCTCCTTAACTCCAGTCTTTTAAAAAAGCTTTTAGAAATTAAATAAATAAAGCAAGAATCAAACAAACAATCAAGCAAACAAAAGAGAAACTGTAAGCTTCTGTGCAAAAGAAATAATTATCCTAGCAGAGGAGACTACCTCTAATTTTTTCTAGCAAGAAAATTGACATAACAATAATTAATATGTAATCTTGCTTGCTTTCTTTTCCTAGCAAGCAGAAAACCTGCTAGCTCAGGCAGAGCAGGATCCAGTTAATTTTGTATATCCTCAGGCCAATTACATGAGCTGAAAAAAATCAATCTCTGTCAGTCTTGTCCACGGCTATGGGTTTTGTGTGTGGTGATGATGGCTGTGGTGGTTGTGAGGGCTAATAACAATTTGTTTAAGAAAAAATACATTAATGCCATATTTTGTCCATCTGTGCAATAATATTGTCATTAATAATAGAATAGAATAATAGAATCATTAAGGTTGGAAATGACCTCTAGGATCATCAAGTCCAACTGTCAGCCTAACTCTACTATGCCCCCTAAACCATGCCCTGCAGTGCCACGTCTACACGTTTTTTAAATACCTCCAGGGGTGGTGACTCCACCACCTCTCTGGGCAGCCTGTTCCAATGCCTGAACACTCTTTCAGTAAAGAAATTTTTCCTAATATCCAATCTAAACCTCACCTGATGCAGCTTGAAGCTGTTCCCTCTCACTTTATAGATAGTGACCTGGGAGAAGAGACCAACACCCACCTCACTACAGCCTCCTTTCAGGTAGTTGTAGACAGCGATAAGGTCTCCCCTCAGCCTCCTCTTCTCCAGGCTAAACAGCCCCAGCTCCCTCAGCCGCTCCTCATAAGACCTGCTCTCCAGACCCTTCACCAGCTTCGTTGCCCTTTTCTGGACACGCTCCAGCACCTCAATGTCCTTCTTGTACTGCGGGGCCCAAAACTGCACACAGTACTCGAGGTGCAGCCTCACCAGTGCCCAGTACAGGGGCACAATTACTGCCCTGCTCCTGCTGGCCACACTATTTCTGATACAAGCCAGGATGCTGTTGGCCTTCTTGGGCACCTGAGCACACTGCTGGCTCGTGTTCAGCTGGCTGTCAACCAGCACCCCCAGGTCCTTCTCCACCGTGTAGCTTTCCAGCCATTCTTCCTCAAGCCTGTAGCGTTGCATGGGGTTGTTGTAAGATAAGATTTTGAAAAGGTTCATTTTAAATACTCTTTCTACAAAACTATGGAAGACTCAAATCTCCTTCTCTTTATTTTTCTTACCTATTTGCAGTCTTCCTATTTGTGTACCCAGTAATGAGGTTTACCTGCAAGTGATCACTGCCTAAATCCACTGTGACATTTTATTTACATGGTAACTTTGAATGATTAGGAGGGTGTGGACTAGAAAACGTACCAATATTTGAGTTCTGAGGCTTTATTTGGGCCACTAGCTTAGCTCCTTTTCTTCCCACCCTTTGTGGATAAAGTTCCGAGCAAATCTTTTATGGATTTAAGCTTCTGAGCTATTGAGCATTAGTTAATGCAGTAGTGAAGCAGTAGAGCAGGGGCTACCAAACTTCCTTACCCTGAGACATATTTTCTAAATGACTTTATGTTGCTAATAGCCACATCCTTTTGTAAGTCTCTCTGTGTCCCCTATATTTTATAGACCAAGACCTTATATCCCATTGACCCTATACCCATCGCTATTCTGAAACAAAGCTAATTTTGGCAGATTGCTTCTATTATATTTATAACAGAGACCTCTGGGTTCTACTGAAGAGCAAGGTTTTATTTGCTCATTAATAAACTTCCATATTTATGGTTTTTTGCTCATTAATAAACTTCCATGTTTATGTTTTTTTGCTCTTTTCTGCTTAACAACTTTTTCTTCCTGTTTCAGAGACACGCCAACTTTTAGATAATGTTGTTCTGGGAATTGCTTTTTCCCATTCCCTAGCTTGTGCCAACCTCAGGTTCAGCAGCCAGTGTTCCCTCTCCTGCCTGCCCATGCTTCTGATTACAAACACCCTTGAGTTATTCTGCACTTGGGCTGACTTTTCTCCCATGATGTGTTGCAGGCAGATCCCTCCAAGCAAATGCCCTAATTTGAGATTATCTAATTCGAAATGGTCTCAGTCACTCTGGGAACATGCTTTTGGTAGTTTCTCCACCAGTTACAAAACTGAAAATAATCCAGCATTCATGTTTATTCTCCATTTACAAGGGCTAAAAATGGTAGGTGAAATTTTGCTGGTACTATACACACGTAAGCAAAGACTACAACCCCTAAATCTGCAGAAAGGTGCATGTGCTATGTTTGTTCTTGGGCTGCACCACTTTTATTTCTGCTTTGGGTTGTGTGCAGCATCAGCCTGAACAAACCAATCAACACTGTTTTTTATCCCCCATTCTTGCTTTCAGTAAGTTTTTCAATTATTTGAGCTGACGTCTTGATTTAGCAGGCCCAGTTGTTCAGAGGTGCAGACCTGGGCCTCTCTCTCTGTGTGCAGGTTGGGCTTGTGCGTGTCTATGCCGTTCTTAGAAAAATTCTTTGGGAAAGTTGAGAATCATTGCTAGGTACCCAGAGCCTCATTTTGAAATAAATTGTATGTAATGAATAAACCCAAGGAGGCTTTTTACAGTGGTTTAACAGAGCTTATGTGCCTGGATCAAGTGATGTAAGTAAGAAACAATTAAAGAAAAGTGGGTGTTCTCTTTAGCATTCTCCAGGGTGCTGTCAGCAAGCATATTTTGCTGCCTGCAGAGTGTCTGTTACCAACTGCTACCTTTTACTACAGGTATTCTTTTATTTCTCTGCCCATTTTTTTAGTTACTTCATGAATAAAGAGAATTTAATTTGCCTCAATCTTAGAGCTACTGCATTTTTAAGTAATTGCAACTGATATGGGACTATCAGAGCTTAGCATATTATAATATGTATTAGCTGCTCCAGCCAGCTCTTGTAAACAGCCTCTTTCAGTAATATTTCATTTCTATGCAGCTGGAGGTTTGCCTGAGCATGCAGCATACATATTTTAGCCTAGAATAGTTAAAAGTACATTTGAAAAGCAGAAATTCAGGAAGATAGTACTCGCATATACTGGGCAGTGTTACTGTTCCTGTCACACTGAAACAATTTTACAGCCTCTTATTTAAAATTAATTTGTGGATTTCAGTCTTGTAGGGAACTTGTAAATAGTCTATTATGGATTGGACAGCAGGCTGCCAGCACTTAGTTAAGAGGTGTCTGGGGAGCAGGCGCGGATGCAGTCTTTTTCCCAAGCCATCCTCCCTATGGTCCATCTTTCTGCTTCTCTCCTCCCCCTGTGCACAGTGAAACTCTTCTTCATTAGCATCCTTTGAAAGAAGGTACATTGTTATCCTTGGAATTGGCCTTTCCATGCTAAAATGTACAACTTGCTGATGGTGAGGTAAAATGTAGGTGGGTGGGTGCTCTTAATGAGTTACTAAAAAGTAAAAATAAAGTTATTTTTGCCAAAAGACTGCTCAGGTAGTTCTACTAGGAAATGCTTATAAAACCAACCAGCACAGAGAGTCAAGAGCTAGCACAGTAATTTTCTACCTTGTCTGGAATTTAATTAGCCAGAGAGAGGTTTGGGGAGCTCTGAGGCTTTCTGAGCAGTGTGGCCGGTAGAGCGTTGGCCTCTGTGTGTGTGTGTGTATGCTTTCAGGCCAAACTCCCCTCTGATTTCAGTCTAGTCAGATGGGGGTTTTTTTCTGGTTATAAAGAAGGGAGTTGGCAGGTTTTGCAAATATTAAGACCAAATATCCTATTAGGTACAGACACCTCTCCTCTTTTAGTTAGCCTATTGGCACACTGAGTAAGCTTCTGTCAAAGCAATTGAGGACATGTATCACTGCTTTCAAACACCTTTGGGGAACAGCCATAGTGCTCACAGCTGGAAATTTGACCTTAAGTAGTTCTTAAAGTACATAAAAAATATAGATATATAAGCTGCAGCTGTTCTTATTGTAGTTTTGCAGGATCGCAGATTTTATTATTTGACTTACCATTGTTCATTTGTTCTTTGTGTTTACGTGGTGTCTTGTCAGAAAGCCTCATTAATTTACAAGCATTAATTAAACTTTTCACATCTTGCAAGGTAGGTTCAGGTGCTGTACATGGTTCAAAATGGCTCCTCTTTGGTATCTTCTTGAATTGTATCTTTTCTCTGGTCCTGTGTCAGACCTGCCCAGGACAGAAACCGGTATGTGAAAGTCTTCCCTGCAGTGGTTTCTTCTCCTTCATTCTCCTCCTGTGTTATATCTGCTGTGGTTGACTGGCAGCTGGCATGGCCAACATTTTCCCCAGACCTCAGACAAAATGTGGGTAATGTGACAGCTATGTTACTCCCACCAGTGGTGTGATAGTGCCAGGAAATTAAATGTGTTGATGTAGACACTGGAAGTGAGAATGCAAGAAAAGCAATGATATTGACTAAGTAAAAAGTGCTGTCAAAGTAAAACCACTTGGGAAAAGAGGCATGTTTTCCCTCTCTTACCTCTTCGTATTATGATAATCTCAGGAGACACAGGATCTGTAAGAAGAAATTGCATGTTTTGATGTTATTTATGAGGAAAAGCAGTATTGTAGTAATAGTCTAGTCCTGATGTTTTGTCAGTGTTTTTGGTCTGCATGTTGTTGGAAGTGACCAAAGCAATAGCAGGCAAAATGGTCAATTTAATGAAGTATTTAAGAAGTCTTTTGTAGTGTAATCTGACCTTGAAGATTATTGGAAGGATTGACTTAGAAGAGCGTCCTTTGCATCTTGAGCTTGATAGGCTATACTGTTTCATGAGTTGTTTAGTGGTTTTGTGCACCTACAAGACTAAAATACCAGATAGTATAAGTTCTTGTAGAGGGTGTTTTATTTTCTCTGCTATTTTGGTTAGTAGCAACTCATGTGTGTTCTTTCCTGATAATGGGAGGAAAAAAACCCACCCTATTTTTTTGACTTTGTAGTGTCTTAAGGGAATGTAAGTATTGAAGTTGTTGTGGTTTGTGCACAAGGGCTCCAAACAAGATGGGTTGAAACAGTGCCTGTGTTTCCCTGAGTGTTGTTTTACTCTTTCCAACATGATGAAGTAGTCAACAAGAGGAAAGACAAGAGAATTTCTTATAAAGGCAGCTTGTCAGAGGATGAGAAAAAGTAGTATTCAAGAATTATTCCCTCTAGTACATTTTTTGTCTTAATAAGTTGAGGCAAATATCCATTGAGAAAGTTGTAGCTTTTAGCATTTCATTTGCCCCTGTATTCAGAACTGGTGAGGCTGCACCTCGAGTACTGTGTGCTTGTACTGCCACTCACTACAAGATGGACATTGAGGTGCTGGAGCGTGTCCAGAAAAGGGCAACGAAGCTGGTGAAGGGTCTGGAGAGCAGGTCTTATGAGGAGAGGATGAGGGAGCTGGGGCTGTTTAGCCTGGAGAAGAGGAGGCTGAGGGGAGACCTTATCGCTGTCTACAACTACCTGAAAGGAGGCTGTAGTGAGGTGGGTGTTGGTCTCTTCTCCCAGGTCACTATCTATAAAGTGAGAGGGAACAGCTTCAAGCTGCATCAGGTGAGGTTTAGATTGGATATTAGGAAAAATTTCTTTACTGAAAGAGTGTTCAGGCATTGGAACAGGCTGCCCAGAGAGGTGGTGGAGTCACCACCCCTGGAGGTATTTAAAAAACGTGTAGACGTGGCACTGCAGGGCATGGTTTAGGGGGCATAGTAGAGTTAGGCTGACAGTTGGATCCTAGAGGTCTTTTCCAGCCTTAATGATTCTAAGATTCTGTATGTATAGTAAAATTCACGAAATAAGAGTTTCCTGTAAAAATGCTTTAAATCTGTCTCCCTGGAATTAGATTTTTTTTTTCCTTACATTCTGATTCACAGTTAGAAGTTCAATAAAATTAGCTCAGTGAAGTCATAATAGGTTTTTTTTTCCAGCTGATATGCTAGTGCTGAGGGAGATAATAGGAATCCTAAGCAAAGACTCAGCACTTTCTAGTGCTCTAGAACTGATTAATGGCTTTTCACCTTAAAATCCACAACAGACTCAAAATTAACATTTTGCAGTACAGAAAAGAGTAGGCATTGCCTTCTTTGGTAGTAGATGGAGCTAAAATGTTCTTTAGATCAGCTCAAATTTTATTAAAACCCTTTCTTTAACAGAGAAGACACCTTGGTCTCTCATCCTGCATGGCAGAACTCAAATAAAACTAACACAGAAAAATAGAGAAGCGGAAGAAACGAGCACAAAAAGCTGCCCCAGACTCCTGCAGTATCACTGGTCCTTCACAGTGGATGAAGACCATAGTACAACCTGCCACCAGCTCCCATTTTAATGTGGAGCTACATGCAGATCCTTTCTGCCAAGCATTCTGCCTCTCTGTAACTGAAGCTCTTAAAAGCCGAAGGCACTCATATTTGACAGGAAAAGCAGGTTTTCCAGTCCATTCTGTTTGTCCCTAGCATCTGCTTTTGATACCTGCAATGCTCTTTAAGGAGTGGGCAGGTTTCTGAAGGTCCAGTTCCTGAAGAGTTGGATTCTTCATGCTGTCCACAGCATCCAAGTAGTTTGGATGTAATTTAAACTCACAACCTACTTATCCCATAGCTGCACACAATTTTGTAGTTATTCTTGATAGGTGAGTGTCAGTGAGTCGTGTTACAGGAGTTTTAGAAGTTGCTAACCTCAGCTCTGGGTCACTACCACGTAGAGGAATCAGCAGGAAGGTTTCATAGCTGCTGCCCCAGAGCAGTGTCCTGGTCGGAGCCGAGCCATAAGCTGGTGCCCTGAGGAGCTGGAGGTGTGTGCACGGGCACGTGTTTGGTGATGAATAGTGGTGACCTCTGGCAGAGGAGCCTGGCAGAGAGCTCAGAGACATGACCTGCTGAATTGCTACTGCAAGATTTCCAGTTGTTTTCAATCAGTCCTGAGCTAGGAAATGTGAGCAGAATTATCAAAAGCATCTGTGTGGTTTGGGAGTTTATTTATCTCTGAAACCCGTGGCACAGCCTCATAAGGGGATGCTGATATGCCTTTGCTGGCAGACTTTGCTCCACCTACTCAGCACAAGTCCCATCTGAGGCAGAGGCTGCACCATAGCCCTGTTAGTAGGCACTGGGTCTGGGCCATTATATCTTGTGTCTCGAAGGGGCTCATTAGCTTGGGCTCAGTGCTTTTAACCACAGATACACAGCTTTCTTCTTTGGAGCTGATTCACATCTAGTGAGCTAAAAATATGGCTTAAGTGGACTTATGTCTGCAGACAAAAAAATAAGTAGACAAACCACAGAGTCACATTGGCGTATCTGACAGCGTTCATCTTTGAGACTATGATACTCTGCTGGCTTCAGTAAGAAAAAGTATACATTTGAGATACAGAATATTTTGAACTGAAAATAAATTAGCAAATGAATGGGACAAGTTGCCATAACCCTAATTGTCTGATAATTCACTGCTGCTACCTATCCAACCAGAAGATAATTCTAGAAGTGAGAGACTATTTCAGGAGCATTTCTTTGTATCTCCTAGCACTAAGAGTACTTAAATCACACTGGAGAACTAAAAGAACAGGCTGGTGCTTCTTGGATCTTTATGCAGAAAATTGTTCCCAAAAAAATTGATTGTCTGAGACCATAGTAATAAGATCCCAACTGAGAAAGCTTAAAGACTCAAACTTCTCTAGTGTTTTTTACAATTTTTAAAAACCCTTCCCCAGCAATAAGGGGGTGTGTGTGAATGCTGCTTAGAAGCTTAAAAGTGTCATTTCTTAGAAAACCTTTTTTTCACTCTGAGTTCACTGTCCTGTTTATTTCTGTGGGTTTAACCATGAGCAACACACTCAAAAATATTTATTTTTTTAAGGAAAAAAGAAAGTTAATACTTTCATTCAGTGTTTGGCAGTGGGGTTCAGCAGGGGAAAATCAGCTACAGAATTTATTGTCTCTGGACTGATAACCACTGTAAATTGTTACAAAATACAGTTTGCATTTGGCTTGTAGTTTCAGTAAATAAAACAGATATTTTAAATACCTCTGTTAATCTATGCTTAATTTTCACTTACCAAAACTTTATTAATGAAAAAAAAATTGATGCTATCAAAGAAACAATTCTGGATCGATGATCTAATCTTTTAAGTAAAAATGCATTCTAATGATTGTTTCCAACAAGCTCCTTCTTATTGCTCCGAAATGCTTTTTTCAGATTGACTTATTTGCTCTTCTCTGGGTTGATAAAAAAGTGACATTTGTTTTATCTAAATGATAAAGTGTTGATTGCAAGGGGGAAGAATACTTTGCAACAAAATATATCAGTGATGCTTTTTTCATTACTAATTTCTTATAACAAAGACCGAGAAATGAGAGACCTGTACATCCATTTAGGTTATTAATCACTCTCCATAAAATAACCTTCACATCTGATGTCTTTTTTTCAGCTACAGCTGTGAAACTCTGCAGGTTTTAATCACTCTTTCAACCACTTGGATCAGAATAGAAAGGAAAGTTCCCCTCCTGTGAAAAGTTTTCCATTTCCAGTCTTATTGTATGTCTTTGTTATAAGCAAAAAAGGTTTCTAAATGCTGAAAGTCCAATTTATGGAAGCTGAGGCATAAATTTCTTCTACTTTACAAAAATGAACTTTAATGAATGGGTTTTTTAATCTGTTTTATCACGTTTTCTTATTTAATGTGATTCCTTTCTTATTTTAGCAGATTTTTTTTCTTTAGCGCAGCACGCTTTTGGGACTGATTATCTAAAAATGGACAAAATTAACTTTCAGAATTTCTTAAACCTGTAGCCATATGATATCCATTTTATTAATGATTTTCAACCTCAATTTTCATGGCGTAGAGATCTCACATAGTGTGGAGCTGGCTGTGAAGACAGACCTCACATTTTAAGTCCAAGTCTCTGAATGGCAATCTGAGAGATGTGCTTGGCTGTGGCCTCGGTCCAGCCATGGAGGGGCTTGGGAAACACAATGTGGAAAGATCTGGGGGAAAGAGGGGTCTGGTTGCTGAACAGAAGGCAATTCCTGCTGTCTTCTCCATGCCTGCTGCTGTATGAACATTGAGAAGGAACAATCTTGAGAGTAGCTGATTTCTGCCATGGGAAGATCCCTGGGACTGGTTTTTCAAAAGAATAACCAGTTTGGTTTGGAACTATTGTGTATTTTCACATCTCAAATGTGTGGATGCATGCTCTCATTTTCATGTTTCAAGGCCTAGAGGACAAAAATGATCGAAGCACAATTAAATAGGCTGTGAAAGTTTGTATCTGCGTGTACCAACATGTATTGATGCACTTACTGCTTTTTCCTTGTGGAAGGTCTGAGAAGGATCTGAGTTCTGAAGGACTTCAGTTTTTACCAGCAATATACATTTTTAAAATATTTTTTATTTATATTGAGTATTTTCTGACAAGAGTGAGCTATCTGTGGGTTACATTTAGTGTTACTTAATGCATTTCTCTGTGGTCAGGATGGAGTTCGCAGTTTCCCTGTGGTCTCCCATGACAGACTGAGACTGATGAACCACTTGGCATTACTTCAAGGCTAACTTTATAATCCTAAAGACATTTATTCGAAGTCTGATGATTCAACTGAATATGGCATATCAGTCAACATAATGGGGTAAATGGGCATATATTAAAACTAAAAGTTCCTCTTCTATAGCTATCCTGACATTTGGATGATCCTTCATCCACCAGACCCTGTCGTAGTCCTTTGGTAATGTTCTCCACTATCTTTCCTTATTTTCCATCTCAGCCTGAGCATTTCCAATTTTGCAGCTAGTTTCCCATGCCTAATTTTCAAAACATTCTGGAGCCTTTATGAGTATATCATGGTTTTTTTGAGCTCACAGTATCTGCTGTGCCAGGCTGTTTTATAGCTTGGTACCTCATACATGACTTTGGAACACCTTGTACATAAGTACACTATCTGAACAAAACTTTATTTGCTGTCTTGTTCAAGTGAATTACCACTGCAAACAAGTTCTGCCACCACCCTCTGTCGCAACATTTGTGCTATCCTTTTAAGAATTTCTGTTGTTTTTTTCAACATAAATTGATGAAGAATAAAGAGATTAGAGAAGCCTGTAAGTTGTATACTGTGTCAAGAGGTTCTCATTTAAAATATCTGACTGGGTAGAACTTGGAACTTTATTACTGAATGTATTCAGAATGGTGCTTCTGAAAGAAAACCCCGATAATGTAAAGTGCTTTTAAACTATCGTAGATCATTTAAATGTAGATTAATATATTGCTGTCAGAAAAGAGTAAAATAATGATGCTGACCACTAAAAACACAAAAAGTTGGGAAGCTCTGAGGCATACTAAAAAATTTATAGATAATCCAGTCCCCCAAAAACCATTTTTTAGTGCTCTTGTTATTCTATTTTAATAACATTATTTACAGAAAATAATGCTGGATACAGCATTTTAGAAAAATACGAAGTGTGTTTTAACCATCACTTGACAGTAAAGAGATGTTTAGCATACTATAGAATAGAAGAGATCAAATCTTTGTGAGAAACACCCAGGGCATGTCCCTTGGGTAAGAGGATAGGAATGAGGTTGTGTTGAGGTGAGGAAAGCAATTAAAGGGAAGAGAAACTATTGAAAAGCTGCAAGCAAAACTTGACTTAACAAAAAGGTTACATAGAAAGGAAGTTCAGCACTTTTGCAGGCAGTAGAACCCTTTCTTCCATAAAAGGAAGAAAGATGAGGTTGCAAAGAAGTTCAGATAAGGCTACAGGCTCTTTCTTACCGTCACACATTCTGTTTCCTGGAATGTTTTGCAGTCCTTCAGTCAGGTACACGGTACTTCAGTAATGCATATAAGTGCTATGAAGTAATGAGGACAAGGTGAAACAGATATAAAGTTCTCTGCACAGAGAATGTGGAGCTTTTCCTTTTTCAAGCAACTTCCAAGACAATATTGCCTTGACTGCAGATCAATACAAAACAAAATCACTGCTAGTCAACAAGGTTTCTCGTCTGTTTTCCAGACTGAAATTAGGAAAATATATAATCTAGTTTGTCCTTCATGGTGCATTGCCTTGGTTGACTAGGTGGGTAGCATTACATTTAGCACAGAAAGCTTAATCACCCATGGTTCTAATTTATAAGCAAGAAATTAGTTTTTTTAAAAGGCTGTCTGCAGAGCACTCTTTAGATTTGCCTGTCTAGACCTTCTGCCGTTCAAATCATGGTGGCATGTTCTGATATCACTTGTCACTATTTATTTGTTTATGTGGTAGAAATACTATGCCTAAAATTATTAACTCTATAAACAACAGTGCAGAAAACCTTGTATTCATTTTTGGCTGATGTGAAATCTGTCCTTTAGTTGTATATGTACATGCTTGTTTTCCAAGGGGAAAAAAGACGACTTCTCAAATGCTCGTTAGCCCAATACTTGATGTGTAAATAGGGGACAGAAAGTTCCAATCCAGTGGAGAAAAAAAAAGAATGAATCTGTGGTGGTGTTGGTGTTGTTGTTATTATTATTATTAGTATTGTTGTTATTATGATTATTATTAAATCCGTTCTTGCTCCTGGTGGCAAGTAGCCAAAATCTATTCTATACCACCATATTGCCTTTTGATTAATTGCTTTTGGTCTTACTATTGTAAACAGTATTAATGCCTCTTGATACTCTAATTGTGTTTACTGCACAATGGAGCAGCTGCTATACAAAACTTAACACCATAACTGCATTTTGTATTCAATCTGTCTCATTGGTTTGTTTTTTTTTTTGGCTGGACCTAACTTTTAAACAGCCTCCTTATTTAAAAAAAAAAAAAAAAAAAAAAAAAAAAAAGAATAGGCTTTGGTGCTTGTCGTTTCATTCACCTAAAGAATACATTTTACAATTTTATAATGATAATAATGGTTTCTCATTAGTTGTGGGGCTTGGTGGTGTGGTTTGGTTTTGTTTTGTTTTTTTTCTCCCCTGGAACTACATAGATCTGGGGGATGTTTTCAAAACGCTCAATCCCTATGCTACACTTTAATACAAACTTCTAAGTTGGTAACTGTTTCTCCTGTCCAGGTGGAAAATACAAATGATTAAAACAAAGATGTTGGTACAGGTAGAAAAGACACATATATGTAAGCCATGTCCTCCTCACTTTGTACATGAATGTATGAGCCTCAGACTATAACTGAAATAGGCTCTGAAATAAAGGTAGTTAAATGGTTCTAACTCTAAAATAACTGAAAAATTTCTTGTGTCTGTGTTGCTTTACCTACTTGTTTTAACTAATCTCTATAGTTAGTTAAAAGTGAAAGCAGAAATCCCTTATCTGAGAGTTGCCAAAGAAGGGGAAAAAGTGGAATATCTGGTCCCCATGTCCTATTGTTTTTTGACGTAGCTCCTCTTCAGCACCCTCAGTGCTTAACCTACACTCAGTAAGTCATGCAAGTGTCTCTGTCAGTTATTTATGTTGTAAAGACAGGATCTTAGATTTAGTGTTGTTTTTGATACCCACATTAACACCTGAGACTGTAATCCTCCCCTGATATCTAGATGTAACTTGCAAAAAAATGTACATATTATGAACAGGAGATTCCTTCTGTAAGATGAAGAAAAAGGGATATTTCTAGAGTTTTAAAGAAATTTCAGCATGTGTATCTGCAAGCTATTATACATCTCAGTGTTCAACACCTGCTCAGAGATCTTTATTTTTCTAAGATTTGTATAAAAGAGAAATTGAGACTGGAATCTAGATGGTTGCCTTAGTGGGAAATGTGACCAGATTTCCGGCATTAAAGATGGAGAGGAGACCTCTTCTCCTTCGCTACTATATTTCTTGGGTTTGCCAGACTGTTTGCTCATTACCCATCTAGAAAATCATTGCAGCAATTGTCCTGTTTTGAGCTAACTGATGCTGTATTAAAGCACCCACCCACCTCCCTTCACCCCAAACATTTATGTTGGTGGTGTCACTATTTTAAACACTGGAATTTTCATAAATCTCCTTTGATGGGCAACACTGTAGGACTTGTCCACCAGAGTTGGGAGATCCAGACTGATGCATCTTCCTCTTGTCCCATTGTCCATGATAGTGGTCGTCCTATTGTGTGCACGAGCTAGGTACTAATTAGTCTTGCATTTTTCATAACAAGAGAGGATAGACAACCAAGTCTTAGTTCCTTTTGGTACTTAAGAAAGTAGTGGCAATCTTTGGATTAATTTAATGCTTTTATTATACTTCTACATAGAATTTGGTTGATTAGTAATTGAATTATGTTTAACCAGTTTCTGTCAATATGTCTTTTTGTTCCATACTGATGGTGAAGAGCGGCAATATGCTGGACAGAAACTCACAGATCATAACATCAAGAGTATACACTTTAAAATTGTGTATTTTAATTAGACATTGACATCTGGTATGGACTATGAATGCTTATTTGCACACCTGCAGGCTATTTGATATCAAGAAACCCACAGTGTCTGGAGAATTTGTCTGCAGATGGAGTTTAGTGATTTAATTTAATATAGCAATTGTGCAGAATGTATCGAATTCACAAGTATTGTAAAATTTGCATGCCACATAGGTTCTATGTACTTAAAAGCTGTTCATTACATAAATAACACTTTCCCCTTCTGTTGATTTTCATAATTGATTGAAAGGTGAAGGGATAATCTTGACAATATTAAAATCTTGGAGGGTGGAAAAGGTTTCATTGAAACCTGCCTTGATTTATAATTACATTTAGAACTTACAAAGGACTGAAATGGTTACCCATGAATGAAATACATTGTATAGCAGCTCATTTTGGCTAAGGTGTATATGAGGAATCTCACATCAAACAGTCAGAGGACAGCGAAGTTCACTCAACATTTATAATTACTATAATGACGTTGTTTGTTCTGGAGTTTAGTTTTATTCACAGACCTTAAATTAAGAAACATGCCCATGCCTTTGTAAAATAATGGTTTTGTCCTACCTGTAAATACTGAACGAGATGACTGCAGAATCTTGAAATTAAGGATCACATTAACAATTTTCCATAACAATATTGAAATGTCATGTTCCAGGATGTATGACTCAATGTCATTTTATACTGCTCTCACATATTAGAAAAGATCTCTGTTGGGAAATGAGGACTGGGAACAAGACCTGTGTTTTGTGTTAGTGCCTCTTCCTGTCTTAAGGTACATGTATGTGTTCTCTTTTTTTTCTCATTGTTTGTTTCAGGCAGGGGAAAGGGCTGAAACAAAAAATGGGAGAGAGAATTTAATTATGTATGGGGAAGAAGAACAAAAAGTGATTTTATTCCCAGAAATGCTACATGCTCTGTTTCTTTATATATCCCTTTTGAGGTACTGGTTGTCCTTGCAAAGGAAAGCTGCTTTTTTGCACCCGCTAATCTCAAGGGTGCAGGTTGAAGTCACTAGTGACTCCCTTTCAGCTACTCCAGCAGCACATGACGAAGGGATTCACACATGTAAGCTGCAGCGAGAATGCCAGAGCTGTCACTTATACTGCAAGACCCTTTTCCTTCTGGGGTGCTAAAACTGACCCGTTGCTGCTGGGGGAGAGGGAGCGAGCCTGAAGCCCTTCTACTTTACAGCCTTATTTAGGTCTTGATATCTGTTCTGGACTGCAATGTTGATTTGTTCACCTATAGACATCTTATATAACAACTTGCAGGGGCACCAGACCATGTGCCTGGAGGTTGGATATACAGCCTGTCTTATAGCTTTGTGTCATCTGGAAGAAGTTATACCCTGTGATTTATACTTGGTTTTCAGTTCTCTTGCTTTCAGTGTCTCTATCAAGAAAAAATCTGTTCCATTCACAGACTCCTATTGTTTGCTTGAAAAAAGCCCCATACAGCACGCACTGCAGTAGTGTCATGAGTTTGTCACTCCTGAAATAACTTATCTAGGCAAATGAGGTGAATCAAAACATGAAGTTACCATCAGCATATACAAATTTCTATGGGTTAGAGAAATAAAAGTGTGGGATTAGAATAGGAGAAAATGCTTTACCTGAACAGCATCACTTCCATGCAAATCACAGAGGAAAGGTTTGGAGGGACCAGAGCATGTCCCTCACCGAAGAATTACCATCCTACTAGCTATGATTTACTTTTACAGCTGGTCAAAAGCAATGACTCTAACCCTGCTTCTTAATTGCTCATTTGGCAACACTATTGCTGTGAGATATTCTACAACCTTTCTCTATAATAGTAGTTAATCTCACACATAAATGCTACATCATTAGTGCCTGGTAATAAAGAAATCCTGTCATACTGTTTGACCACCAGCCATGACTGAGTGACATTGTACTCGCTCTGCTAATTTTCTTTGGTGACAGAATAATCTAATAACAGAAAAGAGGAGTTACACCAGATGGTTGTTTTTAAAGGCGGTGGGGTTTTTTGGCCCGGTGCAATCTCTGACATTCTGCTCAATTTCTGAATAGTAAATATTCCTTTTCAGTTTCTGGCCTTTTCATCAAGATGATAAGACTCTCAGTTTACACTGAATGTATTAATTAATGTGTCAAGATCAGGGTTTTTCTCAGGGCCTGGAAATCTTGAAGACCATGGAAGCAGTTGCAGTCATAGAGTAGGGAGGTTTACTTGGCTGATGTGATGAGAGAGGCTTTACTTCAGTATGTTCTGTAAGTCCACTGTGTTCTGCTGCCTTTGTAGAGCTGCTGTCAAAGGAAATCAGCATAACTGAATTTGGTCCATTCTCTTGATCCCAAGTATATTGCTATTATTTCTGTGTTTTCACTATTTTTTTCCTCTGCTGTCTTGAGTTGAGATCTCTGTGTCCTTAAGGATAATAATGGGAAATAAAATGTAAACGTGGGGTTTTTCCCAGTGACATAGAAGGTGCTACCATTTGGCAAATAAGCCTTTTAAGCATATTGCTGAAAAACTTAATATTTTCTTAGTGAAAAATATGAAAAAAAATAATTGATATGAGCTCTGGTTTTGGGTTTGCTATTTTGCTTCCCAGTTAGTGTAGTTTATAATAGCATCAGAAAGAAGTGTTGGCCTTTCTTCTTTGAGGGTGGGTACAAACTGTCTCAGCCATAGGAAAATAATACATCCTCCACTGTAAGTCTTTGACCTACCTTGTTAAGTTTCCTATATCTGCAAGAGGTAGGAGTAACAGGATTAGAAACTTAAGTCTGGTCTTATCATAAGCAGGATGATCCTCCCCACTCCCAGCAGTGGCCCTGACAGCTCGCTCCCTAGAGTATTGCTCTTTTTCACTTTCTTCTGTACTGTGTCATTCATTCAGCTAATTGGGCAGTTTTAACTGGGTCAGTCAACTCATTCTCTGGGGTCTGTCTGGCAAGAGCAGAGGTAGATGTAAGAATATAAACTGAAATATGTCTGATTCTCTTGGCTTTAGTCCTTCATTTATTGTCTGTTAAGACAGAACTGGGCTTCATTTTCTGTCAAAACAAGCACTGTAAGCCAGAGCCACACATGCACAAGCGAAGTTTTTCAGAACCAATTGCACAAATTTTTGTCCATCCTTTCTGGCATATCACATACTTATTGATTAAATAGTTGATTAATAAAGAGACGCAACTGTTCTTTGATCTAGAAATGCAGTATACTTTTGCCACAGCAAGTAAGGTGCTTCTGAGAAAAAGGGGAGCACTCTCTGGTCTCTGGATATTGCAGCATAATACTGTCTACAATAACAGGATATTAATTAAAGGTAAATGATGGTGGAATCACAGGCAGCAACTGCTTAGTGGAAAAATTGTCTTTTCATGTTCCAGTTAGCACTGAAGAGATTCAGAGTGATTTGCTGTGCCGTGAATGAAATGGCAAACCTGCAACTTGGACATCTGAGAAGGGCAGAAGCAGCACGTTTTATCCCAGCAATGCAGACACAGCTAGATGTTTGTCTTGTATACAGAGGCTGCTTCTTGCACAAAGAAGGAGCATTGATTATAAAAGACATAGTAACTCATTCTTTTGCCTTGACTTGTAGCTTATAGGGGTCTTAAGGTGACAATTTAATGGCTTAATAATGCAAGTAAGGGTTAAACTAGCCTAAAAGTATCAGAGTTAGGGGGTTGATCTAGTTCATCACATAAGGTTTTTTCCAAAAGATTTACTTAATTCAGCAGGATATATTAGTGTAGGTGAAGTCTTCCAACATAGAGAACAGACAAATGTAGAGCATGATTAAAACAGGTTCAAAATCAACTTGAAAACAATTCATGTAACTTCAGAACATGTTAGATAAATGTTCAACACAGTAGTGAATGAGGACTGTAACCCAGAAACAAATGCTTGTTTTAATAGGAGAGTTATCATATACAAAAAACCCCCATACTCAGTGGAAAGAGAAGAAAAGAAAAAAGGGGAACCTTGTTATAGGTCATGATAAACTCAGAACAGATGCTTAGCAGTCAAACGTTAGTTAAATTCTATTATTTTTTTTATTTTAGAGTTTTAAGGGAGGAGTTGCAATAAATATATTTGTTGTGACATACTTGGAATAAGAAGTCATGGCCCAAAGAGCATGCAATTGGGATAGGTAGATTAGAAAGAATCTCAAAGGGATGCAGGTCACATGACAAGCCTGTGGCAGAACGAAAACTCGAAACGGTCCCCCGGACTCAACCCAGTGCAGACATCACAGTTTTGTACTGACGTTCCCACTACTGGCAGCTGGCATCCATGAGAACAAGACACTGTCAACAAAAAAGGATACATTTTTTCATGGTTCTGTCACCACCTTAGGAACAGAAGAGGTAAAGGAAACATATTTATCTCCATATCTTATAAACTTACTCCTCTTTTTCATATTACGTTAATAAAAGTCTTCTAATTAGAAATGCATTTCTTTTCCTTCCCATTGAACTGGAACTATTTCAGGAAAGGAAATGTGCTGGCAATGGGAACCCAGAGTTACAAAACAATGTTAAAGTCAATGGCTGCATGAAGAGTAAGCAAGTAAATTCTTGCTAAAGTTTCATGTCTTGATCTTTCAGATCTCTCTCATTTTGTTGTTCTTGGGGTTCTTTTGAGTTTTAGTCAGCTTTTTTTTAGGCTTTATATTCCCAGCTATCAGTTCTGTTCAGCAACTTCATTAATGTGTTTAGCATTTCATTTCAAAGACTAGACTTGTACCTTCTGTGTCACTGTGCCTCCCCTGAGGGAGCCTGCCTTTCCCAGACTAAATGCAGACTTGTAGTAGTGTCAGCTTCAGCATCACTAGCAGCTTTGATGGTCTCTGGTTTCCTTCAGCTCCTGTAAGGCTGCACTTCTTTCACCCTCAGGGTTAGCTGTAGCTCTGAAGGGTCATGGTTGCTATAAAACAACTGACCAGCTGGCTGAGTGCCTGGGGACAGTGGACTCTCCACAGGAGCACTGACCTATGCTATATGCTAATGTGAGAATGTGCTAAACCTCTGGCTAACAATAATGAAAAGTTCGTTGATATAATTGCTCGACATAACATACTTTGTGCAGTCATAAACCTGGATTTGACTTTGGATTTGTGGTCCTTGTGACATTGAAGTTCAGCATGACTAAATTATTCATGTGCTATATTTGAGTATTTTTAAGGGTGTACCTGCGCCAGTATCTGCAAGCTTGTTCTTTGGAGAGAAGACACTTAACATCTAAAATGTTTAACTCTTTTTCCTCTGAAGGCTTGTTTGAAAATGCTGGTTAGGTAGCAAATGAAACTAGCTTGACTGACCCTAGAAATTTGCTATTTCCTCTCATGTGTCCCTCACTAAGCAGTTCAAGGTCTCCAGCTGTTTGGACGAAGTTTGGCAGATGTATGACCTGCACAATGAGTGTATTTATAGGTCCTGGGCAAAGCTGGGTGCAGCAGTGAGAGGGGGGAGGAAGGAGGAGGCGGCCAAGCCTCCTGTGCTGTTACTTGCAATGCTGTCAATCCTAGAAGTAAATCCACTCCAGCTTTCTAGCTGGTCTGCCCTTTGTGTAAGTAATTATTCTGTGTCAGTGAGCGATATTTCAGGAACCAAGTCAAACATGTTAAAAATAACTATCTCCTATAATTTATTTTTATGAATTTGTATTATTTTGGGCAGCAATTACTGGCTGACTCAGTCGCTGGCAATGGAAAAGTGTCATTTTAAGTAACTCGGGCCAAGATTTGAACAAGAATGATACTATCTGATAAGATGTCAACAAGTGAAGGTTGTAGCCTTGTCAGTGATGACATTACAAGTTCTATCGTGTCCTGTGCAAACTGTCATAACCTTTAAACAGGGCCTTCAACAAGATGAATTGCTTGTGTTCAATAAAGCAATGGGTCAGAGCTAGACTGGAATAAATGGAAAGTTCAGTAGGCTCTTATTTTCTGGGGCACTAAATCGATTCAATGACTTAATAAATAAATAAAAGATTTCATAAAGATTGTAGTATATCTTCTTTGACTAATGAACCTGACTTTGGGACTTGAAGAAACATAAAGACAGAATCTTAATGGTTCTATGTACTTTGCAGATTATCTTTAACAGTGTGAAAATCGTAGATGCCAGAATAGCTGGATCTGTGTTTCTGGACTGTTTAAAAAGTAAGGTGATTAGTTTATTGCAGAATGAGTAACGCTGTATACAGTTCTAAAGGTCAGGTCCCCCATGCATCAGTTCTTGAACTGGAGCAAACATCTTTATACTGTAAAACTTTTCTGCTGTTGAAATAATTTCTCAGATGACTCCATCAATTTGTAAAGTTTTGGTTTTCATTTGAGTGAAATTCTACATTTACTATAAAAGTAAAAAGAATATTCATTGTGTTAAAGATTTCCTCTTCTTCTGAATGGGCAGAAATGCCTGCAGTACATGCAGAAGTAAATGCATAAATAAATGGCTTGGTTCACACGTCTGGTCTAAACACAGAAAAACAGTGCACCAGATGGTAAAAGCCTTCTGCTTTGCAGAAAAGCAGCTGCAATTCAACCCTCATGCTCCTGAGGATATGAGATTGAAGAGCTAAAGCCACCTCAAAAGTGAGTGGAATTGGCCTGAGAAGAGGGTGCAGCCAGCACACCGAAATCAATATGAATCAGCTTTTCCTAGAAATGGAAGTCATCATCTTTGAACCTTCTCTGAATCATTAAAGTTATCTCAGAAACAAGTATTTATCCAGAGGTGTTCTGTGCAAATATAGTCCATGGGATTAACATCAACTGAAAAAACATTGAGAAGCTGATAGAAAAGAGGTTGTCATGGTTTTAGCTGGGATAGAGCTGAGGCTGAACCACGACAGAGGTGACAAACATAACAAGGTGCGCAGTTTTTAGCCAGTGCATAGCAGTGATTACAGCCGTTCATTTGTGACTGTTCATATCCATACAGATGATAACAGGTACTTATTTTTTGTCTTTGTTAACACCTAGGGGTTTTTTGTCTTTTTCCTGCAGAGTGAAGCATTCTTTTCTGACACTAGATAACTTCTACTTTGCTTGGACACTAGAATGGCATCTGACATGTTTTCTAAAGCATCCTTTCTGCAAGGCTTTTAGAACTTATTTTTATATTTGCTCTTTGATGCAAAAGACCTTTTTTCCCACCTAGCTCATAATACACGAAAGGCAGAAAAAAAGCGTAGCTACAATAATAATTGCCAGCTGAGAACATTTGACAGGAAATGACAGGTCCTTTCCACTAAAAGAACTCAGAGGTTTTCATATGGATTTATACTAATCTCTTTTAACAAATTGATCTGATATTAAAGATTTAACAGCTGATACATGTATTATAGCAGAAAACAGTCAGACACTGAAAGATTCTTGTCAAGTTATCTTTGCTTTATGAAAAATAATAAAAAATAACTTTTTTATTTCTTTTATTTTATTTCTATTTAAATTCTATAAATTTCCTATGGAAAGAGTGTTTATAGTCAAGATAATAGTCACCAGCTTCTGTGACAATCACTTCAGGAGACAGACAAAAAGTGGACAAATAGTTGGCAGTGCTCTGGCTAACGCTCCCCGTAGCCATTGTTTGCTTTTGCTGCCTGCTGTGTTGGTTCTTGTTTTCCTGCTTTATGTACATTGACTTACAGTCACTATATCTCTTGAAGTGTCTTTTTTTTTGCTTTCAGATGGTAAAAATCCACACTTGTCCTTATTTTGGGGCCATCCAAAAATAGTTTTGATAGCTTTCCATGTTGTTGTCTTTTAAGCCCTCATCTAAAAAATTATTTCATGTTCATAGCCCTTATTGTGCCTTAATGTTTATTGCTTCGTTTTATGGTAGAGGAATTGAAACAGGTTATCAACATCTAAATATAAAATTTTTTTTGTAATTATTGATGTCTGTTCTTTTTATAACAGTTGTAGAAGTAGTCTTGAGAACAACAGGGCACCACTACCATAATATGGTATGGTTTTTGTTTGGTTTTTTTTTTGCTTGCTGAGATTTTTCATGTGAGGTTATCCATCCAGGGCAGTAATCTGGATGTCCATATTTGCTTTTTCAGAATACTATATTTTTACTAAAATTTGCCTGCAGTATTTGAGCAGCACAGATAACTATTTTTTTATATCCCTGCCACTAACAGAAAGACAAAAAAGCAGAAACCAAATTTTCTTGTTAAAGTTAAGGAGTCATGGCATTTAGCAGGGAATTTATAACAGTTAGTCATAGGGGCTAAGTGCCTCCTATAGCCCATGGAAAGAGAGACATGATCATCCTTCTTCTGAACAATGTCTACTCTAGTGCCTAGTTAGCCTTGTCTAAGTTAGGTGCTTGCCCTGGATCTTTTTCACAACTATACTGTAAATCCTTATGAATTTACCTCCCTTAGAACACCTCTGGTGTTCAAAGTGATTAACTTTCAAATGTTGCAAACTGCAGTGCAAATGTTACACTTACATTCAAAGAATAATTTTTGCCTCTACTTTTGGGCCTGCTCCTTGCCTCTCCCAGGAGGTCCATTGCTCTCCTACCTGCACATTGCAAACAGTGAGAGAAAACCTCTTTTACCTGGTTTTCTTCTGAAGTGCCTAAGCAGATCCTTAGAGGCTGAGGGAGAAGCAGGAACATTTGTAGCACAGTTGAGGTGGACAGGTGAGGGCGTTGAAGGTAGGGCCAGAGCCCAGACTCTAAAGGTCCTGAGGGGAACTCCTGAGATGCAAGTATGATTCATTCCAGCACTGTTCTCGTCCAGTTCAGACAATGCATGCTGAATCTGTCAGTGTGGCCCAGAGTGTTTTACTTGCCTTACCCAAAACAAATTTATAGAAGAATGATGATAATATGGTTTTGTCTGAACTCAGTACTGCTTCATCTTCCAGTAAATACACTAATTGGTTCCAGTAAATACACTAATTGGTTAACCGCTACTGAGAAATGCCATCCAGCGTGTATTATACATAACAGTAAAGACTTATCAATTGTTCCATGCTGAAAGATTCTCACTTTCATCACTGTGATGCCATCTGTCTCGGGAAGATCTGATTCCTGCTTTTCTGTATTCTTTGCTGTCTTTAAAATATTCTTTTACATCTCCACCAACTCCAGAGAGTGCTTGTAATGGCAGCAGTGTGTTCTCCTGCTTCCCCTTTGAAGTCTTCACTTAGTTACAATCTTTAAAGACATCGTGTCTTTTCCCTGCTCTGGAAGACTCCTTCCTTTTTCAGATCCTTGGCAAGGGAGGGATAGGCTGCGCCGTGTATCAGCGTCTCCACGTGGCTGAAGGGTATCCTGCGACTGCAGAGCTGTACAAGCAATTTTTGTCTTGCTGCCAAGAGCATTAAGAAGCTATGTTAAACCTTCAGTGTTATTCTCCTTTGCCTCAAGTTCCAGTCCTACTTGTAGGTGGCTCAGTAGGTCCGTTTAAGGAGCTGAGTGGTTTTAAACTCAGCCTGGTTAGCTGAGGTCCTGGTTTTGGGTTCCTGCATAGAAAGGCAAGTTGTTGGGGAAAGCAAAGAGGGCAGCAAAATGCCTTTTGAGCTACATTGCCAGTGCTTGAAGGCCTAAGAAAGCCATGATGACTGCTGCTGTCAGGGTGGGGGCAGGAGTGAAGGTGGCCTGTACTTCAGGGCAGGAAACCTCCCAGCTGCACCTGAAATCTGTTCTCCCTCTCACCAGAACTACTCCCTGCACAGCAACATCAAGACAGGAGACATGTACCTTCATACAGTCTTTCTAAAAGACAGACTGCAGAACCTACTCCACCTGAAATGTCTCAGGGTCCAGAACAGGAAATGTTTTCTACTCTTTTTCCCCTCATACATTTACCTATGTGCCATACATTTGCATCCACTGACTGTCCCATTTGTAGCCTCCTGCTCAAAATGCAGTTCAGATGGGGCTGACTGGATCATTTAACTAGTTGTTTAAGCTCTGAAGATGTTCAGTCCTAGCTCCCAGTGTGGGGGTGATTATCCCTTCCCCATTGCAATGCTCAAAATTTTCTGAGGTTTTGCTGAAGATTTACAGCGGTGAGTTTGCAGAAATGAAGCTCAAATAAGAGCCCCTTCCATCATAAGTCTCCTTGCCTACCTACTCTCTCTGCTTAGTGCATGCTCCAAACTGTCTTGCTCTTTGTAAAAAGCCTCAGGCAAGTGAAATCTCAGGAGATCAGGCTGCCCAAGCTGAGGTAATACTGACTGCCCAGTTTGCCAAATTAGTCTATAATAATTACATTCTTAAACTGTTTCGTTTTCATGGTTAATTTGGCTGGCAGAAAATTAAGATGCTATTTTTTGCAGCATATATGCACCATATGAATATAATTACTTGGAAGCACTGCAGACTCCAGGGTTGAATGTTTTTTAAAAAAATTTTCTAATGAGCATGAGCAGGCCGTGCTGTTTGCAGTTGCCTGGGTAACTGAGATCAGACCTTTACCTGGCTCATTTTGTTACAAGTGGAGGAATACACAGTAATTCTGATATTTGGGCTCCACCCTAAAATATTTTATGGAGATAGGAAAGGTCAAAAAATATCTTTAAGCCTGCCCTTACTGCATGCATCAGAGAAAATGATCAAGCAATTGATCCCTTACACAGGAGAGCTGTGTATGACTGGAATACAAAGGAGCTAGTTCTGTTTGCTTCTGCATCTGATTGTAAATCCTGTCCTGTGACAACAGACACAAATGCAGCATCATAGATATCTACACTGAGTCTGACTGGACTTTCAGAAGCTGTTCTGAACCCTAAGCATGGGGTTTGCAAAGTTTTTTCCATCTGCACAGTCGAAAAGTCTGCAGGACCCCTCTGCGGGAACCCAGGCTTTCGTGGCCCCCAGCCTGTGTTGCTGAACAGGGCTGACTCTGCAGAGTACTTGGAAATTTCAGTTAATGCAGACAATGTCTGTCTGCCTTCACAGTGTTCCTTCCTGCAGGGAACATATCTTCTCTGTGCAATTCAATGAGCTGCTTGAAATTTCTAAATTACTTGTGTCCCAGTAACCTTGGAGACTACATTCCTCCTACTGCTACAGCAAAATTGTTGGAACCAAAGTTTAGTGGCCTTTGGAGCATGCTGCAAGGCTTATTTATCTGGATGTTTGAAAAAGAGAGGAGATTTGAAGGTGAAAATGGCACGGTACATCGGTTCCTCCTAGGCGTGGTAAATAGGAAAGGCAATAAGGCAATTCAGTCTCTAATGTTGAGATGTACTATACTGTATATGGCTTGTACAAATACAGAAGAGAGGTGGTAGACCATGCAGAGGAGGGACTGCTGAAAAATCCCACTTCTACCAGGAGGTGGGAAGAATGATAACCATTTTAAGAAATGTTAATTTAAATTTTACTTTAGCTTGTTCCTAACTTGGCAGTTTTGACTGAAATAAAGGCTAGAATATTATCAACTGTAAGCATGCTGTTTTTTCCTGTGGAATAGTCAAAGAAAATAATTATGCAATAATTATTCCAGAATAGGTTATGCTGCTAGAGCTCTAATGGTAAATGTGTTGACAAGTTCACTAGCTGCCAAATAGACCCAGAGACCTTGAAGTTGTTGCTGCCTCTTTCTGCTGCAGGATGTCTTACAGAGAGTGTTTTCATACATGAGGACTGAAAATATGAAGTGGATTTTAAAATACTTAATTTTTTACACGGTGGGAGGGGTGAACAGAGAGCCTGAGATTTTTCTTCTAATTCATTCCACAAGATTTCAATCTGCTACTTAAGAATAAATTCCCTTTTCTCTAAACAAATCAAGAGAACTGTAACTCTGAAACATCCTTTTCTACAGCCTCTCCAAACTGCTTGATCTCCCATTTAACCTGGCATTTTTGCTAAGTGCCTTTTTCCAGCTGTATCTGTAAAACTGTGGTTGTGTTTTTCAAGTTATTTCAGTTGGAGAGATTGGGACAGTCATACTGGATAACATGAAAAAAAGGGTTTGTCTTTTTTTTCCCCAGGAGGATGAACAGAGTGTCCATATATGACACAAATTCACTGAGACACAAATCTTCAAGTCAGAAAACCAAATGGGAATCACTGGTCTCGTCTGCCTTCTTACCCAGGCATTTGCAACGGAATTTTTGCTTAAAAGGCCATTACTGAGTCTTGAGTTAACACATTTTAACGCAAAAAAAGTTCTGTGCAGCACAGTAGCATGGATTAATATATTGACAGATGCCCAGGAAAATGAAGTGGAAACAGCTCAGAAGATTACCCTGCTTGCAAGTTCACTTTTATTGTTCAGAAGCACCTTCTTCTTCTGGTCTTCTGCATCTGGAGAGCTTGAGAACTAAAATGACTAATAGGGAGCACAGGTTTCATAAAGAAAACAAGAAAAGGCCAGAAAAGCTGCCGTTGCCATTCTGTATCTTATTTTCTCATATCTATTCATTTTTCTAAACTCTCTGGAGAAAACAGAAAGGAGTGTATTCTGAATAATCCCTAACAGGCTGTCGGTTTTCTGCAACACATTACCTAGAAACGTTGCTGAAAACTCAGTCTCTTTCCTTTACCTTTCTTCTAACCATATTTGGGTTGCTGTCAGATGAATGATGATGAGTGACTAAGGTATGACAGATTTCTTCAGAAAATCTTTCTTCCTTGGGAAGGTAGCAGATTATCAGGAACTTAAGCTTGAGACTCCATTCTGAGCTCTGTTGCAAATCTGCCTAGGAGCTTCTCAGCAAGAACCACATGCTTCCAAGAACACTTGAAAATATGGCTTCAGTTACAGTTTCCTGATCTCCTGAAATGCCTGGTGGTAAGCTCTGCTGAAACCTGATTCACCAAAACCTGTACAGCAGCCAGAGACAGGCCTACAGATGCCCTGTGAGATTCCCACACAGCTCTGAGACTGACCAGCGACATCTGAAGTTCATCCCCAGCACAGATTGCCAACCACACCAAATGCTGTTGCCGTTTTAGGACAGAAACTCCTATTCCCTGGGTATTCAAACAAGAGCTCCTGTCCAGTCCTGTACCCTGAGTGACCTAAGCAGGATTTGACCTCTAGGGCTCTAGATGACAGGTGCTAATGTACTGCTTTGTCCAGGAGTTTTCTCTTGCAGTGCCACTAGCATTCTTGTGTTCAAATGTGTTCCTTGGCTACAAGTCCTTCTTTCTATTTGAAAGCCCTCATAAAAATCTAAAATGTTTAAACTGACTTCTCTGGAAGTGTTGGCTGGTGAAAGAATATATTGCTTTGCAGTCAGGAGCCTGAAAATGTAAATATTCTTGCCACTTAGCCTGTTGAAACACTTGTGTCAGCCTTAAATAAAATCTGATAATAAACTGCAGGAGGAATAATTGATGTAGAAAATCACACAACATAACTTTCTATATTTATTATTTGTCTTTTAGTGGCAAAGAGACTGTTAGTTTTAGTGGACTTGATAGCATTTCTTCCAAGTAAGCAATGTAATATAACTGCATTATGACTTGCTTTCCTTAACTGAACTCTTGCATCACAGGTTTTAAATGTGTGCTTTCTAAAAAAATTGGTTCATTTCCATCAGTGATATGGTGGGCAGTGAGGAGGCAAACTACAGACTACACTGAGGTGGCCGTGTCTGGTTTCTGCTTGACTGGCTAGAGTTGCTCAAGGAACAGGGGGAAATATTTCTGCCAGGAAATGACAAGAGTTGTACTGCTGTAGTTTGAATAATTTATCCAATATGCCTGAGTGTAGCTGTGGTTCTTGTTTGCTGATAATCAAATAACAGCTAAAAAATCCTGAAACTATTTATTTGGCACTTATCTGGGGGCAGTTAGCTTCATTTTTAAATCCTTATTCTTACTACCAGTCTTGTAGGAACAGCTCATCCCCCATAATGCAGCTTAGAAACCTTATGCCTTAAGCTCCCTTTGGAGCTTTGGCATCTATATTGCCACTCGTACTCTCCTCTCTGCCAAAGGTGGACAGAGTTGCTCTGGCTGGATCCCTTGCAGTCTTCTCTCATCAGGCTTAGGGTCACCAATCCCTACTACAGCACCACAGAAATGTGTTACAGTAGAAGATGATTCAACTTAAAAGCTTTCATGCAGAGCTTTCACATATCTCCTTTGGTTTAAATGAAAAATTCGTAGTTTTGTCAGACCCAAAGTCTACTCCAAGCTGATTCAGATCATATCCTGATCTAAGTATACAATTTGAGATTAGTTGTATCCATGAACTGAGCTTTCAATTAAATGCATACTTAAAAATTTAGCAATCTGCTTCAAAAAGGCTGGTTTTAGTTAAAAACAATTAAGAAGTCGTTGTCAAAGAAGTTGCATTAAAGATGTTGTTGCAGCTAATTTCTGAATGAAAACTAGTATCGTACTTTCCTGAATGTTAAATTTTGATTGAGTAAATCCTTGAATCCAACAAAACTGCACTGAATCATTTTGCTATAGCTTAACTGCTTTGGGTTAGAAACAATGAAGATGTCCCATTTCTGATGTGGTAGCTAATTAAAGACATTCTGTCAAGGTTAACAGCCCTAAAATATGTATTGCACTGATAATTAAAAATAAGGGCACCCTACCCATAATAAACTAGAGCCGTATTGTAGCCTGGCGACATAAAAGTTTACCCTTTAATCTATACCTAACTGGATCATTCATGAGTTCTGTGGTGCAGAGAAGAGCACCTAATTTCTTCTCCTATGCTTTTTCTACTACCTTGTCCAAATTCAAGTGCTTCTAGTAAGAGAGTTACTTAAAAAGTGAAGTTCCTCAAGTAAAAGACTGTAGCTTTCAAGTCATGCCTACCTCTCCCAAATCACCTGTATTTGGCAGTTTGTATTGCATGTGACCGGGTTGGTTGTTTGAAGCAAGGAGGGTAATATGAAATCGGGGAAGTTTCTAATTACATTCATCAGTGTCATCTCTGGACAACCATAGTGCTGCAGTAATAGCGGATGGTGCTGTTTTGCTGTTTTTCCTAGGTTTTCCTGATATTTAGGAAATTTTTATTTATCCTTTGCTGGATATTTAGACTTCCTAAATGTAGACACTTAATTTAAAGCATTGACCTGGTAGGCTTATTTCCCTAGATAGTTTACATAATTAGAAGAGACGGGCTCCTTGTATTATCTCAGATTATCTCAGATTCTCTCCAATCAGCTTTTGCAGGTCTCTCACCTTTCCTTTTAGCTAAACACAGACTAGAATCTGAGTATAGATATTTTGGCTGTGAGTGTCTCCTAGAGTTATTGCAATCACAGGCAAGAATTGCTATCCTTGTCAGACCTCTGCTCTGCACATCCCTGAATTTCTTAAGTATCTGTGGTCCTTCTGTACTTGGAGACATGCAGAACTTGAGTGGATGAGGCCCTGAGCAAAGTGATCTAACTCTGAAGTTGGCCCTGCTGTTGTGTGGGAGGTTGGACCTTTAGGGATCCTGTCTAATTTAAACTATTTGTGATACTAAACTCCACAGCTCAGGGCATAACCTCACAAGAATTTCCCTTTAATCTCTCAATTAGGAACAAGTTCATCCCCTAAAGCAGGAAAATTAAGGAGAATCCATAAATCTTACATGTTTATAAATGATACAACTATTATTCTAATCTTGATAGCAAGAAATGTGCTTATGAATCTGGTTTTTACTACTACTCTTTGAGCTCTAACCATTCCTTGAAAGATAAGGTGCTGAGAAATCAGCAGAAATCCCTTATGCTCCATCTAGTAAGTCAGTAGAGAAATGCATTCAGGAGCTGGGGAGGGTTTTACTTGTTCTACTGTCTACTATGTTGCTCTCTTCAAAACGGTGCTTGAACAGACCGGATGAAAAGAGCATCATTGACTACAGCACTAACTAGGTGAAGTGATCTGGATGGGACTCTGAGGGCTTCTTTCCAACCCATGTTGCTAACACGGGCAATGTGCTTGTCTCCTCAAATGAATAACATAGCGTGGAGAAAGAAAACAGAATGAGAGCATGTGCCCAGAGGATTGTAGATGGCCTGTTAAGTGTGGAGAACGTAGCTTCAAGTGTGTCTTGTTGAAAAGACCCAATTCAATTGGTACTTGTTTCCAGCTTCAGCTGCATGTCTGGAAACAGAAAGCTACTGTGAGCCAAAGCACAGATATAGGCAGATAGGAACAGAGAGGAGAAAATACCCTTCTGCTGGAGCTGTCAGAAATGTGTGAGGTTCCCCAGAGGCTACATAAATAAAGAAGCTGTCTGGGTGGCAGGTTTGAAAGAAAGCCAGATGGCTGCAGTTGCTTGCAAGAAGGTTGATATGCCAAATAACTTTTTACATCTCTAATGTGTGAAAAAGGTTTTGCCCTTGACTTCAAAGTAACACAGAGTTTGTCACACTGCCTGATACTTTTCTGGCTCTTTTCTGGCTTTTTTCTTCCCAGACAGCAGGGTTTGCTATAACCATCCTGCAAATAGCTCGTGAGGTACCTAGTGCTTAATCCGTGATCTGCCTAGCAATCCTGCCACTGCAAATTGTGGGGATGCGGTGTTATTTAGATTGGCAGTAAATGCAGAGTTAGAGAGTTGTGTGTATGTGGCTGGATTCCAAACGGATAATTACATTCTGCCTACCTAAAATTCCCCTTATGGCTTTTCTAAATCCCTTGCTCAAAGCTGTTATTATAATGTCGCTATCTGGTCTTAATTGGTAACTACTGTCCACTCTACAGGCGACTCCATTTCAGTGACAAGTGAGGTGACTGGGTATGTATTGTGGTGTCCCCATCATAAATTGCAAATCCATGTTAAAAAAAAATGTAGTTTTTCAGGTACCCCTCGTCCTAGCTGCCTTCTGCCCAATGATATATTTCTAAAAGAGTACTTGTAAAGTACTCACCTCTGTTTTGCCTAGAAATATAAATTTTTCAAAGTTCTTCTGTCATACAGTTACTTGCTGATGTTTTGGCAGTACGGCTTTGTCACCTTCTTCTTGGTTTTGATAAAAACCAAGATAAAAATGGTTTTGATAAAAAAAATGATAATTTTTTCACTGTAGGCAAGGCATCACTGACCTGTGTCCCCTGTGATTAAAGGGACCTGAAACTCAGTGATGAGAAGAGATTATTCCAGAGCTGGAGACCCCTTGCAGAAGCTTCCTCACTTCCAGAATCTGGCCATAATGTTGAGCCATAACATCAAATCAGACATAATGAAGTAGTGCAAAAGTAGGTAGATCAGTATCAGCACCTTCAGTATTATAGGGGATTTTGTCAACCCAGTGGTTGGGGAATCTACATTATGGGTGACTCCCATTTCCAGGGCCATTTAAAAGCTGATGCTTAGAATGCTTCTCACACAAATCTCTGAAGCACGTAGTACCAGGTGCAGGTATTGAAGGCCGAAATTATACATGTTCTCCTATAATTAACTGTAATTAAGGAGACACTTGAGTATCCATTCATCTGTTTTGTGGTTTTTTTTAGGCTTGCCACCATTCAGTAAACAAATCATTTTAACTTTATTCCTCACATAAGGTATGTGTATGGAAGTGACTAAAAATGTTAAGCTGTGCAAGGTAGATTTCACATTATTCTTGCGGAAAATGTGTTTTGATGCCATTTCCATCCTGTCCTCTGCAGCCACCTCTAAAAAAGAAAGGAAAAAAGAACTCTCACAGCTTAGAGAATATGTTGCTCACTAGCAAAGAAAAGAAAGCAGAACAAAGCCTGTAGAGCACATTGGAGGGTTGCAAACTTGTTCTCAGCTTTTGAAAACAACACCATAATGAGCCTCCCACTTAAAGATCTGTAGTAAAAAATGAATCTGTAATGTTCCTGCTAATAACACCACATTTCAGTAACCTGAATAGTAGTGTCATAGTGTTTATGCTCTGCAAACTTTGTAAAAACAAACAAGTAGTTGCTTGAGCAATGCAACCTCTAAACTGTTGTTTCGGCGAGGAATAAGTCTCCTGGCTGCATCAGCTACTACAGAATATCACGACTGCAATTGCACCACAACCCTTCGTTCAGGCGAGGCTGCCTGGGGTGTCTCCATAGCCTGGCTGCTTGTTTTCACAAATGTTGTAGGGTGTGAATGTCTCTGAATTTGAACTTAGTTCACTCAAAATTTCTTGCTGGGGAAGGATGGACTGATACCATAACTGTGCATGCTTTCTTTTGTATTCAGGCTAAAAAGAAACATGTTTCCTGCAGTGTAATCTTGCAAACCTGAGCAGTAATGCCGGTTTTGTTCACTCCTATACTTGTTATGAGGAATCCCCCTGCCCCGGCCCTTTTACAGTGCAGCTTGGTTCAACGGCACGATTGACTTTGCCTTATCAGTGACAAATAGTGGAAGTCCAGGAAGATGAACTATCAGATGAGATGTGAAATCACTGCTGTATCCACACTTATTTTTGAAAAGCCACTCTGTTATCTTTAATATAACCTGAAATACTTTATGGACACTTAGGCCAAGCACTTGGCTCATGAATTGGTTCAGCTTTGTTTCGTATGTGGTATATTCTTTTTTCTTTAGGCAAATGGCAAAAGACAGTGGCAGTGCTCTTCCTGGCTCCTGACACAGCAGTTTGTGTCACTCATTTTGCATCTGCAAAACACACATAATATTAAGCACATACAGTCTCCCATAGGCCTGAGGTATAGATCTTTCAGCTCTGCACTTAGGACTGCAGTACAGCTGCTACGGGATTTATTAATTTTTAAATGTGGAAGGCTCAGCTAATTTCTCTTAGTGATGAAACGGTTGCACTGAAGCCAGTTCAGCTACACGTGAATAACCACCAGTCTGATCTTCCTGTGTTTCTTGTAATACTTACAGCATCTGGTTGCTTTTATGTTGCTAGCCTCAAAGCCCATTTATGGGGTGGTAAACTCTGTCACCGTGCTACTCGGCACCGGTGAGGCTGCACCTCGAATACTGTGTGCAGTTTTGGGCCCCTCAGTACAAGATGGACATTGAGGTGCTGGAGTGTGTCCAGAGAAGGGCAATGAAGCTGGTGAAGGGTCTGGAGAGCAAGTCTTATGAGGAGGGGTTGAGGGAACTGGGGTTGTTTAGCCTGGAGAAGAGGAGGCTGAGGGGAGACCTTATCACTGTCTACAACTACCTGAAAGGAGGTTGTAGTGAGGTGGGTGTTGGTCTCTTCTCCCAGGTCACTAGTGATAGAACAAGAGGAAACAGCTTCAAGCTGCATCAGGTGAGGTTTAGATTGGATATTAGGAAAAATTTCTTTACTGAAAGAGTGTTCAGGCATTGGCACAGGCTGCCTAGAGAGGTGGTGGAGTCACCACCCCTGGAGGTATTTAGAAGACGTGTAGACGTGGCACTTCAGGGCATGGTTTAGGAGGCCTGGTGGTGTTGGGTTGACGGTTGGGCTTGATGATCCTAGAGGTCTTTCCCAACCTTAATGTTTCTATGATTCTGTGAAATAGGGAAAATTATCCATCAAGAAAGCAACAGTGTACATTAAGCTGCCTATTAAAACAACATGTATTATTGAGATCTGTATTCTTGTCCAGTGCTCTAACACTGTTGTAATTTTCATCACTCTCGGTTTCTTTCGGGTTTCAGGCTTTGTTCAGATTTCTTCCCCACCTTGTTTATCTATCCTACTGCTCTCCTCAGGGCCATTGGAGTTGTACTTGAGCTTGGAGAGAAGTGTTGGTGCTCAACCTCCTGCATTACTTATTTGCTCTCCAAGAACATATTTCTGCCAGCAAGCAGTCCTGTGATCCAGATTACATGATTTAATATTTTGCAGGACCTGTAATAACAGGGCTAGTAGAATTGGTCAAAATGGTGTATCTTCCATTTTGACCAGTAGGTGAAGCTAAGAAGATTTACTGGATAGAAATACTGCCTTCCTGCCATTAATAAAACTAAAGGTTTTGGGTAGTGGTGTGCGGTTATTTCTCCATGTGAATTTATGAGGGCATTCGGGAAGAGTCGTTTTTCTTCACCTGGTTCCCTTTTCCTCAGGGTGAATGATGGTTGTGCTGCTGCTGACTGCAAGGCGAGCAGAGAGCAAACAGTTCATAAATGTAACTGCCTCCAGGAGAGCTCTTCATGTGTACGGCAAAGTGCTCAAAGAAAGGAAGCAGGCAGGCAGGGGGGACAGGTTGTAAAATAAACACATTGCTACTTAAAAGAGTTGTCTTCACCCTGTTTATACCTCACAGACTGCCTGATACACGACGAGTGGAGATATTTTCAGTAGAAGTATCCATGAGCTTTTTCTTAGGCAGTTCTGCTCATCTTCAATGTGCACTGCCAGTCATCTACTGCCTTTGTGCCCGTTCTTCTGTTAACCTCTGTAGTGCTTCATAATGAAAAAAACCCAAACTGGTCAATGAGCAACTAGTAAACTTATAAAAGACATGTATCTAATTCTACTTCCACTCTTACACATTGTATGAAAGGAAATGTTATATATTTTGTTTGTCTCTTGACACCATATAGCTCAGAGAGGAAATTCGTTTAGTTTCTGAAGTTCAGGAAGGGCCCCTTCTACGTCCATGAAGAAAAAAGGGAAGATTTTAATAAATTTACATTCAAAACCTAAGTCAGTAGAGAAGTGTTTTTTTCTGTTAAAATCCGTAGGATCTTTCCCTAGAGGCAACAAGACAAACGGAAACATCTGTTTGCACTAAAACATTCATTTGTTTCTAATAAATGGTACCAAACTACTTTAATGCTGTTACAAGCGTAACTGGGACAAAATAATGTGTTAACCTTTCTTTAAAAATGGGAGTGGCCTGTAAAGCTAAAACATGTAAATGAAGGGGAAAAATATATAGGAAATAGAGCCCTGAATCCATATTATCTGCCTGCTATTTGCCTTTAAAGTAGTGTGCCTGTTAAACCCACAGCCATGAATTTGCCAGGCTCCGAGACTTATAAGTTAGCCATCTGATGTGGGTTAACCCAACATACTCTGCATATTTCTATACTTATACAGGCAATTGCTTTGTACCTCTGTATGGTGAAATCCTGTTGGGATGGAGGGTAAGGCTGAGATACTTGTTCCTGAATTTTTGTCCTTGCTGTGACCTTAAGCCATTTTCCTGTTTGCAAAATGGGTGGGTCATCTACATCATCAAGCTTTTACAATGGCTGCATAGTTAATGATTGCAAAACAGAGGGCTTTAAAATAAGTGGTAAACTATTTCTTATCCTGTTCTTACGTTGATCAGAGCCAGAATCGATTGGGTACGACATCACTTAATATTTGAATGCTCTGCCTGTTTACCGGAGCTTCACTAGTTAGCAGTGCAATTGCGGACTTCTAGCTCTAATCCAGTAACAGGGTCTCAGAGGCTTCGTCTGAACAGAGATAGTGCTTCCCAGCTGCAAGGTTTGAAGGCAAAGCAGACTTGACTGTACATTGCAGTTTCTGTTAGAAGGAAATCTAGTCAAGGGAGCATGGATGAAGCCAAGATGTACTTAGCTATGCCTGTGGTCTGGGCAACGAAGGAACCATGTCTGCAAAACCCTCTCCCAGGTGTGACAGGGGTAGGTCCCTGGTGATTAACCCCTAGTCATGCCTCTCCACTGAAAAATCACTAAAACATATTTCCTTTTGTAAACTTAGCATCTGTGATGCTGTTTTTTGGGTAACCATCTATATACAGCATAGTGTGTGAGAGATCTCTTGAGGAGACCTGCCTCATGTTGCACCACTAATGCCAAGAACCATTACCACCAGCTGGCAATGCTCTCATCTGTTGTCAGCAAAAGATGGAACTTCCTGTATGATAGTCTTGAAATTGATTTTGTTCCTTTCAGGTTACTGTAGGGAATCACCCTGAATGTGTCTATATATGCTATATATCTATATTTTATGAAATTAAGGAAAATATGTTTTAGGAGAGACCTCTACTTTATTTCTTGGTGTTATCAAGAATTACATCAAGCACAGACTCATACTCAATACAGGAATAACTTGATAAAAGCACTGTCCGGTGTTAATAGGAAATGAGGCTACGCAGTCTCATCCACCAGACAGCTACAAAACTAGGATCCTTGATGCTTTAGTTTTAAAAACCGCTTGCTTTTCTCTTATCAATGGAAATACAGCTCCTTGGTAAAGACTCTGCCATTAGCTCATGTGAACAAGGTTTCTAGGGTGTATGTATTGTCTTTCATACTAGTGTTCCCTGAAAAAGGTGCTCAGATATTACAGATTAGTTAGACTATTTTGTAATGGCAAGATTAGTTTTTGTCCAAGGGGAACTTACTCCTTTTATGGAATTCACATGATTGGATAACAAACCATGTCCTGAGGTGCTGTAGTGCACTAATGAAATACAAGATTACATACTAGCTACAGAAATAGATGATTTTGTTGAAAGATTTTGTCTTGGAGCTGCTAAGGAAAACAGTAAAATTGCTGTGCAGTAGCTTCCGGTTTAGACCAGTGTAACAGTAACTACAGATTGCAGTCTTTATGTTATAACCTTCACGCACTCAAGCGATGGTGTCAGATAAAGTTATTGCAAGCAGCCTATGAACGTTGCCTCTTTATTCCAGGGAACGTAACTCCCAGCACCGTATGATATTTATAACTTCACTATCTACTGAGGTGATGAGAAGGGATAACACGATCAACACCCAAGACACTCAAGATAGAGAAAATATTTAAGAAGTAGGAAAGAAGAAGGAACACAATTTAAGGGTTTGAATCTGTCTCTCTGAGTTTAGAGAAAAACAAATTCCATTGTTTTCAGCAGGTCAGCTGCGCTTACATATGGTAACTAATAAATGAGCAAAATTCCAGGAAGTTAGACTGACTACTTCATAGGCTCATAGTATTGCCTGTTCAAAACAAAGCTGTTTAACAATTACAGTTTCTATCATCCACTTCAGGGTTATAGCTAAACCTAGCTCAGCTGATAACTGGAGAGGGTGACTGAGTCAAGTACCACGTGTAACAGCAGGTTGTAATCAGCTTCAGTGTGAAGATATAAATGATGGCCAGGTGCTTTTAAAAGGAGAAAATTCAGCTTGAAATCACTATAGAAACGCACAAGTAGACTGCTCTGACAAAAACAGTCTTGGGATGCAGTGGCAGAGAAGCTCTCTCACACACTCTGTGGGACCAATTGTAACACTTCAGATTTTGTTAGGAAGACCGGCTGCAAGTCTCTGCTGTACCAACAGTATGAGAAAGAAGATGATGATAAGAACTTGTCCTTTGACCCCAGACCAGATTCATGAATTAATGCAATTTCAGTGGAAACTATTGTATGTAAAAAGATAGACTAGAAATGAAGTAATTTATGCATCAGACTCAAACAACATTTATGCTTACTAACAGTTTTTGTTGTGTTTGACTTTGAATGTCATCTGCTTTGGGTTATAATGAAATGAATGGAGTACTTTGAATAACCAGTCTTTCAATTTGCATCAGAAATCAGCCACCATCATACTTTAAAGGCAAGGAAAAAATTATTTGCTGTTTTTGTTGAAACAAGCCTTGGCTATAAATCATCAGAGTGACTGTGTACTTCATGTTCTACTTTTTAATTACATAGTTTATTCAACCTGATCTTGCGCCGATATTTATGATAGTATAAAGTTCTCGTGTACCACAAACAAATAGCCCTCAGGATGGGAGAAAAAAACAGCTTTTCACGTGTTAGAATTCAGGTTCTAAAACAGTTTCTTGGATATTTTAGAAATCAAAACAGCAATAGCAGAAAAATACTTCTTTGTCATTTAAGGCATTTCTTCAGAATGTTTTCACAGTCTGATACTTATCATTCTGCTTTAAAGAAACATTTCAGACTTAAGCAGTCTCTGGCAGAATTAAAATTTCCTCATTTCCATTTCTTAGGTAGTAATTAATGACACAGGTTATGATAATATGGTCTCAGATGTTGCAATCAGCAGCAAGTGAAGCCCAGGTTTGGAATTAGATTTCTTAAATTCCTTTTGGTTTCACTTGCTGTTCTGATATCACTTGTATTGTGCTCTGTCTCTTAATCTTTGGAATCAGTCAACTGATCATTCATTATCACAATGATTTTGCATTCATTTAAATGTGACTGCACATAGCTTGAACATAGATTGGGAGAGGGAGTTTGAACTCTGTGTCTGTGCTCCTGAGAGATTTTGGCAAGGAAGTATCTGTAACACAGCATGAGGAGATACTCAGGATAATTGTCTCTGTTAGGCTCAAAATAGTCAGAGCTTTATGCTTCCCATCAGCCCATTTTTCTTGGCAAGTCTTTGCCTTGCCTAATTTTATAAAAGAACTGCACTGCTTAAAAACAAAGAGGTGCTTCATCAGGTCTGCCCCAGTTCTGCTTAATAGTGATGATATTTAAATATAATCACTATTTTCTCTACATGCAGCCTGAGTAAATGGACTAAAATTAATTTTTCTGAATTTTTTCTAGAGCTTGGTTTTTAATGTACTTTTGAGTCTCTGCTTGTGCTACCTCTCTGCAGTACATCCGATATTCTGTAAATACATGATTTCTGAAGTGACTGGATTAGTTTCTTTTGCTTTGGGTACGTATTCTTATGTGGGAGTAATATGTGAAGTTTCCCCAGATTTCTTTATAATCTCTATTCCCTTGAGTCACCTCGAAGTACAAACGTAATCTCTCTTTGTCTCTGTGGAACATTGTCTGTAGGGCACTGCACCTTGATTTCTTGTTTTAGAAAGCGCCAGAATAGTTTAACTAGTTTTAAGCACCTGTAATAATTTGCAGTGTGAGTGCATCAGTGTTTACCCCTGCCCCTGTCCTCTCTCACCTCCCCCATCGCTGCTGTCCAAGCTGGCTCAGGTGACTCATTTTCTTTGGGACAAGGTGGCATTTCCTAAGGTTAATGTTATATCACTGTGACCTGACAGGAGGAGGAAAGAAAGATCACAGAGGAAATGAGATATAGCTAGAATAAGGTAATTAGATACCTCTTTAGGAAAACTAGCCTTGACTTGGCATATTGTAAATTTTGGCCTTTTAGATTTTATTAACACAATGGTGGGGAGAAATACCTTGTCAACAAGTGAACTTTTGTACTATACCTTTTTGTGGTCTTATAAATTGTTTCTGGTTTAGTATCCTATTTTATCTATTTAGTTTAATTAAATGCAAAAATGTGCATCCCTGTTACCTTAGTCTGGAGGAGGATGAAAGAGTATAGAAGGAAAAAAGAGACAGGATTGAAGGGAATCTTACTACTGTTTTTAAAAAAGAATTAATGCTTCCAAGGCATACGGCGTTAGTATGTATGTCTGTATAGAAGTATGGTGCTGTTATGCATTTTGTGCTCAGATTCTTATATAGAAATTTGTGGTCACCTTCGAGGCCAAACAATCCTGTGGCTGAGCAGGAAGGGGAGACCAGTTTTGTGCATCTTAACCTAACTCCGTCCTCCACTAGCTGACATGGTCCTCTCAATGTAGATGCTCTCGACGTGGTGCACTGCTGCCAGGAGTACCTTTCTGGACTGAAGACTTTTTCATGTCATTCTTTCAAAAAGGCCTGAAGAGCATCGCCTCTGACCACAACAGAATAACTTTATCTTGTGTACATGCCTGGTTCACTAGCCCAGGTGTTACTGGACACTCCTTCAGCAATACTGTGTGATTAATCCTGATTAAGCTTTCCCTTGATCTTTGATTGACATGGAGCTGTGCCCTACTGAATTGGCAGTTGTTTCAGCCTCCCTGTTTTTTCTTTCCATTTCATACAAATAAGTAACTATTCTCTTTGAGGCACTTTAGTTTAATATTCAGATCTGGAGATCTGAAATTAGAGTCAGCACATTCTGACAAAAACATAGTTGCATAAAAGGTTTTTACATATAAAGGACCTTCTGGTCAGTTTCCAATTTACTTTCAATTTTCTGTTTCCTTTTGGACTTTTTCAGCATTTCTGAGTTCCCACATGAACATCTGCAACATAATTTTGATCATAAGTGTTTTATAATCATACATGCTATAAATATTAGATTGTCTTGTAAAGGCCACTTCACTTTGATTTTGAATATTAAGTGGAACAAACAAAAAAATTTTATTCAGACAATTGCTCTAATTTTGGTGTCCTCATTTCTGGGCTAAAATGCAACTAAATTCTGCCATTGCCAGAGTTTGAAATTCATGGTCTTCTAATTAAGCAGTGTGCAGGACCACTCAAAGAGCTAGAGCTAGAGGCATACATTGGACTGAAACAGATATTAGTCTCTTTTGCAATAGCAAGCTCAAAAGATTTCTGAATAGCCAGATGAGAGCACAAGGGAAAATTTCCCCAACCTGCAGCAATGAGAGTGCATCTCGTGATATATTCAGAAAAACAAGAGCCAGCTGTGCCAAAAGGCCTATCCAGACTAGGATACTGGGCTGGATGTGTATATTTGCAGTTTACCAAGAAAACCTTCTCTGATTAAATGAGATCTACAATTTGTCTCCCTTTGCCTTACCCTAACCTTGGGTTGCCTCCCTGACCTGGCATACCTGTGTCTCTGTGCTTTCTTTTTCCCCAGAATCTGGGTGGATCCATTCGCTAAGGCAAATGGCTATTCTGATTGACACCTGGGTTGTGTGTGTGTCACGGTCATTACTTTGCTTGAGCAGATTTCTGTAGTCATGCTTATTTTATTTTTCGGAGGGCTTATTGCAGTCCATTACTCCACTACTGTTTTTAGACGGACTGCTTTGGGCCCAACAAGAAAATTAATAACCAGGCCCAAAATTCTTCAATACTTTAAAAAACCTTAAAGAAGGACTTTTCCCCACCATGGAGAGACGTCAGAATTGTAGAACCCTGGTGATACGTCTTGCTGCTGCTTTCGCTGATTACTGGTGTCTCAAGTGTTTTTATAGATAAACAAGGCAGTCCTCAGATGCAGAACTTGTTGTCTACCAAGAAGCAGAGGTGAGCTGGAGTTGTATGACATGTCAAAAGAGTGAGATGCAATGTAGCATAGGCATCTTTTCATTTCCTTATCTGGATTTGCTTTTCTGATAACCAGGTTATGGAAAGAATGGAGGTGTAATGTTCTAGAGCTCAGGAAGGAGGTAGGTCTGGAACATTTTTAATTTATTTGTTTTCTATTAACTTTATGAATTACCATTTCTTCAATGAACAAAGAAAGACTTTAATGTTTGCCTGTCTGTAAGAACTTACATGGAGGCTGTTTCCAAAGGCCAGTGGTATAGGCACATACCTGTGTTTGTATTGTATGTTCATGTGGCGTAGAAATTTCTTAATGTTATTTAAAGTTAAATGAAAGTGCAAATAAGAGTTCCTATGTTTTCCTGGATAAGAGGAATAAAGCCTAATTTCAGAAAATATCTGCATTTAGGACAGTACCTTCATGTGCATCCCCAGAACTGCATACATGCCAGGATGTGTAGTTCTAACTATTTCTTATAATGACCACTTTCACTTCTGCACTGCCTGAAGCCTTCAGTCTTGTGTCTGGAACTATGTTTACTTTTTTGAAAAGAGATATGCACGTAAAATATTTTTAGGATATATAGCAGAGTTCACTGCCCATGTCTGGGCACTAACTTGTAAGAGAAACCTCAGGAACATCTCACTCAAAGTCATGAAAACCACAGACCTGGCTGCCCTTTCAGTCTCATGCCTCCAAACAACACCTTGCCATTTTGGACTTTGTAAAAGCTCTGTGCAAGTATCTCTTCCCAATGTCTCCTCAGCAGAAGGTGTGAGCAGTGCAAATGTAATTACTGTGTTGGAATGAGGTAAAGGTGCAGAAGCTACGTCTTCCTACACTTATGAAATGTGCAGTAGCCCTAAATGTAATGAGTAGTCCACTGTAGTATTCACACATGCTGGCAGCAGTGATACTCATTGCAGCTAGCCAGATAATTTTAGTCTAATTCTTCATTTAAACGAGCACGTAATACAGGAGATCAGAGCAAACTCCTTGTACACAGAATGAAGCTACACACAGCATCCAGCACTGTTTGTGAGTTAGCAACTTCATTCTTCAATAATATCTGATAATCATCCTTGTCTGTATGACCTGTATGTCAGCATATGCTGAGAGTACATCTATTTTGAAACCAGTCTTAATAACACAGCTGCAGCTCTGAAGTTTGTGCTGCCTGAACATGCCTCCACACTGCTCAAGTTAAATTTAAGTTCTGCATCAGGCACTGAAATCTGGTCTGTCCTTGAGAAAGAATCTTATAATTAACCTATTATAGCAAGATTTTTGGATTTATTCCCCAAGGAAAGAGAATCTAGTTGAGACATGAAAAATGTGTCAATCTAATATAATGATAGAATAGTGAAGCCCTGTGGTCTAATGACACATTAACTTTATAAAAAGCTCTTTTCTGTTTATCCTATACAAACACAAACCTGCACTCAAAAAGCTTATATAATTGTTAATCCATAATACATTTCTCGGCAGTTGAATGACAACAGTCTGCAAAGACCAGCTTTTTTTTGAATTATGCAGTCCTTTAGAGATATTTTTTCATTTTTATCAACTTTCTTTCATACTGCAAATGTTCTTTCTCTAATATAAAATGTTACAGCATAATTTTAGGCTGTGGTCTATATCCTGCTAAACAATGTAATTGCCTTCCTCCTTCTTCCCAATCTCTTTTTCCTCTTCCATTAATCTTAACCACAAAATATTTTCTCTGAACTGATGTGACTGAGGAGAAATTTCTATACGGTATCACCAAAAATTGAAAGAGCTTCCTAGCAGATAACTGCAAAGCAGATAAACAAGTTTGTGGCTGAAATTTCTATAACACACTGCTCACTTGGCAATATTTATCTCTCCAGCCAAACCTTCTTCAGAATGGCTCTTTTGAATGGATGCCACATTGTCCATACAGGGCATCAAGAAATAAAATTGCTGCTTCTTTCAATAAGGAAATACAATAAAAGTTTGGGAATAATGGAATTAAGTATTAGAGGGGACTTATGTTATTTAATGCCTTCTTGCTTTGGAGGCAATGTAAAATGGAAAATATCAGCTGAAAACTTGGGAGGACATTATCTAAGCTGTAGTTCTTTATAATGCACACATCTGCATTTAAGTGCTACTGCTGCATTTTCTCACAGTACTGATTTTCAAAAATAAGCTCCACCCTCTTGCCCTGAAATCAGATTTTCAGAAACACCCAACCAACTTTTGAAAACGAGTTATAGACCTTGTCTTTGATAGCTCTGAAAATTCCTGCTTTGTATTGCTAGTTTCTGAAGTTGCTTTTACATATGCCTATGAGCACAATTATTTTTCTTTTAACGTGGATATATTATCTCCTTTAATACCCAGCATATGAGGCATGATTGTGTAAAAGTTTTTGTGCATATGCAGGAGAGGCAGGATTCCTTTCTCCGGCTTCTGAAGTCTGGGACACAGAGATCTGCAACTAAGCCTGTTTGGCAGGAATGAGGCAACCTCAAAAGAGGAAAAAGTTGTTTTCTTTTTGCTGACTTTCTGATGAGCTTTCTCTTATGGTCAACAGTACCTTTTTTGAATAATAGAATCTTCAAAAAAAGAGACTGTATTTGAAAAGAATGTTTGTAAAGTATGCGTGACAACTAATCATAGAATGATAGAATAGTTAAGGTTGGAAAAGACCCTTAAGATCACCGAGTCCAACCGCTAACCTAATCCTTCCTAATTAAGAGCATTGGAACAGCTCTCTAATGCAGTCTCTTCCTATCATATAAAGGGCAGGTTTTCTTTAACGTTGGATGAGATTAAGCAACCACAGGGAGGATGCGAGTCATATAGGCTGTCTATGAAAAACCAAGAGGGGCTTTTCCCCTAGTCAACACAAGGTTGCAAGAGGAAAACACCATCAGTGGGCTGTTGTAACACCCCTTTCCCAATAAAGAGAAATATTTCCCAAATACTTTTGCTGGCTTGCGATTGCAGTACTCACAAATAGAAGATAGGCTCAAAACATTTGGGGATAAAAGTGCCAAATTCTACTAACTGCATGCTGGATTTTATAGTGCTGTCTTACCTCTGGTTTGTTTCTTGTCTAAGATATGTCTTTTAACAAGGAAGTTCACCTCCTCTATAAGAATGCCTACATATTCCCACTGTAGTATGATATGTATAAAATAATACGAAAGTATAGGCCTGCCTCGGAGGGCTTGATACAGATAAGTATACAGTAGTTCATCTCTAGTATGCTGAACCACCTGAATATCTTGAAATCTGTGCTGGGAAAGGACTCGGCATCATTCTTTCTGTCTTTTATGACCCAATATGCCTTTCAGCTATTCTCCCAACAAAAGGAATAAATAATTATCCTGTTTCTCCCTAGTTTCAAAATGTGTTCACATCCCCTGGATACCTTATGTTATGGATACAGGCAAGGGCTACTTACCAAAGCGTAGGCTAAATCATGAGCACGTTTTGACTTCGCAGAAGATGTCTAGGGCAGAAATGTAGCACTAATGTTAACAGTGGTGACAGTTTCATTCACTAATGAAATGCAGCAATAAAAGAATAAATGAGGCTTTCAAACCATGAACAGTGGCTTTAGGTTTTATGAGGTATAATTAATGGCTGTATATTGTAATAAATACATTCCTGTTGTGTTTATCATATATGCAGATTCCTCTTTTTAAGACAGGGTAGTCAACAGCTTTTCACACAGTATCTTTTTCAGAGTACCATTACAAAACAGGCAAAATGTGTATCTTTTCCAAGAATAGCATGATGCACTCAGTTAATAGAAATTGGGTGTTTTAAACCATATGCAAATGGCAAAGAAAATATTGTTTAATGACATTGTCCCTCTGAACTTCCTGATGATAAAAGTTATCAAATTGCATCCCAGCCTCTACAGAGAGTATGTCAGACCCGCTTTTGTTGCAAAGAGAATCTGATTTTTCAAGAGCTTCCTGATGACAGTGTGAATGATACCATTTTAATTTGCAACGTATTGTTCACTTCACACTTTCATCAAACATCAGAAATCTTGAAACCTTTCTTAGACATATTCTTCCATAGTTTTATGCGAGAGGTGCAAAGGTTTTCACACTTCGTTTATTGCTTCACATTTCAGAAATTTTGACACGAGCTTGTGAAATAATGTGAGTACTGCCTCTAACCTCCTGTGCTAACACCAGTTTACACATTTCTTATCTCAAATCTTAAAGGGCTGTCTAGCTGACATGTTTCTGTATGGCTAAGTTACCTTTGCTATAAATAGATAGTAGTTTAATCATTTATATGTTGCTTGTCTTGTTTTTTCCAAATGCAGAAGTTCAGGAATTGAGATACCTAGACATGTTTTAGCTTTTTGCCTGTCTCTTGAGACCATAGTGGCTCTACTGGAAGGTCAGAGAAGAGTGACACATGTTTGGACTGTGGGAAGGAGTGCCCTTCCTAAAAGTAAGAATAAGATAAGTAATGATTCATTATAATTTCCTATAAAGGAATATATATCTGTGGTTGTGGGAACCTTGGGGGGCATCTAAATAAGGAGGGAGAAGACTTCTCCTAGGCTAGATTGTCCAATGTTTTCTCCCTGGAAAACCACGTGGGAGTTACAGATGGGAAAAATGTGTGTGCCCTGATGAGAGCTGCCCTCAGTACATCTGTCAGTAATGGAACAGAAAGAAAGAGGGAAAATAGTTTCTTGAAACTGAGGCTTTTTAAACTGTTGAGTAGGACTCCATGGGAATGATGGTAGTAGCATTAATTGACTGCAACTGCACAAAAGACTGGACAATGAGATGCTAAAATCTTACGCTGCTATCATTATATAGCAATAGAGGGAAATTGTCGTCGATATTCCTCTGTATGACTTCCTCCAGGCTCCCTCCCACTAACTGAGCTTTGTCGTTTTAAGGACATAGAGGGGTTCTTTTTATCCCTAGTTTCCAAGTCAGACAAGTGCTGAGCTGAAGCACAGCCACATGTTTTCCCTGTATTTCTCATTATGTTGCACCATGAGCAGTTGCAGTGTAACTGAGAATAACACATCTTTCTGCAGCCATGGCTGGTGTTTCTCTGGTGTTTCTGACCTCGTCCTGTGCAAAGTCTCAATATCCCAGTCAGAAATAAAGCAGACCACTGGAACACGCTGATTCCTTTTAAAGGAAAGCATTTCTGAAGCAGCTGTCAAAGGGGAGCTTAGGCAAAACAGCAATAGCTTTAATGTGCCAGCACTGGGATTAGCAGTAGTTGTAATCTCTATGCTGAAATGGAGGAGATGGCAAATCCCAAAAGTAATGTTGTTGGAAATGCCTGCATCACCTTGATCTTTCCCTTTCAGTATGTGTGTTGCTGTAGCTTCACTAGCTGGATGGAGGAAAACCAGTCACTTCAGTAAATGTATGTTGAAAAAAATCACACTTCCTGGGTTTTTTCAGTATTTCTGTAAAAACATAAATGAGTGTGCCCATGTAAGATATTCTAGAATTGCAGAAAAATGATTTTATGAAGCTCTTTTAGAAAGATTGGGACAGATGCATTAGATTATATTGCTAGAGGAATGCAATATTTTTTATGGATTTCCTACCATACAGAAAGCAACTTGTATAACACATCAAAGTGCCAGTAAGTAGGAATATTCCTGTAAGCAGTTGGCTGAATTATATAAAATTGTTATTTTACAGAAGGACACATCTTTGAGTTCTTTATTCTTTCCTGATTCCTAACATTGATGGCAAGTTTAGGCTCCTTCTTATTCTTACTGATCTGAGATAATTATTATATTTGCTTCTGCTATCTTTTCATTACCAGCACTGAAATTCATATCAAGAAAGCCATTAGCTTGCTGATTTGGTTATTCATCCAGCTACATAATTTCCTCCCAGTATAACAGTTGCTTTGTTTTGTATGGTTTATGTTATGAAGTCTCTACATCTCCTGTGACACATTTAATTGCACGGAGGCACCACTTGGCCTCTCTCTTCATGGGTATGGCACTGTTTATGACCACTGCCTTTCAAAGAAAGCCATGAGGAGAGGGGTGATTTCCAAACTGAATAAAACTAAGTTATTCTGTCATTGATTTATACACTAAGTGAATAGTTAAAGATGGGGTGGGGAGAGGCCCTATCTTGAATGTTGGACTTGCCTAATTGTGATTTGTGAAGCTGTAGAAAAAGTTTCCCAGGGGAAGTTGTGGAAGACATGCTACTATTTATGTGTAAAGATGCCTTAATTAATCTTGTCTTCTTTCATTTTTAGTAATATGCCTGAAAATATGGGGTTTTTTATTTGTAATTTCTAAGGACTTTCAGCCTATCTTGATGTACCTCAGACACAGAAAGAAAGTGGTCCTCTGGCAGGTTGTGTGTAACTCATATATGTAGCTCTGTTATGGGTAACTTATATATATAACGTGATTAAAGACATATGTAGTACAGTGTGTATCTAAGCCACTAAAGACAACCATTCTTCTATTCACTGTTCAGACCTTAATTTATGATGTCGCCAAAATCAGCTAGAGAGCTTACTGCTCAGAACAAGGTGGCAAAATTGTCCAGCCTTTAACTAGCAAACATGAGCTGCATTGTTTCACCATAGCATTTTCACTGAGTGATGTCTGTGCCTTTTTTTGGTAACTACCAACAACTGAATTGTCTTTTCATTGTAAAATCTTTCAGCACCACAGACTAAAAATTATACTGTAAGGAAGTGCTGGCTTTAAGATAGTTTGTGTTGAATATCATTTTGATTTGAGTCAAAGTACTCATTCATTTGGGCATTGGCAGAGTAGCTAACATGGACTACAGGAGGTCCTGTCTATGGATTAAAAGACAAGTTTATTCAGTTCTGCATGAAGCCATTCAGAGCTTTTTGTTGTGTGTGTTTATGTAACATTCAGATGACTGATTTTCCTCAGTAAACAAGCACCAAGTGCACTAAATCCAGACACAAGGAAGTCTGTCAACATGTCTGCTGTCCTTCCAGTCCTTTCTCATCTTAGGACTTTAAATCTGGTAACTTATGAAGATCTTATGGTTCCTGAAATCCAAGACTTCTAAAAACATTGTCTGTTATAGCTGGGAAGCTATAGAAGGCTTTCCTTCAGTTCTCCAAGCCAGTACTTCATATTTCTTATTGTGTCTAGGTGTCTTTTTCCTAGCTCTTCACATGCAATAAAACAGAATAAACTAAATGCCATTACATCATGCTAAGAGACAGCTGCTTGTTGGTGTCTTCTCCCAGGGTTCTCACTAGTCATAAAGGAAGCCTTAATTTTCCTCCCCTGCCTATCAGCATAACGCTCCCATACACAATGCTCGAGGATCACCAAGGAACACAGCACAAAAGCAGAGTGAAGGAGAGCCTGATGCTCAGGTTTAGGTTCAACACACCTTCATCTGTACCATTGGATCCTGCAGACCTGCTACTTTTATTGACACTCAGCAAGCTCTGGAGATCAGTCTGGTTAGTTACCTTGCTGCTGACTGTCCTTGTGGTCCTACATGAACTTGACCTTCATGGATCAAAAATACATTACTATTTTTTTTAAGTACATATAAGCCCATTATCACAATGGTAGATGCTTTACCTTGCAGTTGCTCATCTTTCAACAGGTGAGTAAAATTTTTGCAAACACAGCAAAGGCATCTAGAAACAAGAAATAAATGCTGAAATTCCAGTCTGTGGAGCACAGCACAAGTAACGGCAAGTTCTGTTAAAAACTCCTTTCACTTGCTTGTTGTGGTATTTACCTTCCCTTGCCTCTTCCCAGCAATTCATAGTTTCAACATTCAGTGTCAGGATAACGTGACATTAAGTCTAGATTCATTAAGTATTGGGACTTAAACTTGTATCAACCGAGCCAGTATTTCCAAGTTTCTGATAGGCATAAATTATCCATTCTTGACATTGTAGAGGATCCCCAGGCACTGCTGAGCAACCCGAACTCTGCATTCAAAGTTTTTGAGCAGCTAGTGAGTAATAGTGCACAAACAAAACTTGTTTGCCGATGAAACAACACACTTCAGATGTGTTAGTGAAATTTAGTGCAGTATATTTTTCCCCTTCCAAGACTCAAACACATACATATTTTTAAATATGATTAAGTTTTTTTTCAAATGAAGTCATATACTGCAGACAGTAAAAGGTAGGCTTTTTGGAAGAGGAAGCTGGAAACCATAGAGAAACAAAGGATTCACTGGTAATAAAGGTATAAATAATTTCAAAGGTTTAATGTATTTGAAATGTGTTTATTTAGACTTGTAGAAACTCATACAGATATTCTCAATCTTTCAAAAACAGTTGCTGTTAAACAAAGTTTAACCCAATTCTTCAATTAATTCATCTAAATAACTATTGTCAAAGTTTAAATAATATTTTTTCCTCTATATTTCCCACAGTCTGAGGGAAGTGGGTTCAGTTCACATGTCTTGTTTAGTGGAACTTGAAGTAGCACCAGTGGCCAGTGCCTTTTTTTTGTTTGCTTTTTCACATTTAGTGCCTTGTTGTTGTAAGGCAGCTCCCAGTCCTCTAACTCCTGCTGTTGGATTGAGATTTTGCTGCATTTAGACTGAACATAATAGCATATACACCTGCACTGCTAGAGCCTAAGCATCTTGCACACTGGATCACAGTTACAGCTGCAGATGTGTGAACAAGTCAGAAGACAAGTGTTCAATGATAATAGGATTAGTATTGGGAGATTTAATTCCTTTATCTCTCCAACCAATAAAACATCCATTGTTTTACTGTTGGCTGGCATTTTCCATTCAAATCAGATTTCTGTGGAGACTTTGGAAAACTGTTACCTGAGTGTAAATGAGATTAAGCTGATGCTGCAGTTCTTTATTATCTGAGCTATTAAGATTCAACACCTGAACTGGTCCCTTGGTAAGTAAGTGTGAATAGAGAAAGTATTGTAAGAAAGTCAGACATTTGAAGAAAAATGTCTGAATAGATTTGGTGGCAGTTTATGACTGAGGAAAATGATACAGAATTTGTGACAGAAAAGCCATTGTTCACCTCTGTTAAATTGGCTTTATCTATATTAGTTTGTTGTTATAACACACAGAAAATAGATTTGGGATTTTTTTTCCCCTGAGATAGAAATAGATTTTTCCATATTGAAGATTCTGTTCTACCTTTTATTCTGTGCATTTTCTGCAGAAAGTGCTGAGCTTGAGGACTGAACACGTAATGCATTGAAATAGGAGTATTGTTTGCTGTTTTAAACCTCTGCTAGCAAGACATGAAGTGAATTTTCTACCAGAATGGAATTGGTTTTCAGTCCCTGTCGTGCATTTGTCTTTCAGCCTGACATCCCTGCTGTGAATGGCTTTGTCTGTTGACTCTGCTTTGCACCGTTGGCGGCGACTAGGAGCTCGGAGTCCTGCCCAGTCTCTATCAGAATCGACACCACTGCTGTTTTCTGTCAGAGACAAACCAAAACTCAACTTAAACAAATGGAGGATTGTGTTTCCCAACAATGGAAGACAGTGGAAAGACTGGAAACAAGCTTCTACATTTTATTCTGGAAACAGGATACAGACCACAAAATACACGTGGTTCACTTTTTTGCCCCAAAATCTTTTTGAGCAGTTTCACAGGTAATAAAAGTCATTCAATGATACATGAGATTTAAGAACTCTCTCTGAATCAGTGATATTTGTGGGTGATGGAGAAGGGCTGCTTTTCTAGTTGCCACATTAGTAAAATTTAATTCATGAGAAGTTGTAACTAAATGTCACTCAATTCATGCTGATGTGGGGGTTTAAAGCAAGTAAACACTAGGTATTCTTACCAAATACTACGGCCAGCTTCCTTATTTGAATGTGGGAACAGTTTTCTATGTAAAAATGTCAAGTCCTTATTTAAAAATCCCTCTGTTTATGTGTTGAATAAACCTCTATTTTTTAAGAACATGAAAAAACATTCACTGGATGTGCTGAGACACTTGTGAAATTCTGTAGATTTCAGAGGCTCATAGTTTAATTTTGGTACTTTTTTTAATGGCATGCAAGTGAGTTTGCCGACTTATAAACAGTATTTATGTATATGCAAGTGCTAGGTCAGGTTTCTTTCCAACTGCTGGTTTGAAATTATGTACACACACACACACATCCCCCAGCATAACGAATCATGTCAATAGATGCCCAGGGAAATATCATGTTCTGATAAATGATAAATGAAAGTTGAATATCCATCTCTAGCTTTGAAATTTTCATTCTGTATATTAGATTTACACATTCATAGTTTGACCTTCCATCTGTGGAATCCTTCATGGAGTCCTGATGGGAACAATTCCGTAATTCTGAGCATGTGTACCCATTCTGTTACACTGGTTTGTTTTTTAAGGTTTTTTTGGCCTTTTGTTCAATTTGCGCTTATTTTCAAGACAGAGACAGTGGGAGATCATTAAAGACATTTTAGCTCCTAAAGATAAAAGGTGTTTGCAATATGTGGAAAAATTGAGGTAGCTATAATGTTATGAAAATGTATCTCACAGGCTCTTCTAAAGAAAAGATTAACATCTCAGTTAAGCAACTGATTAATTCATTCTGGGAAAGGAAGAGGAGGGTAGACGAGTGAAATCATTAATGCTCCTTTGATAGAAAATGGGGGGTGTTCATTAACAAAAGGACACATGCTGATTTCTGACTACTTTTAATTTATTTTATGTCTTTCAGGCTGGGTAATCTTTATTTCTTCTTTCTGGTGGTTCTGAACTTGTTCCCACGAGTGGAAGTCTTCCACAGGGAGATTACTATGCTGCCACTGATTGTGGTGTTGTTTGCCAGTATGATTAAGGATGCTGTTGAAGAATATAGAAAATACCAATTTGATAAGACAATAAACTTCTCTAAAACCAGGGTATATGACAAGTAAGTAAGCTAAATCAATTATTTTTCCTTGTATCTGATGTGGTGGATATTGCTCATCTGGTTTTGCAGTAATTCCCTCACTGAGCCTTTGGAGTACATAAGTTTGGAAAAGCTGTTATAAAAGAGTTTTGTACTTCCTTTAAAAATGCCTCATTTATCTCACTTAAGTCATCCTGGTATCACTGAAGTTTTGTTTCATGTCACAGCAGTGTGTGCTGATATACAGGTTTTTATTCCAAGTTTCCAAACCAGCCTGCCAACACACACAACATCCTCTGTAGGTAGGAGGAAAAATGAAACTTATCCAAGTCTGGAAAGGATTACTGTGGCTGTTTAACAATTGGAGCAATGCCTTTCAGATGTTTCACACTAAAACCATTAATACAAAAATTAATCACCAACTACTTTCAAGGTGAAGAATAACCAGGAACTGAAAAAAATTTGTAGGACTTCCAATAAACACAGGTGATCATTACAGCACAGTTTCGCTTTGGAGATGGTACAAGACCTGCAGTAAGCTGTGATGTTTGCTCAGTACTGACTCAGAAGGAAGAAATATTTTCATGTGCAATTCTTATTGCAACATTTCAATTTCATCAGAGTTTCTTGTCCAAGTGCTAACTTGACTTGAGACTACTTAGCTTGTCACTACATAATCCAGTAGACAAGAGTTTTCATGTAAAAGAAGTTTAAATGTTTGGGTCTCTTCCTTTTTTCATCTCTCCTTAAGCCCAGGCCATAGAGGAACAATTACTGTGGTTTGTACATATCTCATTAGCTCTCTTGGAAATTAGCCCTCATCTGTGCTACATACCTCTGTGTCAGAGGCACAGGACCAATGGGGAAGAAGAAATGAGAGGCTGAAGGAGGTTACTGTGAAGAGTGGGATGCTTTGTGTGTCCAGAAGCAGGAGTTCTATCAGAGGAGAAGGGTCAGCCTGAGGGGCAATCTAGATAAACTGCTCTTCAGTTGCCCATGTCTATGTAGAATTCTGACAAATACCAAATCATGGGATTGCTTGATTTTGGGGGATGGGGTTTGTTTGTTTTGTTAATAATCCATGTTATGGGCACGGAAACAAATAGTAGATAGAAGAAGTAAAAGAGATAAATACTGTCTCTACTGAGGCTTGGAGCAATCCTCTGTTGACATCCGGGATGCAGAGCTCTGCCCATTACCTTTGAACTTCCTGGCACCTCCCAGGCTTACAACATGATTCAGAAACTCATAGAACGAACTGTGAAAATTTCGTGTATCTTCTTAGCTTTGTCGCTGCTCTGTGTTAAAACGGAGACACTTTGTGTGAGCTGATAGTTGATGCTAGGGAAATGTTCTGAATGTGGCCTCCAGGCGTATGTTAGCAGGAATAACAAAACATTCAGGATGCTTTTGTCATATGTGAGGTGCAGCCTCCCCAGCAGGCTCTAGGACCCGGTGCAGCTGAGTCAGAGTGATACCTGTCCCTAGGTAGGTGGAGGCTGGAGTCGAAGGAGAGGCAGCCCTGGGCTTCGGACACGTTAACTCTCTCTCCACCACTTGGGATTGTATCTGGATTATTGAACTCTCTTAACTTCATTGGTTTCCAACTTGAGCTTACTTTCTGAGAGGAAAACAAAATGTCAAGGAAAAGTGTTCCAGGCTGCTTCTCTAGAATGATATGGAAAAAGCATTTTTTCAAGGAAAATTGCTGCCGATGCGGTGCTCCAGACAATGAAATCCAAAATGAAGAGCTGGAGAAGAGAGGAAAAGTAAAGAAAAGAAAGAAGAAAAATGAAAATAAAAGAGTGATTATCTCCAATTTGCGCTTTGGAAGTAAGAAGTGGGAAGAAAATCCAAACAGCTACTATGACTCCAATAAAATTAAGACCACAAAATATACCATCCTGACTTTCCTCCCTAAAAATATCTATGAGCAGTTTCACCGCTTTGCCAATATTTATTTTGTGGCCATTGCACTGCTGAATTTTGTGCCAGTGGTGAATGCTTTCCAACCAGAAATTTCTGTGATCCCAATTTGTGTTATAATGGCCCTTACAGCTATTAAAGATGCTTGGGAGGACTTTCAGCGGTATAAATTAGACAAAGAAATCAATCATATGGGATGCTACATTTACAGCCGGTGAGTTTCTACAGCTTTTATTACAAAAAAGAAAAAGTTGTCTTGAGATCTTTGATCAATGACGAGGCTTTTTGTTTAAAAAAAAAAACCTGCTGGAAAAATCACAGTGATTAAGTAAAACGGATAAAAGTCATGGTGACTACATAACACCTGTTATTTGTTCTGATACAGGGAAAGAAATTTCTTTTTTTATTTAAATCTCTTTTTCAGACTAGGAAGGTAAGTTTGAGTTTCATGGTATTGAGGTGGCCTCTTAAACGTGGAGTGCAGTGAAAACAGGTGCTTAAGTAGCTACTGAGCACCTGGATTTCTAAGGAATTTTCAAGAAGGCTTCATTCTATCAGTGTGAGGTAGCACAGAACAAGATCTGTCATGGGACCTATTTGCATTCTTAGATGCCAAGAAACTTCTTAAAAATATAGTCCTTTGAACTACCTTTAATTTTATACTCCATGTTGTAGACTAGCTTTCAGTTATATTTCTTCTACTAGCCTGTATGTAAAATAAAACTGTAAAAATGCAGTTTAAAAATGGGAGATAGTAATATATACCTCTGTTCAGTCATCTCTAAATAAATTAACTACATGTGTCTGTGCTCACTTCTTCAAAACATTTCATGACCTCTTGCTTTTAGGACTTTCAGAAGTTTGAAAATTATGTTTTATTGTATCAAACCTGTTCTCTCAGCAAAGCAGAAAATGAATTCTCCCTGTTAAAATATCACCTCTGGAAGCCAGAAGAGAAGAGCAAAACTTTCCATCTCCATGAATGTTGCTTGTCATCCCTCAAATTAATCAACAGTGCTTACTATAACGTACTCTTCCACAAGCAAGATCTTGCAGAACTCTGGTTTTTATTACCCAGTGCTGTCATTTCTGTTTGTTTCTCTTGCATGTGATTGCCAGATTTTTATTCTTTTATCCTGCTGGTTAAAAAGGAAAACATTTTTAAAAAGGAAAAAAATAGACTTGCTTTGGGGGGAGCTAAACTTATCCCCACATGCAGATAATGACTTGTCAGAAACAAAATCACATGTCTCTCCTTGCCAGCTTGTCTAAAAAAGCAGATATTTTACAAGTTTCTTAACATTGTTCATTTAAGATTGCTTCTCTTTTCCACCATGAAGATTGTCAATAATTGTAGCTCTATGGGTAGGGTGGCAAAATTGCTTCTTCTGACTACCTTTGAGATTGCAGTTTAGGTCTTTTTAATCTTTTCAGTGTTGCATTAATCCATGAGGCAATTGATTATTTGTTAACACTTGTTAAAACCAGTATGAAAGAGAACAGGGGGTACAGTAGATACTAATGAATGGATGTGCACAGGAATCTTATTTAGTTCCTCTTTACATAAAGCAACAATGTTAATTTAGATCTGAAAGCCTTTTACCATGGGAACATGAGAAGTGTGGAATACATTAAAAATTGTTTTGTATAAGAGAAAAATGTCCATCACGGAATTGCAACATACGTACAGACCTACAGTCAAGTTATAGCCAAGAGTACTTTCTTATCCAGAAACTTGACACAGGCCTGACTTAAAATGGGTTATCCCATCCCATAAAAAAAAGACTTTGATCTATGAATAATTCTTGTTTAGAATCTTGTCTTTCACCAAAGTTTTATGGCCCAAAAAGGTGACGTAAAGGAAAAGAAAATGAGGGCTTCAGACTGTAGTATTCGTCCTGTCTGGAAAAATCAAGGGTAATTACAGTTGCCATCAGATCAGTAACTACAGCTTATTATATCATGAATAATTTTAATCAGGCTTCTGTAGCGCTTCAGGAAGCTGATATTTCTTGTTCTTCTTCCTTGCTTGCAAGCTTGCTTGTTCTTGCTAGCTGCAAAGTCATGGAAGAGCATGATGTCTTCAATTTTTTTCCTTATGAATCATCTGCTTTGGGTAATTTTTTAGCATAGGTGAAGGTATTTTTTAAGACACTGCAGATTTTTCTAATCTTGTGGCAGCAAAGAATTCTTTTTAATAGAGCAACTGATCTTCCATCCTAAAATGAAAAATTACTTAGATTTTAAGAGTTAATCTTGGACAGTGAAGAGCTAATCTTCCTTATTTCAGATTTCAATAACAGAACCTCTGGTTCCTGTTCCAAAAGAAATACCAAGCAGAAGAATCTTTTCCGAATGCTGAATGTTCTTCAAAACTTTCTTGAAGACTAGGGGAAATGCATTGACTTTCCCTTGCACAGAGCAAGGGAAATTGAATTTAAATAGGTTGCCCTGTAAACACATTTCTTCTAATTTTCTTTTCACAGAGATCAGCTGGAATGAGTAATCTAGTCTCTTAGTTAAATGAAGGAAAAGAAACCTCAAGTAGTGTATTTAAAGAATTTTTAATAGAGAAAATGAGAGACAATAGGTATCAAAGTGTCTTGGGGAGATGCAATAACTTAGATCTGATGTTTGATTGTGGAGATTTTAATTTCTGAACAAAAACTTCTGGAGTCATAATAGTTGTATACAAACAGTTGTGCTGTCAGAATGAATCATGCAACACCAGGCCAACAAAAAATTCCATTGTAAATGGTACAGACCTATGTTTAGTTGCCTCATTTCTCCTAGTATTCTTTAAAATATACTTTGTCTGCTTTTAAACTTTCCAAGAAATAGGGCTTCCATTACTACAAAATGTGATTGTCAAAGCATTTTCTATTATATTATGCTTTACTCTCCCTCTTTAATTACATTCAAATTCCTCAAGTGACCTGGTTTCATGCAACCCTAATTAATTATTCTTCATCCATAACATTTAATTATAATCTTCAAATATGCGTGGTTCTTATTGTGTTCATTTTGCTACGCCCAGACACCTTGTGGTCAAGATCTGTATATAGATCACTCTTTTCATCTTTCTTGTCAGTCAGCCCCTCCAAACCTACTTTGGTTACTTTTCTCTGAACTCTCTCCAGTTTGTCATTAACTTACTAACAACAGGGACCAGCACTGAATGTCATATACAAACCTGTAAGTGAATGTCAACCCAACAGTTGCTAAAAGCTATTATTTAATTTTCTTGATCTTCTATGATGTTCAAGGAACCACGTGATATGTAATTAATGTATGGCCTGGATCTGATATGCCCCTAGGATTAAGCTATAACAGGCTGTAAATACTCCATAGCATCCAGACAGGTTTTTACATCAATTTCACACTTCTGGAAGATGTAACCTAAATTTTTCCCAGTGTCTCAACAGACACTCAGCTACAAACGCAAGGACTGTGCACAGTGCAAGATGGCAGAGCAATACACTTGACTGAATGCATGTACCTCAGGTAGCAGCAGCCATAAAAACATTGTCTGAGGTATTCGGATTGAGTTTAGGTGCTTAAAATTAAGCAAATTTCTGAGACAGTGACTCAGAGAAGCCTGGTTTATATGCTTTGAATCATCCTGTGGAGCTGTCAGACAGCTAAGTCAGTCAACAGGCACCCTAAATGAGGTAGCCTGATTACTCTTTCAACAGAAAGTTCTTCTGTGATGCTTTCAAACCCTGTGATTTTCAGGTAGTTCCTACAAGCATTGATCTGCTCTTCCTCTGTAGGTCCACCAATTGTGACGTGAAAAAGTCGGGCTGGCCTTCACTGTGATTCTTTATCTGCTGAGTGTAAGGTTTTAGAACATTTAAAGATTTCTGCATCGGCACTAACTCTGGGTTAGTCCTAGAGCAGTGATATGGAAATAAGGAGAAAACAAAGGGTTCATCTCTGTGTTGCACGAAGTCAGACTGCAACAACTAAAAAGCTGTAAATGGCTTAAGCTAGCCTTACTGGTTTGAAAGTGAATTAAACTATTTCAGTCAATTGAATTTTTGTACTTCAGTGTTGTAATTTATGAGGCAAATATTGGATTCATTGTTTCGGAAATCTCTATGACAGCAATATACATCTGCTTGTCTACAGGTTACTGTATGTATAGTGTACTTTAATACTTAATATTTTCTTAGAATTGGGGTAACTGGGTAGTGAAGATGAAGGCTGCCTTTCTGTTTCAACCTCCTTCATATGCTGTGATCAGCTGGACCTGGTGAAGGGAGGAGAGATTGCATCTCCCCTGGATGCTCCCCATCTCTGGGAGAGCAGTAAGGGTTGGCCAGGAACGCAATGGCTACCAGAAGTCTGTGGCATCTGGAAGATGGCAGAGAAGGGCAGGGAGCATACCTGAAAAGAGGAATTAACCTACTGTCACATCTCAGAGGTGAAGAGAAAAAAAAGACAACTTTTCTCTGGACCCAGGAAACATCATATACAGCTCATTCAACCCAGGGTGAACCTGAAATTTTGTAGAATAGAAGGGAGGAGGAGAGGACAATACCATCCTGCCAAGGGCACAGTAAGAAAAAAAGAGATTTGTTGCCAATGCTTTCATTTAAAGTCTTGTTCAGCAGCACTGAGTTTTTACTTGTTAAAGAGCCTTTTCTTTCTGCTTTATTAGTTTTGTTTTCTAACAAAGCATAACTTTAAAGACTAGGAGCCTGCTGGAGGCTTCAGTGGGTTCATTTTGTACACCAAGAAAGAGAGACTCGAAAGACTGTGGCCCACTTGACATCCAACCACGTTCTCTCAGGCCAAATTGCAATCAATTTTCCTGGACATAGCAATATCAAGGCCTCAGTGGTGCCTCCTCTGAATGGTGCATGAATTTCATCACTGGAGGCTGAAGGTCTCCTGAAGACCTCCCACTCTTGCATGGCTGAATGTGCATTCCTATGGCAGCCACAAAGCATGAACTTTGATCAGTTGAAACATGAATTACATCTTATAAAAGTAGCAATATGAATAAGTTACAATGACTGCAGGATTATTATGTGCTATGGTATTATTGCAACTCAATACCCATCAGGAGAGAACCAAATGCTTCTCCCTTGCTTAATGTCAAGCACGACTATATTTTTCCCTGTGTGGAACTATCACTGGCAGTAGGCATCCTCTGCTCTGTCTGCTCTGTCACCCACATAACTTTTGTATGTAGTTCAGGTGCTATGGAAATTTTGTACCTAGCTTAACTATGGATACCTGAATTAACAGTGGATTTTACTTCAGGCACAAACAATGCCTTCTTTTTGTGCAGCTGAGGCATTCTTCAGACTTCCAATAAGCTGAGAAAATGGCCTAAACCAACAGTACACTTGGGTTTGTTATGTCACCATGCAACTGCTTGAAATCAGTGGTACCAAAATTGTAAAAATGTGAACTTATGGTGAGCATGCCGGTTGTGTGGTGAAGAAATATGTGACATGCTGAACTGATAAATGCAAAAGAAAAATGTCAAGCTTTCAACACTCAGCTGGTCCAGGCAGCACCTGAAAGTCAGAGCAGTGAGCTTGCAGTTCTTGTCAGTCTGTGTATTGCTACAGTGAGGACCCTTGGTCTCTGTGGAAGAAAATCCATAAATACGTTACTAATGCTACCACCAAAGCAATGTGTATTGGTTTATCAGAGCTTTCTTCAAGATCTATTACCTGCCAAGACATTTAAAGCTGCTTCACAGAAAAGGTGCAATGGTTTAGCAGACAGCAGCGGAAGCTAATGACTAAAGACAAAGGGCAAATAAATGAGAACCTATGGCTCTGGCTCAGAGACCTGCAGAATCATGACCTCATGGCATTAGGTTCCATCCTAACTGTCTGAATTTTTAAAATACTATTAAAACCTAGAGACAAGCAGGTTTCTACCATGTGACCTGTAGCAAAAAAGGTCACCTAGGCTGTGGCTTCCAGAAACTTGATAAGTTAATGGGAGTCCTTAGAAACTAATCCTAATGATTAGCCGTCATTAAGTAACCGATCTCAAAGTTACCTGTTCGTTCCAGCTGGTGGCAGGCAGAATCGGAGCCACAGTTTTTTGTTCAAGACAGTTTAAAAAAAAAAAATTTCCTAAATACAATAATCAATAACTTACAAAATGAACCCAGTAAAGTCTAAGTAAATGTGTTCTCAAAATACTTTTTATTTATATTTTATTTTATTTCTGCATTTGGTACAGGTCATTATAAAATCAAGACAGAGCAAGTTAAGAAGCAAGTTAAAAGAAATCCAAAATCTTGTATATGGGCATATAACACATTTATAAAGTTCTGATACTTACTCAAAGTCTACATAAACCTGAAATGATTACAGAAGTTGAATATAGGTGTCTTTTATGATTGAGAGAATAACTTCCTTGTTAGGATGCTGTAGACATTTTTAGCACATAAAAAGGTAGAATCTGTTGCCAGCATTAAGGAATTTCAAATGCCAAACCGGTATAATTAAAGATGTAATTTATTAGACTCTAAAGAAATTTCACTGCCATTATCTTTGAAAGATGCTCATTGCTGTCTTAAAGTTTTATTCAAACACTAGGTGAGAGTTTGGGGTTATGGGGAAAGGCTGCTTGCCAATGAGGTCTTGCTACAGGACCAACCAGTGCAAAATTACATCACTCCTTGAAGCTACTGGGCTGACATCTACATCACAAAACCAACCTTCCTAGCCACTGTACTAGTAACGTGGCAGACGCCAGTGATGGATTGGCTCAGACAATATCTCTAGCTCAGAAATACTTCAGCTAAGTTGTGCTGTACTCTCACCTATGGAGAGGTTTCAGAATCAGTTCCTTTCCAGTCAAGTGGCTTCCTCAAGTCCTAAATCTGAATCTGTCAGATTTTCAAAGTTTTAAGGTAGTGTCTCCTAACCATGAGGTCATGGCCATAAAGTGGTCTTTGAAAACATTTTGTGAAGTTTTTTCCATGTAAAACCCAGTATAATATTTGATAGCATAAAAACGTGTGGGATTTTTGCTTGCAGGACTAGACTGTAAAAGGTAGGTAGCTGTGTGATTCTACCTGTTGTCTGTGTAGAACTGAGAATCTCAGAATATAAAGTAGGTGATCCTTGAGGGGGGGGCATTTTCAGATATAACCTTCTTGTGAATTTACGTATGATAAAGTAAAAATATTTGGTTTTGTCTATTCGTGACACTGATATTATTTTCTTCTAAGTGTTATAACCTAGTGGCACTTTAGGGGATGAAAGGTAGAGCAACCTATGTCTTTACTTCAAAATGCAAAGGATCCTGAGATGGAACTTGCAATAATTCAAGGAAATAATACTCACTGATCTCATTGGTTGATAAGGTACCCCTGGGTAGTAAAGTTTTCTGAAGATCTTTCTCTAAGACAATCTAGGACCCATAGACATGCTGTGGAGTACACATGAAAAATTACTTTTATTTAATCCCCTCTAAGGAACAGAACAATAATTTTTATTTGCTCCAGTTCGCCATCCCTTTGACCCAGTTTTTGTTTGAAATTTACCTTTGGTGAATCCAAGAATGTGAAATGGAATTGTTGACACAAATGCAATAATTTATTCACACTCCCCCACAATCTCCAGCCATAACAGGATTTTTTTATTACTCTTTCTTCCCAGAAATGACTTCATAAAATCTGTTTAGTTCAGGCCTTCAGGTCAGATATGATGAGTCCAATAGAAAATTCTGGCAGACTTCACTTTGACTGTTCAGAGCTGCCTCTTTTTGTCTGCACTGTCCTCTGATGGGCATTATCATGCTACCTATTATCCTGGGACAGCAAGGGAACACTTTTTAAGTGTGCTGATAAATTGCCTGGTAAAGGAGAGAATGTACTGAGAAACTTTTATCTTAGATCATGTCATTGATGTATCACAGCCCTGATGCCATGTGCTATAAGAATCAGATTTCCAGCTTTCCAGCTGTTGAAAATCACCACATCTTGTTTATTTTATTGGATAAATGTGTTTGCCCTTTTTACATGTTTCTCATCAGACCATCTTAGATTTATGAAGCTCCTCTGTTTATTTAACACCCAGAGCTTGTGCTATGAACTTTAATCACTGAACAGAAAATGGGCAGTGTTCCCAGTTACAGGAAATGCTAAAAGGAAACTGCTTCATTTGAAAAATCTTGCTAGGCAACTGGGCCAGTGCTGCTGGGGGTGCACAGGTTCCTTGTGAAGTACTTTTCTTCCTTTCATCCATTGGTAATTCTCTACAAAGCTGTAGAAAACCTTTGTACTGTGGGAAATTGTTAATCTTACAGCTCCAGCTGAATAGTTCTTTCAGGGAAAGAAAATGTGTTTCTTTACCAAATTCAATGCTTGTTGGGAGAGAGGGACAGTTTGTTCAGCTGAACGCAGGTTTGGGATTCTACCAACTCCTGAACTCTAGACCCTGTGCTAAGTAAGACTTTTCCTCTGATCTGAAAGAGGTCATTTGGCTTTTCTGACTCCCTGTCTCCTCTGTAATTAGTGAATGGGCAGAACCTGAAGCTTTATGTGTAATGTATGTTTCATAGGGAATTATTGAAAAAAAAATTTACAAATCTGTGATTTCTGTGGATTATTTTTGTTAACCTGGTTTCTTTTGGCTGATGTGGGAGACAGCCAGCTGGGCAAGGCCCTTCTGTAGCATTTTGTAAGCAGAAAAATTCAGAAGTGTGTTCTATAAACTTCAGAATTGTGCAAGAGTTGATGTACAGAGAGGTAGGATTGCCCTGCAGAAGTAATTGCAAATAGGTAATGTGACGTGTATAACAAAGCATTGTCATAGCAAACATTATATGCAAACTATACACGTCATCCAAATGTCTAGGACAGAAAGACGAGCCATCTGCTTGCTTTAAACTGCTTCTGTACTCTCATTTTTATGTTTTAAACAAACAAATTAACAAATGTCAAACCCAGAAAGTGTTTGACATGGGAAGGACTCATAGTTACTCAGTTGATTTGCTATATTAACATTAGAATCTACTTCGTAGAGCAATACTCAACATCTACTTACTTAAATACTTTTCAAGTAGAAATTGATCTGGGTTTTTTTTAAATGCACAGCAACATCAAATTAACTTAGAACAAACCTCTGTTCTTCAGTGGGGTCTTTTATATCTGTTGCTGAGCAAAAGAAAAAAGGACATGCAGATAAGTAGAGTCAGACAGAAGAAGAAAGAAGAATGAAAATTTCAGGAATTAAAAATTAATGTAAGAAGGAAAAATTATTGCTACAATACCATTATTTAGTAAGTGCCTCACATCTAACATGAAAGGGATTTAAATAGTTAGGTTGTGGGAGGATTTGGGTGTTATTTTTTGAATAAAAAGTGGTTACCACTGGGAAATGGACAGAATTTAACTGTGTGCATAAACTTTGCAGGAAGCTGTTATTTCCATTGTTTTACAGAGAACGGTATCAGCCAAGTGCAAGGGATTGCCTGACAGCATTGTGGCTGGCTCTCTTTTACAGGAGACCAGAAAATTAGGTTAGCAGGAAGTAGCCTTTAGCCTGACTCTGCAGCAATGCTTGGATGTGTGCTTTGAACTGTAGCAAAACATGTTATCTCTTATATCCTGGTCCCCTTCTCATGATACAAACACTTAATTGAAAGGCAGTATTCTTCAGGCAATAGATGAGGATGATTAAAAACTTAAACAAAAATGAGACTCTGAGTCATTACACAAAGCCTTTTACTGTCCATCTGGAAAAGTATCATGAGCATTTTCCCTCCTACAGAGTAAGACATAAGATGATTTAATTATTCATGTTGAAAAAATAATTTCCTTTCAAAGCATTAGAGGAACTGGGCCATTGTTGCCCATGCAGTTTTCTTATTAACTAATTTTAAACCTTATTGTGCAGTTTTCAGTCTGTTTAGTTGATTAAGAGCAGTTGAAGGATCAATTATTGACAAGATAATGTCAAAAAAGGTTTGTTATTTCCTGAACCATTGAGCACAAGTTTGGAGATGAAATAGTAATTTCTTTTCCTTGAACCCCATCTCTCTTGTTTGGCTGTGTTTTAGGTTTGGGTTTGTTTCTCTTTGGGTTGTTTTTGGTTTATTTTTAATTTAGAAGCTCTTTGTTTCTTATCTTAATTTTTTCCACGAAACTTGGGCTTTAGATGCATTTTCTGGCTTAACGTTAAGAGCTCATTTGTCTGCTGTTCTACCTCTTGAAGTTCTTTCTGTGGGCTAAGCTCAAAATTTGTAATTACCTTTTGAGAGTTATAAACCAGAGAGGCCAGAAACAAGTGTAGCTGAGATAGCAGTTAGTTTCTTTCAGGATCTATATGTTGTTGTTGGAAAGTGTCTAAGAAACAGTCACATAGTCAAAAACAATTAATTTTTTTTGGTGAAATGTCTAAATTTCTTGAATAAGATACTTTAAAACACCTGTGTTAGTCAGAACAACTCTCTGTCCTTCGCTGTGGAGACTATAGGATTGATGCTAAAATGAAAAAGGACTTTTGTTACAGTCTCTTTTTTACTCCAGGTAAAGATTTTATCTGAATGTGATATATGATAAAGTGATTCTGTGAAAGTATCTAAATCATTAAGTTCTAGCTGTTTTGCTGTGCCTTTTAAAAAGAAATCTAGTGATGTGCCACCACCCCCCATTTTATATTTTTGAAGCCCCACTAACCAGGAGGCCTGCCTTCCTAATGTCACTAGTCACCTTTGATATGTTTTTAATGTAACAGGGAAGAACATGCTTATGTTGAGAGATGCTGGAAAGATGTCCGAGTGGGGGATTTTGTGCAGCTGCAGTGTAACGAGACCATCCCAGCTGATATCCTACTGCTGTACTCCTCTGATCAGAACGGGATCTGTCACTTGGAAACTGCCAACCTTGATGGGGAGACCAACCTTAAACAACGACAAGTCATGATGGGGTTCTCCAGCCAGGTGAGTCTGCTGAAAAAGCAGCCCGTGCAGTGCAGTGTTAGTCTGGGCGCATTCCTACACCAGCTCCAGCCATGAAGTGCACCAGTTCCAAAGGGCTGGTTGTGCTGATACAGCTCTGAAAGCGTCTTGCTGTTGGAGCTAACACGCTGTACAGAAAGCAGCAGTTTGTCCTAAAAGATTTTTTTTTTTTAATTCTGGCACAGGGGTGGCTCTATAAAAAGGCTGACTATCTCAGGCAGTAGCTGTTTGCAGCAAACTGCATCAGCGCATGCTTAAGCAACAACACAGAGTATCACCGTTCAGGACTGCAGCAAATCTTTCCTGTGTATAAGCCATCCATACCCCACAGGTTGTCACAGGGCACAGCACTTCCCAAAGCAAAGCCACTACTACTGAGTGAATTATTTCTGCATAGAAATTGGAAGACAGCTCATAACCTCTCTTCCAAACTGGCTGCAGGCTTCCTTATGGGTTTTGCTTCCCAGTTGCAGCTGACATACCATTGCTCATTTGCTAAGCAGGTACACGTATGGCAGTTCAACTGGAAATTGTTCTAAGGCATGCTAAGTTGTAATGAAATAATGGAATCTTTTCTAGGAATATAATAAGCAATTGAATAGGAACTCAAGGTAAATTAAAATGCAGAAGGTAAGTAAAACTGATATGTTTGATATCAGTTTGATTGTTAGCAGAGATTCAGGTTGAATGCTTAAAATCACTACTTTTTTTCCATAGGCCATAAAATTTCCTTTTTACAAACACTTTACCAGTATATTCTCTTGATTCTTGTTTGAGAAACCTGAAGCAAACAAGAAAATATGTCTTAAGGAGAGTTGTTCTTGTTACATTTTGTGCTGGGTTTGGCTGGGGTAGAGTTAATTTTATCCACAGTAGCTAGTATGGGGCTGTGTTTTGGATTTGTGCTGGAAACAGTGTTGATAACCCAGGGATGTCTTCGGTCCTGCTGAGCAGGGCTTACACAGAGCCAAGGCCTTTCCTGCCCCTCACCCCACCCCACCCACGAGGGGCTGGGGGGCACAAGGGATTGGGAGGGGACACAGCCAGGACAGCTGACCCCAGCTGACCCAAGGGGTGTCCCACACCATATGGTGTCACGCTCAGCATATAGAGCTGGGGAAGAAGGAGGATGAAGGGGGATGTTTGGAGTGATGGCGTTTGTCTTCCCAAGTCACCGTTACGTGTGATGGAGCCCTGCTTTCCTGGAGACGGCTGAACGCCCGCCTGCCCGTGGGAAGGAGTGAATGGATTCCTTGTCTTGCTTTGCTGGTGTGCACAGCTGTTGCTTTCCCTATTAAACTATCTCCACCCATGAGTCTTCTCACTTTTACTCTTCTGATTCTCTCCCCCATCCCACCGCAGAGGAAGTGAGTGAGCAGCTGGGTGGGGCTGAGTTGCTGCTGGGGTCAAACCGTGACACATTTTTAAGTGTCTTTTCAAACACAGCAGGGCAGTTTTTCAAATAACACAGAACGCGTTTAAGGAGTTGTAGCATGTGAAGAGGAATATTTTGTTCCACTGGAATCACTCCAGCAGACAGGAAATCCAAAAGCCTCCCAGGTAATTCTAGGAATTACATCCATTTATTTAGCCATAGTAGCAGTGCCATTAGGAAGAACTTTTGGGTTATTGGTGGGTGCCAGTGAGCAACTAGATTTATTAAATAAAAGTGCTCCGTTTCCACGGCTAGTTATGGTAAGGTACGGTACTCCAGTGTTACTTGCTCTTTGTTCAAATAGAAATCACTCTGCAAGCACAATTAAGGGCTTTCTCAGGTTGTAGATGTCATAGTATACAGCATACATTTTTCAGTGCTTTCCAATGATTATTAGGGAGAGGGTTTTTTCCCTGAGAAACACTGAAAATTTTTAATATGTAGAGATTTAGCAAAAACAATAAAATGCTTACTTAAATAGAAATAAATGTTGCATTTTTGTCACATAGTCATCGTTTACACATTAGGTTTTATATTTTTGCTTTTAGAGGAAAACAGAGTGCTCTACTATCATACAAAATGCAAACTTTTGCCTCAGTCATTTTTATGAGGAAGTCTGTCTTTAAATCAGAAAATTCCTGCATGCCAAATTATGCTTCAGACTGACTATTCATGGTTATTTCCTTTAGACTTTGAGTTGTTGTTTAGATAAGCTGTATGCCCGGAAGTGTTTATACTTATGAAGTCTGGTTATACTGGCAGAGTGAAATGCAGGACTGACCATGGTGACAGCCAGTGCTCAGGAAGGTCTGAGCTTAAATAGTCAACAACTGTATTACCCCATTATTTTAATGTATTAGTGTAAACAAAATAGTGTGCTAAATATCAGATGTACAGGTTTTAGTGTGCCACCTTCTTCCTTGTTCTTTGAGCTTTCTTTAGTCGTGTGAATTATGTGCTGCATAATACTTACTCAGATTTAATTGTGTCTATAAAGTGTGACTCTTTAAGGAGGGAGGAAATATGTATGAACTGGGATTAGGTCTTTGGTTTAGGATATGCTTAGGAATATTGAATTCACCTACCTGTAAAAGACTGAGGAAGGATTTTTTTTTTTCCTTTCATGCCATTTTCTAACTTGAGTTTTCAAATGTAAAATTCTTGTCATCAAAAGAAAAAAAATTTGAGAAAAGCATCATCCTTCTCTATCCCTAATAGGAAGCTTATTAGGTTTCTTCATTAGTAATGACCCCTCCAGGTGCCTTTTGCATCTTCCTGTTCTCCTGCTGTACAAATATTTCTAATACAACCAAATATGTACTGATTTTCCTGTTGAGTTTACTGAGTTGAACAAGATTCAGTGAAGGTAAACGGTATCTCTTAAAAGAGATTCTAAAAATATTGAGCCACAAGGGTCAGAAGCTATACAAAATGCCCATATATTCATCAAGCTTTTTTATTTCTTCCAACCTTTTTTATTAGATCAGATTGTCTACTTGCTTGTACTTAGATATTATATATATTTTTTTAAAAAAATGTATTCCTCAGGGAAAAAGAAAAGAATAGGAGAGAGAAAATAGTGGAAGAATTAAAGCACAATGAACAAAAAATTGAGACTTGAGGACTGGCGGTGTAAAGAATTCCTCTTTCAGTCTGGCAAAGATTTTGTGAATTCCAATGATCTCTGGAAGTCTCTTGCTGTAGAAAAAGGGGTAGGGAGGCCCAGCAGAAGACTTGATTTCTAGCTTTTCTAATGGGAGGAGTTTGGATTAAAGTGAGTTTCCGTTCTTTTAAAGATTTTATGGCACAACAATAATGATTCTCTTTCCCATTTCTCACATCCTTTTTTTATTACATTTTCTTAATCTAAACTCAGTGTCTTGTGTTTTCAGTTAAGGAAAAGGCACCACTTACAGCAGTCAGGTACCTCTCATGCTATCTGCTTTCCAGACTGTCCAAAACCCAAGCCTGTTCCCTTGAACACAGGGGAAATCAAGCAAAATTGTGCGTCTTAGTTCAGCTCCAAGCAATTTTTGAGTGACCACTTAGCCTGAAAGTGCTTGTTTCTCCCACCAGTTTGGACTTTTCCAAGTCTTTTCCAAGTCTTTTCCAAGTCTCTTTTCCAAGCCTTCCCTCTTTTGGTTGTGTGTGTTTGTTCATTATGGGTTTGGAGGTGTTTTTTGCTATTAGTCTTGCGCTTAGTCTTATTTGAATGAGATACATTGATTCAAATGTGTTGGCTCTTATTTTATGATTATGCCATCCTGGCCAGTAATATAATTCTTGTAACATATTTCAAAGTCCTGAAAAAACCTGAAATTGTTTTTGTTTGAGCTTGCTTTTGGTCGAAGGCTGTTTTGGTTTCATAAATAATTCGAACTGTTTGTTACATTCATTTTAAATGAAGACGGATGTTTTCACTAATTGGCATCTGTGATGTCTTGTCCAATACACAGCATTATTTTTCACTTAATTTAAGCAGTTGTTAATCTAAGAGGTGAAATTCTCAGATCTTTACTCAGCCCCTCTGGAGCTTTGCTTCAGGCTGAATGAGCTAAACTCCCTCTGCCTCTCATTGCAGGCCAAGTGCTCCAGTCCCCAACTGATGGCCTATATTTAGCTGCTGTTATTGTTTAACATTTCAAGTACTCATTGTATTTGACACTCATTCTTAGTGTGTTTCCTCTTGCAGAATACTTTCTTTGAACCCGAATTTTTCCAAAGCACCATCATCTGTGAAGTGCCTAACAATGATCTCAATAAATTCAAAGGGTACATGTAAGTATTTGTTATCCATTAATGTGTTTCATATCTGAGCTTTAATATTCCTCTTGCAGGAACTGGATGAAAGGAATGCATTTTGCAGAAATTGATGGATGTCACTGTTATCTATTTCTGGATTCAGAAGTCAATATAAGATGTAGACTGGAATCTGTGCTTTGAGGCAAGGCAGGACCAAGGCTTGACACTGAATTTGCACTGTTCTCACAAGGTTTCAACTCTCTTCAGAATTCAGACATAAGCTTGTTTACCTCTGACCTGAGGGTTAGGCTAGGCTAGATTTTAAATCTAAATCCTTCCTAATGTTTAAAGATATTCAGCTGTATGGCTTTCGTTTCTTTATACTTATGGCCACAGGGAAAAGATATCCAGGACCTAACAAACAAATGTGATGTTCTTTTTACCACTAGAAAAAGCAAGCAAGCAAGAAAAATCCTACTGAATCAATGCATTAAACTAGTATTAAAAGTGCCTTTTTTTCTTTTTCCAGTGTAAACCTATACATGTGAGGAAAAAGCCATATCTTCTGCTCCTTATGTTCTTTCCTCATTAAGTAATGCTGGCACAGGCATAACAGGGAAATCTATACTAGCAAATTCAGCAGATTTAAGCCCATTCCCTAGCTACAAGGGCAATTTGTGTGGCATGGCTCACATCCTAAAATTCTCTTACCCTCTAGTACTGGGCAGCTGGTTCCCAAGGCCCTCTTCACAGCTGTTATTGGTCTATGCTGATTCCCACACCATACCAGAGTATTGTCCCAAATACCTGCTGCTCCAGACCGAATGCATCATGCCCCACGTTATGCAAATATTTAACTGTATGAATGTGCCAGCATCCCTGCCCATGGCCCAGCTTTGTTAAGTTTACTAGTAGCTAAACTAGGAGTTAATGTCTCTGCAAGAACACAGTGAGTGTGTTGCACCTGGAGTAGCTGCAGATGGCCAAATCCTCCAACATGAGTAAATCAGTGTTCTTCCCCATTAGCACTGATTTTGCTTAATCTGGTCCTGAGAATTTATGCTCTGTAAGAATGATGCCTTTAATAGCAATGCTATTTCTCCTCTACTGTGAGATCTTAAAAGGGAAAAAGAGGTCAAGTTTGTATTGATTGCTGGCTCTGGTTGCTGGCTTTGAGGACCACTGGGTATAATCTAAATTGAAGCAATCCTTCCAATTAGCCTGCTGTAATATGGCACAAGAGCACTGACATTATAGAAATGTAGGTGATATGTCACAAGAGAACACACACAAAAATACTCACCCAGGACTGGCTTCAAAATCTTCAAATCTCTCTTGATAGTCTGTAACAGAAATCTCTTTTGGAAATGCCTATTCTCTTACCTGCTTGGTGGAATATGGAATTAGCTGCCTTTCTCTCCCTGCCTCAGGGGCAGATGAAAGAATTTGCCAGTGAAAATTATTTACTAACAGTTAGTGGAGTTTCTGTCTTTGTTCTTTGAGCTATTTTGTAAACACAGATTACTGGGAGCAGGTTACATTTTTCTCCAGGAACCCTTAATAAATTATTGAGGCTCTATTGCCTTCCTGTAAAATGGTAGAAGTACTCCCTCTGCTAAAAATTATAAGAAAGAACTTAGTAGCATCCATCTGACATTCCTTCCCACAGCAAATTCTGCTCAAGGGGATGCAAGAAGGCTTCTATTAAATGAGTTCACCAAAGATGAATCTAGATTCCCAGAAAAACAGTTTTCTGACATTATTTTTTACAATTCTACCAGCTGTAGGCTGTTGGCACCTAAACCTTTTCACTTGTCTAGTTTGATGTCATGTAATCATGTGCAGCTGCACACAGACATAGGTCTGTACTTAGCTCTGAGGTAGCACCTAACTTTGCCCTTGATTTAAGTGATGCTGTAGTTTACTGGTAAATATCAAGTAGAAAGTAGCAAAAGATACATATCCTAGAAAAAAAAGTCTTTTCTTATGCTGATATTTGCATAACAAAACCAGATGGAGTGACTGAAGTGAAAAATCTCAGCTTTGGTAAGGTCTCAGGAGGAGCCTACCAGAGTATATAATAAAAACTGAGAGCAAAATTAGTTTTCTGCTTTCATTTTCAGAGGCAAGAAACAAATTGCCTGCCTGATGGAGCACTGACACCTTATAACCTCCATTAAGTTTTCATTGCTCTGTTCTGCTAGCAGAAGAATCTGGGGTGTGATAGGACATCTTCAGCCAGGATGAAAAGTCTTCCATCCAGTGTGAGAGTGAGGAAAAGACCCTCAGCCTAGAGACTGTTCAAACAAACGGAGGTTCACAAAGATGAGAAGTCCTTTAGTGGCTGAGAAAGAGACAGAGGCTCTTGCAGGGCTCAGGTGTATTCATCTGAACCTCTACCAGCAGGGGAACCCTGCTCAGCTTTCTAAAAGAATTTAATCCGAATGAAGTTGTATAAAGTATCTTGGCTTTATTTATAACATACTGAATCTGCCAGATAAGGTAGCAAGTGAAAGCTAACCTTGCTTCATATTGACATCATGATATGCACACCATGCACGTGGTCTTTAGGATACTTAGACTTCTCTGTAACTTCTTACTGGAGTCTTTACTGCAGCTGAGGGAAATACAAGTGAAATAGGGCCTTCACAGCTCCTTGATTTCGACTTGAAACTGGCATGCACATAAAAATTTTGTTTAATGCTATATTAGAACAGTAAAAGGCATTGCTTGATTTCATTTTCTTTCTTTTAGGGAGCAGCCAAATCATGAACGGGTTGGTTTTAACATTGAAAGTCTCTTGCTTCGTGGATGTACAATCAGAAATACTGAGGTTGCAATAGGAATTGTTATATATGCAGGTAATATGTACTTTCTATCTAGGTAAACACAGAATTTCTCTGTAAATATCCTTGAGTAAATATGTGTGGTCTAATATTGCACCAAAATTTGATATTTTGTTTTAAGAACTGGTTGTTCATGGGAAAATTACGTAACTTTTTGAAATAAAGGTATTACTTATCCATCTCCAAAGCCAGCAAGTCCTGCTCTTGGTCTCTGGCAAGTGACACTGTCCTTGTGCATGTCAAATACCTTGCTATCTTTGCAATCTCTTGCAAAAATATCTAGACAGGTAAAAAATTGCTAAGATGAGTTTAACTCTCAGCTCTGCAGCTCTTATTATAATACTAATTCCATTCAGCACAAAATCTACATGGCTGCCCTAAGGGAGGTCTCACTGGCTTCTCAGTGTAGAAACTGATGCAGCTGAAGATCTAGCCAGCAAAAAGAAAAATATTCACAAAGCTAAGTTGTGCCAGTGCCAGCACGTAGGAGGCAGCGAGAACAGCAGCTGGAGGGGACAGATGAGGCAGCAGCAGCACAGGTTTCTCCCGACATAGACATAGCGTGTCCATGCAACCATGAATTTCATGCAGCATAGATGTGAACCAAGCAAGACAGTGTCAGTGCCCAGACTAAATGCAGTAGTGCCAGGTTCAGGAGCAGGTCTGCTCATCTTTTACCTGTGGAGTGTTACCACTGCTTTTGCTCAGTGAACACGATTTATCACTGGCTTTGCCAGCTGTGCCCTATTCTGCTTCAGATAGAGTGTATCAGCTACCCTCTTTATTTGTAGATCAAATAAAAGTAAATTTAAACACAACAATTAATCCCATTATTGGTTATTTTTATCTTTCCAGTAATGTCACCTCTTTTGTGTCTAATCAGCAGCAAGGGGTTCAAGGGGTTCAACTTTGCAAGAGTCACTTATCTTAGATAAATCTCCATAATCCAGGTTATTTTACGTGACAACTGACTGCTTTATTTCACTCCTGCAGAAATGGATTTGAAATGACTATAGCTCCCATATGTTTCCAAAGTAGCCTTCATTTTGTGGGTCTTTCTTTGCCTGCCTTTCTGAATACCTGTAGGGGAATAGACAGGGATCGGCGACCGGAAGATTACGGGATGTGCCGGAAAGATAGACTCCTCCCCATAGGAGTGGCAGGAACAGGAACCGCAAGAGCTATATAAGCGTGTGACGCAGCTAAATAGACGGACATTTTGCATCCATCATATTGATGTCTGTGCATCACTGTCCCCAGGGTGGGTAGAGCCCTGTGTCCCGGAGGTATGCGGCCCAAGATAAGTTCTCCCGTAGAAGCATACAGCTACAAATACCACATGTAAGGATAGTGCCTACCAGACAGAGGAGGAGAACCAGAGCCAGCTCATCACTTGTTTTTTTGGAAGTAATTACTCTACAAAAAATCCTAAGGATCATCTTCTATAGAATTGGAATAACTTGTCTTCCCTTCTCCTGATAGAATTCCTATTTTTATTCCCTTTAGTCAAATTTCCCAGTATGTTCCTTTGACCACTAGCACAGATCCTAATGTGGATCTCTGTTACTGTTGCTTAAGCTGCTAGTAGCAAAGGTTGGAGTTTTAAAGTCATTCTCAAGATACGGTGTCTTTGATCTGAGTAAGTCTTCAATTAAGTTTCCAACTGACATCTTATTGTTAATGTCAGTATAAAAGTTTATTCTTTTTCTTCTAAAATTAGGCTCACTTGAGCCAGTATCAGCTTAATTTCTAGGGTTCTTTGACACTGATTATACTCTGGCTTTTAATCATGGTCTGTGACTTTTCCAGAAAAATCAAGAACAGTCACATAAGATGGCAGAGTCTCCATTTTTATAACTCTATTACTCCTCAAACTTACTTTCTAACAGAAGCCTTTGTGAAGAGTACAGCCACCACTTAATGTGATTGCTTAGCCTGTGCAGTTCTCATCTGACCCAAATATGGTTATACTTTTCATGACTACTCAAAGGATTCTACACAAAGCAATAGTGGTAATGCACAAAAACTTCATTGCAGAGTGACAGCCGACATAGTTTTCTCATTTTCATAGGACAGCAGCAAGAATTATATGCTTTTCAAATAATAAAGTACCAGAATTAAGTTTTAGATAAGCCCATCAGCGTCCATAAATAGAGAGACAAGGTACTAGTCGGGTGGTAGGTGAGGTGCTGTGTTGCACAGCGAAAGAAGGTGTGAGGATTAGAGGAGAACAAAGTAGCTTATTCCTCTCGTTTCTGATATTCTATTTCTTGCAAGGTGATAGCTGTATTACAGATGTGTCCTTTTCTTGTTGGTCAGCTGAAGTGGAAGGGAATGGTAGAGCTGATAGTTGGAAAGAGATCTCTTCCCATTTTCTTCCTGAAATAAATCCATCAACATTTCCTTGAGGATTTGCTGTGAGGGATTAGAGGTTTTTGTCATGTTTTGTTTTCATCATAAAACATTCCACTGAGCCTGACATAAAAGTGAGGAATAAGATTTGCACAGCTGCCGGAGGAACAGACATGCCGGCAGCAGTACCCTCTTCTTCTGTGTAGCTTAGTAGGTTAGAGCATTTGTTCACCAAAGGGAAGGCTTGGGTTTTTTTCTCAGTTCTGCCTGTATGGCAGTGAACATATATCTCCTGCTTCACAAGTTGTACCCTGAATACCTGACTGTGTGAAACAAGCGGGTACATACGTAAAAAAGAGTTGGAAAGGAAGGAGCACTGGTAGAATAAGGTGGTCCCACCGACATAGCTCCAGGTTGTGTAAATAATTACATATTCATTGGAACAGGAAGCCAAGAGTCTCAGCTCTCAGGTGAATGTCCTGAACATAAGGCTGGAGAGTAACTTTCTTGCTCTCTGCCTCAATTAATAATCTTTGATGTAAACCTGGAATGAATCCAGCAGGTGTGATTGAATCACACCTAACTTCCAGCTTTTGGTTCGAATCACTTCCCTAGAGAAAGTCAAAAGGTAGCTTGGAAAAACAGACCCTCACACACTTCATGCACATGCAAATGAAAACTAAATATGAGTCTGCAAGTCTGGATTTTCAGAGAAAAGGACTGTAGGAATAAACATAAAAGCTACCATTTAATATAGCAACAGATGGTACCCAGATATCTCAACTGTGGAACCACAGTTTAGATAACATTAATAGAATAGAAAAAGCAATTTCTTCTTGTCTTCTTACAGCACTCCTCTTTTCCATTACAAATATGCCAGCTCAATTCTAATTCAGGAAGTTTTAAGGGTTTGGAGGGTTTTTTATTTCTTGTCCTACTGTTTTGTTAGCACTTTACAACCACATAGTGAAAAACTAAGTAACTTTAGTGTCTTTCACTGCAGGATCTGACATGTTGGATTTTATTTAAGTTAATACAAGAAATGTGCCTAGTGGCTTCTAAATAGCTGTCGAAAAATATTCAAATATAGGTTTCGGTAATCTGTATAGCACCTAATCAAGTTGTTTGTAAAATTTGAAATATAATATTATAGGTATTTTCCTTTAAATATCAAGGACATTTGGCTTTTGAATATTTATAAAAACCTTGTGATCCTGCCGAATCTGCTGTCTTTGGGAAAGTAAAATGTATATAACAGATGAAATCTCTAATGTAATGGAGGTCTTTCATAAACCTGTATATTTAGTCTCTGAAATATTCTGCTATTCAGTCAAATGAGAATATGGGCAGTAAAATTACTGAATGAAACTAGAGGCAAATTAACATTACCCATGAGCATCCTGCTCTCATTTTGTGAGAGAAATACTTAAAAAAAACCCCAAAAACCTACAAAAAACACATAAGCATGATGATACCCATTTATGTTTTGAAGGACATGAAACTAAGGCCATGCTAAATAACAATGGTCCTCGTTACAAGCGCAGCAAGATAGAGCGACGGATCAACATGGATATTTTCTTATGTGTGGGACTCCTGTTCGTGATGTGTCTTGTTGGAGCCATAGGTATGAAGCACTGACAAAAATCTTCTGTTTCATTGCTTTTTTTCTAAACAATGGTTAAAATTGATCTTATAGACGTGAGTGATATCAGATCTAGAGCTGAGTGCTCTTGGGGTCTTTAGGCTCTTTAGGTTTTCCAATAGACAAGTTAAAATAGCAAATGTGAGCTGTTTGGATAGAAAAAAACTCAGCCATGGCTATAAATATTTCAGATAAGGCCCATCTCCACTGTAGTAAAGTGCACGTAAAGCAAGCAAGTGAAAGCCATTGGGTTAATGCATTATAGGAATCAGTACTTGCTAACTGAGGTGTGCTTCTTGAGTAGACGTTTGTTCCTTGCACATAACAACAAAAGTAAAATGATGCAGCTTTACCTTCATTTCAGTAACATCTTCCTCTGTTCAGGGGTGATGTCAGCCCAGAACACCTGATTTGTAACTCATGAGAATCATATGACTAATTCAGCCAGTTTACAACCTCCACAGCTACCTTCCTTCTCAAAAGCCCCTTTACAGGAGGCTGTGAGATGGGTTAATTGCTGAGGCAGGAACAGACTGCCTAAGAGGGCCTTGCAGCACCTCCCTTCATGTGAGCACGCTTGAATGTGGTAACCAGGGTTAGCTGACTAGAGTTTGCTAGATTGCTAACCTCAGAAACACCACCTTCACTGCACCTATTTACCTTCCAGCTCTGACTGCGACCTGTCCCAGGCAGGTCAGGTTTAACAGCATCTCCTAACCCCTAGGAAAGGGCCAAATTTGTAGCCCACTGACTTTTGAATGGGTCACTACTTTAAAGAGATAACAGAGGCTCCCATGAGCGCTTTGTGTCCAAAGCCCCCTTTCTTTTTAATTGATTCCATCTGGGTAATAACTTGCTTAGTACTACTGCTCTGAATTAGTTTTGTAGCAACAAAGTCAAATGATGTGGCCCTGTCAAGTTTTCCTGAACCTGCCCTGTGACACACCAGCCAGGCATCGGTGTAATACCATTTAAGTGAGGGCCAGCCAAAAAGATGAACAATTGAACTGGCTTAATCGCTTTTTTAATTTTGCTGCTTCATGTTGCAGTGGGCTTTTTTGGCACAGAAACGGGATTTCAGTTTGACAACTGAGCTCTGTGTGAGGGATAGAGAGAGACTCTATTTTCACTATTCCCTGGCTTCTGTCATGTAGATTTAAAGACTTGTCTTTGTCTGCTGTGTAGGGATCCTTGAGTAATAAAGTCCTTGGGGTTTAAGTGGTCTCAGATGAAAAAATCAGCATTTAAAAAACAATTTACCTACAATGGTTAAAAAAAATTAACATGTTCATAGTCTAAGTGAAACATATAAAACAGTAACAAGTCCATTAGCTTTCACCCTCTCAAAATGTCCCATAGCTCTACCATGAGTGGTTGCTTTGCAACCTTGCCTGAATGTAGGGTTCTAGGAAGAAATATCATGGGTGGATCAGTTACCAGTATTTTTCTTGTACACAGTGAAAAATTGGGGTAAGAAGTGGCTTGTAGAGCATAGTTGTCCTTGTTCATACGTGACTGTGGTCTCCAGCAGCCAGAAAGTATTGCTGAAATAATTTGAATTCCTTTGGCAGCATTTTAGTAGGCAGATGCTGCGAAGCAACGGCTTGCTTAATTGGTGCTAATAGAAGTTTATCAGAGCTGGATACGAGAAGTGGGCTAATAGAGGTTTTTGGCAGGTAAAAGGCATCTGAAACTGAGTTGCTTGTCCTAGCTCTGTGTGAAGTTTCTGATGCTGTAAATTTAGTAACATACTTGAGCAAAATTTTTCAGTAAGGGCAGTATGAAAGGTGGTAAAGTAATTGTGATGGGATATTCGTAAGTCCTGAACCGGAGGCTTCCTTGTAGTAGTATGATGATATCTACTGATATTTAAGACACAGGGGAAGAAGCAGTTTTGAGGTATGACTTAATTGAGGGGAACGTAAAAATAAGCTGCTTAGACTGAATTATAGGGGGTTTGTCAACTCTAACAAAGACAGATGGAAATCAAGAATGGTCAGGAAGGATAAGAAAGATTTCAGTTTGTCTGTATAAAGGCTATAAGGCTTCTTTCTATTAGAAAGAGGAATGGGATTCTTCAGCACTGAGGATTTTTGAAGATAGGTGGTAGAGATGGAGCCCTCCAGCAGCAAGACACAGGGCTGAGGCAGTCCTATGCAGCAAGACATAGGCCAGCAAGACAGTTCGGGCAGACCTAAGAGCCCTGGGAGACAGCTGCTAAAGGAGAGGTGACTAAAAATATCCATGACCGCTCCTTTCTTACTAGCATATCAGTTATATACGTGTGCTACAGAGCTCTGCATATACTTTGCATTCTCTAATAGATTTACAGCATTGCTTGGGGACTTGCTTTGGAAATGTTCTCTCTTTTTAATTATCACAGCTGTCCATATCGGCAAATTTCAGAAGCTTTGTCAATCACCTTCTTGCTCAGTGTATTTCAATATTGTATATAATTCCTACAGGGCATGGCATTTGGACTGGGAACTTCTCAGAGCATCCATCTTATGATGTCCCAGATGAAAATGGCAATTTTCTGTCTCCGGTTCTTGCCGGTTTCTACATGTTCTTGACAATGATAATCCTGTTGCAGGTAAAAGTCAAAAACCTCTCTGTTACCTCCAAGGAAGAAGCTATTCAAAACTGTGTATAATCACTAATGAACAATTAATATCAAATAATAGCTGTGCAGTACCTTCTTAATCCTATTTGAAAATTTTGCTAGGAGTGTTTCAAATCAACGAAGTATGAAATAATATATCAACTTTTTGCATTATTTTCTAACTGCAGATTTTTCATTCTTGCTGTTGAAACCCCGCAAGGATATAGATAGGAAGGAAGTGTATTATACCTTTAAATAACTCCAGAATTTCTAGCATATGCAATGAAGAGGTTGTTAACATCCACATGTCAGCTATTTTTTTTTTTCTGCCTAAGTCCAAAACTCCAAAATAAGAATGTAACTTAATATCTCAGGAAAACAGTGAAACAAAAATTGTCATTTTTGCCAGTGGGGAATAATAACTAGGTATGGTGCAGCTGGTTTAGGAAAGAAGCTGAATTAGAAGTAGGATGCTCATCTATCTGAGTCTGATTAAGGCTAATCGGGAGAGAACATTTTATGGGATGGGGGAAAAGAAATCACATTTGTTTTTCAGATTTCTTGGTGTAACTGCTGAGACTTAGGTGGACAGAATTTCTTTAATATAAGTGAAATGTGAAGATAACTTTCAGAGCTGCTCAGAGATTCCTTAGGGGGATTATTCTTCATTACTGAAACAGAGCATTTGTGCATCTTAAGAATTCATTATTATTTCGGGTCAGGGAAGCTAGTGGGTGGGAAGCAATTGCTTGTGAAACTTTTTTACACTAAGAGTTAGTCTGTGCTAGTGCACCCATTCGGAATTTCAGGAGGGTAAGAGCAAATATGCTCCTCAGTCCAGAAAATGTTCTTTGTAAGAGCATCTTCTGAAAGACCCAGGAATCTTGTCTTAAATTTGCCACTTAAATTTGTCCCTGTTTATCCATTGCTGTGGTGTGCCAGTTTCCCCCCCCGAACTATTATTGTTCAGTCCTATAATATGTCTCTAGAAGAACTTTTTCTCTGAAAATTGTTAGTATACCTGTGCCAGGACATTGCTGACAGAAAGCAATAAGACGCGCCTCACCCCTCACTGAGAACTTAATCTCTCTTTCAGGTTTTAATCCCCATTTCTCTTTATGTGTCCATTGAGCTAGTAAAGTTAGGCCAAATCTTCTTAATTCACAATGACATTGACCTGTATGATGAAGAAGCAGATTTGACCATACAATGCCGCGCCCTAAATATTACTGAAGATCTTGGACAAATCCAGTATATTTTCTCAGACAAAACAGGGACACTAACAGAAAACAAAATGGTATTCCGACGCTGTACTGTCGATGGAATTGAGTTTTCACATCAGGAAAATGGTGAGACACACTTTTTTATACTTGCTTTTCTCTCTGAGCAACTAAACATTATTAATTTAAATATTAATATTTAAATCTACTGAGCCCTCTGACTCGATGTAGAGCTTTGTGGATTTGTCTCCATTTTGTGAGAGACCCCTGTTATGGTTATGAAGATTCATGAAAGTGAAGGTGTTTTAAATGATTCAGAAGCCAAATGGGAAATGTTTTCAGGTTCACTCTGCAGGCATCTCAGGCTTTGCCATGCATTCAATACCCACTCAAGAGTGCAAAGAGAACATTTTCCCTTTCATTTCTAAATGAATGCCAGCCAACTTTTTATAAGCTCACTAGCGGAGCTTAGCTAGTAACTAAACTCAGTGGGTCCAAAGGTAATTACCGTAGTCTTCTGTGTGATATGAAAGGTATAGCTACACACTTTCTTGGGTCGACCCTAGCTGCGGTCTGGATCTGAAATCTCTTGACATTCGGTGCTCTGAACCTGGGGGTTTGATTCAGGCCCATTCTTGGTCACTACTTTCTCTCTCTGCATAGTGCGAAGGATTTTATTAAGCTGGCAAGCAGCTGCCAAAAAGATGTTTGTGGTCTGTGAATGAAAACATTAGCAAATCTGTGAATTACCGCATTTCACTCTCCAGATCCAGTCAACAACAAAGTGCAGCTAAAGAGACCAAGCATTACCAGAAGTCCATAAAAGTGACTTATCACTTTGCAAACACATTTTTGTTTTCTTGCCATAATAAACATTGGAGAGTGGGAGTTGCCAGACACTGAAGTGGATAGGAAAGGTTTTCTGGTACTGGCTTTTGAGATATTTTGGCTTTGGTTTAGTTTGTTTGGTTTTTTAACCAGCTAAGGAATTCCTCTTGAGCAATGGAAAAACCAGAATAAGGGGTAAGGTTTTCGTTTCTCTTTTTACAGCCAAGCGCCTGGAAACCCACAAAGAGTTGGATTTAGCTGACGAGGACTTTGCAAAACTTCAACGCTTCACTCTTCCTCCCACTAATATTGAGAGACCAGCCACTTATAAGCAGAGGACCATGAGACCTTTAAGGAGGTGCCAGAGTGCTAGAGCTCATTTTCAGGGGCATACAAGGAACAGGTCACTCGGTCGTCGGGACAGCAACCAGTCTCAGGTGGCATTCAGCAGTACCATTGTGAGTATGAGCAGACTGAGCTAACACATTTTAAGGAGTCCTTCTCTTACATTTTGGGTTGGGAAGCCAACAGGTGGACAGGAGAAATCCAAGCCCTGATGGAGCTGAGAGGGGGAAGAGGAAGACAAAGCACTGGGGTCTGTGCTTAGAGCGTGCAGGCTGCAGTTGGAGGGGAGCTAGGTAAGGGTTTGGATATCTGGGTCCTTGTATCAAAGACTCCAGCAGAAGAGTGGGGGCACACAGGTGAGTTTTTGTGATGGTTAACTGATGGGAGGAGGAGGCATGAATTTGGGGTCCAAGGATTGAGGCTGTGGTTCCTCACAGAAAGAGGCACTTTGCACAAAGGGGAATGAGCTTTTTGTATTGTTCTGGTACACTAAAATGCCAGGGAAAGTGAGGTGGGGATTCTGGGCTGGGATCATGCAAGAGGAGCTAGAGGCATGAGCCTAAGGCTTAGCTTTTCAGAAACAGGAACTGCAGGTCCTCCTACAAGATGATGGTCAGGTAGAGGGTATGGGTTTGAAGTCTCAGTTTGATTATAGCTCAGAAAGCCAAAAACTACTTCTGCTATTAACACTGCAACATACCATCTCTGTTAAACAAAGCTCAGCCACCCCTGCACTGTGCATGCAAAACTGCCAAACAGTGCCCTTGAGAGCAGTTCTAGCAGTTGTTAGTGTGTCAAGAGATAAATGTTGCATTTCTCAAGGAAAAAAAAAAAAAGCAGCACTTCTCACAAAGATAATATAATTTAAGCCAAAAAGGCTTATCAGAATAAGGTCTTAAACCCTGTAAGATCCTGAACTCTGCAAGATGCTGAAGAGCCTTGTCCCCCATCAGTAGCTAGGTGGCTTCTGCCTCACCTCAACTGCTGGCTTGAAAGTACATGTCTTCATTGCAATTCTAGGAAAATCTTAGACTCAGCTTAATTTTAGATCTGAAACTTCCCAAAATCTAACACAGCCTAATAGAGTCAGACTATTCTTTTCTCCTTGAAAGTTTTTTAACAGAAAGGCTTTTATGGACTCTAGGAGAAGGTCGAACACTTTCAAAATTAAAATTCCAGTTAAAATTAAATGCCTGGAAAACCCTTCCAAATCTTGCTTTAAAAAAAAAAATAAAATCTAATAAATAGAGAATTCTCAGAACTTTATTTTCTGCAGTTGTTGTTCTTGGCAAAGTAGTTTAAGTGCATTATAAGATCCTACTTACTTCATTCAGTTCCTCTGTCATGTAGTATATATCAGTCAGTACTCCTCCTGCTCTTGGAATACGGGGGGTTTGTCAGTTGTTATCCTAGCATTTTCCAGCCCAGTCCTCATGGGATGTTAAGAACCTCTCTGTGGGTTCTTGATAACTCATGGGTCATGACTTTTGAAGTGTGATAAAGGAATTTCTTGCCAGTGTATTTCCCTAGTTATGTTTTTTACCGCCAGGCCTCTTAGCTTTCTTCTATAAATAAACTGCCATGTTATTTTTTCTTCCCACTGCAAAAGCAATATCTGAGGAACTGGTATCACACATCTCCTTTGTAGAGGAAGATTAAGCTGCTGTCATGGAAATAACCAGCCTCAGCTGCTAATAGGTGTCGCTTTATCTGGATAAATCATTTAACCTCTATGACAAATAGGAAGATGTAGTAAAAAATGGAGATGCTTAGGTATTGCCCAGAGGCTGTCCTGTATGTTGATATCCTTCAAAGGATGCATAGTAGTATCTTTCTTTACCAGCTGAGCCCATTCCCTATTAATAAAATGGGGACAGTAAAATTGTCTGTGTCTCTCTGGTTCCTGCCCCTTGGAACTTACATAACCTTGTCTGATGCATTTGTACTTTGCTACAGATCTGGAGTGTCTTGAGTACTCCAGTTATACAGATAGTCTTGTGGGCCTGAGTGCATCTCAGTAGTCAAAGTTTCTCATGAAAAATTAATCTTTGAGCAATGTACGACACAAAGATTGCTATTTGACTTGATTAATTTAAGGCTTGCAGAACCCTTCTGGATAAATGGCTCTGTTAAAATAAAAGTATTGAAGAATTTAGTGGCAGTCAGTTATTGTCAAACATAGTCCTCATTACAAAATCGTGAGACTTGGCTTCTTCAGATCAACAAAATGCAAAAGGAAAAAAAAACTTCTTTAGATAATAAACAAAGTAAAGTCCAAAGGCCAGTAGCTGGCATTGTGAAAGTTGTTGTTGGCTTTTTTCTTAATATATGTCAAGTTTCCAAGGATTGATGTGCCAGCTGCATGAAACTACTCATGAAAACTGGTAGCCTCAGGTAATAGTAAAATTGAAGAACTTTGCACTGTTGAGAAGACACAGTGGTTTTTGGTTAAGGGTTATCACAGCATCTGTTATGAGCACCTGCTTGTCAGACCCGATGCCAATAAAAGCATTTTCAAGAAGAGGGCTGTTAATGTAATATGATCCTACAAAATGTAAAGAGTTTAACTGGAAAGTAACTGTACCAAACAAAAGATAATAATTTGCAAATGTCAAATTTATCTGTGAACAGTTTTCAAAGGCAAATTTTCTACACAGTGATCACAAAATTTACTTACTTCCAATCAGCCCTACATGAATCGGTGATAAGCAGGTCGCATATGGTGTTTTAGCACTGGAACAGGATGCCCAGAGAGGTGTGGAGTCTCCTTCTCTGCAAGTATTCAAACCCCACCTGGATGCGTTCCTGCACGCCCTGCTCTAGGTGTCCCTGCTCAAGCAGGGGGGTTGGACAAGATGATCTCCAGAGGTCCCTTCCAACTCCTACCATTCTGTGATTCTGTGATTTTAAGTGCATTCATGCAATTTGTAATTGATTGTGCCTGCCAATAAGCATGTTTGAACTTTGTCTCAGTATTCTGAGCGGCTCTGCAATTAGGAAGCTCTGCAGCTACAGAATGTGTTTCAGCTTGCCTGTTTGTGAGAGTGTTCTCTGCTTGACAAGTTTTGATGTTTTGCTGAAATCCAAGAAGCTTTTATCAATTAACATGTTCATCTCAGAGCATCTCTTGGATAGAGATGAGGTTGATGGGTTTTTCATGGCATTTGATAAGGTTAATTAAACTGGAGCCTGTGGATCCTAGAAGAATAACTAAATAGCATTGGTTGTCTTTTCTGGAGTAAAAGTAATGTAGGTATGATGCAGACCCTAACTCCTAGGGCTTACGCTCTAGTTTTGCCCTTTCCAATATTTTTGCCCATAGTCTTCATGATCCATGGTAGTTTGTGGAGCCTCCTTATGTACAGTTCATGCAGTTCATTGGAAATGATGAATCCTATGTCCAGTTACAGCTTCCAAAAATTCAGTGGCAAAGTCTATTGAGTGGGAAGCAGATTGACCAGGCCTGGAAAATGGAAAAGCAAATTCTTAGCTTATTGTCAGCAACCACATCTCTTGATAACCTTACTAAACATAAAGAGATAGAGATCCCCCTATTAACAGTTACACTTGGAAAATTAGAGACTGAGCTGAACAGATCTGTTTGAACACAAATTCAAGCTATTCCAAAAACTTATAACTGTGATTTTCTGCCAAGTCTATAGTGCTTATATTGATACCATAAAAATGTGCAAAGTCTGTGTATGTCTTAGGCTTTATGTGGAACGGAAAGGAAGAAAGAACAGTGTAGTCTTTACTTCAGAAATCTCCCAGGATAAATACAGTGACTGATTTATTCTTTTCATAAACATTTATGAGAAATCCAGAGGGAGACAGGCGTCATGGAATGGTTGAGGTGGGAAGGGACCTCCAGAGGTCGTCTGGTCCAAGTGCACCACTCACCTACAGCCAGTTACCCAGGACCGTGACCCGAGGGCTTTTTAATATCTCTGAGGGTGGTGGCTCAACAACCTCTCTGGGCAACCTGTGGCAGTGCTCTGTCACCCTCACAGTGAGGGTGATGTTCAGAGGGATCTTTCTGTGTTTCAGTTTGTACCCATTGCCTCTTGTCCTGTCACTGGACACCACTGAAAGAGCCTGGCTCTGTCCTTTTTGCAACTCCATTCAGGTATTTATATACATTAAGAAGATCCTCCCTCAGTTTTCTCTTGTCTGAGATACGCAGCTGTGGCTCTCTCAGACTTTCCTCATGTGAGAGATGCTCCAGTCCCTTAATTATATTTGTAGCCCGTCATTGGACTTTCTCCAGTATGTCCATGTCTCTCTTGTACTGAGGAGCCCAGAACTGGACACAGTACTCCAGGTGTGGTCTCACCAGTGCTGAGCAGAAGGGTAGGATCACCTCCATTGACCTGATCGTGACCACCCCCTGGGCCTGGCCATTCAGCCAGTTTTCAGTCCCCCTCACTGCCTGCTTATCAACAGCTTGTCTATGAGGATCTTACAGGGGACAATGTCAAAGGCCTTACTGAAGTCCAGGTAGAAAACATCCACTGCTTATGGACGTGTCCATATCTAAGGTATCTAATGCAATTGGAAAAAGAGCAGACTTACCTGTTCTTTCACACCTCCTGTGAAAACAGAAACTTATTTTCATCCTGCTTCTCTAGTCCTCTGGAGAGACAGCCTTCAGCCCAACTAGAGGACACCATCTCCTTTTAGAACCTAGAAGGTGGCATTGGCCAACTTACTGGTTTCTTTGGGTACCGCAAAAGGAGGCAATGCTGGTATACTTTATTAGTTTTGTTCCTTGTGGCTGCTGCAATTTCTCAGAGAGAAAAATAAAATAATGTATTATAAAACAAGAGAGCTATGGTTGACAGAAGGACTTAAGGGAACTTTAAAAGAGTAGGAAAAATATAAAATTGTAAGCAGATTTGGAACAAGAAAGAGCATTAACATTTACTCTGTCTACCTTTATGTGTTCTTAAGAATTAAGATTGTGACTGCATGTTTCCTTCTAGATATAATAATTCCAGTAAATAGTGCCTTGCTAATAAAATCATTTAATGAAGATTTCAATTGTCTTATTGTCATCAGGTTTTAGTGCCATCAAGTAGGAGAAATGCTATCAAATTGATGAGGAAATCTTAAAAACTGAATGGCATTAACCATTTTATAACATGAGTATTTTTACTAACAAAATTGCTAACATTGAAAAGGTGGTACGTTAAACTGATCATCATAATTAGTGCTGTTTTCTTTCATTTCTTTTTTTTTGCTTTTGTCTGTTTTTATATATGCTCAGGCTGGTCAATGAACAGACTTGTTTGCCTGAATTTTTGTCTCCTGAAGTTCCATAAAGCTGGAAATTCAGGTCAGCCTTGTTTTCACTAAATGTGGAAAAGAAAATGAGAAAAACTTTTCCGATAAATATTGATTTTTTTATTGTTTTTAAAACCTGTCTCTGCAGCCATAGTTGACCTGACAGTTTTCCATTTTTCCAGCAGAAAATTTTGAGTTCAGAAAGTTTCTGCTGAAGTGGAATACCTACTAGTGCGTTGTCATTTTTGGCATGAACTAGAGGCAGATATTGAGGTCATAGATGCAAAATAAATTGGGTAGGATGATGATGGATAGGAGAAGCTGAGATCCCTGTGTAATAATTCGTGGTTCCTGAGGTTCATTCTAATTGTGGCAATCCATGAGGAAGTTATATGAATAAGTGAGCAAACAGTCAATGAGTTGCTAGTCATTCATGTTTTGAACTTAATATAATTCCCAGCGTGACTGTTTTGAGAGTTGTGTCTGCACATGTGTTCTTCGCTGGAATTGTCCAGCTAAGCTATTTGGGATTACTACATGTAGCAAGCACAGTATAGGCCACAAACGCATGGTTATCTACAGTAGCTGCCTGTGGCGGGACAGTGTTGTGGAAGGGTTTCTAAAGAATGGCAGTTTTAACTTTTCAGCCTCTGATTCCTTTTAAGAGATCTGAGAAGATATCTAAAATAATCACGCTTGTCTTGGGTATGTATCAGTTTGCTAGAGAAAGGGCTGCATCTATACTTTAAACATTTCCCCATATGTGAAACAAAAAAGCATGAAAACACTGAGCCAGAGGAACCAGAGCCTCCTGCAGCAAAGAAAGTGCAGAACCTTGTTCCATCTTGGGATTTCAGTTGAGCTCTGTGCTGCAAAATGAGCAATAGATTTATTTGCAATTATTAGGATGATTTAAGAACCGCTATTCACAGTAGCAAGCAGGAGTTACAATGCAACATATTCAGCTCAGCACAACACAGCCATGAAGGTGGTTGGTTGACTTCTGTTGCATATTTACGGAATTTAGGAAAACTGTGCCAGATTGAAGGGGAGAGGGTAATAGCTGAGATGAACTAGAAAGCAGCTATATTACTTTGGCAGTTCCTTAAAGAAGGCATCCAAAACTGTTGGCTCACAGGAAGGTGTCTTTTAAATTTGGAAGCTCTTGTTAAATAAGGCCCTGAATTAAATCCAAACCAGACTCTGCTAACATGAAATTTCCATTAAAAGTAACACTCCCACAGACCTACATCAGATTAAATTGTAGGCAAGTGACATTGTTAAGTAGTTTGGCTTGCAAATTTAGGTTTGATTAGAAAGAGTGTGGTAGTAAAATTACAGTAACATATCAGGAACAAATGAAGTATGTAAGTATGTATTTATTTATTGTAAAAACTGAAAAAGAAGAGTTTGAGACGGCTTCTCTTTCTGGGTGAAAACCAAAATTACTCCGGAAACAAAAAGCGATACGGCTGTAACTAAGCCATAAGAACAACATAGTCTCTGTTGAAATAACAATCAGTTCCCACACTGAAATGGGAGATCCCAAATCCACTTCCATCTGGAACACCCTTTAATTTCAGTACTCAGCAGTTTCAAAGTTTGGAGATACAGTATAGATTATTCTTGATTTCTAGTAGATCTCGAAAGTAATAAAATTCTGAAATCATCTTCTATTTCAAGATTAATTTCCTTCTATTTTTCTAGTTCTGCAGCTTTTAGAAATGTATCTTTTTTTTCCTAGATGTTAAGTACAAAAGGCATTTACCTTTTGTAATTCTAGGTGTGAATTCAATAAGAGGAAAGAGGAAACTATCAAGTTGATAGTTCCTCCTTGGGGACAAGGGTAAATGGGAATAATCCTCATTAAGTAATTTCTCTTCCAGGAAAAAGATGTGACTCCTGATAACCGGCTGCTGAGGCGAGTGAGAGAAGCTGCCCTCCAGACTGAAACTCTTTCTTCTTTTATACATACAAAGACTTCCACAACCCTTACTGACTTTTTTCTTGCCCTAGCCATCTGTAATACAGTCCTGGTCTCCACAGCTACCGAGCCAAGACAAAGGGTAATCTAACATTAAGTATATGAGGAAAATTTAATAAGTTTCCATTTAACAACATAAAGCATTGTTCAGTGAAACCTGAAATAGTGAACAATAGTTTCCTTAGGAGTTCTTCTCTAATTCTTTTACCTTTTGTGTAATATCTACTGTTTCACTGCCTGTGTATACCCCTCCTAACATGTCTTTTTATGTTTGATAAATAGCTATGGCTGCCACAGCATCTGCACTTATTCTTTTAGATTTTATATTATATATACTGGGTTTTCTCTGATCTCCCAGTCCATTGACAAAACTATGATTCCATCTCTGCTTCAGAGGTGGAGAGACAGATAACCATCAAATTTGGATACCGACCCACCTATGACTCCTCTACTGAATTCCCCCACCACAGTTAAATGGGGAAAAAAAAAAAGTTGCTTTTCTAATTATAATCATTTAGATGCAGAAGAATATACTGAGGTTTTGAACAGTATCTTTAGTTCACGTTTATTTATTTTTAACCATAAGTTTTCTCATGTTTCTAGGTCACAGTCCCACCATCAATAAAACCTTCAGGAATCACCCTGGAGAAGATTCATCAGATGTTTCAACGGCTAAAATTAGCAAGCCTTAGTCAGTCTTTTTCATCATCTCAGTCTAGTTCAGACCTAGGCGCTAGCTTCAGTGCAAAGAACACTGAGGAGCATCTTGCTGCGCTGGATTGCTGTGACAATGATGATGTCTGCTGTGCTAGCAGTAGAGGCGATGAGTTCCAGGGCAAGTGCAGCACAGATATTGGTAGTGCTTCCTTGGATGAGGTTTTTAAATCCGTGACTAGCAGCTCGTTGCCAACAGACTTCTGTTATGAGGCTGAGAGCCCAGATGAGGCAGCACTTGTCTATGCTGCCCAGGCATATAATTTTACTTTAGTGTCCCGAACTCCTGAACAGGTGACTGTAAGGTTGCCACAAGGTACACTCATGACTTTCAATATTCTCTACACTTTGGGATTTGACTCAGTAAGGAAAAGGATGTCTGTAGTGGTGAGACACCCTTTAACCAAGGAGATTGTTGTCTACACAAAAGGAGCTGACTCTGTTATAATGGATTTGCTGGAAGACTCTGCCAAAGGTAATTAGCCAGTGAGCTGTTTCTGTTGTGTCTCCTATAAGGAAGCATAAGAAATTTGCAGTAGTCTTTTCTGCAAGAAATATTATATTTAGGCACTAGAAATATAAAGAAAAAAAAGAATAAGCTTTCTCCACTGTTATCCTTGCAGATCAGAACTAAGGTATATTTAACCTGAGTAGTTCTTAGAATAGGGAATGGTCTAATTAAAATTCACTGGCTCCACTAACCCACATGGATTGTGTACTCTGCAATAATACTGTCATAAGGGCCTGACCATTGTATTTCAGCTTGTCAGCAAGAGTGCTATAACATTAACAAACAAACAGAAAAATACAAGTAATGTTATCTTACAGGAAACAAGGATTTTTTGCAAGCTTTCAGCTTATGCACAGCCAACACTTTTGAGCTTTTAAAGGAATTGCTATTATACTGGAATCCAGTTTTCTCTAATGCCCACTCTTTTTTAATCTTAGGCCATTAGGTCTGAAATGACCTGTGCTTAAAATACAGAATCTTTTCCTTGTATTTCACAGATGACATTAGTGCAGAGAAGAGAATGAAAAGAATAAAAGAAAAAACACAAAAGCATCTGGACTGCTATGCCCGTGATGGCCTACGAACTCTGTGCATAGCTAAGAAGGTAGGAGGACATTAGCCTAATATTTTTTACAGCTTTGCTCTGTACATGTCAATAGATTTTTCTGTGATTACAATTCTTTCTGCTTCAGAGAACAAGCCAGATACAGCCCCTCTTTTTGTCCCTCTATTTGATTGCTCTGCAGTCTTTTTTTCCTTTTTTCCTCAGTGTGAGCAGATGATGGATTTTTGGTCAGCTTCAGAACATCCATTTCTGTTTCTCTTATGGTAACTCTAGCTGACCTTCTATACTCTGATTCCAAGCAAGAAATAAAGAGTCTGCAGGGGAGCCAAACTTTTTCCAGTTTTGCTTGGCATTCAGCTTTCAAAAATCTTGCCCTCAGCCTGGGTTAGTACATTTTAGCTTGATACTTTAATACAGAAGTTGTCTATGTGCAGCAAATAGGTCATATTCAAGCTCTGGAGAAATGCAGAGCAGCCCTCAGCAACTGTTTCTTCCAGTTCAGAGTTCCAGCTAAGGGATGTGTGATCAAGAGTTTCTCTAGGTGGTGTTTTTAAGTCTCAGCTGTGGGCCATTTATACAAACAGGGAGGCAGGTCTATTTTTCTCATTACTACCAGTTCTTGTAGCCTTCTCTTGGAAAAGTTTGTGTTATTTTAAAGGCAACACAGTACTTTACCAGCCTGGATAGGAGTTAAGTCTCTGTGATGCAGAATGTTAGCATTCTCTTATTTAAATTTAAAATGAGCTCTGTTTAAATTGTGTTTTGCAGGTCTTGAATGAAGATGACTTTCAAAAATGGGCCAATTTTCGTCGGGAGGCAGAAGCTGCAATTGACAACAGAGATGAGTTGTTAATGGAGACGGCACAGCATCTGGAGACCAAACTCACCTTGCTGGGTAGCTAAAGATAAGAATCATTGTGTGAAGTATCACTTGCTCTCCTGTGATATTCTTGGCTATCAGACAGACAACAGCTTATACTAATTTATACCAAAAAGTCTTCTTCTGAGATTTGGAAATCTCAGGGCTAAGGGTATACAACCCAATGACGGTGTCTGAATAAGTTTTCATGTATTTTGAGCAGCAGTAACTTTGAAAAAGTGTACTGAAGCTATCCTGTGCCAGGAGCAAAGAACATGTACATCAGCTGTTGCTGTTCCTCAGCTGACACGGTAGATAATGAACTTCCCATAATTCATTCATGTGCCTGTGATAAACATATAAAATACTATAAATTAACTTCAGTTTTGAGGACAAATTCTAAGGTAATTTTGGTAAACTGGTTTTGGTAATTAAACTGATAAAATACGGTAACTTAGACCAATGTCCACACAAGCATTTTCGGTAGTGAATTCCTGCTGGTTTTGCATTGTCATGTTTACTTTCTGCACTTTGCAAAAGGATACTTCTATTTAAAACTTACATTCATTGGCACTTGTGCATTATCCATCGCCATTGTATCTAATAACACTGCTCTGGTAAACTGCAAAGCACTTCAGTGCTTTCTTTTCTGTTTTGTTTCTAAACATTTTGTTCTTTAAGACTTTGATTTTTGGAGTTCTCCAAGTCTCATCTTTTTGTGACTACAATCTGTGCTCATACTTCATTATCCTGAATTTCTGTGATTGCAAGCTATTAGCATTATGGCTTCTCATAATCTCTGCAGTGATTTAAAAAATTAGGGTCATAACAGTAAATGTCATAAGCAGAAGCACTTAAGAGGCAATGTAGATCTTGTCAGAATCTGTTACCTTTGCCAACTCTTAAGGCTTTGTGTGCTTTCATATTTTATTTCACAAGAAGTGTTCTTTTAGCTTAAATTAATATCTGTCTTTAATGTATCACAGTTACAGCATCTTCAAACTGACCTCTAGTGGAAGGGATAAGAAAAGGAGTGTTCTAACATTCAGATGATGATTTACCATCAGGATGAGCGTTGGCATCTGCTTCTAAGTTTTCAAAAAAGAAAACTTACTGTATTGCTGCTTCTCCCTTTGATGGGTGAAGCATCTAACTGGCTGGTAGGGATAGCATTCATTTAAATAGTCAAAGTTCATATTCTCTGGTTGCTTTGATGGGACTTAATGCGATACTTTAAAAATGCATATGGTGTAATTCCTCTGCCAGTACAGTGTCATTTTGGATTATTAAGAAGAAATGAAATGCGTTGTTCTAGCAATGAGTGAAAAGAAGAGCCAGAACTTGATTGCTGACACATTCAGATCTTAATCCAAATGCAGATCCTGTGTCTGTGTGTTAATGTGCTGAACACTACCTTGGCTCAGCTCTTGAGAAATTCAGGATCACGACTGGAAGTCAAAGACCTTTTCTTAAAAAAGAAAATAGCAACATGATTTCGAAAAGAAAGAAAACTAGTTAACTAATTCTTTTCCTGTTTGCCCAGGAGCAACAGGGATTGAAGATCGGCTGCAAGATGGAGTGCCTGATGCTATTGCAGCTCTTCGAGAAGCTGGGATACAAATCTGGGTCTTGACAGGAGACAAACAGGAAACAGCAGTAAACATTGCATATTCCTGTAAACTCCTGAACCAGAGAGACACTCTCTTCACCATTAACACTGCAAATAAAGTAAGTACAGAGAGATGGAGAGACTTTGCTATCTTTCCCTTTCTTTGTGTCTTGCAGCTTGGCACTGTTTTGCTTTAGGCTGTGTTCAACACAAGAAAGCAGCCAACCAAAACCCCGCAGAGCACCAACAGCCAGAAACTCTTTAGACCACATGTAACAGGATTAAATGGAACACAGGACAGTTATGTAGAGTTTTATTCAATTAAAATACAATTAATTTTCCAAATGAAAATATTAATTTTAAAAACTTCCTGAATAGTGAGGTTTAGAATGGTAATATGCAGTTTAAGTGCCTGGTTCCTTAATAATATTGATATCTGGCTTTTCACCTTGCAAAGGAAATGTCAGTTACAATGTTATTTTAACTCCAGGTGACATCTGTAGGAAGATATTTAGAAAGTATTGTATGAATCAGTCTGGATTTAATTAAATTCAGAACTTTCCATTCACATGTTCCCTAACAGGGTTAGGCTTAATCAGAAATTCATTAGTGAACAATGTAATCCAGTATCTTTTTGTGTAAGCAGCCATCTTGCAAACCTAAATATAGTTCTTGTGGGCTGGTTAAACATACAGTCACTTTCTTGACATTCCATGGTGGCGCACGTACTGGTGTGCACAGATAATCCCTGAATTTCCATGGGCAGTAAGAAGGTCAGGCAGTCGGCAAAGCAAAGACACCCCAACATGAGGATAATCACTTCAAGGGTGCATCTGTCAGCTCCTGTGACTCACTAAACTACAGTGAACAGTCTGTGGTGCAATCAATGGCTATTCCTGAAACCATCTGAATGGCAGAGAGAAAATAGAGTCCTAACTTTCAAAGAGGGTAAATGCCATGAAGGATGGTGAAAGTAAAAGGCTTTAGAAAAGCAACCTTGGCTTTTGCAGATTGTGAAGGAAAACCGTGCCTTGCTTTCAGAAAGCAGGATGGCCGCTGCTACACACAGCCTAGCATCTCATCCCTCTGGGCATCCTGGTGGGACAGACAGCTTTGTGAGATGGGTTTAGGGGAGAGTAAGTTCAGGCTTTATGGCTAAACCAGACCCATTTGCTAAGAAGTCAGCCCTGACCATTTCTAAAGCCTAAAAACAGGGTCCAAAATGCCAGCTGTGCTGACGCCTTCTTTATTTTCTTGCTAGTGCCCTGTTACTTCCCATATAGCCCCGAGGTGCCCCAGGCAGCAGCCACTGCCCTTTTCCCAGTGTGCTGCTCTGTCCTTTTTACGCAGCGTACGCTTGTGGCCCACAGTGAGGCGAGCCTTTCCACAGGTAGAGAGGCAGCTGAGGAGGGGAGGCAGGGCTTCTTTCTGTGACTAGGCAAGTCGCTGGTCTCAGTTGCCTCAGTTTTACTCGCCACAGATGGGGGGTTACAAATACAAGCTTGCCTTTCTCTCTAAAGCTTTTGTGAGGATTAATTAAATATAGTTAAAATACTGGTTTTCTTGTGATAGGCAATTGTATAGAGCAGTCAGATGGCCTACTTTCTAACTGCTTTTGTCTGCAGTTAGTAGTTCTCCAAACAAGAATAAAATCCTATGCAAATGTCTCTCTCTCTCTTAATGTCACGGAAATAGGGAAACATGCAAAGATGATATGGAATTTGGCACAGAATACATTCCTTGCTTCAATGTGTAATTTCATTTGATACGCATATCTGCTTTAAAAGAAGGCAGAAGGAATATATTTAGGGTGGAAATTAAAAGACAGTTTCCGTCAGAGAAGTGATGCTGCAGGCAGGACCACCCTGGCTTCAGGAAACACAGGCCTGTGCTGTTACCCACAGCACCCTCTATGGCCCTTGATCCAGACTCAGATGCAAGCTGCGCACACGTGGGTGCTTGTGTGAATACATGTGGTTCAGTGGGCACTGGAGTTGTTCCACCATAACATTTAGCTCCCTCCTTTCAAAATTAAGCTGAGGACACTGCTTCTGAAAGTGTCTCCCAATGGCAGCAGTGGGGGAAAACAAATAATGCATACAAAGCTTTTAACCCATTAATTTTGCTAAAGTTAACCTGTCAACTGGCTTCTGTAGGAAGGGACTTTCATTCCCCCGTGAGCCCAGCAGCTTAATCAAACACTAAAAATTTAATATCTTCCAGGAAATAGCAACACAAGTAGGGAGTTTGGGGGATTGATTTAAAAAGGCAAGCCAAGACAAACCAGGAATTTCCACTACAATTTGTGGTTTGTTCACAGAAAGATGATGCTGCTTTGATATTTTTTAGAGGTTTTCAATATGCAGGCTAGATGCAGCTTTTTATTAGATGTCAGAGGTACATTTGATTCCAAAGCCTCCCACTTAAGTGTAATTTAAATCTTGCAAACATCCTACACATGTACCTTATGCAACATAAAGTGAAAATAACATTTTAGAACTGAATCATCACTCAATAAAGCTGACAGAAAACGTAGAAAGGGGAGTGATTAGCTCCTCAGGTATTCAGTGCCATGCCACTGAACAAGGACTTTTAGTACTAACAGGCAGCAAAATAACTTTTAGATCATTCCGGGTTTTCTGTGATAGTGGTGTGCCAATTTAAGACATCTGTATGGGAAAGGTAATAGTGCTCCCCTTAAATCTGTTTGTATCTGATACTAAGTCAATTCCAGTTGTTTGCATTTGAAGGGGGACTTCGGTCCAAAATGAGGAAAATTTGCTAAGAGGGAAAGACTTACTTTGTGTTTGAGGAAGAGTGCTGAAAAATATGAAGCTTTATTTCTGCCTTTAACTGTGACACACACCTGATTTGTGACCTGGAAAAGGCCAAACTGTCAAAGTTACTGGGTAGTTTTGAAAATCTGAATCTCTTGTTTCTCTACTGCAGTTTATTTCTGAGGAAAGTAAATGCTGCAATACCTCACATCATTCATATCAGAACTAGATTTTTTAAATCTCCTTTAGAAAAAAAAAAGGATCTTTTTTATATTTCTGTACTCTCAGCACTGCAAATACAAATATGTCCTCCTGATGTGAAGATTATTTTCCTTCCTTTTAAAATAATTTCTTACTACAGTTAACTATCTGATAAGATGCACAGAGTTTTCACTGAAGGATTTGATGACATCATTGAAATAATCTCCAATCTTATGAATTAGTGCATTTCTCAGACAGTTTTCCCTAATGTTTATCCGATAGGCTTAAACCCACTGGCATGACTATACAAACACACACTTTGTAAGCTCTGTGCTGTAAAGGGAAATGGAGATAACTATTTCTAGAACTATTTCTGTTTTCTCACAGGAAACATGTGAATCTCTCTTGAATTTAACCTTGGAAGAGGTGAGGAAGAATTATGAAGTTGAAAAACCACAGAGGAAATTTTTTGGCATTATTCCAACATCTTTCTCAGCCTCTGAGGCCCCCAGTCCCGAGTTTGGACTGGTGATTGATGGACAGACGCTGAACGTCATCTTCCAGGGGGGCCTGGAGGAGAAGTTCCTGGCACTGACGAAGCACTGCCGCTCGGTGTTGTGCTGTCGTTCCACCCCTCTTCAGAAGAGCATGGTGGTCAAGCTTGTCCGGAGGCAGCTTAAAGTGATGACCCTGTCAATAGGTATCTCCATTCTGAATCTCAGAGGAGAAAGGGGGAAGTGGGTTCTTTCTTTGTGAGTTATGGAAATATATGGAATATATCGTATGAGCTATTTCTTGTGCCTCAGATAGATACAGTGGGGAAAATAGCATTGAATACTCTTTCCTGATCAAAAACCATATCAAAGTCTTTCTTCATCTTTCACTGAGCAAATCTGGCCCCTGTTTGAACAAGATGAAGGCACTTCAAATTCAGAATCTCCCAGCAGTCCCTTTCATGCACACCAGTACAGACATATGTGTGCATTCCCTCCAGCATGCCCTCACTTTGGGCATGGAAAGCAGTCAATAGTAGTCACTTTTGTCTTTCCATAAAGCCCTTTTCCTGTCAGATTTTCCCAACTGGTGAAAACAGAATTATCCCCAGAGTGGTATTAAGCACTGACTCATTTGCTTTTTACCTCTGAATAATGTGAAATGCTTTGAGTTTCCTGCTCCACTTTTGGTAAGTGATCCCACTAAAATCCTTGCAGAATTGTTTTTTATGACTTGAAACTAAAAAATATGCCCCTGTGGACTGAACGGAAAGGGAAGAGTCTGATGTGTTTTAAAATTTCTTGCTTTGCCGAGTTCAAAATATAAGCTTTCAGCCTTCTGCTTCATTTATTTTGCATTACCAGCTAACCTAATTCCCAATCTCCACATTGAAGGCAACAACCATGGCTGTTCTTTCCATGGAAATTTGGTAATGTATTTAACATATTGCTGCAAGTTGAAATGAGCAGAATAACTTCTGAAATTGGCTTGCTACTTTGTCAACTGCAATCCAATTTGTCAGATAATTTGGAGAATTCAGTGAAGTAAGGTGCTGCAAAGCATGTTGCTGAGCATACGAGTTCGCCAAGAAGAAGTATCCAAAACAATGCAGATGTAGATGGTGTTGGGCTGTCCACGCCACCACCCAATATCAGGCTTAGTCCTGGTGGATCCAGGTCTCACGGGAAGGAGGATGTTCCAACCAAGATCAGAGCCTAGAGGTCGTGATTGCTTGATGCTGAGTATCATTTACCCTAATAAAGATGCATGGCAGTACAGAATAGCCTTTGTTTATCAGCATAGCTGGTTTTTTTTTTTTTCTTGTTCTAATATAAGCATTTTGTATTAAGCACCTTTTCTTGCACCTTTATTGTTCCCTCCTGTTTTCCCATTCTAGGTGATGGTGCAAACGATGTAAGTATGATTCAAGCAGCTGATGTTGGAATTGGAATATCTGGCCAAGAAGGCATGCAGGTATTCCTTCAGTTTATTTCCTTTCCTCTTCTGCCACGTGGTCTCTTGCTGCTTAATAAGTTTCATCTTGAGTGTCATCTTAAAAATGCAAGTTGACATCATAACCATTGTTAATATGCAGTTTGTAATTATGGGTCCAGACAAAAAAAGAGTGTTTTGAGCCAACAATTAGCATGCATGGACAATCATGTGTTTGCTCATAAGCCTGGAAAATTAGCAGATGCCTGTCCAGTGTTAGGTTAGCATCTGGTTTCTGAATCATCTCTGCTATAGCATTTCCAGGTTTTGTTGATTCCCTTGCGGTGTTTTCTGCCCCAAATTCTTTCCCACACATCCCCCTTCCTCATTCTCATAAGATGGAGAGTTCTGCAGAGGTAGAAACTTCCAACTCTTTTCTCAAGGTGATTTTTTTTTTTCTACAATATTCAATAGTAGGAAATCATTTCAATGTCCATGTTCAAATTTTGTCATATTGGGTAGGAAAAAGATATATTGTAAATTAACTTCTATTCTTTTTACCAAAGGCTGTGATGGCTAGTGACTTTGCAATATCCCGATTTAAGCATCTTAAAAAACTGCTTCTTGTCCATGGACATTGGTGTTATGCTCGCCTGGCAAAGATGGTGATTTACTTTTTCTACAAAAATGTGGTAAGATTATTAAAATTCCTGAAGTTTCCATCCTAGCAAGGGTTAAGTCCAGGGCTGGGGTTTTGGTTTGGTTTGGTTTTTTACAGGTTATACTGTCTTACTTTTTATAAAGCTACTGTTCCTGTTTCTTCACTTTGCAAGTTTATAGTATGCTACCCCCTTCTTAGTAATGTGCTGCATGAAGCATTGAGGAAAATATAGGTTCTAAATATATTTTGAAATAGCATTATTGCAGAGGGAAAAAGGACTCAAGGCTTAGTGACTTTTATACAGTAGTTCAAGAAATTCTATTAATAATACCCATGAGCCTCAAAATAAAATTTGCATAAGGAAGAGCAGATTATTAGTGTTAGAATATAGAAGATAACTCTGCACTAAGAACTGGTTGCCAGTGAAACCTCTGAATTTTTGCATTTAATTTGATAGGAACCACTTGTAAGTAATGATGAAGTCATATCTGGCATTTTTATTAAAAATTTAATGTATATGCAAATGAGCTGTGCATTGAAGAATAATGTAAAGTGGAAAAACCTGATAGCAATACAGTTTCTACAAGACTGTGCAAACAAGTCCATTTGACATGAAATACACTCTGAGCATGAAAGATTATTTACTTTGAATTCTAAGTATCTGTATTTATTTTTTTATTAATTTTGAATAAGTATTACTTCTTATCAGTGTTAAAATTTGCAGTGGAAATTAAACCTTTTTATTTTTCTTGATTGGGCATCCTTTTAGAGTTCAAAGCGTATTTATTTGCAATGAGAAACAGCTCTCCAGACCAGGATGCTGCTGTTGTATTATCTCCCCAGTGCCATTAGGGAGCAGGAGGCCTTTGATTCTGCAGGGACAAGCAGTTTGGAAAAGGATTTTAAAATCTGGTGCTCAGGGCTGTGAACAGTTTACTTAATTATTCTCTGATATTTTCTTAAAGAAACCTAATGGCTTTTAAAAAGCTATGTCACAGTGGATTGGTGTGAAGTAGACCCTTAAGATATACTGCTTTATGGAATAAAGTGCAGAGCTCTCTACTGATGGTACCTTTAACCAAATTAATGTATTCTTGAGACACTCTGTTAATAACCAATGTACCACATAAACCTTGTAGGTGGAACTATGAGAAACATAGTCCATCTATGCATCACAAGCCAAAGGGTCCAGATCAGCTGTAATAGTACAGAGGAGCGTGGGTAAAGGAAGAGGACATAAAGGCGCGGCCACAAGAAAGGTGCAGCTTCATGACTCCCACAACCTAAAGAGAAATGGAATCGCATCAGCACGAAGGATATGCTTCTGTGCGTGTGGGGAGCCACAGTTCAGCTTGTAACAGGATGCTGTGCTTGTATTTGCTTCTCCACAGAGCTACGTCAACCTGCTCTTCTGGTACCAGTTTTTCTGTGGGTTCTCAGGCAGCACAATGATAGATTACTGGCAGATGATTTTTTTCAACCTCTTGTTCACCTCAACACCCCCTCTTCTCTTTGGAGTCCTGGATAGAGATGTTTCTGCAGACACACTTCTAGCTTTGCCCGAGTTGTACAAGAATGGACAAAATTCAGAGGTATGTCTTGATTGCTGAAATAACTGCTCGATAAGCCAACGGACCACAGGGTTTTTGGTTTTGTGAGGAGCGAAGGAAGAGTTTAGACTGACTTGGAACTAAACGATGCATTTATGGTTTCTAGTTTACTGATGTCCACTAAAAGAACACATAATCATAGCTGTCAGAAGAACTCGTGAAGAACATATGACTGAAGTTGCTTCATGGAAGTGAGGCTGGGTGTTTGGTCATAGTTGGGAGATGTAAATGGGAAGGTTTATTCTGCCATTAAATATATGGAACAATCCAGTTTGGTACCAGCATGCTGTATTGTAATAAGTAAAGCGATGTGCTGGTGAACCAGCCCTGTGTTTGGTGTTTCTGATCAGAAGAAAAGATGATGGAGTAAATATGTGTGTGTGTATGCATATATGTAGACACCGTGTATAGAGAAAATTTCTCAGTGACAGCATAGGGAGAAATAAATAAAACAGGATGAGAAATGTAATGAATGAGGGTAAAATAGATTAGCTGGTCCCTGATTAAACTCTACTCAGATTTGGTGCTTTGAACAGTCTCAACCTACTGAAGAAGAAGAGCTTCTTAAAAAGATTACAGCAAAAAGTGACAAGAAAATGCAAACCCTTAAATCAATAAACAATCTGACATTTCTTTTCTACTCTGAGGTTCGGAAATATACCTGTTAATACATAAAGGATTTTGTCACAGTTCATTGTCTAGGCTGTTCCCGGCATAAACTGTTTCATTTATTTACTTCTTTTATTTCAAATAGTCAGTATTGGTAACCCTCAGAAAATATGCATGAAATATGTTTTTACCTCAAATTGCCTGTCAGGTTTAGAGAACCCATCTGACCTCTGTATGTTTGTGAGGAGCACACATATACAGACATACATACCTGGTTTTGCACATACATACAGTACAGTAGCACTTATTCCCAAATTGTCTTAACATTTTTAATAGCAAATTATGAAAATGTTAATGAGCAACATTTAAAGTGGCCTTAGTTTTAAATCACAAAATTGCAGGGTACTTAGGAATTCTTCTCTCTCCTCCTTTTTCTCCTACTTTCATTATCCTGGACTGTGATTTTTAGCACTGATGAACACTGGTGGTTCACACCGTGTTTAACAATGTTTTGGAAAACCTAGGCAAGGGAGTGCAGGATTTGAGGATTCTCTGTAGGACTTTCCATCCCTTTACTTAGGAGCTCTTGGACCTCACATAAATGTGAACTATATGTTCTTTACCATTTTGAAGAGGTCATTGTTGCTTTGGCATTTTGTTTGCATTGAAACAACAGGAGCCCAGCCTTCTGCAACTCCAATATTGTGCTCCACTCCACAGGAGCTGTGGTCCCACAGGTCACTAGATAAATTTAAATATAACAAGTAACTAAATTAAAATGGCCCCATAGAGATGTTTTGAAGGAAGGAACCTTAACAGAAAGGATTTTTCACAATTCTATAGCTCTAGGAAGATCTTCATTTGAAAAAGAATTTGAGGAATGGGGTCTTTTGGAGGGGGATGGGGCATTCATGACACTGAGATTTTAAGACCCTTAATTAACTGGCTAATCTTCGTAAGGTCTGTCTTTAGTTAACACAGAGAAAACGCCTGTTCAGAGATAAGCCTTTGGTCCAAATCAGCTGTTCAGGAGGCATTTACTCACGAAGGGAGACCAGTTAGCTATAATCAGTAGTCTAAATGGAAGAAAAACAGCAATTAAGTCTGCAGAACAGACTAGAGATGTGTGTCCCATCATAATGACCGTTATCTGTAAATTCCTGCAGATATACAAGCCGTCAACTTTTATTATTACAATGTTGGATGCCTTCTATCAGAGCCTCATTTGCTTCTTTGTACCCTATTTGGTAAGTACTGGGGTCATTAATGTTCTCATTATCCTATCCTTGTTAAAAAAAATAGAAAAATTCACTTCTGAATAGTCAGGGCTCACCACAGTCTTCCTGCCTGTTTTCCAGACGTACAAGGACTCTGACATAGATGTGTTTTCCTTTGGAAACCCCATCAATACCATCTCCCTCCTGACCATTCTCTTGCACCAGGCTCTAGAAATGAAAACGTGGGTATGTGTTTGACCTATCCTGTTCACGTGACTATTTTTCTTTTCTGAACATAGCAAACAGTGTAGACATGGCATTGTCTTTCAGAGTAATTTTCCTGAATTCTGGGTCACAAGTAACAGATGCACTGAGATTTCACAATGTGCCAGAATTCATTATTAGCCTCAGGATAATACCTTTACGTGCACAGCGACCTAATGTGCTTCTACTGTGCCTTTGGACAGGACAGTACAAAACTTTTACATACTTCAATATAAGTGGATATGTTTCTTAAAGGACACTAGTCACTGTCACTGTTGTTTATTTCCAGGTATTTCTCCTACTGCACTTTTCAGCAACGTGGACTATTGGATGCATTCTTTCCATCTGCCTTGTCTTACACCCCTGTCTTACACCCTCCTGTCAGGGTCTCACAAGCATCACCATCATTTCCTGTAATTCTGATTACAGACCCTGTTCCAGTTGGTAACGATGATTGGCAGTGTGGTGTTTTACCTCGTCTTCTCTCTGATCTACAATGCTGCCTGCGTGGTCTGCAACCCTCCCACCAACCCCTATTGGATTATGGAGAAACAGCTTTCAGATCCCACCTTCTATTTGCTGTGTCTAATTACCCCAGTCATTGCACTCTTGCCAAGGTTTGAATGATGCACTCTTCCTCACAGTTTTTATTTTGTGGATTTGTAGGCATTTGAGTGAAATAACACTAACAATGTGTATAGATATGTATGTTGGGCACATGTGTTGCACAGGGATAAGTGGTCAGTGTGGAAGTCAGATGCCTGGGTTCAACTTTCCAGTTCACAAAACATTAATTTATTCAGCTATATAACCCTAGGTAAGTCACTATATACCTACTGCTTTTGTTTTCCCATCAGGAAAATCTTTCTTGAGTGCTTCAAACTCTACCAGTACAAATCTGCTATACAGTTGTTCAATATTATAAACACAATGTTGTTGAGCTGATCAAGACTAGAAAGCAAGTCTTTGAAATATTCCTATAAGCTTTGAGAGTTACAAAAAGTATTCTGTTTCTTAAATACTCTTCAGTGGGTAAAAAGCTGGCTGGATGGCCGAGCACAGAGAGTTGTGGTGAATGGAGCTAAATCCAGTTGGCGGCCAGTCACAAGTGGCATTCCCCAGGGCTCAGGTTTGGGGCCAGTCTTGTTTAATGTCTTTATCAATGATCTGGATGAGGGGAGCAAGTGCACCCTCAGTAAGTTTCCACACGAAACCAAGTTGGGCAGGAGTGTTGATCTGCTTGAGGGTAGGAAGGCTCTGCAGAGGGACCTGGACAGGCTGGATCAATGGGCCGATGCCAGTTGTATGAGATTTAACAAAACCAAGTGCTGGGTCCTGCACTTGAGTCACAACAACCCCATGCAACGCTACAGGCTTGGAGAAGAGTGGCTGGAGAGCTGCCCGGTAGAGAAGGACCTGGGGATGTTGGCTGACAGCCAGATGAACATGAGCCAGCAGTGTGCTCAGGTGGCCAAGGCAGCCAACAGCATCCTGGCTTGTATCAGGAACAGTGTGGCCAGCAGGAGCAGGGCAGTGATCGTGCCCCTGTACTGGGCACTGGTGAGGGCGCACCTTGAATATTGTGCTCTGTTTTGGGCCCCTCACTACAAGAAGGACACTGAGTTGCTGGAGCGTGTCCAGAGAAGGGTGATGAGGCTGGTGAAGGGTCTGGAGAGCAAGTCTTAGGAGGAGCAGCTGAGGGAGCTGGGGTTGTTTAGCCTGGAGAAGAGGAGGCTGAGGGGAGACCTTATCACTGTCTACAACTACCTGAAAGGAGGTTGTAGTGAGGTGGGTGTTGGTCTCTTCTGCCAGGTCACTAGCTATAAAGCGAGAGGAAACAGCTTCAAGCTGCATCAGGTGAGGTTTGGATTGGATATTAGGAAAAATTTCTTTACTGAAAGAGTGTTCAGGCATTGGAACTGGCTGCCCAGAGAGGTGGTGGAGCCACCACCCCCAGAGGTATTTAAAAGATGTGTAGACATGGCACTTCAGGGCATGGTTTAGAAGGCATGGTGGTGTTGGGTTGATGGTTGGACTTGATGATCCTAGAGGTCTTTTCCAACCTTAATGATTCTATGATTCTACATTACAGTGCATTACTAAGCCAAATTTTAAGAACATGTTTCTATATGAAATAATTTTCTGCATCCAGAATTTTAGTTTTACTCTGTGTGACAAATCAGGTATGTTAAAGATAGCTTCAACTGAGGCTGAATAATATTTGCAGAGGGATAATTATTTTGGTAGCTTGCTGAAAAAAATTGTTTGATAAACTTAATGATTCTGTTCCTATATATGTATATGGTAACCTCACTACTTTTGGTGCTTAATAGCTTAATCTGTAAGTAGACATGCTTTGTCTGAGTTGCACCACTTATTTAAAATCTTTATTTGTGCCTGGACAATGAAAGAAACGGGTTTGTCTGACTGCCTTGTCAGACTCCTTCTCATCTTAATTGTCCTGAAGTAGTGCAGAATAGTGGTATTGCAAGAATCAGGAAAATATTTTCAGTATCTGATTTTGTAAGTGCTTTAAGACATTAGAATCTGAGCCTTAGATTTGTCTAAAAAGGAACCTGTCAAGACTAGATAATATTTTTCTTCACATTGGTATTATTTCCCCATTTGAGTTGAGATGCTCTTACGATTTCATGTTACATTATATAACTTCAGGTCAGGACAAACAACATATAGTTCAGTAAGGTCTCATGTCTTCTAGGCAGGGCATCCTTTTCCAGTCTGTTTTGCTCCTGTTGTGATTTTTGTTTTCCTATCAGCCCTCATTGACAGTGTCATTTTTGACCCTGAGCTTTCTACTGAGAGCTACATCAAACACATGGTTACAGAATCCGTATCCCTGTCTTGGGAATTCAGCAAGGTTAAGAGCATTGCTGCCTCAGCAGGATACTGAACTTACAGATTTGTATCTTGATGTCTTCAAAGTTGGAGACATGCAGTTCCTTCACGTAGGTACCCCGGATTATTTTCTGCAGAGTTTTCAGTTCACAAAATATCCAGCCCCCAGTTTCTGCTACAACTTAAGCTGTGCCAGCATATTACAGCAGTGGTGAAACCACCCTTTGTTAAAACGCACCTAATTTTAAGTTTCATTTGGTTTATCTCACCATGCTGCCTGCTCCCTATCTCCTCCAGAAACCAGTTGGAACCTTGAGATTCTGGTTTCTTCCTAAGAGGTTTTGTTCTAATCCTTGCTCTCCTTGGTTCTTCTTTTTGCTACTGCCTTCTGTGCTAGCTGACATTTCTGAAACACTGCAGGCACTTTGCGGGGCGGGGGGCTGTCTGTGCCCTGCCTGTGTGCAGGCTTTTCCTAGACTACTGACTGGCCATACTTTGCAGTGCATCCTCTATGCATCTGCAGCTCAAAACTGCCTCTGTTTTGGGACATGAATGGCACAGTGTCAGGTACTAAACCCCTTGAGGCTGAGAAGAGGAAAGGGGTCTGAATTCCATGTATGTTCATTGGCAAGGGAAGGCACTGTGTCTCTTGGAGGATTTCAACATATGAACGGGATATATTTCTGCAACTGTGGAGGGCAGACTGCAGTTTGCCAGGAAGTCCTGCAAAGGCCCAACAGGTGATTGGGTCTTGCACCCTGCACGGCTTTGGGAAGGGCAGGAGCAAGTGAAAGCAGTTCATGGGATGGAAGACATAGTTCTCTTCCTCTTCTCTGTCCTCCTGTCTCATCCACCTGCAACTTGCACAGAACATGCAGAGAGTGACTTGAGGGGAAAGTCAAAGGACAATATGACCCACAGCAGATCTACAGAGATGGACATGGGTTCTCTGTAGTTGTGCTCTTACCTGCCCAACCATAACTAGCAACTGCATGGTTCCCAGACCTGAGATGCTATGAGATTGACAGCCTGAGCACCTGCACAGTAAATATGTGTTTATCCACTCCTACTTGTGCAGATAGGCCTGAGAAATCCATTGCCTTAAAAACCCTCTCTGTACTTAGTCTAGCTTGTTAGGCTTTTTAATCTTGTAATACTTATTTATGCATACATTTAGCAGCAGGATGTGAAGAGAGCAGCTTTCTTAATGCAATTTCAAAGAGTCCCCATGTTTGTTTTCAAATGCATTTTGAGGCCATCTATGTAAAAGTCAAATCCTATTAGAAAGATGCTTTGAAAGAGACTTTGGTTTTCAGACAAAACTGACATGACTTGAAGAGAGGACGTGTGCTCTCTCACTGCACACAATATATAGTTATACAAGTTCTCCATCCTGCAAAGAGCAGGGTAGGACACATGGTTTTTACTGCTTCCTGAGCAAACCCACATGCTGAGGTTTTTAAATTTCTGGTTTTATGTTATCTATTAAATTAAGATCCCTTCTTTAGCCTGTTTTAGCAGTATAAATAGAATCTCAATCTCCTCAAATACTACATCTCTTGTTGAGATTCTGTTTATGTTTCTTGCACTGTTCAGCAATCGAGTGGTTCCGTTATAATTTATTTAGTATTTATATACATGTAGTTGACCCTATACAGGTCACGATAAGTGTATAGTTACATGTCACATTAAGATTCAGGAGTCAACTTTCATCTACTAGGAATAAGGTGTCTACCAGATGCCTGTAGAGCAATGGAAAATTAGCAACTGGATTTGTGTTATGTGATGCAGATTGTGGAAGGAACCCTCTGGTAAGACAATCCATTCTCTTCCTCTTTCATCAGGTTCTTTATTTTTGCTCTACGAGGAACCTTTGGAGCATCTCTGATTCTGAAAGCACAGCAACTAGATAAACTTCCTAAAGAGCAAAAGGATCTTGAAATCCAGAAATTGAGATTAAGAAAACAAACTACTTCTGGTGCACCTGTAGCATCATCTGCATCTAACGATGACCTTGACCAAAACGCCAGCCACTTATGTGCGTCACCATTTTTACATCCAGCAGCAGCAGCTGGGTCTCATGGGGACACAGAAAGTCAGGGACTTTCTGCCTCTGAAGTGAATCCTCCCAGGAAACGGACACCTGAAGAAGGCTACTATTTCTTTAATAGGTGGGCAGAGGAAGAATATACTGCTACAGACTCTTCAACAAGACCTTGCTCTGGCCATTACCCCCTGGTACCCAGCAGGGTAACGACTCCTGGACAGGACGGTGGCAAACTGACTAAAGATAATGCTAAAAATTTTAACCACGGAAGCCATCAGCGATCTGCAAGTGCAGTAACGCTCTGAAGAAACCTTCAGAAATGGGATCCATGGCCCATGTAGAGAAGGATACCATAGGGAAAATAAAAAGTCTATTTATACTTAACCATGATGCTCACTACAAAAGGAGAGAGAGGCATGTGGAGTAGTGCAATAACATCTCTAATATGCAGCTTTTCCTGAGTGCATATATAGTTGGGTTTGTCATTACATGACTTCTTGATCTTCCTCTCACTAGAGGTGATGCTTACTTGAGCATCACACAGTTGCTGAGAAATATACAATTTCTTTCATCAGGGAATATTTTTTTCTTTCACAGTAATGGGGAATAATTGCACTAGTGATGTTTCAATGTTATTATGCAATTGAGGTAGTAGAAAGGGAATCCATTCTGTATTAAGCCAAGTACTCTAGATTTTATTATCAAAGTCTTAAAAAGACCTTACTAACTTAAAAATTACAGTTCTGCCTGGAAAAAAATGTTACCTCCTGGTACTAAATGCAGAATAACAGCATCAGGAAGAGACTACAGAATGTTCCAGTTTTTAATACACGGACTTCATACACATAACAGTACCAGGTCTATAGTCTGATGTCCCTGAACACTAAGGTCAGTATTGTTATGCAGGTAGTGCTTTGACCTGATACTGTTAAGAAAAGGACAAATGAGTTTATGAAGTAGAAGAATGCAAATACTCAACTACAAGAACTGACAGGATAACTCAGGGATAAGTGGAGTCTACTTTTTCATACCAACAGGAGTAGAAAAATATAACAAGTCAAATTCAAGGATTTATGTTCTAGAATTTTGAAGTTGTCCCTGCTTTTTCACCTAGAAATTCAGTTTCTTCCTTCCATTCTCTAGATTATTATGTAGTGTTGCTACATTCAATCAGGTATAAATCATGCTCCTCCCCACAGTTGGTTACATTCAGCAGTTGATGGAGATCTCGATAATGGAGATTTTGACAAACAATATATGAAGGTCATTAATCACGTTGCAGTAAGTACATGGTGTAGAATGACCAAAATATGCATAATAGATTCATCCTTTGCAGTATCTCAAGGCAACAAGATGCAGAAAAAGAAACCCATTAAACATCACCATCATTACTACCTATTGCAATGCAATGAAAGGTGACTGGTATTTCTTATAGAAATGTTGACTAGTAAGACCATTTTCCAAATTTTTCTTCACAATGTGGGGTGAAATCTTAACTATGTTTTAAATTTAAGCCATCTGAACTTCTGTGAATCTACTGGTGGTTCTGATTTAAGTAGGGTTTTAGCCTTATTTATACATGCTATATTAATTTAGCTATTTACTACCTATCACAAAGTGTGATCTGTTTAATAACGTATTTAGCAAATACTAATTTAAATTCTTTGTGTTATAATAATTACTGTAACCAGTGTCTTCAAGATGTTACTTTAAAGCAACTCAGGCAAAATTGAGTAGCGTATCTGCCACTGGGATTTCTTGATCTCTCTTGAGCCACAGCAAGAGCACACATAGAACTGTACTTGTTAAAGTATTAATTGTCAGCTGTAAAGCAATTCAGAAAGAGATTTTTTGCATGATGTACAAAATGAAGGTAATTAGGCATAGCTGATGTTAATGGAGTGTGAGATTGCTCAAATGTTTGCTCACTAGCTGGGAATGGACCTTGGGTGACAAGACTTAAGATCAAACCTTTACAATTCACATCCATGTTTTTACGTTAAATGGTCCATTTACTTTGAACTTAAAGAAGGTGCCAATTTCTTATACATTTTATTACAATATGTGAAGTGTTTTTATAGTAATAAATGTAATATGGTCACAACTCGGTGTGTTGTTGAGAGGACAAAAACAGAGGCAGAGGAGTGATTCTCCTGTTGTCATCCATGAGTAGCAAACTCATGTTTTCAGGGACCACCCCTCTATTAGTAGGCCACACTATAGGAATGCTTATCACAAAAACTAGATAACAAATATGTCTGAATGTGCAAGGGGACTGAACATATATGGAAAAGAGCCAGGAGGGTTATGTTTAAGCAAATCTGGAAGATGTGTAGATGTTCCTGAATTCAAAGCCAAGAATTAATTTCCTGTTTTCTCATCACAGCTTCTGCAAAACCATTCTACCATGCACTTTGCCCTGACAGCTGGATCCTTAGGTTCAGAAATGGCATATAGTTAAGGGAGTGTCGTTTTAAGAAGGGGAATAAAGGGGACTTGCTTATGATCTCCAGCAAAATAACCCCTAAAAGCTCTATAATGATGGAGTCCCTGCTACATCAGGGGATGAAAGAAGTGGAAGACAGTGCATCTTTAAGTAGCTTCTAGGCTGTAACCAAAAATAGTTACGTCAGTTAAAAGAAAGAAAGAATCCAAATTTGCATGGCTGCCTTAAATAATTCTAAAGCTAGACCTACAACCTGTTAATTCTGTTGTGTGGTAGATGATAACAAAATGGTCCAATAGATTCTTTTACCTGGAGAGTTTGCAAAATAGAGGAAAAGCATCCCTGATCCTTGAGGAGAGAGATTAAACAACCAGAAACAAAAAGCAGCATCAGGCAGGACCTGGCCTCTGCATCCCAGCTGGGTCTGCACCTTTATAAAGCTCTCCCCTGATCGCCCTCCTCCTGGGTGACAATGCTACCATCCCTTCTCCAGAGCAGGTGCTGCCATAGTTCAGGACCTATATTCACTGCTAAACAGTGTGATCTTTTCTGTGCTCCTGGGTAAGCAGTGATCATGAACCATCTCATGTTAAAAAGATGGTGAACAGGAATTTCCCTTTGATCATGAGGTAAATTAGCTAAGATTATCAGTCCCTTTGGGAAGTAGGATCTAGAGTTAAAAAACATTATTTTTTCCAGTGAAAGTAAACTTACAGTAAGAAAGGAAGCCCACCAATGAATTTATTTACAAGAGGGGAAGTGTGTTTACTAAATGGGTAATTCAGAACTAACTGGATTTTCAAGATAGCTTTCTTTTTAATTTCAAGACATATTTAATAATACGGTCAAGATACATGTTCCATTAGTTCCAATGTGAATGCTTCACAACAGAACAGGGGTCTCACTTTTTAATGTATCTTCTGGTGATATTCAATATTTCATACATTTGGACTATAAAACACTGAAATTAATGTTTTTTGTGAAATTACTGGAATCTTTTTATTTTGATCTATGATATTATAATAATAATGGTACTGCATATGCGTATGCTATACAGAGCTATTACCTACATGTCAAACGGAAGGTGGCATCTCATACAGAGGTGAACAGGAGCTGACTTACCAGGTCTGTTGGCTGAGTAACAGGTGCAATCCTGGGCTGCTTGCACTGGTCAGAGAAGAGCCATCCTTCATGTTCTCAATAGGAACAAATTGATTGGGATTTTTTTAAAATACAAGGTGCGGGAAATGCATACACACATCTACATTTTGTTTGTGTCTGTCTTCACACAGCACAGTGGAGATGTGGTCTTTGGGAGTTATAGCTGTCTATCTGTTATCTGTTATAGATCTGTTATATCTGCTTGATATCAGCAATAACTGTTCCGTCTAGACTCCAGAATTATTCAGTTGGGATAAAGGGAGGAATTCAGTTTGTTCTCTTTTCTTATATATCTCAGAAATACAAAATTAGGTTTTAAACTATGTAGATAGGTGCGCATCATGCTCCAACACAGAAACCACTTTTCCCAAGGATGAATTGCATATATGTTGCCACTTCATTGGCTGATGCTGCGATGTTTAATTCATTTGTTTGATTGCATTTTGAGGTGGTGTGCGAGTACAGAGCTATTTGCTTTAGGGGTAAGGTGACTGCAGGCAGGATGTAGCATGATTAGGTACTTGTAAGCAGAACTGATGAGTAAAAATATAAACGTGGAGACAAGAGACTCTTGAAGATAATCATCACAGAAGGTGGGATTTAGAGAGCTGACCAAATAACACTGAAGATCTATAAAGTACTTTTGACATTGCCAGTGATTGGAACTTGCTGCAAATGTCAGTACACGAGACAACTGTGAACAGAACTTGCTGCCCAGGTTTTTAACACCTGATTATTCTCAGATACATAAACAAGACTGAGATTGAATGGAGTCTGAATCATTATTTTTCCAAAAATATCACAGCACCAGCCATCCACCATCCCCACTGCAGCTACTGAAGTACACTCCCACCTCTAGGCATACTTTGCAGGTTTCTTTCCATATTAGTGCCCAAAGAACTTGTGTGGCTATTGTGTTTTTCAGCAGGAGAACAGGCTCTATAAATGACCATCACTATAACTGAAAGGTCAAGTCTTGGCTCCACAGAAACTGAATTTTGACCTTGACTTCACAGAAACCAGGTCATTAGCTGCTGCTTTCTTATTGCCATAGGTTCAAAGCTGAATCAAAATCTTTATGGGACTGGGGAGGGGGAGCAGTTTAACACATCATTGATGCCAACCATGGGGGCTATTTCTCTGCACAGTTTATTGCCCTCATCATGCAGGTGGCACAACAGCCACGGATAATCTCTTCATCTGCTTCAGACAACCCCAACATGAAACTTGTCAGAGCTCTTGGTTATGCTTTCAGTTGTTCCAATCTTGTTCTCCATTTCACCTGCAGTCCCTGTAAGAGTTTGAAGCCAGCCAGAATGCAAAGCTGGGCTCTGAAGTTGAATGGAGGGGTTTAATAGCTGCTATGCTTGTGGTACCATGGGCTATTCCTGTGGGTCAGCAGATACTTTAGTCTTCCCGGGCATCATACTTTGCATGAGATAGTGGACATCCAAAGAACCTCAAATGGAAAGAAAGTATTATTCCCAAACACTGAAAAATATTTAAAATAAGTAGCAAATATATTGGAAGATTACTCCAAACACAGCTGGGGCCTTCCTTTTTTATGCTGGTCTTCCTCCCTGTTTTGCTAACATTGTTCTGTTTAACCCCAAACAGATCCTCTAGGGAACTCCTGTACATTTATTGGGTTTATTCAAAAAAGGACAAACATAAATCAGTAGGCTGCAGGCAGGTCAGTAGAGCTTATTATAAATCAGCTAGATTCAGCTGAAATTTTATTAGAGCCTATCTGTTCTGTTAATACTTTAATTCTAAAGTCTTTTGCTAGGAAGAAAAAACACCTATATATGCTCAATCTGAATGGTTCCTCTTTCACAATGCTTAGGCAGGTTGTGGCCAGCAATGTCATGGTCTAAATCAAGATTTGAAGAGGCGAGCAGGTTCTTCATTCTGTTACTGTGTATACAGGATAGAGTAGGAGGTGGCCTAGTAAGTACCAAGACCGGGAGTGCACTGTAATCATAAAGGAAGAACATGAACATGTCCAAGACCTTCTGAAGATTTCCAAACAAAATTCTTAAACTACTTTCAAGTAGTGTTCAGATGTCACTCGGGGCTTCAAATGTCTATCTAGCATGTTTTGAGTAAAATGAATAAAGTATGCATCCATGTATGTTCTCAGGTAAGTGTGGAGGACTGTGAAGAATGGCTCCGCACTTGTAGTAGGCTAAAACGATCTTGCTTTTAATCGTGTTTTGAGAGGAAGTAATGCTGTAAAGATTCAAGTACGATTTCTCAAAAATTTTGAATGTATATAAATTATGGGAATCTGTTCTTAAGATCCTTTGCTCCTTTTCATAATCTTCAATTTCACAGTAAGAAGGGAATATAGTCCAGAGACATCAAAGAGCCAGAATTGTGCTTGCAGCTATTAGTTCTCAGATAAAAAAAAAAATAAAAAATTTACAGCCCAAAGAAATCTAACTCTCCAGCACCTTTCAATAAAGGAGTCCAAGCACACTCCAAATAAATATTTTAAATCCCAATACTGATTTGGAAGGCCTCTTATTTAAAAGAAATATTCTGGCACCACATGTGCATTTGACTTGCATTCATTTAAAATTTATACTGAACTGCAGTTTCTTGAGATTACTCCACATAACTGGTTATTTGTGATATAGTTTCACAGAAATGTAAGACAGTAGAGCATCTCAAGAGACAATATGGTCCCTTTGCAGTAAGAAGTTACAGACAATCTACATCAACTATAAAAGAAAAAGAAAACAAACCTGCAAGAAATGAGATTAGCACTTCAGTGGGGCTTGCTTGAAAAGACCCTGCTTACTGGACTTTTGAAGATTCATCTACTATCCATCACTGAAATAAAGCTTTTCTTCTACTGTATAGAAATGTATCACAATAATGGTATGGATCTAGAGCAAGCTCATATGCTGTGATAAATGACAAGACTTCCATGGTGTTCAAAGCATTATCAGAATCCATTTCATACCTCATCTGTTATTATAAGCATAAAATGTGCAAATGTTCTCCACTGCTGTAAATGTCAGCATGCTGGGGGCAAATGCTTTGATTTTCTATCAGCAAATAATCTTAAATTATATAGTGTTTAATCACGCTTAGTGAGAGTGATGAACTTTAAAGAACAAGTTTCTTTCAAACCACTCCATCTTCAGTTCTCCTGGAAATGGACATCATCATTTATAAAACCCTGAAGATAACACCCCAGCCTCGCAGCTTCATGGTGGTTCAAGGCTGATGGTAGAGCACTAAAATACAAAACCATTTAGACATCAACATTATTTTGATTGAGGCAATCAGGTATTTAAGCATAGAATTTGAAAGTTAACTTTCAAAATCAGAACCCTCATATATAATAATTCCAACATCTTTTGGGACAGTGAAGTTATTTGCATTTATAGCAGAGTCTACGTTACCTGGTATGACACAACCTCAAAACTGTTAATTCCTAAATAAAGTAGTTGCATTTACCAGGCCAGATTGTACGTGGTTGGAAGGTAGGAGTGCTCCGCTGGAGTAACTGGAGGTCTGTGGCTTTGTATGTGTGGAGCATCTCACCTACACTCGCCTCCTGCTCTTTCTGAAAGGAAAGGTGCAGTTAAAGGTATGGGTGCAATACATAGAGGGCACTTTTACAGGGGGTAAGAGAATATAAATCTTCAAATCCCAAAGACATAGTGAAAGGTAATACCGCTAGTATCTTAGCAACCAGAGAAATTAAAAGACAAGCTGTAAAGGGAAATCAGCTACAGCCCATCTTTAGGATGAGAGCTGTAGGATCTCTGTTTTATATTTATTGTGTGTTTCTGAAACTGGGTTTTTAATCACAGTGCCTGGAAATAGATTATTGTTTTGTTGGAGGGCTTCGTCATTTTTGGTTTCTGCTGAGGGGAGATACATTTTTTACATTTGGATCAGTAATCACTAATTTATTAAAGCAATTTCATTAGCACATACTAGACTTGAAGGGCAGGCTGGAAGCAGCAGTAGAATTCTCTTTTGAAAGAAGGGGTGGAGGGAGCGTCCCGCCACCTGCTGGGGCCGATGGCAAAGCCTCCGCTGTGTTCAATGGCACGGAGAGGTCCTGTGTGTACTAAGAAACAGGAAAGTCTTTGATATTTTCACTTTTTTCTAATTAAATTGGCTCCAGTCACTACCCTGCAGTCTAGATTTTCTGGATTTCTGTGTCACCCCCAGTATATGGAAATTAATAATTTTCTTCTAAATCAACTGAAATAGAAACATATATTTCATAGGAGTCGTGGTTTATGGCAAAAGTGTTATCACTATGCAGAATTAATATGAGATCTGTCCACTTTCAAAACATCACCTTTCCATCCAATGCTTTTGGTATAAAAATGCAGAAATCTTGAAGCAAAATAGAATTTGCAGAGTTAGTCAAATACTAAGATAATAGCTATATATAAATGTCAGTACATTAAAGCTTTGTTGCTTTTTTTATTGTAAGAGTTTCAGCACCTATTGCTTGCTATATTTCCTATCATCATTAACCTTCATGATAATAGCCACAAACATCAAAAGTTTAAAAACTATTTTGTTGAAAGTATGTCCTTAGATATTCTGTATTTGTTACATATATTAATGTTTTATTCTCATACTGGGAAGTTACAATCACCTTAAAAAAAGCAGAAAATAGGTTAAGGTGCAAATTAGTTGTGTTGATAAAAAGCAGATAGAGTAAACGGTTTACGGGAAAACCTCTGTTTTGCAATTTATTTAGATCTGCTGTTCAATAATAAATGAAAATACTTTTAAAGGTTGATAAGGGATAGGAGATTATTCAGACTCCCCTATATGCTCACATTCAAAAAATATTTTGTCTGCTTAATACTGTTCATCTAGCTCTAATCAATTGTTTGTCAGCATTGAAAAGGCTGTTTCAGCTCACAAAAGGCAAACAGAATTTATTACTAAAGTACTGTTATTAGTTTGTGTATAGTTCTTTCTTTGTTAAGCCACTAATAGTTCAACTCTGCTAAATAATCAGATATTTGGGAAGTGGAAAGTGAACAATTTGCCTGTATTTCTGAAAATGAAACTATACATAAGTGGTTTTAAACAACTTTCAGTAAGACTTCAGTTCTATGTATTGAAACTCTACCTGTCACCAATAGCAAGATCTTATAGGTCTTGTTACTTACTGAACATCCATCCCTCTCCAGGCCTTTTGGGGCCTTTTGTTTTGTTACGTGACTTGGAGCTTACTCAAGGGCATTTTTTAATTAGTATCTTGAGGTTAAGAAGTCACTTGCTGGCTACTCAGGCTTTCCTGAACCAGGCCCTAGGGGTGGTCTTCCCTCAGTGCAGAGGTCCCAGGGTCAGAAAGATCAGGTGCCAGTAACAAAATGGCTAATGCTAAAACAGAAGGAAACTAGACTTTGGGAAGTGTGTGTTTTTCCAGACCTAACTGTGCAACAGATCATTTAATAGTTTCTCCCTCTGCAACAACATTCTTAAACAAGAACAAAATACCCTAACACAACCAGGGTTGCCAGCTGACATCCCCAAAGTGGGGTCTGGCTGTGGGCAGCTCTCGTATAGGAAAATAAACTGCTGCTTCAGGGTTCATCTGTTGCTGGTGCCACTCCGTAAAGCTGACAGAGATAAATACCTTCCAGAAACTGGGGAGCAGTCTCTCTGTGGGTGCTCTCCTAGTCCGTAAGTGGAAATAATAATCTTTTGCCCTATCTGGTACAAGTGTTACGAGAATAAGCATGCTTTAGGTCATCAGTGGCTGGGATGCTGTCAGAAGTGGGGGAGTTGGAAGAGAGGAGGAAATGTTGGTGCCATATGTAGAGAGAACCCAGATCAGATTCATCAGGAGAAATCCCTGCTATTGTACAGTGGTTCCTTGCAACCTTACAGGAACTAACAGCAATTATTTCAAAGAGATATCTGAACAGATTCATGAAGTGCAAGTTTTAAGCTTTATTAATTTCAATAGTTAACACCTCAGAAAATAAATCGCAATTAGCCTCTTGTGCAAGTACAAATATTTATCATTACTACTTTGTGTCCTGCCAGTCTACCAGCTGATATCCATGGCATTCAAATTCCTTTAAGTCTTGCCAGTCAATATTAATGAGACACTAAATACTCAGATTACACCTGTCCACTAGAGTAAATTGACTAGTTTATTGTCTTCACAGTCTTTTGAAGAGTGATAAGCACCAGCTTTGAACAAATTCCTGGAGAAGTTTTCTTGATTATAGCCTTTGAATCTGTTCTGGGAGGTGGCTGACAGCTGTCCTTTCTGGTTTGGAAACAATCAAATTAGACTGCTAACAGATGATGCTAGCCAGAGAAAAAGCTATGCGATGAAATAGCAGGTGATGTCTCGATCCCTTTATTTGAAATGTAAGGCAAAGATTGGCAGGAGAAATTAGTAGGAGAGATAATGCTGTGATAATACCTGGAGACCCCTTAATAGCAGAGGGTTTGCTGCTCAGTATTACTTGAGATGTTCCTAATATAGAAGACAAAATTTTCATTTGAAATAATTCTCCTGAGTTTCCACTTAAGGCAACAGCAAGTAAGCAAGGGGCATAATTCAAACTAGTGTGATCTGGCACTCCTGCGGATGCTCCTCTCTCTTCCAGGGAATCTGTGAAGAGTCCTGTTTTTCAGGTATGAAGTAATGAGCATTTGGGGTGGCAACCTCAGCCCTGTCATGAAAGGTACTAAAGGTCTTTTTCTTCTGGAATCGGCTGTGAAAGGAGATGTCCATTAATTGAGGGTTTGAATTGTAAAATAATGAGAAATATTTCCTGTCCTTTTTAGTACTGTCCAGGTGCCTTATTTTTTTCCCCAGCAAGAATGACTTCCTGAAGGTTTCTGCTGCACCCACAAACACAGATTTTTTTTCCGTGCTCGTCTACGCTGGGAACAATCCCACGCTTTCCAGAAAGGGAATTCTCATCAGGCAGCTGGATGGGCAGCAGCAGTGTTACAAAGGGTTTCACCTTGGCCAGAAGCTAGGTGCTTTTATTTTTGTGTGTGTATACATATATATATACATATGTAACATCTATATATTTATATAATGAATGGATAGAAAAAAAAAAGGCTGCATAAGGAGGTTTGATAACCCCAAATAAATGTCAGATAAGCCATGCTGAGCCCACAGCACAGTTTCTCTGGACTCACACTCAGCTACAACCTTCTCCATGAGCACTGAGAGAGCCCTGCTGCTTCCCAAGCCAGGGCCTGCCAGAGGGGAGGGAAAACAAGGTAGGAACTTCAAAGGTGGCCTTGCAGTGGCCATAAACAAGGGATCCTTTTTTGTGAACATAGGTGTTCTCAGAGGGAAAGATGCTACCAAGTTTTGCACCTTGCTCTAAATTTTTACAGGTTTCTCTTTCTGGGTCACTGTTGCTTGCATGGATGCAGTCCAACTTTATATAAGCTTTGTGAAATGAGCTCTCTCCTCATTAATTTTTCACTTGCAATCCCCATCCATTTCTTTTCCTTTGCCTTCTGTTTCTTCTGCTTGGATGTTTTCCTTCTGCTTCTTATTTCTGAAGGAGATATCTAGACATGAAAAGCAAGAATAGAACAGAGATGAGCTAATTAGCAGCTGCTTTAAACTATAGTTTACCCTGCACAGGAACACATCTCAAATCAACACCAATTTGGATCACAAAAATGTTGGTAGAGAGAACAAGGCCAAAGCCTTGAAAGCCCATTGACAGCCCCTTTTCAAACTCACAATTTTGCTGCACAGGAGCCCCACTGAGAGACATTTCCCAGCTCCATAGGTTCCTGCTTGCAGGAAAATTGTTAGAAACACATTTCTCACCAATTCCATGTAAGTGGAAATACCCTGTGAACACTCTAAGTCAATGTAGCATCGTTACTATTTCAAAACAGGGAGGAAAGAAATCAGGAAATGTTTTAAGAAAAAAAAGAAGAGAAGAAAGACAATTATGTAAAAAAAATAAAAGGGTGTTTGCTGTTTTTATCCTCTTTGTCTGCCATAAAGCTCTAATATTAGCTTATTATGTTTCCAGCTACTGGGAAGGAGCCAGAAAAAAAAAAATGCTTGTTCTGATTAAGGATCTGTATTGTCAGAACTGACTCCTGTGTCCTGGGTTCACAAGTACATCCATACACACGTATGTCCCTGGTTTGGATGCAAGACTTCGGCTCTACTGTACGCGTGGGTTTTCAACTAGTCTTCATGAGTGTGAAGGAGTGGTACATAGACAACGCATTCTTCAGATCAGTTGTACTCCGTTTCAGAGCAGGCAGGAAAACAAGAAATAAGCTACATCTTTGATAAATGCAATTCAGGTTAGAAGTTGTGAAAATGTTTTTTTTCTGGATCAGTCTATGAATATTGTTGCTTATGCAAATACATGGCTTTGCTCTGATTTCCATGAAAGCAACATGGAAAGATTTGCATTGACTTTATGAACTAGTTTAGTTATGAGCTAAATCATAACTGATGAAAAGTGTAATTTGAGCATGTTTGCAGTTCATAACAAGCCTACAACGATATGCAAAAAAAAAAAAGAAAGCCTTTATCAAAATGAAAGCAGGATGTTTGGTTGAAGTCAGTGCATCAACATTAGGAGCTCTCATTTGTTCATCAGACTGAGGTATGACAGTGTCACCTAGCAACTTTTGAAAGGCATTCATATTTGACTGTGCTGAACTCTATAGAAAAACCTATAAATAAATTAATTTACAAATTAGTACTTTTTGTGAGTGTCAAAGGCATCACATTTACATTAAAAAATTAACACTATACAGGTGGAAAGGAACCAAAATATCATTTCCATCCTGGCAGTTAAGCAGTGGGAGGTTTTAAACTGAGTAATCATGAAATATTGTAACCCTGGGAAGCAAAGTTGTGCATTTCCAATATCCCTGCTTCGAAATATATATACATGCATACCCATAAGAATTATATATATATATATATGTATGCAGGTATCTATGTATGCTATTTTAGATAAATTCCATGGTTTTCCAGCTACTTAGGTTAACAAAGGAGAAAGATTAATCCATTAAGTTTTGCCCATACTCTTTAATACCTCCTAATACATACAATTCCTTATTCTTCAGTAAGTTCATAGCCTCCCCTGCCCTGTCAGCCCACCTGAAGATCGAGGCAGGGAGCACCATGGTGGTCTGTAGTGTTAAAATTCAGTAACATCCTCTTGACTGACTGCTGCCAGAGCTGCCTGGATGGAGCAGATAATTCTCTGTATATGGAAGAGCTTAGCCAAAATTAACAGGTGTGAAGATCAGCAGAACTTAGGCTGATTTTGGCTGCTGGATCAGCTGTGGTGGGGATCATGTCAACCAGCCAGTCTCTTTGGTCTCTGAATTAAAATTAGGAAAAGGCAGAATTAATAAAAGGTAAATTAGGCCTAATAATTTGTAAGGGGGAGTCTTGAGTAGTCCAACATCAGAGGGGCAGGGTCTAGGCTCTCCGCTGCACAGCTGACAAGATGAAGTGTCCTTTGCGGTGATTTTCTAGGTTGGGTTTGAATTATTAAAATCTTTCACAGAAATAAAAAAAATTAGACAGGGAACTTTCCTAAGAATTATCAGACATGTAATGCCTGAGTGCATTTGCTAAAAGTAATGGAAAGAGAAGTTGCAAATACTCTAGAAAAAGAGACAAGGAGGTACGTATTGCATTGCATTGTCTGGCTATTTGTGATATTTTCTCTTTACCTACATGGCCTCTGTGGGTGAATTAGTTGGTCCCTGCATGTGCACTCACCATTGCAGTTACTGGTTGTCTCAGTTTACGCTTCCAGCCACTCATTGCCCTCCAGGTCACACAAAGGGACTTCAACAAGGTGGGGGAAAGAGCAGGTGCTAATGGGATCCGCCTGCAGGCTTGTCTGAACAGGCTAATCCAAAATAAGTCTAAGCAGCCTAACAGTGCTTTAAATGAAATCTGACCCTGGAAAAGAGGAATCAGTTTGTGTTCAAAAAAATAAAAAGTTTAATAGCAGCAAGACTGGAAAAAACATTTTACAGGGATTAATTAATGGCTGTATTACAAAACCTGCCCTTTCTGTTTTCCTCCTGTGACCCTTGGGCTTAACCTGTGCTGAAACTGAGAATCGGCAGCCAGGTTGGATACCTGGCTGTTTGAACGCAGAACAGCTCCTCTGGGCTCAGCAGGACCTGTCATTTCTGCCCTTTGTAGGCACAAGTGAGACTTTTGCTGCTTTTTTTTTTTTTTTTTTTTTTGCCATAAATGCATCCCCAGGTTGATAGAGGGGCAAACGACTCCCACGTGCTCCCTTCCTTGGCGTGGTGCTGGTTAGCCAATGGAGAGGGGGAAGGTTAGCCAGGCAGGGCAGCCCAATGCCTACCTACATACCAAAAGCCAGACAAGCACCAGCTTTATTTCTGTTAGATTTAATTTCTTGATCCTTAAGGACACCTTATTTGTACATCTAAGGGTCAGGCAGGTATCACTGGCTATTTGGGCACCAACCAACTTCTTTTCTGTGCATGGATAAACACAGGTCCCAGTCACACATGGTTTTTCCTTCCTGCCCAAGTATAAGAGGAAAAGGCTCCCAATTTCCTGGACAAAGCTGCCAGTGGTGACAGCCAGAAAGTCTGGCCCTGAAGGACACAGGACAAATCATATTAAAATAACATAGTGAGACTTTCTTCTGCTTCTGGGAGGACTCTGGTTTCTTCAGCCTCCAAAAGAACCGATGGCAGCTGGATGACCTAAAAGCCTGGCTGGCAGTCAGGCAGCCTTTAGTGCTTACTGACCCAGGACAAACAGATGTTTTGTTAAACATCATTGGTACAGCCAGTCCTCTTTCAGCGACCTGAAATAAATGTCAAATTTTATGATTTCTGCTCCAGCCTTTGGAGGTTGATGGCACTGGGCTCATACTGCTCATGCAGGGAGGAGACCATCTCGCCCATGCCCCACTCTGCACGGCCCCAGGGAGCCTCAGGATCAGAAGAGAAAGGAGCAAGAAAAAGAAAGGACGGACTGAAGAGCCGATTCCTCAGCAGGAGAACAACATGCTGTGTTTTACGGTGTAGTTGTGGGATGTGGTACTCTGATGTGCCCCAGTAGGTAAGCATGGGCTGTGTTGAATGCAGCTGGGAGAGCGAGCTCAAGCTCGCAGCAGGACTTTTTCAGAGCAAGCTGCCTCTGACAGCAGCTTGAGGAATCACAAAAAAAGTCACTGGCTGCTCATGCCCAGGCTCACTGTGCAGGAGTAACGTGGCTTTACACACACATGTAAACCCCCCAGGCTGCTCCGCGGTTCCTCCCTTCCGCAGGAAGGGCTGGCAGGATCAGGCTTGTAGGGCAGCAGATTTTACTCCCAGATTCACTCAACAAACTTAATTGAGGATACTGACTATTCCATGAGTGTTATATCAGTTTCATTTCTGTCTTCGTCAGTCTTTCTTACCTCAGCTGAGTGTTGAGCAGAGCTGAGACACCAAGTTCAGCACAGAGCTGCAGGTTTGCAGGGCATGCTGGCGTGCGGGCGCTCCTGCGTGCCAGGCCTGCAAAGTGGGGTAAAGGTGGCAGTGTCTATGGCTGTCTCATACAAGAAAAAAGCACTGTTGCTAACACAGTGGTTAAATATGATTTTTTTTTTTCACCTAAGGAAAATATATTATGTGCCACAAGGACTGACACCGATGTATACACACCTATTTATGCTGCAAAGTTCCCATAGCTTCACAAAAAAAAAATTTTATTGAGCAGTTTTTCTCTTCATTGCCTATATAACAAACATATATAAAGACTGATGGTAATTAAAAACTATCTAATTCTGGCATTGCTACTCCACAGGCTAGGATGAAACCAAACCAGATCAGAGAGGCAGTTCATGCTCACCATGATGCTTTCTCTCTCCCTGTTCTGTCCTCAGCTCCCTTCCAGACGCAGGATATTCTTCATTAGAGAGAATGAGCAACTCATTTTGTCCTAAAGTCAGCGAGCAATGCAGATTGCAGTGCAAAGAACTGAACAGCAAAAGCCTTGCTGCCTCAAAACAGAGTGCAATAAAGGGTGAAGTTCCCCAGAGGTGTTGAGGTTTTTCTGTTATCTTTTTGTGCTCTCTGTAGGCAGGAGCAGCCTGGGACGGAGCAGAGGGCACCAGAACAAAGTGGTTTGCGACAGCCAGTAACAGAGGGCTCCCCTTGGGATGGCCAAGAGCACAACATGGGATCCAACAAAAGAAACAGTGAAAAGCACTGTTTGTTTGATTTTTTTTTTCTGACTAATTAATCACTGGGGGAATCTATCTGTATGGCATTTGATCTGGCTTTCCAGAGTTTTCTGTGCCACCTCCTATCTGTAATAGAGAGTATCTCTTCCCTGAGTTTTTTCTTAAGTAAGCTTTCCCTTTCTCTTCACCCCTCCTTTCACTGACAAAATAAAATAGTCTTCTACTTTTTTTATCACTACATTTCTCCACAGCTACTGGAGAAAAGTGACGTTGAAGCAAAGCTGTAACTCCAATGGAAGTTTTGATTTCTTCATCAAAGGGAGGCTCCAATTCAGGAAACAAATGGCTTCATTTTGGAGGAAAAGAGTTTGATTTGTTTTATAAATACTTCACAACCCATAGGCTGATGAGGTGATGACCTTCAGTTTAATATTTTCTCTCAAGGTTATGTCATAGCACCAGGTGATTTCATCTCATCAACAGAAGAGGCAAGTGTGCAGAGACATTACAGAATTGATAAAATCATCGCTGGTGGGTGGAAAACCAGGGGAACACCCTGAAATACGCCTACCTGACTGCACAGTGAGGTACCTCTGTGAGCTGATGTGCACCAGCTGTGCGGTGGGAATGGAGGTGGCTGGAAGGCAAAGAAAGCCTGACCTGCCTTTGTCACCAGGCGTTGTGTGCACAACAGCAACAGAAAATCAGTTTCTGTTCTAAATGCCTACAAACTCTTTCTATTAATCAAATCAATGTAAATTATGTAATTCAGATGACTGGCAGCTGTAATGGGCTGTATGAAGATACTCTGCCAGCTTAAGTAGAATTGGGAACACAATGAACTCTCAGAGCTGGAGAAACATCTCACAGCTGAGGTTAAAAGCACAGGGAGCTGACAAATCCCCATTGAGTACCTCTGGACTAACAGTGGTGGGGTGGTTAACGGGTCTTTACAAAGAAGCCTTGCTATTGATGCATCTCCACTTCTGCTCCCTCAAAGCAGGGCTGTACTTGTAGCCATCTAGTGGCTCATATCAATTCGTGATCCCTGATAAAGTTGGCTGCAGTGGTGAAAAAGGCTACTCCCTTGCATGCCAGATAAATCCATCACCTAAAATTAAGCATATGTGGTCTGGAGGGTCCTGCCTGCAAGCTTACTCACAGTGTGTCTGCTAACATGCTGACATTGCATTTCCATCCAGAGTTACAGATAGAATCATCATAGAATCATTAAGGTTGGAAAAGGCCTCTAGGATCATCAAGTCCAACCGTCAACCCAACACCACAGTGTCTCCTAAACCATGCCCTGAATCAGGCATCAGATTGCGTGCTGGAGTTGCAGTCAGGTAACACAGCAGTGGAGGAGAGTCGCCAGTGAAAATCCCCAGAGAAGGAGTTTCTCCTCGCAGCTATTCCTGCTCTTACATACACGCCTGTCTGATTCCTCTCTGGGCAAAGGCACACACACTGATTTAAGCTGCCAATGACGACAATCAAGGTCATCCTTTGACTTTTACTTGAAATGGGCTATGTGCGCTTTAAGCTATTTATAACCCACACAGAGGTATTCCTCTGCTTAATCAGTCTCCTGAGGGTGAGTCACACTGTGGATGGGTTGAGCTTCTACCAGGCACCAGAGGAAGAGCAGCTACTCTGGCTCCCATGTCCCTCCACCTCGCTGCCCATGCACCTTGAGGCATAGGAGTAAAGGTCTTCTGGAAGCACTGCACCTCCCAGGCAGGAGCAACCACCACCAGGGTTTAACACCAGGGCAGATGGAGGTGGAGGTGGCTGTTTAAGGCATTGGCTGAGGTGGGAGATGAGGCAGGCAGGACTGAATGCAACACCAGCTCAAAAGAAAGGTGAATACAGCTGTATGCTGTAAGCAATCCTTTTGTCCTTGCAGAGAGGACTCCCACTGTGTTCTGCATTTGGTAACTTCTGGGGATGAAAAACTGTGGGAAAACAGTATTTTATGCCAGAGAGTAATTGCTTCTTTAGCCACTGTCCTCACCATGTACCATGAAGTGCAGAGATGAAGTCTGTTCCCTGGGCCACTCAGGGCAGTGACTGTGATCCCCTGAAGTCTTGTTTTACTCAAATCTTTTTGACTCAAGGACCATCCAAGGGGTGCGTCTTCAATTCTAACATCCCAATATTGAGTTCAAGTGAAATGTCAGCCTGTATTTTACAGACCTCATACACGGTGCAAGGACACACAGCACAGTTTCCCAGGGGCTCTGCAACGGAGTAAGAAAAACACTTTAAAGGCAAGAAATTATATTGAGTTCTCGTACTCCAAATTAGATTAGCATTTTCATGTTGTTTAATTAGTTAGTTGCAGGGGGGTTTGTACACCAGTTTATAATGTTGGGAAAGTGTATTTTATGGCACTGCACATACTACAAACAATAAATAGTGAAATGTAGATGTTGCCACTAATTGCAATATTTTAAGTGAAGAGGAAAACACTCTGCTTTGCTTTTCATTAGGTTTATTACAAGCAGACAGAAAAATAAAAATGTACTTCTTTTAAGTAAATCCCATCTGCAATATATTTCTATACCATGCCCAAAATATAGATATATTTCTACATCTAGTGCAGAATACTTCTGCAGGCCGCTATGCTCCTGCGTTATTTTCTTTATGGTGGAAATCCTCTCAGTACAGTGAAGGTAACTGTACCTTCACTGGCAATGGTTGTATTGCAGAGTGGTTCTGACATGAAGCTGCCCCCAGCCTGTTTCAATCGACCTCTCAGGCCTGTTTCAGGCTAGAGGTGCTCTTGGCCTGACAGCGGGAGTGCTCAGCAAATGTCTGCCTGTATGCCCCGTCTGTATGTCACTCGGCACTCTTGGACAAGCAGTGAGACTGGCACACTGTGGGCTGGAGACAGAACTATATAATGACTTGCTGAACCATGCACATGCAAGTTCTATCATTACCTGAGTGGCGTGAAAGCAGTAAACACTGCAGGAAGCAAGCCAAAAACACCCATTGCCTCTTTACAGCTAGCGTCTCAGCACAACCAGGGATTTTCTTCCTTTTGTGAAAAAAAAAAAGATAAGTCCAAGTGAAATAACCCCTAAGACTAGCTAATATACTTTTTCTGTTCCCATTTGGTGTTTCCAAAGTACAAAAGATGCCACTGTAAATGCCTAACGCCTGAGGAATTAGGCCACATTTGTCACTGTTTACTGATGTATAATTTGCATACACAAGTTTACTTCCAGCAGCAGGGTTACAACAAATGTAAAGTAAGAGGCTTAGTTTGGTGTCAGACCGTTGCGAGAGTTATTTATGCCCTGGGACCAGCGGCTGGCAGACGGGCATCACTGTTGGGAGGAGGACGAGCCAGCTCCCAGGCACTCCTGGCATCAGGTCTTCTCATTAACAGAAGCCTTTAAGCTCAGCCCAAGGGCAGAAAATCAGGACATGCTGCATTCGTGACAGCTGAACCACCCCTCAGTCGAAGAGGGTGGGACCTTCCCCCTTTCACTGAGGCAGTTTAAGCCTCTCAGAAACATCTAGTCAAAAAGATGTTGCTGCAGTACAACCCGCAGCAGCTTTTCTGCTCTAATGGGATTCCCCACCTCGCCCTCACCAACTAGTCAAGCAGGCACTGACACCTTCCTCTCTGGTTTAATGTGAGTGGTACTTATCAAAAGGAAAACTGCTGCAAAGGAGCCTCCTCAACTCCACACCCCACCCCCACCCCCCCATTTGCAATGCAACAGGAAATCAAAAATTAATAAAATTACCCATCACTGCTTTTTTTAGTGGGGAATTTTAAATCTAAACTCTCGTATCCACTATTCCTTCCAGACCGAGTTTAAAGCACGCCCAAAGGCTAAAGCCATGCCTGAAGCCACCTTCAGGTGGTGACAGACTGATGGGCTCCATGTTCCTGCACATGAACGTCAGGCACTATGGGGAAGGGAGGCATGTGGCTGTCATCATCTCCTCTTATTGCAGTTGTACTATTGGTTCATTTCTAAATCAAGCAGAATCAAAACCTGGAAATTTAGGGGAAAAAATGTTTATTTCGTCTTTTGCTTTCTTTTCTCCTTAGTTTTTGTTCTTAGGGAAGGAGATGGGGAATGGGAGGGAATTAGTTTGTTGTACTTTCACATAGAGTAAACCATTTTAATTTGCTTTAACCAGCTGCCTCTGAAATCTTGGGGGTGGTTGCAATGCTTGGGAGCACTGAGCTTTCACTCAGCACGGCAGAGGCACATGTGGACATTTCTCCTCCCCTGGTCCCCCCACCTCCAAGACATGGGCAGCCACATGCCAAGCCCAAGCACCCCAACTAGTCCCAGTGCCAGCACGAGGTCCCGCGTGTGGAGCCACGAGCTCCGCTGGCGAGCTCCGGTGTGGGCACGCGGGGACCCAGCCTTCAGCACCACTCACCCAGTACCAGCTTCTCCTGGAGGTCAGCCCTCCCAAATTGCCACGCAGCAACCTGCACACAAAATAATTAGCTTACGGATACTTTCTTTTTTCTTTTTAAGAAATCTCATAGTATTCTAGGTAGCCCTACTTGTCTCGAATTATTAATTTTGCGCCAGTTAAACGAAAGCTGATAAAACAGAAACTGCTGTAAGACCCAGAAAAAAAATAGGTTATGTAACCTCTTTTTTATTTATTTAGCAGAATATCAAAGTTGTTTCTTATCATTCTTCAGGTACATTGTGCTCAGGAATAAATTAAACTGTCTATTCAACAAAAAGGAGACCTGCTTTTTCTACTGCTAATTTTCTCTCTCTTTCTCAATTCTCAGTCTATTATTAGGGAAAAAAATAACAAGCTTAGCTGAAGCCAGAGGAGCCCTTCCAGCTTTGCGCAGTCACACCATGCCATTACTTCACGTAATCCAAGTGGTCCATCTATTGGTCTGTGACCGATATGACAAGCACCAAAGTCAAAAGTACAATGATGTTTTTCTTTACATAATTACTTGCTGATGTTGACAAATGGAGTGACAGCTGTGCCCTTTTTAGGGCAAGATTTGTGCAGAAATCAAAGTCATGTAAATAATTTCCCTGGATGTGGGTTTTTTCCCCTCTCCTGCTCCTCGCTGCTCTGCACCCAGAGCCCCGGCTGCGTGCCGAGCTCCTGGGGAGCAGCCGCGCTGGCGGGAGCTGCAGATGGGCCCCGCTCTCCTGGGTGCCAGATCCTGCTCCCGACGGTTTCTGCCATGCCTTGAATTGCTTCCACTGCGAAGATGATTGGGTTGAGGTTTTTTTAATAAATTGTGATGGGAAGAGCAGACAGAGACCTCTACACCCCAAAACTGAGAGGGGGCAAGGAAGGAGGACAAGGGGGAGGGTAGCTGGAGCGAGAGAGATACCTCTTGCAAAATACAGTGGGGCTTTAGGTTTTATGGGTTACGGCCCCTTCCAGATTTACCTTCTCCAGCACCGAGCCTGGCCAGCACAGCAAGGTGAGCAGCATCCAGCAACCTCTGGCTGTCATTTGCAGGCAAATCTTGGTGCTCCCATGGGGCTGGGTCTCTGCTGGAAACATCTGGCAAGGCAAAACAGATACTGTCGGGGAGTGGGGTTTGGGGTTCAGGCAAGAGGTCACCCGGGGCCACAGGCTGAGCAGTCTGCCCTCCCTTCTCCACTTCCCCTGGTCCCACCACACCCCTGAGCCACTGGTGGCTGGTGCATAAGAACACTGTCAGTTCCCCACCACACGTGACAAGCATAAAAGTACAAAAAAACCCTAAGAAAAAAGACCTCCGCTCCTTAAAGAGTTCCTGGAAAGCAGGGCAGGGGTTCCAGAAACCATGCTGCAATTCTGGGGGTGGCAGCGGCATGGGCAAAGGTGACTTGCTCAAGGTCACCAACCCAACAGTCACTGGTGGTTGCAGCCACTACAAATTTAATGTAATGTCTACCTCTTCTGGAGTCATTTTACTGCTTCATTTTACCCAGAGGGTGACAGTGTCTTGAGCCACCTACACAGGCATGAGGAGGAGCCAGGCGCTCCTTAGGGGCAGGTTGCTGGGTCATACGGTTTCCTAAGCACACAAGGATGGTGATGCCCACGGTTTTGGCTAACACCAAAGAGCGCAGCAAAGCAAGTCAATCAGAGAAGGAAAGGGCAGCAGGGTGTATGGGCACGTGTGGGTGTACGGGCATGTGTGCGTGCATGTACACATATGGGAGGGTGGTGAATCATCTCCCTGTGCATGCTGTGAAGGGCAGGTCTATCCCATGATCAATATCAATCCTTTCTTTTTTTTTTTTTTTTTTACAAATGGCAACAAAACTGTGAACACAGGTAAGTAGGTCTATCCCGTGACATTGCACTGCACTGCAAATATGTAAGTGCTAAAATAACTAAGAAGAACCTGACCCAGCAAATAGATGAGCAATTCCTGAAAGGCACCAAGGTTCAGCTCCTGTGCTAATGCATTAATTGTCTATGTTAATCTCAATTAGGCACAAAAGTCTATACTTATTAAAATTGTCAGCTTTCTATTTTATGTGTGTAAGGACAAGAAAGCAGCCAAGTAAATGTGTGAGAGACACTGCTGAGGGAAAGCACAAAGTACACGGGGACAAAAGACTTTTTGTCTCTTTTTTTTATTATTTTAAAAAGGCTAGTGTGGCATCAGGGCTCCTGAGTATGACAAGAACCTTTCTGCCATTGCGTGCCATCATGCTAGTCAAGAAACAGCAGAGATAAGGTGCCATGCAGGTCTCACCAACCTGCCACCTCCAGGTCATCGGTCCAACAGTAAGCTGGAGGAAAGGTGGTGTGTAATGGTGAGAGCAGGGGAATGAAGAGAAACTGAAGCAGGGAGGGGGGACCTGGAGCACAAGGCAGGTGGCAAAAATAAAGCCAAATTGCTAAGGAAGGAAAGGAGGCATGGGAGAGGCCTGTTGTTTCTCAGCCCGAGCTAAATGATACCAGGAAATTTTACCCAGTGTATAGCAATGAAACTTTAGAGGTCAGAAACATTTTCTCTATGTGTCTGTAGGTGTTTACGTGTGCTTTGGTGCATCAATGCAGCTGGAACTGGCACTAACAGGTAGTGATTTGTTTCATCTTATTTTCACTATGACTTTCTTGTCCTACTTCTTCTGCTTCACACCTGCTGGTCTGAAAATGGCAGTTCACCAGTGCAGATTTCACCATCAGCTTTGGTAGTTATCACGTTTGTGCTTATATAAAGGCTATAAAAGACTTCAGTTCTGTTTAAATCAAAAATAAGATCAATCCTTTCTTTTCTTTTCTTTTTTTTTTTTTTACAAATGGCAACAAAGCTGTGAACACAGGTAGGAAAATAATTGATGCATTCTAAGAAACTGTCAGGTGTGAAAAATGTTGACAGCTCAACAACCCTATTAATGCTAGGAGAAGGTGTTAGACAGCAGATTTATGTAGCAGCACCAACACAGCATAAGATATATATGACTGAAATTAAGACAACAAAATTCTGTGCAACTACTCCACAGTTTTTTCTTCTAGAAGCAGCGCTGCAACACATGATCTGAAACCCAGCAGCTGATGGGGGATATGTGGGAGGTCCACCTAGACAGAGACCCTCATCAGTAATAAGTACCCCCTGGGCATTCCCACAGCACTATCGGGACCACAGCTGCAGGAGGCAATAAAAGGGCAGAGCTATCTTTTTGCCCTTCCTCCACATCTCTGTTGCTAGCTCATTTGCTCAGTAGATGAGATAGAGGTTTAAATTTTTTCCCCAATTCAGGAGCTTCCCGTCTCCTGCCTTAGGCACTCTGTCCTGCCCAGAGGCTGGTCTAGGTGCCGACAACACTGAGGGGAGAGTCAGTGCCCTTCTCCCCTGTTACCAGCCATGCATATGGTTGGCCAGGTCCATACCCTCCCTTTGCATCATCCCAAAGACAGGTGGGTCCCTGTAGCCACGCTCCTTTGTGAAGCTGACCGTGAATACTCCCAAAAAACCTGGTCCTATTTGTTTTCCAGTATTTGTAACCAGTCTTGAAGAGCTGAGGGCACTTTTCAAATACTAGCTATGCTATTTTGGTGCCCCCACAGGAGTTGGTTTCAGTGATTTCCTCTTTCCCGCTCCCCACCCCTCAACACTGTGCAGTGTCCTGCCCTGAGCAGGTCCAGGAAAAAGACCCCCTTTTTCCATTCAGCTGTGGGTAAGGCCACTGAAGGGTATCTGCCGTGTTTGTCTTTGAAAAGACCACAACAGACCATTGTTCAAAGCACCTTGACAAAAAACCAAATGTTTCTATAATAGCCTGAGTTTTTTTGTCTTAATCAAAACCAAAACAAAACCCCTGAAATGCATCAATTTCCCATTAGAACTGGAAATGCTCTGACATCCTACAATATTGCCTTTGCATTTCACTGTTCTGCTGGCATTTCAGAAGTTTCAAATGAAAAATTAGCTTTCAAAAAGTAGGATCTTCTTGATTAGAAAAACTTGTTGAAACTGTAATGGAAAGATCAGAACAACTTCATTAGTCTTCATTAAATAAAATAAATGTTATTTCTATTCCCTTCACATACAATCATATATTACAACTATTAATATTGCAGAGATGTTTCTTTTGTCCCAGAATTTAATGTATAAAGCTGCAAACTTCCTTGCATGAAAAACAACTTACGAACACTAGAATGATGCGCAGTTCATCTTTTTTACATTCATTAATTTTCTGTAAATAGAGCACAGTCGCTTTGCATTGTTTGCGCTAATGGAAAGCTCAGAGCAGTTTACCCTGTTACTACTTATCATTTATTTGGGTGATAATTTTAAAAAGCTTTTAAATTAAAATGATAAAGATGGTTAGGGGGAAAGATATAGCCTTTCAGAATGATTCAAGTATGATAGATTATCCCAGCAAAAAAGATAGTTCTCATTTAAGAGACATGCCAGGGCTGGCTGCACATCTCAAGCAATTTTTCAAGCCCCCCACCTCGTGTTAGGCATCTTGCCCAAAGCCATTTTGGAGCATAATTGCACCAGCCTCCTGCTCATTCCCCCCGCCAGGGGCTCAGCCTCATCCAACCAGTCCCTGGGCACCTGCCAACACGCCAGGGTGGCTTTGCCCTGGTGCCTGGGCTGTGACAAGTGACCCACCGCGACTCTGCTCCGCGGCTTGGGGTGACCGGCAGCCGCCACCAGTGAGGGGCTGGTGACACTTATGACTGAACCCACCATAGCCTTCGGCCTCACCAGGTCCCCGGCCACTGCTCAGAGCAGGAATCAGGGCAGTAGGAGTTGGCACAAGGTATAGCTCCTGGCATATTTGGTCCCGTATTTGCACCCCCTGTGCACACTGTCCAATACGCATGTTCTCATCGTGAAAAATACCCATATTTGTGATGGGGACGCTCTAACCAACATACTTGAGGGAAGGAGGGTCCCCTGGTCCCTTGGCTGGCACCATTCTGCAGCACTCAACCAGACAGACACCTTCCAACCCTAGATTTAATACCTTTTCCCCCCTAGATTTTATAATTATGAAACAACAAACAATACTTTTGAAATTCAAGATCTAGTTGCATTCCCATTGGTCCTTGGAGCCCTCCACCCCCTGAACCAACGCAGCAGAGCAAGCCAGGCAGGGTGCCCACACTGCCCTGAGCCAGGGAGAGGACACTGCCAGTGGGGGCTGTAGTGCTGGGTGTCACCCAGCAATCTTGGGGTTTGCGCCAGGCTGTTAAAAGGAGACAATCAGCTTCACAGTGAGCTGTGCCCTTGAGTAAAGTCAGCCTGGAGAAAGTAAGTGACTGCCTCTGGTAGCTGAATAATGATGGTCCATTATAAGGCAGAAGGTGTGGTCAGCATTCCTGACCCCAGCAGCTTTCCAGGTACTCTCTCCTGGTGTTGTGGAGCTAACGTGTAGCTGAGGGAGCTCACTGATTATACCCAAAATACCTCTGTTCCCCCTATCAGCCTTATGAGCTTACCAAGTCTCCCAGCTCTGCACCCTGTTTGCATCAGGTGTCCGTGGGAGATTTTCAGCCATGCAGTGCTGGCAACATAAAAGCAATTGTGACACAGGCTGTGTGAGTGCCCTTCTGGGAATTGCTCCTCAGCTGAGGTTTACAGAAATTAAAAAAACAAAAGAGACATATCAGCCCAGGCACTTTTTGAAGAGGGAAGGTTGCTTAAACTACTGGAAGTAGTGATGGCATGAGTCAGTTCAGCACACGGCAAGGCAGGGGAGCATGTTTTGCCGTGGGCAGGAGCAAAGCTGTACAGGTTGGTCTAACCTAGATTAGAAATACTTTTGTTTGTTTGTTTGGAGATGAGTGTGACAGACAGTAGCAGGTTTGGCATGTTGACTCTCCTACTAGCATCTCCCTCTGTTCCTACAAGGGCTTCGGTTGCCCGCCAGAGCAATTTGGGGTGGGTAGGAAAACCTGGCCAGCTCTGGGGAATGATTTAATTTCCCCTCACTAATCTGGTTAGGGGCCCTGAGACAAGGAGGATGAGCAAAAGCAGGAACAACTAGAATAGTTGCCCATAGAGGCAGCTTACCTGTTTCTGCTGACTTTGGAAGGAGCCTAAAAGCCTGGTTGTTTAACTTAGACACAGAATATGGGGGTCTAAAAAAAATAAATAAAAAGCAGCCAATATTCCCATTCTCCAAGACCTCCCCATGTATATACATCAGAAAACAAGCTGCCTGTGTTAGCGCATCCTTGCTACTAGATTCAAATCAGGTGCCTTCACTCAAGATGCAGAAGTGAGGACCCCTGCCAGCCCTCTTCTGACTTGCAGCCTCCTCACCTGAGGCTGATGGAGCAGAACTGCAGTGTACGGATGGCCACACACAGAGGAAAGTAAGTCCAAAACATCATTGCATTTAATTTGGGTCTTATGCCTCTCTCAGTATACTTTACTTATTCATTTTTCCAAGCATTTCCTGCCCATTAACAGGGACACCTTGCTCTGATAAAGCCAGCCAGATCACTCATCTAAATTTATGTCAGCTATCCATCAGCATTTGTTATCTTATTACCATGCTTATATTATTATTGCAGCTTAGCCTGGCAATTACTTACTAACAAAAAAAAAAAACAATTCCAGCAGACAACCCAAACAAGTCTCATTTAACAAAATATCTTCTGTTTTCCTTTTTTGCCCACTAATACATGCAAGACTGCTGTAATTTCCTCTGGGTAATAGGATTGTTTTGACTAAGCTTCTCAGGCCTGTATTTCCCTGCTTGCATTTTTGCAAAATTTAATAATAAACATTTTTTTACAATATTAATCCAGACAGTAGCGTGTTCCCTTTTCATCTCTAGATGCTGGGAGAAGAGGTAGGCTTTTGCTAACCTGAAACAAGTAACACCAAACAGCGCACAGGCAGCTGAGGAAGATTCTTTATACTTACATTAGCTTCCAAAGACATGGGTCATTGCAGCATCTGGATGCTGAGAATGCCTCCATGCATCGTGTAACCAGGGAGGCACCACAGTAAACTGTAAACCTAATGTAAATTTACCGTACAGCCATTTTGCAAACCATTATTCTGTGAGCTGGGCAGAGAGAGAGAAATGGGTTGCTATGCCTCTTTTTTTTTTCAGAAAACACCACACTGCCCTCAGAGTAAGGACAAGTCAGAGTTCAGTATCCAATATTTCTAAATCCAACCCCTTTTACTCCTCATTTCAGCAGATTTAATAGTGTACTTCCTCAGAAAAAAATGCAGAAGATACTTCCCAGGTAAGATAGTTAAGAAAGAATCAAATATTATTTGGTATTGGTTGTAAATTGAGCACTTAGGAGTGGGTTTTCCTTTCAGTATCAGATTTGGGGAATGCCATACGGCATATAAAGTGATTAAGGCTCTAAAGTGTGCACTTAAGGCCCACCCATATGAAGTTCTTGAGAATTTTGCAATGAATGGGAGAATAGGGCCTTTCATAATATAAGTAGACTATATCATGCACCGTGATAAGCTCCACAGCAAAAAAGCTGTCCAGGCATTTGCACCCCTTGGAGCCCTGAAGCCCCCTGAAGCGCAAAGGGCGCCGTCTCCTGCCCGCGCAGGCAGAGTGGGGGGACGACGTGGTGCAGGCAGAGCCGGGGGACGATGCACAGATAGCCAAACACTCTGAGTTAAGCAGTGCGATCTCCCCAGCACCCACCTTCTGCAGCCTGACAGCCTCCCAGCATGACTGTTTGCTTTATACACAGAGCGTTTGTCATTCTGGTTTTATGCTTTTTAAAATTTAGTGCGAACGACTTCATTCCAGGAGCTCCGCTCTCACACAGTCATGTCCTGCTTGCTTTCTTTTCATGGACAGCTTATAAATTCCTGAAAATAAGGAATTTTAATGGGAATGCTGATTCAGCCTGAACTTTGCTGTACCAGGACAGAGCACATTGAAAAGATAACATAAAAGGACTTTACAAACTCCATCTCTGTATGCCTGATGATTTTCTCTAGGGAACAACCTGGCACGTTATCTGACAATACCCATCCAGAGAAGCTTTCGGTTTGCCTGTGTGCTGTGCATGCTAATGAGGTCTGGAATAAACAATCCATGCAGCAAAGTGATGTATTATTTATGCACCATCACATCCATCTATATAGAAAATTGGCCCTAAATTAAAAAAGCAGGTATCAGTATTGCCTACGTGCTGGCTCCTGGGGAGAAACTTGAGGGAAGAAGGGAAAATTTCAGTAATAAGGGCTCTTTTCCTCCTATCGATGTAAACAAACAGCTTGTGCCACTGGAGCAATGTTTATGTTAGTAAATACCCTGAGGTGTTTCACAAAATCAATCCACAGAAAAAAAAATTGCCGAAGATAATAAAAATTCAGCAACTCCTCAACTCAAGCCCAGGCCTTGCTGCATGTTTGGGGCTGGGGTGAGGACAGCAATGGGTCAACTCTTTTAATTTTTCAGAGCACAGCTCATGAAACCATATCCTCCAAGCCCTGAACACCACACTGGTTACAGCTTGGTTCAATCAAATTCAAGGACAGGAGAAATTGCAGGAGGGAAAGCAAGTGGAATTGGCTGCAAGCTGCAAGAATACGTGTTTAGAGAGAACTTCTGCAGCAGAGTGAACTGGGAGGGGACCACTCATACAGAAACCAAATGACTTGGCAGGTAATTTTCCATCCTCCTCCTGTGGTTGCTTATTCTCATTGCAGCACAGCCAGGCCAGGGCATGGCAGCCTGGGAGGAAATGTCATCCCCGGCTCTGCCACCTCGAGCAGCCTCGTGCCTTGCAGCGGCTGTGATATAGAGGATAGAATTATGATTTCACTGTAAAACCAAGCAGGGTAAAGCCTTGCTTCAGTATAAGACCAGGCAGTGAATAAAGCAAGGGGATGTCTGTGATGATGGTAATTTGTGAGGCTATTATGCACCTCAGCCACCTGGTCTAGTAAAAGCAAGCAAAGGAGTCGGCTACCCTTAATTTTAACATGCAGAAAAATCCAGGCTTTGCTATAATTTTCACCTAAAGCTCACAGCGTTCCTGCAGCAGTGACATACTGTTCTTACTCCACCATCTTTCTTGTCCCCTCCCTTCTGAGCATTCAGGGCTACAGGCACGCTGGCTCCCAAGGGATGGGACTGAGCTCTAATCACTCTGTAGCTCAGTCAAACACAAATCTCTATATTTTCCTCTAGCTGCTCTTTAACTTTGCTGTCTGCTTCAAAAATCACAGTAAAGTCAAACCTCCACAGTGCAGAAAGGTTGGGCAAGTCATCAATGGCTAAGAATGACCCTGAGATCACTCTGACCTGAAGCTGCTGCTGGGTGCCCATATTTCATGATGCTCGTGGTGCCAGGAAGAGCCATGAAAATCCTAACACTCCATCCCCCAAGTCCAAACAGCCCTGCAATCCTACAGACTCTTTAAACATTGGGCTTACCACTAGTGATGTCCATGAAACTTCCTGAGCAGGTGGTCTATATATGGTATAAAACTCAGGTTAGATATTCCTGGGGGTCTGATGCAACAAACACCTGTGCCACTGGAAAGAGTTGGAAGAGAGCAGAGTGGTATGAAACAGCACTGAAGAGACTAAGTCTCCTCTGACCAAGAGGTGCCGGTGCCTCTGGAGAGCCAGCTTGGACAACTGCACCCGTTTTTGCTTGGTGCACTTCCAACTCTGTAAATCTCTGAAGGTTTCTGATCACACCCATCCTTATGAGGTTTTCAGTTAGGACATGACAAAAGGCAAGGCTGGTGCTGTTTCCAGTGGTGTTTGAAACCCCATGAGAACTCATGCCCACCAGAACTCTCTTATTACCAAACCTGGTCAGAAAACATATACTGGAGAAGAAGGGGGGTGGGGGTGAAGGTGTTGTGTTAAGGAGAAATGATCAAAACTTTCTTTTCAAACCTCAAACATGTTTTTTGTACCAGTTATGAAGATTGAAGCTGGCTTTTGTTCTATTGATTGAAAAAGGGAATGATGGGTGAAACTCGGTGGAAAGGACAGGAGTTTTTTACAGAGGTGCTCAGGTATGATTGATTCATATCACTGAGATTTAGAAGGCTAAAGAAAACCCATACAAAGGATAGGGAGGGTTTTTTAGATCTCAGACACCATCAAGGCCACAAATGCACTACTGCTTTTTGAACATGAAAAACCCACACATTGTAAGGAGCCTTTGGACTCCAGCATTTTTAGCTGAACTACTTCTACGATAGATTTTAGGTGTCCCCTCGCATTATCTGTCCCTCATTTCATCATCCTTTTCACTATAAGTTAAGAAACATAAGAAGTGGGAGACTCACAGCTTAGTATCCTGCTACTCGCTGCTCTTTGTAACATCTTCTGGGTATATTTATTCATTTAGAAAGAAACATAAAGAGACTTTTGATAGTCAGGAAAATCTAGAAAACATTCCCTGCAGTTACACAGTCCTGATCCTTAGGCCAGGTTTGTGCCAATGACTGACCAGTTCCTGACAGTCTATCAGTGTACTGGTTTGGACTGGGATAGAGTTAATTTTATCCACAGTAGCTAGTATGGGGCTGTGTTTTGCATTTCTGCTGGAAACAGTGTTGATAACCCAGGGATGTCTTCGGTCCTGCTGAGCAGGGCTTACACAGAGCCAAGGCCTTTCCTGCCCCTCACCCCACCCCACCCACGAGGGGCTGGGAGGCACAAGGGGTTGGGAGGGGACACAGCTGGGACAGCTGACCCCAGCTGACCCAAGGGGTGTCCCACACCATATGGTGTCACGCTCAGCATACAGAGCTGGGGAAGGAGGAGGAAGGGACGGACGTTGGGAGTGATGGCGTTTGTCTTCCCAAGTCACTGTTAGGTTTGATGGAGCCCTGCTTTCCTGGAGATGGCTGAACGCCTGCCTGCCCGTGGGAAGGACTGAATGAATTCCTTGTCTTGCTTTGCTTGCGTACACAGCTTCTGCTTAACCTATTAGGCTGTCTTTATCTCAGCCCATGAGTTTTCTCACTTTTACTCTTCTGATTCTCTCCCCCATCCCATTGGTGGGGGGAGTGAGTGAGCAGCTGGGTGGGGCTGAGTTGCCCCTGGGGTTAATCCACAACAATCAGCAATCAGATATGAGTCCTAACCAGATCCAGATCCTGATCACCAGCTCCAATTTTAAATTCAAATGTCCCGCAGGCTCACACCTTTATTTTTACTTTTCTTATGTGAGTGCCTTTCACTTTTGACCTAGTGTATATATCAATAAACCAGAGTTTTTCTTGGGTAGTCATTTCCCCAGCACCCTGCTAGACTCTTGTACCCACCTACATCAGCAACTGGTCCAGCAAAATCCACACTGCAGCACTGCGGCTGAGTGCCAGCAATAGCAGACATTGGCCCCCAGTGTTTGTTGATCAGCTATAGCAGGGCTGTGCAAAGGCTGCCTTTTCTTTTGGTAAGTTTTTGCAACTAGCCAAGTTTTAGGACCAGTTTGATTTTCTGCAGGTCTGCTATTTGGCTGGTCTTCCTGCCCCTCCCTTTGCCTCCTGAAGTTTTGTGCTAAAACGAGTCATACTGGGAAGCAAAAATGTTTCATAACAAGTTTGCCTAGGACTGGATTCACAAATGAGTTACACAGACAGTTCAAAAGCTATTGGTCCCTAAAACCCAGTAATTAAACCCAGTTTACAGTAAGGTGCAATTCTTGGACAAGTGAGATTAGCTGGCCTAGCTATTAGGCTGTAATCTGAAAACTGTGTTCTAGGAAAGCTGAGTGATGTTTCCACAGGAGTAATTTCTAGTGGTGACTCTTAAGTTTACCATGGCTGATCATACTGATTTCTCACAGGATTCAATGCCTCCACCACTGAGGATCCCAAAGCATTTCCCTGGTTTTTCTAAGGGGATAATAATAGCAGAACCCACTGGCCAACAGGCAATGCCACGGGCAGTGGCTTGCTACTTTTGATCCTCTCTCCAAACCAGCTCCCCTCAGATGATTGCTAACTTCCCCATTGCTCACTTTCTTTAAACTACATCCCTCAACATCAATAAAAAATCCTTGACATACGAATGCGATAAAGCTAATGACTCCAGCAAATGCCTGAGAATATGTTGATTTCCTCAGTCTCTAATAATAAAATTAAAACCTACAAGGGTTTCGTCCTTTCCAGCACATTTAGACTGTATTTCTTTTCCTATTACCTTGGCTAAGATACAAGGTGGATGATATTTAATTCAGCTAATAAGAAATCAAAAGGGGGTTGTTTTCCTGTTGCTGGCAGTCTGGGAACCACTGCAGCGCCGTGGGGAGAGCTTTCCTCTTTCTGCATCTCTGGAGAAATGCCCATGCCACAGACCCTCCGGCAGCCTCTGCTCTCCCTTTGCCAACCCCGCAGCGCTGCAGGAGCCTTTTGGGGGGGTACAGCCCCTTTGCAGGTAGGCAGCACACACCTGAAAAGGAATCACAGCCTTCCCCAAAATCTTCTGGAGAATCTAGGGAGGGGCAGCACCTGCACAGACCCCAGGGGGATGCTCGCCTCCCTGTTCCCCAAGGATACCCATCAGCCTGCCCATGCGCTTGCAGCCACTGTCAGCATCCCCCAGGAGCTCAGATCTTTCACTTCAATACTCACTTGCAGTATCTACCAGCTCTGACTATTTAAAGCAATCAGAGATTTACATCAGGAGATTTAAATATAGAAGTAATTTTGTGTAAACTCTTGCCTTTATTGCAGCTCGGAAGGGAGATGGGAGGGAAAAGCCTTTCTTTTTTTAGACTTGGCAGGAAACAAGCAGTTAAATAAGTGAATATTATAAAATGAAAATCTTAAAGTGATTACAAATATGAAAGGAGTGAATACCAAATTGAAACAGCCGTTTAATCAAGATAAAGTACAGAAATCCAGCAATTGGCCTCTTTCCATGATGCTGTAGAGCTGCACAAAGGAGGCAGCTTACTGTAGCATTACCAATCTCAGTTGCTCGCTGCTGACTGCCGATACCCCAAAGTCTTCCAACCTTTGCAGCTTTTCACATGCAAAATCCCTTCCTTATGGATCACTCTTGATGTAAAGTGGCTTTAATTATTCAAGAACTGAAATAAAGATGAAAAAGTAATTGCATTTTAATTGCTCTAATAATGGCAGGAAGCTGCACTGTGACTTAAAGACTGTAAGGTGAAGATTAAGACTGTTTTAAGATGCCTTTCCTTCAAACACTACTTCTTTGTATTTTGTGCCAGTCCTCCCTCTTTCCCTCACCCCATTATCAGTCACACTGGGTTTATTCTTAAACTCCTGAGATGGTTTGGTCTGTTAGACAGCAGTATCTACAAATTGGAGCTCTTTACCATAAGGATTTTTAAGGTTGAGGGATTTCCTTGCAATGTGCCAATACCAGACTTCTCAGGTTGAGATATTTGCTTACCCCAAGCATCTACAGTCTAGGCAATAACAGCCCTTTGGAGATGGGTGATGGCAGTGGGAGGTTGCAGCGATGAAGTTATATCGTGGGGAAATTATTGTTTAAGGGGCAGCTCCTGCTGCCTGACAGACAGCATGCCTCTGGAAGCCCCTGCCAGGAGGAAGCTTGTGTTGTTTTCCCGTTATGTGCAATCAGCACAAAAAAACCCCAGGATTTTGGAATGGGAAGGGAGGGCATTAAATACGGTTTGTTTTCTCCTCGCTATACGTTATGCTAAAGCGTAGGTGGGAACAAATCCCTTCAGCCAGCCACAGCAGTGGGAAGCAACCTCACCAGACAGCTTTTGGCAAGGAAGATTCAAGGCTTGACTGAAGATTAACAGCACTTTGGAAATTAGTGTGAAAGGTATTGCTCAATACCCATGTATCACCTCTGAATGTCTCAGTTATCACAAAGACATTTTCTCCTTCTGCATGAGGAAGCTTTCTGGTTTTGTTGCCATCTCTGTCACAACAGGAGCTTTAATTCCTCACACCAGCTTCCCACCGCAGGCCAGAGGGCTCTCTCCTACACACAGTTCCTCCTGTGACTGCACCACCCAGCACTATCCAGTCAGACAGAATAAGCTCAGGAAAGGAAAAGACGCAGGTGGAATATAGAGTGAGGCTACTGACTTGGCGTGCCAGGCACGGGCTGGAGTCAGCTCCAGATGTGAGCTGAACAATAACGAAAACCTTACACTTTCTCACCTTTTAGAGTACATGGAGAGATGTCCAAACAATTGCTTTCAGTGAATGATTTCAGGCAGTCATTACCTTCACAGAGAGAGAATAACACACATAAATACACCGGCGAGTCCATTGTGAGCAGAAAAAGGTTATCAAAACAATTTTTAAGAAACAATCTAATGTATGGGGGGAAGCGAACTTCATTCTCTGCCCCTCTCCCTCTCCCTCTTGCTATTCCTATTCTTTCTTTCAATGCTTATGATGCTCATTACAAGTTTGGTACTGATGGAGGTTACGCAGCATTTTCATATGCAGTCCAAAGAGAAGCCTTGGGGCTAGGAAGATGTTATTATTGGGGTAGTTTATTTTTGCTGGAAGAATCATTAATTCAAATTGCAAATCAAAATAGAAGCAAATTCCTCTAGTTATTAATTAACTAATTGTTCATTTAAATTGAAGTGAAAATATTGGCTGTGCCTCAGCAGGCCCCTCCTCTGTGGGTATTAGACTGCTGCAGGTTGGACAGACCCAGTTCCCACCAGGAGCAAAGCAAGAAGAGAACAGTAAATCCTTTCCAGTCCCCCCAGGTGTCCAGGAGACTTATGACCCTGGTGGTGCTCTTACCTGCACGGGCTGAGCCAAATCCTCAGTGCAAAACTCAACGTGAGGAACAGCACAACAGGTTGCTGTGGGATGAGATGAAGCTTACTGAGAAAAGATTTTGCTAAGTTAAAAGCAAGAGTAAAGTAAATACTATAGACATTCTTCAGCCCTGTGTAATGGGAATACCACCATAGGAAAGGCTGAACTGCAATTTGCATTCAAAAGTAGGAAGAAATTACTCTAGTTCGCATTTCAGTGAATGAAATTCATCTAATGAATTAGCATATGTTGCTGTGAGACAATTTCCAGTGCCAGAGGAAACCAAATTTTGGGCATATATCTTTAAAAATAAAATATTTTCTGTTTTTTTCAGAAATACTCTCAGATGTTCCTTCTTTAAAACATTGCCTCTCTTCCTCACACACCATCAGGTAGTCCTGCCCAGGGAAACCCCCAGATTCCTGTTGCAATATGGAAATTTTGTGCAGCCTCTTAACTTCTTTCTGAGCAGGGGTAAGACCGATGAAGCTGTTTGTGGGCATGTCAACAGGAATGTGCAGTTGCCCTGAGGAAAGGGGCTGGTGGGCCAGGCCAGGAGGAGGAGGGGCAGCAGCCATACAGGGGGAGCTGAAGCCCACCATGAGCAGAGGGGTTGACTGCCACATCCAGAAATGCCACCATGCTTATCCCCAGGAGGCCTGGTGCCCCTGCAAGGCAGTGATGCTTTATGCATAAAGCATTCCATAATGCTATTTATCTGGTGTACCTCCAAACTCCTCAGTAAGGAGCCAACCAGCACAGCGCCCTGGCAGCGTGGGATGCTGTGAGCTGCTCCACACTGTGAGGACCCAAAGCTGGTCCCTCCCTCCTACCCTGCTGCAGCTTCATGTTCTGCTCCTTGCAGCATAATTTTGGGACACTTGGCAGGGTTTGAATCCCACTACTAATTGGATACATCAGACCTGAATATAGCACTCAATAGACCAGAGGAAATAGGGGGGATGGTTCCAATGGCCACATGATCTCGAAAGCCCAATCCATGTCAGTGCTTCTATGTCAGATTTAGCACCCCCACAAGAAACACCTCTGCCACTGATTTAAATATGTTTTGATCACAGGCAAGATTTCCCCCTCTGCATACAGCTTAGACCCTATGGCTGACCAGAGCAACTCTGCTGGGCTGCAAAGATAAAGGTAAAACATGGCCATGTGCTGTGAGAGCCCCTGAAGTATTCTTCCTAATGCCCTTAAATGACAAACCACCTCTAGAAATTGCAACATTTTCAGGGTCACCTCAAAAAGGGGTGCTGGCACGATCTGGCACAGCTGCAAAACTGGATTTAGTCTCACAAAAACAAGCTTTCGCCCAAGGTACTTGTACTTCCTGCTCCTTCTTCAAATACAAATAAAATAAATACCTTATCATTACCATTAAAAATTCAGCACCGGTATAGTTTAGGCCATCAAACCTATTATGAGCAAAGTGCTAACATATTTTAAAGTAATGAACCAAGCACAGTATCTAACAGCGCAGCCATTGCATTGTTCTTGGCAAGTGTGGTAGAAGGATGAAATTATATTTGTGACAAGGGACATCACTCGATTTGAATATCAGCTCTATTAAACAGAAAATAGCGAATGCATCAGCTCTACAACACCTCTGATAGCATGCTGAGGAAAGTATTTGGTAGGGTCAGTAGGTAAAAACTGAGCAGAATAATCCTCCTCATTGCTGCCTTCACAGGAAGCTCCAGAAGTAATATGCATTTACAGGGAAATTTAACAGAGGCTATGGAGATTTATTCCGTGAGAGTTTTCCTTTCTTCCATGGTAGCTGTTTGGGTTTTCTTTTCAGTTTCAGATTATGAAAATGATTATTCAAAGGGGGAAATAGCATCGTGCAGATGCCACTGTGCAAACAGTAACTTTTGGAGGAGTAAAACATTATCATCAGAAAACGTGGCAATTAGATTTACAAGTGAGCAGACGGGAAAATGTGACAGCGAGAATAAAGACTAGCTCTCACGGGGTGAAGCCACCTGTAGCGCTGACATGGGCTGATTGTGCAGCCACTGCAGAGCCTCCTGCTGCACTCAGCGGCCTGTGCGCAGTCTCTGCCATTTGCAGAGGATGCAGTGGTCTGTAGCAGGGTAACCACACCAGATATGAAGTTAGCCCCAGTTTCCCCTTGGCTAAAGCTTCCTGCAGGCTATACAAAGCCTGCTCTGCTAAAGGATAGTTCAAAAGGCTGTATGTACACCAACATGCCCTAAATTCAGCTCGACCATCTTAAGAGACAATTATGTCTCTTTCTAGAGTCTTCTTCACCTCATCAGGTTTCCACTTCTAAGGCAGGGACCCTTTGAAACCCGGTTCCAATCTCAGCCTCTGCTGGTGACCCTACTGTAGAGTTCCCACAATGGCCTAAGGCCATATTATAACCAGTCCACAGACAATTTCAGTGAAGGCATAGGGGGCAATGGTTTTAAGAGAGCATCAACAAACTGCCAGTGGCCTCATTAAGCAGGGGGCACCTCAGTCCCCAGATGCACAGGGAGCAGCACATGGGCCACTATCAAAACCTGGGACACAGCACAGGCTGCTGCTGCGGGGCTTGCAGTTGGATGAGCCTCACTGCCCTGGAAAAGGAAGAGGCAGAGAGCAGGGAGGTTAATTAGTTCATACTTTTAATTATTTTGCATTCCTAATAGATGCTACAGATATAGCCCTGGAGTCTCGCTTATTGACAAGGTAAATTTATTACATGTCAAACGGGCAGGATATGCTTTCCCAGCCAGCTATGCCCACGTGCGCACAGAGTTACCACAAACTGTGTCTAACTAGGAGAAGGTACTTCAGCCTCCAAGGTTCATCCCCTCCTTTTCAGACTGACCATTAATCCAGTCTCAGACAGGCTGCTTTACACTGGACCATGATGTGCTCTATGTGTGCTTCCTTGCCTGTGTGTGTGCACTGTTGGGGTTTCTTGTTATGGCTGGAAGCAGTCATGGCTGGGTCTGACACCTTTTCTTCCTTTCTGCTCCCTCTTTGCAAAGGAGGGAAGGAGATGTTCACCGACTGTGGTGACCTGGCCTCAGGCAGAAATGCTGGTGGGCAGGAGCTGATCCCAAGCTGATGCCAAGTATCCCCCCAGGTCCTGCCAGCATCCCCCTTCCCACACTGCGCTGCCAATGCCAGCGCTGCTCCTGCCACTGTGAGACCGCAGCTCCACAGTTTTGGCCCTGATTGCCATCCTCCCAAAGCACAAGCACTTGCTTAGTTTAGAGCATGAGAGACATTTGACTGAACATAAAGAGATGCACATAAATCTGAAATTAATCCTTTCAACAAATGCCTGCAGGAACAAGCTTCTGCTTGACAGTCAGCAGGGCCTGAGGAGGCAGGCTCTGACACCCCTGACACTGTCACACACCCCCATCAGAGTTGTACCACAAAAGAATAGAGTTTATCCCCAGAAGTTAGCAGTCACCACACCAAAATGTCTCCCACATTTCCCAGTGGCCAAGGGATCGTGGTTTCTTGCAGGTTAGCCAGTGGTGCCCTGGATCGGTATTTTAGCACCAGGCAGCTGCCCCCTTCACATCATTGAGGGAGGTTAGAAATCCAACGTCAAGTGAAGAATGGTATTTCTGTTTCTTCTTGCTGTGTGAGGGGAAAGGGGAAGAGAAAGAAGAGGTGAGAGAATCAGACCTGAATGTTTCCAACAATAATTAATGGCAAATCTCAGCGGCACACACAGAGGGCTCTGTGGCATCCATGCAGAGGGGCTTGTTTGAGCCAGAAAGCTGGCCTCCAAGACTGTTGCATCAGCTGGGAATATTGATGTGATTAACAATTATTTGATTTGGAAATCAATGCAAAGGAGATGGTTTGCTTGCTTTGTCCAATTTAGTCCATGAAATACTGGCTTCAATACAGGGAGAATTTCAGCCGAAGCAGGAAGGGGATTTTGAGGATGGGTGGAATGGGGTGTGTTTGTTATTTTGTCAGACATTCGTCTGGATTCTAGCTGGTAAAAACTTGAGCATTCAATCAAATGTTTTATGTGTGTCTATAATAATCTGAACAAAGGAACAGCTGACAGCTCACGATCATTTAAAGATAGAGCAATTTCTATTTAGCAATCTTGTGGCTGCATTTTCTGTATCTACGTGCAAGGCTTCCTAATTGTTATGTGGGTTTTGTTGCAGTTTGGCTGCAAATGAAACACTATGAATTTACAGGAAACCCAACACAAACACTAAGTCTTCAAGAGGAATATTGAGAAGCCATTTTCCTGGGTCGCAGAGCAAAGAGGCTGCATACGCACAGCTATTAAAGGTTGCCAGGTATAAACTGTTGGGCTTATATTCTAACCTTAGAAGGAGTGATAATTCATCACAGATAATTTGTATTAGAAAAGAGAGAAGCATTTTTTAAACTTTAGTCACATTAAATTGTCTCTTCCACTTTAGCTCCAGGGAGCTGCTTCCACCAATAACTCCTAGGAGTGCTGCAAGAATCCCTGGGTGAAATTTTTGTGGTGTGTGCTGGGAAACAAACTAGTAAGTAACTGATAAATGGTCTCTCCTAACATGAATATGTTTTTGAAATATGTGAAAAGTTCAGCGATGAAATCCCAGACTCCATCTGAGGGTCTCATTCTGCCACATTAATTTTTCTGAGTAGCCACTTGCTCCACAGCAACTGCTGTAAAATCAACACAAGGAAGAGCAGTAAATGACACACCAGAGCTGAAAGCTTGTCATCTTACTGTTGCCCTTGAGAAAACTATCCTCCTTAAAATCAGGAGCTTTGTCAGTTATGGTGTAATTATTTCATCACTCACTGTGGGAAACTGAGGTTTTGTCCCCCCTGCCATCCCACAGATTACTCAGATTCCCACGAAATGCTTGGTCTCTTCTCCACTTAGTTACTTTGGAGCTGCAAGAGTCTCCCTGGCTTGAGCCAAGATTAGATGTCCAACATTCAGTCAGTTTCTGAGCAAGGAAAGGTGATGAAATAAAACAGCCCGACAGCCTGTTCTGTGCTGGTCCTTCCCCAGCCCGCCAGCAGCACAGGCTGGGAGAGCTGAAGGACGTGGGCTGTACCAGGCAACTCTTTTTACAGCAGGCAGAGTTGGCTGCTGATTCCCTTCCTCCCTCACAGCTTCCAAGGCAGTGCCTCTCCTTGGGTACAAATGGTGGTGATGGAGGCTGTTTGCTCTGCTGCTGGAGGCTGTGTGAGTTCTGCTGGGCAGGGCACTGAGAACTGGCTTACTCAGCGGTGCAGAAAGAAGCAGGACTGCCTGTGGGGCTTTACTGGAGTCACCAATACCTTGGATACCCTCTGCTCACAAATATCCTGGGTTTGACCTTATCCCTTTGCCATCCTTAGGACCAGCTTCTCCATAGTAGCTGTTCTCCTTAAAGACTAGAACTTCAGCCTCCTCAGAAAGTCCTCACCTTTCTGATCCAGTCTTGACCCGCTGGGAACAAAGTACATCCCTTTGACACAGGAAATCACGTCTGCAATGTTACCACCACAATTTTGGCATGTCCGTGCAGGCCTGGGCTCCTTTGACGGAGGAGTCCCACCAGCTGAAGATACTTCAGTGCCTTGAAGTAATGAACTTCAGTGCCTTGAAGACCGCCGCAGCTCTACTTTCTGTGCCAGGACACGTTTCCCCTTCAAACAGCTCAGGAAAGTTGAAATAGCTACAGACCAAAGGAAGTGCCAAAATAACAGCTTATCGAAGAAGCTCTGCTGCTTAGAACAGATTAACATATTTTACATACAAAAGCACAGAACAGAAACATCAAGTTACTCTATATTTAAACACTGGGAAATACCAACATAATCCAAAGAAACGCAGGAGAACAATCTTGCAGTGGAAAATGCCATCAGCAGTGAGGCTGAGCCCAGACTGCAGTGGTTAGCAAGCTAAAATGATTACAGCAGTTTGGGCTGTGATCACCTCAGACCTTAGAGGTTTCTCACTAACCTTTTTTCTACAACTAAATTCCTCCCACTGTAGACAATTTGAGTAGTGATTCAATTCACTGCAGTCTCCTCTGTGAGTCATTACTGAAGCAACTCTTAAACAAAGGTTAAGCATTTTAAACAAATGGCTCTACCTTTCGAGGTGGGATGCAAACCCCAGTTGGTCCCAACTAGACATTCAGACAAAAGGGACTTCAATTCTCAGCAGTGAGGTCAGTCTACATCCACTGATGCATTTTTATTTCAGCAATTCAGAGCTATTCTTCAGCATCATTGTGCAACTTTTCAGCGAGGGTCCTTATCTCTCTGTCTTATATTTGTAATATTTATTCACACAAAACAGACCTAGCTGATTTGGACAGCGGCCATAGCTTTCCAGATCCAAAACACACCCCTACCATTAATTAATTGGAGTAATTCTGCAGTACTGGCAGCAGAGACAGCTATACTCTCTCTCCTGTGCACAGAGAAGGAACATTTTTGGTGCTTCTGCGCGTTGTGGAAAGGCGACTCTACCCACGGGAGGGCAGTGCCGGGTGCATTGTTTCTATTTCTGTAATACGCTCGCCTAGCAAAGCACCTCAAGAGCTGCCTCTTCCTCTTTTATTTCACCAGTGTGGATGGAGAGCGGCAGACGCACAGTCCCAGCCCTCACAGCACTCCATACCTCCATGGTGACAGGGTCTTTCAGCCTCTGCATCCAACCTGAGCCAGCTAAAAGCTTTCTTTTGCCACATTACTGCCCCCAAAAATCTGCACCCCTAAGGACGCTCCGCACTGGGTCTGGGCTCAGATTACAGCCCTGGAGGCAATCAGCTCTGCAGCTCAGTATTAAGCTCAGCAGCTATCTAGGAGTCTACACAGGCCCAGCTGCACTTAATTCCAACACCATTTGATGATAATACCACCTCTGCCTGTAACGCAATAGCTGAGCGATAACCAAACTTTGTGTGTGTGTGAGATAAACACTATGCAGGCTCTTGGCTTGCCTATTAAGGTGTTTGCCCTGTTGTTCTTACCGACACCAGCACTGCTGACAAAAAGCAAGCAATGCATTTTAATAAATCTGGAGAGCTCTGTTTGGTTTCCCAAGTAGCTCTGCAGACAGCTTGAAGAAAGGAAGCTACACGTTCCTGCAAACCAGGCTTCTTCGGGGAAGGGGAAGGAGAAGCAGCAAATGTTTCTGAGATTCACATGAGTGAGCGTCTGTGCAAACAGACAATCCCTGAAGCAAAGGCAACCGCAGAGCTATTTTGATTAAACAAGCCTGGGATCACTGAATTTCTTCTCATGCTGAGTCCAGGAAAGGAATGGGACGAATTCCCAGTGCCAGGCAGTGGAAGTAATGGTTTTGAGACCACCCCTTTACTGACTTTACCCCTCATTCCACTACCACCTGTAAATTCTTTGCTAAAACTAATTCTCTTAAAGCAAAACACTTTGTCTCTCATAATTCCTACCTATAGAATCAAACAGCAAAGGTTCATTCTCTGTTCCCCCCCCAAAATGCCTGGAGAGACACTCAGTGACCTGCTGCCCCAGATGCCCAACCTCCAGTTTGCACCCCTTTCCCTTCCCTTAACCAAGAGCCTTATTTTTCTGAAAACTAGGGCTGCATCGACGGGCATCCCGACCCAGACTACACGGGGTTTGCCATAGCACCCGGGTTTGCCGGCGCGGGGCGGGATGGTGCAGTGCAGCGGGTCGCGGTGTGGCGTGGTGCAGAGGGGTCCGGGGGAAAGCGGGGCCATGCGGAGGGGCGCGGGGTGGAGGGATGCGGCGGCATGCGGGGCAGAGGGGTGCAGAGGGGTGCGGATAGGTGTGGGGCAGAGTGGAGGGGTGCGGGAGGGTGCGAAGGGGTGGGGGGTGATGCGGTATGGAGGGGCGCGGAGGTATGCGGAGCGGCGCGGTGCCCCCGGCCCCGGCCGGGCTCTGGGAGCCGCTGCGCGCTGCGGCCGCCGCACGGCGGGCTTTGCTGCTCCGATCCTGCCCCGGAGGCGCGGAGCCGCCCCGGCGCCGCCCCGCGGAGCCGCCAGCGGGCGGAACGCCCCGCGGTGCGCGCCCCGGGAGCCCCGCGCCCCGGGAGCCCCGCGCCCCGCGCCCCGGGAGCCCCGCGCCCCGGGAGCCCCGCGCCCCGCGCCCCGCGAGCCCCGCGCCCCGGGAGCCCCGCGCCCCGGGAGCCCCGCGCCCCGGGAGCCCCGCGGCCCGCCCCGGCGGCGGGAGGCAGAGCTCGGGAGGCTCCTATAAACATTTGGTCCGCTCAAACAAATATGCACGGTTTTGCAGTTTCTCAGCCAATTGCGAGGAGTCTGCGTCAGAGGACTAGGCTTTATCGCAAGATTTCTTGTGATAGACCCCCTCAAAAGGCGTCTACGCCACAGGGTTTTATTTAACCACAAGTTCAGAGCACTTCCCCCCGCCCCAAGGGTGCGAGCTGCAAGATTAAGGGGAAGGAGAGAAATCCCTGAAGGAAAGTAAAATCAAAGAGTAGAGCTTGCCCTGTGTCTAGCCAGGATGAAGTAAAGAAACTTTAAACACTGAGAAAATTACGGAGACTAATTTCAAAGTTACGGACCCACCAGATTTAGCTGGAGAGCTCCTATGAAATGATGGAGACTAGAGGGCCTTAAAACCCTTAATCTATTAAATTAGAGAAGGACTAGATAGGTTGGAAACATCACACTGTATCTGAATAAAGGAAGCCGGATGGGTGACAGGCAAATTTTAAAAGCCTCCTCTAAATCACAGAATGGTAGGGGTTGGAAGGGACCTCTGGAGATCATCTCATCTTGTATGTTTTTTTCAACATAAGGTATCCCACAAGAGGTTCTCCTGGCAGCTCCACCAGCCATTGGTGCAACAGGTCGGAGCAATGCCAGCAGCCACGAGCCACTCCAGCAGCAGCGGCACAACCCAGTGAGTGCTGAGGAGGTGCAGTGATTCAGTGTTTCCTTCAGTTTTTGAAAACAGCTTTCAGAAGTGCTAGCTCATGTGTTTAATTGGTTAAATCCTTCAAGTTGTGAGCTGTTGTTAGAATTTGTTTCTGTGTTTTGAGGAGCGGGGGAAAAAAGCCTCCTCCTTTTTTAAAGTGGGAAACTACAGAACAAAACAAACATTGTTGGTTCCTTTCCAAATTGCATTTTTCATACCAGTGTAGTTTTGCAGCTAAAAGCACTGAATTGCTGAAAAGAGTTAGATCTATCTACATCTTCTCATCATAAAAAGTGACTGAGAAAATTCCCATTAAAATTAAATCTAAGCAAAGGTGGATTGCCAGATGCAAGTTATATAGGGTAGATGTCCTACAGAAGCAAATTTTCCCAGCATCGTTCCCTGTCTTTGGCCTTCTAATTGTGTTCACTTTCTCCAACTGCAGAAAGAAGCCAATTTGTCTTTAAAACAGACCAACAAAACAGAAGAACATAACAAGGTACGCTGTGGCTTCTAACGTAACCTCTTGGCTGCCTCTATGCAAACTGAAGATAATATTTTTTTCTTAAGTCAGAAAGATTCGGCTCACGGTACGACTGCCTCAGTACAACATCCCGAAGTAGACAGTTTTAACGCTGTTTCAGTCCAGTAGTTTGGCGCTGGTCCTGCCGTACGGCTGGCAAGGCAGCGAAGCCCTGTGTGTGCGTGCTGCATGTGGCACGTTCCAAAAAGGTAGAGCAGCTTTAATCCTCCGGCCTGAGCAAGTTATTCTCTGCGTAAGATCCAGTGGAAGAGAGGACGGACATGACTGGATGACATCTCTGCGGCTCTGTACCCCCAGCCTCTTCCATGCTGCGCTGGTTTATAAAAGACCTCGCTGGTACTTTGCAAAGGACAGGCACACCTCAACTCACCTCATGCCTGCACGTTTGCCTCCGTGACAAAGGCATGCAGAGCCGGACGAATCCTGTGATATGTGGTTGTACTGTGATAGGGAATTTTTACAACAAAACTGCTGAAGCCTAGATCCAGCCCTGAACCCAAGCCCTGCATCTCACTGGTGTCTATTAATGCCTCTCAGCACATTGCATGGTCTAGACTAGAGGATTCCTTAAGATCCCACCCAGTCTTATTTTCTTTGATCCTTCTAATTTCTTATTGAACCAGAAAATTCCCATTCTAACAGGGATATGATTCCAGCGCCTTTTTCAGCTTTTCCAATCTCTGTTAGAGCTTCATAACCCTGAATAAGGTGTAGCTGGTTTAGCACAGTCAATGGGCTGCAAAGCTTCATCATTTAATTTAATCTCTTTTGCAGTAGCACAGTTCCCCTTCTAGAGCCCTGCCTAATAGGCATGTATTCTGTGTCCTGCCTGGTCTGATCACAGCAACAGATGTGGCATGTGGATTAGGCACTGGACGTCCATTGTGCAGGGAGGAGGGTGGAGACGATGTCAGCGATCCGAAATGCAGAATGGGAGGGCTAGGGGGTGTTGAATGTTTCACATGCTTCGCATGTTTTCTCTTAGATGTATTGTGACAAAGGTGATCAGTTAAACTCTTTTTTTCTACAGATTAGAATAAAGAAACTCAAAAATCCTCTTTGGATACCTTGATAACACCTCCTCAGCTGGCTCATTATAACCTATTGCAAGGTATTTCACTGTATGGGTCAGGAATAACCCTTGGTACAGACAAAAGTTGGCAGTGCCCAGTTTTAAACACTGTGCTAGCTAAGGAATGTGCCTGTCCACACCTCAGGCATCTTCCAGTGCAAACCAGTAGCTCCAAACCTGCCCAGGCAAAAAAAAAAAAACCAAACCCAAAAAAAAACCACAAAAAACCAGCTAGAGGCAGCTAGAGGCCAAAAACCCCATCACTAGGAGCAAAGTTCCCCACCTCAGTGCTGGGAGCTTCCTCGCAAAAAGCCCTTGCTGTTACAGCTGTAATTACATAAATCCCTTCGATGTGTTTGTGTCAAAACCATTGACCAAGAAACAGTATTAATTAGACCTAATCCACACTTCGGAGGCACCAGAACATATCATCACGACTCGAGGGGGTTTAGGGCAGCAGAGTGTATGTCTCAGCAAGGCTTCCTTAATTTTATCCTCATGATTTTGAAGGTGTGAATGCACAGAGAGAAAGAAGAGGGAAGCAAACAAAAGAAAAATAGCAGCTTTGCAAATTTAACCCTTCTGAGGTGCAGTGAGCACACAGAGTTGTCTGTGAGGTTAAAACCTACTGTGACTGTACCTAGACAAACTGAGTATTCCCTGAAAGTTGTGCCTTTGAGAAGAAACACTGAGATATCATGGAGGTACTAAATAATCTAACTGCAAACACATCTATTTGCTTGTCTTGGAGCAGGCAGACATCTGGCAACTGCATGGGCAAAGGGCTAGATAAACCACCTGGGTTATTTACTGTAGGAAGGCAAAGGCTGAGATCCCTGGCAATGCTCCAGCCCCGAGAGCCTGATCCCAACACAACTGGATGCCCTGTACCTCCACCGTGCTGCTACAAAACCAGCCGTCTGCTGGAGAGAGCAGGAGGCCAGGCACAGGCAGAAGGAGCAGGCATTTGGAGGGTGCCCCAGGTCTTAGGCTCTGAAGAGTTAAAGCAACCAGGGGAAACTTAAAGAAAAACAATAATAAAAAAAAAAAACATACAAAAAGATCTAAGCAGCAGCTCTCACAACAAAAATGCAGCTCCAAAATTAATGAGATTTTGATAAACCCCCCCTTTAAAAATTGAATATTTCCATTTTAAAATGTACAAATACTAAAATCTTCATAAATATCCTACTAAGAAACTTCTGCTGCTGTTTTAGAGTTTCAATTGAAATACAGTGCATGAAGGTTGCCATAGCTACAAGCAAATTTTTAAATAACTTTTTCATCACAGCAGCTGCAGCATCACACAGAAACGAAGGTGAAGTGGGGAAGCTGGAAGGAGTCCGACCAACTTCAAGCTCCTAATCAAGTGACTCTGAGATTTTCACAAACACAGCTTAGAAACTTTTAATGCACTTTCTGCTTTTTAAAGGAAATACTGCCCTTTGGTTTTGGCAGCACCCCAGCAAACGCTGTCAGTTCTGTATGAGATCTCAGTCAAGAGAAGAGCTTTGTTTTCGTGCTGGAAAAGATAAAAATTTCCACTGCTGAGCCCCTACCATGGTGCAAGTGCCTGGGCACTGAAGGATGTGCTGTGGCCTCGGGTCTGCTCTGAAGGGCTTTCTGCGTGAACCGGTGGATTGGCAGCAACGTGCCTAACGATGCCACAAGAGGCACAGATTTCTTTACCCAGGAAAAGCTCTTCCTTGCCTGAGCTTGCACAGAAGAACATGGAAAGGAGGAAATGTGAAAAACAAGTGGAGCTGTAAAATGTTAGCAGAAGGCTTTTGAAGCTGTGATTTAGGTGGTCCTGCCCCCGATGGTGTTTGGCGATTCGTGGGCATCAGGAGGCGTTTTCCTCTCCTGTAAGATCTCTCCCTGGCAGGAACAGACTGAGCAACAGCACAAGCAGAAAATGGACAATTCTATGCTGTGGGCATCTGTTCAGAGGAGGGCTAGGGTATGGATAGCACTGACAGCCTCCTTTATACTCAAGCCTTTCAACCAGTGATATTAACTATGGCAAAATTCCTAGAAAACTTCAAATAGATTCATTTTGTGTCCTCAGCCAAGTATGTCCCTGTGTCCCAGTCTATCAAATGAGAATAAATAAAGAATAAAATTTCTCACAGGAAAACCAAGAGATTTAACTCCAGCACAATAGTAATTGAATTGCTATCTATAGAAAGTGGAAACGCTTGGCTGGGTTCAGGGTTTTTTTCTAAACAACAAATTAATGATCATTATTTAATACTTTATTATGAATCTGAAAGAATCATCCCAGTGATTATTATTTTTGTACAAATTGGTTCATTTATCTGTGACCTGCTTCTAAGAGGTACCTCCACAGCCCAGTGGAAGTGCTGCCTGGTGCTTCGGCGGCAACACATGAAGGCTGGTGGTGCCCTGCCATCACCTGTACAACAGTGGCGTTTACAGGCAAGCAACAGATATTAAGCCACCCAGACAAATCTTCTGGGCAATGTATTTTTATTTCAAATCTGATTTTAAATTTTCCTTCACATCTTGAAATGAAACAGCTTCCTGTCGCAATGACTCTATGTTTGTTTGTTCCAAAAATCAATATGCTTTTCAACAGGCAGTAGATAAAATTTTTGCGGGGTAAAAGAGAGAGGAAAACAAAGAGGGGGAAAGTCAGAGAAAACCTTCAAAAAATAGAAAAATGAAATTTTAAAAAATCCTTTCTTGGCATAGTCTTCTAACAAATTACATTCTTTGACTAATTCCAAGTACCCAAGGAAGTGTTCAAGGCCAGGCTGAATGCGGCTTTGAGCAATCTGGTCTAGTGGAAGGTGCCCCTGCCCGTGGCAGGGGGTTGGAACTAGATGATCTTTAGTGTCCCTTCCAACCCAAACCACTCTATGATTCTATGATCCATAAGTGCTGAGGTGGTGTAAGTCCTATGTTTAGCACAGAAAAGATTTTTAAAAAAGGTAAAAAGTCCCTCCTTTTAGAAACTAGATACTTAATGGCAGCCAGAAACCTCTCAGCGAGATAACAGCACAGCCTGCTGCAGCTGGCTTTGCCCAACGCTCCCCTCCAGGTCAGCAGTGAGTGGTCAGAAAATGGAAAATAAGGATGAGCACCAGAAAGATAACCTAGCAAATGTCTTTCGTAACAACTTTAACTTAATGTGAATTTTAGAAGTGTCTCTTTGCCAGTGCAAAAGTAGGCTAGCACAGTAGAGAGAAGGAGGGATGACAGTGAACAGAGATTTCTACGCTTGAGTGCATGTACCCTGTCAAAGGGCCAGACCTTTCAGGATATCTTTAGGTACCAGCTTTTCTGATGTAGAGTTTTTTTAAAGGAAAGAAACAGAAGATTGAAAAAAGCACAACCTGCTGTATGGTTGGGCTGCCAGAAGAACAGATTGTGAGTCACTGAAAACTAGTGACCTTAGTCAGCATATTGCGACTCCATAGCTTTTAAGCCCTGCTGTTTCTTTCCCAAGGCAGATGAGAGGCTTGTCAAAGCTGTAGCTTCCATATATACACATGCACGGTCACGCTCACATTAAAATGCTATTTCTCTCAACTGTGCAGACATCAGGATTACTGAACCTGGCATAAACTCATCATTTTCCTGGAAGTAAAAAGGGTTGCTAGCCAAAGAGACGAGCTACAGTCGGCAACAGCTATCTTGTCTTGGGGTACCAAAGGGCAGCAGCGCAGAGCCATCGCTAGAGGAGTGTGCAATGCGCAGCCGCTCATTTGAAAAGGCCTGAGATCATTTGCTGAGAATAAACGCCTCTCTGCAGCCTGCGCTAACACCTCTCATCAGCATTCACTGGACAAGGCACAGTATAAAGAAGAAATGCAGAGGCTTAAAGAGATGATGATGGATGGGAGGCAGCAAAAGGGAGCAGTGCTTAATGCCACAGGGCACTTTTCTCACCTTACCTGCAATGCAAAACATGCGAACACCTACAGACCTGTTACTGCTGCAGCAGCTCCTCTCTCTCTGTCTGCCTCTGTCTGATCCCCTCTCTATGTTGCTTCACCATTTGCTTCCATTCTGCTTTTGAAGTAGTGCACAAGCCCCTCCAGCACTCATGAAGTTTGTTTTTTCCACCAGATTCAAGCACTATCTTGAAGCAGGGAGAAAACAGTCCTGGGGGATGAGCTAGGAAAAAAAAAAGGAAAGAGAAAGGAAAACAAAAAATTAAATCCCACAATACACAGGGGAGAAAAGCCAAAAAACCACAAGGGAGCTGCCCTGAGAGAGGCAGGGAGGGATCAAGGACCAAGTGGTGGGGACAGAACACCAGCCAAGGGAAGGGGAGGCAGTAAACCTCACAAAGAGCAGCTGTGGGTGACAGCGGGGCATGCTCATATCAGAAGAAGGAGGGTGTAGGTGTTTGTCCTCATTTGTTTGTTGTGAATAGTAAGCAGAAATCCACAAGTGAAGAGTAACAAGCGTGCAACAGAGTTCAGGGCTGCTTCTCCATTTTAAGTGTTTGGACTCTCAGTTTATTCATCTGCAAAATGTGTGTATAGCCTTGCTGGTCTGCCAGAGCTGTGCCGGGGGATTCAGCCCGTTGACTTATTCAGAACAAAATAGAGTAAGATCTGTGAATAAGCACCAGGAGATGGCATAGATCAGCTTGAAAAAGATATAAAGGTGGTATATCTTTTTAACAGGTGCTTTACTTGCCCAAAATCAAGTTTCAAATCTACAGCAGCACAAACAAATACAGCTGAATTCACCTGAACAATTCTGCCGAGAGGAAAAAAAGTACAATGAAAGATCAGTATTTCTCTCCAAAATGAAACATTTAGAGGACCAGATTAGAGAGATCAGTTTTGTAAGTCAAGGGACAGGAGACAATGAGAAAACCCTTCAGAAGCGATGATGTCATCAGAGTTGTGATGCTTTCACTTCTGGTGCTTGTGCACAACGCTGGTGAATTCAGTAAGGATTTGTATCAGTTAATAACACATAACATGTCGTACATCTGACAGAGCTTCGGGAAATCAGTCACTGAGTCGCTTCACCTTCAGCACCGTGGCACCGCATTACCTCGGTGTGCTGAGAGACGTGTATCCCCGTGCAGGTTGGCTGGGGTGTGAGCTGCAGGCTCGGGCATCCTGAGGGCTGCCCTGGTTACAGTGAAGTAGAACACATGTGTACTGTGAGGCAGCATAATTAGACAGACAGAAGGTACATTGGTTTGAAACCGCATGTGAAAAATACTTTCTATTCTTCTGGAAAGACACAGCACTGTCAGTAGGACAGTCTGGGACATGAAAACTTATCTGGTTTGAAGATCCCAAGAATACCCAAAAAGAAGATGCCTTGTCAGCCAGGGCAAGCAAGGTTCGAAAGTAACTACAGTAGCCTGTAGCAAAGGAAGAACACACTGAATGGCCAGTCACTGTGGGGCTGAAAGGCAGGCTTGCTTCTGCTTTCAAAATAGCTAATAATTTCAATCTGTTCTCTCTGACCCAGCAGCAACTGTAGAGCATAGAAAACACCTGGGCAGCTCTGAGAGAAAAAAAACAAACTCTGGGAACAGCTTTCCTTCACCATTTTTCACATGAACAGATATGATCAGAACATATACTTGCTCAGGACAGACATACCAACTCCTTTTTCATTACACATGGGCTGTGCGGCTGTTTTCCTATGTGCAGGCCCATCATTCATGGAGAGCTGATGCTCAAGAGCTAGACAGAAGTTTCACGACTTTCACCTAGACACAGGCAGTCCATTGGGGGAGTGACACTGGGGGAGGTTCAGCGCCATGGAGACATAGCTACCGATTATTCGGTAGCGATATCCCATTTGCAGTTCACCAAAGGTGGCGATCTGGTATGGGAATTTGTAGGGAGTGAGGAATCACACTCTGGGGGTACACATGCGCGGCTTTGGCCCGCCATGGGAACCCCCTCACCCTTCCTGCAAGTACGATCGCAGGTGCAAGCTATTGTCAGAGTAACAACAGCCCTGCATCTGTTCCCTCACTTACACGATGGTGACTTGTTCGCCCCTCCATGTTTTTAACTACTTAAGCTTAATTTGAGGTAACAACAATAGTGCTATAATTAGTTCATGACTCACTGTAGACTTTTGAGGGAAAAAAAGCATTACTTACACCACATTTTGAGGACTGCCCTGAGAGAGATGAGACTGCAAAGACCTCTGTACCAAAGATCATCTCGATTTAATCAGTGGCCGTGTGTGGTTACCACCATACACACATGGTCTTCACTGCTGCAGCACTGCCTGGAGGCTGGGCTTCATAGTGAAGGAAGTCGATGAAGATTTGCACCTTCAGCCATCTAATATCCACCACGCCGCCTGCATTAGACATCCTGTAAAACTGTTCTGTCTCTTTCTCTTCTTTTGCAGATTTTGCTAACTCTGACATCACCTCTTTCTGACAGGGATGATAGACAAAATGAAAGTAATGAAACTTCAATACTGTCCTTTGCTTTGTGTGTTTCTCCCTCTTGTTTAATGGATATTCCAGCAGCAGGAGCTGGTGGAAGTGGTGAGCTCTTCCAAGAACTATAATTTCTAGACTGGTGAGCACAATACATTTTAGAAAGCCACAAAAACTCTTCAAACCTGAGAATACAAATTTATATGAAAAGCACATCAGTATGAAGGTACGTCTGTATCCACAGGCAACAGTGATTATATCTGATTATTTTTTGTGTAAATACATTTTCAGAATAAAAGGCTCATGACAGTTTTAAGCTACTTAGCTGAACACGCTGCTCTTGCACCTGTGGGATTTTAATATTTCTATGCTTTTAAGAGCATTGCACCACAGGGATAAGATCAGTGCGTGATTCCCTTTACTGAGTTGGAAAAATGCAATTTAGGAAGGTGTTATTATTGCAAGAAAGAGGTGGAAAGCTCATTGGTAATGACAACTCTTTACATACTTCAAGACCAAATATTATGTTCCTGATGCCTGAACAAAAAATTTGAACATAGATCCTCCAAGAAGAAAAACATCAGCCTGTGACTGGAATGAATCCCCCTATAAGGGGATGCTTGTGCTGCCGAGCCTTCGAACAGCACACAGATTGCCATTGCTGATTACACTATAGAAGCTCCCTAATCCAAACACTCTGGGAGCACATTACCATCTTCAGGAAAGCAAATCTGTGTTTATGTAAGGGTGCTGGTGGCTGGTGCAAATGCATATTCTCTACAGTCACGACTGAGATTTTGTTTTTTCTGAAAATGAGTATTTGGCATAAGACAAAGCGAAATAAACTGTAACTGTATAGCAGCGGTACCAAGCAGAGGAGGTTACAGCGGATTATCAGTCGGCAAACTTGGCGTTCAGGCCAGGGAGGCCCAGGGTTTCATTGGTCTAGTGCAGCTCACCACAGCTGCCGTTAGGAGCACTGCACCACTTTGCAGTATTTGGGGACCGTTGTTCAATCAACATCTCAGGGATTTATATGTAACCTTGATAAAACCAAGAGGAAAGAACAGAGTGAATTAAACAGTGAGCAGCAACACGGAGCCTATCAGATAAGAAAAGATTCAATCACTATATAGATATTTAACATGAGAAAGCCTGGCCTTTGCTGTGAAACCTCCCTGCTAAAATGATTCACATCAGTTATTCTTTCTGTCCTCCTTGCTGCTATCACCATCCAGAAGGCACAGCGAATGATCAAGTTCTTCTTTGATCTCCTGTGTGTGTGAAGACGGAAATATCCAAGCTGAAGAACTGAGCCCCATGGGTCTGACAGCAGATTCAATTACAACCCATGGAATTCAGTTCTCAAAGCTGAGAATACATTCATCATGCAACATTCATTTTAAGGCTGTCCTGACGCACAGTGGTATCTCATACTCCTGCTTGCTCTCTCCAGTGCCTGGCCTTCTTCCAGGTGCTGTAAAACACAAGAGTGAAACCTTCACTGCAGCCAAAGCAACTCCACCCAGGCTGTAGGTCAGCTGCAGAATAATGGCTCAAGGACATATATATATTGCAAAATAGGCTATTTTATATTTTTTGTTGGCACCAGAAGCGGCTGCATGCATAGACAGAGTGTGCCCTAACACACAGCAGAATTCTTAGTAATAAAAAATGAAATTTATAGAGAAGGAGTATAACGGTATCACATTTTGCACTTTTGTGGAAGCCTCTGACAAATTCAGAGAGGTACATTATAAATTTCCTTCCCTTTTTTTTTCAATATGACGACACAGACTCAGAGGTGAAATCTTCCAGAGTCACACAGCAATCTTTATTAACAAAATAATCCATCCAGAAGCTCAAAAAAAGAAATCTGGCACTGGTGCAGCCCTTCAGAGTCGTCCGAGTCTGGGTGGCAAAAAGGCAAGCAGAAGCCTTCAGCGGTATAGCTGCACTGTTGTGCCCTGGCACAGCTTTGTCTGACGTGACAGCCTCATCCCAGTGTGACAATCTCACCCAAAGGCAGGAATTTTGGACTACAGAGAAATATTGTTCAAACACACTGAAGATCAAAGCTGACATCTCAGAGAGGAAACATCTCATCACATCTGACAAAGCTAAAAGAGGTCACAAGTTTCATTAAACTTCATACCCCAAACCTGGAATTTTTGAGAAAAATAGATTGGATAAGATGTTGAATGATATATTCACCTGGCAATTAGATGTTATGTCTGCATAGCACTATGTATAAACAGTGCTGGTTTAGTTATCACAAAACATAATTTCAGATTTATTTGGAACATTTTATACATATTTCTTTATGTTCCAGTGAGATGAAGCATCACAAAAAATCCCTTTGGGTTCAATGAAAATAAATATTTGGTCTATAATAAAAAATTTGGAGGTCAAAGGGATTTCAGATTAAATGTTTTAGCCTTAAAAACTAAATTTAAGTTAGTTTACTTAACAGAATGATTCAAAGAATGATTTCGTTTTAGTATTGCTTTTCTTAAATTACAAATAAGTATAATTTTTTTAAGTAAAGTTGTTGAGTGAAAATTAAAAAGCATAAAGGAGTTTCCAGCTTTTCTCTGAGAAAGTAGTTTGGGTCAAAGCTGCAAAATATTTCCAATTTTTTCACTAGATAAAGCCCAACTTATTCCAACCAAAAGTTTGCCCAGTCCTGGCAGGAATTGAAAGCCCCCCCCAGTAAAGCTCACCAGTCAAGCTGAAGACAGGGGTACCGGTGACTGTGCAGCCAGCACTGCGTGGATGTGAAAACCTTATTCTTTGTACAGCTTGTCCTGAAGCAATTTTCTAAATCATGTAATTTAACTAGGAACCCACCCTTAAATTTATCTCTAAAACCTTCATCTGAAATGAATGACAAATGCCGGAGAAAATTGCAGTGAATGATTCTTGATAACACCCAGTGCCACTTTTCAGCTAAATTAGTGACACACGCAGCCAAATCAGCAGCGGCTCAGCGCAGAGCGCGTTGTCTGGCAGGATATCCAGCAGCTCCGCTGCTGCGGTATCCAACAGCGTGCCCATGCCTTTATGGCTGTAATTGCTTTCTTAGGCTGTTGAGCTAGTCATCCAAACAACAGAAATTAAAAATATGCTTCTTTAACTATTTCTCTTGCTGGGAGGGAAACCTCTGAACAAACATTTTTGCAAAGTAGCCGTCTGGTGGTACCCAAGGCCAAGTTCTGTCCCACCCATCTGTCACTTGACTCCGTCAGACTTCTATTACAGGAAAGAAAAAACAAATTAACAAAAGTCACTTCTTAAGGTCCTCAAATAATACGCAACTGTATCTGCAACTCTGAAATAAGATCCCACAGCAATAAATCTTGCTTGTCTAATTTTTTTCTGATCAGAAATACTGGAGTACTGCTGCTAAGATGATCATGGTTGACATTAAGCAAGCCATTTGCCAGCAGCCTGGCCCTTCTGCAGTAATTACTCTTCGAATCTCAAGCAGGAAAGAAAAATCAAACAATCATCAAGGAAAACATGATATGGTAAAACAGAGAAAGGGTCAGAAAGAACAAAGGATGGAAGTGCCCACCCCTTGGGACATTCCGCTCACCTGTGTTAAGTGCATGGCATTTCTATAGAGTACCTGGGACTAGCTGGCAGTACCTGGATACCAGCATGGTCAGATGTGCAGCTGGGGACACCTAATTTTGGCACTCGTTAGCATTGCACAATCGGGCACACTAATGAGAGGGGAAAATATTAAATTCCCCTCCACAAAACACAGTAAATGGACCTGCAGTAGCTCTAAGGTAGCTAGCTACCCAGGCCAGATGGGCAGATTGGGGTGCAGCGTAGGGTGCTCCCCAGCCCCAGGCTGATGGGAAGCTAAACCCACCTCTCCCTCTTCCTTGGTGAGCACCTGCAGAGCTGCCACCTTCCAGGGAGATGAGCATGGAGAGCAGACATCCCCGAGACAGGGACACAGATGGATATGCTTCAAGTTTACTATCTCAGACTTGGGAACCTGCAGCACCCCCTAGGGCAGGCAGCTCTGCTCCCTCCCAAAGCCCTGGGATGGACCTGTCCCAAAGGTCTCCCCAGGGAGGAGAGCACAGCTGAGTCTCTACCAGCACAGCCAGTGTTTTAATGAAATCCCTAAAGGGCAGGAATGGGCTGGTACATCCTCATAATTCCACAGTCATTTTCAAGGTAAGTTGGCTTCAGTGGATTTTTTACTAAATAGGAGAAAAGGTCAAACTCTCTCTCAATTTGCCTGCTGAATTTAATATCATTATAGTGCATTACTTCCTTCTGGTCTTAAAAAACCATGATGCCAGTTTCAGCCGCATTCTGCTTTGACCCTTTATCAACTTCACGTGTGCCATCCTCTCTCCTTTCAGTGTCGTTCCCAAAGTGTCCCCCTCCCTCTGAGAACACATTTATTCAAGGATTAAATTCATGCATTTGCAAACAAGAAGACAGCCCATAAAATTATATTGTTCTTCCTTTGCAAGAGCAGTGAGGAGGTGAGTCTTTTCAACAGGCCATAAATCTACTTTTTGAAGAAACATTATTTTTTCCTATTCCACCAAGGTCACTTAGTACCTCATAGCTTGGAGAACTTATTACACCAGCATTAACTATTCCTACAGGACAGACACTTAATAGGCAATCATCATATAAAGATTTACTGTTACAACAAAAGGCAAACCTTTTCAGAGTGACTAAGTAATGTTAAGTGCCTGAAGACTATTCTTCCATAAGTTTCCTTTTGAATTAAATATGTTTTAAAAGGAAAAGAACATAAAGATCCTAAAGTCATCAAGTTAATGGAATGTGTAAATTCTCTGCATTTTCCTTATCATCCCCTACTTTTTGCTCTATGTTGCCATTACTACCTTTCTTCTTAATACAACATCTACGTTTGTCTGAACATACAACCAAAGAGTGAGATTTTAATGCTTCTTAACCAGTCAATGATCTGCAGCTTCACATGATATCCAGATACTATTCAAATGAGCTCATCATGGGTGGTAATTAATTAGCACCGATGGGGAACTTGAAATAAAATATGTATATGGTCACATTTCATTAGGAGCATAATGTATCTTCTTCACCCTTACTTAGTTAAATACATTTTCCCCACAGCTAGTGGAAAAATACATATCTCTCAGCTACACTAACATCTGGTTAGTTGAAACAAGAAGGCAAACTGGAAGATGAAGTCATTCTAGAGATCTTGAGATTTAAAAAAATCCAAAAACTCACAGCCAGAAAGGACCACAGTGACACCGGAGGCAGCCATACACTCGAACTCAGCAGAAGCTCTCAGGTTAAGACTGGCCGGCTGTGTCGCAGGGTGTGAGAGCTGAGGGTTTCAGAAGCGGGGCCGTGGGCTGCATGCTCTGAGAACTTGCCGAGCAGATCTCATCCATCCCCTGTGACAGCACTGCCAGGTGCAGCTGCAGACCGGCCCTGCACCACCTGTGCGTTTGCTGGTAAGGCACTGGGCAGCGAGGAACTTCTGCTCAGTGTGATGAACCCAGACCTCAACATTTAAAACCCAGACCATCAACCATCAACCTTTAAAACCATTACTTGACCTTTCTGGTCTTTTCCATTTAAAAATCCCCATTTCTTTGACTTTCCCGCATTTCTTGAACTGTTCCGCAGAGGAAGTGTCCCCACATACGCCAGCCAGGCCAGCTACTTGCCCTGTCCCCCTTGCTTTCCACAGTAATTGAAATTTCTCCCCCGACTCACTCCTCTATAGGAGCTGCATGGCATGCTGGGCCTGCCTTGTCCTCACTCAGGGTTACACCACACCACACCAAAAACAGTCAAGCCCTCTACAGATCAGGTCTTATCGCACTCCTACCCACAGCAGAACAGCTCTTCTCATGAATTAAGGAGAAGCAAGGAATTCTTGACACCATTGCTTAGGTACAAGGCAAGCACTGCCAATCTCTTAACACACCTTAAATATTGTTAAACCCTTTCACTAAAGCTAGTATGCATGTTTACAGGCAAAGAGTGCTTAAAGCTATTAATCTTTCTGTAGTCTATAAAAATCATGTTCACCACTGAAAAATCCAAGACCAAAGTTTAGGTGCAAGCTTAAAGAAAAAGCAACCCAAGCTTTGCTCTTGAGCTAAACTGCCAGTCTCCAACAGTCCACATCAGCCATAGATACCTCAGGGCTAAGCACACCCTGCTCCAAGTCACTACATCAGTGATGACTATCAGCAGTGTCAGACAAGGAACTGCCTGTAGGTATTTTCTCTCCTAAACCCTTCAAGATGTCAAATGCATCACGTCCATAGAGCCTTCAGCCTAGCAGCTACACAACAGACAATCTCATTGTCCGTCCCCCGCCCAAAAATAGTATTTTTTTTAAAAAAGTGGAATGGTTAAATTGTATTTGGAAACAAAAAAAAAAAAAAATCACATCTCATGATGAATCCGTATCAGCCCAAGCACGTATGTTGGGCCTGGCAGAAGCAAGTGCATTTGTTCCCAATATGCTTTGTGAAACTCCCAGTTATTTCCTGGATGCGTTTTTAATTTTCAGTGGGAGTTATATTTCTACTGCCAATGTCTATGTCACGAATAACAAACATTCAATTTCCTCTCCTGTAGAATTATTCCACTCTGCTTATCTGGAGGTTCAATTCTGTTCTCTCCATTTTAATCACATTTTCCAACAACACAGTACTTTGTGCAACAGGCCGTTTTCCTTCATGAAATATAAAAATGGTTGCATATTCCATTTCATTTTTTGGCCTAAAACTTACTGATGGTTTTTGCTTTTTTTCACTAACTTAAAGAAAATACATACCAGGCATAAATCTCTAGGAAAAAAATATATTTACACCCAGTTGGCCATCTATATACATAGCAGCTGATTAAAAGCGTAATATGGAAAATTGCATAATGAAAAAGTTATTTCATATTTTTTAAAAGTTCCGGCCATCAACAACAACAATAAAGACTTCTAATACTAAGCATTATTGTTAGTAATCTCTACAGCATATCCTTACAGTATAGTTACAATATAATAGAGTTTCAGTTATACTCAGAGTGAGCCATAATATGTCACAGCCCTGCAGACAATTTCAGCAAGTTTTTATATGGAAAAATACAAACATTTATGGGCTCCATAATTTTTTTAATACATATTCCCAGATGACAGGATGAAATACAGTGTAGAGGACTGTAAACAGTCTAAAACACATATTTTGCACGTTGACACAACTGCAGTAGCAGCTGTATTAACAGTGCCCAGGTGTTGTAAGAAACAGGAGGGATGGCTGGAAAGCCAGTTTTCAGCATGCTACTAAGGGTAATGAGAACTGAGAAGTTAAAAGCCCTTGCAACTCCGTGAAACTCCATCTCTCTCTCTCCTTTATAATTTCAGCAACAAATTTTTACTTTAAATGAACAAGAATTTTCATGCCAGCTGACTAATAATGAGGATGAAGTAAAAGGCCTACCTCTTCGGTATCTGATCAGCGTCCCCACGGCAGGTGTTGGAGGCGACACGCATGTGCTGTCTCCCAGCCTGTGAAAAGGCAGGCAGGGTGGTAAGATCAACTGTTCATCTGTATCAATTCCTGGTAAATATAGTGGAACGAGGTGAGCTCAAAATGACTGGTCAATTCGTATCTTTCAGATGTGATCTAAACACCCAAAAATATAGGAAAAGGGGAAAAAGTAAACGGGAGGGAGTAGATGGGAATTTCTTGTTCCCTTCCAATTTCCACATTTTCAATAATTCAAAAGAACTGGCAATGTTTCCGCTGCTGGAAGTACACAGACATTTACAGTATTTGTCACTGCATAACTCCTATACTATATATCACTAACACAACAGTTAGGCTCTGTATAAGCAGTTAAAAACCAAACAGGCAAACATCAATTAATCACCTTTTTGTAATCCTCCCATTATTTAAAAAAAAGAATGGGATGATCACACAGCAAGGAGTTTATTTGGAAAAGCACATTGTAATAAATAACTATAATGTTAGTAATCCATTAGAAGCCAGAGGTTTGGTTTGGATTTTTTTTTTCTTCAACCAGGTTCAATATGTAAATCCTTGAAATATAAAAGATTGCTGTCTTTATATTTTATATTGTAACTATATTGTAATTATTGAAAATAAAGTACTCTGTGAACAGCAAGCAAACTTTCAATACAACCATGGACTGTTTCAGTATTAATTCACTGAAATAAACCAGTGTAATATTCGAATAATGAAACAGCTCAAGGTCTGTGGAAACTGGCCGTAGTTAATTTAGACAAAGGTATATGACGGTTAATAGAGTAGTTTGAGAGCAATCGATTGTAACCCAGTTAAGGCACCCTAACCACTGCAAGCTATTTAGACAACATTACTCAGCCTGTGGGCTGTGGACCACTGCTGTCAGGCACTAGAAACCGGTCTATGAACAATCTCATTTAGAAGATTAAAAAATGCACGTCTATCCCCACACTCTTGGCAGAAAAGCACGAGTGCTGGCAGGCAGAGTCGGGAGCCAGTTTCTGGATGCTGCCAGAGACTGCCTGCAGGTGCAGACGGCTCCTTTTTGGGCATGTGGAATGGTCCAAGAATTTTGTTTCAAATGGGCTCCATTAGAAAAGGCTGAGAAACGCTGACACAGCCAGCCTGCGGGGACCTGATGCTGCCTTCCTCTGGGATACACTCCCCTCCGGTTCAGGATTTTAACCTTGTTTCCCCTGAGCTCACCGGATCTGATTTTAAAGAAAATAATTTTAGGTGTTACTTAGACTCAACATAATGACATCTAGAATATTTAGTCAAGTATGTTGACTACAACTAATGATTACAGTGAAGAGTAAAGACGGTCTTTGATGCATGCACAAACTTTTAACAGAAGATTGCCAGAGTTGCCAGTAGGGACTTGGATATCCAGTATCCACCAAAGGATTAAATGCAGCTTTGAATCATTTTATTCAGACTTCTCCTTAACAAATCCTCCCAGGAAGGTCACAGGTAGCCATCGACATATTTGAAACCTCTTTCTTGCAAAAGGGTCCCCATCGCAACCTCAGGCCCTTGTCCTGCCGTCATGGCAATCCTCAAACCCCAACTACCCCCGGGAGCTCCAGGCCTTGCTATCCAACAACACAACTGTGGATCCCTGTCCCCAAAGCAAGCTGAGATGGAGTATGGATACCTGAAATGCTGCAGAAGAGAGTAGCTGAAGCTCATGACATTAGGGAATTGGTTCAAAAATCACATACAGAATCTATTTCAATAATAAAAATTTACTTTTCTCCTTTCTTTTTTAATTATGGGAAAAGGTGGAGAATGTATTTAATTTGACCAACACAAAGACATAAAAGTATACATTTTTATCATCAAAATAATTCACATTGTTACCACCATTCCTCACAGAAAATAAAAATAATGGTTTGCACCAAAGCTGTGGCAATTAGCACTTTTCCCATCCACTAGCCAAGCATAAGAAAAATAAGGCAAAAGAAAAGCATCATTTAGCTGAACCTGGAATGATTTTTTTTTAAATTATTTTCTGAAGACAAAATACATTCATTTTAGGTACATTACAAGGTATTTTTTGGCCTAAAACAAACAAAAAAAAATCTTTCTTCTTTGCTATTATTATTGCATGAGGGCAATTAAGAAAAATAAAACAGTATTTTTAAAGAAAAAAATAAGGTTTAATTCTGAAAATGTTACAATATTTTTACTTTTTGATTATTTACCTGATACTATTTGTTGCACTCAGTTGAGCAGTCTAAACAATTTAAGTTCGTTCAAAACTGCATTTTTCAGCAAGCAAACTATTCCGAAAAAGTAGAGAGTAACTGCCTGTCCCTAATCAGCTTAATAGATGGAAGGATGGGAGCTGCCTTATCCTGCAGGCTCCAGAAGCCCATCTCTGCACCTCTCCAACCCAACGAGGAATTTGTTGGCAATTCCATCACGGAAAATTGTGGCACTTCCTCCATCCCTTTTTTCCGTACTGTAAAACAAACTTCTGGATGCCCGGATAAGCTCAGAGCACAAAGAGGAAAAAAGCCATAAATCACCTTCAAAAAAGTAAAGGATCAATGTGAAAGAAAACCAGGTATAGGCAGTCAAACCCCTCAGCTGCAATCAAACATTGTACTTTCAAAATCAGCAGCATTTGATGGGGAGAAAGAAAAAAAGTACATATATCAACTAACTCACATCCTCTCCCTGATTAAATAGTTGTTATTTACGTGGGTTAAGATACATCTTTAAAAGCAAAAATGAATACACATAAATCATAGTGCAAAGAAAAAATGAATGCACATAACGCTACCAACACCCCTTGTTGCTGAATTGCCATTGGATTCAGAATAAAGTCATAACAGCACTGGAAGGACAACAGCAAAAAAATTGCTGCCCAGTGAAGAGAAGCATTAGAAAATGTGCAGCTTCCCTGATACAACAGTATTTAAAAGTCATTCTAAATTTCTCATCGCTTTTGCATAGATATAACTCAAAATGACTTTAAACACTTGATCTTGATTCTGCTGCTGTTTACAAAGCATAAACCTATCAAAGCTGACAGAATTACTCTCGTTTAAAGCTGGAGGAATTGAGGAAGAATTTGGCATTTTGATTCAATCTTTAATGTGCAATTTACCTTTCACGTATACAAAGCATACTGGCTTTCAGGCAGAAAATAAGCATGTAATAAATCAGCTTACATTGTTTTCAGCTCTTACTCACAGTGGAATCCCCAAAATTCATTTTATTTTATCTTTTTTCCACTCTTCAGCTTTTTCTCTTTCATTTTCTTTCCTCCTCTTCAATCACCACAGGTTTGCATTTCTCATTTTCTATTTTACATCACTCCGCTTTGTTCTCTACAATGGAAAGACAGACAGACAGACAGCAGGGAGAGAGATACAGCCAGTCCAAGGTAACAATCTCGGACACCCACATTCTGGAGGATCTGTTTCTCTCTCAAAAACATTTTAACTTTATAAAGGGAAGGGAATCAAAACTCATTTGCATACGGGTTCATTCCATCTCTTCAGCTCACATGTTTATAGCTCTGGAAAGTCCCTTTCTGATTCCCTGGCTGATAAAGAGCCAGGAAAGTAATGCAACAGCGGGGAGAGGTGAGAACCGTTTTGCTGACCTTGCAAGTGGGGCTTAAATGAAGCGCTCCATTCGCCTTGCTCGGAGGACCCAACTGGGGGGTTTGGATGCTTTTTATCCTTTAGATTTCAAGGCTCAGACCATGCACTTAGAGCTAAAGACTCAAGTCAGAGAAACCCCCACTCTTGCGCAGGAGGAAGCTCTGGTCAGGCGCTCGATACTTCAGCTTCCTGTCTGTACACTCCGCGGTCTAATCTGGGGAAATCCTGAAAACATTATCAGATGCCTGATAAGCTCTTTAGCTTTCAAGTACATAGTGATTCAGTTTCAGTCAAAACCTCATTTGAATACAGTTTTAAAATCTAAATAAAAAGCGAGACCCTAATGGTAGTCTATCATCGCTGGTATCCAAAATAACGTGACTGATGTTTAAAACTGGCATAAACAAATCTACTTTTCCATACCTGCATCAGGATGCTCAGTGTCTGTAATCTGAATTTATTAAAAAGGAGTGGAATTATGTGTCTGGTTAATTAAATGCCTCTATTTATCCACAAATAAATAACGCAGCAGAAGCAACAGCACGGATTGCTTACTCCATCCCAACGTTGCTCACCGCTGACTTGAGGCAGATTGTTTCTGAGAGATGGGGATAGCTTGAAACTCTGGTGCCCACTCATCCCACGGGTTTCTCTGGTGAAGCTGGCAAGTCTGGCAATCCTTGTTTTGTTCAACCTAGACACTCATTTACCAGGCAAACCCAGTTCACAGCTATTCATCACAGGCTAACAGCAGGGTCTGCTCTTTGATCTGTGGATTTAGCCCTGGAAGAGTAAATCTCCACCACTACAGTCTGAACCCCAACATTTTCCAGTTCAGATGGGTACCAAATCAGGATTTGCCCACACAAAATCACTCCCACTCCACTGGTCTCCTTCATCTCATTCAGGCCAGGGAGCTTTTCTAGGATACATGCCAGGAGGTTCTCCTTCACACACAACTGCTGAAGATGTTGGAGAAACTCACTCCATGTACAAATCTGGAAGCAACTGGGAACGTTTTCCCAGGTATTGCAGGTCTGCAAGCAGTAAGGGCTTAATCTGCTTTCCACTCCCAGAGCATAAAACGTATCAAATGCTTTTCATGAGAGCTCTGATGTTTTCTGCTGCACTCACCCTAAGGTTTACCACAAAAACAAGCCCTTGTATGGACCAGCTACTTTGAAGAAGAGGAAAATTGGAAAGATATTTATTGTTAATAACCACATTCCTCTGAGTCAGTATAAAGGCTCGGGTTGTCCATACTCGGGGCAAAAGTATGAACCATCTTTCATTGCATCCCAAGATCTAGTTTACAGATCTCCAACTAAGCTAATACACAAGATATATTTCACAAGAACAGAGGTTCAGATGCAAAACTGAACACATCATTTTAATACCCATGTTAAACTATATAACAAGAGTAATAAAGAGATGCTGCCATGGGTCAAGTTTGGGCACGGAGGAGCAAAGACCCTAGTGATACTTATCAGTAGGGATGCTTAAATGAATTTGCCTCACTCATTGCACAGGAGGAGAGGAACAGTCATATTTCAGGCTGGGATTCGGCTGTATTTGCAGCGCTCACTGGTACAACTTTCAAAATGCATCATTGCTCCAGCCCCAGGTTTAAAAACCTCTTTGTAAAAGACACTGAACTAAATTAATCTGTACCCTGCTGACCTTGCTTGGTCATCCTTGCTAGTTCTTTAAGTAGAGATTATTCAAGTTTCCTGGGTCCCAAAAGGCAGGTTTCATTATGTGCATGTGCCACAGCTGGGTAACCTAAAGCAGAAAGTAACTAAACACAACCCAAGTCCCGTGGTGAGAGAATCCCATTTTTCAGTCCTCAGCACATCTTCCAAGCAAAAACAGAAAAGTGTTCAGTAAAGGCTAAACATTTACACAGGCCTTTAGAAAGGAAAGATGACAGGACAGGTTCTCCACTTTGCTTTGTGAAACAAAAGCAAAGACCAAAGTGGGAAAAAAAAAGAAAGCTTATACACAGTGACTGATAAGGGAAGTGACAGACAATATACTGTGCACTGCTCTTGACAGCTGACATCAGTCAGGATGGTTACTATCATCTTAGCATCTCATCTGGAAAGTTTTGACTAACTGAATTTGGTTTTTGACAGGAAGTCTAGATCTCACCCTAATTCAGTGGCTGGAATTTCTTGAGGCCATATTATGCTGGGCCAAACAAGGTAATTCTACAGCCCTGAGTGCAGCACTCTCAGACACACAATGCATGGTCATGCAGTGCTTTCTAAAGGCATTAAATCACAGCCCAGGTGCCAGTAGGTAGCTCCAGCTTCTCTGTTTATTTATTGCTGTTCACTGTATTCGGTACAAATATAAAGGGCTGGCTTCCTTCTCTCACTGGGAGGAAGGTCCTCCCAGAAGGAAGGATCTCTCCCAAGCTAGTTAAAAATCTTTACAGCAGTACAAAACATGCAGGCATCAGAGATAAATCAGGTCCTGTATATAAAATGTCTTTCACAAAAATATAGTCTTCAGAAAACACAGCAGACATAGTTACTTCCTGCATGATTTCATAAATCTTCCGTCATGCTTATAGTATTTCTTTGTGAGACAACACCACAAGTTACAAATTCCAAGAGAAGCTGGAGCTTGGGCCCATTGAAAATGTGGCAAAAGCCACATTACTTTTGAAGAAACTGCAATTTCTCCCTCAATACTGTTAAAAGCAAACTTTCACTTGGTTTCCTTTGAGAGATGAGCTCTGTGGGTCTTTTTCTACGATAGAGCCTTATAAAAAAAAAAAAAAGTAATTTTCTACTTTTGTGCATCCAGTTGTCAGGTTTCTTTAAGCTGAATTGACTTACAAATTTTATGAGGTCTCCTACTGATTTCTGTCTCATTGCTTTAATATCCAATACAACTGATTCAAGAGATTAGGCTGACAGAGAAACCTAGGAAATTCTTTATAAATCATGCACCTTTCAGAGACCACTTTGCACATTTACAAAGGCTACGGTCATATCACAAGCCAGGTGGGATTTGATTAGCCAATTCTTATTTTGCACTGTGATAGAGGTATAAATTAGGACACAGTGCTCCCACCTCTCATGCAAGAAGTGAAGAGCTGTGTCAGGCGTGCTTGGGAAGCAGAGTTGAGAGGGGATGGTAAACAGCCTTTCTGTGTACTCCTGGTGACCTGTGCGGCCTCCAAAAGCCATAGAGCTCTGCTCATGGACAGGGCTCACAAAAGAAGGAGGAACGTGCCAAGACAGGACTGCTTCAGCTACCATCCATGACATGTTTTTCTAAACTGGGAAGCATTCCCAGTAGGAAATGCCTGCAGAGGTTCATACAGAGGCATTAACCTTCCCCCCAGAGTCTGTTTGTGTACGTGAGAGCATGTACATGCACATAGTTCCTATCCTAAAGGAAGAATTTTGCTCCATAGTTACGCAGAGGGCTTGGATGCTACCAGAACAGCCCGCAACCCCTGCAGCTTTGTTCAGGGTACTGCAGGGTACTGCACAACAGCCAGATTACAGTCCTCGTGTCTTAAACCCTGCCGGAGTTATTCTAGTCAGGTTTATGATTCTCTTGATTATTTTGCTGTGGTAGGCTTTCACATCTGTGAAAGCAAGACTGTGAGAGCCAGCACAATGCAGTCAGACCCCACACAAACTACCGTGCACCCACAGATCTGCTGCTGCACCTCAGCGCTGGCCTGCAGCACCTCTGCTGCCTCGATCCTGCCTGAAAGCTTCCACCTGCCATAAGCCCTGGCCTTGTGTGCACCCTGCACTTGTGACAAGCAGCTCTCACTAAGATGAATGCAGCATTTCAATTGATAAAAAACAAAATCTACTGCTGCCCTATCAGCCAGCTTGTGTGAAAAGAAATGATGCAAAGCAGTATCAGGCAGCACAGTACCAGTTCTGTAACAAGCTTCATAGATGGCTTCACTGGATGCTCTGCAGTCAGAAGTTAAAGAAAACAGGAAGGTTTCAAATGTGTTACGAGGGCAGGAAGTGAGTCAGCCCTGAGCAGGAGGGACAGTAAACAGCAACCCCTTCCACTGCAGACACCCAGCCACAGGACATGGACACGGACGTCCAGAACTGGAGAGAGTCAACCTGAGAGCAGAGAGCACCAGCAGGGCAGGAACAGAGAGGAAAGGAGATCATTCCTTCTTCACCAACCACAGCCCAATGGAGAGAAGATTTTCTCCCTGCAGAGGACTGTCTTCTAAGCAGCTGTCCTTCTCCTTGTAGAAGCAGCCTAACCACCAAACCACCAGCTCATCCTCTCCCTGGCCAGGTACACCGAAGCCTCTTGCACAATTCTGCTCAGAAGGAGTGGCCGAGAAGAGCCCTCCAGAATAACTCGGCTGGGATCGGGATTTCAAGTCCCCTTGAGCATCTTGAAATTTGAACACCGGCCTCTCATGCACTCAGATGAGTACTGTGCTATTGGAAATAGAAACACCAACACCTCCTCCCTCAGTTGCCATCCTATTCTGCCTGCATCCTACATGAGAAGAAATTGCTCTGAAAACGCTGTCACATCAGCCTCCACGGAACAAGGAGGCCAAGGAACATCTTAGCAAGGCTTAGGCATAAATGAGACTCTAGCTGCTTGCCTAGAAACAGATGCTTATCAGAGAATTCACGTGGAGTAAACAGAGGAGCCATAAGCCATCAGTGCTACCGCAGCTCAGCAGCATTATGGCAGAAGTTCTGAGGATCTGCATTTTGGGGATAGGTACAATACAGGCCAGGTCCTTTTGTAGGTGTACCTCCAGGCACACAAATTAGATCTAAAAATAGAACCTGGGTTCTGAAGTCACACAGGCAGATTTAAAAATTATACTCTAGATATTTGACGGTATTACCCATCACACAATGTTGCATTCCCAATTGCAGTACCAGAAAATAACTCAGCCCCTCAGCCTGGAAAGTCACACAAGCACAGAGACCCTCGACTGGTAACAAATACCCACCACCCTTTGCAGGCTCCTAAATAGGGCAAAACAGTTAAAGAATAAGCTGTTCCACAGGTACTGCCTTAGGTTCCTAATATGTTGGCCTCTGTTTCAAGCATACCACTGAAGCTATTAGGAAGACAAATAATTTTTTGCTCTCTGTATTAATCGGAAAAATAGAATGCTGGTTCCAACTGAAAAAAAAAATGAAAAATCTGGAGGACAGACAGAACTGTCTGAGTGCCGGCACTAGCAAAGGTCCTTGCTCCTCTGCTTCTTCCGAGAATACTCTATAAAGCAGCAAACCACTGCAGCAACAGACTTAAGAGTCACAGCATGGTCACATACACCAGGTTGGGGAACTAGGACACAACTGAAGTAGAATATGACCTTCCTCGAGGCAATTAGATTGCAATGCAAAGCATTTCCAGATCCTTCCTAGTTTCAAAAGAAACTCAGAATAAGGCGTGGGAAGATGGGCACAGAAGAACAAAACACTTCAAAGGAAGATTTACTAACACTGAAAGAAGCTGTTGAGAACTTCTTATCTGAAAAAAAAAGGCTGGGGCAAGACTGGGTAGAAGGTAAAAAGCAAAATCCAGTGCCTGGTTGCAACTTGCAAGTTTTGAACATCTTCCAGTGGAACAATTATTCTTAGAAAATTGCTGTGCTGTTGGAAGCAATTTCCCACAGGAATGCTTCCATTTTCATTTTGATTTTATTTTTTTTTTCTCTCACGCAGGCTTTGATAGGTCAGCACACTTGTGGAACCAGGGGACATTGCATTTGCAAAAAAAAGTTTCATTCCTAAGTTTTAGAGTAAGATTTTGTAAGTCAGTTTTGGAATTAGAAGTCTTGCTTTCATAGAATGGGAAACTTTGACAATTTAAAATACCTAAAAAGAATTTATAAGCTCCTTCGCAAAATCCAGGAGATGAAACATAATAGGTTCTACTCCAAACAAAGGATCATGCAGCTGCTAAAAACAGCTCTCAATGGTTGTGTATTTTTTAAGAAGGAAGGCAATAGGCAAGGACCAGGCAATACCTAAACAGCCTTAGGAAGAAAATGGTATAGACAAAGCTTTCAAAGTGAATAGAGGTTCAGAGCAAAGAACCCATCACTCACTGTTTGCTGCTGGATATGTTTAGATGAACAGAACTTGGTACATTTCCTGAAAATAAATAGAATCCCTCAAAGAATCACAACTTACTTCTCATGCCTGGAGTTTCCACAAACTGTAGGTTGCAGAGAACCCCAACCCTGGCTAATCAGATTTTTAAAAGGAGGTTGCTACCATGCAGTGCAAAACCCTCTGAACAGGGTTTCCCAGGTTCTGGCAACATCTTTTATTTGATTAAGGAACAAGATGATAGATTAGCTAAACATGATGTTAGTTTATTGATCCCTGAAGCTGGAATGGTTTTGCTCACCTGACTTACAGAAAACTGAAGCCAAACAACAACTGATTCAAGCTTGGTTTTGTTGGTTTTCTTTTTTTTTTTTTGGTTTAGTTTGGGTTTTTTCTCTTGTTCCAAAACTGAGTCATAGAGACTTTGCAGAACGTGTACTGGAATAACAGCCAAAGAAAATATTCCTGTTGAGGAAACAGTTCTGCTGAAGGCTGATATCCCCTGATGGGGACATCCCAGCACAGACGGTGTTTGTGCTTGCTGAGTTCTGCCACACACCACAGCCCGTCCCTCTCGAGCAGAATGATTTACTGGTGCATGGAGCAGCTGTTTTATCACCACCCTGCAGAAGTACTTGCTGCTGCTCTCCAGACCCCACCAGGGACCTGTTCACAAGGACTTCTCACACCTGCCCAAGCTGCTTCGGAAGGAAGGCTGGCCACATTATTCACCCCACGGGCTGGAGAACCCTATATTGCTCTGGAGAGCAGCAAGGGCCTGCAGGGCCCTGTGGTTGCAATTTCCCTGCAACAGTCCCATGGACATCCCTTGCTGCAGGGACAGGCACATGTTGCACTGGTGTCTCTGTGGATAGCTGGGAGTTTACCAGAGAAGGAATAACAGGAATTGGACTTCATGTCCCCAGGAACTCTGCTCACTCTCCCCTGTGCTCCTGCTGAGGCACAGCTCATCTTCTCTCCATCTTCCGAGGTGTATGCTCATTCTGCAGCTGGAAAACAACACTGTGGGAAATGTGAACATTTCCAGGGATTTTTTTCTTAAACCCACTAGTATCCAGTATGCCAGCTGGCTATTTATGGAAGATTAACAGCAGCATCTTGCTTGGATGTCAGAAGAAATTTGAGGAGCAGCAGTGGAGAGAAAAGTGACAGAGAAATAGTAAAAGGCACTCTCCAGTGTTGCACAGCAATCACACTGTCACAGTTCACAAGAAAATACCATTGTCTGCGTTTTGAAGAAAGGGTCAACCTGTGCTCTTCGGGAAGAAAAGTGTGTATGTTTCAGAATCAAGGAGAATTCTCCTTCATACTGGGATCCATGTCACACACACAGAGTGCTGTGGCCATAGAAAGAAATGGCAACAGGAAACACAGGGACCCCTGCTGAGGGCTGTGGCTGCACGGCTGGCAAAGTGCATGGAGCAGCAATGTATGCAGAGGCCATGAGGCGCTGCCCCTGCCCTGCCTCTCTCAGCACTGGTCCCTACACTGCAGCTGCATCCCACAGTGGGGCTGGGGGCCCCTGTAGCAAGGGGATTTTAGGAAAAGCTAGTTTCTGCCCTCCTTTTCCTGCTCTCCAACAGCAGGCCCTCCCTCTACTGGCTCAGCTTGCAGGGAACAGCTGGCTGACAGCCAGGAAAACCCTGGCTGCCAAAAGCCTCATCCTCCCCACATCCCCACCTGCTCATCCCTGGGCTTGCTACAGGGATGCCACTTCCCATCCCCAGCTCCTTTAGCTCCCTTTACCCCTCCTCACACAAAGAGCTGTCAGTCATGTCCTTACCCCTCTCCTCTTGTATTTTCACAGCACCCACACTGAAGCCCCTCAGATGCCATTACTGAGGTCTCTGGATCCTTCCACAGCTGTCCTGTTTGATCAGTGACAGTGATAACACCCTCTCTCACCACTGAAATGTTATCCTCAGGTAACCCAAATCATGTCGTCTGCCTTTTGTCCTCATCCTTCAGAGCTCCCATCCTACCCTTTCCATTTTTACTCAGGGTTGGGCTCTGCCATCCACTGGGCACTCATTCGCATGGCAACACAGCAAGTTCAACACCTCACCAAACAGCAAACACCCTGCCGGTGACTCCGGCATCAATGCGTTTATTCATGACATTATAGGAATTATGAACAATTATCTTGGCAATATGTACAGACATGTCCATATTTAAATTCTTATTACCTCCTCTATTCACAGATGAAGCCTGGACTTATGCAACACCGAGCTCAGGATCATCACTGCAACAAGAAGGGCCCGGCTTTCCCCACAGGCAGCAGTCTGGCAGGAAGGGTCTTTCCTCCTCCTTCATGCCACCCCAGCAAAAGGCCACCCATGCAGAAGGGACGAGGTCGGTCTCTCCTGCCAGCATCAGGAGCTCCCACCTCATGGCTGTGGTGAGGACAGCCCAGTTCTCCCAGTTCCACCTCCCCAGTCTGGCCACTTCTCAGGTATGGCGAGGGGCTGCGTGTGCCAGTCGTAGTACAGCCCCTCACGTTGGTGTGGTGACATCCAGTTCTGCCTCCACTCATGAAGATCACCCCATGGGCTGTCCTGCCATACATGCAGTACCAAACCTGAGAATTTTAATCAATTTGCAAGCCACGGCAGGCAACAGGGGAAAAGGCACTGGGAAAACATCAGCTCCCACCAATACTGCTTAGCCTCACTCGCTCTGCAGAGACTGTGTGCAGCAGTTTGATTTTTGAGATCTACTACTTTTGCTACTTTGTGAAGGCCAGGGCTAAAGGTAGAGTTCCCAAGGCAGTGCTACAGCACAATTCAGAAGAATTCAAAATCCCACACAAGTGCAACACACCTCACAGGTACTGATAGTGCTAAGGCTGCAGTCCCAGAAGAAATACCCTGGAGCCACACTGCTGCTGGTGCAGCCCCCCAGCTTCTCCCAGCTCCATGCAGTATCAGGATGCCTCAGCCAGGAACTGTGATAAGGCAGGTGCTGCCCGGCACACAGGCTCTCCCTAGAGAGCTGGCAGCTGCCTCTCTGCCAGCACTAACCATCAGGCAAAAAGGCCAGACAGCGCAGGCTCCACAACAAGGGAGAAGAGCCAGGGCACTGTGGTGTGTAAGCCATGACGCTCAACAGGTCTAGAGCAAGGCAAAAAGGAGCTTGGATGTGTCCACATAAACTGCATTTATACCCCCTCCTGACTGCAGCACTTTTAAAATTCCTGACTGTTTTTACTCAGTGCTGTCTGAAAGTTTTGCTCACAGAATTTTTGTCTGAATTAGGAAAGAGCAGAAGATGCAGGATCCAGTCTCCAGGAAACACTGGAGCAGATGTCACAGGGTTATTGAGCACTCACATGAAGGTAGGGCTGAGCTGAGGCTGCAGTGCTGTAAAAGGCTGGATTTACAGTATGCACCCCAAGGGTCATTTTAAATTATGCTGTTGGTTTACCTGTGGACTGCTGGACAGAGGAAATGAGGTTACACTTACCTTCAGAGCTGCCCCAACAATGCTTTTTTTTTTTCCTGCAGGACCTTTTCTCAAGTTGGAAATATACTCTTTCCACTAAGAAAGGCCATCTGACAGTTCAGCTCCAAAAAAAGATGTTTTCACCAAGGACGCTCATGGTTCATTGTGAAAATGAAACTGAATGCCTGAATGTAAAAGGTTCTCTTCTAAATGTTTAAATGGCTCAGAAAACTATCTGTTTACCAGGGATTTTCCCTAAGAGTTATTTTGGGATTAAATATTTTCCTCAAGAAGCTACCACAGTTCTGAGCTGAAGCATGAGTGCCATCTAAACTGGGCACTGCTGCCAGAACATGTCTCAGTGGTAGGAAAATGTAATAGAGGTTTTTCTCAGGTCAGAAATGAGTGTTTTCTGGGACATTCTTTGGCTGTTTTAAGATCTATGAAGCTTACTGTGAGGGTTTTGGCTGGGATAGAGTTAATTTTTTCTACATTAGCTAGTATGGGGCTGTGTTTTGGATCTGTGCTGGAAACAGTGTTGATAACCCAGGGATGTCTTCATTCCTGCTGAGCAGGGCTTACACAGAGCCAAGGCCTTTCATGCCCCTCACCTCACCCCACCCGCAAGGGGCTGGGGGGCACAAGGGGTTGGAAAGGGACATGACCAGGACCAGCTGACCCCAACTGACCCAAGGAGTGTCCCACATCACATGGTGTCACGCTCAGCATATAGAGCTGGGGAGGAAGGGAGGGACGTTTGGAGTGATGGCATTTGTCTTCCCAAGTCACCGTTACACATGATGGAGCCCTACCTGCCCATAGGAAGGACTGAATGAATTCCTTGTCTTGCTTTGCTTGCGTACACAGCTTCTGCTTAACCTATTAGGCTGTCTTTATCTCAGCCCATGAGTTTTCTCACTTTTACTCTTCTGATTCTCTCCCCCATCCCATTGGTGGGGGGAGTGAGTGAGCAGCTGTGTAGGGCTGAGTTGCCAGCTGAGGTCAAACAACAGGTTCTTTTCAGCACCCAACACAGGGCTTGAAGCATTCAAGATAATGACAGATTTGTTGGGAATGTGCCAGATCAAATTTATAGTTATTGCTGTTTAGCTATTAATCAGCAGACTTCTGTGCTTGCCATGGGGCTTGCTTGCCACACTGTATATCAAAATCTAGTGCTTGTTAGCAGCTGCTTTTTGCTTTCACTACTTGCTGTACTGCTGTCCTGCTTATCTTACTGTGCTGTGCCTGGGAACATTTTGATAACAGCAAGGCCATGTGCCTGGGCTGGCAGACAGCCAGGGCATCGCTGATGTTTCTGTGCTGCTGTACTAGACAGGCTGAAACTCCAGTGTGAATTTGAGTCGCAGGGACTGTGACCTGTGGATGAGTCCACATGGGAGCAGAACACCCTGAAGCATCTGTGGCCATGCATAAGTCCACACCAAAGCAGGTACATCTTGAAACATCTGTGGCCATGGTTATGTCTGCTGCAGCAGGTATAGCTCTGAAGGAATTGTGGCACAAGGGCAAGTCCACACTGGAGAAGGTACACCTCAGTGTCTGTGACAGCTGTGGATAATTCTATGCTGCAGCAGGTCCACCTTGAAGCACCAGTGCCTGTGCATGAGGTTGTGTTGGAGCATCTCAAAGCCTGTGGCCATGGTTAAGCCCACAATGGAGGTACTCCCCTGGAGGGACTGCAGCCATGGGTAAGGACATGTTGGAGGAGGTTTACTTCTGAAGAGACTGTGGCTGTGGGTAAGGCCACACTGGAGCTAGAAGTTGAATTTGAGATACAAGAGAAATACAAAAATATGTCTCCGCAGACTTGTCTATCACCCTGCATTGTTCTGGCTAGTCTTTGAATCTTCAGTGTCCCATGGATAAAAAGCTTTCCTTCCTCTTTTTCAAATCCCTTTGTGTATAGCTACACCAATCATTATGCCATCTCAAAGGCAGCATCTCTAATTCCGCTTTAAGTAAATGAAAAATTACACAAGAAAAAAAATCTCCATCACCAAAACAGTACTTCTATCTTAGTCGATCTTAGAGGTCCTCAGCAACTCTTTAGGTAAGTTTAGCATCTCAGTGATATCCTTACAGACTGGATCTTAGACCTTTTTCAGGGCTATGTCATTACTAGTCATGATGAGATCAAAGTCTGATCCTATTCCTGGTTTAAGCTTTTCCAAAGATAGTATTTGGGATGGGTTCAGGTTACTTCAGACAGTGATATCAAACAGAGGACACCCCTGATGTATGCCCTTAAGCAAATAATTTAGATCTGCAGGAAAAATACTGCCTTGGAACAGTTTTTAAAGCAAATATGTATTATAGTCTCCAAGCTCTCCCCTCTTATATAGTCTTTACATGTTCTACCTGTGTGTAATCATCTCTGTTTTGTCCCTTGACTAATAGAAAGGGAAATCAATTCTACTGGAACCTCTAGCAATTCACTTAAACTGGCTATGTAATACAGAGGTACTTACAAGGTGCTTTTACCCATTGGCTACACATTTTGAGCCAAAGTGCTCAAAGGAAGTCCAGCCTGAGCCACTGAAGACCTCCAAAGGCTCCACCCTCCACACAGCTTATGGAAATAATTTGGCTACAAAAAACCAAACACAGTATCTAGAGCTAGAAGTATGCTTTCAGCTCCGTGAACCTCCCTCAGAGATTACCTCACCTGTTAGAAAAGCATAAAACACACCAGTAAGTTGTTTGCACACTCCTTTTTTCCTCCTGGCATTCTTCATAATCTGACTGCAAGAAAATACACATTAGGACCCTTTTATAACTTTACCTTCTAATTTTGTAGCTCATTCAGGCACAATGGGCCCACCATGCTTTTAACTTCTCCCAAACTGCAGTTAGAAGTAAATTTATCAATTATGCTTTTCTCATATGCTTTGCAAAATTATATGCAAACATGCTTGCACAGTCAGATCCCAACACCAGTTACTAAACATATACAGTTTACGGAAACAATATATAACTTCATTATAGATACATTGATCTGATCAGTGTCCACATCTCTTGGAGCACAGTGAGTACCACTTTGGGGCTAAAGGGACATTATTGCATTTCTGTACAGTAGTCTGCAAACACTAATAAAACTACAGTGCAACTACAAGTTACCAGATTCATGTCATTGCTAAGCCTAGAGAGACCAATTGCCTTCAGCTTCTCATTTTTGTTCTTTTTAAAAAAAGAAAGATAAAAATGCCCTTGGCTTATACACTATTCCCTGTAGTCACAGGGTAAAGGCACACTGAATTCCTTGGTGCTGACTCTTATCCTCCTTTTCACGTTAATGAAGCAATGAAACCCATTACAGATGCCTGCGCTGTGCGTGAGGTACCAAAGGCAAACATCACGCTAGAGCTGTCAGGTTGCAGGAGTGAGAAGCTGTAAGACTTGCTGTTACCATGGTGCCACCCGCTGCCAGAACATTACAAATAGGATGAATTATCTGATGTGCACTGGGTAATTTTACTCAGCCTGCTAAGAGATTATTTTTATATGAATCTCCAAGTTCTCCTTATAGAAATTCAAGTAAGGAATTGAAAAGATTCTCATAGCCAGAACTATCTGTGAGCCTATCTGTCAAAGAAGATTCTTTACAGAGTGATAACCCACTAAAAAAGTACCTGCTCTGTGTACTTGGGTACAATCCAGACTTCCCAATCACAGTACACAGTTACACTGACCTCTTAAGCCTCATTCAAACCGAGAACGAGCTGCCAAGCATTTGTTTTTGTCACAGCCATACATTTAAAATCCCAAATATCTCAGATCTTTGCAGGAAGCGTAAACTAATCAAGCAAGGAAACCAAAACGTTACAAACAGTTTTAAACAGGATTTTTGTTGTGCTGCGTAGTGCTCAGACACTGTTTTGAACTCAAGCTGCATCTATTCCTGACAATACCCCAAGAGAAAAATAGAACTGTATAAATGCAGCATAAGTTATATCAACATTAAAACAGTAAGGAAGTTGATTGTTCAGTCACCAGCAGAAGTCAGTGTTTAACACCTAACTGAAACAGCATGAACCAGTGTGAGATTCCCAGCAACCAGGCTCCCTGCATCTCAGGAAGCCAGCACTTCACGGGCTGACACCAGCTAGTTTTGCAGCTCTGATGCTAAGACAGTTGAAATTTTCTGACTAGCAGAGTGTGCTTTTGTGACTGATCTCCTCAAGCGACAGCAAACAGGAAGCTCAATCCACAGACTGAGTCTCACAGCCTAGTTCTTGTGCAAGTCACAGGAACAGGTATTTCCCTTTAACCCCAGCCAGCTGAGTTGGAACATACATGAAATAGGGAAAATAAAAGCCAGCTGAAACAAATGGATCTTTCTGACAAAGATTTATAAAGTAAAGCTTTGTAGAAGTAAAAACTTGGACCTCCATTAACCAGAAATCCCAATGAGACCAAAAGCCCCAGAAGATTTATACTACCATACGAAATAAGATTATCCCCAGTCACCTAAAATTTGGTGCTGAGAATTAACATCAAACCAAAACTGGTATGAACTTCATTCATCTGCTAGAGAGACTTCTTAACTGTGGGTTTTGTCATAGATGTTTGAAATTGGACATTAGCATTTATTTTTAATCTTTTAAGCCAAAAAGGATCATGGCCAACATTATAAAAAGCTAATCAATCTTTAGACTAATATTTAGTAATATTAGTTAGCTGTGGTGGTAGTATAAAGAAAGCTTTTTGCATTGTGTTGCTGAAATCATATTTATCCCCCATACACAAGACTCTAGCAACACTCCTGTTTTGGCTCAGAGACAGCCTACATGACAAAATGTACCTTTTTGATCTCAACTATTTACAGATAGTCTTGAAAACCTTGCCTGCTTCTTACTTTGACTGTGTTTCTTGCCAGCAGCTCTAAAAGACAGTATTGGTAGAAAATCAGGTGAAACACCCAAAAAAGGATCCTACAGAAAATGCTCCTCTGCAGCCAAAACACTTTTCACGTAGTTTTACAAAAAAAAAAGTGGGTGTGGGTGACAGAAAGGACACAAAACCTATGACTTTCCTAGACTTTGAAGGGATTTAATAATTTAAGTAAAATAAGATTACATGAGTGTGAATTCATTTAGTTTATTCTAGCATTACCACCTTATGGTCTATACTGCACCAGCATTCATTCTTGTGCAGACAGATGAGCAATATTCCCAAACCTGACTCACGCTGTACTTTCTACTCACCCGTTCCACTGTCCCTACAAGTAACAAGTTTTGGGGCTTCAAGATCAAAGTCTATCAGTACCAAGAAGCCTATCTGAACCATTTAATTATCACCTTTACAAACATTATACAAATGCTTGTCCATTTTGGTATGAAATCCTACAACTGGCAAGCACATTTGAGATGTATATATACCTGCACACATGTCAAAACATGTGGACATGGCACAAAAAGTTTCTTTCTGGAAGTTCACATAATAGATCTGGATACTTGATCACAGTGAATATTTCAAATCAACAAAAAAGATTTTACCATGATAAACATCCATAACTTATACAAAGCACTAGGTCTCTCTCCAGACAAGATGTCTGTCTGTACATACAAAGAGTTACAACCTACATTTGTGTTGATGTAGTGTCATATCATATGGTATCTTATACCATGTTATCTGGTGCTTTGCATTCCAATGACTGTTTTTACCTGTGTGGCTGCATAACAAGCAGCCACATGATGGCACTGTGTAACCAGTTTCTGTGCCTTAGTTACAGGCATTTTTCTGTAAAATTGGGCTTGGACTGTCTTCTCACAGCGCATTTGAATCAGTGAAGACAAAGAGTCAAAGGAAGATGCATTTTGTCCCTTTCTTTTATAGCCACTACTGCTTAACTCCTGTGCCTGGTAGATTATACCCATCAAACTTCAGTCTCAGCTGAGATGACCAAGTTATTTCATAATCAAAAACTATTAAAATGCAATTAAGGATCTGCCAAAACCTGAAATCTCTACACAAATTAAGAATTTGCTGTTTAGTCTGATGTTCCTTTTAATTGTTTGAATTTTCAAACCAGAGACAAAAAACAAGATAAAGACTAGCTATTGTATAATTCATTTCAATTTTTATAGTTTGGCTGATACCCTGACAACTTTGAGGAAGAAACAGAATGAATGCCTATTTTCACTTCATCGGATGTCTGATAACGCAGAAACAGCAACAGCAAATTTCTAGTCCTAACAGACTGAAGGTCAGAATTTGCAAAAGGACTATTCCCAAAAGGTCCATCTACCTCTTGATGAGTGAAAAGCATTAAAGAAACAAAACATGTCTTGAGGAAACATCCCAAACTAGGAAACAGTGAAAATGGGTATTCTCTGCTCATGCTGTTACCCTCTTCAAGACTTCATTACTTACATCATCATAGCAAGACAAAAGCATTCCCTTCAGCACCTGCAAATCAGACCACCTACTGGAAAACACAAGGGCTCCTTTGCCACCTGCATTTTTAGGCTTCCTAGAAACAGCACAAAAGGAGTATGGTTGTACATTCACATCTCGTCTTCACATGACATCAGGCTGCAGCTGTGGTACACCTCCGAGAAGCAGAACTGTGGGATGCTGCACTGACCTACACCAAGTTAACCCCATCCCTTAGCTAGAGCATCTTCATCTTTCAGTCAACCTGCAATCAAAGCATATTTCTTGTACTCCAGACACTGCTGTAAATGTGAGCTGAAAAGCTGGTCTTGCCTCTGCTTGCGGTTACGTAGTGCCATAGCGTACTAAGGCTAAATCTGGCATGGCAGTTCTTCCTGTTCAGAGCTCACGTGGATCACAGAAGCACAGAAAGCCCTTCTACCTTACTATATGACCAGAGTACAGGCACAGCATCATGATTCATATTAAAGATGAGCTAAAAGCTGAAGGCAGCTCAGACTGCTGTAATCTGACTAGATCAGTGTACTGCCCAGGAACTATAAAAACAGTTTAACTTAAGTGAAAGCTGACCACCTCTACAACTGACTTGTCTTATGCAATGAGGAACAGGAGTTGAGGCCATTACAATGCAAGACAAGATTATCAAACCTGTGTGCTTGTGACTTGAAGGATGGCATTCCACCAGGCTTTCCTCACAGAGGACGGACAGTACCCAGCAGTGAGAGCCACATAATGCTGTGACAGTTAAAAGCAGCCATCTACAGCTGCATAAGAAGCCAACATATACCATCATAGACAACCACTGTGAAGAGCAAATAAGTTCAAGAAAGGAAAGATACCAGAAGAGCCTTAGCTCTAGTACTTAATTTACACTAGTATACAGATTAGTTTTATCCATTAAACATGCAAGGGTTTAAAGTTTGATGAACAGTGAGATCAGAAGGGCCTCTTAACCCATCATAACCACAGTCTTATCAGCAGGTACTAACTCCTGGATATGCTTCACAACAGTGAATTATAGTCTTGCTTAGAAGCTTATCCAGGCTCTGTTTTAATTGCTTGTCAGATAGCCTGTTTTTCAAAGCACTATTTTACAGCCTGCATCTTTGATCTACTGAAAATAGACAACTCTAGTATTATATAATTAGATTAGCCTTTATTAAAATACAGAACTATACGAAATTTGAGCTCAGAAGCTTCAGAAAATGCATTAAAAGTCATAATTTGGAGGTGGCATGTCAATGATCTCATCCAGGGTAGCAAGGAAGTCAGCAGTTGATTGTATCAAGTCTGAAAGTTAGAAATAGAGCAAATCAGTTTCTCATGAAATTCAGAATTTATACTCTCCAACATAAGCTAGCTCCTAGTGGATTAGCCTAAGCTCTTGAATGACTAAGGGAAATATTGTTTGATTGTACAAGCCAGTTCTACCTAACTGATCAGTTAGCAATACACTGCAAGAGGTTGCTCAGCAGCATCACTTTGAGACCACTACCTGTAGTACTAGGGTTGACCAGTTAAATTCAGCTTGACTATACACCAAAAGCTGTTTGATATTAGTGTGCCATCCTGGTAATTATGACAGCAGTGGCAGTTCACCACTACAACCAGCTAGCTTCCCTCCCAAACCATTAATGAGCACTATATGTACTGAAACTCATGCTAAATTTCCACTTACTGGACTCCCATGAAATCTCTTCGATCTTCACAGGTGAAGGAACCATGTTCACACATCTGTCATATGTCTTTTCAAATACCATGAGGGGAACGCCACGCAAGTTGATATTGCTTACTTCATGCTCTTCAGGAAGATCAAAACTGTCAAAGTCTGTTTGAGAAAGACACTGCAGTTTACCAACAGTGTACAGTAGCAGTAGCCTGGGAAGCTGCAAGTTGTCCTAGATTAAATGAAGTGGGAGCAGGTCCAAAACAACACAACCCAACAGTCCCTCTTATGGCCTATTTATTTGCAGTTACACTTTAGTTGCCCATAAATTCCCACACACTAACACTTATCAAAAGACTAGACTACATAACTGTTAATATAAAGCAGGAGCTAATATTAACGTCTTTCTGATCACTGTACTAAGTCAGCTTCATCAAGCACAGCATATATGTTTCACCAGCACTGAAGCAGTCTTTTTACACACTCACTTCCACATGAACTGGATGGCTTAAGGACGCGTGCTGAAGGACTGAGACAACGTAGCCCACTGCAGATATTTTAAGAACAGCTTGAGAAGTTCCCTATTCAACTATTATATCATACAGCAGTCTCTTCAGTTACAAATTACCATCTTGGCATACACTCTTGAGATAGCTCTACTCTTCAGTGCTGCATAAGTATTCCTTAGAATACTTGTCTACTGGTTGCCCTTTAACAAATTAAGGGGCTACAACATGGTTACCTGGAAATAGTTTCCTGCAATCATAATAATGGACTCAGACCACTATCTATCTGGGGCACAGCTACTGCAGTTAGAAATATGTAAATAAGAGAAAGAGGGCATTTCAGAAGTAGCAAGCCCCCTTACATTTAAGAAAGGACTCTACAGAAATACAACACTAGCTTCTTTGCCACAATAGCTCAGCCAAAGCCTTATAACAATGTAACTCATGAAAGCCTGATGGTTCATTTTAATAATTACACCAATTGTCTTACCTCGAGGATCAAAAGGAAACATATTTTCTATTTCTGGCCAGTCTTCTTCAGCAACTGCGTTACAGCTTTCCAATCCAGCAGTATTTTCAGTAACCTTAAAAGGAAAAAGTCACATTATTTGGGCTAATGTGGTTTCTTACTGTAGTAGTTTTGCACTGGCTTTCCTGTGCTATACAGGTCTCCAGACAAGAACGCAGTCCTCAGTTATGCCTAAATTCTTAATACCTTCAACACAAATAAGCCAGAGATGGGCAAATGCTTCGGTTGAGTTGGTATAGTGCAGTACTATATATGGTGGCAGCAAATCACTGTACTAGAACATTTAGGCTCATCATGTTAAACTCCTCACACTTAACATGTAAATAAGACATTAACTCAGACTCTTTTCTCTAGAGCCACTTCTTTGCCATTAGGTATGCCCCAAGCTGTTGTACTCCTTGTGCCTATGCAGGCACACTGGTTTTGGCTAGGATAGTTATTTTTCTTCCTAGTAGCTCATATGATGCCATGTTTTGGATTTATGCTGGAAACAGCATTGATAACCCAGGGATGTTTTTGTTCCTGCTGAGCAGGGCTTGTACAGAGCCAAGGCCTTTCCTGCCCCTCACTCCACACCACCCACGAGGGGCTGGGGGGACAGAAGGGGTTGGGAGAGGACACAGCCAGGACAACTGACCCCAATTGACCCATATGGCATCATGCTCAGCAATGAAAACTGGGTGGGAAGTTTGCCAGGGCTGCCATTGCTCAGGGACTGGCAAGGCATCAGTCTACTGGTAATAAGAAATCAGTTTTGGTTTACTTTGATATTTTTAATTATTGCCTTAATCTCAACCCATAAGTTTTCTCACTTTTACCTCTCCAGTTCTCTCCCTTATCCCACTGAGGGGGGCTTAGCTGCCTGCCAGGGTTAAACAACAACAGGAGGTAAACAATGCTTTTCATTCCCCAAGTATGTTGTACTCACTTTGTTTGCAGCACAAGACTGATTTTTCTGTCTTATCTTTTCCATCTTGCTCGTGACTTCTTCAGTTCTATTCACATTTCCAAGAGCCTTTCTGACAGAGTGAGATGCGGCTGGAGATGTACTGACTTTTTTTTTAGGAAGTGGAGTGTTAACTTGTGTTCTTTCAGATAAGACTTTTGCTGGGAGAGGGCGGGGGAAGGAAAAAAGCAAGCTTTAGCACCATATAAACCCTAAAGTTTGCTTCAGTAAGTGCATGTGCTGGAAAACTAGTTGTCATAAAAATCATTGTTCACCATTTGCAAGTCAGGAACATCAACCCCATCTATGACAAACAAACAGTTATTTTAATTTTTTTTAGTAACTGATAAGCTTAGCAGAATTAGATACATAGATATAAAAATAGAAAATTATTACTGCTCAAAACAACAAAATACATTTATGCACTTCCCTTGATCCCCTGCTGGCTTAGAGCAGCATATACGCACAAGATCCTGTAGGGAATCTTAGCTGATTCTTAGTAGCACCAACTTCTCCATTCTCCTTATCAATAAAGATTAGCGTTGCCATCTTCAGGTTGATAGGACCACTGTGGAAAGTCTGTAAAAGAAAAAAGGGAATAATTCTTGACATTTATTCCACCACAGAACACTGTAAACAAACCACATTAAAGACTACATACCTGCCATGTGCTGGTCCCTCAAGGAGGGAGAACAAACCCATACTTCACACAATTTCCTAGTAGTTTAGCTACAAACCCTTAAGCCTGACAGCATTTTTAATAGGTTCATAGTCCTAAAGGAGCTTGTATGCACTGGGGAAAGTAGCAAGATCTCACTAACAATGATACACAGAAAGATCTAATACCTTTGATTTGCTTTGTCACTTCTTTATAGTGTTTAATTGTTTCCTCAGTACAAGAGGAGAATACATCTCCTAACTTAGCAATCCAGTCCTTAGCTCAGCTGGTAGCACCTCAGCAGCCAAAAGGCATGCCAGTTATTTTACCAGCAGAGCCATCTTTTCACCAGAAAAACTATTAGAGGACATCCTACATAAACAGATCAGTACTGCTTTTCAGCCCCATCTGAGACCAGAGCCCTCCCTTGCACCGTTAAGCGCAGGCAGGCAGCTCCCACCTGGAGCTTGCCACTGCCATCGCAGAAGCGGGCTAGTAATTCCTTCTTCAAGAGGACGCTGGGGAAAAACCGCTTCGAACTGGCATAGCTTGAAGTCAGAGAGAACCCCACAGCCGTAGATCCCCACGCTTTCCCTATTTGAGCCGCCCTCCGCTCACAGATTCAGAGGCCCCCGCACCCGGCTGGGCCCATGGCCCCAGCGGCCCTCCCGCCCGGCCACGCGTGCCCAGCCGGGAGCTCACCTCGGGAACCGCCGGCAGCTCCGACCGCACGAGAGGGCAGCTAAGGAAGGGCAGCCGAACCAGAACCACCCCGCCTGAAAGAGACCCACCACAGTACCTCAACCGCCGGCACGTTTTAAACCGTCTCCGCATCGCCCATTGGCCGTTTCGACCAACGCTCGCAGCCGATTGGCTCAGCGGCGCCGCTTCCGCCCCGCCTCGCCCGCCCCCCGCGGCTCCACACCGCGTTGCGATGGTGACTGCGTGGCACCGCCCCTGGCTGTGCGAGGTTCCTGGTGGGGCGGGCCTCTGGGCGGGGCCGCGGTGCATTGTGGGGCGGCGGCGGTTGTGGCGGCGACGGCGGCCTAGCCGGTACCGGGGCGGCGGCGATACGGGGAGCCGGGTGGGAGCGGGGCGACGCTTGGGCTTGGGCTTGGGCTTGGGCGGGCGCAGAGCAGCCGTCTGGGGCTTAGAGGGGGTACCCGCCCCCACGCGGGCCGGGCCCAGGCCCTGGCGGGGCGCTGCGGCCTCGCCTCCGGGGCACGGGAAGGCCCCGGCCTGTGCGTCGTGCGGGGCTCGGGGGGGGCCTTGCGGCAGCTCCGGCCTGTCCGCCGGTCCCCCCCGCCTGTGGGCGCCCGGGGACTGACAGCTCCCCCGCGCAAGCGGGGCCGAGCCCCCGGCCCCCCGCGCGGGCGGGGAGGCCCGACGGTGCGTGTCGTGGAGCTGCGGGCAGCACCGCTGCTCTTCCCTGTCGCGCGGCTTGGAGAAGAGAAATTGCGATAAAATAGGGTTTGGTTCTTTTCCCACACCAGCAGTTATTTCTGTGAAAAGACACACGTCAAGAGCGTGTAATACAGCGTTACTGATTTAACTTAATGATACAAAACCATGTTGAAGAACTGTGCTGTCAAATGGTGTTGATCTGTGAGGCTTTTTATCTTTTTTTCTAATTTCTGTTACAGAGGAAAAACCACAATGGCATCAGGGACAGTAATGAACACCACTTCTGCGGGAGGATCCAATGATGTGAACCTGGAGGAACCGAAGAAGATGACAAGGGAAGACTGGAGAAAAAAGAAGGAATTAGAAGAACAAAGGAAACTAGGAAATGCACCTGCTGAGGTGGATGAAGAAGGAAAGTAAGTTTTTGTTCTAAGGCTACTGGTTAAAAGTGTCTTTTTTCTGGTTGTGATTGCACAATAATCGCAGGGGTAATGTGCAATTTCTGTGTGATTCATTGTAGAATTAAACAGTTGAACTTTGTGAATTTGCTTGTGTAACATTCTAGTCATCCTCAGAAAACAGATGTTTTCCAAAAAAATGTAGGTTCAGTGTTTAGCTACTGTGATGTCCTGATGGTGCTGCTAAAAAGTCCAATCTGTGCAGCTGCTTACAAGTGGTGCTTTAAAAGCAACTAAAACTTAGTTCTGGGGAACTTTACTGCATACCGTTTCCATTCCCGCTCTCTTGCTTCTACAAGGCTCATTGTTTCTGAGAGGATAAATGTTACTATTTTTGTGCTCAGTAATGTTGCATAGAATAAGGTATTTGATTTGGAGTCAGGATTTTAGGTGAATTAAATGGTGACAAAATTTCAATGAAAGTTTGCATTTATCTGGTTAAATTAGAGCTTATTTTGCAACGCACTGCAACAACATTATTTTATTATCACTTCTAAAGAACTGAATTTAACGTGAGAGTTGTTTGTTTTGCTAAGTTGTTGTGGTATTTTTCCCTATGCCATGTATTTATTATACAACGTCTTTTACAGAGATATCAATCCTCATATTCCTCAGTACATATCCTCAGTACCATGGTACATAGATCCTTCTAAAAGACCTACACTAAAGCATCAGAGACCTCAGCCAGAGAAGCAGAAACAGTATAGTTCCTCTGGAGAATGGTACAAACGAGGAGTTCAGGAGGTATGCAAAATATTTTTGTCATAAAATAAAGATCAGGTTTGCTTTTGCGAGGAGATGAGAAAAGAAGCATTGACTCCCTATAAAGACATAACTCTGGTTCCATGTTTTTGAGAGGCAAAGGAGCTGGGAATTCTTACTCAGCAGGCAAGTCAGTGTTTGGTAATAATCAAAGTATGTGTTCTGGTTTTAGGTGTATCAAAAAATTAATTAGTTGTTGGGAACACGCATATGAATCTTGCACAAGTTTGTACAACGCTCTTTTTTTGTTGTTGTTTAGCATGCTGTAGCAACTAGATATCGTAAAGGAGCTTGCGAGAACTGTGGGGCATTGACACACAAAAAGAAAGACTGCATGGAGGTAAACTTGACTTTTGTTGGAGTTTTAATGGTTTTGAAAACAGCGTGAGTTCCAATCTTAGTGAAAAATAGCTATAGATAAAGCTGTTTTACAAAAGGTCACAAGTATTGAAAGGTGGCTTGAAAATTTCTAAAGAAATTGTTATGTAGGAAAAATGAAAGGAAAAAATGCTGCTATTCAGGGTTTTGCTCATCAATTCTGTTTGTGATAACTGCTGTAATAATAGGTGAAAATGTTTAGCTCTTCATGTTAATTTGCTTTAATTCAAGTGCTGCTGTGCCTGTCTTTCTGTTTCATGTCAGCTAGAAGGCATCCCCAGAAGGTGTGGTTTAATTGCTCTCTTAATTGTGGAAAATAGAGTTAGAAATTGATGGGGGTTGGAGTCAGTTGCACCACTTTAAAATACAGAAGTGAACTACTTGTGTTTATTTACAATTGACAGGCTTTTAGTGCTGAATTTAACTGGCTTTAGAAGAGCTTGACTGATGCTGTTTTTAAAGGGATATCTGAGTGAGTAACATATTTTAGTTTAATGGACTGATCCAACCATTTTTTTTCCTTTCAGAGACCCAGGAAAGTTGGAGCAAAATACACAGGCATGAATATTGCACCAGATGAACATGTGCAGCCTCAGCTGATGTTTGATTATGATGGAAAGAGAGACCGTTGGAATGGTTATAACCCAGAAGAGCACATGAAGATTGTAGAGGAATATTCCAAGGTTGATTTGGTACGTAGGTCTGCGATTTACTGGGGAAAGCTTCAGCATTTGGCTTGGCTGGGAGGAGGAATGTTTATGTGCACTGTTAATGTTAGAGTTTGTGCTGTATTCGTCATGCAAAAGCGAGGTGGATTCTGTGTTTGATAGCAATCTTCGTTTAAACTGAAAATTCAGATCAAACTGGCAACTGAGTATAGGTCTGCGCAACAAATTAAGCATCTCTCCAGATTGCTTACTTTTTAATAGACAACCTTAGAATTTATTACCCAAGATGCAGGTAGAATTGCTGGCAAGAAAGGAATTTATTATCTGGCTGTATTAAAGCTCATAAGTCTGTATCTATTTTGTAAACTCATTCATGTTATTTTACTTATGAATCATTTTTGTTACCATGATGGAGCAGCGAACTATTTGTACATGTCTCTGTGCAGATCAGCACCTTGCTGTTGCAGTTAACTTTCTATCTGTATGCACCAAATTCATGTGGATGCTATTAACTTTTGGGGGGCGGGGGGGGGGGGAAAGAGTTCACTACCTTGGCTGGATGTTAGGCCAGTTCCAAACAGTAGTTAGGTGCCTAACTAACTCCCTTCAGTGCTGGGTGCTCAATATTTTCCTATAGTGCATAGGAAATCTAGTGCTAAATGTGATCTAATCAGCGTGTATAAATGTCTCATGCAAGTGTTTAAAGGCAGAGCCAGATTCTTCTCAGTAGTATCTAGTGACAGGATAAGAAGCATTGGGCACAAATTGAAATACAAGAAGTTCTTTTTAAACATGAGAAGAGAGTGTTCTCCTGTAAGGGTGATCAAACAGTGGAACAGCGTGACCGGTAAGGCTGGGGAGTCTCCATTCTTGCAGTAGTCAAAACCTGCATAGGCACAGTCCTGCGCAGCCTGTTGTAGGCAAGTCTGCTTTGAGCAGGAGGATTGTCCTTGGTGGTCTCCAGAGGTACCTCCAGCATCAACTGTTCTGTGGTTCTGTGAGGTCAAACACATATAAATATGCACTATAAGCTACTTCAGAATTTCACTTTAGATGCCAGACTTGGGTGCTTTCTGGGTCAAACATAAATGCTTGCAGCATCGGTCATGAAGTACCATAAGCACTGATGTTCCTAAGTCGATTATGAGGACACAATAACAAAACTTGTTTGTTCTTAAACAATATTGAACTAAAATAAGCTCTCTCTTTCTTAAATTAGTATGCACATAGTAATGGTATAGCTTCATAAGCTCTAGTAAACGGTTTTATTTAACAGTATAATATAAAATAGTAAAATGGCTAGTGTATATGTAGCTTCCTTTTCTTGAAGCTCAAAAAACAATATGGTAAAGCACAGGAGTAGAGGAGAGAAGCTCTAGGCTGCTGATTTTTTACAAGCACCCAGAGAATTGAAACCTCATATTTAAGTAATAAGGAATACATTTTAAATGATACCAGTCACAAGAGATGCTTATGGTAAGTATTACTACCACTTACTATTAAAAAGAAATATTAAAACAAATGCATTTTCACAACATGCAGGCCAAACGTACGCTGAAAGCCCAGAAGCTTCAGGAAGAGTTAGCATCAGGAAAGCTGGAGCAAGTGGTAAGTAAACTAAACCCTAATTATATTTGTTTAGGCTGAATAAAAATGCCACAGGTTACTTCTTCTCTCTGATGCTTTTATTCTCTGTGTAGGGTCTGCTATTTTTTTAATGCCCCTCAGTAATTTAAAGATTTTCCTAGCACCAGCAGATCTTGTGCCATATTCAAGAATTCGAAGCTGCTGCTTTCAAATGAGAGTGGCTTTGTTTTCCCCTTGTGAGCAGAAATTTTGTGTGATTATTTTTCTTGCTAAAACTAATGACATGGATTTTTTGGTCAGAAAAACTTGTTTGCCATGTAGTAGTTTTGTTTATGTACTGGAGTGTTATTTTATATTTCAAGATTATTATGTCTGAGTAATGTTGAGGTAATGACTATTATGTGGCTGTAGATTGTTTTAGTAATGCTTAGTATAAATTTTAATAGGAAGGTATTTTCTCTCTCTTAGAACCAAACTTCTTTCCTCTTCAGTTGTTGCTATGACTATTTGCAGTGTCTCTGGTTATTTGAAGGCTGAACATATGTATTTCCCTCTGGCATGTAACTGCAGAGTTTGCATCTTCCACTAACTTCTACAAGCTCCTCTTGGAAAATTCTAATTTTGAAATGTATTTCTGATAATATTCCAAGTTTATAAAATGGGGGAAAAGTAGAGACTACTGCTGGTCAGAACGTAGGGATATTTTAGTCAATATGGTAAGAAACAAAACACTAAGCAAGAGTGCGTACAACTGGGCCTCCGTTTTCCAGAGGTTTGCATTTTGTCACTAGGTGGCAGAGTGAACTTAATCTGTAACCCAGCATAAACTGCGACGTTCTGACCTTCCCGATAGAAAAGATTCTTTCTCTTTTTGATGCCTGTTTTCACAACAAGGCAAAGCTGTTGGTTTCATATACTTAGTCCGTACAAAATGGAGCTAAGAAAAGTATGTTTTAAACATAAGAACTGTCTCTGGTGGAGGGGACTGAGACTGATCCCACTTTGCATTTGCATAGTCAGTGCTGGCCAATTTGCTGGTCAGTCTTCCAGGACTCACCATTGTTTCCATCTTTACTGCTGCAAGTATTCTCAAGTTAGAGGCTAAGCAGGTTAAAAAAATAAATTCTGGATATGTTTCTCCAGATTAAATTATGGCTTCTGATTCATGCTCTGTATTTCTGTCAGTCCTAACTAAATACTTGCATATGCATATCTTTTTTTTTTTTAAGCTTTTAGAGTTGAATTTTGGTTATATTAGATAGGAAATATTCTAGTTAAACCATTAGTCTCTAAAGGCATAGCAAGCTCTAAAAAAACAGTGACAGTTCTAGAATTTGCTCTTCTTGCAAAGGCTTGGAAATTTAGTTGGGAATACTGTGAAAAGATCTCCAACATGCATCTGTAATAGAGACACTTATAAGCTCTTTCCCAGAACATTCAAAATATAGCAGTCTTTGTGCATTCTGTGCCACAGGTAAATTGTATTTTATATCCAGCATCAAAGCTCTGCGTTGATTGCTCTTTATCTCCCTGCCATCTTTCCTCTCTCCACTATCTTGTCTTCTCTGCTGATGTGCTCTTTGTTTACTGCAGAACTCCCCAAGACACCAGTGGGGAGAAGAGGAACCAAATTCACAGACAGTAAGATGATTACCCACTGCATCACACCATGGGCAGAAAAAAGGGCCTGTAGTTAGTGGAACAGTGAAACAAGGGTGGCATAAGGGTTTCAATGTTGGGTTCCTGCCACTGGCTGCCTATTCTTTTGGACAGAGGTTGCCAGGTTTCATAGAGGGGTTTTTGGTTTTAACTCCTGTGTGTTGTCAAACCTTAGAAATGTAAGCAAATAACTAGTTTTTAATATATGGTGTATTTTGCCGAAGATAACTTCTCTTAATATCATCACAGTTAATGTTTTTGTAACTGTTTCCACATGAGGAAGTGAAAATCCTCTAACAAGAGTATTTCTGAAACCTGTTGAATGTTAGATTTTTTTACTGTTGGAATTTTTAATGAAACTACTAAAGAGAGATTCTTATACTTGTCTCTAGAGCTAATGTCCTCTTTTATTTAGATGTTTCCTATCTCTTCTCAGGAAAGAGATCATAACAGTGAAGATGAAGATGAAGATAAATATGCAGATGACATTGATATGCCTGGGCAGAACTTTGACTCTAAAAGACGTATCACAGTTCGAAACTTACGTATTCGGGAAGATATTGCAAAAGTGAGTAAAGAATTCTTTGCAGAGGTTCTTTTGGATTCATGAGAGTTAATTTCAGAAAATTGTACGCTCAATTATTAATGAGTTTGCGTATGGGTCTTGGAGTTTGGAGGTTAAGGTCTGTTCCTACTCATGTTATGACCTTGTCACAGTCATCCTTTTACACAGATACACCTTTTTAAAATGTCTAAGCTGGGGGATACAGTAGTAACTTCAGTTCTTTTAAAATCATAAATACCTAGTATCTTGTATGCTGTTTTCTTTCCCTAGTACCTGAGGAATCTAGATCCAAACTCTGCTTATTATGATCCCAAAACAAGAGCAATGAGGGAGAACCCATATGCCAATACAGGCAAGAATCCAGATGAGTAAGTTAAAACAGGGTCATGCTTGTGTATCCAACAAAACTCTGTTAAAAATGAGATTAATCGTTTTGTATTTTCTTTTACCTGTATGTTCTTTTACTAATTAATCTCTAGTCAGCTATGGATAGAAGTAGTAGTAATCATGGAAAAAAAATGTTTTATTTAGCAGCACTCTTTGTTTTAGTATATAGAGTGGTGTTTTTGTAATACTGGCCCTAAATCTTCAGGGATATGTGGACCACAGGGATATGTGTAATGATCTGTACAAGGATTAGAACACTCTACTGTATCTAGAGGTGACACCTATGAATAGTAATGATGTTTATGTAAAGTATTTCAGTAACCAAATCTTAAACTTCATCCTGTGTTCGTTTGGAGGTGTTCAGCACTGGAGACTAGCATGGAGTATCCATGGTACCTAACTCAATGCCTGAATTAGGAGCAAAAGCTCCTCATATATTAATGGAGTCTGCATGGAAAAGGTCTGAAAGCTTTGGCATTGTCTAGATAGACAACTTAATTAAAGAATGCCATAGGCTGACTTTTGGCTGCACGTAAGGCTGTCTCACTTAAAACCCGAGTCAAGCACCTGAGCTGTGACCCTGCCATGACCTGTGTAGTGCTGTGGACATACAGAGCAGACAGGCTGTGAGCAGAAACATTTATTTAGAGTACAGTAATTGGATTGGCTCACTGCCTGAAATAGAGTGGCAGTGGCTAAATGCTAGCAAATAATGCTCTTTCCACCTCTCCTTGCCCCCAGCTAGAATAATGCCAGTCCGTTCTTTTTTTGAAGATGCAGATGCTTTCACTTTCCTCCAGACCCATAATTTGACCTTTGTTGAATCTGTTGTTTCTGCTACAGCATTGCAGACTGTAAATTTTTTAGAGTGGGAGATGAAAAGCCTGGAAAATTGGATTGTTAACATTATTTGATTGTCAACCTGCGTTTTGTGTACTCATTGTGAATCTCTTCAAGGGGTGTGCAAAAGGTAACTGAGAGCTGTTGCCAGGCTTTAACCCAGTAAAATACGCTTGGTCTGGGCACGAAGAGAGATTCACAAAAAGCTGTAAATCGCTATGCTAGAGTATCACCTACCATTCATACATGTTTATCGTGCAATTAGGTCCATGCTTGACTCATGGCACTTGGTTTCCCAGACAAAGCTCTAGGTGTCTGTCATAAGATGTTTCCATATAAACATAGGCATCATGTATTTTGAGTTGCTGTCTCATACTTTCATGACTCTATGCAAAGCCTAGACTTTCATTTCACATATTGAGTTGTATGCTCCCTCCTCTCCCTCCATTCTTAACTCCCAGGGCACAAAGGAGAATTTTTATTTTCCTGTTGGTGTACTGTGGTTTTATTTAAGAGGAAATCATGTTATTTGTATGCTAAGGATCTTATTGTTCTTTTCTGCAGAGTTGGTTATGCAGGTGACAACTTTGTTCGCTACACTGGAGATACCATTTCAATGGCACAGACTCAGCGTAAGTGGGCTTGGGTTTGGTTTGGTTTTTTTTAAGGAAATGGTCTTAAAGACTTAAGTTAACAATGCTTCTTTCTTGTAAAAGAGAAATAAATCTTTTTAGATTGAGGCTTTCTTTTGAATTACTACAGAATTAAAAATGGTAATTTGAATGTCAGTTTTAGAATAAATATTGAGTGAAACCTCTTGTGTACGCAGTGTTTGCTTGGGAGGCTTATGACAAAGGCTCTGAAGTTCATCTTCAAGCAGACCCTACAAAATTAGAGCTACTTTATAAATCCTTCAAAGTGAAAAAGGAAGATTTCAAGGCACAGCAGAAAGAAAGCATCCTAGAGAAGGTAATAGACATTTGGTTTTATTTAATAAGAATTCTGTTGAATCTGAAGTCTGGGTCTTGGGGAACAAATAAGATTACTAATGCTATGTGAAAATGTATCAGTTGTTCTCAGCATCTTAGATTTAGGAAAAGATTTTTATGTCTATACACAGTATCGCATGAATTGGATTCATTATGTTTTTTAATATAGGAACCTTTGAAGATCTGCTGGCATTTCTTTGGATTATTGGGAGCTCTTCCCTTAGCTGTCAGAATTTCTCCAGTGAAAAATCTGACAGCAGTGTGTAGGAGGAGCGGGGATTTAGATTTTTTTTATTTTTTTTAAATAATACAAGTGGTTGAAAAATTCTTTTGCTGTTTAAAAGTGGTATCTTTTGTAAAATACCCAAGTAACTGTCTCCCAAAATTATTTTTAAATTTTTCTTTTCTCTTAAATGTGAAAATCAGAATTTTTGGACTCTAGTTTTGTGTGCAATCTTCTAGATAAATATCTGTCTTGTATTTTGCTACTGGTTTCTTGGACAACTGATAAAGAACAAAATAACCCATTTAGGTTCTAGCCTTGTCAGCGTTCAAGTTTGGAGGTGGACAGGAAGTACTGCTCTGGTTATACTGGAGCTTTTGGGGAAATGTATGTTTAACTACATAAAAAAGTGGGTTTCTTGCAAAATTATTATATGTCATTTCTATATGTATTTTAGTATGGAGGACAAGAACACCTAGATGCCCCGCCAGCTGAACTGCTGTTAGCTCAAACAGAAGATTACGTGGAGTACTCTAGACATGGAACAGTCATCAAAGGACAAGAGAAAGCTATTGCTTGCTCTAAATATGAAGAGGATGTAAAGATCAACAACCATACAGTAAGCCTTAGCTTATGTAAAAATTATTTAAAATGTATATTTCTTCCCATTGGAAGGGAATGAGGCATGGTAGGGTACAGTACAACATGACACAGCAGATAAATTTCTCCTGTCTCAAAACTCTGTCATCTCCTGACACTCCCTTTTCTACTAAGGAGGAATGTCAAGTTGTCGTGGTTGCATTGTGAATGGGAGGCATTGCGGTGGCAATCTTAAACTGAAGGGGAAGTCATTGTGTTTCTCTTCGACTTTGAATATGAGTTGACCACATCCTGTTGCTTTTCTCTTTTTTGAAACTGTACCTGTAAAGCTAATGTAAAGTTGCAAAAGTATTTCTCATAACTTTCCCTTCTGGACAATAGAATCATAGAATCATTAAGGTTGGAAAAGGCCTCTAAGATCATCAGATCCAACCGTCAAGCAATCCAACCAGATTGTTTGACTAATTTACTTACTAGGATATAACCTCAAGAAAAAATTGCAGCCTGCCTCTTACGGGAGTATCATTGTGGACATAACTGCTATGGTGTTTTCTTTTGCAGTGCATTTGGGGTTCATATTGGAAGGATGGCAAGTGGGGTTACAAATGCTGCCACTCGTTTGTCAAGTACTCATACTGTACAGGAGAAGCTGGGAAAGAAATTGCTGTAAGTATTGTCTTATTTAGTCACTTGGAAAGAGCTAAAAAACATTCATCTTCCCACCTAAGTTTTAGACTGTTTTGGTTTTGGCGGTTTGTGGTTTTTTGGGTTTTTTTTTTTTTGTCCTTGCCCTTGCAACTGTGCTTAGTAAATGGGTATCCTTCCTCTTGTCTTTTGTATAGAATGCTGAAGCAAGCTTACTGGAAGAGCAACCCAGGGAGGAAGAACACATAACAAAACCCAAAACACTGATGGAGGTAGGTTGTTTCCCTTTCTCGGGAAGGCATATATTTTTCCTCAGCATTTTAAGAGGTGGAAAGATACGGTAACTACAAAATTATGTAAGTCATGATGAGTCTGAAAATTATTAGACTGCATTATTAGATCATTAACATCTCCACTGAGAACTAAGCTCTCAAATAGCATTAATAGACGCTTGGGATTTAATGGCTTGAAGATTAGTAATGTTTGCACAAGTTGAATCTTTAACAGTAGCCGGTTTTCCACCTTACAGATCCACCAAGAGAAACAGAAAGAGAAGAAAAAGAAGAAGCACAAGAAGAGCTCAAATTCAGATAGCGAGGGTGAAGAGAAAAAGAAGCAAGAAAAACTTAAAAAGGTACATTATACTCTTCAGTGGTTTTGTGGCAAAAAGATCTTGAAATACGTTTTACAGCAACGTCAGTTTTATGAAGCCTGTAATGCAGTATTCTGTGGGATGTTCTTTGATGCTAATTTTGAGCTAAAGCAAATTTAAAATGCTGTTAGATGTTCTAAATTACATTCCCTTTTTCTAAGGTAAACATGCAATAAATACTTCATTTTGGAAGGCTTAGTTTAGAAGATTTAGAATGCTTCCTTTCTAGGCACCCATTACAGCTGTAGATCTATAGAAGACATTGCAGAATACAATTATTTGGGTATTGACGAAGGATGGAGAGATCAAAGGCACTGCCAAAGCTTAACTTAGCCCTTTTTATCCCAGACTTGGGCCCAGACTCATAGCTGATGCAATAAATCCATCCACCAAGCCATCTACTGACTGCTGCTGAGCAGCTCTTCCACAAGCATGGCAGCCTGCCTCTAGATATTCAGAGTGTGAAACTAATGTTGAACTATGGTTAATCAAAGCATTGTACAAATGCAGCTTCTTTTCAGTAGCAAGAAGGAGCAACAGTAGTAGTTTGAGGAATTGGATAACATGTATTTCAAAAAACCTTGGGGGGGAAAAAAAACCAAACCAACAAACAAACCCAAACCCCTAAGATGACATGCTTGCTTATCTGCTTTTGTACTTGCTGGGTCATGATTACATTTTACGTAAAGCCAAGGAGTTTCTTACTTTATTTGGATAATTGGAAAGAGATTAAAGTATCTTGTTTGCTAAATATCATATTACCATCATTTTATGTTAAACACTAAAAAACGAGCATGAAATGAAGTGTGCTGGAGGTGGGCCAGGCAGATGTGTACCGCTTATTCCAACATTCTGCCTGCTGCTTGTTCATTATACTAGAATCTAATGCAAACTTTTGTTGTTTTTTATTGCTTAACTTTCATTGTGGGTTGTCTGTTCGTTTTTTTTTTTTTCTTTGCTTTCATTTCAGGCACTAAATGCAGAAGAGGCTCGTCTTCTCCATGTTAAAGAAATCATGCAGTTAGATGAGAGGAAGAGACCGTACAACAGCCTATATGAAACCAGGGAGCCAACAGAAGAGGAAATGGAAGCCTACAGAATGAAACGTCAGAGACCTGATGATCCCATGGCCTCTTTTCTTGGACAGTAGTAATGGTGAAAATTATTCCAATACACAAGACTTTTTTTTCATACCTGTTTCCAACTTTATAGACACTTGCTTACCTTTCACATGTCTTAATAATTGCCAGACATAGCAGAGACCTTTTTTGCACCAAAGAAGTTGGTGAAAACTTCTTTCAACAGATATAAACTGTCCAATACTTACAGCAATTTTATACGTGTGTGTGTATATACATATACAGTCACAAATATATATATACAGACACACATGTGTATATATAAAATTCTATGTATATATAGAATATGTACGCCTACTCTGTAAATTCTTTATTGGGAAAGATCTGATGCTGGCTGGGATTCTAGGTTTGTTTTGGCCAGCTGATGTATCCACAGAATCATGATACACTCAGTAAAACTGACTACTCAAATGGTCAGCAGGTGTCACAACACAGAACAACAATTGTTGGGAAAAAAATTTCATACAGCTACTGAAGCCTCCTGTTTGTAAAGAGAGTTGCCTGTCACATGGCTTTAAAAGGAGAAATATCTTCTTTGTTGACAACTTTGTAGTAAGTATTTTGGAAATGTAAAGATTGTTTGCTTTGTACAGTTTTGGTTAAATTAATATAAAGATCTTAAATGCTGTCCAGCCTTTTTAATTAAGAGGGTAGAAGCTGACTGTAGAGCATTTAAATTCTAATTTTGTTTCTGCAAATGTGAACATAGAAATTTCAGCTGCAAAGATGTGAGTTCTTTGGTTTTCTGTTTGGTAACAGTATTCATCTTACCCTTCTAACTTCCAGAGTCCTGTTACATGGTGTAATTCTAAGCGTCAGGCTCTAATACCTTGTGATAATGTGAAGCAACATCTGCTTTGTGTTTGGCAATATTAGTTCCTTAAAGTGGGATTTTTCCCCTTTAATAGATACTCCCCTTTTAATAGATATTAAAAGCTGAAGAAATGGGTGAAAAACTTCACAGCATGACTTTAGAGTTGGAAGCCTTGAGAATTATTTCTATTATGGCTTAAACTGTCTTATTAAACATGGCTCTTATAACTGCATTTAATGTGGTTATATTAATGGTAGGACAAGGAAGACTCTGTAATCCTGGCTTTTCCTCTTAAAATTAGGAACCTGATTACAGTTTCCACCTTGTAAAAAATGAAGGAAGTTAAAGTTACTGGAAGAAAATGAAACAGTAGGTTACACCTGTAACATGCTGTACCTGTAATTTCCACCTGTAAAGCTGGTTTCCTCCAAATCTGCTTCCCCTTTATTTTTGTTACAGAAATACTAATTCTGAATGCAGACTTTATTTTGTAAGATTTATAAATCTGACTGTGGACTTTTATTTATAAAATTTGATTTTAAAATCCTCCTAGCACTTGCAAAAAAATGTAACCAACTAGTGAGATCAAAGATCAGGGGTAGAATTGTTAATATAACCAAGTATCAGGAAGGAAAAGCTTTAAAGAGTAGAAATCATCTTTTGCAGAAATTGCTTTTATGTTTTCACAAATTATGTGGATTTAGACAGATGGAGGGGGAAAAATATTAGGGATATAGTTTTCATTCCGCTTATACTAGTGACTCATGTTCTAGATTTCCACATCAGCTCGCCTCTTGACCTTTCTAGGTTATGGATAATTTCAAGGGAAAACTGCTCTTCTCCAGAAGCAATTACATACCATAAACATACATTCAAGTGTCATGTGTGTGATTTCACAGCCACTTTGAGGATTGAGTCTTTTAATTTAGCATACAGAAATGCTAATAATGGGAATCCTGCATTAGCCAGCAATGTAGTTCTGTATTAAAACTGTGTGTGATATTCTCACTGATGATCAGGATTTTAGGTTGAGCATTTACTGTGGTCCAGAGATCCTCTGGTATGACCTGAACACAAACTGTCCCTGGGTGACTTTTCTGAATTAGCTGAACTGTAAACTATGATTCTTCTCAGGGCTGTAACACCTGGTGTTCTGGCCAGCATACCTCCAGCTGCAGAGATACCAACTGCTGTTGTCTTGGTCAGTGCCAGGTTCAGTTTGGGGGATGATGAGGTGTCAGAATGGTCCTTGAGCTATTTAGATACCTTTCTAAAAGTAGCTAGAGACTTGAGGAGGCAATTTAGACATAACACTGAAAAGAGCAATTTAGAATGAAGAACAAATAATTCACCAGTCTAGGCAGCCTGTAAAGTTCAGATTTAAACTCTTGTTTAGTGAGTATTTTTCTTATATTCAAGAGAAAAATGGGGAGAGAATTAAGGGTACGTGTATTTTAGAAGCCAATATAACGTGCTCTCAGTGCTACAGAGAGAGATGTTTATTACAAGTGAACTCACTGAATTCCACCTTAAGCACGCTCATGTGGATGGATTTCCTTTTCCATACCTGAAGACAGGACTGCAGCTTACTTGTCCGCATGCCCTGTCTCGCTCTGCTGAGAGAGTGCCGATGGGGAAGATGGACCGGTTTCCTCTGGTGAAGCAGAAAGGCAGCTCCAGGGGAAAAAGCAATTAGTAGTGTTTTATTCAAAATGCAGTTCCTTGAGCTTGTGAATGATGCAGAGTAGATCTTGTCTGGATCAGTCTCAACTGTTAAAGGACAAATAAAGCTTAAAACATGTTGTCCTATTTATATCATAAAGGTTAAATGTTAAAGAACATTGTGGATCTGATCATGAGGATTAATTTTCCTCCATCTGCTTCCCCTCGGATTTGGCATGCAATATGACTGTGCATATCCAAAGACTGCTTCCTACTGCACAAGAAGAATTTTTCCTTTCTAAAATGCGTTTGAAACAAGTTTATAGGCTAGCTTGGACAAAAATGAACGTGCAGTGAAAATGAGCGTACTCCAGCTGAAGTTGAGAATTGTTTCTTGCACACACCAAGACAGAGCAAGGCGAGAGGAAATTCCTTAGCCCTGTAACAGACTAGTCAAATTCTCAAATCATAATGCAAGACAGACCTTCCCAGCACAGTCAGGGCAGCTTTCGCTGAATCTTGCCCTTGGCAAAGCTGAAAAATTATTTTCTCCCTTCTCAGCAATCACTTTGCCTCGTTTTTCATCCTGTTGCAGATGGGTTTTCTGAGGCGTACTGAGTCTGCAAAGCGTGCACTAGCCGGCTGAGTCGAAGAAGTTTGCATTTTTAAAACATGTAGATTAAAACATTCCCCTTTATTATTTTTTTTGTTGAGAAGTTTAGCGTCCTGTGTTATCTTTCAAGGCATGCCAGAAGGTAGTTCTTTTACTGTCTCCACATTTCTTTGTAATTGGATCTTTATGGCGTTCCTGAGTGGGTTAATGAAAAAGATGCACTGTTCGACATGAGCCTAATTGGTTTAGGCTGTTGAGATCAGAAAAAAGCAGGGATGATAGCAACTAGTTAAGGATGAAACAGAGTTCAACTTTCAGGAAAAAGGAAAAACAGAAGAGGCAGGATTTTCTGTGCTCACTAGTGCCTGGTGCAACCCAATAACTGCACTTTCCCATACCGCTTTTGGGTCTAACTTTACTCTGTTCAGGCCAAAACACCATGGTCTGAACCACGTCCAGGCAACTCCTCACTGTTCTGATAGCACTCCCGTTTGCATTCATTTTGCTGGATGCAACAAAGAAGGAGACAGAAATATCATTCTAACTTAAACTAGTTATTTTATGTGAGACAAATTTGTTCACATCTCTTAGGTGACACAACCAGAAACCCACTGGGGTAGTAGGTAGTGATGATTTTTTGCTACTGCAGAACATATTTCAGACCTTGGTGGAACGGAGAAAAAAAAATCCACTTTGCCTAAGAAAACCTTGCTCAGCGGTCGGATTAACAAACCCAACATTTCTAAGCTACAAAGTCTTAAAAGTAAGTTCAGTAGTTTCAAAGCATTTTAGAAACAGCCTCCACCCAGCCACTCGCCCGCGCTGCGTTTGGATCTAAGCGCAGTCCTTGGCCCGTTGCTCTATAACCTCGCCCCACATCTCTTAAGAGAGGGACGTTTTTTCAGACGCATTTACTTCCGTAGCACATTTGCACAATTATTTGTTCCTGATTTTTAACATAAAGCTAACAACTACAAATTTGGCTCCAACACCACCTCACAGCAGAGTTTTAACCCGTTGCTGCTCTTTACCCACAAGCTGCTCTGAGGCATGCTAGCAGTGCATCGGGGAGGCGGGTGCTGGAGCGCGAGGCCTGAGGCTGAAGTCGCCTGCTGTAGTGCCCTGTTAGCAAGGCGGCCGTCACAGGGGCATGGGTGAAGGAGAGTTCCCTCGCGATCACACCGCTCCTGGCTCTGCTCCCCTCTGCTGGGAAGGGGTTATGCCGTCAGCTGCAGGGCTGCATCAGACCTGGGCCGAGGGAAGAAAACAATGCCTTCAGCTGGCTTCTGGTTTTGCTTGGCTGTCCCTTCTTGCTTTAACAAGTCTAATGCTGGGCGTGTGCAGAACCAAAAGCACTGGGCTCCAGGTTTTAACACCAGCGAGGCAGCACAGCCCCGCAGTATATTCTGCCAGTACACTAATATTTTGTCAGTATTTTAGGAATAGCTAAAAGACCATTTTTAGCAAATTATCAATTCTCTGAGAAAAGAAAAGCCAGCTCTAGTGCAAAATTCCCTGCTTGGAAAGTGGCAGTAGGAGAGGGGATTTTACCTGTACCTATCGCTGTCTGCACAGGCTGTCACTGCTTGCACGCAATGGAAGTAGTTTTTCACAGGGGCCGCTGCTTTGCCCTGAGGGATAGCAGCACTGGACCATGACAGGGCAGTGACATCGGTTGCTGGCTTGCCTGGCTTTGGCAAACGCTGCCCATCTCCCCAGGTACTGGGACCGCTGCTGCTGCTACAGACTCCAGAAATGGGGCTGGAGTTCTTGTATTTTGGGAAATACAGGCATTTTCAGAAGAGTCTTTTCTTGTCTAACTATGTTATTAGATACCTAGGCAGGAGCCAATTGTAGCAAGTCAAAAAGATTGCTGAATATCACCTTGAATTAGGAGGTGCATGAGACAAAAGAAAAATTCCCAACCTTAACATGTCTTCTGTGCTTGCAGTGGCTCAGTGGTGCTTGGGCTGGCTTCCACTTCCCTCTTCCTAAAATAAGCTGTATTTATTTTTATCTTAATGGGTTAGGACTGCAGTTCCTAAGCAGAGCTAATGGTCTCGAGGGCATCCTTTAAATTTAAACAGAGATTTGACTCATTTTTATGGGGGCTTTTGGAGAGGGACAATCACTCTCTAAAGACTGCTCGCAGACTTCCAAACTCCTTTAAGGCAGGGCAATAACAATAACTCAACTCACCAGTCCACACTAAGCCAGGAGGCCTGTTGGGTAGAAAAACGCTTTTTCCATCCCATTAGTATCTCCCAAAAAAACCCCCAAAGCACCTACACTCGTTTTTGAAGAGAGGTACGCTTCCATTGCCATTGCCCAGTGCGATGAGAAGGCTGTATTTTCATCTGCCTCCAGCCTCTGGGTGAACTGCAGCTATTTTGGCATTTGCTGAGTCATTTTATTTGGTTACAAAGTCGTTGCTGCAGGGTTGGTATCCATAAGAGTAAAACACCATAGCACACAGAAAGCAAACGGGAAAATCCTTCCTCAGTGAGACGCAGTCCTGTCCTGCCATCCTGGGGTGGGAGCTGGCGGCCACTCACCTTTAGGCACCCGCGTTTGCACGTGCACGGGAGACAGCGGAACTACACTTGCACTTCTTACTCGGTAGGTACTGGGTGATGCACCTTCCCTTGCCACGCAAGCCGTGCGTTCCCCCAACAAGCTTTGTCTTAAGGATATGAAGCCACAGCACGTTGTGGGACCAGTACCCAGCCCGGGCGAGGCAGCACCTCCTGGGATGGCACGGGAACTACAAGGGCCAGCACGGGCAGGACAGCTTTGCTGCGGAGGAGGAACCACGGCAGCAGGCCCCAGCAGCCCATTCACGGTGGGGACCTGTACCCCCTGTCCTACACATATCCCATGGGGGTCTGCCGAGGTGGACGTCAGCCCAAGCCGGCTCCCCACACTGCAGCAATGAGCCACCTTCCCCATAATCAATGGTGAAAATCACATCAGACACAGCAGGAGGCTTTTGCTAAAAAGCAGCACAGATGGGACATGATCCCTTGTAACGGATCCCTGCAATGTCTAGCTGAAAAAAATGAACTGAGAACTGAGTCTCAGAGCTGCTCTGTTTCACTGTGAATGGGCAGTTTATTTGTTTAACAAAGTGTGCTGCCAAACATGTTCCCCAGCAGAGCTGTCTGGGACCCTGGGTGAGCTCGGCTCAGTGTTGCAGCAGAGACATATTTTCCATCTGCCTGGCAGGAGCTTCCCAGCACTGCCTCTCCTCATGCTTCCAAACTAGGTCAGGCTCTCACTGCCTTCAACACGCCATGGATCTGGGCACAAAATCACCAGTAACTGCAGCTTCCCCAATCACACCTTGAATTGCCTGTCAGGACTGCTGTTTTCAAGCATCATTTCATCCCTTGCCCATTTCATACCCATTCCAAAGCCCCGGTGCCTCAGCACTGCTGCCATGGGGCATGTTCAGGATAAGCATAAGGGCTTTTTCTTCTCACCACCTTTAGTGTCTGAGGAAACAACTTGTGGCTTCCCAGGCCAACCCGACAGGCACCCTCACAAAGCCCATGGGAAGTTTTCATCTGGTTTCATAGGAAACCTGAGGCAGGACTCGTGCATGTGCCTTGAGCCTTTTGGCTGGCTCCAGCCCCACACCTGGGCAGGAGAGGCTGTCCAAGAGAACTGGGCTCCAACAAACTTTATGGAAACAGGCAAAAAGTGAGGATTCATATTCGACTGATTACCAGAGCTGCCCCAGCGGAGAGCAGCTCTCCGAGCCTGTGTCTGGGGGTGTGCCCACCTGCACTCACCCCAATGCTTGATGGTTGCACTTGATGATCTTAGAGGTCTTTTCCAACCTAATGATTCTATGATTCTATACATGGGGGCAGTGGGGTGCAGGCAGCTCCCCATAGACATGCCATAGCTCTGCAGCCATATGGCAGCTTTTCTAAAACAGCCCCTATCCCATTGAAATTTAAGGTGATTGCGTGGGTTTGGGGAGGGGGATTGTTCTCCTGGAGATTGCTCAGTGGCAGGGAACATCAGGAAGTGGGGACACTGGCTCTGAAGGAGTTCTGTGGGACCATCAAAACAGCACGAAAACAGCCCTGTGCTTCCTTGGCCAAACACTCCCAACCCTCCCAGGAGCAGCTGAACTGATTACAGCTCACAAAGCAAACTGTATACATATTTCATTTTTACATTTTCCATTCCCACCATGTTCCAACAGCAAGTGCAGGGGAAAGCATAAAAAAAACACCCACAACAGCTCCAGTAAGGATGAAGTCTGGCAGAGTAAGGAATACTTCCAGCATACTCCCAATGAGCAGATAATCTGCACTGAACAGAAAATATTTGCTGGCTGGAGAGCAACAGGGCAGGATCTGGAGCTGTGCCACTGAGCACACACCTGTCCCAGGCCCCGTGCAGGATCCTGACCAGGGCAGAGCAGGAACCACGCACCCACAACCAGGAGCCGCAGGCTGCAGCCAGGAGGACCCACGACCCACTCTGCATGGGTGATGATGGCCCCAGGGCTATTGTTGCCCTCCCGGCAGGGTGGAGGGTCCCCCATAACCTTCCATGCTGCCAGCCCAGGCACCCATGGGGCCAGGCTCTATGCATAGGTCATCTCACAGCTCCTGTTTAGACTCTGCCCATTGCTCCCTTAAAAAGACAATTCTGGTTCATACCAACTCCAGCAGCATCACAGAGCATCCTGCAAAGTGGGGAGGGAGGGAGGGAGGGAGCGAGGGAGGGAGCGAGGGAGGGAGCGAGGGAAGGGGTGGGCAGGAGGGGGGTGGGGTCAGGAAACTCTTGAACCTCCCATTTCATTCATCTCTCTGCACCTCACAGGTGCTGTCAGGGAAGGACTGTCAATTTTGAGAGTGTAAGGCATTTGCAAATTCTGTGTTTAATGGGCTGGGATAAGCCGGGACGTCACCACTGCTCAGAGCTGTAACACCATGACTTGCTGCCACAGAGAAACAAGGGACAGGGATTTACTGCGACTCAACAATTCTGGGTTGGCAGAGCTAAAGCTGAACTCCAGCTTCAGCCACTGCTTCTAGCGTTACTGCCTTACCTTAAGCAATTGCTAAGGGGTTTGTAATTACTTTGCAAGCTTAAAACAAAATCCCAACCCTTTCCAAATACAGAAGCGTTCCTGCCCTGCCATCCCTATGGTGTTTTGTCTCACACATCCACTTGAAGCAGCGCTGAGGTACATGCAGTTTCCTCTCAAAATTCACATTTGCAAAGCCGCTGCTTCAGGATGATGTCCTTTAATTCAAGCCTGGAGAGATCAGCCATTACTTGTTTGTCTAAATTGTTTTAGAAGCGAGTTTCCACTCTTAGGACAAGATTTGCTTCCCTTGCTAAATGCTCCAGAATCAAGTGTTAAAGTTGTTCCCTAGTTTGATCTGTGTTGCTGTCTGCTTACAAATTCTGCTTGCGCAGGCAGCAGCTACAGCAGAGAGGGGCAGAATCGGTCAGAAATGACCCGGGCAACTCCTGAGCCTTTCATACAAGACTACAAGGGAGAGAGAGAAAGGGAAAAGCTCCCCAAGCATCAAGAGCTTTCCAGCCATATGTGCGTAAAATTTTCTTCCCATGCCACGTGACAAAGGAAGAGGAGCAGACCCATTACACAATAATAAAAATATGCCTTTGGCAATGTTGAGCCAAAACCTGGAGCTGCTGCGGGAAGCTAGCAATCCGCACAAACAGGAGTAAAACACTAACAAAAAGAAAGACTGAAGTCAATATTGCACACCCCTCAGAAGGATGCTGTTGTGGCAGGACGGGGCTTCAGATTTGTGCGTGACAGCGATCTGCAGCAAAACATCTGCTTAAAATTGTGTAGGTTTCCAGTGCCTGTCAAGATCTCCCTGAAGAGACCAGTCGCGGTAAGTAGATTCACTTTTCCTTTTTTTTTCCCTCTCTCCTCTTAACCTTTACTTCAAAAACTTACCAAATAAGGTCTAAATCATTGAGCACTCATGTTTCCAATGCCTGCACAGGAATCCATAAAGGCAACAGTCACCAGTTAAAAGAAATACCCCAGGAAGAAAACACCCCTCTGACTTTTGCTGGGAGCACCCACCTCATACGGCCAAAACCACAGCCTCTCCCTTCGCCCTGGTACCAACTGGCAGCTTCGGTAATGGGCCGTTAGCTCCGGGCTAGGAAAGGATTGCCACAGGTATCCCTGGCTGCCTAAAGCTGAGATGGTGATGCAGGTTCAGGCACAGAAAATGCATCACTCTCCTTTACTTCCTTTGACATTGCTTTTTGCTATAGCAGATAACAGATCAAACCCATATCTGGTATAACTACTTCACTGGCTTATATCAGAAATTAAATACATTCATTTCAGCTGCTGTAACTGGCGGCACACCTTTTTTTATCTAAATCAGCCTGTGCACTCAAGGGCTCCTTGTGCTTCCACCCCGGCGATGCCACAGGGCAACCACCAGAGCTGAGAATTGGGCTCACAGGGATAATGATTATTCTGAAGACTAATTAAGATACCTTGAGGTACACTGGAAAATGTGAAGCAGGAAGATAGCTGTATTGTTTAAGCAAGCCTTGTGTATTTAAGGAAACAGAGTAGAAAGTCACAGTTGTTTGTTTGCTGCTGGGTCCCCTCTCAGGCTACCAGACCATCCTGCTTCTGCCTCCCTCTGAGCAGCAATTCCCCCCAGACTCTCTCCGCTTCTCTCCCCTGCTGCACTTTTCATCCCTGTGGGCAAGAACAGGCCACCACCCCATGGCACAGGGTGGTGTTCCTGGCCAAAAATCACTGTCTGGCCACTGCCCATGCCACCAAACCGCCCCACCCCTGGCAAACCCTCAGGGATTTTCCTTCTGTTGGGATTTCAGCCCAGCTGCCCTGTAAGCACCAGAAAGTATAAGTGATCCTTTTCGCCTGGGGCTCACTCTTACAGGCAAAATCTTTTCTTACAGGAACACCTTTTTAATGCACATAGATCTGTAGAGTTGGTCTAGTTTTGTAACTGTGAAGTGGCTCAGGAAGCTGACCTGCAGCAGGGCTGGGATGAGGGTGGTCGCACAGGGGCTTCCAGGAGCCACATGGAGCAGCGATGTTGTGGCAGTCAAAGCTATAGGGGAGACATGGCAAGAGATGCATCCCCGCCAAGTTCCTGCCTGCGAGGCCCCTCTGGCAGCAGCAAGTCCATCCCACGCTGCAGCAGCCAGCAGAAATGGGAGCTGCAGGTCAGCTCTGAGTCCTGCAAGGAGCCCTGTGGGGCCACAGATCCTAGGGACAGAGGCTCTTGGGTGACAGGGATATGCGCTGTAGCTCCAGTGACAAGTAGCGTGTACAGAAAAGCTATTAGAGAGCGTGGGCTTGCAGTTCCCCTGCACAGATGCACCATGTGCTACAGAAGCTCATGGGATGCTCAGGTTTCAGTGTGGAGGGGCCGGGTTCAAATCCTGCTGAGCATACAAGTGTCTGCTTCAAACGGGCTGGTTAGGGCAGCTGGGGAGACGGGCAGCCCACCCACTGCTGGAATTTCACGGTCCTGAGGAAAGCTAAGCCCCCATCTCCCTTCCCCAGCCACCGCAGCAGGGACAGCGGGGCACGGGGCAGCCTCTGCCAAGGGCCCGAGCTCCAGCAGGAAGAGAAGGACCCACTGAACAACAAGAGATGACAACAAAACATCCTAAAACAGAAAAGGGGTGTCATGTAAAGGCCATGCGGCAGAGTCAGAACATCCCTTTTCAGACATATGCTTGTTTTGAGTCATTCGTTACATTTTATTACAAAATTACAGTGAAGGTTCCTAAACGTGGCTCGTTAGGAAGAGAGAAGTAAATGTTCGGCTCTGCATGTACCACACTGGCAAATCAGAGAGCTTCTGCCTTTGTTGCTTTATTTGCCCTGAGTGATTTTCTATAAAGGTGAACTCCAGACCTAAAATTCAGGAGTGAACATTTTCCAAAACTGTCCCCTTCCTGGTTTGCTTCCTGACAAGTATTCCCCAAAATTACTCAGTGGGAATCCATAGCACAGTTTTACAGACTACATTGATCCCATTGATTCAGCTGAAGGACACAGGGAATCGTTGTGTCAAACCCACCTGTCTGAGCCTCATCCTTCCACCTCAGGGCAGACACGTGCAGCATGTTTTGGAGCCTCTCTCCTCTCTCTCTGGGTGGAGGTTTGACCAGCTATGATCAGAGCATGAAGTCTCAGCCAGAACTTACCTAGCGTCTGGGAGCTCAAAGGGTCTTTTCTCCAAGACCCTTTATCTCAGAGCAACTCAGTGCTGCCCTTGTCCATCACGTGCCCACCACGAGCTGCATCATCTCCCAAGCCCAAGGGTTTGGTCTTCTTCAACCAAGCACCCTAGAAAGCACCATTGCTGCTAAATATTTCAGAAGACATCATTTCAGAGTGATTCAATGTATGGGATATTCTTAAGTGTTGGGAAGAAAAGCATTTCTGTGTGCATGAGATCTTGCCCACCACCAACAGGCTGTCACCAAGGGAGAGGCACTCTACCCGTGAAGGGCCGGAGCACCTCTGCTCTGGCCCAAGCTTGGCACAAAAATGCTTTATAACCTCAAGCTAGTCCAGGCGCTGCCCCAGGGCAGAAGCTGGGGCATGGCAGCCCTAAGGCCTGGCAGCTATGCCTATGTTGTGGACACCTGAAATAGCTTAAGTGAAGCTAGTCCACTTTCTTTTCCCGTGCTGAAATCAGTGCCTGACACTGGTGTGCTCTCCTTGGGTGCTGAGGATCTGAACATTTGCATTTCAGTGGCAGGCACAAACTGCAGCCACTACCCTGTCCCCACGCTCGGTCAGATGACAGAGGATCTCCTCTCCTCCCTAAGCAGACCTCCACCACCAGTCAGATCTCGTGACCCCCTGGGCACAGGGCACACTCCCACACAACAGGCATTGGCCATGGCCAAAAGGTCTCCAAAACCCTATTAATAAAGACATTAATTAAAGTGTCATTAGAAATGTAAGACTTCAGCATGGCCAAAACCGAGCTCGAAACCGAGCTGTATGGCCTCCAGTGCCAGGCCTGCTGCCTGTACTGCGGAGAGGAAAGATGCTGATCTGTTTCCAATTTGCTTTTTTGGAGCTCATCATGTGTTCTACATAGAGGAGCAATTTTCCTTTTAAGGTGGAACAGCATGAGGTTTGTTTTCTTTCAGAGAGGTTTCTTTAAGAGGTTATTTATAGATCCTCTTGTAAATGTGACTGCGCTTTGCATCCCACACACACTGCTGTGATGTAGGATGAAATGTTCTTGTGGAGTCATTAATTAACACTGACTTGGGAGCTGCACCAGAGCGTGGCTCTTCCCTGTCTATCCAAGTATTGATACTACAAACCTCCCAGCCACTTTTTATCCCATCAGGTCAACTACCTGGGACATCTGAAGGCAATAGAAGTAGTTATGGTAACATACCCTAAGAGAAGGAGCTGCCCTCCTGCCCTGTGCTCCCTCTTGCCTGTTACTTCTCTACATGAAGCAGTCCCAGCTTTTTTCCAGGTTATGCTCCAGCAATGACATTTTCCCTTGTCACAACTTGTTAGTGTCATCCACCTCCAGACGCCTCTCACTTCTGCCCCATTTGAGGTGGTTACTGAGAAGCAAGGGTGTAGCTTTCCTTGGGATCTCCCCAATCCACAGGCATTTGAACATTTTGTTTCCTTTTCCGTGAACTGAGAAGCTTTTATTCAACTGTCCACATTATTACTGGTTGGTGATTTCCATCTCACAGGCCATTAAACTGACACCTTTCACCAGCAGCAAACAAACTTAGGTATAAGAAAAGCAAAAGAGAGCTGAAGAACAAAATGTCTTAGCAGCCAAATCCAGCCCGGATATCTGTTTTGCATTTCCCACTCCTCTGCATGTTCTTAATTACACATATCGCAGAACTGGGGGGCTCCCACTCAGCATTAATATGTAGCATATTGCCTGCTGGATTTGGGGCATGTAATATGCATTTCCACCCCCTTCAGGAGCTGATACTAGGGTGAGAGCGCTAAGGCCAACATGAAAATTATACAGTATTTTAAGCATCTTATTTCCAGTGCAGGAGTTAAACATAACACTGTGGATATGCTAAAGCCTCCGCTATTTAACTTAATGCCAAGCAGGACCTTGCCTGACCAAAAGGCCTCAAAAGATTGAAAGGTCTGGGATATCTCAGCTCATCTTCTACTGCATCTGTGTTTAACTACAAATTTGCTTCAGCACCAAATCTTGAAGAAATATGTGACAGGCAGCTTCCTTACTTTTCATTCCTCGCTTATATTCTGTATTTTGTTAGCAGGACTTTGGGATACGATAAGAAAACCCATGCAAATGGATGATTCTTGTAAAATATTTAACCCCTTACCGTCAGGGGTAGCTGTAGGAAGGGAAAAGACTGAATTTTATAGGAGTCTTTTCCATCAAATAAAAGTGTACACCTCTTAGCCCAGGGACAGAAGTTGTATCAGAGTGACATGCAGCTAATTCCCTAAAAACAAACAAACAAACAAAAATCCTTTGGCTTTAACTTGATCTCTCCTAATCAAAGAGCTACCAAGCAAACAGTGAACCAGCTGCACATTTGTATGGGGCAGTTTTAGGATTTGTGTCTCATTTCTCCAAGAGCTACTCCAGCTACAGGAGCTGAAAGAAAGAAATTGGGGCAGGGGATGCCTTTCATCCCCCCACCAGCTTGTTCCCATATTCATACAACTGGAAAAGAGCCTGATTCCATCAGCGTCTCTCCTCAGCCCATGGTCAGTGCCCACTAGGGAGCACCAGCTCTGCCAGGGAACTGGTAGCCATGGCCACAACCTCTCACCAGCAGAGCAAAGGGAGGAGAAACTCCTCAGCCCAGGCATGGGGAGGCCGCCTGTTCTGGGGAGGGGATGGAGGAGGGCCTTTACCCATGAGTAGTGAGAAACTGATACCATAGAGGAAATTACCTTTTTTTTACTATATCTGTAACCACATGCAGAACCCAAATTCTACTTTAAGTGCTTCTAATCCCCCGAGTCTTGGGTGGGTCACACATGAAGATGGGCTTTTGTAAATCAGCCTGGTTTTGAGCATCTTCTCTAAGCTGCTGATGCATCTGAGCATTCAGGCACAGTGGAGTTACCCAGGAGCTGCACATAGAGCACGGCTATTTGCAAACAGCTCTATGCACAGACATCCAGAGGGGTATTTTACTGTACAATAACTGCTCTGTATCATTAACAGGTTCATGGGAATAGCTTTATTCCAGAAATTATTTCCTATCGCTATGTCCCCATCCATGAGCAGAGTGAGACAAGCCCAGGAGGCTCAGCCTCCCCATATGCATGAAGGCAGAGCCTGGGATGCTCCAAAAAATCCCTTGGCATTTGATGTACTTAAAGCAATGGCTTACTTTCCAGAGCCAGGAGACAAACAGCTGGGGTTTTAACAGTTACCTTCCTTCCCAAGGTTAACGTTAGTAACAAACATAAAGACTGAGCTACTACCCCTACAGAGAAGGGTAGGTCAGCAAGGCAAGGGGTTAGAAAACCACTGGTGAAGGCTGCAGTGGGGCCAGTCATAGCTGCGGGGGTGGCTGCACCCCAACACTGAGCCAGAGACTTGGTGGGTGATTTGGCTGCAGGGTGTGCAATGCCATGCAGCCAAGCTGTGATGAGGAACAGGATGTTCTCCACTAGTGAAGAGGCTCAACTCATACTGTCAGGCAAAAGACAGTAAGGACTGCCTTGGACCAAAGCCTCCGCAAGCCCCTCTTCTGAATTCAGCCCTGCATCACACAATGGGTTTTGCAACCCAGCCACAGAGCAGGTGTTACTGGGGAAGGTCACACCAAAACCCTTCTCCTTCCTCCACTCTGCTAGCCCCGAGTGGCTGCATTCTGCACCCCTCTGCCATTGCTACTTGTGTTTCGGGGGAAAGGAGGTCCAGGGAAAAAATACAAAACAAGGGACGGCCACAGATATGGATTTAGAGAAGAGCAAGTTTGAAAAAAAAATTGGTCAGACTTGGAAAACTCCATAAGCCAAATCCTTGAATTCACGTCACACTGAAACAAACAGCTCTCCCACTCTGCCAAAAAAAGCCCAATTATCTCCCATTTTCATGCAAGTCTCTACAACACACTGTCCTGGTGGAAGGGACGCAGCCGTTCCCACACATGCTGGCTATCACACATAACAGCCACGTCCCATCTCCTTTTTACAGGCTGTGCCATGATCTCTGCTGTCCTCCTCCTCTGGACTGTGCCCTGTGTGGCAAACCACATCCTCGGGGGCTTTGCCAAGGGAGTGCTGCAGGAAGGTCCCCAGCTGGCATGCAGCCTGCCAGGACCCCCTGGGCCACCCGGCCCCCCCGGTGCCCCTGGGGCTCCAGGAACAGTCGGCAGGATGGGCTTCCCAGGGAAAGATGGCAAGGATGGCAAGGATGGGGATAAAGGCGAGCATGGTGATGAAGGTAAGAGAAAAGCACTTATTAACACAACAAGAGTAAGATGTAAAAGCAGTAGCGTGACGGCCCAGTTAACAGCAACCTGTCGCCCCAGATCTGAGCCCCAAGACAGGCAACATATCATAGGAAACTCTTCCAGAAATTTCCACTCTCCTGCCTCCAACATCTCACACTTGTCAGCCTCTGCCAGGGGGTTCAGACTTGCATTATTGCCGGTAGCTTCTTAATGCTGTATGCAGTTCCTACTGGCTTCCTTTTGTTACAAAGTGAGATTTGCCCTGCTCTGATATATGCTCTCTAGATGAAACAGTGATGGTCTCTGAAGAAGTCCGGTGAAAAAATTAAGTACTTGCTCCCTGGAGCGCTCTAGCTGGGTGAGAGGCACTGCTCTGGCTGTGCTCAATCTACATCAAAGCAAACAACAACCCTTCTTTAATCCTGAGGTGGGGCTCTCCTTTAGACCCAGCCTTACAGTCAGTAAGCATCAGGACCAGCTACAGTGAGAAAACAGTCATTTCCTATTGCCACACCAGAGTGCACTCCTGATTCAGCCTAACACAAGCATGCCAAAGCTGCATCTTATGCTCTTATCCCGCCCCCAAAACAGGGAATGTGGACAATATGTTTCCACCCACAGCTACACTTAAATCTAGTCTTGCTACAGCAGGTCAAGAAACAGGGTACAAATCCCCGTGAATTTGTCTTACATCAGACACTACTGCAATCTGCACTAATCAGCAGCTTCAGCATCACTGTGGCAGCCCAACTTGTTTCCCATCTCAAGGCAATCCCTGCACCGAGTACCTTCTGGTTCATCCCCCAGCTAGGCTGGGCTTTTTACTACACTTAGAATTTTTTTATTTTTTAAACAACAGTTTCATGTTAAATGTAAAAAGTAAAAAACAAAAAGGAACAGGAGATTAAAAGTACTCCATCTGCTCAAAGCTAGGTTCCCAAAGCTTCACAAACTTGTCCTACTCCTGAAAACCCCAAACATTTAAAGCTTGTTCTTGGCTAGCTTTACAGTTAATTACTCCTTTTTCTCAAGTGAGCCAGATAATTGAACCAGCCTTTTGGTCCTTAAAAAGGACAGACCATCCTGTCACTGAGTCCCACTGTTATCACACCAACTACCTACCTAATGTGGTTAGTCAGTCCTGACAGACGTCCAGCCCCAGGTGGTATTTGATCAGGATTCTCACTAGCAAGGTTTTCCTCCTAAATGAAAATATACTGCTGCTACAATACAAACCCTTTCCACTTGCCAGGTCATCTCTTTGTCCGAAAAATTTACAAGGTTATTTATCTTCTAGGTCCACAAGGCAGAACAGGAAACCCCGGCAAGCCAGGACCAAAGGGGAAAGCAGGAGCTATTGGCAAGGCAGGCCCACGAGGGCCCAAGGGTTTAAAAGGTAATCCTGGAAAAAACGGTGCACCAGGAAAGAAAGGGCCCAAAGGGAGCAAGGGTGAGACCGGGATGCCAGGACCCTGCACCTGTAATGCCAACAAAGCCAAATCTGCATTCTCCGTGGCAGTCTCAAAGAGCTACCCAAGGGAAAGGCTGCCCATCAAATTTGACAGGATCCTGATGAATGAGGGAGGACATTACAATGTTTCCAGTGGGAAATTTATATGCAGCATCCCAGGTATTTACTACTTCACTTATGATATCACTTTGGCAAACAAACATTTGGCCATTGGCTTGGTCCACAATGGGCAGTACCGGATCAAGACTTTTGATGCCAACACTGGGAACCATGATGTTGCCTCTGGATCAACCATCCTTTCCCTGAAGCAGGAGGATGAAGTATGGCTGCAGATCTTTTACTCGGAACAAAATGGGCTCTTTTATGATCCCTATTGGACAGACAGCTTATTTACTGGCTTTCTGATATATCCTGATCAAGATTACCTCAATGAAATATAGGATGAGAAACTAGTCTGTGGGAAAAAATAGGAAATGCATGAGACCTCAGACCAGCAAAGGGTAGCCTGTACATGGACATGTGTGGGATTATCATACGATTCCACATTTTTGGCACTAACAGCCTTTATCAGCTATTTCAACATTTACTTGATGTCAGCAACTAGACCACAGGGTACCAGGACTCGCCTTTAAGCAGCCTCATGAATCTCTCAATCTCAAAGCCACCCATTACGTTTTCCATTATTATTCCAACACACCATGGACATGTAACTCAAATATTGGTGCAGAGTGCTTTATTATATTGTTATTATAAAGCATGGAGACCAACAACCATTTCCTGAAAGCTGAGCTCAGAAGTGCCATTGATGCTGGAGATTGTACCACTGTGCCTCCTCCCTCTACATCCCATAACATAATAGTAATAATCCTTGTTAATACAGTTACACTTTACCAGCTACTTAAGAGTCAGGAAATTGTCAGCTAAAGTTATAAAAGTAAAAGTAGCTTTCAGCCTCTTCAAAGAAGTACTAATAAGCAAAGGCATCCCGCCTAAATAGGAAGCGACATGAAAAGGAGAGCTCATTTTTAAGGTTACTGGTGAGGCTCCTCGTAAGACACGAGCTGTTGCACTGAGCACCACTGGTGTTTCTCAGGTTTCAGCCTCAATATGCTGGCGCTGGAGCCCTGCATCTGGTTTCAGACAAGCATTGGTAAACTGTGACCAGAGCCTAAACTGGATTCCACAACCCAAATACCTGTAGGCCTCCGAGCCACAGTGGAGGATAAACTTTGCAGATCTCAACTTTGCAGAGAAGTCTCAACTGTCAAAGACAGCATGAACCTTCACTCCAGAAACAGATTCATTAATAATCACCTTCCTTCATCCGTGCCAGCTTTCGCTGGAAGAAGATACATGTGGTGCTGTGGAGATCCTCCTCAAGGGCTTAATGCTACAGCTAGACCCTATCTTACTGCTGCTTTCCTTTTTTGATGTTGTAAATCAAATATTACAGATGTGCCAAAAATCGATGCTTTGGTTCTAAACTGAAGGGAAAAAAAACCAGAAATGTCAAAAGCTGAACTTTTGCTCAGCTGAGCTTTTTGCTTTTGCTAAGCTTAGCAATTTTTTTTCCTCCTCTGTATCAGCTAATACTGGGACATGCTCCAAAATAGCTTTATAGCAGAACTCTGCTCTGGTAATAGTGAGCAGCCACTCAGTCTGGCTGCCTTGCCCCAGGCTGTCCAACACCCCTGTAGCAGAGTCCGCTCCCTCTCTGTAGCCAGAGGGAGAGAGTCTCTTCCTTGCTATCAGAGGCACCATCTTAGTTTCCAGTCATGTTTCTCTTCTTTATCACTTGGTGAAAACTCTCATGAACTCCCAGCTCCTCTAATCCTCATATTTGGGCACTGAAGGGATATCCCATAAGAAAAAAAGGGTTGGGTTTTTTTTAAATCTTACTTCTACAAGTCAAAATATTTGCATGATTTTCATGAACTACAGGAATTATGTTATATCTTACAAGAATCTTCAAATACATTTGATAAAATAAAGCTGAACAAAAGTACTGCTGCAATAGTCTTAGTATTTATAAAAGTGGTTTCACAGAAGGTATTTCAAAGCTGTGTTACAGATTCCACAGGCACTGTTGAGTTTAGCAATGGATTTTGTAGGGGCTGGTGCCACAGGAGTATTTCACCCCTCCCAGCCCAGCAAGCTGGGAAGCGCACAGAGTTTTCTGTGCAAGAAAACCTTCAAGGTAGAAGAACAGGATCCGTTCCCCCGAAGCTGTTCGCCTAGATGGCAGGTGTCCTCTCCCTGACAGTGGTTGCTCAGATAATACATTTCTCTTTCCAAAGCTCCCTCATTTAGGGGGTCCTGGGGTGCATTTGCAGGCAGCTTCCCAAAGGCAGCAGCAGTTCGAGAGCTGCATTTCTCCCTCAGTGCCAAGCCCCACGCTCCCACCATGAGAGCCCAGGAGCCCCGCAGGGGCAAGAACCACTTTTTGCCTGGGCTGAGTTGCACAGACGTCTCTACCCAGACACAGGTTCCCCAGCAACTGTACATGTTAGGGGCAGCTCAAGGGAGGTGGTGGGACACGTGGGAGGATGTTGCCTCTCCACAACAGCACCCAAAAGGGAAATTACATAGTATAGCTTTAATTAATCCAGTAGCCTACTACTGCTAAAGACAAAGACAAAACTTCCCTCCTCAGTTCTTTCCCCTTGAATCTGTGCAATACCCATTCCCAAAAGTGGGTATTTTCAGGGTGGTGGGGTTTTATCCCATTTTTATTGTTTGGATATTATTTGTAGTCAAGTTAGTTCTCCACTTTATTATTTTTATGAGCTGAACCCACTTGGCACCAGGCAGGTACCAGAGCTGAGAGGGGATGGGAGAGCACCACAGGGAATAAGCCTCAGAAGAGGAAGGTGGAGGTGAAGCAGCCATGAGCAATTAGATCAGCTCAGCCACTCCCATCTTCCCTCATCATCTCCATAGAAGGCCCCAGCAGGGACTGTTTCCTCCCAGTATCAGCCTTCTCAGGGGCACATGAGCTGGTTTCCCCAGATGAGAAACAAGGGAAGTTATTAACTGTCTGGCAAAGCATCCTTTTTATTCTGGTGAAAAGGAAAACCTACAAATGAGTCTTTTAAGTCTGGAATATCAAAATGCAAATTATAAAGGGAACCACCGACCCCCACTGAACGCGCAGTGTGGTAGTGCTTGCTTTCAGCCAGGGGCTACGAGGACCTTCCCACAGGAGTGGCACAGGACCACGGGCTCCAGCCTGCTCCCATCCACCCTTGGGACCTGCCCCAGCCACCCCACCAGGTCACAGTGCTGCCCTCTGCACTGCACAGCTCAAACCTCAGCCATGGGCATTGCTGCCATCCAGGACTCGAAGCAATGGAAAACACAAATTAATAAAATATAGCAGGCAAGAGGGAGAGGAACAGCTTCTACAGATTGTTTAACCTCCACTGGGCTGAAGCCATTTAAAGATACCACGTATCATAAGTATTTCTGAGAAAGAGGCATGAGCATTTGAAATGATGCATGCGGGTTCCTCTTGCACAGGTTCCTCTGAAAAGGATTAATTTCCTCTTATGATGCCTTAAGAGCGACTTGCATGCTGAACAAAATGTCTCCACTCAACTCAATCCTGCAGAAGGGATCATGTCAAGCAGATGTGGACTCCCCTCCTCTCCTGGTGAGGCAGGAGGAGGGAGGGATGGGCAGCTGCCAAGATACAAGTGTGTCTGGGTCACTACAGGGCCAATTGTGGAAATATTAAAAATGGGGGAAAACCCCACACAAAACTCAAAATGACTGGGTCAGGCTTTGGAGAATTTAAAACAAACAAACAAACAAACCCCCCCACCCCCCCAAAAAAAAAACCAAAACCAAAAAACAAAACCCAACATATTCTGGCTGCTCCTGCATCTTCAGACTGCGTTTTGGTTTGTGCTGCCATTGCCTTTCAGCCAAGCAGTTATTTACTTTGTTTTTAAACTGAGATTTACATAAAGTGTCTTTATTCCAGAAACAGAACGTTTCTGGAAAACCACCAGATAAAGAGCTCTGGTTTTCCCAGCCAAGCTGTCTCAAGAGAGCACCACTCCCATGCAGGCTGCTCGCCCCAGCCCAGGCAGCTGCCTGCACCTCTGGCACGGTGGGAGAAGAGCTGGGAATAGTGGTAGCTGAGCAAGCACATGGGCAGGTGTCATCAGGGAGGCAGGAGGAACGTCCTGACTGAATGGGATGCCATCCATATCTGCCACCCTCATGCAAGATGTGTTACACCGCAGCATCCTCCTTCACCACAAGTCTCAGAGCTGCCCTTTGCACCATGTTTTGGCATAAGCGAGTCCCTCCTGCACATCCAGCATGCCAGGGTAGGGAGGCAGGGAAAGGCAGGAGCACCCACCTTCAGTGTTCGCTTAACAACAGAGAAAAGGCTCAGCTGGTTCAGCTTGTAGCTCTTCAAAGACCAGCATGAACCTGACTGTGAACACACAGGCCTGCCTGGGTCCCCTCCAAGGGTTTCCTCCACCACAGGAGCTTGCCTTCACTCCCACATCCACCCCTAATGCCATGCAGCAGCACACTCCCAGCTCAGCTGTGAAGCTGAACTGTGATTTCACACTGAGCACCCTGTGCTAACATCAGCAGGGTGGGAAGCACACAGCACTGGATGAGCCCAAGGACAACTCCTCCTGCCTGGTTCTGCTTGTGACCCCTTAAGTCAGCTTCCCAAAGCCCTTTTCCTCCCCTTCAGGGCTGGTAAACCAGGACCTCTACATTGGGGGTTTTGAGGTGGTTTTTTTGTTTGTTTGATTTTTAAACCCATACATTTCAATGCTAACAATGAAAAAAAAAAAAAGAAAAATATTTTCACTGTGGAAAATTAACATTAACCATGGACTCAAGGTACATGGAGTGTCTGGAAAGTAATGATGTGTGTCACAGCTGGAAACAAAGGGAAGGTGCCAGAGCAAGGCAGCACCTCCCCTGTGCAGCCCTGGCCATGTATTGCTGAGCCTCAGCACTTGCTGTCTGGGCAGATTAATGCCTTCAAGTCTTGATTGTGTCTTCCTTCTGGGGAGCTAAGGAGGATCCAGGTGCATTTAGAAGTCACCCTGGTTTGCCCTGCTCCCCAGGTGAGCCCACCCTCAGTTACACCAGTTGGCACTCAGCACCCCAATGCTAAAAAAAAGAAGAAAAAAAAGGGAGGGGGGAAGTATCTTTTTTCTGTTTTTCCAGATTTTGTCAATTCTGCCTCACTAAGTAGCGCCATGTCAATAAAGACTATGTTATGGCAGGCCCATGGTAACATTACACAGCCACAGCCCTGGGGGCCACAAGGCTGCTGGCACCTCTCTGCACCGTCCCTGCTGTCCCGGCTCCTGCAGGCATAGCGCTACTCCTGGCCCCTTCCCATTGCCAAGGACCATTTCTACACTTGAAACAAACTAGGTCCAACAGTAGAAACTGCAGAGGACAACACAAGCCCATGACCTGCAGGTCCCCATGCCCCACTCCCCCTGTAACGGCCTTGTCATTCCTCCCTGCACTTTTCAGGGACGGTGTGCAGGAGAGGTTGTGTCCTCTGGGTACTTGATGGGCAGGTTGAGAAGCAAAAGACCTCTATGAGTAAGAGTATGTTCACAGAGATTTGATTTCCACATAAATCACTGGCTGAGAGGAGGAATAAGGAAATGAGTACTCAGATGATGAAGGAGCGGGGATGAGGAGATGGTGTGCTTGAAGGGGAAATTCAAGGGGGCTGGCTTGTGCATCGTGCCAGTTGCAGGCACGAAGATCAGATATTCTAGGCTGCTGGGCAGCAACAGTCCCACCAGCCTCCCCCAGGGCCTCTCAGTGCCCCAAGGCAAGGCACAAGCATCCCAATTCAACCCACTGAGCATCAGCAGAAATCTGGGAATTGCAACCATTTAAAAGCTTTCAAATACAACAGGGTCTTCAAGCTACATAGAAGCGCAACAGTATTTTCCTCAGACTCTAGAGCACTACCTGTAATGGTGTTCTTCCCTTGCACTGTCACAAGCTTAGTCTCACATGGATAGACACCCAACAGCAGCTTGCTGGATTAAAGCCCTTCATACCAGCTGGGCTTAATAATCACAGCTCCTAAGGGCAGTCCTAATCCCATAACATTGTCTTTAAAAGAAAAAAAAAAAAAGTCATTCATAGCTTGCTTCTACCAAGAGCAGAGGAAAGCAGGTTGCAGCTCTCTGAACCCCCGAGCTCCACATAGAAAGGGGCAGCCAGCTCTCATTTCTGCCCACTGCAAGGGCACAGAGCTCCCATACCTCTCATCACTTTACTAATGGTTCTGTGTTAAACCCAATCCAGCTAAGTCAGTGAAGCAAGGGCACCACTCCACACATCTTACAGGATCTTCCCCTGTGTGGTTTGTTGTTTTTTTTTTTTCTGGATCAGGCCCTCACTGCTCAGCCCCACTGGTGCTGGCTTGTCCTAGGAGCAGGGCAAGCCAGTTTTGGGCACAACTCCACAAATCACATCACCCTAGTTTAACACTGCTGAAGGAAGAGGCACTGCTTACCTCTTGCTGCCTGGGGCTGTGCCTTCTCACTGCTTGCTTTGTACTGGCTTCAGATCCTTCCACAAACCAATATCACTCTCTAAAATCACAGAAAACTAAACTGGTAGAAAAACTAGGTTCAGTAAGGTATATCATATAACAAAAAAGCATGAGGAGTGACAGAGGAAGCACACAGACAGGGCAGTAGAAGCTATAGATAGACACAGAGAGCCAGATTTGATAAAGCCCATCTTTCTCATCAGCAGGAAACTATTACACTGTGTAAAAGCACTCAGATTGGCTTAAATTAGCACTCAAGCTGTTGCTAAGGCAGTCTAACTTTGGGATCCTGGTGAAATAGGAGGCACCTGGGTAGTACCAAGCTGGGCTGCTCACCTGGGGCGGGGGAGCCCTGAGGGGATGCTTGGCCCTTGCAGGTACCAGGTGGTCCCTGTTTGCACTGGCCTCCTTGCTCCTCTCCTCCTCCAGCAGCAGGTGAGGTTGAGGGATAAAGAAGCAGTTTCTTGATGCCTTCCTGACACACAGCCTCCCTGGTGTGAGCAGATGCTGCCTGTGCTATACCTGAAACTTGACTAAGAAGTCAACTTTTTCCACCTGGGCTCAACCAGGAGTGGCCCAGCTCCTTGCTGATACAGGTACAGCCTCCCCTGGCACTAGGTGCCATCTCTTTATCACCATATCCCCACTGCATTTCTTCTCCAGCTGAACCCTTTGGGCTGGCAATAACATACATGTTGCTTGAGCTGCTTTTTGGTCACTTTGTGGTTGGCATCCTTAGTTATTTTCAGCTAGCTTTAGTTGCCTGAAAGCAGTTTTATTGCCCCAGTACTTGGAATGGTAGCACTAGTGCTAAAGATGTTAACTTGCTTAGTTAAGCTGCTTTTTAAGGGAAAACCCCCTCGACGTTAACAATTTCATTGACTTACAAACTCAACTTACGTCAGTGAAGTTTTACTGTGCTTTACCCAACCATGACTTGTTAATGATGAAAGAGTAACAAAAAACCTCTCAAAGTTAATATAAACTCTATGCAAACCTAATTTGGGAATCCCCATGGTATTTTACTTTTATCTCTCTCAGTCTGTTTTTTAAAACACTTGAAAAATAAATCAACACAGTTCTGTTACAGCTAAAGCCTATATTTTAAGTCAAACTTTGCCCATTATGAGGACTTGAATGATCCCATTTGGATGGAAAATGATGTACTGTAGCTGCAGTCCATTTTTACAAGATCAGCAAGTTAATGATAAGGCCTGTGGGTTGTTTGTTTGACTATCAGACATAACAGTACTGATTCCCTGGGTATGTACATGGCCTTGCTGGCACTCCCTCCTTCAAAATAAAGCAATTCTAAGGTTCAAGGCTATGTCTGAGCTCTTATCAGGTCCAGAATTGCTGCTCTTTCTAATTTGTTACTGTGAATATTTTATGATATCAAAGACAGTGTTGGCTGAGGTTTTTTTAAAACAGGGCAGTCAATCTGAGCCCTACTAACAGCCCTGCTACAGAAAGGAGAACCTTATTCATTGTTACTTTCCATTTTTAATATCAATGTAGTTACTGAAGGAAACTTTTGATAAATCATGCTTCATTTATTTTCAAATGGAACAAGTGAAACACATGGACTGTATTCTGGAAAAATAAAATTGTTTGTCTGCAAAATTAAAACCAACATTACATGCAACAGTTTTCTATTTTGCATGGAATCTCAAGATTTTTTAAAATAATTGAGATTTTAAAAATAGAAGAGTTTTAAATCAATAGATGCTATGGACATGAGTTTCTGAAAATCTGTATCACCCTCATTATTGAAACTACTTCAAAGAACTGATACTCTTTCTTTCAAATAACACTATTGGCTTGATTTACACTGTAAAAAATAGAGAATTATCTTGATATGTATATAAAAACTGTTATAGAAAATGTATATATTATCATATGAGCCATGAACAGGCTACTTGTAAAGAAATTCTCAAATTTGTCATTCAACAAAATCCTTAAGCACGTGCTCAGTTCTAAGCAAAAAGATGAGCTAGTTCTTCCTAAGACACCTAAGTACCTTGTTTAAGGGATAACGTGATGTACTTAAAACAGGTGAAAATTGTTTCCAAGTGATGGACACTTGGTGGCAGCTTTTATCTGTAGGCTTAATAGCTGTTGCCACTTAACTTCACTGCTTCTATTTTATAGCAGGGGACGAGCCAGCAAACATGGACTATAAACAACTGGGGCATGTTTTCCCCAGAAGATTTGGTCAACAACTTCCTTTGATCACAAAAATATTTTCCCAGAAACACTAAAATCAACACAAATATTTATTTTGACTGAAGCAGGCAGATTATTTTTGTTCCTTTCCTTTAGGAAACCAACCGAGGAACAAACATTTTGTGAGGTTCTTTTGCGAATCCAAGTGCATATGACAGGAAATTTTAAAAAAAAAAAAAAAAAAAAAAAAAAAAAAACACCCCACCTATTTCTAAAAATGAGGTTTAGTTCTTTAAATGGAAAAGTTGTTACTAAGCCTGATAAACTTTCTCATTAAAATTCTTCATTCTTAATGGATCAACAGTGTGATTTGGATATAAACCAGGTTGCATGGTGATTTTTTGGCTCCTGGAATCGCTGAGGTGGAGTGCTAAGAAAGACTTGTTGAAAGATTTCAGTTCAATCTGGCAAAATATCCGCTCGACTATAAACATGGCCCTCAGAGGCCTGGGAATAAAGCTATGTGCTGCCTGACCATTTCTTGTGCCCTTTGGGTATCAAACATGGAAAGGATGGGGGTCCTTGGGCTCCCAGGACACCCAGCCTGGGAGCTTTAGCTGGGCTGAGCTCTGATGGCAAGGCATGAATCTCTGTGGCAGCACATCAGGGTCCTGCCGTGGCTGGTGCTGTGCACTGCTGTGTGACAAAGATGGGACCTAGCCCAAAGACACCAGGTGTGGGTTATGCCGGAGGTATGGAGAACGGCAGAAAGCGCATCCTCTGGTAAGCCCCAGCTCACTGTCAGCACGGACAGACTTGTTTTCTGGCACTGTGAGAGGGAAACCCTGATGCGTGGCCTGAAAGGGAGATGTGCGCCTGCCAAACCTCATGCTCGACGTAAGCAGGCACTTCTTCTACCTGTGGGTTTCTGGTAGCTTAAGATAAGACATCCTGTATTGGGAATCGTAAACCAAGGAGAAATTCAAGCTCTTGTTTTAATAGCCCGGACGTCTATTGAGCCTTCATTACTGGGAGAAGCTTTAGATTTCATTTTCTCCAGCAATTCTGCTCCCACTAGCCTTGCCAGCCCAGCTAGGAAGACAACGAAAGGCAGTGGAGCCCAGGCAGCCGCACCCGGGGGTTGCTGTTTTGCCCCGACGCCCCCTCGTTGGGCAGCTGCTGGAAGGGGTGTCCCCCATTCCCATCCCAGTCGCACCCATCCCGCGGGGCTGGGGCTGCAGGGAGTGCGCAGGGGTGCTGCAGCTGGAGGGGAGGGGGATACGGGGGGCGCAGGTGCTGCCAGCTGGTCATGAGCGCCAGTTAGCCCGGGAGCCGCCCCGCGGACGGGGGAGCAGCCTCCCGCCGCCGGGGGGGTCCGCGGGGGCGACCCGCGGAGGGGGGGCTGCGGCAGCGCCTTAAAGGTAGTAAATAAAGTGGTGGGTTGCGTCGGTGGTTGGGGGGGAGTGGGGGGGTGTTAGTGCTGCGGGGGGGCGGGCGGAAACGGCCGCGGGGCTTGGCGGACCGGCCCGGTTCGTTCCCCCACCCCCACCCCCCCGGCCGCTTTCCCAGACCTTTGTCTGGATGGGAAGAAGGATGGAGGAGCAGTGGTGGAAAGGGGAGCTGGCAGCAGACGTCCACCAGACCCTGAGGATGAAGGTTGGGTCCCACTTTGTTCCTTTCCTTTCCCCTCCTCGCCTTCCTCCCCTGCAGAGGCGGCCGGCGGAGGGAGGGCTTCCTAATGCTCGGGCTGGGGCTGGGGCAGCCCGCCTCGGGCAGGTCCCAAAGTAGAGGTCTTCCCTGTACGCTGCCTTCTGAGCGAGATTTGTTCAAAGCCAAACCTGTGAAAGCTGCGACCTAAAAACACCTGCCTGTAGCTTTTCGGTAGCTTTAATTTAGCCGGGGTGGCGATGAGGACGACTCGTTGCGCTAGATGCTGAGAGGATGCTGATCCGCGAAAAATCAGCCTGTTACAGTATCTGGAGAAATAGCGCCGCTGCTTTTCCAACATATAAATGCTAAAGTTGCAGTAAGAGATAGGACCCTGCGCCCTGGCAGACTGTAGAGGAGCTGGAGGATGTACAGACGCAGCTTGGAATGGCTTTTCTAGAAGTCAGCTTATCGTTTACCAATAAAATGTCCTGCATTAAGCAAAATAGTCCGGCCGCTGCCTGACAAACTGGCACGCCAGGTGGGCCGCCAGCTGCTCCCCGCCTTCCCCGGGCAGCCTCCCGGCTCCGGAGAAGCTCTAAATGCAGTTCGTTGGGTAACAAGAGAGAGCCCTCAAGAAACAGTAACACCCTGTGCTTGATGCAGCTTTTGTAACTTAAAAGTTACAGCTGGCGAAGTTAATGCTTTGGATGTTCTGTTCCCTTTGTTTTCTTCACAGGCCTTTAGCAATAAATTGTGTCAGGTGAGGTAATGGTTATTGGGTGTCTGCGAGGGGGTTGGTTTGCTTTTGTGTCCTCTAGCTGAGGCAGGTCCTCCTGGCCTTGTGCTGGGGGGAATGGCTGAGGGAATCCTACTGCCAGGGTCTTGAAAGGTGGGGAGAAGCTTTGGTTTGTTTATTCATTTATTTATTTTAAGTGTATCCGCTACCCTTTAATTGGCTATTTCATTCTTCAGCCTGCTTTCTGGATGCATCTGACAGCCCTAGATTGCTAAAACTTCTTTGTCTATGGCTGTTAATCTAGGCCAGCTGAAAAGACAAGAACTGTTTGAATTCAAAGAACCTGCAAAGAGAGAGAAGTGTCTGGGCTGCTCTGCTTTTGCTGCTCTGAGGAAGGTCCACAATTCTTTGTGCTTGGACAATTTTAATCCTAATTCTGCCCACCTTGCAAGAATGGCTTTTCTTTTTGAAGGAAGCACTATGTGAGAATCCGGAGTGCAAGTAGATCAAGCAAAAATAATCACAGTCCCTAAAACTACTTTGGTTCCTTTTCTTTGGTTTGTGGTTTTTGTTTTTTTTTTTTTTTTTTCCCCTCCCCAAGTAATATTCTGCAGAAACAACTCTTAAGTGTATTGCTATGGTTTGGTTTTTTTCATGACTAAAATGTCGGAATTTAACATAGAAAGTTGTGGAACTCCTTAAAAGGATCCTTCAGCAAAGTTTGGGAAGATCAGTAGTTCTGAGGTACTGAAGCCAGTTTTGGGGATGCCTACGGCTGTTGTGTAGAACAAAATAAGCTTCAGTAGCGGCATCCCGCTATAGTGTAGCACGATAGTGCATTATTAGTGTATTAGCATGTTAATACTAGAATACAGAAAATTCAGGCAATGGTACCCTCAAGCCTAAATGACCTCTTTGGTTTAAGACACTTGCTGAAGAGTCCTAGTCTGGAACATTGTGTGTCTCTGGTCTTGGGTGAGAAAAGACAGGTCTTAGTTTCAGCACATGAACCTGACAGGAAAGTCACTTAAAGATGCTTGTCAAGGACGTTGAAATGCATGTTGTAGGCTGTCCCACTTTTTTCTGAAGAACACGCTTAAAGTCTGAATTTCAGGTGATGAATAAAATGTCCCTTTTAAATAACGTAAGCCTTTTCCTAAAACACCTGAAGGACCATTAGAAACACTTTTTGCTTGTCCCCCAAAATAATTTAGACACACAAATCTAGGAGATGTATATACCTACTATGAAACAACCCAGGTTTTATGTTAACAACAGGAAAAAATGTTATGCCATTCCTCCCATCCCCCCAGCTGGATCTGGGAGTTGTTCTTAACCCCATTGAAAGTTGGTGTCCTTTGTGGCAGGCTGATGGGTATGTTCTGCACGAGAGCAGATACTGAATGCCTGTGGTGTACCTGGCTTCTAATTTGGAGAGGGCTGAAAGGCGCTGAGAGGCTTTGTGACTTCCCAAAGGCCCTAGCTCAATACGGAGGAAATCAATAGCCCCTGAATTGTCTGACCAGTAAAATATCTGTGCTGTGATTATTGGGATGTAGTGTTCAGCTTAGCAGGACTGTATTGTGTTAGTTATTGAGTGTGCTGACCTAGTGGAGCAAAATGCTTGAATTCCAAAAGTGTTACATGCATCCTTAGACTTTAAATGAGAGGTTAAAGTATTCCCCTGGATTAGGGCAGAACATTAAACCTGTTGCAAAACTGAGCCAGGAAGAAAAATCAAAATTGGAACATACTGTGTGTTTGTACTAGGAGAGTCTATCACACACCAAGCCAAGAAAAGTGCTGTGTGTTTGTGCTGATGTTTTCTGGTGCTTCAACTCCTCCTGCAGTGGCCCTACATTACTGATAATGGAAAGGTGCTGGTCGTGCCAGGCAGCTGACTTGGATGTCAAAAATGAGACCTCTCTCAGTGCTCTCTCTACTTCAACAGTCCTAAATACTCTGCAAGGGTGGAAAGCTGAGTAACAATTCAGTGTTGGGTTTTCTGTTTGTTTGGTTTTTAGAGTTGAGGAAATACTTTACTTTAGAAGGCAGTCCGAGTGTCCCAGAAACAAGTGACATCTGCTTGCTATTCTTCCCCCATTTTTGTGCTTATGTTGGGCTGTTTCCTTCCAGGATATGTTAATTTCCTGTGATTAATGAGAACTACTAGATCTGCCTGCATTTCCCTTTTTATTTGTCTCTTGTATGGCTTCTCAGAGCAGGGCCAAATTTTACTGGACTTGTTTGCAAATTTAAAAGGTTAATAATTGTAACTTGATCTTTTTTAAGGCAGTCTAGATTACTGTCTGCAGTTACTTTCAGCCATGTGAGGAGAGCTGATTCTCTCTCTGCTGAAAGCAAACAGCTCTTCTCTGTTAAACTGGTAAAAATGCCTGATGAATTTCCTCTAGTGAAAGCTCCTCCACACCTGCCTCCCACCTCATCTTGCTTTAAAGATTTTAATGAGGAAATGCTGTTTACCACCATGATGTGTTTCATTCTACTTTGACACGCAACATTTCCCTCAGCTTTGTCCATGCTGTCAGCTTGGACTAGTCTCTGAAGCAGCAATGTAATCCCTACAGGGTTTGTTGTGAAGGGCCTTTTTCTTCACTGGTCTTTGAGTACTGTCACCATAAATGCATTTCTTGCAGTTTAAAAGCATCCTGTCAGAAGTAGTGCAGGTCCTGTTATTAATTTTTTTCAAGAAAAACTTCAGTAAAAACACCTCCTCTTTCTCGTCTCCCTGCACCCAGCATGAGTCCCTTCGTTTTCTGTAGTTCTGCCAAAGCATCTGGTTTACTTGACCTGTTGGTAGTGTGAAGGTCTGAATGTAACAGGTACCGTTTATCTTTTAGCCTGTAAGACCACTCTTGTCCTTGTTATTTTAAAAACTGGTCATCCCCTTGGCGCTTAGTTAACTAAATGGTATGTTTTGTATGTTCAGATCTGACTGGCACAGCCTGAAATTCAGGTTGGTGCAGACTAGACAGTTACACACACACTGAACGGAGGGAAGGTGTTAGGGTATTGCTTAGGTGGGGCTTCTGGTTTTTGTTTTTAAAAATCTAGATGAGAACTTCAGGGGTCCCAGATACCCGCATCCAGTTTTGGGCTCTTTCCCATTTAATTTAACAGGAGGATAAAATATTAACCTTTCACTCTGTACCTTTCCAGTTTGAATCAGCTGTAAAAAAAGTAGGTATAATGGGCATTGAGGTGTATTAATATCAGGTTTTTTATCCAAGACTGGAAGCCCAGCAACAAAAGCGTAATTTGTTCACTTGACAAAAAAATAACCACACACAAAAATCTCTAGCTTTCACACCTCAGCAACAGCAGCATTACTGGTTGCTAGCTGTAGTTTGTTATAGATGGCAGCATGTGCACGGAGCTGAAAGGAACAGGTGTCCTAATAAAGTACATGGTTATTCATGATCTTGCTTTTTCCTTAAAGTTGGAATTTTGATTCTCACACTCCTTTCTCTGATCCTTCTCAGATTAGCTGCTGAACCTCTCAGTACTTTGAAGTGTGTAAGAAGGTCTTAATGAAATGCTTGATAAAATACCACAGCGGAATGTGTGAAGTAATGGATTTTCAAGCACAATACTAGTTCAACTTTCCCGCAAATTTCAAATGCCTGGGAGTGTTGTGAGGATGCTGAAGGGCAGAGTGGATTCAAGCACAAAATGCTTTTGCATACAGTTGAAATACTGAAATACTGTCTTGGTCTGCCCTGTTTTTTTTTGTATGACATTTCAGTAGTACGCCTGGACCTTAATTTACGTGTCTAAGCCCAGATCTCAAGGAATGGACCCTACCCATATCTGTAGATATTTTGAAAGACAAAGGTGAGTGGTAGGGGAAATGCATGAAGGGCACTGAACCGTCATTTGAGGTGGCCTTTATTCTAGGTAAATGGAGGTAAAATTATTGAAGGTGCTGCTGTTCTTTGAAAGAGTAAGTAAAACAACCCAGTGTAAGCTGAAGTCATTGAGTAGGTTGGAACTTGAGGTTCTGTTTTTATGTGACTGGAGTTCTGGCCTTTGTGGGAGCTGCACATGAATTTGCTGCTTCTTTTGAGTGTGCAGGAGCAGTGGTAACGGTGGAGAAAAATCTTAATTTATGGTGTTTCATTTGTGCATTGGTGGAATCATAAATCGGTAAGGGTAGCTAGCTGTTGCTCTGTCCACCTGATTGGTCACTGTTGAATGATGGGGAAAATAAAGGATATATTGCCCATGTAGCCTTCCTTGTTAGAATGTGTCTGGATCTTACATTTTCACTGGAAATAATGAGAGGAACTGTCTGACATGCTTTTTGAAATGTGGTTCTGTCAGATTTGTCTCGTACTCATACATACTGAATCCAGACATGCGAGACTGGCATTTCTCCTAGGACCTGGTTAAGACTTGCCTAAAAGAACTGAAGGTTCCTTAAATAATGGAAAACACTGTAACTTTCAAGGCTGAGAGATATGGTTACAGCAGGGCTGAAAAGAGGGGTAATAGATGATGCAGTGAATCCTAGACCATCCCTTATTGCTGTGTCACCTAACAATTATAAGTGTTGGTGTCTCTCTGTTATAAGACAGTGTGGCTCATGCTTGCACAGACAAAGCAACTGTGACTGTTTCAGAGACTTTCACTAAGCATCTCCGCTCTGCGAGGACACCTGTTCTGCTGGCCGTACCCTAAGAGCACTGCCTTGTCGTATATCTTTGCCCTGCCCTTTGAGTTTGCATGGCCAGCTCAAAAGATTAGTAAAAGCCAAATTAATCAGCTGTACTCCACTATCAGATTGTTCACAAACATGCTAACTCTTAACCTTTCTGATCGATTAATTAAACTGCAGCCAGCTGCCTAAGCACAGAAACACCTAGCAGTAAGTCTTGCGTGAGTCGTTTTGTTATGGGAAGGCATAGTGCTGCAGTCTGTGCAGGGCAGGAGGATTGTTTTTGTGTGGGAGAGAGAATAATGTGACACTAGTTGCAGAATTAAAATGGTAGCATGCTACCTAGCCTACCGCAAAGCAGCATGCGGAGTGCCCTGAATTTTCAAGCTCCTATTGAAAAAAAAATAGTGTATTATAAATTTTTCTTTGTATAACGGCTTCTTGCCTGCCTAAATAGAAGTTAGTTTTTAGTGGTTTCTCACGTGTGGTGCAGTAATAATATCTAGGAGATCAGTTTGGCACCTTTCTTCCACAGCTGGAAGATTGGTTAGAACACAAAACAGGAAGGAGTTTGTCCCTTTCAAAGAACAACTGTTAATAGCCTGCTAGATAAGCTTTCCCTTTATTTTTCATCTACGGGCATTTCTTTTTCCTGTTCTAATGGCAACAAGTTTGCAGTATTCTTACAACAGGAATTCTTAAGAATCTGTTGAGGTCACTTACATACTATTTTTCCAGAACATGCAACATACAGAGAGCCAAATGATTGCCAGAGTTACCATGGTTTTTACTACTTTTCTAACTTAAATACTTAGTAGACTTTTCCCTTTTTTAATGTATTTTAAATTTTAATGCTTTAGATAGGCATCACACAAGTGGTATCTTGGGTTTACATTCTTTCACATTGGATTAAGAAGAATCATGAAGATTTTGTTGAAACTTTAGTTGTATACCTTCACTGGGTAACTTTATTGATCGGCTGGAACTGTTTTTCAGACTTTGGGTTAGAAGCAGTGGTCAAGGTCTGTGAGCTGCCGTGGTAGCAGGGGCCATGTGATGGATCCTATTTACATATCCAGAAACAGAAGTAGATAGTATGATTAAAGAAGGATAATAATGAGAGAAATATGAAGCTCATAGTAGTAAATGGAACTTGCATCTGCATAGGCAAGCATTGTAACAGCTGTTTCAAGATGAATGGGCTTTACCGTTACCAAGTAGCTCCGGTTTGGTGTTTCTTTTTGCTCCAGAAGTGAGAAGGTAAGTTATCTGCCTCTCTGTAGAGGGTGTGGCGCTCTGGAGATGCCAGTGTGCAGCAGCTGGGTATCTTGCAACTGAGATGGCTGGTGCCAAGAGAGGAGGGCAGTAAGAAACACCAGGGCTGTTACGGGGACTCAGGAGATGTTGCATGTTTGACCCGTGGGACAGAATGGATCCCTACTGAAGTCCAAGTGCTCTGACATGGTTTAAAACCAGATTCAGTTAGCATCTCCCTGAATTTCAGAACCAGAGGCATATTTGCTACAGCATTTCATTTTCCTTGTCAAAAAGCCTGTGAGTTCTTTTAAAGTACCTTGATGAATTCCATGGTTGTTCCGAGAACTGATCATTATTAATGTGACTTATTACCATAATGTCACATCACTTGCTAACTTCTTCTACTGCTAAGTTTTTTCTCCTGACTGCTTGTCAGTTCATTACTGGCTTTATATCAGTGGGAGAACAGTTTTTCTGAAAAGAAATTGGACAGAAAGAACGTGTGTGTGTGTAATTTCTTGCTGTGTTGAGCACCAAACCATCTGATGTCGTACTCTGATGAAGAGAAATGCTGGGCAGACTGGCCTGCACCAGCTGCTGCTTCAAGGGAGCTGGAGGAATCTATCCTGTTTTGTTCCTCTCAACTTCAGTGGCTGTCTGGCTAATTCAGTTCAAATGGGCAGTGAAAGCCTAACCTTCATGTGGTTGCTCCAAAGCTTTAGTTTAAGTCTTGTTTGCCTAGTATCTCCTTTAGGGGTGGATTCTGCAGTGCATCTACTCAGCCTAGTTACAAAACCATCCGAAGCAGAGATGAACTCTTCTCTCCTGAGCTCAGGAGAGAAAGGGTGCCAGCTGAAGTGGTCAGGTGGTGAGCTGGGTCTCTGCAGTGAAGGAATGGCTGATGTGTTGAGTCTGGCTGTCTTTCAGATGTGATTGCTGAGGAAGACTTGTCATCTTTAACACCATTTTAAAATGTTTATGCTGATTCCCTTCTTTTAGAAGGTCAGGTCTTGAAGCTGGTAGGAGGTGGCAGCTTAAAAACTGTCTTTGCCCTTAAGACTGACTTGCAGTCCAAGCTTTACTTTTCAGGTTTTGAGATTAAGTGGTGATCCCTTTAAATGCCATGCTCTGCCTTTCTGGAGACTTTCTGTGGAGAGACACCCATCAATATGGTGAGCAAAGATTGTTAAGTAATTTCCGAGACACCTGTGAACCTCTTACCTGCTGCCAATTTTAGCATTTCAATGTGGCAATTGCTCGGCAGTCCAAAGCAAAGCTGTTGAAGGCAATACAAATGAACAGGTCAAAGATAACCAGAAGCAGCATATGAAAGGGCACGTCCCAGTTTCCTCTCTGTTTCTTTACTGGAGACAGAGGAAAAAATTAAGCAATGGAAAAAATTTATTTTATTCTTGGTCCCCAAAAGTCTGGCTTTTTCCATATTGCTTGTATTTGCTGATCCTGCACTGGCATTCCCAAAGCAGCAAAGATGCTTTTTTACTTAAAAGGAATAATTTTTTTTTCTCGATGAACTTATGCTAAAGAACACTGTGGGGGGTTGATGGAAAGGGGTACATACCCACAGCCGTGTTGATAACTGTAAGTCAGCTATTCAGCTCTTGCATTATTACACTGTTACCACTTGCTTTCCTTTAAAAGAAAATCTCATTTAAGACAGATCTGTCAGTGTAAAAGCAGTCCTAGTGAACTACTTATTAGCTGCTTCATGCTATGAGGTGCAGGGTAAGGCTCTTACTTATACCCTGGATCAGTTAATACCAAGGAACCAGATCTTGTGAGAAACCCCAGCACGTGGCTCTGTTCCTTCTAATGTTAATCCTGAAGTTGAACCTTGTCGTGCTGTTAAGTCTCATTATATGGAAGCCCATGTGGGTGTTTTGGTGCACAAAAAGAGAATGCCTTTCACTTATGCCCTTTACTAGTAACCAATTTTTCTAAATATAATTATATAAAAAAAAGCAGATGTTTTATTGGGAGTAACTGTCTGTGTTAAACAAGCAGCAGAATAATCCTGTTGGCTTCAATTCAGTGCTTTGGCTGATCTTTGAATTTTCTAGCGTGGTGGGCTGGGTAGGGGCTGTTCTGGCCTCTGAGCATCTGAGGTTCAGATGCAAGTCTCTGGATCTCTGCTTTCATTCTGAGCCTCTAGTGCTCACCCACTGAACTGTAACATTTAGACATGTCAGATTTTTTGACTAGTTGTATAACTGGAGTTACTGTTTATTTCTGGCACTTGTTATTGGCCTAAAAAGCAAATTTCATATTAAATATATATGCTGACCTCAGAGTATGTAGAGAGCATCGTTTTTCTGGGACACATAACTGTTGAAATGGGAAGGACATTTCACAAAATAAAACTTGAAGCTCCTACCAGTCACCTAGCAGAACAAAATATTTCAGAGGTAGAATTGCCACTTGATTGTACAACAGCATGGACTTTGTATAGACATGTTAAATAATGCCGTTATTTTAACTGATGTAAGCACTGAACTTGAAACCATTTCTGACAGAATGCTGGATACCTTAGGAACTCCTGCTCTGAACCTGTGTATGTCAGTTGTACTGACAGATTGAAATCTCTGTACATAAGGCAATCAAAAAATCAAATTTATGGGAGTTTTCTGGGTATAAAACAATGGGGGGGGGAACATGTTCCATTGTCTCCCTGCTTTATAAATTGTTACTGGTGGGAGATTTCTTTATAATCCCCCAGTGAAGGCTGTCCCAGGTTTCAGAGGGCTGTTTGCTTGTCCACAGTGTGCGTCTGTTCAGTCCAGAATGTGTGTTTTTCACTGACTTCTTAAAGAAGGCCTGGAAAGCAATCATCCGTAACAACACTCGGCGTGCTGTCTTTGTTAGCTGCTTCTCCAGTTCTGGAGCCTCCCTGGCTTCCAGGTATCTGTGCCCCTCTGAGCCTGATTGTGTAGCTTTTTTTTTCTGAGAGCTGAACCTCCTCGTGACATGTCTCCTTCCAGGCAATGAAAAGAGTGTGGGGAGCCACCGTGCTGGCTGTGCAAGGTGTTGCCTCTTCCTTCTCTAAACAGGGTAGCCCCTGCAGATCCTTCCTCTGAATCCTGATTTATTTAATAGAATTAACTGCTTTATGTACTGCTTTCTATTCTGCTATAAAACATGTCTATCTTGCAGCACTGTACTACTTCTAATTTATTGTCAAATACTTATACGTCATTTTTGTGAATTACGGAGAGATACACCTCGGTAAAATGTTTAGGTTGTGGTTTTTTTTTTAAAATCCATGCCTATCAAATATATTCAGCCCTTTTTGATTTGATTTTAGTCCAGCCATGGTAACTGCATTAGTATATGACCATGTCTAAAATGACAAAGCATCAACTTTTAGGTGGCATTAGTTGGTGGGTGTTCCCAAGGAACTTCTCTCCTTCCTGTAACTACTTTTTACATAGTGACTACAGACTTGCACTTAAAACCCTTGCATGTGAAGATCTAGCATAGGTAGATCAAAAATTTACATCATCCTGCTTTTAAAATGAGAAAGGGGCAATATCAGAAAAATGTCTTTTGCCCTTCTTGCCTATGAAACTCTGTTAAAACCTGACTTAACAGTTCAGTTTGGGTAAACAAAATTAAAAACGAGTCCTTCAGGAACAATTTTCATGGCCAAGAAGTTTGGTGTTCTGTAGAAAGCAACAGCAAGTTGTTCCTTGGTTAAACTGCAGTTTGCAGTGTTTGCCCAGGTGTTTAAGGCTTGTGAGGAAAGTGTGTGGATGACCGAAGTTAACTGACTGTCAAAACACGCAGTAATCCAGCCCTGATTTCTGTATCAATCATAGTGCTGTAGGCACTAAGTGTTTGCCATAGCAGGTGGTGGCTGTTCGTTTGGGATTCCGAACACTGAAATTATTTGTTTCAGTACCTCTTTCCTCCCTTTTTTTTTTTTCCCCCCCTTAGGAACTTAAGTTGCCTATGTATAAGGCTCAGTCACCACAGATTGGGATGCGCCGATACTTCATTGATCTCTTGACTGTCCTCAGCAACCACTTTAATCTCTGCCCTACGGCCCGGCATCTCGCTATCTATTTATTGGACCTCTTTATGGATCGCTATGATATCCCTGTCAAGCAACTGCACATCATTTCATTTGCCTGTCTTCTCCTAGCAAGTAAGTTGGCTGCTGTCTGTTAAGGCTTTTTTTTTTTCTGAACAGATGGTTGTTTTCCTTGTACAGCATGTGCTATTTTCTCTTTGTTAATTTTCCACTGACTTAAGGTAAGGCCTACTGAAGTCCAAGTCAAGACATAAAGCAGTCTGTTAATAAACTCTGTTCGACTGCATATGCTGGCATCAACGTGCAGGGAAAGTTTTGGCAACTGAAGCTGGGTCAGTGGAAGGGCACAATGAAGATCAGGGAGTGATGGGGTGGGAAGGAAGTGGCAAGACTGGGAGAGGTTAGTTCCAAGGAAGAGTTGGTAGTAGGGAGCAACGTCTGGGTAACATTCAGCCTCTCCTGGAGAGCAGTCCTTGGACAAGCTGTGCCTCTGTTCACTGGGCATAATCAGTTCCTTGCAAAGTGGAAGTTTCTTATACAGGGGCGAAAGGAAAGTTTGCTTCTCAAGGCACTTGGTGGATGTGTTGACGATACTGGAATGCATATTGCTTGTTCTGGGCTCCTATCAAATAGCTAGGCAATACTGAAGTTTCAGTATTGGCATCCATTTAGCAAATGATCTTGAACATTTGTCATTAGTGCTTTCTTGATCTTCTCTGCAGCCAGGGCTGTGCAAGTAGAGGAAAGCGAGACTGGTGCCTCAAGGAATTGCAGTCTACCCTTGCAGACTTCTGAACTCTGTTTCTAGGTTACAGAGAAACTAGCCTGCCATATGAGAGCCATGCAGAGCAATGTGCTATTGTGGACAACAAAAGTAATGCAAACTCTAGCATTAATGGCTGAAAAGTGCACATAGTCGTATTGGTTAAGGTAAAAAACACTATGGAGACCCAGAAGCTATTGAGGAAAGAAGGTGATACTAAACGTTTACCCCTCAGGACATGAGTTTGCTTCTGCTTTTCCTTGCTGGTTGTGTCTGAAGATCTTAATCTGCAGAGATAATGGTAAAATAATAAAAAGCCCAATACACTTAGTGTATTTAAGTAATGCTGTCTGTCTGACTCCAGAGAAGACAGTGAACTACATAGAGCAGTTACTGGTATTGCAAAAAAGGCCAATATTAAAATCAGAACAAAGAAGAATATAAGTGGTTGCTGTAGGTGTGGTCTTAAGGCAGCCTAAGTGACTCGGATATCACAGTTCTGCTGACATGAACCTTTGGTGAGCTCCTTCAGATTGGCAGAAAACAATCCTAGCTGAGGAAGTGTTTTCTTTATTTACCAGAGAGGTATTTTTCTGAGAGGCTGGACAAGCTTCAGGCTGGTGTAATGGAGGGGAGAGGGGCTAGGGCTGATTTGTAAATTGTTATGAAACCATTAATTTCAAACACATCAGACTGAAGTACCAAGTTCAGGAGGCCTGGAGGCTGATGCCTGCTCAGAGGTGTGCTCCTTCAGCTTTCAGAGCATCTCTCTTTCTTTTTTTGGGTAACCTCATAACTACAAAATGCCTTGCAACATTGCTAGCTTTTTGGAGTTAGGTTTTTTTCCCAAGTGCGTGGATGAGTGTTACCTCCAGGGAAAGAGAATAGAATTTTCTTTACTTGAAAGCGTCAGGTTTATCCATTCTCCTCCTCCAATTTTCCCCAGCATAAAACTGATGCTTCAACAATTCTTCTAAAACTTTTCATTTGGATTTAGAGGAAGATTTTATAGCTATAGTTTGTTTCCAGTGCTATGCAGGTAGGATGAAAACGGTACCCTCAAACTTTGTATGAATTGTCAGAGTTGGTATACTGGTAAGACTTCGGGTGGAAGCTCACTCTATGAGTCAGGAGAGCTGGGCTGCTGACTTCTGTAGCTTCTAGGACTTAAAAAGAAGCAAAAAAGCTTTCAAGATTCTCATTATGTAAATAGCTGAAGTAAAATGCAACTTTAGGCTACCTGTATGCAACTGTGAAGGAAAAGGAAATTCACAAGTAGTCCTATGATAACACTAGAGGGAAATGCTTTGCAACTTCTGCCTGTTTTTTTTTTTTTTTTTTAAAAAAAAAACAAACCACAAAACGAACAAAAAAATCCAGTTCTTAAAAGAGCAAGCCTAAGTCTAGTGAGCTAATGAGTATGAGAATCTTTATAAATTAACACTAGAGTAATGCAGTAGCATGTGCATATCCTGATCTGGAATTAAATTATCCCTTAGAGGAAGGGGAAAGGTCTAGTACTGTAAAGGCAGCTTTCCTACCAATGTGTAGAAACAAAACACTGAAAGCTGAACCAAAGAAGCTTTGGGCAAAATTAATGCCTAATTAACTTGTATAGATAGGGTTTAAAATGCAAGGGCTCAGTTTGGAGACTTTTGGGAGCATAATAAGCTTTGTTTACTGTCTGGGCCTTCTTAATGTGCAATAAGGATGCTCTTTTTTTGGTATGTGTAGTTCAAAGTGATGCAAGTCAAGTCAGGGGAAGGAACTTTATAGTAAGTGGGATTCTTGTGTTTAGTTTGTTACTTTCAAAATTATATAAATGGAAGAAAACTTGTACTGTGATTTGTTTTGTAGTAAAAGATTCTGAGTAAGTCAGAATTATTGACCTGAAGTCATCTTGAAAGTTCTCATTGTAGCAAAGAAGAATAAAATTGGTCACTTGCCTGTTACTGCAAATGCAGTCATTAGAGCTTCCCGCAAAGCATTACTGTAGCAAGTTGCATGTTTTTTCAGCCGAGGATTGCAGCAAAAGTGCTCTTCAGTCTGTGTTGCAAGATGCTTGTACTTTTAAAAAATTATATACCTTTACTGTAGAGAGCAAAAAAATCTTTTTAAAATAGTTATGGTGTTTACATCATACCAAGATGAATGTTCAATACAGAATGTCCACAATAATTGTTATAAACACATCTGGAGAAACTCTGGGTTTTCTTCCTGATTGCTTTCTTAGAATAGAGTGAGAAATTAAGGGTAGTTCATAGGCCACAAGCAAGACGAGGTGTAGTTAGAGGCAAGATTACTTATTGCCACTAATTACGGTAAGCGTGGATTTTATTGTGCCCCTCCCACCCCCAAAGAGAAGCATTTAGACACTAGTTTTGAAATGGAAGCAACAAACTCCTAAGCTAAATGCAAGTTGAGGGCGATTTTTAAGCTCAGAAATTGTTGTAAGCTTGTATTTAGTTTTGAAGTTTGCTTCGATCTCAGGTCGAAAGGATCTCAAACCTGTCCTTTTTTTTTTTTTTTTCATTGTCATCACATATTTTCAACAGCACACAACAGCAGTGCTCTCACAGCATTTCACTAGATGCCCTTTAATTAGCTGGAGCTAATGTCTCTTGCTGTATTCTAGAAATGCATTTTGACTGGTTGTTCTGTTTCCCCAGACAGGGAAACTGGATGGTGATTGTGCTTCCCACTTTGGTAATAATTGTGAAAGATACGAGGGAGTGAGAAGATAATCCTGTTCCAAATTGGACTAGCAGCCAAGTAATGTTCAGCCTGGACTTGCTGCAGTTGAGAGGAATGTGGGTGTGTGTCCCTCAAATCAGCTAGTCGTTCACTAGCTGGAAGATGTATGTTCCTTTTGCACTGTATGCGCAGTGTGATAATTGGAAAAGGCCTCTGGAAATTCCTGCCAGATAGTTTAGCTCCTTGGAACATCTATAAAAGATTTGAAGTTTACTAATATCATCAATGGTTATTATTTCCTCTGAATCCATTCTGGAAAATAATGGTAAAAATTGTTCATATTAATCTAGAGGTGAACTGAAGGCTGTTGTGGGAGGGAAGGAAAAATTGCTGGAAAAATTGAGTCAGATACTTTAGGAATGTGTTTAGAATAGTCTGTCCCTTTCACTTGCATTAAGGGAACTTTAACTTAAATCAGAATTATAAACTAAACATGATTTTGTAACACAAAAACCTGGTCCACATGGATGTTTTGGCTAGCTAGGTACACAGTTAGAAGACAGAGGACCTCCTTTTGAGGTCCAGCTGTGGTAATACAAGAGGTCATAGGGTTCCGCTACTGCAAGATCATTAGTGATGTCCAGTGGTTTTAATTGCTCAAGACAATCCGTCCGTCCCTTGTCTTGAAGCAGGCTAGTGATTGCTCAGGTTGACTGCTGTTAGGTCAGGGAGATGCTGGCTTTTGGTGAGAAGCAATGCTGGGCAGCTGGGAATTGTGGCTTTCAGGCAAGCCAGCTGGATCTGGGCAGGCCAGTTACCAGTACACCTGCAGAGAAGTCAGGATTGCTGTCTCTGCACCAGGCTATGGGCAGATGCTCGCTTTGCAAACAGATATTACTACTTTTTTCCCCCCAAAGTGCCCCAGTGCTTTGAGTAAGCTCTGATTTTTCTCTAGACAAACGTCAGCTGGCTGATGGTTTCAGTAAGTGTAATAATCTGTTTTAACCAACATTTTGCCTGAAGGGAATTGAGGAACTTTCAGTTCACCCCACCTGGCAGCTGAGAAAGCAGCCCCTTATGGAGGAGCACTGTTGAGCAGCAGCAGGTTGTAATGTTTTAAACTGCATCTTCATCAGGCAATTTACTGCAGAAGATGACTGTGATGTTTTAAGGTGCTCTAGCCCTAAGTGCCCTGTTAGAAAAAGCGATTGTGTAAAGATATCCCCTCTGCTTTAGTGCTACTTGGCTCAAATTGCCTGCTGAAAGCTGTGCAAACCATCTGCCCCGAAGTAGATGAGTTGGACTGACACAATCCATTCAGATGGTCCAGCTGCAGGAGCCGTGAACTCCGGGGAGAGAGCAAGCACCTGGGCAGTAAGTCTTAAACTGCTGCCAACTGTTTCTTTGGTGAGTTCTGTAACTGTGGTATACAGGGGCTGTACTGCTGTGGTGTATTGGCATCGTTAAAGCAGTGCAGCTTTTGCTTGTTGCTGTAAAATCCTGGCTGGGTCTTAAAAGCTGCTCCTTTCTTCCCTGAAGAGCTAATCCTCCTCAGTAGCAGGTGCTTCAGTACCTGATAAAAGCAACATCTCTCTCTGTCTCAGCCATTCAGTGGCATTGAATGTTCCAGCAATTCTAGTTCTTATGGCCTCTCTTCCTCAAGAGGGTCTGCTGCTATGGAGACATAACAGTTTTCAATTTTGAGTATTGTTTTAAGCAAAGCTAGCTTACTGTTCCGCATGTCCAGCGCTGCATTGCTTCACAGAGTACTTGGTGGTTTTCCTGGCTTTATTTTGCCCAGTTCCTTAATCAGCCAGTGGATTCTCAGCAGCTGCCTTAACTCAGGACAATAAAAGAAATTAGAGCAAGAAAAGATGCCTGTGCTAAATGGGCTGCGTTTAGGGCACGGATAGTCCTTTATCACCTAATTCCCCACTGACTGCGTGGAGCCCTTGTCAGACATCAGGCAGCTTTTCTGACTGTGCTTTGTGATCTGTTCCTCATTTGTTGTCCCACTTTCACGAGCAGGTAACTGTTCTGGCAAGGGCAGCTGAGGTACTTATTTTCAATGACAGATAATAGTGGGTGTCAGTCTGGATATAGATTAGTGCAAAACTTAGCCTGTAGTCTTACTTTTTTTAAGTTTCCCTGTTGCTGTAACATGTACAGAATATTTTCCTTAGTAATTAAACTTTACTATAGTAAGGTATGAAAAACTCAGGTGCCTTGAGCAAAGTGGTTTGCATGGGTGTGAGGTATTGTACAGACAGGTGAAAAATCCCTGACTGCTCACTTTGCAGGACACTGCAGGAAAAGGAATTAAGCAGGCTGTCTCTAAAATAGCCTTTTTCTTGCCTTGCTTAGAGGACAATTGGAAGCTGTGTTTGCATCTGGGGGTGGCATGGGAGAGTCTCATAACTCTGTTGTACCACCTTCTGCAACAATGTAGGAATAAAGAGAAGTAGTCCTTCAGCTGTGTAAGCAGCCATAGGTCTTGTCTTTATGCTGAGTTAGATGGTCTTGAGTGGTCTATCCTTTTGGATTGATTTTAATTTTTTATGGGACAAAAAGTGCTTACATTTTAATGACTCTCTAAATTGATAGTCCTTTATGTTCCTTGGTCTTCTCAAGGACTCTGAAAATGTAATGAAACTGCCTACGTGTCCTGTTTTTGTTTTGCTACCCACGCAACACCCGAGGAGGATCATCTACCCAACCGCCAGTAATCAGTCTGTGTGCTGCGTAGCTAGGTGTACTTAGTGACTTGTGCCTCCCACGGCGGATGAATCAGTTCTTCAGGGCACTTCTGATAGCAGTGATGCTCCTCTGAGACCTTTAGTTTTTTGTAGTGAAAAGCTGGTATGGATTGATAGGCTGTTTAAATAACGTGACAAATGTACCCTTTGTAACTTAAGCCTGTTCCCCGTGACAACAGGATTTACCCCGGCTTTCATTCATAGCACAAATGTGAATGTGTGACATGAAAAGCACTCACCTTGTTTTTCTGGGGGAGCATCTGTTTGTAGAATTCAGTGTGGAACAGAACGTGATCTAAAGTAACTTGGAAAATCTTTGCATCATTAATTACAGTAACACTACACACTCCTAAACATGTTCCATGCTGCCCCATTTACTTAGATTTTACAAAAAAGTTAGTCACAAATGTAAACATGCATTACATGTTCATCTTATTTTATTCATCCTATTGACCTCAGTAGGCCTCCTTGCATAAAAATTTGCAGCATCTAGATACTTCTTAAATTAAGCGTTCCTTTAAAGGCTTATGATTCTGTTACCTCAAGACAAAACTGTTTTTGAGGGCAATAGTGACAACTAAATGGTTTTATCAGTAACAGGAGCTCAGAATACAACAGCAAACTTTTAATTTGAGGTGTCTGCAGTGGCATTTCAAAAGCATGCAAATGACTCGTACACAATCCACATGAACATCAGACTGCAGACTCCAGGTGGTAATGTAGCTGAAACAGCTTTGTTTTTCTTCCCAAAGTGTAATGTTGATTAAACCAGTCAGTGTTATTTGTTTGGTCAATATTAGACTTGCAACTGTCTTCTCTCAGCCCTTCATGTTCTTGCTGCAGTTGTTTTGGAGGTCCTGGTTCAGCATGAATATGCTGTGCAGAGAATCTCAGTTTCTGGTGTAACTGAAGGAACAAAAATAGGAAAGATATCAGAATATACTATTAAATTAGGGAAATGGAAAAGGACACACTGCATTTTAAAGCCATTTTCAACCTATTATTTCCCAGCTTGCCTCTGATCTCTTTGGTCTGATAGAATGAACTCACTTTTGCCATTTTCTCCAGATTTCAATTTAAAAATAGGTGGGAAGTGCTTGGTAAACATGGAAGCAAAGTATTACTTAGGTCAAGGAGGAATTGGGAAAGGAAATATGATCAAGTTGCTTGTATGCTGCTTTGAAAAGTAGTTAATATTCAAATTTCACAGTTTATGTGAAGCAGAACTCCTGAACTGATTTCTCTCCCCCCATTTCTAACTCAGTTTTGGAGTCTGTCTTCAACTTAACTAGCTACCTTTATACTCAGTGTCTCCAATCTGCTGCAGTGTGTTGACACCAGAGGGAAATTTTTCATAGTGAGGATGGTCACCATTGGAATAATCTCCCCAGGGAAGTGGTTGACTCGGCCACGTTGGACACCTTCAAGAGTCGTCTGGGCAGGGTGCTGGGCCATCTTGTCTAGACTGCGCTCTTCCTAGGAAGGTTGGACTAGATGATCCCTGAGGTCCCTTCCAACCTGTGATTCTATGAACTAGTGTGTTGAAAAGTGGAAGGGGGGGAATTAATAAAAAACTAGTAATCTAAATTACTAGATTTTAGCTATTGTCTGTTATTTTTAACTCTAAAAGAAAAACAGTCTTGATCGAGTCAAACAGCTTTGCCCTATGTCACTACTGTGCTGATAGTCTGCTCTCCAGACTATAGTCTGGCCTTTTGAAATTCCCATGGTTGAGTGGGAAGAAAGAAGGAACTAGAACTTACGGAAGCCAGAATGACAGATCTTGTCCTTAGTTTCCTGGTCATGCAGCATACTCCTTAAATTTCTGTATCAGGCTGTGATATCTATCACCTTGTGGGGAAAAAACAAAGGGTTAACTTTTTTCTCTCAAATGTAATTTTTCTTAAACAGTTCTTAATTCAGGTGCCTTTCACTGTCAGCATGCTTACAATCCTTTCCTGTTCTGCTTCATATGATGGATGAATTTTGTTTTTCACTGTTACCATAATGCTCTTTTATAGTGAGGTGGCTGCTATATTACCTTTTAATGCATTTCATATCCATGATACGTGAACAGGCTCAAAGATGGAAAATCCGTTTTTAAATGTGTTAAAAAGACACTTAAGCTGCTAGTACAGAGAGGATTGTCAGATTTTAATACGCTGGAGACACTTTGGATGGAATTGTTATCCTAAATGGATAGCAAGATCTTACTTCCTTTTAAAATAATTTTCTAGTGCAGTACTCCTTTTAATTGTCTTCTAGACTTGATGAGAATACTCTGAGGCTGTATGACATGCTAATATCTTGTCAATTGGTCTGTGTTGGTAAAGGAGGACTCTTAGAGGCAATGGAAGGACAACTGAAGCAAGAATCAATTGTGGCATATATGGCCTCAAGAACAAAGAGGGAAAACTACTACAGAGTACTTCTAAGTAGCTATGGGTTTGGATTTTGCAGCAGGGATGTTCTTTAAGATGTACTGGAAACATTTCTGGTGACTGTTGCTAGCTCTTGAACAGGGAGTGGCTGGTAGATAAGTCACTTTTGGCTTGGTAAACCAACAGCATAAATTTTAGAAGACTTAATTGCTTTCTTAAGTTTGCAGTAAAGTAACTCTGTTGCATTATTATTGATAGCTCTAACCCTGGGAATCAAATCTGGTATTGGATGCTTTTTATGAAAGAAGGGTGAATAGAGGGAGATCATGTTTTTCTGTACAAAATGACAGCACTTTATAGCTACTTGTGAAAACTAGTCATTCTAAAGACTACTGCTGTTTCACTGTGCTGGTAAAGACAATTTAGAAACTTGTACAGCTTTGCTCAGCTATCTTGTCTCTGAAAATGTATTCTCTGTCCTAACCCCATAGGAATTATTTATGTTAATCACTTGGTTACAGTATACTTCTCCTAGCCTTTCAGTGACCTTTGCTAATGAGGCCCTCCAAGACAGGAAGGAACAAAGAGAAATTCTGAATTAGCAAGGGCAAAGGTGATGTTGCCCGAGGGTTTTTAATGTCTTCCTTTTTGTAGCATGTGCATTTAGCTTCTATACCCAAAGGAACATTTTTTTCCTCAATATTGGATCTTCCTTTGCCATATCTTCTCCACAGTACTTGCTTTCTTCACACTTGACTGAATGCCCTTCAGCAAACTGCTTCCAGTTATTGTCAGAAAAACTATCTGTAATCCTAAGGAGTTTATAATCTTGGGTAATATGTTGACCAGTCTGTTAGCTTCTTTCCTATTTGTGTCACTGTACTTCCCATCCTTCTTTAAAAAGCACCTTTTATCTTTAGGCTTCCCAGTTTTGGAGTGTTCTTTGGCTTTTGGACACCCAATCATAATGATAAACCTTATCTGAACACAATCTCTTCTGGCAGGTAAATTTGAAGAAAAAGAAGATCAAGTTCCAAAGTTGGAGCACTTAAATAACCTGGCATACATGTGCAGTGTGAATGTGGTATTGAACAAGAAAGACTTGCTTAGAATGGAAGTGCTGCTTTTGGAAAGCTTCAACTGGAACCTCTGTCTACCAACACCAGCACACTACGTTGACTACTACCTCTCTGCGTCCATTGGTGAGAATGACCTTCACAATGGTTGGCCGATCACCTCACTGACCAAAGTCAAAGCTTTTCTGGAGAAATATGTGTATTACTTCCTCAGTTTCTCAGTACAAGGTAAGAGGTTTTATAGTAGAATGATCTTCTGTTGGGCAAAAGACAAAAATCTGAACAAGATAACTGTGCAATCTGTATTATGACAAATCTTAAAGCCCTTATCTGTGCAGAATAGTTTCTCTTTGCAGTTATTTCAGATAGCAAATGGTACGGTGTCCTTTCCTTGTGCATAAATCTCTTGTCTCCCTTCAGAAGAATCTAGGGGTTTGAGATCAGTTTTTTTTTTTTCTTCAGCTTAGAACACTAATTGGAGAGACTGTCAGAAATGGGGTCTAATGTTTGATCTGCCAAATAGTATGAATTACTGCTAGCCGCAGACATGCTATTACATAGTTCAATGTATGAATCTTTTTAAACGGTATTTTTTTAGAGGGTCTGTGTGCTGCAAGACATGATGTATTTGGAATGACAGGACTTTCAGCGATTCGATTTGCAGCATCACTGCCAATATCTGCCCATGTGAGAGGCAATGAACTGCAGCATCCTCATAAGCTGGTTTCAGTACTAAAGTATTGACAACCACACACGTATTTACATAACTTTGGTTCAGCTGAGACCAGTCTACAAATTTCAGCACACTCTGTTTCATGGCTCTTTCTGAAATGAAACCATAGTGAAAGTAGTTACAAACAAGTAGGACAAAGGTCTTCAGGAAAGCTTTATCCAGTTTTTAGGAGACTTTTTCTGGTCATGAGTTAATAATCTGAGATGTGTGGAACAAAGCTGAAGATTTAATTTTGTCCTTTTCTGCCGTGTATACAGTAATAAGCTCACTGCAGTGATTAGTAAGAGTATAATCCTTGGTTTTTTTTCCTTTTGTAGATCACACTTTCCTCCATTTTCGTCCATCTCTGATTGCTGCAGCTTGTGTGTGCACCTCGCGTATCTGTATGCAGATTTCTCCTGCCTGGACCACACAGCTTGAATTGTTAACATGTTATTCCTGGGAACATCTTGCCCAATGCATTGGAATGATGCTCATGTAAGATCAGAAAAAATGTAACCTGCTTGTGCTCTTAAGAAGATGTTAATACTCTTTCTTTTTTTAGAATTTTTTAAAAGTAATTGTTTAGCTATAATTGAGTACAGTGTTACACAGGTAATCTCTATCTTCAGTTTGGGGAGAGGAATGAACGGGAAAAATCAGGTCACTTTGCAAATATTGTTAAATACAGTATTTAGTAATGTGGAATGGAGCACACAATTCAGTGTTCATTATGTTTTCTTGTACTGGTTGTCTATGTGATTGGATGGAAGCCTTTTTCCCTTTGTTTTCTCATTGTACCTGCAATATACTTGCTGCAGAGAGACACTAGCGTATCTCTAACATCAAGAATACAGTAGGGAGACATTTCAGAACTATTCTTTGTTTTTTCTCCAGTAAAGGGCACGAGTGCGATGCATCGCTACTGGTCTGGTGTGTGAGCACATACAGTCCTAACAGAAAAATTGAAAAGTTTATAGAATGATTTAGGCTGGGAGATGGTGGGCCTTGGAGATAACTTCTGAACTGCTACTTAAAGCAGGATCAACTGAAGTTAAATCAGACTGCTTAGGGTGTTGTCTAGTCAAGTTTTGACTACCTCCAAGGATGGAGACTTCCAAACCTCTCTGGACAACTTGTTCTGATGCGTCGTCATTCTCATGATAATCAGAAGTGTGAAAATGCTTCTTCCTAATATGTAACAGGAATTTCCTTTGTTCCATTGTAGCTATGCACTGCAATACTCTGCAAATACTTACACGGACTATTTTAAAATGTCCGTGTTGTGGACTTAAGGTTCCAAGATAACCAGTCCATCAGTAAAAACATACTTGTGATGCAAAATGATCCTTAAACCTGTTGCTAGTGTGTGAAGATTGCAGCAGGATAATTAGGAATTAATTTTGAAAGCAACTGAGGATTACCATATGCAGCTAGGGCCAAAAAGCTGATCAGGTAGCCTGACTGGTGAAATCTTTGGGTTATATGCAAGCTCTGAGAGCCTCTGTCTTTGTTAAATCTTACTTATAATTTGTTTCAGATATTATGAGAATGACATCAAAGAAGCCGGTAACATAAAAAAGCAAGTAACAATTCAACATCAAGAACAGGAAGCAGTGGGAAATCTGAGCCATCAAGCTGCTGCTCAAGGTCTCTTCCAGTGTTCTAGTTATCACCCTTTAGCCCAGCATTCAGCTAGTCTTGCCCAGTTCCCGTTGCCAGTGCAAGATTTGTGCTCTGCTTATCGTGACTCCTTACAGGCCCGCAGGCCCAGCGGTCTGCTTGCTGGGAGCACTGACAGCTTGCTGCACTCCTGCACAGCTCTTCATTCCAGCCTTCGCCCATCTGCCCAGACTCTGCCCATCCAAACGCCCGCTGCTGTGCAGCTGGGCCTAGGAACGGAGACTGGACACTGCATTTCCATGGCTTTTGGCAGTAGTTACTTCAGTGGTCATCACTCATATGCAGCTGGGTGTTTTGATGGATAAATATTGATGTGAGGGAAAAGGTCATATGAACAGAGCTGAAGAAGAAACTGTGTGTGTGATACAAGACGTGTATCTGCATGAAAGCCTCAAAGGAGCAGAATCCTTATGACTCCCTCATTCAGAGGGTGTTGATCTGATCCACTGATCACTGGAACCTGGGTGCCTTTCTGCCAAGGGTTGTACCTTTGGCTCTTAATGAGGGAGAGAAATAGAAATTCATTAATACACCTCACTCAATGTCACTTTGAGAGGCATCTGCATAGAAACCCTGTGGAGGTTACTTCCTTCTAGACTTCAGTTAGTGACTTGTTGGAGCTGGCTGAAGAGTTATTTCAGGCTGGAGCGTTTGTTGAATTTCTGGCCAAGTAGCAACGCACCTAGAGGATGTTGCTGGAAAACATGGAGCACACTCCTCCTGTCCCAGTGATGTGTCACTTGAACAGTGGCAGCTTATACTACTGGAAGCTTCTACTAAAATATACCAGAATTGGTATCTGTTAAATGTAGATTTCGTTTATGCAGAAATCTGTGTAGAACACTTTCCATTTTCTTTGAGCAGGAGTGATAGTTCAGGAGCAAGAATTAAAGGCAAACAAGGGCCAGAAGACTATAAAATAATTTTTTACTTAAAATACTCTTGGAATCTAAACGTGGTGCTGCTGAGTGGGACATCGCTCTGCCTTTGGTATTTAGAAACAAAACCAAAACCTTAAATCATGTCTTAATATTTAATATGCTGCTGCTTTTGAGACTGGAGATTCTTTTTAGTAAAATTGTTCATGAGCTTTATCAGGGGTTTAAGGTTACTTGAAGAAATCCTCTTGGAAAAATTCTTGAAAGTTTCACTGCCTTCAGTTATTTCATCTTTTGGGCTCAGTGACTTGTGGCAGTAGTTCAGGCTCAGGACAGAGGAACTGGTATTAATGGGGTGAAGACAGGGAACTGGTTAACTTCACTGTGAAACTGGAGCTTGATTGCAGTGCTAGACAATGCTGACTTAGTTTCTTAAATACCTTATTATCATTCTCTTGGAAAATGTAGCTGGTAAATTGAAGATATTGTTGCTTCCCTGCAATGAGACACACACCTACTGCCACATATCCAAAGGCCTCTTTTTTTTCAACTGAAGCCAGAAATGATTCAAAAAAACTGGATAGGCTTTTTAATGTTAATGCAGATATTTAGAAGAAAGGGACTTCTGTGAGTGTGAAACTTCAGTTTTAATATATGCAACCACTATTGTAAGTTTCTTGGTTTGTCCCTTCTCTGAAGGTTCTCAGGACAGCAATACAAGTAATGTGCAATATGCTTTTACTGACTTGGGGCAATATTTTCAAGTTGCATGTTGCAGTGCTGTTTTAAATTATATTTTTAGAGAATTGTTTTTAACGGTGTTCTAGGGTGGAGGGGAAAAAACTAGCCTGCATGCTAATGCGTTTGTGTAACTGTCTTTTGAATGCAACTTTGGGTATCAGGTTAATTTCTTCCATTCTGCAGGCTAGAGGAATCTTCTTGGTTTACTTTTTAAAATGCAAACTGTACATGAAAAGGCAGTACTCCTCAGAAATTAGTCTAGAAGTTCGGAGAACTTTGTTCATCTTTTATTCTCTTGGCTTTGTATTTATGTTAAACTTTATTTCCAGAAGACTTTAGTGTATCTTATGTCATTCAACAGACAGAACAACACACGTGGCAGTACTGTTCTGTGGTTTTCCTTTGTTTATCATTACCCTTATAACTTGCATCACGTGCAGTGTGATACTTTGGATCGCCATCCTGCTTAATTGTGAAAACACTTGCTAAATTCCCAATGAAAGTTTCCAGTAAAGAATACACAGCTGGAGTACCCTCTTTTTTTTTTTTTAAAAGCGGTTTTTCCTTAGCTTTTAAGAGCTAACAAAGAATATATGTCTATACCTTAAAAATACTTGACCTGAGCACTTGTAATGTTTTACGGAACAGAATAGTGGTAGGATGAATGTGATGGAAAGGCCTTACCATACAATAAATTGTGAAGGAGTAGGCAGATCAGGAACTTAGTCATTGCACAAGAAATTAGGTCCTATTCCAATAAGTTATTTATGTATATAAGGAGGTACAAAGTGGGATGAGGCAATGGCTGAAGAAACAAGAAGAAAACGCACAGAGGCAAGGTAGGGACGTAATATAAGACCGGATTGTTCCAGCTCAGGTGGCCACTGTGTCTTGGAGACTTGAAAGGCTGAACAGGAGGATGTGGTTTTATGTTTACTCTTTCTTCTGGTGACTGTACCTTCTAAGGAGGAACTGTTCACCGAGTTCTAGGTTCTGTTTGCGTCATTGTATCTGGGGTGGAGTTGGGACAGATTAAGTCCAACAGCAAACCTGAAAAGTAAAAGATTTATGGGAATCCGAGTTGGTCTAATACAGCTTCAAGGGACAGTTCTCTCCAGAACACTTTAAATGTTGGTGGCAATTCCACACATTTAATTTTCAAGTCAACACTTTTTCCCGTGCCTAACTTTTTTCTTTTGTGAAAACATACCTCCTCAGGAAAAGCAAACATAGAAGAGTTCAGCCAACCTAAAGACACTTTTCTGAAGACTCTTTGCCACAATTAGTTTTGGAGGGAGTTGCAGAGGTGCATACAAAGCTGAATTAATTTTTAAACAAATGGATGCAAAACTTCCCACCTTGCGCTTGTGCTGTTTGATGCTGTCAGTTGCAGCATATTCATTCATAGATCAGAATCTCTACATGATGATTAACTCGTATTTCCCTGGCAGACTTTGAAGAAGGAAAGGCTGCTGCAAAAGAAAATGCAGTGAAACACGGCTAGGAATACAAAATGGGGTACAGCAGTAGTTACCCCCTTACATGGGAAGATGTTGCAGATGTAACCAAACAAATGAGAAAGCCGACATTAAAATGAAAAAACTGTATTGGTGAGTCCTGACAAGAGCTGCAGGTGTTTTATTAATAAACAGATGTTTCGTAATAAAATTTAGTTTAGTGCTATTTTTTACTGAGATGTCCAGATACTAGCAAATGTGGGTCAAACACTGATGGATTCTTAGTGGTAATTTTGTGCAAGTTTTTTTCCTTTTGTCTTTTTTAAGGGGTGTTTATTTTGCTCTCTGTACTACCTTTCCAAGACAAGCCTAAATGATGTCCTCCAGTTGAAAAGACGGTAACGCTTTTCTTCCCCCGTGTGAAAGCACCCCTTACATGCTTTCTAGAGAGCCTATGTAGAAATCCCACCCTTCCTTTCAAAGCATTGTTGTCTATGTAATGGAGAGTTACTTGATCACATGTGGAATGTGAAAACAAAATGTGCTAGTTGTACAACACTAAATGTAGTTGCTTCTAGAACTGGGATTAGTGGTGGCTGGTTTCATTTTGTTTTCAAAGCAGGGAATTGCCAGGTACTAGCATCATCTTCAGAACACATTCTTGTGGGTGTGAATGGCTCAGACAAAACACCACCATCCCTTAGTTCTAGAACAAACTGTAGTTTCATGTAACGCTTGCCCAGTGTTTACTTGTGCCTATCTCTGCACGTCATTCTGTGTAGTCCGTTAAACATTGAATATGACGTGCACATTCTAAACCCAAATGTTCTAAGATGGCACGCTACTAATTGCAGAGGAGTGTACTAGCTGACTTGAAATGAAATGAGGAGTAAGCCTGAAGAGATCCCTTATTACTTCTCAGTATGACCTTGTATAACTGAAGAGGCTGAATTTCAACATCTGTTAAACAGGCAGATCTCTTGCAATTATCAAAAGAATGTTTCAAGATTGAGCGGGTTTCAGATTTGACTTGTGTTTCTCTAATTATAGTTCAGCATTATGCTTTGTCTTGGGAACAGAGTAAGTAAAATATTGCGCAATATCTGGTCATAAGATGTGTGAAGCCTGTCTTGGGTAAACTGATAGAGCCTGGATGAACCATTGTTGCAGCTGGAAAGCATACTAATCTCTGAGGAAAAACATAAAGAGTAATTTCAAGCCTTTTTTTATGTAAGATACCTGAAATGATTGGCATTATCAGTCATGTACATAGGCCTATCAGAAAATGAACTCTTGTGTGCACAAGACACGTGCCCTGGCTAGTTACTGATTAGCTTGTGAGGGGCAAGCAGCTAGGTGGATCCAGAAGGCAGGACAGCTGGAAAAAGGAGTCTGAAAGGGAAAAGCTTTGTGGACTGGGTATTGGCCAGAAGTTATTTGGAACAGTGAATCCAAAAACTGTTACACTTAATTTCTACTGTGTTCAGGAAAACAGGTTTTCACATGTACTCTATGCAAGTAACAGGATTGCATTGAGAATGTAAGACATTCCAAGTTTTCCTACAGGAGTCCGTCTGTAAAACCTTAAACCTCTAAGAATTTTGGTCGAGAGGAGATACTGATGAGGATGAGAAAACCATGATAGCTGTATGAAAGGATATTTTTCTCATGAATGATAAACTGACTTGCTCTTGTTTTCAAGCTCCTAAATTTCTGCCCTCCAACCAGCAATAGGGCAAAGACTTTCATCAGGTCTTGCATTTTGATGTATGCTTTGGGCAGAATATTGTCCTTGTCTCTAGACAGAAGCTGAACAGAGCTTCTATTAAGTAGGTGGTAGACAACATTTGAATATGCCAAGTATGTATCACATCCTGAAATACTTAGACTAAAGCAGCATCCGTCAGTGCTTTGTTGCATCTTCTGGTTTTTTGTATTCTGATTTTCTGAGTATTTGTCAGATCTTTAGGAATGGGGTAAGCATTAGTGTTGAGGGTAATGTTACCCTGAAAAACAATTCTTCATGTGTGTAATACAAAGAAAGAGAGAGAGAAAGACAATCAGCACTCTTTTTATTTGTATTGTTTGTTTTTCAGTGCATTGGAAGAGACTGGCTTTACTGCCTTAAGCAATCCTTTTGCTGGTCCTTTTGTAGACTACACCAGAAGTAGTAGAAATCTGGAATAAAGAACAAATCAAAAATTTGGTTGAGAAGTATAATTGGAGCTTCAGTGTCACAAATGAAGAGACCTGCTGACTGGCTCACAGAACCTGCGCTTTGTTATAAGACATATCTAGAAAACAAACTGAATGTCCTTGTCTACTCTTAAATACACAGCACAAAAATACTCTTACAAAAACAAGCACAACTTCTAAACAGGGGTTTAGGGATAACTTAAATGTATCCTGCGTTAGGGGTGGCGTTACCAGGGTTTTAGACAAGTGAGATAATTGTTCTCCAAAAACAATGAATGATTGACACTGCTGCTTTCAGGGAGGGTGAGACCTTTCTTGATTCACAGAATAACTTCTGGTTAGTCTCTGCTGAAGATGCACTTGGGTGTATGTAGCTGGCATAGACATAAGTCAATTCAGGAAAAGTTTTGAGACTTAGAAATAATGATACTTGACAATCCTATTTGTTTTGCAAGTTTTACTCTAGTATTGTAGTTTCAGTAATCTTCCAAAACTATGTTGCCATTTTATTGATAAAATGGGGTGCTACTTGAAATCCAACCTCTTCTGTTTTGTGGTGTGTTCATGGGTTTTGGTTTTGTTTGGTTCCCTCCCCCCCTCCCCCCCCCTTTGGTTAAGACTAAGGAAAAGGGTTCTGCAGAAATTCTGTGAGGACTTGCAGCTATGTAGTTTTCTAAGAATGAAAAAGTAAATAACTAAAGCGTGTTAGTAGTAGGTAAAAAGTTTTTAATATATTTTTCTATTTTTGAGGCATAGGCACAGTGAATGCAGTCAAAGATATGGGAAGTTGGGAAGATTCCAATTTTACAGCTATAAAACTGCATGTCTGTGCCTAAGATGCAAGATCTACATTTCAAATCTCTCAAAAATATATGATGAAAAGTTTGTTCATTGAATTCTTGGATTGAACCCACACAAAATTGTAGAAGATTATCTAGAGTGAAGGAGAAAGTTATTTAATAGTTTTGTTTTACTTTTAGATAAAGATTTTTTTCTAAATGCAAAATTTTAAGCCTGCTGCTCTAGAGGCTTGGGTTTGGTTTGTTTGTTTTATAAACTAATTTGGATATTTGAGAACTCACCTCTACTAGCTTTCCTCCAGAAATCTCTGCAGTATGATGATAATTGGGAAAATCAGCTACTATTTTCCCATCTTCCATTTTAACCGTTGCCTGTAATAGAGAAAGGTTTAACGTCTCCTGGGGTTACTGGCATTTATATTATCAGATACACTGTAAACATCTGTACACCTGATGCTTAAAATTTCTACTTTTTAAAAAGTAAAGTTCTCTATTACATGTGCAGCTTCATGAACAAGACTAAAATCCTTGTGCTTTAGTTCTTAAATATTCACAATTTAAATGGAAAAATGTTCATCTACTGATACATGCAAGTTCCATATCTACACAATAAATCAGGTTATATTCCTTCATAGCTCTAAAATGATCTGACTACAAACGATGCTTCTCATTCAGTCCTCAATGTTTTATGTGGTTCTCTTGTTTTGACGGTGAAGTAAAAGGCATGATAGTATGAGTTAATTTTGAAGTAGCATTCTCAGATCCCAATAATCTGCCCCCAATCAGCACAAAAGCCACTGTGGACAAGTGATGTGAATCTTTACTCTAGATCCTGAGTTTCACATCTCTGATTACACTAGAATTCATCTCACTCATTTAAGTACAGGTGAACATGGCTGCACAGCCTGCAGTCACACCTTTATACTATAACACGTGCCAACTGCTATGAGAGCTGCTTCTGTATGGAAATAGTATGTGGGATGGTACTCTGAAGATCACAAGTACTACAGCAGCTCAGCTGACTGCCAAAACTAGATACATAGTTCCATCACAAAATCAGTCTTGTCTGTGTAACTAGTCGGACTTGCCTATGCTTTTAGTGAAAAAGACAGATGAGACCGTCATATTTAGAGGAGAAAAATGTAACTTGCAAAATGAAGAGATGTGTGGATGTTTTTTACCAGATACAAGGAAACCACTTTACTGGTTTATGTATTGTTTAGTGACACTATACTAAAAGGCAGTGGTTTCTCTGCTGAGACTCATTTGATCTGCCTCCATCTTTGGCTACTTAATAGGCTTTGGACTGCTGAGGTGCACAGGGCCAAAAAGAAGAGAATGAAATTTGTAATATTTCAGAATTAAGTTTGCAATAAAATGACCAAGTAGAATTGTGTCTTATTCTGTTAGGGTTCTCGAAGTCAGACACATGGGTTTTTTCCCTCTCATAAGCAGAAAGGTATGACTGAAAAAGCATCCTGGAAATCATGTGATGCTATTGGTTTTCTCAGTTTGTCATAGCTCCCTGATGCAATTGCTGGTTTTCCTGTCTCTTCAGTGTATACAAAGCATTTATTCAGTAATCTATTGTAGGGCTCTGGACACCTCACAAATGCAGAGTTCAGCTGTCCCAAAGTGTCTTATACATTTCTCATATATGTAAAGGGTTAAGGTAAGCGAAACAACTGTTTTACAGCAGGCTTTGTATCAAGATTTTGTCCATGACAGGAGCAGATCATTATTGTGTAATCTTCCTTCTTGCTAGGGGCTGCTTAAGTTGCAAGTTGCTCTGTACTTCCAACAAGGAGGATACAGAGATATTTCTGCCCCCCCCCCCCCCCCCCCCCCCTCCTTCATTTCACACAGTCTCTTAAGACTCGGGCACAGGTGACTTCAAAAGGTGAGCACTGCTGACAGGCATGGGAAGAGCCAGGGACCATAGCACTCCCCTCAGAGTGCGCTGCAGTTGCTGTATGGGGCTGGACAATGACACAGCTGCCAGCCAGTGCTTCAGGGTTTTAATGAGCATTACGTTTGCTTGAGCTGCAACACCAGTAGGTGCTTGACACTCTACCCTTGCTCTTTATTAGTGTGTACATATTAGTATGTACAGCTGAAGTTCCATCTCTTTAAAATCAGGTTTAGGTATCAAGAAATGAAGGAAAAAATTATGTTTCTAAGCTATGACAGATGGAAAAAAAACCAAAACCACACTTTCAAGGACATATTCCTTATACAGACTTGATTTTCACCCTAAATTTAAAAACTACAACAGCATAGAACTGAAGAGCTAGATTAATTTACCTTGAACTTTTTACCACCCATTGTCTCCATGTCTGCTTCCTTGCCAATTGTGAATGTGTTGGTCGTGGTGTGGCCTCCTGGGAAATGCTGTGTCCAGGTAAAGTCATTTCCATTCTGTACCACCTCAGTGATTATTTTGCAATCCCTTCCCTTTTCAATCTTGTCACTGGGGAGACCTTAATCAATAGAAACACACAGTTTATCAAATCTAATAGCCTAACAGTTGTATTTGAGTTGAAGCATGCTAATGGTATGCGTGGTCTCAGACGCTGGTGTCTGAGTATCTGATTTGTTTTGGTTTTTTCTTTTTTTTTTTTACAGCCATATCAAAGCTCTGAGTTTAAATTGCTGCTATAAATGAAGATATAGAATAATCAATGCATTTGATAAAATAATAAGTTTTAGCCTTGCATTCTTTCCCCTGAGAAATTATACACAGAATAAATGTACAGATACAAAGTATATATAAATATTCCCCTGCTTAAGCTACACATGCAGGTGCCTTTGCTATATAGCTGCACATATCTATTTGCTATTGCTTTTTAAACAAATGAACACAAGCACTGACTTTATGCACACAGATCATAGTGTCCCTAAAAGATTTTACAGGGTAATCTGAAACAGGTTTGCACGGTCTTCTGAAAGCACTCACAGAAACCTGTTCCTGTATAAGATTTTTGACAAGCATTTTCATGCTGCATTTATATTCCTCATTGATGAACGCTAAGGACAGAAAAAGTGATCTTCGTGATACTGCGCTCATCTTGGCCCTTCATTCTGCTGCCACTGAAAAGGAATACTACTGTAAACCAGGACTATTTCCTGGGGCTGACAGTTGTTCTTGTAAGAATGAGAACTGAATCTCCTTGCTGAGGTGCAGAGCAATCCTACCAGTCTCAGCCCCTGTTGATCTCAGCACATTTCAGTAAAAAAAACCCCTCTTTTTAAAAACTAATTTATAACCTTTAAGACATACTTACCAATCTTCTTCACAAATTCGTCATAGTTCTCATCGCCTTCAAATTCATATTTGCCTGTGAATGCCATGTTGCCCTGGTGATGTGGCTAGTAGAGCAGAATGGCAGCTGGAACAAAAGAATGGTTAAGTGCAGATGGCTTGAGGCCCTTGTTTTTATAAACCAGCTCAAGCTGTTCAGCCCACCTATATACACACACCCCTTGGAAATATACTTTTATGATCTGTATGAGTCACTAGCAGGGATGCCATTGACCTGTATGAAAAACCAGGGTTATAATTCAACTATACATCCTTGACAATAATCTGGAGATCAGCAGAAATCAAGGACAAAAGTTTGGCTTTGATTTTAGTGCATACTTAAGAGAAGTGGTATATTTTTACTTTGAAGATTCCACTGATTTTGCAGTCAGGATGGAATAATGGTAAAATATATTATAATGAAATAGGGAGAAAAACGGTTTCAAAGCAGTGTCCTGAGATCACAGCCTTGCTCTGTTTGGAAGCATACCCTATATTAGTTAAAATATGAAAATAAGAAACAAGCTGCTCGGATTCCTAAGTAATTTTGGTAGGATATGGGCAACGACAAGATTCTGGGTAAATTATTGCACCTGTCTTACCTTTTTTCTGTGTGGAGATAAGAACTATGAAATATTTTATACTACTTGAATATATAGTACATGAGATGATTAGTCCATGGCACCATGTTCCCCCATCTTATCTAATATCAGACGACAAACAGTGTTTCATATTGCTTAGCAAATGTGCACAAAAAAGTACAAAAATTAGACTTATTTTGGAAAAGCATAGCTTTGATATATTTTACATATGATATATGTAAAATAACCATATGTTAAAAGCCAGGGAGTCTGCTGGGTAATTTAGGATGTATACAGGAGAGGTATATGCCTAATTAATCCAGTGCCACACAGAGATAGCAGGGTAGGAAATTCCCAGCTGCTATGTATTGGTATAGCTCCACTGGCTGATGATAGACCAACAACTTTTAATCTGAACAAAAACATTCCTAGGATTTATGTGAAAATGGTATCATAGATTGGAATGTCATTTTATTTCATAAAAGTAATAAATTTGGGAAGGAACTGAAAATCTACTTTCCGCTTGCTTTTATAAAAGCCTAGAGAAGCTGATCAGAAGAGCAGGACTATATCCTGGGTGATTAAAAACATGAAAAACAAAGGTCCACTAAACTTCACTACTGCTCCCCTTGGTATACTTTCAAATCAATGTGTTCTATGTAACCATTTCTGTATTTCTAATTAATAGACTTATTTGTACTCCACTCTGTTAGAGAATGAGACCAGTAATGATATGAAACTTCAGTAAAATGTTAAATATCATAAATCATGGTACATTACTGTAAAACTATACAAATATGAAGCATTGCTACATCTAACAGTTTTATTACCAATAACACTGTCTCAGAGTTCACGCAGTCACTTACACACTCCCTCAGCCTGTGCTCTAAATCCTGCATGTTGGAGAGCATAGTGTAGTTTGCAAGCTGTTCGACTGCCTTGAGAAAGAATGGTGCCTTCTACAGGTCCTCTCTTGCATGGTCACGTATGGGCTGTGTCGATGTAGCCTCACAGATTCAAGATTGGATGTAGATTATGTTTGCCAGCACTAAGCTCAAGAAGAGCTAGAAATAAGACAGCCTGTTTTGTGACATACAAAACAACAGTTTTCAACTGTTTTGTCACAGCATACCAGTGTGCACAACAACTCCTTGAATTTGTGGGGTGGGGGTGGGGGGGGTGTGTGCGTGTTAAGGTTTTATTAAACTTAAATATATTTGCTATATACACATATATGTCTAATGGCATAATATTTGTCAGGGTATGTTGCAACTGAATGAAAACAATCCTCTCTAATTTGCATTAATTTTTTATTTCACTCACTAAGCTTTCTTCTTTTATGCAAAGCCTCTGCTGTCTGTAAGTTACACAGCCTCAGGTATATAAGGTTTGAATAGGAAAACATTTCCTGTCTTAGGAAAATTTTTGCACTTTCAACACTTTTCCTTACAGGGGAAAAATGAGAGGGATTCCAGAATAACACACTGTCTGATGGGTGAAAAGTCTGAATCAGGTGAGAAGGGGATTTCTAATGGAAAATAATTTTCTGACCGGAAAAAGCTTCAGAAAATTCCAAGTCAGTTTTGTGAGAGATTATACCTGTGGACTGGAAAAGATCTTACCTAATGTTTATTAGTTGGAAATTTATATTATGTTTGGGTTTTCTTTAGCTACTTCCTCTTCTGAAGTCTGCGAGAAACTAACTTTAAAATCTTACATCTTCTTGTAAAAGAAAACATAAAACTTTCAAGTGGAGATGTAGTTTTTGAAGTTGACAACAATCCTTTTAAAACTTTTGGGTTTTTTGGCTGTATGTTCTTGGCAGGAAAGCGGTTTTCTAGAACAGATGCAGAAAGTGAACAAGAGTGAAGCATAACAAAAACACGGTCAATTTGTAAAATAAAAATGGAACAAATGTCCTAGGAATTACTGCCTTCCCACCCCTAACTCTACTCTCCCCATATTTACTCAGCTTAAATTGTACCATGCTGTGCAGTAGATGACTATATTGTGCTGGAGTTCATGACGCCACAAAAGCTATACCATCTGCTGTCTGCATGCAATTAAAAGGATGTTTCCACACTTGAAATAGAAGAGAGCCGTATACCTTCCCTCTGTGAACATTCTCCGTGTCCCGTGATTAGCATTCAAAACACAGGGGTGGGGGAGAAAAGTATGAAACTGGGGCATTCTGTTTCAATTACAAATACATAAGATTCAGAGAAGGAGGAGAAACTTGTTTCACTGCCAGCGTTTCCTCTGCACTTTCTATTTAAAAGTGTCTGTAAAATTATTCTGACTGTCCCACAATTAAATTTTTTTAAATTAAAATTCCTTCAGCTTAATCCCAAGATTGCTGAACTCAGTGACCAATTATGCAGGAGCAGACAACTGAAAAGGAAACTTTATCAGTTGGACCCGGATGCTTAGGCCCTATCTATATAAAGAAAAACACAGCATTAGCATGGAAATCAATGAAGTGGTTACACATACATAGCAGCCTCAGTTCTTTTTCCTATGGTAAAGCTAAGTAGATACCAGCTAAGCTACAACAGTGTAAATACTATGCCATTAACAGAAGCAAAACCCCTAGTAATTTCAGCCATATACAGGTTAGAAAAGAATACCATTTAGAGGGAAGTATCATCGAGCATATTTCATACATGAGAAGGCTGAAACACAGAGAAAAAGTGACCTATCAGGGCTTATGATATAGTGAATAATGATGCAGCCAGTAAGAAATCTGAAGTCCAGGCATTAACCCAGTGTCCAGAGGACGGCACATTAATTTAAACATTCTTATAATAAACAAGCCCTTAGAAGCAAATAACGAGAGCTGTGAGCAACCAATTACTTCCAACAGTCATCCCGGGAGTTTTACCCTTCCTCCACTGATGGGCTGTGAGACTCTTCACAGCTGCCTAGCTAGCACAACTGGCTGAGCAAGTCCCTAGCTAAGATTCTTGCCGTCTCCATGTGGCTCTGTGTATACCGAGAGATAAGCAGTGCCCAGCCCCAGCTGCGCTTTTGGGGAGTGGGTGACTGTCCTCAGGCCAGATGCGCACTGAAGGCCTCAGTCTTGCTCTAGGCTCTCTGTTCCAGAGAGACATGCACAACCCTGTGAAGAAGGTAAATGAACTCAAGCCATAAACTCTTCTGTTAACATAAAACTTATTGAGGGACAATACCACGAGCACAGTAACACCACATGGACCTTGGAAGATAGATCAAACTGGATAAGAAAAATGCCACAGTTCTGTGAAACAGGAAAAAGCTAATCAGATTGTATGAACAGTACTTGAGCTTTTATGTTCTCTCTCTCTCTCTCTGAAGATCAGATTATATTGATAGCTTTCTTGTGATGTGATATAAAAATGCTTACATCTACACAACTGTACAATACTAGGAGCTTGCCTGCAGCAGGAATGTGGTGGGCATAGAGCCAGTGTGTAGGACAGTAAATTACCAATGAATAACTATGTGACTGGGTGGGTCACTCTTGCTACACACTAAGTATGAGTTTATTCACCTCCAAGGAGTTGTACCCTATGCTGTACTGGAGAGCTCCAGGACAGGTTACACACAAAGTCAGTATTAATAAACGTGCTTGCTCTGCCTGGTCACTCAGGATCAGAATCAGCTTAGAACAAGTCTTCAACAAGCACGCCATCATCTGCACCTGTCTGTGCAGAGGAGTTCTTCATGTGCCTTGTGAATTTGCACCCATGTTTCTGCTCACTTATTCTGAAATAAATCCTTATTTTCATTCTTGTTTTGCTATAAATTATAATGAAATTCAATAGCGTATTGGAGAATGACAACTTCCGTTAAGCAGTCTTCCAAATACTAAGTCATGACAGCATTTATTCCAAGAATAAAGGCATGGAGGACCTCTGACTTTACTGACATTACAGTCACTTGCACAATTGCTAAGGTTAGTCATCCAAGTCCCTATCTCCTCAGGTTCAGCTAAAACCAGTATCCATTTAATGACCTTACACTTTGCATTCACCATATCCATGATTTTCCTGCCTCTTCAGAGCTGAGTGTGTGATGTTGCTTTTGCATACCTTTACAGCAGTGCTTCACCCTTAGTGGGCTGGGCACTGACATAAACGGTGCAAAGCACTCCAGAATTATCCAGAAAAAAAACAGAGACTCAATTAAACCAAAATCATCTATGTCTATCTATACATGCATTTTAAATGTGTTACGTGCACTTATTTTGTTCCAGCTACTACAATGTAGAGCCTGCACACTGCTGCAAACAACCCTGGTTATGGTATACTGCTTAACAGAACTCAGTTCAAATCCAACTGAATTAACAGCTATAACTGAGACCAGTGGAATAATAAAAGATATTTCCCTGGCACAAGGTGAGAATCATAACAGAGAAAGGCAAAAAAAAGCTTCAGGTGTAAAAGCTGAAAACAGCTTTCAGAAAGTGGCTATTATCTTCAGTGTACTTGGCACCGACTATCATTTTCAGTGGAGAAAGATGCAGCCGTTTTTTCGTAGGTCCAAGAAAACATCATGATTCTCTAGGCGACCGTGTCTGCCACCTGGTGGCCAGCTGCCAGGGCCCGGGTGCCGGGCGGCGGGTCCCGCACTGAGCCCCGACCCCACCCCGCAGCCCCTGACTGCAGCCAGAGCACGCCGGGGTCTGCAGCCAGCCCCGGGACACAGCGGAATCTCCAAATGGATCCCCTCATTCTCTAACTGCAAAAATATTCCTCCCTGAGCTGGTTATAATTGGCTCGGTAAGAGTCATATTAAGTGTATCATTTATATTTATATAATATATAAAAATATATCAGTATTTATACAAGCAACTACCTTCATATGTTTCATTTTGAGACATAGTTCTAAATAAAGATAATTAATTTCCTAAGCATTCCTTTATGACATCACTCAAATTTCATACGCTATTAGCCTTTCCTTAAACACAAATACATTTGTATTGCTAACTTGGCCACTGACAACACACAGGACTGGTCCATACAGATTTAATTAAACGTTATAGATCAGAGGCCAAATGCTGGGCCCCTGAATTCAGTGGGAATCATCTGCAGCTGAGCTAACACTTCAGCACAATTTAATGAATCTAACTTTATGTGCAAATGCTATTTGTGGCAGACTGGCATTTGTGGAACCCACAGAGCGGATTCGGCTGCCACAGCAAAACACCAGAGAGGGTGTGCATGCTTCGCTGGAGCAGCGCTGTCTTTAGGCAGAATGCAAGGAAATGGCATAACCTTACCCTGTGAGGTCAAAGGTGAGCGGGCGTTTTACATGGAATTTGTCTCACTGAGTGGGAAAAAAACCCCACACAACCCAAACCCATGCATTCACAGTTGTGCTTATCTAACTTTGAAACCTGAGTCACTGCTCTAACATCAACACATAGTAAATCTCATATTTGAACGTATAATGTCAGGACCATGGGCAGGAATCAAACTGCTAGTTACAATGAGGAGTTAAGCAGAAAAGCTCAACGCTGTATTTGAATTTATCAGAATGACGTGAGTTGTAACTGTGTGGCTGTTGTAGGCAGTAAAACTCTTGTGGAAGCTTATACCCAAAGGAAAAGTTCATCTAAAGCAAGCAGTTAATTCCCTCTGTCTCCCAAGTCAGCTACCTCTGATATGCAAACCAGCTGAGTCTTCAAATGCTGAAGGGACAGAGGCAACTCTCAGGAACCAAATCAAAGGCCTTGGAAATTTTTACTCTCAGAATTTACTTGCCACAAAGTCATAAATATAATGCTTTTGCATTCTTTTTGTCATGTCAGAGTCACCCTGCCCTTGAATGTCTCCCAGTGTGCTTTCAAGTTTATTAACCTTTCAGATGTGTTGTATAAGGCCAACTGAGATACACTCAAAGACGAAATGGAGATAAGGAAAGTAATTCCATTACTGAATGAGCTATGCTGAGTGACTATCTTTGAAGTGCTTTTAAAACTGGAATGCAACTGAACAAGGAGTACAGATTCAAAATAAAAGTAGGAACTCCCCAGTGGAAAGAAAGTTACACTTAATGATTCTTTCAGAATGAAACTTGATCGGGAAAGCTTGTAAATTCTTAAAACAGCTGTATTCGGCAATTACTCAGCAACCCTCCATAGTAAATGGCTGCTGATTATTAATTCCTTCGGTATTCAGAGTAATCATTCAGAATGAATTCAGAATGAACTCATCTGGTGTTAAGTTAATGTGTAATTTCATGGGACTCCTATTATAATGTTGCCTTATTAAGTATCCATTTAGTAGAGTACTAGGTGTTACTATTCTAAACCCATAAGCAGTAGAAAAGTAGTTACCAACAAGATGTGGCTGAATTATTGAAAAGGCGAAGTTTGCTCAGAGTCCAAGTTTTTAACAGAAATGCACCGGCCAGCTCTACAGGGCTTTTACAGGGGACACAGTAGACTCTGACCTTGCCCCAGACGTGACAATCTGATGGGTAGCACCTGCCTAACAAAAACAGGAAAGAAAGGATCCTACCAGATGCTCAGAGATAGAAACATTTGCAGAGGAGGAAGACACAGACCTTCCAAAAATTCAGTATTTCTGGGACTCCCTAAAAGATTTGATTAGTTCCTGCCAAAACACTCTATCAGGAAAACCTTTAGTCTGTTTGGATTTCCGGAAAGGTAGTTCCCAGAGGGCAAGATAGCCAAGTGATTCATTCAAGCTGTAAAAGCTGGCATAGCTTCTGTAAGAAGCGTTTGGGCCTGCTGCCCCTGAGGAGTGTTCCCAATCCCCGAGTGCTGCCTCAATGGGACTGCTGAGGTCTGTTTTGAGCAACTGAAAAGACAGAAAACTAAATCTAAGAAAAAAAGAAGTGCTTAGTTTTTCAGGTGGTTTCATCAGTTTTCAACTGATTTGGTTCTCTGGACTGCCTCAATTGCTTGGTCATGCACTGCCAGGGCAACAGGAGGTACAAGAGAGAGGGGGGGAAGATGAATGGCACCATCATCATCATCAACATGCAGCCCTTTCATTGGCCTAGCGGTGACTGCAAACTGCACGGCAGCTGAGAGCAGCCTGAGAATATGACAGCACTGCTTACATTGCCCAAGTGATTCCAGGCTGCTCTTGAGCCACCTCCTGCTTTGTGCTGGCACAACCATTTACACAGCAGTGCAGCAACTGGAGTGAGGGGCTGATTTGAATTAAAAATACCAAAGGTAAAATGAAAAGGTATTTTTCAGCTGGATCAGTGCTCTGATCCAGTCCTTCATATGATCACACAAACAGCTGTACTGGCATAATGCAAGTATTGGCATGGAGAAGGGAACAAGTAGCTGGTGGAATATCAGCACAAGGTGGCTATACCACTGAAAAATGCTTGCTGTAATCATGATTTGAATTATAACTTTATGATCTGTATTAAAAGAATAAAGAAGTCTGAACTGATAATTGCAAACAAGGTTCTGGAGAGGAAAAGCAGAATTATGCTCATGCTAATTGAGCTAGCGATGTGTTCACTGAACAGGTTTACTGAACAAATTTTCTTCAAGCTGAAGGCTCAGTATAAATTCTCTGAACTCATTATTTCCTATTGTCTCTTCAGAGCCCATCACCCAAGTAAATCAAATCAGCCCTTCTGGCCTCAGAAGCACCAAAACAAAGAATTGGGAGGGAAACCTCTGTTAGCATTTCAGTCTCTCCTAGAATTGATAGCACTCTCTACAATTTTGTGTCTTTGTTACTCTAGCAGGCAGTTTACTCCCTGGTATGTAAAAATCTTCTTTTAATTCCCAGTTTAAATTAATGCATGGTTATTCAAAGCCTGTTTGTACTTGTGCCAGCACTGCCTCTTCTTTTAAGTAGAACTTCTTTCTCTGAGTTTACTCCAAAGTGCTTTAGAGAGCAGTTACATCCTCTTTTTTGCTAGGGTAAATAAATTGGGTTAAGCCATGCCAAACTCTGTTAGACACTTCTGAAGTGACAGACTTTCTCCTCCTCTTATCATCCAAGTATTCCTCTTCACTTACTCCAATTTCAGATAATCTTTTTAGAACAGAGGTGACCAGAACCTATAACATTTTCCAGCTCAACAAGTTTCACTGATACACTCCCCACCTTTTAAACTAAGATCATTAAGAGACATACTAAAATGTTTTGGTTTTACTGTAAGACTGATACCAGCAACTTCTGGTGAATCTAATTTTTCTTTTCTTTCTTCAGGATTCTTCCCTTTAATTAGTTATACTAATGTTATCAGCTGCATCCAATTCAGTGGTAATGGAGACTCACCGCAGAAACGGGAAGCTATCTTGATGTCTAAGGTTTAGTAACGAGTACAACAGAAAACTTGAAGATTTTTGTTATGCCACTTCTGACTCATGTAATCTGAAAGTGCACAGTAAAACTAATTTTGGCTACTATTGATTTGGGTCACACAAACTGCTTCGATTTCTTTGAAACTTGGGACTTGAATCTTTGGACTAAGAGCCACTATGGAACATGTTGAACCTCAATAGTTTTAGTCTAATACAGACAACTTTTAAAAAGTTGCTAAAATGAAAGATATAATTCAACCTTCTCTGCAAAGTCTTCTGGTAAATGCAAAGTGAGTTAAAGATCCTACCTCTATATATTTCTTTGTTCCATATAATTATACTACAAGTTCCGTAACAGAAAGTAACTATAGTTCTAACAAAGTTAGTAACTGACATCCCTAAAGATAAGAATCATTACAACTACTCTTTTGGACTCTTCTGACCAAAACCCAATAGCCATCTCCCCTCTATCTACATAGTTCATGTGATGTGTTGTAAAGATTTTATTACTTGATAGTATCTATATGATTGTACTTGCTGACACATGAGAACAACTTAGCTCCAAATGGGAGCTTATCTTCAAGGTAATCTAGCCTAATTTGGAGACTTCCGTCACACGGCCATGGGCTTCTAAGCAATCCTCAGTCACCACCAAGAGGGGGGAAAAAAGGTGCATACCAGTATAAAATGAATGTGCACTGTATCTGCATTTAAAATCAGTGGGAACTAGTAGCAGGGAGGGTAACTGAAGGCAATAGGCTGTCACCACCCCACAGCAGTACCACCACCAAGAAAAAAAAAAAATCAAATTCTTTCTTAGCTACAAGGTATTTGGAAGGTATCATGCTCTGGGAGCCTCCTCTCTACAGCTATACTTACCTACAAAATTTGCATGGTAATATATTCAAATTAGGCTTAGAAGACAACAGAATGAACATGGGATGAAACCAGGACTCAGTGTTTCAGGAACTTATTCTGTTTCTGCAGTATAAACAGGAGATCTGCATGGACCCTGGTGGAAGAAGGCCTCTCGTGGTAGCTGGACAACTTGCTGAAATCAGTCCTAGAGCTTGCATTTTCATATGCACTGAGCTGGCTTGCATATTTTACAGTTATTCCTACTTCTCACATACCTCTTTCTCCAGTGCCCTATGATTGCATTCTAGCAGGCAGCATTAACCCCACTCTAATAACCACAGAATGCTTTCTACACCTAAAAAACTAAGCAACTGATGGTTTAGTGTACACAATGTTGATTTAGGCTTTCTTTGAGAAATGCTGCACAGAGCTTGGCTTTAACTAAGTCTACTAAAGTCAATAAAGAACAATATGTAACAGCATGTTTTAACTTGTTCTTTCTGTAGGAATTCTGCTAAGAGCTGCTCTATTTCTTCCCAAACAAATAATGTAATAAAACAATAAATCAGTTTTAAGTGCTATCTGCTATACAGAAGAGAGAGGTTTTCAAAATCTACAGAGATATAAGGAACACTGAAAATGAAAAGTTCTTTTAAAAAGGAAATTATAGCCAAATTATTTGCCTTTCTCAATTTTACTTGCGTTATTGGCTTACTAAGCATAGGCTACTGGATTGTAGCCCAGCGATAATAAGGAAGGAAATGGTGGTCTTCTGACAACAAACATTACTTATTAAAAGACTACCATTTAGTCTTGCAAGACAATGTAATTTGTTGTATTAATTAGGAATCTAACAGGAATTGGAGGTGTTCAGGATTTTGCAGAACTTTGTATCGTATTTGTTTAACACAAAAAGTTTTCTCACATTGGTAAGGAGTAATTTAAAAAAAGATCACATTTTGAAGCACAGGGGCATACGATTTTTCCACTTGTCTGTTTCTGCCTTATACTGTTTAAAGAAAAACTCATTAGTTTTAAGTACTCTTTCAAGGAAGCAAAAAATATATTAAGAGCTTGTGTCTTTTCCTTGTTTTCCTTTATTTTAAGGAATCAATGTGCTGAAAGAGAGTGACAGCAGACCAGAGAGGCATGTAAGGCTCTCAGATAACCCCAGCGCTATGTCTAGTCTAAATTGCCTCTGTATCCATGGCCAACCTAGTTTTATCGAATGTATAACTAAAGATGCCTCCTTAGAAAATATTTCTAACTTGCAGTGTAGATGCCAAATTACATTATCTCTGTTCAACATGCAAGCTTGTACATAGCTTATGTATAAAAAAGGTTTATATTTTTGGTTGGAATATTTTTTTACATACTATGCTGCTTCTGGATTTGTTTTTTAATCAAAGTTAATGCTGGAAGAAACACAGATATTTATTTTTAATTTGCTATAAAACGAACACATTTTTAAAATATTTGAAATGTTTGCTTCCAAATCCACTAGTGCATTATATACAAGTGCCTTTTAATAATTGTACCTTGATAGCAGTCCTACTCCCTTCACCTTTTCCCTCTATTCAGAGCATTTTCTTCAATATATTGCCGTTTACTCCATGATACCTATGATGAAAATGGCAGGCGAGCAACAGGTGCTGAGCAAGGGTTAACTTTCAGCTTCAGTAACAGTATTCCCCATTTAGAAATACAGACATGTGTTTCACAGGTCTCAAAAGAAAACTCTCTAGGTCATTCCAATAAATTGAAATACATCTTTTGATTTTGAAACAGACTGTTTCTACTGAAAATGCCAACATAATGTTTTCTTCTTTCCAACATAGATGACATTAAAAAAATAAATCTGGGTGTTTTTTTCTTAATATACTGCAATTTCATAAATTCCTTATTTTCATACATCTGTAACGTCAACATCTCTGTATCTGGATCATCAATGGTTACTGAAGCAAATACACAAAGCTGCAGAGCTAAAGAAAGGCCAAATTCCCCACTTGGCCTGCCAGGGGAACTCCTTCTACTGCAAGGGTTACTCAGAGTTCAGTATGCATGGAATAAACACAGCGTACTTTATTATGCATCCTGCTTTCCAGACTGCTGCTCCCCAGCCCTCCATCATTAAAGCAATAGTACTGTACTTCAAATACATATTATGTAGTTTGCTCCAGGTCATACGAGATGGAATTAATAACCAGAAGTCCTGATTCACTGCTGTCTGCTAAAACACTAGACATCCCTCCATCTTTTAGATATAACGGTTTCTCCAGCACATTGCCCAGTTATCTCCACAGATTTTCCTGAAATGTATTAACCTCCATCTATTGCACTTGTAAAATCCCACTGCTTTATTTGTGCACGTAAACCCCATGCACAGTTAAATTCTGCTATTCCAAATGATAACCTCAGCTGCAGTTCCTGAATCTCTGTTAAGGGGAACATTAAATTTAGATACTACTTTTTTTTTTTTTGAAGGCTCATCTGTTTTGCAGTTGACTTTTCCATATATTTTAAAATCATGTTTACTAGTTCCCTCCCATCTCCTTCATTCTCTCAGGCTTTTCCTCTTCCTCTTCTCCTGCAGCTCACCTGAAGAGAAGAGTTAGATGGAACAGACAGCTATCTGGTGATGGTGATAAGCTATTTGCTACACCCATAAACCAAACAAGCAAAGATTTTGTCTCAAAGAATGTCAAAGGCAGACAAGAGAAGCCAGTATTTGAGTGACTTTTTCTTATGTTATTGCAGTGTTTATAACGTGCTGCACCGAGAATACTGATGCAGGTTAATTGTGCAAGAACAGAAAGAGTTTGAAAATATGCGATGCAGAGGAGGATGCATTTATTTTCTTGAAATATGGGAAAAGTCAGTCTTCTTTGCATATAAGTACTTCTGGGGCTTCAGCTGTGCTTTGATGTGTATGATACAGAGTCATATCTCACTGCATATCTTATAACAATCTGAAATTGTTTGTATTTCCTTAGATACATTTAACAGGAGAAATATACTTATGTAGCAGAGAAAATACATATATATCATATGCCATTTCTTCACCACCTCCAAAACAAGCAGATCTTTGCATCTGCTTGTTCTATTAACTACTTTTATTACATCTAGCCCATAATGTCCCTCTTCCAATGGTTTTATTTGTTCTTGGGTTGGCCAGCAGTAAATTTGCTGTTAGTAAGTGAACAACACTGATGTATACTGGGAAAATTAGACTATATTGTTAACAGCTGTGATTTTATCTTAAACTCTGGAATAAGCCATATTTCTCTTAAAGCTTCCTTCTGGAATCAGAAGGAAAATCTGCAAAACACTTCAAAATCTGAACTTCCACTTGGAAATTTCTTTACTTCCTAGTACCAAACAACAGCTGTTTTCCTCCTGAATGATGAGAAAGCAGCAGGGAACAAAAAGCTAAACGGTGACAAGTTTTTAATTTTTAAGCCTCCTTCTTAACCTAAACTTGCATTTTTGAATGGCTCAGTTTGGCAACATATACCGATCACTTAACATTCTCAGGATGCTTAAAAATATGGATGTTTAGTTCAGTGACTGTATAGTGTGCCAATTTCCCGAAATTCTGGTTCCTCAGGCAGAAAATGCTATGACAAAATTTGCACAAAGTTTAAAAGCCAGTTGCATCCACCATGAATGCAGGATTCTAGTGCCCAGGATTATCCTTGTGACTCCCCTGGTGAGCATGCTGAGGTGGTTCTAAAACCAGTCTGAATTTCTGTGACTTTCTCCAGAGTAGGCATGGACTTTTCAGAGCAGCCTCTGAAAATAAGGTAGAGGCATCCGTGTCATAAGCCATGCTGCCATCTAGTGATAAAGCTTCAATTCTGCTTCTTAGCTGAATAAATGTTCAAGTATGCCACAGATGGACTTCTGTGCCAAAATCTGTGGCTTATAAGACTAGCTGCGGCTTAAGAGACAGGAGATTTGAAGAAACCAAAATACTTCAGCTCTTTCTGCATGATACCAGATCTTTTGTCCTATTTGCAAAATTCGAGACATAAGCAGATTATTAAATATATTGATTGAAAATGCTACACCGTGTTTGTTTAACAGCAAGTCTTCCACCCACCTGCAAAACTCTTTTTGCTAGAAGCACCTGATGAGATTCTGTAAACAAGCCACTATTATCTTTGCTTGAGTTTACTCACAAAAGGGGTCTGTTTGGCATCAGGTTGCCAAGGACTGCCTTGCCATACAATGTTACCTTGGTTCAAGGTGGGCTTTTGCTTTCATTGTGCTTGTTTTTTTCATTTTGCTTCTCAGTAGAATGTAGAATCCTTCATGCAGGGTAACCCATAAGAATGATTCCTGCATGCAAAGACAGGATGACAGCAAGATCAGGCTTTATCATAAAAATCCCTCTCAACTTGCTAATGCAGAGAGAAGGGTGACAAGGGCATTCTTGTATTGATTTGAACTGCAAGGTCTGTCTCTGAGGATTGAAATATAAATTTCTTCAGCCCTTTGTGATTATTAATCGCTAGTTCTTTACAGTTCTAGTACACTTTTCTCTTGAAGCTATCAATATCCTTCACAAATAATATGTTGCAAAGGCCAGAGGAGTTAGGCTAGCACTTTTCTCAAGGTCAAAGAGTGATGTCTGTGGGTCCACTACCGCTTAGCACACCTGAAAATTAGCTCTCACCTGATTGTTGAGTTTCTGTTGTGATGTGTCATGATTATGGGACCGTATTCATGGGTATGCAGGATATAAACGGCTATCCTGTTGTATTCTGGATGCTGTAAAAACAGGCAGGCTGAGACAATTGTTTGAAGAGAAATAAATATCATTTATCCTGCTCTATTCATCTTCTTTGAATGTTAGGCTTATGCAAGTTGGTGATGCTTTACATACTAATATTAACTATTTAATTACTTTCATTTTGGCAGATGGGACAGGGAAGAAACAAACATGCTGAAACAGAGAAAAGAAGATGGGAAAGAAGGCTAACATAGAGAAAAAAGTAGAGCTAATACAAAACAGGAGCAGGTCTCCCACTAAGCAATACTGGAATTGGAAATAAAACACTTCATAATTAACAGCAACTAAAGCTATACTTAAAAGGATTAAATCTCTGGTTTGCCTAAATTTTTCTGCCTAGCTGTCCTCTTGCCACCTGTGGAAATACTATACTTGAGGGTATGATACATGAGGAGAGGCTGAAAGAACTGGGTCTCTTCAGCTTGGAGAAATGAAGACAAAAAGGAGATTTACTTCATTCCACAACCACCTCATTGGAGGAAAGAGAGAAGGTAGAGTCAGGCACTTCTCAGAGGCACGGTGATAAGAGGAGGAAGAAGAGACACAACTGGGAACGTGAGAAATTCTATTAGCTATTATGTTTTTGGGTTTGGTTTGGGTTTGGTTTTTTGTTTGTTTGTTTTTTTAAAAAAAATCATGAGGCTGGTGAAATACTGGAACAGGTAGCCAGGGATGTTATGGAACCTTCATCCTTGGCACTGGTCAAGACTCAAGTAGAGATGGCCCTGACCATCTGAACTTCAAGGCAACATGCCTTTAACTAGACATGTCTAGAGTGGGGGGTGGGACTAGATGACCTCTGGAGGTCTCTTCCAACCTAAATTACGAGCCTATGACAATATATAATCTACCCTTCCTACTTTGGCCACTAAGCCAAATTTAAAATGTCCTTTCGCCACAAATGAGACTCACAACATAGTAGGAAAATACAAGCATGAAATAGATTGCGCTTCTTTGCCCCACCTCCCTCAAAAATTATACTTTGCACAAACCTGGAAAATAATTTTCAAATGTTTTAAACCACTTACAAAGTTAATTCCTTTACCAAGGGTTCAAAATAGTGCCAAACACCTTGATTTTTTTTCTTTACTACTATGCAAATGAACTTTGACAAAGTTAGTTTGCCAAAACTCTTTTCTTACTAGAAAATGCAGTAATTAAATAATGACTTAATAACAGTAATTTGGTAAGATTATAAAATTAATGCCAACTTTTGAAAATACCACAGAAATTTTTTTAAAGTATTGGAAATCTTAAAAAAGTATCCAAAAGACCATCCTCATTCGAAATATAAAAATGTTTTTCTGCAGAGGGACATCATCCCCTGAGATCATTTGTCTCAAAAGTCCTAATCTTTGTGAAAAGATGATTCACTATAAAAATACAACTCCACTGTTGTACAATGCCTTAAAGTTATTGCTATCTCCAGGGACAAGCATAGAACAACAACAAAAAAAAGTAAAATTTTGCTAATCACACATGCATGGACTGTGATACAAATTCTGAGTGCATAATATGGATTTTAAAGCCAATCTATTGGCTTTAGCCTATCTATTCTAAAAGGAATCTATTGGTTTCCACTGTTGATTTAAAAAACATCGATCTGCATTTCCATATAGCTTTTTCTACAAGTGATTTGTACTCTTCGGCCCAGTTTATACCTTGGTTTTGTGGGGTTTTTCATCTGCACTGTTGCCACACAGTGTTACTACTTGTAACCCAAGTGGCACTAGGAGCTCTTTGGCCAGAGGCATTTAGACCTTTTGTGCCCCAAATCTTCACAGCTGCATCACTGCCTCCAGCTTCCTCTCCTAGAAGAAACGTACATCGGATTATTGTTACATACTGCTATTCCTGTGCTTTCAACAAAGGCTGATCAGAGGGCTAGACAGAAGATCCATTTTCCCTCCCTTCTTCAGGCTCCTCAAAGCTGAAAAGTAGTTTGCTCAGAAAAGATGTATGGACTGTGCAGGTCCCTGCCTAGAGGAGTAATTCTTGCAGAGAAGCCAGAATCACTAGGGTGGCTATCAGCCACTGAGTGATGTTCACAAGCGTGGAAGCAGCAGGAGAGGTTTTTGTCCAGACCGTGTAATTAGGGACTGACGGAGAGCAGAAATGTAGACCGGTATGGGGAGCTGTGGTGAGAGGTTTCATGTCTCTCTATTCCTGATGAATTGATTTATATGGGGTCATCACAGCATAAAAAGTCAGAAAGAGAAATGGCTTGAACCAGCTTCATAGCATCTTGCTGCTGTGCACTGGGTAAGCTTACAAGCAGGAGACAGGCAAGCTGAGAACACAACCACTGTGGGTCCCCTCTGCTCAGTCGCTGGTAACTGGAATCACAACTAACTGAAATAGCAGTGAGCAGTGAAATCTTTTCAGTATTAATTTTCAGTCTTCTGTTTGAGAAAGAATCCTTCTCCCTCAACAACAGTATTTTTTTAAAGGTTTGCTTTTGTCTGGTCAGTGCCTTCTCTTTTAAGTCATTGTGACCTACATACAGACATGATCCAAATAAAAAATTAAAGAGAAAGAGAGCTTTATGTGACCAGAGCCAGCTCTGGAATTCCTGTGGCTTCTGTATTATTTTTTCACACAGAGTCAGATATGAGTTTATATAATTTTTGTTTGGTTGGGTTTTGTCTTCACTATCATAATGAATGTTTAAATATCTCTCCTCAAAAAAATCTAGAGTTTGCTGACTGAAGGTGACACTGATGGACACACCCTTGTAGCATTGTTATCCTGATATTAAACAAACAAAAAAAACCCCAAACAAACAAACAAAAAAGAGGCAAAAAAGCCCAGAGTTATGCCTCTGAATAAAACTCAGGACTGAGGCGAAGTTACTGTGAGTTCACACATTACAACTGAGCCACAGTTACTGATACATGGGTTCCCCTAGCTGCTTGCCAACATGCAGTACAACATGTTAGCTTAAATCATTTTCACCAAGACACTTTGATGAGGTTTGGATGGCACAAGAATTACTCTAGGGATATGGAATCCAACCCCTGCTATAACTTACATTTAAATCGAGATTGGTAGGATCATTACTACCTGATGACTGTTCATTAAGCCTGGGTGAGATAAATTTGGTAGACAGTTCAACTCCCAGTGGCTGGAGACTTGCTGCAAACTGACTTCATAGCACAAAGGTCTATTCCATTTGGAATAATTCAGGCTGTGAAGTGATCTCTGCCTGGATCACTGGCTGGAAGCAGAGCGGTACTGCTGTTCCAAAACATCCAATTCACTACCACAGCTGGCAGCATTCTGACAAACAAAAAAATAACCAAGAACTGGACTGCCCTGAAGGATCCTTTGCTTTGTGATTTGTCCCTCCAGGTCAGGGCTGTATCTCACCAGTAGAGCAAGGGACACTGTCAGTGCTCATGATACACCTGCACTCTGCGTATAGACGAAGAAGTGCAGATCCCACTGCTGCCAGTCTGTCACCTTTCACCAGCCCTACATTACTCAGCAGTTAGCAGAGAGAAACAACATGCATCTCAGCATAGTGAAGGAGAAGCAGCTGGCTAGGGGATGAAGGAATAGAAAGAAGCAATTATACTATTATGGCTATCAAACAAGCCCACATCACTCTTACTTGTGCTTGGGGGTGCAAGGCCAGCTCATATCTACCTTGCTGCTGATTGTTTTTTTGACAGAAATTGCTCCCTAAACAGTCATGTTCAGTGATTATTTGTCTCCTTCCTTCTTCCTCTGATTACAGCCAGACTGGGATATCCCTGATCCGCATAGAAATGAATATTTTAAAAGTCAGTGCTGTTCTCAAAGGGGCTTGTGCACCATTAGGTCTTCAGATTTACTGCACTAGCAAAGAACAGTGTAGTAACGAGGCAGCAGCAATAGGCTACAAATGAGGAGAAAAGAGCTAAAAGAAAAGGATTTTGTCCTGTAAAATACCTGATGGTTATTTAAAATTATCATTGAGGTTCTGCCTTTATAGAAGGAATTCTCACCAAATTCTGTAGCCACACTCATAGAGCCAATTCTATATTTTAGTAACTCTTCTTGATCCTTGGCTCAGCACGTACACTGTATTTTTCCTATGATTGTGAACAGCCGGGAAGCACTACTATCAAAAAATAAAGCATATTTAAAGATGACTTATGATGTGTTACTCTGTTATATCAAGTTCTCCCATTTTCTAGGCCTCTCCATGAGAAGTTTTCCCACAGCTAACAGCAGTTTGTGCAAAATCATAACTATTCCCTGTGGTATATGACAGTAGCACAGATTTTCCCAGAACTATTGAGAAAGCACAGTTATTAATTGCAATCTGTGTAACCCAGGCCAATAGAGTTGGCAACAAGAATGCTAATGAATGCAAGGAATTTTGTTCTCTCTGTGTAAGACGTGTCACAGACTCATAACCTGCCTTCAGAGTTTTAAGCTCACTGCCTATTTCCATGTCGTTAATTATCCTAGTCTCCCCTCAAAAGAATGTTGAAGTCCAAGCCACAGCTCAAACCTACCCCCTTCTGGGTGTATTGCTTTACAATAACTCAGAAACAATCGCGTAACATAAGGATCAGTACATTTTTCCTCCCCATTCAGAGCTGTCATACCTCTCTTCTGGCCATTCACCAGCTCTGCTAACAGAAGAGCCCTGAAATCCAGTTATATTCAACCTTGACTCACTGGGTGGACCTTGTCTCCCATTGAACCACGTAAAGCTTTGTGGTTGCTTTATGCTTGTAATGACTGTCTCCACTTGCTTAGCTCTCTGAATTGACTCATTTTTTCCATCATTTGGGAGTGATTCAAGAGCTTATTCTGGCTTGACCAGATCTGACTCACCCTGGGTGACTTCAGAAATTAGAATCAAATTGAGATTTGTGTAGAAAAAGCAAAATTATAGTCAAATTGTAACTACAGTCTCTCTACTGATGTGACAAAGAATTCCTGGCCTCCAATCTGAATGGAGAAGCAGTATTTATCTGGTCTATCGCTAGTCCAAGCTTGCATCGGTCAGCGAATTTTATTTTATTCTGAGGGAAAAATATAATGAGTATGATGAATCACTTTATGCCATAGAGGAAAAAACCCTTACAATTACAAAAATGTCACTGTACCAGAGAGAAAAAATTAAGAAACCCATTCATACATACAAACCCATCATGAAAAACCAGATAAATAGTATCAAATTTCCCCAGTTACAATGGATTAAAACAGACATCAGTGTTTTGAACTATAAAATACTACTTTGTTTTAATAGAGTGGCTTACACAAGCATTTAAAACTTTAATATTTCACACATAAGGCAATTGCAAAGTCTTTTCTATGCCTGCAAGTACAGGGTAGGCCACAGTATGAAATATGCATAAAGAGACACTGCCAGGTGAAAAACACTGGGCAAAATTCCAAGGGCTTTACTGTGTACTTGTGCAGCTCTTTGCTGGGCAAACTCCTGCTGAAATCAATGGGAATTTTGCCTGAGCAGAGAACAAGGAACGCAATACTCAAAAACAAGCAAATAAGTATTACAAAAAAGCTGGATTATTCAGAATTTAAAAAAAAATAATCCTACAATATTAAAGTCTAATGTACTACTTATGATTATACAGTTAGTGAGACTTATGCAATCTTTAGGCTTAGGCTGTGAAAATAAGTGTTTGCGTTTTTTCTGATTAGCTCCATTCTGTTCAACATTTGGTAAGATGTTACTATTGTGTGCGAGCTATCAACATTTCATAGAATCATAGAATGGTCTGGATTGGTTTCCTATTAAAAAAAAATAATAAAAATCTCCATTTAAAAAAAATAGTAATGGCTTGGATTTATGTTTGGAAAACCTTACATGCAAATCTTAAAGGAGCAGAATTTGACATGTCTACAATTTGATTGCAGCACCTCATCAGCTAAGGGTGTCAATGCCAAATGACTGCTGTCTTTACTCGTTTCAAGGACCTTAAGAACTTCCTAACTTTTTGCATGAGGACAACCTTTTAGGAAAAAAGGAGTTACTTAGAGTAACGCTAAAGTTTAGTCAGGTAGTTTTGCTTCTGGAGCCATCAGTAGTTTAGACATCTGACCTAAAATAACTGTAACTGTCTGTCTTTTTTTCTGAGAGAGACTCGGTGAAAGTAATTGGATAGCACAAGGCAACTGAATAAATACATCAATCATGTTATAACAAAAATGTATCAAATCTGAAGTTGCTCCTAAATGCCTCTTCCCCAAAGTTATGGGGGATGCTTTGTGATAACTGATAATATTCCAATTATTGAATTTTAAACAATACTAATTTTTACGTCTTTAATTCTTCATCTCAGAGAGAATAAGAGATTTTCTCCTTCCTTCTTCTGTTCCTTCCCCTGCACTGCTAAGGTATTTGGCTGCTTTAGCTTTTATGCAGAATGCTAATTGCAACTACTCCATTTTTGTTAAGAGATAGCAGGATTTAATTCTGTTAATTCTTTTGGAACAGAGACCCTTACACTGCATTGCATTCTATGATTCACCATACCTTATTTACTACAGAAATGTGTCACTTGACAGGATACACCATGAAATTCAAGTTGCATTTCAGAACATATTTGTCATTCAAATGGATGCCAAAGCAGGACAAACTGACCACATCCAGACATATACTAGATTGAAGTACAAGAACTAGTGATGGAACCTTCAGTAAATGTAACATCTAACCAACACAGTAATTAGTGACAGGGGGTGAAAGTAAATACTAAATGCCAGTGGTGCTCCAACATTAATTATCCAGACTGTAGACCTCAAAAACACAAAGAATGAGCCTTGTATGAAGTGCAGATTGCTTGGTAGCTGTGTTGCAGTTTTAAATCACTCAGTCTTTCCCCCATAATAAATAGAATGACATTGTACACTTCATTTGTTTTTCTAACAGTTTTCCCTCTCGTTTTATTCCATTAGTTAGGCTGAGCCTAAATAGAGGAATCCTATAATCTTGCAAAAAAGCAGTCATTAATATGTCCTTCCTTTTCAGAATTAAGTATCTCTATTGTGGTTTAATTTCTATATTTTTCAAACTACTATAAACTATGCTGGGAAAAAATGCATTTTTAATTCTGTTCTCAATGTTTTGCAGCCTGACTATGCCTACTAGAAGCATGAAGAAAAACCACCACACTTTTAACCAACCATTCCAATGAGTAGAAATAAATTTAGGCTGGTAAAGGTATCTTTTCCTAGTAGAGTATGTACTATTCAGTAAGGTGGTTTTAGCTGTAGTGAGGAAGGAGCTCCATCTGTTAACATAAAATGTGCCATACAGCTACATCAGCATATTCTTGGTACTGCAAACTTGGCCCTTATTCTGTGATAAGCCTCCACATGGGGAATTAGATTAGGACAATTATAGAGAAATGCAGCATAGTTACACCAACGTATTTCCTCATAAGGGTGGTGAAACAGTTGTTGAAGGCTTGCATTTTTCTTTTTATTATTTGCTAAGGGATGGGGAGAGTTTCTGTCGGACAACTCCAGAAGAGAATTTGTGTTATAAAAGGTACTAATACTGCATGGTCCTTCATATGTAATTCAAGATCAGCTATTACACAGTGAAACAACACAGTATGTTTAAATATTTTGCACTATTTTCATGCATTCTACTACCATGTAAGAACCTGTAGTACCTACTGAGCACCCCCATTCAAGTTGCCTTCCCTAAGGTGGGCATATTACTTTACTTCACAACTTCTTCTCTAGTATTTGAAACAGCCAGTAACAAAAAACTAAACTGTGGTGACATAGAGCATTTGCCTAGAAAATACAATGTTATGTGCCTTAATGACATCATTAAAACTCCTGGCCTGTAGATACTGCAAGATACTTTGTAGAAAATACCATTCAGCTTCAGTAGACTGCACACTAAGAGGGGATATTAACCAGTCAGAAAAAGACAGGGCTTTGGTACACGGTAAAAATGCAAGTGTTCCCGATAACTCCAACAAGATAAAAATTGGGTTTTTGCAGCTTTAGAATTCACTTGACCAATGGAAGAATTGCAATTGCAAAAATATGAACAACCCCACTCCAGCTTTCTGACAGAGGCACATTCAAAAAGTCCTGAACTGAGCCTTGCTGTCAGACTCCATGGGCTGTGCACAGCTCTGGAGAACTGTGTGACCTGGGTAAAAACATTCTGTAAGACAACACAGCCTTCCTGCTTAGATCTTTGTAATGCCCACCTCTATAATGCAACACTTCAAATTTCACTGACATGCTCTGAAACCCTGCTCAATGTCCCAGAATTGCCTGTCAAAACTTTTCACAGATTCCTGCTAACAAAACAACCCTCTGAATATAAACAAGAATCCAGTTCTGCACATTACGCTTTGGCAAAACTTCCATTGACTTCAATTGTCAGGTAGAACACAGACAATAATCATGACAAGCAACAAATGCAGGAGCTCAAAGGCATGATCCAGCCATCTTATCTTATGGAATGCAGTTAAAAATTAACAAACAATGTTTTGCAAATTATCAGGATTAGTTCTAATTACACTCATTTTCTGCCTTTAGAGTTGCCAGCAGATAGATACGCAGAAGTCATGGCTAAACACAGGCTGAATGACACAGTGACAGAGATGTTGTTATACCTTGGCATTTGTAACTTTATGGACTTATCTGTGACAGGACCAAGGAAAAGGATTTCTTAGAGTTTCCTTTTTGAATGTGTCACTCCCCAGTCTACATTCCCAAAACTTTTGGACAAGCAACGTTTACCATCTTGCAGATTTTTCCACTGATCACCATGTGTCCTTATCATTGACAGGATAATCAAGTCTTTTATGTTAATCATCTCTGACCTGGTTTTGTGGACCAGCTGCTGAGCACTTACGCTGACATAACAAACCACAGCGGTTTATTGATTACAGTATCAGAACCACAGCCTATTTTGATTTGGGGATGATGGAATGTTATTTCTATGGCTATAAGGCTTGAGTTAAAGGGACTCTCTGAATGAGGGCAACAATTTCCCAACCACTGACAATCAAGCACACCCTTGAAAGATAACAGAGCAAGCTCTTAGCTTGAAGGATTCTTTCTCTTGATGTGCAAACCAATTGCAGATAGCGCTTCCTCAGAGTTAGAAGTTACACGACAGACAGCCTCGCAAAAGCAATTGAAAAGTGGCCTGACTTTATCAAAGGAAGGGAATTGCCAAGGACCATGCTGGGTATCGCTGATGAGCTCTGACAGGAAGGCAGGCTAAGCCTGAATATTCCATAAATTGATCCTACCTGGAATTAGATTAGGTAACGGTAAGAAAACAAGCATATCAGATAAACATAAAGTACAGGTGATACACTTGCTTTTCCTTGTTTTGAAATACCCTTAGCACAACAGGTTCTACAACTTAAGGTCCACAAGAAAACAGAACATGAGACACTGCCAAGAATAAAGATCTTTAAGAAAACAACATGGTATATTGAAAAGAGCTAAATGGTTTAAGATCTAGAAAGAATTAGAGTGGTCAGAAGTGCAGATATCTTAGTATTTGGGATCTAATGTTCACACTGTCATGTCACTGTGTTAATGACTGAAGTTTGCAGTCTTGTGGCCAGGCTGTGTCTTTTAAGTGTTCTTACTTCAGAGAGCGCTGAAAGTCACTGCATGCCAAGCATATTTTGCTGTCAATGTGCAGGGGAATGTTTGTGTCCTGAAAGCAGTACAGCATTTTCTCCCTTGCATACTTAATGTTCATAGGGTTTTAGCAGAGAAAGGTCTCTACAACTTTAGGCTAACCAAGCCCAGTCAGACAGTGGCACAAATCCAGACTTGCATGTGACATCACAGTGTTATAGCACAGCTATCCCTTATTAGTTGAAGGAAGGTATTTCCCACCTGAAACTCCAAGTATCACACATTTCTTGATGTGAATTAAAAGCTGCTCAGCACATGGCAGAGAAATGAAGAGATTTTGTGAGATTAACTTCACTGTTAAAGATAAGGTGGGATGACAGCACTCCGCTCCAGCTGCTGAACACTATATGCACACCCCCAGGCTACTGACAAGATGGCAACAACATCCTCTCCTTGGCTAGTCCTTATTTTGGGGGAGGAGTGAAAGGGGGAGAAGGACCTTAATTTGAATTGCTAAAATTTTGTACTGTCTTCCAAAGAAAATAAGGACATAAGGACACAACTACTCTCCCCTTCCAGCCCCCTTCCCAAAAGGCTGATGGAGAGCATCTGTAGTTTATTTCCCTATATATTCCCCCTCAATATCTGTGATATTTTAAAACTAATAATAAACGTGTCAGTTTTATTAAACACTAGGGACAATTCATTATTTTTATCAAGAATGCAAAAATACACAGACTAGACAGAGACACATACAGTCTGAGCTACATTTTCAAGATCAGAAGAGCTGAAAATACTTGTGCACAATGACAGCATTTCTTGATTTGGTAAACCATGCACATCAGATGAGGCCTGAGGAAATAAAAGGGTGGATAAAAGGAAACTCTGTGGAAAGACAGAAAGAAAGAGAAATAGGTACACTAAGAAGGAACGAGAACAAATCTTCTAGCAAAATGTTACAAAAACCCCAAGAAAAATCCAGGGGGAAAAAAAGGCCTGGCATTGAAAATTGCTAACTGCAAGTTTTTATTCTAATTTTAGTCAGAGAACAGCATCTGATATAGAGAAGAAACATGCACATCAGGCACAGAGACATTAGCATACACAAATGGGCCATGACCTCTCCAACTGTTGTTAGTGCTCTTATGCGTGCATGTGCGTGTGTGTGCAGACACCATGAGGGACAAATTAATCCTCAGTGTAATCGGATTAAAAAAATCAGTGGAATTATATCAGTAATGGATATTCCCTTGAATATCATCTCTATATTGTTGGATTACATGGTGTGGGAAGAATCCTGCTCTGAGTAGCTTTCCCCTCCCCCCCAACATGAGAACTGCAGACCTCAATATCAGCTGGGATTTTTTTTTTGTTGATTTTTTTTGTTTGTTTGGTTGGTTGTTTTTTTTTGTTTGGTTGGCTTTTTGTTTCGTTGGCTGTTTTTAACTGAGAGCTTAACCAGCTGGCATGGCTAAGCTGTGTGCTACAGCTTTCAGCACTTCTGTGTGGCCTTTTTAAGTGAGGTAGAAAGGCTTGAAAAACTTGGATACCTTGTCATTTACCCCACAGCCCTCCCCTTTGAATAGTTTTGAAACTGTATCACAAGAGAGGCAGAAAGAACCAAGTTAGTGTGGAATCCTGGGCTCCACAGTGTCTCCGTTTTACGACTTTCAAAACATCAGATAGATACTAGATAGCAAACTCAAATCAAGATCCAATTACAAGCCATACATACAATTACAAGCCATTCATAGTTATGAATGGCACGTGGACAAGGTGGCAAGGATGTGAGACAAGAGTTACTCACTCTTACTCAGGTAAACTGTGAAGTCAAGGTGACTTCAAGAGGGACTGCAAAATATAAGCCCACTTTTGAAACCTACCTAGAGAACCCCAATACAAATGTGTTCTATTTTGTTGACCTTACTGGAGTGATTTGTAGCCAATCTACACATAATTGTTTCACGTAAGGCAACGCCTAGCTGGAAAGCACATGTGCCTTCATGGGCCATTTTACCAACATATACCCAATTGGTCATGTAAACCAATTAGCAAGAAAGCTGAATGTGTCAATAACTCTTAATTTAAGGAGAGAAATTAATTTGTAATTTATGGAATAACTAGATGCATCTGAAAGGCTAATTATCTGGTTACTGTGTCTTTGTCAAGGATAACATTTAGCACTTACACATCACATTCCATCCTCAAGTTATTTTTAAACATTCACTTTAATTAAACCACATTACACTTGTGTGAATGAAAAGTTATTGTCCATATTTCACAGCCAGCAAAGCCGAGGCTACAAATAAGTGACCAAGAGAAGGACACAGTGTCAGAGATGTGTTGGCAGCTGCTTGCTTCAGCTGGGAAGTACAATGGTTTCAAATGATTACTAGTCAATCTTGTTTCCTCTATTGTCCCATCTTCTTAAGCTCTGTCAACACAAAAACCTAAATGAGAACAGGCTATGCAGGATTCCCATTTCTGTAAGTAATTAAGGTCAGTATTTTACCTTTCCTGTTATTCCTATTTGACATGCGATTTATCCCCAGAGACCACAGGTAAGGAAAAGGCACACCTCAACAGCTTTAAATTCTCTTAATCTTGGGGTCAACAGAGCTTGTCTACAGATGTAGAACAACCTCAGAAACACTACTGTTTCCCCAACTAAAGAACAAAACAGTTGCTTTGACATATTATTTTAGGTAAAAGAGACTTTTGTAATTTGCTCAGAAGATTTCTATGAGAAATTCTAAATTAATTACCATGCTAACTTACCTAGACTTGAGCTTAGGCCTCCCAGTTTATCCTAGCTCCAGTGATGTCACCAGTGCATTACAGGCGATCAATAGCACACGTGTTTCAACCCACAACCTGCACCAAACCAACTAATTCTTGAATATAGCCATTAATTTGAGATGAGTGTTTTTGCAAGGAGGCAGTCAGGGATCAGGAGAGGAACAACACTACAGTTATCATCTGGGCTGGAGGATAAAACACAACACACTTATGTGTGATACAAATAGTCTTCCTGGTACTGCAGGAAAAGCCGCCTAGTTATTTGGATTACAGTGGTAGGTAAAGGTTACAACCAGGGTTGGGCCCAATTGTTCTGTGCTCCATACAAACATACAGAGAGACCTCCGTGCACCTTTCAATCTGCATTTTTGAAAGTACTTTAACTGGAGGGAAATTTTAAAAATAAAACAAACAAAACCCCAAACCAAACAAAAAACCCCCTTGGACAATATACTGCCCATATAAACATTTCCATACGTGTCAAATAAGAGTGAGACGCATTTGTGGAGCAGCCCTTGAGCTTAAGGGACACATGCTGTACATTAGTGAGTAAAGGAGCAAAGCCACCACCCACTTGTGCTGGGCACTTCCATGGAAAATAGGAGTTATTAAGGTTCTTGTAATTCATACACAAGTACATAGAAAATACTGCAGAAAAGACAGGACTGAGGAACAATAAAACAAAGACTGGTGCATAAGTTTCTTCTCATTCAGATAGTGGTAATATTAACTACCTAGCATGTTCCTAGAAATATGGGAACAAGCGAACAGTCAGAAAAAAAAACAAGCAAACAAACCTGGAAAGTACTCAGAAGTCCCAACAGGCTCTTTTACTTCAAATGCCACTCCTGCCTTAGGCATTTTTTTGTCCTTTGAACTTTTGAAGCACTACACATAAAAGTTACTTCTTATAAAGATGCTGCAGTAACCAGGAGATTTCTTGACTTGAATCAAGCAAGAAACAATTCCCAGAATAATTTCCAGGACAAGGTTTGGAAGGTCATACTGTTGGGAACAACTTTACAGTATGAAAGCTTGGATATCTATTTATACTGAACTTATTGCTGGGGTAAATCAACTCATAGTTACAGGTACCTGATCCTAAAAAGCACACATGTATCTGTAATTTTATCTTTTGTGCATTTAACATCTGAAAAAATATTTTAATTTCACAGTCTTGCAAAGCAAATCATCTGTACATCCACAAAAGCAGTTTCTTTACAGCACTCGCGTGTAAATTGATCTGTCCACACGTTGAGATGGATGCAGCTGCATGTTTGCCCTGCTTTCCTGAACTGGGCAATGGTTGGGCATAGAGCAATGTCAATCCACAACCTATTAGGCATGTTAATATCCAACTGCCTTGGCAGGAAAAGAGCTGTCCCCCTGCAAGGCCATTAATTACCGTAGCTTCATAGGCTAAGCTAATGTGACGCCATCTGAGCATGTCTATATAGAAACGCTCTGTCAACAACCACCTCCTGATGGGCTCTGTGTCCTGAAGAAGAGGCATCTTTTCAGATGCAGACAGTTATCAGAAAGGAAAGAGACTGTGATCTTCAACTCACTTTCTGTAATCATGCAATGTTCATGATCTTGGTATATGGCAAAGAGTTCTAGGCTGAATTCAGATCCGTCATGAGACACATACTCCCATGTAAAATTTTCCTGCTGTGATGTTGCTACAGCTATCCACTGATCATTTTGCTTTGATCTTAGCTCTTAACTGAAGGCCAGTGGACAAGTCTGTGTGGCAGAATGAATCAAGTATAAATTTAAAGACGATCATCTTACTCTTCCCTCCTCCTTTCTCTCTCTCTTTAAAAGAATGTAGATTATGTAAGTCAGCATTCTGTAAAGCAGTTTAAGAGCCAGTGATTGTAACAAGCAATTTAAGTGCCAGCTCATCACAAAGTTTAAAGGAGAAAAGATAATTACAAATAGCACTAAAAATTAAAAAGAATTGTATAAAGGGGACAGTGTGAATAAACAGCTCAAGAACTAAGCAAAAGAACTAAATATACTTGAGACACCTTGGTCAAATTATTTTCATTTAGAAAAAGATTATCTTGTTCAATGATTTTCCTGTATATTATTCATAGATGGCTAAGAGAAATATTTATGACAAAAGGAACAAGACAGAACAAAAGCCTAGATTAAATAAGAGCTATTAATGAGGAAGAGGTACAACTGCAGAAATAAAAGGATTCCATTTAATTGTCAAAAACAAACTGGGTCTTTGAGGCTCAGCAGACATGAACTGAAGTCAGCAATTTCAGAGAGCTGCTCGTACTAAGGCCTGCTGAGCAGCTGCCTCCAGCAGTTACCAGAACATGGTGCTGTGTACACCGCTGTCAGTGATTTGCCGTGTGATTATGGAGGAAAAACAGTTCTAAATTTTCAAAATTACCATTTGCTTTGGACATGGAGGATTTCAACAACTGATTCAAGGCTTATTTTCAAAGGCCCTAAACACCTATAAAGACACTCCATTAAATGGGTTTAATTCCTACCCTGAAGGAAGGAGGTATTTGTCCATCACACCTTTTAATATACTTTGTATTTTGATGTCAGTGCTTTAAGAGGGATATCAAAACATTTCTTATCTGCTGTGAACCCAATGCACTAACATTTATTAAGGGGAAATAACTAGAGAATTTATTCATTTGCTTTTTCATATAACAAAAAAACCAACACATCTTTAGAGGAAGGCGTATCCTGTTTCAGTCAGCAAACAAGAACGTTGCGTATAATTTAAAGGTAAATGTTCATGTATTTTAGACTAACTACATAATACCATACATAGCAGTGCATATCTTCAACACTAAAAACAATTTTGGGGAAAGGTTTAGGAATGGCACAGAATATCCTAAGAAACATTTCAACAGTACTTTCACTTAGTGTAATTTGGTCCCTTCCAAACAAAAACATTTTAAAATGGTTATGATCAAACACAAACACTTTCCAGCAGCTTACCAGATTTAATCTAGTCAGCTGAAGAACTTCATTAGACATTGTATCTTAGTCCTCCTCTGTCACGAAATGAATAATAGCAGCTTACACGGCAGTAAAATACATCCCTTTCTGAGGACTTGTAGAAGGACTTTCTCATGTAGAAGAGAAACAATGTTGAAAGTAATGGTGTTCTACTTCACGTTGGAAAGGGCTCATATCAGCTGACAGAGTAACTTACACTGGGCAATGTGTTAAAGCAGTGCTACTTAATTATATGCCCATATAATTTACAAGCCAGGTTACAAGTCCTAGATGAATTACGTAGTATATGGGCTTAGTAAAAGAAAGAAACGGAAATCAACAGGGGCAAGTAAAACTCTCAATCTTCTTTTCAACTTGCTTATCAAGGAGGTTTTTTTCCCACCTTAGTTCAGCCATAAGACAAAAGAAAACTTCTTCAATACTCAGTCTTATATCAGCTATGAAAGAAAAAACAAAGTGACAGTTACGTCCTTCTGAAAACATTTTCTTTCCACTTCCATATGAGTGATTTCCCTCCCCTCCCCTCCCAGTATGCAACATTAAGTAATTGACTGATTACTATTTTCTCACAAAATCAAACATAATCCAACTTGTGAGTAACGGTTCTGGCTGCCCTGTCCATATAGGACACTTTTTGTCCCTATCTTTGCCCCTTTATTATTATTATTAAACACAGATTTCAATATAGATGTACTCCAGATTTCAAGAGGACAGCAAACCTTCTAGATATTTCTTTACCTGCAGCAGCACAGCCTTCTTCTTAGCAACAATGAAAAGAATTACTTAACACCTAATCGACACTCTGCAAACAACTGATATTAAATCAAAATAGTCAGTGAAGAATCCTAAATGACAGATATGACATCAGATATTTTAAAGTAAGAGTAATGCAATAATGTGCTGAATCCTCTGTTAAATAATAAGCTTTAGTACTTGTAATTGGAAGTCTAATGTTTCAAGCCAAATACCAACTATTATTTGATTATTGCTTTTTCCAGGTACCCTGACATCCAATACAACTTCTTCTCCCAAAACATAGGTGACCACGAGTAAAGAGTAAACACTGTTTTCAGAGGTGCTGCCCAAATACTTCCAGCTCCCATTTTCTCATGCAAAGAAATACAGTTGCTGTGCTCACCCCATAAGAAAATCAAGTTGGATGTGGTCCGATAGAGACAACCGAACCTACAAATTATTAAAAAACTATTGATGAGTTAAAAGGAATTTGAAATACTTGGTTTACCTGGAAATTTCCAGGAAATACCTGTATACTATACCTTCTTGCTGTTCCTCTATATGAGACTTCTAATACTCGTCTTTCACAGTTCTAACGTTTTAAATTCATATTTAAAACATCTCTGCCACATATTTGACTAATACTTATTGACTTGTTTATTTGCCACAAACATTCCAAGAAGCTTTGTCACAAACAACATTCTTAGGCAAAGGAGACTGAACAGGTATTAGTGGACCAAGATGATGTATTCATAGATAAAATAATTGTATCTTAATTTAAAAGCAAGCAAACAAACAAACCACAAAGAAAAGACAGTAGTTGCATGGGTAAGAACAGAAGTGTCAGGCAATGCCAAAGGTAAGTTTCACACACATTTTTTTTCCTTTACTGTATATTTGTTTAGATGGTAATTAAGAACTTGGTTGCATTTTTCAATACCATATCCCTAATTTTTCATACCTTTAGCTATACAAATTCATCCATTTCCAAGGAGATATTCTGAAACTCACTTACATAGAAAATATTCATAAGATATATTGCATTACTTGAAATATAATTTGTAATCATTTAATTGTGCTGCAATTTAATTTTGCCAACTGGAATGATTGAAATTTAGAGATACAGAGTGTTTGGCTTTTGATAAATTAACCATTCTTTCATTTCCCTTTATTTCCTTAATACTTTTCAGACGGAAATCTAGAAATCTAGATATCTCTCCCATAAGTCTCCCAAAGCAATGAGAACTATAGTTTAGAATGTCAATTCTTACACAACCTTAGTTACAAATAGCCCCTTTCACCCTAAAGAATATCTAAATGTCCATGCATAACACACAGAATTCATTAAATTAGACATTCTTGACTGAAACTCAGGAGCTAAGAAAGGAAGACATAGATCCTAAGAAGCTGATTTATATTGGTCAAGGTATAAGGCAACATCAAATCTTGCAGAACCTGCTCTTTTTACAAATAAATCTATGGGTGATTCAGAAATATCCTGGTGATTCTAAAAAACATCATTATCGTGGCTTGATGCAGTACCTGCCAAAAAAATAGAAGAGGACTTGATAGCAGGGAATTAAAGCCAAAAAGAAGCTTCTAAACTTTTGCCTCAGATGGGAAAGTTGCTAAACTCCAACCCTGTTCCAGAGCAGAACTTAATGCATTTCACCTGCAACTTAATACCTAAGACTACTGCATTCAATTTAACCAGGGCAGTGCGGGGGTGCCCAACACAAAGACCACACCACCACAGAAAAGCAAATATCTAAGTCGTCAAGACTGATATACTAACTCTTCGGAAAAGTACCGGGAGAATTTCACTTGTTTGTGTTATAAGTCAAAGACACTACCTCCAGGAACACTCCAAGGGCTACCCCCCAATCCCTATTCTGGAACAGTTTCCTTGAAGGAATGATTTTCTTAATTCGTGGACAATTACTTTGAAAATATAGAGAGACAAAAGTGAGTTTATTCCTAGAACGGATCTTCAGGTTCAAAGAGAGCCACTCAGAAGATGAAACCTCAAGCTAAGGCTACATAACATACCGGTATTAGCAATGACTGCCCTTACAACAACTCCTGCAATTGTTTCTTCTGCTATGCAACGTAAAAGAAGTAACTCCGTAAGCAATTACAACTGGCACAACTGCAGGACTCTCCACGCCGACAGCTGTGGCACCAATAAGCATCAAGCACCTCTACTGGTGCTAGGGCAGCTTGAAGAGATTAAGCCACAGCAGCAAGGGTATCTGCGAAGGACAGTCACAGTTAAAAACCGCACTATGAACACAACAAGTCGTATGGCGCGGCCTCGCTTTGGAAAACCTTATTCAATCAGAACAGAGTATCCATAAAGGGAATTGTTCTGTGATAGTTTCTGTAAGCAAATTCTTCCACTCTGTGAGCCATTATTAAGTGTGGGTTGCTAATTTAGCACTGAATCAGGGAAAGACTGTTAATGCCCCAAGTAGTAAATCACTTGAGTATTCTGTAGGGATCTCCTAACCAAATCCAGGTGTAAGGGCCAGCCCTGCTTGCCATATCAGGACCATATTTCAATGAGTAACTGACAAGTGCTGTGCTGTAAACTTCACTGCAAAACATATAAATAAAGAATGAAAAAAGACTTGTACTCAGAAAGTTTTTGCTTTAACCTGCAACTCAAGGGGTAAAGATCTAGAGAATACAGAACAGGTACCTATTAACTAATTACCAGTAGAATGTCAAAGGAGGTGGTATCATCACAGATCATTAAGTAGGAAAGGAGCTGGAATCTAACAACCACAGATGAGATCTTTAAAAGATTGACAGTGTAAATTCTTAAATTAACATGGGAGACAAAAGTAAGGAACCTCTCTGCTAAATTAAGCTTTCAGCAACCCTATGGATTCTGAAGGCCATGACTGTGTTTCAGAGCAGTAAGTTATACCTAAAGATAAAGGAGTCTGAAGGGCTACAGCAGAATTTCACAACTAAATATCTGCACAAGACACCACTAAAAGTTTGAAGGGACACAGTTGCTTTCCCACCCCCTACCAAACCTAGGGAGCTTGATTAGAAATATTTAGACACTTTGAGAATATGTATGACTTTCCTATAAATTTATCATCTTGAAACTGAAATATAAGGTTTCACTGGCAAAAAAAAATGCAATTGTGAATGGATATGTGATCAAGGTGCAAAACAGCAGCCAGGTATGTTAGAAAGGAGCATATACAAATATTCATAACAAGGCAGAAAAATTACAATATGTACATTACAGTTAAGTCACAAAATTAGAAATAACTGACTATATCCAAATACACAAAGATTTTAATTCCCACAGGAAAGAACACCTCTGTATAGGCTACTTGAAGCAAATGGTTGCTTTTGCATTATTTTTTTTTTTACAACCTTATTTTTATGATAAAACACTGTGAGACTCCAGCTAAAAGATCACCTAAAACTTGATTAATAATATATCCTACTCTGCTCACTACAAATCATAGACAGGGAGATCTTTAAAGAGGCAGAAATAAAGAAAAAATAATTTAACATCTGAAGGAAAAGAGTTTTCAGTTTTCCTAGATCTTAAGTTCAGTAACACAGTCCCTAAGCGTGCTGCTCTTGGCACTAATAGCATCATCCAAAAAGAATACACTAGCTACAGTTCTGCTCTTTGCAAAACACAGAAAATGCAAAACACATTCTTTTAGAACAAGAAAGTTAAAATTTTCTAAAGCCATCAAGGAAAATTAATAAAAAATTGTTGAGGAAGAACATTTCTGTAAGTAACACTCAAGTCTGTTTGAAGAATGTATACAAATTATTTGATTTCTGAATGAAGTCAGAAATTGCATTACATTTCATGTGAGTCCTGAAAACATAAATATTGTTTTAGCTACAAAATTATTCAGAGAGCCAAAGGCCTTTATGCTTTCAAAAATATTTAGCCTTAGCAGTCAAAATTAAGACAAAATGAAGCTAGATGCCTCAACAGATTGGTCACATACTGTCCAGACACTTGTTAACATTTGTAGAACCTCTTGAGAATACAGCAGTACAGGTGATAATCACAATTTCAGTTTGAACTGTGAAACTAGAGTACCTGTACACTCAAATGGACAGATGGTCTTCTGAGATCACTTTAGAGCTAGCTTAGCATGCCTATCATGAGGTTTGTAGCTCCAGCAAGAAGGAACTGGAGTATTTCATAGCTGACTCAGACATAAGGCAGCTCATGTGCTGCCAGTGTGGTGTCGTAGCTTAAGAGCCTCTTGCAGGCCCACCAATACACCTCTGGGCCACAGCACTAGAGAGGCTGAATTGTCCTGACAATGCTTTTGAAAAGGACACCTTGCAAACTCTGCTCTTTGATGTCTTGGTCACATTTTAGACTAATTTTGATTTACCACGTCCCCAAGACTCAATAAAATTGATTGATCTAGCTGGGCACTACAAAATTGGATCATATAACTGAATGAATTCATTCTACACTCACAACTTTGAATACTGATAATACATAACTGTGGAAGATGACTAGCGTGTACATGTGTGGGAAAAGGACTGGCACTTGATTAACTAAGAATTAGTTATAATCAGTAAGTTACCCATTTAATAACAATGATCATGGGTTGAGAAATACTATAGGCCTAGTTTTTAGAGCATGATGAATTTATTTACACTAAAATAATATTCTTATTTATATAATTCATTTTTAATAAGTTACATGTATTCATGCAAAACTAGAGATAAGGCTTTAGATGCCAAAACATGAAACAATAATAGTATTAGCAATTTTGCATCTTCAAAGTTGTTTTATTTTATCTGAAAGGAAAAACATGTGGAGATAATGTGGACCAGTACTGACAGATGTACACAGTTCAGAGGACAGCAGAAATCGATCAGATTACAAGATAAGACATGAAGTAGTTTCAGACTCACAATTCTTTAAAATTAGAAAATAAGTGTGAGGTATGTCAGCAGTGAGCTAATGCCAGTGCTTCACCCCAAGGACTCACTTAGAGTTGCAATTTTTTTTAAGCAACCCCAACTATGGTAATTAATTTATATCAATTCTCCATATGGACATTTGATAGAGACCCAATCGTTGACTTCATTTCTTATTCACAAGAAATTTAGCATATAATTAACTTTTCAAATTGCAGTGTAGACTTTTGGGGCATGTGTGCATGCAGTGAGATTTTATAAATCCTTTAATGATCATTCATAAACCTAACAAAATGAGGTCTAAATTCTTATGGCTACAAAAATCAGTTACCAAACATTACAGGAATGACCAATTATTTTCTCCTCCTATACTGAGTTTCCGTAACAAACCAGTAATGAAGTTTCAAAACAGCTTAAATGTAATTAACAATTGTTTTAAGAGCACTACTTTCCTAACTTGTTATAAGAAGCAGTAAGCCTGCAGCATACAATCAAGACCCAATCTTTACTTGCCGTTTGTTTGCTTATGTTCCTCTGCATTACTTACATACATTGCCTTTAATTGTTTACACTTTTTCTTTTTAAACAGGAGAGCATTGAAAACAATAGCAGATCATGCCTTGCAAACATGAATAATGTTAAAATGGATTTATTAACATGGCATAAAACACATAAACCCTGACTCATGGAGGTTTTTGTGAGACCCTCAGCCCTTCCTCAGGGTCACAGGAGCAGTCAAAGAAATCTGTTGCCACTATGATTCAGACTGACGCAGGGATAAAAGTATGATGTTTCCTGTAGTACACTATTTCTTGGCATCATTGCTGAAGAGCCAGCAAAGACTGGAGCTACAGGATGTAAGTAAACCACAATCCCTTTAATGTGTGGAGTCACAGTCTCAGCAAGGCTGTTAGAACTCCAAATTGTAAATGTCTAATCTAAAATTCTTACACCCCAGTCTAGATATTAGGAAAAATATCTACTATCCTACCAAGACACTATAAACAGTCCCTATAAATCCACACACTTGTTTAGAGCTTCCATATGCCTATGCTAAGGCAGATCAGTTGTGGCATGAACAGGCGTAGTAAACTTGTCCATATCCAGCTAGCTGGGATACCAGGAACACCACAAATTCCAGCTACAAGGCAATTACCAGGGCGCAGCCTGTTCTGGAGACTGTTATCACAGGTTCACTGTTATTGGTACTTAAATTAGCTTTGAGGAAGCTGAATTTTTGTAACTATGCTGCAGTTATGCACTTTGGCTTCACTGCAACCCTGATGATACTGTGTTTATATATACTGTTCCATTACAACCTTGCTTCTTGTGTTGGCTCTTTCTTGGTTGTGCACTTCTACGAAACTTGATGCCCAGAGAATTATGTTACTGTTAAACATCATCTTCAGCTACACGCACCTTAACCCAACGCGCTTAGAACTAAAACACACATACATGCTGTGACTATTCAGTGACTTCCAGATTTCTATTCATAGTTAGTGCAACACACTCTGGTCATGGCAGAACAAATCAGTATCACTAACACTGAGCAGCGCAGGCCTTTAAACAGCCAAGTCTGCCAGACCCGATCCTCACCATGTCCCAGCTTCCGCACACACAGTCCTTTCACCCATGTATACCCATGCACACAGATACAACCATATCTACTTCTTACAGGCATCACGCAACCACATCACATCCGTTCACTCACTCAGCCCAAACTTAATAAAACTTCTTCAGTTGCCTGGCCTGCCAACATGCTGTTAACACATCTTCATAGAGCCTTGCATTTTTCCTGCCTTCAAATCAACCATTGCATTCCCTCCAATTGTATCCATTCCTCTCTTGAATTCATTGTTTCTTCTTTCCAGTTCTGTCCTTTCTGCCACTTGCTGAACACACGGAGACTTGTTTTAATCTACAGCAAGTGTGTTAGTGCAATTTGTTTCATTAAATTAATTAATTTTATCTTGGCAGTTTCTAAAGGTCCCAGGATGGAAACAAGGCCCCAACTATGCCAATCACTATGCAAACCAGCCACAAAAAGACAAACACTATCCTGAAGAGATTACAGGCTAGATTTAAAATAAACAAAGTAAATAGTGATCAAAGGAATTTGGGATAGAAAAAAATTATATAGCGAGCACTATTTTCTTAAACTTACAAGTTTCATCCTGTATCTACATGCCTACTGTTAGCATGTTTTCATTTAAGGGTTACTTATGGTATCCTATTTGTTGGCCATTAGGGTGATATATAAATGTCCTTGTTTACGTCTGTTTAAAAGCACCTTTCAACATGCAAATCATACTGCAAAAAAGCTGTTTACATTCTATTTTAAGACCCCCCCTAGTAGTTTAAACTGCTTGGGTCAAGCATATAATCTCCTCTTTTTATCTCAATGAAACAATTCAGAGCGTTAACAAGCCACACACCCAGGTTTGTTTCCCAGGTTTAGCATAAGGATTGCAGGGGGTGGGGGGACTCCAGTAGATGTGAAAGATGACAGTTAGCATTTTAATGGTAACTGTCTGCCACGAGCAACACCTTCTGAAAAGCAAGGTGGATTTCAGTAAGCATTGACCTCGCTGAAGTTTTGCAGGAGGAAATCTTCCATTTTACACCCATCCTCTACATAAGGCTGAACTTAACATAACAAAAAGCCTGCTGGGCTGAGCTATTGGATCTTAATGCCCCATCAGCTCAAGGGCTGAGCAGTCTCTTTGTATTAGTTGGCAATTTCTTGTAGGCTCAGAATTTACTGCCATCCTTGTACACCCTGGCACAGCAGCACCAGAGAAATTAATTGTGACTAACTGAACTGACCGGCTAGCACAATTAAAATCACCAACCGTACAAAGTATCTACACAAGCCATGCTGTTTTATAGCAAGGACCATGACAGTTCTGGCCTGCCCTGTGCGAAAGCTGTCCAGCAACTTTGCTTTTGCAAACGTCTATTGGAGTGCAAGTGTTTGAAGGTTTTCAAGTATAGTACTATGCCTCCTGAGTAAAAAAAGTAACAAATAATTTTAAAAATAGAATATATGACAATACATATCCCTGTACCCTGCCAGCCCTTCTAGTTAATGTGATGCCTTTTCCTCACAATCCTTGGGATGAACAAGCAGATTACTGCTAGTGTAAGGCAGTAATAAGAAAAACAGTATTTGAATAGATGATCATACCTCTAATGTGCAGAACAGTCCTGCGCACACAGAGTATGGTTTGGTCTACTGTCAAAATACAGTTGGAGTACCTCCAAGCACAGTGAAATTCTTTGCATAGGAGAGCAATGTGAAAACAGTTCTGGTGTTACGTATGAACTATCTTCACTAATATGTTTCTTTAATCTGTCCTAGGACTCATCTGAATAAGGTAAAGTTTCTGGGAAACAACTCTTCATTTTCTACATATTAATGTTGTCATAATCGCACAGAACAACAATAATGAGAGGAAAGAACAGCAGAGTCCTCCTTCCGCTCCTACAACCATTTCTCTTATGCCATTTCTCTTAGGCTTCTTCAAGATGAGAACTGTTTACAAACCCTTTGCAACTTCTGTGAACCTTCCAGAGCCACATGTGCATTCCCCTTAGCAGAACATACAGGAAAAACCCTGAAGTCTCAGAAGCAAATTGAACAGGGATAGCTTTGAAATTAAGGTAAGTCACTAGCAAGACCAATCTTCTCATTATTCTGCAGAATTCTGTCAAAGAACGTGTACAGCCTGAGGGGCGCCTAGACAATTGCCATCTTTCAAAGCATTATGGCCTCAAGATACGGAATACAGATCTTTTAGAAATATGGCCTAACAAAATTGTTTCAAAATTATTTAGGAAGTAATAGTAATGGTAGGTAGTTTTCAAAAAGCTTACCAAATCTGATTTCTTTTAAGCCACAGATCATACGCTGAATCCATCTGCTGTTTCTCTGCGCTACAGACTGACAAAGCTGCAAGCATGGCTGGAAAGAAATAAATTTGTAATTCAGTATCTACTACTCCTTCCCCCAATAAACACATTCTATTCTACCCACCCACACTACCAAACCACTGATCTAGCAGATACAGTCGTAAAGCATACAAAAATTTATTAAGCAGTTTCTTCTTTAGCAAGCACTGTCTTCTTTAGCAATTTCTTTCAGCTATAGTTCTAATGTATGTCTCCAGAAACGTGTCTAGCTGCTCCTCCTGATGTTCCCATATGTTCCTTACACACTTTACACCACCGAAAGTGCAAACATTATGTTCACCAGGCAAAGTAAACCATTATCAGATACAAAAGGAAGAGTCTTTCTGTCTGTTATGCAAGTCAAACCACTATGATCAGGACAACAGAGTAGGTTAATCATGCTATTATTACTTACTAAAATCCTACAGCTAGCAGCTTGCAAGATCATGTTTTGCTTGCATAGAATTATACATAGCTTTTTTGCTGTTACAGGAGATGATCTATTCCATGTCCTCATTTATTATTTCTGAAAAAAAAAAAAAATTCTTTACATTACTGCAGTCCTTTAACTACATACAACTCACTTTTCCTACAATGAGGAAAAAAAAGATGAGTGTAGTACCAGGCCTCAGATCTGATCAAGGATCTTTTTTCCTCACACTTCGTGCAAAAATTTCGTTAGTTCTTCATGCCCATTATTTTTAAGTTTTTTTAGCTGACAGCCCGGGGTGTACCTCTGTTTCTATTGAAAGCATACAGTTGGTAGTAACTTTGAAGCCTTCCAGTAAGTCACTAATGTGAAAGAAAAGGAATACTTTATTTCTGATGCAAATCTTATCGATTTGACTTACTACTTTTCAGAAAATCCCCTTTGTTGCTGCACAATATATATTTCTTATAACAGCACTAGGAATAAAGCCATTAATGCCCTAAGACCACTTTTCTCTGTCTACATTCGCTCCTGCTCTTCTTTCTCACCCATCCTTCCTCCTAACAAATCCCTCCTTTCTACAAAGGACTCGGCTTCCCAAAATGTGAAATCACGCATACAACGGGCTAAACCCTTTCTTTTTTCCTTAGTTTTTGTTTAGGAAATACAAGATTTCCTACCTGGGGAAAAAAAAACAAAACCGCCCCAGGGTAGGAACTGTTGATCCCACAGGAAAAAGATGCCCGATTCAGAACACCTTGCGGGGAAACACTTTTTCTCCCCTTTTCAGCACTTCACCTTTACCCGATGCACCCAGTTAATGGTACTTAATATTTCAAAGCGTTGATTTGCTTCACAAAGGACACCGGGCCCTCTGCCTTCCCCACGTTTCCCCTCCGCTCCCGCCGGGCCCCCACGCACGGGGGCAGGTAGCGCCCCAGACCCGCAGCACCCGCCGCCTCCACCCGCGGGGCGGCGGGCGCGGCGCTGCACAAGCTGGAAGGCGCAGACCGCAGCGGCCTGTCCCCCCTGGCCTCGGGGGCGCCACTCGAGGGCGAGCTATGGCTATGGCTATGGCTATGGACATACTGGCCGGCCGGCCTCCCACCCTCGCCATCTTCCCATACGCCCTCTCCTGGCCGCCCACAACACGCATGCCGGCCGCCGCGCGCCACCTTGCCTCGCGCCCCTCCTGACGGATGTTCTGCGCCGCCAATTACCAGCCTCCCGAGGGAGCGGCTCCTCCTTCCACCAATGAGGCGGCGGGGCAGCCCTAGAAGCCCAACCCCTCTATCCCGTAACGGCCTGTGAAGCACTAAGCCACACCCCTTCTTCCTCTTTCCGACTCTTCATTGAATGAAGTCCTCGGTGGCCAACGACAAGTTCCCGCTAGGCTCAACGGACTGCTCTGCTCTCCAGTAGAAGTAGAAAGCTGCCCTACGCTCACCAATGGGCTGCCGGCTGCCAGCCTAGGGGGCGGGTCCTCCCTCCCAGGCGGGCGGGGAAGGCCGTGGTTATCGATCCCGCTGCTGGAGGGAGGCGGCGGTGAAGCAGCAGAGAAAATGGCGGCCATGGCTGCGGAGGCGGCGGCGACTGCAGCGGTGCCGGGCGACGGGGGGGCCGGCGAGGCTGAGCCCGAGATGGAGCCTATCCCGGGCAGCGAGGCCGGCGCCGACCCCCTCCCCGCCGTCACCGAGGCGGTGGAGTCGGTAGTGCCGGACGGGGAGGAGGCCGACGGGGGGAAGGTTGCTCCCGGCGAGGCCGAGGAGCCGCCGCCCGTGCAGCGCGCCCGGAGCCCCGCCGGTACTCGCGAGCCAGAGGCCGAGCGGGCGGAGAAGCCACCGCCCTCACCGCCCTCCGCGCCGGTGGCGGGCTCGCCCCAAGCCGAGCAGCGGGGAGCGCCCAGCCCGCAGCCCCGGGAGGAGCCGCAGCCCTGCCCGCCGCCCGCGGGGCACCCCCAACTTCCCGAGGAGGAGCCGCAGCCCTGCCCGCCGGCTACTGGGGGCTCCGCGGAGCCGGAGCCCGGGGAGGAGCCGTCCCGGCCGGAGGAGGAGGAGCCGGATGCTGCCGATGCCGCCGCTGTCGAGCCCGAGCCCCCGGTGCCCGCGGCTCCGGCCGGGGGGGAGGCGGAGGCTCCGCTGCTGCCCGGCTCCGAGGTGCGGGTCACCCTGGATCACATCATCGAGGACGCCCTGGTGGTCTCGTTCCGGCTGGGAGAGAAGCTTTTTTCCGGGGTCCTGATGGACCTCTCTAAAAGGTGAGACGCACGGGGCAGCCGTCCCGAGCCCCCGCCCGCCCGGGGCCGGGGTCCGTCCCCGCCGAAGACCACCTGGGCTCGGGGAGTGGCCCCGGCAGGGCCCGGGGGGCGGTGGCGGGCCTTCCTTCGCCCCGGGAAGGCCCTGGGTCTGCTCGAGGGCACCGGGGCTCTGCACCCGCCTTCACTCCTGGGGAGCGGCAGCAGCGGCTCACGGGCATCTTCATCCTCCTTCTCCCTTCTAGCCGCGGGGGCGAGTGTGGCCGCCCATTCGGCGCTGCTGCCCTTAACAAGAGCAGTCCCGAGTGGGAGCGAGGGCGTGGGAGAGCCGGGAGAGGGGCGAGGGCATGGGCGCGTCCCTCCGGCTCGGGTGGGATTCACGCCGGGCCCCCAGCATCCATCTCTGCCAGGGAAAAAGGACCTGAGCTACGGATGTTGGCCTTTAGTCCAGGTTTTGTACAAGCGTGCAGACCCAGAGATCTGGTTTTCCTGTGGGCTTGTGTCACACATTGCCTAGGTAACCTTATTTTTCAGTATATACTCTTTCAGAGTAATGTTTTTCAAGCCAGGTTATTACAGTCCTGAAGTACCGTTATTAGTACTGATTGCTCCTTGTATGCAACGAATGGGGTGAAGCTTAATGGTTCTTACATTCCCTTTTGGGCGGGGGCGAGCTGTTACGTATCACAAAATAACTTAAAGCCTTATCAGACCGTGAGGTTTGGGGTTTGCTTTTTTTCATTGCCTCCCTACAGGAAGGCATCTTGGGAGGCCAGAAGTCATCAGTGATACTGTATGTCTTATAAACAATCCAACTACTATTTACAGGTGAAATACCTCTTCATCATAGTGTTTGTTTTCTAGACATATAAGAACTAGGCAAGTGCATGAGAGAAAAGTGAAATTTGGCTAGGGTTATTGCTTAAAATAATAGGTATGCAAAAGATGCAGGTTTTTCCCCCCCCAAAAAATTAAGCTGCATGTGTGGTCATATATCTTTTATCACTCCCTTTTACATTAGTAGCTATTTCATAACTTCCTATAATATCAGTATTATCGATGCTTTCCAAGGTATGAGGGACCCGCACTTTTGTCCTCAGCCTAGCTTCTTGGTTGGTTTTTGAAACAGAAGGCGTTTTCTGAAACCGACGTTACGGATAATGTCATGGAAGTAAGTTCTAAATTCGTGGGTTGTGGTTTGAAACGCAGTGTTATCAGTCTGTCTTTTGAAGGCAAGTATGGGATCTGCAAACTGTTCTTATTTCTAACGTGAAATATTAAACGTCTCAAAGCAGGCCAGAAGGCGTTACAACTCGAGGTGCAATGCTAGCTAACATCGATTCTTTTATAGGTCTGAAGTTACACCAGCAAAATGATGCTGCTGCCCCGGTGAGCAGGGTGACAAAGCATGTGCTTTTGGACTTCTAGGGTTCTGTATGTGTGAAGAAGGAAAATATCAGCTTCTCCCTTACTCCTGAAAGAGATCACATCTTACTAAACACACCCTGACCACAGACATCCCCTCGTTTGCCTGAGGTTTTCTTGTGCACTGAAGATGCTTCTGTCATGCAGGAGTTCTACTGCAGCCCTTTGCAGTAAAGGTCATCTGTAACAGGCAAACTGCTGCTTTTGAGTCCTGGCTTCAGTGGAAGCATGCATCTCAATTCCCCTGCTTTTAAGCACAGGCCCTGGGGCAGTAAGAACTGTGGAAAAGTGATATGTGAAGGCTTGTGCTGTTACTCCCAGATTTTCTTAGGCAGTGGAACAACTCATTGCTTTCTCTCCTTTCATGTGATCCTGGACTTCTTCAGAGGTGCTTTTTACATGGGAATCCAGAAAGTGAAATTTAAATTCTAAAAGCCAGGCTCTTGGGAGTGCCGGGACAAGAAGAATTGAGTTTCTAGACATAAGGTCTCTAATATTTGGCCAGTGACAAGTATTTGTAGGTGAATAGGAGTCTCTGTTCAAGTGTCTCAGAGCAGGAAATGCAGTGGTAATCCAACTCTAGAACTAGTCCAAGAACTTGCCATCTGTAAGAAATTGAAGCATTATTAGAAAACAGGTGTTACAAGAATGCCCAAGATTTAAATCTTGTTCTAGACTTCGGTGGTAAGTGACACTGGGATTTCTAGTATGGAAGATGGGTGGTTACTGAAAGCTGTCACCACTAGCTCATTCAAGTGCATGGGAATAATATTATAAATGTCCCTAATGCAAAGGGGATCAATATCTTAAGACTGCTAGTTCTTGGAAAATAAAAGTGAAATTTTCTATTAGAGCTTACTCATTCAATAGCTTCAAAAAGTGGCTGATGCATTCACTGCATGTACTAATACGGTTTTCATCGTATATTTAGAAAAGAACAATTCCTAGACCTTTTTGGGTCTTAATTTCTGCTTTCCACTCCAGGGCAATGAAGGTACCACTTCATACAGTACTAAGAGTGAGTTTTAGTGACTCTTTTAAATACCTGTCCACTGGACTCTTTAGTCTTCTCAAGTCATGTTCTGAATTACTTGAACTTCAAGGTGAAAGAAAAGCAAAAATTTCCCTATATATTTCTGGTTTTAAAGTTGGGGTTTTTTTATCTTTTGGTTGGTCTTGGTTTTCTTTTTTCCTAATTGTTTTCATTGTTGAAATGATGCACGGACATTGCATTTTATTCTTGTGGACTTTGATATTAAGTCAGTGGTGTCTGTATTAAAGGCCTGATTTCCCTTTCCTCTCCTACATTCTGTAAATAGGATGCCCATTTAGGAGCTTATAACACAAGAACACAAGCACCTCAATGTTCAGTGGACTTTATTCCTACGTTTATTTGAGGTAAGGAAGTATTTTCTCTGCCTGTACTAATGGCAGTCTTGTGTACCTGTCAGCAGCTGCACAGGAGGTTTTGAAAATCAGTAGAAAATAGGAACCCACGTCTATTGAGTCCCAAATCAACTTCTTATGCAGTAAATCATCATTTAAAGAGGGACATATCCCCCTTTGGATAGTCTGAAGGCTTATTACACAAAGTAAGAATGTGATCCTACTGTTTTACTTTATTACTACTGTTGCCATTACCCTTTAAGTGCCTTATTGCATGCTAAGGTAAGGTTCTCTTTCGAGTTTCTTGGTGTATACCTGATGGAATTGTGCTGATAGGAGAGACGGGCAATGCAGCCAACCATCAGGCAGGGAGAAGAAGGCAACCCTGTCTTATTTTGTCAAGAGTGGACAGTGGAATGCTTCATGCACAACTCTAGTTAATTTTCCATGCCATTGTACAAATTGTCATTGAAAACTACTCCTTAGGTATGGGCCTTAAAGAGGGCTTGTAAGTTTGCCTCTATCCAGCATTTGACTGTGTTTGCTTAGGGTCTGTGAGATGTTAATGCCACCTGCTGGCTCAAAATTAGCGGAAATCTTACTCTGCACCTGGAGGAAGTAGAGAGTAAGGAAATACCTGACGAATGTAGCATTTGTAAATCTTAAAATGTAGGATTAACAAGTCCTGGTTTTAGTCTGCTTTTCTGGAGAGAGGATAACTATTTCTGCTTTTTTCCCCCTTCCCAAAAATTAGGGGAAGGAGGGGGATTAAATTTGTTTTGTTGTTTTGCTAACAGTCAGGACTTGGACTTTCTATTGCTTTATCATTTGGCTAAAATTTTTCTTCTAATCCTACAGATGTGATGGATGCGTGTCTTCCTAGTTCCTTTTTCTCTAAGCTGTTTCTGTTCCAACTTGTATGTGATCATAATAGTTCTTGAGGGGGAAAAGGGGAGGAAAAAGTTCTTTTGCGACCTAAAAGCCTTAGATATCCAAAAGATGCCCAGTGTATTGCTAGTAGGCAGGTTTGGTTGTGGAAGATACCTTAACTGGGGTTTGTGGGTGATGAGGCAAGACTTCCTGCAGCAAGGTATGCATGAACTATGTGATCAAATCCTCCTCATTCTAGTAGCAGTTTTCAGTGGCAGCATTCTTCCTTGGTGACTCTTGAATCCTACCTTTCTCCCATTTTATTCATTGAACTTTCTACTGCAAAAGAATAAGGATAAATAATAAACTGTTGTGTCTATTCCCTAGTTTGTGTTGTCTTAATCTGCAGAACATCCATTAGATTTTTAAGTCATTTACATTAGCACTTCTTGAAACTTGCAGTCTGTGCACGCTCGCATTTTGTTGGTATAAACTGCACAGGGTAAATCTAGTGTGTTGTAACTATATGCACCAAGAAAGGTGGGCGAGGGGGGGAAAGGTACTCCCAAGTTGAGAAATTCATGATCTGCTGACACAAAAAGGAAACAGCAGAAGTTTTGCTTGAAAAAATGTGGCACGTTTCCCCAGCTCTTAAGTTCTCTTCTACTAATAATTTAATAAATAGGGACAACATTTGGACATTTGGTCGTCCTTGTTTGGGGAAGGTTTAAGTTCTGTAGAAGTACTGATGTTCTCTAATATGTTTTCAACAGTAAAGAAATGTCTGTTACTCAGGGTTGTGTGTGGGTTGTGTCTTGGTTTTGTGGTATGTTTGGGTTTTTTTTTTTTTAAACTTGCACTCAGTTTGCAAGGTGTTCCTACAATTCATCACCTGTTCTTTTGTTCTCTGTTGTTGTTTCTCAGATGTGTAAAGGAGTGTGGTGAAATTCTAACATTTAAGCAACAGCCATAATGCTTTTTTGATATTTGCTTTTATCTCTGGAACACTGGAGGCATAGGTGTGATGTGAGTGTGTGTGTGGTTAAGAGAGTAAATTACATATCCTTTGCATGTGACTCACAGAGATTATATTGAATGGGATAGTGTAAAATTTAGCCTGACTTAGAGGATAGGGTTGGATTAGAAGTCCTTGTGATATTGCTTTCAACCTAAATTTTTCTATGGTTTCGTAATGTTTCATCTTCTATATGAAAATAGGTTCCCTTGTGTGTCTATCTACATCCAAAACTTCATTGAGGGTTATTTGTTGTCACTTTTCAAATGCTTTCTGAAAGGCTTACTCATCTCTAAGTTTCTACTTGGAAAGTGAAAGTGGCTAACAAAACTGGACTAGCTTTTAGGATTTTGCTTGTGTAGGTATAAAGCATGTTAAAGCTGCTGCTTATACTGTAAACACTTGCCAGTCTGCTGCTGATATTGAGCTTGAGCAAGGAGTGTCCCTTTTCCCTTTCTCAAACCATTAAACCCTAATCTGTCTGGTACATAGGGCATCTGTGGATTGTGCCTCAAACTTTCCTACAGTAGTTGTAGTCTGCACCTGTTCTTGGTTGGACTGTGATGCAACAGATGATGGTTAAATTGTCCTCTTTTCTTAGGCTATGCTTTTCTGTGTTCCAATGGCATGGCTTGCCTTTGCTTTCTAAGTGTAGCTTGACTTGGCTTGGTGTTGAGAGACGGTGGAGGTGAAATTTTCAGTATGCTTTAAATATGGTTTGTTTTTTATTTACAGTGTTATGGGACTGGTGAATCCTGTCCATCTTGACACATAATTGGCTTTAAGTTCATCCATTAAATGGTATCATTCTCTTCCATGTGTATTGAGTCTGACTGTTATGAGGATGATCTTGAAGTGTGTATTCAAGGTATTTTATCTTAATGATAACTTTTTTGCAATTGTGTAACACTTCCAAATATATCAGCAAAGCATTTACTTCAAAATGCAACTGACACTTGAAACTAGTAATGCCAACAGATGTAAAAATTAAAAGATAATTTCAGTTTGAACAGACCTTCAGCTTTATAAATGTGCGAGTAAAATTGTGATAGTTAGTGGGAAGTCTAAACTTAAAGCGTTCTGTCTTTTAAAGTTTACTTTTATATCCTTGATTGAACTCCAAGTCACAGAAGACTGAAGGAAAATCTGTGAATCCACTTGTAAATCCTTTCCAATGAAAAGGTGAGGGAGGGGTACCTTACCACTTCTGTGGGGGGAAAGCAGGGATTAGGGCACCACCTGCCTACTCTTCAGGTTTATCAACTTAGAGATTCTTCTCTCTCTACCATGGATAAATTATTCAAAGTCTGGTTCAGCATCCTTACTATGTAGACTTTAGTGATTCAGTTCCTGGAAGCTGAAGTCCTTCAAAAAGCTTCTGACTTCATGGCGAGGTGTGCTGTAAGCTAATACAGCCTTTGGTATATTTGCATATTGTTTGATAACCATTAGTGGCCTTCCACTGGGGCAGTGATTGTAGTAGGAGAGCCAGATAACAGTGGTTAGGAATGATTAAAATCGGCTGCTGCCTTGGAGGCTCCTAACCAGCTTTCTTGATGTTCTTTCAAACTCAATTCTACACCTACCCTGCTCTTGTCTTTCCTCTGCTTTGAAAGTGTGCCAGAAACAAGAGCTTGGATTTTAGGCAAGTGCACCTGCTTGAAAAACACTGAGCTTAACATTGGTTAGTAAAAATCTTTGAGTATGTAAGCTTCCTGGTAGTTTGCTTAGATGTGGATTGTCACATGTTACTTAATTTGAACTATCATATCTTTAGCCAAATTTGCCTTGGTGCCAAGAGTTTGTGGTGGTGAGGCAACATCTATTCTTGCTGGTGTGTTATTTCCAAAGGGTCACTGATACTGAGGTCCTTTGCCATATTTTTAGAGATCTAAATGAAAAATGCATTTTCTAGTCTGTTTAGCCTAGTGTTACATTGCTCAGGAGGTGAATAAACCATTGGGTTGATAGTCTGGCTCTGTGTATGCTTTTTTTCCAGTAAGGTGCCTGCCCCTTGAAGTAATGTGTTCCATATCACACTTTATCACACCAAGTAAATTGTATATTAAAAATAGGTTATTGCATAATCTGTGTTTTGAATACAGGCTATTTTGAGGAGTTCTGAAATAGTTTGTGTTCCAATAGCTATGATCTAATTGTATATCACATTGAATATTATAGTTTAAACCCTCAGATACATGCATGGAATACATATACTTGGCTCAACATTATTTCAGCATATTATACTCTTGGCATTCAGAGACTTTGAACTTCTATCTACACAATAAAAGTTCAGTCAGTTGTTGCTTGTCTTGGCTTTTGCAAAACACTGAGGGTGATACTGAGTACAAGAGCAATGCATAAAAAGGCAATCGGAGATTACTGTAGTCTGATTTAGTGACAAAGATGAGTTTTGATCATCATTTACAACAGGCTTGATTGAACAGTTATCACAACATGGGAAGTTACCGTGCTCTTATGTTTATTCAGTGTGTTCACAGACAAATATGACATACTTCTGATCTGGTTTGGTGGGTTTTCTCCTTTGGCTCTTCCTGGCAGAGCAAGGTGCTTTTTCATTTTTGTTTCCTTTAATAGAGAAGTGAAAGTTAGACATTGGAGGCTAAAGATGAGAGCTTAAGACTTTATAGTAATGTAAAAACACTTTGCCCCAGGATGTATTGTTTAGATGTTTAAGTATATACAATTATGAATTTCAATGGGATTTGTTCCTCATGTGTATTTTTAAAACAATACTCTTAACTGTGCTGTTTTGCATACAAATTGAATAGTATTATGTGTTCATTGTAGTAATTCTGCTGTAGAACTCAGATTTGAAAAAAGTGTTTTTACTTTGCTTGAAGTACTTAAGTTTACATATCTGTAATACAAATCTATGTGGCTTTAAGTGACAGCCTTCCAGGTTTGATAGCCAAACAAGCTTTTACATAATTACAAAATACTCCATGGTTACCTATTCATTAACTTGCAGTTGACAAACTGTGGAAATCAAACCTGGCTGGTTTTACCATATTTCTGTCTCTGCATACCCTAGTCAGTCGAAAGCTCTTCTCAGTCTGAAGATCGCTGGACTGCCGGAATTGCTCTGATCTACCCCATTAGTCCCTTATTTAAATATAGCTCCTGATATTCCTGTTGCTCTTTGTCTTTAATGCATATTGAATTGATTTGTATAGCAGAAATATTATTGGATCCTACTGATTGTTCTGGTGACTTACAAAACTTATTGGAGGTTTCTTAAAATGGGTCTCAACCGTCCTGTCTTTTAGAGGTGCCTTTTCAAAGCAAAAAAGAGCCAGGACACGATTACAGGAGAGGAAGCTGGTAACATGGAAAACTGGTTCTAATTTCCAATAGGTATGAAGCAGCAGTGTGCTATTTTCCAGAACTGCCTTAAATTAGGTTGAAATACCTATTTCTTACTTTGGTTTTCCTAACACTTGAATTTTAGATCCCCGAGCAATGAACCCTCCTATTCCTTCAAGTGATAGTCTGAGGTAGGACTATATTATGTTGTTCATGAGTATGCTGTGCAATGAACAGCTGGAACTGATGCACAAATGTTGGGGGTTTTGTGTGTTTTTTTTTTTTTTAAGCAAACAGAAATTGGAGTATGTCTTTCCAAGAATAGCCTTTTCTGGAGGGAAGTAATATTATAGTAGGGACAGGTGACACTACAATTCTTTATAGAACTTAAACATGCAACATGTGACAAACAATATATAGGTAGTAGTCTCACTGTTGTAGCATAACTGAAACAATCTCTTTTAAGAGGTGATCTTCTACTGCCCAGTCATTGACTGACATGTGGATCAGTAGATGTCATGATACAGCTGAGTTATGTTGCCTGGATTTTTTTAACCTTTTTTTATATGGTAGCCTTTCAGTCCATCTTAGTCTCTGTAGTAGATGAACTAAGTGCTAGCTTTCACAACTTTTATGTCTAACCTACGTACACATGGCACTCCTAGCTATTTCAGACCTGTAGTTGGTGTAACAGAAATTATTGTGATTGTATGAGAAACAATTGTCTTCAAGGTCCACCAACCAGGCATATGAAAATAGGGCTTGAAATTCTGCTATATGCAGTAAATACTCGTGGTGGTCACTGTTGAACTAACTAGATGCTATGTCACGCCTTGTCTTGAATAGGTTTAAGATCACATTTTCATTCTGCTTCTTCTCATAAGAAAAATAGGCCATTCTGTGTTTTGCCTTCACTGTCTCCTGCATCATTTAATGTTTCATTCCTAGGTTTTTCTGCTATTATTCTCTCTGCTTTTCATACCATTCTTCCAAGTTGCATAACTGGAGAACTTCATTCACCAAGGAGGAAACAAGGATCATCTGAAAACTGAATGTTTATAGACGCAACCTGCTATTGGATGAGGCCAAAGACAAGACACTGTACGCTCAACTCTTGGAAGTAATATTCAGTCTCTGGGCTTACAAAATTTCTCGTACTGCAGGTGGTCTATGTCTTGACTAGTCATATCTTTATGTATTGACACATCATTTACAGGAATAGTGTCTTCATTTATTATTATGTAACTGGCACTACACAGTATCCATGAATATTCTCTAATACTACAATTCATTAATTTTTAGGTAGATGGAGCAGATTCTGTTTCATCTGTTAAATCAGTAACTTTTGTGAGCCAGACTCTCTCTTCAGAGATTGTCTGGATTAGTTTTGTGTCTTACTAAACCAGGTTTGCATCTTAGATAAAAATTCCACTTTGGCTGTCCTGTTCTTCAGCTGTTTGACCTGTGTGTTATGCAGGTGCTTGAAGGAAAAGATAGCCTGAGATGTAGAATTAATCTGCAATGCCTTTATGGTATCAGTCATATGTTAAGCTTTCTGTTAGGCTTTTGTATGCATTTGGAGTGCTAATCGTGCTGACTTTGCTTGTGAGGCAGTAGAATGAAAACCTAGGAAAAGAGAGATGAAGTACTTAGGTTCTCCAGAAGGATCCCATTTCTGTGCAGTCATCTTTATGTACTTCTTCCCTGTTCACTGCTAATAATGCTTAGTTTCCTAACATGGAGAAGAAAGGCTTGTGCATTGAACTATGGAAATGTCTCATGAAGGGCTAGGAAATGCATTTCCTGAGATAGTGAAAGGAGTTGTAAGGGATGTTCTTCTGCATGGATTTTGCTCATTTGATAGCACAATCCTGTCTAGTTTTACTTTTGTGGTGTTTGGGATTGAAAGTTGCGCAGCAGAGATCTTGCCCTGTCTTGTTCTCAACTCTTAGTGAATTAACTTTTTCCCAAATCCTGTAATCTTTATCAGGTGGTGAATGAAAGATGGGATCTGGATCTTACTGCTCTTAAAGAAGCTGAAGTTCTTGATGCAAGTAATGTTGAAAATACTGCTAACTTAAGTATTATCAGGTGATAGTTTCTTTTAAAGCCCTACTTGGAATTGCATACCTTACTCGTAATCCTTCGTGGAAGGGAGAGTGTGTGTGGCAAAGCAACTCCTTTACACCAGGTGGACTTCTGGGACTTCAGGGAGCCTAAAACTTAGTAATGTGTGAGTCTCTTGTGGTTCAATGTCAGAATGTAGGCTGGAGAAATGCCTGTATCAGCTGCTAAGTGTTTATAATTCACTGCAGCCTTCACTGCTGTGGTAGACTGCGTGTAGTTGTGCTGCTCATTTCTGGAGGGACATGTGGAATTTAACTGGAGTGGGTCCAAACCTCAGAAATGAACTTCTGTGGGGTGGTGGGATATTTTGCAGTAAAGAGCGCTCACCAGCCCACAGATAAGGACAGAACTAGTCTAGCTGCCCACCTGGGCTGCTGCCTCTGTCTCCAGAGTTCAGAGGTATGAATGTAACAGCACCTAGGTGTAGGGTAACAGCAGTGCCCATGCTGATACCAAACTACATTGTCACGTATTCAACTTCCCTTTGTTTTTATGATGACAAAATTGTTTGGTAGCCCCTTGCTTAGGTTGTCTGATGTTTCTGTTCTCCTTTGTAATGAAGTGCAAACAGGGTGGATAACTTAACCTAGGATGGGTTGTTTGCTACAATTGCAACTTTCAAGTGTAAAAAGAGGCTTAATATATAAGCAAAAGGACAAACAAGTGATGGCTTATTTTGGTGACAGTGTAAAGAATCTGCTACAGGTATGATGATGTCTTTTCAAAACCAGTTTTGGAGAAATAAAGCCAACAGGTAGGCACTTGTATAAACTGCATGCTTCTTGAAGGAGCATGAATGGCAAATATACAGGTATTCAGCATTTATCTTTAGTTGAGAGGCAACCGTAGACTGTAAATATACTTCATAGCAATCAGTTAAGAGGATGTTGTGGTTGAGCAGCTGGAGTGCAACACGAACTAGTGTTAACCTGAGGACAAACCTGGGGTACTTACTTCATTCTCCTGTCACCTGGGGTGGGATAAACGTAATGGCATTTGTTTAGCGATTCAAAATGGATGCTTTGGCAGTTGAATTACAACCTTGCCTATCCTGGTGTTACTGTGTTATGGTCTATCTATTAAAATACCATATTATATAAGCCAAACAGTAGTGTGTGTTTGGGAGCTGGAGTCAGGCAGAGCTCAAGAGCAGTGAGCAGCCTAGTGACAGCTCTGTGCAAGGCTGGTACCTCAGCTGGGAGATTGTGGAGTGGAACAGAAGGAAGGTTAAACAAGCTTTTATAATCCCTCCTGCCCTGTTCTGGGGATTGAAAGATACATTGTTGTAAAACAGATGTATTTAGTATTTGATTTTCTCTCTGGAGAAGGCAAGCATAATTCTGTGCAAACTGATAAAATGTTTCCCTTAGCAGAACCCTTTGTAGAAAGTGTTAGTTATGCGTTAGGCACCGTGCTACTTCTGTTACTGTAGGAAAGTTGAGCTAATGCCCAAGTCATACTGGGATTTTTCATTCTCGTCTTTCAGAGCTGATAAGGGTGGTGAGAAGTCCTGTGTGTGCTAAATGGGGCAGAAAAGAGATCTAGAGCTGTCTGGAGAAAAGTAGGCAAAGGTTTAAAACCTTGTTTGCTGGCAGAACAGGGAGGAATGGTTTGTACTGTGTTGAAATAAGGGTAGTTTTGCTGGAAGAGACTCAAACTAATAGGTTAGCAAGTTTTGGGCTGTAATGCATCAGATCATGGAATCACAGAATGGTTTGGGTTGGAAAAGACTTTAAAGATCATCTAGTTCCAACCCCCTGCCATGGGCAGGATCACCTTCCACTAGACCAGGTTGCTCAAAGCCCCACCCAATCTGGCCTTGAACACTTCCAGGGATGGGGCATCCACAGCTTCTGTGGGCAACCTGTTCCGGTGCCTCACCACCCTCCTAGTGAAGAACATCTTCCTTATCTATAATCTAAATCTACCCTCTTTCAGTGTGAAGCCATCGCCCCTTGTCCTGTCGCTACATGCCCTGGTAAAAAGTCCCTCTCCAGCTTTCTTGTAGGTCCCCTTCAGGTACTGGAAAGCTGCTGTAAAGTCTCCCCAGACCCTTCTCTTCTCCATAACAACCCCAGCTCTCTCAGCCTGTCCTCACAGGAGAGGTGCTCCAGCCCTTGAATCATATTTGTGGCCCTCCTGAACTCGCTCCAGCAGGTCTGTGTCCTTCTTATGTTGGGGGCTCCAGAGCTGAACGCAGCACTGCAGGTGGGGTCTCACAAGAGCAGAGAAGAAGGGCAGAATCCCCTCCCTTGACCTGCTGCCCATGCTTCTTTTGATGCCACCCAGGATACAGTTGGCCTTCTGGGCTGCAAGTGCACATTGCTGGGTCATGTTGAGCTTCTCATCAACCAACACCCCCAAGCCCTTTTCCTCAGGGCTGCTCTCAATCCTTTCTCCACCCAGCCTGTATTTGTGCTTGATGATCAAGTGCTAATCTGCTGTGGATGAAGAATGGTGATACTCTCTGTTCAATGCAAGTATTTATGCAGTGCCTGTTTGCCTTGATTAAATCTGAAACATATTCGGCCTTTTGTGCTATGCTAAAAATAGAAAAATTTTGTAAAAGTTGCTGAAGATGCCTTCTTAACATGAGTTGGCTTAGTATGGAAACTAATCTTGGATAGATTTGGAGTTGATGGGATGAGTGTGTAGTTTGTTTATAAGCATTTTCTAAAAGTACTAAGTTAATTCTTTTACTGCTGCCTCTAGGCGATGTTTTTTGTTACATTTTTCAGGGCATCTTGTTGATGAAAGAGAAACTGGTAATAAGTGAAGCTGTGTATTTTATGTTCTCTACTGACTTGGTTTTGGTGTCCTGCTTTTTCAAAGCTTACTGTAAAGCTAGGTATGAAGCTTCAATTTTCCTGGCACTCATGTCCATAATATGGACAGGTTTTCAAATGTTTTTTTAATAAATGCAGCAAAAGATCCCTCAAAACCTTTAATTTTTTTTCTCTTTAAGGTTTGGACCCCATGGAATCCCTGTGACCATATTTCCTAAAAGGGAATATAAGGATAAACCTGAAGCCATGCAGCTCCAAAGTAAACCATTCCAAGACGAGGCACAGGTGAAGTGTGAATCTAATGCTGCAGTCCCTGATGACTCTTCTCTCACACAGCCATCAGAACCTAGCATAGCTAAAAGCCTATGGACTTCTAAACCACCTCCTCTCTTTCATGAGGGAGCGCCATACCCTCCTCCTTTGTTTATCAGGGACACATACAACCAGTCAATACCTCAGCCTCCGCCCCGGAAAATTAAGCGGCCCAAGCGTAAAATGTACAGGGAGGAACCCACTTCTATCATGAATGCTATCAAACTACGACCCCGGCAGGTCTTATGTGACAAGTGCAAAAACAGTGTTGTTGCTGAAAAAAAGGAAATAAAAAAAGGTGGCAATGCAAGTGACTCTTCAAAATATGAGGATAATAAAAAACGAAGAAATGAGAGTGTGACTACTGTGAATAAAAAACTTAAGACTGACCATAAAGTGGATGGAAAAAGCCAAAATGAAAGCCAGAAAAGGAATGCTGTGGTCAAGGTTTCAAATATTGCCCACAGCAGAAGCAGAGTAGTTAAAGTTTCCGCACAAGCAAATACTTCAAAAGCGCAGTTAAATACGAAAAAAGTTCTGCAGAGCAAAAACATGGATCATGCAAAAGCTCGGGAAGTCTTGAAAATGGCCAAAGAAAAGGCACAAAAGAAGCAGAGTGCAACCTCCTCTTCCAAAAATGCACATTCAAAGGTCCACTTCACACGGCGTCTTCAGAACACCAGCTCAGGTTCTCTCCCACCCCGATTGCGTTTAAAGCCACAAAGGTATCGGAATGAAGAAAATGACTCTTCTCTCAAGACAGGACTTGAGAAAATACGGAGTGGCAAGATGGCAACTAAGCCCCAGTCTCGCTGCTCCTCCACCCGCTCAGCAGGTGAGGCCCCTTCAGAAAATCAGAGCCCCTCAGAAGGCCCTGAAGAGGCGAGCAGTGAGGTTCAGGACACAAGTGAAGTGCATGTAACTGTTGATCAGGATGACCACCAGACATTGGGCAAGAGAGGCAGCAAAAGCAATATAACGGTTTACATGACCCTTAATCAAAAGAAATCTGACTCTTCCAGTGCATCAGTTTGTAGTAGTGATAGCACAGATGATTTGAAATCTACCAACTCTGAGTGTAGCTCTACTGAAAGCTTTGATTTTCCTCCAGGCAGCATGCATGCACCTTCCTCCTCCTCCTCCTCTTCAAAGGAAGAGAAAAAGCTCAGTAATTCCTTGAAAACAGAAGTCTTTTCCAAAAACGTCTCTAAATGTGTCACACCAGATGGCAGGACCGTATGTGTAGGGGACATTGTTTGGGCCAAGATTTATGGCTTCCCTTGGTGGCCAGCCCGTATTCTTACCATAACTGTGAGCCGGAAAGATAACGGCCTTTTAGTTCGACAGGAGGCTCGTATCTCGTGGTTTGGCTCCACAACAACATCTTTTCTTGCTCTTGCACAACTATCCCCCTTTTTAGAAAGCTTCCAGTTGCGCTTTAATAAGAAGAGAAAGGGTCTTTACCGCAAGGCCGTCACAGAGGCAGCTAAGGCTGCTAAGCAGCTGACTCCCGAAGTTCGGGCCCTGCTGACACAGTTTGAAACGTGAACATGGAAAGTAAGGTAGGCAAGAAATCTGGAGGCTCCACAAAATTCCTAGCCTAGTTAGAGAACTACCATGAAGGACTTGCCAAGTCAGAAGTTGCACTCGGTTGACTGCTCTTTTTATACTAAAGTTGTTCCATTTGTAGCAGTTTCTTGACGGTTAAACAAATTGAACATGCAATCAAAATTAGCCTAAAGTGAGAACTTCAGTATTTTTCAAGTAAGAATTTTTTTTAAAGAGAAAAAACTCCTCAAACACCCGATGCATAGGAGCCATAGCCTCAGCTGAAAGGCAGCTTATTTGCAGGGAATTTTTTAGTAGTTTCTACCCAGTATATAACTAGTTGCTGTGTGGCAAAGGGTTAACACAAGGAATGAAAGTAGTACCTGTGACTTTTTTTTTTTAGGTGGCCCATCAGGGAAGTGTAGAGATGTCAGCCTTGTCTAAATGGTCTTTAAAGATGATTTTAAATAGTCTCTAATGCATTTAGTCTGGCCAGTGCAAATCGGCTCAAAGCGTGCTTCACCATCTTAAGGAGGCATGCCCCAATCCACATAGGCCAGTTTAAACAGCATTAGAAAAATTGCTGAAACTTTTAGGGAAGAAGAATTCATGTAACTTAAAGACCAGATTAAATGGGGTTTTACTGTAGTGACCACTTAAACACTCAGCCTTTCTATGCACATGGGGGCACAAATATAACACTTCAGGGTCTGAGAAGCTGAGAGGGATGCCTGTAGCTCTAAGACAAAGCTGAGAAGTTGCTCAGTATTTGGGATCAAGGGCTGTTAATGCTGCATAGGTGTGAACCATAACTTCTGGTCTTTCTTCCTGAGGAAATCTTTCAGGCCATTTGCCTGGAGGTTTAGATTAAGAGAGGCTTTGTTTTGAATGTGTAAATAATTGATTGCTGAAATTGGTCAGATTTTCTCCTGACTGGTTGTTCCTAAATTCTTAGGATACGTCCTAGTAAATTACACTTTGTGAATTGTCAGATGTGTAATTGTTGCGTTTTGGATGTATCTAACTTCATTTTTTTTAATATTTCCGTTTAAGGTATCTGTTTGCAGGTCAGAAAATGAGAATATGTAATTGTGTAATGCTCTGAAATGTAAAAAAAACAAACTGTAAATAAAATTGACTAAATCTGAATTATTTGTGTGTGTTTCTCAAAAAGCTTTGAAAAAATCCAGGATGTTAGAGTACTTCATATGTATGCCGTATTTAGAGGACACCCTTTTAAAAAGTAAATTGTCCTTTTTCACCCATTCTTAAAGATAACTGCTCGATGTAAAGTACTATGGGTATACTTCAGTCTTAATTTTGAGACGAAGCAATTATCTGTCCCTCTTGTTTCAAAACTAGCTCTGTAGAGGGCTTTCTGTAAAGTTTATCAAATTTCTCCCTTAATTAGATTTTGTTTCATATAGTTGAATGAAGACTGGATAATGTCACTTATACAGTGGGGAAATGCTTTCAGTTTTCTCCATCTATCAAAACCTAATCAGACCCACTCTCCACTGCTACTTCAGCTTTTCTTGCATGTCTTTTGCTCAATGTTGGGGCATTTTCATGCAACTGACTTCACTTTTCCCCCCCCCCCCGCTTCTAGTTCTGGTCCTTACCTGACCATGTGAATTACTGTCTCTTCTCCAGCCCACTCCTGTTTCAGCCTTGCAATGCCTTGTGAAGAATCTCTCACCGTTCATCCCAAAGCAGTTTTCATCCTGTTTTTTTCATAATTGCCCATGTAGGCAATCATGACAGATGGAAAAATTTAAGCTTAGACTGAAATTAGATTTCAAACAGACATGAAAATGGGGGTAAAGATTTAATCATCAAACCCTAAAAATGTTTTTAACTTAAATTTTGTATGTTCATGATACTGTCTGGTCTTTCCAAAGCATTCAGTTTCTTTTTACCTTTTTAAATTATTCTGTTCTGCCCGCAGAACCATTGGAAGTCTAAAGTGTAAAATACATGGCTGTTCAAATTTTCCTCATGTTTACAGTCACCTCTGCAGGTGCTAATTAAGCTTCCAAATATACGAGCTTTACCGTTGCATTCTAACAGTTACCAAAAAAAACCCGCACTGGTCAATGCTTTTTGAATGTGATAAACACACAAATTTCCTAATGTGAAAAAAAAAATTTGAAAAAAATTCCTGTTTCACTTCTGTATATTCTTTCCTGCAAACAGAAAACTATTTAAGTAAATAAGCCATACTTTGTTACTAAAGCAGACTGCTTTTTTGAAGTCAGGAACCCATACAATGTGGTTTAGATGTCTACACTAGTTCCTTGAGGTTCAGAAGCTCAAGTGAACTTCTTCTAAGTTAGTTGTTCTGAGCCAAGTAGTGGTGACATCAGTATTTATATTGTTAATTTTTCTATAAAAGACCTGGAAGCTTTGTACTCTTAGATCTTAATTTATATAAAGGTAGAATAGTACTAAAGCATAGTCAGTTTGCTCAGGTGTTCACTGGTAAGATGCAAAAGCAAAAAGTACGAGAGGGGTTTCTTTAGATTGCTTTGTTCAAAAGAACTGTTTATGAAAGGCAATTAAAGCATCTTAGTTTTGGTTTGTAGTTGATCAATCTTTTAAGAAGTTGTTCCTAAGTTTTATAGCGAATGTGCATTATCACTTCCGACTCAACAGGTCTCAACAAATACTGTTATTTTTTTGCACCACCACGTTACATCCGGTTGAAAAGATCCTATTCATACTTGTCCATGATTTTTCTTTCACTCTGAAGTAGCCAACACTCAGGATATAGCAGAGCTTACAGTTCTGGGCTGTAAATGCTGGGCTTAATGTAAAATCTGGTTACAGCAAGTAACCTTGGTTACGGCAGTATGGATGCTGCACGTAGATTAGCTTTGAAGACTTGGAAAGAGTGTAGTGCTGGTTTAGCTACAAACTGCAAGCCCCCCCTCCACTTCTATGTGTTTACCTACTCCCAGCAATGCCTACGCTTTTGAGTGTGGACCACTGTTTTTGCACTGTTGCTGCAGCTCAGAGATCTACTATCTCTGAGCTAGCGCGACAGTTTAAATGACTTATCAAATAACTCATGACAGGAGGACGCCTGTGCAGTGCCGGCATAGTGCATCTGTGTAATTAAGCTGTGCAAGTGTTGCAAGCAACCTGTGTCTTGAAGACAAACATCAGTAGAAAGAGTGACTGTTAGTTTTCTATCAGCTTAACAGAATAAATTGTAAATTATGTCTTTTTGAATTAATGAAATTCCTCAGTGTAGTTGTTGAATATGTATGGTCTCTCAATTTAGGGGGGAAAATGTGACAGGTGAGGATGACTTTCCAGTACAAACCTACTTTCCCTTTGAAGATTTTTAGCTTCAGTTAAAATGCTTTGGGAGAGAGTAGTTAGTCCAAAACTTAAAGATTTCTTTTAACAGGAGTATTTGAAGGTGTGATCGCTTCATGAGTGAAGCTAGAAGCAAATGTGAAATGCTTGTATGTCTCTGAAGTGACGTTCTGCAGGAAGTTGGACAAATATTTGTTACTTTTCTAATCAGAGTTGTAATTTAATGTCAACACTTAAATGAGATAATTATCTCTGATTATATGGTATTTTCTTGTAGGCAGTGCTATCTTTAGTTTGAAACCTACATAACTAACAGCTACCTCACTAGGAGGGGTGTGTTTAGTGGGGGTGATTTAGGCCAACTTTGCAAGGCTGAGAAGACTTATTTTTTTCAGCAAGTTGTGATTAGATTTAAGAGATAGCACATCAGTGGAAGTGAGGAATGGGGTAAGAGTTGCTTTTTGCATTGCTAGCTTTAGGTTTGCTTCTAGTCAACTCTTTTAAGTCCTGAAACTGATTTCCATTCATGTCTTCTATAAGTTCTTGCTAAAGTTGTCAGAGTAGCATAGGAACATAAATTTTGGGAAATAAATCTTAGTAGCTAACCAACCATAGCATTATCATCTGTCCTCATGCATGTTCTGTGATGTACAGTGAAAAGACAGAGCTGCCTGCTTGGCTGAAGAATTCTGGAAAAAAGGAGTCTGACAATCAGTGAAAGGCTATTTCAGTTAATCTCCTTCTTTATAACTGTATTCTAATAAATGCCTACAGGAATAAGCAAATTCAGTCAATGCAGTGGGATCACTACCTAACTTGTGGATAAAGACTGTGAGCTGGAAGTTGAGTGAGCTTGTTATGATTGAAAGGGCAGTAAGATGGCAGTATTTTGTGTCGTAAGCCATTTGGTAAAAGTGTAGGTATACTATTTAAAAACAAACTTGAAAGTGATCTTACAGTACAGAGTTTATAGTGGTTAAAGGCTGAAGTGCTTTCCGTTCTTATTTTCAGTTTACTTTTTGAGGGTATAAATAGAAAGGTCATAGGGAACTGGAAGAAAAAGAGGGGAACTTGGTGTATTGAGCTAGATGTGGTACTGGAAAGAGAACTAGGAGTTGGCTGTTGGAGAATAATATATTACTCTGCACGTTCAGGAGAAGGGAATAGTGCTCTCCAATTTTAGAGAGCTTGTAGGAGAATTTTGGTGAGATGTATGTCATTGTCCCACAGTCAACTGTTGGAACTTCGTCTAGAATCTACTTCACACTTGTGGAAATGGAGTGACTTCCTACAGGATTTTGTCAGTTTAAGCTGTGCTTACATTAAGTTTGTGCGTCTTTCTGTTTTTTTAAAGATAGGATAAAGTAGTATACCTTCTGGGGATGTAGACAGGCTATACTTGCAATAACATAATAAAATTATCCCTACACATAAAGTATCAGTAACAACAGAGGTTTTGCATAACTAACTTCCTTAAAGCTTCTTCTGACGTGACCGTAGTGATCAGAGATCATGCACGTTTAACATCAGGACAGGTCAAGGCCTGTAGCATTGAAAGCTCTTGTAGTAGCTGCCAAGCTACCTAGAGATCCATTGCATCCAAGTGTGTGAGATGTGGATTTCGTATTCAGCTTCAAATTATTCTTAATCTGCAATGGGAAGAACCTCTGTTTTGATACATGTCCATAACAATTATGATGGCAAGTTCCTATTCAACATTTAAAATACCCCAACTACCGTTCTTTGTGACAACTTTGTATTTTAGTTTGAATAGTTCCCTCCTATGGTGTTATCCTGTCAATGTATTTATAGGGTGTGGCCATTGGACTAGATAAGATGAGATCCCCTTGTAAGATGGCTTTTCTATTCCCTGCTCATTTTACTGGCATTTGCATGCACCTGTTCTAGTTTGAACTCGTCTTTCTCTGACGGCAAGACCTGTTTATGGTAATTTAGATGGGGTTTTGCTAAACTCTTATTGAACAGCTGTGGTTCTTCCCTAAGCCAGAAATATCTCTGATTATTGGGTTTTAATTGTTAGATCCTAATAGCAGCTTAGTTTCCTATGATTTGCTCATACATTTCTGTCTTTCTTCTGTAATACTTGGGATGTGTGTACCAATCCAGACTGTAAGTTAGATTAATTTATGAATTTTTTCTTAAACTGTGACACAACTGCCCTTCTGTGAACACAAGGCGGTTCCCAGGTATGGCTGTGGAGACAGTGATTTGGTGACTCGCTTGCTATCATGCTTTTCTCCTGCACAGTCGTCTTGTTGCTACCAGATTTGGCAGCTGGGGATGAGTCTCCCCAGGGCAGCACTGGCAAGCTCAGTGCCAGGTAACACCTGATGAAGGAAACTTAGATCCATGGCTCCATTTTTTTTTCCCCAAGAAAAAGCAATCAATATTCTTGGCATGGAGTAGGATAAGCAGCAGTGTGGAAAATTAATGTCATTGGTAAGACCAGGGCTTTTATACCTTAGAAGACCTGAGCCATCTTGGACATCCAACAGGCAGAAAAATGGCAGTAAGAGGTGGTCTTGTGGGCCTGGATAACCTTCCCAGGTAGTGTCTGTATGCACGGGGCTGAAAACTGTGATTTCCTGTGCTTGTACTGATGGAGATGTACAGTCTTTGATCTTCTCTACCTACCTACCTGTGGTCCGAGGGGATTATCGTAACAACACAAGCTGCAGGTGTAAGTTGGCACAGGAATCAAATCCGGGTCCCCTGTTGCAAGTTTGAATTCAGGTTTTGCTTGTTCAGTGTGTGAAGACAAATGGATATTTGGGATTTATTTGGGCTACGTGTTTGAGAAGTTGTTTTCAGAATCAGGACCCATGCATATTTTGAACAACTGTAATGCAGTTTCTATGCCAATGATTTTATTCCTTCGTCCAGAGAAGGAATAAAGGACTACTGGAACTGAGGATATTCAAGGTTTGCAAATACCTGCAGGATAGGTGCAGAGGCAAAGGGGAAACAAACTACTGTTTAGTTGCAACTAGGAGAAGAAGTAATCTTAGAATTACAGGACAGGGACTTAAGATTAGGCACTAGAATATTTATTCCAGTTGTTATAGTGAAACTCTGGGTATGGTTTGGAGAGTTGCATAGTTTTAATAATTACTGGTTTTTAAAAACAATAGATTAGACCAGCCTCTGTTAGGAATGGGTTAAATTCATCCTGCATTTGGGTATGGTGTGGAAAAGGTGATCCTGACCCTACCACAGCTCTGTTTTCTGTAATTTTGTTATTAACAATTCTGATTTTGGAAACCAGTATCTTTGTAGAAATATGCATATAACAAAGGATTCTGCCTCATGCGTCCTGTTTACAGTCATGCAGGAATCACGCTAGATGTAATGGAAGTGTGGCCTTCTAACAATAGAGTCTTAGCTTCCACGTGTGGTACAACTGCACTACATTTCCTGCCAGGGGCCTTTTCTCTGCAAAATAATGTTTCGATGACATCGTATATATAACAAGTCAACTTTAAATTAGGGTTGCTTTGTTTTGTTTGTGTGTTTTTTTTTTTAATATAGGTAGAGGTCAGTTTTCATGTTTGCTTAGTAATGGTTTTGATGTCAAATATACAATATGAATAAAAAATATTCTTGTACATGCCAGCCATGTGCTATGAATCTGTGATTTGGAAGGCATGCTGTGTTTGCACTAGCTTGTTACCATCACTAAAAGATTCTGTAACAGAAATGCAGCATAGTTCTGGTGACAGAATTGTCCTTGCCGGTTTTTAATATGTGCATAAAGGGGAAGAGGGTATTTGCTTTGTCAGTAAAGTAAGCAGATACAATTCCAAGCAAATATTTACTTAAATGCCCATTTTGCATCATTCTTTATTTAGTAATGTTTAGGATTTTTGTTTGGCTTTACAAAATGCTAGTGTTGAATTGTACTTCTGCAGTGGTTCCGAACTTTAAAGCATGTTGTGCCAGTTTTTGGTGATTAGTAGCTCTGGTGAAAAGGAACTAAATCCATAAAAACTGGATATTTTCAAATAAGTTTAGGGTTAGAACCTCAAGCTGCTCTGTACAACCTGATAAAATGCTTCAGCTGACACATAGGTATCTGTATGAATGGCATTTCATAAATAATTGTGGACTGTTTCATGTAACCTGGTTCTTTAGTCATCTAAAACTGAAGTAATCTCGATACTGATTTTAGTAAGGGGCATATTGTGTCAGCTTTTCAAAGTTGTCACCACTAAAATCAGCCCTAAAATCAGATACTAATTCATCCAAGAGCATAGGTGAATGTGATAAGGAACACGTCCTAGTACTAGGAATGGTCTAGTTATCTGCGCTTGCCTGTTGGTGGCACGTGTGGAACCTCCAGTGGAAGGTGACTGACGACAAAGTTGGGTTCTTTGGGCTGTCCGTAGTGGTCAGTTAGTAGGTACAGATTGTGATTCTGACACACAAACTTTTTTTGTTTTGGTAAAAATATCAAGAAATATGTTTGCCAGGGGTTGTAATAACAAGTGGTTGAAGTCTAAGCAATAGGAGAAGGAAATTATTATCAGGTTACTCTTACTGGTTTTGTGATGCTTATTTAACTTGGATGTCGTGAAAGACATTGAGAATGTGTTTGTGAAAGCTCCCAAATCACCCCTGATTCTCAAGTCCTTCGAGAAAAACAAGAGAGGGAAGGCTTAGTACTAAAAATAGCTCCCCCCTTTACCTTTGCTCCCAAAATAAGAAAAAAAGCAAACCTCTTCCTGTATTTTTGCTAGGGAAAATAGCAAACAACAATAACAACAAGAAACCAAGAAAACCAAACCAAAAACAAAACAACCCCAACCAAAAAAAAAAAACCAAACTGCAAACCCAAACCCATATCATAGCTGAAGGTTTTGAGCATTGAATACTTTTTGGTTGTAATATCACATTAGCAATATTTGTTTGTTTTCAGGGGAAAAAAAAAGCCTTTCCTTGAGATTTTTCAAGTGTGGAGGGATTTAGGGACCTAATCTCTTCTGATACATTGGTATGAAAAAGCTGGGTTTGCCCATGTTTTAGAAATCCTTGATAATGTGTTATACATTTCAGGGAATTAGGCATGTAAACCAAAGAATGTGCTACTGCTCTTGGTTTTCGGTGTAGTTGAGGCCCTGTTGTTGAAGATTGTTGTGGGCTATAGAGGAATGCAATGGTTCTGCTTGCTTTTTAGTAATTAGTTTTCTGGAAAAGAAGCCTATTTTAACTCTTCCTAACCAGTTAAAATTTAAATCTGAGGCAGTAAAATAACATGTGCTGTTTCTTCTGTTACGTAGTTTTGCATATAGACAAAGTGTTAGTCGCCAAAAGAAGTTGCATATATATTACTGTTATGATTTTTGAATTTGGGCTCTCTACTTTGAGCTCTGTATCTTCTCCTTCCCAGTGTGTGATGGGAGATACTGCTGGTTTTACTTTCCTTGTCCTTCCGGGTTGCCTCTTCTTCCTCTTGATGGGTGCCTGTTGCCTTTCTGCTTTTCCTTTGAAGAGAAAAACAAATACTTTCAAAGGCAGTGCTTCCCTTTAGTCCTGAGTGAATACACAGGATCCTGGAAATTTTCATATTAAAAAAATCAGAATCCACATTACAGTGCTGACTCCCAGGAAAACAGCTGCCTAAAATGCAGTTGGGTGGGGCAGATGTTCAGGACATCAGTGCTGGAAGGCCCTAAGCCTTGTCAGTGCTTGTCTTTAACATATGTGCTTACATTTATTACTGGTGGTAATTTTTATATTGATCCATAGTCTCCAGCAGTTGAATGAAACTGCTTCAAAAGAGAGTCCAGACTGCTGTGAGCATACTGTACGTCGCTGAGAGCCGTACCCTTGGAACTAGACTTTGCTACCACTGACCTGCAAATCGGGGATTTCACGATGCGGTGATTTGAACTCACTGAACGATTGATAAAACAGACAGCTTGCTGCATTCGCAAGGGTTGGGGAGTTTAATGACATGGATATTGAGCCGGCACAGGCAGCTTGCAAGTGTAGGAGCCCTGTCTGTCTGCGAGGACCCAGGGACACTTCGTCCTTTGTGGCAACTCCGCTCTTTGTACGTTTTGTTCTCTGGGTTGCTAGTCGCTGCTCCGCATGGTTCACACCAGGGAAATCCACAGGGTAAGAAACATTCCTCCACAATACAAAGAGAATAAGATATGTGGCTGCACCTGTGTGGCTGTATTTTTCAGCCTCTGTATCTGAGAAGCCCAATCTTGTATACTCCTGCCTTAAACTGTTTCTATACAAAACACTGCCATTGATCCACATAAACCAATGTAAAACCAACTGCATTTTAACTGGGCCAGTCAGACATCCCCTAAACAGTTTTCATACCAATCCTTGGTTTTTCCTCAGTGGTCTGGGCTAAGTCCACATGCTGCACTCTGAAGTCACCTTCGCTGTGACAATAGGAAGGTTCCCACAAAAAATATTTTGTATTCATTAATTTTGCCAAACGCGCAGGTAACAAGCATATGGTCAGTACAGGCTGGAATAGTGAGATTCTGCAATAGTTAGAAACACTCTTGAAATTAATGAACCTAAATTTTTTTAATCTACGTTTTACCCTGGATTTTTGCCTCCAAATCATAACGTCCAGGAAAGCAACTGGTCCATTTGCTCTTTCACCTTCTGTTGTCTCAGTTTTCTTCCATCCTATAATCACTTCAACAAAGATTATAATGCCACCGGCAAGAAGGCTTTGAATTTCAGTTTAAAGACTGTGAGCGACCAAATGGGAATGATTTTTATAATACTTGTAATAAAGACTGAGAAGCAAAATACGAAGAAACCCTAATATACTCCACAACTGTGAGTCATCTGCTTCTCTTTTAAGCAAATTTAATTGCTATAATAAAGAAATTCTTGATAGCATAACAACTGTAGTCTACATGCACAGTTTTGTGTGAAGGTACAAAGCCAAAAGAAGGCCCAATCTCATTTTTATGGTTTTTTACCAGGAGAGGAAAACTGGTGTCTCATCTGAGTTGTGTCCTAAAACAGGGAAGAACAGCTGGCGGCTTTCACATTTTAGAAAGCAAGACAAAGCTAGGGCATGGGAGAAAATGATGATTAACTGGATTTGGCTACTGGTTGTACTGCTGCAATGGCAAGTCATCTGCCTTGCTGTCACACTTGTTTGCACTTCTCAGTATGTGAAAAAATCTGCTTTATCACAGGCTGCATTGCACAATGGATGTAAAATGCTGTCAATATTGACTAGATAGCGCCCCAAGTTTCCTTTTTTAACTCTAAAATACAGAAAGGTCACCGTCACCATGAATTATAATCCACTGCTGCGGTTTCTGCTTATTCTCAGTAGTTACTTTGCCCAGCAAAATTTCATGGTATCACTCTGGCTTTGAGCACCAAGTTCTTCAGTGGGCAGTAATTGTTCACATAGGTGTCTGTATAGGTAGATACTTTGTTTTGCTGTCTGCTAGTCTGTTTGCTAGATGATGTGTAATTTCCCATTAATTCTGCTGGGGAAGTCCAGTTAAAGCTCAAAAAAAGTTGATATCTGATTTTTCTGAGTTTTTAACATCTTTTCACGGTATGCTGTTGTCTGGAAGGCCAAAGTAGCACACCCATTAAGAATTCAGGCAGGCACGGAGGTTAATTGTTTTGTTTTTTAAACCATTGTCAGTCCTTTATTCCTGTTAACTGGATTTTTTCCACCATAGGTCTCCACAAATGGCAGCATTTTACATCAGACTGGCAAGTCCTGCTGCTCCCTTATGGTGTCTGACAGACCACTGTGGATTCAGACTGGGGGCACTGAAGTTGTCAGTGAAATGGGCAGGTCTGTCTGGTTTAAGCCCTGCCTTAAGTGAAGGGCGTGCTATGCTGTCAACTAATCGTATGCAAAGCAGGTTAGGATAGAGGTAATGAGCTCCCTGTTATTTTATTTCTCTCTTCTGTTTGAACGCTTCAGATACAGCTGTTCTCCCTGAGCTAACCTGATGTCAGGATTGATGCATATTTTATTGAAAAGATCCACACTAAGTTTCTCTTTAGGCTTGCTTCTTGAAGTTTGCCTTATATGATCAGATTAAATAACTTGACAGGTATAATGTAAAGGTAAAAACCAATAAAGATAAAGGCTTTTGTCTCCTAAACGAGCGATCCTCAAACATTTTTGCTATGTGGATCACATCTTAGTAGGATCTACCTGGTGCACAGTTCATCTGCTGCCTGTGATTATAGGCATGGCTTCCTGCCTTTGCTGATGTGTAAAAGTAAAATCAGGAAAAAATTTAGTAACATTTTAGTCTTAAAAGAGGTTCAGTACCTAAAACAAGGAAGAGAATTGAAAGCATGAGCAGCAAGATCTCAGTGAAAAACTCGCAGGTGACCTATGGACCAGAGTTAGGGAGCCACTCTTCTAGGAAATGAAGTTGGTTTTATTTTTTTTTTCCTCCTTTCCAAAGCCCTGATCTGAGGAAGTAACGTTTAACAAGTGTGCTTAACGTTCAGTGCATGCCTAAGTCCGTAAGGAAATTTAAAGCACATGTTTAAAGCCAAGCAGATAGTGAACATTATTGGGAATTCTACCCCGAATATGTATTTATTACTTAGAACTGTCATGGACAGACATGGCTCTTGTATCTTTTGTTGACATGGAGAGGAGATAAGGCAGTGGGGAGAATGTACAGTTGCTGTAAAGGGAGCTTGATTTACATGCAGAAGTCATGATTCTTACTTTACTAATGTTAAAAGGTTTGATCCAGTACTATACCATTGCATTAGGTCTGGGATTAGGTATTCGATATGCATTGGCTTCAGGTTTTATAAACTGAGATTTGCTGCTGGTGAAACAGAAGACTGGACTGTAAGAGGATAAGACTAGTAGTTTCTGGAGTCACTAGGGATGGTGTGTAAACATCAGCGCGAGAAGCAAAGCTTCTGGTGCTCACTAAGGGCCTTCTGGAATCTCTCAATGGTAAGAATGGAAAAGAGCACTGTAGGAACTGACTTGGTCAGGAACACGAGTGCCAGGTTTGGAAGGATCAGACTTTTCCAAGTACTGATTCTGAAAATCACTGCTACTGCATGGATTGCTACGTTGGTAGATGAGGTGTGAAAAGTAAAACTGCCTGCCATCAGAATGAGGGAACACCTGCCTTAAAGCCAACTGGCTGTTTCCTTAGATCTAGTAGTAGTTGTACACATGTTGAACCAAATTCTTGTTTAGTTTATTCCTTTGTAGATCGCAGAAGTTTGCTGGCTAGTAATAGCATCACTGAGGCTTGAATGTGGCACTGTGGGTGTTTGGACGTACTGGCTGAACTGTCATCTAACCTTTTATGAGAATTTTGCTGTCTCTGAGTGGAGTCTGGTTCTTTGATGTACTATAAAAGCTTCTCTTTGCAAGTATCCATGGATACATGATGTTAATTTAATATTAATTTTATTTTGGAGAATTTCCTATTGGTCATATTCTTTAATACCTGATATTGGTTGTTTTGCAGCCCAGAATACTGTGGTGTTTAGTTACCTGCACCAACAGTAAGTACTGTTGAATACAGTGGAACTCTGTCCAGCATCTTTCTCCTCGTAGAGGCTCTGCAGGTCTGTCTCATGCATCTTGGAGTGGACCATAGCTAAAATAGGTTCTGAGTATCACACCCGAACGAGGACCTATTGGGTATTGCAACGAATGCCTGCTAGTCTACTGTCAGCATGTAACAGCTCAGTGCATCTTTGCCTGGATCTGTTAATTTTTATCATTAATCCTCATTGCTGCTTTTTCAACTTTCCCAAAATTTCATTCCTATTTTAATTCTACTACATTGTAGGGGATATGAAATGAATTATTTTTCTGTGTTTTATGTTGTCCTTTAGTGGCACAGTGAGCAACTGTGCAATTGAGAAACTCCATAGTTCTCTTGTGGTAGGACTGTTTTCACACATTTCTCTCTCCTACTTCTCTTTTTTTTTTTTTAATATTTCTTTTGGATATCATTCACAAGACATGTCTCTTTAGAAAAGAACTTTAGGATTTCCCTGCCCATGCTATGAGTCTCTCTCTTTAAATTCAGTTGTGTTATTCACAGTGCTGTTGCCAGTCCTGGAAAATGTATATGTACCTCTCAAATAAGCCTAGCAGTCAGAAGCTCAGCAGAATGGTAAAAGATAAAAGGAGTCCGCAAGACTGGCCTGGTCTTGTTGGAACCTCTTTTGTTCTCTGGTATGTTTTCTGAGCGAAGGTGTTGGAGCAGATGATCTCCAGAGGTGTCCTCCATCGTAGTTTATTCCAGAACAATGTTTCCTCCACACTACGCAAGAGACAGGTCAGTGCAGGCTGCCCTGGTCCTGCACTGCCCAAAATGGTTACTGCCTGGTGGTGGTCACACGCGGTGCTTGTTACTTGGGCTGCTTCTATCTGCTTTATCATCATTTTATTCCAGTTCTATGGAACAAATGGGAAAACATAAGCAGTAATGGAAAAGAAACACAATTAGCAGCTTTGTATTTCAGTGCTCTTGTGTGCACTTAGCTCTTGCACTTGGAATGGCATTACGGTGTCAGACTTAGCTTTGTATTGTGAACTACACATCATCCTATAGACTTCGTATATTAATTTCCCTCCTCTGTTAGCTGTCTTTAAAAATTGAAATTCTCTCTGGATGCTGAAATGGGATGAGATAGGACAGATTGGTAGGGTAGCTTTGCTTAAAACTCCAGTCAACTGAGGAATTCGGTCACATGTGTATGTCTCGTGATAATGGAAATTTTTTTTGTCTTCTGCGCACAATGCACAAAGCAGGTGAAGTGGTAACCTTTCTGGCCACCTCAGATTTTGCTTACTTACTTTTGCAATATCTATTGGAAGCCATTTAACCGTTTTCCCTTTCTCTCCCCTTTTCAGCTCAGAGACACTAGTCAACTGCTGTTTTTATGGAACCTCACTACACTGCCACGAAGAGCACCAGCTCATCAGGACTGAAAGAAATCTGAGACTGAGTTGTCCTATTTTTCCTCTGATATCTTCACCAAGTAGGAACATTTTTTGAAGGGGAAAGGGGGTAAAGATGTTAAAGCTCCCCCTCACACCCCGTTAGGGTATCTGTACCTAATGTACATTTTCTTTAAAATTTAAAAAGATGTTAGGAAATATTTTATAAAACTTTTTTGCAATAAATGACGCATGAAATTATTAAAGACTATATGACACTTACATGCAATGAACCACTTGAATTATTAGTATGAAGAATCACTGCAAATAACTGGGTTTTTTTGTAATGTGACAGTCACGTTTGTATGTTTTGATAGGTGCCAGTGATGGAGCCAATTGCCTGGGAAGCTGACTGTAACTTTTGAGCTTTTATTTTAATTCTTAACTTTAGCATTGCAATTTTCCATTCTATGAGGCTTAGTTAGTATTTAGTGCAGGTGTTAGCAGAGCTGTGATCTGTGATCAAAAGCATGTCCGAAACCAATTGTATTGTAAAATATGAACAGTCCTGCTATGCGAGACCAATATTTCCCACAGAGGTGATGGAAAGGACAGTGACCACAAACTCCATGTACCTCTGTATTGTGGGAAAGCTCCTTCTGTGTGAATATGGTTGCATTTTATTTACGCTATTGTAACACTTAGGGAATCGAGAATTGCTGAATAATGATAAGAAGGGCTACAACGCAGAGAGCAGCGTTTTGCTTATAATACTGTAACAAGATGGGAATCATGAATGGAGAGTGATTAAGTGGAATGGCATTTCTATTTCAAATCATGGGTTAATTTTTCCTTTTGACATAAATATTTTTCAGATAGGTAACTAGTAGAGCAAAGGTTTTATTAGTGTTTCCGATGGTTGTTGACCTGAGTTGCATTGACTTCTTTGAATAGCTGTAAATCAAAAAAAGAAGCTTAGTGGGGTTTATCCATTTTATTCCCCTTCCCCAAAGGTGTTTGATAAGACTTATTTCAGTGGAGCTTGTGAATGCTGGACACGCTGCTGAAGTATTGAGTTATTAAATATTAATTTATTCGTCACTAATTATTTGACATGTGCACATTTTCTCAGCAGTATCGTTTCTGACAAAGTTCTTAGCAGGGGATTTATTATATAACCTGGGAAGATAAATATTTGTTTTGAAGAAATGCAAATGTGCACATAATCTACTAAAAGTCAAATTTTTGTTTCTATAGAAGTGAAAAGACTTGTAGTAAACTCTTTTCCTCCTTACTAATATCCTGATTTGATTGGAGAAAATAGAGTGTCTTCGTCTAGTTCATTTAAAACAGAGATATCTTTCTGAGGGGTGTCTGTATCGGCACAGCCTGCATGTACAGAGCCTGAATTAATCACATATATTTTGAAATTAGGACACCTCTATCGTTTGGCTTGGATATTGGCACCAGGTTTACACTTGTTAAACAATTGGAGAAGTGAGAGACTGGGACAGACACCCAAATCCAGGACACGAGTATCAGCAAGGCAGTTCATGCTTCATGTTGGTTCAGTTTCTATTTTTCCGAGGTAAATTTTGAGTATAAAGCCAGAACTTGAATGCTTACTGCCTCCTTCTTAAAAAATAGCTGAATAATGCTGTACGGTAGGTTCAAATTTCATAACAAGCTACCCTTTTTTTTTTTTTTTTCTTTTTTTTTTTTTTGAGATTAATGTCTCTTCTACCATGCTTTTCCTTTTCACTAGTCAAAGAGGATCAGCCGTCTGGTCCCGTCCATGGCCTGAGATTTGACTGCAAATCAGAAAAATTAAGACATCTGTTTTGAGGAAAGGGGAAGCGATTTGATGCCGTGTTTGTGCTACCCTTTCACCTCCAGAGACCAAACCCTGATTGTATTGATAATAAATGAGGGTCTTGGCCTAATAATTTACATTTGTATATACACACACACGCACACACACAAACCCACAGAAAAAAAACCTGAAATAACAAAACCCCACAAAACCAAACAAAAAAGAAGCCACCAAACAACATGGCACAAAACAGTTTCTGCTCAGGAAAAAGGCCCAGGACTGTAATAGCAGGGTGATTGCACATTGGATTGAAAACTGATTGATGTTGTAAGTAGAAGCCAGTAGTGCCTGCCTGTGTGACATCTGACTCTTAACCAGTGCTCGTATTCTCTCACCTTCGTGAGCACTTGTGCACAGCAGCTGAAATACAAAAAATACACTTAAGAGAGATGCAGGTCTCTGCATTGGAGAATATGGGTATATAAGCAAATAGCATAAAAATAGACAAGGTAGCTAACTGTATTTGCGTTTGTTTTCACAGAAAGTATTGCAGCCATTTTGTTTGAAACCAGATTTTCATTTTGAAATGAAATTGTCAGGGAAATTCTAATGATAGAGAATTACAGTAATGTATTGCTTTTCACTTTTTTGCTTTAGTTGCTTAATATTTAAGCTTTGCTCCGTGCTACCTTCTTGTCTGTATATTGAATGGTCATTATGCCTCTTTCATTTTGTAGACTTGAATGAGGAAAATATGATTCACCCTTTAAGGTTTGCTGAGAAGTAAATGATAAAGAATGTTGTGTAACATTTATTCAAATAAAGCCTTGATTTTTTTCAGTGCTCTTTTAAAGGGAAATATGTTGAACAATGTTTTGATGTCATAACTTCCTTGTTTTATCAGTCCTTGACCCAAAAGCCTTTGTTAATTTTTTTTTTTTCTGAATTAAACAAAAGATTAAACAGAGATTACTAGTCCACTGATGGAAGTCTATCAACTGGACAAGTCTCTAACCAACCTTACCTTTCACCACAGTGGCTAAAAAAGGTACCAAGTCATGCTCTACCAGCTGGATGCTTCCCACAAGCGATAGGAAAAAACTTTTATTTTTCTTGTGTAATTAGCAAGAAAAGATTATGTGTGCATGGTAGAGACAGATGCAGAGAAGCCCTGATGGCTCTGTTCCATGGCTGCGACCAAGACACCTGAGTCCCAGTTAAAAGAGGAAGGTGGATGTCATGGGAAGAGGTTGCTGCCCTTGCAGATGCGATCCCGGCACAGTCGGTGAGTGACGAGTGAGCTGCAGAGCTGGGGGCCAGCCCAGGGCTCCCCCAGCTGTGCTGGGCAGAGCGAATTGCACTGCCAGCAGATGAACTCCATGCTGGTGCAGCAGCGGCAAGGCACAAAGCAGCTGAAACACTGAAAAGGTGCTGGGCCTTTGAATACCTGCGTGCTGCCTGCTGATCTTTGGCTGGTTTTTACTGCGATACTAACAGCTGCGGACAAGCCTGTCCATTGCAGGTAAGTGTGACTGTGTATTTCTCCATTAGGGAAGAAGTGCCTTGCACTGGTGCCCCATAGCAGGAGGAGCGAGTTGTGCTGTGACAGCTAACACCGGTACTGGAGCTCTCCACTGCAGGCACTGCGGTCAAAGGAGGGCCACGGCAGCAAGTATTTTTTCAGATGGCAGAATCTAGAGTTCTACTCTCCCATTAATAGAAGGTAGCATTTATATAGATTTTTTTTCACTTGCATTTTTATTATTTTTATTGCTGTAAAGAAAAGATATCCTAATTTTAGTTGAGATCCTAGGTTAAATAAAAAATAAGCTGCTCCGGCAAACTTGATTTCTAGGAAGTTCTTACGTCAAGGAAGCTTTTTTTTTTATGGCGCACGGTGTGCCAGGAACTAGCAGGTAATACAAAGGTACTAACCCTTTTGTAAGTAAGGTGTTTTGCTGCAGTGACCTATTGTCAATAGTCAGAAGTCTTTCCCAAAAATCAAATTAACTTCTGGAGTGCAGGGATTGTGCGCATGTACACCGTCTGTAGGGACTGAGCCTATGGCCTCTGTGATGCTTTTGAAACCAGTTGGTGCCTCCTGTAACGGTGAGCGAACATCCACATCTGTCTGTTGCTTGGAGCAGAGCTCCAGCATGTGTGTTTTTCTTTTCCTTCACAGGGTTGTTCCTTATTCTGTCCAGATTACAGAAACTCCCATCCTCTTTCTCTCGTTATTCATTCATCCTTGCAGCAGTTCCTCTTGAATTGGTTATCCTCATTAGGCTGTGGTGGAGAGGGGAAATCCTGCTGAAATGTAATTGCTCACTAATGGTTTTTCCTTTGTGACATTGTGTTGGTAGCGTCTCGCTGTGGGAGTCTGCTGGATTTGCTGCGTGACTGTGAAGCCCACAAGAGAGGTTAGCCAGACAGATTTCAGAGTTCTGCAATTACTCCATTGATTAATCTTCACTCCAGTAGTTCGGTGACAAAAGTATAAAAGTAACCCAGCCCTCAGCGATGAAGCCAGTCCTACACAATGCCGCTCAGTAATAGTGTTTACTGCTGCCCTGAAGCATCAAAAGGGTGATACTTAATGAGGGCAAAAGTGCACGGAGCAGCTGCTCAGTGCAGCTCCTGGCGCAGGGGGGTTTTGTGATAGCTTGCCAGCTAAAATGAGGGGTCAGTACAGAGAAATAAGATTTCCTTTAGGGTGAGACCAATGGGCAAATTTCGTAAGGAAATCGGGTAGATCGGTAACAGAGTGATGATGTAGTAAATGCAGACACTGTCACGTATTCATTATTTTTAAGCATTATGTGGTGAGGAGTGCAGTGGGAGGATGCAAGCAGTCACCTGCCTGAAGCCTCATCTGTGGCTGAGGAAATCAGGCGAGGGATACTCTTCCACTGCCTTTGTGATCCCTGGGCTGACGTCCCTGACTGACAGTGCCCTCCAAGGCTGCCAGGAGTGCAAGGGGCTGCCGAGATTTGCATGGTGAGGTCCTTTTTGTGCTTTTGCACTTTCTGGAAAGCTGAGAACGTCGCTAGGCTGGAATGATTCCCTGACACGTGAGGTGTGCTTGTGTGCTGCGAGGGGCACCCATAGTGCAGCAGAGAACCCAAGCCGTTTTGAAAAGCAGCTCATCCCTCTGCCCAGTCAAAGGTAAAGCAATGCTGGAATTGCCAAACACTAATGAGCGTGCAAAGAGCAGCGGGACGCAGCAGCACCAGCCGGCCTCTACACGACCGCTGGGGCAGAAACAAGCTGATGCGCATGCAGCCTGGGTATCAACCACCGCTCACCATCGGTTTTTCCTCTCTTGCTCACTTGTCCTTGCTCAAGTCTTCATAGGTGGATTTGTCGTTCTCCCTCTTCACACAGGGAGGGTGAGTGGAGTCAGGGCTTTCTGAAGGCAGCGCGCAGCGAGCTTCAGCGTGTGCTGGGCGGCAGTAGGGAAAGGATCACATTGTTTGCTGGTTCATACAGTGCTGGCTGCTGATTTTTATTCTCCTGCAGCCTGTTTTTATGATTCTGCTCCTGCTTTTCCCCTGAGTGTTTCTGTGGTCTTTGTTTTTACTCCCTTGCTGGGTTTGGAGTGCAAGCTGTGGATACTCTGTGCTGGGCAGGCTGGACACCCCTGTGGAAGTTTTTGGGCTGTTCTGAGTTTGGGGTGAATATTCAGAGCCCAGGAGGGGTGGTTCTAATTTTGAAATCCAGGTTTTCAGCTAAGAGCTCCACATCTTAAGAGCTACGGGACTGGAATTTCCAAATGTGGTTGTCTTGGTCATTAAATATTACTGAGGCTGTGCCTGCTAGAGGGCTCGTTCAAACACTGAACTGCTCTGAGCCATCAGAGGAAGGGACTGGGAGCTCCAGACTGTGAAATGGTGAATACTGGACCACGCTAAATATACGATCCCAGAAATACTAATAGGGCACAGATAGACCCAGATAAATCTCTCATGATTCACTCAGTTTGCTCTGTTTGCCTTTGGAAAGGCAACACTGCGAATGTGCTGTGAGAACAGGGGCTGGGGTAGTCGTACATCATACGCCTTTTCATTAATACTGCAAAATCATATCAGAAGCCATTGGTTGCCTCTTGGCTTAATAAACTTGCTGCTGGCTGCAAGTACTGTGGCATCAGCTGCATTTGAGCTTGGAGCAGGGATGTACAAGTACATTGGGGCACAGAGAGAACTGTCGCTTCAAGGGCAGGTTGGGGGCTATAGCTGTAGGCAGTAAATCTGTCTGCTTCCAGCCTCCTCCCTTCCCAAAATTTCCAAATACTGAAATTTTTCCTTCCTCAGGTAGAAAAGTGCCCCACGATAGAGGCCATAGCCAAACAAGGTAATGGAAATGTGTCAGTCTTCACTGAGATAAAGAAGGATGCAGTTGTCAGAAGCTGTGCTCAAATGCAATTAGGCAAGCAGAGCACACAGCCCCACGGCCTCTCCAGGGGCCTGTTTTGCCGCTTGGCACTCACCTGCACCACTCCAGGAATACACTTAGGAAGCTATTCCAGCAGCCAGGCACAAAGCTACCACCTAGACTAGATAATACCATTTCCCCCCCTCTTCCTGACATCTCACTTTACCAAGGCGTCAGTCAGCAGGGAGGGCGTTGCTCAGGAACACCGCCCGCGCCCCTGCGCTTGGGGCTGGACCGGGCCTGGGGCCGCATTTCACATGCCAGAGTTAGAAATGGAACAGAAAAACCTGCCCGACAATGCGTGTTTATCTGAGATGAACGGGCACGACTAATGCTGAGCACCTGTGGCTGGTGGAGGGTCACGTTCTCGGTCAGTGGCTGTGGGGGACCCGCACTTGTGCACCCAGAGACCAGCATCCACCCAGTCATGGCAGGGAGCTGACAGATGCGGTGCAGGCAGTACTGGGAGCCAGGACCAGAATAATGGTCTCAGTCAGGCCAGGAAAGGCAAACCTATTTCTGCTGTGTCCGCTTAAGGAATCCTGGCTTTGTAAATCATCTCGGGAACTGGCAGATGAGAATCGGGCAGGTCTGAGGACTCCACGCTGGAGTCGTAGCTGCAGATGGTGAGGTATCCAACTGGAGCGATTACCACTGAACATGCAGAATCAGAAAAAGCATGGTTTATTTTAGTTTTCAGTTGGTTTAGAACCTTTAATCTATAAAGGACTTTGCTTTGTCAGGGTAGGCTGTAATGACTCTGGCTTAATGCCACAGCAGCCAAGAGCCTGACAATTTACTGTGGTGCGGCAGACAAACAGGCTAACCAGAGCCTCTGCTGATAAAAGGTACTCCCCAGCAATTACATCCTTCTGAGCGGGAGGCTGCACAGGTTTAAGAAAAATTAAGCTGCTGAACAAGAAAATGCTGGGATTCTTCCAAACAGGGGAAGCTTGTGAATGAGTAACGTTTTAATGCTGCACATTAAATGAGCCCCTACGCATCTTTACCTACGGTTAAAAAGAGGTGGCACTTCGATATAATTGGTTCTTGGCTGCAGCAGCCGGCAACAGAGCTTGGCCGTTGCAATAATCCCTTGGGAATAACACAGCTAATTAAAGCCTGGGAACTGGTGACCAGCACCTTCTCCTTTCTCTCTGGCTCTGTGCTAATCAGAGGTAGCTAGATCTCAGGGAAGTTTTGTGCTGAAATGTGCTAACCAAGGAAGGAAGGATTTGGCATCAAAGCTGGTGCTTTATCAAATCCTAAATATCCCAATGCAATGAGCTGAGAGAGCTTTCAGATCCTGGCTTAACAGCTGGGCGGGAGGGGATCAGCAGCCCTGTGCTTACGGTAAGTCATGGGCATGATGTATGTTGGTCCCAAGGCCTCTTTTCCAAGTATTGCCTCCTGCTGCCATACTTGGGGCTGGTGTTTTGGGAGACAGATCTTATGATGTGAATGGAGAGCTGCTTTTTTTTTTCTTTCAAGACATGCTAAATCCCCCGAACCTTTGGTGAGGATGAGGGTGTTCAGCTCCTCTGAAGGCCAGGCCTTGGGACTGTCACAGTCAGAATCCAGAATTAGCTGGCAAAGCCTGCTTTCACCCAAGCAGCTTTTCCCAGAAGCTTTGTGCTGCCAGGGGTTTGGCAGAGCCCCTGTGGGTCAGGGCACCAATGTTTTATGCCCCCTTGAGGGGGCCCTGCAAGCTGAGCTCATTTTGTGGACCTGATTTTATTCTTTTCTTTTCTGGGGGAACCAATGGACTTTGTTTTACTGGGTACTCCTGATTTGGAACGGGTTGGGCTGTCGCGCATTTTATAGCTGTGCTGGGCGCGGTGCAGCCGAGCTGCCTGCCGTTCTGCCACTGAGAGTTCATTGCTTGATGGAGCCGGGTTAATTTGCTAGTGGAGATGCTGGTGCTTGAGGAGACCTGGGAGAAAGGGGAGGAGAAGGAGCGAGAGGCGAGACGGGAGGCGCTGCCGGGACGCTGGGTGGTGGCCGTGGAGTGCGCAGCTGGCACAGCTGGGCTGGGCTCTGCGGGCGGCAGCTGCAGCTGAGGGAGACCACCCATGGTTGGGGTTTAATGCTGGGGCTCGAGGGGAGGCCAGAGCGCACGGAGGTGGGCAGCAGCATGGCTGCACCACAGACGCGGGGGGAAAGGGACAGATCCGGCACAGCTCCTTGTTGAGGAGTCAAAAGGCGGGAGTGGGTGGGAAGGAGCAAGGTGGTGGCAGGAAGAGGGGACGGGGCCTCACATGCTGCCAAGGGCAGCAAAAGGGCTTCCACTGCATGGTGACAGAAATGACCCTGGGTTCGTTCTTCTGCCAGCTTGGGCACAATGCTCTGTCAGGTTTGCTCACGAGAGTATGTGGCAAGATGAGGCAGGATGAGTGTTCAGCGGAGAAACCTTCTCAGGGCACCCCGCCTCCTGCTGCAGCACAGCAATGTCAAATAAAACAAGATTTTGACACAGTGTGTGGAGCCCAGCTCTGGTAGATAGCTGTGCTTTGCTGAGGAGACTGAGACAAGGCTTTTTCTGGGGATAAGCGAACGTTTGCTTGCTCGGGAACCTGTTGGACAGACCTTAAAGCTTTATGAAACTTCCATTTTGGAATCCCTGGCGGTTGCCCACCGCCAAGCACGGTGCTGCAGAAATGCAAGCTGCAGCTACAAGGCTGGGGGCGTTACAGAGACCCGCAAGGGTCTGCTGCCAGGGATAACCACAGGAAGAAGAATGGATTCAATGACAGAGTATAGGATGCTACAGGGACCCTGTAAAGTTACTTATAAAACCTCATTGGATTCTTCCAGTCCCTTGAATAAATGAAGACAGGCTGGAAATGGCTGTACACCACTGCACACCTTGGGTTTACAGCATGGAGGGCTCCATCGTAGGGAAGGTTGTCCTGAGTGGGCCAACTGCTGTGTGTGAGCCCTGCTGGGGCAGCTAACCTGCCGGATTTTCAGTAATTCAGGTTTTGTGCTAACCCAGACACCCACCCTGACCCTTCTCCGTCCAGGTTTGATTCAGGAGGCGGAGCTGGCTTAAGTGGCGGCAGAGAAGTGGAGGGTGAAGATGGCTCTCTTGAGTATCCCGCTCCCATCACACATGAAGAGGAAGAGGTAACAAAAGTGCTATAATCTGAAATTTAGCATTGTGAATAACCTGTACAGAATTATCAGAGAGCACATAGCTGTTTCCAGTTCCTCATTCTTACTCCTAATATTCCTGTACCATAAGAATGTTTGCATAGTCTCACAACTTAGAAGAAATAATTCTATAAGCTTTAGAATATGGTAATGCAGTGGAATGACTTAAATGACTAGACTGGCAATTACTGGGTGTCGCCTATTCAGGAAGCGTAGAGTAAGTAGAGGAAGAAGCAGCAGCAATTTTAAATACTGTAGACTAAAAGGGCTACTGAGCATGTACCAATGAGCGTGAGGATTAAGCTCCGGGAACAGGAGTAATGGGCCCACCAGAAAAGAGGTGAGAGGCTTTTCAAGCACCCTTGTAACAGAAAGATAAACTGCTGGAGCCATGCTGGGCACGCTGCGTTTCCCACCATTATTTCTAGAAAGGCTTTCTAATACAAGATCCTTGGATGTTATTTTGAGCCACACTATAATGTCTAGAGACAAAAATCAGTGTACTGGAAGTTGTTGGTTGAAGACCAACAGTCTGGGTTTACCCCCAGGTCTATGCACATCTACCCACATGTAAATGTACGTGTAATTTCCTTTTCTACCCCTGCTTTAAAAAAACCTAAAACTAGAAGGAAAAAATTGAGTAAACTTGACTAGAAACAAGAAGATTAAAACCAAAATGTAAATTTCTAACATGCTAGACAAAAAACATATAAATTAAAAACCCCCTATTATATTGAGGTAATCTTTGGCTGTACAGCCAGGAAGCTCAACAGTGATATGAAGGCAAAAATTAAAAAATAAAACCAATGCATATGGGAAGATAAAACAGGTAGTTGCTATAAACTTGATGTAAGAAAATACAATCTTGATAAGGAAAGCTTAAAAAAGGACTGACTAACAAAGATAAGGATGATACAAGAGAAATTTTAATCTTTTAGGACCAAAACAGTGCTCAAAATGCGGTGGTGGCCTGTTACTGACCATAAAAGTACTGGTGTTTGGTACTTCTCAATTTGAAGCAAGTGGGATGATGTATTTACCGCTCTCTTAGTGCCCAGGTAGAACAGCAGCAGGGCAGAAAAGAAGCCTGCGTATTTCACCCAAACCAGCCAACGGGCTCACCCGCTTCACCTTTAATGTCTGCTGGGTACAGGGACTGGTCAGTGGAGCAAGAGGGCAAAGATGACAACCTGGGCAAATCGAGGCTTGTTAATCTGACATCAGGCACAGGAATCTGAAAACAGGACCAGCAATCCATTAAGAAGGAATTAAAGCAAACATGCAATTAAAATCCATCCAAAATAGACCTCGCCATTCAACCATGCTTAGTAAGTCTAATTACAAAAACAGGCCACTTGGCGTGGCAGTCTGCAGCAGAGGCAATATTTACGGATTACTATCTCCAATATAAAATAAATGATGCACACGTGGATTAAGACTGTCTCCCTGACACATCTCAGTTTGCCACTGTCCTTCAAACCTGGTTTTCCTGTTCACGTGTTCACATTTCCTGTGAGATTCTGCTTGAATCACTGCCAGACCTCCTACTAGTTGACACTTTCACCAGTAACTGAGAAGCAAATCTAAAGTGACTCCTGAAAATGCTGGTAAGAAACAGCACAATGGGAAAGCACATGGGAAAACAGATACTGCTCACTAAGCCAGGCCTGCCAAGCAAAGCGTGACTTAATTTTGCATTTAGCTGTGTTAGCACAAGTAACAAAACTTCCACAGCTGCAGGAACAGGGAGGCTGTGTCTCTACCTATCCCAGAAAATGCTGAGGGGAGATCTAAAACTTAGTTCATCCATTGCCATAGGGGTTAAGACAGCCTTTGAGGGTATAAGGAAGGAAGGAGTATGAATATCACGCCTTCTGTACAGAGGAGAAGGGAGATAAAGCTCAGTGTCAGTTCTGATGTCCCTAGATGTCAAAAATGGAAAGTCTGAGACACAAACATTATGAAAATGCTGGAGAGAATTCTTTGCAGGGAGGGACTGAAAGCAGCCCTGTCTCTTCAGCTTCTGGAGAAGCCCAGCAGGTCCCTCCGTGACTGCAAACACATTCAGGGAGAAAAGACCAGGTACTAAATGTTTTTTATTTGGCAGCCAAAGTAAGAAGGAACAAAGGCGGGGAGCTGAGGGCAGACAACTCAAAGCGGAGAGAAGGCGCATGCTTGTTACAGTAAGGGTGAGTAACTACTGGAACCAGTTAGCAAGGCACTTGTTGGTTTAAGAGCTCTTCTGTTTAAAAGATTATGTTTCATAAAACATTTTTTTCTTATTAGAGGGTGTAAGCCCAACACGTGTGACTCAGAACACCCCGGCACTGTGGTGGAGTTGTGGCCAATTACAACAGGCGGAAGCACCGATTACCTTTCTGGTGGCAGCTGCGATGACTAGTTTAGACATAAAAAACCCAACCCAAACCCTTAAAAGTAAAAAGCAAAATAAATGCAATTGGTCAGGATTTGGACAATGCAAAAGGAGTTCTTTCAGGCAATTAATTGCAATTTTTACCTGGAGGGGAACTTTCTGTAATGGCAGATAACACATTCCAGAGGTTTCTGTTCTAGCTGGAGAATGGCAATTGGAGTAGGTATGACGTGTGGATTTGGGCCCTCAGTAATGGTGAGCCCCATCTCCAGGGTCACTAACTGGCCTCTCTCACACAATGCAATTAAAATATAAACACAAGTGTGAAAAGCAAATCAGCTGCAATTCTCCAGCTTCATTTGTTCTTCCTTTCATTTTAAAACTACAGGTACATACATATCAAGCATCCAGCCGGGAGGCCGCGTGCTTATTTGATGATGTGTTTGCACAGCAGGTAGTAATTTCACAAGTTTTGCTGTATTTTCCAGGATAAGTTAACCAGCCTCCACCCAAGATGGCGTATTTGCAGCCTTCCAGCCCTTTACAGATGTGAAGCAGGAACAGAAGGGAAGGAAGAAAATTTCTCACTGACCTCATTTGTAAAACGAGTAGCAGGGGTTGCTAAAAGCCACTGCTTCCAACTTTGCCATACACTGGTAAATGACATATATGCACACAATGTGTATCGTAGGTAATAACAATATATAGAAAATGTAAAGTATTCATAGTAGCTTCAAAGTGGTTCTGCTCACATACGTTCTAAGGGTGCATATGAATGCTGCAGGTGAGCGAAACCTGGGTCACAGACTTAAGCTGCTTCCCACTCGGTGATGCAGGACTGGTGCTAGCCTTGGTAAAGGAGACAAAAGCCTGGCTGAACTCCTTTCCCCACCCTCCAGCCCCTGTGGAAAGTCAGCTACTGTAACTGCGGAGCCAGCGGACTGCCTGGCTCCAGGGGCAGACACACTGTACTGCTTTCCAGGGCCAGCCACTTTTTCCACTTTCAGGCAGCACAGAGCTTGCAACGGTGAGAACTGACACCTCCACCCAGCCCGTGCTCAACTAGGAGCTCTAGAGAAGCACGATCCAGACGTATTCGAGTGCCTCAGTTTGGGCACAAGCCAAGCTTATGACCTTCAGCCCCGGACAGCTGCTTTGAGGCAGCTTGGACACTTTTGCTCTGTAGCATTCCAGGTTTCAGGAAAGATGAACATTTACACTAGTCCCAACACTCTGCCCAACCGAATAAGCCTTCCCTGAGTCTGAAATGCTCAGTTCAAAAAGCAGAGCGGTTTTACAGCTAATTAGCTTATCTGGACCTGCCAGGCTCCTGGGCATGAGCACACCTCTCTCAGCAGCCTCCCTCACACCCCCATGGCCCTGGTGAGCTCAGCCCTCTTCCTGGGCACTGCAGCCTGACACACCCAGGCACCAGCCGGCAAACCCTGCTCCAGCGGTGCTGCAGCTGCTCTGAGGAGCAAAATCTTTCTTTAAAACCTCCCATCCATGCACCTACCCCTTTACCCAAACTTCATTAGTAAAGGAAATTGAGCCTTGCACATTAGAAACTTTACTCCAGTAAAGCATGGCATAGTTACAGTTTCAGCACATGGAAATCTTAGAAGCTATTTGCTGTTACTTAGTTAAGTGACATGTTAATTATGCAGAAAATTAAAGGCTGCACAGGCCTCACTGCAAATGAGGGCTCCTCTCCCTTTTGACAATGACATTTTAATTCCCAGAGACTTGAATACACACTCACTGCAGGCTTAAGATTGTAGTTACCTGTTTGTTTGTAAACTAAGTCAAAACTAAAAATGGAGCACGACAGAGTTAAACAACACTAGGAAAAACCCCTCCACAGCTGCAGAGACAAAACCAAAAATAAAGCACCAAGAACACCTTAGCCTGAGAAGCTATTCCTTTCAGGCATAACAGCATAAGAACTGGAGCAATAAAATTTCAGTCCTGAAGTCCACGCACAGAGACTTCCTGAAATAAATTTAAGATGACAATGAATAGCCAACTAACAGCCATCATTAACTATTTAATTAATAATGTGTTGAAATCTGTATGGAGACAACTGAAAAATCTGCCTCCAATGTAAACATTTTAGCATTGATACACAAAACAGTCAGTAGTAACTACAAAAGACACCCCTCCTCCAAACTCTGAATGAACTGCTGCAACAGTACCTATATGTATACACGCACACTTCAAAAAGCCTTCAAGGTCTAGTGCATTACAAAGATATTTTGCAATCAACTTTAACACCACTTACTTGTTTGCCATTATGGATATCCGTAATATGAATGAATCTCAGACAAGCAAGTTTAACTTTATGATACTATTACAAAGTGTGTGTGTGTGTGTGTGTGTGTGTGTGTGTATACACACACACACAGGCAAAGTTTCCTTGTTACTTTCAGGAGAAATTAATAAAAAGTAAACAAACTGTGATGTAAGAGTGGCCTGAGGTTAATTTCCTGATAATGCTATAAGACAAAAAAAAAATCAAATACTTCAAATTAATATCTTGCAAGTATCTTCTTTGTGCGTGGCTATAAGCACTTTTAAAAACAATACCACCATGGGAAGGACTCAAATAAGGCAAAAACTTCACAAACCAAGCTGACAGAATTACCAAGCCTTTATTATAAAGAAAAATTATTCCACAGAAGAGGCTGGCTTACTTCCATGCATGCTGTCACTCATATCCACCTGCTGAGTGCGGAGAAGTGCTTCTGCTAGATTCATTAATTCCCCAAGACACCATCAGGCTTTGTTCTTGGCTACAGGTGCGTGAGCATTTTGATTCAACTGAATTGCTTGCTAGAGTTTTGCTGCCAGCATTGAATGGGTCAAAATAATGAACGTGGACTGTTGGACATCAAAACACCACAAGGGAAGAAAAAAAACTGGAAGAAAAATCACGTACTGCACACTTATCACTGAATAGTCAAAAGACCTGCTTTACATCCACATTGTAAATAATTTCACAAGGAGGGAAATGAATATGCTTGAGTCTTATCTTCACATGGGGAGTGTGAAGAATGTTTGCTGAATCCTTTTATTTGTACGTGCAAGCACACGGTCACGAAGCCTGAAAGCCAGCAGAACTAGATTGAATTAATGCTATCTATTGTTGTTTGGATTTTGAACAAAATTGATGGAGTATGAACCAGTTGATGAATCCTGTTTTATCTGGAAATTTTCTGTTGACAGACCAAAGGGGCGGAGAACCAAATTCCCAAGATCCTTCAGTTTGCCTACAATGAAAAGGAGAGATAATGCATTAAGTATTAAGCAAAGGGAAAACTCCCATTGAATTATGCCCAACTATGTAGTCCAGCTCTACTAATTTAAGGTAAATACTCTGGAATTCTCTGCAGTTTGTTGAATATTTAGGCTCTTACATTAATTTAAAGAGTCCCAATTGTCCCAGTAGTTATTGTTAACTTTGGGGTTGAAAACAGATCACCGGGCTGGTTCTGAGTGGTTTGTCAGGCCGCCCTGACGAAGAGCCAGTGGCTGCAGGCAGTCACAGCTATGCGGTTACAGCTATACAGAAGCACCTCATTTCCTCAGTTATAAACTCTTGTACCTCAAGAGCTTAACAGCTCACAGCAAAGCACTGGTCTCCTCTATACTTGCACATGGATATAACCCCCATAGCTGCCAACACCCAGCTTTCTAACACAAAGTTTTCAGTTCTGGCCATTTTTGATGCAGCAACAGCTCTATGAACAATCAACAAACCAGCCAGTTTCCTTCACTACCAAAAGAAACCATGAAAGCCAAAGTTCAAACTGCTCATTTGTCATTATTAAAAATCCCTTTCTAAATGTGTATATTGATACAAGAAAAAAAAACCTGAAACAAATTCATCCTTGCAATTGTGTTTGCAAAGTAAGCAGTTCCAGCTGAAGCATACAACTTTACAGCCATTTTTCCTGCAAAAAATCTCAGCATGATGTCACGTGGCATGACATCATTAACTTAATTTCAAAACTACAGCTCTCCAGGACTAACTTACTACTGCTAAGAGCTCTAAGCAACTATTACTTAACAAGCATTGTTAAATATACATCAGGTATGACAGTTAATAAAATCTAAAGGCTTCCACCAACTTATATGCATCATACATTCTTTCGGACTCTAGAAGCACAGGTAACAACTTCAGTGTTGGCTGACCAGAAGCTAAGCCCCTGGCATGATAAGACAAGAGAGGAAGATGGTCCGTTTTCCAAGAAAAACATTCTTTTCCTCCTGGCTTCAGTGCAGAATCGTTTCCCAAAGAACAAACAGAAGTTTTGACGATTGAAGCCTACCCTAGGTTTGCATCCACAGGCAAACACCACCTTTCAAAATGCCTTCTACCTTTACTAGATCTTCCAGGGAATGGATTTTGTTTGCTGGGAGTTTTGTGCATGCACACGGTGGGGAAAAGTGACAGCAACAATAGCTGGCACACAGAAAATCCAGTGAAGCAACTGAAGTAGTAACAACCACTTAACTAAAACATGCAAATGCCACACCTATTCCTACTTGCATGTGCGTGCTTTCCACAAGCCATCTTAAGTCATGAGAAACATCTATTATTCCAGTCACCTTCACCTTTATTTCTACTTCTAAACTAACCTATTAGAATCCAACTGCAAGGTCACATGAACACTTACCATTTCATTTCTTTGCTTTCCCTAAGTTCTCTTGTTTGCAATTTTTTTTTTCCCCATGTGGATTAACAGATGAGGTGGTTGAGTGATCTGGCGAGTCACTCCAGTGAGTGGCTCAGCTACGATTAGTTTCTTTGTACTAGTTTCTTTGTGGTTTTTGGTTGTTTTTTTTTTAAGCTACACCCTGTTTAAGCTGAGGTTAACTATTAAGTTATAATTTTATACTGTATCCTCAAAGCATTTTGGTTGTAAAAGTATCAAGATGTTCATAGCATCTTTATGACTGGGATGAATAGTTGCTATTTTACTTCTAGACAAACATTTGGTCATTGCTTAGCTTCAAGTTTGCGTGAGAAGTGTCTTTGTGGAAGAATCCTGGCATAGTCTGGCATTGCTAGAGCCAGTTGTAAACAGTTCACAAGTTATCCAGGCACTGCAGCTGGCTCAGGAGCAGGCAGACGAGTCTGACTGTTTCAGGAAACTGTGAAAGGTCTTTTCTAATTGGCGTTAGCATGGTGGCTCTTTTCCGGTCATACTAGAGCCAATAAACACAGAACAACTGCCTCGGTATTCTTGCCTGTAGCTAGGCCAGCTCTTTGGAAAAGCTAAAGACTAAATGATATACTTAATACTTTATTCTTCATCTCACTGGGATTGAATAATTAAAACAATACAGTCATAGGTCACCTTCCTGTTCTATCACTTAAATCCACGTACAGCAATGCCTTTTGGTGCAGCCACATTTAATAAATTGTTAATGAAGCCGAAGAAAGCCTAGCCTTTTCCGGGAACTCAAGCCCAAAGCACTGCTCCTGCTGTCTTGGTGCACATAAACCCATCATTGTAGGGAAGCGCTATTTCCTCCTCCCCCACTCTCCTTTCATCCCTAAATTAAGATCTGTAGTTAAGTCCAACCACCCCCTCCCCCCAAAGAAAAGCTCTCTTGAAACAGAGGCTGTGCTTGAAGGGAGGAAAAAGGCATGTGGAGCTGTGACTCAGCTGCAGAGTTCTCAAACGCTCATTTGTCCCTGAGCAGGGTCACATTCTCCTCTCCCATATTTTCATAGATCTTGTTCTTTGTATTTGAGAGAGCCTATGTCTACTTTTCACCTGGAACTCGAGGATGTTAAGTTTCTTCAGCAGAGCAATATTCAGAGGTTAGCAAGAAAATTAACCAGTAAAAATCAATTTAGGGCTCAGAAGTCTGTGATTCATTACTCACCTAAACTGCAGCAAAAGGCAGATGCACAAAAAGATTCCCCACGATTTACATTAAGACAGAACAGCCAAAATTAATTGCAATAATTCTACTGTAGTTGCTAGTTTTAATGTGGTGTTTAGAAGTTGAAAAGCTATATACTGTTTGTGTTAAGAGTTGTTTTTGGGTAAAAGACAAATTTCCTGATGAGATCTCATCTTTGTATAACTTTCTGTATTACCAACAACATTTCTTGAGCAATTAGAAGAGCGAGGGCAAATCCTTTTCCCTTCCCTAAATGGTAAGTGAGGATTGAACTAAAAGTAACTGTATTAGCTCTGGTTTGAACTATTTAAAGTGACATCGCCATATGCCCCATACTGGGGCATAGCAGCTTAGTTGTAAATACAACATGCCCTTCACTATCAAAGGAAAAAAAAAAACCACACCAAAACCAAACCCAAACCCCAAACTAATTCTTTGGGCACTAAGCCTAATAAGTATCTTTGCTGATCTCAGAGCTGGAAACATCTCTTACTGGCAGAAAGGCCCAGATGACATGCTCTGATAGGCCTTCCTGTGAATCACACTGATAAGTACATTTCACTATTTTCTGGAATGCCATTCTTATTTATACCTTACACTGAAAGTCCCAATAGTTTTTAATTAGATTTGATGAACTCTGTGTGTCTAAGATGGCTTACACAGATGGGCATATGTTCCACCCCATTTTTTAATATCTATACACTTGGCTCCCGTCACCATGCAGAACACTGTGGTGTGTCACAGCCCCCAGGCTGCTGAACCTTGCTAAAACTATTCCAAACTTCCCCTCTTCTCACACCCTCTCCCCAAAGGAGCTGGTCCTAGTTATCACAATAATTGTTGTTTTTCTAAACAAGACTAGCTTGTTGCACAACAGCTGAAAATCTTTGGCTTTAAAGCCAGAGGAGAAATAAAAAAGAACACAGAAAATGGTCATTATGTGTTCACATCCTGGGCATCTCACTAAGGCAGAGGGCACTTGTGTTATGAAAATCTAACGAGTAAGAGCCATATGGATTTTAAAATCTACTTTCAAAGTGTGCTATAAGTTAAGCTTTTATTAATGTGAAACTCAGAGGTTAGTGCCTCCTGAGCAAACTTCAGTGACAGCACTAACCTGCACAGGCTGAATGGAAAATATGGAAATAATTTAAATACAAATGTCAGCTTTGGAAAAGTTAGGCCCTTGCAGAACACAGAGCCGAAGTGGGCTTGGTTTGGCAACAAAACATGTTTTCTCTAGCGACATCAACTCCATTAATCACATGCACTACCACTTGCACACAAGAATTCATAGTTAGGTAGTCTGGAAGAAAAATCCAGCCAAGAATGTGTACTCTGATTTATTTACACACAATCGCTTAAGAAGTGGTTTCAGCTTCTAACAAACTATGTGGTAATGAGCTGTAGCACTGGAAAACAGGAACCACACTTGGGACAGGAGGAAGATGCACTCCATTTCTTTTGGTTTGTTTGTACACAGCTCCAGTTTTCATGGCAGTGTTAGTGAACTGCGTATACCAGGGCTCAGTTTCTGCTGAAAGAATAAAAGCCTAGAAAAACAATGTTACTGGCCGATTCACGGACTTAGAAGAATTCAATCCAGTATCCAAACTTCAAAGGAGCCAAAGCATGGAGTGTGACGTTCTTTCTGAAGATTTTGTTGGTGATTAATTTTAGTGACAGTGCTCCTGAACCAGGTCTAGCCTGGAACTATGAGGATGCATCTGACTTGCTCTCCTGGACCAAAAAATAATCTAGGTACACCCAGACACCCTGTGAGAAGGCGAGAGGGTGAATCCTTGCACACCTGGCACTGTTTAACCAGTAGTCAGATAATCTCCTCACCGATTACCACAAGCAGTTGTCTATTCTGACACAGCACTCAGTTGGTAAAAGCATTAACAAAGTTCTTGAAAAAGAAAAGTTGAAACAGCTTAAAACAAATGTACTGTACAACAAAAACAATCCAAAGAAATCCCTTAACCACTGTGCTATATCAGGGCTGTCTTCTCTCACTCCTTCCAGAACTCCTATGTACTCCCCCTTCTTCAGTTGTAATGGTTTTTCCTTGACCTCAGACAGAACAGCAGCGTTTTGTAAACCCTGGGAGGTATTTCCTTCCCAGGCCTTCATCGTTAACATCCATGACATCACTGTTATCCCTCTTAACAAGATACGGGGATTTTTATAACACCTGAAAAATTAGCTGAGTTACTGCCCATATTCCCAACTTAAATTGTTCTATTAAGAGAACATATTATAGAAAAAATCCTCAGTTTGTATTACACTAGTGATCACAAGTAGTGCTAAAAATAAAATACCACTTACCTGATTGACACTATATAATTTTAACAATACATGTGACAATTTATATGAATCCTGTCACACGCAAAGGTGGTGGATGAACATAGGGCTGTATGCTGTACTGCCCCACTCTTAGTTTCGTTTCCCAGGCTGCTTACAACAGTAAGCATCAGCACATCTCCTTGAATACATGTAACATCATCAAGACTGGATTCCTTTCTCAAGAATCCCAATAAAAATGGCTTGAACCTGTTTCCCAAAACACCAGCTCAGTTCTGAAATCCTAACTGCTGCTGGATTAACACTTTTTAAAAAGATCACATCTAGTCTGAAATCTAGGCAAAAATTAGAGTATAGAACTAGGTTCGTAACAGCAGTTTATAAAGCTGGATTTGTTTCAGTGTAGTCCCTTGTGATTAGCGAGGCCCTTTAGACATTGGTAACAATAGTACAAAAGGAGAGTTCAAAAAAGATCAGGAATTGTTTTCATATTATTTTGTGTTGAAACCCATCCCATGTCCTACAAATGGGCACAGTCCTTCTGGAGATTTTCAGCATTTGTCATTTATTTTTAGCATTACCACACTTAACCTTCTTTATTTACGGCTTGTTCCAAGTACAATGGTGGAAACAGGATCTGATGATGTAAAGCTCTAAAGAGCCTCACTGCAACTTTACTAGGTCAAAACAGGCACAAAGCAAGAGCTAATCAGACTCCCTGCACAGCAAGGAAAAATCAGCTTCAGCATAAGCCCTTGAAACAGTCTCTTCCTCCCAAATATTAAAAAAAATTAGTCTTACAGTATGCAAGACAGGCGCAGTTTATTTAACCTAATTCTCTGCAGAGTATCAAAACACTCTTCCCCTTTCCCATCCTAAACCCTCAAGGCCTACTTGTCTTAAAATAGCATTTCATCTACTACTTGATATACCTAGAATGAGTAAACAGGTAACTATTGAAAGCTATTTCTGACACAGGTTAGGTACAGTTAATCTTATACTGTCATCTGTCCTTGCTCTTTCGTGTGGATTTTCTAAACAGTACAAATGAAAAGATTATGTAAAAATAAAAACTCATTTAAAAAAACACCAATATGTCAGGATTAACAAACCCCATTAACCAGGAGACAGCAGACCATATTGACAGCAGTCTCTTTTTGAGTAGAAGGTTCCCCCCAAAACTGTTAGTTTAACCATGACATTGTGAGCGGTGCAAGGAAGCGCTTTGTACTTAAGATTACACATGAAAGTCTTGCTTGGGCAATCTTACTTAAGTAGTTGTCCTTTTGAAATACATCAATCCAGTTAAGATATTAGCCAAGCAATACCATACAACATGATGATGGAGGCACATACAATCAAGTGAGTTATTTTAAGTTATCTTTCTACGAAGAAGTAGAGTCAATAGTATCCTTTGGTATGGAACAGTAAAACATCAAGAGACAACAAGCTAAGCGGTTAGGAAATCTAATTCCACTCCTAGCAAGGCCAGATGCCTGCTTGTAATGCTAGGTAGGTCTAATTCAGCCTCCACACAAACAAGGTAAACATGAAGACTTGGAGGTCTATAGGTTGGAAGTGCTACAAAAAGAACCAAATTTACTTCTTCAGACACAACATCAAACATGCTCAGTTACGACATAAAGGTTTAGTGCAACCCCTGTTTTATCCCTTTCATGGGAATGTTTCCTTTGAAGGTTGACTTGCAGAGAGAAAGGGCAGAGCAGTTGGTCTGTTTCAAACCATTTTCCCCTGCTTTTACATGCATTGACATTAAACTCCTTTAGAAGGTCTAGAGTATTTCTGTCTTTAAATTTCAACTAACAGCCTTTTCTGTACGGGATAATTATTTGGCTAGAACTTACTGTAGGTGAAACCAAGCAATAGAGAACTACGAAGAAATCGGGAGTGTTTTTAACACAGAAAAAGTATTTCCTTCAAGATTTACCTTCTTTAAATTTTATACAAGAGATTCTACTCATGCATTTTTATTTTTCTAGTAGACTATGAAGATTATTATGCAGATTATATGTACACGCTACTTACCTAACATTTCTTTCTTTAATTTTTCATTCCGCTCTTCAATTTGTGTAGGTAATCGCTGTGGAGAGAAATAAAAATTGGAATCAGACCAATGCTGTAGTTTAAGCTTATGAAATTTTCATACACATTCCCAGGATACACTGTTTCTGGCTTAAATGGAATCCTTATGTCAAACCACACTTTCATATTATTTTGGAAACCTGTAATTCATCTTATGACATCACTTCACATAAACAGTAAGTCAGGACTTGTAAGTGCAGGTTTCGTACAGGCATACATTTTTACTGCTGCAAAACAGGTCTGATATGTTTGCTTGGGATTTTAACTGAAAAGCTTATGGAGTTTGAGACTTACAATTACAGTGTATTTTAGCCCTACCTCCTCTGCTGCATGCATTAAATTTGGTAAGAGCATTGAGAAGACTAAGCAAGCACAGCACTTGATTTCTGAACATGAACTCAGGTGAACTGAAGTTCAGACGAACTGAAGAAAACATCCACGAAGTCAGTTCTCAGTGACATCACACTTCAGGGAAATCAGCACTGTCTTCTCGATACAAATATTTTATCAGAAGATCACTGAATTAACTGTCCATGAACTTCAGGACATAGTTTAATGAGCAGCATCTTATGACGCAATATATGGCACAGTTTTAAGGAGGACAGGGTGTTACAAATGAGGGCCTCCATTTGGCAATTGATCACAGGGAGGGAACTCCAACAGTTCATACCAAGCAAGGTGCTAGCCCAGGTAACAGTTCGTTCATGTGCTGCTTCCCTCCTGAGAACTGGCACCAGTGTTAAAACCTGTTGCGCCATCACAAACTTATCACATGTTTCTAATGAGCATTAGGTAACTGCATGATCTATGCATTCCCAATGATTTGAGATTCCCAACGGTGTTTTGCTATATGACTGTCATGATCACTTTTAATTAGTTAACAACTAGATTTACCATTACATTATTTAAATTTTGCATTTTGTATACATAAGTTAAATACAATATTAAAACAAAATATATTGTTAATTAGTCACTTTTTATACATATTTTTCAGAAGTACTCTTTCAAGCTTTTATACTATGCTTATTACTGTAAAATTCCAGCAGTTCTGCATGCAATTATATGCATAACTATGGTGTCTCCTCTTGTGGAGGTCATAGCAAGTAAGACAGATCTGCTGTAATGGTGCTATCAGTAAATTAATTACAGTTGCAGACTATGGCAACAGGTGTGGAATTCACCCGATACACTTCCCTTGTGGTAATTGGCTTCTCAACACAGTTAAAGAATTAATTTCCTAATCTTGTTCCTTCCTGTCATTTGCAGCTCCAGTCATCATGGAGAGGTTTGTCATCATCGAGGGGTTTGTCATCCTGATATCATCGCTACAGTGAAATAAGATGTTCACCTCAAGAAAAAGCCCATCGACAAGGCTGCCTGACTATTCCTCTCCTCTTAAATGCAGGATATGCTGGTGAACACAGGCAAATACAGTTCATGTCTGATAGTGATGGGTGGATAGAGAGGTGGTATACCACAGAAAAAAAAAAAAAGAAGAAAAACTAGTACTAAGGAATACAGTGCAGATATATATGGATGGCTAAGCTTGAAACCAGTCCAGGCCCTGCGTCACCACCAGTGAGCCAGATGTAATTAGCCTAGTCAGACCTCATCTGACTCCTGCTGACCCAGAGGGGCTTATTAAGTTGGGTGCAGATCTGGACCTAAGCTGCCTGCATGAAAACATGTGTGGATATCCCCAGGCTCTAAATTCCGTTTGCATTGTGGCTGCGAGATTTGCTGAGTGTTGGATGAGTTGGGCATATATAGCATGTCTCACACTGGACATCAGGCTTTAGCAGGAAATGAAGACACAAATCCTTGATCTGAAATACATAGTCCATGTTTTGTCTGTCTGAATACCACTGTTCCAAAGACTCGGCATTTCTCATTCCAGAAATGTGTTTGCAGGGTTAGTTATCTACAGAAAGGTGTCTGTAAGGGCAGCTATTTATCTGGTGTCTGTGATACTTACCTCAAAGTACACTTTCTTTTGGTAAATAAGTTTATCTGGCCTGCCAATCCCTCAAAAAGTGCATTGGAGCTAAAATTCACATAAACACACCCACTAAAAACAAAACCTAAAGATTGATACCATATAATTAAACACTTTCTAGGAAAGCATCAATAGGCATTATTTGACCACAAAACAATTTCAAACGGTTTAATTTGGCACTGAATATGTCAAAAGTAACTAAAGTGTTCTTTACTAATCTACTAGGATTTAAAAAGCTCTAGCACTGTCCTCCTAAAATATAAACAGTGCTGAAATTTTAGAGCAGCTACCAAATCAGGAGTCAAAGCAAAGAACTACTGTGTATTTAATATTCTTAAGCTGTCATTTAACAAGATCATGACATTCCCTAAAGCAGCATGTGAAATATTTTCTACATACAGGAAGGAGAAAGATTTGCTCTATCAGTGAATGAAGCTAATTTGCAGGTTTTCTTGATGTATCATTTTCATTACCACTGAGTGGGAAAAAATGCTGCGTATTTCTGCAAAGAACAATGGACTTCACCTTACAATAAAGCAAAGCTTCTTAGTCTTCTACATACTAGATACGTTAGCCACATATGTGGAGTCACCATTACAGTTGGAACTGGGTTTTTTTAAATTATGAAATGTAGAGGTTTACTATGAATATTTTAAAAAGTGAAAAATTAAGGAAACAATGAAAGTTTTACAGGAGGAGAGTTTTCGGCTTCAGTCTCAAAAGATTGCTTCTACCCTGAAACTTGACAAAGAACAGGACCACTCGGAGCAGAATGTCCTAAATCCCACTACAGGATAAATTGGGGGCATTTTGTACAAAGTGTTCTGAACCACATGTGAGCCTAAACCCTCTGCCTAGTAAAATGAGGTCAAGGAGCAGAAGGTATATGAAACAGTCAACCTCTGTACTTCCTAGGTACAAAAATTAAGAATAAATTACTGATCGTTCTAAAACACGCCTGAAAGATGGCCAGGAAGAACAGCAGCACTGTTTGTGGTTCTCTTCTAGTCCAAATATCCACTGGTTACTAAGCAAGGGCTCTTTTGTGAGGCTATTCGAGGCATACTCACTGAAAGAACCACTCACTGTGGTTTTGCAAGAGGTGTAAAGGACAGTATCTATACTTTCAGGGGGTTTCGATCAGCCAAAATATATGTATTTTAAACTCCTTAGATTCTGTACCAACTACTGACAGTGTTCCCAAGTATTACTCTGTGGAGTCCTGACTGGTAGTTCATAAAAATCTGTCTGATCTTTGCAGTTGTACTTTGTATGATGAGCTGCTGAAAATGTACTCCTTATACCGTATTTTACCAAGTAACTCGCTAGATTACAGTAGGCCTCACTGTGGACATAATCTAATGCTAAAAGACTACAAGCTACAGAAACTAAACGCCATCGTTTCCTTTAGAGATGTCAGCAGACTCCTTGGCTGAATTCCTGGATCAAATAAGCCCTAGTCTCAGCTAGTAGCCTATAAACAAGGCCAACACAAATGGTCTTTTCTAGACTGTGATGGACCCATCACATTCACTACCCATGCAGTAATGATGTTTGACAAGCTTGTAATTTATTAAGCCATTGCCAAGAGCTAGGTGATAAAGTGCTCTTCTGCTCTCCACCAGACGCATGCAACAAGCATCAGGGGGTCATTCCACAGTAAACTGACCTTGTCAGTGGGTGTTGCTGAAAGGGATGGCCCTGAGTCCTGCACTGCCTTGACCATGTTTTCTTTCCTTCTCACTAGCATTTGCAGTAGGACTTGTCTGACTGCAAAAAGCCAAGGCAATATAGAAGTATTTACTTTGGGGCTTTTTGGTTGCTGGCTTTTTTTTTTTTTTTGCTTGCTCGTTGCTGGTTTTGCCTTTAGCAGAGTTAGTCAACTGCCAGACTCATATATAGAGCCAGCCATCCCCTAGGGTCAGGCACGAGCTAGTACCAGTGCTAGCACAAGGAAAGCAACTGGACAGCTTTGTAAGCAGCAGGCAGTGAGTAGATCAGTGTTGCTGCTTTGTGAAATCATACCCTTACAGGAGTTACACAGGCGGAATATTTTTCTGCCATCAGTGCAACTGATCCAGTCCCAAAGGAAGTAATTTCAGGCAAGGCTTCTTGTCTAATATGCTATAAAAGCAGTTTCTAATCTGTCACTTACAACACCATAGTACGGAAAGGGGGGTGGGGGGGCAGGGAAATCACTACTAATGATTTATCTTCCCAAATGGAGAGTTTAAACCGTTAAACCTAAGCCTTTCAAAAAATATTTCTGCATCAACATACCCAAAGTGGTTTTAGAGATAATTTTGCAGGTGAAGCAAATTATTTTTTTTCCTTTATGGAGCAGAATACGTTGCAGGTTCACTGATGAGAAGCTGAACTAAAACAACGCCTTTGAAAATTTAACCAGATATAAATAAAGTCAAGTACTGGCATATGGATTTGGGTGCCCAACGAAGAATTACATTTTAAAACTGTACCCATTTACCTCAAAAGGGAAGCAAAGAATAGTTCAGCTGTTGTTTTCCCTGCAGAAGATGGTCAGCTCTTTCCAGGCTCTCTGGTGCTTGCAAACAATTCACTACGATGACCTGAAGCTCCAACTTTTTATCAAAGCGACCACCACTGTACTTTTTGTAGTGGCTACCTTTGATTAGCGCATGTTACTTCAAAACCACAGGCTGTCTGGCTACCTTTCTACCACATTTGTCCTTTCAACACAGCCTTCATAACCTCTTTTCAAAAAGAAGAGCAGCAAGCAGCCTGTAAGAGGAGCTTTCTGCACAAAATAAATTTCCCTTCTTGTTACCCTTGTGAAAAGACCCTCTGAACTTGTCAAACCCACAGCTATTTTCCACGCTGAGCATTAACATACTAAATATCACTAGAAAAATCACTTCCTGCTGGAATTTTACACAAAGAGTGACTTAAAACCTCAAATCAGCAGGCTGTGGCAGTGACTAAATCCCCATTGAGTAAGGATTACTTACAAGTTAGATCGGGGTTTCAGGAAGTGGTAGGGGCTTAGCTTTTTTCATCCAAGCTGACACATCCTAAAGGCCAAGGAAACTTTTAAAGCATTTCCTTATGCTTACAGAGATATGGCAAAGATTCTGCATTAATTGTTTAATCCTGAAGTATTTGTAATTTGATTGAAAGTGGACAGTGGAACAGAGTACTAAGCTGCAGAATTCCTTTTTTTTCCCCCCCGCCAAAAATGAAGTAACTGACTGAATCAGGAAAGTGCTGTTACGCTACAAGGTGCCTTTTTCTTCAAGTGAAAGGCTAAGTTTTTGAAGATTAATAGCAGACTTCAGTCACGATTCGTAAAATAACTTCGTAAAATAAAAGTGGCCAATACACACACAAGGCATAGCAAAGAACAAGAACAGAAAACAGCTAAATCAAGAAACAAAAGTATCAGCATTTCAAAGTAGCTACAAACATAAGATAAAGACTGATAGATTCCTGTCTCTGCCATTCTCAAAGTGATATAAGGAAGTCACCAAAAAAGTAATTATTTTATAATTATGCCATAAAGGAATTTGTCTGCAAGTTTACCAATTAGAAAAATAATTCTACTGAACGAAAACTAGACTCCCACTAATTAAACAGCTAGCAAGAACTGTAGTATAGGGTGCTTGCATTTCAATCTCCAAATTGAAGATCCTTATTGAAATGGTGGCTCCTAAAATGCAGCAGTGGTTCAGGCAACCTTTTCTAGGACATGCATAAATAAAATTAACAGCCTCTATCAGAAAACTAGAACAAAGTGTATGTGTGTGTGTGTGCACACGCTATTCAACAGCTAAACATGTAATTACACGTTAACAGCTTTACCAAGACAACTATGCTTTATGGACCTGAGACTTGTCATAGAAGTTGTGGCAGTGCATGTAATCTTCCTTACATAAAACCAGATGAGAAGACCACTACACTTTCAGACTAAGAAGCAAAAAGTTATCACCACTACATATGAAGCTGTCTGCATAAAGAGCATTGAATATTTAGAATAGGAAAGACAAGAGCTTGGTTTAAATTTAGGCCAAAGGATACTGAAAGGGCTTACCATGCAGGCTTCTCTGGCTTGATGAACTGAGGGGTCTTTTTCTAGGACTGCCTTATAATCTTCCAGAGCTTCATCTAGCTTTTCTGTTTTCTCATATAGTTCTGCTCTCCTCAGCAAAGCTCTAATATAGTTAGGATCTAATTCCACTGCTACAAAACAAAAACAAAACACAGTATTTTACTTGAAACATTTCTACACCCCTCAAATGACTTAAGTGTATATTAAATTCTTAATAGTTATCTTTATAACGTAGCTTAGAATCAAGCAGAGTCAGTTTAAAAGCCAAGTCATAATTCAGGAAGGCATATATCTGCCTGTGAAAATCTAATGCAAATGATGATACTCCTTTAATGTCACTATCACAGATACAACTGATTAATAATGCACAAACATTTAATTTTGCTATGCTATATATGCAGAGATTCTAAGTGACACCTCAGAAATTTTAAGGACCTGTAAGGCATTTTTGAGCTTTTGTATATTTAATAAGTGTATATTATTAGATTACAGCTAAAGTTAAATATACCTAAAGATACACATAGCAGGGAAAATAAGCATTTCCCTGCTTATCTCGGTTCAAGTTGAGCCAAACTCCCAGGGAACTACTGTTGTTCTTCTGAATTTAATATCAAGCAGTCAAAATTGGATTGGGAATCCACAAACGGTTATATTAGCCCTACAAGTTAGCAAAGGGACATACTGACATACTGACAAAATTTAAGCTTTTTTTCCTTTCCTCATTCCCTTGGCAACCATGACCACGTTTACGATGCAGTTAGGACTGAATGCTAAACTTAACAGCAACCTGCACATAGTAATTTCTCAAGTATTTCTTCATACATTTTTCATCACAGAAAGAGGGAGTATAAAAGACTACCCATTTTATAATTACTAACCCATTAAAATGGTTCTCGGGACAATTAAATCTAGGATTATCTACCTAAATATTCTAGTGTATTTCATCTACAAGGACAAAGACAATGCTACAGTCAGCACGTTGCAGGTTAGTGTGAATTGCTCTGCTGTGCTCCAAGTGTTGCATTGCAGTTTGTAAGCCAAGTCCCTGGGGAGCATCAAGCGATGGTAGGTTTAAGTCTCACTGCTGCAAAGCAGACTGATTCCCTTTCAGCCACGACAAAATTAGCAGAAGTGTTTTTCAAAATGCACCACCACAACAAAACAAACCCCTAAAGTGACAGAGACCAGCAAGAATTTCTTACCTTCCAGAATACTTCTAGCAAGTACAAACTCCTATTTACTGTACAAGCAGCACTGGCATGCAGCCATTGGATTAGTTTTCTGACTGGTAATTTAGACTTTTTTCCCCAGCTGTCATGGGGAGTTTAACAAATATTCGAGCATGGGTGAGTGGGTGGAAGCAATAAAGCAATGCACAGCTGAAATGATTTCACCAGAAGTTGCAGAGAAAAAACTATGCCAGACAAGAACAGGAGAACATAAGCCCTTGTGACAAAGCAAAAGCCTGGCATAAAAGGGACTTGATAATGCTTTTAATTCTATAAGGCCTCATGGTTCTTTGGAATCTAGGATTAAACCAAGATTTGGGGGGGAATGGCAGGTGGAAGTGGGTTTAAAGTAGTAGGTTTAAGGAAACAGCTTCCATAATAAAAAGACTTTCCTATTAAACAAGTACAAACAGCAGCCTTAATGCCGTAAGAGAACAGAAAGTAAATTATTACAGACAGGAAAAGTTTGATAGACATTTTACAAAATAAATAATACAAATAATATAAATAATTCTAGTTTCAGATGTCTTCCACCACAGCTTTTCTACAAATTCTTTAAAGACCCTTATGCCCAAATTTACAGTTCTGTAGTAAGGCATTAACTGGTGTAATTTACGTTTAAAGATCAGGCACAAGAGCAGCACACAGGGAAAAAAGCCATACCTTTGCTGCAGTCACTTAGGGCAGCTTCCATCTTGTCCTAGAACAGAAAACAGTTTTGTTATATTTAAGTCATATTTCTTGGGAAACAGATTATTTACACTTGCAAGCAAAAAGTTTTGTCTGGCATTCCAAGGAACTGGGATGTTCATGCAATCAAGGCTTTTCACACCATTGCTTCTGATGTAAAGCTCTTTACCAGTGATTAGCTTCCTCCCTGTGAAGGCTGCCAGTGTTCAAATTGCATGGCTGCCCCACTAATCAGTCTGCACTGAACAGCAAGCTACGCTCAAAAGGCTGAGTCACATCTGCAGGTCTTGGCTTAACTGAGCTACAGCTTTTCTACCTTTGTCAAATAATTAAGGAGTTGGAATAGATAGTTCCCAAGTATCCCAAATAAATTATTGTCTGTACAAGCTAAGACATTTGGAAAGCAGATACTGCTATTAGTCCTAATGCAGCTTTCTTTACAAGGGACAATGCATAAGAGTTCCAGAAGTGGTAGGGACACGATTTTAAGCGCACCCAGACAACCATAGTTAGAAGATGAGAGCCAGGTGATCTGCTTACAATAAAACAAGAAAAAAAAACCCAAGAGGCCTGAGAGAGAAATCCTATTTTCATTGAAACCAAAAGGGCCAAATAAATCAATCAATCAGGCTGTTATGTGCTTGTACTGTTGATCAAAGTAGGAGTAATCTTTCTACACCCAAGGAACTATTTTCTCCTCCATAAAACAGTAGCTGTCTCAGAGGAATGCCTCACAAGCTTTTACTGTAGTGCAAATGGGTGCAGCAGGTATGGAATAACAAACTTAATGGGGAATTTATTAATAATATGAATCTATTTTCAGAGTAATATATTGGTCTGTCAGTTCCACTGACCTATACTGGTAAGATACACTAGTTAGTGCATAGTTCTTCTTTCATCTTGGGCTCCTTTGGGGACTACTGGATTAGTTTCCCAATGCTATGACTAGTTAACATCTGTATTATGAGGAGATTTTTCAGTTTACAGCTTTCATACTTGAAAGCTTCCAGCATCTGTTATTACAGGTTTTATTCCATTTTTTTCCTTGTCTGCTCAAACAATTCAGTAGCCCAACAGCAAGTTAGATAATTCTAGCCAAAAAAAGAATAGTTTATGCTGAGTAAGAATTTATTTATTTATGCCTAAATATGGCAGAGCTGCATCTGTCTCAACACTAGAGGAAAACTGCAAGAAAGTCTGCTTTTCAGGAAGGTAAACTGAGGATATGAATTACTGTGCTATTTTTCTTTAATAATTTAATCTTAAAAACAAAGGCAAAATAGAAAGTAACTTCCCCTGAATTCTTAGTATCTCCTCTTTCTAAAGAAGTGAAGGTTTATGTTCAGACAGATTGTGTTCTATGCCTTCCCTGCTACCTAAGTGTATTGCTGATTCTGGTAACATCTGGGCATCTGCCCCTGGTCAAGGAATAGAAAATATATGAAGAAAGCTGTAGCCATTCTATCCAGACCATGCCCTACTATATAGGTCTGTCCCACCATACAGCAACTGCAAAGGAAGTAGACTAACTGAATTAATGAATAAAGCCATGGTCAGGAAGTCCTGCTTATGCCTCAAAGCATTTGAGCCAATTAAATGATAAGTATATGACAATCCAGGCTTTTAGGAAAAAAACCACTACCTAGCTCCAATTCTATACAACCCAATATATGGTCTGCATTCACTAAACATGCTTAGAGACATCTGTTCCTCATGAACTTTAAATTTCATTAGAATGAAAGAAAAATTAGTGTTTTAAACATAATGCAGCAGAGCCACTTTGAACAGCTGTTCCAACTGCAACTTGCAGGTTTGTATTCATCCTCAATAAAACTAAGTGTACCAGCATTTCTACTGGGAGCATGACAGACTGGGCAAGCTGCAAAACGTGCAAACAGCTTTATTCCTTTGCCCTCCTTTATGCAACCCTAATGACTTAGTTATTGCATTTGTCATGTAATCAATACATGGTGTTTCATAAAATAAAAAGAATATTCACCTGTTTCATTTTTGCAGCAGCTCTATTTGAAAATAAAACAGCCCTATCTTTTTGGAAGCAAGCCGGACAAATCTGCAGAGCCTTCGTGTAAGAGTCTTCTGCCTCTCCATAGTCTGCAGATGCAAGAGCAGAAAAACCAAAACATAGTATTTATTTCAAATGCCAGTACAGTCAGTGAACCACACGGCTAAGATTTCTTTGGAAACATTTCTCAATATATGATGCAAAATTAAACCAGAATCAGTAGCTGCACTCAAAGTACATTACTGAGTAGCACATAGACCAATCAAAATTGTTTTAAAATCAACACCCTTGTAAAAGCAGAAATACAGTCCTGCGCTTAATGCATGATGTGCATGTAATTCTCATCCCTGAAATTGTACCTGAGTACTAGCCTTAGAGGTACAATCTCTTTAGATCAAGAGTATCCTGATCTGAAAGGAAGCATGTGCTGAAACATATCACTGCACTGATACCTGTTCAAAGCAGCTATGGAGGTATTTTATTTGCTGCATCATTTTCAATGACTGACTTAAAGGTCAGTCACCACAAACCCATTATCACCTGAAGGTCATCCATCATCAAGTCTGGTCTAAAGCAAGGAGCAGTAGTAAATCACATGGGATTATCAAGTTATTCATTTTCTAATAAAGGTAGGGCCTTTTCACTCTTGACTCTATACTGACTCTGAACAAAGCACTCCCTGCCAGCTGACAAGTGCATCATCCTCAAAAGAGAGCAATTCTTTCTGTGCACATTAGCTGGTGACCATCCAGGTGCTCAAAGCACAGGCACATTGAAAAGGTCTGCCAAAGAATTTGTCAAGAAGCAGCTATGGATGAGACCTCACAAGATGATTCAGCTGACATTACAGGTTTGCTGCTTTCACGATCCCAGCAGTTCACTTCTGCCTGCTCTGGTGCTTGCCTGAATTGGTAAATCATTCCCCAGGAATCTTGCTCTCTTAACACACAATAAGAGACCTCCAACAGGAAGGCCACTGTCTGGTTATCATGGTACACTCCTGGAAAGGGGAAGTTACTTGTTTGTGTCCCTGCTGACTGAAGAAAGTATGAATCTGCATATCCTGGTTTCTTTGTGAATCCTCTAGCCACCAGAACATTAAATGAAAGGTGGGTGTCAAAATCACTTCCCCCTTCGTGTTTTTTAATTAAAAGCATTAGAACAGTTTTTTATTACTGACCTCAACCCTGCTGTTATGTATTAACTATGCTCAGAATGTGTCCAGTTCTGGCATAAGCTAGAAATCTACATACATCTAGTTGTTTGGGTTTTTTTTAACACATATGTGTATGTGTACATGTACATCTCTCTATATACACACATACATGTCTTTACATCTCTTGATACACATATACACATATGTATAGATATGTACATGTAAGTGCATATAGATGTACATATACATGTGTATATGTATATATAGATGTCTGTATATATACACATACACACACAAATATATTCTATAACAGATAGAGTCAGTGGATAGAAACAAACATGCAACTGTACAAAGGTATGAGAGAGCTACTGACCCACTGAGTCCTGCATCAATTTTAAGTGCACGCATTAGCAAAACTCAGAGCCACGTGGAAGCCTTTTTTTATTAGCAAAAGAAACCCTGGCACTTGGAAGGCAGTCAATTCTGTATCACGTTCTTGGATTTAAACACTTAGCTTTCATGAGAATCCTGCTTTAGTAATCCAAGTCTTTGTGATTTAAACTTAACTCTTAAGGAGGTCTGCTATCTCCGTTGCTCTCTAGAGCTGGATGAAAAATGATATAAATGATAAATCCGACAATGATAGGTGTGAGCTCTTCCTGTGGGTTATCTGCAACATCATCATGATGTCTAAGTGTTAATTTAAGATCCTGGAAGATCCATATGGTGTTAAAAGATTACCAACCCACCTCCTTTCTTGAACTGCTCATTTCCTTTCTCCTTCAGTGTTGTGCTCTCCTTTCTTCTTTTCTACAAAAGAAAAGACAGTGTCTCAAAGTATTTAATTCAAATGAACAAGTAGGTCAGCTGCAGTTCCAAATAAAGTATGAATGGAAATCAGAATAAAATATAACCTAAAGAATTTTAACTAATACCAAGATCACTTGCTTGTAGTCATCGTGACATGATATACTTTGTGTCCATGAACCACCAGAGTATAACAACAATGCAGTTAAACAAGCTTCAGTTCATGGACAATAGTATGCAGAAAGAGCATTCACAGTGAATTACATGGTTTAAAGTAATATGTTAACTTTTTACCTGGCTTTTTGCTTATCCTTTCCAACTCAGTTTAATTTCATCAGTGCAGGTCAGCGACACAGAATATATTTTAGATGTAAAGCCTCAAAAGTTTTGCTTAAAATAAATCTATCTCAGAAATCCAGAGTTACTTTCAGAGATGTACGAAGCATATTGAGCCCTGGAAACAGGTCCATGGATAATACTGCCCTGAAAGATTTCTTATGCAGAGAGTGACTAAACCATCAGATCCAGACACAGGAAGATTGTTCAGTTATACAGTGAAAATCACACATTCTGAGCAGAGTTGTGTTTTCAACCATGAATATCTTAACAGTACTCTTGGCACAAGTGAAGTTGACATGAATGCTCTTAGCCCTTGACACAGAAAACACAGGATGTCATCAAGCCATCTCTTCAACCTAGTTACTGTGGAAGCCTTCACATGCAGGCATACCTCACACAAGTAAAAACAAAGCATTCTAAGTAAGACAGTAACATCAAGAAGCAATGCTCATGTTCATAAATCATTTCTATGGTAGAAGAATGATCATTTGACCATGGATTTTGCCCCCAACACACATGCAAACACAAGGACTTAAATCAAGGTATCTATAAATTACAGATCATTGAGCAATTAAGAAGCCAACACTAGGAGAAGGAACAGTTTCCTTTCCTGCAGACTGTGTAAATCAAGGATTAATGCAATTATCAATATCGCACAGAACATCTCCTTGGAAACAGCTAAATATAGTACTCTTTGTGGAGCGCTGCACCATCTCACAGCTATGCCAAGTATCTGACAAACAATACCAAATCAGAGGTTCTCTCCTCTCGCTTTTATTGGTTTTGGAAAGTAATTTACCCGATCGTTGTCACCATCTTAGTAGATCACAATGCTCTGATAACTAAGCTCAGGGGAATGGCATTCAGTTGTCACACAGTAAAATATAATCTGACCCTTTCCATACATGCCTAGATCACTAAATTTTTTCTTATCACCTGTTAAATATATTTTCTAATATTCATTGCTCCTCACATTAAAAAAAAACCCAACATATTGGTCAGACAAAACATGCACCACTATTTAGAAATTGGATTTCCTGCAGCATGAACTGAAACCTACACAAGTCCTTCCACAACCTCACCTACACCAAGGTACACAAGGTTAGAGCTTTCTAAACACGAGCGTACAAACGTATCTGAGCACTTAAGGTACAAGCTGCATTAAAAGCACAAATTCCTTGTATATATGCAGCATTCTGCTGTTCAGCACAGGGAGTACGTAACTGCATTTGAAGGCTGGACCCAAACTTTTGAAGTGCTGCACAGAATAGCTCCAGCGAGGTCACTGCCACATGCGCAGTTGGCCCTCCAAAGAGATTTCCAAAACATCTTGAACGCATATAGAGTGGAAGATAGCACAACAGAAGTGATTTTCATATCAGTGAACAAAGCAGCCAGGTTTCAGCACAGAGCAGGTTTGGAGATGATGATCCTACTGGAAAACATGAAAGACCTACATAGACAACCCTCACTCAAGATAAGAAATCCTTGAAACACTAGCCCTACTGACTTCATTGCTCATGACCTATTTAGAACTGGCCTTTAACCACCATTAACTGATTCACTGTTGCATAAGGGAAGAGTTACAACTTTACAATAATGAAAGAATTTTATTTCATATAAAATGAGAACTGCAGCATGCTCACAGTACTCCTTATGCAGTAACCCTAAACTTGAGGAATACTGAATGAAAAGCTTTACCTGTATTATCATTATTTTGTTTCATTTTACTAAAATTATTACAAAATAGTACAATAGTACATGTTTACTCCAGTTAAGTATTAAATACTGTTAGAAAAAGTGATTTGCAGCAAGAAGGCTTCAGGAGAAAAAACTTTTTTTTTTTAATATAAAGCAAGAGGAACAAAAAAATCCAATTCTTCAGTCGTGGGATTCCTTCTCAGGTAGCCAAGAGGATTGTGACCTACAGCCTCAACAGCACAGAAGAAAGACCAAGGTGGTTGTACAGCCATGGTCACTGGGGAAACACAGGCAGATGAAAGTTCTGAGCAACTGAAGAGTGTCAGGACTCTCACGCTGTGAAGCTTATGATTCATACAACTCTCCTCCTCCAAAAGCTTGTTCCTTGGTATGTCCTCTTGCCTGAGAATCAAACTGCACGAACTTGAAGGATAGAGGACTATTAGTCACACAACTGTTACAGACACACAACTGTCAGCGGCAGTCTTGTGGTCACTGCTGACTACTTGACCAGAAAAGGTGCTGTTTAAGCATGTTTCAGAAGCCGGCAATATCACTAGGAACACTGTACATGGTTTTTGCAGCTTCCTGGAAAGCAGCAATGCAGTCCTGGTTCAAAACCAGGATTTCTGTTATAGCTTGACCAACATTTTCAACGTATCCCTGTATTATGGGTTTCAGACTGTCCTTGAAGTTCCAAACTGTACAAGTTTTTGCAGTATTTTTCAAAAAGGTAAGTGTGAGGGGTACCTCATGCATCATTCCGGATTGGCATCTGAAGTACAGCCCACAAGCGATACATAGTAGCAGACTATCCCTAAAAGCAAATTCCTCTGGCTTTCCCACAAAATGTAAAACCACATGTATTAGCACATCACATCCTAGATGTACTGCCCTTTAAAGCACACTACATATTTGTGAAATAAACAAATAGTTTTTTTCCTCCATATACACATTTCTTTAACAGAAAATCCTAACACAAAAGCAGTGGAAAGTCAACTATTTTGGTTGAATTTACATTTAACCTGAAATGACTGCTCCGATGGATGCTGTCAGAATCCATCTTCTATTAAAATTCAGGGTAAAAAAAGCCACAAACAACCAATAACTAAAGCGCTGTTGGAAGACCTAACCTCTTCACTCAGTACGCTGCATTTCCCGCTTCTATGTATAATTGCAAATTGACTGATCATCAGTTTACTGTGATCATATCAGCCCAGAATGAAACAATTGCAAGTGACTTGTCCTTGGGACAAATTTCGCACAATGTCATTTCAGTGTCCCAACCCACTTGTTTTTCAGCAAAAGATTTAAGTAGCTGCAGGGCAGGCTACCCTTTCCTCAGTGAGGGAAGTAGGTCAGACTGAACTCCTAGAATGCTCTACCTAAGGAAAAGATATCTTGACCCACTATGTTCCCTGAGACTGCTCATATATAACACTGGAATCATGCACAACTTCCAACTTACACTCCATTGTGATTTTCTGTTATTCAAAGTCAGCAAAATCATAATAAAATATGCAAAAACCAAGCCTTAGCACAAAGATGACAAATTCTGAGTGGCAGGCATTAGTTTTTGATATACAAAGTAAAAAAATTATTTTTTAAAGTCCAGAAGAAATAACTACATTTTAACTTGTAATATGATTCTTAAAGGATCCAATTAGAAGTTTTTACAAATTTTGATACTGATTTACAATTGTCCATATTCTGAAGACGTTAGGATCTTAACATAAACCTGCCTGGCAAGCAAGAGGTGATCATCTGAAGTAATGAAAAAAGACAGCTTGGCCTTCTGACAATGAAGTACAACGATCCAAAAGAGAGGCCATCAAGCAGTCTCTGGACTTCAGCTACTCTGCCAAAAAACTCAGGGTTTAAAATAAATGCATTAAAGCATTATTCTAGTGTTAGAGAAGAAAGCAACCTACGCATTTTTTCTGTTTGTTTTGGAAGTAACCGATATAATAAAAGCACTGGAAGTGAAATCCTTAAATATAGCTGGTGAGAGCTGAAGGGCAAACACCCTCAGCTTGTACTGCTTCCAACTATGCTTCCTCTGGCTGTTTCTATGCATTTGATTTGATCAATTGATTTAACTTTGCTAGGGAACTGTTCTTGGCTCCAGTTTTGTCATGAGCAGCAAATGCATACTCTCTTCTCCATAAGACTATTTATAGTGTGACAATGCACATCTGCATATCATGTACCCTTTTGTAAGTTCACCAGATAGGAGTCAATTTAAAATTACTGGGCTTCAAAGGGTGCACAATCACTGGGAATTTTAACAGATAAGGAATATAATTTTTCAGCTTCAGATACCAATTCTATTTCTAAGTCACCCATTAGTAGTCATCTGCTTCCCCCTGCAGTTTTGTGAAGCTATTGCTGTGTCATGCATTCAATAATTTGAATTTCAATTTAAGGCTGTAGTCACTCAAAAAAATCTTTTTCCAAATCTCGCTAGAGTTGTCACTTGAAAACTGTGCCAAATCTGCCCTCTACCCTCAAAAGGCAGAGTAATAAGTAAGCATTGCCAGACTCTGGCCAATCTCTGCTCACTGTAACTGGGTGGCAAAAACCCATTAGTCTTCCTACTGCCAAATCACCACCTACTCCTGAAATTGTGAGCAGCACTCCCAGAGACAATAGGTCACATCCATTCTTGACAGTGTCAGTTACCGTGCCAGACTAACTGTGACTATTCCTGAGTGACAATACATGCCATTCAGCCGCTCCTGTTCCAGAGGCCAGAGCCTCAGGCAGGGAAGAGGAGTTGTCCACTTAATCCATCACCACAGTAAATCGAAAAGGTCTCAATTTGACAGCATCAGCATCTTCCAGAGAAATGCAAAAATGAGTAAAGAGTAAAATCAGAAAGCAGCACTGAAAGATAGATGAAGGTATACTTTTTCACTCTATTGAATTGCCATCCAGCAAAAGACTTTAAGTTTAAAAATGTAACTCAAAGACCTACAAATCACACAGGGAGATTATAACTCCAGATTTTATCCAGGTTGTTCTCACCAGCACTTGGAATTAATTACTCTAGCAGATACAAAATACTTTTCAAACATCCTTCTCCAAGCTTTGATTAACTCAGAAAATAAAACAGGATGTTTTGTTCTATTTTGCAAGCCATTGGACAAGGCAGTTTTAGTCTAGCAATCCATCTTGTTCTCCAAGTTGACCAAAACAATAGCGTATTCAGTATTGGTGCTGTACAGTACACAGGATTCAGGCTATTAAAGTAGGTCATTTGACTAAGGGGATCACCGCTTATTATATTTCACAAGATTGCACTGTACCACCTTCAAAACTCTACTGTCTTGCAAGTTTTATTGCCATACAAAGTAATTTTGAACACTGATGAGAACTATTAACAAAAGATATATTCCTTATTGGTATTTGTCAGTAAGAAGTTGTACTGCTGTGCAGTCAGTTGGATTGTCTCATGTACTAATAATCTGGGGTTTTTTTGTCCAAGCACATAATTCTTTTTCGAAAAAGTTCAAGACCATCTGCAAGTGATCAACACCTGAGGACTGCTCCAAAATATTACTTGCTTTGTTGTACCCTACCTTCCAATTTGTACCTTAGCTTTTATCCTGTAAATACTATAGGAAGAGCAGCAACTTTAGTAAGGTTACTATACTGTATCAGACAGACGGAACCAGGAAAACACCAAATGCTAAAATTAATGATCACACCTGAGAAGCCATCTCAGAAAAATCCCAGATGTGTTCTACAGCCCCTGGAAAAGCAAATTCTATACAGAAACTGTAATTTATGAAAGAACAATGGGATCAACCTGAAGCATGGGGAAGGAGGGGTGGGGGTGGGGGAGCAGCTTAAAGGAAATATCTTCATTAAGACAATGTTTTCTAACACATCCTAGAACTTCTGGAGAAAACAGGGAACAAAAAATTTAAAAATTAAGAAAAAAAGAAGCTGTACTGTTTAGCCCAGAAATGAAAAAATCTCACGTATGACTCAAAAATACTATTTCTCAATGATCAGTTTCACTTAATTCTTACAGAGTTGCTAACAAAACACTAATCAAGAATCTCCTCTACCAGAGCTGTGGTCCCTGTCTTGCCGACACATTTCCTATTGTTAAAATAGAAGTTGAGCATGATCACAGCCAGCTTTAGTTCTAATGCACATGCAACAGCCCAAAGAAGGGAAATGCTTTTGAGGAATATTAAATATTTATTCTGGGTCCTTAGAGCAGCTAGAAGGGCATGTTCTATATCCAAAATAAGGGCTTACTAGGCCAGGTGCTTAAGTCCTTGCCAGACAAGGCCCATAGAACAAGACAACATCTGTCATGATGGAAGAGCATGAGGGATTCAGAATCTTGCTGCTGGATAAACTCGTAATTAATGGGTGTCCCTCCAGAAGAGGACTGGGTCAGACTGAAACAATTACCGTGTAACAGCTGTTGGGTGTCTTCTGATTAATTCTGCAGACTAGACCAACGTCAAAGCCATCACTGTCAGTGACAACTAACCAGAAAAATCTGTTTGTAATGCATCAAAAGCAATTTACTGCTTAGTGCCTCTGCTGAGGCAGCAATCAGCATGCTTTTGAAACAACAAAAATCTTATAAAGTCAATTTTGTTTCAGGCTGCGTAATTCTTGAAAAGCTCAGAGATGCAAGTCCAGGCTATATGCTACAGCTGTTTTAAGAATACTTCTTGCAGGTTTGTGTCTTAATATACTGCCAAGTTCTTATTTTACTTCATTGTGCAGAGATAACTTCTTACGGTATCAGTACTGGAAGTAATTCCTGTTGCTTAAAATCAGAAGTCTCACTGTATGGGGCTCTCGAAATATACCCGAGACAAAATACACAACCACTTGCTTCTTCACTTTGATCTCTGCAGCAGCTTCTGTGGGGGTGAGAATGCCTGCTCAGACCTGCTACCATGAAAGCTGGCACATAGGATACGCGTAAATACACAGAGCAAGGTCTAGAGTCTGTCTCTGCATTTCCAGAATAAATCAGAGATTCTCTTTTCTACAGCCTAGTTATTGGAGAACATCACTCAAAAAAAAAAGCTGCTAAAACATAACAATGGGCTTAGTTTAAAAGAAAACCCCAGAACTATTAAGGTGTAGCTCCATAAATTTTATTTGAGCAGGGCTAACATCCGTCTCTCCTTATGACTTGAGTACAGAGTTTACAGTTGGTGCCACAATCACAGTTCATGGGAAGTTTTTCTTATTTAGGCAAGTAGTCTAATTGAAGAAAATCCATCTACCCCTGTACGTCATCACAAGGCTGCCATTTGATGTCTACTTTTACCAGCACTGCCCTTGATCTAAAAATACAGCATTATTTTTCATCTGAAATCTTCCCCCTAATTGGTTCACTGCACATTCACACACAGAGGTGTGCCAGCACAATGAAGGAGGCAGCAGGGGGCTGAGAATAACTGATCAAGGACTGCCGAAGTAGCAAACACAGCACTTGCTGCTGGGTGTCTGGGCACAACCTACGCAGCCAAATAAACATGTTCTGAATATTTCTGCCTCATTTTCTCCAGCAGCAAAAAAAAATCATCATGTTGCCCTTCTTAAAAATGACCTTCTGAGTAACTGGAAGGAGGTTTAAAGTGTTTGGAAAACTCTGAATAAATGGATGTACAGCAGCTGTTTTCAGACTATTTTTTTTTCTCTTAAAGCTGCATCACATAATAGATTCTTTTCCTAATCAAAGTATATAGAACATTTAACTTTAAAAATTAAAATAAAGTTTGTAGCCATCAGTTCCAAATACTTAGAGGAAAGTTGCAGTAGCAATTCAGAAGTGACCCATGCCCATGGTTTTACTACACAGAGAACGTAAGGTGATGCAGGGTAAGATCATGCAAATAAGCTACTTCAAGAGTTATAACAACTGCTGTAAGCCTCTAATTCATCTCTAGTTTCTGGATTTCTCAAGCTTTGCTTATAAGAGATGCCAACATTATTTTGTTAGAGAAAAAAATAGCTGTATTTTAACAACTATTCTATAATCCACTCAGAAAGCTCTCTATGGAACATAAACAAAGCTCACGATACAAGTATTGCCCATCTAATATTTACGACAATACTAAGAGATACAATCCCACTGTTCCATGAGGTATAATGATAAACCAAGCTGAAAGGCATAATTACCCAATACCACTGGAAATAAACCAACACAAAGATAACTGCAGCTGCCTCCATACTTTCTCTAAGGAAATCTTTCCAGCTTTAAACAGTGATTATTTTGTACTCCATTGTACCTTTTAGTGGAGTTCCACAAAGCTGAATGCAAATAGTCAACATTCATGATTCTTTTGCTCACTTTACAGAAGGCACAAATGGATGCACAAAATTCAATTATTACCTAACATTACAACAGAAGCAAGAGCAGCGCAAAAACTAAGACACCCAATTTCCAGACCTGCTGCTCTTTCCAGAGTTTAATTCTACGACATAATTTTCCCCCAGCTTTTAGCACTTCATCTATGAAACTCTCAAGCTGCCTTCAAGTTATAGGCTGCTGCAGAAGCCTCATCATGACTCATGATGACAATGTTCCTTGGTGCACAAGCAATAAAAACAAGTAGAAAAAAGGGACTGTTTTGTCTAAGCTGAGAAAGACACAAGGGCACCATGAAAATGTTTTTTCTGTGTAGCAAGTAGGTTAAGAGAAGTTATTATTGCCCTCTGTTCAGCACCTGAGAGAATGCATTTGGAAAGTGCCCAGTTTCAGCATCCCCTCTGTACCAAAAAAACCCCAAAACTCAAACCAGACATCGACTCCCCAGAGGGAGTCCAGCAGAGGGCCCCCAAGACACTCAGGACCCTGAAGACCATGTCCTAAGCAAGCAGAGTTTGTTCAGCCTTAGAGAAAGGTGGCTCAGGGGAGACCTCATTACCAGAGAAAACGTAGATAGACTCTTCCTGAAGGTATGCAGAAGAGCCAGCAGTCACAGGTGCAAAGGAGATTCTAATTAAACAGGAGGAAAAAACTTTCCACCATGAGGGTAACTAAACACTCTAACAGGGGCCCGGAGAGGCTGTGCGATCTCCATGCTCCAAGACTTTTTGTGGCTCTGGGCAGGCTGATCTGTTCTATGTAACTTTGAGCAGGGCTTTGGACTAGATGACCTCTCCAGAGGCCCTTTTGGGACAAAGGATGCACCAAATAACCTCTTGAGACTCCCCCTCACCCACATTATTCCTTATTAGATCTCAAAGTATTACAACTGGTAAGCATTGTTATGCCATTTTACAAATGTCAAAACTGAGAGACACAGAGAGAGAGATGAAGTGATTTCCACAAGGTGAAGCAGCAAACAAATGTTACCTTTAGTCTCATTCCTACTTCAAGGAGATTATGTTCCGTGTTCCACTTCCCTGCTCATCTCATTATTGCCTTTCCACCTCAAGGAACATCTACCTTAACATGACATCTGTAGTAAAGATGAAAAACTACCTTTTTGGCTTCACTGATATATTTTGGTCAGAAATCCCACCCTACCAGCAAGGGAACTATTTGAGCCACAACTTGATTAAGTTTCTCTATACTGGTTTGTAACTACCAATAAGGATGTTTGGTTGCCTCTGGCACCTTAGCTCTGCATGTTTCTGCCCCTCATCCTCCATTTACAGCAGCTGGCATTAAGACCATGGCACAGGCAAGTTACTGCCAAGTCCCTCCCTTCTTCCAATATTTTTGGGATATGTATAGCCAGCATTTATTTACTTGAACAACACAGACACGGCTAGCCAACAGTTAAGAAAGCATGGCCCAGCTTTACCAAATCAGCTGAATTAGAAAAGATCAGCCTGCCTGTGTAAAAGAGAAATAAGCCCCTATCAAGTCACTGAAACATTAATAATATTTTAAGTACTTTTAAAAAAAATTAAATTTGACCCTTCATCTCTTCTTTTTCATCAAGTGCCTCACTTTAGAGTACTTATCTACTACAGTAGTAATTTTTTCTACTGCTCCTGTTGATTTGGGAGTTTCCAGAATAAAAACTATACAGCTATGCAATACACTATCTTCCCTTATGAAGAAATGCTTTCCCACGATGCTGCCTACTTTCTCTTGTCAGCTGCCATTCCTTACTCTGCTCTCTCCCTTCCTCTCTGTAATCAGTTACTCAATGTTACCCATGATCCAAATTAAGCAGTTAGCCTTTCAGTAAGGACTCTATTTCTTTTATTAAAATAACATCCAATTCATGCCTATAGGACTACCAAATAAAGTTTGCTGAAGTCTTCCCTTCACATCTTTCCCCCAACTGCCAAAGAATACCATAGAACTTTTCATCACAATTTTCAGTACAAGTAAGTATTCGTTTGGATAATTTAATCAGATTTTAAGAGGCTGGATCAGTTCTTTGAAACATGATCTGTTTAAGAGGCTGAGCTATATAACTTTTCAAAAATAGAGTGTTCAAATCAACAACAACAAAAAATTACAAGAGTTGTACGTTGGGACACATAGTTTAATATCTTTACTTAGTAGCTTATAGGGGAGTAAAGTTGAAGAAAATTGGGGGGATCCAGAAATCAGTAGAAAGCCTTCCACCATTTGCTATGAGAATATAATTACCAGTAGAAATCACTGTATGACTTAAATGAACAGAGTCTAATCCTGAAAGTGATTTAATAAGTTTTCTCAAAATTAGAAAAAAATAAAGTTCTATCTTTTTTTCTAACTACTTGATGACAACAATATGCCAGAACCCTGAAAACTAACTGCTGTCACATGACACCACTGAGTATCAAAAAAACCTGGTTCACACAGACTTACAAGGGAGTAAACACTGTTACAGAGGCTGTTGGACTTCCCCCAAGACCTTTTTGTTACTCCCTCCAATATTATCCAGTTTGTTACTCAAACATTTTGTCCAATGTAACCACACTGAAAGTAAACAAAACCACACGTCTAATCTATAGGGATACTTTCAAATGTAATCCCAATTAGTCGTATTACATAAACTAGCCTTTCAGACATGAAATGTGCCCCGAGTTTTGGAAAAGCACCTTGCAGCTAATCAGGTGGAAACAATGAATCCATACAACTAAATAACAAGAAAAAGGGAGATTTTTGTTTCTTATAATCTGAGCCACAGTAACTTTACACAGTGGTGAAGGCACACAAAAATCTGCAATGGAATGTGATCATCAAGGAAAGCTAACAAAAATATTTGTTACCTAAAAGGAGAAATTAAGAATAGTAAAACGAGACACATTAAGAGAGTTTTAAATACCCATTATCATGACAGCCACAGACCATTCAGAAACACGGCACTGAAAATGTATCTTTTTACATTCAACATTGGATTACCTGTTTTTCTTCCTCTGGCATATCTTTTTCTAGTTCTAGTAAATATTCTTCATCCAGTTCTGTCTGCCTCCTTGAGCTATTCTCATCATTCTGTAAATTCCCTTCATCATCCAGCACAGGCTCTTTTGCCTCAAAGGAGTCATGACAGTCATGGAAACACTCATCTGCTGTTGTGGGATCTTTGGCTGAAGATGGTGCACGTCCACTCTCAGTAGTTTTGGGATTCTGTGCATCTTTGGGGCCAGTCTCCAAAGACTTCGGATCAGAAAGCTTTAAGTGACCAAGTAATTCTTCAGGTGGACTTGCTTCTTTAAACTCTTCCATGTTGGACTCCTTGGAGGGGTTAGTTTTTTAGAAATGAGAAGGAAACAACCCTCGATAAGTATGATATAAATGCCTTGTCAGCAAACGAATCTCTAGAGTACTTAAAAGTACTCCTGGCATCACCTGAGGGAAACTATTACACCTCACGGGGATGGGGGAAAAGCAGAGAAAGCAACTCAAACATGCTGCTTCTACAGGCTACCCCGGGACGTGGGCCCAGCGCACTGTTCCCATAAACGAGTCAGCCCACAAGCTCCCGCTCCCACGGCCTGCGGGGCACGGCACCAAGCGGCTGCAACATGCCCTGCGCAGCGGGACTGGAGCCACGTACACTCGCGTGCCCGCAGGCCCGGGCACCCCTCGCCCACTCCGGCCCCTGCCGGCCGGCTAGCCCGCCGCCCCCCGGGCCCCGCTCGCACCCCCGGGTCACCCCCGGCCCGGGCCGGGCCCAGCCAGGCCCCAGGCGGCCGTTCTCGGCTCTGACAGCGCAGCCCTATCCCGCCCCCGAGATAAGGGGCCGGACGCCCCAAAACAACACCGCCGCCGCCACCGTCGTCTCCCCACCAGCCCAGAGCGGCCCCGCCGGCCGCCGCCCCTCACCCCGCACCCCGCAGCCGCTTCCTGCCGCCCACAGCCAATCGGGGGAGGCCGCGCGCGGGCCGACGGGAGTTGCAGTCTCGCGAGGGCGCGGGGCGGGGGCGGGGGCGGGGCGAGGCGAGGGCGGGGCTGGGCGGTGAGTGGGGCGGGAAGGGGTGCTGGGGAGGGAGAGCGGGAGGTGCTTCGGCCTCTGTCCCCGCGAGGGTGCCCTTGCACAGCCCTTCCGCACGCCTGGAAGCGGGTCTCTTGTGGCTCTTTGGGCTCAGTGCAAGGTCAGACGTTGCCCCTGTGGTAGCTTTGGGGCAGGCTCGTGTTACCTGGGCGGGGTAGCTCCGAGGGTGCTGGGAGGCTGGGGCTGCTGCCCCAGGCGCTGCTCGAGCGACCAGGTGCAAGGAGAGCGAGGGGAAGGCCCTGGGGCCGTGGAGCCCTGCTCCAGTTCTCCCCATGCGCCGTAGGGGCGCAGCTCTGGCTCGCCAGGAAGCAGTTTAGGGGTGGGGGGGTCTGTGGTAAGTGCAGCACAGGGCACAGCTAGGGATGGTGCAGGTGGACAGTGGGAGAAGTGCTGTCTTGGGCAAGCACCACCTGGCTTGAAAAGATAAATCAGGATGAAAATGTGATCAGCTGAGGGAAAAACCTGATAAGATACCAGAGGAAAGTCTTGGTAGGTGGGCAAAAGGAGGAGTTGTGTCAGCAATGTTGGTTCAGGTTCTGTTGCCTGCACTACTTTAGCCTACTGGTTTGTTTATTTAGCAAGTAACTGTTTATGGTGTGTGATAGCTGTGTCACTTCTAAGCTGCCATGAGTTGGCTGTCTCCAGTATGGAGACAGTTTTGGTTTTTCTATTTTAGTGACATGTGAAAAGTGAGTTCTATTTAATTAAACACTGGAATAAAACTCCCTTTCTTCTTGTTTTGTATGCACTCCTTGTGTACCCCACAAATGTTAATCCCCAAATTTTGATACAGACCTGAATTTTCAGAAGTTTTGAAGTCAAAGGCATATGAAGAAATGCCTTTTTTAATGGAAAATCACTGCACCAAGTCCTGAGGCAGTTAAGGTCTATTCTTACGAGGTTTTTCCTTGCTCTAAAGAGTTTTTCAGTAAGCAAGTCCTGATGAAAGATAAAGTTAAAAATGTTCCTCTAAATGAGTCTTCGATGCTCTAATTTAAGAAACCCCTTTCCAATATCAAAACCCAACAACAACCAAAAAGCCCCTGCACTATATATGCTGCTCCAGATTTGGGTCAGGTGAAATCTGTTCTGTTCAGCAGGATGTGTCAAGGATTATCCTTGGAGAACATGGGCTGTTAGAAACAGAAGGTAATCGATCTTTTATTGAAAGGGTGATTCTCCCCCTTCTTGCCTCTCATCCTGTGGGGAAACGTGCTGACTGTTAAGGCTGTATCAGCTCTTTTGGAGTTACCAGCCACCATTTGAAAACACCAAGACAGTATTATATCAGGCAGAACTCTGTCTGTGGGCTGAAGTGTATCTATTCCACGTGAAGGTGTGGAGGAGGCGTGTCCTTAGAAATATTTTGAGATGCATCCTGTCTTCTGAAGTACTTCTAACTGACATCACCAGGCTTTGATTCAAGCCTGAAGAGCCTGTGGGATGTCTGGCGTTTTAAAGTTGGGGTAGAAATTGAAGATTTGGATGCCAGATTCATTTTTGGTCTTAATTTGTTTGATCACTGCTTCTAAATGAACATTTCTGATGATGGAGTCTGTTGTTGCCAGAGACGAATGTGGGTATTGAGGAGAGATTGGAACACCTTCAGTAAGTTGGCAAGAGCACGGCTAGTTACAGTGAAAGCAAACAGGAGCTCTATGACTGGTTCTTCTTCCTCTCTCTCTGGATAAAAAAAGTAGATTCAGCATTCTGCAGCATCCCAGCTGCAATGATTTAGCCCTCAAAAATGTGCCTTTCTGCTGTTCTGCTAGCACTGTGTAATTTATTCTGACTTACAGAAAATATTTCTGAACCTTCATGTTGTCATGTCATTTGAAAAGGGAGAAGGAAATTACAGCTGTGGTACAAAATCAATCCATGCAGTTTTGAATTTGCTGAAATGCTATTTAAATCTCCTCTGGCTCTGCAAAGAGCACAGGGGTTTGGATAAGTTACGGTGTTTCATCCCCAGGAGGAATTGAACTGGCAAGAATAATACTGGACATCAGGGGTCAGCAACCCATCCAGGGTGGTGTGCTAGCCTTTATTTTCCAAAACTTTTCCAAAAGTGAGTTTATTTGCCAGCAAAAACTCTACAGGAATTAGATCTGCTCAGAAGTTTTGAGCTGCTGCTCGTCAGTGGCAAGATACTACCTTGCCTCCACGTGAGGCAAGGGTGTCTAGCTCTCACACAGCTCCAAACTTAGTGGGAGCCAGGACTAGGAATGTTTGCTTTTCAGTAATGCCATGGTTCCCAATTCTCGTCCCTGGCCAGCCCTGTTGAACACCATCCAAAATCCATCTGCTGCCTTTGGCTCCTATCCTATGGGGTTACTATTCCAAAATGAATAACACTTTTTACTTATAATCACTTTTTAAAATGGAGTTGATGAAACATACCATCTTATTGACTTCATAGGAGAAAGTGTGAGAAAAATTAGCAAATTTTACAATGTAAGTTTTATGCCTGTGCCTTCTCTGATCTGGAGACACTCTGGGGCTCCCTGACTTTATAACTGGAGTCTATTCAGCATTTTGTTTCTCCTAACACAACATAGGGGAAAAGATGCAAATTCCCAGAACCCCAGTTCCCTGCTCTCATTTAAGGGTGATTATGCCCTTATGAATCTTTACCTTAGATCTAGCAAGAAGGGCAAGGATTTCCCATGGTCCCACTTTATTGAAGATGAGGATGTCCCCAGGTGTCCTTTTTAGCAGAGTGACCTTTAAGCCTCATGGCTGCTCTTTAGGATTGTTGGTTCCCCCTGAGCAAGCTGCAGTTCAGTGAAAGTCTCTGAATCTCTCTCCTGTGGAAGACCTCCTCAGTGCACTACAAAGTAAAATCCAAAAGGCTTCGCTGTAGTCAGGGAACAGACACCCTCCAGGAGAACCAGAGGCTCTGCCCACCCTCAGGGGATCAGCCCTCCAGCTGGCAAATGCAGAGGCAGAGACTTTCCAACCCCTCATGAGGTGTCAGCACAACACGTATGACTTCTGTCTTTCAGGTTCCCAAGCACTGACTTACTGTTTGTATGTCTCACTTTCTCTTCTTTACACTGTAACTTTCATTATGGCAGTTCATGGGTTATTTTATGTTTGGAAAATACAAGAGCAAGTTGTCTTCTAGTATTTTCAAACATATACATCTTCATAAGAAACACCCTGGAGGTTATAGGGCCACGGCCAGTTTTTACCACTAAATCTTACTTGTTCAAACACAGAACGTGTTATTGCTTTACTCAGTCTTTTAGAACCTCGAAGTCATTGCTGTAAATGGAAGTGTAGGAACAGCTGAATATTGTATATATACAAAAAATGAAAACCCGGTATTGTGGGATATCTGGAAAGCCAAGGACATGTAGTGAACAATCCAGACTCAGACTATGTGGACTTGATCTGCCTGTAAAGAAGAAGGCCTCAAGGATGTCGCAGAGGTCAACTGCGGTTTTAGAGGCATGAAGCAAGCAGGAAAAGGGGAAGTAACCACTGACTAGTGGAACTAAAAGCAGGATATGGGCAGATCAAGCTGTACGTGTGGATTAAGGGTATAAACGAATCAGAATATAGCTAACAGCGCGTGGCCAAACACAGCTAACCAATTAACAATAGACTTGTGCGTGATAAGGTGGTTAAAGAGCTATATTAACCGTGATGTGTCTGCAATACATTGACATCTGCTTGATCATATTGATCGTGTGCTGTGTCCGTGACTTCCGCGTCGACAAGTGGCGCCCGAACAGGGACCCTCAGACCGGAGTTGGATTTTCTGACGGAACCGAAGACGGAGGGTGCGGAAGCCGGCCGTAGGTGAGTGCTGCCCCAGCACTCGGGAAGACACTAGCGCAAGAGATTAGGTCTCGCCCTGATCAGGCGGGCGGCCGGGGAGGAAATGGGGCCCACCATGAAAAAAGAAGAGTCAGCGGTGGTTAAGCTCCTCCAACATATCCTCTCAATGAGAGGGCTGAGTTATGACTCGTCTACCCTGAAGGCTTTGCTGTTTTGGGCAAAGGGAAAGGACTTGTTCCCCACAGTTGGAGCCACCTTTGATGTTCAACATGGGAAAAAATAGGGGCAGAGCTGTGGGAAGAAATAAGTAAAGGATCCAGGGAGGCGAGCAAATTCTCCACAGTGTGGAGATTGATTAATGAAACATTGAAAAGCATGAGGGGTGAACAGCAAGCCAAGGTGTCTGCATTTGCGGCTTTGACTCCAGTTGGCGGGTCTGCCTCTGCAACCAGCATGCTGTTCTTGGGTCCAACGATCCCTGCCGCAACCCCAGCTCGCGCTGCGGCGTTGGTCCGAATCCCAGCGGGAACTGCAGCCACAGTCCCCACCGCCACGCATGTACCGGCACCAGAGAAAAAAGCTGCAGAAGATTTTCTACCACCACCAGATGCGCCACAGTCGGACAGCCCTCAGATTTATGATGATGCCGATCCACCATCCTGACCCTCTTCACCGGCGTCGACCACTTCACTTTATCCTCCCTTGCCACCTTCTTCTCCACCATCACTTTGCGAAGAGGAGGAGGAGAGAGCAAACGGTTTGGGGGATGCACAATTGCAGGAATTGGTAAAAAGGCTGGAAACTTTAGAGGCTTGCCTAGGGGCGCTGCCGGAAAAGTCACCAGCCTCTCTGTCTGTGCCATGCCCCGGACCATCGGGGCCTAACCCATTCGTCCCAAATGAAACACCGGGTAGGACCAGTGCTCTTGCACCAACTCCAGCGCCGCCAGCGTCGGCGGTATTTTGGCAAGGGTTGCTAGCAGGGGGGGCCGGGGACCCATCCATGCAATGGAAAGGGGTGATTTGAGATGCCATGATGGAAGGGCAGTTTTTGCCAATGGCATTTCCAGTTGTAGTAGATAATAATGGGAGAGGGGTGTGGGAAGCGTTGGATTGGAATATATTGAAGGAGGCCAAAAGTGCTGTTACTCAATATGGGTTAAAATCACCATATACTCAGTCCGTGTTACAACACATTTTTTCTTCACAGTTATTAACTCCTTATGACTCTAGGATGATTGTCTGGATGCTGCTGCCACCCTCGCAGCAGCTACAATTTTTCCAGCATTGGCAGACTGCCTGCGGTAAGGCAGCTTCGACACCTCGACAGCAGGGTGATCCTCTGTTTGGTGTACAGGCTCAGATGCTAATGGGAGCAGGGCCTTTTATGCGACCTGATTGGCAGGCACAATTTGCTACCAAGGTGTTGCAATTGAGCCAAGAGTTAGCGTATAAAGCTCTTACTAACGTGCATGATGAGAATACCAGACCTGCCTTTACCGCGGTAAAGCGGGGGCCCACAGAGTCGTATGGGAAGTTTATCGATCACTTGCATGCTGCAATTATGGCTCACCCGGATATGGACAAGAGCATGAAAGTAAAATTCCTAGATATGCTCGCTTTTGATAATACTAATGAAAAGACTAAAAGAACACTTAGCGTGTTGCCGAGGGGATCCAACACAGGACAGTTGTTGGAGGCCGCTAAGCAAATGTTAGAACAAGAAAAAGCTACAGTTATGGCCGCAACTGTGGGTGCGGCAGTTAAGCCATTGGTCTCAAAAAAGCAGGGAGGAAAACAGGACAAGAAGTGCTTTAATTGCGGAAAGCTAGGTCATTTTAAGAAAGAATGTAGGAGTCCAGTTAGCGCTGAGGGGCGAGGAAACAAGTGGTGTACAAATTGCAAGAAAGGCAACCATGACACTCAGGAATGTCGGAGATCGGGAAACAAGGCACCGAGCGCGCCGCACCCGCGCGTGACGACACAAGTGCAGAGTGCTTGGACCGCTGCGCCACTGCCACATCGGCAGCGCCGGAGTGGGCCTGGCAACAGCAGTAGACATGACTTTAACAACATCAGAGGTTCAGTTAATTGATTCAGACCAACAAGGACCGTTAGGGCATGGGCTAAGTGCATTGCTTATAGGCCGTTCCTCAATGTCTCAAAAAGGTATATTTATAGTACCAGGGCTCATTGATGCAGATTGCTGTGGAACCATAAAAATTATGGTATACACCCTAATGCCACCGCTCACCATACCAGCACAATCAAAGATAGCTCAATTTTGCACATGTGTTCCTAAGGCACAATCGGTCATGCATGGCCATGGAGGTTTTGGGTCCACCGGTGTGCTAAATGTGTTATTAGCGATCGATATCGCCAGGGGAAAACCAGAAGAAAAGGTGACAATTACACACCAAAATGGGCAATCCTTGGTGCTGTCGATGCTAATTGATACAGGGGCAGATGTAACCATCATCCCCACAACAAAGTGGCCCTATAACTGGCCATTGGCACCAGCAGCTACCAGTGTGGTGGGGGTTGGAGGTGCACAGTGCACAATGATCAGTAAATCTCCAGTGTCATTTAGCTTTGAAGATGGTACGACAGTTACCACAAGGCCATATGTAATGCACCTGTCTATAGCTCTCGTAGGTCAAGACATATTGTCCCAAATGGGAGCCCAGCTTGTAACCCAGCATTTTTAGGAGCGGCCACGGTTAAGCAGCCCATTTTAAAACTCACCTGGACCACGATGACACCAGTGTGGGTAGACCAGTGGCCGCTAAAGCAGGAGAGGCTGCAAATTTTACAGGACTTAGTAAACGAACAATTAGAAGCCGGTCATATCGTGCCTTCTACAAGCCCTTGGGACGCTCCCGTTTTTACCATTCCAAAAAAATCCGGAAGATGGCGACTACTGCACGATTTATGAGCAGTGAACGCTGTTATGGAGGACATGGGGGCACTACAGCCAGGATTACCTTCCCCTGTAATGATCCCTGAGAACTGGGATTTGCTTATCATTGATTTAAAAGATTGTTTCTTTACTATTCCCTTGCATCCGGAAGATGCAGAAAAATTTGCATTTACGGTACCGGCAATTAACAAACAAGAGCCGGCGAAAAGGTATCAATGGGTGGTGTTACCTCAGGGCATGAAGTACTCACCTACATTGTGTCAAAATTTTGTGGCATGGGCTCTACAGCCATTCCGAAAGCAACATCCATCCTTACTAATTTTTCACTATATGGATGACATATTGATTGCTGGTGAGAAGATAGATTCGGAAGGAACATTACAAAAGTTAGTAAAAACCTGAGTGCCCAAAGGGCTTAAAATAGCCCCGGAAAAGGTGCAGCGCCGAGGTCCATGGCAGTATTTGGGCTGGACAATTACCGGAAGTACAGTCCGACCACAGACAATTGAACTTAAAACAGACATTAAGACCCTCTCAGATGTTCAAAAGTTGATGAGAGATATTCAGTTGGTAAGAGATGTTAGTGGAATCACTAATGATGATTTAGTCCCATTAATGCCCCTATTAGGAACCACGACCGAAGCCTACGAACAACGAAGCCTATCACTGGAACAGAAACAGGCGTTAGAACAGATTGTGGAAAAAATTCTAACAGCTACTCTACAGAGAAAAATTACTACTTTGCCTTTGCAGTTTTTGATTGTTAATTCGTCGCCCAAACAAAAGCATTTAGTAGGACTCATAATGCAATTAGATGAACAGCACATCAATATTTTGGAATGGGTGTTCTTTTCTTATCAACCCAAAAATACAGTTTGTACACGGGTTGAGCTGTTAGCTAACATAATTGTTAAAGGCAGAAGAAGGATTTTGGAGTTATCAGGACAAGAGCCCGCAACGATGTTTATACCTATAGCACAGAGCTATTTGGATTGGCTCTTAGCAACCTCAGAGACAATCCAACTCGCTCTTGCCAAGTATCCAGGTACGGTTACTAATAATTATCCATCAGCCAAAATTTTATCACTATTGCAAAACCAGGAATTTGAGGAAATCCCTCACAGGTCAGAAGTACCAGGGGAAGGACTCACAGTATTCACCAATGCTGAAGAGAATCAAAACGAGCTGCTATTGCTTGGCACAGCAACAACCAGTGGCATCATCAGCTTCTTACGGGCCACGCCACAGACTCTTTGCAGACACTCGAACTGAGAGCAGTGTTGAGGGTTTTTCAACGCTGGCCTGACGACCCTTTAAATGTAGTCTCAGACTCACTCTATGTGGTGGGAACAGTACAGTGCTTGGAACGCGCTATGATCAGAACTCTAAAAAATAACACCTTGTATATGTTATTGATGCAGCTTTTGTTTTTCTTGAATCAACGCAGAAAACCCTATTTTGTGACACACATTCGCAGCCATCAGTTTGATCAAGGCTTGTCTGTCGGAAACAACGTAGCAGACAAACTAGTTGCTACTGCTTGGAAAAATCACAATGTCAACCTGTTTGAGCAGGCCCGTTTGTCTCATGAATTTTTACATCAATCTGCAAAGGTGTTAGCGAAACAGTTTAACTTAAAGCTGTCAGATGCGTGAGGCATCGTGCAACCGTGTCCTGCTTGCCAAAAACTGGGATTTGGTCTAGGTCTTGGGGTAAATCCTCAGGGCTTAGGAGCCTTGCAATTATGGCAAATGGACGTCACTCATATTACAGAATTTGGTCGTCAAAAGTATGTGCATGTCAGCATGGATACTTATTCACATGCGTTGTGGGCCACTGCTCAAACAGGAGAATCAGCCAAACACGTTGTGAGGCATATGCATGCGGCCGTTGCTGCTTTAGGAACTCCTCAGGAAATAAAAACGGATAATGTCCCTGCATATATTTCACAAACATTCAAACGCTTTTGCCAATTGTGGGGCGTTTGCAGAGTAACTGGCATACCCCACCCCCCTACAGGACAGGCCATTGTGGAACGTGCGCGTGCTACCTTGAAATCGCTGTTGCAAAAACAAAAGGGGGGAGAACTGGCTCCTTCTGAACGTCTTGCAAAAGCGATTTACGTTCTAAACTATTTGAGGCTCACAGGAGACCACGACTCTCCTCCAATTGTAGTTCACCATCTGTCATTGCAATCTGGACTACAAAAAGCTGACTCGGTAAAAGTACAGTATTGAGATTTAAAAACTGGGGAATGGAAGGGTCCCGCAGAAGTAAAAATGACCGGTCAAGGTTATGTTTGTGTTTTGACAGATGAAGGTCCACGGCGGGTGCCTAGCCGCTGGGTGAAACCATGGAGAGAAGATCCGGGACATCAACGGTCGTTGCCTTGATGCATTTCCTCCTATCACTCCTCTCCATTGTTGATCTCGGCCGCTTGTGGATTTCGGTGCAACCACGTCAAAATGTCTGGGTGACGCTTGCAAATAATATGGGACAGAGTTCGTTGTGTCTAGCTGCGGCAAATGCGGGCAACCCATTTACGACATGCCTGGTAGTGATTCTGATAGGTGATCGGGAGTGGGAGCGCCTTGCCAGAGTCTTCCTGTCCCAGGTTTAGTAAATGATTCAAAGACAGCAGTTGATAATTGGATGGCTGGATCCCATACTTACCAATAGCTCCATTAGAACCTCAAGAGATAGATATATTAGGAAGTGTTACAGCACATGCTTGTTTGTATTTTAATTATACTGGGAAAAATCGAACCACAATAATACAGTCACTATCTCCAATGTTACAGGTATTTAACAATGATTCCTTATGGTGTAATTACATGACAAGAAACTTATCGCATTCCAGCAACGCCCCCCTGCAGTTACCCGCAGGGACGTTTTTACTCTGTGGTGATAGGGCTTGGCCTGCCATCCCATCACACACGGTTGGGGGCCCTTGCACATTGGGTCATCTTACCTTATTGACCCCAAACACTTCAATGATTCTGAATATTACAAAACAGTACAAGAGGTTGAGAAGAAGCATCGACAAATATTCGGAAGGATGTAATTCAGATTTAGATTTCTGGCAAGCAGATAAGACAGTCATAGCTGCATTTTTAGCCCCAGGCGTAGCTGCAGCACAGAGCCTTGCCACGCTTAACAAACTAGGACGCTGGCTAGCGAAACAGAACAATGCCACAACGCTAGCGCTTAGTGGGCTTTTAACTGAAGTAGATTCGGTACGGCATGCGACTTTACAAAATCGTGCAGCCCTAGATTTCTTGTTATTAGCCCAAGGTCATGGGTGTGAGGAGTTAGAAGGTATGTGTTGTATGAACCTTACAGATAGCTCCAATTCAATTTACCAGCAACTAGATTGACTTAAGAAGCTAACCAATGAGTTAAAAAACTAGCTCTCTAGGTCTTGATTCATGGTTGACTGGGTTAGGTATCTCAGGATGGGTAAGAGATTTAATTACCCACGGGCTTGTGTTATTATTAGGATTATTATTAACTGTGCTACTATTAGGATGTGTCTTTAAGTGTTTCATGAAAGCAGTAGAGCGCATGATGACTGGAGTCTGGATTGCTCAAAAACAAAAAGGGGGATTTGTGGGATATCTGGAAAGCCAAGGACATGTAGTGAACAATCCAGACTCAGACTATGTGGACTTGATCTGCCTGTAAAGAAGAAGGCCTCAAGGATGTCGCAGAGGTCAACTGCGGTTTTAGAGGCATGAAGCAAGCAGGAAAAGGGGAAGTAACCACTGACTAGTGGAACTAAAAGCAGGATATGGGCAGATCAAGCTGTACATGTGGATTAAGGGTATAAACGAATCAGAATATAGCTAACAGCGCGTGGCCAAACACAGCTAACCAATTAACAATAGACTTGTGCGTGATAAGGTGGTTAAAGAGCTATATTAACCGTGATGTGTCTGCAATACATTGACATCTGCTTGATCATATTGATCGTGTGCTGTGTCCGTGACTTCCGCATCGACACGGTATCATTTGTTTAATCCTCTTGGTGATAAGGGATTTTTCAGAGCCCTGATATTTGTTTAAGTGGACACCTGTTGAAAAAATCAAGACCATATAATCCTGAATAAGTAGATATGTGTGGATAAGAGTTCAGTGATAGAAGTCTTGGCTTGTATCATTGAGATTTACTCTGTGTTTTGAATGGGCTGACCTCTCTGGGTAAGCACGCAGCAGAATCCAGGGTCACCGAGTACCTCAGGTGGAGCACTTTAATACTACAGCACTTTTATTGAGCCACGCATAAGCTGAAGAGGTAAAGTCAGAGAAAGAATCTCTACCTCAGGACTTTCCTCCAACAAGAAATTCTTTACCCTGGCAATTTTTTTCCTGTTTCTTCCCGAACCCACAGCGTGATGATGGTGGTATTATCTGTCATGATCAACAGGCTCAAGTACAAGGGCATGTGCCAAAATAAAAGCTGGGGGAAGGAAAGAATGTTGTGTAGGCTCTAGCTTTTTCAGTAGTGCTGAGAGAAACATAGAGAGGACCAATGTGAAAGAAGATTTATATTCTTTTGTTCTCATATGGAAGTTTCCTACTACATTGTATACAGATAGCTTTTTCTTACCACTTTTGAGATAAACTTAGACTTTGCCTACCTTTTATAACTATTAATACTCCCCTGATGAACATTTCATGTATATATATGGCAGGAATATGTGGATTTTCCCATATAACTTTGAGATGATCCTAAACTTGTTTAGCCTCACAGACTATTCTGGTTTCATACAATATTAAAGTGTTAAGGTATTTCAAATCTGAGCCTGAAGGGACGTTTAAATTTTGCCAGCAGACGGAACCAAAACCCTGGGTTCAAACAGCCAGAGACTAACAGGATATGCATTTGAATTTCACAGTCTTTAGACATTCTTAAATACTAATATTTGCAGCAGAAGATTCACAAGGTAGAGCCAATGTGAGGCCCACAAACCAAGCAATGTGTATGCATGCTTGTTTTTCACAGAACATCTAAGCTTTGCAGGAGGAGCACAGCAGGACTAGAGCAAATTGGGGTTATGAATTCTGCATATGAAAAGGATCTTGCCTCTCTAACCTGTTTCGGGCTTGCTCTGTTGCCCACCTGAGTGCAGCTCCTCTCAATTACATGCTGCACTGGGATCCCTTGGCTGGACCCTCTATTTTTACCCAGTCATGAAAGCAGGAGTCTTTGTTGTTGGGTGAAAATGGCTGATTTACACTCAAGCTTAGAAAATATCTGTTGCTGGTAACTCCTGATGTATTTTAAAAGTATGCATTCCTTGAGAAAAAATCAGGCTTATGCTGCTTAAGACAGGACTAATGTAAATGAACAGGCATAGAACAAGCATTTGTGGGTGTTGAGGTGCTTCAAGCTACGCTGGGTGCAGTACTCGTACCACACCAACTGTTGCACTCACAGTTAGGGCGCAGACAGGCGGACTGGCATGCGCTGCAGCTGAGTGCAATTTGTACTGCTGCTAAAACTTGGCATTCTGGAAAATAGCTTCTCTTTTTTTTTTATTATTGTTATGGTAAACTCAGGTGTTTTGCACAAGAGGTGAATGCTTTTAGAAATGAAGACTGAATTAAAGAGTTTCTACTAAAAGAATACATGTTATATCTGGAAGCTTTCAGTCACAGGAAGTGGTGCTTTTCACAGCTTTCTGTTTTTTTATAGGTTCCAGTCCCAAGTTGCCTGAACGGCATTCTCTCTTTTTTAAGATAAGATAGAACAAAACTTAAAGACACGTGAATTTCTATGGAAACCAAATTGCCACTTTATGTACTTTAAGGAGAGGATTTTTAAAGGCATCTGCAGGATTTAAGTAGTTGCCTTCTTCCTCTGTAAGCTTGCCAATCAGCTTTACTTCATGAATTTTACTGTAAAAAAGAAAGTTTTGACAAAACAAACTGAGCTTTGGGAACTCATCACTCCTGGAAGAGACTTAATTGAAACTGAAGATTGGTTATCTAAGTTCTTTTGCTGCCTTAGGAAAAAGTCCTCCTGATTTACTATTACAGAGGCTGAATTTGTAGCGTGTAAAATCCAGGGAACTCTTAGCTGGATTAAAGTATTTGTGAATCTCATCCGGAATAGAAATCCAATAGATGGCGATGTTGTATTTTCAAAGCTGGGCCCCCATTCCTTTCCTTTTAAAACTCATCCAGTTCTTACTGAAGTCGGGGCTGAACCTCCCCTGTCCTACAACAGTGCAAGACTGGACTTTAAGCTAGCTGGAAAAAGAGAGGTGAACTGTTCCATCCAGCCAGAATTACTTCAGGCTCCAGAGCATATGCTAAATTTACTTTTTGGGACAGCTTTTTTTGATCTTCACAGTGAAGAAACCAAAGATCAACAAATCAAACAAATTAAAAATAATTACCATTTTCCAGAGGTCATATAAAGTTCAGGTTCTTTGCTAGAATTAAACATTTGCACACGAGTCTCAGTGGAATCAAATTATTTTGCTTCCCAAGGAACATTTTAAAGGAAATTGTGAAATAGGCAATTAAAGACTTTTTAATCGCAGCTATAAATTAAAGTTTTACTACGTCTGCTTTTTAGGTTGACTTATTAAAGAAATCGTGAAGGTTTCTTATTAATTTTGACCATCCATTCCCTTTTTCTCCATGTCTTGGCTGGAGTCCTATAAAGATTATGGGAGTTACGAGATAGGGAGTGTGTTCTTCATTAGTCAAGCTAATATATTTTGACATAAGAAATTTCCACTAATACCACCATATTTCCTTTCCCTGTCACCTTCCACTTACCTGAGTGCCCCTATCCCAGTATTTTTTCAAGTCTTCCATTGTCTTCATCAGTTTGACTCAAGTTCACAGTGTATAAAATAAGGGTCTAACCTTTTAATTAAGACTATTCTTTGCCTAAATCACTGTTGCCATATTTTGTAAATGAATTTGTCTTGTTTGAGCTCAAAACTATACCAGTTCACATCATTATTGTGTCTAAAGCAGGTTATGCCATACTGAAGTCACTAATTCATCTGGCGGGATCATGTGCCCCACCAGTGACTTTCATTTGCGGCATGCTGCTTCTCACGGTGGTTTCAGACTCACACCCTCAATGATGCCAATGGAAAAGCAAAGTCACCAAGACACACTTGTAATCTCTGTGGAGTTCACTGGTCACAGGAATAAATAAAAAATGCAACTTTAGCATTATGCCAGTGCTTGAGTAAAATCAGCAATAAGCGTATCATTGTCAATGACTAAAAAGCAGAAAAATTTGTTTCAGATTACCCTTCTTAGATCTGTGTACTCAAATTTGAATGTGCTATTCCTAAAATTATGGACGTTCTAGGAGAAAAAGTCAAAGCATAGATCACAACTGAGTATAAATTGGACCTAATGTTATGCTTTTACAGCCTGTCCTATCGGGCAAATGGGAGCATGTGGCTTAGCTGCTTCTGGGCTACAAGTGTGCTGACGAGCTAGTCAGCAGGTACAGGCTCAGTAGCCAGCAGGCTTTGAAATTGGTCAAGGGACAGACTTATAAAGGTCTTCTCCTGAGAGGAGGCGCTAATTTGGGTCCCTTCCCTCTATTCATCCAGAAAATTTTATAACACAGAATTGATTATCTTTCTTAATTTAACTTCTTGTTCAGTTTGGTAGAAATCAGTTCAAAGGCTAATAAGAGGATAGGGAAGGAACCTGACGGATGGACAGACAGAATAATTCTGTGAGCCTCATTTCTTTATATTACCCAGGTAAAGATTCATGCAAGTTAATGAGCAATATGTTATTTGCAAACTTTTCTATACATTCATATATTCATCTACACTTAATGGTGAAAGCAGCTTTGCATAATATATTGGAATAAGGTCTCTGTTCCTGACTCCAGAATTTTCTATTAATAGGCTAAACCACATCTATTTTTACATCTAGATTTCATTCTCTCTTTCCCAGAAAATGTTACACACTGTCCAATATATATGAACTTTGTTGATGCCTTTCAAACGTCATGCTTGTTCTCAGCCGGCTGGCACAAATATCTCTACACAGGCAGGAGAATGGAGTAAAAAATTTCCTTATGCTTTACCACAGAAAGCATGGTTAATGATGCTTTGATTACTATGTGTTCAGAGAGAAATTTCTCTTCCATTTCATAGACAAACCAATAATTACACATCCCAAGAGAATAATGAGGGAGTTTAGAGCTGTTTGCCTGTGTAAGTATACAAACCTAAAATAGTAAGTAATGGAGAGAGAGTGCTTAAGAAGATATATAATTTCTGTCTGTTTATAATGTCAGCTGAGCAGATGGCTCCAGTGAGCCGCTTATATGTAAAATACCTGTTCCCCTTTCTTCTGTGAGCCTTTGGAGGTTTTCTTTTATACTTAACATACTTGCAGAATGCTCTACATAGGTCTGCTAGAAAGTGTTAAACTCTTGTAAAACCAGTATATGGAAAAATAGTTGATAAAATAAAAAATATGCCTGCATAAATAAGGGTTATCTAGCGTGATAATGAAGACAACAAGTTACTGTTGTCTATGGATTGTGTGCAATGCATGGAAAGAGTTGAGTGTTTGACAATGGGATCTAACACAGACTACCTGGGAGAACCTAAGCTGAAGGCTGCCTGCTGGCATGTACTAGGGCATTGCTGGGAGGACAGAAGGCATCCTGAAACCCTGCCTTGTCCAAGGACCTTGCTGGATGCTGCAGGAAGGTATCTCCAAATACTTGGGATCCACAGCCTCAATATATCTGCTGCGAGTAGGCAATTTCAACTGTTCTTTGGAAGGTAGAGTAAAGCTCACTCTTTTCAAAAAAACAGAAGAGGCCCAACAGTTTCAGATGGCAATTGGCAAAGCAGTCATTCTGTAAGAGGGACTCGTGGGTTCAATTTTCTCTTTACTCAGGGAATTGCCTTAAACCCTGGAGAAAAAAGTTTTGCTGGATGTTCCCTGTAGAAGCCATGCCACTATATAGCTGGGACCGCAAGATGCCTTGTGCAAGGGGGAGGGAATGTCATGCACAGTGCTGTGCATGGCCATCTGAAAGGAAGGAGTACTGTTCTCGCTCCTTGCACTGTCTCTGCCGATTATTATACAGCCTGGAGGTGAAACATAGAAACAGTTGTTAAGGCAGAGGCTGGAATTTTCCTAAGTTAGTGCCCTGACCAGTGTGTTACTGCTTCAGGTGTTTTTACTGATATTGGGAATCATGACTTACCTTTTGCACAAATAACATGCTTCACAAGGAAGGTAACTAGGACCCCTTCCCATCCCAGAAAGTCATAGTGGGTGGAAACGTCTTCTGGTTCCATTAAAGTGACTTAAACTAGCATGATGTGTCTTCATATTATGAAGTATTTCCTTTTGGCCCCTTAGGATGAAAGTGGTGTTTCTTTGTGTGATACATCATCCCGGCGATGCCATGTTCTGCGCTGCGAAGTGTGTGAGCCATAGAATTGCCAGCAAGGTTTGGAAAAAAGGTAAGCATACCTGTTGTTGAATGTATCAAACCAGGATCCAGTTTATTCTTGTGGGAATGAGCTGGTTAGTCTGTGGCCACTAACAGGAATAAGCAGTTGTTAGTACACCAATACTTTCATACCATAGCTGCTGTGGATTATCATCTGCTGTGTGGTGCAATTTTATGCTCATTTGTATCAGGTAAAAGTCAAGCACAGAGAGCACAGAGAGCAGAGAGAGCAGAGAGAATGTCTATTGAATAGAAAGTTGCTATTTTTATGTTTTCCAAACTAGAACTGCAGTTTATGATATTAATGTCCCCTCTTCTCTCCCTGTCATATTTGGAAAGATAATAGGAAACTGCATTTCCAACGAGTAAAGAATGTTTCTAGAGTCTCAGTCTCATTCAGCTGGATTGATTTTACCATAACTCTTTTCAAAAATATGAAGTACTTGTGATAGCTGAGTGCATTGAAGCCTAATGGGTTTAATTTATGTGCAGCTGGGCTGTAACAATACTCTGTGAGCCATTACAGCTGTGCTTCTCAACTGAATAGCTTTGTACGAGCCCCTGGTTAGCGATTAAGCTCCACACAGTAGCTTAACCTGGAGAAGTTTGCAGTGTTTTATGAACACCTTCTGTGCTAAATGGCAGCAACTCCTCTTTGGAGGCAAATCTATTTGCCCACAAAGTGGGTGCATCAGAACGTCTGTTAATATGCACCAAAAATAAGCATGACGGAGTATAGTTGCATCTGGTAGGCCACTGCTGTGTGCCAGTCGCCATTGCGCTAGATTATGGGTATTCTGCTTGCCAAATTAAGTTTGGCTGTGCTAAAAAAATGGGCTAATATGGGCTTGTCCCACAAGGTTTGATGATGATGCCCTGACCCAAATAGTTTTTCCTTTAAAGGAAAACATTGCAACAAATGAAGGACTTACAAAGGGAAGAGGGTGATTTGTGTGGCCTCATTTGGGCTGGCTTTGCCTGGTGGAGGTTGCAGAAGATTCCAGTAATAAAAATGAAGACATTTAGAATAGATTTGTCCTGGAGAAGTCAAGTAGCCTTGCAAGGGTTTCATATTTTAAGGTGGCATATCAGACTTTCTCCTCTGTAATCTTTGCGGTCCCTCCTTCAGATCCATGTATTTTCTTTTTCATTTTCACAATCAGTTTTATTGCCCGGACCTTTATTGAAGCTGTAGCTGGAGATGAAGTAGGTGTCATTGGCAGCTTATGAGCAGATATGACATGACTCTTTTGAGGTCTTAAGTAGTTCAGCATATTTGAATGGACAGGACACCACTGATACAGTGTGGCTTAGTATAGGAACAGGCTGTACGGGACCCTACAAAAATGGGGGTTCATGAGATGGAAAGTAAAAAGCTTAGAAGAAGAGCAGTTGTTTATTTGTTTCTGGGAAGTCCTGTAATATCATGCGTGGCTATGGAGAGCCTGGCAGGGCAAGATATGTGCATGACCTGGGAAAAAACTTGGAGAAGAGAAATGTATCTTGCAGAAGTATTAGGAATCCTTCCCTCTTATATTTGTTACAGTTACAAGTTGTAGGCGCTCCAGTCTTAAAATTTAATTGGGTAGTGATTAAGAAAGAGACACAGTTTGTTAAAATGGTTATCTGAAGTAAAAATCAAGTGTTGCCTGAATTTGTTCTCACTTCTTTCTATTATTCCTGTTTGCTGTGATGGAGCCTACAGTTTGTCATTCCTTCATCTGTCTGATGCTAGGGATTGTATGAGACAATCCCTTAGGATGTGGCCTAATGAATATGCTAACTAAAATGGGCCTGATACAAATATCTGTCTTAGAAATGGCACAGTATATTTGTTTTGATTGCCTGTGATTGTTTCCAACTTCTTGTTTTCCAACGTGGTGAATAAACTTTTTTCCCCTTCTCATTTTCCCTAGTATCAGAAATCCCGAAGCAGAAATTCTCTTAGTTTCCTGTTTCCTTGGCAAGGCAGCATAACCTAATCATGTCCTGAGGGAGGTTGCCCTTAACATGCTTGCAGGACATGGGCTCAAGGAAAGGGAAGCATTACAGGGTAGAGATCCTGTGGCTCTTGAGCCACCTATGTTTTGCATGCAGTTCAAATGTGCCTCCCACGCTAGGCAGGACACAGGAAGAGCAGCAGTGCTGGGCCTGGCTGTGAGAGAATGCAAGATGGCAGGGGTGGAAGAGTCCGTGTTGCTGTCCCTGCAGAGTCCAGCAGCCTTCCCAGCTCAAATGCACAGAAGAGCAATATAACTCTTAGGGAAAAATATTACTGTCTGCCTGTGGAATGCCTCCTCTTCTCCACTCTTTAAGGCTTATGGGACATGTGTCTTGGGGTTTTTGGCTCTCTGAGGATTTTAGTATACGATTTGTAAGGTTAGAGGCACTGGGTATTCCATATGGCATGGACTAGCATGATGTTAATGCATATCTTCTCCTCCTGATCAGTTACAATGTTCAGAGAAAGCTGGTTTTTTCAGTACTGGAATGGCTGAAATTCCCTTTTCATAGATTTAAAAAAAACCCAACAAAACAGTAAGGGAACTTTCCTTGCAGTTTTTGTAAAAATATACAAAGATGATAAGTACTCATAGGTCATTTCAGTATGGGATAAAAGCTTATCTGATCTCATAGGGAGTTAGAGAATTACATCATTGTTTGAAAAGCTTAAATGATAATCAGAGATCACACAGTCTTTGTTAGGACTAGAAACTAATTAAAAGAATGATCAGTCTCTGAGAGCTACATAGTTAAAGGCTCTGGAGTGATGGAATGCTATTTATTCAGAAATTTTGCAGTATCACTTGGAAATTCTCAAATATGGATAACATTACTTGCATTTACTTCACACTATACAAGTTGTGTGTGACTCAAAATGTAGCTGAAGTGTGCTGTCAGGTGGTTAAACAGATTTATTTCCAATTAACAGTAATTTTGAAGAAGCTTTACAATACCCAAAAGTGTTTGACAGACTACTCTATGTTCCCTCCAAAAATGATAACAATAGGTTAGAAATGCAGTTCTCTGCCATTTAGAGGCCCAAAGAGAATAGCTTCATGCTAGTATATCACAGCTAGATAGAATATTCTGTATGGCAACCTCAATCTATGAGCATGAAGAGTTTGTTTATCTGTTTTATAATACTTTTAAATTTTATAAGCATTGTTCTTTTAAGAGGAAATTACAGCCTTCCCCACAATCAAAATGGAATTATTAAAAGAGGAGATTGGCCATAACTTCAAGCAGGATAAGACTCGAAATATACTTCTGTGGTTCTCACTGTAACATATGACCATGGGAAGACCTTGGAACATGACTTTCCTATCATTGCTTACTGAGCTGGGGGATATTTCATCTAACCACAAGCCACATCCATCCCTGTCAACTTAATGAGAATACACATTTGAGGAAACAAAAGGAAATGGCCCTCCCTTGGGACCTGGCGTTGTTAAATTGTCCGTAAGTGTTTTTAGTACATCTGTTTATGGTTCATTCTCTGTTTCAAGCTTTTAAAAAAAAGTCTCAAAAATTCCTAATAAGGAAAGTCTTGGTTGAAGGAAGGAGTAAATACCAATTTTCATGGTTTGTACTATTTCATGTAAAAACCCCGGTCATTAGTTTCATGATTCTCTTAATCACAAGAGAGAAAACAACTTCCAAACATGACCTAAAATGTCCTAGAAGATACTCTCAGGAATTCTGTTACAGAACTGTATGACTGAGCTGAAAAATATTAATGACAGTGAAACTTACACTACACCATTGTTTTGACCCTTTCTCTTCTTATGTGAGTGGCAAAGTACAAACCTCTATACGAGCAATAATATTTTCAAAGTATGCTGAAAGAACCAGGGGCTCAGCATGTTTGTCCTAGGGCTGGTTTTTGGCCTCCAGCGGTCAATGCTCTTTTGTGCTGTGTCCACGACACTGTTTATGAGGTATTTGGGGTGATTTATGAGTGTTGCCTTTAGAAATCAGATCCTCTGGTAGCCTGTATGTTTACAGGACACTTACTAATGTGCTGAAATGTAGATTGTGAGCTCTCATCATTGCTGGTATTTTCAAACTTTCAAAAAAGAACATGAAGGATGGAGGAGTTACATATGCTGGTGATAAGGGAATCACAGAAGGGAAGTAACTGCAGAGATATTCAAGAGCACCCTCGGAGTTACAATGGCACACTTAGCTGCTACGAGTGTTTTATTTTGAAGAGAAAATTGTGATGAGGGAACTTGGCTGAATTCCAGTCCTGTAGTAATAGGTGCAAGTGTTTAAATTGTTGCGAAATTACTTTAATCTTTGACATTGTTTTCCACTTCTAAAGTGCTAATGTACAGTGAAGTACAACAACAAGAATTTACAGGCAAAATCAGCGGCAACTAGTACCCTGGAGAGGTACAAACAACAGTGCATTGCTCACTTCCACTCTCAGGCATCCATACATGCGGCTGGCACACACGGACACACACACACATTCATACATATTTCCCCTGCCCGCCCCCATATTTATACATTCTTTCTATATACATATATGTTTGGCTGTTCCACAGCACTTCCACGACAGCTAGATAATTGGACGTGCACTTCCCTGGGTTTACGCGGCGCCTTCCCTGCATTCTGTTCTTGGTTCACTGGCCTCTCTGGCAGTTGACTGGGAATATTGTTAGCCCCTACGCTTTGCTGCTCTTGTGACATAGATTGGCCCGTTCCTTACCGGCTTCCTCCTATATATACTGAGAAACTGTGCAAAGGTCCATTTCTTCACCTGGAGAAAGGTCAAAGAGGTTAGTGTACAAAGAGAACAGACTGTTTAGAACCTGTTCACTCCAGCGTCATGTTCGCTCTACAGTCGGTTTTGCCATTCAGTGTGTCAGAGATGGCCTCATGGTCCCTGTTGCTGGAAGCTTGGCTGCCAACAGGAACGTGTCCATTGCGCTCTGGTAAGAGATTGAAGGTAAAGAATTGGCATGGGTCCTTTTGTCTGCTGTCTTCCTGTAAGGGGCTCAGGAAAGAGCTGGAGTTTTTCCATTCCTGGAATGTGCACATCTCCATATGTGGGTGAGTGATTTTGCTCAGGTAGCCGGGGCTGGGAGATGCTGAAGATAATGTTCTCTGACTGCCACTGAGGAAACTCCCACTGTCTTCCAGAGAATCCTTCCTAGGGTGTTCAAAGGAGCACCGATTCCAGTTTCTGTAGCTGTAGGCCCACCACCCCAGCTGCTTTCGACGGTGGCACTGACATTTTAGGATCTGTATAAAAGCCCTCTTGAACTCTTTGCTTGAGCAAGGGTAGATGATTGGATTCAAGCAGCTGTTAAAGTAACCAAGCCAAAAAATCACCTTGAAGATCGTTTCAGGGGGCTTCAGAGCCGAAAACAGAGATCCTGTCCAGAAGATACAAGCAGAGACAATATCTGAGATAATTGGCTTGCCTGCCTTTAGGAAGGGTAAATGTCCCACCGGATCACTGTTAGAATCTGTTTATTAAAAATCCTTAGTGCGTGTTGCTTTCATTTTTGGTCTTTTGGTAACAAAATGCTATTTTTATTACTTTTAAAGCTAATAAGGAAATGCTTTCCACCATTTGAAAACTAAAGGAGCACATAATTAATGTAGAATTAAAAATTAAAAAGTAGACCTTGTGTTTATATGTACACATCTGTTGCACTAACATCTATTGATCCCAATGGAAGATCAAACTTCCACTGGCCAGGCTGTTGCACAATGCACACATGGAATAAAGTTGTGCCTTCTTCAAAGAGCTTTCAAATGTCATTTTTGAAGAAAAAGACCTAACTGTCCCAGGCTTCCTGGAAGGGGCATGTTCAGACATGCCTTATAATTTCTAATACATTCTCTGGCAGCTTCTAAACAGGACCACATTTATCTAGATTATTATGATAGTACAAACCTCTTGAAACCTGAAGTTAATTGTGGTACTTCCCATATCCCAGGCATTCATAAGGATGGTGTAACCCAAACAAAGAGGTTATTTTATGAATACTTCCTCTTCCGTTCACAACCAAATAATTTCCCTAAAGAGGCTGCCCAAATAAAAAACTCATACTGGGAAATCCATTTCATGTACTTTTAGCATTAAAAATATGCAATTGATCAGCTAAATTTAGCAAATGAGGCTTTATAAAAGAATGTATGACATTTTTTAAGCAAAAGAGGCATTCAACAGTTATCCAGCTGGGAAAACACCTTTTTGTCTGGCTAAAGTAATCAAAGAGCAGGCATTCAGGGGAAAATTCTTATTTCAAGAACTGGAGTTAGATTTGAAGAGTTTTTCAAATGGAAGGTGACACTCAAGCCTGAATGTCACAGCTCTGAGAAGGGTGACCTTTTACACCGGAGTGCTTTCAGATTCCCTGGGCTGTGAAAGCAACTGAGTCAGCTGTGACTGTCAGGATGCCTTAGTGGGGAGGGGTATGATTCTAGGCATATTTCCCATCTCATAGCAATGTAGAGTCCATGGCTTGGGCCTCAAAACTACGCAAAAGCACTTCCTAGCTTCTTGGGTAAATAGCTCATCTGTGCCACAGCCGACACTGCTGTATAACTGGGTGACGATGCTGGCCTGGTGCTGACTATAGGGGTCTGAGTCTCCTTAGCTCACTAGAAAGCCAAGGGGCGGTAAGTATGGATCATTCCTCACACATCCACTGCCCTCCTCAGTGTGTCAGCTAGTCCTTGGGCTGGCTCAGAAGAGAAAATAAGATGCTGAGATGGCATCAGCTATCTGGAAAGACTCTTCCTCCCCCTCACTTGGGCAGTAGGAGTCAGGAAAGCTCCTGTGAATCCAGAAGAATAGATTTTTTTTCCCCTGGCAGAGTTTAGGAACAGTGCTGGCTAGCACTGTAGCTCTACCTATTGCCTCGGACCTAAGCAGCTCGCTAGCCCTTAAGGTTAAAACAGAGGTTTTAAGTTACAAGGTTCATAGTATTTCTTTCCTGGCTCTGCACTTTACTGACTTTTTCTCCATGAGCAAGACCCTTGTAAGTTAAACCCATGTTCCTTATACTTTGTTGCTGCTAATGATGTGCAGGGTTTGACAAATGCTTCTTCTGTCCATCTGATGGGGCTCCTACATCTGTCCTGACTGATACTGCCAAAAGTGCAGAGTGCAACCTGTCTAACATCAGAGAAACTACGAATTATATTTGATGAATTTCCAACAGATAAATCAAATCGATGCAAGCACTTACACTGTGTCTTGTGAGTGTTACATACTCTTTGATGAAAGATTCAGCAACAATTCGTGTGGTTCTATGGAATAAGCAATTGAATGGGTGTCAAACTCTTCTAAAGCTTTAGGAAAAGTTCATCTAATTTTATAACTGCAGCCAAGATGAGAAAGATGCACCAAAACCTCCCATATGCACAGCTGCAAACCTTTTTAGGATTCATTTTGTAAATCATTATTGCAAATATTTTCCCTTCAGTTTAGGGAAAAAATAAGCTTTGTGACTTTACAAAACAAGCACAAAGCATGATTATGTACAACCAGGAAATTTTTGGAGCTGATAATGAAAAATTTCTGGAACTCCTTTAAAATATAAAGGATTTTTAGCTCTTAAAGCCCAGTAGACCTCTTGAAGTGGCTAAACAGCTCCCATTTTTTCTGATGTGTGAATGTTGAACAATCAGCGTGAGTTCTTCCAGATCAGCTCATTTGCCTTCTCTCATACTGTAACAATTGAAAATCTACAGGATATTCCTCTACCAGATTTAAATATTTTTAGGCAGGTTAAATATGGACAGAGTAAATGCTATGGTATAGTTTTCAATAAAAGAAAGAAAAATATTAAGGAAATTTGCTGACAAATTTTGTGAAATTCCCTAAGGATAAATAAAATGAGCTAAGCTATAGAGAAGACAACTGGGAACTGTTGCAGATAAATGAGCTGTGCCTGTGAAACCTATATTGCACATGAACCAATTATAACTACATACAGTAAAAATTAAGAGAACAAGTAGGGGAAAAGGTAAAAAGCTGAGTGCTGAAAAATGGCTAATCTTTGCAAACTGCTTCAAGAAATATGTGTTCCTTAGGAAAAAAAGGGTAAGGAGCTTATGCTTGTCTTTCATGTTAATCTATTTTTCAAATGCCATTTGAAAAAAATGACAGCACGCCATTTTCAGCAGCCACAGCAAAGCATTTTCAAAGCTCTTCTATATTAAAGTGCAGCAGCACGAAAGAGCAGAGAATTTTCTCATAGCAGCCCTGACTGACGGAGGCACCTTGTGTCAGGCCTGATTCTAGAAAAATCACCAAGCTCTGATCGATCATTAAAAAGCTGTCATGACCCTTGCTGAGTCATTAACCGAAAATCTGGAAATAGATCAGTTTGGAAAGCTATGTTGTGGTGTGATTAAAAATAAAGATCAGCATTTGACTGCAATAGTAGAGAGGTTTTGAGTAAGGGGTTCAGGAATAAGTCTCAAGGAGTTAAAGAAAACACTGATCATTAAACACTACTTCATTTCCCACTTTTTCCTGGTTCTGCAAACAGCATCATGCAAGTGTTGCTTGACTCTTAAATTACACACAAACTAGTAGATTAAGTTTTCACAAGAAAGTGAGGAAGTATGCTTTTCTGAACAAGGAACATTCATTTGGTAAATAAGCCATTGATTTCTAGACCGGTGTGTTAATTGCTCTAGCTTTGGACTGAGGTATTAGAACTGGATAGAATTCTTCTTAACTCCTCTACCCTTCTTAATATCTATCTATCTGTCTGTCTGTCTGTCTATCTATCTATCTATCTATCTATCTATCTATCTATCTATCTATCTATCTATCTATCTATGCGCAACTGCTCTGAGCAGAGATGTATTTCATAAATGAGTTTTGTCTGTGGTATAATGCACTATTACTTCCTAGTTTTTTAAAAAATCAGGTGGCGGATGATTATTCCGAGAAGGCCCTAGGAATAAGAGGTCATTGCAGTCCTGGTGAGAATAAGTTCATATATAGGAGCATGACTCATTTGCTCTCAGATGGCGCTTTTCATGTGTCAGTCATCCTGACTTTGTGCCGTCCTCTGGGTTTTACCAGTGGGCAATCTGAGCTGAGGGAAGGTAAAAGCAATCAGCTGAAGGTCATGTGTTTAGTAATTTTCACCGTTAAGAAAGTTTTTGTTTTACCAGGAAGAGAACCATGAGATCTGGCATGACCCTCGCAACTGCTAGAACTCACAGTAGGTGGTAGAGTGCACTCAGGAGGTGTGTTTGGTGGCTCCTGCTACCTTTGCCACCACTCAAGAAACAGCAACACTCAATAATATTTTCTGAGATTAACAGAAACTGGTTGATGCACGTGATCAGATACATTGCTGGCCCTGCAGAGGCTATATGTGACAGCTACATGATCGTAGCAATGCTCCACCTATGAAGGGACCCACGGCTAAGGAAGGGATCCTCCACCACCAAAAGCTACAGATGGTCTGAAATGCAGTTTTGTAATACAACTTTCATCATGGTGAAGGAAAAAGGACTGAGGAGACACATGACAATTCATCCTTAAAAACTTAAAAGTTACCTGCAAAGAAGGACATGAAATTATTTTCCATGTCCACGGTGGCAAATATATGAAATACAGTGATTTGAACTGCAGCAAGACAAACTGAGATTATGGACTGGGAAACACTTTCTGCCTTCCAAGACAGAAAAATTCTGGAACCTATTGCCTAAGAAGGGTGTAAAAATCCAACCCGGGAGGCTCTTAAAAACAGAGTAGACACATATTACTGATTTATGTATAGCTGATCCAGCCTTTGGGCTGGAGGATGCCCTAAATGACCTCTTCAGATTCCTTCTAGTCTTACTTTCTCTGATTAACTCTGCAGAAAGTAACTGTTCATCAGGAAAACTTTATGGCTTAAGTTTTGGCAGCCCAGTAGAGTTTTGCATTTGCAATACTGGAATCCCACTGACACTGTAGTCTTAGATCCTCGTGGTAAATATATCAATTATTTAGGTTGAGGATTAACTGTTAGAAAAATGGAACGTCCGAGACAGAGACTTATTTGGACACCTATGGTCTTCGGGGCTTTGGAAAGTTGCTGAGTTTTGGTATTCAGTCCCTCTTCACTGGGTAGAATCCCAGCCTGAGTTTTCTACAGAGAGAGAAGAAAAGCTGTTCTTTGTGATCCAGAAGGTGGTTTAGATGGATGTTGCTATACATGCCGTGTACTTCTAAATATAGTTTAATTTGGTGACTATTAGGCAAAGCTACACTGCCTTTCACCATATAAAGATATGAAAAATATTTTTATTAGCTTGTATATTTTTAACATTACCCTTTTCCCTACCTTATTCTTGGAATTAACAACAATACCTTTTATTTAGCTGCAGACATACTTTACCTCATAATTAACCTGTCAGGAGCAAACAACTGTAGGCTATTTTGGTACCTTGATAAAATGATAAAGCTAAGCCTACTAGACATACTCTCTAAACATCAGACTAATATTTCCTCCCCTAATCTCCAACTGCTTTCCCATTGCAGTCTGATAAACAGATTAAATATTTTCCCGTACTGATTTAGATTGCTTTCAGAAATGGCTGGAAAATTTTGAATATGGTTATCTCCTCAGTGATTTATTTGTGGTGGGGGTAGCCAGAGTGACTCCCCTACTCAAACTGATCACTCTCCTGATGCTTCATGTTAAAGCTTCATTCTAAGGGAATGTAGATTTTCTATTATCTTTTATTTTTCTGCACTAAACTCTGTGATTTATTAAACACAGCACCACAGTCTTACCTCTGATTGCACCCTTGACACCAGTGAAGTTTTTGCAAAGCCTGTGTCCAGCACAAATGGAGAACAGGAAATATTTCAGAAACTCAATCAACTCGATCAGTTCTGATTGGGTTTTGATAATTAGTTTAACCAGCTGTGCTCCCCAGGCATGATAGAATTATTGAATCACCGAATGGTAGGGGTTGGAAGGGACCTCTGGAGATCATCTCATCCACCCCCCTGCTTGAGCAGGCACACCTAGAGCAGGGGGCACAGGAACACATCCAGGCAGGTTTTGGATGTCTCCAGGGAAGGAGACTCCACAACCCCTCTGGGCAGCCTGTGCCACTGCTCTGCCACCCTCACAGGAAGGAAGTTTTTTCTCATGTTTAGGTAGAACTTCCTGTGTTACAACTTGTGCCCATTGCCCCTTGTCCGGTCACTGGGCACCACTGAAAAGAGCCTAGTCCCATCATCCTGACACCCACCCTTTATATTTATAAGTATTGACAGGATCTCCCCTCAGTCTTCTCTTGTCCAGGCTGAACAAAACGAGGTCTCTCAGACTTTCCTCATAAGGGAGATTTCCAGCCCCCTGATCATCTTGGTAGCTCTCTGCTGGACTGGCTCAAGCCGTTCCCTGTGCTGCTTAAACTGGGGGACCCAGAACAGGACACAGCACTCCAAATGTGGTCTCACTAGGGCAGAGTAGAGAGGGAGGATAACCTCTCTTTACCTGCTGGCCACACTCCTTTTAATGCACCCCAGGATACTGTTGGCCTTCTTGGCCACAAGGGCACAGTGCTGGTTCACAGGGTCAGCTTGTTGTCCACCAGCACTGGAGGGTCCTTCTCAACAGAGCTGCTTTCCAGCAGGTCAGCCCCCAGCCTGTACTGGTGCATGGAGTTGTTCCTTCCATAGAGTGGATTTGGAATTAGAAAGAATTTAATTTTTTCTTTATATAAGATATCAAGATATCTTCTCTTGTTAGATCTTGTCAATCAAAAACTTGTCCTGTTTTAAGATAAAGAAAAATATATTCTTTATATAAAAATATAAGGAATTGGAAATATACTGAGCAACAGCAAATATAATAAAAAGAAGTGTTTTATTTAGTAAAAGCTAATTTCATTTAGGGTCTGACTGGTTCTTTGTAATGAATGCTTTATTACACAGAAATTAAGTAAAGCACCCTTAATGAAATTAGGGAACATTGTGGGAAACAATTTGCCATATTAATTGTCTTCACATACTCTGCAGAATATCTGGCCAGAATATCACTGATAAAATTCAGAGTCCACTGGAGTCAGTGGGCATCTTTGAAAGCCCTTTTAAAGGCTCATAAAGACTTCAGCAGACTTTGGAAGAATCCTTAAAATAGCAGGGTGAGCAGCAGGAAAATCTGGACTGGCTTAATCCCAATACTCTTAATCAAGGAAAACTCTTCACTGAAGGAGGTTTTGATGTAGCCCTCTGCAGTGGAGCAGCACGCGCGCGCGCGCACACACTACTCTCTCATATTCTTTCCTGCTCTGTTATTTTTCTTCCATCTAAATGTCTGCTCCTTTCCTACCTCTCACAACTGACCATTGTATTCATACAGAAAGGAGGGTGGAAAAGGTAAGACCTTCTACTTAAGGATCCTTAATATAATAGTTGGCGAGCTTCTTGACAAAAGGGTAATACACAGGACATACTTGATTTTCCACTTCCACTTGATGGAAGAAAGAACTTAGCATCAAAGTTAGACCTGCCAGTGCAACCAACCAACCGGACAAAACCCCCAAAACTGCTTCTAGGAAAAGGGAGAAAATGTGCTGCTCCAGTTGTATGCATATGCAAAGAGATCAGATACCATAGTAATTAGCTAGAGTTTAAATCTGAAAAATAACATATAAGATCATGTTTATGAGCTAAAACTTTTACAATTGCCTTCGATCTCTCAGTGCCGTTCTGCTCTGGGTGCTGCTTCCAGCCACGCAGAGGAAATAAACAACTGTATATAAGCGACCAACAGTTGTTTGTGATGACAGTCATTTGTGAAATATCACCAGGCCCCATTGTGTGGCTATATTTGCTCCCTTCATCCTTCATGCAAGGAATATATATATATTTATACATGATGGGTCTGAAAGCCAAGAACTTAACAGAATTACAGAATTACTGCAGTGAGAAGGGATGTTACGGGGTCTCTTGTTCAGCCCCCAGCTCAAAGCAGGGCCAACACTGCATTAGGTCCCCTGAAGCCTTCCTGCCTCCAGGCTGAAGAAGCCCAATGCTTTCACCCTCTCCTCACACAACATGCTCCACCCTCATGGTCGTTTTGGTTGCCTCCACTGGACTCAATCCAGTTTATCATTGCCTTCCCCTGCCTGGATGTAGCGCTCAAGACACAGTCTAAGGAGCGCTGAGTAGAAGAGCATAATCACTTCACTCTGTCTACTGGCTCCATTCCTGTTGTACAGCCCAGTATGCTGCAGCTTGTATCCGATAAGGGCATTTGAATAGTTTTACGTCCTATGTTAATGTTTGTGCAAGTCATCTTCATGGGAGAGGGTATTGTGTGTGTGTGTATTTTCAAGAATGCCATGTATTTATTATTTGTCCCTGGTGGGAGTAAAATGTTAAACTATTAATGATTTTTTAATCTAAAATTAACCACATTCTCCTTTACAGTCGGCCTTCTCTTTATTATCTCTGCTTTTCCTTTTTCCATCCAGGCATGTTCATTTTCCAGTTACTTATTTGTTTTCTTCGTCTTAATTTTTAAATATTTATTTCCACTCTCCTTATGTCTTATTTAGTTTTTAGCTCCAACTGTTAATCTCTTTTCTAATAACTTTATGTTGTGATAATTGACTTTCTGTTAATTAAACATCAATTTTTAATAAGTTGCATGTTTGATACCAATTAAGTATCAAAATTACTCATAGAACCATCAGTTCTGATCAGAATCAAGTATTTGGTACTTAGATTACATAATAGTTGGGCAGAAGCACTGTGAATTTCCTGGATTTAAGAGAAAAAGTCTCTAGTTTTGGGTTGTCAGGTGCTATGTTTTCTGCCCGTTACAAAAAATTACATTTCAAAATCTTCTAAAACCAGTTTAACTTAGACGAGAGCCAACCTAGGGTGACTGTATGTTCCTGTTTAATGGTACAAATGCAATATTTGTTTTTCTTGAAACAAAATGGTCTGGAGTTGTTTAAGTGCTTTTCTGTGTGTCAGTTGGTATTCCAGTAACAGAGAACTAGCTACAATAAAATACGTCATAAAAAAGTAATGGGGTAGAAGGAGACCTTCACTGCACAGGTTTTTGTCATTGTCTTAAGATTAAAGAAAAGCCATAAAATTTGAAACTACTTGCCTCTATTCATAACAAGTAGAAAATGAAGCGTTTCAAAACTTGAAACACTGAGTGGGGGTATTCTGGAGAGAAAACCACCTTCTCTTTTGAATCCCATAAAATAGATATAGTTAGAGAATTGGCAGGAAGTATTTGGAAAGTTTGTTATTGGGTCTGGTCAAATTTAATTAGTTAAGGTAACCTTGGAAGGCAAATATATCCTCCTTCATTCAGAGGTGAGAATTACTCCATTTTGGTGCAGACTGGAGTAATTCTGACTGAAGTTAAATCTGAACTTTTCAACATCCTCCAAAAGAGAAAATTCCAATATTTTAAAAATCACTGTAGTGATGAAAAGCATTGCATAATACAAAATGATAACAAATGAGTTCTGAAACATGAAAAACAGGAAGCTTCAATAATATCAAACCCTGTCTCTCATTCTGTTCTCGAGAAGACAACTTTTGCAAAAATTAGTATTGTTTTGCAAGAAATTTGTCTTATGATGGAACTCAGCCTTCCTCTGAAAAGTGATTTGATCAAATTTGGAATGAGGTCAGCTAGAAACCTTCCCAGTGCTGGGCAGTAGATGGCTGCTGATGGCCTGGCTGGGAATCTCCGCTTCTCCCCTGCAGTTCACACTGCAGCCGTAACTGCTGGTAGCTGCTAATGTCTGAGTTATGGCCACTTCTTAATGAACAGGGAAAGCTCAAACGTTACATGTGTATAGCTAGTAAAATTCTCCCTGCAAAAGTAATAAACTGTCTCTGACCAGAGCTGTTATGAGTATGAGTTTAGAGAATGCGGAAAGGATGTGTTCATCTTTTATTTGAGCTTTCTGCAGTCCTTTCTACCACATGCTTAGCCAAGTCAGCATGCCAAGGTTTTAAAGCTAATTGGATTTCTAAAGCTCCTGATTTCTTTCCTTCCAGCATTCAGTGTTTGTTTACATTCCCCCAGACTTATTTAATATAGGAAGAAACCCCACAGTTTACAAACAGTAGAGGATGAAATAGAGAGTATGGTTATAAAATAAAGAGTTGATCAAGCCGGGAGGGACTGCAGGCCTTCTGGAGGAGAGGGTTAGGATAACAGTGAAAAAAGATCTTGAGAAATAGGAAGCGCATCCAAAATCAACAAAATAAAATTCAGTAAAGAAAATGAAAGGAAAGATGGTTAAATTATAACTACTACAAACCAGTAGTGATGGCTAGCATCTGGTTATGGCTCTCAAGCATTTTGGTGTCTCTGTGGGATGCCTTGGGGTGCATACCCCAGTGGTGCCCGGGCTGCCAGGCTGGGGGCCACCACAGGAATCACAGTAACCTCGCAGTCACCAACACGCTGCAGAGCCGCACTCCTGCGTTTGTGGGTAACTTTTGTGTGTGTGCTGGGGGGGGAGCACTTTGCTGTTGAGGGAGGAGAAATATCAAATAAGGGATAACTGACTAAAGAATGATATTGCAGAAGATAATGTGAGAGAAACAGAAATACAAATACAACGCTGTTGCAAGTACAGCAGTTCTCATTCTTCATTGTATTAATAGGTATGTTACATATATGTGCAAGGATCTAGGCCAGCAATTAAGAAAAGTGTCCTGGTTGTGAGGAATTTACATCCTAGAACTGACTGCCTATAGCAGTTGTGGGATTCTCTTTGCTGGAGCCTTCTGGCCCTACGGTGAGCAAATACTCGTGAGGGGTGATGAAGGTATCGTTCAACCAGTCCTCAGCCCTTGTGTCTTTCATTTCCCTGTTTTGCAGTTGAGTTAAGGAATTCACACAAAGAAATCTCCCCCAACTGTCCTGGCAGGGTAAAAGTGGTTTATACTCATTCCGCCATCCAATTCAAACAGGGAAATAAAAGTCTGCAAACCAACACATTATTGGTATTAACCAAACTCCTGCCAATCTAAGGCCTGATTCTGTGTAGACAAGTTCTTAAGCAGGCAAATGAAGGTAGAAGACAGACACAAATGCAGAATCTGACCATAAAGAGTACTTTCCCCTATGGGTATGTTCATGAGTAAGAGCAAAGCCTAACATTTTCCTTGCTGTCTTATAGGCTGAGAAAGGTTATCGTTTCTATTTTCTTATCCTAATTAAAATCCACAACTTCTTATCATCCACACTAACTCTCTCTGATAAAGGCTGCCTCATATTTCAGATGAACAAATCTCTTCTATAAGACCTGTATGAACTTTATTCATGATGGCTCAAATTTGAGAGCCTTTTAAAGGCTCCAGAAACAGAGACCCATCTAGAATGGCCACAATAAAACCAGGACTTTACCTCCCTTGAAGCTTTGCTGATGGAAGTTGTAGCACAGATACAGATCTTTTTACTAAAACCCAGGGTTGCTACACCTTCTTAAGCAACTTTGTACAAGCAATTGCAACTGTACAAGCAATTACAAAGCAGAGTAGCTATATTTGCATTTTTAAAGGGACAGTGCCTAGGTATTTAACCACAGAACTACTAACGTTGGCACTCCTGCTATGGTGAGATTGTCTCTGGTAGGTGAAACATAAGAGATAATATCTCATATCCAGAGATCCTGCTCTGGTCTGCAGCCCATGACTGTCGTTCCTACAGTGTCATACGAAAGATGATGTTGATGCTTAAAGCACTGAGAGTTGAAAACTATTTTTAAAAACTTACAGTACAACAGACCATTTGCAACTTGGTATTTAGAAGAGCAATAGGAAAGACAAACAGGAGCTTTATTTGCCCAGCCCAGAAAGAAAAAGAAAGAGGAAATCTGTAGTTAAAAAAGAACGATGAAAAAAAGCAACAGGATTAAAGCTTTTCATGCCCCATCCATAGTTGTCATATTAGCAAAAATTCTGGGTATGTCTTGAATAACAAAATGTGGAGATACAAGATATGGAAAATACATGAGACATGGAAAAATTCCATCAAGCACTTACATTTTTGACACAAACCGTGTATATCCTTGTATATACTAGTCTACCACCTCTCAGTCCAGAATAGCTATGATGACTTACACCATGGAGAGAATTCACTTGTGTTTAAATTGTGTGGCCCTCACATAAATATGATAAAATCAAGATCAATTTTAGTAAGAATCTTGCTCAGTACTCTAAAACTGACAGTAGATAGGGGCATAAAACATTATATTATTGTTGTTGTTACTATTTTGTCCAAAAGAGTTACAGACTTTTGCAGCTTGCTAACTAGAAAGAATATGGGCCAAGCTTATGCTTGTTTTGCAAAGGATTAGCTGATTAAGGGAGTCTAGAAAAGCTAATCTAAGTCTGCTGACATTTCATTTATTATGCTTAAATATCTTCAATTACTGGGCATGCTTTGGTGTCTTTTTCTCCCCTTCTCACTTCTGACTTATAACTGAGGCAATCTGTCTTGGACATCGTTGGTAAGTAATAGGACTTTAGCATGGAATTGAATAACACAGCTACAAAGGTATCATATGAACTTCCATTACATTTTCCTCTTTTTGTTACTCAGAGACTTATGGTTATTGCTTTTCAGTTTCTAGGTATCACTTGAAAGCCCATCAAAATAGCTAAAATCTTGCAATGGGCTGTGGGGAGTGGCTTTAGTGAAGATACTAAAACACTCATCACTTTTTGTGTATGTCTGTATTTCACAGATAGGTACACTGAAGAACATGCAGCTGAGGTCCTGAGGTATGGCCTCAATGCTTTAGGGCCATATGCACATGTGTAACTTTATGCAATTGTAACTTTATGCAAAGTTACAATATGTAACTTTATGCATCATGACGGCCAACCTGAGTAACAGCACATGTATTTGCAAGTGCCTTTGGCATAAGGACCTTGTGTCCACTGCCTTGCTGGATGCTGGGCGCTGAAAGCAGTGTTTTCTCTGAAATGACCATTTCTCTCCTGTCCTTGATTTCAGTAGTGTTGAGATTTCCTATTGCTGCCCAGTGGCTCAGTCCTTAATTTGTTTTTCCTTGGAGCTTCCAGATCACCTGAGCTAGAAGCTGCTGCCATCCCTGAACTTGAAGAGTCACCATGAGTCTATTTCTTTGTATTCACATTTTTCTGTATTGCTTTGTGCATTTGCTTTTGTAAGACCATGCACTTTAGGATTTCCCTTTGTTCCTCTGACCTGCAAATCAAAAGCCTATATAGAAAGTACCCAGTCCTTCAGAATTTGTGCAGTTTTGTCTGCTTTGATAACAAATAACTTTGTTCTAAAAAATAGAAGTTTGTAAGTAACTGGTAATTGGCATCCTTTGCAAAACAAAAGGCTTAAACTAGGACTTAAGGGAGGCTATTTTAGTAGCAAAATGAATCATCCTGAAATAATCTAGTCCTCTGTGTGTGACAAAACATACTGCACTGGTCAAGAAATGCCCTTATGACGTTTAGTTTTACAGGAATTGGCTAGAAAGGAGGAGGAGCAGGTTGCTGCTGTCACCTGTGCAATCGAACGTTATACCAGAGGCTGACCTGCAAGTGGGCAGAGGGTCAGATTGCCACACATATGATTAACTTGTCCAAATTCTGTATAACTATTAACTTAAGGGCATCAAATCTAGAGAGCTAGGCCAGTTAGAGAGGGGAAGGGGGGGGTCAAGACCAAAATGAGATGAAATACAAACCAGGCTTAAAGCCTCGCAGAAAGTAGAACCCAGTAGCTTTGACAGCACTGGACCCAATACCTTGACCTTGAAGTGTTTCCCATGGGAAACTAAGTGGCCATGCTATCCTTGGTGCAGAGATGCAGAGGATGGCCTGATGTAACATAAATCTACATACAGTACATTTTATTTTAAGACTAATTTTCTGTTGGCTGACCTGTAGCATACAGGATATTTTTATATTCTTTTTTGTTATTTTATAGAGAGGTTTCAAAGGCTTCGTATATAAGGATAGGCAAAACAGTTGTACCTTCATTATGAGGCTCTTGCAACCTTATCCCACTGCCAGTTAAGTTTCAAGAATTTTGTTTCTGACTTCAGTGGGTAAGATCACAGGTTTTGTGAGAGCAGGGGGAGTTAGTCTCTGAACTGGGAGGTGACTAATGCTCTGCTAATCTCCACTGGAGTTAAGAAATAGGCTGGAGAAGTTAATCTGCTTTGGTTAAAGTGGTGGAGGTGGTAAATTTTCTCTTTGCACTGAGTGTGTGTGTTGTGGGAGGTCTGAGTCTGGGAGAAGACTGGCAAGCACCGTCTGATACCTCATTTAACAGTAATGAGACTAACCTTTTACCTAGTAGCCAGGGAGAAACATATGATCCTTCATTTTGGATTCATTTTTTTAATAAAGGTATTGGAATAAAATTGGATATTCCTTTGTTTAAGGGAGGGAGTTTTAATGAGTGTTACCTTATTTCTGCAGGGCTCTAGTCTTTAGATAAAAATAATATTTTTTACTCAGCATTTTTCAGCAATGCATATTCAATACAGTCCTGATGCCTAAGAAAGGATTTGTATGAAGGGGAAGAAAAGAAACATTTATTTTCGAGAAACAAGATATTTACTCTTCAAAGCTGAGTCACTGAATTTATGGCACAAGAAGTTGTCTCAAGGACACATATGTCTTCATTTTAAGCTGTACCACAAATAATTTTGAGTGGCAAGACAGCTCTTTACAAAGCCATGCAGCATTTATGAATGTCTGGAACAAGGATGTTCTATAGCTCTATTGCTATCTGGAAGGAGTATCTGATAGCTGCTGGAATAAAAACAAATTGCTCACATGATTCTCTTCGATACCAGTTTTGCTGCATCATCAGGTGCTTAGCATTAAAGGCAGCATGGTTCAGTCCTACAAAAAAAGATTGTGGGTCGTTCTTCATGCTGATCGTTTCATCATGCTCAGTACATCATAGTGTCAGTGCTGTAATGCCTCCCTGTAGCTGTGTACAGAGCTCTGTCAGGGAGCTTTGCTTGCAAAGCCTTTTGATTCTTGCTTAAAAAACACTCTGTAAGTGTTAATATTATTCATTTTCCTTTGTCATGGAATATTTATTCAAGCAATATCCCTGCTTTCAGCACCACATCGGTTCCCACTATATATCTGCCACCTGATGCAATAATCCTTTGTCTGAGATATCAAAGTGGGTAGCTGCAGAATATATTGAAATGCCAGAGTGGAAGAATTATAATTTTGTCTGGGAAACTAGTAGAAGAGCTGAGAACACTTTTAACATGAAGGAAACTCCTCTACATATAAGCAGATTTGTTAAGGTTTTGGGGTGTTGCAGAAATTACTTTTACCGACTTGTCAAATGCTTTGTGGTTGGATCCTCAAAAGTCTGGAGATGCTCTGCTAATGCCATTCTGCAGAGTCTTGGCATTACTGAGGGAAACAGGGAGCAAAAAAAATAGTAGAGATGTGGATGTGAGCATATGATTTGGGTTAATGGTGCAAACATAAGGTGTGAAAAATACAGGCTAAGGAAGAAGCCTATCCTTCCAGTATAGACAAGGTAAGTACCTAGTCTGGACTCAGTTGCAGAAAAGTATGGCAGTTTGCAGTCCAGCACTGATGGGCAAGTGGGTTGTGATTAAAGCAGCCCAGGGCACCTACGGAGAGTTTTGTTAATCATCAGTATCTTTTGGATTCTACGGTTTGCCTATCACTGAAATTGATTTCATACCACTGTGTGCTTTTTGTGAGGGTTCTCAATAGCATTTCATTTGATTTTATAACTTCAAGACGTAAAGCAAAAGGTTTCTAGTATGAAGAATGCAGCACACAGCAAGCACCTGAAGAAGCCTTTCTCCACTGCTCTACCATCTCCTCCAGTTAAGAATGGACACATTATGCATGTCAGGAAAAAGTCTTTTCCCCACCTGTTTTAGTAAGCAATGCCTTAGTCATGCCTAGCGTCATTAATTAACTTTGCAATGATACACAGAGGTGAAAAATGCAAGGTTCTGGACTGTGCTGGATAAATTAAAAAAAGAAATCAGGGACAAGGAACAAACCCAGCCCTATTCTTAGTCAGCAAAACAAAGGGAAAGTACCTGCTGTTTAAAAATATTTGGATACTGTATTGGACACTATGTATACTTCTCCCCCTCCCCGCTTTCTCAGCTGTCAGATAAGAGCTGGGCCCCTGAAAGGGTTTCTAGACAGAGGACAGGAGAGCCAGCAGTCTGTATTGCAATGCCAAGATGCTGATTTTTTTCACTCTTCTGACACAGTGGCAACTCTTCATGAACCTCAGCTCTGCGGAGTGCTCACAGCGCTGCAGCGAGTGCGTTGGGGGTTCTAGGCGCTCAGCCCTTGTCAGGCCAGAGCCCACAGCAGTGGGTTTAGCCCTGCAGCCCACCCAGCACCTCTGCCAGCACACAGTGTGCTGTGGTGGAGGCTCTCAGCCTCTCACCTCATATGCCTTGGACACAATTTATGTGAGAGATAAAATCGTATTGTGACAAGCCATAAATTCTCCACTCAGGCGTCTTAAGCAACAACTTATTAAACCTCCCAGGAAAGACAGGAGTTTTGAAATAACTTCTCAAAGGGAAAACTGACACTCCTTCAAGAAACTTAATTGTTTCTCACATTGCTTCTGCCCAGTGACCATAATATTTTTAATGGACTGGTCTGCTTCTGTGTTCGTTGAACAGCGTCGGCAGCTATACTGGCTTCTGCTACCGAAGGATATGCTCTACTGCATTCACGTTTGCTTTTTTCCTCCAAAGTTCTTTCAATAATTCAAAATCAAGGAGGAAATCTACTTTATCAGGGACTTATGATGACCTACTAGCTACATATCTATTATTACTACTGGTACCAGCTGGTGAAAATATATTTCTGCCCACAGGTATGTATTTTTGCAGCATTTGGAAACTTGCTCTGTGTTATAAATTTTCTTTAAGAGCCAGCACAAGGACTTAAACTTCAGTACCCAAAGAGAACTTTGCTCACAATTTTCCTTCTGTTTGGAATTTTTAACATCTTTAACATTAGCTGTATGCAGATCTTGAATCGTAAAGATTTTTAAGTTTATGATACAATAAGCTAGAGGTTATAAAGTTGCCCTTTAATAGCTTAAGTAGTTGTCTTGCAGTACAGATTTTACACATTCACTGAAAGTACAATTTTATAACACTTCACCAGGACCAGGTTGCTGAACTCAGTTTAGTTTTCTACAAGTGTCTAAAAATATTCGCTTACCACTCAGTTAGAAATGTTTTGGTAGGGTAACTAAGTAAACACGAATACAGAACATTAATAAAGGCTTTTTCTCCCTTTCCTTTTTCCACCTCTTTCCATATGTAGGCTGCCAGATTGTCTGTGTCTCAGAGAAATGAATTTTGGACAGATATTTTTGAAAGCTTAGTAATTCGATGTCTTGAGATATTCCACTTCAGAGGTGGTGCTAGTATTAAAGACAACACAAGCAAATTTCACAAGGACTTGCGAACACAGAGCAACGTGTTAAGGCTACATCAGATGCACATACATAACATTTTCAAGTTGAAAGTGAACAAAGTGTCTGCCAAAAGCTCACATGGCAATCTCCCGCAGTGCCTGAGCTAAGACCTGTTGACACCAGCGAGAACCTTTCTGTGGGGATCAGTGGGCTTCCCGTGTTTGCTCTTGGGATTTGATCAGTGGTGTCTGAACTGAGAACTAGGACTTTTTCAGCTTCCCAAAGCTCAGGGGAGTTTTGTACCTCACCGTTAGATCAGGTTCATTTCCATTTAAGATGCCTAATAATGCCAGAAGACCTGCTGCGTTATAGACCGAACATCCAACAGTAAACTAAAACAAGAACATTTCAGTACTGAAACCTTTGTGTTCTTATCTAGGATTTTTGTTAAAGCATCCTTTAAAAATGTTTCTGAAACCTAATTAAATTCACACAAAGACCTTAAAGGGGGATTTATATATAAACCCTGAAGATATTTTCCCCTGATTTGACACCTGCCCCACCACTGAGAAGAACTACCAGACGGGCAGGCTTTCTGCAGGCTGAACACTTTACAAAGTTTCAGCATGAGTCTTTGAAAAAGCCAACATCAGAAGTAAATTACTTTCACTTCCCTTCCTTTCATCCATTCACTGCAGTTCTCAAAATGATACCTACTTATCATTCATCTCATTTTTTTTCTACTATATTTTTGTAGTAAACAACTACCCCTCTTCCTTCCCCTCCCCTGGCAATCCCTTGATCACCAACTTACCTAGTGGCAGAACAATGAAGAAAGGTAGCCAGCACAAGATAAACATGCCAACCACAATTCCCAGCGTCTTGGCTGCCTTCTTTTCTCTAGAGAATTTAAAAAGTTTGAAAGCTAAGGAATTCCTGGGATTGTGACCCTTGGATTTGGTGCTGTTTAATGTGTCCTCCTGAATGTTCCTGTAATGAATCCGTAAAGTCAGCTCCTTGGAGTTAGACATTTCTTTCATAACCCCAGCTTCCAGATTTTTAGTAGTCCTTTTTGCCACTATGTAGACCCGACAGTACATCACGAGGATGACGATTAAAGGAATGTAAAATGATCCCAAGGAAGAAAACAAAGCATAGAAGGGTTCTTCAGTGATACGGCACTCTTTGTCATCCTTGGGCGCTGGTTCTTTCCAGCCCAAAAGGGGCCCAATAGAAATCACCATGGAAAGGACCCAGACACCTAGGAGAGCTAAAATTGCCCTTCTTCTTGTTACCAAAGTTGGATACTGGAGAGAGTAGCGTACCCCTATATATCTATCTATAGAAATTGCACATAGACTTAAAATAGAAGCTGTACAGCATAGCACATCAACTGCTGCCCAGATATCACAAAATATCCTCCCCAAAACCCAGTAGCCAAGGATTTCCAGTGTAGCAGAGAATGGAAGGACAGTAAAACTCAGCAACAAATCTGCTATTGCAAGGTTAATTATGAAATAGTTTGTAGGGATTCTTAAATGTCTATTGCAAGCAACAGAGAGAATTACCAAGATATTACCTATAATAGCAAAGAGTATAAAGGCACCTAGGATAAGCCCCACAATTATCGCCCTACTGATGTCCAAGGCAGGTGAATCCAGACTGCTTGCTGTCTCATTGGAGTTGTTTGCAGAAAGATTGCCATTATTTAGTGCAGAGACTTTCAGATATCCAGGAGTTGATGAATTGGATTTATCACCAAGGTAGGTATTCATCTTAAAAATCATCCTCCATAGCAAGTTATGACTGGATCCTGTGCACAACACGCAGATGGTTTACGTTCCGTTGAAAGTTATCTTTCTACCCAAGAAGTTGCTGCAAAACCCCAGCCAGTTTTAGATTGAGAACTCATCTTCCCAGCAAGCTGTCAGCTACAAGCATGTAAAACTTGCACAGCGTGAAGTCCTCTGAAGCCCGTCAGAAACAATACACTGTTCAAACTTGCTTAATTTCTCATACAAACTCATTTAAACAGAAATTAGCAGCCAGAAGTCTTGGTTGGAGCTCGAAAGTAGCTGTTTTGATCAGGATGTCTCTGAAATGAAAGACAGGTTTACTGATTTCCCTCGTGCATTGTGTTTCTTCTGGAAGGGTGCCCCAATGTAGCTGCAGTGACATGCGTCTCCAAGAAGGGTTTGTCAGCATTTAGGCAGCTCTGCATGAACTGGCTGCCTGTGCTCGCGCTGCCTGTGCTGTGACATCACCGCGGCCGGCCCCGTCACAGCGCTAGGGGGCAATGCAGTTCAAGTTAAAACTTCCGTATCAAAGTCTGAAAGCTAAACAAATGGAACATATCAATCTTAATTAAAGCTTTGCTACATAAATCTGGATTGGAAACCTTTAAAAAAACAGTTTTATTATCTGAGAAATATACGCCTGGTGGGATGCGGTGAAAAAAGCAATTTCAGTACTAAATGATCTAGCACCCTTTGCCTTTTGCTCACCAGGGAAATGTATTTGAGTTTGTTTTGTAATCAAAATGAATCACATGCCATTCTGGAGAACAAGCCATCTCCCACATTCTAAGAACAAATAGGTAGGTTCCAAAAATCTCTGGTTTACTCATAGATTCAGTGTTTAATGATGGCATAAAACCATACATGGAGTAGTTTGTTTCTAATTGTAAACTTGCTGTTAATAACAAAAAAGTAACAGATTATCAAAATCAAACTCTCTGTTACCAGACACATCTGTGGCTTCATCTCCTCTTTTCTACCTAGATAACTTTTCTAAGCGTAGGTGCATGGAGAATCCCAGACTTGACGAGAGCTGAGCACCCCCACCCACAGCCAAAGCAGAGGCAGTGGAAAGTAGTGACCAGTCTTTTCAAGGCAGTTTTTATGCTTAGGTATCTTTCTATATCTTTGCTAAGGGCTGTGAGATCACCGAGAGTGCTGTTAGCTCATTGTAGCTCTGGGAAGACATACAGTATCCTATAAAGTAAAAAATAAGTAACAACTGATTTTTTTTATATTTAATAGCCTTTAACGTTGAAAACAGTTCTTTCTTGGTTTCTTCATTTTCTGTAGCTTTGGGTCACCAGGTGGGGAGAAATCTCAGATCTTTGTAGCTCAGTGCCATTAAAAACAAAAAGTAAAACATTAGCTGAACATAAAACTGCCAAAATACTATTCTCAACTTTCTGTCATCAGATTATGTCCTACAGCTGTTGTCTGCAGTACTCTGGGTTACTGTATATTGATTTTCCTGTTACAAAATGTACTGTGTTTAAAATAAAAGGTTCATTTTTAATAAGGCAGTTATGGCTGAAAGTTGCAGCTAAGTGCTGGTTTTAAGGACAAATGATGTAAACAAAAGCTTGGGTTGAATTTTATTTGAGGAGGGCATGGCAGATGTTTGTATAGCCCTTCCCAACAGCAGGGACTATAGCAAAGCACTATCATTCAAAAACTTTTCTTTGAAACATTTACAAGAATGCCACAATAACATGTCATGGAGTCACTGAAGGGAAGAGGAAGAAACACTCAATTTATGAGCTTAGCCTCAGCTTTTCTGTCTCTGCTCTCCAAGGCAACGCTTTCATGGCTAGTAAAAGCAGTTAGCAGCCTTTGATTTTGGACATACATCCTTCCCACTTACCATTCTTGCTGGACTCCACATAACTGCTCGCGGTTTTGTTTGTGATTTCTGATTTTGTTTCTCTGCCTTGTCTGTTTAAATTGTGAATTCTTCAGGCTAGAGGTTCTCTCCTGTTGTGAAGGTGCAGACACAGCTGTCGGGAGGTGTGATTACAGCTGTCTGCGGCCAGGGCGTCTGACGCTATGTCACTCTCAGTGCAGTTGCAGCAGCGCAGAGGGCTTGCTGGGCATCCTGGTGGGATTGCATAGCCTACAGTGAAGCCTGCATCTTCCCATTCCTGGTGCTTGAGCTAAACTGATGAAAGCTAGTTTGATTAGCTCATTAGGTCCAGACATAACCGTGTTTCAGCCTTTGGCATGTCAGAAAATATGATCACTGCAAAATGTGGAGAGGTTGGATAAGAAAACATCACTGAGGGAGTAAACTGGTCTACTTCGGTTTTTTAGCTGGCAACATGTCCCATGCCCAGCCTGCAAAGAATAAGAGAGTGGCCTGTAACTGCTCCCTGGCTTCGGCCACACAACATTAGGATTTTGTGGCCCTGAGGAATGGGATCTTTCAATAGCCCTTCAACAGCCCCTTCCAGGAGTCAGCTGGTTCCAGCTGGCTGGCAAGGTCCAGGACATCATGCCAACAACAGTGGCAGGAAAGGGCAGAAGGGAAGGGAATAAGGATTCTAACTGGTAGTGGCTGTACTAAAACACAGGTTTCTTTGCTCAGTATCTTTAGCAGGCAGGAGGACTGGGACCAGCCTGTTTCCCTTAATAGTGCTGCTTCCTGTGCCCCTCTAGATGAAACAACAGACAGAAAAGCCCTGTTCTAGGGGACAAAGAAGACAAAGCTACTGCTCATCTCTTACAGCCCTACTGAGAAGTCTGATGTGTTTTCCCATCTCTGTTTAGCAGTCTGTGTAATAATGTACTGGCTGAATAGTCATGACGCTCAGCTGATTAATGTTCACAGATTGCTTTGAGATCTTCAGTGGCAGGTGCTATAATAAAGCAGAGTGTATTGAAATCAGACATGAACGCTAACTATTTACCTGCCTTTGGATGAATGATAGAATAGGTACCATGAAAAATAGACTACTTTTTCTGCCAAGTTCAAGGCAGCACTTCAAGCTAGTGCAATCAAAAACACCTGATCAGAGAAATGCAGATCATATTCATTGCAGAGTTACTTTCATTCCAATGAATCATAGTTTCAATGAAAAAGTAAATTTAATAGCCTGGAGATTCTACTCAATATTATTTCAATAATGATGTACAGCAAGACAGGATGCCCTTTAGCTATTCAATGTACTTCTGAGAGCTTGCTGAAACAGCAGGAGACTGGGTAGAGAACATACATTTGAGGAAACGTGGAGGACATCTTCATATGTTCTTAGACTAGTTCAAGATTTGAAATATGCTGAACTTTTAAAATAAATGTTGTTGTATTAGAAAAACGATGCAAAAGGAGGCCTATTGCCATGGCTCAGCTTTGTAAAGAGCTGTGTTCCTTTTATTCTACTTTTACAAAGTGACGTTAAAAATATGTATTGAGGGTTTGATCTGATTTCAGAAACGCAGCAGAAGCACTTTCAGAGCACTTTTGCAACACTGGTAAATAAGAATACAACCTGCTCCTAATTGGGCATGGGAGTATGAACTGAGAGAGAATTTAAATCAGTGTATCTACACATAGTTTTATATAATTCCTTTTAATTCTTTGATTTCATTAGAAACCCTGACAACTCAAAGAAATAAAAACAGATATGACTGAAGAAAAACAAGGATATAGTGTCAGAAATAGTTAGGCTTATTCACTCTGGCTTGCACAGTATCATGAACATGCTATCGTGTTTGATACAAGTGTTCTTGTCATACCAGCACAAACCAGAAAGCCTTCCTCCCATGAAAGAGGTATGAAAAGCAAGAAGCAGTGAGGAGGGCATTGGGCGCAGCTGTAGAAATATCTCACTTCTCTGCCACTGTCTCTGATGCTAAAACATTCCCAAGAAGTGGAGTGAGGAGGTGCGCTTGGGGAAGGTTTTTTGGATGAGCATGGGTGGGTATGTAGACCCATGTGATGCAGAAAATGTATCTGCAGCTCAGAGAAAATGTGCAACACTGATTGTTCGGCACTAGATTATTTTCTTCATAATACAGCTTCTTTGTAGATGGTGTCAGTCATTAAGAATACACTGATAAAAAGATTAAACTCTTGTCTGTTTTTGTTAGAAATGTCAATGTTGCTTACCTAGCTACACTTATTTTGTTGCTTGTTTTATTAACTGCAGACAGTGCAAAATGTTTCTACTGTTTTGGCATAAGTGTTTTATCTGAACTTGTCTTTCTTTCTCGAAAACAACACTTAAAATCCACAGACAGTGTGATCCACAAAATTCTTCCTTTCATTATCCGTTACTGCACGTCTTTGTCCTTCATAGAAAATGTCTTTGGCTTAGACAGAGTTGTGAAAAATTTCCACAGATATTGGAAATACACAGGATTATAATTTCCTTACATTTCGTGGTTAAGCATAAGCTAATTTCTGTTGAAGGTGTTCACGCACCCCCTGAACCTCAGGAAAAGGTCAACTTCCATGATGAGAAAAGAAAAAAAATGCATTTAAAATGCTAATTTTCAGTTGTCCGGTATTGATGTTTAAAAACTTGTGGGTTTATTTTCAGAGTAAAAAACAATTATCATAAGATTATATTAAAAGCTAAGGTTATTAGCTTGAACTTGCCAAAAGAAGATTGCAAACATTTGCAATTTCGAATAATCTTTTCTTCTGCTGTGACTGTAATTTTTATGTAAATAGATCTTAAAGAGCATTTTCTAAGTAAAATGTAGTCAATTAACTAAAATTCTATGCTTTTTATGTTGGCACTGGCTCTTAAATCCCCTTCCAGATTTAGGTTTTTCAGGCCCATTTCCCATGCCAAAACATGTTTTCTCTCACAGTCCTTTAGCTCTCCTTTTTTTGCTAGAGCTGTGTGAAAGACCCCCAGAATTACCAATTACTGATATAGGCCCCATCTCAGAAACAGACTTCATGAGGATGATGTCAGCTGAACTTTTTTGGGCAGAGGGTAACGGAGTATGTGTTTAGGTCTGGTAGAAAATTAGTACTTGGAAGTCTGGAAAAGGTATGTCCCTGCCTTAAAGAGAGAGAAAATAACACAGCCTCTCTCTCTCCAGCAGTGGGAGGAACAAGTGCATGTCTCTGTGTTTAGTTTTCAGCTTAAAAATTGCTTGGGAAGCTGATGAGATGCTGTCAATCTTTACAAAAATGTCACTGAGCAATTAAATAAAAAAAGAAGAAACAGGCATGCCAGTGTGGAATTCACAGCACTGCAAAATACATCCCCTCTAAAGATGAATCTAGGTGTTAGAGGTCTCTGAGACAGGTTGGGGGGATGCTGCTCTTTTAATGTAAATGGTACTTCATTGGAAACTGTGGGGCGGGTTTGGTGCACAGGCTTGCCTTACCAGCATTGCAGGGGTGCACTGAAGGGAGGAGCTTTAGGCAGAGAGATACTGTTTTGTGTCCTCTGCTCCGAGACTCTTACCTGTCTTTCAAAGTACACAGTTTGCAAGCAAACACTGCACTGAACAGAGGCACAAAAAGCAAAGGCAGGGGAAGGACCTGCTAATCTCAGCAGGCTCCAGGATCTCTTTTCCTTTCTGTGTATCACAGTATCACTGCAGCATCGAGGAAGCACAGATGACTGCAAGCTGTTTCATCCTCCGCAAAACAAAACACGAGTAATGAGGTGCTACATCTGAGTCTCTCTGTCTTTTCTCTGTGCTTTATCTAAACTCTGCATTATTTTCAGTTTATCTGCCTCCATGTTTTGACCACATAGTCCGTGACCATTTGCTCTCTTTTGCCACCTGCCCTCTGCTCCCTGGAGTCCGGGAGGAAGGAGGGGGCAGAGCACCACTACTCAGAAGACGGTCTCTTATAATCTTCCTGATGTTCCAGTAGCAACTCTAGCCTTCACACTCTCCTGCTACAAAAACAAAGCTTGCTTAGCCAGTAGCACTGATGAACAGCTATAAACACGCTCCTTCAGGCTGCTTGAATTAGGTCACTGGGTTGCTGATCTTCAAAGAAAACAAGCCTTCAATGCTTCTCCCTGCTCCAAGGTAATATTATTGGCATCTTCCCAGGAGAGGGAAAAAACTGCCTGAGAAGTAACTATCACAGAGTTAGATAAATATATTTAAAAAAAAAATCACCAGAGAATGAGGAAAAAAGTGAGAGCTCATGAAATCCTGAATTTTCTTCATGGTCTGCTGGCAAGGTAGCGTACAGGATATAATTTTCTAATTCTTTATGACCCTCTTATCAATTCACACAGACAACTTATTTTCTACCTGCGGTTGCACTGGGACTATCAGTGAAACAAAACACATGGTTCTATCCTGTAACATCCCCTATTGCAAAAAAAAAAACCCCAACCTAAAATGTTTCTACAGTAACAATCACTCATGTTGTTCTTTTATAAATTGCAGGTCTCTTCTTAAGCATTTCCACCTACTGGCATTGAACAATAGCACATTTCTGGGAGCATAAAAAGGAATTCTTGTGGTGGAGGAAAATTTCATTTTATTGAGTCTCCTGTGACTTTTTCCAGGAAGTCATGCTGGCTTGGAACTGATTGCAAACTATGGGGAGAACACAGAGCTATTGGAAGACAATATTAGCTGACAAGATTTTCTGGCAAATCATAATGCAGTAAAAAAGAAATCTAAGTTACTCATATGAAGCGTGGGATATTGTTACTAAAAATAAAAAAAAGCCACGAAGCTGTATTTGACACATATGCAGGATTATAGTGTTGTACTCATTTTTTGTGTGAATGCAGAACAGTGAAAATCTGTCGTGGAATATCAATGTAAAGGTGCATGCAAAAAAGCTCTGTGCTTGGTGAGCTGGTGCTGTAGAGCTGCTGCCCCTGCACTGTATGTGCTGCTGCTCTGTACAACGCGTAGTCTTGATTGGTTTCCTCTTTCCTTCTCTATCTAGAAATTTGGCCACTTAGTCGCTGTTATTCTGCAGTGTGGCTAACCAGAACAACATGGATTAAAGCCATAAATGCAGAAGGAGAAAAGGAAACTTTTCAAAAGGTTTTCCTGTGCCCTCTCAATCGTTGCTTGAAATATGTATGCCTTGTAGAAAAAACAGCCTCCACCCCAAAATAGAGACCATAGTCCTTACTAACTATGCCTTGAAATTTAAAGGGCTAGAAAGGAAAATGCGTGTTAGATTCAGGAATCTCTCTCTAATTCCACGAGACTGTATTAGTTAGATCATTCACCTTCTCAAACCTCTGAGGTAATCTAAGAATTCTCAGCTGGGCTGTGGGAGATGAAAGTGAGGTAGTTTAGTCTTCAGGAGCCATTTTCACAGGGATCAAACGGCAGATACATAAACTAAATAGCTTTATTTAAGGCCATGGACTTGCCATGGCAAATACTAATGGCTAATTGGCAGTGCAGGATACCCAGTGCTCCCTGTAATTAATTTCGAATAATGGTTTATGAGTTCGCTGACCAGAAGTCCTATTTTATTTCCTTCTCTTCTAATCTGTCATCCTTCATTAACAGCCTGATTTCCCCCCAGTCCTAGCTGTGACCTTTTAAAGTATGTTTAGATTCTTCCATAAACCTATTGATTTGTAAGCTAAGAATCACTCTAAGATCCAGCAGATTCTAAGCTCCAGCAGTCTAAACATTATATACTACAAAGTTTGGCATGGTGCAGGTGCCTGAAAGAACTGGCTGTAAGTCAGTTGCCAGCCTATGACAGACACCACTTGGCATGCAAGTGACTGAAAAGCTTGGGCCATTTGAAGGACTCACACTTTAAATAAAACACAGCAGAACATAGAATAAGTATTCTTTGAGAAAGTTATTACAGAAAGAATTATTTTGTCTTTGGTGAGTTTAGTGAGCCAAAGTGTGCTGGTCGGTCATGGCTGGCCTGTGGCCCATCTGCTGTGAGAACCTGGCAGAAGCTGTCCAAAAGAAAGTTACAAGGCTGTGCTGAATGGCACTGAGGAAAGAAGATTTCTTCCTGATCCCAGCTGGCAATGAGTCCTAAACCGCGGTGAAATCTTTGACATGTGCAGTCTTTTAGAATTTTCATCCAATTAGGGGACATTTCTGGGAACGAGATGATTTTCAATGCTTGTGTTTTGCATGGGCTGAGTGCTAGCTTGCTCAGCCCAACAGTGGAACAGCTGTGATAGCTGACATAGGCCGCTGCTTCTCCCAGATAGGCTCTTTAGCCTGAACACTGACCTCCTGGAGATGTCTGTGTGGCTTCTCGGCCAGAGGTGGCTAGAGCCTGGCCAAGGTGAAGTATGAGTGGCGTCAGACAGGTCTGTCCATGCCTGCTCAGAAGTCACCATGTTAAATGCTATCACCACTTATTTAGAAAGTTGCCACACTCTATCTGAACTGTTCTGCAAGACTCTCAGCACCTTCCCCTCTCATTAAGTCTTACTGGTGAACAAGAGAGCTTGTTGGATGCTATTCTGGACTTCCTAGGTAAAGCAGCTGAATTGCAGTGGTGAGGCAGGAGAAGGATACCAGGCTCTCCTGAAAGAATCCTTTCCTTTCCTACGCATTTAAGCTTTTTCATAGCTTGACTCTTTTAAAATAGGATTACAGTGGAATGAACTTAAGGTTTTAATCTCCATATTATAGTCTGCTCTAAATCACAAAAATTAAAATTAATACAGATTGCACAGTCTTTTTTTTTAAAAGGCACATGGCTGGATATATTTATTTACATTAAATAAACTACTCTTCATTTAAAATATTTAACGTGACATTAAAAGGACAGTAATTAAATGTTGAAAAGAGAAAAACATTTTAAACACAACACATAACTCATGTTACTCACTGTCATAAAATAACGTTGTGCCAAGAGCTGTGCAAGATTAGAAGTAGCTTAGACATTTATGTGGCTAACAAAACAATCACTGATAAACTAGCTAAGATGACTGCAGTGTTATAAATCTCCATGCCTCAAGAAATAAACTTGAAGGTAAATTCAGGCTGGATAGAAGCTTCTCATACTGGCAGATTATGTCATAAGTAATTAGTCTCATTTCTGTGCCTTCTTCTGAATCATTTCTTCATTCTAATAATTAGGTGCTGAGCCTAGAGTAATATTTTTAACGGAACAGAAATGTGGCTGGGAAAGATTTTTCAGAGCTACCTAGTCTGGCTCAATGCTGTACCTGCGCTGTGTGGGAGTTGTGCTGTCTTGATATTTTTGACCTTCATCTTTAAGGACCAGAATACCTTCTTGGCCCATAGAAACTTCTGGAAGCTTCTGATCTGTGCACAGGACCCTCCCTGATCTGTGCACAAGAGCCAGGATTGCTTCTGAGCCTGATGATGGCCCTTCCTTTGTTTTTAAATATCCAGATGGTTTATTCTGCCTCTAGCAGGTCATAGCAATTTGGGTCCCAAAGTACTGGGGCATTTGAAATCTAAACCTGAATTTTACAGGTTGGGACATTTTTGTGAAAGACCAATGTTTCCTTTTTAAAATAACATAAACTTATTTTTCATCTCTCCATTTCATAAGTTCTGATCACGGTGTACACAGTACTCCATTACATCTTTATGACATTCAGAATTCACAATTGCAGCATAAATATCTTATTGCCAGTAAGTGGATGGGGACTCACTGCTGCTAAACATTGAAATTCATCTTGCTGTGGTGATAAACCAACCCATTCTGATGTTTTGCCTTGATGAAAATGCCTGGGAGAGTCAGTGGCTGAGTTTTATGTGTGCCTTAAAATATGGACCCTAGATCTTCATTCAAAGAAATCGATGTGAATTTATCATCTAATTTGATCTGTTCCTTTTCATAAATTGGTATTTAGCTATATTGCAGGATATCTTGATAGGAATCAAGGCTTTTTTTTTTTATTCTTGAAGTATTTTTGACTTCTAGATTTGTTAAAATATGGATATCTCTGAGAAAAGGATGCAAGTCTAGGCTTCCTGTCTTATTGCTTCTCTGCTCCAGCTAAAACTCCTAGAGAAGCTGGAAACTTGTATTTCTCCTCCATATCTCAATAATTATCCGGCCTTTCCTTTGCTGAACTCACTGCAAGAAAAATGATAATGTTAAATGGCAGAATTGCTTGGAGAAGGATTGCAAATGAATAGAAGGCTTCTTTGGTCCAGTGTTGAAAACATTAAGATAAAGACATAAAGGACAAAGAGGAGCTCTTTACTATACAAGGAGAGAATGACAGAAAGAGAACTTTTTAGCAAACAGAGCAAAAAGAGCCGCAACGACTACTTCTTTAATATCGTCAAATGTGCCGCTCCTAATAGTCTGTTAATCTAAGCAGGAGGAAGGAAGTTTTGCACCACCACTAGTCTGGAACCTGCTGAGGGAAACTCTCTTTTGTGTCTTTTCTTATATGGACAATTAAAGACTCCTTTTTAAGTAATGAATTAAGATACTCCCTCTTCCATCATAGTTTATTAAGCCTGGCTTGTGGGCCAGGTGTTTCAAGTGTTACAGATTCTCCTCCTTTGCAATAGCATTTTGAATGCATATAAACATCTCATAATACTTTAAAATATGCACTAGTAGTTTCACACCACTCAGAGTAAATAAAAACAGTGCATGCTACTCTGTCTTTTAGAGATGAGTCTAAGAGGAGAAATAAATGAAATTTTCAGTATTATCCACTGCATGAGCGACAGCTGAGCACTCAGTAGCTGGAACACATACTTACAGGTGGAACTGTGAGAACTTCAGGGAAAATAATTAGAGTTTGGTTTGTATTTCCTGTTAAAATGAGCATGGAACTCTTCTTTGAATTAATGTTAAATATTCGTGAATCTGCTACTTTTTGCATATTTTGTTCTTGTGAGAAGCCATGAAAATCTATAACCACTCTTTATTTCTCTGGAGGAAAATTAGGTGAAAGAAAACATCCATTTCTTGTCTTTTTCCTGTCAAGATCTGGAATGATTATATCTACTATTAAAGCAACTGGGAAAGACCTAATTCTATTTAATTCTAATGAAGTGTACATTAGATATAAAAGTGAACTGCATGTTGTCTAATAGTTGACAGTAGTATAAGAGAACAACAAGAACAGCTTTATTTTGTAGAACCTAAATAATCTCTGCTGTTTTCGTATTCCTGTGATTTAACAGAGGGACATGTGAGATCTGGCTGCTGCTTACCCACACACGTCCTGTGGCAGTCCAAATCAGGAGAGTGCAGATGGTTTTACAATCATTGCATAAAGGGGTTCAAGCCAGGAAAATAGCTGGATCCCTCCATACTGCAAAGGAGAGAAAGAAGAAAACGAACAAACCACCTTTGCAGGTCTCACTTTGATTATTTAACCATTTTGACAGGTGCCTAAGCAGTCTAAATGTTTATTATGGATTGCACAGGTTTTTTGTGCCGACCAGAGCATTGTCCAGATTTGTTAGACATATTTTGGAGTCGGAAGCATTCACCATTACAAGGAGTTTATGCTCAATAATCCTTTTTAGCATCAGCAACTAAAACCAGGCAGCAACAAGAAATACTCTCCAGCAGGAGAAGGATGATCTGTATATTGTCAAGAAGCATGAACAATGCTCCAATTTCCAACTCTGGCTAAAGCCACTAAGCAGGAGGGCTGGCTCCTGGGAGCACCCTGACTCTGTGTCCCAGGGCCTCTGAAGGCTCATCACTGGGCCAGTTGCCTGAAGCATTCAAGGGCTAAACGCAGATTGTATAGCAGGACAGGGAAGGAAAGATGATGGAATTCAAGCTATTAAGAACTTTCTAGCCTGTAATGAGCACCTTGACTATAACCTGGAGGTTTACTGGCAGCAGTGTAGAGCTTAGTGTAGAGCAGAGACTGTAGTTCAGTAGCACTCTAGATTCCTCACAGCACTATCAATAATTTATTAAAGGTAAACACAGTTATTGATCTGTCGTTTTCTTACAAAAACAATGTATAGCTGTAACACCAGGGATACAAGGTAAGGGCCTTTTCCTGAAAATGCCTGTAACTGCACAGAATCACAGAATCACAGAACGGTAGGGGTTGGAAGGGACCTCTGGAGATCATCTTGTCTAACCCCCCTGCTCGAGCAGGTACACCTGGAGCAGGGGGCACAGGAATGCATGCGCCCTTTTCAGTCCTCATATCTGCATGTATATCTACTTTTAGATTCACTTACCTAAAGCAAAGCCATGTGGTGCTGCAGAATGCAGCTGCTTCAAGCTACTGCTTAACTGAGATAAGAATTATGATTTTCATGGAAATCACATTTTTTTACACGCTCATTGCAAGAGATATTCTTGAAACTGTCAAAAGTTACTGTAAGTCAGAAATAAAAGTGAGCTACAGGCAGCAGTTTTGACCCATCAGGAATAGTGTCACTTCCAGAGAGTTTTTGCAAGACCATTCTACAAGCTATCCCCCATCAGCATCGGGCAATGCACGATCCACAGCCAGCCATAACCACCTGTCCTGGAGAATATCTCATTATCTGCTGGTGTTTGGTGTAGAGTTAATGACAAAGGAGGACTATGAGTAACTGTGTCTGGGGAAAGATCAGAGAAGTACCTGAGAGCTCTGTGAGTGAAACTGTCTGCATGAATCTGTCAGAAGTATGTGGAGGGACATAGAATGGGAGTCTTTCGGAAAAGCTGAAGGCACCAATGGGTACCGTACATTGCAAAGTATGAAAAAGAACCAGGCACGTGATAGCATCCTCAGAAATCCGTGTTTTGAGATATTGCCAATGATTTCTGGTCCCTGAGTTTTTTAATTATACAAAATACATGTTTTGAACAAATAGGAAATTATCCTTTAGAAATAATCTGTTGATGAGCTGATATATGGGGTATCTTTTGGCCAATTTGTGTCCCCACCAAGCAGTGCTTCTGCAGACTTTGTTCATTCCAAGTCTATTACTCGGGTTAATATTTGTTGTAATTAAGAATGACATTCCTGACCCAAGCACTGTACATATCCATTGGAAAAAACAGTTCAATAGGGAGTCGACTAGCTTACAAGTTAGTGATGCCAAATGAAGTCATTAGACATGTCAGTCAGTCTGGCACCACTGTTCTGATTAGCAACTTTCCTTTTTTGGGTAGGAATCACCCAACATCTCTGTGGCTTAAGGAGATTTAGCTGTAACCAGACACTACTCCAGAAGTCTCTGTTTAGAAAAATAACTCACCTTTGTTTAAGGACATCTAAGGAAAGAGCATTCTGACCTACTTCTGACAGGAAGCTACTCACAGCTTCTTTCCTTCTGACCTTTTGGAATGAGCATGAACATTTGCCTGTGATGAAGATTATGGAAGAAAATATGTATGAGAATGAGTCACTGAAATTTTTGTTCAGAAGGCAAGATCCAGGATCCCAAGAGATCTTTATTTATAGCCTAAGCAAACTCAATGGAGAGTTGCAGGAGGACAAATGAAACTGTAGAAGAAGCTAAAGTAATGAATAATGATAATTCAAATATGCTATTTCCATCACAAGTTAAATGAGCACGTTATGGTAGCAAAAGTGCAAAAAAGCTAAGACAGTTTTAATTCTGTGGAGCCCTGCAAGACTTTTTGGAATACAAGTTGGAGGAAAGGTTTCATTTCACCTGTTGCCTTTATCTCCATCTAAGCAGTGCAGTAGATGTCTAGAATAGAAACAGCTACAGATCTGGAGAGCATTCAGAATAACGCTATGGTCTGCATCTCATCTTTGTGTCTGTCTATCTTCAGTCCTACCACCTCAGTGTGATATTACCATAAATGTATTGAAATATATTCAGGGACAAAAAGTATTTACAATTTCAAGGATAAAATCAGACTGCCTCAATGTAACATGTCTGCCACTCTCATCTTGACTGTGATCATAAAGTAACTGCAGCCAGAAAATAGATCCTGGACTTCTCCAGAGCTGATGGAGGAAAGTTCTTGTCATCCATGTTATTTAATGAAAACAAAGACTCACATGATTTTATGCGAAAAATATGCCTGTGTATATATATATGTAACAGAAAGGCACTATCAAGTTAACAGCAGTACAATGTACATGAAGAATATCACAAATGTCACAACACCATCCCTCAGCCTTTGGGCTGCGACCTCTTCTGCTCAGACTAATTCTCTGATACACCCCACCCCTAGGATCTTGTGTGGAGAAGCAGCGGTCCTACTGGGAAGAGCACTGGCCTGAACTTCAGGAGATGGTAGGTGTAGTCTGAGCTCTTCTAGTGGGTTATGGAGTGGATTTAGACAAGTCATGCACTCTCCCAGTGCCTGAGTTTCTCTACCTTTCACAAGGAAATTATGTTGCCTGTCTTTCCAGTAAAATACCTTCAGACATTTAGCTGAAAAGCAATGCTATTACTAGCTGGGAGGAAAATGTAATTCTGTGATCACCCAAGCTTTCCCCCTTCCCACATGCATCTATATTCAGACCTACTTTATTACAACTGTGATTTTCTTCTGTTTATACTTACAATCATGATTCCTGTGTCTCTGCTTCTGCTAGACTGAATTTTTCACAGAGCCTCTGTAGCCTTTTACGCATACTAATAGGGTGAGTGCCTGTTCGTCTGTTGTGTGACTCTGAGGCTATTACAGAGAGAAATAACATCCATGTTTAAAAATAAATGAGAAACTGAGAACTTTAGTGATGTACCTGTCTCTGTGATGTCCTTCAGTCTTGGAAAAAGGAGCAGTTGGAAATATAACGTGGGTCTTTTTGGTGGTGGATGGATCGGCTGCAGCGTATGCTCTTGCTGGCTGTAGCAGGAGTATTTTTGGAATGGATGAAGGGGTGATTCTCTTGCCTTGCTTTGCACGTCACTGTGATCTCAGTGCTGCCGAATATATGGTGCGTCTCAAACTGCAAGTCTCGCTTGCAGCAGCTGCATGATGAATGTAAACTGCCACTAGAAGAAATGAAGGTAACTCCCAAGTAGGGGATAACAGCTATTTTTTTTCACAGTTGATTGCTGGATTGTACCGTAAGAGGTTTCCATATGTCTGAAACTTAAACTGTGTCTCTGGTGAGCAAATATTTTAGAGATGTTGATCAGAATTTTCCAGTGAAACAGATTTTCATGACAAATTCTTTGAAACCTTTACAAATTCTTTTAAATCCTTTGTAATCCAAACTTTCCATAGGAACAGGGGGATTTTGCTAAACTTCCACTTACTGTTATGTGGCAGGGTGGAAGTTTTGATCAGTATCAGAGAGATAAAGGCCCATCATGAGATAGCTCCGTGATGAAGTTATTGATCTGAATTATGGGTAAGCCTGCATTCAAATGCCTCTTCTACCTCTCTCAAAGTTGGACATCCAACTGCTCACCCGTATGGCTCTCATATTTCACTTCTTTCCCATGGCTGTCAAGAGATTTTCCTTCCATCAGTTTTCTCCTTTTTGCCTGCCTGCTCCTGGCTGGCACCGTTCTTTGAATGCTTTCAGTTGGGTACCTGCTGGCAGATTCACTCTCCAGCATGCTTGCAGAAGGATTAGATAGATGTTGGAGTGGCAAGTGGAAAAGGGGCAGCTCAGCATTTAGCTGTATCTAGAGCAGGGTGGAAACTAGGGCTTTTTTTTCCCTTTTAGACTGAAGAAATCACAGAGCTTAGTTAATAGCTAGATGTCTGCAGGAGTATGGGAAGGTGTGTACTGGAAAGGAGCTGTTGGGGACTTCCAGAGATGGTGGAGGCTGGTGATCTGTGCTCAGGGCAAGGGTTGGAGTGGAGGTCACTGCTAGTGCTCAGTGCCGGAAGGTTGCCAGGATTGTCCTGATGTGTCTGTGGTATTTTGAGAAAGAGCTGCTGCCCACAAGTGAGGCAAAGCCATGGGCTGTGGAGGGCACTGAGAGGAAGCAACGGGGCAGAGGGGACTGTAATGGGTGAAGCCTACAGGGAAGGAGGCTTAGAAACTCCCACTGCAGGGTAATGCTTACTCCTCCCGTGGGAAACTTCAGGTCGGCAGTTAACGTGTCTTGCTGTTGCTGAGAGTCTAACAACTACGCTCCTAATATCATATAATCATAGAATCGTTAAGGTTGGAAAAGACCCTTAAGATCATCGAGTCCGACTGCTAACCTATCACTGCCAAGTCCACCACTAAACCATATCCTCAAGCGTCAAGTCTACCCTTCTTAGAGAATCAGTGTGAGCTTACAGAATCCAGTGTGAGCTTCCATCACCCATTAAACGATGGCCCAGACACCATTCCTGCAGTAGCAAGGGAAGCCCCAGAGGAAGCAACTGTGATCATGTGTTCAGCAAATAAAAGCAGTGGGGTATTTGTCTGAAAAGTTCCTTATTATAAATGGAGAAGTAGAAAGCAGAAACACTGAATAATTTGCAGATCCATGTCTGAACTTACATTAAAAAACAGTAACATAAAGGACCATTAAATATTGTACAATGAACCTGATTGATTTTGAGATTTTTGGTAAGTTATAATAAGGAACCTCATTAAATTTTCTTTACTTAAGGCATATTCCAATGTTCTGAAGCTTTGCATCTCCCAAGTTCTTATTTGCCGTTATTAGTCAAGACTCTGAAAGTATTTTGGGAATGGTAAGAACAATATATTCACAAAACATACATCTTCAATAAATATTTGTGAGACTGGTTTTTTTATTCATGCAAGTGAAGAAAGCCAAATTAAACATATTCTGAATATATAGGACTGCATTAGCCTGAAGTTATTACAGCTTTAGAAAGGAAGCAATATACAGGGACACAGACAGGAACAGAGGCTCATAGGATAGCATTATAGACTTACTTCAATTGGCTTCTTATTTATTCTCTTCAGCTGAAATTACAAGTAACGATACTTTGGCAATATTCTCCTTGTTGGCATTTATTCAGAATTGGACTGATTAAACTGCTAAGATGAGTGCTGGAGGTCTCAGTCTAATTACAAGTTACTGCTCTTCCCTGTTTGGCAAGTGAGCGAAAGTTTAGCTGAAAGGCTGCAGCTGTTTGCTGAGCTGCTGTCCACGTGGACATGGAGATCCAGAGCTGTGGCAGTGATGATTTAGAGCAGTCTGACCCAAAATTATCTTCCGAAAATGACAAGATGTGGCTTCAGTTCCTGGCATTCTCACAAAGAGCAGTACAATTCCATAGTGTTAATTTTGCTTTGAGATGTAGAGTTGTATTTAGAGAAGTTATGCCAGAGCCTGTGTATTCCTTAATCTTGGGGTTATGGACACTCATCACAAAATGTATTCTTTGTCTTTCTTAGGACTTCTCTAAATGCACAGTTTAACTCCAGGTTTCCAGGTAAAATGTAGGCCCTGTAAGTAAATAGCAATTTATTGGAATTAATGTTTTAATTTATTGAACAAAAAGAACTAAAGGGGTCAGAAAGAAAATGTTTCACTGCAGAACTTTTTTTATGAGCCATTTCATTTTTGCTGAGATGCTGTTATTATACTAATTTCAGTGGTTTTTCTTCCTTTTATATATAGCCACACTTTCAGTAAAACAGACTCAGCCTTCATTTTAGAAGACAGAAAGCTTTCTTATACTTCTTTGATCTTTTGTATGCTAGCTGAAAACACTTTCATAGGAAAAATGGATCTTATTAGCGTACTTGTGTGTCTTAAAAGAAAATAGTTTCCAATAGTAAATGGATTTTGCTGATTTATTTGAAAATAAGGGGTTTAATCCTAAATATATGAACTTAATTAATTAGACACACTATCTTCAACTAAATAATTGGCCTGGTTACTGTTCTACTTATAATTCTTATCTCTCCATACCCTAAAAATACTTCAGTATAACAGTTACATGGAAAATGCATTTTAAGGAGAAAGGTGTGGTTGTTACTCGTTAACTGCTTCTCTTGTCTCCTTATCTAGAAAAAGCAAGTTTGGTTAGTAGAATGAGGGTAAGCTCCACGGTATTAATAACCATAAATGACAGAGTTTTTTAACAACTGGTAGTAGATAATAAAGCTATTTTATGGCTATCGTTCATGTCATACTGAAGTCTGCTTTATTCTTTTATTCTTTATTGCCACTTGTGTGAGTGCAATTGGCTAGCTGCAGCAGTGTTTATTAAATATAGCAGGTACAGATCCTACCAATAAAATATTTTTAAAAACTGTATTAGACAAACTAAAGAACATGGTGGTATAATTTTTATTATATGCAAACTTCGCATTCTGACTACGGTCACCTTCTTTACAGCTTCCTAAACTGGAAGCATCCTTTTTCAGAGAGTGGTTTTGGAACTTGTGTTGTTCATCTTTCTGTGCCCATCAATAAGGAGATGCAATGTTTTATTTGTATGTGATAATTTCAATATTGCTTCTAAATACCACATAGATAGGTTAAAAGAAGAAAAAAATCTGTATGAATGAATGAACCAGTGGTCCTCCGTGTTCCTGTTCTTATAGATGTCAAGGAAATGGGATCATGCCATGTGAAAGTATATAGGATAGTCAGTGTAAAGAATTGCAAGCAACATTCAGATGTAACATTATACTGCGCCATATATAGGGTAGCTTCTTTTCTGTATCTCAAAATGCTTTCAGTTTAATTTTGCGGTGCAGCATTTAATGAATACTGGAAGTCTGTTCCCTATCCTGTCACTCTGTTCCATCATCCCTGCTAAGTTTTTGTTACTGAGTTTATCCTTTCATCCTCCAACAGATATACATATATATTTCCTGCCTCCTAGGCTTAGATGAATATATGCAAAGCATTCTTAGAATAGGAGCAACACTAGAATTTCATGTCATAATATTTATTTTTGTTAAGCATTATGCCATCTGTCCCATGTCTTTATGGAGGTTTAAGCAATGCTGACATGCTGTGTCATATGTAGACATGCTGTTGACCTACTTGCTTTGACAGAAACAGAAATTATACTAGACTGGATATCTCCAAAGTGGTCTGCTTCACTTGCGTTCATCCAAAGGATATGATGCAGACTGCTTTTTGCTTGTTTTGTTAATGAGCCATCCCACATTTCAGAGGGTTTTGCTAAGCATGCTACTTGAATCTAGCTTGGGGATTCAGCTGATTGACCCGTAGAGCTGCTGAGAAAGGCCAGCCAAATAGAAGAAGTATTTTCAAGAGCTTTGCCAATGCCGCTGGGAGAGGTGCCCTGCAAAGACACGTGGATTTCTGATTCACAGGCTTCTGAGATATAAATGTAGCACTTCTGATACAGAACATCTGGATGGAGAAGAGCTTGGCGTCTTCATAGGTCAGTGCCCTGAAGGACATGATCCTCTGAAAATGTCACCTATGTCTCATCCTGAGCAGTACCCGTTCCCATGACCTGCCTGTATGTGTCTAGGCCAGATCAGGGTGTGCCAAACTTCACAGCTACTGAAGAAAAAATACGAGCCGCTCAGTCTGAGCCTGAGCCTAAGCCTGAGCACACTGATGTCATGGCAGCCAACAAAATCAGATGCACTTTGAATGAAATCATCAAAGCAATGCAACTTATGCTACAACTGGGAGAGCCAGAAGTATGGAGTCGTTGAGGCCATGATGGCTTTCTGAGGTCATGTGGAAAGGCTGGCAGAAACTGAGGTTATTTAAGAACTGGTGCCAAAAAAAAAAAACCCGACAGTGTCATTTCAACCCTCTGTTCTTGTAACTTACAAACTGTCTCTTTCTTCCTTTCCTAAAGCTTCAAACTCTATTTAATGAAATTAGTTCAAGTTTATTACCCCCCTGAGGTTGAACTTTTCCAGACATTGTTTCATTCGTGTGTTTTACCCGTTCTGTGCTGTAATGACTACTGTTTTCTTTCCTATAACTTCAGGCAAGTCATGGCTACATCAAGCTGGTTTAATACAGCAGTGATTTACGTTTGATGAGGAGACTGCTGGTGCAACTCACAGCTTGAGTACTGCTATTTCTACAGACTTATGGTTCTGATTCATCATTCTCCTCCACTTTTTAGTCAGGCATTTAAGGATTGAATAATGAGTATGATGGGGTTTTACTTAGATGAGTTTTCAGCAGACTTATAGCAGATATTTTGACAGAGGTAGGGATGCCCTGGGTTACACCTAATAGCAATTTAATGAACATTTTATTAAAATAAACTTAGTTAATGTTTTGTGGTTACATGGACCAGTAACTGTCTACAAATTCGCAGTCAGGATATCTTAAAGTTCATTGCAAATTTCCTCTTCCTAGAATAGGATTTTCTTTCTCAGCACCATGACATAAGGCCAGAAGGATACAAATGCAGTCAAATGCTTGTTTTACAATTGAGAATTTAGCACAGAATTTCAGCCAATTGTGAGGAATAACATTTGGCATCTACTGTTGATCAGTTAAGAATGATAAATGAAATTTCAGCACATTGAAATCTTGTGCCGATGCCAAGACAGTATCTGGGAAAAGTGAAAAAGATTCCAAGATTTGGGACTTTCAGAAAATGACACAAGAGTCAGAGGCAGACAGTATATTGGCGATGCAGGACTACAGTTTGGTGGAAGGGTATATTTTTCCCCTCTCTAAACAGAGGTGCCCAGGTTGTGCTCAGACTCTGTCCAGTGTCTGGTCTGGACTGGGTCTCCCAAAGCAGCTGAGCCAACTGACAGCTGAGCTACTGGCTGCCCTTCGTCTTGAGGACTCTCCAAAGCAGGCCTGCAATGGGGGCGTGGGAAAGAGTAGCCCATGAAAACTCCTTTGGTGTCCCACAAATTTTGCAGTGCTGGCTTCTTTGCCAAGGGCACAAGGCGCTGCCTCTAGCACATAACTAGATCTGTATCTGTCAGCAGAGTGGATTATGCTGTTGCACGTGCTCATGTGCATCCCCAGGTACCTTCAGGATAGGCTGGGTGGCCAATCCTTGCCATACAGTTAGTCACCAGGGCTCTCCAGCCACCTTCCTGAGGCAGTGCTACAGCACATTCTCAGCTTCTAAATGTCTCACAGTCTTGGTTATAGAAGTATTCTTGCAAAATGATTTATTTTTAAAGGGTTTCCTAACATCTCCATTTGCAGATGAGGCTTGACATTCAGCAGGGTGAAAAGCCCTTGCATCTTTCCACCTTCTAGGAAGTTCTGGTTTGGCTGTGTTGCTAACAGTAAAAAAATCACAAATACGCTTCTCTCACTTGAGATTTCCAGGACAATATTAGCAGGCTGATAACTACAAACACTGAAACTAGGCACAGACTTTGGTCCCCTTCCCCTGAAGTCAGCAGCAGTTGCAGTGAGGGGTATAAGGACAGAGGAAGCCCAGTCCTGATTTAGATAGTCTTACCAGCAGTGTACACCCATTATTTTCCCAGCCTCCCACTTTTGCACTGGGGCACAACACCTGAAGTCGGCGTTCCTAGGAAGAACAAAGTAAGGAGGGTGAGGTGGGATGAATTTTCCCTTTAATGTACCTGTGTTGCATTTGCAGCTCCAGCAGTCATAGTACGAGTTGTCAGTCTATCACACTCGCACAGCAGCAATTACATTTACTTTTAGCATATACCCTTGTCTCCTTCAATTTTCAAAATGAGTGAAGGAAGAAAGAAAAAGTTAGCTCCAGCTTCAGTACCTGTCGTGTTTCTAACCTTTAGGAGTTTGACTTTGCAACTGAAATTAATTTAATTTAAATTTGATTTTCAGTGTATATGTGATATGCTGAGGAAAAGTAGACTACTAATTATCATGAAGGACTTGAGTCAGATCTGGGATCAAACCTGTAGCCTGAACTATGAAGCTATTTGCAGCTGTGAGGAAAGGCACCACATTTCTCTGCACTTCAGTTTAGTAGACATTAAACATCCACATCAAAGGATGTGAAGTGAAGCTCTCAGAGTGTGAGAACATCCTCATATTTCGTGCTGATGCTGCTGGTAATGAAAATAAGGGGCTGAGAGTGACAGCAAGAAATGGGATTCTTTTCTACATGTAACAAGAAACTGAGGAGAGGGCTGAGAGCAGCACTCGCTGTTGTTCCCACATGCAGTTTTTACATCTTCAAAATGCATAACAGCACCACAGATGAGACTTCAGCCAATGTTTCTAAAGGGAGTGTAATAAAAAAAAGGAATTGAGAAGGTGGTAGCAAGCACTGGAAGGGAAAAGCAAGAGTTTGGAAGGCTACAAGCACTCCTGGCTCACACCACAGCCCAGTGGTCAGGGATTAGGAAAGATTTTCCTCAGATTCACTCCACCTGAGGAGCCAATTAACAGTCTGGCACCTGAGGTGGTGGTAGCTGTTGTCAGGCTGAATTTGGGGCTGGGTGGATGTGTTCTTTCATGGGGAAGGGTAAGTCTTATCTCCTTTTGATATTCTGATTTGAGAGCACTGCATATATTCAAGGTGTTTTACGTGTTACAGATGTAGGTCTTATAAAGTCAGTCTGACTTTATGTAGGTGCTGTGTTCAGAAAGACTCTTCCCTGGGATAACCGATGCTGGAGAGGATGATTATGAGCTACTGTAATGCCTACTGCAGGCAGCAGAGAGACTTACTGGCTTTGCGGGGCCTGAGCTAGTGTGGATAGGACAAGTCTGCAGCAGGAAGCTTGCTAGTTTTCAAAGCTATCAAGGAATGTTTTCAAAGCTATCAAGAAATGTAAACAGGGTGGTTTGTTTTTGGTTTTTTTTTGTTTTTTTTTTTTTTTACTAATTTGTTGCTGCTGTGCTAGAACCTTCTATGTAGTGTCTGCTGTTCCTGCGTGTGTTTGCCATGAGTCTTACAAACCATGCCTAAAATGACAAAATCCCAGGGACCAGCAGTGCCTAGGTTTTTTTAAAGAAATCTAAGTGGAAGAAGGCAAAACTCCTAACCCTGTTCCTGTTTGTGGCTCAGAGTTATTGGATATTTCTTCTTTGTCCAGCAGTGCTGTCTGCTCTCAGGCTGGCTTTATTTGAATGAATAAAATCCTTGGAGATTAAAATACTATAAAAATTCTGTATAAAATTGGGAGGCTATGTGGGAGAAAGGATACAACTAGAGGTGGATTAATAGTACAAGTAAATAGCTCTAGGCAGCACATGTCAGTCATTTCCTTTGGGATCTGCTCGACCCTTGTTGACTAGGAAGAGAAGCTGGCTTTGGCCTATAAACCCACAGATATCTCATGACCTTTGTGGAAGTTCATTGCCTAAATGGATCCAGTGGCATCAAGGGACCTACAGAAGCTTTACTGATGATGGGCTTCCATGGACTGCTGCTTCCAAACCTTCACCCGTGGGCAGAGAGAGGGCTCACTGCTTATGATGGGGATCGCAGTTCCATTTTATTTTTCACTGTGATTTTGACAGAGTTGAATAGGAAAATAATCTGTGAGCTTGCTAAAACATTCAGGTTCAATGCAAATATGTCTAAGAGAGAAACTTCGCAGTTTTATCACATACAAACTATGTTGCGTCTAACAAATCCGAAAAAGAGTAAAATACCTGCTTTTAAAATTCAGCTGTATTTGAAACTCTTCTGGTCATTACAAGGAAATAGTGAGTACTCTTACCCTTTTCTTTACCCAAACTTGAATAAGATATTAGAGGGTTAGCTGCCAGAAATAATTCTGGGCACATAAGGAAGTCACCTGAAGAGTAAAAAAATTTTTTTTAAGCCATCGTTTCACTAGGCGTTTCCTTATTGCTATATCTGCTGCCATGATTAACCTGAGGTATGAGTCTGACCTTGTTCTTCCAACAGCTGAAAGCAGCTAGAGTGTCTTTGCTTTGTTTTAGTGCAGATCAGTGCAGACTTCTGCTGGAGCACGTCTCTAATGTGAGGTACGGTCATTGAAATGGTTTCAACTTGCGTCTGTGGAAACATATTTATTTTTATATCTCCTGACCTGTGGGAAAATATTATTTTGAATATCAGGATGAGGTCATGGGACTGGATGGGGGAAAACATCATAGAAAGTATTAGTTTGGTTTTTAAACTAATCAAGATATATTATTCAATATTCTGAGTCAGATGTGTTATGACTATGCTAGCTTTTCTAAATAAGCTACTTATAGAAATACAAAATCTAGTAGAAAAGATTTATTGGCAAAGAACCATGTGAACACTTATTTGCTCTTGTCTTCGTAGACCCTAATTTATCTTCTCCAAAGAATGAAACAGTTTAAGCCACTAGGAACAATGCTAGTTAACAGGCTCAAAACATGGGCGTTTATTATGAGATATTACTAGCAAGACTGTTTTTTTTTTACACCATTGTTACATCAACTTTAGGGTTCTTAGTCTATGCTAAGAGTATATCATCACAGACATGTCTTGTTTCAAGCAAGGATGCTTCTACAGCTATAGGAGCCACTGAGTTCACTATTTTTCCATAAATCTACTGACTTACATATAATTTTTTGAAAGGGAAGAATATAAGGCAATCAACAACACAGCAAATAGAATCCATCTTCTCCCAGGAGAGATAGGATCCTTCCAAAATGTTTGTAATAGCACTAGAAATCATTTGGTTTCTGTAGCTAAGCTGTTTTCAATACCAGACAATAGAAAACCCATCTTTTACGATGATGAAACAGTTTTCCATAATAGTTTAGTATTAAGGATGGTGCTGTCATCTGCCACTGAAACTATTAAACAAGTTTTACTGACTTTCAGGCAAAAACAGTGGAGTTGCAACATGTGCCAGTCACAGTAAAAGCTTTTCTGAAGCCTGCTGAGTGCATTGAGCTGTCAGAAAAATCAGTTGTTGTTCACAGCCTAACATTTGGCAGAGAGCACACTACAAAGTGGTCAGAATCCAGTTTCAGTAAGGGACTATCAAAGCAGTTTATCTTTCTTCCAAAAGTATAAGATGACAGCTGAGCTACCAAAGGACTTGCATTAGCATCCAGAAGCCAAGAAAACTTCTCGCCATGTTTTGTTCTTTGAGCTGATATTCCAGGGAAAGGTAACCAACAGCTATCGATAGTGTTTGAATGCCTTTTCATTGGCTGCAAGGTAAGATGCTCACTGTGAAGAGGGGACAAACTTTCACGCATGTAATTTCAGCCTTGTGTCAGGCCGATATGCTGGTGAAGAACTGTAAACATGGACGTGTAAACTCAATAAGTATAGCAGACTTGCTTGGAATTGCTGCGTTCAGAAGGAACAATTTCTGTCTCCTTCCACATAAAATTCCATGTAAAATCTATCCAACTCAAGGGCTGTTTTTTCTTCTTGATATTTTTTTCTGAAATTATAGCATTACTAAGAAGAGAGAGCTAGTCTTGGGAATATATTAAAATCTAGGTGAAGTAAGAAAGTTTAAGACAGCTAGACCTATTGAAGAAATCCCAACAAAACAAACATAATTTGGTCAGCACTGCATCTCTGTTAGAGGCCTTTGTGGACATAAACCCTACTGAAATGAATTCTTTCTGAACAGGGTTAGCCTTAGCATATTCTTCCAGGCATTCAGGAGCCATTGGTCAGCTGGTAGGTGTGACAGTAGGAGTAATGGCTCTGTGTGTCGCAAAATCAATCCCAGGACAGCTATACAATGCTGCTACGGTTTGACTTGGGCTTCTCCTTGGGAGCCCTCTCTGCAGAAGTTGGTTGTGCCTGATTCCTCCAAGGCAACCTCTGCCTTGCTCCAAGTGAGGGGATGCTGGACAGAAGGACAGATTTGCTTTTTTGGGGGAGCAAGGGATGAGGAAGGAGAAAGCCCTGGGAGGCATGGAGGGCTCCCATGAACATCGCTGGCTCTTTGGTGAGTGAGGTCCTGCCTTAGCTGTGTGCACTTGTGGATCAGTAAAACAGGGACACACATAGTACCAAAGTGGGGCAATATTTTCCACCCACTTTCAGTGGCTTTTGGACCATGTACCACTCCTCATGTTTTCATTGGTGAAGAAATTAAAGGTGCTGACATGCAATGTTCCCCTTAAAACATTTTTTGGCTCAATGAGGACTTTCAGACAAGTTTGCATCATTTTATTCCAAAAGTTGTATCACTCAAGAGTCTTATTCCTCAAGAAATTGCAACAAAACTCTTCAAAACAGACCTGTGCTAACTTGTCTATCAATGCCCCTGTTTGTTTCTTGTCTCTTTGATTGGTGTGTTTGCTAGCTTCTGAACTATCCATCTCACAGACCAGATTTTCTAGCGTATTGATACAGGAGCTAAACACAAATCCTAAGCTGTGTTGTGCAGCATGGTTAACTGGGGGTTGTATTATTTACTATAACTTTCTTTTATTCATGGCTGAGAAAGAGATTGGGAGAGGAAGTTTTTTTTTCTCCCCTGAACATGAATGTGTTTTCCAATATTATTTTAACAATGGACTGTGAATCAATATTTCCATCAATAGTCACAAGAATAACATTAAGGTGATTTTGTTATTCATAAAGAAACACATTAGCCTTTTGTGGCCCTGCACCATAATGAGTTTCACATTTTTGTGTTTGTCTTTCAGGTAGTTAACATCAGTGTGGAAAGTCTTACAAGACTGAATTCCTGTATTCATATATAATTTGCTATCTTTAGTCTATGTAACTATGGGATGATTCTTCTTAAAAAATGACAGACCGACTTTGTTATAACCAGGAAAATAAAATGTTTTACTTAGTTTCTGTGTATACACCTCTTTCTTCTTGGAGGTTCAGGTTGGAGCATTGAGTTTTCTGATAGCTAGGATTAACTTGTCAGTTGGAAACACAAACAAGGATGCATTCGTGTTTTATAAAAGTAGTGATCTAAAATTCCTTTTTATATATACGGGACTGAATCTTCTGTTGAGCAGATTCAATTCGAAAATGCAACTGTTTCCTGAAGAACACACAGGAGATCAAATGGTGCCTGACGTGGAGGAGAACATGAGAGATCTACCTCAGCGGACTGAGGTGATTCACTAAAAGCCAGCAAATTTTAGCTTGCTTTCTTGGCAAAGCAGAGAAATCTAGCTCTATTTGCTCTTGCACCTGGGAGCTGCTCCTGGATTTCCTCCCGTCAGAACTGCCTGCCCTTCCCTCCCATGAGCTGGGAAAGGCTCTCAGTCCACTTCTGCAGCCTGAGCTTTTGTGGGCTACAGGAAAATTTATTTACTGAACCAGAGGGAGGCTGGCAAAGATAGCCTACTGCTGTCAGTCTTTACTGGGGTTGTTTACTGGGGAAATGAAAACAGATCTTCGCTGCAGCAAATCTGATGAGCTGAAGATAAGGAAGAGTATTAGTCATTATCACTTATATTTGAAAAAAAGAGTAGTTCCCTGAGAAATTGCTTTGCTTTCAGCATTAACGCTACCATTGTGTTGTTATTTTTGCAGCCAGTGTTAAGACCATGGAGTTTTACCAGGCCTGTTAATGCAGTGGTCTCTCTTGTAAAGGGAAGACTTGATCAATATACATTTCACAGAAAAAAATAGCAGGATAATCATCTTAGAAAAACTTGGTTGGGTAAAGTATTTTATCCAAGTCTTTTTATTAAAGAAAAAAACCCTTACTATAAAAATTAGCTTAAATTTTGAATAACTGTAAGGAAAGAAATGTTACCAGCATTCCCTTTTCTGGAGGAACCACCCATATTATTTAATTTCAGAGCAGTTTTACATTCCAGCAACTGGGATTTAATTGCTATCTCATTTTCTAATTCATTTTAATAACTTTAATTATAATTTCCTTCAGTGGTCAATGCTTTGGACACTTCATATAATTATAAGGAATTGCTATGTGATTTTGCATTAATGAATATTCACCGATTATAGGATTTTCAATATCTTTTATTATTAAAATGTTCCAACCAGAATAAAATTCAATGATAGCATAAAGACAGAGTACAGGGCTATCATTTTTTGGGGTGACTGAATAAATGAGAAGATCAAATTGTTTTTCAGCTTCATATCTGTTTCAGGAGGAAGATGGACAGATCAGTGGTCTGTTTTGCTTGGTGAAATGGAAAACATGAAAACAGTAAAACAGATATTAATTAGAAATGGGCTCAAACACAAGAATGAGACTTGAATTTTAAACATATCGAATTGCAGGGAAATGAATAGTTTTTTCATTAATCCTCTGGATTCAGATAAAGAGGGGGAGGAAAAATGAGAGTGAGGAATTTAAGTCTGAGTATGGTTCAGCAGTTCTTGGCAGTGAAAGCTTGGCTCAGCCCCCTGTGTTTATTTCTGAATAGAAACAATAATTGATATTTCTCCAGTTGCACAACTGTTCTGCATCACTATGCTGTGCGAGTCAGGGTAGCAGAGCACAGCTCAATACACTGAAGTGTACATAAGTACACTTACGATAATTCTTGAGGTACTTACATTGCTGCTTTTCCTTTTGGTGCTATGAAATGAGCTAAAACTATATTTAGAAAGAAGTCTGAAATGGCAAAGTAAGCCTCTGTTAAAGTTGCTGGAAGTTGCTGGGGCTTGTTTTGGTCTGTGGTTGTTTTTTGTTTTGTTTTAATGTATGGGAGGTCGGGAATGATATATTGGTTAGATTTGCTTATCTTAATCACTAGCCTCCATTATATCTCATGGGTATTTCATATTGCGTGGGTGAAGTTTTGTTTGTTTAAAATCCCTAAATAAGTAAAAAGTCTAAATTTGTCAAACTGCAAAGAGAATAACCAACAACACTGGGAAGAGCAGTGAAAACTGAGGTTCTCAGAGATTTCTTCTTAGCGTTTGGCCTTGGGAGTGTTGAAAATGGCATTCTTCATACTAACTCAGGTTTGCTAAGCAGAGCTGAAGTTTTCTTTCTGGAAACCATCAACTAGGTTTCAATTTCTTCTTTTCCAAAGCACGTCTTCTTTTTAGTCATGGTTCCATGAAAGAGTAACTGTTCTAATTGGTATGAATTGTGAATACAACTATATCTGTTCGAAGTTATGAACATGAGTTTACCTGGTTGTTGTATTTTGTGAAAATGGAAGGTCTGCACTGTGAGAAAACGCTTATAAATCTGAGGTGGTTTCCCTATCTAAATATTGAATGTGTGCTCTGTGTTAGTTTCATCAGTGGTTGTTTTTCAAATGGTCAGAAGTTCAGCTAACACTGTAGCAGATCCTACAGATAACTTGTTGGCGCTGCGATCATCTTGTGCTAAAGTTTATGGCTCCCTCATGTCATTCAGGAACTGTGTTTTCCAAGTTGTAGTGGAATACCAACAAACCCAAATATGTCAGAAACAAAGTTTGGCATGTACTGTGAAAGGGTGTGAGAACAAAGTTATGGTTTCATGAGAACAAGTGTTCTGTTATGAAATGAAGATAAATAATGAGAACAAACATTGCATTAAAAAAAAAAAGAGGATTTAATGAGCTGGAATTGTAGTCAGTCCCAGGGAAAGCATTTTCTCCCCCCAGTTTTTTATAATCTATTCATTGCTAGTAAATGACTACTTGAAAGCATTACCCAAATTTATATCTGACTTCTTGCAAGCACGTACTAAATTGACACTTGTTAGATCACATACTGCACTTTGCTTAAAATAGATTTCAGGTTTGTGTGGAAATTTACAGCTAATTTCCAGCCAGAATGGTTGTTCTTTTTTATAAAGTGTTACGATTATAATTACAGGCATGCGTTTATAAAGTCATGATCTTTCTGATGAGGTTAACATTCCATTAATGGAAACTCAGTTATATCAACTTTTCCCATTCCATTCTCAAATGTGTACCAGTTTGCTCAAAGAGTTTTCAGGGAGGAGACCACCATTCCTGGTTGGTCCCCACTTTCTGGGACAGAGAGTATTGGACTTCTGTGAGGAAAGCTTGTTTTGTAATGCTTCTGTGTTGGTGCTGACCTAGGAGCATCCACATTCCAGATGAATTACTGCAATGAGCTGCTGAATCTTGTTGCAATTTGGTTTTCATTAACACTATGCTCTGGTTTAGAAGAAAACCAGAGAAAATTAGGGTCCAGTTCTTATCTCTCTGAAATACAGAGGAGATCAGCTTCAGAGGAGTCAGCTGTGGACTCTTCTTTACCTCAGGGGGTGTTTGGGTTGTCTCTTGTCCCTTTTGTTTGCTTGATCTCTTCAGAGTGACAGGAGGGGAGCCCTTTACAGCAGCTCTCAAACAGCGGCTGTTCAGCTTGCTCTCTTTGAAAAACATCTTGTGTTTCATAGAATCATAGTTTTAATGGGCAGATGGACAATTAAATCATTGAGTCCAACCTCCAGCCTAACACTGGCTGTAGAAATTCATCTGCGTTCAGATCATCAGTCCCCTAAGCAATAAAATGCTTGTTTTACAACTTGGGTAAGGAAACAAAACATACTTTGCTTTAGTGAAAGCATCTGTGTGACCAGTCTATTTGTAAGACTGATTTATGGAGCCTATTCACACTTGCCATCGTCTCGCAGACACCAGCCACCTTCTGGCTCATGATACCATGGAGAGGCATAAATCTGGCATAAATTGTTCTGGTCCACTGAAAAACCACCACCTTGGGCAGGAAGCTTCCTTTTGTCTCAGCTGGTGAGAGTGTAGTGTTTGGCTGTTAGACGAAAACCTGTAAGAAGTTTCAGCTCTGAGTGCCTCAGCTGGGACCGCAGCAAGCAAGCTACCAGCACAGCTCTGCGAGCGGAGAGCACTGCTTTCCCCGGCTCAGGCGCCGGCGCACAGGAGCTGCCGGGCAGGCTGGCAGTGGCGGTACTTCTAGCACCCAGCTCGCCCTGCAGGAGGATATTAACAGTTGTTCATGAGTTGAAGCAACAGAAAGCATGTGCACAAAGCTTGGAAATTTAATACTAGAAGAAAAATTTGAAGCTGTTAAGGAAGAGAGTCTGCTTCAGCCAAACTGATATCCTTTACTGAACTAATAAACACTGTTTACTACAAATTAGAGCCCTAGCACAGGGAGAGAGCGGGGTATAATTGCATACCACTAGTCACTGAAAGACTATCTCAGCATCGAAGCGAGCTGATAATTTTCTTTTTCAGCTAAATATAAATATTTCTGCCAAAGTAAGACTTTTACTCATCACTCATGAATTTACAGTATCTTAGCAAAGGGACGGAATGTACTGCAGTGGCTGACAAGCAAATAGTTTCATAAATAACCCTCTTGACACATGTGAGATGTTAACATTTTTTGAGGTTTAGGCAGGGTTTGGGGCAACAGAGAATTTAGTTGTGTGTTTTAGTTTTAAGGCAACCAAGTCTTTTATTTTACCTCTCACCAATGGGTAGAGTATTTCTGTTGGCTTCTCTGGTCTTTCCTCCTTCCAAGCAAGCATTCTACAATGACTGACATCTGGCTGTAGGTGAGAGTAACCAAAACATGTATTATTTAATTTCAGTAGGACAGCTATTATTTGATGGATAATGTAATGTGATTATGAAACAGGGAATATACCATGAGCTGCAATTAACATTAACAGTTGTTTGGTGTCTTTGTGCCATAATTCTAGATATATAATATATGCATAGAAATCTACCATAGATGAAGTAGAGTAAGAGTGTTCTTTAACTGAAAAAAATGAGTCAGGCCCTGTGCTACAAATCTTGTGATCTAAGAGGTGTGGAGACAAAACACATATTTGTTGTAGAAGACCTGGAGTGAACTGTCAAGAAAATGCCTGTAGCAAAAGACTAATAAAACAAGGTATATGAGCTTGGAGTGGCATCCTTGGTCAGACAAGAAACTGAAGGTTACTCCAAGGGCTCTGGGTTTAAAAAACAAAACAAAACAAAAGACAAGAGGAAAGAGCTGAAAGGGTAGGGTGACAAAGTGGCAAGGAATTTGCACAATGCACACACCTATGGTGCAAAAGGAAGACACCAGTCTTTGGTGAGGCCTTGACATTAAAAAACTGTTTACATTTGGATGCTTATCTGACCTGGAGGCGGCAAGGTAGGGTAGAAGCTAGAAGTGCTATCCGAATCATCTTGGAGAGACACAGTCTGAGTATCTCCCTGTGGCAGCATGCTGCCCAGGCTGGGTCCCTGGGTGAGAGGAGGCAGCCTGTGGTGGGATGTACTGCTCCCAAGATGCCCAGGAGGAAAGCCTTCATCCATGAGAAGGAGGGGTGAACACTATGCAACTTAAGCTTCAGTGTGGTGCTGGTGATGAACCTCAGTGAAAACTACTGACTTTTGTTTGACAAAATTAGCTTTCAGGAGACAATTACTTGCTTTTCAGGCAGCTTTTCAATGGCAGCAAAAGTCACGTATTTCATATAGAGTAGATGCTTTTGAAGAAGAATTCTTTGGTTTATGAATATCCAAGAATATAATTTCCCTTGAGAACCAATTTTTAAATTGTCTCTGCTAAAGCTTCAACAGACTTTCAAAGGCTTACCTTTCTCCCTTTTCATTTAACAATCAGATGAGACTTAGAGCCCCTTCTAATCATTAGTTATTATACAGAAGTGCCTATCAATGATCTCTGTCTTCTTCAGGCCAGTGACTATTTCTTTTATTGAAGAAATGTCAATCAATACAGTTCAATGAAGCAGTAGCGATATGTCCAGCAACACCAGGGAAAAACCCACCTATTTGATAGTTTAAAAAGAAATATCTGAGCACCCATTGCACAGCCAGTGCCGGCAAGGTACAGAAATTACAGGGAGGGAGTTGACTTTAAATGGTGCCTCTGCACACACGAAGGCTACACATAGGTACATGGTCTCCCCAGCTTTCCCCACCAGCTACTCTGCAGGCAGCTAAAGATACTATTCTGTTCGTGGTGTTGTGTGCTTCTGACTTCGCCATCCCTCGTGACTGTCTCCAGTGACACTTTAGACCTCTTTTTTTTCCAGTCTTTGTTTGGGCTTTTTGATTGTTTGCGGGGTTTGTTTGAGTTTTTTTTGGCATGTGTTGTTTTTGCTTCTCAGCTAGGTTTATCTATTGTTTACTTTTCTTTTTTGGCTTTTAAGATGCAGTTGTTTTCTCCTTAGCTATTTTTAGAAGGTCTGTTGTAGTCTGATTCAAAAGAAATAATCTGTGTCTCTGTATTAGGAGCTTTCTCAGCCCCTTTTAATGACAGAATAGTGCATATCAACAATTTTTGAATGACCACGTGATCATCCCACGAGAACTGGAATAGAACAAAATGTCTTAGTGAAATGAATTTTTTGGAATTTAATCACCAGCTGCATACTGTAGATCAGCGAGGGTGCATGTTCTTTTAAGCTGCAAAAGTTAATTACACTAATAAGACTGGCTCTGCTTCCAGCTGCAGGAATCAGCTCAGCTGACAGTGGCTGTTTGGCCTGTTGTGCTGCTGGTTTTTACCAGAGGGAATGCTCATCAAAAGGCAAAGCATAGTTCAGGGACTGTGTACTAAACAACATAAATAAGAAATGGGAAATGAAACTACAAGTTCAAAAATATAAGACCACAATCCAGGAACCAGAGAGACAAAGTAACTAAAAGAGAAAAAAGTGTGTGACTGAGTACATATTGTCTATATGTGGCCAGATTTTTTAAGGGTTCATGTTACAGTTATTAAACAACTACAACCTTGCAGAGTGAAAAGAGAGAATAGTCCAGTTAGGAAACACAAGAAGCTATTAACTATTTAATACTAAAACCACACAGTGGTTGCCAGAAGGAGCAGGAAAATCTTTATTCTGATGTGTGATGTGTACGGTATGCTACGTGTGGGCATGGTGACAAGAGGTATTTGGTCCATCCAGTATTGATGAGACAAGAAAACCTCCCCCAGCTCAATTCAAATAAAGAGTAAAGTGAAATCTGTTCCTCCTCCTCTCCACATATGCTGATGCAAGTAGTTAACAGTCTTCCATGGGACTATGGTCTGCCTGGAGATGCAGTCAAATTGGGAGCAGGTGGAGCTTTTACACCAAGCTCTTCTATTCCCTCTCTGCACACTGTGCTGTCCATGCAGTGGTCTATAATGAAGGCGATTCTGCCTGTTGCCTGCCTTGTCTGCAGGCTGCCAGGGAAGTCTTTGCAAGAGGAGGCCTTGGTCAGCACGCCATGTCTTGCTGCTTTTCCTTCTGTGAGTGTGTGCACAGAGTCCCTCTGCTGTACGAGTCCCCACAAGGGCAGCAACAGCAGCTCTTCCCAAGGGCTCGAGCAGAAGGGAAGTGACAGACTTGTCCTGACGTGTCTCATATCCTCCCAAAACACACATAATGGCTTCAGTCATTGGAACCCGTCTCTTGTTTGTGTCTCTCTAAATATCCTGAGATTTGCTCTGCGCAATCTATAAGTAAATGTGGCTTCGAGAATGATAGCTGTGTTTATGAAGCAATTTTTACTAGACCACAATGTTCATGATGTAATAGAAAGCCACCCTGTCACAATTTGTTTCTGATCCATATCGTACTAAGAATATATTGAAATAATGATGTGTGTTGCTGCACACAAGCTAAAGTTGTGCTGATAGTGCTCCTGGGACGGAATAGTCTTCCTCTGCCCATCCTGCTCCTGCTATTCCTTTCCTAAGCATCTGCTCTGGCCTGTTGCTGGGAGATGCTGAATGCAGTGGACCTCTAGGCGCTCTCATTATGGCGGTCCTTCTGGCCAAGTCATCTATGTCCCTGTTACAGATCTATTTTGTGGTGCTGGACAAGCATCCCAATAGCAGAGTGCATGACAAAGCCTAAAAAGGAGAGGTGGAAGAGGAGAGGGATGGAATTTGGAGGTGCAGGTGGAGATTGAAGCATAGTGGCAGCCTGCTCTGAGGGAGGGCTGAATAGCACAGGGGTCTGGGTCAGAGCCTCAGCAGGGAAGCATGTGGGCACTTGCCCACCACCTTCGCACTGGCCGGTGTTGCCAGCTACTGAGCAGTAAATTCTAAGAAAAAAGGAACAAAACAAGAAATCTCCTCAGATCACTCTACGTGAACGTGATTAACAAAATGTGCATGAAATCTTACTATTTCTTCAGATAAATTCTTAGGTTTCAGAGTTTATATTTAAAGTCACGAGGTCACCAATTATATGCCGTTCCAAGAACACATAACATATTTTCCAAACCAAATACCTTTTTTGGTATTGCCCTTCTAAAACCTTGACAACTAGAATAACAATGTCATTTGAACTGAGTGACAGCTGGACATAGGGAAGAAGGGAGGGTGCATTGGAGTGGAGGACTCCTAGAACTGAGTGGAATGTTTTACTGTCATTGGCATACAGCAGGGAGATGATGTACTTCTGCGAATGAAAAAACTTTAGAGAAGCTTTCTTGAGCCTGTCTGCTTGTATGTCCCACCTCCTGTAATGCAGGAAAAGCTCTGTTTACAACAACATAAACTGGCTTCTTTAAGTGATGCAAATTGCTTTGAAACTGCTGAGCACTGTTACACCACATTGTGCAAAAGACCTTCACCAGCCCTTCCTGACAGCTTATCGTTTTACATTTCGGCAAACACATCTTGTCTTGAAATTACCTAGTGCCTTGTAAATACCGTTAATATACAAAGGGTCACATTTTGCTTTTGGATGACTCTGAGTTACAATTCCATTAAGAAGCAGAGGATAGCAAGTTGCATTTAGATAGGTGCACATTTTCCTTTTTGTAAGTTCTACAGAGCCAGGCAAGAAATTGCCAGTGATAAAAGTCAAGAACTGAAGCCTTGCTGTTCATACACGCATACCATAAATAATAATAGGTTTCCTCCATAAGTTCCTATATTAACCATAATAGCTTCTGTAAGTGCCTTGCAATGACAGAATGAAAGATACTCCTCTTAGCGCACTGACTACCCACATCGAAGTTCAGTGTGCCCAGGTAAACTTCCTTCTCTGTGTGTTCCTGCATTGTGCAGTGAACGTAACTCTTAACTCTGTTGCTATGGCTGCGTCTGTGATAGCATGTTAAAAGGTCCCAGAAGTGATACTGGTGCCTTCATCTGAGACCATTCGTCCTGCCTTTTCGTCACCCTCCCAAGGCCTCCATCAGGGCTGCGCCAGCTGGCGTGTCGTAGTGAAAGACACCTGAAGGAGGGGGTAGCTGGTGAACAACTCATAGGATGTAGGTGGATTAAATGTAATCACTCCTGTGAATGCAAAGGAATCTTTTTATCAACTTACAGTTGCAGCTCGTAATTCAACTTATTATCTGTGGAAGCACAGTGATTTCAATTTCAGTATGAAGTGCAATACTGAACCCAAATTACTGTCTCAGCTGCAATAGATGGGATTTATACTTCTCATTTTAAATCCCTTTTTGGATTTTTGTATGCAAGAAATTGACATTACCAGAAAATTAATATTTCTGGGTTTATTTTTTTTAAGTGAACAGAATTAACCTAAGTCAGAGTGACCTCTCAAGGTGGCTGAAGTCAGCCACATGCAATCCATAGCATTCACCTTGGGAGGAGTCCCACCAAAGAGCCATGCTCGGAGCCCAGCCACTGGGGTGAGAATCACCCCATCGCAACCTGCAGGAGTAGAGGTGTCCTTTACAGTGTGTCTCCTCATTGCTTGTAGACAGTGCCCATGTGATGAACTGATTGTAGAACTTGAGATAACCAACATTAAATGGATGAATCTGACTTCCAAAGTAAAAAGCTGTAGGCTCGCTTTTAACCATGCTTTTTTCTGTTGTTGGCCAGTCATCCTAGACTCATAGAATCATAGAATCATTAAGGCTGGAAAGGACCTCTAAGATGACATTGTGGGAGCTTCCCTTAAGTTTCAACATAACAATAGATTTTATAGGAAAGCATGTATTACAGCCATAGTTGGCTATATCTTAGGGGAGAAATAGTAAACAAATCAATAATTAGTTAAGACAGTCTAATTGAGGCAGTGTTGCTAAAGTCTGTTATTTTTATGTACAACTTGATGAACATCTTCTGGGCGTGACCAGGATGTGCCGTACATACCAAGGTGATGTACGTCTTGGGTGCTATGTGGAATTTCTTGGGACGAATGAATTTAGCCAGTGTCTTCAGTGTGCTCCTATGTGTCACATCAGGCTGTTTTGATGTGGTAACTTCCAAGCTGTATTTAACCTCCCTGGTCTTCTATGATTTCAGAAACATGTAATATTCAAGCAGGCCAGAGCATTCGTTTTACATGTCATTCGGATGTGTGTTGGTGGGCTCTCACTTACCGTTACGGTTTATGGTTCAGAGTCCCTGGTTAGAAAGGCTCTGTGTACTGATAGGGCTCAACGTGCTTCCATCTCTAGCTGTGCAAAGCACAAAGGTCAGTGGCACAGGAATGGTGGCTATGCACAAAGGGACCAATATGATCAAATGCAACAAAACAGATTCGGTTTTGGAAACTGCTAGATTCCCAGTCAGTGCAGTGCCCACCAACGGGAGGGAAACTTCTAGACACAAATATCCACATAGGGTTGAATTTTTTCTCAAACACATATAGAAAGTTATGTACCCAGCATCAAAAGTCAGTCTTGAAATTTTGTTGTCAATTTTATGCATTTTTCAGGATAATTCCAGAAAGGATTATGTTGGTAGATGTAAGGTAACGTGGGGTATAAACTGAGAGATTTCTCTCCAAGGTTTCACTTGTATGGTATCAGCTAGAAGGCAAAAGAGGAGAGAATGATTAAAAAGCTGTGTTTGCTAGATAACTGCAGAAGTATTTGTCCTACCATGCAGAGGATATAAAGCAGAAAACCACCTTTTTCAGCTCGAAAAAGACCAACCTAAGTTGAATCAGTTCAATTATTTCAGCTCAGTCTACAATAAAAAGTGGTTCATATCTTAGAATTACAATTACATGGTAATGTGAATTGAAATTTATCTCCTTATTAATGCAATATAGCAAATAAAATATGAAAACCAACAACGCATCAGTGTTTGAGACTTGATTCTGGGAATTTGAAAAAACATTTAGCAACAATGGATCTTTAAACATTATCTGGCTTGATTTTTTAATTGTAATATAGTGGCTTGAACTGAAAATTTATAAGATTGATTTTGTTATTTGAGAGCTTGCAATCCTGATATAGCAGCTAGTTCTATAATACATGAAGAGTCTCTCACATTGGGAAATACTTCTCATAACTGACTTACTGGATCCCAAAATAAAGGGACACTTTGTGCTAATTACTGAGTGTTTACATTAACAATGCCAAACCCATGCGCTGAAAAGTGAGTTCAGAGCCCAGAAAATTCACAAAATGAACTTTAAAGTCATACAGATCAAGAAAACAACATAGGACCTTTTTTGCTTTGCCTTTTTTGGAACCTTAGGGTGTAAGGCTCTTAGTGTTTTCAAACCTTTTGCCACAAACATGTGGCCTAGAAACTTTCTTTTCAACTACTGCTGGCTTTCTTGCATAATTACACAACTGAGTCCTTAAGGGGTTACTGTGCAACTTGCAAGAAAATAACTAGATTTGGCACCACAGTCAATGCAGACACATACATCATTAATCCAAGGAAGCTCAGGACTGGTTGTGTCAATAACATCCAGACCCCGACCGTATTATTTTTAGTTGCCTTTTAAACATCATGGGGCCAGAGCAGAAAGGAGGTGGGATAAGGAGACAAGACAGCTGCGAAATAGGCTTTCTAAGTGATAGCCTGCTGCCAAGCTGGGAGACAGCCCAGTCCACAGCATTAGTTAACCAGGAGTGGACAGGCTCTGAGCGCAGGGTGCCAGGACATGGCAGAGGGGGAGGCTGGAGAAAGCACAAACATGAACATAAGGATAATGAAAAATAACCCATGAAGTACTTGGACAGATGCTTTGAATGTCAGTTTGGCCTAGAGATACTGTGAAGAATAATTGCACGTGCCACCACATGTACACCCTCACCAGTCATGACACCAGTCAACACACCCTTCTGATCACACAGCTATGCGTTCCCATTCAGTTAAAGCAGTCTTGTCTGACAGCTGTCCCACAACTTCATTTTCATTCCTCAAACTTATGGCAAGGTTTGTGTGGAAGGTAAGTGATAGTATAGATACAATAATTACTGATCAGTAAGTGGATTCTTTGAAAAAGTGGATTACTTTCTTCCCTTTCCTTACTGTGTTTGTGCTTCTAAGGTGCTGGCTTTTCTCAGCATGTAAAATACATTATGAGGAAGAAAAATTCTTGTAGTACTGTGAGCCTGCCCTGAAGGAGGAATAGAAAGCTACCAAAACATTACAAATGCAGATTCAAGGGCCAGGAGAACGAAGAGACACCTGAACTACATGGCACTTGAGAAAGACCTGGCAAATATCAAATTTAATAGTACATGAAATTGAGGCTGAACACAGATACAAAAATGGTAGAAGAGCTTCTGTCTTTTCTTTCTCATTCTTTCAAGAAAAATTAAATACCCCCAAGAAGTAAGAGAAAACGCAAATTTTCCAGCAGATTATAGTACATAAACAGGCACGTCATTAAAATTTCATATCGAGTAACTGTTAGATATGGGGTGTATAAAGTCATCCAAGATAGCAGAAGTTTGCCAGGAAATCTAACTATTGAAATTTCTGTAGCTGTATAATTATCCAGTTATCTTTGTTTGTATTGGATCATGGATAAACAATTAATTTAATATTGTCTGTAATATTTTTTGTGCTGTGTACATGTGCACAAAATTTCAAGATAACTAAAAAAAAAGCACCTTTAAGCATAAATTGTACAGCCAGTAAAATGTAATTAGCAACAACTTGTCAACCAGCAGTACATTTTGCCAAAAAGCGGTATGCTGTTGTTAAAGTATTTTATTAAACTATCCCATCGCTTTAGAGATAAAACCTAAAAAAATCCCCAAATGAAAACAATTAGATTCTGTTCACAGATGTTTTTCCTGCTGACCAAAACTGCCTTAGTTTATCTCCATTAGATAGGTATTAGGATGATTTGGTTTTTTTTCTTCCCTACCCTTAACACGTTTTGGGATGTGGGCTGGTAGTTTGTCGCTGACTTGTTTGGCCGCAGGCCTGATACAGGTAGCTCGTAGCTCGGGAGCGAGGGGCCATCCCCTTGCGAGGCTGGTGGGACTTGCGGAATCAGTGCCTATACACAGAACTGCATATTCAAAATGAGCTTTCATTGGCACTTACGCAGTTGTTTTAAACATTAGTTTGGAAAATGTTCCTTTCACTAAGTGAATTTGTCTCAGCTATGATGGACGGAAGATGCATTTTGAAAAGATAAATCAGAAATTTAAAAATTAAGGTTACACAAAGAGGTTTCTGCACATCCACAGCAGTATGAAGAGAGTGGGGACACCGATCAAATTAATTTCTTCCATAAAATTAAATTTTACAAACTGGAATTTTGAAAACCTGCAAATGCAAGTGTAAGGAAATAACTAAATTATATATAATAATGAAAAGAATTGGATGGCCTAATTAGGATAGAAAAATCCTACTTTAATTGCATGCTATTGTATGCTCAGGTTCCACTCAACTTACATACCACGCAGGATGCTGCTAGGAAGTTTGACCGTTACGTGTTTTTAGCACGTGGTTGGGAGAGTTGTCCATGAGCCCCAGGTGTTTTTCAAGAGCAGAATTTTATGCACCTTGGCCTTTTCCAGAGAAGAAGTGACTTCTGGTCATTACAGTTTAGCAGCTTATTTCAAGCACATAAACTATCAGACATTTACAGGGAATCTAGAAAATCCAGTTCTATCATCAATATTAAATACATGTATTTGTACTTCAAGGTACAGTATTTTTAGGTCAGGTATGTAAGATGCTTGTAATGGCACATTCAGTCTACATTTAAATGAAAATTGTGTATGTAAGTAACGGAATAACAGCAACAAAAGCAGTGAAGTCTAACCTTGTCATGTAAAACTTTGAAGATAGCACCATAATGGGTAACAATTCTTACACTTACTGTATGATAATGTCTGGGAATCTGTGTCAGCTTTAGAAATCCTGGACAAATTGATATGCGTGACTTGTGAAGCAGAAGATATGCCTTGGAAATGTGATGGTTTGAATGCTCTTAGATATTGTAATTTCTTTTCTGTTTTATAATAAAACTGCCGAACACCTGGAAAATTTAATCATTGCAGAAACACTTTGATGTGTGACACTGGCAGACTGAGACTTGTTCCTGCTGAATCAATAGCAAAATCAGGCTTCTGTTGTATGTTTTTTACAATGGACTAGTTAAATCAAGGCCAAGCTAAACCCGCTCTGTCTCTGTGGCAGCCTTCCCTAAGTTAAGGGAATTTGGAAAGGGGACCTCATTGGCTGGATGCACTGATACTCTCCTGAGTGATATTTCAAGGTAGATCCTCAATATGAGATAGCATGACGCGCGCGTCCTGAAGTGGCTTTTACAGAATACTTTAATTACTGAATACGTTGCCTATTAAATAGCCAGTGCAAGGGAACAGGAATGCTACTTAATCACAAAACATCTTAAACAGGAACAGTGTCTGCTCGTTTCCCCTTTTTTGACTGCTGGCTAAAAAAAAAAATAAATCCCAATAGCACTTCTGTCAGCATAATTAGTTTATATACTGAGCTACTGAACTGCATAAACTGAATTTATAGTAATGTACAACACAATAGCATGGACAGTAGATTGATTTTGTTCGTTTTTTTTTAATTTGAGTGGCACAATATCCCCTTGCAGCCATATGGGCTACAAGTTTTTTCCAAGAACTCCTTGGTTAGGCAGTGTTTTGGAAGACAGTACTGCTTATCTGCCGAAAGGAAAGCGGTTGCAACACTGAAATGGCAGCTAGTTTGTGACCAGTGATAACCGCCAACATAAAGAATTGCAGAAAACCTGCTTCTGCCATTTTCAATCTTTACTGCTTAGGGAGCAGCAAGAACCTGGCTGGAAGTAGTACCTTGTGGTCACAGAAGAAAGGTAGGTTCTTAAAATGCTTTAGTAGAAATTACGCAGTGATTGTGTCCTGTGGGATCCCTTGGGTCTCAGCCTGCTCCTGGCGCTGCCTGCTCAGAGAAACGTTTGCCAGGCTGGCTGCACTGCAGAGCACAAACTGGCCTCAACTTCAGTCTAGTGACTCAGAAGAGAGATGTGTCCTTCATAAGTGCCCCAGGGGTTATTTCAAATATGGAGAAGCTTCCTCACTTGCTACTGTTCTTATCTTGTACCACTATCACTAATACTAAATGAAATACCGTTGCTGCAGAGGTATAGCACAGGGCGTGACAGAGAACTGAAATGACATGTGGCTATGTCTGGGTCAGGCCCCATCAGGAAGCAGTCAGCTGTGCTTGTGTGTGTTAAGTGAGGACAACTATTAGCATGCCTTCCTCATTGCCTGCCCACCACAGATTTTCTTCAATCTACGTGGTATGCCAACCACAAGCAGAAAGATCTGGGTAGGCTGGAAGTTCTGGTCCCCACTATACAAAAAGGATGTGGACAGGCTGGAAGGGGTCCAGAGAAGGGCCACCAAGATGACCAAAGGACTGGGAAGCTGCCATACGAGGATAGGCTGGGAGAACTGGGTTTGTTCAGCCTTGAGAAAAGGAGGCTCAGAGGGGATCTCATCACCATGTACTAGTACTTGAGGGGCAGCTACAAAGGAGATGGAGACTCCCTTTTTACATGGAGTTACGTGGAGAGGACAAGGAGGAATGGACACAAGTTGCTCTTGGGGAGATTCCAATTGGACACGAGGGGAAAATTTTTCACAGTGAGGACAGTCACCATCGGAATAATCTTCCCAGGGAAGTGGTTGACTCGGCCACGTTGGACACCTTCAAGAGTCGTCTGGACAGGGTGCTGGGCCATCTTGTCTAGACTGTGCTCTTCCTAGAAAGGTTGGACTAGACGATCCCTGAGGTCCCTTCCAACCTGTGATTTTGTGATTCAATCTACATTTCACAATCCTTCAGAAAATCTCCCTGATGAGGGTGATGATGACAATTTTTAAACCTTGGCAGTGTTTCCTTTTACAACTGCAAATATTGGCAAGTGCCTTAACCCTTCAGTCTGGACCTGATGGTACTATGGAAGATACAGACTCAGGCATGAAAAAGAACTTTCTTGCCTCAGAAAGGTATCAGTTTGGTTACTGAGGTCAGCAGCTATTAGAAATAAATTAAATCAAGGACTGAGAAGGATCAGAAAGCAATGAAATCGAGGTTCATCTTCTAAAGATGTTTGACAGTGAATCACATTTTCTTAGGTTTACAAAGGTTGTCAAGTTATAGCTATTATTCGCTACATGTGGTTCCTATAATGCAAGTGAAATACAATTTCCTGATAACGTAGGAACTCTGCTGCTTTCCTGCTCGATGGGTTTTGATTCCACTTCCGCTTATGATTCCTGATGTTTGACTTGTTTAAACACATCTCCTTGGACTGCCAAATCTGGCTGTGCCTCTTTCTTTTGGGGAGAAATCCAGTACTTCAGAGCAATTTTTCTGTAGCCAGCACTTTTTCCTCTCATGGGTTCTTGTGGCAGACCTTTCTGTGCTGAGCGAACAAGAGGTAGGATTTTGTCCAGAGGAGGGTTATTTGGGATTCTTGGAAGAAACTTGATTTCCTTAAACCTAAATTTCCTGAAGAGAAAGGGTGGATCCAGTTCCCCGTGCAGTTCTGCAGCAGCCTGTCTTGGCCCTTGCACTGGGTTTAGCTTCAGGCCCTTTCAATAGAAAGACACGTAAAGTGCTCTCCTGCGAAGTGGTGTAAAAGCTGCATATGCACAACTAAGGTAAAGGAGAGAAAGAGTGAAGCTTGTATCTAGTGTTGCTTAGGGATCATTCATAGGGAAAAGGAAGAAAGTAACAGACATTGCATTCACAGCTGATGTGAGTCTTTAATGGATTTTCTCCCACAAGTTTTTCAATTACATTTCAACCTATGCAAACTTCTGGCATCTGCAGCATCCCATGGCAAGGAATTCAAGCTTGTGGTATGAAGAAGTATAGTAATTTTGAATCCGCTATTTGCTAGTTTTGCTAGATGCTTCCTCATTCCTGTTTTGGAAGATCCAGTCTGTAATCATTCTTGCTTTACTCCCTCCATGCCACTCATGATGACCAGCTCCTTGTAGCTCATTCCTTGAGCTTTTCCAGGCTGAGGGCTCCTAGTCTGTGTAAACGTTCCTTCTACAGAAGATCCATAATGTTCAGCAGCAGCTGTCTTGCCAAAGAGGCAGGAGGAGGACCGCACAAGAAGTGTTAGTCCGTAACAAAATCCCAGCCAAGGGATGGGGTTTGAGTTTCTATGCTCAAATCTTTACACATGATTCTTCAGTACATGCACTCACCAAACCTTCATTTTAAAGTTGCCCGGGTTCAGGGCAATCATTCTTGTTTTACTTTCCTGGCTGAGAAATAACTGGCAAGAGTGACATAGCCTATCAGAAAATGCAAGTCTGTTAAAATGCACGGTCCTCAAAATGATTACAAAAATCAATTTTGGTGGAAAATTTGCAGGGAAAAAAATCAATCCAAATGTAATGACTTCAAGTTAAACACCCCAAGGTTTTAATATGCTAGTGCCAATTGAGCCTTAGCTACAGCTATGCACTGGTACTGTTCACAAAAATTATTGAAGATAAAAATATTGCTGCAACTTATTAACATTTCCATAAAGCTACAGCTTAATTTAACAGTGTGTCCAAATTCAGTCTAATTTTGCAAAGCAAAGCTGTATTTTATAAGGCTGGAAACATTGCTTTTTCATGAAAATTAGTGTGACTAGGTGTCTCAGCTATTGAGGTGGCTTTGGAAATTTTAGATGTCTTTTTCTAATAATAAATTATTAATAAAGTTTAGCTGAAAGATGTTTACAGCCTCAGAAATGACTACACTAACACAAATGAGCTATATTTAAAAAGATGCAAAAGATGAAGTATAAAAAGGAAATAACACCATGGCTAAGCATTACATTTATTGATTTCATGGCAAATTAATAGGTCTTTCAATTCCCTGTTTTATGTTAATGAGTGCTTTTTCCACTATGATTCCAGTGTCCTGGGTATTTAACTTTATAATGTTAATAAAACATTTTTAAAACAGTTATCCCTTTGCTTTATTTTCATTCTGCCATGGCCCAATCCCAGTATGTTGTCTAGTGCTTAAATACTTACTGATGAGTGAGTTCTTTGCTTTCAAAACAAGGTCATTTGCAATTAAATGCTAAGGCAAAAAAGGGTTAAATATTTCTGTCTCATGTTTCTTTTTTTTTTTGTTGTTGTTGATGTTTTCAGAGAAATCTGGGCTGGAACAGAAAGACCAGGAACTTGAGAGACTGCGTACTGCAGAACAGCTGGGACCATATGCTGCCCTCCGTCTTGGGTAAGCTCTTCTTGCACTGATACAGCAGCCCACTGACGACTTGTGAACATGCAGTACCAAACACTACTTTTTGCTTCTTAATCGGTTTCTTTCAACACCTCTTCAGTCAGTCTTGTGTCTGTAGAGAACATAGACTGCCTGGCAAATTGTGTTGTTCAATGCTTTACCAACATGCTTCAAGCATAATTCAGTGATTTATGAAAAAATTATCTATTTAAAGTTGAGTTAGTGATCAAAATATAGAACAGGAAGCATCTCAGTGATGCAAACAGTTGACATGGAAACTTGCTCAGGCCAACAACTATTATTTTCCACCAAATCTTTCAAAAATCAAAAATGTTTAATGTCATGAACAGCAAATACTTGAGTGCTGCTCTTGAGAAAGCATCCAGCATTTTTCTTTCCTATGAAGAGGATTTTGAGTATTTGGAGCTCAGTCCTCTGCTGGTGGCAGCGAAGGGATTTTCTGCCATTTAAGTCAAATTGATCTTTAGGAAGCCCCAGCACTGCTTTGTAGATTGTACCTTCTGCTGTAGTTACAGAAATATGTAAAACCTGCAGCAAACAGTATGTTTTCTAAGGAGAATTAGAAGCACCAATTTTTGTGGCACTTATGTCAAGCTAAACACTGTATATGCGGACTTCAAACTAAAAACCAACACGAGAAAACAGGTATTGTGAAGACTCTGACTGTATCCATGCATCAGTTTTTACTGTGAAGCTAAACATTACAGACAGTCAAAAATATGGTCCATAATCTGGTAGTTAGGAACCGCTTGTGCTAAACATGCCTCTGCATGTAGGCAAGGACCCTGTTATTTGCTGGCTATTTACAAGGGGGCTGATAAGTAGTTTTCCCAATTCTGTGCTCAAGGCACCCCAGTGAACTTTCCCACATAATGAAAGTGGTGACCTCCAGCACATATTTCACTACATTTCTAAGCCATCTCAGAGTGCAATTTCCTAATGTCAGCTGTAGCACAAAGATCCCGTGACATTGAATGTGATGTGTGATGCACTGAGCTATACCTTCTGCTCATTGCCAGTTTGAAAGGGCAGTAGGATGGATTCCTGCACCTCCTCTCTTTGAAGCAAAGGGTGTCCCTCTCTCCTGCCTGCAGTCACAAACCTGTTTCTGTTAGCCCCAATGTGGACGCTAGACAAGAGTAAATTTGTCTTGTGAAATACCAGCCCCACTTGAGCTCAGGTGTTTTATCTCCAGAAATATTCTGTATTTAAATATTGCATGCTGGTACTAACTAAATCTTAGTCTAAATCTTCCCACTTTCACTTCTTTTATTTCCCAACCACCCATATAACACAATATTGACCAAAACACCCTTTGAATATGCTGCTTTGCTCAGTGTGATTGCCAGTGGGCAGGGTCTGCACTGGCCTAGCCTCGCTGTTCCACTGTGTGCTAGATAATAACAAGTAACTTTCCTACCAAGAGCGCAGACCAAACACAGAAAAATGATCTATGGAAGAAGATCAAAGGTGGAAGAATAAATCAACTTTTAGTAAAGACTCTGACAATATTCCAGATTGCTGCCCTAAAACAGTCAATGACAGAGAAAGAACACACATTTTGAAGGCAAAAAAGTCACAGTGTGAGCACAAACTGAATTACACACATCCTGTCAAGTTAATCTGATTGTACCTTGCACTGTTTACAAAATTGCAGGGGAGGATACTCAAATATGACCAATTTCCATGAAAAAGTTTGTAAATTAAGCATTATGAAATATTTATTGTAGTTCTTATCAATTTTCAAAGATACTAAGAGGTAACAGCAGGTGTTGTGGAAACCTCTGTCACCTCATCATGGTCATTTCTAATAAAAAATATTTCAGTGAGACGCTCCACTACTTCTAACTCCCCCACAGCCTCAGGACTGAGGTGCTCTTTTTGGGTCACTGTGCTGCATTGTTTTTCTTGAGTGTCACACAGAAAACATGCCAGGCAGGGGTTAAGAGAAATGGGTACATCTCTTGCTGAAAGGTGCAGACCCCAAGCACATTTCTGACATATCTTACATACATAGCTGCATAGGTCACTCATTCAAAAGTTGTTTTCAGTATAAATCTAAAAACCAGGGAATGCTAACTCTTCTTAATTTTAACTGTAACTCAATGAACCTTAATTAGGACAGCCTGTTGGGGGGTACTGCCATTTTTTACAAGCTAGTTAAAACAAAATAAGCTGCTATCCCGTAAACAACCGTGTTCTGGGAATTTCAGGATGTCTGATGACGGTTGTATCTTCATTACCCCTGGGGTGGCATCACTCAATTAGATACAAAGCTGAGCTCATAAGAGGGAACATAAAGAGTTTTCCATATCGTCCTTTATTGTTTTCTCACATCTGGGTCAGCACGGAATTAAAAACAAGATCATTGTGCCGTCGTTTTCAACAAAGGAAGCATATTGTGCACATATTATTCTGGTTATCTAATGGAAAAGGTTTGGAGTCGATGGCTTGTTTTATTCCCCACAGCCCATCCAGCTGTCTCAGAATTTCAGCACGACCAGACACAACATCCAAAGCTTTGACTTATTAATATATTTGATATGAGTAAGGATATAATTGTACTAAAACTGATCAATACGAGTTTGAAAAAGCAGTGAACCCTCATGCTTCATGGTATAAATTATGTTTCAGGAAGAAGATAATTGTCCATTTACACCTTTCTCTCTAGTAACATAATAGTTTTATCAGCTTGCATATTATGAAAAAGATATTTTAGAACTAAGCATTCTTCCTCACCACTTCTTGCTCCATCAGATAGTAAGTATTATCCTGAAAGTAAAAGCTAAGCGAAGGCTTAGAGTCCATGATTCACTCTCTACAAGCGCGACAGAAAGTTGAGATATAACTTTGCCAGTGATTCCAGAAGGACTTGTGTAACCTTTGGCTCAAATAAAATGTTGGTTTTCCCCTCCTCAATTGTGTAATAAATACAGGATCAAGAAGTGAAGAAATGCAAATAATGTTATCGGTGACAGTAATGAGACCCTGAAACAACTTCTGAGAGATCTGGTAGTGTCTTGTCTTAAAAGGCTCTTAATTACAAATCGATGTCTGTCTATAGTCATAAATTAATCTCCAGTCTGCCGAGCTCTGGTCAGGAATTACTGGATAAAATACAATGAACTTGACTGGGCTGGATATGAGTGTATGATCTGAATAGTATTTCCTATTTTTAAAATTTCTGAGGCAATATGTACCCAAAGGAGGTTTACATATTAACAAAATTACCACTGAAGGTGTTTCACAACCAGTGAGAGGTAACCCTCAAAGGGCAGAATAAAAGGTAATTGGCTCTGGAAGAAGGAGTCACCCTAAGTTGTGTTTCACTCTAAAGCAGAAAAAATGTCACCCTCCTTATCCTCCCACCATCTATCTCAAGGTTAGCTATTTTCTGTTAATGTCTAAAGTCAAGCACAAAAATGAATCTGGCAGCTTTATCATTTTTGTCAGTTGCACATGAGCTTATTCTTTCTTTTATAGTAAATAATAGGGCATAGGGTCACCAGAAAACTTGGCTTTGAAGAAGTTCAGTCATCAGAGGAGATACACAAATATTGCCTTAGAGGAAAGCCCCCAAGACAGGGACAGAAGCCAAAATCTCTGCATTCTTCCTGGCATATTTGTTCACAGTCTTAATTTAGTTAAATCTAATGGGATTCATGAATGATCAATCAGATAAGCCTCTACATACCTATAGCCCCATTTGAAAGTGCTTTTTGTAATTAATTTTCTAAAATAAGTGTACTTAATTTACACACTATTTACTCCACTTCCCTCTTGTCTAATGAAGTAAAAAATATAACTTGAGCTCAAATGATCTTGCCAGTCATTGTAACTATTTCTTTACCTGCTTTTCTGATAAAAGATTTTTATTGGGCTTTTCTTCATAAATCTTCCTATTTGGTCTTTGGTTTAGCTCTTTGGCTTAACCTTGCTGGTTGCCAGCTTGGGGAAGCATGAAATAACAACTAGTCTGTTGCACCTGGAACTGGAAGCACCTGTCGTTACTGCAGAGAGCTCTCCCTTTGTTTAATGTTAGCCTTCAAGGACTGAGCAGAGCGTATAATATGAAATTATCTATATGCACAAGTTGATTAAGCTTTATTTGGATATTCTTCTGTTAAGCAGTTTGCTAATTTGCATATTAATGTTACATTAATTAAAAGAAGTCTGCTGCCCACTAAACCCCTCATTAAATGCTCAGTTTGCTCATCTGATAAATGCCTGTTTTCTCCAGGTCTCCTAACACAGATATATCTGGAACATGCAGTGCTCTTGTGAAAGGCAGAAGGCTGAATAAAGCTAGAGACTGTCATTGCCAAGGTAAGCCGCAGCTGGTAATTCAGCTTCCTACAGGTGCCTGCCAAGACATCCCAGCACCTGAGCTTCTCCCTGCTCATAGTTACAGTGCTGCTCCACTCTTCCAGAAGCATTGTATTTTCTCTTTTACTGAGATGTGCACACACATACAACTCCTCACAATTGACATTTAAATTAGAATGTTTTGCCCAGAGAGGAAGGAGAATCTCCATTCTCGGTGACATTCACACCTGAAACAGGCATGACCCTGAGAAATGTGCTCTGACCTTGAAGCCAGGTGTAACATTAAGGCTTGTCCTGCTTTGAGTGGGGGGTTGGACCAGAGACATCCAGAGCTTCTTTCCAGCTGAAATTATGCAGTGATTCTCTAACAGTGGCACTTCTGTATTTGTTCCGGGCAAGGCAACTTTGCTTCTATGATATGAGCAACTGTTGCTTTAACAATGTATTTTCTTCTGGGTAGTCCCACCTCTCTCTGAAATACCTTATTTGTGTTCTGGAAAAGTGGCCTTTTATAGGTTTTGAGGAGCCTGGATTCATTGCAAGCAATGCCATGTGCTACATTTTAGAAAATATATCCCTGGCACAAAATTCACAGTTAATTGTATTTGCCAAATACAAGATGAACTCTGTATCTGAATATTGTAGAGGTTTTTTCCACTCTTTCCAACTTCGCAATTTCTGTGGCTTTAGTTATTAGTAGACATAGCTTGTTTATAGATGCTGTCTTCTAGGAAATGTACAACAACAAACAGCCCCCTGCTCTCCCCTGCCCTTGTCCTCAGATGCCTCAGTTAATATTCAAAATATTTCCGTTCCCTGAAGCACATACTTTTTTTCATCCACCGTTACAGCCAGTGAAAGAATTTTCCCCTCCCACTCTCAGAGTGGTTTTGAGTATTCACAAATGACAGTTACAGCATGTTTTGGATTAAAGCAAAGTATGTCCTGCTATTCTTTAGATGCTTTAAATGTTTCTGCAGAAATTATGTATTAATCTGCATACAGAGAAAGGCTGAAAATACTTTTCATGTCAGATTTAGCTGTTTGTGTGTGTGCACGTGCATTTAACATAAAATAATGTACTATGACAGAAGCACCCTACTTCAGAGTTGAAGAAGGCAATCTATGATAATTAAGGAAGCAATTTTTTTTAATTGCCAAAACTATTTCCAGAACTACTTGTTAGAGATATTGCATTTTACTTAATTTATGTTGTTAAAACTGAAATACTTTAGAATAAATTCGTTTCTTCATTTAACATAATACTTGAACAATCAGAAGCATTATTAATGATGACTTTTAAATATAAACATTTACTGGTTAAGTAGTTAGTGGTTAAAGGACTAAGAAATAAAATAATTCCATGAATATTATAGAGATCTAACTCTACTTTTCTGGTGTTACTGTCTCTGAGGGAACAGGAGTTGCTATGAAAAATGCTTTGGCCACAGTCCTGTCACAATGGGATGAATGTTATAAATATATAAAATGTTTCAGAAAGTATCACTTTTCTGTCCATTTTATTTTTGCTGCTGAAATCTGACTAATATTCTGAATTTAATTTTACATCTCAAAACTTTACTGTTCTGTAATTTCCTGATGGGCAGTGCTGCTCCAGACTTCATGAGGTAAAAAATGTCACCACTCAAAGGTTTGCTGTCAAAAATCTTACTTTCATCTTCCAAGCAGAAAGATGAAATAAAATGTAAATAGAGCATGGCCTTTGTTGTACAACAATGTGGAATATCCCACCTCCTTGGTTGTGATGTTTAGCTCCATGTTTGCACAGTCCTTTGGAGCACGACTTGTGCAGCCTCAGGAGGGAAAGCCAACTGCTGCGCACTCACAGGGGAGAGCCCCTCCGCTCCTCGCCAGCATGCTACCTTGACGGTGTGGAGATTGTGGTCAGCACTGAGAAATTAGAGTCACGGCTTTTGGTTTTCTTCTGTCATGAGTTCCAGGGTGGTCCAGCCCAATCAGTGCATCCATCTGTAAAATAACCATTCTGGTAGAAACAAACTGCAGCACATGAGACAAGTGTCCTTTTCCTGACAGATTGTTTCAAGATCACCAGCTTTAGTATTTTCTGCTGCCTTCCTATATTGCTTTATTTTCTGGTAGAAGAGTGAGTTGCAAAGATAAAGACCATAACAGAAGGCTTGTACCATACTCATCCCTTGTACTTTAGGTGAGGTTTATGAAGATCCCAGGTCTTCAGCTGTGTTTACAAAGTAGGGCTTTACTGGGGAGAAGCTGAGGGAACTTCTATTATTTTATTAACACTTTGTGGAGCAGTACAAGCTCTCTCTGCACAGAGCAGGAAACTGGCCACACGACTGCAGGGATGCTTTATACTCAGTTTAGAGCTGCCTATATCCCATATTTACACACAAGCACAGCACTGGCTGATGCCTGCTTTCTGAAACTATGTGAGGCAAAGTTGAAGCTGACATGTGGGACCTCCTGTCTCTCCAGCCAGATTTGTCTGTCACACTTACTCTAAATTTAAGATATGGGTTTATAGAATGCAAAAGGAAGAATCAGAAATGCTGGCATTAAGTTAAGCGGCAGAACTTCTTGTGTTTATTTTTAGTTTGAAAAAGTGGAATTTCTTTTCCATATGCTGAAGTTCCTCTGTCAGAGCCCAGCTGGTAATGTGTACATTTTCAAAAACTTAGTGAACAAGTAAATGTTAGCCGTGCTTAGATGGACCTTTGGCTTAGCTTCTGACCCTTTTGTGGTTATTTCTGGCAAGAAAATTCCATAGAATAATAAGCAGTGGGACTAAAACGTAGAGAATAACCATGTCCTGTGTTGATAGAAGTTCTCTTGGAAGGCTTTTCCCAAAGGAGGCCTTCCTTTTAGGCTACACTTCACTGTCTGTCACCTCCTGTAAGCCAAACCCAAGAGGCAGCTCTGCTGCACCTGTGAACCTCTGCCTACCAAAGCCAGCAGGCTCTCAGCATTTCTTTTAGCTTCCTTCATCAGTGACACCTGCCAGATTCAGAAGGCAACAACGTGCTGCTTTTCAGAGTCCCAGGACTCTAGTGCCTCTGAGCCAAAGCATATATTTGCTCAGAATCACAGATGCCTCCTGACTTTATTTCAGCCCAAAATGAAGACAGTAGTCCCAGAAGACCTTTAAAGAAGTTTTGTGAAATGTGATAGGAATAGCACAGTACAGTGAAGCGTGTAATGGACATAGCTGATCTTTGGCCTGCTTACTTTTCAGTCTCTGGGAGGATATCGGTACATAAACACTGTGTTGTGCTCCTTGCCAGCAGCAAATATTCACCTTAAGAAGAATTAATCATGAGCCTCCTGTACGAGGGAGATGTTGAACATAGAGATTTATGGTGGAATTCATCTCCTCTAACTTGAGGTATATGTCATGTATACATCAGCTCTGAGCTCTTTGTCTGGGTTATTCTCACTGGCAAACCAGTGGGATGATTCCTCTCCTCCTACAGTAGAAGTCTAAAATATTGAATGAATTGCCCTGTAGGAATGCCAGTTTCTCGCCTCTGATACTGAAGGGAGTCTAGACAGCTAACTTGGATGTTGACATCTGTTTGTGAGCTTCTAAATAAGGACCAGATGAATGGGCTGTCAGTGTGGAGATATACCAGCTGTTACTGGCAGAACTGAAGACAGCCAAGAATTTAACCTTTAAATTTAGAGGTCTGTTATAGCTCTGTAGGCTATATATTTAAAAAATCATGCCAGAAAAAGCATTATCATGTGGACATGAAATGTTCATTACCTAAGTGTCTGAAAAAAAAAAAATCCAGTTATGTTTTCGTGATATATTCCCAGTGTGATCAAATGTATTTAGGCTTTGGTACATCTCACTTTTAGAGGTTAAGCAATAAGCTAGCCATACTATATTTCAATGAGAAATAGATGCTAATCTGGTGATTAGTGACTAGTTATACTGTATTCTTCTTTTTCACCTGAAACCCCCTGAAATATAGCATTTTTTTTTTATTTTAAAAAAAGCAGCTCTTCCATAACTGCTCCTATTCAATACTGTATGTTCAAAATTTAGCTGCCAAACCACAATCCAGTTAAGGTCTGAAAATTGCATTAGTGAAGGTACTTTTTAATACAATGACAGTGTAGTTTGGTTCTCCTGTTTCCTTAATCGTTCAGCCCAAGTTTTGATCTTAGCCTGGTTACACCTCTGACAATATAAAGCCTGATCTACAGTTTTTGCAGTTCTTTACTATGTTATTAGTATGGAAAGCTACACATTTTCACTCTTTCAATACAAGAGACATTTGTAGACTGGCTAACAAAGTTTCTCAACTCTAGAGAATGATTTTGCTGAGAATATGATGAGAGGAAATTAATCCTGGATAAAATGCAGGTCTGAGTTCTGAGATCTTAATTGTCCCCACCTTATCTGGTCCAGCACCATGCAAATATCACTCATTAATGACACAGCTTTGAATTTCTGCACTGTTTCCATCTTTTTATATCTTGGGACTTTATATCCCATTTATATTGTAATTTTATTAGAAAAGGCTGATGGCCAGATCTTGTTAAAGGAATGAAGGTGATAACTATTCCTCCTTGTTTATTGTATCTGCTTCTGATGCATTTATATGAGAGGTGAAAGGAAAGTAGAATAAAGCATTCCAGATAAATTTTTAATATATAGCTTTATGATTCTGCAATAGCAAGTACATAACAAGGCTTTGTGAAATAGTCTCTGTTACCTTCCCAGCCTGTAACTGCCCAGTGCTACAGATTTGTGCTCAAGAAAAACATTTTTGCCGCTTTAAATGTTATCTAACTTCAGGTCATGCTATTTATTAAGCAGTAGCCAAATCCTCAAAACAGTTTTGTGGATTTCAGCAGAGTAACTTCTGTTGTGGGGTGCTATGGAAACGATTAAGGAAGGTTTCATAGAGCCAACTTCTCACAGTAATTTCACTGGAAAAAAAGAAAGGAAAGAAGCAGTGAACTTTTCTGCATAATTCCCACTTGTTGGCCATACTATAGTACAAACATTTCCATTAATAGCACTTTTATAGATTTTGAAATTAAAACATTGAATCTGAACATCAGTCCCTGCTAAAAGGAAATCCCCAGCCCCATTGCAGGTTTTTCTGCATACGCCTGTGTGAAGGACACATATTTTGGGACTGACTTTTGTGCTCTTCACTTTGACACTGAACTTTCCATGGAGAGCATTTGTTTTGCCCTTCCCATCCCACACATCCTACACCCGTGATCACCAACACCTAACCCATAGCACACCACAGATGATACAGTGTTTTTCTGCCAGCCTCAGTTTCAGAACTTTATTTCCCTTGACATGAGCAAGCCTAGAGGGTCTCCCAGGATGCTCTCTGCAAACTATATGCTAGTAATTACTGCCTTAAGTGCTCTGAAGGCAACCCAACCTGCTGAGGAATGGGCTGTGTGCAATGGATCTCCAACCAGAAACGTTTGTCTGTCTCAAGGGTAACGCTTGTGATAGAGGACGTGGTTTTATCATATGGCTTGCAGCTGTTGATTTATTCTAACTAGGGACTTAGGGTGAATAATCCTCTCTATTTGCCTAATACCAAATCATACTGGTGTGAGAGCTGGGGAAGGGAACGAGAAAAATGCTGGATGCCTGTTTAATTATATTCCTGTTCTTATCTACTTTTCATCCATTGGTCTCCATGCAATTCACAAAATAGGCCAGTAATGCTACCTCAACTTCCCTGCGTCTCAGTGGCAAAACAGTGCTATGAGTAGATGTAAAACACAGAATCTCGACCCCCAGGCAACTACCCTATCTGTGCTAGTATTTTGAGAAGGTCTTATTAGCCAGCATTTTTTTGAATTTTCTCAGTGTTTGGTAGTACATACAGATTCTTTTTGGCTTGTTTGTTTTAAATACAGATGTCACTTTAAATTAGAGTAAGAGTAAATAAGGGCAAGGCAGTAGAATTCCCATATAAAAGAAAAAATAAACAAAAGGGCATTGTTTTATCTTTAAAAATGTTTGCTTCTCCCCTCCTTCCTCTCTCTTGAACTTAAAATATCCAGCTATAATTATATATCCTCCTTTTAAAGTAGGGAGCTATATTCTCAGGATTGGAGGGGCCAAGAGGCAAAGCCAGGATGGGAGAGCATAGCTTTCTCTGAGCCCTGTGGTGGGAACCACGATACTGCCTTTGCTCCAATCTCTTCAGGCAGTTTCCCAGCAGGATACCGAGCTATTTGTACACACCCTGATGAACAACTAGATTCTATATGCTAAATTAATTTTAATACATTCTATAAATTTAATTTAAAGGCACATGTATGCAATTAAAGAATTCTTCACCATCTTGGACCTTCTTTTATGACCTTTATTCACCATCCACCTCCTTCTTGGTTTTCCCTAAATCTCCTGCTCTTTTCTCTTGCTGCTCTTTTATAAACAGGAAGGGTTAAATGAGTATCTCCTGTGACTCTTGTACATCAAGGGTTCTGACAGGGCTTGTACCTTTTTCACTGGGTAAGAAGGGGATGGTTTCTGCAGAGCTCTCTGCTCCCTCATGCTTTGCAGTGGGCACCCCAGACTTCCTCCTTTGTCCGGCACCCTGCAAAGGGGGGATTTCCGTGCTGGTGGTCACTGCTGCTCCATGACAGGGGAGGCAGAGTACAGTGCTCGTGCAGCAGATCTTCACCATTTAATTTGTTGAAGGATGAAGGCTCTTGCAATGGGACCTCGATCCAGGCTGATGCTCCAGGTCTGTTATGTCAATCTCTCTCTCAAGACCTTGACAAGCATCCTGGTAAGAAGCAGATTACCTGTTAGAAATGTATAGTTTAGATACCACTCTATTTTCGCTCCTTGGACTGTACATGTCTTACTGTTTTCGTGACTTTACATCCTATAGTTGCACCTAAATTAAGTGTGAATCATAAGAGGTCAAACTACAGCTCATGACCTCTTCACCCTCCTAGCAAGTGACTGTTAGATTCTGGAAGAGATCAGGAAAGGCCTGGGTGGGTAAATGCATGACTATAGCATCCTGGCAAAACCTCCTCCTGCTTGGCACCAGATACCCCAGCAAACCAAAGGCAGAGTGGGCACCTGTGTACGTTGCAGCTTGCTTGGGGTAGGAATGCCGGCCTGCCACCCAGGGCAAGAATTCCTGCAGAGTGCACGGTGCTGAGAGCAGACAGGTCAACCTACTGGGCTCATCCTGCTGGGTCCCAGCCTTAACTTCTGGCTTTCTCAGGAACAGGGAACTAAGCAGGACTAACAGCATCTGCTGTGAGCTTGCAGCCCAGAAAGCCAACCGTATCCTGGGCTGTATCAAAAGCAGTGTGGCCAGCAGGTTGAGGGAGGTGATTCTGCCCTCCTACTCTGCTCTGGTGAGACCCCACCTGCAGTGCTGTGTCCAGCTCTGGAGCCCTCAACACAAGAAGGACATGGACCTGTTGGAGCAGGCCCAGAGGAGGCCACAAAAATGATCCGAGGGCTGGAGCACCTCTCCTACAAGGACAGGCTGGGAGAGTTGGGGTTGTTCAGCCTGGAGAAGAGAAGGCTGTGGCAAGACCTTATTGCTGCCTTCTAGTACTTAAAGGGGGACTGTAGGAAAGATGGGGCAACCTCGTTAGCAAGGCCTATTTTGACAGGACAAGGGGTAATGGTTTTAAACTAAAGGAGGGTAGATTTAGACTGGATATAAGGAAAAAAATTTAAAATTAGGGTGGTGAAACACTGGCACAGGTTGCCCAGAGAGATTGTAGAGGCCACATCCCTAGAAACATTCCAGGTCAGGCTGGACGGGGCTCTGAGCAACGTGGTCTAGTTGAAGATGTCCCTGCTCAAGGCAGGGGGGGTTGGACTAGATGACCTCTAAAGGTCCCTTCCAACCCAAACCATCCTATGATTCTATGATGGTAGGATTCATAAATCCCTCTGAGGTCTTGAAAGAAGCAGCAGCTGCATTCAACTCTCCTTACTCCCCTCCCAACTACATATTAAAGAGGGTCTGCATAGTGTCACTGCAACAGTGGAACTTCTGGACTTCCAGGTCTGTACTTTGTAGCTGCCTCACAGCATAACAACACTCAGGCTTCAGTGCCTTTTGACTGTGGCTGTGTGCCTCTAAGACATGAAAAACAGTCTGTGAAATATTTGCAGCTGTGCAACTACAACTGCATACACACATTCCTATGCATGCAACCAGCAAATAAACAAGATGGGTGAAAACAAACCTGATAAACAAAAACAGAAAATATATTTTTACTTCCTTATAAAATGAGTACCATGATGCTGATGCTGCACGAGACAAATGATAGATTTTTTTTTCTTCAGAGAGGTTTTTTTTAATAGGAAGAAGTTGAGAAACATTCCTTTTTGGCAGGCTTTAAGGAATTCTAGCTCCAGGTTCTGAGGCAGACCCAGGAGTCCTGTTAATACTTGGTTTTACAGCCTTTGTTTGAGAAAGTATCCTAATTTCAGAACACACATAGGCAATGTAATAATTAATAAAATAAGTTCATATATTCTTGGCGCACTCAGCCAGCATAGTATAGTTGTCCTAAAAGGATACAAACACCAGTGTGAAAATGAAAACCTGCTGCTGATTTTAGTTAATTCTGGATCTTCTGTATTTTTTCTTTTTATTTGTATCTACAAAAAGTTGGTAATATGAGGGCAGTAGCATCAATTAACAGTTTAGTTGGAGTTGCAAAATTTGCCTAATTGGAAAGGCTATAGTCCAATGATCTTCAAATTAATAAGTTCTATTTCAAATTAATTCCAACCAGCAGAAAGTTGTGTGGCATCTTTCAGCATGACAAAATCTCTAAACACAAAATATGTACATATCTCTCTGATGGGAGAGGAAAATGAGGAGCCAGATAGATACGTTGGTGTAGAAATCAGAGTAACGCAATGAAATCAAAAGAGTCACTGCTGATTTACAAAGTGTAGCTCAGAACAGACTTTGCCCTTGTCGTGGTTTAGCGGCAGCTCAGCCCCACACAGTCGCTCGCTCACTCCCCCACCAGTAGATGGGGGAGAGAATCAGGAGGGTAACGCTCGTGGGTTGGGATAAGAACAGTTTAATAATTAAAATTAAAAGAAAACAACAGTAGAAATGCAATGTAAAGGGGAACAACGAGAATTAAAAGAAAACAACAGTAGAAATGCAATGTAAAGGAGAACAACGAGAGGCGCAAAGCCCCGGGGGGGGGGGGTGGGGGGAAGGGAGGGGAGAGGGGGAACGAACCGCCGGAACACACTGCCCGCGCCGCAGCCGCGCGCCGCCCGCTGACCCGACGCCGCGCCGCCTCCGTGCTCCCTGCAACTGCCCCCACCTCAATATATTGGTCATGGTGTCACATGGTATGGAATGAACCTGCCATTGGCCAGTCGGGGTCAGCCGCCCCCACCATGGCCCTGCCCCTCCCAGCCCCCCCCCCCGCCACGCGGCAGAGCGCGGGAAGCTGGAAAGGTAGCTGACCCCCACAGTGAGGAGAATTAACCCCTTCTCAGCCAAAACCAGCACATTCTCCACCCCTTATTCCATACCATTTACACCATGCCCAGGTCCCATATGATGCAATACAACCATACCAACCACCACCCCTCCCCTTCCCATCCTTTAACATAATACACAGACATCATTCCCTTAGTTCATGGACCTTCCCTGTACAATGTCCATTAAAAATGTCCATTGAGTTCATCCAGTCCATGACTCTGGGCTCCATCTGTTGTATCAGTCTTTCCGGGTGGGAGAGATGGTGTGTGGCGTTGGGTCGCTGCATACCGAGTCAGTCATCGTTCCATCACTGCTGCACGGCTTGTTTCATAGTTGATCTTCCATAGGTTGGGAGGCTCGTACTCTGGTATCATTGGTACAACACAGAGGTGACACACAGTATTATATAGCAGTTCACATTGTGCCATTCAGTTCATTGACTGTTTTCACCCAAAATCAAATCCCCTTGAGGCACACATCGGATTTCTCCATCCTCCCGCATCACCCACCAAGTACACCCAGGTCCTCGAGCAAAAGCAATCCCACGAATGGGTTTGCCTTTGCCGGAGGCAGGAAGAACCCAGACTGTTTTGCCCAGCATACTTTTTGTGTGCACTACAGGGACTCTATCCCCTTCCACAGTACGTAAGGATTCTGACTGGGCAGGGCCAGCTCGGTTGGCAGATCCCCTCGTGTTGACTAACCACGTGGCTTTTGCTAAATGTGTATCCCAGTGCTTGAATGTTCCACCCCCCATTGCTCTCAGTGTAGTTTTTAACAGTCCATTGTACCGTTCAATTTTCCCAGAGGCTGGTGCGTGATAGGGGATGTGATACACCCACTCAATGCCATGCTCTTTGGCCCAGATGTCTATGAGGCTATTTCGGAAATGAGTCCCGTTGTCTGACTCAATTCTCTCTGGGGTGCCATGTCGCCACAGGACTTGTTTCTCAAGGCCCAGGATAGTGTTCCGGGCAGTGGCGTGGGGGACAGGATATGTTTCCAGCCAGCCAGTCGTTGTTTCTACCATTGTAAGCACATGGCGCTTGCCTTGGCGGGTCTGTGGGAGTGTGATATAGTCAATTTGCCAGGCCTCCCCATATTTATATTTCAGCCATCGTCCCCCATACCACAGAGGCTTTACCCGCTTCGCTTGCTTGATTGCAGCGCATGTGTCACATTCGTGGATAACCTGTGCAATAATATCCATGGTCAAGTCCACCCCTCGATCACGAGCCCACCTGTATGTTGCATCTCTCCCTTGATGACCTGAGGTGTCATGGGCCCACCGAGCTAGAAATAGTTCACCCTTATGCTGCCAGTCCAGATCCACCTCAGCCACTTCAATCTTGGCAGCCTGATCTACCTGCTGGTTGTTCCGATGTTCTTCAGTGGCCCGACTCTTGGGAACGTGAGCATCCACATGACGTACCTTTACAACCAGGTTCTCTACCCGGGCAGCAATATCTTGCCACAGTGCGGCAGCCCAGATGGGTTTGCCTCTGCGCTGCCAGTTGCTTTGCTTCCATTGCTGCAGCCAGCCCCACAAGGCATTTGCCACCATCCAGGAGTCAGTATAGAGATAGAGCACTGGCCACTTTTCCCGTTCAGCGATGTCTAAGGCCAGCTGGATGGCCTTTACCTCTGCAAACTGGCTCGATTCACCTTCTCCTTCAGCAGTTTCTGCTACTTGTCGTGTAGGACTCCATACAGCAGCCTTCCATCTCCGGTGCTTTCCCACAAGGCGACAGGACCCATCAGTGAACAGGGCGTATTGCTTCTCATTTTCTGGCAGTTGGTTATACAGTGGGGCTTCTTCAGCACGTGTCACCTCCTCCTCTGGTGATAATCCAAAATCTTTGCCTTCTGGCCAGTCCATAATCACTTCCAAGATTCCTGGGCGACTGGGGTTTCCTACTCGAGCCCGCTGGGTAATCAGTGCAACCCATTTACTCCACGTAGCATCAGTTGCATGGTGTGTAGAGGGGATGTTTCCTTTGAACATCCAGCCCAGCACTGGCAGTCGGGGTGCCAGGAGCAACTGTGCTTCAGTACCAACCACTTCTGAAGCAGCTCGAACCCCTTCATATGCTGCCAATATCTCTTTTTCAGTTGGAGTATAGCGGGCTTCGGACCCTCTGTATCCCCGACTCCAAAACCCTAGGGGTCGACCCCGGGTCTCCCCTGGTGCTTTCTGCCAGAGGCTCCAGGTAGGGCCATTCTCCCCGGCTGCAGTGTAGAGCACATTTTTTACATCTTGTCCTGCCCGGACTGGCCCAAGAGCTACTGCATGGACTATTTCTCGTTTAATCTGTTCAAAGGCTTGTCGTTGCTCAGGGCCCCATTTGAAATCATTCTTTTTCCGGGTCACTTGATAGAGAGGGCTTACAATCAGACTGTAATTTGGAATATGCATTCTCCAAAAACCCACAACGCCCAAGAAAGCTTGTGTTTCCTTTTTGCTAGTTGGTGGAGACATGGCTGCTATTTTGTTGATCACATCCATTGGAATATGACGACGACCATCTTGCCATTTGATTCCTAAGAACTGGATTTCTCGTGCAGGTCCCTTCACCTTACTTTGTTTTATGGCAAAACCAGCTTTCAGAAGGATTTGGACTATTTTCTCTCCTTTCTCAAAAACTTCTTCCGCTGTGCTGCCCCACACAATGATGTCATCAATGTACTGAAGGTGTTCTGGAGCTTCTCCCTGTTCCAGTACAGTCTGAATCAGTCCATGGCAAATGGTAGGACTGTGTTTCCACCCCTGGGGCAGTCGATTCCAGGTATACTGGACGCCCCTCCATGTGAAAGCAAACTGTGGCCTGCACTCTGCTGCCAGAGGGATTGAGAAGAATGCATTAGCAATATCAATTGTGGCATACCACTTGGCCGCCTTTGACTCCAGTTCGTATTGAAGTTCTAGCATGTCTGGCACGGCAGCACTCAACGGTGGAGTGACTTCATTCAGGCCACGATAGTCTACTGTTAGTCTCCACTCTCCATTAGACTTCCGGACTGGCCATATGGGACTGTTAAAGGGTGAGTGGGTCTTACTGATGACTCCTTGGCTCCTCAGTTGGTGAATGAGTTTATGGATGGGGATCAGAGAGTCTCTGTTGGTGCGATATTGCCGCCGGTGCACTGTTGTGGTGGCGACTGGCACCTGTTGTTCTTTGACCTTCAGCAACCCCACCACAGAAGGGTCCTTTGAGAGACCGGGCAAGGTAGACAGCTGTTCAGTTTCCTCCGTCTCCAAGGCAGCTACACCAAAAGCCCACTTGTAACCTTTTGGGTCCTTGAAATACCCTTTCCTGAGGTAGTCTATGCCAAGGATGCACGGAGCCTCTGGGCCAGTCACAATGGGGTGCTTCTGCCACTCATTGCCAGTTAGGCTCACTTCGGCCTCCAATACAGTTAGCTCTTGGGATCCCCCTGTCACTCCAGCAATGCTGATGGGTTCTGCCCCTATATAGTTCGATGGCATTAAGGTGCACTGTGCGCCGGTGTCCACTAAAGCTTTATACTCCTGTGGGTCGGACGTGCCAGGCCATCGGATCCACACAGTCCAGTAAGCCCGGTTATCCCTTTCCTCCACCCGGCTGGAGGCAGGGCCCCTCTAGTCCTGATCATGGCAGTCACAACTCACTTCCTGCAAATGTGAATCAGGAGTCCCTCTATTACACTTAGAAATAAAATCTGCACTTCTACTCCTCTGTCTGGGGACTTGTTCACTGGAAATTGGAGCAGCAGCTTTCCTGGAAGAGCCCCCCTGAGTGACTGTTCTTCCTTGCAGTTCATGCACTCGTGCCTGTAGGGTCGAGGTAGGCTTGCCATCCCACCTCATCATGTCCTCTCCGTGGTCACGCAGGTAGAACCATAGGGTGGCCCGTGGTGTGTATCCCCTTCTTTGAGCCAAAGGACGCTTATTCCTAACAGCTGAGACACTGCTCTGTCGAGGTGGGGAGTAGGACAGATCTTCTTTGAGTTGCTGGACCTCTTGGGATAGTTTCTCCACAGCAGAGACAAGCGAGGAAGAGATATTTGTGTCGTAATCTCGGAGTCTATCTATCACCTCTGCCACCGTTGGTGTCTCGTCATCTTTCCAGGACATCACTGCCAATGAGTTTGCATGCGAAGATGGTGCGCTCCGTACAAACTTCCGCCACATGGGTCGTGTGCACTCGGCTTCATCTGGATCTTTGGATGACCGTTGATCATCCAGGTCACCATAAATCACCTCAAACACAGCTAATTCCCTTAGATACTGGATGCCTTTCTCCATAGTTGTCCATTTTCCTGGGCGATATGTAACATCTTCTTTAAAGGGATACCTTTCCTTCACTCCAGACAGGAGTCGCCTCCAGAGGCTGAGGGCTTGTGGCTTTTTTCCTATTGCTTTGTCAACGCCCCCTTCCCCAGAAAGGGATCCCAATTGTTTGGCTTCTTTTCCCTCTAGTTCCAGGCTACTGGCCCCATTATCCCAGCATCGGAGCAGCCAGGTGACAATGTGCTCACCTGAACGACGGCTATAATCTTTTCGCATATCTCGCAACTCGCTTAAGGACAGGGATCGGGTGGTCTCTATTTCATTTATTACTTCTCCCTCCTCTCCCCGCGATGGCCCTGGTTCTTCATCATCCCGTTCTAAACGAGTTGATGTCCGCTTCCAATATTTTGTCTTGTGTATGGGGGCAACTGATACTGGTACGGGTTTATTTTCTGAGCTAGCTCCGGTACTTGTTGTGGGGGTTTGAGTGGCTGCAGTGCCTGTCGTCCGGGCTGGATTGTCTACAGTGCCAGTCACTTTGCATTTCAATCCAGAGACATTCTCTTCCCCCTGGGGGCATTGAATGCTGTTGAGCAGGGCTCGGTATGCATGGGCCAGACCCCAGCATGTTGCAGTTATCTGTGTCTCTCTGGAGTTCCCAGCGTAACAACATACTTTCTCCAAATATTCTACTAGTTTTTTAGGATTCTGCACTTGTTCGGGGGTGAAACTCCAAAACACTGGGGGTGCCCACTGCCCTAGGTATTTGCCCATGCTATCCCACATGCCCTGCCACTCGTAACTATCAAGCCTCGGGGCAGATTTCTGGGTGATATTCTTAAGTTGCTTAGTCAAAACCAAAACAACCTGCCCAAAAACTAACAATAAGTGCACCTTAACCACCCAAGGATGTTCAAGATACAAAGACGTTGTTGTAACAAAGGCACAGACATCATAGAACAAAGTTGCAAAGGTATTATTCTGTATTTCCTCCATATAAAATCTCTCAGGGGAGGAGGTATAATTGCTAATTGCCTCAACAAGGTGGTATCCAAAGTACAGTAACGGTTTCAGCAAAAACCCCAAATACCAGATAAAACTGAAAACGAGTGTTTGTATAACAAATCTTGTAGGCAAAACATTACTAATCACAGCAGAACACAGCAGACTCAACAAACCAACACCAATCTGTAACACCAACTGCAAAAAGGACAACATGGTGCTGTGACCAGCAGCTGTTGTTATCTCCAACCCTTGAGCCCCACGTTGGGCGCCAAAAAGACTGTCGTGGTTTAGCCGGCAGCTCAGCCCCACACAGTCGCTCGCTCACTCCCCCACCAGTAGATGGGGGAGAGAATCAGGAGGGTAACGCTCGTGGGTTGGGATAAGAACAGTTTAATAATTAAAATTAAAAGAAAACAACAGTAGAAATGCAATGTAAAGGGGAACAACGAGAATTAAAAGAAAACAACAGTAGAAATGCAATGTAAAGGAGAACAACGAGAGGCGCAAAGCCCCGGGGGGGGGGGGTGGGGGGAAGGGAGGGGAGAGGGGGAACGAACCGCCGGAACACACTGCCCGCGCCGCAGCCGCGCGCCGCCCGCCGACCCGACGCCGCGCCGCCTCCGTGCTCCCTGCAACTGCCCCCACCTCAATATATTGGTCATGGTGTCACATGGTATGGAATGAACCTGCCATTGGCCAGTCGGGGTCAGCCGCCCCCACCATGGCCCTGCCCCTCCCAGCCCCCCCCCCCGCCACGCGGCAGAGCGCGGGAAGCTGGAAAGGTAGCTGACCCCCACAGTGAGGAGAATTAACCCCTTCTCAGCCAAAACCAGCACAGCCCTGAAGTGCTTTCCTCCTTGGCCATTTGTCATCTCCTTTGAAGCTATTTGATGGAATCTGGAGTGGGCTGTAGTAGTAGTTCAAAAAACATATGGTATGGCAACAAGATAGAATTGAAGCACCATTTTGGGGAGACCTGCATGAATCAGTCATGCTTATAAGAAATATATATAGAGAGAAATCTCCTTCCAAGGAGATTTCTGTGGAGACCATACGAAGTACTTAACAGACTGTCTGAAAAAAATCCTGACACTACAGCCTGCAGAAAGAGGTTCCTTGAGCCAGAATAATTCTGCAGATTCCAATAGAGAATGGTTTTCCTCTGGTCAACCTACTTCAAGTGTCCAGGTGCTGGTTCATATTCCAGATTAATAAACTTATTATTTAATTGTGATGAGCTTATTTTCTAGGCATCCAGTTTTTGTAATATAACATAATGTGGAATGATGAAGAGACAATCATTGTTATTAAGTGTTTCAGTTTATAAGACACAATACTGCCAAGCCTCAAAGACCAAACTGAAGACATAACTCACACATCTTAATGTTGTAAGCTGAAGGACATTGAATACAGCAGACTGATAAGAGAGACAAGATCCAAACAAGGGTCCCACTCTGGAAAACAGTCCTCCATCCGTACTGGAACATTGAACTACAGTTGCAGAAGGAAGGTGGTCTCAGCTGGTATCCTGCAGCGACTAGATCCTCAGCAGTGCTATATATACTAGAGATTTTGTCAACACCTTAAACCCCTTTGGCAAAAGCACCGAGTAAAAGTTCAGGTTTGTGTTTCCCAGCTATGTTGTGATGGGGTTAACCATAGAAAAAAGGATGGTGAGATCAGTTCTTCAGTCAATTGGGAAATTTTAGGAGATAACTGAGGGAATACAAAAGCTTCTCAAACACCAGTAAATGTCTTAAAAGCATTTTCATGTAAAGGAATTAAAGACATTTTATCATGAAAGCATGTTATTTTGGTTACCTTTGGGCATATGTATCATTTATATATGAAATCATAGTCCAATAATGGTTGATCTTCAGGAAAGATATGTGATTTTAGAGAATTAACAAAGAGTGATCAAAACCCTCAATATGCCCCACTAAGAGATAAGAGAGACAGAAGCAAAGACTGTAAAAAGTGTGTCCATTGTCACCCTCTATGATGGAGCCAGAGACAGGCTGGCTTTTCCAGCTGTGTTTAAACCAGGAGACCTTTATCTGAACATGAGGGCTGGGAGGCAGTAGAGCACCCCCTGAGGCACAGTCCTCGTAAAAGTGCCTGGAGTTGTCCTAAGTATTGCTTTGGTCTGCACAGGCTGGAAGAGTGAACCACCACCCCCCAGGGGGAAATCTGAACAGAAGCAGAGTGGGCACTGCTACTCTGCACTTTTTATCCTGTGGTGATTATTTTGGTCTCCTCAAGCTTGCATCAGTTGTCTACTCTTGGCTAAATACCCATTCATCATTTTATTACTCTGAAATCAATGCATCTCAATATAAAGCCTTATAAGCTTTAAATGGTCCAAAATTAGTATGTGTAGTGGACAGAGGCCAATCAATCAAACAACAAAAATTAATCTGTCTTGTAAAGAGTAGCCTGCAGATCAATTCCTTGTGTGAGCTGAGCCAAGGTATTGACTGAGCTGTGGGAACAGATGATGGACCTAAAAGTTCTGCAAATTAAATTATTTAAATTAGTACTGTAAGTGTTAAATCAATGCTAGGCAGAACAAGAGGTGATGTGTTCTGCTGTTTATCCTAAAATTAAATCTGGACAGCTGTTGAACAGTGCTGATTTTCATAGATTTACAGTTTTCTGGGCCAGTATGCCGTCCTGTTCCAGTCTTGTATTGTTTTTTTATTCACTAATTTGGAACCTAATTGTAATCAGTGTGATTAGGGATAGATGGCTTCAAAGATTTTTCTATAGGTCACAGAGAAAGAGAAAGAAGAGGTGATTTGAGTTGTGTGATTCAGTCCATGAAAAATGACCAAAATTAGTACCTCTTTTGGGAATATCAGTGGAGCAGCACTCAAGGATCTTGAAGAAGTCTTCATTTGCATGAGCTCACAGACAAGGGTATAGCATTTTATTCACTCAGGGTGCATATGTGCCCTTGAGTAATCTTGGTACATATGTAGCTTTTGGGAGGCACACAAGAATTTGGTTTCCCCTGTGATTGATCTAAATCCTTAAATCTAAAAATGAGGTGGGAAAAAAAAGTAGTATGGTAATAGAGATGTCTTCCAGTCTTCGTTATTTTCCAGGTGCAAAACAGCAATTTCCAATACCTGGAAGCAATAATTGGAACAAAAACTGAAAAAATGTTACGTTACATGACCCTCCTTCACAGCTGTAAGGCTGTCACCAAATGCACCTGCTTCCCCACCTGATGTCATATTTGCATTCATGTTTCCTAGGAAATAATTCAGCTGATGAAAAATATTGTTTTCTGGGCTGAGAAACAGGTTCATACCCCAGCAGAGGTTTGATTGAGGCTTGTGGTTGGGGATGCTGAATGTTCGGATTGCTCTTAACAGAATTACTGTGTCATAATAGTATTTGTGACTTTCCTACTTTTTCCTTTTTCCACAATAAATGTTGATCTTGTATATGAAGTTACAGAACAAAAAAGGTGTCAGAACAGCTGGAAAACAGTGGCTGGAGAGTTGTGGTCAAGCAGTGAGCTGGGGAGGTGGCTCAGGGAGGCACCGTGTAGGGGACTGTGTTCAGACAGCCTCCGAGTCTGTGGTGAGGGCTTGGGGTCCTTCTGCTCATGACGGCCGCTGTGATTTCTGATGCAGATGGTTATTCATAGCCCTCAATAAATCAGGAAGCAAGAAAACAAACCTGATTGAATACCAAAATACCGCAAGGAATATTGGCAAGTGGAGACTCTCAGTCTCCTCTTTAATCTTTTTCTCTAAGGCACTGTGTTCTGGGCTGGGTGGGCTCCTGATTTCACCCTGTGCCCTGGTTCCTAAGAGTTCACTAGGATCTCATGAAAACACATGAAACTCTGAATGAAAAAGGCCCTGGGTAATAGAGTAAACATATTTTCACTCGTTCTTTTCTCTCCTAAATAAATGTTTCTCTTCTCCAGCAGCTGGAAGTCAACCATCTCCTTGAAAGAGCCACACTTAATTTAGCAGAAAACACTGCATTTTTTTCAACTACGAAGATATTTTCTCAATGGATCCTGAAGATATGATACTGTTTCATCTCTCCTATCTGTTTTCTTGAGAGGGTAGAAAGTAGTTCAGCTGAACAGCAGCAACTTAAAAAACAAAAGCTGTTATGTGTGTTCCTTTATGTGTACATATATTTGTATGTATGTGCACTATGGTTCACCTTGATCTAGGTAACCATATAAACTGTGGTCATTTTCTGGCGCTAGCTGCAGATGCTGAGGTGATTTGGGGTGAAATTCTTTGCTGAATCTTGCTATTGCTATCATAACACTAACGTTAAACCACATGGAAACTTCTAAGATCAATAAAAATTTCCAGACTGCCTTCAGGGCAACGTATCATGTTTACAGCTGCACCATTGCAGCCATTGCTGTAATTCAGGTACTACATTTTCAAGTCTTCCTGAAAAACACATATAATTTTATGACATTTAATCTCAGAACATTAATGGAAAGGCTTATATAATAAAAATATATTTGCAAGCAACAACAATTAGCCTAGCAGTAACAGCTAGGTGAGGAAAGCTGTGGACTGAGAACAGAAAGAGCTGTTATGTTTATTACAGTGTCCAATAAATCATTTACAGCAATAACCAATTACCTGATTATTTCCAGTGTCTGCTCTTCAATTAATAGAGTGAATATGCACCTTTAAAGAAAAAAGATGTAATTTCTCCTGATGCATTAGATTTTTGTTCCAGCCTAGAGATAAGATAATATGTATGGCTTTTGTTCTTGGTCATTAGACTGGAGTCCATTGCTAGCTCTGGGGTCTTTCACACTGCTTTACTGGGGGTGGGTGGGATTATTTGTACTCTGCAACCAGTGACATTTTGTAACACATTTAATATAGATTTCAAACTTTAAAGCTTTCAAGCGTAAGATGGAAGGGACCATGGGAGCAGACTGGGGTAATACTCCCTCTGTGGAGCTCCACTGCAGCTGTAGCAAGAGAATACAACAGAAGTAATCCAATTCACCTCCTTTTATTGGTTGTTCTGATGTCTTCTCTTCATTGCCAGCGAGCTTCTTATATGTGTGAATGCTCACAAAAAGTAAACTTGACTCTAATATTCAAGTTATGAATTATGAGACCATAGGCTCCCAAATACTTTTTATTTCATGTGTATGTATAGTACAGTAATTTTATGTATAAATGCAGGGAAAGTAAGATTCACGTTCATAAAACTTGGGGCAGTCAGGCAGGGAACACAGCCAGTATCGGGGGAGTTAGCTGCCCAGCGTGAGGTCCTGTTTTGGACGGGGGACCTGATGAGGGGTGTGCTGGGAATGCCAACCTCAGGGGCTCAACTCCTGGTGCTGGCACAGAAACTGCTCAGCACTGAGAGGCGTGCTCTAAGGGAAGCCTCCGAAGCAGGGTTCTTGGATGGTGATAGCAGGGAACGTTAAGGAACATTCTTCATGAAGCAATGAATCATGGGGACACCTGGATGGAGAAAATGGATACAGATTGGTTGTTAATCTCTATGGAGATCTGCAGATGGAAATTGCTATGCAATTGCTAAGAATAGCTGTGTGAACTATAAAAGATTCTTGCCTTGCAATCAAAGCACGATTTCTTCTGGAAAATTTCTAGGTAATGTATTGCTCACGCACTGAGTCCATTCTTTTCCTAAAGTGGTGCAATGAAAAAGGCAGATGAACTATTGTGGAACCACCAAGTCAGGAGTTCTCATCCTGAGCTCCAAGGTCAAATATCTAAAAATTGAGAAACCCCAGGGAGTGTATGTTCCTGACAGAAATTTGCAAAATAAATGAGAACTGTTTTGCTTTTATTTGAACAAGTATATTATTCAGGCATCTTTTTTATGTTATTCCTTTTATGCATATAGGATGCATATGCTTCAACAGGTTCTATTTTACACTAAACAAAGATAACGTGCCACAACTTTTACCTAGTTTTAAACTATTTACTGTGCTTAATTTATCTTAAATTTTTTTTGGTGTGATATTAATGAAAAAATCAAAAACTACAAAAAAGCAGCAGGAGTGATATAAAAGTTTTAATATGCAGTTTTATAGACCTTTTTATGCCTGGAGCACTAAAGAAATGCACAAGTAAAGTACAAAGTGTGAATTTCAAAAGGTGCTCTCTAATATCAGCACTGAATCCAGGATTCAATCAGCTTGACTGTGCAACAGTTCATCAGACACTTGATGCCAATCAGTGTTAGCTGTGCTTTAATAGTCAAGATTATAACTGATCAAATTTTAAATTTTGATTATTTTATAGATGAAAAGGTAATATCTACTTTGAAAAATCAGCAAGTACATTAGTTTTTACTAACAAGAGGGATGTTTTAAATTCCCTAGCTTTGAAATAATCCTGGGTTTATGAGAACTAATACTGACGAATCTTAGTGCAAAAGAGGACAAGTGCTTATGGGAATTTTTGCTCGATTTTTTGCTATTTTTACATGTGTAAATGTTCCAGGATTTAACACTTGGGAAGACCCAGTATATGGAACCTTAGTACAGACCATAAGTATAGTTAATTTCATATTGAGGAAAACCTGCAAATATATTAATCCTCAGAAAAAATAAGATCAACATAAGAATTTGTGTTAACAAACCACTTTTCAGAGCGTTTCCTGGAGCTATTGCAGTGAAACATCATTGTTATTCAGTAGCACAGTGTGGGTGGAGAGCAACAAGCTGAAAGGACCTGTTGATTATTGATTATGCATTTCACTCAAACATAGAAATTTGCTTTCTTCCAGAGTGGTGTAATTACACACTATGTGTTATGATGAGCTTTTCACTTCCGTTACATTTCCACCTCTATTCAGTGCTCCAGTGCTGTCACTGTGTTGCCAGGACAGAAGGGAGGAGATCCTTGTCTCAGAGGTTGTTTTCTGCTTCAGCGAGATGAAACTGAGCTGCACTGAAAGCTGTAAACAATATCCATCAGAAAGTCCACTTTCAAGCCCCAGCTTTCCATCGGTCCCTGCCCTCCTGTCTGATAACTCTCTTTTGCTGCTTCAATAGGAGGAGATAAAACTTGAGGTTTTAGCAGCTTAGCAAAGAGTAAAGCTAGGCCAAGTGTGTGAAGTTTGGGTGCACATGTGGCAGGGAGCCTCCTCTGTTCAAGAAGGGTTAGGATTAACCTTGTTTTGACCTAACAGAAATGTAGGGGATAGCTGTGTAGTTCACGTTGAATACCATCTTCTGAAGTTACTGTAGGTCTTCTGATAAAGACTCACCCTTTTATTCCTCAGGCCACTAGTCTGCTGAGGATCTGACAGGAAAAGCTCAGACCAGTACCAACGTGGGCCAGGCTGAGTTTTCATTGTGGAGAAAAGGCCTGAAGGTCATTCATGTTCTGAAATGGCTCTAGTAAGATTTAGTATTCTGAGTAAGTGCAATTGTGATCCTAGCACAGGGATAATTGGACAGTAAAAGGCATGGAAAGGAATAATACATGTGGCTTTTTCAGTAGAGTTCAGATGGATAACAGAATACAACAGCACACTTGAATTTTTCTACAAAAATTACTTTCTGTGGAATTGTCTTCATCCACCTTCCTGCTAAAGAATTAACTTTTCCAGTTTTTATTAGTAAAAAGCAATGATTTTAAATGGAACAGTAAGAAATGAACTTCATTGGAATTTTCACAAACCAGTCTTCTGCCATTTTCTAACTTTAATTTTCTGCTCAATATTTGTCCCTCAGTTTTTTTTTTCCCCTCTACTTTAGGTTGGATCAGTAAGGAGTTCTTGCACACTGAGATTTTCAATAGTGTTTAGCTGTTAGGATCATAAACGAAAATCAGCTGGTCTTTTAAAATCCCAGGTTTGCTTGTTTTCAGTGTGCAGTAAGGAAACCTAATATATTTACTGCTGATGTGGATAGGTCGGCAAGTGGGAAGGAAAACTATAAGGCTGAGAATTTATCAACAAGAAAAGACTAAACACATGCAGTGAAAGCCAGGGGATCTGCAGAAATAGCTGCACAGGCTAATATGAAACAACCAAGTGCAAGATTAACTAGTAAGTGTCAAGGGCCATTCTACCTTTGAAAGAGTTTTGATATGGGAATTTCTCATGCAAATAATTTGCTAGTATTCACATGTGGATCTGCTTTCTCAGCTTCTAAATTTTTTTTTTTTTTTTTTGGTTTGTACTCCTGCTATGTTTACAGGGCTAGTGTGCCTAAGAGAGGATAAACTCAATTCTGTCTTGGGTTTCTCAAACAGGTTTGCTTATGAGAATCTGTCAAGCACACCCATGTGTGCACAACCTAAGTGAAGAATTGAATAAGAGAAATAACTAAAGGTAATGGAGGAAATGAAAAGGTAAAGGGAATGAAACCACAGCATGTTCCAGTGGATTGAATTCAGAGAGTGACAAGGCTGAAATCCTGGGCAGGTGATATACTGATCCTGTGGGAGCTGGCAGCCAAAATCCCTCTGGTGCCTTTCAGTCTAATATTTTCTCTCTGTATTCTCTTCCAAGCTATGCTGTTACCTTGCTTTGCAATTGCAGGTAGCCTTTGCTGAGGTAACTCAGAGGCCAAGTTACCATGCATGTGTGCAGATCTGCCTGGTCACAAGCTCTGAGCATGACAGTCAGTCTTCTGACTGCAACCTCATATCTGTCATCTGTCCCTCTCCAGGACCCTATAGCTGGCACCTGGTCCACTGAATGCTGTACCCCAGGCAGCGTGGCGTTGTAAGCACCATGGCCCTTACCCATCTTACATACTGACGTGCTGAGGCATGCATACCATTCAATCCCAAATGCTGGTGCCTGTCCATCACATCACCCTGCTGCATTCTAATCGTCAGGATGCCAATGCTGTAAATGCTCTGTAGGCATATCCATAACATAAAATGATGATGAATGTCAGCAAAGCATAGAAGGACCTGGCAACCTGAAAAGCCAGCTGTCCTGCAGCTCTGTAAGCCCTTTACTAAGACAGCTGGCTTTCATATGTGTCTTAGAGCTGTTGACTAGGAGCACTGTGATCCATAACAGCCCCCAGGTGATTAGGGAAGAGTCACTGTAAAATAGCCCGATCTCGATTCATCGGCAGTATCAACAGAAATAGTAAGAGAAGGGAAAAAGCTTGCTTGGTATGCTTCTATTTCTGGTATTTGCTATTCTGATTTATGATTAATAACACAGACATTTCGGCTGCATATCTGTGAAAAGCTTCCCGACAATAGGAGACTTCAGAAATTGTCCGCTAGACTAAGTGCTAGAACTTTATAATTTATGATGTCTTTATCTCATTTTGGATAAAATAGTAGTAAATATAATGTAGAAAAAATCCTGCAAGAGCAAGAGTCTAGATTAATTGACTTAAAGGAGAGAAGTTCATTGCCTTGAAAGTTCTTTCCAACTCTAATTTCTATACACTGAGGAGGGTGACAGATAACACTTCAGGAAAACTGCATTTTTATTGTCTCTAGTGATTAAATGTTTCTGTTGTTCAAAGTAATTCTTATATTCAGTGGATATGCTTAGCTGTATAGTAGCAAGCCATCTATAAGCAATAGCAGATATATAACTACCCTGACTCCTGTGCGGAATGAAAAACAGAGGGTAAATTCTTCAAGTCATGGGTGTTTATCTTGTAAAACAAGATAAACATTTTAAGGATGGGCCAACATGCATAATACATTAATCTTCTGCCTTTGGCAGAACTTAGTGCATTTATGTGATATTTTCTGTTTAATGACTTTCATCAATTCCTTTCACTGTTGATCAGAAGAGGAACGCAATAATTTAGAAAACTAGCTTGCCTTTTTTTTTTTTTTTTTTTGACAAATGATAGTGGAATTCTTCTCATATTTAGGATATGTCTACACTGATAGACAGGCAGCCGTATATTGCTAAGGCTTGACATGTGAGCTACGTCATGTGCTTTACCTAGCCTAATGGCTTTTCTGTGAGAGGTCCCAGGTCCTAAGTACCTGCATCCACCTCATACCTCTTAAAAATTGCTTGATGTTTATCTTTCAGAGCTTATGCCATTGATAGCAGACTTTTATGAATTGCTTTCTGGTACATTTTGGGACAGCCTGTTTGTCCTCATATAATTTTTTCAGCCCAAAATACTGGCATCATGAGAAAGCTGTGAGGTAACCAACAAGAGATGGAGACAGAAAGCTCTTCTAGAGGTAGTCAAGCTGAGGGTCAGCACTGATTCAGATTTGGAGATACTCTGGACTCATGACAGAGTGGAAGAGATGTGTCACATGCTACTGGTAACTCTAGAGTAAGAAAAATGGTCCAACGTGATCTAACTGTAGCCTTCTCCGCCACAGCATGAGAAATACTGACCCCAGAGCGTCTTCACAAGTTCACTGGCCTGTGTAGATCTGTGCCAGAAGCTTGTTCCCACCTTTGCTATCAGGAACTACAATTCCTGCACAGAATTAGCTTTCTTTTTCATGACCATGTCCCAGGTGTGGTAGAGATCAGGAAAGCTATTGAAAAGTGATCACAATTCAAATAGAAATTATAAACTCAGCTCACCCAGACTGATGCTGAACTGCTTTGCAGAGAAGGAAGAAGAAAAATACTGGACTTTGCTAGTGAGAACTTTGCGGCTTTACCGCTGTTGAAATTGCAGTCTGCTACTGACAATTCTGCCAAAAAAGCCTCTTGTAACACAGGTCCTGTAGCAGAGATCAGCATAGTCAGCACAGGATTTTGATGACCTTCCACTTCAGCAAATGTTGCTCCACCAAAAGGTCCAAGTAACTCATAACTAATTAATCATCGTGTTCAGAAGAACTTACTTATTAGGCTTTAATCCATTAACACAATGTTTATGTGGAAAATAAAAGACCATGAGGAAGCAAAGCATTTTAAATCTTAATCTCCTGGGAACTGTGTTATTGTATAATGTTAGTAAGAACTGCTCAGGCAATAAGCAAAACATGCTTACTATTTGGCTAAGGGTGATTTTTTCCCTTCTTTCTGCCTTTCATTAACACATGAGTGAGTGGGTTCCTGAGGCTAGAGAGGTAGGAGTGAGGGGGAACAACTGGATGCATGAGCCTCCGATATGGTGTCTTCCCATAAGCAAAACTGTTCATTCTGTTCTAGAAGGTCTCTGTCTGCTTTTTCATTGAACCAGATTTGAAATTGGCTTTTACATCCATACTTAGAAATGCAAGTATAGATTTTCCAGCCTAGCTTTACAGAAGGTTTTAGGCTTTCCTCACTAAATATATAGGTCAAAATTTTCAGTGGTAGTAGCTTACATATAAATGTTTTTAAAAACATACATTCATTCAGATTCATTCTTCGGTCCAATAGATGGAGGCAAATATTTTGGCTTTTAGCCAGATGAGAGTTTTCAAAAGGTTTTGACAGTTTCATCCAGATGGCTCTGGAATTACCCCTCCCACTACCAAAATCTAAGGCAAAACATCTGTCGTTTTGGAAAAAAATCAGCAACATTATGCCAAAGTTGGTTAGGAACCTGGAAAATTGGATTTTGGTGTACTAATTTGTTCAAATTTTGTAGTCATAACAGTGACTAGGATTGGGTGGGAGAGTAGGGACATGAGCGGTGCTGTAATTTTGATAATGCACTAGCATCAATATCACTTCCTCACTGCAAAAAGAAGGTCTCAGGTCTGTCTGCAGTGTAGTTCACAGCAAAAGTGATACTGAGGTTTGTCCTTTGGCTGGAACAGATGTTTTCTTTTTGACTCCAGATTCTGAGTCATCAAGAATCTGCCTTGAATTAGACAAACTCAGATTGGAGCAGTCCTGCATAACTTCACACACAGTGTTGTGGTCCTGGTAGTTTATCCACCCTCTAATTAATTGTAATCAGTGGGTCCAGTCCCACTTCTGGTTATCTGTGTATCACAAATGAATGCAAAAGGCAGTTTGTGCAATGGGGCCAAGAAAGGGAACTGGAGTACTGTAGTCAGCTATCCCTCTTCATGCTCTTCTACAGTGCTCAAGTTTTGCAGAGGTTAAGGCCACATTTATATAGCAGCACAGGTTCCATGGCAATGCATTGCTGATTTTCTGTGTTGAGATGCAGTAAATAGTTTGAATCAGATACAGCAGGACTGCAAAAGCTGTACACAATTTGACAATCTCACCTTGGCAGGTTGGTCATCTTGGGTAAGTAGTCTAGCAGTTTCATTGGTATAATGTAGACCAGGTGTGTAATTTTTGCTGGATGGCATACTAACAACATTCTCCAGAAGGGCAGAGGGAGAAGTAAAAAGAGTGATGAGGTTTTCAGTCAGTTTTGGTAGTTTTTAAAGGAGGTGGGATCAGAGGGTACAAAGCAGCATAAACAATTCACCCTAGGGAAGTACTCTTCAATTTTTTACTTCAGTCATTAAGATAATTTAATTGGTATCTGTTAAAGATAGCCTGAAAGAATGACGTGCAGTAAGAGATACGCTGCACCATACCTGGCATCGACATGTGCCACAACCAGAACTAAGCATGAAGAAGTTCTACTGTTTTTTACCCCATAGGCTCTGCATAGAACCGGGTGTATACAGAACCACATGCTGGAGCAGTTCCTGTGCGTTGCAGTTCCTGTGATGCTTTTGAAACATGCTACTAATGACTGTAGAAATCAATTTGTAATATAGGGTCATATGTAAATTTCATAAGGTAGAACATTTCTCGAACAGACTTTCCTATTGCTTTTGTAGTTCATGTTTTGTTTTGGGAATTTTTTCTTTTAGTTTTCCGGCTGTAGGAAAGAAGAATATTGGGGAATCAGTGCTGTTCAAATGTTGTCAAAATTCAAAATATCATAGAATCATTAAGGTTGGAAAAGACCTCTAAGATCATCAAGCCCAACTGTCAACCCAACTCTACCATGCTTTCTAAACCATGTCCCAAAAGTGCCCTCTCTACACATTTTTTGAACACCTCCAGGGATGGTGACTCCACCACCTCTCTGCACAGCCTGTTCCAATGCCTGACCAGTAAAGAAAATTTTCCTAATATCCAATCTAAACCTCACCTGACGTAGCTTGAGGCCATTTCCTCTCGTCCTATCACTAGTGACTTGGGAGAAGAGGCCAACACCCACCTCACTGCAACCTCCTTTCAGGTAGTTGTAGAGAGTGATAAGGTCTCCCCTTGGCCTCCTTTTCTCCAGGCTAAACAACCCCAGCTCCCCCAGCTGCTCCTCACAAGACTTATGAAAATATTGTTCCCCCTCTCTAGACCTCACTAGGTCTTACCTAGGCACTACGTTTTAGTGGCAAAGTACTTTACAGGTATTATTAAGTTTGTCCTCACAACCTCGCCTGAACAGACATCCTTACATCATCCTTCTTTAGAAGAGATGATCACAGAGAACTTAAGCAAGCTGTATAATTTATATATTGTATACCATTACATATCTAGGATTAGCATTCAGGAATTTCTTGTTCCTAGTTTGAGACAACTAGGACACATGAAGTGAAAAACATAGTTTGCAAAATATTAACCAAGTTTTAATTGAACAGCAGTAGGTATTGTTCCTATATTCCAATGCTTCACACTTTGGATAATATTTAACAGCATTCCTGAGAAGTTGCATGTTACTGCCTCCCATCAAAACTTTAAGATATGTTTTTGTAATGGTGAGGAGAGATGACTACATAAAAGAGTATGCTGCAAAGTGCTTAGCCATGTGGAGGTGGAGCTCAGTCCAGGTTTTTCTGAGTCAGTCACTGGCTATGGTTTCTTTCTTTGGCAGTTACGGCTGAGGGGAATCCTAGTGTGACAGAAATGAACCCTTAGCAGCTGACAGTAGGTTTTGCGTTGACCCGTTTCCAAATGTTTGTGTTTCTGCTGGTTGTCACCATAGCATTCAGGTTCACTGAGAAGCCAGATGAGTAATTTGGCAGAACTGGCAGGAATTTATTCTCCTCTGTGATCTATCCACTCAATAGAAGTTTGTGTTGAGTATCCCACCAACTCCAGTGGGCTTGCATTGAGGGATGTATGGAGTCTGAGTGTCATTGCTGATACGCATCTCTCATCTTACTGGTATAATGTTGACTTTTTCCATTCCAATAAACAAAACTTGCACTGAGCCATCATTTATTGTATCTTGTAAAATTTGATCAGATAAATGTTCTGGTCAAGGATCAAATCAGATCTTGAAAAAGCAGGATGTCAAGTATATCCTTTCCAACCACATGTTAAGGTCATAGGTTGTATTAGAATACAAGGAAAATATGTTTTCCATGAATAGCACAAGGGAACTTCAGCTTTAGGTTTTTTTGAAATTCCACAAACAATTGCACACTAAATACTGTACAAAACCATGATTGTCTTTCTGAACCCAAAAGGCCAAATTTAGATTTTGCAGTTGATATAAGTTCTAGTTGGCATTTAGAAAAGCAATTGGGCAGCAGAACTGAACTGCTTTAACATCACCTGCGTCCCTAAGACAGTGATATTCAGGTTTATTCTCCCAGGGTAGAGGAGAGGAGGTCTCCTCTGCATACTGTTCTTTCCTGACAGTTCCTGAAGGACTTGCTAGCAACCAAAGAGTTCAGTAGACTCATTGCCAATATTATAACTGCTCCCTGGGTGGATTGTGCCGAGTAAACCCATGAAAAGTTTGTGTGAGCCAAAAATTGTATCTTATGAGCAGTTCCAGGGGAAACTGGATTATAACATCTTAGTACTTGTGAGGCTGGTGCAGTCTTTCCATAAATCCATGAGTGGAGAATATTATCTTCTTCATTTCCTAACATTGAGTCCTTATAGTTGCTGCTGTGTTAGAAGGAACTGTGCCTTCTTGCATTGAAAAGGTTGAAAGACGCTGGAGGGAGAAAAGTTGTTGAGGATCCAAGTGAGCTTGGTCAACATGATATTGTATTTTCTCCTTTTGGTCCTTTTGGTGGCTGACCCTGCCTGGATGCCAGCTGCCACCAAAGCTGCTCTGTCACTCCCCTCCTCAGCTGGTCAGGGAAGAGAAAGTAAAATGAAAGGCTCGTGGGTTGAGATAAGGACAGGGAGAGATCACTCAGCAGTTACTGTCATGGGTAAAACAGGCTTGACTTGGGGAAATTAATTTAATTTATTATGAATCAAAATCAGAGTAGGATAATGAGAAAATAAAAACTAAATCCTAAAACACCTTCCCCCCACCCCTCACTTCTTCCCAGGCTTAACTTTACTCCAAATTTTCTCTACCTCCTCCCCTCCAGTGGCACAGGAGGACAAGGAATGGGGGTTGTGGTCAGTTCATCATACATTGTCTCTGACTGTCTTTCCTCCTCAGGGGAGGACTCCTCACACTCTTCCCCTGCTCCAGCCTGAGGTCCCTCCAACAGGAGACAGTCCTCCACCAACTTCTCCAATGTGAGTCCTTCCCACAGGCTGCAGTTCTTCACAAACTGCTCCAGCATGGGTCCCTTCCACAGGGTGCTGCAGTCCTTCAGGAACAGCCTGCTCCAGTGTGGATCCCCTGTGGGACCACAAGTCCTGCCAGGAGCCTGCTCCAACGTGGGTTTCCCATGGGGTCACAGCCTCCTTCAGGTGCATCCACCTGCTCTGGTGTGGGGTCCTCCATGGGCTGCATGTGGATATTTGCTCCACCATGGACCTCCATGGGCTGCAGGGTGACAGCCTGCCTCACCAGGGTCTTCACCATGGGCTGCAGGGGAATCTCTGCTCCCGTGCCTGGAGCACCTCCTGCGCCCTTGGTGTCTGCAGGGCTGTTTTTTTCATATTTTCACTCTTCTCTTCTGACTCCTGCTGGTGTTGTGCAGCAACTTTTTTCCCTTCTCAAATACATTATCCAGCTACAACTGTCGCTCATGAGCTCAGCCTTGGCCAGCAGCGGGTCTCTCTCGGAGCTGGCTGACCTTGGCTCTGTCAGGCATGGGGGCTGAAGCTTCTAGCAGCTTCTCACAGAATCCACCCCTGCACCCCGCCACTCCCAAAACCTTGACACGCAAAGTCAGTGCAGTCCTCTCTACTTAAACAAAGGACTGATAAAATAACTCCTTGTGATCACTAGCTGGGCAGCAGCATGACTTACACTCAAGGCTGAGAGGGCAAACTAGACCATGCTTCCTTTTTTTTTTTTAGTGTTAAAGCTTATTAAGGAGAGTCCAGAAGTAACATTCTGGCCCCTTGTCTGCTTGCCCTCGTAGGTAGCGCAGGCTGGAGGAACTGTTGGTAAAGTGATTGTTCTTTTACACATTTCTGTTAAAGCTTTTCTCGTTCTCTTCTCTTTGATTTCTCAGAGAAACAAACACGTAAATGCAGGCCAGCTGTTTTTTGTCATGTTCAGGCAACTTTGAAGGTGGTCTTGTCAGCACAGTTGCTGGTTGGTGCCTGCTGGTAGCCTGGAGCCTTCCCCTCCGGCCTCCCCCCTCAGCTCCACTGTGGGTTTCACATGTGCGACTTGTAACAGATGAGGGCTGTTGTTATGAAGTACAGAAAGTTCGTACAACAGTTACATAGCCTTTGAAGCAATACTGCCTTTGGTTTGCTACACGTTTGGGGTTCTGATTTTTAAAAGGAAAACTTTTGGAATTAATAATAGTAATAATAATAGTATTCAGCTGGAAAATGCTATCTCTGACTGAACTATGATCGTAGTCTGACCTAGCCAGACATATTCAACAACTGTAGCATCAGATTACTAAGTAACAACACTCAAGATCAGTCTTAGGCTAAAAAGAATTTATTTCCATATAGCTCTTCTTACTACTCCTTTCCCGCTTCCTCAAGTTAGTCCATGAGAAAATAGAAAATCAAATTAAAATGGGTTATAAAGGTGGAGGCACAGCTGTGACTGCTTTTGAAAAATCAGTCAAACCATTCTTGCAAACTCTAAGATTTTTATGACTGGAGAAAATCCTTCCACAGATCTCAGATCAATTCTGATCATATGTGATATTTCATTACTAGTATGGTCAAAACAGGAACCAGGAATGAATTCATGTGACAACTTCTGTCTTCCAGCTGCTGTGGGATGAAAAATAAAATCTGGAGCAAAGTCAGCAGTTAATAAATGGTACAAAATTCAGGTTGGGAACCCAAATTCCTGTTCTAGTTGCCTGGCATCACCTTTCACTGCTATGGAAAGGAATATGATAATGGTCCTCTTTATCTGCTTTTGCATTTATTGGTATTAAGAAACTGGAATTGACCAAAGCTTCATAACTGCCTTCAAAATCCAGTTACGATGGAATGATCTTCCAGGAATGTTACTTTGAAGAAAAACAATCCAAGCTCTGATAATGAAGAGCATAGTTGCTGCTCTGGAGCATATTACTATTAAACTAGAAACACGAGTGAAAAAAAGCAAAGACCTATTGCTCTGACAGCGTGGCAGGTGACTGCCAGTTTACCGACAAATAAAACCAAAGGGTTAGGTGAATATCCTCCTAAGTGATGCTGTATTTCAGTAGCATTTTCTATTTAAGCTTTTGCAGCACTTTACAAACATTAATGAATTTATAGTCTCACCAGGCCCCACATTTTGCTTATATAACAAGGTATCATAAAGCAGGCATACTGCACACACTCCTGCTTAAAGGTTCCAGACCTACAGTGCACCTTTCCTGGAGGTAGCCCTTATAGCGCAACATCCCTATCCTCCACATGACAAAGAGGGAAAATGTAGCACGAAGGATCAAGCTCTAGTATTGTTTTAATCACAGATAGAGATACCCTTTTCTCTTCAAAGAAACAAAATCAATTGCTCTCTTATGGTCAAGACAGACAAGATCGTTCCCACCCCTAGAAAACCATGTGCAGTGATACTTGTTGATTTTAGCCTACATTTTATGAAACAAAGGAAAAAGGTAGCTCAGCACAGCCGTTCTCTAAATTTTTTTCCTAAGAAGCTAACCCCAGAGGGTCTGGCTCTGTCAGAACAGGCCATCTGACAGAGGTCTGTTCCTGGCATTTAATCGCAGGGCATCCCTCTTCCCATCTTTGAGCTTCACAGCAGTTGGAAGGAGAGAATAGAACAAATGTCTTTAGGAGAAGGAATTAAAAATCATAGAAGTGTATGTTTTTCAAGAAAGCAGTAACATAAGAATGGCCAGACAGCCACAGGACAGTTAATGGAATTAAATGTTAACTGAATTTAAAATGGAAACATAAAAATAAATGCTTGTTGTGCAATGTATGATTAACTCTGGGAACTCACTGCCACAAATATTTATTGGAGCACACTGCAAAGTACAGGTCTATAAATAAAAAAAAAAAGCTGCATTAATAGAAGAAATATGCTATATATGATAACATAAACTGTAGAATTCATGCCAGAGTAACATAAAATTATTACAAGTTAGGAAATATCTGCCCATCAAGCTGTTGTTGGTTTTTAAAAGACAGAGGCATTTTCATGCCTCTTTAAGCTGCCCACTGGGACTTATCTAAGATCCTCTCCCATGAAGGAAGCTGTTGAAGGTTGCTGAGCTTATAGTTGTTGGAGGAACCAGAACAAAGATGGTCCTAGTCCACTTGCAGCCAGTACTGCCAGTTCATACATGCATGCAGGTCTTGTGGGTTCCTCCTCACTAAAGCAGAAGTTCTCCCTGCTAAGTAACCAGGCTGGAATAATGTATGAAGTTAACATGCCTCAACAGACATTGCTGTTTGGGGCTTTTCCTTATTACTCAAAGTATATCTTATCACAAATGTATCAAATGCCAGCGGGAATGATTTTTCAGGGAGCAGAAGAGAAGACAGGGAGGTACACACCAGAAAATGTATGCCATCTTCCCCTTTTCTGTACGCTAGGTAGATATGTTCCTGGATGGGGAATTATTGTCTTTGCTACTTGAAGGAAAACAAAAAAGCAAAGCCCAAATAAGGTAAGACTGCAACAACAACAAAAAGCACACAAATTCTCAGTGGTGAAACACTGCATCAGAGTGAGAGAGTGAAAATTATAGCTTTTAACATTTCCCAGGAGATACATAGCTTGGAGATTGTACTTTCAAAACATGACATACTCTGGTGACCTGAATAATATGACTAGCTAAAACAAACTCCTTGCTTCTACAACTGGAAATTTCCTGTGGCATTTTACAAGCAGCGATAGTTGTGTGTGGCCTTTCACAAAGGAGGATACAAAACCAGAGCCAGGTCACACATTAGCACTGCACTCAGACAGCTTATTCATCAAATATTTGGCTGGGCTGTAAACGCCTCTTCATTACATACACAGATTAATACTGAGAAGTGATGGGAAGGCTGAGTTCAGGTCTCTCACCTCTAGCCACCACTTATCTAACCATCTTTCAGCATGAAAAGCTAACACAAACATGCTATTCTTTGCCAGAGGCCGCAGAAGTTTTAATGAAAATGTAAGATGGACCCATATTGAATCAACAGCTTGAAGAGGAGTTGAAGTGTTGTCTTCCCAAGGGTTGGACACTGCTTATTCTATCCTGGCTGTTTAGAGAGTGCTTTGAGTACTCTAGATGAGGAGGACGTGGCAAGCAAACTGCTTATTTTAAAATTATGTGTCTTGGAAGTTGAAAGGCCTAAACCACGAGTGTAAGGGGTCCAGTAAAGTTTGATATCACAGGATTTCCCAGGTGGGCAAAATCTTCATTAAATCATCCCAGAAATCTTTACCATCTTCATAGAATCATAGAATTGTTTGGGTTGGAAGAGACTTTAAAGATCACCTAGTTCCAACCCCCTGCCATGGGCAGGAACACCTTCCACTAGACCAGGTTGCTCAAAGCCCCATCCAATGTGGCCTTGAACACTTCCAGGGATGGGGCATCCACAGCTTCTGTGGGAAACCTGTTCTGGTGCCTCACCACCCTCCTAGTGAGGAACATCTTCCTTATCTGTAATCTAAATCTACCCTCTTTCAGTGTGAAGCCATCGCCCCTTGTCCTGTCGCTACATGCCCTGGTAAAAAGTCCCTCTCCAGCTTTCTTGTAGGTCCTCTTCAGATACTGGAAGGCTACTGTAAGGTCTTCCTGCAGCCTTCTCCAGGCTGAACAACCCCAGCTCTCTCAGCCTGTCCTCACAGGAGAGGTGCTCCAGCCCTTGAATCATCTTTGTGGCCCTCCTGAACTCACTCCAACAGGTCTGTGTCCTTCTTATGTTGGGGGCTCCAGAGCTGAACGCAGCACTGCAGGTGGGGTCTTACAAGAGTAGAGAAAAGGGGCTGAATCCCCTCCCTCGACCTGCTGCCCATGCTTCTTTTGATGCCACCCAGGATACAGTTGGCCTTCTGGGCTGCAAGTGCACATTGCCGGGTCATGTTGAGCTTCTCATCAGCCAACACCCCCAAGCCCTTTTCCTCAGGGCTGCTCTCAATCCTTTCTCCACCCAGCCTGTATTTGTGCTTGGGATTGCCCCAACCGATGTGCAGGACCTTGCACTTGGCCTTGTTGAACTTCATGAGGTTCACTTAGTTTGGTTTCAATCTGCTGCTTTCCAGCTACTAAAGCTAAGGTGAATTCAAACCTTGTCTACCCTGATCTTTCACTTAACCTGTGTTTTGTATCAGGTCCACCATGAAGGACGTGGAAAGGAAAGAGAATATGTAGTTTGAGAGTCTATAATTATAATGTAAATACTATTTAACATTCACAAGACTATCTATGTGTGGGAAAGAATATTTGCCCTTTAAATGTACGACGTTGAATTAATGGCATCAAGCTTTATGAGCTGGCTTAATATGCCTGTGCTCTTTCTGGATATTGCTGCTTTCATATTGCAAGCATCACACAGACACACAGAGGCAGATGTCTGTGCCTTGCCTTGAGTGCAGAGAATATCAGTGTGAGAGAGATGCTGCCAAGATGTGCAATAAAACCACAGTACACAATTTCTCACACATCAACACTACTGTTAATTAAGATAACTTGCAAACCTGGGTGGGAAGTGGGGTGTTGTGGTTTTTTTTTTTGGCTCTACTCTTTATAAAGAAAAAAAAAAGGCACGTGGGGATTTCCATTTTCCTAAAAGAACAGAGTTTGCCCAACTGCTGTTACACAGCTTTCAGGCTGAGAACAGTAGTGGTGGAGCAGGAGAATCTGTCAGTTTGAGTGATCAACTACTGGGAGTTTTTTTCTCTTAGTCTTCTTGAAGTAGTAATATTTCTCATATTCTCCAATTCTGAGGCATGCTGCTCTCTTCCCAGACCCAGATTGATTGGTGTGCGCTGTTAGATCCAAGTACATACTGCTTGAATACTGGCCAAGTTCACTTCCAAGAGACTGACTTTTCAATCTTGATCAAATGACTCAGCGAACTTCCATGCTGTGGCAAATCTGTTTCCTAACTAAGGACAACAGAAGGACAGCTTGTATTCAGCTGATGTGATTTGCACCCCATGCAACACTAACAACCTTCAGGGTGGTATTTACTCTGGGTATAGACTGTGGAGTACAATAAGACAGTCTTTCTCATTTTGTTCTTCCGTGCCAAGCGAGCAGCAGCCCGGGGGGCTTGCGATCTGCTTGCTCACCTTTGCTCACTGACTGATGAACATATGATTGCCCAATTAGTACCATATGTAGGGAACATAAAAGGAAGAAACAAGGCAGATAATGTAATTTCTTTCATTTAGGAAGCAAAATAAAATGGAATTAGACCCACAGCATTGGTGTGAAAATATACAGGAAGGAGCACTAGAAAGTGTTAGTTGAACAATGTTACACTTTGCAGAGAGCTTTATTAGATGGAGAAAAATTTATTAGTGAAATCTTTCAAAGAAAGAATTTAAAACAGAATACAGTTGGTTTGGAAAAGGCAAGATTTTAAACGTTTAAAAACAAAGCATCAATTTCTAAACCTAATTGAAGACGTAACAGGACACATGTTGTTGAATACTAGAATAAAATTGCACTGTATAATCAGAGAAGAAGAAAGCCAGAAGCACCATTCCTCAGGAACAACTGCAGAGAAAGCTAGCGCTCCAGGTTAAATGGAGTAGTTCAGGGAAGATCAAAGCCTGGACTGGAAGCAAGGGATGACATTTGCACAAAAGGCTACTCTGAGGTGCTCTGTGCACAGGGACACTGGTCTACTCACAAAACCCCTTACACTTTATATTGGTCTAATTGCTTCATGTTTATATTAATCAATTATTTCATTGCAGTTCTGTTCTTCATCCTGCTTACCTCTCCTTCCTCTTTCATTCTGCTCTTCCTGTGAAAGCCAGATAGTTTATGAGCAGGAAGAAGCTATATACTTATGGAAGGTAATTCTTGCAAAAGCTTCAATATTCTTAGCAGTTAAAGAATGTTTAAAATGCCAACTTCTCAGTCTTCTGAGGTGGTATGACCCCTGGATAGATGAAAGAAAATAAGAAATTTGACTGACTCGTGCAAAGACACCCTGCTCATCCCCTGAACTCCCCCAAGGATTTCTGGCTTGTGCTTGAAGTGGCTTAGAGTTGTAGGACGGCAACTTGTGAGCAAAATCCCAAATGAGTACAAAATGAGGCTTACAAATAACCTTTTCTTCCAGCTTGTCTTCAATTTTTTCTCTCTAGTATCAATGAAGCTGAGACAGTACTGTGTACAAGATATATAGTATAAGAGAATAATAAATGCTGATTGTGAAACAATTGCTAAATACAGATAATACCAATACCAATACTTTCACAGATGAAAGCCAAAAGGAAAAGGTCATTTAAATGCAGACAGCTGAATGAAAATTTTCAGTCCCATATCTGCATTTAAAAATTACATCATTACTGATTTTTTTCTGCTTTATTTTTGTTTTATGCAAATAAATGACTTGTTTTTTATTTGGCACAGTAATCAACATAAAACCAGGAGAGACCTAAATTCAAGAAATATGGGAGTTTGCAAAAGATTTTAAATAGTAGAAAATGATGGAGAAATATCAAAGGCAAAAAAGCATGACAGCTTCCTCCATGGAGCCAATGCGTCGTTCAAACCCTACTGAAGTCTTAGAGCATGACAATACTCATGATTTCTATCATCTTTATTTTTAATTTATTGCTCTTTTGTGGGCATCCACTGGGATGAGAAACAGAAACATAAAAAAAATTCTGAGGGACACTGGAAGAAAGCTTGGCTCAAGAAAGTCCACTTTCAAAAAATGTTCATGTCAGGACTGCCGGTCGTAGAAGGCTCATGGCAATGCCTGACTCTCTGAATACTTCTGTAAACTGAGACCTTAAGCATATACTTTATGAATGTCTTCAAAGGGAAACTTTACAAATTAAAATCCATTTAGCACTTCTTGACATTTTGTTTTAATAATGCTACAAGGAAATATAAATTCCAAATCATGGAACAATTTAAATTATTTCTATATTGTCTGCTGGGCTGCAGACAATATGGAAATGGGAAATTTTAAGGGGAAATGTTTTCCCCTTAAAATTGTTTCTTATTTTTCCTCTTTCTATCTTTCTTGCAGTAGGTACTGCTGCAAAACCATTAATCTGAATAACTGGCTAATATTCTCATTCATTGACAAGTGAATGAACTGATGTTTATTTCAAGCTAATATATTCTAGTTTCAATCTAACATATTCTATACTTCAGTTGTGATCAGGGGAAAAACCCCCAATCAATCAAACTAAAACAAGGAAATGTCTTCTGGCTAGAATAAGTAGATATTTATGCCCGTATTGTCTCTAGAGTTCCTTGCCTCTGACTTGTTTCATTAACCTATCTTTAATTTTCATCTGTTGAGACATTTTTACTGAGTTAGAGCTAAAGAAAATAAGTACATTTTAAGAACGTCTTGATATTATTTTTGGTCTGTTTTCATAGTGGTCAAAACAGCTATAAAAGTTTTATAATCTTTGTTATGTTTATACCAAACATTTCTTTTTCTTAGAATTAATGCATTCTGCAGTATTCCGCACTGAGGGTGTTGGTTTTCTACTGTCCTGTTGTATTTCTGCAAGGAGAATTATAGCTCAGCACTGCCTAGGACAGACCCTTAAGTCTTTATCAGATGCATAGATGGCCTAAGGAAGACTTAGGAAATGTATTATTTCATGTCAATACCTTCACACAGAATCACAGAATCACAGGTTGGAAGGGACCTCAGGGATCTTCACATTCAGTTTCAGCTGGTACCAGGCTGTGGTGAAATCAAGGCCATACATATACAGTTTCTTACAATATCAGGAGTGACTTTTTCCCTGAGAAAGGTGCTCTGCTTGCAGTGGGGACAGAGCTGCAGGTGCACCACGGCCATCCTCACCCACCCCGTGGGACACAAGCCGTCCTCTGTCACTCAGGCTGCAAATCCTTATTGGTGCATTTTAACAGATGACTAGAAAATTCCAGTCTTTTATAATTATATTTATATTTATGGTTATTATCATAATAATGATAGTTACTTATAATGAGCAAGCCCTGGATCCAAATATTCCAATTTCAATTTGCAGTCTTCCTTCAACCTGCCTACGTTCACATCCAGATTTTAGGCACAAACCTCTGTGTCTCTGACGAACAGACACTGAAACACTGAGCTGAGTAAACCTACAATTTCTAGGCCATTCAGTGGTTCCTATCAGGATTTCACGGCTCAGAGCCCCGTCTGGTTTCCACACAGCAAAGCACAGAAAGAAAAATTTATGAAGTTGACATTTAATTTGCTTTTTCTAAATTATTCCTTTCTGCTTAAAACTTTGAAAAAAAAAATCTACTACATTTGCTTTGTTAAACAAAATTGGGAAATAAATATGATTTTTTCAATCTGTTTTTTTAAGAATGTATTCTCAAACGGAGTGCAACATCTTGTGCTAAAATACCCAATTTTAGCAGAATCTCTCCATGAGACCATTTGACATTGTTTCTTCATTTTCTGTGAGCAATAGATAGCAACGAAAAACTTGACAAAATTTACATATATGTATTTTATTATTTTCTTGTACAGCAGGCAAATATGTGACACCATTGTCAAGAAGATACATCTATTCAAGTGTAGAGGTAGCATGGATTGTAGCACAAATTGTTTTAAAGAGCAAGGAGGTTACTGAACTGTCATAACACGTTTGCGTGTGTACCCTACCAGACCGCTCACTTAATGATAATGAATAAATGCGTTCTGAGGAAAATCTTATCCTGACCCCAGTACACCCACTTGTGATTGTTAAACCACCGAGCACGACACCTCACTGATGCTGCACTTTGCTTCATGTTAGTAAAGAAATGTCTTTACTAACCATGGGATACCTGAGCTATTAGTGAATGACAGTGGAGTGGAATTGTAATGGGGCTTTGTGTTGGGCTAACAGGTTTTGCTTCTGTTCACCTCACTGGTCTTGGGTTTAGGATTCATCCACAGAATCACAGAATCACAGGTTGGAAGGGACCTCAGGGATCATCTAGTCCAACCTTCCTAGGAAGAGCGCAGTCTAGACAAGGTGGCCCAGCACCCTGCCCAGACGACTCTTGAAGGTGTCCAACGTGGCCGAGTCAACCACTTCCCTGGGAAGATTATTCCGATGGTGACTGTCCTCACTGTGAAAAATTTTCCCCTCGTGTCCAATTGGAAACTCCCCAAGAGCAACTTGTGTCCATTCCCCCTTGTTCTCTCCACGTGACTCCATGTGAAAAGAGAGTCTCCATCTTCTTTGTAGCTGCCCCTCAAGTACTAGTACATGGTGATGAGATCCCCTCTAAGCCTCCTTTTCTCAAGGCTGAACAAACCCAGCTCTCCCAGCCTACCCTCATATGGCAGCTTCCCAGTCCTTTGATCATCTTGGTGGCCCTTCTCTGGACCCCTTCCAGCCTGTCTGCATCCTTTTTGTATAGCAGGGGCCAGAACTGTACACAGTACCCCAGGTGTGGCCTGACAAGCGCTGAGTAGAGTGGAATAATGACTTCTTTATCTCTGCTGGCGATGCCCTTTTTGATGTAACCCAGCATCCTGTTGGCCTTCTTGGCTGCAGCAGCACACTGTTCGCTCATGTTGAGCTTTCTGTCCACCAGGACCCCCATTGTCAGGGCAGACCCCTAGTTTTTAAGAGGCTTCATGTGAAGAGGCAACAAAGAGATAAAAGTTGGAGGTAGCAGTTACTGAGATACACATAGAAAGGCTAAAACTCTGAGGATGTTCTGGGGTACGACCATTCTGGATTGCAAAGCACTGCAGGTGGTGCAGCACATCAGAGGCTGGAGTCCCCAGCTGGTAAGGGGAGTAGTAAGTGTGGGAATGGCGTTAAAAAGCACAAGCAACAGGGAAGAAGGGAGAGGCAAAAAATGAATTAGACATCCTGATTTCCATCTTGGCCAAAGTGGGCTTCAAACAGGCATGTTTGTACCTAACCAGTCTTTCCATATCCTCCATTAGCTTGTTCAAAACCAGGTGATGATTATAAAAATAAGCAGTGGCATTAACAACTGCTTGTGATTATCTTGCTCTCTGATTCCTAGGCTGGCCACAGATGGGACTCCTGCACATGTATGCTTTAAAACATGATTTTGGGCAGGGCTGTGGCTTGAGGTAAGGAACAAGCTTTACTGCTTTTGGCTTCTGCTGAGCCTTACCGTCGTCTTGGCAGCTTGACTGCAACTCGGCTGCAGAAAGCTGTGACTTTCAGCCTGCTTTTGTAAGATGGAAAAATAGCTATTGTGTCTGAGGTTTCGTTTTCTCTGTATTATCCCTCACATTTTTAAAGCACTCTTCCTCAACTAATTTATAGGATGGATAATTTAATCTGAGAGTTGAGTAAACGTGCTGAAATATAGCCTACACTGCACTCATGTGAAAACTTATTTTGTTTTGTTTGCTCCGATTCTGTTCCCTTCAAAGAAAATAGTAATTTTCACTGAAAGTACATGAGGAGATTTTTATACAGAAAGAGAGTATATTTAATGTGTTCCTTTTTTAGAAAGTGAAGATGAAAAATTCATTTAGCACTTTTAGGAAATTACTCAGTTTTCATCTGCCATATGTCCTCAACCCATGGAAAAGTCTTACAGACAAATATCTTTTTTTTCTTTCCAATGTGGTCTGCTATATAAAAAAAGACAATATTAGAAAAGCAGAAAACAGTAAACTAAATTACATAATTGACAGAAAATTGCCTAATTTTCTCTGCAGAGAGAATTTATAACTTTATGACTTTATAATTTATAGCAGATACAATATTTATAAGTAATGGGAATATAAAATGGATCGTATTCACATGAATATACTTACGGCATAGCTCAAATATTTAATGTTTGGATACTTACAGCACCCTTCTGAGGTAGGGAAGTGCTATTGTGTTATCCTTACAAATGGGAACAAAGAATTTAAAAGGTGCTTGCTGAAGGCCAGAGGAGTCTTTTACAACAAGAAATTATGTCCCTAATTAGAGATGAAGACTCACATTGTAACCACTGGCCTTCTCTTGATTGTTTCAGTGTGGTAATAATTGTCTGTTTAAAAGGATCTTGAACCACACCTGAGTGGAACAAATTATATGGAAATTATATTAAATATTTAGTAATTAAAAACTGTAACAATCCAATCAGCCCCGTCCCTAAAGGGCAGATATCACAGTGAGAAATCTTTCAAAAGGTCTCCATGATACTTACATACACGTGTGTGTGAACTGAAAACAATCTCCCCTTTTTCATTAGTAGGGCATGCAGTAGGGTAGGTAGAGATAAGAGGGACTGTAAGGATTTAATCATGTTACCTGATTTGATAATCTCTTACATCCAAAAAAAAAGGCAGAGGAGAAATGGGGGAAAAAAGTACATCTGACTCATTTCTCAGTCATTACTTAGCCACTTCTGAATCAGGGTGGTATTTATCAAGTGCCACTGGCACTCCCTTTCCTCAGTCATCTTTTCTGGTGCTGCCTGCTATTGCATACAAAAAGTATTTAATGGGTTTCCTCCTTTCTCTCACTCGTCCTGGCTTCTGGTGCCACAAATGACTCCTGAATCTGATGCTCAGTTCTTTATCTCCCAACATCTGACACTCATGTTTCTTTCTTCTGTGTTTTCTCTTTTTGTTCTTTTTGCTAATGTTTCCATGTGTCAATAAAGTCCAGCACAGCTCACAGAAGCAACAGACTCCTTCCTTTACTGAAACATAATGTGGATATAAGCTGGATATAATTATAAGCTGGGTTATCTCAGTTTACAATAACAAGCCACCCCATTTGATGAAGAAGTGATGTCTCTGTTCTGCCTAGAACACGTGTAACTGCAGCAACTGGCTTTGGCTGGTCGGTGCCATAGGTGGACAGAAGTAAACATCTTCCAGCAATATGGGGAGGGGGGGAATACTTGCTTTCCTGAGAAAAGCAGCATTAGAAAAATGGGTTTTGTGGAGTAGATATTTAAAATGTAAATTAATTAGCCATTTCATTGAGAACTTGGTTCCTTCTCAAACTGTCAGAAGTTCTTGTCTTTTAATTGCTTTCTGCATCTCCAGCCCAATGTCCCGCATGCTTTAGCTGGAAACCTAGCAGAGTTATATCCGTGGGCAATGGACTAAGCAGAGACTGGCTGATTTGGTTTAGCGGCTCTGCAGACAGCTCATGTCAAAGATGGGTTGGATGTCACCACCCTCTGGTCATAAGAACCAGCTGCTGCAGACCTTGGGCCAAAAAAAAGACGAGAGGGTAGCAAACACAGGTAGAAAGAAAATAGAAATGAAAGTTAGATGAGGATAATTGGCTGCATTAACTCAGATCTACTGTCCTAGAAGATATCAGCTTATAGGCAGCTTCACTATCATGCCTTAAGCTGGCACTAATCCCAGAAGAATCCTGAATGTTTGGAGCTAAATGGTTAGTATTTATTAGGCTTTAAAAATCTATTATAATTGTCATCCAACAAGAGCTTGTTGGAAGTGTGGGGCTGAATACAATTCTCTGCTGATATGTCTATGGTTTGTGAGTATGATTTTCCTGCAGATGGTTTCATTCATACAAATAGCTTAAAATGAATTAAAATGATTTAATAACTTCCTAACTGAGCTATGCAATGTTTCTACTCCTGCACTGTGACCGAAGGCATCCCAGCCCTACAATGATGCTAACTTTGAGCAGCTCACCCAGGGAATAAAACTTAGACCCTTCTGAATAAAATGCATCTCATGTAGCTACCTTATGATAGCCATGAAGGGGGCATGGAGGAATCCATGCTATTTATAAGCATATAGCCACAAACACATATTTTTTAGATCGATGTTACTTGTGATAAACACAGTGTAAAGGGGAGTTGGGCTGGATAAAATAAAAACTGACTATTTGTGAGAATTAGCAGTACCATATCAGTAGAGAAAGCAAGTAAATGGAAGAATAGGGATGAAGGCAGAGCCACGGGCGCTGCTCAGCGCCCCACACTGCTTTACCATGACTGCGCTTTAATTCTGCTTTGCAGTGACCTCTAGGGACAAAAGAGCAGATCAGTCTCTGCTGAGAGCATTAACGGGGAGAGTGATAGCACGTTCTGAATGGAAATTCTATTCACTGAGCTGAGGTTGCCGTTTCTCACCAGGCTCCCCTAGCATCCGCGGTAGAAAAGGCAGGGGTGTATTTGTGAGAGTGGATCACGATTTATAGGCTGGGCGGGGACTTCTGCCAAATGTTTCTTCTCTTAGAAGCCACTGTGAACTGACATAGCATGAAAGAAGGCAGTAACCGATGAGTCTCAGGACAGAGATTGTTCACCTGACTGAGAACAAACTTGATAATTTTTCTCAGAAAGTTATTTCTTCGGCTGAAACTACCCAGCATTACAAGTGGATTGAATTCCCAAAGGTCAGACAGCTGTTTTCCTCCTAGGACTTTTGGCTAGTGTTAGGAGCAAGGCAGAATAGTCAAGTTATAAATACACTCTTTGGCTTAGAGTTTGTGACAGGTGCCATGTCATTTCTTATCCAAGCAGGAGGAACCAAAGCCTCTGCTCACTCTGGAGAATCATGAAAGACCCATGGCATCTTCAAGATCTGCACAGCTAGAATTGTGGCCATTCTGAGTGGTTCACACTTAGGTTGTGATCAGTCACTCTAGCACGTTCCCAGTGAGAGGTTACCTATGGAGAGGCAAATCACAGCTGCAATATTTCACCTGCTTTTTGTATAAGTGACAATGTGTAAAATTCCTGATATCAATATATGTCACAGAAGGATCAAAGAAATCAGAGAACTTGGTAGTTATAAGATAGTTCCCCAAATTTATTCAGAATATTCGGCGTATAAAAAGTTTCACCACCTTTATAGCTGAGCGGTTCTCAGGATATGTCCATATGTGACAGGCTGGATTTATATGAATAAATTACTTTGCAAAAAAAGACCCAACCCAATAAAATAAGTGTCAGCCATATAGAAAAAAAAAGCCCTTTATGAAATCAGTTCCATATCTTTTGGGCTAGATGCCTATTACAGGCATACATAGACAGGCCCCAGGAAGAAATTACAGACAGCAATTGTAGAACTTCACAAGTAAGCAAAGGCTGGTTGGGTAGTTCTACTTTTTGGGGGAACTTTTGGAGAAAGGAGCCAGTTCACAGGGAATATTCAGGTTTCTACCAGTACCATTGAACTGAAGAAGCATGACTGAAGCCCAGGGATGTAGTGGTCAGAAAGCCATGCAAAAAAGGACCAGATAGATGCAAGTGACAAAAACGAGGAGGATACGCTTGGATAAGTTTGAAGTGAGCCTAGTAGCCAAGGCCAAATAGCTTCAGTTTGTGCTTTGGTTACTATCCTGAGTAGTTTGAATCTTCTGCATTTACTGAGTGTCACTGTCTTCTTCAAAATCCTGTTTTGACATCAGCAGTGAGGAAATTCAATATTTCCTCTTGCAGCAGCATTTAAAAATTCAAGTGTGTGAAAAACTCCAAAGCAAATAACCACTGAGGTCTCTTATTCTGAGCTACTTGTGCGACTTTTAAGATAACTGTTTCCCTTTTTGACAGCCGAACTGGAGGGTTATCGACACAACTCACTATCAGTATTGTTTTTTCCCCAGTAGTGGAATCAGAAGATAAAGCAACTGATGGCCTGTTATCCTTCTCTCTCACTTCCAGCTATCTGGAGGCGATCACAGGGCCAGCCTTGACCCACTGCCAGTAAGACAATAAATCTCTTTGAGGCTCATCCCCCTTTGCGATTTCTGATACAGCCTGAATTAGTCTTGGTAAAAATATGATGAAAACAACCTTTTTTTACAGGATTCTGGTAAGTTCCTCTTCCAGATCCAGCTGAAACCAAGAAAATTACAATAAAGCCAGGCCTTAGTAGATTTGAGGTTTAAGCAAAAAAGGTTTTTATCTCTTCCCGCATTACGCAAACCAGCTTGGTGTAAACGCGGCTTAACCGCCAGCAGCACTCAGTCGGCGAGGAGCGCAGCGGCGGCAGGGGCAGGCCCCGCGGCTCCGCGCTAGGCCGGGGCAGGCCAGGCGGCTCCCCGTACCCGAGAAGCCCGGGGCTGAGCAGCGGGACCCGCCAGGAGCCGGCAGCTCTCGCGAGCGAGGCTGACGCGGCGTGGGGCGTTGCAGAAGCAACGGCGGGAGATTTAAACGGCCCCCAGGGAGCGCGAGCGGCCAGGGCGTGGCGCGGCAGCTCGCGCAGGAGGGACGCCGCAGCCCGCTTGTAGGTCCACAGCTCAGGCAAGTGCTTTGGTCTCGGGCGAAATGCTGGGCACTCGCCTCAGAGCTAAAACCACTGTTCGTTCAGCAAAACCCCCCGAGATGTCAGACACATCCACCCAGACGGGTCTGGTAAGAAAGGACACGCCAGTACAGGCAGCGGGTTGTGGCAATTGCCCAAACCCCTCTCCTGACGATAAGGTAGGTACCTGCCCGAGGTGTGCACAGGTCGATGACCTGTTACGTCAGGTGGCCGAACTGCAGGAAACGGTTAAGAGGCTGCGCAGTATTAGAGGAGCTGAGGCAGAGATAGACCGGTGGCTTCAGAATCATGTTCCTGTGGCAGACACCACCGAGAATGAGGCACCGTGGACCCTGGTGACTCACAGAAGCAGGATTCCACATCAGCCTGCACCCTCCACCATCACAACCAGAAACAGATATGAAGCCTTAACGACTGAGGACGCCCATGAGCAAGGTCTGCAAAGTCCCCTGCAAGGGGAAACTGTACCAGCAACATACAGTGGACGTCATAAAAAGAAACGAGTGCTCGTGGTGGGTGACTCTCTGTTGAAGGGTACTGAGGCACCCATCTGCCGACCTGACAGGGAGTCATGAGAGGTATGCTGCCTCCCAGGAGCCAAGGTCCAAGACGTTGCTGAGAGGGTGCCACAACTCATTGGGAAATCGACTACTATCCTCTATTACGATTTCATGTAGGCATGAACAACACTGGGAGCCATAATCTGGATAAGATTAAGGAAGATTTTTGAGCACTGGGGGAGCAAGTGAAAAGCACTGGCGCCCAGGTGATATTCTCTTCCATTTTGCCAGTTTGAGGGAAGGGAGCAGCCAGAAACAGGTTCATAATGTATATCAACTCCTGGCTACGTGGCTGGTGCCACCGTGAGGGGTTTTGTTTTTTATGACAATGGGATGTTGCTCAATGACAACAACATGCTAGGGTGAGACGGAATCCATCTGTCTAAAAGGGGTAAGGGAATCTTCAGCAGTAGGCTGGCTTACTTGGTGAGGTGGGCTTTAAACTGAAGGACTTGGGGGGTGGGATCTGTTTTGAAAACACTCACACCAGCACGTCCAACAGGGGAGTAAGTCCGGCCAAGCAGCGTGGTGATAAAGGTTCCTTAGCTGTCTCCCAAGAGATGAAACAGAAGAGTAATCACCTCAAGTGTAGGTATACAAATGCACACAGTCTAGGTAACAAACAGGAGGAACTGGAGCTCCGTGCCCACTCAGAAGGGTACGACATCATAGGAGTAACTGAAACATGGTGGGACAATTCCAATGACTGGGGGATCGCAATGGACAGTTACGGGCTCTTTTGTAAGGACAGGCAGGGTATAAGAGGTGGAGGAGTCGCACTCTACATCAAGGAACACCTTGAATGTATCAACGTCAACTATGGTGATTGCGACTGCTCTATCGAATGCCTCTGGGTTAAAGTCAAAGGGGTCGTCTCCAAGCAGGACGTCACCGTGGGCATCTGCTATCGACCCCCTAACCACGATGATTAAGTCGACGAAGAGATATTTGGGGCACTCAAGCAAGCTTCCGACCAACAGAACCTGGTCCTGATGGGGGACTTCAACTACCCAGACATCTGCTGGAAGAACAATACGGCAGCTCGCATGTCATCCACCAAGTTCCTGGAATGCATGGAGGACTGTTTCCTGATACAAATGTTAGATGTGCCAGCCAGGAAGGAGGCGCTGCTGGACTTGCTATTCACAAACCGAGAAAGCCTGCTTTGTAATATCTTGGTTAGTGATAGCCTTGGCTGCAGTGACCACAATATTGTGGAGTTCGGGATCCTGCTGAGTGTGCTGAAGGTCAGCTCCAAGACAAGGGTTCTGGGTTTTAGAAGAGCAAACTCCAGTTCACTCAGGGCTCAGTTGGGAGGGATTGGATGGGAAGCTTCCATGGAAGACAAAGGAGCTAGTGAGTGCTGGGAATTCTTCAAGAACTCTCTACTGGAAGCACAAAGCTAATTTATCCCCTACAAAGGAAAGGGAAGTAAGTGGAGCAAGAGGCCCCCTTGGCTCAACCATGACCTCCTGGGTCTACTCAAATCCAAAAGGGAAGCATACCAGAGATGGAGAAGTGGAGGATTATCCATCGAGAGCTACAAGGCCACTGCCAGAGCGTGCAGAGATGCGGTTAGAAAAGCAAAAGCCCAGCTCGAATTGAAACTGGCTGTAGACGTGAAAAATAACAAGAAAGGGTTCTTCAGACATGTCAGCCATAGGCAGAAAAAGAAGGAAAGCATAGCCCCACTGTTAAATGGAAAAGGAGAGTCAATCACCAACGATGCAGAAAAGGCAGAGGTCCTCAGCACTTTCTTCACCTCTGTCTTTACCAGCACTTTTGGGTCCCAGGCTTTGGGAACAAAATTGCTGATTGATCCAAGCACCGACCCACCATCAGTGAAGGAAGAGTTAGTATATGAATTACTACAGGAGCTTGACCCCTACAAATCATTGGGCCCTGATGCCATCCACCCAAGGGTGTTGAGAGAGCTGGCTGACATCATCGCCAGGCCACTCTCCACAATCTTTGAGAAGTCGTGGAGGACGGGGGGTGTCCCAGAGGACTGGAGGAAGGCAAATGTTACCCCTATCTACAAGAAAGGCTCGAGGGAGGATCCAGGTAACTATAGGCCCATCAGTCTTAATTCAATCCCTGGGAAAGTTATGGAACGAATCCTCCTGGGGGCCATCACAAGTCAAATGAAGCACATGATTGGGAAAAGCCAACATGGCTTCACTAAAGGCAGATCTTGCTTGACAAACCTGGTAGCCTTCTATGACAAAGTGACTTGCCTGGTTGACATGGGGCATGCAGTGGACATTGTCTACCTGGACGTCTCCAAGGCCTTTGATACAGTCCCCCACAGTCTCCTCCTGGAGAAATTGATGTGTTACGGCCTAGACAAGTGGTCTGTGCAGTGGGTGGGGAACTGGCTGACGGGCCGCACCCAAAGGGTGGTGATAAATAGCTCCTTTTCCAAGTGGCAACCTGTCACTAGTGGGGTCCCCCAGGGATCGATATTGGGCCCAATGTTACTCAATATCTTTATAAGTGATCTGGATACTGGCATCAAGTGTAGCCTGATGAAGTTTGCAGATGACACCAAACTGAGTGGGGAAGTAGACCTCCAGAAGGGAGAGCTGCTCTGCAGGAAGACCTGGATAGGCTGGAAGAGTGGGCCAGCAAGAACCTTATGAAGTTCAACAAGGACAAGTGTAAGGTCATGCACCTGGGAAAACATAATCTGGGAGTGCAGCACAGGCTGGGATCCACCTGGCTGGAGAGCAGCTCTGTGGAAAGGGACCTGGGGGTCCTGGTGGACAGAAAGCTCAACATGAGTGAACAGTGTGCTGCTGCAGCCAAGAAGGCCAACAGGATGCTGGGTTGCATCAAAAAGGGCATTGCCAGCAGAGAGAAAGAAGTCATTATTCCACTCTACTCAGCGCTTGTCAGGCCACACCTGGGGTACTGTGTACAGTTCTGGTCCCCGCTATACAAAAAGGATGCAGACAGGCTGGAAGGGGTCCAGAGAAGGGCCACCAAGATGATCAAAGGACTGGGAAGCTGCCATATGAGGGTAGGCTGGGAGAACTGGGTTTGTTCAGCCTTGCAAAAAGGAGGCTTCGAGGGGATCTCATCTCCATGTACTAGTACTTGAGGGGCAGCTACAAAGAAGATGGAGACTCTCTTTTTACATGGAGTCACGTGGAGAGGACAAGGGGGAATGGACACAAGTTGCTCTTGGGGAGTTTCCAATTGGACACGAGGGGAAAATTTTTCACAGTGAGGACAGTCACCATCGGAATAATCTTCCCAGGGAAGTGGTTGACTCGGCCACGTTGGACACCTTCAAGAGTCGTCTGGGCAGGGTGCTGGGCCATCTTGTCTAGACTGCGCTCTTCCTAGGAAGGTTGGACTAGATGATCCCTGAGGTCCCTTCCAACCTGTGATTCTGTGAGGTCATCTATAAAATAAGTCAGTTTATACACCTAAATTTAAGCATACACTTAAGTACTTTGGTATACTGAGACCCAGACAATTACACTACTTACCGCTTTTGATTGATTCCTAAATTGTGAGCTGGACATGTCACTGCTCAGATTTTTCCCCCTTCTCTGTTGTGATTGAGTATCTCCACTGATTCTCGTCACCTGATTATTTCCTAATTCTGTTAGGAAAAGTAACCTGTTAGATCATCTAAAGTGTTTTGCTTTTACCAGGATAACCACCTCTGCAATCATTTTAAGTCTTATCAGGATTTGGCAAGATCAACACTACACAAGTCCTTTCCCTTTCTCCATTTAAAAAAGTGTAATTTAAAGATAAATTGCTCTGACTATACTACCTCTTTCCCTCTAGCTTTTCCTTTCTTCCCCATTTCCAGTTTTGAACTGGCTTTTCCAAGCCTTTCTTGTCTTGATTTTGCTAGTATCTGCAAATCGAATGGATCACCTTTCCACTTATTTCACAAATTTAGTGTAGTTCTCTTATAACTGTACTGGTTTTTTAGGGGAAACCATGATAAGAATGAAATCAAACACAAAATTTGCCCTTGAGATCCAGAACTGCAGACCCTTATGAATACTTAAAAATGAAAAATTAAAAAAGAGGATCTTTAGTCATAGGAGGGCTGACATACCAACACACTTCTACTGCATTTGAAAATCAAAGAACCCTTATTTAGACTAGATAGACTAGACTAGACTAGAATCTTTTTAGTTGGAAGGAACCCAGAACAATCATGTGGTCCAACTACTTGACCAGTTCAGGGCTGACCAGAAGTTGAAGCATGTTATTAAGGCCATTGTCCAAATGCTCCTTAAATACTGACAGGCTTGGGGCATTGGCCACCTCCCTACAAAGCCTGTTCCAGTGTTTGATGATCCTCTCTGTAAAGAAAGGCTTTCTGATGTCCAGTCCAAACCTCCTCTGGCGCAGCCCTGAACCATTCCCAGGTGTCCTTTCGCCTTAGTCTCCCAATCTTTCTGTGGAGGCAGAGGAAGCAACTGGATAAGTTTAGGGCCAAATTGCCCCCTTGGTTCAGCCCTGTGAAGATGGCAGTGAAATGTAATACCTGTACTGTAAGGCTTTGTAATAAAAATAACAAATAGTATGGCCTTTCCCAGCTATTCACATGGGAGGGACAAGACTGAATCAAACTCTAAGGGACTCTTTTCCTTTCTGTGTCATTGGGCACCAATGAAAAGAGTCTAGTCCCATTGCCCTGACACCCACCCTTTATATATAAAAGTATTGATGAGATCCCCCCTCAGTCTTCTCTTGTCCAGGCTGAACAAACCCAGGTCTCTCAGCCTTTCCTCATAAGGGAGATGCTCCAGTCCCCTGATCATCTCGGCAGCTCTCCACTGGACTGGCTCAAGCAGTTCCCTGTCCTTCTTAAACTGGGGGACCCAGAACTGGGCACAGCACTCCAGATGTGGTCTCACTAGGGCAGAGTAGAGAGGGAGGATAACCTCTCTCGACCTGCTGGCCACATTCCTTGTAATGCAGCCCAGGATACTGTTGGCCTTCTTGGCCACAAGGGCACATTGCTGGCTCATGGTCAGCTTGTTGTCCACCAGCACTCCCAGGTCCTTCTCAGCAGAGCCACTTTCCAGTAGTTCAGCCCCCAGCCTGTACTGGTGCATGGGGTTGTTCCTCCCCAGGTGCAGGACCTTGCACTTGCTCTTGTTGAATTTCCTCTGGTTCCCCTCGGCCCAGCTCTCCACGCTGTCCAGGTCTCGCTGGATGGCAGCACAGCCTTCTGGTGTATCAGCCACTCCTCCCAGCTTGGTATCATCAGTGAACTTGCTGAGGTTACGCTCTATCCCATCATCCAGGTCACTGATGAATATGTTGAAAAGGACTGGACCCAGCACAGACCCCTGGGGAACACTGCTAGTGACAGGCCTCCAACCAGACTCTTCCTTATTGGTCACGACGGTCTGAGCTCTGTTGTTCAGCCAGTTCTCAATCCACCTCACTGTCCACTCATCCAACCCACATTTCCTTAGCTTGCCTGTGAAGATGTAATGGGAGACAGTGTCAAATGCCTTACTGAGGTTGAGATAGACAACATCCACTGCCTTCCCTTCATCGGCCCAGCCAGTCACATCCTGGTGTGTACGTCATGGCCCAGTGCCATACATCAGAATATCACAGTTACCACAAAATTAGTGACAGAATTAGCAATGACCTGTGGGGAGTTTGATTTCAGGTGACTTGCTCAGCAGCTATCCCTTCTGTCCTTTCAGGCAGGTCACTGACTCACTCCGTGACTTCCCGTGGCTCCAACAAGAAGTCAGAATTCTGCACACAACAGTGCTTTGCTACGCAGCTGATTTATCCCTCAAAGTTCACCCTGGGCAGTGGTTGAGACAGGTCCTCCACCAACATAATACACAATCAAGTAATTAAGGACTGTATTGTAACGCATAAACATAAGATGGCTAATTTAATGTCCATCAGACAATAATAGCCTTGCTTTTGGCACCTTTATGAATAATCTGGTAACATTGCTTCCAGTAGTTTCATATAAAATACACGCACCCATCACAAACATTATGATTCCTACAGACCATCTCTAGAAGCTGTCTTCCATCAGAGTTCTCTCTCTGAAGGTGCCCCATGACACCAGTTTCAGCCCTGAGGTGGTTTCTGATGGATCATTGATGACTGCTCCTCCATCTGTTGCACTTCCACAAATGACAGCGTGACATGATGATTCACCAACATCCATCTTAGAAGATGGCAAAAGATGTGTTTTAAAAGCCACAAAAATGTTATTTTTATATTTATTCAGGATAATATCTTCTATATGTGTTTATTACAGCTGCAAGGGGGAGGCTATTAGCTATTCTATAGCTTCCCGTATTGGATGCTTGGGTCTTATTTGGATTCCAATATGCATCAGCCACAGAGGAATACCAGTTTTATGCTGGCTGCTATAGTCTCTAAATGCCATCATGCCAGGACCTTTGAAGTTCATTATGTTTTCTCTATTCCCTCCTAGACCTGTCACATTCATATGCTGGAGCTAATAATATAAAGTGAGCATATGGAGAGCCCTTCTTTTCTGTGTCAGCAGCAGCAGTGATTCAGTCTCTTACCACAACAAGCTGCTTTTGGCAGTGAAGGGTTTGTAAGCAAATGCAGTTTACAGGTTGTCTCATCCAGTGATGAGAAGTAGAGTTTTACTGCCTAATCTTCCCCATAAAGTCACATTTTCCCCAAACCATCTCTCCTCTCCCATGATCTCATTTCTCCCCCACTTCTAACACTTAATGATGTTTGTCTTCTTCATAAAACAGGAGCAACTCCAGCTCCTCATTTGTGACTGGACAAGGCATAATGGCTTAGAGCAAGGGAAGAAATTCCCTCATGAGGCTGCAATGTCATTTTGTTGTATGTGGAACAGTTACTCTCAAAGGCCTCTGCATAGCAGATGGATCATCAGTCTAATTTCCCGTAGTTCCTACCTTCTTAGCTTTTTCATGGCAATTAGCAAAGTGGTATCACTACCTACAGACTAAGAAAGGAAGCTGATATGTTCATGAAATGGAACCATGTATCTATTTGCACTATTAGGTATATTCTCCTGCCAGGTGTCCATACTGCCAAGCCAACTGATTTAATCATAAGCACTGCACTCAGCCTGGATTTCTGTGTGATCTCTCCTATCCTTCAGCCATTTCCTTCTTTACTGAAAAGTGTAGCAGTTCCCTTACTGTACCTCAGAAGATGGCCTGGCAGTGTTCCTCAGACCTGCACAGCCTGGATAAGCACACATCAAGAATTATTCTTGTAGGCATTTATAAGCAATAATAACCTTGCCATCAAATGGCAACCTGAAACACTGCTGTTTCAGTGCTCTGAGTACTCTCAGCTGTTACTTGCAGTGGGTCTGCCCTGATGCTAACTGACATTGGAAGAAAGGCTTTCAGAAGTTGTAGTGGGTTGAGATAAATGCAGCACGGACTTGTGATAGATCAGTATCTCCACGGATTTACTTTGTGGTGGTCTCTTTGAATATTCAGATTTGTAAAAAATTATATCAAACAGAAATTGCTTAACTCATTCCAGAAGCATCTTCAGCTCCTGAAATTATTTCCCAGTTGTAACTCTGTTCAATGAATTTCAATAGAAAAGAGGAGAGAGAAGCCTATTGTGAATGGTGGGGCTAGTACCCCTAGAAAGTTCACTGGAAATTATTCACGCCATTTGCACTTGTTTTGCTTCAATTTCCTGCTGATAAATGCATTCGCCAGCCATTCAGTTAAGGAGGAGATGATGACACCTTATTCAGGTAACACCCCTAACTGTGATTAACAAAGATATACTTAAAACACAGCATGCCTACCCAGTCAACATGTGCTTCCTTTGGTCTACAGCTTTCATTTACACTTCATATAATTTAGAAAAGGCAATATACTGCTAAGTTAACAGCAGTATCATCAGTGCAATTGAATGTTTTGACTGGGAGGTGTTCTTTCTTCCAGCAGATGAGCTTGCTTTTGCTTTGACAGTTATTTTTCTGTAGAAGACTGTAAACCAGTGATTGTTCAACTGTGCTGAATTAGATAAGTGACATTTTTCACTATCTTGAAAATACGCAGCTTTCGCAATTCTCCTTTTTTCATGATGCTAATCTATGTGCCATATCTGCATGATTAAGCCTTTTCCAGATGTAATTCCCACTCTTTTGCTCTAGGGTTGTGAAAATGTGAGGTTCGTGGCTTATTGCAATTATCAGTAGTAATACTGTTCACTCCTGAAGTACCTGCTTCCTACATTGCTATCTTTCCAAGCCTTGTTAGAAAATTCCCTGAAACTGTGAGTGGTTCTGCATTCAGCGAGGGAGGGCAGAGCCGGCATCCCCAGTCACTGCATCAGTTGTAGGGGCTGAGGAACACCTTGGGCTCTGGGGGAGCTCTGAGGTAGCTACTTCATCCATGGCACTTTCAGGCCTGCTCTTCCTCAGCAAGGTGTAAGCCAACAGAAATGGTGGGTGTAAGAAATGGAGAGCAAGAGGCCAGCTCAGGCTCTTCAAATTGTCTTTCAGAGGACCTTTCTTCTAGCACAGCCTGTGGAGGGAAACATGGAAGTTAGTCACCATAACTCAGCCATATAAGGCATTTAACTCCTCAAAGTACCTTCTGTATAAAATCAATATAGTAAAGTCTACTACTGAATGAGATACAGTTTCCAGCTGTTGTTCTTTTTAGGATAAAATTTCTGCTCTGGATTGCATTGTATTGTTGATCAAAAGAGAAACTAGGGGCAAGTTCTTCCCCAGAGAGCATTTACAGCGATCGCTGAAGAAAGTGTGATGCCAGGATTCCCCAGATGGCAGTATGCGTGCTTACCGATCTCCTTGGGAAGGCTGCTCTGAATGTACCATACCTACAACAAGCACAAGAAAAATCCTTACAGCAAATTACAGAATTTCTATTTACTTAATTTGTGTGTGCACCCAAACCCAATGAAAACTCATCTTTCACACTGTATTAATCAAAACCCTAAACAGGCGCACGCTTGCCGAGCTGGCTCAGCCCTCAACCTTCCCGTCTAAGTATTACAGAATGGGAAACTCACAATTTCAGCTCTCCCTTAGTCTCAGTCGTGATAGAAACTCTGTACTTAGTGCTGTGAATGATGCTTAGTACCATGTTGAGGCATGCCAGAACTGCAGATCCTGTCACATCTGATCACAGCCTGCCCTGAAGCCAGCTGCTGTGACTTACACAATTGCTAAAACAATCAGAAGGGGAAGGAAGCTGATATTTTTTTAACTGATACAAGCAATTGCCACTTGCTCAGAATAAGTGGAAAGTTTTAAAGACATTGAAAATATCAAGGATTCAACATGTGCCAGGAAACACTCACACAGTGCCCTTTCATAAAAGTTAGTCTTTCGTAGTAGTAAATGGATATGTTGATGCTTTGGAGAGAGCTTCTCTCTGGACAGCATTCATCTCTCTGGATAAGAACATACACTGCTACTAAGGTAATAAAGAAGTGTTTTCTGTAAAGGTCCCAACATCCCTGTGGACAACTGCTTAAGGTCAGTATTTCCCCAAATGTTGTCTTTCCAGTCAATAAGTGTCAGTGTTCCCACCAATGCAGCTTCATCCCATGTCACATTCTGCATTGTTTAGTCCTCAGCAAGTAAAACTAATTTGTGAGTTCCTTGCACATACTCACACTTAATAAAATTTATCCCACTGCCTGCAGATGCTCTGTGCTGTATCCCTGCTCTTCAAATATCCCTACTAGTCAGGTTTCCTGGCAGACAGGCACTGTTTATTCAAAGAAAATCATAGCCTGCGGCATAGAAATCTAGACAAATTAAATGCTCAGAAATGGCTTCAAACAGTAATCTATTTCTAGGACCACTTAATCATTTTAGAAGAATAACAAGAGAAATGCTGATGGTGCTAAAGCTGTGAATGGGCCATTGTCATGGTTTGACCCCAGCAGCAACTCAGCCTCACACAGCTGCTCGCTCACTCCCTCCGGTGGGATGGGGGAGAGAATCAGAAGAGTAAAAGTAAGAAAATTTGTGGGCTGAGATAAAGACATTTTAATAGGGAAAGCAACAGCTGTGCACACCAGCAAAACAAGACAAGGAATTCATTCAGTCCTTCCCGTGGGCAGGCGGGTGTTCAGCCATCTCCAGGAAAGCAGGGCTCCATCATGCATAACGGTGACTTGGGAAGACAAATGCCATCACTCCCAACAACTCCCCCTTCCTCCTTCTTCCCCAGCTCTATATGCTGAGCATGATGCCATATGGTGTGGGACACTCCTTGGGTCAGTTGGGGTCAGCTGTCCTGGCTGTGTCCCCTCCCAACCCCTGGTATCCCCCAGCCCCTCGTGGGTGGGGTGGGGTGAGGGGCAGGAAAGGCCTTGGCTCTGTGTAAGCCCTGCTCAGCAGGAATGAAACCATCCCTGGTTTATCAACACTGTTTCCAGCACGAATCCAAAACACAGCCCCATACCAGGTAATATGGAGAAAATTAACTCTACCCCAGCCAAACCGAGCAGAGTCATAAAGCTTCATCCCATGGAAATGGCTTCTCCACTAGTGCAGGGCAGGTATAGCCGGCTTCAACAGCTCTAGGTAGTTGTAACCACCAGGGGCAGAGGCTAAAGCCATGCAAGGGTGTCTGATGCATAGATAACAGTGAGAAGCAGGAAATCCTTCATTAGCTCCAGTCACTTAAATCAGAACCTGAGCTTTTACATTAAATGCTTCATTCACTCCCTGAGGTGTTTGTCCCTGGGCTGGAGGAAGCATCTCAGGTAGCAGTGGCTGTTGAAGCAGGAATGGGAGTGTGCTGGAGATTGGGTGCCTTTGTAGGAGTTTCTTTTCACTATCACATGCCTAAGGTTGGGAGAAAAGGCTTCAGGGCCTATGCGGTAAAAGAATGCCTCTAATTCGTATGAAATATAGCCTTTCCCTGCCGCAGCCTCCATCCCCCTTTGAATGGCAGTGAGGTGGGAACAAAGGCAGGTGGGCCTTCATACAGTGATACATCAAGGAAATTATCCTCCTGTAAACCCAGGCGAGGGCTGATATGTGTTGGGACCAGTATTGCACCTATCTTCTCTAGACATACCACACACATCTAACAAATGGAACTTTAAGCAGCTATGAAGAGAATTGTCCAGACACCAGCACTGCCTCCATTAGGTCCTTCAGTGCTAACTCCATCAGGAGTGTGTTGGGACAGATAAGAATTCATTTCCATATGTGTGCAATCCAGTCATATAGTGCTGCTGGCAGAAAATTCAACTCAATAAGCTAAAAATATTATTTCTCTCCTCAAACAAGTTCAATCAGAAGATGAAATTGGGGACTGTAACTAATGACTTTGTTTACTTTAAAGGGGCAGTCTTGAGCTTGTTGCCTCTCTCTACAAAACCTGGCCTCAAAGTGCTGCAAGGGGTTTACAGTGAGCGAGATCCCCCAGAACTTCTGCCCAAAAAGCCTCTCTGCCAGCACATAGCTGGAAGCGCTGTTTAATGTATAATCCTGCTAGCCAGCGTCAGTTAGGAATTTCTTGACCTCTGGGACAACCTTCATTAAAATAATTAAAAATATAAATCTTCAGCAAGAAATGGAAGGTCTGGGGAAATGGTCCATGCTGGATTGCTATTAAGAGTCTCTTCCGCTCAGTTGTTTCTCAGTAATCTCAGAGGAGAGCTGCAATAAGACATGCTACCTCAGTTTCATGTCCCAGCAATTAACTTCCTGACTAACAGCAAAGACTCTTCCGGCTCAAATGGCTGCAACTGGCAAAGTATAAGCAAAACCCCTCAAACTCCGCAGACTGCTCCTCATCCCGTAGCTTCATGAGCCAAGCTGCAATAATTTGCAGTTTATATAGTAAATACCTAAAATGTAATAACCCTAGAACTTGAAGGGAACCAGCCAGCTGCAGAGAAGTTTGGATCATTTGTTTTGAAAACATGATCTCACTAGCCATTTTTCCCCCCAGATCTTCAAAATGATTTGTTGGAAGTCTGGGAATTAGGTTAGGATGTTAAATAATTCTCACAAAAGGAAAGATAAGCTTGTTGGTGAATGTAGGCATGTTGGGTGCCGAAAGGGAGAAATCACAATACTCTGTATGTTTGGGCCAAGCCACCAAGCAGCAAAGGCCATTACATTATTGAAGAGCTGGGTACACTTCCACACTCAAGTTTGTACCTTCATCCACTCTCCATAGGAGGTATCTTGCTACTGTGTTTTCAGCAATTGCTGAAGAACACATTCCTTGGACCTGTTCTTCCTCTGAGGAGAGAGGTCCTTCCTTTTGACTATAAGAGCTATGTACCCTTTTCACTATGGGCACGGCACCTTTAACTGATACTCAGAAACCCTTTTTGGCTGGAGCCTTTTTGGTTTAAAGCCTTTGCACCTGCTTCTTCTTAGAAGACCAGAATAATATGTGAACCTCTGGAAGAATTTGTCTCTATTGATTAAAAGGGAGTGGGGGATAAATCCTGAGTGCATTTCCCCCACTGAGGTCAGAAGTAAGGAAAAGTTTCCAAAGAGCAGAGGGACTAGAAGGACTAGCCAGCAGAAGGAAGGCAAAAAGAATATCCAAAATTATGCCACTTGCTCCATGACAGTTTACTCTTTGAAGGAAACCTCTCTTTGGTCAAACTGTGAGCGATCCATGGCTTAGCAGAGTGGAATGAATGCCTTGTTTCCTCATGTTCCCCAAAGATGCTCTGTTCAAACCAATTTCTGCCAAAATCTCACAGCTATCTGTTTTGCCTGAAAATTTATTGCTGTATTTTTGGAAGTCCCAGGAGTGGGGTGGAGTGTTACAGTTTGAGTTATCTTCAGTGCTGCCACTGGGAATGCCAAGGAATACTATGGTGCTCCACCTGTCTGAATTTCAGAGGGAATAAATATAAAATTCCCTTGGGTGCAATTAAACCCTCAGGTTTCAATCACATGGAACTGATTCTCTTGCTTAATGACAGTTTATGCGTTGGCATTGTCTCAGAAAGTTTTTCAGAGGTAGCTTGTCTCATTTTCCTTTCCATTCTTCCCCAGAAAGGTAGAAATAAAAGCATGCTTGTGTTTCTCTGTGTCCTTGTTGCTCTGCTTCACCCAAGAAAGAGATAGGAGCAAGGATGTTTCTTCATGTAGCTCCCTGGGTAAGACAGAGCAGCCTTAAAGCTGTTCTAGTTAGCACAAAGCTGACCAAGAAAAGGCAAAACAGAGCCTCAGCCTCTGCACTGAAACACCCTGGGGCAGCAAAAAATGCTTCAGGGAAGATTTTCATGAATTACTGTGATGAGCAGAAAGTTCTCTTGTGCTGGTGCATTCCCTGAGAGTAACTTCCACTGGGTTAGATGTCTTTTTCATGCAAATGAAGTGGTATATGGGAATCAGAGTTCTATAATGTTTCCTCATTAGTCTTTCGATAAATGCACAAAGCTATGAAGTCGACATCTGAAAGTGTGTGTTTTTTCTCACTTGCTAATAATACTCAGTGATCAATTCCTCTGTCAGAAAGAAGCAATTGTCCATTTCCCTAGGAAGCATTAAAAGCCCCAGAGAAAGTCCTTATCTGGTTAAATAGCTCCCCATGAGTCAGGTACTCTCTTCTCTTTTCTTGAAAATAAAGAGAGAACTTGTTCAGAATTGGTAGCTAGTTCTGTAGGAAAGGGAGAGACCTATAGGAGGAAAGAGGTAGTTTCCATTATCTGGACTAGAGCAATAATCTCAGATGGATTAGTAAAATCCAGCAGTTGCTATCCCCAAAGGACAGAACTGCTGAAAGGTCTCTTGACTGCTGGTCCAATGCCAAGGAAGAAAAACACTTTTCATGCAGTGCCATTCAGCAAAACTGACAGTGTAGTGTGAGGGAAGGCCAAAGATGAATGATAATATCCCAAGATATACAACCCACTTGGAGCTGTTGAATCCCCCCCGCAAGGAAACAGTGGAAAGCTCTTTCTGCTTATTCCAGTTGATGTAGTTCTGCTCTTCATCTTTTTCCTCAAAAGCTGTGTTTTACTTTAAGGCAAAATCGCAGGAACTGGATGTGGTGATAAGCAATTCCTCTGCACTCCTTCTCCTTGGGCTCATTTAACTTGCTTGTTTTTATCTTCCTTTGCTTGTGTTAGCCTCAAAAGGAGCAAATATTGTCATTTTTTAATTTCCTCACATGTATACACAGGCATACATACACTCTCTTCAAAAACAACACAAGCAGCTTGGATTTTAGTGACAGAAATTGTGATGAACTTAGAATGGCAGAAACTGGCTTTCTGCTTGGATACAGTTACGATGGCTTGGCAGAGCCCTAACACATTGTGGGGTTCTGCTTCTGTACTGTCTCCACGGTGACATATTTCTGATCAGGAGCAGTTATTATATGCTATAACATTCTCCCTAATAGTTTCCTTATTCTTCACCAGCTCGTGCAGACTATTTTTCCCCATCCTATTTTATTGGAAAGTCTTTAAACTATTCCTAGTCACATGAGAAAATAGTTGTCTGCGTATTTTGGGCATTGAAGTAAAAAGTGATCTACATTCTTCCATCTCTTCATTAACCCATACCCTCATTTTAGGGTCATACAAGGACTGTTCGCTCTGTCCTTTCTTCATCTGCTGTTTATGAGGTAGTCTGAAATCGCTATTTCAGTGAAGACTGCTGATACCACTTGGAAAGCATAACTAACACGTGATGCTTCCCTAGCAGCAGATCTTGAGCTGATCTGCCACCGCCCCAGTGATACTCGTGCAGGTCTGCCCTCTTAAAGCCTTTGTACAGTCATGGCTTAGTAAGTGCAGACTCTGTACTTGGAAAGTTTTATATATGTTTGCATGAGGTGGACCGTGAAACTGAAACCTATTGGGCTTTTGTGCATTGTAAAGGAGAGGAGCACGTTTCTTGTCATGGCGAAGAAATGGCCCAGATAAAGGCTTGGGGTGATAAGTGGGATTTTATCTATCTGTGTGACTTTAACCTAGAAAGACTACTTCCATATTAGACCCCTGTGAAGCAGTTCTAGCAGAGTTCCTGTCAACACATGCAACCTGTAACGTCTTTTTATGCAGCCTCACTGCCTCTTTGGTTCACTTCCTCAATACAAACTCCTTACTAACTACAGATCTCCAGAGACATCACCCTACAAGGGAAACGAGTTGCATCAAAGCAGCAGATATGAAGTTTTAAAAAATGCAAAATCCTGGGATCCAGGGCAGTGCTCATGCTTCTTGGCACAGCTGGACAAAAGCACCAAGGGAAGGTAGAGATCGAAGTTGAAATTCTGATCAATGCCTGAAGGTGGAGAAGGAACTGGCAGCAGTTGGCTGCACCATACCAACTGACAGGAAGGGCATGCAATGAGGATAATGGTGGGAGATATCATCCATTGAGCATATTTGCCAGCAACAACCATTACTGGAAGGATTCACATACCTATCATAATTTGCCATCCTTTGCAGCAGGGGCAGGGCATATAGGTAGATGTCTTCTGGACAGATATATATAGCTAGATGCAGTCATGGTTTTGGATGATGGCTTTCTTCATAGCTTCAACAAGAATTTGCAGTCACATTGCTTAAGTCCATTAATAACTCTTCCTCTTTCCCAGGACCTCTCCTCTCCTGCTGTTAGCTAACATTTTGCTACAAAATTTTAAGAAGCAAATGCCACTTTGGTCTGACAATATGATTTATTTGCTCTGTACACCCACAACAAACACGTGCAGTGCTTGCCTGTCTACAGGAGATGCTTTTTCAAGGTATCTGTTGACTCTCTCACTAATCAACCACAGGTTACTAAATACTTTACATTCGGGGAACTTTCTGCTTGTTGGAATCCCAGTTCCACAAAGCCTTCTGGTGTCGTCACCTCCACACACAAGGGACCACAGATAGCCAAAACCAAAGAAGTGATTTTCTGTCAAGAAATGAAACAGAGCTGTAGCTTTTCCAGGCTTACTCAGAACTTAAACATTTTTTTCTACTAAATAAAATTGTGTTCAAATGATGTTAGAATAATTTATGTTCATCATTACTGTGCTATAAATAAAAAGAGCTGTACCCAGGGCTCTGGCCAAGTGACATGGCTCTGATAGTGTTACTACAGTTCCTCCTGGCATCGGAATGGAATGGCTGGGATTGCACTGGCTGGGATTGCACCAGCTGGGACAGAGACCATGGTTCAGAATAAATACAGACCATCTATCTATATCAGAGGGTCATGATTAGGCCTGCTTAGCAGTTGATTAAATGATTCCTGTGGGCTGTGATGCATATTCAGAGCCACTCAGAAAATGAGGGGTAATCATCACACTCAAAGTTTTTATGAAACAGTGAAGAAAGAAGATTTTGCCTAACATTTCCCTCACCAAAAAGATTGATTTCTCTACAGGAACCCCAAAGTACTGGAATATTTTGATAAAACCTGCAGCGTTCTTGTTGCCAGAAATGTTGCTGAGTACCTCCTCCATGTAGCACACTCCTGCACAGCTGCAGAAATCAGCTTGCAGAGAAGTGGATCATCTACCTTGGCTCAGCACAGCTGCCCTCAGTAAGAGGAGGGACAGCCATATCTTGGAGTGCCTGATCACACTCTAGCCTAACTTTCCACACAGAAGTAACTCCTCTTCACTTCAACACAGGCAATGTCATCCTTCACCTCTAAAACCTACCTTTGTTTTCCTCAAACCAGAATTAAAAGCAACAACCAAACAAATATGCATTTAAATAAATACATATGCATTTAAATAAATAGATATGCACTTAAACCAGTGGGAATTAAAATTCTGTTCATGCTGCCTGAATGCTATTACTGTGACCACCATGAAAGCGCTGCTCAGATCTCATAAAACACACTAAGGTCAGAATCCAGTGTCAACATTATATGTTGTTTTACTCATGTAGAAGTTGTCCATGTTCAAATACAAGCTAGAGCTCTGCTGTCACTGCCCGCTGCTGATCTGAAGGCCTGAGGCAGTGAATAATGCCCTGGCACTGTCAGCTGACGTTATACTGTGTGGGGAATAATCTCACGCTTCATTACGCCGTCCTACATGGGTGCAGTACTGGCAGACTGAAGGACATGATTAAAAGTGCTGGCTGAGCAATCTGGTGCAGTCTGGCACATCTTGTATTCCTTGTTCAGCAGCTAACTAAACTAGCATCTTCACTGGGATCTGGCAAGACTGCCTTTTGCTGTTCTGATAAAGTGAGCTACAGCTATTGAAAGAGAGAAAGAAAAGGATTTTAAAACCAGTGTGGTTTCTTTGCACACTTAGATGCAAGCCACATAGTTTAGAACAGAATGCTCTGCAAATGTATGTTTCTGTAGCTCCAAATAGTCACAGAATCACAGAATGGCAGGGGTTGGAAGGGGCCTCTGGAGATCGTCTTGTCCAAACCCCTGCTTGAGCAGGCACACCCAGAGCAAGGGGCACAGGACCACGCCAGGTGGGTTTTGAATGTCTCCAGGGAAAGAGACTCCACACCGTCCTTGGGCAGCCTGTTCCACTGTACAGTGTAGTACTTCATTCTTAATGACAGGTAGCAAGGTAAGAAAAATTAAATTGAACTTTTCTGCTACAAATTCACCAATAAATTATCTTCAGTGGATGCTGTACTCTTTCTGTGTGCCTAATTGTGGATACTAAATTTCCGCTCTGACTGGAATTTATGCAAGTCTTCCACTATGGAATCTGAGTTTCAAAGTAAAAAGTAGGGAAAGTATCTGCAGTTTTTCCACTGTGAAGTATCTTGTCAAGTCCAATGTTATTTTTATCAGCTGGATCTTCCTAGAGCGAAAGTGGCACTTCCCCCTTTCTTTAAATTTTCTTTTTCCGTTTTCCCATGTCTCATGAAATAGTCACTTATTCACAAAGTGGGGAGGAGATGAAAAATGCTTTAAAAACTGAAAGATGCTAAGCATTTTGAATGTTTTATTAAAATCTGCTAAATGCTGAGGTCTCATAGTCCCAACTGCATTAATAGAAAACAAAGATGCTCTGAAAATGAAGCCATTTATCTTCCATTTGTTTATTCTAGCCTGTCTTTCAACTGAGAAACAAACAAAAAAAAAGGTTGGAAACCTATGATCACCAGTGGAATGGAAATTCCCTATTTTGACCAATTTTAATCATGCTTAACCATGTAAGCAATGGTACCAAAATTCAGTGTGTTCATATACCAAGCTTGACAATGTTTGATTTAAGTCTGTGCATAAATGTTTTGCTAGATTAAGGTGTATCTCAGGAGAGTATTTACCCTTGCAGTTAAACTAGTTGACTCAGCTGCATTCACTGGAACTCATATTCATAATCCCTCCTCCACAAATCTCACACCATCCGCTGAAAGTTCAGTGTTCAGCTCCTGTTCCTTCTCATTTTACAAGGATTTCACTTTTGTGATCTAGCCTTTAAGTATAATTGAATCATTCTCATTTCAGGACATTATTTTGTATGGAAAAACAGATTATCAAATTCAGAGAGTCTGACAAAATTTCAAAGCATATGCAATGCAGTGTGTGATTAAATCGGGACGGTGTTCCCTCATCCCTACCCGCTGGACTGTGCCTAAGGGCTGTTTGCTAATTGCTAGCAGGACTTTGAAATGAAGAGCACTTGAGGACTGCACAGGACACAGCAGTTCAAACAGCACATTTAACCCTAGGAAATCAGATTAATGCCTGCTGGTGGGAGAGCCTGTTTTTCCTCCATCTTTTCTCATTGTCAACTTGGAAAACCACTTTCTTAGTTCTGTATATGCTCTGAGTCATGCCTCCATAATCCAGAGTAACCAAGATGAGAGAGGCCAGCTACTCTCTAGTCTCACAGCTGGTTGGCTGGTGCCTGAGGCTCCCTGTAAAATGATACTATCAGAGAAGGGTCAAGAGCAAAACATTTTCTCTTACAAAATCAAAAATTCATTTGGCCTCTATGACAGATGGCTCTTCCCACAATTTGGCAATAGTTCACTATAGCTAAAAATAACTATAAAAAAAAAAGAAAGAAAAATCAATACGTAAAATGCACATGGCTTCTGTGGCAATGATATATAGCCCTTAAATACAGATAAGAACTGCATTGCAGCTAGTAGTGTTGTAATTTTTTTCTACTAAAATAAGAATTGCAAAATGCTAACTTAGGAGGAAAAGCTGTATTGCTTTGCCTATGTTGGGGCATTCAACCAGTCATCTGCAGCTCACTTTTTGCAAAAAGTGAAATTTTTGGAGGCGTGAATGTATTAAAAGAGAGTGTTGATGGCTGCCATACCTGGGGATTTCAGTGCCACCAGCATAACTACAAAATGGACATGACAAGCTTGCAAATCTTGCCATGCTCACTTGGACCAGTCCTGCATGTAGGCAGAGGCTCTCCTTCAGTGTCCATTCCCATTCACCTGGTAACTGTGGTTGTCTGCCTCAATGCACATAGTTCATTTAGAATCATATAATCATGAAACAATTTTAGTTAAAGGGACTTTCATGGAGGTCTTACGGTCCAACCTCTGCTGAGAGCAGGTCAACTTCCAAGCTAGATCAGGATGATTACGGATTTATCCAGATGACTTTTGAATTATCTTCAAGGACAGAGATGACACAGTGTCTCCAGGGAACCTGTTCCAGTGTTTAACCATCCTGTAAAGGAATGTTGTCCTTATATCTATCTGGAACGATACCTTGCTGCACCTTGTGTCCATTCACTCTTGTTCTCTCACTGTGCACCTTTGAGGAGAGTCTTGCTCTGTCTTCTCTAACACCTTCCCCTAGGTTAGCAGGGGTGTGGGGATAGTTGACTAAATAGTTGCTAGAATTATAAACATCTGAAGACTGAGATGAAATCATGCTCATTAGAGGCATTTTGGATTCTGGAATCCATCCTCTCAAAGAGCCCAAGAGTTGGGACTTCAGTTGCAACATAAAACTTTGTGATCTCAAGGATTTTGCCAAAGAGTGAAGAGTGTGCAGTGATGATTTGCTGGCAAGCTGCCTTTTGTGCCAGCATGAGGCATGTGCCTGACTGCTGTGATGGAGATCACTTCTGTGAGGGACTTATAATTTCAACAGTGTTTCTGAAAAATACCACCTGTCCTTTCCCCAGAAGTCTCTTCTCAGCATACTTGGTAACAAAAAATTAATTATGAAAATAATGAGCAAGCATCAGACTTACTTGTCTTGAATAAAAACCAAGACATTGAGACTTAGAAGATCTGGGTCCCTCGACTAGGCATTTTGGTTAACCTATGGCAGGACTTACTGTCCCATGCAGTGCGAGAACAACTCAGAGACACCTCTGATGTCTGCACAGCATGCCATCCATGTACAGATACCAGCTTGGGTCCCAAAAACAGTGTCGCCACATGATTTTATGGCTGGGATAATAACCTGAGAGCACAGCCAAATGCCCTGTCTAGAGAGCTGATCTGCCACAGCTTTGCCACTTCCAGTTCTGGACGTAATGAATACTGCTGTTGAACAAATGCCAGTAAACAGCAAGTGAAGCTTTGGCATGCCAAATCAACTCATTTATTAAACAAACCCCAAAATAAAAAATATGACAACATGTAAACCCACAATGGAACCTTTTCATAACCAGTGAAATATTTTCACATATACAAAAATAAAATTAATCTCTGCTTCACTTGATTGACAACATTCATAATTTCTGCAAAGAAAACACTTATTGTTTCTCATTACAAAATAGATGGTAATTTCACAGACATCTGCCTACAAATAAGATTATATCTGAAGATCCTCAAAATGGCTTATGCACTAGACTGGAAATTAGAAATAGCTCTGAAGTGTTTGTAATACAAAGTAAGGAACACTGGATCATTAGAAACAGTGGGACGTGAGAAAATGCCAGAGGAATTCTACTCTGCCTTCTCTTCATGCTGTAAGTTAAAGATTTATTTGGTGGCATTGCCCCTTCCATTAGCTTTGCCTGTTTGCAGGAGGCAGTTTTGTCAAAGGGGGGTCTCCAGAGAATACTTCAGTCATGTTGTCTTCACACAGAAAAAATGTGCTTCAGAGGGAGAGGACATTGGAAAAGAACTTGTGGCTAATGGAAAGCTATGGGAAGTACAAGGATATCTTTGCCAGCTTTGGACAAGTCTCCAGGAGACAGTGTTAATACCAAACTTCTTAATTCTTCACTAATACAGGACAACAGATGAGGTACTGAAAAATCTGAGCACCTGAATTTAGAGGTTACCAAGTAGCTTACCTACAATGGCACGCCAAGGAGTTCAACCAAAGGCATCTCAAAAAGAAAAGAAAAAAAAATCATTAAAGAGAAAAAACATCATTTTCCATAAGAAAAGGGTTATGATGCTATTCAGTCCTCCTGTGATGTCCTCCCAGGTCTAATACATAGGCTCCCGGCTACTTGCCCTCTGCCTGTGTCACCGACACACCTCCAGCAGAGGAAGGCACACTACAATGCAGCAGCATCGTGACAAACAACAAAAGCCAAGCAAAACAACAGCCGTATCAATCCACCAGCTCAGTGTCTTGCCTCGGCAAGGGACAAAACCAAATAACTAGAGAAGAAAATACAAGCAATCTGCAAGCTCATGTTCACACCTTGCCATCTGCTTAGATGTTGCAGATCACTCTTTGAAAGTGGGGAACTTCATTTGGAGCTGTGAGATGCTTAATCACTCCTCTGTACCTTAGGAACTCTCTGTATTTCCAATGCATTGACCATTAGCCCTTCCTGACTCTCTGCTGTGATGTACAAAGCAGGGCTATTAATGACCATTCTCAACGATATGTCTTCCCTATAATATAACATAATATTAAGGCATCCTGACTCTTTGCTCCCACTGTTGTCTTCTGCTCACTGTAATAAAAATGCTGTTAGTCAGTCCTTTTCTCTAGGGAGAAGAGGTGCTAACACAGAGAAGGTGATTTATAGAAGACAAATGAGAAATGTTGAATAAATATCTCATTTAGGGCCTGACTGTGCTATTGCTATTCATGAAGAATAGTTGCTTACTCCCATCAGGACCTGCTCTTGGATTGGCCTTGACTTAGTTCTTGGCCTTAGCAAAGGCTGCAGAAAAGGCCCTTAAAAAGTAATGGATTTTCAGCAACATACGTGTTAAGCAAAACATCAAAACAGCTGACCTTAGCACAATAGCCCATTCCGCATTGCGGCAGGGAGAGCTTCCCTGGGCAAGGCCAGCAGCTCTTGTACAAGGCACAGGACAGGTCTTAGCTGTCAGTCTTAGTTCAGCCACCTGCTAGATAGTTCACTGTGTGGCTTGGCATCTCAAGAAGCAATATAACAACTAAAAATGTGAAAAGGAAAATTACATTAGCTGATGAACCTAACGTTTTTTTCTAATGCAGCCTGAGTCATTATTGCAGTTAGTAAGCCATATCTTACTGCTTTAGTCAAATGATTGCTACCATCATATATTCCCTTAAATCTATCACTATTCGAGGATGAATGCTGGAAATTCAGGCTCCTCATTATCCTCAAATGCCTCTGCTTTAGGTCAAAAGAGAAACACTACTTTTTTTTTTTTTTTTCTAAGCCATGAAACTGGGAAAGTTTTTCAAATACCAAATGCTGTTGCGGCAACTCTCATAGCCAGAGAACCAGCCAGACATCCATTTCATGGTTTTCCTGAAGGCAATGAGGCTGTGAAATACTCAGGGAAATGCAAAGCCCACCTTGCAAGATGAGGCTAGGACATCAACCCCAATGTTAATAGAGCTCACACACTTCTGCAAGGATGAAGATGAGTCTACGTCAAGCAAGAGACCCTGGGCATGTGGCCTGGAAAACATGTGGGTATGTCATACTGGGTTGTATCACTGCACTGTTGTATATACTCATTACTGACTCATCTCTAATAACACTTTGCTGGTACATCCTGGTTTTGTTGTAAGACATATTAGCAGTCAACAGTCTTTGATTGCTGTGAAATTTTGGTGAGTAATTTGGAAGGGATGCCCCCAGGACTTTACACCACTTTTATAAAATTTCATCAGCTGCATAAGGCTCATTTAGGGAATCCCCAGTAATCTCCTGTCTCATCACCGTTTATTTTCACATTTATTGAGATTGTCTCCATCTTTAAACCACCTTCCCCATTGTTTAGGACTGTGCCTTTTTTTTTTTTCTTTTTTCTTCTTTTGCATTTCTGAGGCTTTCTCCCACCTTTTACAGGTCACTCACAAAATTTTTACTTCTCCCAAAAGTCCAAGAATTCACCTCCCTGCCCGCCACAACACAGACAAAACTATTTACTATGAATGAAGCAGGATAAGACAGGAACATACATCTGCCAATGGCAGACTCTTCCTTATGGTAAATGGAAAAGGGTTTAGCTATCCTACGCTTACTGTGGGATGGTATAGGACATGATCCTGAATTTGGGCAATTACTTACAGCTGCTTTCCAGCCATACTTTTATTTATGCACAAGAAATCATTGGCAGGTCCATACCCATGGTTCCTCTACCTACGCTATGGGAATTACAGCACTGACCCTCCTAGTACCATGCTGCAGCACTAAAGCACGAAACTACTGACTTCAAAACACCACACTAATCTACACTGTGAATTTCCTGGCCTTGGTGGTTACTTAATGCTATTTATGAATGTTTACGCCTGTATTTAATTTCCTGTGGTGCTTGAAGTCCTTCTCTGAGACTTGCAAAAATGGCATCATATATTTCCCAGGGAACCTTTTGTTCAGCATAAATAAAACATTATGCAGCAGCTTCAATTTCCTGATACTTCAACATAAAACTTTTCTAAAATGCTAGATCCAGGGCAGCTGTAGGAGCAAAACAACATGTTGCTGAGGAGATTTCAGAGTCCAGTTTGTGCACTGAGTTCACTTAAACACCTTGATGCTCATGTGTTTCTTAAAGCTGCACCTTTAAGTGCAGTGTTAGGAAGCAGGGAAGTTATATAAAGCAAAAGTTGGGAAGGAAAACAATCAGAGCAGTGGCATTGTGTATGAATGGGGGGAAGCAGGCAACATAAGTATTAGAAAGGAGAGACAGAAGGAAGCAGCCAGGATGTCAGAAGTGTTTTGACTCCTTGGGTAAAGAAAAACATACTGATCTGCAAAATGTTTTGGAGAAGATTTGAGCAGGTAGAGCTCAAAAGAGACATGGACCAAAGACTGAGCCAACGAGTTGTTAAAAAGGTTTTCAATTTATTGTAGACTTAAAAAAAGAACAAGCCTTTTTTAACAGTGTGATTTTTTGTTTCCTCTGCTGCTACTCTGCTGTGACTAAAGAAGTTTTTAATCTCATCTTCTCAGTCTTCCTAGAGCCACAGCTGTGGGCTATGACAAAAAACAGTCTGTTTTCATGAAAATACCTGTGACTGGAATGAGGGGCAAGGAAGGACTTACAAAGGCTGTGAGAGAAAGCCCCAATTAGTGCATTTGCTAATTCATTGCACTTTCATTTTTTTAATTAGCAAACATGATGGAAAGAAGAAAAGCCAACAATACAGGCCACATCGTTGGATACTATAAACACCAATTTACACTAGCTAAGATTCTGGCCCCCTGATACTCCAAGGGGAAAGATACTTGTTTGCTATTTGGTTTGATATAAGTAGCAATTACCCCCTGGTTGCTGAGCTGAATTTTAGAGTTATGAGGCAAATTACTCGAGCAGGCACATTCCAAGTTATCTGTCATGCAACACCCTTTGTGCAGAGCTGCAAATTATCACTAACTGTGCATTAAAATAATATCTTTTCATTTTAGTCATACTGTACCAACTGCATATATACTTTCCCCTTCATGAAAGAATTCTGCTTTCCTGTCAGATGGGCTGCTCAACAAATCAGTCACCTAAATAGCACCCTAGACAGGTGAAAAAGCACAATGAATCCTTCCTTAAGGAGAAAAAATATGCTAATTTTCAGATCAAAGGGGGACCACTGGTCACAACTAATAATCTCTATATATTAATGAGGAAATTTTACTCCTGTTGGCATTCAGAGCTGAGGTAACTGGCTCCAAATGAACTCAGTTCCTTCCAAGCAGAGTGTTTGTTAATTTGGACAAAATAAGCAGGACACCACTGGGGTTTATTTCCCCATAGCTGTTCAGTGCTTCATGCAGTAGCTGTGAGACCGCACTGTATGACTGAGCCATCTGGACACATGTTTCAAAACTCTCACTTCAGAGTAACATTCATGCAGGTTTTTCCAAATCTCTCTAGAGCTTGTCCAAACAGAGAAGCTTTGTGCAAGGGAGTAGGCTGGACTGCACATCAGAGTACCCTTGTTTACTGGTAAATCCCACACAAGGACCAGTGCAGGAGCACCTCTTTGAAGGATAAATGCGTTAATCTTTCTCAGTCCTCCTTGCCAATAAAATTAGGTGTAAATGACTTATTGACATAGTCACTAGCAGACTGCCTGCCTGAAATGCTTTCCTATTCTTAGATGGAAGCTGCTCTATAAAATAAAAATATTTTTTACTTAGGCGACAAAATATGTTTTCATAATAATTAGTTCAGTAGAAATATCCTCATGCTATTCACTCAGTGAAAAACCAGAAAGACCAGTAGCTTGAAATTTTCTTAAAAATTACTCTGGCCAGAAAAGGAGTTAGAAATTGTATGTGATGAACCACATAATTCTGACTGTTTTAGTCTTAAGGGAAAAAAAATACAGGGCCACATCTGGATATTGATGGAACTATGCTGATGATGCCATGGCAGAATGTTGCATTTTTCATCCTTTCATTCCCACTGTGCTTGTTTATTCACATAAAAACGTGGAATAGCTTAGATAAAAATGCAGCTGAAACACATAATGAAGGCAGCAGCCATTTTCTTAAATCCACCAGAAGAGCTATTCCTGAATGAGATCTGTGGAGCTGAAAGCCCTGCCTGGCACTCAAGATATGACCCAAGTCATCAGAAAAGCAATTTTGTCCTTTGGCGATGGTCATAAATGGAAACACAGGGTATTGTGACTGAATATAAGGGGGGAAAATAGTTATTAGAGCAATTAAGCACAGGATCACATTGCCCAGAGAGGCCGTAGAGCCTCTGGCCTTGGAGGCTACTTTGCCTTGTCTGAGCAAAAACCTAAGCAATCTGATCTGAAGTCAGTATTGACCCCACTTTGAGCAGGAAGCTGGACCTGAGACCTTATGTGGGACCTTCCCACCACAATGATTATCTAATGCTATCAGGCATGAACAATCTTTGGTGTTTGTATTTGTGTTTAAAAATAGAGCCAGAGAAAATGGGTAATTCCTCCACTGAGAATTTAGAGTATCTTAATATAGTTCTTAAAATTTGTATTCAACAGTTTCAACATTTTGCCTAGATGAAAGCAAACACTGAGGATATCCTATCATGTACCCATTTAAGTTTTTGGGTTTTTTTTCCCTATACGCTTTTGCCTCAAGGAAGGAAAAGGAACATCTGTTCATTTGGCTACAGTTAAGGATTTAAATCTTCCCAGTCTTGAGGAGCGCTTCATAAACAAAGTCTGAGATCACTGGCTGTTCCCACAAAATTGTTTGTGTGAGCAGGCTAAGATGGTTGCAACAGCAGCAGCACTGAGCCTGCCGTGCAGTAGTAAGAAAACCTGCAGCAGCGTTCAGTCGGTGGCTTCAGAGGTTTGCCTTCTAGATAATGAGGGGTCTGGGGACATTCAGGACTATAATTCAGCCCTAGATCCAGTTTTTTGTTCTACAAGGAGATTCCAAATTTCAGACACACTCACAGACATACAAGAATTGTCATTCTCCAGTCAGCAGTTGGCTGTGTAAGAAAAGGGAATACAGACTGGTTGGCATTTGTGTCTCATCTATCTTCTGAGTCTTCCAGGATGAATTTGGTTACTCTGATGTAGGTAAATTACAGCAAAGCTGCATACAACCCCCTCTGAGCTGCCCCGTGACATACAACACAGGCGTTGATTGTACACAGGGGCAAGAGGCCACTGCCCCATCCATCCCCTCCCCACCTCCTGCTACACGCCTGGCAAAGCTGCCCCAGCCCGTGGCTCCTGTTGATAGGCTGCATCTGCCAACTCTTTTTGGAGGGGGCCAGTGGGGTTTAATGTCGTAGAGGCAGCTTCAACAAATTTACATGTCTCCTTTAAATACTGGACACAGAAAATACCAGAACTGTTTCCTGGATTCCCAGTTCTGAAAATGGGGCTTGAAACAAAATGACGTTAATGCCTCTTGTGCTCAAACAGTTGCATTCATCATCATCTCTGGGTTCAGGCAGAGGATGTAACTACTTTTCCAATGTGATTTGGGAAGACAGTGGGGTAGTGCAGAAGAAATAAATTGTCTCTGGATCTTTGGAGGCTTTGCTTCACAGAGGAGGCAATCTGAGTCCCCTCCACAAGCAACCCAGGAGAAAAATACTCAGAACCCTCTTTAGCAAAGACAATTCCTGGGTTTCAATGAATGATTATTTAATCATCAAAATCAGCAGGACTGCTGATTTTTGTGGGCAATTAAACACTTCAGACCTCATTATGTCTGGCAGAGAGTTCTTGAGGAGTCCAGTGCCAATGGCTCAGGACCAGCTGCCCCAGGCCTGGGAAAGACTGTGGATGTTATCTACCTGGACTTTAGCAAAGCCTTTGACACTGTCTCCCACAGCATCCACCCAGAGAAGCTGGCAGCTCATGGCTTAGACATGGCTTTGCTGGATGCCCGAGCCCAGAGAGCTGTGGTGAATGGAGCTAACTCCAGTTGGCGGCCAGTCACGAGCAGGGTTCGCCAGGGCTCAGTTTTGGGGCCAACCTTGTTTACTATCTCTACCCTGGATGAGGAGATCGAGTGTGCCCTCGCCAAGTTGGGTGGGAGTGTTGATCTGCTCAAGGGTAGGAAGGCTCTGCAGAGGGATCTGGACAGGCTGGATCGATGGCTGAGGCCAATTGTATGAGGATTAACAAGGCCAAGTGCCGGGTCCTGCACTTGGGTCACAACAACCCCATGCAACGCTGCAGGCTTGCGGAGGAGTGGCTGGAGAGCTGCCTGTGGGGAGGAGGACCTGTGGGTGTTGGTTGACAGCCAGCTGGACATGAGCCAGCAGTGTGCCCAGGTGGCCAAGAAGGCCAACAGCATCCCGGCTTGTATCAGGAATAGTGTGGCCAGCAGGAGCAGGGCAGTGATCGTGCCCCTGTACTGGGCACTGGTGAGGCCACACCTTGAATATTGTGTTCAGTTTTGGGCCCCTTCGGTACAAGAGCAACATTGAGTTGCTGGAGCATGTCCAGAGAAGGGCAACAAATCTGGTGAAGGGTCTTTTGAGAAGTGGCTGAGGGAACTGGGGTTGTTTAGCCTGGAGAGGAGGAGGCTGAGGGGAGACCTTTTCACTCTCTACAACTACCTGACAGGAGGCTGTAGTGAGGTGGGTGTTGGTCTCTTCTCCCGAGTTACTAGTGATAGGACGAGAGGAAATGGCCTCAAGCTACGTCAGGGGAGGTTTAGATTGGATATTAGGAAAAATTTCTTTACTGAAAAAGTGTTCAGGCATTGGAACAGGCTGTGCAGAGAGGTGGTGGAGTCACCATCCCTGGAGGTGTTCAAAAAATGTGTAGACATGGCGTTTTTGGGACATGGTTTAGGTTAGGTTTAGGTGTTGGGTTGACGGTTGGACTTGATGATCTTAGAGGTCTTTTCCAACCTTAATGATTCTCTGACACCATTTCTGTTCCCTTAGTTTTTAGACGTCATGATCATGTCTACAGGAACAAAACCACATTTGACCACAGAGGCACTGCCCACAAAATGGTACTAAATTTCCTTCTTTGTTTTATGACCACAAAGGGTTGTCCCAGAAAATGACTGTAAAACCAGCCTGGACCTACCTCCCAGGTAGGTTAAATTGCCACCATCCTCTTTTTCCATTTTCAGCTGCCTCATCCTGCCATAATGTCATTGTCACCAAATACCTCTCTCGCATCACTGTCCCAAATGTGCCCTTTTTTAAAATTTCTATCACTAATTGCTTAACACCAGCTTTTGTAATCTGTATTTTGCCAGCTAACTGAGGATTCTTTGGAAATCAGAGTTAGGAGGACTGTTAAAGACAGGGTAGACAAGACCCTGCCTCTAGCTATGCTTTCATTTCCCATTGGCTCCAGTGGGGCCAGGATGCCACCTTTGATGTCTGAGAATTAAGTACCTACAAGGCATTTTAAAATCTGGGTTGTTGATCCTAAGTGCAGTAAATCCATGGGTATACAAAGAGATGTTGTTTGGACTGAAAATTCATGAAAAGCAGTCACACTTGGAATTTTCTTCCTCACTGAAAAGAATATGACATTTTCTTTTAGCCCTAGCCAGGTGAATGCCATGATTTCTAATCAATCTGGTACACAGTCAGTTTAACCAGTTGTTTTGGGGTGACTCGTTCTGTGCATGCAGAGGTGCTGTAGGGCCATCCCAGTGCTGTTTTTCTTTCCTCAACTAGCAGGCTGAAGACACTGTCAGGGTTTCCCAAAAGACAGTGTCTGGACAGTGTGAATCAAGTTCCTCATATGTGAAATTAAAGCCAGTGGCGTTTTTCTCATCAGGGAGCTATCTGGTGTGCATCATGAATGTAAGGTAGGTGCAACCCTGATCAGGTATCAGGAGACAGGATCGAGACTGGGAATTAAAAAGCTGTCTTTCTTTGCTTCAAAGCTGATGGGGAAAAAAGCTTAAAGGATGAAGACAGTAATCAATCCTGGGAATGTGCTCTGTGGACTTTGGAGAAGTGAGAGTAATTATGCTCTCTAATCTCTTCCTGAAGCCCTTAGCAGTGTGTGACCAGATATTAAATGAGTAATTCAGGAAGAGAGAACATAAAGTAACCATATAAACAAATATTAGGTTTAGTGAGTTTTCTTCTTTTAAAGTTTCTTATTTCTCAGCATGTGGAGCCAGCTACATACCTTCAAACCAGCATCTGCTAAGGCCTTGTCTTGCCTTATGCTGAAATCCCCAAAAGGGATCTTTGGTCCCAGCTTTCGCCTTCGATGCCTGCCTGTAAGGTTCACAACTGCAGCTGCCACTGCTGCAGTTCTGCAGGGCTTGCGGACCCTCACTTGGGCCTGCTGGGGTGGACTGTGATGGGTGAGGCTGGGGCCCGCAGGAGTACCAGCGCTGCGGGTACCGGTGCCTCTGTGCTTGCATCAGCTCCCAGCTGGGGATGGCCAGGCTGTGAGCCTGGGTGCACTGAGCACACCACGCAGCAGCTGAGAAATGCGCTGGACTTCTTCACTTGTATTCCTAATCCAGACAGAGAGCCCAGATATGCCCTTTATAGACTGAGTTACTTTCCCAGCAGCACTGACCTCAGTGTTTACATTTTTGAACAAAACTCTAAATCTCTTTTATTGTCGCCTGAGAGGCAGAAAAAAGCATCTGTGATTATTGCACACATATTCTAAAAGACAATCACTATCATTCACACTGACCAGGGGCTTTCCCATGCATGCTGCTACAAGCGTTTTCCCTCGGGCCCACACATCTTTTGGGTCAGCAGAGGAGGAAGAACCCTATCTTTCCTCTAGCACATTTCACGCTTCCCCTTGCTGTTGTGTTTTCCTGCTTCTCTGAAAAGGGAACAGCCTTTCCTCTTCACATATCTTAGTCTTCAGTAGTCTAAAGTCATCACTAGCCCTGATCCTCCCATGTTGTTATTTATTCCTGTGTAGAATAAACCATGTTTGAAACAGAAGGGAGACTCTCAGGGTGTTCTATGACACAGGTATGATATAGAAAACAATTCATAATCATGGTAAAGAATCTGATGATATGACGTTATCCATGAAGATATGAAAGATAAATGTTTATACACTAATGAGAAAAAATTAATTATTCAAAAGAAAGCACAGTTGGCTTGGGGAAAGATGAGAGGCCTCTGATGAACCCTTACTATCCACTATTTCCAGTTGAACCTGGGAATTTCTCAGTGGAAATTGTTTCATCAGAAAAGAAAAATTTTTCTAAACCAAAACATCACACATAAAAAAGAGGAAACAGACTAATTTTTTGACTTAGAAAAAATAAAAACATTAAAAAAATTTAAAGGTGAAAATTTTTTACCTGCAAAAATTTTACTTGCAAAAACATCTCCTGTACCTAGGCTAGTAGTAATAGTAAAAATATTAAAAATTAAGAAGAGAGGCATTGGAAGATAAAAGCTTTCTAACATTCCAAAAGAAAACAATAGTTTTATTTTCACCTGGGCATTGTACTTTTTTTTTTTTTTCCACATTTCATTCTGGTTTCAGTTAGGACAAATTTTGTAGATGCTTGCAAGTTTTCAAAGGCTAGGAAAATCCATTTCAGTTGCAACAACTAGTAGCCAATTAATTATAAAGTGATCCTTTCCAAGAGAATACCAAAGTGCAAGTTCAGTAATCAAAGAACATTATTTCCTTAGCCTGTGCCAGAATAACACTCCTGGACTTTTTACCTAAAAAACCACCCATTCTTTCTGAAAAAGTCAAAAAAAACAACAAAAAGCCACCATGTATCTCACTATGAGTTGGCAACTGGGAAAGGAGATAATAATTGCATGCTTCAGTAATAACATCAGTAATATTCAGTAATAACATCAGTAATAACAGTTTTACTGTTTGTTACTTCCAACATTTTCATTGAAAATACTGATGATACAAGCCAGGTCCCACCTGTCCCTGGGGACCAGCATGAGCTGGAGTTGCCACCTTTTGCTGTCTTTCAGATGGTTGGTGGTCCACAGACTGTAGATGAAGGAAGCTTTTGCTTCTGTTTGTACTCCTTTATCACACAGTTTCCCCTCCTCTGATACAGGTAAGACAGACTCACCCTTGTTGCTTTGAGTTACTGCTCCCCTTCCCAGAAAAGTTGTGCATCGTTTGGCTGTCACGGAGTTGAGAAAGTCCCTCTCGTGGTGGTAACTGTAAGCAACCATGAACCACATCCCTCACTTCCCCAGTGTGAGGCAGAAAACTCTCCGCTCCAAGACAAGCCTTGTCTACAGGTGCAAAGATTACATACTCTGATGTACTCCTGAAGACAGCTGCTGCCCTTGCATTAAATTCCTTGGAGATAAAACCGAGCTAAGTTCACAGCTTTGGTGCCAAGGGAAGAAAACCTGTGTGCCAGCTAAAGAAGAAAGTGAATGGAGTAGATTCAGTGGAACACTATTAACCTCTCTTTTTTTTTTAACCAGAAATGTTTGAAATTGAGTTAATGATTCTCCTGCTGTTTTAATTTTAAATATTTCCTTTACATCACTGAAAAGAATTCAAAATTTGCACTTAGTAAATCCAGTGTGTGAAAGGTCCTTTGGGCTGGTAATAAGACTTTTGAAGTTGCAGAAATCAGTCTGTGAAAAGACATTCACTGAGTCCATTAATATGGAGTGCATCTTCAAAAGGGAAGGCTGGCTTGGCTACTGGAAAGTAATTGCTTCTCTTCCTCACATGAGACTTTGATCTTTTTTTAATCCAACCATAAACCTTACAAAGCCATTCATAGTAACTGCAATCCTTGAACAGCACACTGACCTTTCATATTTTAAAGATGTAGCCCTAAAAATAACTTCATTTTTAGAAGTAGACTCAGCATTTGCAGTGCTGCAGCACTATCAGTGTGGTTTGTCACTTCTTATTTCAAAAACTTCTCAAGATGAAGGTGGCTTCACGGAGTATGATGAGAGAAGGGCTGTTTATTTTGCCTATTTCTGTGTACTACTCCATACCTTTATTCTCTGTCATCTTATCAAAAACACCATGATCATTTCTTCCTGCCTTCAAAGATACCCTACACTTGCAACTGGGATAAGCATTAAGTGAAGGCTCTGAGAGCCGCTATTTTAGAAGAAAAACAATGCATGGAAAAGATTACTTCAAAAGCTCAAAGGCAACAGGATTCTTCTTTTCTAATTTGGGAAGTTATTAGATATGTCCTTGCTATTGTTAGTAGTGGTAGAAGCTCTGCGTGTTCAAAGACCTCTCAGATGAGGCAAAGGGACATCAGGAGGGATGCTGCTCTAGTGCTGCTAGTTCCACCGCAGGGAAGTCTCCTTTACTAGCAAAGGTTTGGTCATGGTGGAGCTGAGCTCCTGCAAAGCTCCTTCTCCCAACAGCCCAGATGTGACCTGGGTGATAAAGACTGGGGTCAAGGCAGTGTCAGGTGATGTAGCTGTTATACTCACTAATTTTAGATCTTTTCCAGCATACCCTGCAATACCTTTTTCCAACTAAACATCCCTACCACTGGGTCATCTTCCTCTCTCCAGTCTAGGAGCTGACACCATTCCTACCAAGTTTCCAAGCCTCCCTGCTATATTGATGGTTGAGATGAAAACTGACAACAGGCTAGTACAGAAATACAAGGCTTTGTTTGAAACTCTGATTAATTTCTCTCTTTGGAGTGTGGCTTAGTTTTTGGAAACTGAAAACACATGATATCAAAAGCTCAGATCATTTGTAAAATTGTATCAACCTCAGTATTCATTAACAATTTGCAAGTTGTGCAGATCCTGTATGGGCAGATATGATCAGTAAATGAGGTTTCAAGTATTTTCAGTAAAATTCTGTAGGGTTTCAAAAAGGCTGTGAATAATGCTAATTGTGAATACTTTACAGTAATGGCAATGAACAAATAATAAATTTAGTGTTGAGCAAAAGTGTACATTTCTGGACGGACCCATACAGCAATTTTTTTGTAGTGGCAAGGATTTATATAGCTGATGAAATGAAGTAGTTGTGCACAGGCAAAATGAGGAGATACAGTTTCATGTCTTGACTTTGCTAACGCAAAGCCAAGAGATATTTTGGCAAAAGCCCATGTATTTGTGTAGAAAAGGCTTTCAGAAAGAAGGTTTATATAAAATTCTCAAGGACTTTTTGCCTAGAGCTGATAATGGTTGCATTTATGGCTATTACTGTCAAGAAAGCTGCTTTCAAATCAAAATCATTTGAACATGAGGAGAAGGAGCTGAACTGAGTCCAGATGAAAGAAAGGCTGTTTTCAGCAACAAGGCACAGCAAGTATCTGCATTGGTAGACTGATAGCAAAACAGGATAGGAAATCTGCATGGACCTAATAGAGACAAATGAACACTGAATGGAGATTTATTTCTCTCAGGCGCTTCCAAAAGGAAAAGCTTCACATTACTTGCCACACATTGTACATGTCAGAGCTATTAGTGACATCCAGCTGTAGTCAGTTAGGGAGGGCCGGATACCTTATGCTGCTGATGGATCTCTGCCATTGCACACAGCCCGTCCTTTCTCACCCGCTCCCCAGGAAACCTACCACATGTCTTTGGCTTGTTTTTTCTTTTCATCTTTATAGTGCTCTTTCCTGAGTGCTAGACAACCCTGTGAAATATCTGACATAAGTACAACCAGGAGAAAACAACTACTATATTTCCAAAAGCAATAAAAGGACACATGCAGGGATGAGAGGACGGGGGAGAAAGTAGGGACATTTAAATCACCAGGTCACCTCCAGACTCAGAGAACCACTTGATCCGGGCCCCCAGTGCTCTTTGCACCCAGCCTCTCCAACACCCTGGCCACTTGCAGGCTGAGTAGAGGGAACAGCTCAATGGTTTTTGGTTGCACTCCTGAAGCAGTGGTGGTGCCTGGAGGAGCTGTGCCAGGACACGTCCTCTGCAGGGTGCATCGAGCCCTGCCAGCTGCCAGGGCTGGGCCTCAGGCTCCCACCCCTGTGCCTGAGGCCCCTAGACATGAATAACACTGCTGAAAGGGATTTAAAAAGAAAGGCTTAGGCCACTGTAATCAAAAAGCCACCTGAATGAGACCCTCTGATCAGAAAAGAAGATGTGAAAGAAAAACAGCACAAGAAAAGCCCCAGTGGCCAGTTTTTCTCCCACATCAGAAACAAGGGACAACTGAAATAAGCCATCTCAGGTACTTTCTGGTGGTTTAGGTGGTTCAAACAACCTTCCTGAAAAAAAAAAGAAACCCAAAGCCCATTGACCTTGTGGACCAAAAACCTGTGGTGTTGTTGAAATATTCCTTTTACTTGGTCTTCTCGGGTGCTCTGCTGTTTAGTTGCAATGCCCATGTCATTAAGAAAAGATGCAAACATGTCTGGAACAGGGTCTTTTTCTCCAGACTAACTAGATTTACTTGATGTCTCATAAAACAGCCTGTAATAATGCGAATTGAACTGCAGCTTTATCAGAATGACAATTTATGACTTTTCCACATGTATTTTGATATCCTCATATGAACTCTACCTAAGCCTTGGTCTTACAGGATTAAGCTATTTCTTCTATTAAAAGTTATCTGCCTGCCTTCAGGTTAGTTTATGTGCTGACTCTGTTGCCAAGAGTCAAGCTAGGCAAAGCTGAGTAATGCCTCTAGAGAAGTAATAATCATAATTTTCATCATTAGGTATTTAACTCTGTTCAAGTCTCACCTAACAGTTCAGCCATAAACCACAGCCAAAATATCCCCTGTATTTGCAAAGAAACATCCCTTGCCCTGAACGGTTTTTCTGTTACCACAGTGCAAACCATTACTATTGAATTAACTGGAATTGACAGTGCGGAACAAAGGCTGACCTGATCGTTCAGTGTGGAAAGCCAAAACTGCATTTCCTATGTTTGTTTTCACCAAGCTTTTTTCTTTTCCTTTATATGAACCAAATATCAATCCACAGTTCAGTGGCATCTTATAGTCCCCTGCTGTCATTCATAGTTCCAGTGACAGGCAACTCTGAAGGCTGTGATTTTAGCATAGGAACAGTCTTCTTAAAGCAAACAAATCTATGAATTGAAGGGACATGTAAGATTCAGACAAGAAGTTGCCTTGGAAAAAAGCAGTAGACTAAACTGATTCTATGCAAAATTAAAACAGTCCTCCCCCCTGACTACAGCAAAAAGAAAATGCAATGCATGAAAAACAAGTTACAGAAAGATGGGAAAACATGTCACCATGTGGCTACAGCAATACATATTAATCCTAAGCAGTGATGATTCAGATGGAGACAACAGCCTGTATGAGTTAGAAAAGTTTTATCTGAATACATCTAAAATAGGAAAAAGATAATTAAATGCAAATAACAAGGAAATTAAGTGAGAGAGAGCAAAATCATCTGATCACATCCGAACTTTGGGGATATTTAAACCAATTACAAATCTCTGGACTGAGTCCAGCTTCATAGTTAAATCATAAATCTTCACAGGTCCAGAGAAGAAGAAAATTAAGACATTCTGAAATTTTGGGCAGAAAAAAAAAGAAAGAAACGTACCCAATTCAAAGGAAATTTCAAAAACCCAAATCTAAACTGTCAGCCAGACAAATAAATTATTATAGGTTAGCAGATAACCAGGATTATAGAAGTGCCATTTTTTAGCAGATCTGTGGACATGTCCTCTACCCTTGCACCGAAGAGTTGGACAAAAATTATCATTGAACTATAATCCTAAAATGGCAAAACCACTCTAAATGAAAAATATTTCTCGTTTACTCACTTCCAGCATAAGAATAGTTTTAGTTTGAACTACCTCACTGAAGGTTCTCGCACAACCTTTGCACAAAGAAAGCATCAAGCACCCCAGAGATGCTTCCTACCATATCCTTCCTCCCCATCCACCTGAGAGTACTGAGGGAGCTGGCAGAGGAGCTCGCCAAGCCACTCTCCCTCATTTATCACCAGACCTGGTTAACAGGGGAGGTGCCAGATGACTGGAGGCTTGCTGATGTGATGCCCATCTACAAGAAGGGCTGGAAGGAGGATCCGGGAACTACAGGCTGGTCAGCCTGACCTTGGTACCAGGGAAGGTTATGGAGAGGTTCATCTTGAGTGACCTCACTAGGCAAATGCAGGACAACCAGGGGATGAGGCCCAGTCAGCATGGCTTCATGAAAGGCAGGTCCTGCCTTAGCAACCTGATTTCCTCCTAGGACCAGGTGACCCACCTAGTTGATGTTATCTACCTGGACTTTAGCAAAGCCTTTGACACTGTCTCCCACAGCATCCGCCCAGAGAAGCTGGCAGCTCATGGCTTAGACATGGCTTTGCTGGATAAAAAACTAGCTGGATGCCCGAGCCCAGAGAGCTGTGGTGAATGGCGCTAACTCCAGTTGGCGGCCAGTCACGAGCAGGGTTCGCCAGGGCTCAGTTTTGGGGCCAACCTTGTTTACTATCTTTACCCTGGATGAGGAGATCGAGTGTGCCCTCGCCAAGTTGGGTGGGAGTGTTGATCTGCTCAAGGGTAGGAAGGCTCTGCAGAGGGATCTGGACAGGCTGGATCGATGGGCTGAGGCCAATTGTATGAGGATTAACAAGGCCAAGTGCCGGGTCCTGCACTTGGGTCACAACAACCCCATGCAACGCTGCAGGCTCAGGGAGGAGTGGCTGGAGAGCTGCCTGTGGGGAGGAGGACCTGTGGGTGTTGGTTGACAGCCGGCTGAACACAAGCCAGCAGTGTGCCCAGGTGGCCAAGAAGGCCAACAGCATCCCGGCTTGTATCAGGAATAGTGTGGCCAGCAGGAGCAGGGCAGTGATCGTGCCCCTGTACTGGGCACTGGTGAGGCCACACCTTGAATATTGTGTTCAGTTTTGGGCCCCTTCGGTACAAGAGCAACATTGAGTTGCTGGAGCATGTCCAGAGAAGGGCAACAAATCTGGTGAAGGGTCTTTTGAGAAGTGGCTGAGGGAACTGGGGTTGTTTAGCCTGGAGAGGAGGAGGCTGAGGGGAGACCTTTTCACTCTCTACAACTACCTGACAGGAGGCTGTAGTGAGGTGGGTGTTGGTCTCTTCTCCCGAGTTACTAGTGATAGGACGAGAGGAAATGGCCTCAAGCTGCATCAGGGGAGGTTTAGATTGGATATTAGGAAAAATTTCTTTACTGAAAAAGTGTTCAGGCATTGGAACAGGCTGTGCAGAGAGGTGGTGGAGTCACCATCCCTGGAGGTGTTCAAAAAATGTGTAGGTTTAGGAGGCCTGGTGGTGTTGGGTTGACGGTTGGACTTGATGATCTTAGAGGTCTTTTCCAACCTTAATGATTCTATGATTCTATGATTCCATATGTCATAGAGGAATAACCCAAACCTCACAGAATAGATAAAAGCCTTCCTTTTTGGAATGTTCTCATACTAACTTGCTGCATTCAAACAAGAAAAAGAAAGAGAAACCTAGTTACTTTTTTCAAAGCTGTATGCCCATATTTGTACAGAGATGAGTGTTGGTAGCTGTGGCAGTTTAGGTTTCAGTGGTTGTGTGCAACACACAGAAGCAATGCCAGTGGCCATTTATCCAGATGCTGCTGCATGCAACAGCCCTGTACCTCTGCACACACGAGTCTGAACCAGCACAGCTGACGCAAGAGACTGACAACCTTGGCACAGGGCAGGTTAATGCCATACAAGGCTATGACAGGGAGTTGATTTAATTTGGTGGGGTTTCCTATGTGCAGGTTCTCAGATTTTACTTCGAGTTAGTTCTGCACATTGAATCATCATTACCATCAGCTCAAACTGCTGCAAAATACTCTTGTGTTTCAGTGCAGCCAGGTAAATTAGGGAATGATGTATTGGCAATGAACATTTCATTATTCACGTCACTTATAGTTAATCACAGTCATCCTATATATGAGTAAAGATGTAATAAATATCATAGGATGCATCAAATATACTGCAGAAATATTAATCCCAAATACTGATGAGTTTCTTGCGTGAGTTTTTGTCTGATATGCAAAGGTTTAATGAAATATGAGAGTACCTTCCTAACAAGGGATCAGATACTTTTCTATTTTTGAACATAATATTTAGTATTTTCAGTGTTTTGTTAGGATAAACCTACACATCAGACATGCAGAGGGAAAGGAAATAAAATATATGGCTTTGCTCATCTACTTCTACACAAAATATCATAGCCCAGGCATTTGCAAGCAGTACAGGCACAAATGGTGTTCTCTTGGTTTGGGAAGGTGTTTGCTGCCTCATGAAGCAGGAAGCCCATCTGGCTGCTCAAAGATTGTGGAGGAATTTGGATCCTGAGTACCCGGCCTTCAGGAAACATAAGGGGCTGGGTTTCCTATGCCAGCATAGCTACATCATTTCCCTTTCTTTTCTCTCTGTGTCTGCACATTTCTCCAGGCCTGTAGCCATGAGGAGAAAGCAGGGAGCAGCATGGCAAGACAGAGCACTAGCTTCCAGAAGGAAATCCTGCAGAAAACCCACAATGGAAAGATCACATTCTGTCTTCGACCCTTTTCTGCTGAATGGGCTCTTCCTCCAGCAAGCACTGAGCCGCAGTAGTGGAAGGCAGTACCTTTTCATGTCCTATTCCTGTTTCACCTGGCTCAGAGATAGGTCTGAAAACTCTGGGTAGATAATAACATTCTGGTTTCTATCTCTCAGAAAGTTCATATTGACCAAAGGAAGAAACTTTTTTTAAATATTGACTCCACTGTTTCACTGTCACAAAGGAATCTCTAGGATTCTCTTAAGGAAAATAAAGGAGAAAAAACTTTTGGGACTGAATTTAACCAAAGACCATGTTGCAGTGCAGTGACAAGAGAACACGTCACTGGTACACAGTCTCCCAGCTGTGTCACTGCAAACCTTCAACTGATGAGACTACAAGAGCAACAGAAGTACAGACTCTTGAACTGCCTGGAGTGAAGTGGAGATTTGGGAAAGCTCCTGGGAAACTCAGCCTCCAATTTGCCATTGATGGCAAATTCCTGACTTAGAGGAAAAATTGCCAGGATCCATGGTAGGTACTAATAACTGCAGCAGATGAAATCCTTAAACCCTGGGAGGCAAGGTCTCGTAGTCCAAAAGGCCCCTACTACAGTGGATGCTGCTGTTCTTTCTAGAAAGACCCATGGCTATCCTCCATGAAACATCCCCATGCACATATCACACAGAATCACAGACTCACAGGTTGGAAGGGACCTCAGGGATCATCTAGTCCAACCTTCCTAGGAAGAGCGCAGTCTAGACAAGATGGCCCAGCACCCTGCCCAGACGACTCCTGAAGGTGTCCAGCGTGGCCGAGTCAACCACTTCCCTGGGAAGATTATTCCAATGGTGACTGTCCTCACTGTGAATAATTTTCCCCTCGTGTCCAATTGGAAACTCCCCAAGAGCAACTTGTGTCCATTCCCCCTTGTTCTCTCCATGTGACTCCATGTAAAAAGAGAGTCTCCATCTTCTTTGTAGCTGCCCCTCAAGTACTGGTACATGGAGATGAGATCCCCTCGAAGCCTCCTTTTTGCAAGGCTGAACAAACCCAGTTCTCCCAGCCTATCCTCATAGGGCAGGCTTCCCAGTCCTTTGATCATCTTGGTGGCCCTTCTCTGGACCCCTTCCAGCCTGTCTGCATCCTTTTTGTATAGCAGGGACCAGAACTGTACACAGTACTCCAGGTGTGGCCTGACAAGCGCTGAGTAGAGTGGAATAATGACTTCTTTATCTCTGCTGGCAATGCCCTTTTTGATGCAACCCAGCATCCTGTTGGCCTTCTTGGCCGCAGCAGCACACTGTTCGCTCATGTTGAGCTTTCTGTCCACCAGGACCCCCAGGTCCCTTTCCACAGAGCTGCTCTCCAGCCAGGTGGATCCCAGCCCGTGCTGCACTCCCAGATTATGTTTTCCCAGGTGCATGACCTTACACTTGTCCTTGTTGAACTTCATAAGGTTCTTGCTGGCCCACTCTTCCAGCCTATCCAGGTCTTCCTGCAGAGCAGCTCTCCCTTCTGGAGTGTCTACTTCCCCACTCAACTTGGTATCATCAGCAAACTTCATCAGGCTACACTTGATGCCAGTATCCAGATCACTTATAAAGATATTGAGTAACATTGGGCCCAATATCGATCCCTGGGGGACCCCACTAGTGACAGGTTGCCACTTGGAAAAGGAGCTATTTATCACCACCCTTTGGGTGCGGCCCGTCAGCCAGTTCCCCACCCACTGCACAGACCACTTGTCTAGGCCGTAACACATCAATTTCTCCAGGAGGAGACTGTGGGGGACTGTATCAAAGGCCTTGGAGACGTCCAGGTAGACAATGTCCACTGCCTGCCCCATGTCAACCAGGCAAGTCACTTTGTCATAGAAGGCCACCGCGTTTGTCAAGCAAGATCTGCCTTTAGTGAAGCCATGTTGGCTTTTCCCAATCATGTGCTTCATTTGACTTGTGATGGCCCCCAGGAGGATTCGTTCCATAACTTTCCCAGGGATTGAATTAAGACTGATGGGCCTATAGTTACCTGGATCCTCCCTCGAGCCTTTCTTGTAGATAGGGGTAACATTTGCCTTCCTCCAGTCCTCTGGGACACCCCCCGTCCTCCACGACTTCTCGAAGATTGTGGAGAGTGGCCTGGCGATGATGTCAGCCAGCTCTCTCAACACCCTTGGGTGGATGGCATCAGGGCCCAATGATTTGTAGGGGTCAAGCTCCTGTAGTAATTCATATACTAACTCTTCCTTCACTGATAGTCGGTCGGTGCTTGGATCAATCAGCAATTTTGTTCCCAAAGCCTGGGACCCAACAGGGCTGGTAAAGACAGAGGTGAAGAAAGTGCTGAGGACCTCTGCCTTTTCTGCATCGTTGGTGATTGAACTCTCCTTTTCCATTTAACAGTGGGGCTATGCTTTCCTTCTTTTTCTGCCTATGGCTGACATGTCTGAAGAACCCTTTCTTGTTATTTTTCACGTCTACAGCCAGTTTCAATTCGAGCTGGGCTTTTGCTTTTCTAACCGCATCTCTGCACGCTCTGGCAGTGCCCTTGTAGCTCTCGATGGATAATCCTCCACTTCTCCATCTCTGGTATGCTTCCCTTTTGGATTTGAGTAGACCCAGGAGGTCATGGTTGAGCCAAGGGGGCCTCTTGCTCCACTTACTTCCCTTTCCTTTGTAGGGGATAAATTAGCTTTGTGCTTCCAGTAGAGAGTTCTTGAAGAATTCCCAGCACTCACTAGCTCCTTTGTCTTCCATGGAAGCTTCCCATCCAATCCCTCCCAACTGAGCCCTGAGTGAACTGGAGTTTGCTCTTCTAAAATCCAGAACCCTTGTCTTGGAGCTGACCTTCAGCACACTCAGCAGGATCCCGAACTCCACAATATTGTGGTCACTGCAGCCAAGGCTATCACTAACCAAGATATTACAAAGCAGGCTTTCTCGGTTTGTGAATAGCAAGTCCAGCAGCGCCTCCTTCCTGGCTGGCACATCTAACATTTGTATCAGGAAACAGTCCTCCATGCATTCCAGGAACTTGGTGGATGACATGCGAGCTGCCGTATTGTTCTTCCAGCAGGTGTCTGGGTAGTTGAAGTCCCCCATCAGGACCAGGTTCTGTTGGTCAGAAGCTTGCTTTAGTGCCCCAAATATCTCTTCGTCGACTTAATCATCGTGGTTAGGGGGTCGATAGCAGATGCCCACGGTGACGTCCTGCTTGGAGACGACCCCTTTGACTTTAACCCAGAGGCATTCGATAGAGCAGTCGCAATCACCATAGTTGACTTTGATACATTCAAGGTGTTCCTTGATGTAGAGTGCGACTCCTCCACCTCTTATACCCTGCCTGTCCTTACAAAAGAGCCCGTAACTGTCCATTGCGATCCCCCAGTCATTGGAGTTGTCCCACCATGTTTCAGTTACTCCTATGATGTCGTACCCTTCTGAGTGGGCACGGAGCTCCAGTTCCTCCTGTTTGTTACCTAGACTGTGTGCATTTGTATACCTACACTTGAGGTGATTACTCTTCTGTTTCACATCTTGGGAGACAGCTAAGGAACCTTTATCTCCACACTGCTTGGCCTGACTTATTCCCCCGTTGGACGTGCTGGTGTGAGCGTTTTCGCAACGGATCCCACCTCCCAAGTCCTTCAGTTTAAAGCCCACCTCACCAAGTAAGCCAGAGCCTGTCTGAGCTATTCTATAATTAATCTCAGCAATATTAACTTAAGAATAAATTTATGCCAACTATGTAACTAAATGTAGATTCTACGGTCCACAGCAACAGACAACTGTTTAATTTTCAGTGTTTATGATAGAGAAATGGCTAGGCCCTGAAGAGTTAATACATCTATTTTGCTTCTTGCTTGCACTGAAAACCAGATCAGCAGTATTATTACATTCTCTAAATCATCCCAGAGAGACAGCAACAATCTTGTGTAAGAAATTTCCTAACTGGCTGCTTGAGGACAAGTTAACTCTTACTTCAACTCTGTTACCTTTGAGGATGTTTTCCCCACAATGACTTTGATCTTTAATGAACAATGTAGAGTGGAATCAGGAGGAAAAAAATAAAAAGTACCCATTTGACCTGTGCTGCTTGAAGCTGCAGCTATAAAATATATCTTTTTTAAAAAAAATATATTTTGGGAAGATCCATCCAATCTAACTTGAGTCTAAACGACAAAGTTATCTCAGCTTCCCTGTAGGAAGAGACAGGACATTCACTCTATCCCAAAACACACCCATAAGGTGGAATAAACTTCTCTTCCCCTCTACAGACCCAATGACTGTCCCGCTAACTAACATCAGAGGAGATGCAGTTGGTTTCCTGACAAGGAAGGGCCGTTTTGTTTTACTCTGGTTTTGTCATCACTTTCTGGTTAAAAAAAAAAAAAAAGTAATATTCCTCAGCTTTAAGACTGTTTCCTTTTATTTTCTTAAAGTTTAGCTGATGAGTTGCAATGAGTCTTTGTTTCTGAGGAGTAATGGTTTGGGTGTAGAGTATCTTTGAGATATTCTACAGAAACCCATTTTCTGTAGCAGCACACTTTTCAGCAGCATATAACCATGAAGGAGACTTGTTGGTTCTCCTCATGAAGCAAAGCTGTCACTGGGTTCTATACTTGTAAGAAATCATGGCAAGGAGTTGCTCCCGTCCTGCCCAGTTAATAAACATGATATCTAAGAGAGACTTTAATGAAAGTTTGATAAGCATTGGAAGATTTACTTCTTTGCCTGTCTCTGGGTTTGATGGTTCTCTGGAACAGAAATACCAGTTTCATAATTCACACACCTCTTAAGCACAATAAATATTTTCCTTAATCTTAAAAAGCTGGGGGGAGGGAGGATTGTGTTGCTTGGTTTTCAGTTTTGAGGTTTTTTATTTATAAATGTCTTGTCTTTTTTGAAAAGTTTGTGGATGAGGAGGTTGAAATGAGTTAAAATGAATATTTACATAAGTTTGATTCAGTAGTCAGCTTGTTGCTTTTTGTCGCCCTCCATCCCTCACAAAGACTACAGGCTTTATTGCTCTACAGTGTTTTCAGATCTTTGCAGCCCTCACCCTGTCCCTGACTAGTTTATTAGGATTTTAAGATTTTGCTTTCCCAGAGGCAGGTTGCAAAGGTCCTTGTCCATCTAATACTGAAAGGGTTCACAGTTCCCACAAGAGGACATAACAAACCTGCTCTCCTGTTATTTATGGAGAAAAACTGATCAGTCAGGACATGCCTGCGTCCTCTCCGAGCACATTCACAAATCCTAAGGGGCATTTAAACACAAGCATAAATATAAAAATACCTGCACCAGGTGGTCCTTATTCATGGCATGCCACTTGTCATTCTTGACTTTGAAAGCTTTAGTTGGCAGTTCAGTGAGCACCATTTATCCTGTGTGACTCTGTAATAATGAACAGCCAATACTGAAAAACACAACGATTGAAATTTGTCCTCCAAAACAACTCAGTTAAAAACAAAAAACATGCTCCTTTTACTTGAGACACCCCAAAATGGGAGGAAATAAAAGGATACATTGAAAAATATTATTATTAATATAAGCAATGGAGTATACTGTAATAAAATAATTCCAAATCATACTTGATCAAAGGCTTAAAAATGCTTTACCCTGATGCTTGTGCTGACTATATTCTTCTTAGCTTGAAAAATAAAAAAAAGTTTTCCTTTCCAGTTATAAATAGATTTTCAGTAGTAACTAGAGTGGAATAGAGACAAATAATGTGGATGGGGGGTTTTACAGTTAAGTGCTTTTGAAAATCTGAGTAATTGTTGATCTTCTGGTGTATTTAAAATTCTCATTTTTTAAATTAGTTTTATTGAACTATTGAAGTATGTGGTGGGACAATGCTGAAGTGTGTGAGCTACGACTACTGCAGGAGAACGCATACTTGTTAAATTTACAAGCTCTGAGTATACTTTGAGGCAAATTTTGTTATGGTGAAGGTATCTCTTGATCTTTCATGCTAAAGTCTACACTTGGGAGTGACTTAACTTGACCAGACTTCTTTAAACAAGTGTAGCAGATGAGAATCTACATGCTTTGAGCATGCATTTCTTATAAAGCGTGATTCCACATGTTTTCAGGGTATCTCTCACCTGTGGTCTGTCATAATTCTCTCAGAAGAGGAGCAGCTTATTATTAATTTGTGTCTATTTCCACACAGGAAATCTCTTAGGATTTGACCGCAGGAGGAGCCATATGATCGTTGGAGTAAAGCGTCAGGAGCTGTCAGGCAAAATAACGCTGGCTGTATATAGCAGCTTTACTGCAAAATCTTGGACACCTTTCACATACCAGACTCTGGACACCCAAACTGTGGAATAGTCTTTTGATGTCAGGGGACGACAAGGTAAGGCAGCATGTGCACAGCTCGAGGTGTGGGGGCCATTAGTGGGATCTGGTGGGTGCCTTCCAGTCTGGAATAAGAAAACCTGTGTGGCAAATTTCAGAGTCCAAATGGAGACAGAATATAAGGGAAGGTTCAAAGCAAGCATCAGATTTGGCTGCACCTGGAGCAGACTCTCTCCCCCACTATCACTACACTGCCTGTGTACACCCCAGAGATTAAGCTGTTAGGGTCCTAGAGACAGGCGGTATGAAATATCCTCTTCCTTTCCCAGTGTTCACACTTTTTCCCATCCTCACCACAAAGCCATCACCCAATAGCCTACAGACCTTTCTTGGGCATGAGAAGTAGGTCTTGGACTCCCAGGGACAAAAAGCAAATCTATTGATGACAAGCTTAGATTTGATAATAAGGCTACAGGTCTGCATACTGCGGACCCAAGCCTACCTATACAGGCAGCAAAGTTCACTGTATATGCTGTTGAGCTCAGTTAGTTTCTTCCTGAAACAAAGCAAAGGCAACTTATCTGAAATTGTGATCACAGCATTTATTTTCATAATGTCTTATTAAAGTATTGCTATAATACATGGATGTCTTTTCATGCCAGTGCCTTTAATCTGAATCCAATACAGGTTAGTCAGGTGTGGGATTCACAGACATTTTTGATCAGCTCACAGCTTTCAGTACTGACCCAATTGACATAAGCTGTATCTGTAAATTCATTTGCACTGAATAAATGAAAAGGTGGAAAAACTGGGGAAATTAAATCCCAGCAAAATCAAACAGCTTGCATAGTATAGTGCCTAGAACATTTTGTATTGGCCTTGTGCATCAAGATTTGAGAATGTAACAGCTATTGCATGTCATTCAGTAATTTCCTGTAAAAGTCAGTGCAAAGGCATTTATCCCCAAAGAACTTGCAGAAACCTTTGTTCTTAAGTCACTTGAAAGTAGAGAAGACCATGCACTTCAGATTACAAACTCTGTAAATAAGCTGTGTAGTGTAGTCTGTAGCCCTGACCCAGTCTTTGGTATCTGGGAAACATCCCGTGGCCCTTCCATACAGCCTGTAAAAGTCACTGTGAAGTTCCCAGGACTTTTGGTTGCATTTGTTTAGGCCAAAATAGGATGGTCTTTTCTAACTTTACTTTCTGTGATTCCATTAGAAAAATGTCATTTCTCACTCATAAGGCCAAATTTCCATTAAGCCAAATTTCACTTTCACTTTGGAAAAACAGCAGCTTCAGGGGAATTTGGGCTCACCTGCCTGAGAGCAACACTGATACTAACTTTTAGCAGCTGCCTTCAAGGCTTCCACATTCATTAGAGTTTACAAATCATTTCCTTTGTTAAGGTAGCTTTTTAAGTAGAGAAACTGCCAGATCATACTCCTCCTTCTCCCAAGTACATCTTCCTTTGTACAAGTGTGTCTTTACCCTTAGCTGTGGCTCTGCCATGTCGCCTTAGTATAGGCAGCATCAGCTCTTTACTGTGACCAAGAAATCTTAGAAAATAACTGAACAAATTTTGTGACTAAAATCTGAACTTTTTCTAACTTGTGGAAACAAGCCATAGCTCAAGTTGGAGGGCGTTAAGTTCCCTTTTTCCTTATCTTATATTACCCTCTAGTGGCTGAGCCCTTGAGCATCAGCATCTGAAGTAAACACAGGAAGTTAACTGGAGGTTTTCATGCATTGTTCTTTAATTGACCATACATGACCTCTAAATTTCCAATACGTTTTACCTTTTTAAAAAAAACTTTTTTCAAAATAATAGAAAACTTGCAAAAATAATCCAAATCAGTATATCTTTGAAGGAAATGAATGTGAGAAACAGTAACTTCTTGCCAAAGCAGAAAAAATGGTCTTCAACACTGACCAATAGAGAACTGCAGTAGGAAGATAAAAATAGATCCTAAAAATGGATAAAGGTCTATTTTTATCTTCCCTGACATCCTTCTGGACTACATAAGGAAAGAGAAAAGCGAAGAGGCAATGAGTTTCAATATTAAATACTTAGGAAAGGAGGAGTATACTAAAAACTTCCATTTTTACTTGTGGTTGTCATACAATCATTCAAGGTTCCTAGGGAATAAAACTGTCTTAAATTTCAGCTTCTATATCTAATTTCAAATTCTTTGAAGGGATTTATATAAATAAATTGAAAATACATTCATCTCAAAGGATTAGCCAATGTAATCATTAAAAAGTCTTGCATTGTTGAGTTTGTTCATTCTCAGTTATCATTCTAAATTTATGGAAGAGTCAGGACAGTGTGTCTATTATTATTAACAAATTAACTGACTCTCTTTAGCTTAATTCCAGTTCAAGGAATAAAATAAATCTCAGGGCAATCAGGTAACTTTTCACACTTTCGTTATTTGCAAAGGAACAGAGAGATTCAGATGCATATTTCCTTCAGAACAATTACATTAAATTTCCTATTTCTCTGACTTTGGTTACATTCAAAATGTTCAGCGAGTACTCATGATGTGCTGTTTGCACTGTCATGGTAATGAGTTGTGTGATATTAGCTCTGTTCTGGCAGAATGACTTACGTAAATAACCAATGTGATTCTAGTTATGAATACAAGAACAGAACATTCAATTTGAAATTGCTTTGTTTCAGTGTGATTCTATTGTTTATTGTAACTAACAGAAACAATTCAATCAAATTTGCATAACTGCCCAATAGTTAGACATTTCACATGTTATATTTAATGGCACTGTTTTCCTCTAGCAAATCTTTCCAGAAGAATTATATAGCAAAGCAAACTCAGCAGGCATCCTTGATGAAGACTTTTCAAATAAACATATAATATTATGTGAAATTCATTCAGGATATATTGGAGCTCAGAACTCCAAGCATATGAATATTTTTGAAACGCAGAACAGTCCCCAGAATATGATCAGATCAACAGTCGTTTGTAACTGGAACAAAATATACAGAATGTTTCCCACCACCCCTCAGGCCTAGTATATGGAACGGTCCTAAAGACCAAGTTGTGGGATTTTTCTTTTTTGCTGCTCTCAAAATGAGGGCAGCTGCCCAAAAGAGCATCCTCCCCATCCATGGAACTTCACTGTAGTAAAAACCAAGTATCGTTGGGGATGTTTGATGCCTTGCAATTCCAAACAGCTGGGTACTGCGAAACCCCAGAGAAAATAAATGACACCCAAATACCAGCACAACACAAATGTAATGTGCACCCCAGTGGGTTTGCTATCTGCAAACATCAGGCCAGTTGCATCCCATGCCCTGAGTCTGTGTTTATTCTGTGCCACAGACTTTCTCCAGTACGGAGACATGGAGCTCCCCTGCATGCACACAGCAATACCACCTCTCCTCTTCCCTCTGGACTGTGCTGCAACCTGTCACCTGGTGCAGATGTGTCAGGGATCCACACTCCAGGCCTCCACTTGGCCCCACACCCCAAGAGAACCAGGTGAAAGACACATTCCTCAGGCTCTGTTGTTTCTTCCCACCTGCAAATGCATTCCTCTAGTGGTAATACACTCCTTGGGTTTCCCCAGACATATTATCTTTATCTACCTACACATTTTTCTAGTCAAACATCAGAATTTTAGCTATTTGCCCAGATTCAAAGAATGAGTAAGTGCTACTTTTTGTACTCATTTTTTCATCTGAGCAATCCTAGGTGGCAATTCAGCACTTCTAGATGAGTTGAATCTGGCAGTAACGCTGCTAGCAGCACTTGTGCTAACCATACTGATATTCAGGGCCATGTAACTATGACGGAGGAACTTCTCTTGTTCATCCCCTCCTTGACAAAGACCAGTCTGTGGGAGGTTGCTCTGTCATTGCCCACTCCCCCGAAGACAGTGCTTTTGCTAAGGTGTTTCTGGAGCTACTGCAGGGAACCAGTGCACCCTGCCCTGGCTGACAGTTTATTGCAGAGTGCAGTGGTCTGGAACCAGAAGGGGAATTTCCAGTACCCTCTGTTGTACAACAGCAGTTCTGCTACTTCCATTTTCAAGTGTCCTGTTATCGTTAGTACTTTTTAAGTCCTTTGTCAGCAGGACATGATGCTAATAGTAGAAGTATTAGTGCTGGCAAAACAAGGCTGGTTTTAATATCAGGTTTAAAAGACCTGAACATGAGGAAAGCAAGTGAGGAATCATGTCAACCTCAGTTTACACTTCTTAAACTTACAGAGAGAGACCCAAGGTCAGTCTGGACTGAAAAAAGCCTCCCAGGATCAAGTTACAGTGCTGAGAAATTAGGGTGAACCTGGCCGTGTCATGCTTGGTCTGGAATTAAACAGACACCATCTCTTGTAGCACCTGTGGGATGGCCCATCCTATGCTGTGCACATACGCAAAGACTGATCTTCCAAAACTGAAAAGCACACTCTAAGTCTAGCCACGGAAGACAAGATTCACAGTTCAAAGTTCCTGAGACACTCTGCATGTCAGAGATTCAAATCTTCCAAGGAGTCTATATGTCATAGCTTGTACTTATCTCTTAAGCTTTCTTCCATTTTAGGTAGTTTTATTGTGCTGCTTGTGCGGAATAACCAAGCAAGAGAACAAAGAGGTTTCTGGCTTTATTTGGCACTTCCCAGGCAAATGCCACATAGTCATTAAATGCTCCCTGCCTGTATCCTCCTCTCCTTCCTCATGCCTAACCAGGTGCCTGACCACATTAAGTAAAGAGTCCTAAAAAATGATCGAGCTTCTCACATACCTCTTTATCACACATCTTAGCTTTCCCAGTATGTCACGAGAGATCAATTAATTCTCCTGAGTTAAGAATAAAGTCACACCCTCACTAGGATCTTAAGATGAGGTTTTCTGTGTCCTTTACCTCAAGCTGATAGCTTGTATGAAAACAAAGCATCTCAGCTTCTTATTGCAAAGAATGATCACAACATATTTTGAATAGAGCAATATCTGACGCCTTTTTGTATGTTAAAGGCAGCAAACTTCCAGGACTGTTGAGAATATGAAACTGCTGACAATATCATCATAAGGCTCAAACTTTTCCACCCACAACAAGGCCAGCCAGTGCCAATATAGAAGAGGCCTGAACTCTGTTTTTACTATCCCTCTTGATTTCAGCCTTAGAGAGAGTGAGGGAATGACCACTCAAGTTACATAATCTGATGCCTTTAGGACCACCGAGTTTAGATTCTGATTATGAGACCATTTTCATACCCTTGGTGCAATTTCAGTGAAGACTAACATTTCTTAGAAACCGAATTATTTTTTTAGCAAAATCCATTCACTTTTAATCACATTATATCCTATCTTGCCTTTCTTTGAATTGTATGAAGACTCTGCATTGCTATCCTCCTTCCAAGGTTCAGGATAACAGGATACAGGTGCTCACAGCTAATTCCTAGTAGAAACACCTTCTGAAACACACCCTTTTCGTCAGAAGGTATAAATTACTGTGGTGCTGAGCTCTGTAAGGTAAAGAAAAGCTTGGTGTGGGGAAAGGAGGTTGTTTTGGTTGTAGGGATGTTGCTGGAACATGGGTCAGGAATGGAAGGTTTGGGCTTTCTGACTCTTCTGTATTGATATGAGGTCTGAAACTCATTAAAATGTAGCCATTGAATGGTGGAACAAGACATTATTTTTCACATAGGAGAGATGGAGCCTTAATTTCCGGAAGGTGGGTACTACATGAGTAATAATTATTTCCTTTTGGGCACAAATGCATTTACCTGACAGAATGTGGATGATTTTCTTGCTGCTTAGTAGATTCAGAAACAGTGTCTGAAGAGAATCAGAAAGTCAGATTCAAGCATCCATGCCTGCCTGACACCTTGATCAAAATTCAGTGCTTGTACAAGCTGCAGAGAGATTCTCCTGTGCCAGCTGCTGTATCTGACTGCCTAATGAAATATAACCATGGTACAAAACCTTCTAGAGTTGAGTGCATAACAACATTTTAGTAAGGTAGAAAAAATTTCAAACCTTCTAGCTCAGTTGGTGGTTGGGCAGATTTGGAGTAACCCATGATAATGCATGATATTCTGATTTCTACTTAAGACAATCTTGGACTAAATTACAGAATCACAGAATGGTAGGGGTTGGAAGGGACCTCTTGAGATAATTTTGTCCAACCTCCCTGCTTGAGCAGGCACACCTAGAGCAAGGGGCATGGGAACACATCCAGGTGGGTTTTCAATGTCTCCAGGGAAGGAGACTCCACAACCCCTCTGGGCAGCCTGTGCCACTGCTCTGTCACCCTCACAGGAAAGAAGTTTTTTCTCACATTTAGGTGGAACTTCCGGTGCTCCAACTTGTGCCCATTGCCCCTTGTCCGGTCATTGGGCACCACCCTTTATATTTAAAAGTATTGATGAGATCCCCCCTCAGTCTTCTCTTGTCCAGGCTGAACAAACCCAAGCCTCTCAGCCTTTCCTCATAAGGAAAATGCTCCAGCCCCCTGATCATCTCAGCAGCTCTCCACTGGACTGGCTCAAGCAGTTCCCTGTCCTTCTTAAATTGGGGGGCCCAGAACTGGACACAGCACTCCAAATGTGGTCTCACTAGGGCAGAGTAGAGAGGGAGGATAACCTCTCTCGACCTGCTGGCCACATTCCTTGTAATGCAGCCCAGGATACTGTTGGCCTTCTTGGCCACAAGGGCACATTGCTGGCTCAGGGTCAGCTTGTTGTCCACCAGCACTGCAAGGTCCTTCTCAGCAGAGCCACTTTCCAGTAGTTCAGCCCCCAGCCTGTACTGGTGCATGGGGTTGTTCCTCCCCAAGTGCAGGACCTTGCACTTGCTCCTGTTGAATTTCCTCAGGTTCCCCTGGGCCCAGCTCTCCAGCCTGTCCAGGTCTCGCTGGATGGCAGCAGAGTCTTCTGGTGTATCAGCCACTCCTCCCAGCTTGGTATCATCAGTGAACTTGCTGAGGTTACGCTCTATCCCTTCATCCAGGTCACCGATGACTATGTTGAACAGGACTGGACCCAGCACAGACCCCTGGGGAACACCACTAGTGACAGGCCTCCATCCAGACTCTGCCCCATTGATCACGACCCTCTGAGCTCTGTTGTTCAGCCAGTTCTCAATCCACCTCACTGTCCACTCATCCAACCCACACTTCCTTAGCTTGCCTGTGAGGGTGCTATGGGAGACAGTGTCGAATGCCTTACTGAAGCTGAGATAAACAAAATTGTTAGAGCCGCTATAAAAAATACAGGAAAGCAAGGTATTGCCTGGAAATGGGAATATCTATCAACCCTTTGAGAAATCTCTAAGAAACAGAGGCAATAGTAAGGCTTGTTTTGGCTTCACTGTTTTCTTCTGCCCTTGGGAAGTGTACCAGTTTGATTTTTAGGCTGTACTTCCAAACTGGGTATGTGCAAACAGATAAGCCTGGCTGGATTTAAACACGGTAAGAAGCAAGAGAAGATTTAAGGGAGCAAATGTACCCACTGGCAATGCTCTTCTCGCTTCCCTTATCTACTTCATGTAAGATAGGAATGCCAATAACATGAAGTAAATTAGACTTTAATTAAATACCCTGTTAAATAAAAAATTCTAGTATTTTAAAGCTGTTTTGGGTCATTACACCTACTAATCAAAGGATGCTAGGGGTAGGGAGGATGTGTAATGCCAGTGTCTGAACCCTGTGGGACCCACAAAGAAAGCAATATTGAGGCTGAAGACTGTGGTTCAGAACACACTGTGCATTGGAGAATCACCTCTAAGGTGGGAAATCTTATGGCACAAAATCTGACTTCTGAGGGCTAAGAAGCTTAGATCTTATTTCGCTATCTGTATTTGGAACACTTCTCCACAAAAACGAAGAAGCCTTTTTCAATGAAAAGGGTACCTTTCTCATAATGCTTTGAGGAAAATATGGAATTTCTGTTCAACTCAGAATGATGATACCATTCCTCAATTCTAAATACGGGTTTGCATGTGTGTGTGGTTTTGTTGTGGTTTTTTTTTTTTCTCAAACCACACTGCTGTTGTCAAAACTGTCTAACTCTCAAAGGCTACAGAGAAGATATTGCAGAACTGAGAATCTGATTTGGGAATACTATGTCAGTGGTGTTCTGACAGCGTTTGAACAAGGGGATCCACAAAACAGCTCTTTTCTAGCAGCACTGAAACCTGCAGGGAAACTCGTGGGTATGTGTTTGCCAAGATGAGAGATAAAGGTTGAGATTCACAGTAAGAAGATTGTAGAGTTTGTAATATGCTTGTGGTATGTTTGTGATACGCTGCTGTTGTTGCGTGGGTGATTAAAAACATCAAACAACTTCTAATACAGTGCAACATAGTGGTTTGGAAAGCAAATAAGGTTGGATTTTTCTTTTTGCATTTTTTTAACCAGAGCGATAAATTGTCTCTGAACTGGTATCAGAAATGTAGGGAGACACCCCCCTGCTATGCCATACTTGACCATGTTCATAACAAGCCCTCTCAGATGAAAAATAACAAAATCAAAAGTTAAGGAAGACTTCTATTCATGGGGCACAGTTTAACATCAAAATCACCACCACTGAGGTGTAACTCAAAGGTCTGAGGCTGCCATTTCTTTTATCCAGGACCTGAGCTGCATGGGGACATGCCTGACCTGCTGTAGGAGCATCTTCAAGCCAACCCAGCCAGGTGCTCACAGCCTCTGTGGGGCAGCCACACACAGCACGCAGCAGGCAGAGTGCCCCAACCCATTTACTTCTGACCTCAAAAAGTCTATCCTGCTTTCAACTACCCCACCCCAGCCTCCAAGACCTCTGTTTTGGGGAGAGAGGATAGTATTTGTTCTGTCCATGTACCATCCCAGTTAATGAGGAAAGTCTCTGGAAGAATGAGGAGATGCTGGTTTTGCCAGCATTTTGATTTATTCCCTCTATAACCTCTAAAGTTTAGAGAAACCAAGTTAAGAATATATTTTGCCCACATATTTGCTGTTAAGCCAATTAATGGGATGAGGATCAGAGAGGACTTTTCAGTGGGATCTGGTAAAGGACTTTGGGAGTTTCTTTTGCTTTTTTCTGGCAGCAAGAGATGTGGTCCTTTTTTTTCAGGTGTTTCATCTCAGAAATCCCCTGGAAGCAGAGACACTCATTATACTCAATATAATGCCCTTGGTCTTTCCCGCTGTGTTACTGTGAGACACTAGTTTTGTAACCTTCAATTTTAAAGGTATTTAGAGGAGCATTTAATGGCTTGGGAAGGGGCTGCTCAGGGGATGCTTCGGAGTAAACATCTCTTGTGCAGTTCTGATGATGGGAAATTGATCTTGGTGATTCAGGTGTCTCTTCCAATTTAGTAGGTATTTCTTTTTAAAGAAAAACTGTCTCAAAGAGATGTCTCAAAGGGAATAAATTTCTTTGTGGTTTTCTTTTCATTCTTCAACAGGGCAAAAAATATGGACGTATGAACTCTTTGACCATTACTGAAATACGTGGTCTTTCTTTTCAAAGTGTCAGCTACTTTTTTGTTTTTTAAACTTGAATCTAGCAATTAAGGGCATTATATTCACACACGGGGAAAATGAAAGAGGAAGAAAAGAGAATTGCCCCAGTGAGTTTCCCCATTTCATACCCCTATTAGTCTTGTAAGAGGTCTCCTGATGTCATGGGAATGAAGCTACCATTGACATTTTCCACCCACTCCTGAGATAGGAAGTCCAGTGTATAAGAAGTGCATTGCTTTCTGAAATACTCCGTTCTTTAATGACTTTTGTTCTTATTGAAGCAAGAGGCTAGAATGCTTATGAAGACAGACAAACAGCACAGAATAAATGGTTACAGACACTGAGAAGCAGCTATGGTATTTCACATTGCTGTGTGCCTTCAAACACTGTGCTTTCCATGTCACTGAGGGGAGCTCACGTCCATAGTTATTCTGGCATCAGCTTCATCCCTGCAAATTCTCTTTTCTGAGACACAGTAATAAGCTGAAGAGGACCAGAGGGGTGCTAAGGCATGGAGTGGAGGGTCTCCTCCACTGAGGAGTGGGAGCCACCTCTGTAGCAGAATGGCTATGAGGAATTTGGATGGCTGCAAGCTGTTTGCAGCCATCATCAGGCTCTGCAGGAGAGCAACGTTACCTCCTCCTGCAACCTTAGGGTAAATCTGTGAGATTGCTTCAGCTCACCTAGCAGCACACTGCTGCAAAACAGCAGTCCTGCTTCCCTCCATGTTTGCCACTAGTTCGGAACCACATGCTTTTGGTTCTGGGCTGTGGAGTTAATCAGCCTCTGCTGAAAGTAAAGGAGCTGGCTGATGGGTGAGGGAGAGCAGTATTTCCAGGATCTAGGACTTGTAAGTACACCTGGAGAAAAGCAGCGTCTCTCATGTTTTGGCTTTGGGTCCTGGAAGCCCTTTGACTCTGGGCAATTGCCTGGGCCACGGAGGATCCCCAGGGTCATAGCACAGCACTGCCTTGGGGACATGTGCCTTGGGAATGGGCACAGCTAACCAGAGGTGTCTGATTCAGCCAAAAAGCATGAACTGGGTACAAGGAGAAATAACAAAAGGGAAGTAGACTGAAGAAAAGAATTGACTATACGTTTTTTAGGAATCTTTTTTGGAGTTCATTAATTCTAAGGTGAATTGTGAGCAAGTTAATTGTCTTGCAAGTGAGATCACACTTGATATGAATCTTTAACGGGGATTTATCTATCAGAAAGTGGACTGGAACTACTCAAACTTTCGATAAAGCTACCCATTAAGGATCAGTGGCTTTCAGTCACTGTAGATTAAGGTTGGAAGTAAATTTCTGATTCATAGGTAAAAGATTTGTTGTCACCCTCTCTGTTGGAAATTCTTTATACAATTTCTTTCCCATTTTTAAGTCATTTAACTAAACAGAGAAGAAACCTTGTAATTAAAGCACATGGCAGAAGAAAATCATGTGTGTTTGTGTTACTTTAGTCAGGTAACTTAATCTTTCAGTACATTAATTTCTCAATATCAAACACCATGGTAATCCACACTGAGACCTTGTGAGTTCCATAGGAATAGTCATGACTATCAGTGTGAAATTATTGAAGGGAAGGTACAAATGCTTAAATAATATTAAAATCATGAAGGCAGTTCCAAAATACTAAGCTGAAAGCAGAAGCTGCATCAGGTAACATTTTCTGCTGTGATTTAGTTGCACTGTTCTTGGTGGCCTGAACTTTGACACTCCCATTGCTTTGAGCATACCTGAATGTCATACTCCACTTTTAAAAAATACGGATTACAGCAATATATTTCACTTATTAAAAAAACAAAACAAAACAAATCAAAACAAAAAAACAAACAACACACAACAAAAAATCCCCAAAACTACTTTCACACTGTTATTTGCTTATTTGCTTTCCCAAATGTGGATACAGAGCTAAATCCAGCTGATGGCTGGTCACAAGCGGTGTTCCCCAGGGCTCAGTTTTGCAGCCAGCCTTGTTTAATATTTTTAACAATGATCTGGACGAGGAGATCGAGTCCACCCTCAGTAATTTGCAGATGACACCAAGTTGGACGGGAGAGTCAATCTGCTCGAGGGTAGGAAGGCTCTGCACAAGGACCTGAACAGGCTGGATCGATGGCTGAGGCCAATTGTATGAGGATTAACAAGGCCAAGTGCTGGGTCCTGCACTTGGGTCACAACAACCCCATGCAATGCTACAGGCTCAGGGAGGAGTGGCTGGAGAGCTGCCTGTGGGGAGGAGGACCTGTGGGTGTTGGTTGACAGCCGGCTGAACACAAGCCAGCAGTGTGCCCAGGTGGCCAAGAAGGCCAACAGCATCCCGGCTTGTATCAGGAATAGTGTGGCCAGCAGGAGCAGGGAGGTGATCGTGCCCCTGTACTGGGCACTGGTGAGGCCACACCTTGAATATTGTGTTCAGTTTTGGGCCCCTTTGGTACAAGAGCAACATTTAGTTGCTGGAGCATGTCCAGAGAAGGGCAACAAATCTGGTGAAGGGTCTTTTGAGAAGTGGCTGAGGGAGCTGGGGTTGTTTAGCCTGGAGAAGAGGAGGCTGAGGGGAGACCTTTTCACTCTCTACAACTACCTGACAGGAGGCTGTAGCGAGGTGGGTGTTGGTCTCTTCTCTCAAGTTACTAGTGATAGAATGAGAGGAAACAGCTTCAAGCTGCATCAGGGGAGGTTTAGATTGGATATTAGGAAAAATTTCTCTACTGAAAGTGTTCAGGCATTGGCACAGGCTGCTGAGAGCGGTGGTGGAGTCACCATCCCTGGAGATGTTCAGAAAACATGTAGACATGGCACTTTTGGGACATGGTTTAGGAGGCATGATGGTGTTGGGTTGATGTCTGGACTTCATGATCTTAGAAATCTTTTCCAACCTTAATGATTCTATGATTCTATGATTACCTAATACAGCTCAAAATCAAATTACCTTGTATTTTTTTCTACTTAAAATACCTGCACATGGTTCTTGTGCAAGATCATCCTTTTTCCTTACATTTTCCTTTTCTTCCTTTCCTTCTCTCCTTTCCAGTACTCTCATCACTTTTGCCTTTTTTTCCAAAAACACATATGCAAGAGAAAATCACAATGTAGTGGCTGTTTCCAGTAAATTATGTTCACTAATAATAGCCTCTGTTCTTCACATTTAATTTGCCTAGCCAGTAGCATTATGTCGCTGAGAAGTAGGAGAAAAAGGGTTTTGATGCAGAGACCAGTATAACCCTTAGTATAGACTACTGCGTGCCCTTTGCAGGGTTGTCCAAATCTAAATCACTTGTTCAGGACAGGTTCCTGATTTTTGTTATACCAGTTCAATTTGCATTAGTTCTCTTGTTCTGAAGCTGGCAAAGCTTTCAGCTTGAACAATTCTTCATTTCCCATAATCAGATCTTTTTGTAAAAACCATTGGCAGGATTTGGTTTTGATATCATCTTATGTCATTGCATACTTGCATTGGTCATATGGGCTTTGTTGGCACACCAGAAGTGAGACTTGTAGTCACATTGGAAAATACGTTAGTTGCCCAATTTGAATGTCACAAATACATTTGAAGTTTCTGATTCTAGCAGTCTGATGCCAGAGTAGTCTCAAAAATGTTAATGAGCTCTGGGTTTAGTGAATATGTTCACAATGTTCAACTAAACTGCAGTTTCTGTTGGGATTTTTTGAAAATCACTGAGCTTTGGGAATTCAGGATCTGGTTTAAACACTGTGTAGGACTCCTTGATAAAAAAAGCACAGGAACCAAAGCCTACAATTAAACACAAGGAAAGGTTAAAGTTGGGTATAAAATGCAAACTGGAATGTACAAACTCTACTCAACACATAATTCAAGTCAGGCATTTCATGCAGCTTTATTTTTATTACCTTCAAAGCAGATGAGCTTCTCCTGAAAGGCACTTGAGGGAAGTGAGCATGAAGGGAAAGGAAAGGGATAAAACTCAATGTCGCTGGGAATTTCAGTTCAGCAGTAAGTCTGGAGAATGAAACTCAGCTTGTCTGTGATGAGAAGGATGTGGAGGGGAGAGGGTAATAGGAACTAGCAGGTAAGGAAGGCAGCTGGGACGCTGCCGAAGAGAGAGGAGGGGGACAGGGTGGAGGGTGTGGCGCGGAAGGCCAGGAGGGAATGATGTCAACCACAGTCCACAGCTGTTAGAGCAGCTTCTTGGCAGAAATAAATGAGGGACCTGGGGCTTCTGCAGGTCAGTGTGACTCCACTGCCAGCAAAGAGGGACCAAACCTATTACTCAAAGTATGTGCCTCATCCCATGCCACTTACACAGGTGGCCCTCCCTAGCTCTCACCATGTCTGCCTCTACCTCATTTGTGGGTGTCCAAAGGCTCCTGATGGCCTATAGAGTGGCAATGTGACATGACACAGAGGGACTTCTGTATTTCCAGTTTTGTTTTGTTTTTTGTAAGTACTGAAAAGTACTGACAGAATAGCCACAAAAAAATTACTGAAATCACAAGTTGATTACTAAGATGTGTGTAAAAGCCAAAAAGAATAACTTCCATTAGAAGGCTGGTAGTGTGGATATGGGAGGGGATGAAAATCAAACACCTCTACAACTGGTTTAAGTGCCACACAAGAAACTTGCATCAGAGTATCCATACTCTTCTGTCAAATCAGAAATTCTATTGAAAAAAATAATCTTCATCATTTATTACGATATTTCATTTTGCGAACAGCTAAGCACTGATTAGTATTTTTAAAATGTGTCCACTTAGCTTTTCTTCTTATCTGGCAGCACCTGGAGTATGAAATTAAAATCCTCCTTGCTTGTATTTAATCTCCACCGAGCTATCAGAAATTCCTTAATTCCTACTGCCATTTCACAAGTCACATCTGTAAATACAAGGAGTGAAATACTGACCCAGTGAAATGAACACAAGTTTTTTTCATGCTGAGTTAAATATTCTCTTATTTAAATGGAGCAGAGATATAACTTCTATTCTTAAGCACCTAGAAACCATCAGCCAAATCCTGACTCCAAAAAAGTCAGTGTAAAGTCACCGTTCATAGTTACATGACTGTACCGACATGAAAGTTACGTGACACAAGAATTGATTGGTTGATGCCCAATATAACATGGTAGGATTTTATGTCCAAGAAAAGCATTAAAATTGATATTTGAAAATATCTCAGAAAATTAAGAGATTCAGCTGCTTTATCATTATTTTTAATGGTGATATTGGTTTTTCACAGTGTGGGAGATTTTTGTGTAGAATATGGTAATTAAAATTGTAAAGAGCAGCTGATCAACTCGTCAGCAGGACAAGATATGTAGAAAATATTGGCATAGTTGAAGAGAAATAGCATGTTCTGCACTTTAAGGATGCTATCTCTGTAAATCTGTTTACAGTGTCAGGAGGTGCTTGGGTTTTAGTGTTGTTTTTAAATAATGCATAAGGTTTATTTCTTACGTAATGTTTCGTTTTTCCACTGAATTTTGAGTTTGGCCTTCAAACCCACTGAAAAGACACAAATCGGACACCACACAGCTCTATTCCACTGGCAGGACATCATGACAACACGGCAGCACTGTTGAGTTTCAGCGTATGAGTTTGCATCAGAGCTTACAGGTTCTTTCCCTGATGTACAGAAAAATGAAGTTCGCAGAGCTGTGCTTACAGAGGCAGGTAAAACCCTTCTCCACCAACTTATAGGCAGGCACAGTTCCCCTGCCAGATGACTTTTGAAGATGCTAATCACTGAAATCACAGCTTTTCTGGTCTTTATGTTATTCACTGGATCAAATTACCCTCCTGTTCCCAGCAAATGTGTTTTCTTCCCTTTATTCACTGGATCTGAAGGTCTTGAAATTTCTTTCTTTCTCTCTCTCCATCCTCCAGCTGGTAGCTACAAGGAGATACCCTTCACTGTATCAGTTGGCCCACTGTGACAGCAGTATCCATGGCTCGGTTTTCATGGTCTTGGGATATGATCTTCTACAGACCTGTTACTTTTGGCTCTGAAGATGATTTGGAAATAGAAACACCATTGACTCAAGTAAGAAAGCCTGGCAAATTTCTCATACTTTTTCCCATACAACAACATTTCTGTCTCTTTGTGAGAGAGACGTGGCAGGTATATGAGAGGAGGAACAGTTCAGGGTGAGGATTTCCAAGTTTCTTTGCACTCTTCTTTTAGTTTGAGAGGTTGCATTGCATGAACTTTATCAGAGACATTGGAGAGGAGGGGAAAATTTGTGTACACACGCGCATGTGTCTCTGTGTGTGTGTGAACCCACCACTTTGCTGATAAGTCCAACGACTGTGCTGCTCTTGGTTCTCAAATGACCGCTACAACAGCTCACTTTCCTGTGACAATAAGGACCCAGTTTCAGGCTTCTTGGTTTTGAGGTTAAGTTAGGTCTTACAAACAGTTCGGGGGGAAGTACTACATCGAATTCAGACTTACGTCTTCTTTGAAAGGCTTACTATTTTATTACATAATAGAGAGCTCCACTTCTGACTCATTGTATTGCTTTTTTTCCCCTAATATGTAAATGAAACCACAGAGTTGTTTTGACTGCCGCTGGTTATTACATCCCTAGATAACCCGCCAGCAACTGGAAGCTTTGCTGAAGCCGAGGAGGCTATGCAAATTAGTGACTGCGTACTCCACCTCTGGCTGCTCTCAGAAGGAAACAGCAAAGTTTTTAACATAACAAAACTGTCTTAGTATTTCAAAACTGAAAATTAGAACTGTTGAGGGGGAGAAATTGTGAATGCATGAGAAAAGGTCACTATTTTGAAATAATGTTCAGTACATTGCAATGACCTCAAATAATACACAGGTAGTCCTGAATGGCTGGTTTCAATCTGAAGCTCTCGTATCTTGTGATGAGTGAGAAGGTGGGCATGAGCAGCACAAACCTATGCTATGCTCCTAGAGGAATTTGCAGGGAATACTCAAAGTACTCTCAGTGGGCAGAGATGCAACGTACTGAACGTTATTTCAAAACAGCGACTTTTTTCTCATGCTGAGAAGGGGGAGGCTGTGGCCCCCACTTATTGGCTGGAGCATATGAAGGATACCATCGGAGCAGTGGGGTTGTCCTGCACTCTGAGCTGAATGCACATGGGACACCCACATCCAGCCAGCGTTGCTATCTGCTTCTGCAGTGAGCACCTCCTTAGACTTGTTCTCTCTGTTGTTTCTTTGGGTGGTTTGGGTGGGTTTTTTTTTCCTTTGACATGCTTCAGCTTCATTGGGCTTGATACAACAATATTTCTTTACTTTCTGAGGCAGGGAAATCACTCTCGGTGAAAATAATCAACTTCTTGCAAATTAAGAGGTTCCAAGAAAGATAAAATGAATCTGAGGAACTGGCATTTCAGTCTGTCATTATGTGGCTCTTTTCATATAGACTTTTTTTTCACTGAAGAGCATGGAGTACACTGCACCATGAAAATGGCCAGTATAAGAGAAAAAACATGGGAAAAAAGGGAAGCCTGAGGGCTTCTTCTGGATATTCATTTTTAAATGTCAGCCAAAGTTATTGTTATCCTATGCAAAAAGATCAGGAAAAAAGGTAAAAATCTGTGCTTTCTCTGACAAAACCAATAGGCCTGGTGAGAAGGAAGCAGCGGCTGCTCCCAGAACTGTTGTCTTGATGTTTCCTGCCCAGAAATCCCAAAGCCCTTACTACATCTGTAATGAAACAGGTGTCTCTGCCTTAATGTGATTGCAGCTGTGCTGGGGACTCTTATGTGTTCTGCACTGCAAGATCAGGAGCGGGGAGGACTGATTCCTGACGGACCAGTGCGAGGCAGTACCTGGGAGAACAGCGCTGATGAGAAGAGGGGGCCTCAGGCAGACAAAGCCATGCTGCCGTGCACCACACAGATGCCACGAAGGTCCCTCCTGGTGGCCAGGGGCCAGGGCCATCACTCGCCGATGCTCCGCACTCACCCTCCAGCCCTTGTGCAGCAACACGCTGCACAATTACTGCAACCTTTTACACTTCCAAGCCATATGCACCTTTCAGTTGTTTCTGACTAAGAAAATGTTGGAGTTACCTGGCCTTCTCAAGACAAAAAATGTTGCTGAAACTCAAAGTGGTTTATTTTCAGTGAAATGATGAAGGAGAATTGAATTTTCTTTTATACCAAATGTTCCATTATCACAAAAAGACATCAGTATGGGGAAAAGGGATCCAAAAATCTGGGAAGAATTTTTAATCAAAACTAATCAAGAAAGGCTGCAACCACAGGCAAAATGCCTTACAGTGCTTTTTATTAGTGTGGTCTTTTAAAAGTCCCTAAGGCTGAGATTCCCCAAAACTAGGTTTTGAAATTTTGCTTTAAATTCTTCTACTTTTTCTTTCTTTCTGTTTTCTTCTTTGTTTCTCTGATTTTCTTTCTTTGTTTCTTTCTCTCTTCCTCTCACCTACCCCCACTCTGCTCAAATCTATCAAGACAACTTGCTGAGTGCCTAATGTTTTCCTAATAATTATAGTCAGATTTTAAACTGATTCCAAAGAAATCTAAAGTCATTCTTATCTCCGTATGGCCATTTCAGCTCCCACAAACTGCCCAAACCTAAACTGATTTGAACAAATTTTAGCACTTTTTTCCTTTTTGCATAGCACAAACATTTATAAAGAATAGCTTTCTAACAGATAGATGGAAACTTGCAAAACACCACAGCCCGAGCATCCCTAGGAAGTTTAAACTATGGGATATTGTTTAAACAATGGGATATTCCCTACTCTTCTGCCCTGTCCGTGTGAGCAATGCCAGCGAAATCCTACAGGGATTTCAGGTCGGATTCTCAGCCTGTGGGAGCCATGCTGGCATAGGTCTGCAGTATCACTGTGCCTGTTCAGCTCATGTAAGATTCTGGTCTTTTGTTTCCTTTTCTGCAAGTGGTAGTTTCTCCCAGTTGAGCTGACATGATTCATAACAGCCAAGCCAAGCATCAAAGAGTGGCAGTAGCACCAGCTGGGATGGCTTTCGCCATGACTGAGGCCAGCAGGAATGTGAACTTTTATGCCAGGATGGGGTAGGACATAGTCTCTGGTCTGAAGGAGGTAGTAAGCGTCAAAGGCTACCAGATGTTATGGGTAGCACCTTGCACCATCCCGGGGTTTCTGTAATATCTCAGATGCAGGAACCCTTCCACATGGTTGTGGGGCTGTTCTAAGCCTCCAAATGAAAGTCAGTGACAGGGAAGGGCAGCTGGCAGAAGTTGTAACTTCACTCTCAGTGATGGGCACAGTGCCTTCTCCTACAGAGAGGATCTTTCATCAGAATTTTCTAACTTTAAGCAAAGGGGATTTTTTTTTTTTGCTTTAACTTTGACCAGGATTCCCTCTTCAACTGAAAAAATCAGTTCTTTTAAGAGGAATAGCTTTAAATTTTCCTTCCCAAATGCAGATATGCTCAAGTTATTTGTGAGGGATATTAAACATATTTGCATTCTGCTGGATTTCAACACTAGTAATACTGTTTTTTATTGTATAAAATGAGAAGTGGAGGTAGACATTCTCTAGGGCAAATCCTCATGGCTAAGTATTTCAACAACGAATAGTGATAACAGATGTGACCTATATACAGCTACACACAATGTTATCTGCTGATGCCTGGTCCACATCATATGGTTTTATATGTTCTGTTAATGGTAATGTACCTATGTCTTCTCTACCACATTTCTGCCTTGCTTGCTAGGAATTCTGATTCAGGTCGTAGCAAAAACCTGAGCACTACTGAATATGTCAGATGGGACCTTTCTCCCAAAAGATGTCTCTGGCTCATCTATGAATGCAGACAGAAGGTACATCAGCAGTACAGCAGGAGATAACGTAACCTGCGCTGTCTTGGCAAAAATCAAGGCTATTTAGTCAAATCTGCATTTCTCTCCCCATCTTTCCTTGTCTGTAGATTTGTTATATGTAAAGCTGCAGCACAAGTGAATGAACTTCTCTCTCACCTGCTCAGTCACAGGCATTCAAAAGAGATATTTGTGCATAAGACAGTATAAAGTTTCTGGGGTTCTTTTCTCCTCATTTCTATTTCTTTGTTTTCATGAACAATTAACTGTAAGGAAAGGCAATGCAAATGTAGTCCCCTACAATTAAATGGTAATTATAGCATTGTCACAATGGAAATTTATGGCTGCTAGGGATTTTAGCTTTGATGAATCTGTTCTCAAACCCATGGCCATGCCCAGTCACCTCGCTTCGAGCAGTTGTGAATAAACTTTGCCCTCAGTTATTTATAACTCTGCTGCAGACGGGAAGGTTCCTGTTTTCTTGAAACAACACACTTTGTTGCAGAGTTGACTTCTGTGCAAAGTTGTGTGGTGACTCCAGGAATATGGCTGCCTTCGCAGCACATCCTGTGGCGTTTCTGCAAGCTAGCTTATGGAGCAGTGCCAGGCTCGTGGTGCCAACCACAGCCTGCAACCTGACTGGCCCTTTCAGCCAACATGAAGTTCCCTGCAGATCCAGATGGAAGTGTCCTTCCATGAGGCTGCTCACCGCAGTTAAGCGGTATGTTCATTAAATTCAGCTGGTTGGAAAAAAAAACCCAAAACAAAAAACCAACAACCCAGCAGAAGGTAGCAGTTACCATACGAAGAGCACTATGTGATGTATATTGTTCTGCAAAATTTCCATTCCATCCAATGTATCTACAACGTTAAGCTGCCTATACTGAACTGCATTCTGCAATAAAAGCACTTTTCTGCTGAAATCTCTAAATATGACTGACATCTTGTTTGCTTTGGGCAAACAACAGTTCCTTTGATAAAGAGATGTATTGTTATGATTGTCAGACTAAAGCTCTCTGAAGTGATTCTTGCTCTCACATATTAATTATAGGTGGAGGGAATTGAAACAGAACATCTAAACCTGATATTATTATTACATATACAAACAAGCACTGCATAGAAATATTAACGTTTATCTTCTGAGGCAGTCAGGCATGTGCTTATAGAAGAGATTCCGCAATGCAGGGCTTTCTCCTGCTGTTTCTCACTTGCCTTAGAAATTCCATAACTAATTGGAAGGCAGTACAGCTTTGCCTCACATATTACAGGAATTTACATTGTGGAAAGTCACAAATGCAAGCCAACTCTTTGCTCAGTCAACAGAAGTCAGAGAAATAAACAGTGAATATTAGGTGTAATGTTTTCATATGGTGTTTCTTGCAGTAGCTGATACCACGGAAAGGAAGTAATGTCATTTGTGGCTGGAACCCACATTTGACTGACTTTCTAGTGCCGGGGAAAGGTTTGGTGGAGCTAGGAAGAAACTCCAAGTGCGTTTGTTACATCGATACCTATTGTGTAACTTCATTTAGCTTTGCACAGAGGAATTGAATTTTTGCTTTGAGTACTCCAAGGAGTGTCCTAGGGGATTTTGCCTATAGAAAGAGGCAACAGAAAAATCCAATTAAAGATGTAAAGGTAAAAATGGAGTGATGCACTTTTGGCTCAAATAGCTTATAAAGTCAAGTGGAATTTGGGAGCCAATGATTCCTTATGCTCTGCAGCTCTGCTCTGTGGGGCTGGAGATGAAATTTAATTTCCATCCTGTTCATTCGTTCTCCAGCTAGATAGAGTGAGGACTGCCCCCCAGAAAACACAGTTAAGCTTCAGGGAAGAGCAGAGTTAGGAAATGACACAGGAGAGTCAGCAATCACTGTGTGATAGCTGCAGGTGTTATTTATTTACTTAACAGGATAGCATCCTCTTCTCCCCATAATCTAGAAGCCCCTGGTTTCATTACCTTCATACTTTCTGCCTATAATGAGAGCCGAAGCCAGCAAAGACTCTCCTCTTCTGGCACAGGATCAAACGAGCTCTCATATGTGCAAAAAGCGGTTAGTTTTAACTTGAATTAAGTATCAATAGTCAGCTCACAACTCTGAAGAGCCTTGTGTATAGGATCACAAAAAAAAAGGCACTGGGTTACATTCTTGGCAAAAACCAACCCTAAGTACAAATCCATGAATGTTTTAAATGTGAAGCATTTCCTTTCCTTTTTTTTTGCTATGTCTCCTCAGACAAATTTAAGAGCTCTCATTCCTCCTCAGGTCCAGGAATTTACTGACGTTGGTCAATAATTTAATCTGTGTGACAGATGCTTCATCTACGGACCTGTTGTGGTGCATTTACTCAGGATGATGTCAGAGCCAAGGGAGGAGCAAGAGAGCACAATTCCCAGTATGAGCAACTCCAGGCACATCCTCATACTCCATGGCATGAGGGTAAGCAGAAATGAATGTGTTCACTCTGTGCAAGCAGTTTCATCATTCTTTTGGGAAAGTCCTTAGTGGAAGTTCCCTCATGCAAGGCTTTCTCCTCACTTTGACACTTAAATTGCTGAATGATAAGTTATTGACCAACCAGTACTGTCCCCTGAATGAGGAACCCTGAACAGATTCACACCCAGAGTCTCAAAAGACCCCATAATGACAAGAAGAGCTGTGTGTCTGCTTTTGCTTTGCTCAAAAAGAAACATAAGCAGTCACCTTCTTCCCTGTTTTGCCTTGTCTGTGCCCCAGTCCAGTTACGTTGCTTGCAGGCAGTAAGAACTGAAGGACAGTGATCACTCTGCTCCTCACCTCTCTGCATCTGGGCAGCTCAGGCAGTACACATCTGCTCCTTGGATGACGCAGCTTGATCTTAACATCGTCACTCTCCTGCTCTCTTCCTTGCATCTGAACACAGGAGCCATACCAGCTGGCTCAGTGTTCACCTTCTTAGCTGGTGGGCTGATGTTGTATCCCCTAAAAGTAGCTTTTTTTAAGAAACTGCAAAAAAATGGCAATAACACCACCACTGACAATGTCTGTTAGTCCCATTGCTGTTAAGTCCTGAGACGAGACATTGCAATGTGCTTTGATGTGTCCTGTGCCATACATAGTCACAAAGACACAGCACACTGCAGTGGAACTATCCTCTTGGTTTTTTACCCTACCACAGTGTTTGGGGTCAGGTAGATGTTCAGATCTTCCGAGGTTGAAATTGGGAGTAAACCCCAGGATTTCTCAGAAATTTTTGAAGAAATAATAATAAAAAAAGATTACATTCTTCTGTTTCTTCATTTCCAGTCACATTTCTATCATTCTAGCATCTGTATATGTAACACTGTTGAGTACGACTCTGACCACCATATGGATCAGTCAGCAGCTGAAGATGAAAAAACTGTCCGTGGGTACCACTGTGTGCTTGGTCTTAACTAGCCTACAATTCTTCCCTCTGTTCTCTCTTACTGTTTGAGATGGGATATTGAGTTCAGCTGGCCTTTGGCCTGATCTGGGCCATACATTCTTATTCCTTGCTTCCTATTTTACTTCCCCCCCCCCCCGCCCCCTTAATTAGAAACCTAAGAACTGATCAGAACTGTTAAACCATGAACTAGTTATAAAAATGTTGCATGATAAAACAAAATCTATTAGCAAGAGAGTAACTTCTACAGGATCCAGAACTGAGTCAGAGATCCAGACTCTGTGCGTGTCCATATGGGCTCAAAAATCTGCCATTGCTGCATTCTTGTGATCACAAGGACTGTCCAGTTGCCTGTCCCCTGTAGTTTGTTGAACCTAGGTGCAAATGAGGTAGTGAATTTTTGGGGCACAAAATGTAATGAAAGCCGCAGGCCATACAGCACACAATAGGGAAAAAAGCAGTGGGCACAACCAGCAGCTAAGTCACTTGCACCCAGTACAAAACTGCCATTCAGTTGTCTTGACCAGAAACAACCTATTCCTGGTCAGGAGTGGTGGTGGCCAACACTGGCAAGCTCAGGACAGGGACCATAGAGAGATGCAACTCCAGATTGTCATCACTATTCTCTTCTTACAGCTGGCATGTCGGCACCCATACCTGCCCCTCTATGTTGAACGCGAAGCCTTCTGCAAAGATTTCATTCAGAAATGTGTGGTGGTGAGAAATGGAGTTGCTGTGGTTAGGTATGAAACAATCTAATTCCCATTATTTTTCTAACAGTCTGGCCATGCAACTGGGAATGAGACAGACAAAACATAGCTAAAAAACCAAAGACTCTTTCTTATATCTCTTTCCTATGCCTGTTTAATTACTTTGGGCTACAGAGACATCCTATTAGTGATAAAAGAAATTTTATAAAGACTTCCCCCTTTCAAACAAAACCAAGGTAAATTCAGTTAACTGATTTGTATCATAACATTGTAACAACAAGGACTGTTCAGCAGCTTAAAAATTGACAAAGAAAGCTGATCCTGTTGAAAAGAGAGAAAAAAATTATGGATCTCCTGGTATATGGCTACAATTAATAACTCTGTAATAAAGGACAATTTTTCAGGGACAATAATTTTAAAAAGTACAAAAATGTAATACAAAATTACAGCCCAATGCAGTACTACAGAAATTGTGGTTTTGCACTGAAAGAAAAAGAAATGATGCTGTAAAAATAACCTTTTGGGCTTCCATTTTTTAAAATTTACACAGAAATGCATTGAGAAATTATTGAAATGTTTGTATGCTCCCTATAGAGTTCAGATCTACTCTGAACACCTTTTCAACGGACAAAGTTAAGAAACATGAATTCTGTTGCACACTTCCAGCTTGAGCTCATGTATTGCTGGTCTCCCTAGTGGTTTGCTGCATGATTAACTATATGAAACTAACTACACAGAGAGAACAGCACATATTAGTTTTCTGTCCTTTAAATTCTATGATATATGACTCAAGTGGATATTGAAAACCTGGGTTTCACATTTCTTCAAATTTTCCAGTGGAATTTCAAATGTCTGTTGAGAATTTTAAATTACTGTGGTGACCTTACTCTTTTAAAAACTCATTTATAAGAATCTTCAATGGGCCGTGGGCCAGTTTGCAAACCTCTCACATACAGAATATATTAAAAAAGCCTAACGCATGCATTCATTCCCTAAATAAGCCAGAGGATAGACCTAGGTGTCCTGCTCAGCTCTTCGAGAAGGCAGGCAGCATGCTTCAGGTCTGATCATGATCCATTGGAAAAGAGTGGAAATTTTTCCTGTCCTTGAGTCCAGCGGTTCCAGGTGGTTTCAGCCAAAGCCTGCGCACATGGGGCAACCTTTCTGCAGGCACCTTGGTCAGACTCAGAGAAGTCTGAAAGATGTTTTCCTGTCTAAGCATTGTAACTTTAGTACCCAAGAGGGTTTTTTGTGATGTCTATGCTGAAACACCCATTGTATTAGAGGGAGAATGATTAAGCCTGTACTGTTTCTACTTTAAACAAGGAACATTCCATTTTTTCCACTGTACAAACTCTGTATAAATTCACATTAATCCAAATTTGTCTTCTATCAGGAAAAGAAAATAAAAGCCAAAAAAAAAAAGGCTTTTCTTTCAGCTTTCTTTTAAGAGCATGTTGCAAAGTTCCAGAAACTGCTCACAGATTACTTTACCTTTTGCAGTTTATTAACATAAAAGCTATGTAAAGTTTTGAATTATGTAGTTTTATTTAGACCTAGACTAGTATGAAGCAATCTTGTTATTTCTCTAATTATATTATTAATAACTCTTACAATTTTACAGGGATTCATCTTTTCTTAACAAGACATTTGATCTTAAGGCTTAGATTTACATGAGAACAAATGAGACTGAATTCTCAGCTTACAATTTTTACTAAAACAACCTTCTAGCTATTGTGGTTGCAAAGAACAGCTGATGAGTGTAACTTGGCTCCACTGTGAATCCTAAATACAATATAGGGAATATTGTTTAAAAAATAACTCCCTGGAGTAGATAATATCTGGGGACTGTGGAAGGCTAGCAGGGCTGTAGCCCCTCCTGGGCACATTTATTCCAAATGTTATCTGGTACATAACAGCAGGGAGGATTTGCCGGCCCACAGCCCCCCTCTTTTCCCCATTCTGCTGTGGTTGCTAGAAAACATCACATGTCAAAGCTCCTGAAATTTTAGCACTCGGGGTTGGCAATACTGTAGTCCCACTTATTACGACATGACTTCAGCAAAGCTAATGTTCACAGAAGTTACAGAAGCAGATGTCATATCACAAAGCAACCACTGCAGGCATTTCAGAAATTTCCTTTGACTTTCAGAAGTTGAGGGATGCTTCATTTGTGAAACATCTTTGCTTTCCAAATAGGCCGTGTATGACCTCATTCATTAATAGTCATAGGAGCTGTTAAAGCTCTTACTATGTAATTTAAATATCTTTTCAACACCTCCAGGAACCTGGAATTTTCTGACAGATGAAAAAATGATGTAACAAGATGCTTAGATCATGACTGGGCACTGAATCTTGCTATGAACTCCTGGTATCCCTTATAAGATGGGGTCCCGTTCTCGGTTTGAGTCTCTAGGCTTTAGCATAAAATAAATATATACACATTAATAATTACATAGCAAAATAGGAGATTGTCATGACTTCCCTTTTCCTCCAGGTATATCCCCGAGTACTTTAATTTATGTCCATCTTCCCCTTCAAAACAGCAATAAAAGCAGATAAGTATTTTTTATAATGATTACACTGTGTACTGACCTACTGACATACATGCGCTAAGAAGTTCTGTCAATACAGCATTCCGTACACAGATGCTGGCTTGCTCTGCGGGGATCCTGAGCTTGACCATAAGTGGCTTGGCAGCAGTTAGCACTGTGCCAAGCCTGAGCTATGTGCCCTCTTAAGAAAGATTCAGATCTGCTTGTGAAATGCCACGTAAATGTAGACTTAGTCAATGGAACTACTAGCAAGACTAACTCCTCTGCTCTGCTTTTCCTTGCTCTCTTCTCATTAATGCCATGATAACAAGCCAGTACCTGAGCAATGTGAATGTATACAGCACAGATTGATTGTTTTCCCCAGAGAAGGAAGTGTGCACAGATTAGAAGTGCAAGAAGGAGGGCTGGTTTTATCTTTATAGACACAGAGGAGGCAGGGTGAAAAAAAAAAAAAAAAAAGAAAAAAGAAAAGATGCGTTTGGAGCAGAAGGCAACAATGTTTTGTGACTTCCTGGAACATTTTATTTAGAAGTCTTCTGCCATTTCTGGAGAAGGACCTGTTCTCCTCCCTTCTTCTCCCCTAAAGAAGCATTACTTTATGCAAGTTTGCCGATGATACCAAGCTGGGAGGAGTGGCTGATACACCAGAAGGCTGTGCTGCCATCCAGCGAGACCTGGACAGGCTGGAGAGCTGGGCCCAGGGGAACCTGAGGAAATTCAACAAGAGCAAGTGCAAGGTCCTGCACCTGGGGAGGAACAACCCCATGCACCAGTACAGGCTGGGGGCTGAACTACCGGAAAGCGGCTCTGTTGAGAAGGACCTTGCAGTGCTGGTGGACAACAAGCTGACCCTGAGCCAGCAATGTGCCCTTGTGGCCAAGAAGGCCTACGGTATCCTGGGATGTATTACAAGGAATGTGGCCAGCAGGTCGAGAGAGGTTATCCTCCCTCTCTACTCTGCCCTAGTGAGACCACATTTGGAGTGCTGTGTCCAGTTCTGGGCCCCCCAATTTAAGAAGGACAGGGAACTGCTTGAGCCAGTCCAGTGGAGAGCTGCTGAGATGATCAGGGGGCTGGAAATCTCCCTTACGAGGAAAGGCTCCTCCCAAAATGGGAGGAAATGGACAGCACTTTTTTCCCCAGGTCTTCCCTTCACCAGAGCTGCAGATCACGTTGCATGGGCTATATTAGCCAGCGCTAAAGCAGCAGTCCTTCATCTATGGTTCATAAGCAGCCCATTTCTCATAAGGCCCTTTGATATCGCCTGTGGCCATAGGGATGTAACAAGCTCATACTGCATTAAAGGAGAACATTGTCTCGTGTTCCAACAGCTTTGTCCTTGTTTCACCTCTGAAACACCAGATCCAAATGCCAAAAGGAATTGTTACTGTTGCTGAAACAGAATAATTTTTTTAAAAGTAAACTGTCCTTCAAATACTGTGCTATTAATGGTAGGCGAGTGGTTAAAAATAGAATATTCCATGTAATTTAAAAAAAATTATAGTATAATGACTCCTGAAATATAAAAGATCTGCAAAAGGTGTTGTTATAACTAATTTCTGTCTCCCTTTGAGACATGCTTAACCTTTGTAATTCTTTTCTACTCTGCTGATCTTTTGCTTAAAGTCACTCACTGAACACTGTCTTACATGTATCCGTTAAAACCATGTCACTTGTTGCAGAAAACTCACACATATCACAAAGTTAATTCCCACCTATCAACAAATATCTTTTGTAGTGATATCTAATCATAGATGTATTTCATATAAGAAAATCAATTTTAGATGTTAATACAATTCCAAAACCTGAGAGTAATTTCTCAGTAACTTCTGCTCTAGCTGAATGTTAGTGTAGATTTTTTTTCTTCTCTTCAATGTCATGTTATAGTTCTCCACATTGTCTTTCTCCTGCATTGGTCTTTCTTCAACTGTGGCCAAAGAATAACTGAAGAGCAGTATGAGAGCATCAAAGCATTTTCCAGACCATACAATAGATGCTCTCTAGTAATTGTCTACATTGAAATGATTTTCCTCTGTTGCCTGATCCTAACACCAACAGACAACTCTTATATATTAACTGGTTTTAGTAAAGAAAATACAGATTTTTCCAGGGATGTTCTTATGGCTTAAAGCACCATGGTGGACTACATTGGTTGTTCCCTCCTTTGTCACCTTCAAGTTTATGTAGAAAGGCTACCGTTGTTTCCTGTAGACTTGTTGATCCCAGTCAAGTAGTGTGATTCTGGGTCTTAAATGATGACGTGACCCCATCACACATCTGTTGCTAACAATCAGTGGCTCTAAAAACTGTGACCAATCTATTTACCTACCTACCTATGCACCTACCCACCTACCTGCCTATGTACCTTCCTCTGTCATATCTTAGATCAGCTGAAATTCCTATTAGCGTAATACAAATCATGTGTGTCATCAGGTTCTCTGCACAGATACTCAGCTACTGAATTTGTTGCCCAAGGATTTTATCATTGCCTATTACTAACTTATTGTGAATACCTGCAAAAATGCTACATGCAATTTTAGAATTGCAAAGAAACCAATTGTCCAGCCTCCTTTGTATAGAAGTTGCCTGACAAACAAGAAAATGCTGCTTGAATTTAAGTCAATAAGTTACTACTGGGTTTTTCCCTTCACTTTCAGTTTAATATGTTATTTCCCCCACCCCCAGCACTATATCTTGGCCTAAGTAATGGTGACAGTGGATTTCAAATAGTTGCAACATCATACTCAAGAAATGAGTGAACTTCACATAAAGTGAGCAGCTTGCATCTAGATCCTACACTTGAATGCAGTATATCAGATTTATCAAATGCAAAGAACAGATTTATGATGGAAACAGCAGGCTGATGTAATAGGAAGCACTGCATTGCGCTGCACTGCATTGTGCTTAAAGCAATGAGCCATCTTTGTATGCATGCTCTGGGGGAGGAACCTTTGTGCTTCCTGTGTTAAAGAGGACTGGTATCTCTATAGTTCTGCTATTAATCTTACAGAGATACCAGTTTCTTTTGTATCTCTGCTCCATATTTTCTGAATGACTGAAGATTTGCAAAAGCATATCACAGACACAGGTACCCAAATCCCATTGACTCTCTGGAGGCATTTACTGTAGAAAATTTGGTGATTTGGTTCTTAAAACCCTTTGAAATGTCATACCTCTTTTTTTTTTTTTAATCCTTATGCAGGATAGTATAATCTCCCTCCTTGCATTTTTTTTTAATTATAATATTGTCTCCAAATACAGGCTGAATATATAATGGAGTCATGTAGATCCACCCAATGTGCTGTGAGTTATAAGCTGACTGGGCAGAGGATTTCCCTGCATCTCCCCACGATTTACTGGGGGAGAAGGGAGTAGAACTAAGAGATGAAAAGCCCTTCTTTCCACTTCTCTTGTTTAGTACCAGCCAGTGCTCTGTGTCTACATGTATTTTACATCCACATTCAGCCCTATGCTGAACAACAGTTAGCTCTAATCTGAAAGTTGAGTAGCTACACTACTGGCCACTTAATTAGGTCAGACCACAATTATACTGTTGTGCAACTTCCACTCTGGAGGCAGTGGATGGCCTACCAGCTTGGATGCAAACAAGGTAAACATCTTACTGTCCTCTTCATCTAAGGAGACATATCTGAAGTCCCCATCTTGGTTGGCTGCTTTAGCTGTATCATAATGCAAATTAATTACTGTCGTATAAAGCTCAGATTTTTTAATTATTTTTAATATATGTGGGATATATTTTTCCCCTTTATTGGTTTGCGTTTCTCTCAAGGTTTGATCTTGGTTCAGTGATTCCACATAATAGCTTGTGACTGGAATATTTTAGGAAAGTTCATTGATATTCTAATATTACACAGTAATTCCTGATGAAGTCACATAAATCACTGCTTAGTGAATTATACATAAAGAACAGTTATCTTCTTGCTGCTACTCCATTAATAATAACAGTAATAACACTTGATCTTTGGCATTAATCTCCAAATCAGCATCCATGCAAAACTAGCCAGATGCTGAAGGAAATTCCTTATAGAGGAATCATGCTGATCATACAGTTTATATAAACCTTCCTTTTACTAATGTTATGCAGGTTTTTCCCTGGATTGTGGTGAAATAACTGTCATTCCACAAAGCAAAAATAATCTGTCCTTCAAAAGAAAAGAAAATAATTTTCAAACAGGACATTTCTGCCAAAAAGGAGTGTTTCCATTGCATTTGAGGAAAGCAAAACATGGACATAGAGTTTCTACCATTCTCTTTCAGTGTCATAGGGGAAGTAGGATAAAATGATGGGAGAGAAGCTGTTCTCCCTCAAATTTCCCCTTAAGAATACATGAGCTCATAATGGAAAACCAGACTGTCATAAAAAGATATTTTCACAATCTCTATGTTTTAATATTTAAAAATTCCTCTGATGGATCATTGCAAACTATCCCATCGTGGAAGTTCCACACAGATGTGTCTGTGCTCCGTAAGTGGCATCTAGGATTCTTGACATGAAGCTTGGGTAGCGTATTACTCCATTTGCCCTGTAACAGTAACTGAGCTAAGGCAATTGTGTAGGTTTTATGCGTGTTTGTGCAAGCACATGAAAATGTGTATTTGTTTATATTGGTCATTAACTATTCCTGTTTCAGAACTGGCCAGGCATTTAAAGACTACCATCAGGTTGGACAGATGTTTAAGCTATGCATTAGTGACATTACAGTCACTAAGAAAAGCCATAACACATGGTTGACATGAGCAAACAGGCAAGCTGAGCTGGACTGAGAAAGAACTACACAGCATATATGTAAAGTTGCTTGTGCCCTTATTTATCTGCTCAGTGACTGAATGCAGCTCTTGAGTTTTCCTGGTCATTGCTGGCTTGCTGTTAAACTGGTGTGTTATCACAGAAGTGAATTTTGGAAATTGGAAATTGTCTTAAATGGGAACAAATTTTTGCCTAACCTTGATTCAGCCTGGGCTTTTTCTCATTTGTGAAAGGAGGGCTGCCCTAAGTGCTTCCCAGAGGCTGCAGTTAAAACAGGCTGAGACTGCAAAGGGAAATGGGTATTGATGTTCACAGAGGATTCCTCCCTGAGGCTTCCTCCCTGCCCTCATTAGGAGGCTTCCCCTGGGAGGAGAAGCAGGTGAATGGCGCACAGTCCAGCCTCCTTCTGACAGGCATTTCAAAGGTAGTCAGGGACCAAGACCAGAAGGAGGTAACTGTGACACCTGGTACAGTTTGCATACCTTTCACTTGCCTGGGCCTCAGCTGCTTCTGCCACATCTTCCTCAACAGGCTTTCTCAGACTGCCATTTTCTCTTTCTGAATAGTGAAACAACAACGGTAGAAGAAGTGTCAGTGTCTGCATGGCCCACCTTTGGCAAAATGGCCTGGATAACAACAGCCCTTAAGATAGGAGTGGGAATATAAACAGTGCATGTGAATGGAGGACCCAAAACTGCCTGAGAAGACATCTATCCCAAACGGTCATGTAAGAGAGAAAGACAAGCATCAGCCAGATGTAAAGACGGTAGGTGTGCTTGTAACCCACACATCCTCACAAAGTGTGTGTGAGACCATGTGTATGTGTGGGAGGGGGAGATTAGAGCTTTTTGGGATAAGTGGAGGGTGGAGATGTGTAGGTATTAATTAATATTTTGGAAGTGTCTAGTACTCTGGCTTATCCATTATATTATTGATATGGATCTCAGATGAATAGTTCACTGGCTGCTGGTCAATTCTGTGTCATGAACAAATCAATAAACACTTTGGTCCAGACTCAGTATCCAGTATGTGAAGGGAGCAGTTTTTCTCTGTGACAGAGACACCATTTCAAACCTGCTTCAGAAAGGTGCACTCACAGCCCGCAGCCCTCTGACTCCAGCTCTGGCTGTGAGCTCTAGCAAAGGGAAGCCAGGGGCTGATGTTTGAGTAACAGGCTGGGCACACTGGACTCAGCAGGGAAGTCATTAGGCCCATCTGAGATTGCAGTGCTCTAGTTTTATGTTTTGTCAGATGGGAGGGAGCTAAAGCTCAGCTGCCAAAGGTGTATGTGATCCTACTCAAGCAGTGTTTCTTTGAAGAGCATGGCTAAGGAGAGAAAAGGATTCCACTGGCAATATTGTACATTTGTGTAAAACTTTCAGCACAGTTCATCCAAAATCCTGAAACTACCCTCATTCAAGTTAAAGCATGCCACCAGCTCTGCTGTTTGCCTCCCAGATGTGTGACAATAAACAGGAACCAGTTTCTGTTCAGGCACTGGGAACGGCTGGGGTTCACAATAAGTTTATCTCACTGCTAATTTGGGTTGTTCCTCCTTTTGTTTTATATTCTCACCATATTTGGGGGCACCAAATACATAAGATATTGCAGATGCTTGTGTTGTTTAATCTGTGTGAGGGACTTCTGAAAGACCGTTGTCTCTAGCAGAGGGGACAGGCACCATCTTTTCACTGCTGGATTTCTACATTATACCTTTGATCGCTGGGCTGTGGGAATACTCCCATCACTAGAAAGCACACAGGACAGAGCTGTCTCTGTGAATTCCTAAAGCATGTCAGGTTGAATTTCAAATTTCAAACCTTTTATTTTTTTTTTTTTGCTTTTATAAGCAATGTATTTCTTCTTGCTTATAACTTTTCAGTCATCTTATTCAGATTTGGAACAGGGCTGGAAGAAAAGTCAGGTTTGGTTTGCCTGACAAAGTGAATTGTTTCCTATTATTTCACAAATAATTAAAAAACTAACAGAAACTTCTTCCTAATTTTCAATTATATATTATGTATGTTTTTCTTATGCTTGAGTACAGGTCTAAAAGGAACATGAGTTTATAAAGAAAAAAACAATAGATTATATTTAAGAACTGCAACATAAAATAATGTGACAATCTCAGGTTTTTATCCCTCAGCCAGAACTAATTGTTTATTTTTTGGTTGACCTAAGTCTCAATTTTTAGAATAAATACAATTCTAAATAAGCAATTAAAAATTAATTCCCCCTAGCTTTACTTCTGATTGATATGGTAGGTGGGATTTTATTTCATGTAATTATCTGTTTTGTGCTTACCAGGTAGAAGTAGATTTAGTTTATTTAACTTTCTCTTTCTGTCTTCATAATATATATATTTCCCATCAGGCGGTTTGGGAAGTTTATTTAGTCTGTATTTACTCTTCCTCAGATGATGAAGAGACAGTATGAGAGAGACAGAAAATCAGGCAGGAAAAGAAATGCCTCTGGCATACCATAAAGGTCATGTAACAATCTCATAATCTCGTTTCCTCTTTAAAGTTTACCTGGGAGTCCCAAACTTTTTTTTTTTGCTTTAGCTCTGCCACTATGTAAAAAAGGAACTCGGGCCACGTGTTGCAATTCTGTGGTATTGCGGTGAAATGGAGCATCCCTTTCCTTTCAGAGTTTACAAGTATTTATAAGGGAGCCAGCACTTTGCTTCCTTCAGATCAAAAAACCAACCTGCCCAGTAACTTCAGCTAACAGGCATCGCAGGAAAAGGTAAGAATTCCTTTCTTCTCTAACACTGGGGCAAGTCTGGTAACAGCTGCTTCAGATGAAACTAATGAAAAATTAAAATTATTTATTTAAAGGTGTTTTTAAATAGTTGTTGTGACATTTTTCTCAGGACAGTATTTACATGCTTATGTGCCTGAAGTTAAGCACATAGAGTATATATGTATCTAGCTCATAGAATTGTTATCTAACTAACAGAACAGCTAATGTTATAAGGTAGTAATCTTTTGTATCTTACCAATACTCATGTTGCTGGGTGTGTGTATTGACAAATATGTATTTATGGTCAGACCATTCTCTGTTTTAAGAAACATGCAACTCCATTGACATGGCCCTGCCTTGAGCTGGGGCTCGGAATTGGTGCTGATTTATAGAGCCCATGCTCCATATCACAAGAAACATGATGCTGGTAAATTCTCTTCATCTATGAAGGGCTTGGGTAACTGCACTGATCAGTGATGTTCAGAAACTGCGTTTATTTCTGATATATTTTTCAATAAAATTTTGAGATGGGGAGGGGGTGTTCTCCCCCATCTCAAATATTGAACAATTTTCCATGAAAATGATTAAATTTTTTCATCAAAAACCTGAATCGTGAAGCTTTAACCCTAAAACCAGGAGAAACTTTTCTCCTTTTCAAGGTTTCAGTTTTGATGAAAGGTTGATATGGAAAAGAAGGCATGTTTTACACCCTTCCCCTCCAAGTTTTAATAGATATTTTAGGTATTGGTTTTATGAAGGATAGTGATGAATGCCATGCTACAATTAAAGAAATTAGCATCTTTCAGAAAGTTGCAAAATGCATTTTTCTTTCACAAATTACAGATAATCCTGCCTGCAGTAGAAAATCTTCAGGATTTCTAATCCTGAATGGCTAAGAATTAAAAGGCTAAGAGTGTTTTACTTTTAATGAAGCAATATACTGCTGATAGGCTGCCTGATAGTGTCTGGCTTTTCACTGAGGCTCCTGCCTCTCTCTGAGTATGGATCCAATGTGAGCTGGTTCCTCTCCTACATACTCTCTCCAGTACTACACTTGTAGCTTCTGGTCCTACCAATAGCTGTGCTGTGTGCTGTACAAAATCAGATGGTGCACTTTCTTGGCACTGGTCCAGAGACAGCTGACTTCTGATCAAGATTAAGGACTGCTAATAATAGCAGGAGCTGTCAGTGAGTAACAGATTCGGTGCACATGGAAATACACACATACTCTTCCTTCATAAACCCAAACGAAAATGTTTCATAGCACAGGAGAAGAAATCAGGACGACTACTCCCCTTTCACTGAAAAAAACTGGTTTGGAAGGAAAAAACCCAAGCCACTTAATTTTGTGTTTTTCATGTGCATTCAGACTCCCTCTGCAGTCAGAATAGACTTTGAAAAATATATTCGCCAATCTCTTTTTCTAAGTCATACTCCTATTCATTTGGCTTAATGTCCAGTTGAAAAAGGTCTGAAAGTGTATCTCAATATCTGTCAGCGGGTTTTTTTACTCACCCAGTGGTTACTAGAATATTTGGCAAATATGTTTCATATTTCACGAAGACCTCTAGTTGTATTTTCAGTTCAGGACAAATATACATTTATATATTGTATATACAGCTACATACTTACATATTCTCAAGTGAGATATATGTACATGTCTCAAATGAACACAGCAACGATGATATACATACACAGCCATTTCTGCAAATGTAGCTGTGGCGCACTGAATCCAGTAGGAATTTTGCCTGAAATTGCTTGCAAAATGAATTAGACTATGCAACTTCAGGCAGACGCTAGAACTAGTAACAGTTAGGGAAGCGTCAGTGTTGACACCAGCTTTACACTGCATTATTGACACTGCTATCACTTGTTCTCACGGAGGTGGTGAAGACTACAAACACTTCAGCAGGTCCTTCATATTAGTCGCAACACTTTGTTTTAATAGGACTACTGACATGCTTAAACCAAGGAATATACTTACAAGCTTTGCGTGACTAGAATTTAATGTCTGTTGATCCTTTAATCCCATGCCTTGTTCATGCAACTAGCCTCACTGGCACCAGCAGGACTTTTCTTGCATGAGGAATGTTTAACTGAGAGACGTGGGAATGCTTCTGAGCTACTGACCATATAAGACCCATGCACATAACAATTTCCTCTAAGTTCCATGATTTCTTCTCTAAACTGGTTTGTGGTGTGAATAACAAGTGCATCAAAATCTTGGCTTGAGCTCCAGTACAAATCTCATATTCAATTTTTATGGCATCTGAGAGTTCTTAGAATGGGAGAATGTTTCTTAGTTCACTGGAACTGACTCTGTCTTCTTATTATCCTGTCCAGCATTGAGCTCGATTTCAGCACATACTCAACAATCCTCAATGAAGTTTAGTTATTTATTTTTTCCCTACAGATGTCTCACCTACTACTTGCCTTACTTTCATTATTTTCCTTTGCTGCCCTTCTGGAAGCGCAGTGGAAACTGAGGGAAAATGGTAAGCAGTCTTCACTTACTGAGACCTACAGCTGACTGTAGGACACAAGGGTATTTCAGAACTATACCTGTGTCCACAGCACAGAATTTGTTAACTGTAGTATCTTAGGCCTATATTCTTCCTATTTGTTTGTGAATAACTAGCCCTAATTGGTTGGAAGAAATATTTAGATGATCTAAAATGTTGTACAACAGCCATTCTGAATATTTGCATTACAAACTGTCTTATTTCCTATTCCCTGTTCTCTTGTTTCAAAAGTTTCAGTCATGCAGTCTGGAAGCAGAAACAGTATCTTGTGACTTAGGTAATAGCCCACAAACAAACAAGTGAAGAATTAATTGTCAAAAAGAATATTTCACAGTAAAACCCGAAACCTAGAAATAGTTTATACAACTTCTCTGGTAAATAACTTAAATGTAAATACATTTGTAAAAATACAGGGTCAGTAATGAACAAACAATTCTTTTGAATGACTTACCAGAAAATTGGGCTAAATTCAGATAATCGGATTTGATGTTCTTATTCACCCAGTGTAGCTCCATAATCCAGGCTGCCTTGAATGTGATTACCCAAAAAGAAGGACTCTAGTCAACATGAGAAAAGCATTCTCGATATGATTGTGTTTTACTTGTAAAAAGTAATTAAATTACTTTTCCCTGTATCTTTACATTAAAAAATCATTTATCCTGTGGGTTCCTTGGGCAGTACCATGGCACTGAAAACTGCAAATATGTTTGTCAGTATTGAGAATAATCTTTGTGTTTGAAGTCTGTAAGGTTTATCTTGTCTGTGCATCAAATAGCCATAAGCAGTTTAGAAAACCTCCAAGCTTCCTACAGTTGCATGTTTTCTGCCATTTTAGATTCACCATTTGACATATTTTTTAGTGCTGCTTCTTTGTGGTAAAGTCTTAAAGCTCTCATTCTGGTAGTGAAATGCTCTGGTGAAAAGGTCTTAGAGCTCACTGGAACTGTGATTTCCTGAGCTGAGTGCTTCCTGTGGCATTGACACAGTAAGAAACAAATTTTTGCCACTTCTTGCATGTAGAAGAGTTTCTGAGGGCACTGAACATGGTTGGGGAGCCTGTGACAGCAGTAGTATACCTGAGCAATGACAGTTAGATTTGAGAACTGCTGCCACACAGAAGCATAGGTGAAGTTCTTCAGCCAACCACAGCAAAAAGACAAGAGAAGATAATGATCCTTTAATGGAATTGTTCCAAGTTATTTTGTTATGTGGTTCATCTTCTAATCTGGAAAGACCAGCAGGGCACTTCAGAGTTACAAGATGGCATTTAGAAGACCGCATCTCCCTGTTACAGTCCACTTAGCTCTGCTGTAGCTCAGCAATCCCCCATCTCTTAGTAATTGCTCCACTAGTACCAGGGTGAGAGAAGTACAGATTGTTCCCTGCAGAAAATAGAAAACAGCCTCAGCTACAGGTAAATACAAAGCACTTAGCCAGAGCTCCCCTCCTTCCCATCACTCACTCACAGACCTTTGACACTGAAGAGGACAAAGCATCATAGCTTTGCACCATAGCAAAGCACCATAGTACGGGGTGGCTTTACATGCCATTCTGTGAGCAAGGGCCTCAGGCCACATGACAGAGGAATACCTGGGCTCAGTGTGTCCTGGCATCCTCACCTTTAAAACAAAGGTACCTGCCTACTTCCCACAGTTTTGCACCAGTGTATGGTTCTCTGGGAACATGGCAAAAAAATAACTTCTTCCATTAAAATGTTATCCCTATTGATCAGCAGGTTCTAGATACGCTGCAAATTTCTAAGCTGAACCTCTTCCTGTAGTACAGATTTCCAAGTGATGGTGAGGCCTTGGGCAACAAAGTCAGAGATTTCTTAGCAGTCTTCCTGGAGAGCAGAGGTGAAAAAAAGGGATCAGTTCAATCTTCACACTGTTAAGTGTGAGTAGCTGCTAACATGGTTCTCTCTGCAATGTCCAGTGTACGTCATAGAATCAGAGTGGAATGATGAGACACCAGCTAAAAGAGTGGAGCTGACCTGTAACACATCTGATGAAGTACTGCCAGTTTACTGGAAAAAGGGCACCGAACTGAAAGGAACTGGAAAGACTCTGATTGCCGAAGTAAAAGAGTTCCCAGATGCTGGCAACTACACCTGTCTGACAGCTGATACCCATGAAACCATCAGCTATGATTTCTTCCTCATAACTAAAATAGACTCCAATGGGCAAATGATAAGGTCAATTCTGAAAAGCTATAAAGGTACGGTCATAGATGATGTGATGTATCTTGCTCAGCTTTGTGCATTGGAGCTTTGTGAGGACCAGAGGGAGCTCTCTGAAGAAATGCATGAGAAACAGCCACTTTAAAATGGGTCCTCTTGAAATGCTTTACTGACAATGAAAGGCAAATGATTACTTCTGTGGGTCTGCATATGGTGCAGCTGATGAGCAGCATAGGACTCAGTTGCCATGGGATTAATTTAGGACTCTCTAGACCTGTAGGATGGAGTGATGGTAGGAATTGTTAGATACAGAATAACATTAATACCACACCACTGCTTTTCAGGGAGGGGAGCAATTGACTAGCTTTGCCTCCATCTCACAGACCCAACACTCAGAAGAAGGTTTGCAAAACCAAGGCTACATGAACTGACAGAACCAGGGACTGACCTAGATTTTAAGTGCTGTCCTTTGGGCTTCTCCATTCACCATTAACCCACTGGGACAAGCCTGTGATGTTTTGCATTTTCTGCACCAACTTTAGTCATCAATGTATCATATTGCAGTCCCTCACTGTAGTGCCAGGAACTTATGAATTTCCAAGGCTTTTTCCCTGGCTCCTGGACCCACATATCAGATGCAGTAGGCTGGTCTGCCAGTCAGCTACATTCAGGGTACAATACAGAGGTGTTGAGAGTCTGTGGTGCTGGGCAGCAGAGATGAAACACACGCCTATACTGAGGCCTCATTCACTTCTCACACTGGAAACATTCCCCATCAAGTACCCCAGTGTGTGAAGATGTGAGGTTTTCCACTGCGAGGACTCTCACGCACAGGGTAACAAACACAGAGGTTTGCCAATGGAATAGCTGCAATGTTTCTTTGTGGAAGGAACAATGGATTTAGTTATATACATTTCTTACTGACAGCTATCTGCAGCTGCCTGGGTCTGCTCAAGCTCCTGTCAGTAGCCACGTAGATGTGGTTAATGTGGTGCCACATAAACCAGCCTTCAGCCACTAACTGTGGTTATATGACTTTAACTACAGGTGGCTGCCTAAGGGGCAATATGAGGCTGTGTCTGCCTACGTACCCACCACCTGCCAAAGTAGATGGAAGTCTGTTGAATTACTGTTTTGTCTCTGCTTTGACCATCTTGGCAAAAAGAGTAAATAAATTGCGTTTTCTTTCTTTTTCCAACTAGAGCCTAACAGGACATTTTTAAAATGTGAGGCAAAGAACTACTCTGGAATTTTCATCTGTTCATGGATGACAGAAAATGAGAGTCCAAATGTGAAGTTCACAATCAGAAGTCTAAAAGGGTAAAAGCTTGTACTTTCCTTAACAACCTCATAGTAAGGCTGGAACAGGCCTTGGTGTTACTCTGTGTAGGAGATCCTGGATCTGAGGCTATTTAGGATATGTAGAAGGTGAGGAATCCCACTTCCAGAGTCTGAATATCTGCAAAAAGTTTTGAGCCATCTCTGGGACTAACTTAACTAATAAGGGCATGGAAGTTGCTCAGGAATTAATAGAGACTTGAAAATGGACCAACCCCCACTGTCCTGTTACAGCTGCTACAGTACAGCCACAGGATAACTTAAGCAATAGCAAAAATAGTTCATGCAGGGGAGAGGAAGTTGAGCCAAAAGCAGAAACAATCATAGCACCGAGCCCCTTCACAGCAAATTCAGTGGAATTAAGGGAGTGGGAGGCTGCACCCACTGCAAAAGCCACATGTCCACTGACAAGTCTCTGTTGAGGAACACTGCAGAAACCTGCGAGGGAAATATGTGAGGGGAACCTTGTGGGGATTTCCTACCTCCCACTACTCTTGGGGGTTTCTCCAAAACAAGGAGTGCTTGAGCAAAGGTCAACTCCATTTGTTAAAGAAGAAACAACTGCAAAGTGGTTTATTTTGCTGAATGCAAAAATAGAACCAGTTTCAGGTAGTACTTTATAGATGGCTTTTGTTATTTATTTCCCATAGGGTACATTTTGACCTTCCCTTATTTATTCCAGCAAGGCTTTCGAAAGGCTAAGGAACAAAGTAAGATACTAGAGCTTGTCATCGGGCAATGGTAATAAGAAATTAGATATCTTGTTTTAGGTTTAAACACTAATTCCTTCTGCTAAGGCAGGGGGGCTTTTGTGAATTTACATTAATATGTAGTATTACACTTTAATATTACACACTTTGATACACTGTAATATTACACTGAAGATGTAAGAACTCCCACTGAACTGTTTCTGCAGCTGTTGACGTGCAGCCATAAAATGATACAGGCAACAGCAAAACATTACCTTACTGACTACGTTATTGTTTTGGTAACAAATTCTCCGAACAAACAAAAATTTCCAGTACTTTTCCTCTGTTCTGTCTTCAGCTCTCAAGAAGATGTAACCTGCAGCAGCCCTGTAGCTCACACTGATAAATCAGTGACTGAATACACAGCCCAGTGCCAGAAAGAAAACTACTGTCCATTTGCTGAAGAGCACCAGCCAATTGAGATGTTCCTGGAGGTCATTGATGAGGTGGAATATGAGAACTACACTAGCAGCTTCTTCATCAGAGATATCAGTGAGTAGACCAGGAATCACAATTAATTCTTAGCTTTATTCTTGCTGCTGATAGCGGAACTGACAACAGTAGCTGATCAAACCAAGCTTGGGAATCTCTGCCCTATTCTGCTGCAAAACTGTATCAAGCCCCCAGTTACAGGAAGAGGGGAAAACAAAATGTAGCAGCAGTCCAGAAGAGGATGAGGAAGTGAAGAAGCAACATCTCCCTAGCTTGTGACCTCCAACTCTCTCACCCCCACATCTCCCAGAAGCTTCTGTAGCCTTCTCTATTAGATGGACATGTTTTGGAATGGGTATGTGGGAGAAGTCAGAGAATAACCAATAATCCAGGAAGCTCTTCTCTGAGAACTGCAGATTTACTCAGATAATCGTTAATGCTATGTGTACTTCCCTCCTGATCCATTCTTACAGATGGGCATCCAGAGCAGGTTAATAGAGAGTGACAGGAAATAAGAGGACCAGTTATGACCATGGTGCCACAGGGCACAGGAAAATGAAGCAGCATCCTGAAGAACCAGATGTTTTCCTAAATGCCCTAACAGTCAGCAGGAGTTGAAGATATTCCTTTGTGTCCAACAGAGTCCCCTGCAATTCTTCAGGCAAAATAAGAAGGATCTTGCCCAGAGAGACTCTGGGAGTGTGTTTAATTTTCCATAAGAAGCATACAAGGCAGTTCTTACACATCATGCCTGCTCCTCTCTTAATCTCATGGAGGCTCCCAATGCTGATTCATATAAGGCTATCAACAGTAGTACACCAGCATCTGATATTATGCTGCTAATGTGAATTAATTCTTTCTATATTTTCTCTTGCAGTAAAACCCGACCCACCCCAATGTCAGTATGCAGCCACAAATGGAACAGTGAGCTGGGCATACCCCAGAACATGGAGCACACCAAAGTCCTACTTCCCTTTGACTTTCAGGGTCAAAGTTGAAAGTACAAAGAAACACAAAAGCCAGGTAGAGATACAACATTTGAACCACAATTATCTTGCTTGAATAGACAGTATAAATAATATAAGCTTAATATGCAAGAATCATGGACTAGAATTAAAAAAGAAAAAGGGTGGTGAAACCCAAATGTGGCAAGGTTCTGCCTTGGCAGAAGACGACCTCCTTCCCAGTTCTATGAGCAGTAAGATCCAACCAACACACTAACACACTCTGGGGTGGATGCAACCCTGATGTAACTGGGGAGATAAAATCGTGCCCAGCATTGCATAGCTCTGCTAGCGTGAGAAGAGTATTTACTAATGCATTAGTAGGCTGTGTGGGTCCCAGTGTGGGAAAATCCCAATTTCCAAATCAAGAAGTCTAGGATGTGTTGCACTGATTTCCTCGTACGTTGCCTGTACCTGGGTAGCTCAAACTTTATAGGTGAATGGCAAATAAGGAATCAATGACTCATTGGGTAGCACTTCTGTGGAGACTGGCAAAGACTGCAGCCTTTCCCACTCACTTTCCAGTTATTAGTTATTCATTAACTAAACATTGCTACTCTGTGTTAGCTTTAAATCACAGAATGGTTTTGCTTCCTTTGCTAATGCTCATGGGTATGTTGAAGGGTACACAACAGCGTATGGTGATTTGGCTACAGGTTGACAAAGACATCAACAGCAGAACTGGAAACAAACCAGTTGACCACAGTGCAGGTCCCTAACTGCAGTGCTGCTCTTCTTTGGTCCGGCAATCAGAAAAGTAAACAAATGTACCAATCATTCCAGTCTGTCAACTGATTAAACCAAACACACTAGAGGATGTCTTTTTCTGTGTGGGAAAGAAAAAAAAAAAAAAAAAAAGAGCCTGTACCAGCAGGTGGGGCCATTCCCCTAGTGCTGACTCCTTGATTTCAGCAGGGCTGTCCTGTGCAACCTGTACAATCCCTTAGGCAGAGAACTGGAGACTCTACAGAGTGTTTCTTGTATCAGCCACGAGTCTTCAGTGGAAATTTCAATGATACTGAAAATCAGCAACTTCTGTCTTCTCAGGTTCCCAGTCTGGGTGAAGAAGGCAAAAGAGAAAAACTCAGATAAACAAATAAACCCTTTGTTTCAATGACTGCTTCAGTTTGGGGTTTGGATCACTCTACAACACTAACTTCAGTGGGAAGTGGGCTTTTTGGTTTGTTTTTGCTGAGGCTTTAGTTCTCACAAGTCCTCATGACTTTGGTATCTGTGGATGAAGATTGGTGCCTTTGAAACAACAGATTGCTAGTGGGTTTTTTGAGTTACATGTGCTCGTTGCAATCTGGTTCTCCATTATATGTTCTGCTTGACCTTTACAATCCGCTGACGGAGTTCTGCCCTCTTCGTAGATCTATGATGCTGATGAGCAGGCTATTCAAATTCCAACGGCTGGGCTGAAAGTCAAGATCTCTGTGCAGGCCAGGGATCGCTATTACAACTCATCCTGGAGTGAGTGGTCTTCGCTTTGCAGGTAAGGCTTAAAGAACCTCCTACTGGAGGAGCAGGGGTGATCCCTTACCTAAGAGAGTAATAAGCCTATGAACTACTTCTGGTTCTTAAAGTTCATTTATTTCACATTTCCTCATAATCATTTTTGTCTCCTGAACATTTTTTAATGAAGTGTCTTAGGAGCATAGACATGTAAATGTATTGGGCTGCCTAAATGATGATTCTCTTAAAAAAATAATTGAGGAAAAAGTTAGAATCCATTTAAATCAGAGAGGAAACAATGGATGTATGTTCATGGACATGGGTAGTGTTCTACCTAACTAGGTGATTATATTCTTTAAGAAGTATTTGAGCATTTGGCCTTTGCTAGTGTGGCCCATGCTGATTTTTATCCTTTCTGGTCATTGATAGCTTATGAATCAACGCTGAGTATCCCAACACAACAGACAGTGCATGTACAGCAGGTTTTACCACTAAAATGTGAAAGGAAGAGAGAGACAGAGGAGAGAGGTATTTGCTATTAGAAAGAAAAGCTATTAGCAGCTTCTGCTAGTCCTAGGAATGGCTGTTTTCTTATTCTGTGAATTGATTAGCATTCTCTGACAGCTCAGCCTAGCCCCTTTGCTTAGCTCTCCAGGTCAGAACATATTTTTAAATATGGAAATAGCCTCCTTCAGCTCAACAACAAAAAGAATTATGAGGATTTTTTTAATCTTCCTCTCTTCTGTTTTGTAAGTTTGGGGTGGGTTTTTTTTCAATTAGATGTAGATGCAAATCTCTCTGACCTCCAAGTTTCCAAGTTTCCTGAGTCACACTGTTGAAAAGTTGTAAACTTGTAGCCCTATTGAAACACTTGAAATGAGACCATGCTGCCCTGTGGATGCGGCTCTTGTTGGTACAGAGACATGTATAAATACCAATGGGAACTGATGGAAATCTTCAGAAGGGCTGAGTCTGGCAGGTGCCTGACTCTCATCAGTTGAAGCTGAATCCCTAATGCCCATCAGACACATGAACTTCTGAGCCTTGCATTATGTGGTCCTGAGCCCTTTAGAGAAATTGAGTGGTGGCATTTCACTAGATGGCTCAGACCAGCTAAGCTTTATTGAGAAATGGACTAAAAATCCAGGTCTGAGGAAAATAAAGATAATTCTTATATAAGTTTCCTTTCTTTTATTTTACAGATAACGAGTAAGAGATTCTAGGAGAATTGCACAATGCTCCTAAAGAAAGCAAAGAATGGATTAGCACAAGAACATAAGCATAATTAGAAGAAAAATTTGTATCTGAGATAATTAAGGAGCCGTAACATGTCTTTTTTGTAACAGATTAATATGCTCTTGATTTTGGCAGCTCTCTTAAATTCCCCAGATTTGAGTAATACCTTTAGTATACATCATGTTATATTAACATGTATAGTATTTTGATAAGATTGCTATCAGCTATCATTGTAGGTTCTGCACATTATTGTATCATGTTTGTTTGTTTATTTATTTATTTATTTATTATTTATTTATTTATTTATTTACTTGCCGTGACATGTAGTACCAGATGATGGCAGTTGATATTCAAAATGTTTCACGTGTTAATTTATTTGGAATGTAACTCACTGAAAGAACCTTTTTAGTATTCCATTATTTAAATGTTTAATTATTTGATTATTTATTTACTTGTATTTATTTTGTTGAAATGTACCTGCATACAAAGCCTTGGCTGCATGAGGCAGCTATGTGTCATGAATCAGGGCCATCCTCATCTTCTAGTCTGATGGCAGGTGTTTTAGTAAAAGAAGGAATTGCAAGTTCAGACTCCTGGAAATGTTAGCTGCTGAATTTTGTCAGCTGCCTGTACTTACATCATGTTGACGCCCAGCCTGTGAACACTGCAGATCGTCATTGCATGGGAGATCAACCACCCTCAAAGCCCTACATTTGCAGCCAAGCCCAAGCTGCAGTGGAAGCAATGGGAGTGCTGGTGCAGAGGCAGCTTTGAGGTCCTGTGGTTGAAAAAGTCCTGTTGCCACCTCTCATGAACATGAAAGGAAATTGGAGCCAGTAGCTGAATATAACACCTCCGAAACAAAACTCCTTGTCTTTCATGCTTGTGATTGTTAGAGGCCCTTTATTCACTGACCCATGTGTACCCAATGTACCTCCTGCAGTGGAGTTTTCTGAAATAAAATTAATTCAGACCTGCTGTGCCACAGGCAAAATCACAGGGCACAAGTAGTCCAGAATCTGCAACTGAAACCAAGGCAGCTTAAAATATCTAGAAGTTTAACTGCAGTGTATCTGATATTTCAGAGCACAGTTGATAACTGGTTTTATATGTGGATGTTAAGCATCTAATTAAAGTTCGAGTTTTAGAGTACGGATTTTTATAGTTCATTCTAAAAATATTTCCCTAGTACTGCAATATGTGCCAGGTGTCTTCACAGCACCTTAGAAAAAAAAAAACCTCAAGTCCTAGTTCTGAACTGCTTACAGTGTAAGTCCCCAGGCCTGGAAAGAAGCCGAAGCATGTGTTGAAGCCTGTATGTTTTTGTCAAACCACCTAAGTCCTGACTTTCAGGAGGGCAAATTATATTGAGGATTTAGACCTTAATACCTGATGCGGAATCACTGAAATTAAAGAAAGACTTCCACTGCAATCATGCTTCCTTTTTTTCCCAGTCTTAGAAATGGGTGGTAATTTAAGATATTTAAACATTGAAATGTGGGAAGTATCTGATATTTCAGAAAACTGTTAATAATCTGGCTACAAGTGCTCTTAGTATTTCTTAATATTAAGTATACATGTTATTTCTGCTATAAACACAATTTACTGTGCTTGTTTTACAAAGTTGCTAATAATATATACATCTGAAAGCAAGAAAATTTGGTTTACTGGTGATCTTTTAAAAAGAATGCATAATATCACTCTTCACTTTCCTACTGGCATATTATACACTACTTCTGAAGCAATGTCTGTAGGGAGAAGCAATATTACTGATTAATGCTACCAAATTCATGGCTTGTAAAACTGTAGAGGACAACACAGAAAAGTGACGTCTGTTACTCAGCGCTCTCTTCTAAACTCTCTTCTGCAGGCTAAGAAGTGATTGTTTCTTTTGCAGTACACTGAAGTTCACTGGCCTTTGTGGTCAGGAGGTTTGCAACTGAAACCGGGCTGACATATATCTTGAGGTCTTTGAGGTTTCTCTCTAATACTATCAGTACAGTGTTCAGAACTAGTAGGACCTTCCTGTTCTTCAGCTTTCTGGGTTGAAAACCTGGCACCACTGAAACCAATCATTGAAACCTCTCGTTGACTTTGATTCAGCCTAGTTCTCACTCTCAGAAATACCCAGGCTAAATTTACAAGTATCCTGACAAAGACTATTTTGGTCTATTACCTTTAGAGGAATATGCCTTTCTGTGCCATGATCCCATAAGGCCAGTTAAACCTTCCTACAGGAAGCTTTCCTGGCATAGATCATGAGGTAATGAGGAGCCAGTAGTGAGGAAAGTAATTGTCTAAGATTCTTCAGAAGAATAACAAATCACAGCTTGAAACTGCCCCTTTTTCCACAGAAACCAAGTTAGTTGTAAGATGGCTGTTCTCTAAGACATAAGCTGGCTTCAGTCCTTGATTGTCCATTTCCTAAGCCTTATATGGAACCAAGTGCCTCTGAATATCTGCTCTAGAAATTGTCAGCCTCCCATCTCTGAGGAACTCTCTAGGTTGTACAAAAAGGTGTTAATATCACAGCACTAGTATTCACTAGGGTGGCTCCATACACTGGACATCATTTCCTAACATACTCCATCAGTCAAGCAAATAATAGTTGACGTGTCAGTTAATCCTTGTACTTCTCTGTCTTAATTCCTCTCCTTGTTGTGCTGCAAATAATCTGGAAACCTTCTAGACTCAGGCTGCACAATGTACAAAATTGCCCCCAGAAAACTTCAGACTGCAAAAACAAAGCTTCTGAAATAAAATAATGATAGAACTACGTTTATTCCTGAAGCCGCTATGGTATGAGAGTCTTTAATCATACAGACACATTAAGAGGTCTTCTATCAGACCCCTGTCTTACTCCTCCAGCTTTCCATTCATACCCATCATTCAACATGTGGCTGAAGTTTTGCCTACCACACCTCCCTAAACCTGCACTGAACAAAGACTGACTAATTCCCTCCAGGGCTTTTTGTGGGTGCTCCTCACCTTAAAGAATGCTTTACAAGTAGTTGGTGTACTTAATAAGGCACTAATAGGTTGCTGTAGGAGCTTGCCATCCTCTAAGTGCTTCAGCCACTAGGGCTGGGTAAGCAGGCACTTGCTAACAGCAAAAGAAAAAAAAAAATGGTTTCCAAAGGGGGGAAAAAAGGCTTATGTCTAATTAGGGGTTCTGTGAGAGAGCATGAATTAGACTGCAGATCCAAACGCTTCATATCCACCCCTCCTCCCATGTTGACCTTCATACTTCCCCAATTTTTCCTAAGTTGTAGCTTCTCTTTCATGATGTACATCCTCTAACCTTGTTCTGAGACATGAAAAAAACCTTAAAAGAAACTTTTTCTCAAACACTTCAGTTTGACTGATTTCAGTGTGACAGAACTGCAATGTGCTAAACACCTGGAAATTACATCTTAAAATGCAAAGTAGAATGCAATTTAAAATAAGTCCTATTCAATGCCCACTGTCCAATTCATTCAGTGCTGTGTTAAGCTGTTAATGCCTGTTTTGCACTCTGTGAAGAATCAAGTATTTCAGAAACATCAATGGTATGACAGTAAGTAGCTCAAAGGATTTGCAAGCTAGTTGCACAATAGCAGGTATCACAGCCTTGTAATTTATCTTAAAGAGATCAGAAGATACTAAGAAAAAGAATAAAGATCAGAGTACAGTGATGGGTTTTTTCTTCCTTTCTAAAATAGCATATGAAACCTTCAGCAGGGATATGTCCCAGCTTGATACCTGCAATTTTAAAGAAAGGCTCCTTTAATCTTTCTTAAGGTCTGGAAAATGGGAAACTCACCTTCCTTTAGGCAAATACCCAAATGTTTTGGCACAGTTTTATGCCTTAAGAAATGCATCACTTGGTTCTTAAATCTTCCATTGAGCAAGACTTTAAAGTCTGATACATTAATTGCACATGGGTGGACAACCCTAACCACCCACACAAAATAAAACTGAAGGAGCCGGTGTACTGGGTTGTGTATAAACATGCACTGGAATCACTACGAGATCTGAATTGCCACTTGTGACCATATCAATACCTGTCTTGACTTGTACATTCTTTCCAGGTATACCTGGTGTATGTGCATATGTTTTTTAGCTATTCCATGTGCTGTTTTTTCAGCACTGTTTATGTGAGGCACTCCATCATATGAATGGCAACAAGCTACTGTGCATCAATGCTTCCTGGAATGCAGCCAGAGAACATCCTCCCATGCAGACTAAAGCAGGCACTTAGCTAATGACATACTGCAGCAGCATATTGGGTATCACAGTTGTGCTCCATTTGAGGCTCCAAAAATAAGAGCAATATATCAATAGTTGTTACAAATGTTCTCACTCCCAGAGAAGTATGCACTAATATTTATTTTATAAGATGTAACAGACCCATTAAAGTGAATAAATATTCGTTCACCGAGTAATTACTTTTTCTTCTTCAAAACAACAACTTGGAGAGGTAAGAAGCCAGGAAAGACAAGATACAATGATAGAAGTAGAAAACTATCAGAGGCCCACAATTAATATACATGTATTCAAACAGTACCTCCCAGCTCAATAGAAACTGATACGAGTTTGCTGGTGAGGCCAAAATTTCACTCACAATTTTTCAATCCAAACAGAGTATTTACCATTAATTTCAGAATTAGTTTAGGTCGGATAGAGGCCTACTTATCCAACTCTGGAAAGCAGCTATTACTAAACAGATCTGAACACTTGTTTTCCAAGAAACAACATTTTTTTCAAGTAGCTAAAATCAATCCAACTACTCTATTGTCCATGTCTGCTTTGGCAAATCTAGAAATGCTAACTCGTAAGGACAAATATAATATGCCACATAGTCCCTAAGCATCTGACTGCCAGCAACTGTTAACATTCACCTCTGAGAATCACAGAATCAGGGGTCGCCTGGTTCCCCACATCCCTGCCCCAGCTCCAGACCATAGCCAGTTTAGAACACATTAATTTTTTAATATCTCCAGGGACAGAGTTTCCATGATCTCTCTAGGCAACCTGTTCCAATGCTTGACTACTCTCATTGTGACATTTGTTTTCCTCGTATCTAATTGGAATTTCTCTTGCTGAATTTTGCACTTATTCTCTCTCTTCCTTTCACTGTGCACCTCCAAAAGTCTGGCTCTTGCCTTCTCTCTCCACCTCTACAAAGTAGCTGAAGACAACAGATAAGACTATGCCTTCTTTCTTTGAACTGAACAAACTGCTTCTCAAGCTCTCCTAGTGTGACACATGCTTCATCCTGCTAAACATCTTGGTGGTCCTTCACTGGATCTGCTCCATCATTTCAGTGGCTTTCATGTGCTGGCGAGCCCAGAACTGTACACAGAACTCCAGATATAGCCTCATAAGGGCTGAACAAGGGGAAACAATTTTTTTTTTTTTACTTATAATTATATTCTTACTATTACAGCCCAGTATGCAGAACTGGACTTGTTCACTATAGGGGCAAACCACTTACTCATGTTCAACTTGTCCACCAAGAGAAGAACCACTCTATTCTCCTCTCAATCTGCTGCTGAATGTTGTCAAAGACAGCACTCTGATCTAGATGAACATTTGGCCTACTGGAGGATGACAAGTCTCAGGTTGTCAGACCAGCTCTGTATAAAGACTACCAGGGCAAAAAACAAGACTCTGCAAGTTTGGACAGAAAGACACCTCAGATGGTCAAACAGTGACTATTTTCTCCAGTTGCCTAATGTGAATTCTGGCCATTCTTAAAGCTAGGCATATAGATACCGAGGTACTCCAGTATCCTTTTAAAGTGGAGTTGCACTGAATGCTCTGTGGCATCACTTTTTACCAAATTTCATTTTGAGATTTTGCATATGAGTATTACCTTGCTGCAGAAAGTGAAACAGACTGTTTCTTTCTGTGTATGGAAATGTATGTATGCTGTCTTCAAGACAGCTTTGGTATTTCAAAATGTAAAAATCTCCAGAAGTTCAGCTGACCCCGAGCTGCCCTGCTTGTACTGAGCTGCTATTTGCACACCCTACAAGATGTCACAGCTTCTCATCAGAACTGTATCCCTCCTATCTGAGTGGTCTGGGCAAGCCCTACAAAGCTTAAGGTCCAAGTCTCAGAAAATGAATCTTAATTTGGCTCAAAAGCCTAATCAAAACACCTAAACATCACCAGAAATAAAACATTGACTCTATGGTTTTCCTGCTGTGGGGCATAGAATAAGCATCAGGAATCCTTTCAATAGCAAGGTAATTTTCAAATACTATGAAAAATCTGATCCAAAATATGCCTCCCTCATTAGCCTCTTTCAACCTCCAAAAGTCTTCTCTTCCTTCCTACTCTCGTCCTCAGAAAATCTTCCTACATCAACCCAGAAGACTGCAAACAGATGTTTATATTCTTCTGCTAGAGGGATGGGATGGATACTGAGATTGCATCAGACAGTACACTCTGTAGCACCATATTAGGCAAGACTGTAACCAAAGTGGCAGATTTCCTCATACCAGTGTCAAGGAACCTGCCTGTTCTGTCAAGCTGCAGCTTTATAGTTTCACGATATCCTCCAGAGTCTTGTTTGCTCAAAACTACTCAGGCAAGGAGTACCTTTTGGTTTGTTTTGGCTTTTGCTCTTGTTGCCTAGTGTTGCTAACTGTCCATCAACCAACAAACGTGTCCAGAATATTCTCCATGAGTATACATGCTTTATGCCAGGCTCTTCAGAAAAGTTTTGGGCTTTCAAGAACAAAAATTTCACTGACATCCCAAAGCAGCAGAATCCAGACCAACCCCAATTTACACAGCCTGTGTTTTGTGATTTCTGCCTCATAGGAATATGCACAGATGTCCAAGTTAAGAACAAAGAAAAATTTAAAATTAAATCACTGTAGTAAGGACATTTTAAAAAAAAAATCTACAAGCCTCCACCTCAAACCTATCCTGGAACTGGAATTTGATGGCATCTTTTATGTTGGGTTTTTTTTGTCCCATTAAGTGATGAGAAATTAACCCTTTATGCATTAAAGATGAGGTGATCTGTATCCCCCTTGGGATGAGTTAGTGGGGCCCAAGGTCTACTTGACCTATTACAGCCTTTTCTGTAAGAACTTTCTGTCCCTCAGTCTTAGTGAAATTAGCATTATATGACCCTAACTCCTGTATGGGGAAAAAACTTCAGGCTATCTTGCAATGTGGGAAGGTGATCACTAAAGTACGGTGAACTGTCATGGTGTACAGCCATCCTTCACATTAGAATCATAGAATCACTAAGGTTGGAAAAGACGTCTAAGATCATCAAGTCCAACCGTCAACCCAACACCACCATATGTTCTAAACCATGTCCTGAAGTGCCACATCTATATGGTTTTTGAAGACCTCCAGGGATGGTGTCTCAACCACCTCTCTCAGCAGTCTGTTCCAATGCCTGAACACTCTTTCAGTAATCACATTTTTTCCTAATATCCAATCTAAACCACCCCTGATGCAGCTTGAAGCCATTTCCTCTCATTCTATCACTAGTAACTTGGGGGAAGAGACAAACACCCACCTTGCTACAACCTCCTGTCAGGTAGTTGTAGAGAGTAAAAAGGTCTCCCCTCAGCCTCGTCTTCTCCAGGCTAAAAAACCCAGTTCCCTCAGTTGCTTTTCATAAGACTTGTTCTCCAGACCCTTCACCAGCTTCGTTGCCCTAAATTAAATAATTGAAAATTGAAAAATTAATAAATATTGAGACAATTTGCACATCTACATTGCAAATTGCTAAAGAGGAGGCACTTCTGGAAGGATGGATTCAAACAAAACTATAAGCTCAAAACTCCACATTACTTTGAACTTTATGAAACTAAGACTCAGACCTGAGTTTCCCATTGTGACTCTCCCCCAGTCTGTCTATTAAGAGCCAGAAAATTATGCCTATTGATTAATTTACTAACACACCGGTATGTTGGATTTGTTTAAAGAATCCCACATGACATGACACCTATTGCGCTGGAAGTAGCAACAAAGAAGAAGGGGGGCAGGCAGAGGGCTCTTCTCCATATCTCCATGGCAGCAAACCAGGCAGTAACTCAGCAGGATGCCCAACAGCTGTGAACCCAGCACTTCCCTTTGCTCAGCTGTGCAGTACGGTATCTTTACTCCTTCTGTCACAAAGCATTGTTTCTGATCTCTAAACTGGTGGAAATTTAAAGGCAGAAGAACAGTGAAAGACTGGGGGGTCTTCTGGGCTCTGTGTGAGGGTGAGGGTGTTCACATGAAACACAGACATTTCCAAGCAGCAATGACTACCACAGAGCAGTCTGAAAGGGCCGGGTGTACGGCCATACTAAGCAGCATTGCCTCTATGCGCAGCTAGCGGCAAGGATCTCAAAAATTTCAAGAGAATACAAATTAAGCATTTCAGCTCTACGGGTATGAATGTTGTAAAACTCACCCAGTAAGAATTATTTTTCCCTGGGGAATTATGTGCAGCTCTAAGGGTCAATATGGCAATAACAGAACAGCAATAAGTAACCACCTTACTGAGTCACTCCTTGAACTTGCTAATGGAGATGGAACAGTTAATTAGGCAAGGGGATTAGACAAAGTACAATACATCTCCTTTATCAACACAATCCATGCTGTGACGCTCATCTTTGCCCTGTACATATGACCTCTATGTTGTAGAGAAGACATTCTTATTGACACTACCCATGGGCAACACCTTCTTCTAATTACCTTCTGTACAAGGGGGATTTCATCATCAGGGTTCCTGCTTTTTGTGCATGGGTGTATATATATCTGCTCTCACAGATACATGAATACACATTTGAGCTAAGTGTACTGGAATACTCAGAGCACAGATTGGCTGTGAAACAGGTCAAGAACCCATGTCTGCCATGAAGATAACAGGCATCTTTGTGCTCCTCACCCTGGCTGTTCTTTGCTTAGCAAGTGAGTAACGTTTTTTACTTCCTGATATATTATAGTTCCAATGTTCAAACACTGCAGTCTTCTCCATCTGCTGGGATAGTAAGCAATGGTTGCTGGACTTGTGTGGCAAAAAGCAAATGAAATTTTATGCTTATACACTATTTAGCAAGCAATACTGCACCAGCTGTACAGCTGTCACCTTGAGTAGATGAAACTTATTCCTTGATGGTGGTGTGAATCAGAGCTGCATTCTGCACTGTAACTAAAAAGTGAACTGTAAAGCCTTGGCACTAAAGCAGGGTTTTACCTGTTTATTTTTTTCTTCCATCTGAGCAGGGACCTTGGACCTGATGAGGTCCTTCTCCTGCCAAACTGAGCAAGCAGGGGACAGTTGATTATGCACAGGCCATATAACACGGCTGTGAATAGCCTCTTTCTGATGATAGTTTGCCAGGCTGGGGAGACCTTTGAGGTGCAGGTTACTTCATGGCAAAATAGGGCACTGGGAGGAATTTCTTGAGCCTTCACTTGGTAATCTTTTTTTTAAATCAAAACTTGCAACAAAAAAAAGTAAGATATAGAAAAATAAGGACATTTAGAATTGATACCATAAGTTGGCAAATATAAGAACCCTCTAAAACTTAATTTGTACTTAGCAAAGAAGAGCTGGCCTCTCCTCTTTGAGTTATTCTCTAAAACTAGTAGTGCAGCAGTTCAATAGCATTATGAATGTTAAAGAAGCAACCAAATGAAAATGTTAAAACAAAACCAAAATCATGAAACAAAATAATCTGTTTCCATTTTGAATAGCTCTGAAAAGTTTGCTTTGAAATTGTCACAAAATTCTTATGAAAATGTCAATTTCAATAAAATGGCATGCTTTTGATGGAAACTGTTCTCTCAAACAGTGTTTCATTAACTGCAGATAAATAAATAAATATTGCTTTCATAAGAATTCCAGAAAATCCCTTCCTTGAACTTTCTAGTTTATCTTGTCTGTCTTAAAACTTTACAGATCGATACTTTTGAGCCACATCTGTTTTGCATTCACTCCCAAATACATAGTGGATGCTAAAAGGTTACCAGAGAAAAAATATCCTCTTAATGTTTTTGTGGAAGTGGGTTAAATCTGATCCAAATCCAGAAAAATGAAAACTCAGTCACAACTTCTAGTCATATAGACTGAAACTTGACATGGACAAGGTAAAGCTTAATGGCTTTAAAGATCAAAAAAAGCTTCATTTAGCCAGGAAGACAAGTGTTAGAGTTGTACTGCCTTTTAGACCATAATGCATTTTCTTTCTGCTCCTTCTGTACAGAAACCTCTGCCTGATAACTTTTATTCCTCAGAATGACGATATCAGGGCAGGAGAAGAACAAAATACATTCCTAAAGAAAGTAACAAATGTGTCACCATAATGGACACATGCCCATAATGCTTGATTACTTTCTGGGAGGCGTAATTATCATTGTTTTGAAGGAGCTTTTTGAGGCCCCACCTGAGAACAGGGCTTCATTATATTAGATGCCATGCACATACAAAACAGGAGTCAATTGTTCTGCCATATAGTTTAGAATGCGTATCGACTGGCAAGAGAAAACACTTTTAAAAGTGGCATTATGATCCAAATTGCATTATCATCATTAGATATGTTTAGTATTATATTTTAATGATGATATTATCCTCATTATTGACAGAAAATCGAAGTATAAAAGGACAGTGTGATCTGCTAACAGCCACATAAAACTTTTTTTAATAAACTTGGGAAGTAAAACCCAGTCATGCTCAAAAACTAGTTCATCCTAAACAGACTGGCCATTGAACATACTATTGACTCTGGGGCCTCCAATCTTTCTCTTGGGAAAAGAGGAAATTACCTCTGACAACAAAGGCTGTTCTAGTTGCTGACAGTTTTCTAAGGTAAACAATACAATAAGGTCTACTTATTTAGTATGTCCTGACATCTGTATCTTATTAAACACTAAAAAACTACGCCAGTATTTACTTTCAAGGAGGTAGGAGACTTGGTGTTGCTGGAAGGTCTGATACTAATGAAACCATCCAAGTTGCAAACTGAATGTTCAACAGTGGTTTTTATTTACTCTTTTGTGATTCTGTTTATATTGCAGATGCTGCCGAAAAGGATGAGGTGAGTAATTTTCTCCTTTATCTCAGGATAAGAATATATAGTTTGTAACAACATGAGGCTGATGAGGTAAAAACAAAAACAACCAAACATATTAAACATTAACTAAATGTTGCCAAAGTATTTAAGAGAGAAATCCCTGAGTCCGAGGTATGCAGTTTCCATACGGTTGCCCTGACAACTTCTATGTTTTTAGATGTAATGCAGCCTAGGCAAGAAATTTTCCAAAGCCAAGTTTTAAGTCAGAGAAATCAAGGGTTTTTTAATATTTATCTGATGATGACACTATAAGGCTTTCTTCATGACTTTCAGATCCTAAATCACCTATCTGGAGATTTTAATTTCTCTCTGACTATGCTGGAGTGTCCATCCTGTGGTCAACCACTGAAAGAAATGAGGCACCAAGCAATAAAATTCCTTACTCAGATGAGCAGAGACAAGCCCTTTGGGATTCCAGTGGACAGCAGCAGGGAGTGGGAATTCATACACACACGTATACACACACACAGAGCTGGTCCCATACTAGCAGAACATATACAGCCTCTGATGCTTCAAACTACACCAAGACATATATACAGGCAGGAAGAGCCTGTTCCATTCTCCATACCAAATTAAGTACGTTCCTAATTGTACCAGCTGTTACAAATATATATGGGGCAAATTCACATAGTTTCTAGCTTTTTTATCAACTGGCCCTTGACTCTCATGAGTTGGTGGCTGGCCAGTTTAAAGATGATAAGTTACAAGGTACAGAGATTCCCTCCCATGCCACTGCCTCTGCTGGGTTACGTTGTGGAAACCTGTCAGGTCTCTGACCTGCTTTTGCAGTTGGAGCTAGGAGTTTGAAATGTGTGAGCAGCCAGGGCTTTGGAGGACAGGGAAAGGACCAAATGAAGGAAAAACCTGAGTAAAATAACACCCCACATGCTGCTTTCCCCCCCCACCCCCTGGAACTGGATTTAAGCCCATAATACCCAAAGGAATGACTGGCTAATGACTCTTTTTGCCAATGGAGACCTCTAAGCCTGTGCTGCAGCCATGGCATAGGAGCTGGGCTGCTGAAGGCGCTGAACACACACAGCTCCTCATTTCACCCACCTGCAGACCCCAGGCAATGACTATCATAAACCCATTCATATAATCTATCATAAATTCCAGGGTTTGGCTGAAGTAATACTCCTATCCTTCACTGAGAGTTGGAATGAAAGGGGAAAATAATCAGGCCATAACAAGAGAACAGCAAGGCTGGGTTCTGTTTTAAATATATACACTTATAATACATATTTTGGCTAGATCTTCAGAAAGTAAAAGCTCCAGTCATAGTGTCTCTCCAAAGACTAATATGCTTCAGATTGTCGCCAGACCAGCAGCAAAAAGAGCTGAACCAATTTTAGCTCCAACAGCACCTGTAAGGAGAGGTGATTTCCTAGGCAAGCAAACGCTAGGCTTTTGAGAATAACAAACAGCACATTAAATAGAACATGTGCACTGCAAAAGGAACTCCTTGCTTGTCAAATACCAGGAACGACATTCCCTTGATAGAGGAAGATTGAGCCCCAAAACCAGGACATCAGCACTTTCAGTCACTCCTTTTATTAGTTTGTACTCCCATTTTCATATGTAATGCATACAGTCCCACCATCAGATGAGGGCCTTTAAATAACTTATTTTCATGCTAATACTTAAATAGGGCTTTACATAACTCTGCCTGGGCAAATCCTTTCATCAGTGTAAAAAGTGTCAAGAGCTGATACTTGTGCAATAGAGAGACAGAAACCTTTCACATCCTTGAGAACTGATCTCACCTGAATTTACTGACAATTGCAATCAGATAGAAGAAAAACTGTTAAGCCTCAACTTTTCTGTAGATGGAAAAGAGGCTGTGTTTCTTCTACTTGACTGTATTCTTATTCAGACAGACAGTGAAGTCGCTGAAGGTGCTCAATACCTGCCGTGGGTAGCATCACACACATCTCTGTCAGAAATAATGGGGGTTTTTGAGGCTTAGGCTCAGCTAATATAGATGGTAGAGCCCCAGTGATCATGTTGGAAAAAAGAGAACTCTTTTTCACCTTGAGTACTGTGTTCAGTTTTGGGCCCCTCACTACAAGGACATCGAGGTGCTGGAGTATGTCCAGACAAGGACAACGAAGCTGGTGAAGGGTCTGGAGAACAAGTCTTATGAGGAGCGGCTGAGGGAGCTGGGGTTGTTTAGCCTGGAGAAGAGGAGGCTGAGGGGAGACCTTATTGCTCTCTACAACTACCTGAAAGGCGGTTGTAGTGAGGTCGGTGTTGGTCTCTTCTCCCTAGTAACAAGCAATAGGACGAAAGGAAATGGCCTCAAGCTGCGCCAGGGGAGGTTTAGGTTGGATATTAGGAAAAACGTCTTCACCGAAAGGGTTGTCAGGCATTGGAACAGGCTGCCCAGGGAGGTGGTGGAGTCACCATCCCTGGAGATATTTAAAAGAAGGGTAGATGTGGTGCTTGAGGATATGGTTTAGTGGTGGACTTGGTAGTGATAGGTTAGCGGTTAGAAGTTGGACTTGATGATCTTAAGGGTCTTTTCCAACCTTAATGATTCTATGATTTTATGTTGCTCTGGAGCAGCTGACACACTTGTCCAAAAATTTCATATAATCATTATTTCTGTAGGTGAATGGAGAATGTGAGAAAGATGGATTCAAATTAAAATGACAATGTATTTGCAGATAGACTGCCATGAATACAAGAACCTAGAGAGAGGAAGACCTATTTACTGTGAAAGACTCTATCAACCTTTTTGCGGCTCTGATGGGAAAACATATAACAACAAATGTTCTTTCTGCAAAGCAGTCCTGTAAGTACAATGCTATGTAATTACTCCTGAACAAGACAAAATCTGACACTGGCTGAGTTATCGAGTATTTCCATTCCACCTAAGTGCTATCATTTTTTTGTGGGTTGCTACTCCTCTGCTTCTTTGCTTAATCTTTATAAACTTATTACTTCTCCCACCAATAAGGTCCAATTGAGCTAAACAAACGACCTTGATATTTGTGTTAGCAACTTCCTATTCTAGCATAAACTGTAGAAGTCATAAAGTAAAGAGAAGATCCAATGAGCAACTCAGGGCTAACCAGGCACCTGGACCCAAATCAGGTCATATTAGAATTCAAAAGCAGTACTGGAAATATCTTGCTTTTTAAGGATAAAATACATAATTTTTAAAAGAAAATTGTTTACAGATCAGTGCTTTCTTGTCTGCTACAAATGTTTATAGCGTCTGTTAGCAAGTTGTTGGCTGAGGATTTCAGAGAGATTTTAGTTTATAATGTTAAGCTTACTGTCTGCAATGTCTATGTCCTCCCTTTCCTTTGCAGGAGAAGTAGAGGTGCCTTACACATGAAGCAAGCAGGGGCATGCTGAATGAATTCTGCATCACATAGTGCCGAGAACAGCTTTACACTGCCTTATCACAATCTCTTAATTTAATTTCATTCATCCTGCCTGTTCTGATGATGGTGAACAAAGCACAAAGTAGGCTTTTCAGTTGCGCTTTCTCATTTGTTGCTTCTCTCTGCCTCTGAGTGTTGGGATTGACACTTCTGTCCTCCCTGCAAAATGTTTCCTCAGGATTCTCAGGAGCATTCCCATATTCTCATTTTCACATGAGCCCTTCATCGTATATTTGTCTCCATGGTTAATGTTCAAATCTTCTGGCAATGCCACCTGATTTTAGCAGACACAAGTCAGTCAGCGCAGGCATTGCCTCTGCTGCCCTTGTTGAAGTGTTTTCTTTTCATTTAACCAGAAACTTTTGCAGATGTTTCTTTTCAAAGGCTTCAGCTTTCCTAGGCAGTGCTTGGACTCTTCCAGTTTTGTAGCTAAACTTTAAATGCTCGTTTTTCTTGTAACTTTGTACAAATCTAATTGATGTGTGTTGTTTAGCTACTTAGTTTGCATGACTATTAAAATAGACGTTGACACTTTTTTTTGTCCATGGTGACCTTTCTAGCGAATAAGTTTATTGCATCTATTATTCACAAATGAGATATTTCTCAAGTTACAGAAAATAATCACAGAGCAGGAACTAGGGCCAGAGGCAAAAAAACCAAAGCCCAGAAGACAAAAGTTGTAACGTGGATAATATGCTCTAGATGGCCTCATGTTACTGGAATTTACCCTATAATCTGGCTCTTTTTTTTTCTTCAAATGAAACAAATCTGGTAAACGGTAAGAGTGTACAAGCTTCATAGCAGTGTCTCTGTTAAATCCTGTCATTTAAATGTGACCATTAATGACTCTGTTCACTTCTGATAAATTGGCTGTTTTCAGACCTGAAGAAATTTCTGTTCCGCTCTTACATCCTTATTATCTTCATTATTAAGCTAGTTTATGTCATTTACACTTGAGTAGTCAGTCAAGGGTATACAAAATAGCAGTAGCTACTGAATGTTATGTAAATCTTGGCCAGATGGATTTCTTAACATTATTATATGCTATTCCCAGACACTGATGTGTGCCATGAAACCATGGGTAGCAGACAGGAACCTGAGGACTGTTTCTGGGATGGAGTGGGGCTTATTTGCCACTGTGGGAGGCTTCAGACTCCTTTCTAATGGACAGGGGTGCTCTTAGTATATCAAAAACCCTCTCAACTCTCCAGATCATTCAAAGGCCACTGAAACTGATGGGAGCCTACCTGTAACCTTGGCTTTAACTCTCATCTTTCAGAAAGGACACAATGGGCATGTTATTTTCTAGGCAATGCATAAGCAGAAAATACTCACTTTGATGTTCTGTTGAGGCTATCAGTTTAGAACAGCAGTCTTAGCCAAGTGCCAGGATAAAACTGCAGACCTAAACACTGAGACTAAAGAAGATGGATGAAGAGTTTCTGCATAGACCACAGCCCCCTTCTCTTTGTAACTAAAGTCAGGATTAATTAGCATCTTCATGTGTCAAAGGACAGACTACTGCTCTGAATGGCGGATCACACAAATATGCGAGGAACACAAAGCTCCTAGAGTGAGGAGTGTGGTCACTCTCTTCATGGTACCTCCCAGACTGTGTTTCTGCTTGCTGTATTCCTTTCAGTAGAATCAAACTTTATGTGTGGTGTGGGTGGGGGGAAGTGATGGAGGGGCTCATCTTCACAGGCCATGTTCTTCATGAAACAAAAAGCACAGTTCATTATGAACAAGCTGTGGTTCCCTACAATGCCAGCTTATCAATGTTATTCCAGAAAAGATGGCAAAGCAAATCACAGTGACATTCTTCATCTTTGCACGTTGTTAACAAAGGCTTAGTTAATAAAGGCCATTTCCATGAAACCAAATGTTAATTTCATAGTTAAAAAAGAGAGCCTCCAGACAGTAAGCAGGTTTCTATCACATATATTTCTTTATTTAGTCCCTCCATCATTAATATTTTCTGATTGTGGGAAGTTTACCTTGCTATGAACTGTTCTCATGGGTATGTTTAAAATAATTTTTTCATAAGACTGAAGCAAGTTATCAGAATGACACATTTTCATATGTAAGCTACACTCATGGTTGCTTTGGAAAGCAGACCTTCCTTCTACATTAGTGAAGAACGGATGTAACAAATCACAGATTAAGAAATTTGGCATGTTCAAGCATTTTCAGATGGTGGCAGTGACAGTACTATGGGAAGATGGGTGAATGTCAAGCAGAACCAATGGACAGTGTTTTAACATGACAACAGGAATCTACCAGAGATCAACACATATTGACTAGAGTTTAACATCCCATAAAATCTCTTGAATTTTGTTCATCTCTTCCTCTCCATTAGCCTGCATTCTGACACCTAAAAGGGAAAGGGAAGACAGAAGGTAGATAGAGGATACCAGAGATTAATATATCAAATGCTGAGAAGCAATGGAATTTAAGTCAAAGAGGATTATTTTTTATGGAAGGTAAAATACATTATCATAACAAGGGAAGCTTAAGGTGAAATGTAACAAATACTACAAATCTTAGGAAAAAATGGGAGGAAACCTTCAGGAGAAAAAAGCTCAGGGAAGACTTTAAATGAGGAAGCTGGAGAGTACTTGTCCATTCCTTCTCGTTATGTCCTCAGGCTTACTTTAGTGCACAAACCAGAGCAATATAATCTTTGCTGATTCCTAAGGATACATCTGTTAGCTGAAAAAAAAAATGTAGTAAAACATACATTGACCATCCTGCCTTCTTTCTTTTCCCATGACTGCTTAGTGGAGTCCACATATTCAGCTAAGCCGTGTACTCAAGAATCCTGCAGGCTGACTGAATCACTAATAAAGGATTTTATCTTCTCTATGAAATAAAGAGGCTGGAAAATCTTGTAATTCTAACACAAACTCATGTGGATTTTTAAAGGAGTTTATATGGTTATCTTCCCAGTCTCTTTCAACCCAGTGTGAACTTCCGTGAATAAATGATGGACAATACTAGAATGGTGGCATATATTATGAGAATACTGATGTAAACTGACATTAGAGGGTTTTTTTCATTTTTATCTGGCCAAAGATAGGGACATTAGATACTACTGAAATATTTTCTAAAAATCTTCACGAGTCTAGTAAAGTTGCCATGTCTTTAAGTGGCAGGTAAGTCATTTGACTAGAAAAGCAATGCAATAAAAATCCTCTGTTGTCACCAGACTACCAGATCAGGTACTTTCTGTGCATTTTTTCTTTCTTTAGCTAGACTGCTCACATTAGTACCTCCAGCATTAATTAGATATGTTGCTGGTAAAAAGATAAATTGTAAGTCTGTGCTAAGGTAATAAGAAACTGTTGGTTAGAGCCACAAGTGCTCATGACCTCTGGCACAAGACCAGCAAGACTTAAGGGCTGTGAGCATGGACTGGTGAAAGAGGCTAGTCAGGTGACTCTGACTACATGAGAATGTAGGCTGGTACTGAAATTCAACTTAAATCAGTGGCAGCAAAAAATCTGCCAGTATGAAATGTTACTGCTCATCAACTAGACTTGTTTCCTGTTAAAAGAGTAGTATTGAATGAGAGGGATTAATGGAAGATGTTAGCAGAACATTCTTCTGTCTATCCTAGGATACAGACTAAAACCATCACTATCATGAATTCTGTTTATCTAGAAACCAGGTCTCAGCAATTAGGCAGTAGGAATGCAGATGAGCAAGGTAATATTGTAAGTTTCCCATAGCTCAAAGGCTTGTGCGTCTGGACAATCAACCTAAAAAGATTCTCAAAACAGTTAAATTTACCCTGGATGTGTCTTGGCTGACAATGATCCAAATGAGAAAACAAAGATTTGACGTTCCATCATGATGTCAGAAAACCCAGCAGACAATTTGGGAACATTTTCTGCTTTCTAGCTTGGCTTGTTATAGCCTAAGTGGATATTCACACCATCTGCTTTAGTATATTGAGATATTTAACTGACAGTGTTTGTGGCACAACCTAAGATACTAGGTTTCCCATGCAGCCAATGCACATCCACAGGGTGATTCAGAGCCCTGTAAGTTAGAGGTCTAAAATAGTCCACCACAGACATCATCATCTTCCACAGACCCCTGGGACTCTAATTCCTTTCTGATAACTTCTGACATGAAACAGTCGACGTGAACAGCCGAAAAGCAATACTCTCCAACATGGAGCGCTTGTGCATTTTATCAGCTCCTGCTAGCACCATGTGCTGGCCCATAGCTGCAGATAATGCTGAGAAGCATTCCAGCTTCTGCCACATACCAGAGCAAAGAACATGATTTGCAAATTGCTGTCAATGACATCTGAAGAAAATGCTGAAGCAGCCGGACAAGCTGGACAGTCAGGTTTGTGTGATGGAGCAATGACATAGAAATATGGGGAAGGAAAAATGTATGTAGCTTGAGTGAGCTGATGAAACATGCTCAGATCCTGTTTGTTAGAAAATAAAATAGAGCTAGCCAGATATTGGCATTGAATTGAAAAATAGAACAGATCTCCTTGCACTCATTGAGGATCAGAGTTTTCAAAACTCAGCACTGAAAAGCTACTCACATATAATCGATGAATCTAGTTATAAGTGGAGGAGAATGAAGAGCTTTCACTGTAGGGTCTTATGACATTTTGTTTTTTACGTCTGTGACAAGAAGTAATGAAATACAGGCCTGAAAATCAGATGGGTTGGACTCCTGAAGAAGAAAATGCCAGTGCCTTACAAAGCTACATTACTTGTCCAGAAAGCCTGCACTGTATTTTCTGATATTGTTGTTACTGTCATTGTTGAAGCATGTTAAGTGCAGCAGATGAAAAGTACTGGTGCTAGGTCCTCTATGTGCTCCGTATAAGAGATGGACCCTGCCCCTAAGAACTCAGAGATTGACCTGGAAAGCACACTGTTGAGGAGGAATGTAGCCACTTCAATCAAAACCTCTTATATATCAGAGATGTATGTGTGAGCTGGAACGAACATCCAGGTCTCCTGACTCCTACACTAGCAATTACCATCTCAAAGACATCAAGGGCAACATGAAAAATTGCCAGCCATGCTCTACAGTTACTATTACATAAATCATTCTTTAGATCAGACCAGAATCCCATGTCTCTGGATTGAAGAATACCAAGTGACTGACTAGTGAGGTATAATGGAATATAATTCACATTCGACTGGCTTCATTATGGTGTCTTGGTCAGCCTGGTGACCTGCATTCTAACCCTGCTCTAAAACCAGTGTGATAGCGCTCAGGCTGTTTGCACTAAATAGCTCAAATGTTATCTCATGCTTGTTGAGTGTTTCCAGCTACTACAGTTATTTGGTGTTTTGAATCTTCTAATAATACTAAGTATTTGGAAAAAAACAGGCCCTCAGTGTCACAACTTAGAGAATGTAAGCAGAAGATGTTTTCAACTATTTGATCTTAAGGTCATAAGATCTTACTCTAGAAGACTCTGTAACTTGTGGCTGCAAATACAACTGGTAAAAAAAAAAAGTCACCACCAAAATATAAATGAAGTTGCCAACACTTAGCACTCTTTATTTCAGACATGTGTCAAGAAGGCATCTTAAAAGTTTACGCGTTTATTGAATTTGTATTTTCATGGCAATATCTGGCTTTGGAACATCCTTCAGCCAGCTCCAATATGAAAAAAATAGATGGGAGAGGAAAAAAAGCAAGTCTTGAGCTAAGAGAATGGTTGAACAATCAGGATATGGTGCTAAATTAACTCTGATCACATTAGCATTGAAAACTTAGAAAAAGATAGAAAAAAATAATTTTTCCTACCAGATTTGACACCGTTAACAGTAAAGGAGATTGGAATGCTGTCCCATTATCTTTGCACAAAACATGCAGGTTCCCACCTGCTCTGTTTAAACAGATATATTGCCCTCTCTCCCCAAAGCTTTAAAAATTACAGTGCAGAACATCAGAGTACCAAAGCTATGTATTTCAGTAATGTGCAACAACCAACACACACAGAGTGTACTGATAAAGAAGCAGGAAAAGAAACTGGTGTCTGAGGAAAGACATATATTTTTAATGAAAAAATGTTTATAGGATTTTACATATTCACTTACAAGAGAAAGGGTCCTCTCCTGGGTTTAACAAGCCACATGGAGAAAAATATGTATCTGTCATGAAAAATAAAACAAAACAAAAATTCATGATGATTGTCAAGAAATGTGAGACTGACAGTCTTGCCTAGGAATTTTTCCCAAAAAGGCGATTCCAACCATTCTCTGTGGCATGGAGCTCATTATCTCTAGTTTTCTTCTGTTCTGTTTAGGCTTTCATACTTCATCTATCACTATGACAACTCTAATCATTGTCTCACTTTTTTCCCTCCAATTCAGCTGAAGCAACCATCAATGTAAGACATTTGACTAATACTAAAGTGAATTGAAATGAAATGAACTCTGATATTCTTCAGAGAACATTATTCAATTTTACCATCCTTACTTCTCCTAGGTACACCCTGATGACCTTTGTTGCTTGGACTAATGCCTGAACAAATCCATATACAAATTTTGGCTCTTTTTTACCCTGTTCCTCAGTTTCATATATTACAGATTTCCTTGCAAAAACCATTAAGAAGCAAAATTTCCTCTCTGTTTTGCAGAGAATAAAAGACTGTGATCAAAACAGCTAAAGTCTGAAAACAGTTGGGTTCTGGGATTCAGTTCCTTGAGAAACTGGGAAACTGAGGCAGTAACGATCTTCCTCAGGAATCACTCAGAAGGAGGCATGATCAAATTCAAATAGTAATCCAAACTGTGCATCCATCTGTCCTTGGATAACTCATAAGCATGTATCATGATTGTCAACTTTTACATTACAGAACATAAATTCTTTGACAGTTTGGACAATTTCTAATAATGCAAAGCTTTGTAAGCAAGTTACGTACACTGTGAGTTACATGTGAATTAACTTATCAACTATCCATAAAGGGCTATTTTTCCAATTCTGTGGGACATAAGGTGTGTTAAACTATTGAGGCACAAGCAAACACAGAGAGATACACATTTAAAATCTGAAAAACTGGAAAGATCTAAAAAATTTTCTTTCCCTTCTTAATTGGACTCTAAAATTCCAGCACAAGATGGTCACAGGGATCACTAATTATGAAGCTTTCCCCTTGTTAGGCCTAGAAATTCTCAGGTATAACAGGAAATGAGAAAGCATTAGCTACAAGCATGACAGCTCTAGTATCTCATTCCCAAAGGTTAATTCCTCAAAGAATAGCAGCCCCTCTTTGCAAAGAAGTGTGACACACAAACCTTATGCTAATTTGGCCAAGCTATGACCATGTTCTTTCAGACCTCCCAGAAGCAGCAACTGAAGGTAGAGGGGCAGGGGGATGGCTGTTTTCCATCCATGCCACTGAGGTGCCATCTCCTGGGAGAAGCATAGCACATCTGCAGCTGCTGGCCTCCCACCAGCATACCTCTACCCTTTCTGAGTGTGCTGAAAGGAAGATGATTTCACATGACACAGAGCATAACAAAAGAAGGACACATTTGTTCCTGCTGCTGTATCCACTCTCGTGGCTGGTTTCCACCCTGGCAGTGGACAAGCCCATCATTGCAAGGACTGAATCTGCTGTTACTTCCATAGACTGCACTTCAGTGAGACTTTACAGGAGGGCTTGAGGATTTTGACAGAGAAGGACTCACACCCTTCCAAACAGGGGAATGACAAAACAAGGGAGTTCCCTCCCGGTTCCCAACAAGCGTTGCATTGTAGCTCATCCCGGCCCCAGCCCTTACCTCTCTCCCACAATGAGCAGGACCCCAGTTTAATTCCAGCTCTGAAGGCCCTCAGTTCCCTACCCCAGTCCTAACCCTACCTACCCTGAAGCAGAAGGCTGCAAATTTCTTTCCACCTCCCAACTCCAAATATACATTTATCTATAGTTCCCTTCTGAGTCCAAGTCTTATAGAGGGTGTCTGAGCAGGAAAAAAAAATCAGAAGCTCAAAGGAAGACACAGTTTCCTTGAATCCTTTTGTAAATCTATGAAATCACAGAACATCACCCCTGTGCCTATTGCCTTTCACCCCATGCCTGCCTGAGGCAAGAGTGCAGACACTGAGATGCTACACTATTTGATTTTTTTGTTATATACCTTACTAAGAATTCATTGCAATTATGGAAGCTGTTTTATTTTTGCATTCTGACATCCAGCACAGACTCTTAGGCCTGTTGTTTTAGCAGATTCGGCACCCTCTTAAAGGAGAGGTGCATGTGGTGATTGTCAGCAGACTGCACCTCTCAATGCCACCAGCACACTCTTCCACAAAGGGCTGCCTGTAATCTCCCACAAACTGACAGAAACTGATATCCCTTGTCACTTGTATGAAATTAAATAGCCAGTAGTTTATATGAATTTCTAAGCAATGCCTCCATGTTTTCAAGCAACCAAAGCAAACATGGCTGTTCTGAATGGGGTCACTGGGCAGCTGAACTCTTGTTCTCGCTGGAGGAAATCACAACAGCCTCCATCAGCCAGGTCAACTGAAGGCAGCCCTGAGTAGCTTGTAGTCTGGGAAGATAAGACAGTTCCACTCTGTGAAACCAAAACACCTTGGCAGCAGATGGACTTCCCATTTATGAAACTGTAAATAAATATAATTCAGAAGGGTCCAAGTGCCACTAGAAAAGCATTTTCTCCTGTGAATAAACTTACTTCAAGCTCACAGCAGCAAATCTGTTTTACAAATGCATGCATCATTCTTTTCCATAAACTCTTCTCTAATTAAAGAATTAGTGAGAAGTGATTTCATGACTTCGTAAACCTTCATGACTGCCAAGAGCACTATGGATCCGGTAACTTTGTACTATTGCAAACAGGTATGTAATTGTCCAAGCTGAGACCACCTTCCTTAAAGGGAAAAGACATGTAGTCCCAGAATCCTCTATATTTAAACTATGTGTTATGGCCAAACACATGGCCAGTGCAGATATGACTTGTAACATCCAGGTATGAATACAGACAGTATGGTAGCATTCCAATAAAACTGGCAGACAACAGCAAGTATTAGCAACAGAAGGAAATATTTTTACCATATCAGTGCTATGGTAATCCCAAAGTTTTTATAAAACGTTCTTGAGCTTTTTCAGGGTGAAGAGGTACATGTGCATATCAGAAAATAGAAGTAATTCTTTCAAAGTTTAACATTGTTAAAAAAGAAAATTTCTATGTATAGAAGGCACAAAAATGTGAGGATAGATATTTATACCTTGGTGAAGACACTACTGACATGTAGATAGAACCCTGTATGCCAGAATCCCTTTGATTCACTTTTACCAGTATCAGCTGTGGAGAGAGGAGCAAAATACTAGCCGCTGACTCAGTGATGCAGGTGAGACACATGAGGTACCAATTTCTTATAAATATGGAGAGAAAGACTAGTCTTGGAAGAAAATGGTGGTGTGTTTGTGGTTAGGGTATGCTATAAGATTTTTTTTTTTTTCCTCCCCCCTTTCTCCTAAGAACTATATTGATGGGGTAGGAGCAGGGACAAGGAAAGTGATGCATAAATTGTTAATGAGGTGTTACAGTAATTTTTCTCAGCTTGAAGTTTCTGTTTGGAGCTAGATGGGTATTTAATAAGTTGTTCCCTTAGAAGCTTTAAGTTTTGAAATGTTGATGAGGTTTTGCTAGCCACTTCATATGTAGTTAGCGCCTAACTTTGTCATTGGTTGGGAATGCTCTCTATGTGTTCATTGTCTCAGAATATTAAAGTTTTTAAACATCTCTTTTGGAGACTGGTAAATATTGAGAGTCTGTGGGTTGTAGACTTTTTCTTTAAAGTATAAAGGAATGTGTTAATTCCCTCAGGTATCTCCTTTTTGATTTAATAATACTTGTGTTACAGAATTAAGTTATGAGACCTTCTTAAAATATAAACTTGTATGTATGACCAAATAGCTTCCACCAGCTATAAATGAGAGGCTTCAAAACCCTGCAGAAAAGGAAGCAAAGCTAATGCTCCAATATTAGTTTAAGAAAAAATAGCCTCTTAACTTTGTAAACTCAGTAAAATACTACATGTAATACAGTGTGCTATTTCATTTCAAATTTGATCAAGAACAGAACAGTACTTTTATTGATGGCTCAGCATCTCTAGTTTCTAATTGTTTTGCTTTGGGTTTTAGTTTAGATATCCTTGAGTGCCTAAAAGGCTAAACTTGCTCATATATAGCATTGGAGACAAAGAAATAGAACCATGAAACTACTTTCAAAGATCTATGTATAACTGATCTATGTGATAAGTTACTAGGCTTCTCTTAAGAAAAAAAAAAAAGGTGTGTCTTCTTTCTGCTGTCTATCTTGTAACCACTTAACAATTCATATAGTCTGTTTATATGTAAGTTTAAATGACAGTTAAACCAAACTGCCCTGCCCAAATTCCTTAATTTGATTTAGTCTCTCTTGTGGCCTTTTGGCAGTCTTATTGCCACCGAATGCGTGCCCCCCTGCCTTTGGGGAGGGAGGGATGGAACAAGTATCGCTAGACTTGAATCCTTCTATTGAATGAACTACTGTTTCCTTTCTCTGCCTTTTCAGAGCAGGGAGGCCTCACTTACCTACTTTCTCCATATTTTGGGGGTCTAAATTTTTGGGTGCTGCTGTTGACACATCTAAAATCCACAATGATTGACAAGAAGATGGTCTGTCCCTGTTTTGCACAGCTGTTCCCAACTGTTCTATGTTCAGCAATAGCACCAATGGAACCAGTTCCTCTGATTCAGGAACCTGGCTTAAACTAGTCTGTCCTGCATGCATTCCTGTCACTGGGTCATTCTTTTCTTGCTGTATGCTGCCTTCTCCTACCTTCTTTTTCTCCTCAGTACTGAAAGAACCTTACAGGAATGTAACATGCCAGACTGCAAGTAGATTTTTATGAGGCATTAGCTGATAGAAGTTCCTGCAGTCTTTGTAGGTAGCAGTGATGATGTGAGAAGTTAGCCGAGGCATGAAGAGAAACAAGACTTGGGCAGAGCAGTTATTTTATAGTCATGAAAATTGCTTCTAATATGCAAGAGGAAAAGCTAAATAGGAACACTTCCTGAAGCCATTTCGCAGTTGGAGTAAATAAGAGCAACATGAGGCTAAATGTGAATGCTCATTTGCTCTGTGATCCTTCAAAAGAGATGGTCTCAATGCATCCTGTACATGCGGGTTTTCTGAATAGCTTTTCTGAGGCTCACTCTGCTCATTCTGTAAAGTCAAACTAGAAGTTTATTGTCTTACTTCATATTTTACAACAGAGCATTGTGGGTTATTGTGGGGTGATCATTAAACCAGTAACTGACTCTTTGCATGTTGGTCTTTGCAAAAAGCAAACAGCCTGCTCTTTTTTTTTCTCAGTTCCTTGGGGTTTGCATGAAATGTGCCTTCAAGATGTTTAGTAAATTGTGATTTCTACTGGGATCAATCCAAATGCACTGATTATACAACATAAGAAGGACATGGAACTGTTGGAGAAGGTCCAGAGGAGGGCCACAAAAATGATCCAAGGGCTGGAGCACCTCTCCAAGGACAGGCTGGGAGGGTTGGGGTTGTTCAGTCTGGAGAAGTCTGTAGGGACGCTTTATGGTAGCCTTTCAATACTTCAAAGGGGACTATAGGAAAGATGGGGACAATCTTTTTAGCAAGGCCTGTTGTGATGAGACAAGTGGTAATGGTTTTAAACTAAAGAAGGATGGATTTAGACTGGACATAGGTAACAAATTTTTTACAATGAGGGTGGTAAAACTCCAGCACAGGTTGCCCAGAGAGGTGGTAGATGACCCATCCCTGGAAACATTCAAGGTCAGGTTGGACGGGGCTCTGAGCAACCTGATCTAGTTGAGATGTCCCTGCTCACTGCAGGGGGGGTTGGACTAAACTCCCTTCCAACCCAAACCATCCTATGATTAAAAGATACCCTGAATACAGACCCACAAAATGCTGCAAAGGCAACTAGCTGGGCTAAAGCCTCTGGAGATATTATCGCTGTTACCTCTCTGTTCATATAGAACTGTGGGTTGAGGGATCATTTTTCTAAATTACTTTAGTGTCCCTACATGTGCGAAGGGACCTCAGAGGCTCGCTGTGGCCAGCGAGCTGTTGTCATCCACGCCACCTCAGGGGCACGCTGCCTCACGCGTGTAGCTGCTGCCGTTGTGCCAGACCGCCTCGCGGACCTTTCAGGGTTTTCTCAATTCCTTCCTTCAACGTACCCAATTTATGTCCCGTAGCTCAGCGGGCACGGATCGCTCGCCGGGGATCTCTATTCTGTCACCGGGCTGCGGACGGGCGTCTTGCCAGCCGCGACGTGTGGTGAGGCCAAGGGGGCCGGGGCTGTGCGGGACGGGCTGCGGGAGGCCGGCCGCCGCTGTCACGCTGTGGCCACCACCGACATGGCGGCCTCCGGCGCGACGCCACACTCAAGATGTCGGCAGCGGAACCCCGCCCGCCGCTGTCCCAAGATGGCGGCGGGGCTGAGCCTCCCTCCCGGCCGGCGCCGGAAGCTGTAGCGGAAGCGTGGTAGCGCTGGCGGAAGGGGAGGCGCCGGAAGCGGCTGCCGGGGTGAGCGCTCCCCCCGCGGCCACAATACCGGGCGGCAGAGGGGCAGGTAAGGGGCGGCTGGGCTGGGCTGGGCTGGGCTGGGCTGGGCTGGCGGGGCGAGCCGAACCGAACCGCGGTGAGCTGCCGCCCCTCCTCTCGCGGCGGGTGGGCCCGGAGTGGCGCTGCTGTCCCCCGTCGCTGGCCGGGGCTGTTGCCGCCCGGCACCGGCGCCTCGGGGCGGCCCAGCCCGGGGCCGGTGAGGGCTGTTCCCCGGTGTGACAAGCCCTGAGGAAGGCTGCTGTCCTCCCTCCGTCGCGGGAGAGGGGGCGGCCCTAGGGCTTCGCTGGAGGGGCGTCCCCCGCCCCCACCCGGGCTTGAGGGCACGGCGCCCCCGGGCTGGCCCTGGGGAGACCTGCTGCTGTCGTATCGCTTGTCCAAGCAAAAATAAACATGTTCTTTTTTTGGTTTGGTGTTTTGTTTTTTGTTGTTGTGGTTTTTTTTTTTTCTTCTTCTCTTAAGGAAACACCCCTCTTAAACCAGCCCTTGCCAGGCCGTCCCTAGCTCTGTTCTCTACGTTTTTCTCTGAAGCGGGCCGCGCGGGTCTCCCTGGGCCTTTTTTAAGCTGCTTTTTAAACTACTACTTATAGTAGTTTCTGACCGAGAAGGACATCAAGCTGTTGTGTCCTACAAAGACGCCTGAATTTATTGAGCTGGGGAGAGCAAAACTCTGTTTTATCAGTTTTCTTAAATATGTGAAAAGGTGGGTTTTGGTGGGGGTTTGTTTGGTTTTGATGGTGTTGGGGGGTTTTTTTGGTGTGGTTTGTTGTGGGTTTTTTTGTTTTTTTTTTTTTTTTGGCAAATGGAGTCACCTTCCTAATGTAGAATGAGATGTTAAAGCTGCATGCATTAGCTCAAAACAGTATCAGGAAGAGAATGTATTTTGCAGAATCTGCTGCCTCATAAAAGACTAGGTCATTCTTTTTCCCCTTTACTTAATGGCAGAGGCCAAACTAAACTACAGCCCAAACTCAGGGCAGGTTGTGCTTGTTGCATTTAAATTTTACAGGAATCTTTGAGACCTTTTCCTGATATGCTGGTCTGTTTGTTTATATCTGTCTTTCTCTTGCCTTGTATCGTAGTCCTTTCAATGCCATCCTTTAAATACCGCTGTATGGTACTCCATCGTGTGTCTGCACCAGTCTAGCATTTTTTTGTACCCTGCCCTCTGTTCGAATTGAGTCATCAGGTGACATTCACTGGGAGTCCGTGTAATACTTGTTTTCATCAGAATCCAATCTCATAAGAGGTTTGAAGTCAATTTTGGGCTTTGTGAAGTTAAACAACATTACAATGCAGTATTACGAACATACTAAACCCTTCTGGTGGGCACCAAAAAGAAGGGTAATATGCATACAGGCGACAAACTCAGCGTCTTTAACTTTGGCTGGAGATTTCCCAGCCAATCCAAAGGAGCAGAGATGTGTGTCATGTTACTCGCAGGTACAGGGTGCTAGTTTAGTTATTTTAATATCACAATTTTTTAATAAAATTGATTATGATAACATATAGCTGTTAATTTGAACTGCATAAGAATGTGTGAAAGCACATGTTTTTCAATAATTTGATCACTGTGAAGCTATCGATAGTTAAAATTTTATGCCAGCATATAAATCTTTTGTGTTGGAGAAGGCAAAATTTTTCTTATTCATTTTGGTGAGGTACCTTGTTTTTCTTAGTTGCCACTTCCACATGTGAAGCAAACACAGTGGTGTATTTACATCACGGTGAATGCCATACCAGATGCATCTGTGATTAGTTTTCCAAAATCTGTCTTTTTTTAAAGCTGTTTCTCCTCATCCACTGAATTTTGGTATTCAACCTGTTAAACAGGTTTACTGAGTTACCCTGCTTACCAGAAAGCATTCCTCAGCTAAATACCAGTAGTGAACAGACATTTCTCATGCCTTTCAACTGCATGAGGTGTTAACTCAGTTATTCTAATGTTAATATTGAGTTCATATTTATTTTATTTACTTATTTGTTACTTCTTGGAATCAATTTGTATGTTTTTAAATGAAATGTTGCTATTTCAGTCCTTCAGTGCCTGTATATGTGCTGTAGGAGCAATGTAGACATGAACACATTAATTCAGTAAAGGGAAAGAGAAGAGGATATTCTGCACATTGCTGCTGGGGCCTGGGTTTTGATCTTTAATTAAGCAACCTAAATATTTTATTTGGTATTCTAACCTCTAAGAAGAGCTAGTTTGAGGACCTTTAATAGGGCATTTTTGGGGAATGATCAGTAGGAGGCTGTTTTTTCTAAAAGGAAAGTTCTTTATTTTTCTGCTAGACAGAGGCTTCAGGCTTTCTGTTTCACTGGAAGATGTCTAGTTGGTATTTGCTTGGTTACCTCTAGTCTCCGCACAGCTCTCTTGTGATTTGTCTTGATCAACTAGTGTGTGGATGGTATCTCTGAAGACATTTTATTCATGCAAAAGAATTTATTAAATCTGTGGTGATTTTCCTCTTTGTCAGTGTCCCTTAGCTCCAAGGGACTTTCTAGTTTATCTTATAATAGTCAGGTTATGTCCGAGACCTCACGTGTGAGGCACACTGTAGGTTGTTGGAAGACTTTTTTGATGTCTTAGTTAAGTCAATTCAGCTGTATTGGAGCTTATCTTTGTTGGCAGATTTTGCTGGTTTTTTCAGTAAATGAAGCTTAACTGGTGTGTCCTCCTTTACTCTCTGTCCCTTTTCTCTTTCAGTCGCACTGAATTTGTGTAACACTGTGATCATTTCCTTTAATCAGAAATCATTGCAAATATGGGTCCCCGGCGGAAAAATGTAAAACCGTGCTCAGTGAACAGGGAAGGCTCCGAGTCTACCAAAGCTGATGAGCCAAAAGATTACATGAACCAGCTTTCTCATGAAGTGCTTTGCCACATCTTTAGGTGAGTGGCTTGTCAGCAGTCAATTTATTATTATTATATTGTTTTCTATTTTTTTACCAATCTTACTTGCATTGAGACTTGTGTCACATAGTATTCAGACAGTATAGATGTACTACGAGTGAACTGGTGGATAAAAACCGGGTAAAAAGGGGTGAGATTTTTTTTTTCAGTCCCAGAATTCATTTGGACTCTTTGAAAATGTCACGAATGGTAGGAGTGAGTGATCTAATTCTATTCACCAGTGTGGGGTAACAAGTGTTTAAATGTTGATTTTGGTGCAGAAATGTATCTCAGGTATTACATAGCTGAGGTGCATGGTTTGAAAATGTTGCATCTGCTTCATAGTGTGCAGAAGGGAACTTGGATCAGTGTACAGTCTTCTCTACATCACAACCCTTCTCCAAGATATTAACTCGTGCCTATTATATTCAAAATATAATGTCTTCCTGTCAAGTTCTTTAAAAACAGGAGCTCTCCAAAACGTTTGCAAATTGAGCATTCTAGTATGTACTAGAAAATGAAAGTACCCACGTAGAAACTATTGTGGCAAATGGTTTGGTCAGCAGTATTCATTAGAGAACTAAATAATCTCTCCATTTAAATATTATATTTGTACCTTAAATATCATATATTCAGTGTCAAAAATTGGTGAGTCATTCTGCTTAGCAAAATTTCAGACTTTATTAGAGTACAGTCTGAAAATTCTGTTGAATTAATGTTATTAGGTGTTATAAATATATGAATTTGTGTAGTAATGCTTTGGATGTTCTTTAGTTTGTAAAAAGTCAAAAAGGATCCACCTTTGATAAATCAGAGGAGTGTTTTTTCCTCTCCCAAAGGTACCTTCCCTTGCAGGATATCATGTGCATGGAATGCCTGTCCAGGAAGCTGAAGGAAGCAGTGACTCTTTATCTGCGAGTAGTGAAGGTTGTGGATCTATGTGCAGGCCGTTGGTGGGAATACATGCCCACTGGTGAGTACTGCACTCGCTCAAGATATGGCATTAAAGTGGTATTGAGCACAATTGCCTGTGCTATCCTGGTATTTATAACGACATATGCAGGGTAAATTTTCAAAAGCGGTAGGAGGAGTTAGATGTTTAATTCCTTTTGGCTTTTGTGAGATTTGGGTGGCTTCCTTGAGTATGTGGTTTGGAATATTTTTCTCTGTGTGTGTGTATATATATATTGGATATTACTGTAGCAGAAATGGGGATTCACTGTAGCAATCTGTAAATACAATTTGTGTTTGTCTGATTATTGTAAGGGAGTTAATCCAAGGGTTAATCCAAGAAGAGGCTGTTTGCATGCAGGCAGGAAAAAATACAATGGAATGAGAGAGCAACTCATCTGCCAACACTTAACAATGTAAGAATAAATAAGTTTTGATGTCACACCTCAAGCCATCTTCAGATCAATAGATAAATTTGGCAACCTAGGTCAACCCCGTGAGTATTAGGATTTCTGTTGGATTTAAATTACACTACTGGGATTTGCTGTGGGAAGAGAGCTAAAGTGAATGAATTTTAAAAGTCAGAGGATCTGCAAAGTTAGATTTATTAGGACTGATATCAGGTTAGACCTACCCTAAGATAGATGTAAATACAGGTAACATACTAGTTTAAAATCCTTTTTATGTGTTGTCTTATGTTGGAATAAAACAAGCCTTTGGTTTTAGAGACTGTCGTATTTCTTTGAGAATTGTGAGCTGTGGTGAATAGTGATGTACTGCATATAACTGATCCAGCTGGGCGTTTTTGAACCATGTGGTTGATAAATGGAATTCTAGGAAAGGTAGGGACACAAAGCCTGGCAGTCTGCAGAGGTGCTTCTGCAGTCTGCAGAAGGGAGAAAGTATAGTTAATCCTGTAGCCATGAAACTCCACTGAAGGAAACCTATAGCAAGCCTGCAAAGTTCAAGGCAGAAGAGTGTGTAGGTCATGATTTTCTAGAATCCAGAGATACAAGACAAGCTATTGCTTCACAGAGCACATCTTTTGACACTGTAGAATTTATACTGCCATATAAAAAGAACATGTATTTGGCTTTCCCTTTACAGCTAGGTGTCCCCCCCGTCACACAAATACCAAATCTGTTGTTGTCATCTTAGGTTTCACTGATTCCAGTTTCCTAACGCTGCTGAGGAAGATGCCAGACATTGAACAACTTTATGGTCTTCATCCCAGGTATCTTGAAAGACGCAGAGTCCGTGGCCATGAAGCTTTCAGCATTCCTGGAGTTTTAGAGGCTTTGCAGGCCTGTCCAAATCTGCTGGTGAGTGGTTACACTTGAGAGAGAACCTACATCAGCAGCTGTGATGGTGCATGTTAACAGAGCAGAAGAAATGTGGCAGGGACTCATTGCTTACAGGGCTTCATGTTCAGGCCTAGGCTTTGTATTCGGATCTGGCTGATAGTGTAGCAGTTAATTGTGACCATATTTCCACAAGTACTATTTTTAGTTGCACCAGTGGGAATCACAGGTGCTCTCAAGTCCAGAAATTAATTAAAACTCTGATCTCTCTGCCTTTAAAAGACAAGTCTTGCTACAAATTCAAAGTGAAATAACATATGGCATTATGTATAGTGTGTTATTGAGAAGGTTGGAGGATATTGTTGCTTGAACTGGTGTTAAAGCATTTGCTTTGCTTCCTTTTATCCAGGGTGTTGAGACCTCTCATTTAGAGCTGGTGGAAGCTATTTGGACATACATGCCACAAGTTCACATTTTAGGGAAGTTTCGTAATCGTAATGGTGCTTTTCCAATTCCTCCTGAGAACAAGCTGAAAATTCCTATAGGAGCTAAAATTCAGACTTTGCACTTAGTTGGTAAGTGTGGTAATGGGGAAGTAGTTGACTTCAACACAGGTGAATTTAAAGGCTTTGAAACTCTGCAAGATTGTAATTATTTTTAAGAGAGGGAATTTGACATGTGGCGTTTTTGTCAACACAGTTTTTTAGAATTTGCCTTTGGACCTCCTATCATATATATAGCAACGATATTTCAAACTGAGGTGGAGAACTTGTGTTTAAAATGTTTACATCTTTTCTCACATGCCATGTAGCAAAGAAGACTTCTTTTTTAAATCCAGAATGTTAATCCAAATAAATTTTTCCTAGAGTTTATGGTTTACAGACTTGTTTAAAATATTTGTTTTTTTTATGTATTATTAGGGGTGAATGTCCCTGAGATTCCTTGTATTCCAATGCTGAGGCACCTTTATTTGAAGTGGGTGAGACTCACCAAACCACAGCCTTTTAAAGATTTCCTTTGTATCAGCTTACGCACTTTTGTCATGAGGAACTGTGCCGGTAAGAGGGATTCACATACGGAGGGGATGTTTTAGCATGCAGGAAATATACTAATTCTGTTAAAGCTGCATAGGCAACAACTGTAAATGGAAATCTTAAAATACAAGATTCTGAAAACAATTAGCATTTAATTCATGGTGTTGGATAGAAATGTATCCCTCTCCTGTACATTATTTGGTGCTCTGTAGTTCTGTTGACTTCTTGACCTAGATGGATATATGTGGACATTTTTTAATTCTTTAACGAGATACATTCAAAGTTGTTAATTGAACAACCTTTTTTGTCTGTATTGGTTTGTTCTATGTAGGACCCATAAATTCTTTGAAGTATGTTCCCCTAGTGACAGGCCTAGCTTCTGCTCGAAATCTGGAGCATTTAGAACTGGTTCGTGTTCCATTTCTTGGAGGACTTATCCAACATGTGGTAGAAGATAGCTGGAGATCAGGTATGAAACTTCTTATCCCTCACACATAAAATGAGCAAAAAACCCAAATAAAAATATTAGCAAATACTGGAGGCATGGGAAGCTCAGCATTTTTATCTGTTCCTTATCCCTTCTTGATTATTATTTTAAAGGTATTAAGTTGGAACTATGGTTATGGTGCTAAATATAGCTCTGCATTGAGATTGTTTTGATCTTTTAACTGCAATTAACTCTTGACTGATAAGCTAACCTTCCAGTTACATTTGTTAGTGAGTAGCGCTAGCAGGACTGGGCGGGAGTTGGCTGCAAATAGGTGCTTTCTTGATTTGCTAAAAAAGATGTGTTTTGTTCATTCACTTGTCAAGTCAACACTGATGGAAATGTATAAGGCTTAAGGTTGTGATCTGTGACTGAAGTGAAAGGATGTTTTTTATTTGTCAGGTGGTTTTAGGAATTTGCACACTATAGTTCTGGGAGCTTGCAAGAATGCCCTTGAAGTGGATCTTGGCTACCTCATCATAACTGCTGCACGAAGGTATGGCCCTTTAGATCTACCTTTTCCCCCTTCTCCTTTTTCAGAATAAGTGTCTTACTACTGAAGTCCAAGAATGTCAAAGAAGCAGAACAGCCTTCAAAAATTAAAGGAATAAACATTTAAACTTTACATAACAGGAGTATTCCATGGTTGAGAAACTGGAGTAACATCTGTTTCTGAATCACTTTGTGTTATAAGCCTTCTTCTTAGACCTGTATCTGAAAAGTGTGGTGCTGTTAGTCTCACAGCTATATTGCTATGTAACTGCCAAATACTGCCATAGAGATAGAACAAATATCCTCTTAATCCTGCCATTGTTGAAAGAATATTTTCATTTTATTATGGGAGGGCATCTTCTTGAGTGGTTTCTATGGCAATTGTGTTTTGGTATGCCTTTTAATAGGAACAATTCTTAATTGCATTCAGGTTGCATGAAGTGCGGATCCAGCCTTCCTTGACCAAAGATGGTGTGTTTTCTGCTCTGAAGATGGCTGAACTGGAATTTCCACAGTTTGAAACTCTTCATCTAGGATATGTTGATGAGTTTTTACTACAGTGTATGACATTTTAAATATACATAAATTATTTGACAAATATGAGGATTACATCAGTGATGTGTTTTCAATCCTTTTCTAAGAGTGATTAAAAAGATTATTAACATAGCCATATTGAGGCTGCTGATCTCATGCAGCCAAATATGTTTTTCTTCAGTTCCTGAAATTCTTACTGAAATTGGGGAAGTCTCAGCGTTTTGGACTAAAATAGGGAGTTAGAAATCATGCTATAAAAGGCAAGTTTCAGAAATGTACTGCTGTGTTTGCTGCTATCTTTTTCATAGGTAAAATGACGAACGGAGACTTGGTGAAGTATGGCTTGGCTGATGTGGTTGAAAATCCGGGAATTATTACAGATATTGGTATGAAAGCTGTAAATGAAGTTTTTTCTTGCATCAAGTATCTGGTCATTTACAACTGCCCACATCTTCATAACCCAAATAATTGGATCACAGGTATTGCACACCTTTGAAATTTTAGAGATATATGAATTGCTGTGATGTTAGAACAGAATTTTTCTGCTCATGATACTGCTTGTTCTAATTCTTAGTAATTACAGTAGATGATACTTGGTTTGGAGGCATAATGGTGCTGGTAACAGTCAGAATGGGGATAAAGAAGGTGCCTACTCTGAAATCTGAAAAGGGTATAATGAAAAATAAGTGAGATAGGAATCCTTCAGGAAATGCATCTCTTCTCTTCCGCAGATCATTCAAGGTGGACCCGACTGGTTGACCTCACCCTGGTGCGATGCCATGCAATAAAGCTCGATTCTTTTAGTCAGTTCATTGAGTTATTGCCAAGCTTAGAATTTATTTCCCTAGACCAGATGTTCCGTGAACCTCCTAAGGTGAGTCTTCCAGGGAATGGTTTTGCTTTTTATTGTTGCCAGCTGTTATGCATTGTTTAAAAGCTGTAATTAGTTAAACAGCTCAGTAAATAAATTACTTTGGTTTGCAGTTGTTATTGTCATGATATGTTAGGGAGAACGATGCTTTTTCTGCGGATGGGAGCAGTGGCAAGTATGAATATGTGACCAGGAAACAAGACTCACATTGATTCTGTGTTTCTGCTGAGGTCTCTGCTGCTGCTTCGTTTTGCTGCTTCTTTTTGTATGACTTTTTTTTCCACTCTTAGGGGTCTGTTTATAATGCTAAGGGTGTTTTTGTGGTTTTGTAGTGGGTGAAATGGTGGTACTGCTCCCCTGTTGGAATGCTTTCAAAGCTTAGGAATTTTATTTCTTCATGTCATCCCCTCTCCCACACCCTAACACAAATCTTTGTAACAGCTGTTGTAGCATAATGAAAACTGCCTATGTAAAAAACTGTTTTCTTTGATAGTTAATTCTGTCTTGAGGCTACAGTGTTCTGGGAAGACTATATAATCTGCTATTTGTATTGATGTAATATGATCTCATAGTAAATGAAATACAATTTAATAAAGTAAGATTATATGCTTTGTGGAGTTCCCTTCCATTAGGAGTTTAACAGAGTGTAGGTTTTCTGGGTTGCCAAAGTTAAGATGGACCTCTGCAATGTGTAGCCTAAGGAAGAATTAGGGGCAGTTTCCCAGTTCTTCACATGCATTTTGTTCTGCGATCCTGGATACTACTGACAATGCTTTTTCTGTTGGCATTAGGATATGTTGTCAAGATAATGTGTCTGTGTTTTCAAATCTTAATAGTTGCTCTTTGGTTCAGGGCTGTGCTCGTGTGGGCCTAAGTGCAGGCACAGGAATTGGTGTCTCATCTGCCCTAGTCAGCAACCAGAACTCCAACAATGACAATGACAACAACAATAACCACCAGAATAACAATAATCCAAACATCCACCACAACAATAACCAACACCCAAATGACCAGAATGAGGAGAATGAGCTGCAGCAAGATGGTCCAGCTGAAGAGCAGCAGATTGCAGCTGAGGGTAATTTCTGATCTTTGTGAACCTTTGCAGGGAGTGATTTTATTTGCATTGCCACTCACGTAGGGTCATAGAGAAGATATGAATATGTGCTGAAAGCTTGTTGCTCTTTCCGACCCTGGTATGTAACTTTAATCTTTTCTGAGGGCTGCCTGCACATCTCTGACACCTGCGTGCTATCTTTGTATTGTATCTCATAGCTGTTACAGGCACATTACATTCAATTACGCATGTCAGTACAGATGACAGCGATGTAGAGTTTCAGTGGGATACTCATCTGTGAGAGTGCAACATGTTTTCTGGGTTCCTTTGGCCTTGTTATCCTGGTTATGCTGCTCACTGCAGTAGAACAAGACTTCTGAGGAGGAGTGGAAAGTTTGGGAGAAGTAAACCCCAAAAGTTAGGCTGGGGCCTTGGCTAAAGAGATGTAGAACAAATCTGAGAGGCTTTGTGCAACCTAGAAGACTCACTGAAGGAATCAAGGCAGCTCTTCCTTATTTCTTGAGGATTCTCTGCCTCTCTGTGGGTGCCTGTTGCATTCCTCCTATGCTTTTGGGCTCTGTTCTTTCTGTTTCCTTTTCTTGACATTGTCTTAACCTTTTCAGCACTGAATGAGATGGAGGAGGTGGCACAGGAAGAAGAGATGGCTGCAGGGCAGGGCCAGAATGAGCTCCCGGCTCGCAGCCAGGCTGTTGTTCCTATGGAGGTTGACGAAGAGCAAGCAGGTAACTCTGGTTTGGGAAAGAAATTACCTTCTGGTATCCCTTTCTTGCGGGGTTAAATTTTTCAGTATAAGTCTGTTTTTTGATGATTTTCTTCAGCTGGGTTGTCTGCTGTGTTTGGAACAATGATGCTAGCACAGCTTACTGCTGTGAAGAAATTTATTCTGTTTTAAAGTCTGTCCCCAGTATTCTTTTGCGTGTGGAGTAGAATATTTTGATCTTAAAGCCTTATTTTTGTGCCCAGTATAATAAAAGACTTGGAAGGCCTGAGTGAGCTTGTCACGTTACAGTGTTGGTGTTAATGGCCTTACTTCTTTCACTGCAGCATGTGGATTATTTTTTTGCCTTTTTTTTTTCAAGCCAAAACAACTTGTTCCAGTGTTAGTTTAATTTGCGTTAGTGACATCATTAATGACACACATTAGTGACATAAGGCAGTCTTGATTTCTTTTATAGCCACTATTTGCTGGACAACTTAATTTTCTGCTAAATATGCCAACAACGTGAAGCTGGATCTGTTCACTTATTCAAGATAACTCCTGAAAATGTTATTTAATTTCATGTTCATTTCTTGTGTTATTGACAGGCAGATAGGTCACTGTGACTGGCTAATGCCTTCGGTTAGTAGCCAAGAGAGGTAACTAACAAAGCACATTTACACTGAAGCTTGATAATTCATGCTTCTCCTTCCCACTTCTGCTGGTGGGATTTAGAAGGATAATTGCAGATGTTCTGACCAACATTGCTGTCTTTGTGGTGGAGGTTTCAGGGACTGATTATAATACATAGTTATGCAGTTACTTGTACTGCTGTGGAAGAGCGTTTAAGCTGTTCTGAAGCAGAGCAGCATTACAGAAAACCTGTTTTGTCTTACACTGGGACACGCTTCCCCTTCTAAACTAGAATGCTTTAATGCTGAAATGCAGTGTTTTGCTGCTCTTGTATTTGGATTTTAATGAGGAAGCCACAGAATGGGTGGTTAAATTGAACCAAATTCATATCTTTGTAATTTTTTTCAAACAGTTCTAAAATTTCTTCAGCCCATCAATCCATGCTTGGCTTATTTTTACATGAACTGTTGGCATTCTTCTACTGTTTTCAGGACCAAGCGGCATTCAGCCTGTTGTAAAAGCAGCACCTATTACTGTCCATGATTCGGACAGTGAGGATGAGGAAGAAAGCATTGGGACTTCAAGAGCCTGCATCTCTAACAGCATTGCACAGAATTACTCAGATGGAGAAGAGAAAAGCAGAGATTCAGTGGAAGCCAGAGAACCTTCAGGTGTGGAACAGATGGGTTCCTGGGCATTGCTAAGCAAAATTTATTCTTAAGCTTCGGTCTTTCCATCTTGTTCAGTTTTATTTCTAGCTTTGTAAAAGGCATGCTCATTTGTTTGCCCCCTACTCTTTTGTTCCTGTTAGAGATCTAGAATGGAGGTGTAAGGAGACATCTGTCTGAGTTCCAAATACTCAATCGCTGTACAGAAACACAGAAATAGTGGTGCTGCACTGCTTTGCATGCAGAAACATGCAGTGCACAGAATTTAACATGTCTGTGAAACGAAATTTGCAGCTATGTTGCCTGTATGATTCATCCGTCAAAGCATTGCTGCTGAAAACAAAGTGTGACCATTGGGGCAAAAGCATGAGAGTTGGAGCCATTTTTTTGGTTCATGGAGGCCCGGTGAGAGTGTCTTGAAGGGGACACTTTATGATCAGCTTTACTTTGATGGGAGCTTTGGAGGTTAGAATTCTCAGGGTGACGTTCAGTACTGTCTTCTTCACTTCTGAACAACACTTACTATTAAAGCATGTGTGTATGTGTATATTTATTATTAGTAGTGTATGTATTATGATGACTCATTCAGAGTCAGAGGCCTAGAACTTCATGGTAGTATGGCAATTATAGAGAGCCATAGAAAAGGACATTCCCTGTTGAGTTTACAGCTGTAAGCCACACATCTCTGGCACTCACTACTGGGTCCAATGCCATATGACGTACGGCTTTTCCAGCGACAGAGATGACATGCTATTTCCTGTAGTTGTATTCTAAGTGAAGTAGTTTCATACATACACAAGAAAGGAGGAAGTTGAAGTCGAATTGTAATATATAAGTAACTGACAGATGAAATGCATATGGTATTAAGCCTTAAGGAATTAGCCTTAAGGCTAAGCAGTTAACGTAAAAATTCTGCGTTGTGAGGACTGAGAAATGTATTGGTCTATACTGGTTTAATTTCTGCAAAGCCTGGGACATGTCAAAGCTACAGTGGATCAAGTATCTTCCTGTTGTAAGTAGCACACTCCCTACACATCAGCTCCCCTGCTATTTTAGTACGTTTCAACAAGACTGGTAGTTTCAACTTGGAAATCTGCAGAGTGCTGTGCTTATAGTGCAGATGTCAGTTTTGGTTTGAGGGTGGAAATAACCTGTGTTTGGAGACAATTTGCATAAACTTTTGTAGTGCTGATAGTGGTGTTTTGGGCTTGATTTAGTGTAATTAGCTGAGAGGTTTAAGACAATAGACTTTACGTTCCAATTGTGATTTGTACACTATTTGCTATGGGTTTTTATTGATCTGTAAACTGAGACTGCTGTTGCTTACTGACACCACTTTCCATACCCAGGAGGGGGAGCTAAGGATTGCTATTGAAACCATAAAATTTAGTCCTAGCTATGTTACTACTTAATTCCTCAGATTCATTCCTCATGTTTAAGAAAACAGAAGCTTATTATCTGTGTGTTTTTAATGTTTTTATGCTTTGCCCTTTTTAACCAGTTAGCTGCTTTGTGAAAATATTAGCCTGTCTGGCAAATATGTATCTCATTTACTGACAAACGCTCCAGCACATCACTACAAAAATAGCTGCAAGACTTTATAGAGATTCAGCAACTGCTAGAAATATTAATCATTCCCGTAACATGCGAATAACAGCATGGTCCTGACAAGATTTGTCATTGGCTTCTAGGCTTCCTTCTGTTTTACATAGTCTCTGACAGAGTAGCACTTCGCATTTATTTAAACTGTGTATGAGGTTGTCTCATTGTTTGCTCTCGCTTGACCCTTCCAGTGAGCGGTAAAGGCAAGACACCACTGCGGAAGAGATGTAGTGCCAGCCAAGTGGGCCAGACAAAGCAGTTCCATACTGAGGAAAGCAGCTGTGAGAAAGGTTGTCAAGTAACAAGCGAGCAGATTAAAGCAGACATGAAAGCAGCGAGTGACATGCCTGAAAGGAATAAAAGCAAAGATGCTTACCCAGGTTGCAATAATGCTACAGGATCAACGGGAACATCCAGCTCCTGCAGTGGTGTTTCTCCTAGCCCTGACTGTGCACAAACAGCTAATAGCCACTTTGCTGGCAGCAGTCCAGCAATTGGAGACGAATCCAGGCAGTGTGTCTGCTCGCCTTGTAAAAGTGAAGGTTCCAGCGAGAGAGAGACCGAGGAGAGCTCTGTTTGTTCCAGATGTTCCTGCTACAAGCCACAGGACGCACAACAGAGGACTAGTGGGTGTTGCGACGGGGATTGCCCATCCACGAGTGGAGCATGCCGGAATGGACCAAATAGCGGTGGGTCAGATTTTGCACTTAGGACTCTGCCAAACTGTGGGCCTCCAGGAGAAACAAGTGGTGATAGGACTAGTGGGAGTGCCTGTGGGCCTGCCAGTGAGGAGGAGTGCACGGGGTCCCAGAGAAAGAGCTGTGAGATGGAGTATAAAGAAGAGTATCCTCGCCGACCACTAACAAGAGCTAGAAGCAAGCTGTCCCACGTCCCCCTGGTGTCAGAGTCAGGTATGACCTATATACATATGTTAATTTTTGGATAAACTACTGTGCTGGCATGAGACTGTATTGAACAACTGTATTGAACAACAGCAAAACCCACAGATAATACTGAAGTTAAACGTGAAGTTTATTGGTTAATAATTTAAAACTAAGTGGTTTGTCAAAGGGACGGAATATTGATGGAACACAAATGGCTGACTTCACTGCCATAGCTAGGTAAAATAGTAGATCTATCTGAAAGAGTGCTAGTGACTTTTTTCTCCGTGCAAGTATTTCTGTATCTGTTATCCGTACATACCAAACACTGTTTGATTTACTCATTTGAAAACCAAATGCAACTTCTTTTGACAGCTTCTCTCTTCCTGTGAAGGCTGTTATTCATTGAAACATAAGACTGTCTCCCCCATTAAAATTGTCCCTTTAAAAGGAAGAAGACAGCAGGTACGCTCAGATCTTAGCAAGAAGGCAACAGTTAATAACTGATACTTTATCAGCCAATAAAGGAAGCCATAATTATAATTGAGCCAAGCTTGTGCACCTGCATATTGGATTCTACTTCCAAGTGTATAAGGCATGGTGATCAAACTCGTTGAAAATTGTCTTTTTGTTAATAGGTTCATGCTTCACATCATGTAAAACAAACAAAACAATAAAATAAAAACAACGTCCTGAAGGGCTGGAATGAAGCCAGAAATGTTGGGAGAAAAGAATAGATGTGAGAGGGGAACTTGCTGTTTCTTCCAAATATACTTGCTTTCCTTGCACACTTTATAATTACCTTGTGTATCCAGGATTCTTTGCTGAGAATATCTGGCAAGAAAAATGAAACTGAAAAATGAAACGTGCTAGTTACTGAACTGTGTGCATTGGAGGTAGAAAAGATTGATAGCAAATTTGTATCTCTGTTAATATGGAATGATTCAAACACAGTATGTCCTAGTGTTTTCCCAGTTTATCTTAATATTCCACTGTTAATGTAACCTAAATCACCTAGGATATTGTTCTGTAGCTAGATGCATCTCAGACTGAAAAAATGATCTTGCTATTGAATTTAAAACATCTGTTTTTTACCTTGCTCCATTATGACTAGTAATTACTCCACAAAAATCATGGAATCCTCATCCATTACCAAAACATGAAGTGAAGTCAGTCAGATGTAAGTATTAAATTAGGATACCCATCTGAAAGTATCTGTTTTCATGTTTCAGTTGTTAGTCAGGAAAAAGATCTGTTCTGCTCATGGAGAAAAATGTTTCAGTATCTCCTATATTTAGCTTACTAACAGCCAGAGCTTTTCCCAGCTCCATAGAATTATGTTTGCCTTTATGCACTTATTTTCCTCTTTGAAGCATCAGATATTAGCTGATGCTTGAGGCAGAATATGAGACTTGATGTGTCATTTTAATCTTTTAAATCTGTATTTAATATATAAACAATAAGGCTTCTTCTACCTGGCTGCTACAGTGCTTTTCTTCACTAGGATAGGATATGCAACTCATTAGAGTATAACCTGAAAATGCTTTGTTACAGAGTTGGAAATGTTTTTCCATAAACAGACTAAAAATGTGCCTTGAATACAACTGCTTTCTATTAATCTAGCATAATTGACATTGTGGTTTTGGCTTCTGGAACAAACCTCTGCTTGATAATAGAATTAAATTATTTACTCAAACAGTGGAGCAAGTCAAATATTAGAACGAATGCAAATTTAAAAGCATTATCACCACAGAGTAGGTGGCTAAAGGAAGACTCAGGTGTGTGATTTTGATTTTTACTTAAGTAAAAATGCAAGCCACGCTTTTTCTTGTAATAAATGTTTTTTTTAAAACTTGTTTTAGTTTGCATTTGTAGTGAAGTGAGCTTTTCACATTTCAGAATGTGTGTTATGTTAAACCTTCTGTAAAGATTTCTTGGCCTTGGGCTGCACCTTGAGCACTTCAATGCAAAATCGGGAAGTTTTTCCTATATTACAGCTAGGAAGTATTTCACTGTCTGTAGGTACTCTAGGAACTGTCAAAAAAATTCCCTGGGGATGACAGTTCATGGGTGCCACAGGTTGAATACTTTCAACCTGTGGATCCCCTAAAGCAGTAGCCTGAATTCTGGAGCTCATAGACCCACTGAATGTCACATGTTAATTAATAGTTTACATGTTTTGGTGGAATTTGATGATGTTAAGTAGGAAAAGGGGTATTTAATATTAATGGTAGTATAGCATGGGGTAGTTCATATATAGTCTCTAATATTTTGCACTTCTCTCTTGATTGTGCCTCTTTGTGAACATGCCATATGTTTTAAGAAAAAAGCCGAAGGAAGAGTGATTTTAGTAAATTAATTTCTCGTTTTGATCTGTTAATCACAGAAAACTAATTCTAGAGCAATTTTTTTTCTTACTGTAGGAAGTAAGGGTGGCCATCTATCATAATTTCTTTTCCAAACCTCATCTTTTAAATCAAGCAGGAGTTTGATGTCACTGGTGCATGAAATGGAGTAAGAAGCAGCTTGGGAACATCAAAGTGTTTTATACCTGGGCATCCTTTGCAATATTAAGAAAAACTTAGTGAAGTAATCAAAAGCATACTTTCAAGTAGATTGAGATTATTTCTACTGTTTAAAACATTAAAGCTATTTTGGTTCTTGTATTTGTCAAGAATGTTCTGTTTGCTGCAGAGAACCAAGTGTAACCTAACAATTCATCATCTTTTCTTGGCTCTGCACCTTTCTGTGATGCTGAACTTGTAGGTTCAGCATTTCTGTGTTTTCATCTATAAACAGCCCACCACCCAGGCCAAGTTATTTAGTATGAACGCTTTGGAGCAACAAACCTGGAAGTGGTTTTTGTGCCAGGAAAAGAGAGGTAGTCATTTTCAAGCCAGACAGGTATTTTCATTTGCTTATGTAAGAAATATATGTTCTTATTGGATGTTTTCAGCTAGGGGATGCCTCTACTGTTCTCCTGAAATATAAACAGATGAATGGTTTTTCTGGTTTTGTTTCCAGAAGCGGCCAAGCCAAAGCCACGTCAAACCACAAAGCGGAAAAGGACAGCTGACAAGTCCACAAGTACAAGTGACCCGGTTATTGAAGATGATCATGTTCAAGTAAGGTCGTTTTCCTCACCTGCTATAGTTTATCAGCTGGGGATGCTCGTGAAGAATGACAGAATTATACAAACTTGTCGTCTGTGTAGAACCAGATGAGTTATAACTGATGTTGCTGCTCTCTTTGGTCTTAACCATGTATAGGAAGTTTCTGTATTAGGTACAGTGATACTCTGGCCTGAGAAGAGCAAAGCATAAGCTGAAACTAAACTTGCAGTTTGTCAGATACTCGTGGCTGTAGTGCAGCATGAAGTCCTGCCTTCCCACAGTGTCCTTCTTGATGTGCAAGGAAAAAGTTTTCTCTCTGGCATTTATTTTTGAAACGACATGATACAGGCTGCTGCTGTTTAAAAGAAACATGGGATATGTAATTACCTCTGCGCACAGCAACTGAGCTGGTACTTCACAGGCTGGAGATTCCCTTAGTATATAAATAAAGTGAGTTAATTCTTCTGCAGTGAAGATCAGTCATGGAAGGAGAAATCGCAAGGTCTGGCTTACTGTATTGGGGCTGTTTACCCAAGGCTCATATTCTAGCTGCATGAGCTTGCTTCAGAGGGTGACTTTGAGCAGCTAACTTAAGCTTCTCTTCTGACCTCTGCTGTAGAGGAGCCTGCCTGCATTTATTTTCACCTCTCTGTCCAGTGAAGAAGTTAGCCTCCCTAATTTAAGACAGCTTTTGTGAATGTGTCCCATGATATTTTTCTGGTTACTAGGATGCATTACAGCTTTTGTGATTAGCATAAAAGAGATTTTTGGGTGCATGATTTTCCTTCTTATAATATGCCATTTTATGAAAGAACAGTATTGTGATATTTTGAATTTTTTTAACTATCTGTGGTTACAAGGAACAGCTTAAATTGCTGGAACTGAGAATCCCTTGCTGAATGCTTCTTTTTTCTCTTTACATGTGTTTACTTTGTTTTATTAAAACTCTGTTTAGTTGTCTTTGTAGAATTGGTCAGCTTCATCCTTCGGCTGCTAAATTTTGCTAGAATTTTTAGTGATAAAACGTTGAAAATTCAGATAAAAACCCAAAAAGGTCCTTTCTTAATTGCTTTCTCCCTGTGCTTATGCTATTGGAAGTGATTCTGCTTATGTGTTTCTTGAGCTTGATGCGTGCTTTGTTTTTGTAACACTGACAGTAGACGTAGAAGATTAAATAAAGCTTGTATATAATTTTCAACCCTCCGTGAGAGGCTTTCCTCCGAGATAGCACTGGTAAAATACATTGGTATAGGAAGTTCAAACCATGATTCTCTGCCATACCTTCTTGCTGTGTTTAAACAAGAGTTACTGTCCAGAATTGCCAGTTTTTGTCATCCTGGTTGAAAAATAGAAATTGAGTAGTAGAGGGTTTGAAGTTCCTGACAGGTGATACTTGGGTTTTCTGATAGAAATCGTGCTTTCTGATATGAGTCCTCTTTTAATCTTGTGAAGTTTCTTTTGTGTTTTGTGATGTTGTTGATCAGCAGGAAGTGTTTTTTTTCTCATTGACATCAGTGGCCTAGTCATCTCAAATACCTGTTGTGGACAGAAACTGTATTATATTGATTAGTATCCAGTTAATAGTCTTCTGGATCTGGCAGTATCTTTTAAAATTCAGTTTATTTAATTTTTTTCTTTGTTTTTACCCACTCATAGATTTTTTTTTTTTTTTTTAAATTTTCACCAGGTACTGACTTTGAAATCAAAAAACCTTGTTGGAATCACCTTGACCAATTGCGGAATAACAGATTTGGTACTGAAAGACTGCCCCAAAATGATGTTCATACATGGTATGTAGTTAATGTCATGTGTGCCTCCTCCATCTGGCATTATTAGAAATTTCTGAAAGAATTAAAGACAGTCCACTGCTTATTTTGTATTAATCAGCTGCTTTGCAACAAATCAGGCTGATGCTTAGAGCACCAAAATATTACTGGTGCTCAGTTTGAATGCCTCTTTCCTTATAAGTCATAACAAGTTTAATAAAGATTAGTATCTGAAAATCAACAGATGAAATTAGATGACAGTTAGGAAGATTAGTTGTTTATTGAAGAGTGATAATGCAATAATTGGAAGTTGATGAACTGAGCTTCCGAGTACTTTGGGTTTTCTCTCATTTCTTTCTGTTTCCATAGATTATTTAGCTGACATGATGATACTTTCCTCCTTGATATGATAAAAATCTGTTTTAAATTACGGCACTTCAGCTGCCTTAGATTCACATGCCAGGGTGTGTGACTAGTCCTGTATTGAAGCATTGGGTCATTTATTGTTTTCTGCAACATCTACACTAAATAACACGTTTTCTTCCAAAATGAGGTATCTCTACTTAGCAGAGAATGAAGAAATTATTTCTTTCTTTATTTCAGAATACTTCTCAGAACATATATTAATTTTTAACTAAATTTTTATTACACGAGCAGGGTTGCTAGAAAGGAAAAAGTTTTTATTTTACATTGTGTGGCTTCACAATACTCTACATTTGATCAGATTTTGAAGTCAGTGGTTTTCAGTTGTGGCAGTCCACAGACCATTTCAGGGGACTTTGTGAAAGGAAACAAAGGGAGAAAAAGGTTATTGTTAGATTAAATTTGACGTGGTGTTTTAAAAGGGCTCTACTTACAAGTTCACAAATTGAAAGTTTGATCATAATGTGGAAGAAATGAACAGCTAGTCTTTTTCTTTGATATACTTAAGTTGCCAGCTATCCAAACTACTTCAGTAATTGTCTGTTACCTACATTACTTGTTTGCCTGTTTTTGTGAAACAGTTGGTTTGAAAATATCTGACAGGAGACTCCTAAGATCTTTCCAGTATTGTATTTCTTGTAATAATTTCATTTGCTGATTTATAGCTACAAGGTGCCGTGTATTGAAACACTTAAAAGTAGAAAATGCACCAGTTGTCAATCGGTTTGACTATGCCCAGTGCAAGAAGTTAAACATGGATCAGGTTCTGGATCAGATTCTTAGGATGCCACCAGAAAGAAACAGGATCATTTATCTTCGTCCAATGCAGCAGGTACACAACCAACTTTAATCATGAATAGATCTGAAGTTCTGCCTGTATTCTTTCACCACTCTTGGCTTCATGTGTCTTTTCAAATAATGCAAGAGATGTAAATATTGCAATAACACAACTCTGAGAAACATGTTTATTAAAACTTTATCCCATCAAGGCTTTTCTTGCAGAATCTGGAACTTGGATGATGCTGAAGTTTTAAGACTTGATGTTACCATGTCCAATATTCATTGCATCAGAAGATACTGTAAAAAATCATAATGCATTGAATTCATTCCAGACTGAATAACTAAAAGTAACTTTAAGAACCCAGATGCTACTAAGTCAGCTTGTAGTTATATATAAGCAGAAGCATGACGTAGGCATAGGTTTCTGAAGTCTATGTCCTCTTAGATTTAGTAACAACAATTAGCGTTTTGAATAATACTTTGCTGAAAGCTGCATCCTCTTTTGATTCTAAACAGTGTTGCAAGACAGTTGTGATACTGGGAACCACCCTTTCTTCCCCCAGGTTATGTGTAGGAGATGTGTAAGCACTGACATTTAGTAAGCTGTTGAGGTCATTTGACAAGTAAATCAGCAAGCTTTATTTTAAGATCCAGAATGTTTTTTTGGCTTTATTGCTCTAACCAGAGCATTCTGTATTAGGCTGTGATGCTGCTTCTCTCATGCAAAGTAATGCTTTTTCTCATTCAGTTTGCCTGACTAACAAGGGAAGGCTGATCTGATGTAAAAGCCAACTTTTCTTTGAAACCAGACCTCTTGCTTTAGCTCTTAGAGGACAGTGGTAAGACTGTTTTTGCCTTATCACTGGAAGACAGTGGTAAGAGAAAAAAAAACCCAAACCCCAGAAAAACAACCCCTCACCCCAAGACAGAGACAAATTCTGAGAAAATGAATGTAGTTTAGACCATTATGTAATTTTGTGGAAGTTTAGTTACATATTAGCGTTGCAAAACTCATCAGAAAATAGACATTTCCCATCAAATTCCACTACCTGAGAAGATTCATTAGCTGAGCTGCACTAGGAAAGTTTTACTCCGCTTAATCGTGTATTTGACCCTGCATGCTGTTAAAATTTCTTTTCACTGGACATGTTCCTCTAGAATTTGGGGGATTTGGTAGAGGTCTGCTCTTGTCTCTGAAATCACATCTCTTTGTTTCTCTTGGTTACAAGTCTTTGTTTGCTGCCTTTCACAGGTTGACACATTGACTCTCGAGCAAAAGATATTTAGTGGCCCTTATCCGTACCACATTTGCATAATTCATGAATTCAGTAACCCACCTAATGTCCGCAATAAGGTGCGCATTCGGAGCTGGATGGACACAATAGCAAATATCAACCAGTGAGTAGTTGCCCTTCAGTAACTTTACAGAAAAGGTAGTTCAACCCTGATTCAGCAGCTGCAGCTTCACTCAAGCAGCAGACTTGCCAAATTTTTAAAAAATGGTTTGTTGATTAGTGAAGGTTGGATTCTGAATGGTGCAATGTAGAATTTCAACATCAACATGTATCTAATGCAAAACGTATTTTAAATAGACCTAACCATATGAAAAATACCGTAGGATTCTGCAGTTCTAATCCATCCAGCAGTAATGAAATTCAACATTGAAGTTGTCAGGATGGCTGAGGAATGTCTTTGAATTTTAAAAAAATTGTTAAAAAAAAAAGAGAAAGACTGATTTACTCCAATAAATAATGTTAATTTCTGGGGAAGATGATGTGCAATCAATATCAGCTTCGTACTGAGGAACAAAAAGTCCCAGCAGCAGGGAACTGGATACAGCGGCTCTCATCTAACTGTTTTAACCAGTGTTTTTGTTGTCCTGGTTTTTCACTAAAATGACTGAGAGTGTAAAATTTACTTCTGAAGTTTTGTTTAGTTGCAGCTATGTTGATTGTTCGTTACAGATAGAAAGCTCTGCTTAGAAGGGAGCTTAGTTGGTTTCTCATCTAAACTGTACACTCTGGTTACTCTCAAAAGGGAAGGGATTGCATACTGGGTTTGTGTGAGGGTCTTGGAGGAGTGTTTCTATGGGTTCAGGCTCATTAAAAGAAAGGTTGTGTAATAGGATTTGCCATTTGTTTTTTCTCCCTCCCACCTTCACATTTCCTATCGCTACTGGCTGTAATCCCTTCCTCCTTCTTCTCTAGAGAGCTTATTAAATATGAGTTCTTCCCTGAGGCTACGCGAAGTGATGAAGACCTGAAGAAATACACTAAGTACCCTTGGGGACGAGATATTTACACTCTGGAAGGTGAGTTTATAGAGAGCTGAAAGCTGATGATCAGTCTTTTGCTAAGATAAGTAACTTTGCATCAAGTTACAAGAGACGTGAGTGATAATTCTTGTGAGGGAAGTGGTGGACCTTTGGCACAGAGTGGGGGAATTGAAGGGAGGAGGTGCTTTTCCTACGTTAGAATAACCAATCTGTGATATCAGTGAAGTTTACTTGACGAAGGGTGCTGATGCTGCAGGAGTGACATTGTCCTTTTTCTGTCCTCATCCTGTCTGTCTTCTAGGCATTGTGGATGGTGCTCCTTACTCCATGATTACTGACTTCCCGTGGTTGAGGTCGCTGAGAACAGCAGAACCAAACAGCTATGCTAGATATGACTTTGAGGATGATGAGAGAAGTGAGTAATCTTTTTGATGGGTTCAAAGAAAATTTAACATGTTGCTTGGTCCCAAGCCAACAATGCATTCCTTTATTTTCCTGTTTTCTAATTCTTATACTATTTTTGGTAGTTTATAAATAACTACTTCTAGCAGTGTTGGGAGCTGGATGAGGGAGGGAGTCCAGCAGAGGAGAGCGCCATAGTACTACAACAGTGTATCAGCCAGCTGGAGACCCCTAATACTGACAAAATCTGAGAGCCAATCTGGTGCTTTGCCTAAAAATCCAAAGGGTTTGTCATATCCAGAAGAATGAGTGCATTTAAAACACACAAAACTAATATTGTGATGTGTAGTCCCAGCAATTTGTGTTCTGTGGAGTTTGCTGGCATTACTACTGAAAGCTCAGCTGGACTGCTGCCTCTGGCATTGCTTTATGAAAGGTTGTTATGGTAGGCTGAAGAGAGTCCAGCAAAGAGAAGTGAGGCTCACAGAAACTTGGGAGAAAAGGGGAAAGAACTGGGTTTGAAAACTCTGGGACAGAGATGATGCGGATTAGAGTTTAGGATAGTCATGCCTCTTTCTATTTAGGAGCTTATCTTAGAAAATGTTATAGTGGGCAGTTCCTAGGGCTCAATTGAGAAACTTGCTTGGTAGCAGGGAAAAATATGTACTTCCACTACTTAATTAGGGAAAACCTTGGAATCTCGTTCCTTACAGGTATTTTTAATTGACATCGTTTTCGATATTCTTATCTAGCTCCAGCTCAAGGGGATGACACTCAAGAGGATGAGGAATAAATCTCTTTTGGCTATACCCTTCTCTGACTTTTTTATTTTATTTGAAACTGATTCATAGACTTAATGCTTGTAGTTCAGTATGTAGTCTGAATTATAAAAAATATTTGATTTAAAAGAGTAATTAGATTAAACATGATGTTAAAGCATAAAAAATACAGAAAAGACTTTTCCTTTATCCTTTGCTGTATCCTTAATTGCTCTTGTTTATAAAACATTTTAAGGTATCACTGAAATGGATAACCTTGAAAGCATGTCAGATAAGTCTCAGAGGGAAGGCTTTGTTATGTGCTGAGATTCACTTCAGACGCAGACATATGGACATAGGCATTAAATGAGTATTGGAGCTATCAAAAGGTTTAAATATGGGGAAGGCAGAATGCCTTCTCTGCTTGAATAATATTCCTTCAACGTGGTTGCTCGATGGAAGATTTTTCTCTTTGCTTTGTTTTCCAAGACTATCTATCTCATTCAATGCAAAACAGATTTACATGTGAATTTCTTTATAGGAAAGATTCTAGTTTTTATTCTTATGTGCCTTCCACAGCTACTATTTATGCACCGCGTAGGAAAGGACAATTGTCTGCAGACATCTGTATGGAAACAATAGGAGAAGAGATCTCTGAACTGCGCCAGATGAAAAAAGGTGTATTCCAACGCGTGGTGGCTATCTTCATCCATTACTGTGATGTCAACGGCGAACCGGTAGAGGATGATTACATTTGAGTGGATACCCTCCCTGACCCGTCATTTCTTCCTAAATTCTCATTGGCGCTGCTGGCCAAGAAAGCAGGTGCATTCTTCCCGAATGCAAAGCATTTTCTTGAAACACATACTTTGCAGTTGCTCTCACACAGTTTGGAAAAGAGTGTGTAGTAAATGTATAATGAAAAGTAAAAATTGTATACTAAGATTTGTACATAGAGGAAACAAAAGAAAAACTTCCTAATACTGAGACTTTATTTCATATGTTTATACAATTTAATTTAAATTCCATATTAATGAAGGCCAATAATTAGGAACAGGGAAGAATATTTGAATTTTTCAGCCCATACAATTCATAGCAGTATTTTTTTTTCTTATAAACAAAATCCCATTTGCTGTGTTCAAAAGAGTCATCAGTGTCTCTTTTAATCTGTGCCTTTTCCTTGAGCGTTTGAGAGTCCGGTCTGAGTAAACCTGTTGAGCACAATCTTGTGTGTCTTGTGTGCATTTGTCAAAGACAGATAATTATTCTACAGCTGTTGCGAAGAAGGCCAAAAGCAGAAAAAATAGTAGCAATGTTGGTGATCTGTGGTAGTTTCTAGAGTTCATTAAAAACATTTTTTGGGGGAAGAAAAAAACCACATATTTAGCACCTTGGAAACAGAAGATATGTTCTAAAGTATTTTGTACCATTAGATTTCATTTTAATAGTGTATTTGACTCTAATATGAAAGCTAAGTTGCTAATTGTTGGTTCTGCTCTCTTCAACATAAATCTGTGCACACTAATGGTCTGAAAGCTGAATCTTCCCTTAAGACAGGCAGGAAGAGGGATGTGTAATTGCTTAGTTGTCTGTCAGTACAGGATCCATCTGATTCCAACAGTGAGCTTTCAGGCTGATTTGTGCCCACTGACGAATGCAGATTTTCCATGTCCAGTCAGTATATACTGCTGCTCTTTGCCCCGAATACTTGTTTTATTGTATAAAGAAAACGCCTCTGGTTCCCACAGTATCCATAGATGTTTTGTGTGTACATCCAAAATGTGCTGCAAGTCCAGTGTACAGGTTTAAAAATGTGCAAGATAGAATTAAACTAGCTGCCTCGTGCACTCTTAGTCACGTGCCCTGTGGGGGTGAGAGACCTCTCAAAGGCAAATTTGCTGTGCTGTGAAACAGCGTCTGCATCCGTACACAGCTGTGCCTGTGGAAACGCACCTCTGCGTGTGCCGTACCTCCAACTATGGCCTCATCTACCACTCGTAGCCATAGAGCATCAGTTTATACCATTGTACAATTTTACACCTTATTTTTAATAATTTAAATTCTTTGACCTTTGGTATAAATGTGGCTAATGGGGATTTCTATGTTTAGCTCTGGAGAATTGAAGAGGCAAAACTGTTCAACACAGCAAAGCCAGTGTTAAGTTTTCTCTGCATCTGTTCCTCTGTGGACAGCCTTGAGGTAACGTGGAACTAGAAATGTATTAGATAAGAGGAGGAGACGACTGGCGCATAGTGGAAGTAGCAAGAGATTTGGTACAGTAGCATTTTCTCCCATGTGTGCTCTACTCTGTCCACCGGTGGAGTGCTAAATCCCAGATAACGATGCGACTGCTGTTACATTTGCTTTAATGCAAGATCAAAGTTAATGGTTTAGTTGTAACGAATATATTTAACCATAGATAAAATATTCAGTGATATTCAGACAAAACGTAGTCATGACCTTTCCTAGAACTGTTTCAAGTAATCAGAGTCATCGATTCAGTCATGTTTACCATTTTAATACAGCACATACAGGAAAATGTTACTGCGTTTCTAGTGTATTGCACCAGATCCCCATCTGGTATCTCTAACTTAGCCTTTTGAAGTATTTATACAAATAGTGTACTTATTTATATTCAATATTTCTTTCTGTAAGCAGTTGAATCTTGCAGTAGTTTTAAACTCTTAAACATTACACCCATTTTACACATAGTGGTAATGTAGTGACTAAATTAATTGTGTCCATCCCACGAGAGCTCTGGGTGATTGAGATTGTATCTGGGATCTGGCCAGGGAACCGGCTCGCTTCGCTAAGTTCGGTATCTGAAATTGAGGAAAGGAGCAAAGCAGATGAAACGAATTCTTTTCCTGCTCAACCTTCATTAGGAAAAAAAAAAGAGAAGATATCATTACCCGTACAGGAACAGGTATAGTTTGTGTCAGCAGGAGCTGCTGTACAAACAATAATTTGCTTGCCTGTCTCTGGCTTCAGTGGTGTTCTGCTAGTAGCAAGCACACACGCTCGGTACTGCACCGACTGCCAGCCGGAAAGCTGTCCCAGTTGTAGGGGCTGAAAATGTCTTGGTTTCTTTTCCACCATGAAGAACAAAAAGTTGCAGTTGTCGTTTGGGTTTCTGCTTTCTTCTTTTGTGGATCCTTGCGTTACTGCACTGGGGGATGTGTGGTTACAGTAAAGATTGCTCTGGCATCGGCCCAGATTTGCTGATGGGGTGTGCAGTGGTCACGAGTGTTTTCTTTTGCAAGTTGTTTTTAATTTTGTCAACTAAAGAGGGTTAGCTATATCAAACAACTATCCGCAAGAGCAAGGGGACCAAAACCTGGTAACTGGCATGAACTTGATTCATATCCCCTTTGTTCACTCGCTAAGGTGCCTCTGAGATTTTGACATTACAATAAATCTTTTCCCATGAGGATCAATTCTCCGTTGCAGGACTGGAACCTAACCAGAGGTCGTATTTGAGCCCTCTGGTTTGAATATTTAAGACCAAGCCGGCATGGTCATATTGGTGCCGCGCTCCTCCACGCTGCGGCGGGGCTGCGCTGCCCCTCGCTCGCCTTGCTTTGGCAGCGGCTGGGCTGGGGGGGCTGGATCGTGGTGTGCCGCGGGGCTGGGGGCGGCGCCCGGGGCTGGGGGCGGCGCCCGGGGCTGGGGGCGGCGCCCGGGGCTGGGGGCGGCGCCCGGGGCTGGGGGCGGCGCCCGGGGCTGGGGGCGGTGCCCGGGGCTGGGGGCGGCGCCCGGGGCTGGGGGCGGCGCCCGGGGCTGGGGGCGGCAGAGGGCGGTGCCCGCGCCGCCGCCTCCCTCTCTTCCTCCCTCTCCTCCTTACCCTCCTCCTCCTCGTCTTCCCCCCCGCGGCCGGGGTTATTTCGGCGGACTAGGGGTGGCGCTGCGTGGTATAAAAGCCGGCTTTGGCAGCTAACTCGTCTGCCTAACTGGGGCCCCAAGAAACTTGCATCCGGTTTCTTGGATGGGCAGGTTCATGTGCAAAGGCTGTTTTAGGAGCGCTTTCTATACAAAGCAATATCTCTCGCAAAGTTTTAGATACTTCAGTTCTATGAAATTCTGGCATACATTTTTTGACCACTTAGAGGGAACTAAGGCTTAGAATTAAGTAATTTACAGTTAAGAATTGTTCTCTTGTTTTTACTGTAAATGGAACTTGACTTTTTTCTGTCTTTCAGAAACACTTTTCACTTCCTTTTATGAGACGCAAGTCCTTTTTCGTGACACGGGCTCATAACCTTTTCTTGAGCTAAGAACAGCTGATATAAATAAATACATACCCTTCTATCAGAGCTCTAGGTAAACTAAGTAGAAACCAGTCACTTCCTTTCCTTTTTTTAGTGCTTAAGCATCTTGATTCTGTGAGGTCACAAAAGGTACAACAGAGTGTATTTGGACATTTAAAAGTATTATGTATTTTACCATGCCAAATCTCTTGCATGCCAGAGAGTGTTTTGACAATCTTTTTTAGGAGAGTTTGATGTAGTATCTAGAAAAAAGTGATACTTTATGTCCATTTCATTTTCTTAAGTCCTATGTATATCTCCAAAAGATCCTATATACCATTTGGAAAACTGCTACCGCATTTATAGAAGCAGATGTAGGGATACTAGTCTTGGGAAATTCTGGTTTTCAGCTTCCAGGTTGTAAAGGAATATGATCTTTTTTGTCTGAGCTTCCTCCTGTCTCTCCATTTTAGTTCCTTTTTGGGCAGCCTGTTACTCAGTTGCCATGTCAAGCCCTGAAGGGCAAGAAAGGGTTTCCATTGGTCTGCTAGTTGTTAAACTTTCCTCAAGAAGCAGCCTGGATGCCTTCTGTTTGTACGTGCCAGGCTTCCCTCTTCACGCTGAAGTCCAGTCTGACACCTCTTTTGGTGTCTGGCAGAAGGAGCAGGCTGCTGTCGCTGCAAATAAGACGGCTGAGTGATCCTGCTCTGCTCATCTTTCTACAACAGAGAAAACTCCAGCTGGGGCTTTTAGTTTTACTGTGCTTATGTGTGGCAGGTTTGGCATGAACTGTGAAATCCATTTACAGCCCACTTAACAAACAGTGATATCTGCATCTGGGTATCAAAGCAAAGCTGTTTAAAGCGTCTTGCGATGTGGGCACTGTGGAGAGAGGAGCACAAAACATTGTGTCTCAGAGATGGGCCGTATGCTGGTTCTTGACTTTTTCTTTGATTTAGGAGAAAGGCAAAACCAGTGTTTGGGTTTTGAAACAAAAAGGATTTTGAAGGTATGGTTTTATTTGAGGAAAAGCTGTAAGGAGCTGATGGAGATAGGAATTTTGCCTCTACCCCTCACTCTGGTCTCTAAGCTCTTCAGTGTGTTAGAAGCATCTGCAGGCTCCTGCCCTTGCCCGTGATTTCTGCTCCAAGTTACTAGTTCAAGCAATTCAAGCTTAATCCCTTGTCACGGGGAAGACTGGGCATTTGTATGTGTACCTATGCACTGCATGCAATAACAGGGCTGTTTAAAAATGTCCTTGCTTCCAGAGGACAGATGAATCAAAAGCAGAAGCAGAGGGTAGATCAGCTTTCTCCTTCAGCAAATATTTCCCATGATGGTCTGCAGTTTAGATGTGAGCATTTACAAATAGAACTGTAAAGGACATATGAAAAGCTGTACGTGGGAGCTCTGGTATAGAAGAGGGAGGTGGCAGGGTTTATCTGCTGCATATAATTATGCTCTGTGGACAAGCTACCAAATCTGTGGCTGAACTGGAGGTCTGCTGACAAGAGTCTGAGAGTAATAGCATAATGACGGTCCCGCTTTGGCTGCTGCCATTTGTTTGCGGAGGGAGGATGGGGTTCATCTTTTAGGTTTCATTAGATGAAGGCCACACTTCTGCCATAAAAATGATCAGCAACTTTTTCACTCACTTTTTAAAACATATGATCATGTTTCTTGGTGGTCTACACTGGCCAGCTCTGTAACTGAGGTGGATTTCTGCTTGAGAATATTTCCCAATGTAGTGTAATCTCCATATCTATCTCTTAATCTCTTCCTCTTCCAGGAGCGAAGAAAGACAAAAATCACAGATTTGATGTTAAAGTTGGACTCTGGCTTTGCTGCACTCCTCTTTCCAACTCGTTAGTTGGGCAAGGAAGGGAGTAAGCAAGTGGAGGTTATTGATTTAAACATGCCTGGTCTAGCAAAGGGCAAAAACTCTGACAGTTTGAAATGGGAGATGAGTTGTGCTCTCAGGTGAGACTGTCCACAGGGCACCAGTGCTGGCAACACGGAACTCAGTGTAGGCTCCCAAGTAGATAACTTCTCTTTTGGCTACTCTAAGTTTATGCAAGAGGAGCACAGATGTTCACAGCTTGAAAGTCTGTGTGAAGATGATCCAGTAATGATCTTGGGACAGCCATTGAGGGCTGTAAAGGTAGTAGCAAGTGAATTGACTCTTTTAGAGAGAGCAAGGATTGAGTGTGACAGAGGGCCACAGTCATGGAAACTGTATGAGCACATGTACCTGTGTTAATCTATATAGTCCTTAAAGTAATTCCTGTATTAATAGCTGTTGTTCAGTCACTGGTAGTAGTTAATAGCAATAATGCGCTAGACTCTCCTCTATGTTTTGTTTTGTTTTGTTTTTTTACAGATAGAGGGATGGCCTTGAATAGGGATGGATTAGAGATTAGTGATATGAAGAAGACTGTTGATATGGTTGACAGCCCTTGCAGATATTCGTGGTGTCACGAGCCCTATTTGGTGGGTGGGATTCAGCTGTCAGAAATATGAAAACAGATTCATTACTGAGGCTGCTGGGGAAGCATTTAGTTCTGAGACTCTGTCTGGATCATTGCCTGGCTAAACACACCCCATGGCAGCTGGACGTCCTCCTTTGGGGCCCACCTGATCTTGACTTGGAAGAAAGCTGCTAGGAAGTCAAGTGTGCTACTTACTCAGCAAAGAAATAAATTGTCCTTCTGTCCCAGAGGACTGAGAAGCCCCCCCTTCACAATATCTCTTAGAGAGTACAGACCTTGGCACTACAGCTGTTGTGTAAGGAGCATCAGCTAGCATTGCATTCCCATTCTGTTGTGGTCCAGGAAAGATATTTAGCATTTCTCTGCATTTTTTTAACAATTGATTTCAAGAATTTCAGAAGATCAATGAAAAGCATTCAAAATTGTCAGAATTCTCTAAATTGTCAAATAATGTACGCTAAAATAGTGTTAAGCTTTTCTTCCAAATCTTTTAAATCCTTTAAGTAGCAAGCATATGTTTGACAGGAAGTCTACTAGATTTCCTAATAGCATAGGCAATTTCAGTTCAGTTTAACAGGAATTAGTGGAACTCAGATATTGGTTAAATTATATCTTTTTTTTTTTAATTGAGTGAGAAAGTTCCTGTGATAAGGTAAGTTTTTATAAGATGCTGAGTAAATACATGATTATTTTGGAATCAGAAAGGTTTAAGTTATACAAAAATTAAAGAACTAAAAGCTTTTGAATATTTTCATTGAGTTCATATTAGCAGAAAAAACAAACAGATTGCCTTTTGGCATGCTGGTACTCAGAGATGGCTCAGAAAATCTAATGCAGAGGAAAAGATTGGATCCTAAACTACTGAAGGATTTACAGTTGACAGTTACAGAATGAAAATGCTCTCCTTGACTTTAGCATTTATGAAGATGGGTGACGAAAACTCTTCAGAATGACTCAGAGTCTGCCATATGTGGGCTGCCTGCTCCAAGAAGCCGTAATTTTACTGGCATTGTTTTGTATTTTTCAACTGTGCTAGGAATTAAATGGACATGAGTTGGACCCAATTGGTTAGTTCTGTTGCACACTATTAAGTCAGGCTGACATTAATAAATACCTTTTGATTCTTCCTCATCTTTGCTAAGCAGAGCCATTTTTGAGTGTATCCCATTCTAAAAGCCGCACTCCTTTGGTCAGATGATCTTTAGGCTGAAGATATTTGTCAGTAATACCTAAATTGAGAGGTGTTTTGAGATGCACAAAAGTATTTAAGTGCAACTAATATGCTATTACTGATTATTCACAGAGCTCTTGATCCCATTTAGGGGACAGTAGCAGAAGGCAGGGCAAAATAAAAGCCATTCTGAAGTGTGCTGAAGTCAAAGGCAAGAGGAGTATTGCTTAGCCCTCTCAGCTCTGACTCCTATTCAAGTTTTCAGTGGTTACCTAACACATTTCCAATGTGCATTCTCCCTGAAGTGTCCTTTGTTATAACTGAGGCTCATAAAGGACCAGAGTTTGCAAAAAGAGACTCTCTGGAGCTAGGGATTCATACTGCTCAAAATCGAGATGACCATAATAGTCGTTATCATTACTCATGTGAGTCCATCTTGATTGCACTAATTCTGCAAGTTAGACCAGTATTGCAGTGACCCTCAAACCTGGGAATCTTTCAGGTAGACGTGCTAGGCCATGGTGTGGGCTCCTATGATTGCAAGTAAATCATATCCAGTATTGAATTAAGCTTATTAATACGACAGTACCTCTGTAAGGAGACAGTGGTTGTGTGTGCCCCACTATCTGTTGTGACTAGAAATGTGCAGAGAACAGAGCATTGAGAAAGAGGTTTTCAGTGTGCTGAGTTTGTTTTTTCCACTCAAGTCCTCTGCAAATGCATATGGTGTGCATGACCTCTCTCTGAAGCATACACTTCTACACTGAGATCAGAGGGGATTTTAGCCTTCAAACAAGCTGAATGTGGAAAATGTAGATTGGAGCCAGGCACTATGTGGGTGAGAAGTGAGTAAGGGCTTCCCACACATCTCTACAAATACCCCTCAGCCCCAACACTGTCCGTCTCTGTTTCTACTGTGAGCCCCTTCTCAGCTCTTCCAACACACCGCAACTGGAGTGCAGGCACAAAGGCAGTGTACTGCGGTGTAGAGCAGATGGAAGCTCTTGCCTTAATTTTTAAGCCACTGTGGTAAGTGTTTCTTACTGTGTTTAGAGAGGCATTGGATCCTGTGACAGGAGCAGGTCACGTATTGTGCTTCTGAACTAAATGAAAAGGGCTTTGAGAATTTATTGAAAGCATTTTCCTAATTGTTCTTCTGAGATACTTTTTTTTTTTGTATTGCCCTCTCCAAGACTAAAAGCTGAAAATATATTCTGTGTTGAAAAAGCAGTGAATGATAAATGTGGAAGGGACATTTCCCCATAAGGATTCATCTGTCTGCATGGTGTTTATGAGCATGACCTGCTAGTACACTTGGGCTGCAGCCATATCTCCATGCATCTCACTAAGCAACACAGCTGCTGACTGCCTCAAGCACTGACATTTACAGAGCATGTATCATCCAGTTATTGTTTCTCATCCCTCCAGACAGTCTTGATCATCAGCTAATTATCATCAGCTAATCAGGTCTCTTCTGCACTCTTCCTTGGAGCTTCTTTTTTGTGAACACAGCTTCCCATTGGTGACATGTTTATTATGTCTCTGAATTTCACTTTGCAGTGTGACTGTGACTTAGTTTCTGTCTGAGTAAACTGAGTATCAGAGACGTGGAAAGCTGCTCAGTAGAAAGGATGGCTCACCTTGTGGTGTGCTTCCTGACACTGTCTAGGGCCCACTTAAAGTCAGATGGCCCACAGTTTTAGAGTTAGGCTAGATTTTCAATCTGCATCTGCAAGTAGCCTGTTGCTCTGCTTCCCTCTTTCAGCACAAGCAACCTCGGTGTGTCTTTGGATTTGCTTGTCTGGGCACATGTCCTGCTATCAATGTCATGCAAGATCTCACAAATGCTTCTGGAGCCTAGAAAAATACAGAAATACAACTGTGTTGACAGATTAGCCTCCTGAAGGCAGTTTAGCAAAGGCCCAGCCGGCCAATTTCTTATTAGCTAGCTGTTCTGCTAGCACATTGCTTCTGGTGAGGAAAAGTGTATTCAGTTGTAATCCAAGAAAACAGCTACAGCAGGCTTAACACTTCTGAGGCTTACTGCATTAAAAAAAATGTAAAGTGTTCCCAGGCCATAAATGTGGTGGTGTGATAATTTGCTGATGAGTATTAGTATATTTATGTGAAGAAATATATATATGGTTATTAGAGTGAATCTGTGAGAGATGGCAAGAAAGAGGTAGAAAGTAAGGAAGGAGTGTCCTTTTTCAGTCAAATTCCCTGGGAAGCTCAGAGAAACAGAGCCGCACAAAATTATATCTGACTCCCCATTTGCAAATGCCTGTCTTGAGCGTGATGCCCACAGCAGTGACATCTCTCAGCGTCGGTGATAGTGAGAGATGAGGTGGACACAGCACAGGTAAGGGAGAAAGAGGGCTCAGTAACAATGTAAGCGAAACTGTGGGGAGAAAGAGGGACAGTGTACGGGAACTTGGTGCAGGATGCAGGATTGTTCTGCTAAATAAACATTAAGAACTTGTATTATAACCCAATAGCTCATCTGTATTTTCAAAGCAGTGGGGCCAGATTCTCCCTTGCTGTCACAGATGTTTGCGTATATTGCAAGGCAGGTGGAAAGTATTGATAGCATCTTATGTTTTGAGTGAAAGCAATACAAGAAATGAACTGGAGTTTACTGCAATGTAAATAGGAGATTTTTTATTTCTAGAAACAGCCAATGTGTTACACATTATTCAGCACAGGTGAAGACTGACATCGGTAGCCGAAATGGTCAATGGGAAGATGAACTCAGGGTACAGGAGCAGCTACCTTTTGCAAAGGAAATCAAGTACGGGTCCTTGCCATGCGACAGCTGCTTTTCCATAGAAATTCTAACATTATCAGGGACAGCGTCATTTGTTGGGTTCGCAGCAGCATTGCTGAGATTATTGACTTATTAAGCAGGAGCTGTCCGGTGGTTCATGACAGGCTTCCTGAGTCCAACGAGCTATTAGCCAGAGATGACAAAGAACATGGACATTTTGTGTTTGGTATTTCATTCAAATACAGTGTTTGGAATTGGAGCCTTTTTTCCAGTTAAGAGCTGTTGACCATTTTGGCTAGTGAGCTACTGATCCCATTTATAGAGCCTTCTGAACATTGCCCATGAGTAAAATTCAGTGTTGAGAAGTTAATTTTAAATTAAGAAGAGATAGATTACTAAAGCGCAAAAAAATATAGGAGAAAACAACACTTCAAGGACAACAGTGGAAACAAAGAACACCATCACTATAGCATCCCCATGCTGCTGGTTCCGTGTCACTCTGAGAAATTTCACACCAATATTTTGCTGCCTTATAATGGCGACAGAGCAAAGGTTTTCTAGGATTTCTTTAAGACATTTGGTACTTGAGGTGAAACCAAGACAACCTGTTCTACAGTCTTGCGTACCCAAATCCAGACAAAAACCCATGTGAGCAGTTCAATAGAGGTGTAGATCATAGGACTGAAGTAGCCCTGGATGGATTTTTTCCAAACTTTCAATAATGGCCTATTTTTTTCACCCACTGCTCTGTCTGGTGTTAACAGTAGAGTTGAACTGATAATGATTTTTTTTTTTTGAAACACAACCCTGTAAAAACAGGTCGTTGCTGAACTGTTTCTAATGATGAACCAGGAACTGGCTCAAACTCTCTCACCCTCTCTTTTCAGAAAAAATAGCTCATGTTCTTCCCACCAGCATCTATCACCACAAACACCAATAGTTTGTCACTTTCTAACTGCTAGCAATTTTCTACATTGGTAAGTGTCTAGCTGCTTCTAATTAGGGCTGTTTCTGCCCAGGGTCCTTTTGAATGCTAAAGGAAAATCATGTGAAGCTTTATCAGGGACTTTTATGTGGAAGAAGTATTTAAAGAAGTCAGACACCTTGGCAAGGAAGCCAGTTGTTCTTATCGTGCACATTTTTTTTTGCTATTGAGCAACATTTTGGTTTGTTCAAAGCAGGATTTGTTTGTTTGTTTACCATAAATACCTGTCACATAGCAACAGAAATATTACTAAATAATAATACATATAATGTTAAGCTCCTGGGTCTAGAAGCTTTTAATGAAAAAACCCACATGTTCCTGATAAAAAAAAATAAATAATGTCACCTTTTCATTTTACGTTAAAAATATCTGTACATGATTACACAATATAACAAAGTACAATTTTTATTTTCTAGGCTCAGGGTGGCATCTCTGGGTTAGATCTTCATCTAAAAAGGGTAGAGGCTGGTAGTCTTGTTCCTGCATATTTCCCGCTGCATGAAAATAATTTTCCCAAAGTTGCGAAGTCTACAGCCTTGCCTACCTGTTCCATGCATAGGTGGAAGCAGTTCACAAGGAACATAGCAACATCTACATGCAGGAAGCAGCTAAGGACTGAGATCTTTGCAAACAGAGATGTGCATATGGTGATATTTGAAAGTCTTGAAACTTCTTGCCTCAACTGGAAGAGAACAGAAACGAATAGAAGAATAAAGATGGAAAATGTAAGTAGAAGTCTGTCTTCCTAATGTAGCTAGAAAAGTTTTTTAGATGGTATATTTTTCAAGATGGCACTTAGTGATCTGACTGACTGTGTCTCTGGGCCAACCTTTCTTCATGGTAAGAATGCCCAAAGTTTGCTCAGATGAGGACAGCACTGGCAGCTTGCCTGGGGTTTGGGGGCCACATCCCATCCATTGGCCTCCGAATGGCAGAGGATGGCCACTGTCTTTTAGCAACTGGGCTGGATTGACAGAGCACTTGCAGGGCCTTCTGTTAGTGGTGAAATGTCCCTGTAGGTCCTGCTCCAGCTTGTCAGGCACTACATACACCCTGTGAGTCTTCTACCAATGAACTTTGCCAGGCAACACAATAAAAGCATTTACAAAGAAAGCTCTGCAGGGTAGGGTGAACCAGCAGCTCATGCTGACCTCTCACCAGTAACTATTTCCTCTGATTTTGCTAAAAAAATCCATAGTGCTGTTCCTCTCCTGCCAGCATCTGGTCACTGGTGGACAGGATCTCGCGCAGGTAAAGCAGGCATTTAGTCTCACATCATGTTAGGGCTTTAGCCAGAACTTGTAATCTTTAAGATCATGATATGGCAGGACAGAGCAATGGCTTGTACATAGGAATAATGGAAGTCCCCATATTGGGTGGTTTGTATCTGTGTCGTTTCCTTACATTGACAGAAATCAGCTCACTCCTGGTGTAAGGCTCTGATGCAGCCATACAGTCCAGCTGTCCTTGCAGATACAGGAAAGTCTCCTCATCCATTCTGCTCATGTACCTTCCCATGCCCCCATCAATCGACACACGTGCAGCTGGACATTCATATGAAGTCGGTGCAGGAGGCACCATGACAGTGCAGATGAATGAAAGTTCTGCTGTTCATGAATCCTTTGGGTATCCTGAAAGCAATCTCTTCCTTCAGCATGGGCCATTCCTCTTCTAGGACCAGGACTAAAAACAGGACTCTTGGGATTCAGGGTCATTGTGGATGGGAAGCTTCTCATGTTCCTGATGATGCCCATTACGTAAAACAGTGTACCTGGGAGCAGAAAAACATAGAGGCAGATTTGTTAGTGCTAGTTAAAAGGACAAGCGTATGTAAAATGAGTTATTGAAAACCCTGAAGTACATCTTAAGAGAGTACATCTTCCAAATATCCAGATCCCACATCAAGCAAATGTGAATCCCTACTTTGCTCCATGACAGGAAACCAAATCTTTAGTTTGATGCAGTCAAGGCAATCCCTGAAAGCCAAGAACCTGTTGGTTTTTGTGTGTCTAAGGTGCAGCTGGTAATGAGAGGAAACCAGACCAAAGAACTAAGAAACACTGATCATGTGTGGGTGGACTAAGCTGAAGGCACTTCAGTTAATGTCTTCAATGCAAGCATTCAAAGAATCATTTGAGGCTAGTTGGGAAGTGAATGCTGTCTAAGATAAAACCAAGACCAATGTTTCAGGCATTTCCACCTACGAAAGAAAGTAGTCTCTGTCTATTGCAAGGTTGGGTTTAGTGCCAATTCTAGTATGTTTTATCAAACCAGTGCTGTTCAGGTTTTATGTTCTTTGGAGGTACCATGTTGCATATACACCTTTCTAATATTTTTTCCAGGCTTTAGGCCAGATATGGAAAAGTATAATACAGTTTTAAGGAAATCCACATTATCTCTTACCCTGTACCTCATCTACCAGCCCATTTCCTGCTGCCCATCTCAACATGGCTTTCTGAACAGGACTGTTGATTTAGTTTGCTAAAGACATGCAGCTCTTTTCCCTAAGTGGTGTGCAATGCTTAGTAGGAATAAGCAGGACTGAGGTGATAGCAAAAATTTTGGCTAATTGGAGTAAAACTGATTTTGCACATCTTTTAGAATTTCACATCTAATCATTCTTGCTTGCAGACCCCCTAAAGGGTAGAAAGCAAGCCATGTATCTTCCCTTGGCAGTCCATTTCATTTAAACTAAAGCTGAACCAAACCATCCTTTGAATAGGAAGCTGCAAAAATAACTGCAAAACCCATACTTTTTCCTAGGCCAAATGCGTATCGGGGAAATCAGGTCTCTGTTAAGACTTTTCTCTCCCAAGTGTTTAGAGATGTAGATATATTACTTCTCTTAGTAACAATCATCCAAGACATATCTGAAATATCTGCATCTCAATAAAGATTAAAAAAAGAAAGAAGGCTAAGAAAACAGAAGAATATCTTGGTTCTCCTGCTGTTAGCAGAGGGAAAAGAAGTGCTATCAGCCTCAGGATTTGTTTGAATAATCATTAGAAAAAAGGTCTGGAACTTTTCATTGTCTATATATTCAAAAACTAACATCAGTTTACGTGATACTATTAATCTGAATGCATCTCTTCTCCATTGAGTATACTTGGGACTTATGCTCCTAATTAAGGTGCTTACAATGCCACTGAAACATCTGAAGTAGATGACCTGAATATCCTACAGATGTATCTGTTCCAGGAGATCAGCCATGGACTCAAAATGAAAGCCAGGGTATAAACTATACTGCCTGTCTGAATTTGCCCTGGTGAATATTCCTAGAGAGATTTACCCTCTGATGTACTAGATGCTGGTTTTCAACACGGTCAGGCTTGGTTGCCTTAATGCAGGTCACTGTATGTGCAGGTGCACCCATCGAACATGCTCCCTTAGTACTCCATCACTTCAAATAATGATAATAAATTTTTAAAAATGTGCCAGTTCTACCAACAAGATACAGACTCGATGCGAGAAACAAGAAAAGACATTTTGCGTCTAACACTGAACAGACACTCCAATTAGACGACCATGATGCATACGAGTCATAATGTAATTATGATTTTATATACCAAGTCAGACACGGTACATTGGGTGAGGCAATCCACCAAAGAGACCTCCAGCATGGCAAAGTGTCTGCTACAAATGGTGATACAGAGGATGAGAGCCAGGAGACCCCCCACTCTGTGAACGAGGCAGACGTCGTTCAGAGCAACTCAGGACTTGCTCAGAAGCACAACAGACAGGCACTAAAAGCTGACTTCAAAGAGGATATCCAAAGAGCCAAACCTTTCTCCTTCTTCTGCAGTAGTCAGAAAACAGTAGTGTAAGATCAGCAATTTAGCAGGTGATGCCGTTTGTTACAAAGATGCATTAAGCTAAAGAGAAGTCATTAAGGTGTCCCAGGAGCTCTCGTGGCACAAAGTGTCTGTCTGAAGCCTCTGGCAGTTAGCTCAACACTTCCAGCTGTTTACCCTGTGGGGAAAGAGGACTGGTAGGAGAGAAGGAAAGAGCGTTCGTTCGCAGGGTGCAAAAGCTGCACTGCAGGGGTGACAGCTTGCTCTGGTACTGGCACATCATTCCTAAAAATCTTACCAACATCTCCAGGACACTGTTAAAGCAGTCGTCCACTGGTGGGCTTTTGTGTTACCAGGATTGTGTTCCCATACTGCAGTTTTTTCCTTCACATGAAAGTTCAAAGCTACCTGCCAGTTACATGGCACCAATCTAGTGTCAGATAAAAGACATGATTATAACAGCCCTGCTTTTTTTTCACACCGCCATGTCTTAACTGATCCGCTTTCTGAAAATACAATTAATTTTTCAGGCATCAGTATCTGTGGGAAGCAAGTTTCAGAGAAAAAAGCACAGCTGCACCTGAAACTCATTTTTGCTTCACCTACAGGAAGGCATGCCTAATGTGCCTCAGCTCTCACCCAGCTGAGATGCCAAGCACCATGGGATTTATCTATCTTACCAACTGCAAGAAGAAATGAACACTTGGACCCTGCATGTGTGGGCTGATTGTTTCAAGAGAAATTTTTCAAGTGGGCTTGAATAATGAACATATCTGAGGAAACCATAATATGTGAGCAGGAAAAAGCTGAAAAGGTTTTAAATGCATTAAATAAATTATCTGCAGCAAATTAGTTGCTCAGCTTTCCTGCCTGTAATGAGTTCCTTCGATGGGCTTTGTACATGCTGGCATGTTAAGCTACCAAGCTGTTACAAATAGCATCCCAGGCTGCCTCTGCCCTCTGCATCCGACTCCTCCCAGAATCGGGGGCAGGTGTTACTGTCATTTCACCTGACAGCTTTACTCAGCATAAACACCACCACCCAGCAATAAAACCCAATACTGAAAAGGTATTGCTACCTATAAAGGGACCCTGCTGTGGGCTATCCACATACTTGCCAAATGGTACTTTAATTGTGATGATGACCAATTTGAAATAATTGCTCCTGCTGTTTCTGACAGTCCAATGGACTCTTTAATTAACTGGTTGGATTAGTTCTCAGTGTATTGGAGGGGAGTTGTGTGGTTTTATCCTCCCTAGGCCAATGACCAGAACAAGGAGCTCCAGCATTATTCTGGGAACTTGGCAAGAGCTGGGGAGAAAACACTAGGGGGATGCAGTGGCTGTTTGAAATCTTTCCACTTTCATTCCCTGGAGAGCTATCCCCCATGCTAACTTGTACAACTCATTAAGGAAGCAAAGCCAAAAAATTGCTGTTCTTCGGCTTTCCCCAACCATAGTGAAAACCAGTCACTGTTTTCACAGAGCCTGAGGTCCCTGCTTAGTCCCCTCCTGATGAGCAAACCTCTGGCATCCAGCCCCATTCCCCAGGATCATGCCTGTCTTGCTGAAAAGCTGAAAGCAGTGCCATTTTGGAGCAGGGCTCCTGGCTCTGAACACAAAAGCTAACTGCATCCATTTCCTCGGCAAAGCATGACCCAAGGAGGAAGGGAAGTGATATCCTGATGGTGTGTGTGCCATCCCTCTACGGGAGCCCGTAGCCACTGGTTCAGTTTCCAGAAGGGAGCCTCTGTCTGGAGATGGTGCCTGGAGTCCTTTGGACAGTGGGAAACGGACAGGAATTGGAAGGTATCTGCTCTTTCCTAAAAAATGGCTCCTGCCAGCCCATCATGCTTGCAGCATCTGTGTAAAGCTGCCTACACTGGTTACACATAGCAGAATTGCCTGGGAAGCGCAGCATGCAGTTCTGCAGCTGTTCTACCCATGAATTACTCCCCTGGTTTTTAACCATAGCCCTTGCTCTGAACATTTGTATCCATCCTTCTCCCCCAAGCTCCCTGCAAACTGCCCGCAGGCAGTTAATCCTGGTGGCTGCTGCAAAGGGCGAGGGGCCCCTCACAGGTACAGAACCCTGCAAGGGATTGGATCACATTAGTAGCCACTGCTCATTAATAACAAACTGACAGAGAGCAAAGACAGCCTCTCCCAGCTCCAGCTGCATCACTCATGGGCCAAAGAACTTGTGTGGCAGCATCTCCGGCACCTTCCAAAGCCTCTGAACAAACACTGGGCTTAGTGTTCCCCCGGCAGCCTCTGTCCCTTTAACACTGGCAGGAGAACTAATTTTACCTAGAAGGTCATAATAATGAATACAGAAAAAAATTAATAAAATAAATGCCCACAACTGTCCAAGCAGGGCAAAGCTTTCAGCTGGGTTGACAGCAGATTAACGGAGCAAACCACAGCTATCCTAAGGCTGCTGTAGGTGTGCAGCTGTCTGTGCTCTCTGTTTAGCCATCCTTTCCCAACACACCTGCTTACATCACTAATTGCTTCCATTTTTTGAACTGGCAGGAGGTGGTTTCTGTTGTCCTGACTTTCCCTGGAGACTGAGGTGAGGTTTTGTGCTTGTCCCTGGACTGGGTTGGAAAGGATTCACTTCTGTGCAGGGCTGGGGGGGAACACTGGGAGCTGTTAACTCTCTGCTCCCTGGCACCTTTGCCACCTAAATCCACATCCCCTGTGCCCAGAAAATGAAAGACTCATTGTCACCAGGTAGAGAAGAGGTTTTGCACACACATTCAGACACCGAGAGGTCAGTGGTGCTGCAGAAGTAGGTGAGTGGGTGCATTTATGGTATATAATTTATGGTATATGTCTCTGTTACTGGTATTGCCAGGATAGCTTGGGTCTCAGCTAGGACACAAACGGCCACAAAGTCTGGGGAAATTCAGCCATGAACTATATAAAAAGCTCATAAGCACCAAGTTGCATTGCATTTGCAAATCTTTTTGATAATCTTTGTACTAGAAAGGCAGAATAATGGCTGCTAAAGTTTCTAAATACCCCCCGGTAACGCAAGAATAGCATATAAAAACCTTGTACCAAGTTCTTTGAAATAAGTGCTGTTCTTAGCTGTTCGCATTAAATTGTTTGAAGCCTGTAATGTATTCCACCACTGCCTGCAACAGTGACCTTACGGATGTGCTAGCCTGTAAGAGTCTCCTACTGACCCCACATTCCCAGATTTGGGAAAATTAGCCCTATCTGAAACGACACTGTGGTCTTTGGACACGCCTGTACTGGGATTTGGGGTTTGTTGCTGACAGTTCATTAGTGACTCACTACTGGACTGATGGAGGGAACTCAGGCATGGCAGACTCAGGCAAGGAGAAAGTTTTGGCTGTGACATTCTTAAAAATTTGAAATAATAAGAAAAATAAATCTGCAAGTTTTGTGGCACTAACACTAAAAGTTTTCCTGAGTTTGTGCCAGTTTCTATGAATCTGTCTTTAAAAAAAAAAATCTTAAAAAGCCATACTTCCTGTAAAAATGGCAAGTGAAATTTTTCATTTAAAGGTGTTGTTGTTAGTTTTGGGAAGTGTTCTATATTAATATTTTTAATTTAATTTTTTTTCGTCAACTGCTTGCATTCTAAATGAAAGATTTCAAATTAAACCAAGCATTACATTTCAACAACACCAAAACTCTGAAAAGACTAATTTTATTCCTGTTTTCCTGAGAGTAACACACTGTAGTCTAACCTAAAGCAGAAATCTGTTGTGCTGAGCTCTGGCAAGCTCCTTTTCAACATAGTGCGTGCCCTGGAAAAAAAATGTACAGGCAAATTTAGTTTACAGCTAGGAGATTTAATAGGTTGGAGTGGATGTTTGAGGGAGGTCAGAGCATCTGAGAAACATGCAATTATAAAGACTTACTCACTAGGTCAAAAATAATGAGTTTCAAGCTAAAATCAGAGTGGTACAGAAAACATTTTTCCCATTGTCCAAAAGTTTTCACAGTTCCAAATATTTTCCCTGTTTCTGATCTGGTGCAAGTCTGCACCTTCTCATGGGACAGAAAAGAAAAAAAATAAAAAAGAAATAAAGAGCAGACTCCAGTTCATTTCCAAGGCCTTTTATCGAGGTGACTGATCTAACCACTGTGATACTGGCAATTTTGTATGAGTGAGCACTCATCTGCTCGTCTATTTCATTTTCTCTTTCTTCCAGTTGTTGATTGCCAGCACTCCAAATCAAACATTTCAAAATACATTTCTTCCTTCATATGCCACTAGAAACTCCCTCCAGGACCCCAGAAAACTGCTCCTTAACAGCTTTTGTACAGCCAATTTGCATCTTTGAAGGTTGTGACAATGGTTGCAGAGGCAACCCAGAAAACATTAATATTTCTGGTTATTCTTAGTGAACACAATCAAATTTTCCACTGCTTTCACGTTCCTCCCACCTTTGGTTTTGCTCCCAGTGGGCTCAGGCAGGCAGTCAGGAGTCCTGCTCATTTTCATCTCTTTCTCCACTATTTCCTGAGTTTTGCCTGCAAAATTCTGAAGGCCCCATGGCTGTGCCACAGCGGTGGGGTAGAAGTGATGCCAGTTGCTTTGGTGCGGAAGAGCAAAGCTTTCCACCATAGGAGAGCTGTAAACTATGTTTCTGAGCAGCTCAGCAGCAGCAAAGCCCTCAGACTGCCCACTGAGTGAAGATGATCTGCCACAGGTGGCATCTTGAGATAGCCTGGCCAGGACATATATACAAGGAGATGTGAGGGCCAGGAATTAGAACCTGGATAATGGCCAGAACTGTAGAAATAGAGACTCCTTCAGTCTCCACAAAGAAACCTTGACACTGTGTCTCTGCTTTCATCTATGTTCAGACCAGATCCTGAAGTTTTGGTGTGAAAATAGTGGGGCATGAGATCTCAGAAATAAAATACTGCAAAGGGGTTGAAGCACAAAGAATTGTCTCCAGATCCATCACACACCTTGCAAGATGATGAAGCTGTTAAAGTGAAGCTGGTACAGTAAGATTTCCAAGAAGGAAGGCAAATACACGAAGATCGTGCCCAGTTACATCGCAAAACCTCTTGTTATTTGCAGAAGCACCCAGTAAACACTTGTTGGGACTACAGGAGAACAGGATGTTACTATGTAAGATGTGATAAACTGTGAACATTTACGTTTTGCCTGAGCAGAGAGTCACATTTTTAGTAACAGAATCTACCATTATTGAACTCAACTACCTAAGACGGTAGACAGAAGACAAACAAGAGTTTGTGCACAGGTAGGAGCTGGCTGGAGCCACGTTTTAAGTGGAACTTAGCTTCCAAATTGAATTAAGAATTTAAACTTTTGTTAGATTTGAAAACTGTGTTGGTCCATAATTTATCTGTCCCTGCATTTTTCTTTCTTTCACAGGTGCAAAACTCTTCAGTGGTTTCCCATCTGGAATATATGCAGCACCACTATTGTAGCTTCACAATCACGTCCATTTCTCAAAGCTCCATTTCTTTCAGATGGACTTACAGAGAAAGACTAAATAACTCTCTTCAATATCAAATTGGAATTTCAGTTAACAATCACTTGGCAGAGCAGATGTATTTTAATGAACACATCATTCTGAAATAAGCCTTCTACCATCTGTCCAGTCCCATAATTACAAATGCAAACAACATAATTCATAAATGCGAAGGAAATTCTCTTCTCATAAATGAGAAGGAAAGTGAGAACAGGTTAAGATGACTGTTTATTAGTTATTCAAGACAGTGATGCATCTGCTTGCTCTATTCCTGTTCCAGGAGCACGTAGAAAACAGCCTTTTAATTCTGTATTTTATGGCAGTCATTAACCCACAGTAAATGATTGCCTGTAGATGATAGAGACGTTGTTAAGCGCAGTACAGTTTCTGGTTGGCGTCATTATTTAGCCATGTCTACGATGGAAGCGCCCAAGAAAGATCACACAGACCATCCTGAGTCCCAGTGGGCCAGGAATAAACTTTGAGCATGTTTTTCAGAACAGCAGGAAAAAGGGCCTGTGGCATTGGAGTGCCTTCTGGGGTTACAGGAGCTAGGGGTAAAGGTGGCAATGCGGTTGTCTCCCTGAAAGATGCTTTTGACTTTTTGGAAAACTGGGAAATCTTGGGAAACAGTCAGTAAATTGAGAAGAGTGTAAATATAAAATCCAAGAATCTCTGGAATTTGCTATTTTAATCTGTGGCATTTTTCAATTCCGAAAGGGGGAAATTTTTTTTTTAAATCTGAAATACATGAAATGACAAAACGAAATGTGAACGAAATACATTGTTTCATTCCCATTTACTGTTGAAAAAAAATGAATACACCTAATCCAAATTAAATGTGCTTTCATGAAACATTTCATTTTAATACAGCTGCATATTTAATTTTCAAAAGGTCAGTGCAGAACTGTCCCTCTCACAATTACCAGGTTCATAGACTCTATAAAATTAAAAGCTTTTTAGTAACTCTGTAATCTCTGGGCTGAATGACTCATGTTCCAGCCACGAATGTGAACTTTCTCATTTGGCCATCAGTAGAAAATCATTATAGCAGGATAAGAAGGATTCCCTCTACCTATTCAGCACAATTCCTGGGGCAAAATGGAGCCAGAAACGACAAGCTCATTCTTTCTTTTTGTTGATATATCTCAACATTGCAGAACAGCATCTATTTCATATTGTATGCTGCAAAACTACTAATATATCTAGTACTTCTAGGATGAATAGCTCCTCTTGTTTCTCTGTAGGTTTCCCATTTCTTCCTGTTTCTCAGACAAGAAAGATACTTGCAAGATTACCTAGCAATAAGTTTTAAGTTTACTGTGTATCATCCTTGTGCTGCATCTGATTGACCCGCAACCCAGAGACCAGTGCATTACCAAAGATGAGGTTACTAAAGGTAGGTCTTTCATGGCACTTGAGCGTGACTACCTGTGATCAGCTTTGTCCAATAGGAGCCAATTCAGAGAGAATTTATCTTCTAAATATACATGAAACCAATGACTACAAAAAGAGTGCATGAACTCAGGAAATACAATGAGAACTGCTCCAAGGGAAGGCCCTCAAATATCAGATATATTCCTTTAACTCTGTAGAAACACCTAATGTTTGTCTCTCGTGTGCTTTCAAGTGCAGGGTTCCCACCCGAGTGGGTTGGAGGAAGCTGGATTTCAAACTGGGTGACCTCAGGTGTGGGGATGGTGAAGTCATCATTATGGCTGGCCCCTGCTTCTGCTTGGGAGCTGAGTCAGTCTGGACAGCAGACAAAAGTCTCCATCCCCTACTCCTATGACTATTTCTCTTAATTGCAAGCTGACAGCCTACAGAGCCCATAAAGATATGGTATGATTATCTGAGTAAAGTGGCTGGGATAGATGATTTGCTAAATCACCTATTGGAGCTCTGGCAGAGAAACAGCTGAACAGACATGGTTGCTATCTGTCTGTCCCTTCACAGCCTGCACCAGGAAAGCACAGTAATGTGGCAAAGAAAAGTAAATCCATCCTCTGCAGTGAGCCTTACAACAGGGACCTTCCTTCTTTTATTCCAGTCTTGGGGAGGGATCATCATTTATCTGTGTGTAAAGCCCACCCAGTCAGTGGACTTGATGTCTCAAGCAGCATCAGCACCAAAGAGAAAATACTCCTAAATTCTTAAAATGTCCTAGCCAAATTTGAAGTCTGAACTAGTCTTACTATTTTTTTTTTAAATAAAGAGGAGCAAATATTGGTGGACCATTCCTCCTTAGAGATGATGCAGTCCTTTGGGAAAACATAGGTAAAGTCCACAGAAATGTCATTAAAAATTCAGTTTTCCCATTGCAGCTGAATGGTGAAAATCCAGATCTCAGGAAACATTTGGATAGCTAAATTATTTATATGCCTATGACAGTAATGTTGATTTTAAAGTCCTTTGTAGTCAAATGTAAATACAAATTTGTCTCTGTCTTATGACAAGTGTTTAATTTTTTCCACTCTAGAGCAGTTACGCTGAATATCTTAATTATCTTTAAATCAAATAATGCTGTTCAGACCTTGTGAGCTGGAATTAAGCACTCATCATTCTTTACTAAATTTCAGTTAGAGGTTTTAAAAACAGCTGACTCCAGCCCACATGATCCAGCTTCAGAACATTTTGTAAGACTTCAACATGCCTCCTCAGATTTAAAATTAGCAGACAGTTCTCCTAGTAAGCAGAGTCCTCAAGTGAGAGAAACATACCACTGGAAGAAAAAATTATTTTCTTTGTATCTGACAAGTCTCAGAAAACAAAGCAAGCATCTATCAATAGGTTTGTTTCTCTCCTTGCTTTTTCCTTTGTTCCATCATTCCTGAAGGATGTTTTCCTAGCTGAATCTTGCCTGTTCTCTCACTCTTACAAGCCAGCTCTGGCTGCCACTTACTTTTAGGACCTGCAGCTCCAGGAAATGTTCCCAGACCCTCTCAGTCGGACACAGGCCAAGGCATTCCCATACAGTACCAGGAAAGTCACTGTAGCCACACGAGGGATGTCCTCAACTCCAAAAGCAGAGGCGTGCAGATACTGCCTGATGGATATGTGAATGCACTGACACACAGGCACTACTGCTTTAGGTTGATATGCAATAGGATGTTTCATATATTTTTTTCTGGCACAAGAAGACCAAAATCCTCTCCAGTTCATTTATTTTTGTGTTTACAGTAGAAGCATATCTTTTTAAGGAGGGTATTTAACTCCTTTTAAAATTGCATGCAAATAATAAACTAAAACATGATTTTGAACTAAAATGTCAAAACACTTCAGCATCTTGTTTCCTTTTCCTTTTCTCCTGCTGAAAGCGTTTGCTGAACTTGACCCAATAAGTTTGTTTCCCTGGAACTGCAAGTGCTTATTACATCTTCCTTTTTTTATTCATTGCCAGGCTCTATTAATGAATTTGGTCTAAGAAAAATTATAGAACCTTAAACATAAATATAAGCTTAAACATAAGCTACTTTAACTTCAACAGCTAATCCCAGCACACTGCTCCTTCACTCAGAAGACTCTTGTTCCATGAATGGAGGAAAATCATATTGGTCTCTCTGGTACAGTGCTGACCACAACCCTTCACTTGGCACAGGAACTAGACTGGATAGAGACTGATTAATGAAGATAATTAATTAGGAGCCTGGTCTGAATCAGCCAAGGCATTTCACATAGATCAGCAAAGAAGCAAAGAGTCAAATTCAATAAAAAATAGGGCTGAAGGAACATATTTTTATATGACATTATCTCTGGGTACTGGCTAAAACCTTTTGCATAATGTTATAAAGTCTCCTTGTATTGAATACTAACCTTTTAAGATGATAATGGCATTCTTGATAGACATAAACAGGGAAAAACACAAACATGACTACAGATACTTTAATGCTAAGCAAATAGAGAAATGCTAAATGTGTGCTAATAAGAACAAAGATCAGCTAAGTTCTTCAGTGAGCTATTTTAAGAATTTGTTGACCGAAGATTACCAGGGACTTGGGACGCCTCAGGACTAGAGGTGGCTTTTCCCACCTCTGTTTGATTGTGGACAAACCATGCAATTTCTCTGAGCCTTCTTTCATTGTGGGTAAAATAAAGGCAATAATCCTTCCTTTGTACGCCTTGTCTTTAGATCTTAGCCTCCTTGAAACAAGTATTGTGTCATTTCAGATACGAATAGTGTCTGGTACAACTAAATCATAGTTTGGTTTGGGACTGCAGTACTTCAGCAGCAGCAGTTAATCACTTACATTAATAAGTTTGTTTCAGTTTTAAAATGTCAGAAATGCTTTCCAGGACAGAACAACCTACAGTTGTATGAAAGGTGTTCTATTTACTGAAGTACTTCTTTCCTGCACTAAATCCTTCACACTCTCAGAGCTGGGAATATCTTGCCTTTGGGTCACTGACCGTAATGATGCTCTCAGGCTGGCAAAATAGAAACAGGGAAATAACCAAGTTTGGTTTGGACCTCCTGTTTCTCATTGCATGGTCACAATAATTAGATTCCACCTTTCCTTCTTTTCACAATGCTTATGAAAAGGCTGAAGCCTTCCCACACCATAATGGTCACGCCGCAGCTCTGCAGCACTGTGCTTGTGATGCCGAGCCAGCATGGGGATGGAACACTCCCTTTGCACAAAGCAGCACCCACTAGCAGCTGCCCTCTCTTCTGCTGACCATGTAATACTGCTGTCCTGTTTTAAACTTCAGCAGCTCAGTTTTACCTGACATAATTTCAGACAAGGGGAACAGTTGAGTCTGGCCAGGCACCGTGCCTGACCCACACTAAACAGGTTTATTTCCATTGCCTCCAGTGGAGATCGCTCTGAAAGTCCATCTGATGTTGGTCAGTTATTAACTATAATGTGGATGTTGCTAAGACATGTCCAAGGTTTTCAATAACTTTTTAAAAATAAGAACAGCCAACATTCTCTGAGTGGGGCCTGGAAGAGGCAAGAAATCCTTTTGTGAGCCCTTGAGCATATACGTTTGTGACCGTGTATAGCTTGTATATCTCCCTGCCTGCCCATTTCCTAGCCCCTGTCTTATGAAACCAAACCTTCAGTAGCAGGCAGCTGAACGGGTTACATTTTTCAGCATAAAGCAATGTCACCATTGAGAAAGTTAATACTTTGGGAGATGGTCACCAGCTCTCCTCCATGAGCCAGAATCACTGAGCTGCTGATGGCTCAATGGCTTTTCAGACATGAGCCAACAGGGCTCAACTGGACCTTAAATAAACCAAATAACTACACACCCAAGACATGCCATCACTGTTGTCAAAGTTGTTCTCTGCTGTCAGCCTGACCCAAGCAACAACGCTCAACTGAGAATGAAGTTTCTGTTTCCTGGGAGCTGATAAACTATCATTGCTGTTGGTCCTGTACTACCATGGCCTGATTGCATTTTCCCTCTCATGCTCAAGCAGGTGCCTGTGCCTTCCAGAGCTGTCAAATATGGCAGCTTTCAAACCACAAAACTCATGTCAAAAATAATCAGCCTCATAATAGTGTTAGTAGTTTTGATCCTGTCAGAACAATAGCTGGCACATTTCTCCAGGGCATCCCAAATGCATCTCACTCTCCCCTCGCTACAAAGATTAGCAGTTTGTATCTCACCACTTCCTGGGTGTAAGGATGAGAATCACAGGCACGCGTACGTGGGAAAACACCCAACCCTGGATGTGTGAGAGTTGCCGACTCTCTACTCCCCTCTGCCCTGTTCATGGAGACCTGCTGGGTAACCCCAGCTCTCTCCCCCACAGCTCTGGGTGCTGAGCAGCACTGTGGATCTTAGAAAAATTATGCTAGCTAATGCCCTTCCTGGCCCTGCTGGAGAGGTTAAACGACACACACACACACACCCCCACCCCACCCCCAGTTGCTGAATGTCACTATTGCAAAATATCAGCATGTGGTGCAATAGTTTAAAGACAAGTCTGTTTTGCTTTTTGTTTAGAGCTGCTGAGACAATGTCTGGACAAGCAGTCTTGGATTTCACGCGAGAGTGAACCATGGGACGAAGATGGCATCACCAGGAAGGCCCTGGGCTGAAAGGTACTTTTTCCTTGTTCTAACAAGTCCAGTAGAGGCATTAGAGATATAACGAGATCATCACCTGCCAGTTATCCTTTTGCTGATACAGGGCTCTACCACTTGCCATTACTTTATCTGGCCTAATTTTGATCATCCAAAGGGTGTTTCCCTCAAGAGTGGCTCCCTCAAGAGACTACTTCGTGTGCTAATAGGTGTCATCATTAACTGGCTTTGCTGACAGTCATCTTAATTATGCTTGTCTTATCTCTCAGCTTGGAGCATTCTCTTCTCCCAGCCTCCTTATGCTTCTGTCTTTCAGCTGCTTGGCCTGAATGAGGTTTAGAAGTTTCCCTATTTTCACTGCAGGACATTCTGCTCAACTTTAGCAAAAGGCCTTGGACTTTGGATATTATGAACACAGATGTGAAAATGACTGGTGATGAAAAACGTGGGATCCACACAGCAATCAATATGACAGAGTCAGTCCAAAGATGTTGAATTCTTCCATCACAGATCTGCAACTTGTTGATGTTATAATAGTTGATGTTTCCACAAGAGAAACAGAAACTTGGGCACTGAAGGACAGAAACTAAGCTAACTTTAAATCAATGATGGAGTTATTTGTTCTCAGTGATCTAAATCCATTTGCTAATTATAAACACCAAGATAAACAAGTAAGCAAATGAGTGAGGCCATCCAATGCCATGCTGCAGAAGACAGGCACTTTCCCCTTTTTCTTACATTAACTCTGTATTTCCATTTCTCTCTCATTAATGTTAAGTTTAGCACTACATTATATGCTCCAATTACCTGCAGATTTTGGCCTACAGTTCATTTTTGCACCATAATTAATGCAACAGTCATAAGAGGCCTAAATCTGATAATTAGGAGAGTACTTGGAAGTGCTCGCTTATGTTAGAAATACACAGCATCATGTTAAGAGTGGTTTATAACTACCCGTAGATGGGATAGCTCATAATAGGATTTTGTATTTTAAGTAAGGTGCTTCAATTACTGAAGTACAAGGAGGATCAATTAAGAATATTCAAATGGAAGATAATGAATGGTTTTTATAAATGGAGATCTTGCAACTGCATAATTAGGTCTTTTATCTGCTAGGAGAAAAACATCCGTCAAAGCTGTGGAGTGAAATAGTGGCAAAAACACTTGGAGCTGTTCTCTTGCGCAGTGGAGACACCACAACTCCCAAATGTGTTGCAGACCAGTAGCCATGAGCCCTAAGACTGAGTTTTGCTTGTCAGGCTTCAAACATGTTCGATGGGCTTCAAAAGAGTGTTAGAATTGCAGCTACCTGGGAACTAGGTGGCTTATCTGCAGTGAAAACTCCAGTAAAAAATGACAGTTGCAGTTTTTTGAAATATTCTGGCAAAAAATTCTTCATCATTTCATGTGTCTACTTTGTGTTTGCAACAGCAGAACTTTTTTTTGCATCAAAACAAGACTTTCTATAAAGAATTATGTGTTTTGTAACAAAAGCCTAGCTATGCACATTGTTAATGTCAGTCACTAGTTTAAGTTCCTTTCTGAATAGCAGACTATCACAACCTCCCTCACAGCATCTGGGGCTCACGCATGTTCCCTCCTACTCTACATATCGTACATATCGTCCTTTCACGCCTTTCATAGGGCCAGTTCACACACGTGCCCATGCAGTGTCTATGTTTTTGTATCCTGGTAACTTCCAGATGTCCTGAAAGTGGTGTTGTGAAGCTGTACAGAACTTAAGGCACCTAATAGTAAGGTCTTAAAATTATGTTTTCTGGTAATGGAACAATGACACAAAAATTAAATAACAAAAAACCATATTAAGATCAAAATTTATAACAAAGATCCTTGTTGGTGCCTTTAACTTCTCAACTAGTATCTACTTTGATTTAAGGTAAGTTGTAGTATGCTTTACTAAAGGTAAAGTTTCTTTGGCTACAGTAGCTGCTGCCTTATCTCAGCTCTCCATCCCGCTCCAAGGGAAGGACAGGTTAGATAGCAAACGCCATGTTTCACCATGTGTTGAATGGGAGTTGCCACTCTTTTTTTTTCTTCCTAAAGGTTTTTCAATTAATATTTCTATGATATGCATTAACTAGCACATTTCTGGCTTTAGACCACTTCTCTTTTACAGCACACTGGGTAGGAATTTGCAGAACTTTATACATTATATTTATATATTATGAAAAATATTAACACGGCAAACTTTTGACTGTCCTCATAACTAGTCTTATTTTGTAAGCATTTTATTAGGATTAAATGTCGTAGCACAGATGGTGGCATTGAAAGTCAGTGCTTAATTTGAGTAAAATCTCCATATTCTCCTCCATACAGCCCATGTTTTATAAAAGCACACCGTGTTTTCCTCACTGCACTAACAGCAGCAGCAGAGCCTCTGTGCTGCCCATCCTACTCTGTCCTCTTATATACACCCCACTTGCAAACGTTAATTTCCTGCATCACATTCATAGGCAATTGATCTTCATTTTTAGCTTGGTTAAAACCGATACCAAAATAAGCCAATAAGTACATATTGCTTGGTGGCTGTGTTTTCATTCCCCTGTTGTTCTTCAGGAAGGATGATGCTTTGTTTGCTCATCTGCCTTTCCTGCCAAGAGCTATTTCACAGCTAGGTTAGATCGTCTTCAGGAGTGTGCTAGGGAGGACAGGAGGTGCCTTTGACAGCTTCTTCATTTCAATATGATTCAGAGGTTGCTAAGTCCCCATTTTCCGTTAGCTATATCCCCAAACATCCTGTGATGATAGCCTGTTATCTGACTTCAGCATTTCCAATCTCAACAGGAGTAGTTCCTGGACATCTGCTAGTGGGGATCTCATGAGAGTGATGCCAGCTAATGGTCCCCACCTAGCTCAGGGACCCTCTGAACTTCTGTGTGCAAGAAGGCTCTAAGGAAAAAATGTTCTCATCTGAGCATCCTAACAAGCAGAACCTCATCTCTTCTGAAGATGTGCAAAAGAAAAATGTCAAGCTCAGTCTGAACACTTGAATATACCACGTCCAAGGATGCGTCTCCAAGTGTCAGGAGAGGCAAAAATCTGAAAGGGAAAGAGCATAGCTGCAAACAGTTTCTAATTTTTGGGAGGCTGAGTGGAATCAAGAAACTAGGGAGCATAATCAAAGCTGATATTTATGCTCTGGTGGGTCTTGTAAAGGAAAAAGAGCCCTAGGCAATCCCTTGTGAGATCTTCTGTTACACAAATGCCTTGTAGATTGCAACATGATACTTAAGAGCTGTATTGATCAATGCATTGATTTTGATCATTGGAGGAGGTAACTAGCACAATCAAAATATCTGGCAATCAGCTGGGAGAAACCCACACAATTGCTGATAAAGTTATATTCCTTCCCCTGCTGACACAATTCATTTTTCAGTTTCATTGCAGAAATACAAGGTGGGGGAATTAAGCGTCAGGTGAAACTAGTCATTTATTCTACTTGATGTAAAGTGAAATGCTGGCAGAAAGCAATCCAAAAATATTTTATGAATATTGAGTGTTTGGATTAGCCAAGTTTGAGTTCTTTAAACATATGTGAAGCTCTGCAGTTTGTTGGAATGGTTCTGTGGAATATATGTTTTCATTAGCATTCAAGTCACATATCATAGCTACACCTGCAAAGCACAGAGACCAACCACAACAGTATGTGGTACCTAAATTTGAACACTAACTCTCTAGATGGATCATAAATATACTTGTCATTTGTGCTGTGGCAATACTCATTGTATGGTTTAAATGCCATAAGATTCAGAATCAGGAGGCTGATTCGCTTCAGATGGGACAGATAAGCCCAAAGTCACCAAATCTTGTGGCAAATTCTGTTCTGCAAGATCATCTTTTTCAGTGTCTCATCACTTCTTAGCACAGGTACAACTGTTCTCCGAAGCACAAGTAGTTCAGAAAGCACAAGAGCACAAGCACAGGTGCCTGGGAAGAAGAGTGGATGTCCCAGCAAGCCTCAGGTGCAAAATCTCTCTTCGATCCACAAATGAAACTTCTGACTACATGAGAACTGCTATTAGCTTACTTAAGGAATTTCTTTATAGTCGATCCAGCACAAGAAATACCAGTATCTTATTTAAACAAAGGATATTTAAAATGTAAAACCGAAAACAGACATAAAGCAAGCAAAACCCCATCTGTGTTTTTCCTTAGTTTATGCTAGTTTAGGTCCTTCAGCCTGAGCCAATGAGGCTGTATTGGTCAGGGTTGCTTTACAGGGTGGGACCTTGGCCACGTCCTTGCAGTATTTTCCCTGAAGACATCTGCTTACCTGGCTGAGCTCTGCCCTGTCTTTGTAACTAACGGCATCTCATCTGTTGCTGCCCAAGGCACTCCTAGACTGAAGGAGGTTGTTTAAAGGGAAAATGCTACTCCAGCAGTCAAACACAGCTATTTTCACATGGTGAGAACATTCAGGTAAGGACTTAAACTTTTTTTGAGAGATCAGATTGTGCCTTTTTCTGCTGTTCCCTGCCGCAGCAAGAATATGTGCATGTGCTGCCTTGGAGCGTGATTCCTTCAGGAAAAGCCTTTTTCCCTAAGCCAGGCTAACCACAGAGGTAATTTCTTTCCCCCTCACATAACGCATCTCTCACTGGTGACCCCAGCCCTTCAACCTATGGACCTGATATCCAGAGCACCACAGTCCTATGCTGTACAGTAATTCAGATGTGTCATTCAACCTACCATACTGCAGCTTTTCCGAGCCTTGGCATAACCTGCTGGAACCCTCTGTCTGTGTCTCTTCGTGTTTGTAACTCTGTGTGTAAATACTTACTTGCATATACCTGCTGTTAACACTGGGCTACTTCTGCTATTTTATGATTTCTTTTAGTCCTTCTGCAGATATGAGTATCTTTCAGGGCTCACAAAACTGGCAGACCCTATTCATCCATTGCTTTCAAATTTGAAGTGCAGAAGCAAACAAGTAAGTTCAAACTTGGGAAGGCTGTGATATCCCCTTCCTTGGTTGCTCCTGGGCCTCTGCATTTTCTGCATCAAAGGAGATGGCATAGTCTGTAAATCTCTGCCTTAGCCTCTGCTTTGATAAATAAATGTTGCTCAGATTTACGTTTGTTCCCATTCTTGAAGAAAAGCAAAGCAATGATACATGTAGCAAATGGAACAGAAAATGGCATTTTAGCAAGCAACTTTCAAATGTAACTGATTTAAATTTTGGCTCAACTACAACAATCAGTGGCCCATCCTCTTAGAAAATAAACCCAATTTTTTACCTATGATTCTTTGTGTTACATTGAGGCAATCCAAGATGCACTTTGCCCAATAACTTAGCAAAAGATCACACACCTGCATATTAGCATGGTGTACTAATATCTGAGAAGAGTATTATCTGGGGAGGACATTGTCACACCCTTGGCTAATGAGCTCACTTGAGAAGTGTGACTTCAACCATACAGAGCAATGAAATTAAAAGTTTTCAGTCATCCCCTGTGATATTGAGAACATCAACACTGAGCTCCTGGTTAAATGTTCCTGTTTCAAAGCTAGATGTGACCCTGAGTGCTCTGATTTTCTACTCCCACTGCTCATGCTAAAAGAATAGAATAGAATAGAATAGAATAGAATAGAATAGAATAGAATAGAATAGAATAGAATAGAATAGAATAGAAGTATTTTCAGTTGGAAGGAAGTTCTCTATTCTATTCTATTCTTTCAGTGTGAAAGGTGAAAGGGAAGCATGAGACTACAAGTGATTGCAGTGTGAGAGAGGGGGAGAGAAATATTTTGGTTAGATTCGAACATAGGATTAACACAGAGAAAATAGGAACTGATTATTACTCTGCAGAGTGAGAAAATAAAGGGGCATGTACTGTTTTGGAGTGGAGAGTTATGCATGCTGTTCCTCTCTATGTTCTAGTATTCTCTCAACAAAAATAACAAATACAATTAAACTGACAAGACAGAAGGGATCTTGGGGTTGGAAGTTGTTGAGAGACAGCATGACAAGAGTTGATATACCTGTCAGAACACCTATTTTCATGCCAGAGTTCTTGCTGACTCTTAAGCTCGCAGATAGGTGAGCTGACTTAAAACCTCCGGGCTGAGTAACCACAGTAAAGTAAGGGTAAAACAACAACTAAAAGCCTCAGGAGCTCACTGCTGTCTCTCCCTTACAATTCACCAACATGGAAGGACAGAGCACTGTGAAGGACTTGGGATGCTGAAGACACTGGCCTAAGGTGGCAGCTTCTCCTGCCACCTTGTCAAAGCAGCCAACCTTGACTTTTTGCTTTCTCTGGAAGCCATGGAGCAACCAGCCCCCAAGATGCCTCAGTAATGACCTGCATGGTCACGGGAAGGATTAGAAGCAGGCAGTTGCTCACAAAACTCACAGTTTTCAGTGCACAGTCAGACCAATTACGTCAGGGAAGCACAAGATTTTTAGGATCAGACACCCTAAACTGACAATCAATTTTTTCGCTCACAAAGGTCATTCATATAACAACCAGCTCACCTCCTTACTTCACCCCTAGACCATTTGCTTTGCAGACCCATCGAATGGGTTTGCACGTTACGATCTCCACACTGAGTCTGCAGCCAAACCTCTCAGTTTTCTCTAATAGTGTAGCAGAGGAGTCTAGGACAGGTTACCTGAAGAATAAGCCTTATTTAGCAAGCAGAGATGACGATTGCTTCTAATATGTCTCTAATGCAGTCAGAAACTTTCAAGCAGGACCACAGATTTGGTGGCTCCAGATAGACTTATCACCTCATATACCATCCCAAAAAGCAATAAAGCAATTCAGTTACCAACATGGAAGTAATTTAGGGCAATGAAGCTGGTGCAGGGTCTGGAGAACAAGTCTTAGAAGGAGCAGCTGAGGGAGCTGGGGTTGTTTAGCCTGGAGGAGGCTGAGGGTAGACCTTATTGCTATCTACAGCTACCTGAGAGGAGGTTGTAGTGAGGTAGGTTTGGGCTCTTCTCCAAAGTCACTTGTGGTAGGATAAGAGGAAATGGCCTCAAGCTGCGTCAGGGGAGACTTAGATGGATATTAAGAAAAATTTCTTTACTGAGAGTGGTCAGGCATTGGCACAGGCTGCCCAGAGAGGTGGTGGAGTCTCCATCCCTGTAGGAGTTAAAAAGCCATGTAGAAACGGCACTTCGGGACATGGTTTAGGAGGCTTGGTGGTGTTGGGTTGATGGTTGGACTTGATGATCCTAGAGGTCTTTTCCAACCTTAATGATTCTATTAGTCTATAATTTCAGCTGACTGTATTGGCGCAAAAAGTGTTTTCTTGCTGAGCTTTACAGCTTTTGGGTGATTGAAAAGCACTAAGCAAGATCTCACAATGATTAACAACAGTCTGAAAAACATAGTTTCAGCTACAAAACTTGGTAATATACTGCCACTTAACTCTGGTGGGAATTCCCAAACTGGCTATGAATACACCATGAGGACAGAAAACCAGGACGTTGCGGTACTGAGACCTCAGATTATTTAGGAGGGTGGCTTAAAGAAACAGCTATTTTAATAAAATGAGGCTGTCACGGCTGAGAAATAAAATATGGAGAGAGGCTATCTATTGAGATCATCTATATAATAGGCATTAGATTTGCAAAACCAGAGGCTGAGAAAAGAAATGTATTGTGAGACCTAAGAATAGCTGCAGATTTCTGCATGGGACATGGGCATGCCCTGAGCACAGGTATAGCAAGAGAGCGGCACAGCTGAGGCATAAAAGGTGTGACACTGTAATAGGTCAAATGGGGATTTCTGCGCAAGGATTCCCCAGTTCTTGTAAAAAAACCTCTAGTTTGCTTTTACTTTTTTTTTTTTTTTTTGTGAAATCTGTCCCAGAACAACTAAGCTTCTTGCTTTGTTTTTATGGGAGAGACAATTTAAGATTTCCCTCCTGAACTAAGAACTGATGACACTGATTACCAGAATTATCCTTTCATTCTGAATAGGCTAAGAAATGCTAATTTCTCCCAACCAATTCATACAGCTAGAGTGCTGGGAGCGTGATAATTCTGTTACACAGATAAACTGTGTTGCTATCAGAGTAAAATACCAGAGAAATTAAAAACACACTAATCTAGCTGCTGAGGGCTTATAAAGGAAATCTTGTGTATATTTTGGCAGTGCTTTATCTGTGCTACCAAGCCTCCAGCCACCAAGGTCTTAACTCCTAGCTGTTTAACAGGCATGCCTGTGTTTGGTCAAAAAATGGGTGTGTTACAGGGGCTAAACACAAGCTCATTAAATAAACTTGGTTGGTGAGGCTGCCATAGCAGTTACCTAACAACATGGTCCTGGTATGTGCCTTCATGAATTCAGCGTGTCAGGGCCGCTTTGTCTACCCAGTTTTGAATTGCTCAGTTTCATCTTCTCCAGCAACAATCATGTTGCTTAATTAATCTTAATTAAGTGTTGCAGGCATCTCTCAAGCTCAGTTATCTCTTTCTTTAATTACAGCAACATACCATAAAATGTTTTCTGTTTGATGGGATGCTTTGCACAATAGTTTAATCCAGAAACTGAAATAATTAATTAGTTAGAATATGTCTCTAAATGGGTGGCCAAGTAAGCTGCATGTTTGTCACAAATGCCTGGACCCATTAGTCATCGTAATCTATTGCTGATATTATATACACAGAATCAGAAACGCATTGCGTGGTTCTGTGGCTCTCAGCAATCTGTAGGCTCTTCTAAAGTAGGAATCAAACTAATGTTAAACAGAAATATCTGGCATTTGTCAGCTGAAAAGCTTGGCCACAGCCCAGCAGAGTTTACAGTTTCGCTCTTGTTCCATAAACATTTGCTCCCTGTGAACTGGCCCCTTTTTGCATCCCCAGCTATATTGTGCTATGGTCTGAGCCATCTCTCAAAAGGGACCAACTGCCCAGGGAAATCCGGTACACCAGCACAAACTTGTGCCAGAGCAGAACCAGCACAACACAGGACCACTGCTCCTAGAAAAGCATCTCAGTGTTTGCAATGGCTTTATGGCAAACAGGACATTTCCTTCTGTAGCACCTACCTGTATATCTTTACAGGGCCATACTAGTTTCTTTTCTCAACAAGGCTCGGAGCCACTGGCCTCTCCCTTTTCTTTGCCAAGAAGAAGCTGGGTCAGGAAAAAATTGAACATTACAGCAAACCTCTTGCAGCAAGGACAAAGCTAAGCAAAGACAGGGGACTTCCCCGAGCTCCCAGGGCAGCATGGCCCTAATGCTGCTGCACTGCTGGGCTCTGCTGTGCTCGTCAACTTGACTAGTGGCACCCTTTGCCATCATGCTTTTCTCACTTTGCTGCACATGGCTGTTGTTCCTTCAGCAATACAAATGGAGGGAGCACATCAGCTGTGCTGGCAACCGGGCGAGGTATGCAGCCCCTGAAGACTGATCGTTTAAACGAAGCATTTTCTCTCCAACCACCCACTCACCTACCCAGACATATACACTCAGTCAAATACACTTTACCGTAAAAGTACAATACTTGCTAAAGAAAAACATGCAGAGCCTGACTGGTTTACTGTCAAAATTTCCATGAACTTTCTGCTTCTTCTTGAACTGAGCAGGGAGGTTTAGATGTATCAGCAATCTCTCCACGTGCAGGACACTTGGGTTTGGCAGGTTAGGAGGCTGATGAGAACACGATGATCCTTGGAGACTCAAAAATAAGTACTGAGGGGAATTACTCCAAAGCAGCATGCAGATTTCATTCATACTTCAGGAATCAGCTTCATCCAAATGGGGAGAAAATCCAGCTGGCCCAAAGCCCTTACAAGCATAAATGCTGTTTTTCCAGTACATATGGCAGTACCATTCAAAGAGCTATGACAATGATACTGTTTATAGCTCTGAAAATGGCGCTGCCATCTGCACCATGGTGCAGCGGCTCTCATCCCCAGGACATGACTCTGCAGCAGGACCCGTCCTGTGCCCTGCTCTTCTACATGCTCATGTGTCCTGCTAAAACATGGTGCAACTCCTGGGTTATTAGTTGAAATAAATGAAAATGGAGGAGTGATTTCAGTTGAGAAATCCCTGCCATCTTAAAGAATAGCACCCTTGAAGTTCCCGTTGTGGTTGTCTGGAAGAGAAGACAAGGAGGTGCTGGCTGCACAGCCTCCTGCTGTTGTTGCTACAGTTGGCAGTCGGGGGAGGCACTGGCCCTCTGCATGCTATTCCCTGCAAACGCTAAGGAGGCTGTTGCAGTGGTGCAAGTGGAATATAGTGACACAGGCACACGTGCACACACACACACACACACACACGCCAGTTTCCTCTTTTACCCTGTGGTTTAACAGGAAGAAAAGGGAAAGCCTTCCTCTCTTTCCTGATTCCCCCCATAAACTGGAACATTTTCTTTCCTTCACTTTTGATTAAAGTCAAGATGTTGCACTGGAAGCATACTGCACTCCCCTCCTGCACTAGGTAGCAAATACCGCACAATATTGGATGTTAATTTCTCCTGGAGAACAAGCATATGGCGTGCGCAGAGCATGATGTGTACGCTGCACCTACTGAGCAAATTGCCAGATATCTACTTTCCAGTTAACCCCAGTGTGCTGCTTGCAGTGAAGCATTGATCATTATAATTGCCCTTTCCAGCTGGAAGCCAGTTCTAGGCTGGGTATTTCCAGTTGCTCTTTGAGAGCAGCCTTCAATACTGAGAGATTTATGCTTTGGAAAATTGTCCAGCCCCTCATTGGTGTTGCTGAAACATCTTTCCAAGACAACTGTTGTATGACTACAGCCATAACTCCCACCAGAGGTTATCCTTATCATACTAATGCATTGTTAAAGTAGGAAGGAAGACAAAAAGGAGCTTTTCCTTCTTCTTGGCAGTAGCATCCTACCTGCAGTCTCCAAGGATGATTGTAGGAAAAGGGTTGTGTTACATATTGAAAATACTTTTTCTGATGTCTGAAGCATTTGAATCAGCTGTATTCCTATGACAGGCACTGACAGCTTTCCTTTCAGTGCCTTTAAGCCTCAAAAAAACCCCAGCAGTGTCTCAGATAACTTTTCTGCAGCCTCACTGAGAATCTCATCAATAACAACTGTGACAAGATCAACTGGGGGACATAAACAAGGTAAAAGAGAAGCAGAAGACCAAGAGCAGTTTTATCATCCCAGTTCTGTCTCTAGCCCACGCTAAATTGGCCCAGAGCTGATATAACCTGTGGGTGTGACAGTGGCTCATGGGGTTGGCCAGAAGACTACTGCCACGGTCTGGCAGAGCTGCCTGTGCCATGGCCGTGAGAAGGAAAGCACAGGCGCTTGCTGTTTGGGACAGCCTGCGGGGTATTGACTTTGGCTTTTAGGTCATCTGGGATGGACATGGCAGCTCCAGCTCAGCTCTGAGGCACGTCCTACATCAGCCTTGGGGACTGACTGGAGGACCCCACTGCCTCTCACACGTTTCATTAGCAATAGCTGCTTGCCCTCCCTAAGGTCTGCATCCTCGCCTACACAGAGCATCCCTACCATGGATATTTTTTACCTTCAGTATAACAGTTCAGGATGGCATCATGAGTAACTCAGGTTAGAGCAAGGTTAATGCAAGGGCTAAAATAGCATTTAGGGAGCCCATTTATCTTATAGAAATATAAACAACAATTTTCTAGTCACATTATAATATAAAGGGCTCCAAAGGACAACGCTATCTCAGAGAAAACATCTGCATAGGTTTGAGCATGGATTTTCTAAGTGGCAATTTAATTTTAAAGACTTGGCAATACTTTGACTTTACTTGGCCCATGAAGGGAATATATTTAAGTGAGGTGCTTTATTGTTTCATGAAATCATTGTTCAGAAGCACAGTCAGCCCTCCTTTTTGACTACAATGTTTTGGGGTCTATGGATCTGCTTTCTTTAGTATTTCAGACAATGTATGCTGTCAAAACTTTGAAAAGAAATGTTTAAGGGACCAGGAATGTAGGACTGTGTTTGTGTTGCTCTGACTTAGTAGGTAATCATCACAGCTCAGCAATGGCTGAATGAATCTGTTGGAAAACTTCTCCCTTTAACCATCCCTGGCGAGTTCCATTTGGGGATCCCATGAAGTGTAGCTTCCTGGACAAAGGAGCTAGCAAGTTATTTTTTAACAGCAATTACTTGTACTAAAATGTTGTAGTGCAGGTTCATTCTGCCCCGATGCTCCAGCTCTCTGCTCTGATTCACAAAGTGAACCTCTCATTATCTTTCACCAGTGGCACCAAGGCAGAGTCACCCACCTCCTTAACAAAAGAAATGGAGCAATCCACGTTAAACAGGGAGGCAGCCCCAACCAAAGTACTGTTCTTAACTAATTCTATCATTGCAGCCTGCCAGGACTTTTCATTTCATCCAAATTCCGTGTTTTGGAACAGCTAAATTCACTTCTGAATGAATCATGTGGTTTAGAGACTGCCTTGGCAGCCTGCATGGGTTTTTTGCAGACCCTAATCAAAGTAGTTGTAACTCTAAAGACTGTGATAAATAAAGACGAGTCTTATCAATGTCAAATTGTGAAATACAGCTCTGCACATCTCACAACCAGCATAGCAGGAGTCTGTCCTGTGACAGAGCCTGCCAAGCCATGGGATCAGATCTCCCATTGCTGCTAGTTAGGCAGAGCAGTGTAAGAGGTGATGGACTGTGCTGATTTACACAAGCGTGAACTGGCTTGTGCCAGTGGCATTTTGCTTTTTTTCTCCGTGCTCCTTGTTGCTTTCCAAAAATGAGCTACTTCCACTATTGTCCTGACCTTTAGAGAGGGTTTTTTTGACTTTGACCAGGAAAGTGTAAAATCCTACCAGATCGGATTGGTAAGGTTTTGTAACTGTTTAGCACAGATACAGTTGAGTATAGGATGGAAAATCAATGTTTTCCTCTCTGTGACTAGCAGAGCAAGTGGAGAGGTGTTATGTTCAAGTGTTAGTGGGTCACAGGATTTGGCAGCCCCTCAAGTAGCTTGGACTGTTCCAGGCAGAGCTATTTATTTCACTGTAAAGCAGAGATAGCAGCACACAGAGCTGGAGACTGGGGGTCACCTTTTGCTTGCTCTCTTCAGTTGAGCTTTTTGGAAGAACTGCAGTATAGATGGATTACAATTAAGTGATGGACATGCCGAGTGATGTTTGTGTAGGGGTAAGAGCATGTGGCCATATGATGGGAAATGACCGTGGAGAAATTGCCAGAGGGAGGAAAGCAGACACAAAACTTCATGAGGACAGTTCACAAACACCTGACACAAAGAACTGAAGGCATAACAGACACATCAGACACCTATGTCTCAGATTTAAACCTTTGGACTCTGTGCTCAACCCCCATCTAATTATGAACGCCCAGTAAAGTCTCTTAGATCCCTAAACGCAAAGAACCCAGAAGGGCTATGAACTTGCCTCATGCAGAAACTGTAGGAGCCTCCTAACCCTGGTCTGAGTGAGTCTCAGCTTTCCTGCCCCATCCCATCAGCTCAGGCAGGCTGGCATTGGTGAGAGCAGTTTAGTAAGCAGAAAGGGATTTGGAGTTCAGCCTTCGTGTCTCTTTTCTCCCAGAGAGAGTCAAACTTGTTTCTGCCCCATCCTGTGGAAGTGACCCACCACTTCCAGACTAGTAACTGCTTTTAGGTACTGATTCCTGCTCGTGTTTTCTGTTGGAGTTTTTCCATTCTGCACAAGTATTTAAATACACACGCAGTGCAGGATGACTTTTTAACTTCTGTGGCTAACGCCCCTGCTTAAGAAAAGGAAGATGAGGTGAGTGGCATCTCCTAAGCCAATGACTGCTGCAATATGGCAATATCAAGTAGCACATGAGCAACTGAGGAGAATCAGGATGACCTGCCCTCTGCATATCATTCAAAAAAACCAATAATCTCAAAGCAGTGCAACCAGCAGAGTGAGGTGCTTCTTTCACCCCACCTTGGTCTTGTTGTCCTGTGGGCCAGCACAGCTCATGTCCTACACATGAAGGAGCCCAGGGGCCTTTCAGAAGGTGACAGGACATGGTGAAAAGGTCTGATGGCCTGAGACTGCACTTGCGCTCTGTGCATGCTTATTAACAGACATGCAAAAATGAGTTGAAGAAGAAAGACAGCTGGTCCTAAGTGGTTTAGGTAAAGGAGTAGATTGCAAAATTACAATCCTCAGCGAGAAGGCCCATAGGCAGTGGACCTCTCCGCGAACTGAGATACTGCCTGTTTATGGTGTCCTTCAATGCTGTAGAATAGTGTCTTTTTCACAGCTGAGACGGCTGCAGGGTGCTTGTGTACAGAGTCTGGCCAGGAGAGGGTTACCAGAGGCAGCTGCCCCTGCAGAGCAGGGTAGGGCAGCAGGAAGCCTAAAGAGCCTCATGAGCACCAAGTGCCTTGGTGGAGACAAGGAAAGAAAAGAGCAAGGGTGGGAAAGCACCCCTTCTGGGTGCTGGAGTGGGTGTGGTGATTAAAGAAGCTCTGTCAGTGCTCATTTATCCTGGGGAGCATTGAAAAGGTGAAGAAATTATGTTATAGAAGATAGCTATCAGATGGAGTACTAGCTGTGCTAATCCTGTTCTCACTGACACTTATTTCAGCTGAGGAAATCTTTGTGGGTTGGGAGTTACGGGGTTTGTACCTGGGCTCTTCCAAGTGCTTCCCCTCCTCTCTGCCTGTCTAGCTGTAAGTGGCTGTGGGGCTGGGGAAGGACTGGAATATTGCTGAAAATTCAGCAGAGCTGCTTGTCATAGCCTCTGAGGTGCAGGAACTGGGTCCATCGGGGTGAAGTAGTGTGGGGTGATCCTGGCAGTCATTGCTAGGAGACTGCTTTCCCTGCCCTGGATGCTGCAAAGGGCAAGGAGATTTCTCCTCTGAGGAGCTCTGCTTCATAGGTGCTTTTGTACCTGCAAGTGTATCCAGGGGATAGTCTGACTGGCTCTGAAACACCCCGGAGTCTCCTCCTAATCCTTCAAGTTTCAGTGATGGCCAGGAACTGGGAGATGCTGGAAGTTACAGAAGTTTTTATTTGCTTCTAATAATATGCTCTCTGAGAAGTGCTTAGCATTCCCTTTCTGTTTAACCAGCGATGTTCTCTTTGTGCCTGAGGTCCCTACTTCATGTTAGTCTACCTTAAACTAGCAGTTTATGCAGCTTCCACTGGCTGCTTTCAAAAATGCATTTTGGCAATGCCTTGCTGCTGAGGAACGTCCTTTATTTCTTACGGTCTTTGAAGGGATGGCGCCAGTTATCTGTCAGTGGCTGGGAGTTCTGCAGTGCAAAACTTCAAAAGCAAGTTGAGCGCCAATACAGGGAGCAGACTGCAGCCTGATCACAGCTCTAACTCCGCATATGCTGTGTCCTGTCCGGGAACCTGGCTACAGAAAGTTACAGATGGCAGAAACAGAAACTGCGTTCTCCACTTTGAACTCTGCTCTCTTAAAGCAACTGTTGAAATCTGCTGCCTCTCTTCAATGTCTGAGTGTCCTAATGAGGAATAAACAAAAGCATTGAAGGGAAAAAGGAGAGAAACTCCCTGCCTGCCACAAATCTGTTGGGATATTTGGTGGTTTTGTGGGTACTGGGAGGTGCAATCTCCACAGGGTCTGTGGCTTCATCGCCTGGCGCAGACGCCATGGTCTGGAAAGCAGGTGGAGGGATCAGTAACATCGATGTGCTGGAGCAGTTGTGGATGTGTGCCACTGAAGGGCCAGATGTATTCTGTGTGTCTCCTGATGGAAGAGGCAAAAGGTTGGTCAAGTATCAGTCCTTGTGACTTGTCATCCCAGTTTAAAGGTAGGGCGATTGTCATCATGACCACCAGGATTTTCTTGGTCCCGAAATGAGCTCTGCTCCTTTTCCCTACCCTCTTTCCAGAAATATCTTGAGCAGGAAGAAAATTGCATATCTACTCCCTTTTTCTTTTTAATGTTGAGCTAATAGGAGCTGCATGGCTGGAAGTGCCTGGCCCCTGGAGCATTCCCATGATGCTTGTCCCACTGTGACAGGAACCTTACATACCATTGGAGGGAAGAGGAAGTCACAGAGCTGTCAGAAGGTTTATCTGACTTAAGACAGGTGTTGGAGTTACTGGAGCTTTCCACATCCCTATGAGAACCTCTCATGGCTGTATCTAAACACCAGGAATTATTAAAAGTCCTGTATGCTCTATGCATGGGTCAGGCTTGGTCCAGCCAAGGGCCACAGAGAGCTCCTCTGTCCCGAGCACAGTCTGTGATACATGGTGTTGTGTAGCTCTAACGTGAAATTACTCCCAGCTTGTTACTGTCCTCTGTATTTTGTTCTACTATTTTGGTACCTACTGGTGAGACCCTACACTATTGTAACATTGTCCTTTGAGTGAGGACAACCATCACCAAAAGGCAGAATTCCTGCTGCATGCCGTCTGCAGCATCCTGAAGCCAGGAGCCTGCCCTCAATGTCCTGGGGTGAAACATCCCCATTCAGTAGGGGTTTCTGACTCAAACCCACAAATATTAAGCTTTAAATTGAGTTACAAAAAATGCTGAACAGACACACAGAGAGCTGCAGCAATAAAAGAAAGGACTTACAGAGCATGCTTAAAGAGGAGCTGGTCTACTGCAGAAGAGCAGGAGGAGCTTGGAGACAGAGGAACAGCCACTTTTAGTGCAGAAAGGAGGAAAGACAGACACGGTGAGGTAGTAAGGGGGAGAAAGGAAAAAAAAAAAACAGAGATAGTTAATAGGAAAATGCTTTCCAGCTCGCCCAACATTAAATACCAAGAAGTTACATTCCAATACTGTCAAAGTTAGAGCTACGTCCCCAAACCTCCCACTAAAGGGGAAACCTGATTTTTACAGTAGCAGTGGTAACTGGGTTAGAATGGTATGAGCCATCAGGTGGAGTCTTTTTTTTTTCTTTTCTTTCTTTTCTTTTTTCATAAATCATTTTGGGATTCCTTCAGCTTCACAAGAATAGCCTTTTCCTGTCTCACTCATATGATTTTAGGCAGAAATACTCTGCTGAGCCCATTTTCCAAAAGCTCTTCAGTATCGCTCTAAGAGGGGATTTGGTAGCTACATATTGTCTTCCTCCTGCCAATTTCATGAGCACCACCAGCCTGTTTGGTCTAATTGAGCATCCTCTTTTGAGGAAGCCACTTGTGTCTCTTAAACAAAAGTCTAGGGAGTAGTAATTGGGTCATTTAATTTCTATCCATGATAACTGACATGTTCACTACAAAGACATTCGATTTATGGAGGAAATGTGGACCTGCCATAGATCGCTGGCTAGTGCTCCTTGAGCCTTTTGATGGCTCTAGTATGCTGGAAATGTTGGTTTGCTTTTTTAAGTACAGATGGGGGAGTAACAGTTGAGCTTCTTGATTTTGTCAGACTGCAGTGCAGGAATACCACAGTTACTGTTTAATTTTTAGTAAAGCTATAACTACACCTGGCTGCTAGCCAGCCACCAGTACTAGCTTTAAAAATATACTGCTGTTGGCTGTGAATACTACTGGTCTCTCACCAAACCTCTGAAGTGTAACAGAGAATTACCAGTGCCTCTTAGTGCACTTAACAGCTGTTAACTCCCGTTCCTAGTCCTGCATTTTTCTCCTGACCAGCTGACCACAGCCTGATAAAGTGCAAATGGAGAAGAAAAATTTCTTATGTAAACAGCTGCAGTTCTGATGTGGAGAAGTTGAGAGCTAATTAGACCTTTTCCTAAATGGAGATTTCCTTGGATTTGATGGATTTGTTTGGGTTTTTTCCCCACTGGCAAGGTGCCTGGAGATTTACAGGCACTTGTAAACAGGTCCCTGTTGTAGACTTTGATGTCACTGTTCTCTTCATCTGGGCTGCCCTAGGGATAAAAACCCCCACCCTATTGCCTGTGTATAGCATGGGACCTTGCTAAATGTTTCAACCAGTTGTACCCTTGGGGGAGAATCCTTAATTTCTTAAGATGTAAGTAAAACAAAAGCCATACTGCAGTTGATAATTTTATCTTTTGAATAACTACCCTCACTGTTAGAAATTTGTGCCTTATTTTCAGTACAAATGTTCTAGTTTCAGCTTTCAGTCACAGGATCCTCTTTTCACTGCCTTTTATATTAAAGATTATTTTTGTCTTCTGGAAGCTTTAAAGACCAGCTTTCCCTTTAGGCACCAAATAAGAGATTATCAGTGAATTTCTCACTGTAAGGCAGGCTTGCAAATATTTCAGTTACTTTGTGCTTTGTTCCCCCTGAATTTTCTGGTTTTTCTCACGTTCCTGAGCTGGGTGCATAAGAACAGGCTACAGCATAGCCGGTGACCACACCATGTCAAATAAAGGGGTCACGTCTTTATTTCTACTTGATATTCCTTTTACTTCTTCATTTGTGGACAGGAGAGAACCTTTTGCCCTCCTGACCCACGGGTGTGCTGAGCTGCCAGCTTTGCATTCAGCTGCCCGTCCTCAGTTACACATGAGCCTCATCCTCTGCCGACCCCTCCCTTCCCCTGATAGACCCTCACTTACAAGCAGCTCATGGGGATCAGAAAAGGAGACTCTGATCCTCCAACACCTGCCCAAAAAAGGGAGTTTTGGGGAATTAAGAGAAGCAGGTAGCTGAAATTTAGCCGTAGTGCAATGAAGACTATCCGTGTTTGCCTTTCCAGCCTTGTGGGGATTATCTCCACCCACATATTCAGGTCATTATAAGTATACTTCCAAGAACCTGAGCAAAAAGTCATGAGATGAGAAGGTGGGTGTTTTATCTCATACTTATTAAAAAATGTAAGCATCAGTTGTAGGCCTTATTTCTCTGAGATTTAGCAGATCTAGACCTTATTCTGCAACAATTATCAAAAATAAAAATACTATAATTCATAAAGCAGCATATATGGGAAGAGGAGTGTGTGGTAGTAACTCTTTGCCAAACAGAAAAGGACAGAACAAGTCAGGAAACATGAAGTACTTTGCAGATTTGAAGAAGGTTTCACAAGCTGTGGAGGACACGGAGGTTAGTGCAAAACACAAGTGATTTAGCAGCTCCACTGAACAAGAAAGAAAAGAATTACACATTAGGGTCAACCATGAGAAGAAAGAAAAGATTTGAACAGTTAACAGACCTGCCTTATTTCCTCAATTTCCTTGCTTTTTATTGACATCTCTAGTTTAATAAAAGCCTTTCTCTTTCAGCCCAACAATACCCTTGTACTTCTGCATCTGCCTAGACAGTATTTTGAGAGCATTATACTGGGAGCTGCATGATATTTAGATCAGGGTTTTATTCTCCTTCTGCTGTCTTAAAATGGAGGGAAGGCTTTGCAATACACCTGTGTGACACACTTGATTGCAGAGGTGGAGTACTCACAGAGCCGAGCTACCCTGAACTGCCTTCCGGCAGAGCTCGTAATCACTGATATCTCTGGGGCAAGAGGCAAGTCCCAGCTTAGATGCCTCACCAGGGCGGTGGGACTACCCACCCCCAGGCAACTGCAGGCTCATGGCTATCTCAGCCCTCTGGATGTCTCTATAGGAGACATGTTTCTGACACCCAAACACTTGGATATCACTTGAGCTGCCTGTTCTTCCTCCCCTAAAAGCCACTGAACTGGCTTAAGAGGCTACAGTAGTGGTGTAAGTAGCATCAGTGGCAGTGACAATGTAATTAATAGCTGAAAACTATCCCATTTGGGCACAAGAGCTTTGTGAGGCTAATTTAACCACAGGTGATGTCTCTCTCAGCTTGTGTTACCTGTGTCATAGTTTGACAAAAACTATGGCAACAACAGCTAAGAATTTGGGTTGGTGAAGAAACCAAACTTCAGGCATCTAAAAATTTGACTGAATTAGACAACTTTCCTTTTATCATGGGAGTATACTTAATGTATGTCTGATGTTTCTGAGCAATATTCCAAAGACCAGTTTCTGTCCAGCTGCCTCTCTGCTGCTTCCCAATATATGTATTTTTTACTTAAAGGCAGGTACGGATTTTGCAGATCACTGAGGATCTAATTGCCTCCAAAACACTCAGCACCCAGGTCTGTACTGGAAGCCAAAGGGAGAAGCGTTGCTGAAAATCAAAGCCTTTTTGTTTAGTCTGAGGTGCTCTGAAATAGTTGCTTGTAAAATGTGCATGTGCCTCCAGACTTCAAACAAGATGCACAGGCAAGGCAGGACAGCTCCAGAGTAGCACAACAGCCTGTACTGCTCAACCGTTAATTAAGCTGACAATAAGAAGTCCAAAGTAAGCATACAGAATTTTACAGCCAAATCTGCAAGGCAAACCCATGTGAACCTGTGCATAGGTGAAACAGATTTTTAAGGCAATTAATTTAGCCTACAGCTTATTTAAAAGGCTTCTTATGGGCTTCTTTAAAATTTATTAAGAACAAAGATTCTTTCAAAAACAGAAAAAGAAATGGTATGTAACTGAAGTGCATCATTTCCCTAAGTTCTCCGAGCTGTTTGGGGTTTTTTATGGACTCCTCTCAGGCATCCTGCTTTCTTCACTCCCATATGATCACAGAAGCTGAACAGGGCTGTGGCTAATGAGGGAGCTCCAGGGATGCCGAGGTGCTGCAGAAGGTGCCTTTCCTTGCTGGGGAGGTGGATGTGACACTCCTGCTGGGGTGGAGCTGAACAAATATTCCCATCCTCTACCCTGACAGTGCTGTGCTGTTGCTGGGTGCTGTGTTGTCAATGGTATGAAACCGAGCTCTTTGAAGATTTCTTGGTAACACTTCTTGAACTGTCATTCGCAATTGCTTTCTTGCCTATGAATTAGTTACTTTGTGCAGTTCTTGTCTCAAATATTGTATCAAAGTGTTATAAAGTGCTTTCACTGCTAATAAATACTACCTAGGGTGCTATAAAGGCTTGTCAAAAAAGCACCACAGGGCATGAATCTCACTGAATAAATTATATGTGCTTTTAATACATTAATGTGAACTGTTTCTGTGCACTGCCAGGCAGCTTACAGATCAATCAATGATAAAATTATTCATACATAACATTAACATAAGATACTACCAGTTTCTTGATTTTTTTTCTTTGGTACAAATACTTGAGTTTGCCTGTTTGCTATGTGGAACGGAGCATAGCCAATGCTGCATCCTTCCGTTCCTTCCAACGTGACAAATCCATATTGTTTCCTTCACTTCCTAAAAAATAGTGTATTACTGTGGTTTGCACTTGAACAGCTGTTACATGTCTTTCCAGAGGTGGCTTCACTTCAGTGGTGCAAAAAGCCTTGCCAAGACTCAGACCTTTGGGAGACTTTGAGGCTGAAGGAATTGCTGCTATACATCATTTTGAGAGAGGTAAGGATTTCAGAGCAGTATAATGCTCCTGGACAAGGACGTCACATTATAGGATGTGTGATGTAACACCAAGGCAAAACACAAAAATGGAGAAAGAATATGATGGGACGTACAGGGATGTGAACTACCTTTTTGTTTTCCCTTCATACAAGCAGGTGTATGCGAAGATAAGCTAAATTCAGTTTACTATTCACATATTTGTGTTAGATGATTTGGAAAGCAGTCCAGAAAGGGTTATTCTTTACAGCAGTGTTTCCCAAGCTGTTCTGGACTGCCTCCTTCTTCCAGGAGTGTGCAAAACGCAGGGTGATGCCCTTGCAAATGCCGTGCCAAAGCTTGGCTGATGCTCTGGGTCATGCGAGTCCCTGCCTGTTTTCAGGTATAGGCAAGGTAATGCCCAGGCTGGTGAGCAATGGGTCAGTGATCCTTTGCAACACTGAATCCTCCTGGGATTGAATGCGCTCACTGACAAAACTCTTATTAGCTTCAAAAGGATCTGGAAGAGCATTTTTGTGAACAGGAACAAAGTTAATGACCTTGAAAGCAAACGCTTTCTTGAAAGCATTCAGCTGCACTTGGATTCATAGTAGAGGTAGCAGCATTTGCATGTGGTCCAACTGCCTGCATGAGTCTCAGAGTGTATTCCCACCGTGCGGATGCATTCAATGTCATTATTTAAGGAAGCTGCTGCAGGCAGTGATGGCTGCTGCCACAACATCTAAAAAAATGCTGGCTTATACCTGACATTCTTCCCAGGTAATAAAGAGCCCTTTATAGATAAAGCTAAATGGTCTTTAGTACCATGTGTCTAGTTACTGAAGTGCTGTGTTTGATGGGCCTATGGAATAACACAAATCAACTGCCTAATTAACATCCCTTCTGTTAAGTCTGCAAGAACATCTCTTCAAAGACTGTTAGTGACAGTGACACTTAACAAGTGTCAGACAGAGTCAACACTCTTCCTTAAGGGATTTGATTGACTCTGAAACTACTGGCTCAGTCACTGCCAAGAAAGGTTTAACAAAGCAAGCTGGTTATTTTGACTTCTGTGAAAGAAAACAGCATCAGAGAAAAGGAAGATTGCAGGATGGACCACAGCAATAATCCTCCTTTCCAGCACAGTACTCTTCAAGCAAGGGAAACCAATACAGCTCAGCTATATCCTAAGGATTCCTCTGTTGTGCAAAACTCATTTAAAAACCCGTGACTGTAACGTGTCTATATTTTCTGGAATTAATTTAAGGGAAGTCCAGCTGAAGACTCTGTGGTAGGAGTTCCTGACTCTGCTATATGTGGAAGCACACAAAGCTAAAATGAGCTTTTGCTAGAGCTAACGTGTCTTCCTCTCCTGATGAAAGAAAAAGAGGAAAAATATCAGTGAGTCTGTCTGCTAGTTAACTCCTCACCCTTTTAATATGATAAACTTTCATTCCGCAGGAAGAAGGCAAAACCGTTAGAGCTGTCCTCTCAGAAATCCCCACATTTTCTGCAGTGAATGTATGAGATTGAGGCAATTTCAGCCAGCCCTGCATCTGACAGTGCCTATGCCATTTCTCCTCCAGGGTCAGATTGCCTCTGTGCTTGAGAGTTAATGTATAAACATTTTACATGGAAAGCTCACTTTGATCCAAGTACATGACATCTGTGGAAGAAGCCGCCTGCCTCTTTATCACCAGATGTTTACATGTTATCACTCCCTCAGAATGATCTTTCAGAAGAAAAAAATGTACATTTCTCCACAGACAGTGGTGGCCGAGTCCCAGTGTGGATTCATCAGTTACCGCTGACATCAGGGATACCAGCAGAGACCTCTTAAGCTTCCAGAAGATATTATTTCTTCTAATCCAAACAAATCAGTCCACCCTCATGCTTCTTTGCTGCTGGTCTGGAGCCCTGCAGCAGGCTCCTGCAGGGGCACAGTTACAACCTCCCAGCATTGCTCAGGAAAGCTCTGAGCTTTTAATGTAGATCAGCACCTCGTAATACCCTTTAATACCCTTCGCACGTGGGTCTGTTATGCTGTTCCTGCTCACCTGTTGCCTCTGGCCTGTAAGAAGTTAAACTCGTACAAAATAGCAGACATGACTAGAGTTCACTCTACCTGCACAGAGATTACAGTCAGTCTTTCCTTCTTCTGGCATCTAGCAGTGCAGTTAATTACACTTGATGTGGAATGAGCTAGTTACATTTTCTCTGCTCCAGTGACCTCTTGGGAAGTTCATAGGTTATGAACCTGAAGTAGTCCTTATAGGCCAAAGTCAAATAGGAATTTGTAAAATAGAAGGTGATTAACTTGCTTTGTACTAACTACATATGTAGACTTTGGGTATAAGATGCCAAGAATATGAACATCAAGAGAGGAATTTCTTGCAAATTAATTAACTGGATGTAACAGAAGAAATTAAAGAAAGACTTAAAAGAACTTTAAAAAAAAATCTAATAGTGAAAGCTCTTAGAAATCATGAAAGTGTTCCCTAAAGAGAGCGAGGAATCTGCTTTGTCCCTGGAAATTTGAAAATAGACTTGGGGCTCTGACATGTGTCAGTCACAGGTTCCCCAGCCAGGAGTTACTAATCTTGCATGTTAACATACAACTACTCTTCTAATTACATCCTCTGCAAAATACAAAGGTTCATGGTGAAACTAGTCTTCGGATTATAGAATTTCAGATGGTTTGACATCCCTAGTAAGAAAATACATCCAGCTGTATCCCTGCAAAGTAAGAAAAAGGCTTCAGATATTAAGTGGCTTGTACATCTCAAAGGAGAGGACTACACTTTGTCACCAGTAGGAGAAAAGCAACACGTGTGGTTCAATGAGCTCTTTAAGCAAGAGAAGTCTTAGAACTTAATCAGGATTAAATGAAGACATAGGGTCAAAGGGAGAAGCCAGAAAAATCCCCCATTGATAGCGTTGTCATCAATGACGGCATCACATGCCATGTATAAATCTCATTGATAAAGATGCAACCATAAAGCAAAACACAGCAACAACAACAATGTGAGTTCCAAAACTGCTTCCTAAATGTAGGTACCTGAATTTTAAAAATGCTGTCTTCTGTGATGGATGATAGTAATGCCAAAGTAGCCTGTGATAGCCAAAGAACAGAAAGAGGAAGAGGACTGGAAATCATCAGCTAATGAAGAAATAGCCTTTCTCAGCTGTACTTAATGGTTGATGTAGTATTTGCAAGACATTATGTACTCCCAAAGGCATACATAAAGATATATTGCATCTTTACCAGCGACAAAACCAAAAGAAAACCACACCTGTATCAATTCACAGGTCAGGTCATCTATTCAAGATGCAAAAGTATACTGAGTAGCAGATGTTAGCAGCCACTATAATCTTTGCTGTGCCAAATAAATAAAAACAAAACCCCCCAAATGGCCAATTTACTGTTTTGAAATGTACAGTTTGAGACAGAAAGATGCTTACAGCTGACTAAGAACTGAAATCACAGGTGGATGAGCACTGCAGACAGGCTCACAGCAGGCTAAGCAGGTACCTGAATTTGATGAAGCGTGTGAACTGTGAACCAGGCAGGCTGGTGCTACCAGCCACCCAGCAATCGGAAATACAGGCAGTGGTTAAGGATCCAAAAAAGTGGCAAAATGGTAAAAGGCAATCAAATCACAGCATATGTAGTGAAAGTTCTTGACATCTTCCTGAAGATATCAAAGAGCTGGCCAAAATGTCTTGCGATTAACAGGGCTCTTCTCCCCCACAGATACACAAAAGACTTTAGAAGCAGTTTTAGCTACCGCAACGGGGAAGCTTTTCCACAGTGTGGGTTTACAGAGAAAGAGGTGGTGCATATAATGCTTAAATAAGTTCTCCTACAGCAATAAGAAAGGAAGACAGGTATTTAAAAATTAAAACAAAAAAAGAAGTTAACCTAAAATTAAAATGCACTTAAACAATTAGCCCTGAGTTTGAGAGATGTCTGCTGCCATAATGAATAAGAGAATATAACAGTAATTGCTTAGATTTATATAGCATTTCTAGCCCTAAGGCATGTGGAGCTCTTTGCAAATGCTGATATGCATTGTCTAAAACCATGTTGACTGATAAAACATATTCATCTCTGGAGAGGAGGGAAACAGCCCAACACATTCAGCACAACTGTGCAAAGGTCTCGATTGGGTTCCCTGCAATTGAAGCAGAAGGGAAGTAGGTGGATAGTAGACTGCTATCCATAACAGAATTTATTCAGGTACCGAAATTAGTTTTAATCCCTGTTTTGGCCCTCTGGAATGAATGGAGAGAGTCCCAGAGGACTTGCCATCAGATTCAGTATGAGTGAAGTATGTATTTACCTAAATGTAATTGTTTAAGTTACATTCAACTATTTAAGTGAAATGTTTTCAATAGGTCTGGGCCTTGTCACGTAACAGGAGATGTCAAGCAGTCCGTCTTTGTCAACCTCATCGCACCATTCCCAGCACCAGCTATTCAGTCTGTCTTGTACTCCCGACATAGGACACATTGCTGTTGAAAAACTCAGCTAAGTACCATTACGTGAGAGAGAACTCATTTTTCGGCAGAAGCTTTCCGCTTTAGGTGAATAAACCTGAATAAATATCTAGCATCATACCACTGATTCAGGAAGCAGAGCTGGGATTAAAATAGACAGTCCAGTAACAGTGCTCCATATCAGTAAGGAGTCAAGTGAAATCAGATTAGAGCTTTTCCCAACAGATAATGTCCTGCTTTTTCATCAAGGCATCCAAACCAATTAAAATTGCCGTTCAAATAACTTTGTGCAGAACAGGAGCTGCTTGCTTTTACAGTCAGGAGATCTAGAAGGATGAAAAAGTAAATGTGTGGAAATCTATCCCATCTTTACTGAGTGAGTCCCACCAGGCAGATGACTTTCCTGTTTTTGTCAAGCACTCCTTTGCTGTTTCCTTGCACTATCTTTTGCAGGACAGAGGAAAAGAAACTTTGAGGAAAGCTGCAGATGCTGGACAGGAGGGAAGCAGATGGGAGAATGGCAGTAGGTGCCGAGGCTTTGCAGTGAGGGAGGCACTTCTGAAGCCCTCGGGAGAGCTGTCAGAGCTTTCCAGGGCTCCATGTGGAAATCGTGTTCCTGTTCCAGGACAGCGATTGCAAAATGCTGGGGACACGCTGTTCATTATGCAAACTGGCTGTGCAAAGCAGAGAGACAGAATAAACAGTCATGCATGTCAAAGACCAGAGAGGTTTAATTGGAAAAGAGAACAATTAATGTAAGTTACTTAAAGTTTCCATTTGAATCAGAGGCACAGTGAAGCGAAACCCAGCAATAATTACACAGAGAAGAAATGTTGACCTGCAGCAGGACTAGCCACCCCTGTGGCTTCTTCCCATCTTCTACTTTTCTTAACAGCACCCTTCCTTCCAGCACCATCCTCCGACAGCACTGGAGGGCATACTGTCACCTGGATTGCCGCCAACTTCTGTAAACCAAGTTACTTTCCATTTTTCATAAACAATAAACAGATTAGGAGAGGCTTTGCACAGAGTAACGGGGCTGAGCCAGGGGTTTGGTTATGTAGGCTTTGCTGGTGGTACTTGGAAAGACTGAGTAGAATTAGAATGCAGGGTGGCGTGGGCAGGCAGACCCTGGAGTTGCTGGACTGAGCCCAGCTTCCCTGGATGGCCCATGGAGTACAAAATCCTCACTGTTTCCTGCAGAAAGGGGTCTCCCAGAAAATTCCAAATTATATGGATTGTACTGCAAATGGGAAGCTACTGAGCCAGGGGTTAGGCGTTCCCTAGGCAGATATAAACCAGGGCAATGAACAGCAAAAGTAAATCTCAGACCAATAAGAAAGCCTCAGCTGGGATGCTGCCCCACCAGAGTACGTCAATTGCCTTCATTACCCAAAGCACAAGTCATGCAATTAAAAACAGACAAAAATGAGTCGATATTTCAGTCACTTCCAAGCTCAAGGTGCCCTTCAGTGCCTTGGCTTCTACCAGAAACAAAGCGACGCAGAAAAGAAGTTCTGATCTAGAATCTTATATTAGGCCAAATAACAAAAAGGCTTTTATCTTGGCTCTAATCTCTTTTTACACTATACAGACATATTGAAAGAGATTATCTTACTAAAATTGAAGGAAACTGTGGTATTTTAAAACCCTAATCCCTTCTTTCCTCAGTAGGACATAAGATAAACATCTTTATTTCACTCGGTACTATTACAAGAAGCTTTTCTTCTCTGTTTCCTCTGGTGAGGCATGTTTTTGAGCTGTGTACCAGCCTTAAGAAGTGTCCTGATTATTGGCAAGCCAAGTGTTTTTTGGGTGAAGGAAGGTACCAACCTCCCCTGACACAGGGTGCAGTGCAGGTGCCAGCATCAGTTTACCTGCAGGCGAGTCCCTGTGGGAGCTGGTTTGTACTGGGACAGGCAGTTTGCTTTGGCGGCAGGTTTCAGGGGGCTTGGGTGGTGGGTGGGACTGGTGTGCAGTCAGTGAGGACCAGGGAAGGGGCGATGCGCGCCCACGCTGCCCACACAGCCCAGTGGGATGCTGGCAGCACGTCACTGTCCCAGGGAGCTGGTGTGATGCTGAGCGGGGTGGGGAGCCAGGGTCACCCCACACCCGTTCCCTAGACTTAAACCTTTTTCACAGAAGAATTTTGAAGTGTCAAAAGAAAAAAAAATATCTTAAAACCGTTTAGCTTTTAAATTTAGCAGATTCCTAGGAAAGCAAAAGCAGGGAAGGGATGGGAGGAGGAATCTTACCCCAGACTTCACAGATGACAACTGAGAACAACAATTAGTGTCTCAACCCCCTACCCTGGGGATAACCCAGCCTCAATAAAAAGGCCTATCACATTTACAAATACAAAGAAAGGCTTCAGCAATAACGTCAGAAAACAACCACAATAAAAAAAGTCCACCCCCACGCAAGCAGGAGGTACGCTGTATGCGGTAATGCTGGTGGTAAGCACAGGCATGCTTTGCCTTTCCAAAACCAGGACAGGGGCAGAGCAGTGGCTGTATCTCAGACAGTGAGCACAGCTTCGGAGAGGATCCCAACTATCAGGTCTTGCCATAAGCTCTCACCGCCCCACAGCTTTTCTGGCTTCAATTAATGGTGCAAACCCTGCTCTTTATTTTCCAGACTGTGCTGGAGTGTCTCTTCCTCTTTTGCAGCTCTTGGCCTTTGGGATTCTTTTTTCTGATGTTTGGATTTTAAATGACGTGGGAAGCAGCTGGTACCTGCGGTCGCAGCACTGCCTGCCCGGGAGTGTTTGTGCAGCAGGAGCCCAAAAGCAATGCTGTGCCAAACAGCCCGGCAGCTCGCAGCAGCTCCCGCTCCCTTCCCCTCAGGGTGATGTTACAGTATGACAGAAAAAGCCTGAAGATGTGTTTGCGTCACCATTAAGTAAAAGGGGCCAAAACCTCTGCTGACACCAGCTCCCCTTTATGCACGGCTGCAAGCGGTCAGCAAGGCTGTAGCACTGACCTTGGCTCTCTACCCTTTCTCCCCAGTTTTCCTTTTTAATCCTTACACTTCAACAATGAGAAGAAAGCTGCTGGAGGAGAGCTGAGAAGGCCGAGTGGTCCAGGGCTCGGCGATGGGAGCATCAGTGGAAGGTGGGCACAGGCGACCGCCATGAGGAAGCAGCCAGACAGGGATGGGAAGGGAAGGAACCCTTACTGCAGCTTCCCACCAGCCTGGCCGTGGCTGCGGCTGCTTTGCCCTCTGCACATTGCCGTGTGCACTGCAATGCTGGATATATGTCCTGTCCATCGCAAATGCTTTTGCCCAGGATGGCTTCAGCCTCTGTGGGTGGCATATCAGCTGCCTGGAGGAGCTTTGTGTGCTGCCAGCTCCTGCCCAGGGTACCTGCTTGTAGAAGTCAGGAGACACAGAAATACATCTTTCTTCAGATGAGGGAGAGGAGGATGGAGGGACAAGACAGATGTGCAGATGAAGATGTCCCATCTTTTAGTTTGTAGGTTGTTTGATGCTGCACAGACCTTTGCCATGTGTGCAATTCTCTACTTTTATGGTGATAACTTCTGCTGCTGTGGAACATCTGAATTCCCAGACCCAGGGGCTTCTCTGCTCTTGCATCCTGCATAGCAGAGTGTATCATCTCACCCTGCACTTCCTGACTCAGCCCATATCTCCTGTTTGAGCTATCATGTACTTCCTGATATTTATAGCTCTCTGTGTTCTGCTCATGATCCTTCACAACTCCCAGTCACAGTATTTGTGAATGTTACACTAGAAGGCTGTTACTGTGGAGAAGACTGATGCCAACTTGTAAAATCATGCCAGGGAAGTTGGAACATAAGTTTGATTGTAAATATTGGCAAAGCTTCACAAAAAATCACAAGAAAGCTCCTCCAAGAAATTAAACACTTCTTTTTTAGTTGTAACTGAGTCTAATGATCTCCTATATTTTTACAAGAATACCTTTTCAGATTTGCAGCTAATGAAATTTCAGTGAAAAACAAATTGGCTCTTGACTAAGATTAACAACATTAGCAAAGGGAAGACCTAATAAGTGCTATACTCTAATTCTCCAGTCTGAGCCCTTTCTCTGGTACAAGATTGTCCCCTGTACTATTTTTAACTACTTTGTCCAGTCTAGCTTTAAATGGCAGAGGGAGATGAGTCATCTGTGTGTACTGTACATGCCATCACATACCCACTCCGGAAAAGAAACTGGGAAATAAGAGCAAAGGCACAACAAACATGTATTTAGAGATGTAGTGGAGGTTATTTCAAGGTCACTGAGAGTGCTTGTGCTGACCTAATTGCAAACCAACACACTTGTGCTGGCTCTGCTAATACTTCAGGGACAGAGGTGGAAATAGTTTTTTCCTTTACTTCACTCATCACCGCCACCAGGCTGCAACAAAATACTCCAGCTGCTTACACAGCCACACACTGCTGAGAGCTGATCGTCTTAGGCCATGGTCCAGCCTGCCAGCTCCGTGCCACGCGGTGTCCCTCTGCTCCCAGCTGCCACCCCCTGTCCCTCGCTTGGCCTAGGCATGGCTGCCAGGAGCTTGGGCTGCATTTCCCTTCTGAAATTGCGTGGCATCCAGCAAAACGGTGAACTTGCTCCTGGCTGGGTGCCCTCAGTGCTAATACAACAAAACAATGGATTGAAAGCAAAGGAAGGCACTGAGGACATCCCCGTCCTGGCGACCAGGTCGCTCAACCAGCAGAGGCTGTTGTCACCGCCCAGTATGTCCTGAATGAAACAGGCTGTGGGTCTTCCCTGGACTCACTCTTGTGTTCAAGACTTGTTCTTGAGCTAGAGAGGTTATTACAAAGAAAGACAATCTTAAATTTCTAGTGGTAGACAGCTGCATATGATAATCAGTTGTCATGACTTACAATTTTCACTTTTAAAAATGAACACTGTGTGTCTAATGCAAGTTTGGGCACTTTAAACTTCCAGGTCCATCCCTTGCTACACATCTGTGCATTAGACTTCTGTATGCCAAACAGACACTGATCTCTCTACCTTCTCTAGTACAAGATAAATAGATCTAGTGCCAGGACGATTTTGCTGCAGCCTATTTTTGAAACTTTTAATCATACTTCATTTTTTCCAGCCTCCTCCCTCTGGAGCATGGTACCCCACTGCCAGCCCTGCCTGCGCTAGGTACGTGGGCAGCACTGGCTCCATGTCTGCAGGAGCAGCCACCTTCACCCCTCAGGCTCAAGTGGGAGCTGATGTTCAGCATCGAAGCCTGTTTCACAGTGGCAGTTTATTAGATCAGCCAGTGGTCTGAGGTTCTGTTCAGCATGCCAAAAGGCACAGCCATAATGACCGTGCTTCTGTAACTCTGTGGAAACATTTTCCTTGTGCTCAGTTGACCAAGTAATTCAGAGCGCAGAGTAGCCCTGTGGTGCTCGCTTATTACTGTTAGTCCTCTATTCTTGTACTATCTGCATATGTTATCAGCAATTATTTGTTTTTCTCCAGAGAGATTAAAAGTAAACATCTTATGGACGAGACCTGTTCCTTAAGAATACTGACAACAAACACATCTGCTAGAAGATGGTAATTTTATTATGGTTTACAAACTATGGGGTACCATGCTGATATAGGTAAAAGTCAAAGACACTCCTTGCAAATTGCAACCTCATAAAATTAGCTTGGAGAATTGAAATCTACTTTTCATAATCTCATGTTTGCCAGTGGTATGGACATTACCCTGTCTTTTCATCATATTCTATATCAAACAGTCTGAACACTATCACTTAAGGACATTGTTCTTCCTTCCAATTTATCTTCGGGTGCAATTTTCTTCCAAATCCAGATCTTGGGAATGAGACAGAGGCAACCTCAGATTACCAAACTGCTGATCTTGGTTATGATCTTGAAAAGCCCACTTGCCAGCTAGCAGGAAATACTGCACTGCCCAGAGGGGAAAGGTGAGGTAGGAACATGGGAACCTGGTCCATGAGGTATTTTGGAAAATAGGGACAATTTTTGTTTCTCTCAGTGATCCCTGATGGATGCAAAATCAGTAGGATGGGGGAGAAAGCTGCATTTTATGTAGGCAGTGTGGTCAGGTATTGACAAGACCTGAAGCATTTCAGCTCTGGTTCTGGTTTCCACAAGGGTCAGAATTAAGGACAAAGTGGGGCTTTGTGGGGTCCTGAGGCAGTTTCCTGCTATCATAGTCATACCATATAATGAGATGATTTTTGAAATTCATCAAACTTCAGCTTGCTAAAAGTTAGATGTTTGCCTCCACTAGTCTTACTAAGAGGTTGTTTCAAACCGTCACTGCCATGATGGCTGTAAGCTTTCATTTAATTCCATGCTTAAATTTATTCCTGGGCATTTTATATCCATTTGTTCTTAGCATTATTTCTTGCTTTAAATAACTCATCTCCCTTCCCAGTCTCTACCTCTCTGATGCAGTACAGGCATCAATCAGATCCCCTCTTAGCCCCCATTTTGCTAGATGAAACAAGCTATCCATGCTGAGGCTGTGGTACAGAGCCGCATGGTGCTGTTCCTGCCAACATGGGGGACTGATACTTGAGCTGAAACTATTGGAATGGAAAAAACATCTTGAGCAATCTCTGGTTGCACTGCCTAGAGGGCTCAGACCTAGGGCTGGGCCAAAATGAAGAAAATACTCTTTGTCATCCCTGAAGTCACCATTTTTAAATTGTTTTGGCTGGTATAATACTGTGTGCCTTGGGACAGAGACCTCTCACAAGGTTTCTCTCCTGGGCATGTCTCTGCACCATGGTGGGAAGTGCAGCCTCCAGAGTCACCCATGGGGCCACCTGCTCGGTACCCCTCCGGCAGTAAGCATGCCGTATGCAGTATGCTTTTGGCCATGCCTAGTGCTGTGCTTGCAGACTTGTAATGGGGAAAGTGTCCAAGACTGGTGAAAAAGGCTGCTGGACAGCACCCAAGGATGTCAGCATGGCTTTTCCAGGCACCTGCAGCTGACGAAAAATGACACTACTGCAATTTAAAGTCAAGACCACCAGCAGATTCACGTCTATTAAATGAAAAATTTCATTAGCTTCTCTTGTGCCTCTTGCTAAGCTCTGGAGGGTCCCTATGGACAGAGCCCTCTGAGGCACAGAAGAGGACTTTCCTTCACGTCCTCCAGCCACCACAGAGCAGCGCGATAATGTGCCTGCTGGGTACAGTCAGCTGAGGGTGACTGCCCACAGGCCTGCTCATCAGAGTAGCTGAATCACAGGAGCATGACGGTTTGCATGCAAACATAATGTTTGCATCTATTCACTACAATGAAGCAAAGTAGATTCCTACCATCAAGGACAAGAATCAAAATCCCAGCCCAAACATATACAAAGGTATTAGCTTCACCCTATCTGTATTTCATCAGTTTATCTGAAAATGAAAATTATTTGTGCCTCTCAATGGGCAGCTTCCTCTAAACTCCTGTCAGAAAGAGGAATTACATAAAAAAGAAAAATTTGCAGGGGATGGAGGTGTCACAGCGATGTCATAATCTGTTGTGTTTCTCAAGCTTTTGCTCAGAAACTTCCTAAAAAGAACTTAGCAGGAATATGCTTTATCAGCACATTTGCAAAGGGGTGAGATCTTTGCCTATTGGTCCCATTAAGAAGGTGACTGCTGGAGAAATTACAACACTAAAAAACTAAAGCTTAGCAGCCTGTAATTGCTCCAAGTCTCACAAGCACAGCAAAATAGATGCTGCTTACATTGCTCCTCCAAAATGACCTGTGGAAACCTAGTGTGAAACAGCGAGCAATGAGGCAATGAAGGAAAGAGTGGACCAAGTCCAAATGATCCATCTTGGGACTAATGAACTTGTAGTGAAGAAGATGATGGCATATGTCAAGGCTCTGATCCATCTCGCAGGATCATTAAAATTCCTAGGCGGTTCCTGCCAGTCAGAAATTTTAACCTTAATGGCCTGATTTTATTCTAAATAACTGTGTAGCTTTGGGCAGTAGTATCCTGCCACTGGAATGCTTTTCTAAATTATACTTTAGTGATAGGAAAAAAAATCACAGAACATCTACAGAAAAATCTGTTCCGCTTGTGTAAATGGGAAAAAAACCTTTTAGAAGAATAGTCACGTTGTAGTTAGTGCTAAAATAAATAAATAAAAAAATTAAATCGAAGACGTGCATCCTTTGTGTTTAAAAATGGAGTTGCAGTGAAGATTCACTTCCACATCTATTTCAAAATTGGCCAAACCAAATAGCACGTTGATGGTTTTTGTTCCCTTGTCTTGTCTGTTTGTGAGTTTTGTGCACATGGATGCCTACCTGCTGCTTGCCTATTTCTCCTTAAGAGCAAAACAAAAAAAAAAACCTTTCAGAAACTCTGGAAAACCAATAAATATTGGATTTTTACCCTTTCAACTAATTTGGTGGAACCTCCAGGCAGCCTAGCAGAGTGAATGAGGACTGCAAATAGCTGGCTTTGAGGCTGAGAGCAGTGAGGGCACCCTGAGTTTGAACCCAAACCTAAATCTTTCACCTCTGGGCCAGCTGAAGCCTTTCCTTGCCCAGCCTGGCAGGTTGCTACTGCAGCCTCAGACTGAATTCCAGGGTCTCACTGCAGCCCTCGCACACCGTGCTCTCCCCAGCATCACAAACAGAGCAGGGTGTAACACCTCCCTGATAACACAGCCTGTAAACATCTCCTTTCCAGAAATAACTTCCCTCTGGCTTACATAATTAGTCATTTCTGCAAATGCATGCGCATGTGTGAGAGAGAAAGAGAGAAAACAGAGGGGAGACAAATATTTAGCATCATGTAGCAGCAGCAGACCTGGGCTGATTCCTCTCTGCTGCTACTGAAATGGGTTTTAGGGTCTTCAGCAGGGAAGGCTGAGATAACGTCCTGGCCGTGCCCGACCTGTCCCCCCATTCTCGCTGCCATGGTCCCTCCTTCCTCCAAAACACCTCTGCCAGTGCCAGTGGCCACCATTCTGTCCTGCGGGAAAATGCAATAAGGAAGGCATGCATCCCCCCGGTCTGAGGCTAAATGCACCTTTGCCGATGAAGCGCCCGTGCCGGGAGAGCTTTTGGCTTGCCAAATGCCAAGGGTCTGCTCTGCCCCAGGAGGGCTGGAGAGGAGGCACGCGAGCAGAGGACAGGCAGGCTGTGCTGGCCAGGCTGTCGGCTGCTGGCTCGGCTAGGCTGGGGTGGGGAAGCCCCACTGCTGGTGTCAGCCCACGGGTGCTGCTGCAAAGCAGCACTGGGAGCTACCGAGGCTTTCCGACCCCCAGCAGCAAGGGTGTGATTCTGCCTCGGGAAGCCCTGTGGTCTCTGCGGCTCTTAGTGCCTAAGGAAGGATAAGAGATAAGAGGAACAGGAAAAGGCAGAACAGGAGGAGATTTTTTTACTTGCAAACGCAAATCCTTGAGAGAGACCTGACAGTTTCATCAGAAAGAAGCTCTGGGTGTCTAACCTCTGTGTTTTCTGAGTCAAGCCACAACAGACATGCACAAAATCCCACCATCACAGATGGGATGGGATTGCCACTCCATCCATGCCCTATGAACACAAGTGAAATGATCCACACTGGGCACTGAACCTGCTGTGTGATTCAGCCCATACCCATACCTGGATGCACAGGGGAAACAGCACTCTTTAACCTATCTTGTGAAGACATTTCTGAGCCTGGGAGCTTGGAAACAGCCAGCGGATTTGTAACGCCACAGCCACCAAATGTGCCCATTCCCTTGAAGGCGACTCCGCAGAAGAAGGGGATGGTGCGTGGTGGCACAGGGACACCTGGCCAGGCAGGATTTGACCTGTGAGGAGGTGACTGAGCAGTGACGGAGTTAATGTCCTTGTGAAATTAAAGTTGTTGAAAAGGCATGGTCATTTAAAGTCATCTTTGAAAAGACGCAAATTGCCTTGCTTCCACAGCGGTGGGCATCTGGGCGTCCTGCTGTGTATTTGCTGCAGGCAGCACCCAGGCTGCTGCTCAGGCAGGGGAGTCCTCCATGTTGGGGTGTCGGGGAGACCCCAGGAGCAAGGGGAGATGGGGCTCTGAGCTGACAGCCTTGCAAAGCCAGGAGGGTTTCAGGATAGCTGCTCATCTTTGTGAAAAGCTACCTCACAAACAGAGGGGGAAAGTCTCTTTAACTTATTCACTGTTTTAAAGCTGCAAAAAGTAATGCAATGCCAGCAGCTCATCCATCCCATCTGTATGTAGTGGCCTCTAGCCCAAAGTGTCCTCTGCTCCTGGCCAGGAACAGGCAAGGAGAAAGGAAGAGCTCCTACCTTTGCCTTTACAGAGTTGAAGTAGCAACACAAAGCTAAACCCACGTGCAAATTCCCTCTCAAGCCCTGACCCTCCTGCTAATCCCACATGTCACACCCCTGCAACAGGAGGGTCTGGCTGCATGGAACAGGGGCAGTGAGTGCACTGGGTACCTATGGAGCTCCCCTCACTGTGCAGACACTGCCTGCACTGCTATGGGTCTCCCTCAAATTACAGCAGACATTTCACAGTGTGCCTGTGCTGGGATGGGCTTCCAGCTCAGAGCTGGGGCAGCTCTGTGGGAGGGATGTGTAGGGAACTGAGCCCTGCAGCAGGACCACCCCTGTGCACTCCTGTTGGGGAAGCATCACTGATAGTTACACATCACTTCTTCCTTTGCTCCACGGCAGCTCTGACCTTCTCTTCCCTACAATCAAAGTTGATTTATTTTTATTCCAACAGATCTGTAAGCCAGGATTTGCTAAACTTCTAAAAACTGGAGACCTGAGCTGCTGCGCTGCCAGTTCCAGCAGCAGCAAGGAAGCATCAGGGCTCGCTGCAGTTCAGATTTACTGGCACAATTATTCTTGCTCTTTATAGGGCCCAATAAGACTCTACAACAGTGCTCTGGTGTTGAGTGCCGGCTGCATGCAATGATTTACTGCACACTTCTCCCAGCATTCTGTGCACCTGCAGAGTGCTGACATGAATGTGGGATGATTGGGTTATTTATTTAATTTAGTATTTATGAAGCCGATGAACATCCAGCCCCACAAGCTGCATGCTTCTTTTTTTTTCACTTTGTTTCTCTTGGGTCTTCTAAAAGGAAAATTAAGATGTGTTTTACTTTGGAGAAATAAAATTGGCATCAGCCCTGTCTGAGAAGACCTCTCTGTGATGGAAAATGAGTAGATAAGCCACTCAGTCTGGCTTTCCCAGAATATACTAATACACTGTCCTGTGCTGAACAGTGCACTTCTGAGAGGAAATGGGGAATATACCAAAGCTATCTCCTTGACCCAAACATTCCAGAGTTTGTCTACTCTGATCATTGCTCAATTATATTTATCCAAAGTCATCCTCTTCGCTGTGGCAAAATTTCAGACCTTGTTTTATCCAAGAATTCAGGAAATGCTGATCTGGGTTCCTATCCGCTTGTGCAGTACGAGAGTTTAATGATTCATGAAGGCATGAGTTTGTTGGTTTGTGTTGAATAAATAGCTATGCATGGCAAAAGTTATGCAAGCAATATGTTTAAAGGGGAAGAGAGCATTTTTCAGCATTTTGCTTTCAGTCTCATGGTGCACAGAACCCCTGAACACATGCTACAGCTGTCCAGAAACCCATATCTATTGTCGTTAAGTATTGTACTAATTTTTGCCATACGTTAGTTGAGTGCTTATTGTAAATTCTGCTCTCTACTCATTATTCAGAATGATTCCTCCTCTCAGTGAATGATATTCCAAACCGTGGTTATTAGAACTATGAATTGCAAATATTTATAATGAATTACACAATTTGCGATGGAACCAGAGAAACAAACCTTTGTATATGACATGCGAGTTGCAATCTCAGCCATTGAAAAATTAATAGGGCATGAATTTTGGATTGTAGCCACACCTGCATATTTCAGTACACCTTTTGCATGTGTCCTATCTGAATTTTCCAGTTGATGATACACATCAGAATTGAAATAGGTGAATATCCAGGGGTTAAAAAAAAAAAGGCTTCTGGCAATTTCTACACTTGCAGAAAGCAAACCTGGAAAACAGGCAAATCAAAATTTTCTTTCAAAGCTGAATATTTAATTCTAATACTCTTTCCCATCATATACATAGCTCCAGCTGTAATCAAATCCTATCACCTGGCTGTTCATGACATCTTCAAAACACATTTTGCGCCACGTCCCGCCCCACCCATGGGAAGGGTGTCTCTCACGCCAGCTGATGGAGAGTTCACGAATAAAACGGGTGACAGGAAATCCTTTCCCCATCTTCTGGTTCATGATTTAGGGATAAAGTGAGGTGGTTTCCAGGGGATTAAGAAAGCTGTGGTCACCCTCATATCACGGTCAAGCCACTGTCCAGTCTGCTTTCTCACCCCATTGCTACTGTGGTTGCATCTGACCTCAGGTGTGCTGTAAAGTATCTCCCCCTTCCTGGGTCACCCAGAGCACCACAGTCTTCATAGATCACTTGAAAAATAAATTAAAAAAAAAAAAAGAAAGAATGAGTATTGTCTCCCAAGCGGTCTCTCAGCCTGTGTGTGGTAAGGGCGTCTGCCTCTTCTCACTGCCGTGTTTTATCGCACTGTGCTCCTCCTTCTTCTTTTTTTCCCATTCCTAATATAAATGTGAAAAATCCCAAAATGGGAATGTCAGATCATTTTGACACTAAAGTTATCAGAAGAAAAAAAGAAGAAATGCCTTCCCTCCCTACAAGACACTCTCACAGGTCAGACGCATCCGAAAGCAAGAGCCTGAATTTTAGTAATGAGAAACATTCTTTGCACTTGCAAACACTCCGGTGAGAAGATTGTCAGCAAGGACAGGTAGAGCTGGAGGAAAGTTCAGATATTCTCAAGACTGGAAGTAGAGAGGAGTTAGAAATCCCTTTCCTACTGTCAACCACTCCTGACTCCCTTTGAGGCTAAATGACTCACATCAGCTTAACAGAAAATTTCAAATCTCTGCAGTCTGAGAGAGAGGAACTCTGCCCTAGATTCAGCACGTGGTCTGTCCTGCTCGTCACTGCTCTCCCTGCCAGGGTACAAAAACAACTGTAAAATCCCACTTGCACAACTTCCCCATTTGCAGAAGCTCTTGGTCAGGAAGAAACAACTTTGAGGTTGGAAAAGAAGTGTGTGAACCCTACACAGCTTCTCAGTTGGGTTGGTATGAGGCCAACCCATATAGGAAGGTTACAGTATTTCAGCTGCTGGGCACAAACCCCTTGTATTTCCATGCTAGAAAGCAAATGTATGTTACACCTCGAGAGAACCTGCCACACTGAATTTCTCTTCCATCCATGCTGAGTCCAACCTTTTTTGCACTTAAGAGAGAAGCACCAAAGAAATACAAACTCCTCAAGTGAGGTTAACTGTCCAAAGACTACCGTTAGTTGGTTTTCCTTTAATGTCCACACCTCTATCATCATCAGAGCATAATCTGCACCAGGGAAAGAAGTCATGCTTTTCTCATCAGTTACAAAGCTGAGTAAAACAGAAAATAATTGCTCTCTGAAGTGCTGATGTGTAAAGCCACATCCCTCCACCATGCAGAGGGAGGAGGGGATGTGGCAGCGGGAAGCAAGTGCCTTCTGCAGAGCTGGAGTGATATGGACAGGCAGGAGATAATCTGACTTGTGCTTGCTGCATGTTGAAGAGAGGCAACATGCTCTTATCCATAAAAGTACCCATAAAAGCTAGAAGTGGACAAGATGCCCTGTGCGGGTTTGGTTCTTATGGGGCCTTTTGCAATGCTTGTCACATCTAGATTGACAGGATTGTTATACCTTTACCATGGATAACTTGTATGTGGGAGCAGAGTGGTAGAAGTGGGAGGGTGAAGCTGGAAATGAGGAAAGGCTGATCTCAGCTCCATGGCGAGATTCACCACTTACTGCAACCCACCAGAGCCTCCCCAGTTGGCCAGGGTGGCTGAGACTGTGGCCACCCCAGCTTTGGAGGGGAGGTGACTCTTCACATTTGCTTTGGCCGTTGCAGGGACATCAATATGTTTAAAAAGAGTCTCAAAACGAGGAGGTTGTCAGCTCAGGGACAGTCAGCACAGAATGAAGGAAAGACTCAGCCCTCAGCCCTCTGCGTATCCTGGAGATACGCAGAGCCTCCCTAGCTGCTCACTCTCTCAGGAGCCCGTCTCCACTGCCTAGTGTCCCCAGGGCAGTGCTGGCCTGAGCCTGCCTGTCCCACAGGGCACAGGCAGGATGATGAGGTCTCACAGCAAGATAACTTAGTGCAAAAGCAGCATGACAACTTGGAGACATGAGGAGGCACTGGCATTGTCATCTGCAATGCTTGGAGGTCAAATGTCAGCACAGACTGAAGCAATTCACCTTCTGGGCTCACATGCTGCCTGCCCTCCACATCTCAAACCCACACCTAAGAGAGGCTCCCTGTCGTCTCTCTGCCTTGTATACTTAACAAAAGGTATCTTGTTGCTGTGCTTACTAGCCAAAATAGACTCCACTCTCTTTGTGTTTAGGCCACTGCGTTGGTCCCGTATTGAGAGCATGGAGCCATCCCAGCTAACCAGGGATGGGAGCAAGCCCTCCATCCCCATCTCCCTGCACAGGAACACCTTTCCAGCATTCACCCCTGCACCCCAGCCAGAGGTACCAGCTCGCTTGCTGCAGGATGGTGCTCTGTGCCCCATAAGGGCTGCTCTCTCAATCTGCCTAATGGCAGCAGAGGAGCTTCTATCTGGCTTGCCCCTGGGAGCACAGCTCCAACAGAAATACAGGCTGAGAGTGGCACACATCCATCACAGAGGGCTCTGGGACCATAGTCCCCGAACAGTTTTTTATCAGCAGAAGATAAATACATTGTAATGTGTTTAATGACTTAAAAAGATTGAGAGGTCTGTTTCGAGGTTGTGACAAGCCCTGCCCTACCTCCCATCCATTATACAGCTCAGGACTCTTTCCAAAACTTCAGAAATCAGTACAGAAGGGAGCTTGGGGCAAACCACCATATCAGACTCAGCTGGGAAGTGCTCAGTGTCTGATTTTGTCTCCGGATGGGTTAAGCTCTGAACACAAATATGGTTACAAAGTCCTCATCTGCATGTGAAGAGCCAGGAATCCATCTACCAAAAGAACCGAATCTCCTTTAGACAGTTGCATAGAAACATCTATGTTTTTTTTCAGAGATTGTGGTTTGTTCTGATATTACAGGAGATAATTGTTCTTCCTGCCTTTCTCCTGTGCTTGCCTCCCGCCTCTCTGTTCAATGAGGAGAAGATAACAGAGTGTGCCTCATACCACAGAGCCCTCCAAACCCCTCTGTACCCCCACAGTGCGCAGCCCACACACTCTCTCTTGCAGTGAACACATTGTGGTACTCAGTGAAGGATGGGGTGTGTGAGGTGTGGGGTTCAAATTCACTGGAACCCCAAAATGCCAACCAGCAGGGCTCTGTCCTGTAGCCTGTGTAAGGCATGCTCAGCTCCCAGGGCTCCTGCAGAGCTGGGTGCTGGTGCCTTGCACAGGGGCAGGCTTTGTCTGGGTTATAGTAAAAGGCAGACACCCCAGCATTGTCTGAGCTGCTAAAACACAATGGCAAGTATCCCCTCTCCCAGAGAGCTACTGAGGTGCCCCAGCAGGGTTAAGGTGTTTCATTAGTTCAGAAGATGCAGCAGCGGCTAGTGGGGATACAAAGGCAGAACCTGAGAAGGGGCAGCGGGGTCATGATCCCTTTGCTAAAGATGACTGAGTAGGCAGCCTCCCTCAAGGTGCTCCCCATGGACTCAAGTTGTTCCCCTCAGACCAAACAGCAGGGCCTGCCAAAATGCATACATGACTTCTGCTATCTCCCAGCTCTTTCCTGAACACATTTCTGGAGAAACTGTGCTTGCCAACACTTATCTGTTACCTACAAACCCAGTTTTTTTGAGCACCCCAAGGATTTATGGACACTTTTCTTGCCCCTCCCTTTTTAAACAGTTAATCCATCAGATATTTCAAATTCAAAGTGAAACCAATCCTTTAAGAAAACTCTGGAGAAGAACTCTTTCTAGTGACCCCAGGCATTTTGCAGTATCCAAGAAACACTCACCTTAGTACATGAGTTGATCCATTTATTGTGGTGGTGGAACAGGGGACAGTCTGCCCCAAGATGGAAGGCCTTCGGTATCGTTCATCACCACAGCACAGGATGATGAGGAAGGCACGTCTGAAAGACTTGTTCAAGAAGGCGTAGAGGAAAGGGTTCAACCCTGAATTGATGTAGCCCAACCACAGGAAAGCCGTCCACAGCTTGCCCGGCACTGTGTAGTTTACGAAAGGGTCCACTATGTTTGTGATAAAGAAGGGGGCCCAGCACAGGCAGAAGCACCCCATGATGATGCACAGGGTCTTGGCAGCTTTGGTCTCAGTCTTCATGCGGTGCGTGCTGTGCTGGTCTGGGTGGTGCTGCCGGCCGTCGGTGGGGGCCCCCGCGCGCTGCAGCACCCGGATCTGGCGGGCGTGCTCCCTGGCCGTGACATAGATGCGGTAGTAGGCCAGCACCATCAGGAAGAAGGGAATGTAGAAGGCCACCACAGAGCAGGTAATGGCATATGGCTTGTTGACCATAAATATGCAGTAAGTGGAGTTGGAAGCCTTGTTGAACTGCCTTTGCTGAATCTGGGCAGGGGGAGGAAGGACAAGGGCAAAGGAGGAAAGAAGTTCAGCACCGCTCCTCTGATACCAGCAGTCTTGTTTGCCAGGACACCTCACTACCACCTTCCAATTCTCTCTCCTCCCTCCCCTCTCCCATCTGCCATATCTGCCTTATCCACTGCTGCCTCTCCTGCCTGTGCTCACACCATGTGCTCTCTGGCCCTCCTGGTCCCCAGGTATGCAGGACCAGCCTGTGTTGCAGCTCCGGCACCCTAGACCATGCTTCAACCCGGCCAGTAAAAATTAGCCCAAATCCCCAGTTCAGACACAGTGAGGGGGAATAACTTCACTTTGTGCCATGCTTTTTGAGGTGCTTGCTGCTCTGTTCATCAGGGCGTGGTTTTAGACCAAGGACACACAAGTTTCACCCTGCTTAGCCCCACAGGGCTATTAGAGAAGGACCAGATGGACAGGGAAGGGACTGGGCTGCAGCATCTGGGGGCAGCTCCAGGTCGGGGTGACACTGAGCTTCCCAGGCACAGGGGGTGTGGGCAGCAACCTGGGCAGGAGAAGTCTGCAGGTTGACTCTGTAGGCTGAGATCTGGTCAATGACTTGTGACAGAAACAGAGACAACAGAGGAAGAAAGAGATCTTGCATGTGATTTTTGGGGAGCAGAGGGCATAACTGGGACAGACAAGATTTCTCTGAGGTTATTCTTGCTACAAAACAATGTCACTGCAGCTTAATCAGGCCCATAATTTCTGGTGTTTATTCCAACAAGAGAATACCCTGTCTCCTATCTGAAACTATAATATTAAAATTATTTAGTAAATTATTTATTTAAATTGATTAATTTACATTTTTAACTTAAATAATTTATGTAATTATTTATAAATTGGGCAAGTAAGGAAGTTTACCTCTAAAATAAAATATGAAGCATTTTCACTAGGTGGTGGTTGAACCTTGCACTACCTCTCAGCATGTAGTTACTGAAACCTGCATGGCGAACACCAGCAAGTTACAAGGAAGGGCAGGGCTTGCACCGGTGTTTAGAAAGTCTAGTACAGACAGGTGGGTGTCGAGTCTTTTCTGAAAAGGTGGGGGCAAAAAATTAGTGGCAAAAATCAGATACCTGATGTGGTTTGTTAAATAAACAAAATGCACCTCCCTTTTCTACCAGCTCCGTGTTCTAAAGGTGCTTGCCTGGAAGCAATTTTGGCTTTATTGTCTTGTCTAGAGGCTCGGCAGCTTGCACCTGTTATTCTCCGTGAGCCAAAAAGTATTTGTATCTCCTTGACTGAGACTTGGCATAGAAGATGCCACATGACTTTAAACAAACTCTTCTAAATAAGGTGTTTTCACAGTTTGCCATCTTTTAGTTTTTGCACCTCCATATAGGAAGGAGAGCAGATCTGCAGCTTTTAACTCCTTGCCCTGCAAACGGGATCCTGCAAGTGAAGCGAGACAGTGGCAGGGAAAACTGACTCCTGCTGCAATGACTTGCATGGGGGAACTTCATTTTCTCCCTCACCTTCAAGGCTCACACCAAGACATAGGTTATTGATGGGACTGGCCCAAAGCGCTATCCCTTCTGGGAAAGTCTGGGTTTCCTGGCTCTCCAAACATCACTAGTACAGCAAGGAAGGACCCTCAGGCTCAGCTGGCAGTGGCCAGCACTCCCCAAGATCTGCAGAGGCCAAGGGGATCTGAGGGCTCCCGAGGTGCCTGTCAGGAGCCAGGTGGGGCCTGGCATGTTTTCAAAGGACTATTCACTGAACTGACAGGTAGACACAGGTAAAAATCCTCTCCCAGAGCCACCACTGTCTTTGAAACAGTCCTTCCAGGACTGAGTAATCTCAAACCCCCTTAAAGACACCTTCCACAAATTCAGCAGCCCCTGTGCATCGATAACAAGAAGTTTCCCCTTCAGTCTCTCTTGCCTTCTTTTCTCTGAATATTGCTTTTTAAAGGAGAATATACAGCACCAAATATATTTGATACCAGGTTGGTGTACCTCCTTAGCTACTCACCAGATCAATAATGCCAATGCTATTCCAGCCTTGCATGATAGGGAGGAAAGAAATAAATGTCGGGATTACCCAGCACCCTCCAAGCATTACAGTGATGCGCAACGGAGTCATCTTGTTCCTGTAAACCAGAGGCTGGCAGCAGATAGCATAATACCTGCAAGGAGAAAAGTGAGAACAACTGTCATCAGAGGAGACTTCCAGGTCTTCAAAACCTAAAACTATGAAGCATTTTCTCCAGCTTGTTTCTCCTGCCTTTCAAAAAAGAGAAAAGAATGAGTCTATAGCCTATGTCTATTGCCTGCCTCTCACACAAGGAGCACAGGATATTTCCACAGCATGAGTAAATAAGGTTTCACAGTGCCTTGCAGGGGAAAGCTGGCATTTTCTGTCTTCTGGCTAGGCAAAATGAGGCACAGATTAATGCTGTGGTTTGTCTGAGGTCACAGAGCAAGGGACTGACTTCATATTCAGCTCTCCTCACCCTCTGCACTTAGTCAGAAAGCTGTCTGCACCTTCCTTAGTACGATGAATGAGTCCACCTTCCTTCCATAACTGAGTAAATGTTGGGGGTTTCCTAACTGCAATGGACATTTATTTTGACAAGTCTGCAAAAGCTGTTATTGCAAATTAACAAAGTGTTTCAAAGCTGTGAAAATGTCAGTAAAATGAAGTGTGTTTTTCCATAACCAAGCTCCCTTCCTACCTCACAGGAATCAGCCTCTTGTCTGGCTGGGCTTTATCCTTCTGCCACGTGGACAGGGCAAACATCTGCATGGGGTTTCTAGTCTTTTCAGCGTCAAGGGGACGTGCCCTCTGCTCTCCTTTCTCCTCCTGATTCATCCAACAAATTCATAGTACAACAGGTCCCTGCTCCTCAAATAACAACTAGCTATGAACGAAAAATGTCTCCTCAAAGAGATAAAAAATCAGCTCTTCTGTCTGTTTGGTCCCTGTGCTACCCACGTGCTCGCAGATTTCTGCATCAGGAAGGTGTATCGAACCTAAAACTGGAAATCTCTTTCCTCTGAAATTAACATAGGCCCACAGGCACAGCAGATCATCAACCACAGATTTTTGGTGGCACTGACCTGACAGTCTGCCTCAGGTTCCCAGTGAAATGTTTTTGATCTTTAGAGTTTTGGATTTCAGCACATGTTGTGGCGACAGGCCAGTACTGATGTCCCCGCTGCTGCGACAGGGAACTGGGGTCCAGAGACACAAGAGGTGCTCATAAATTCTCAGCTTTTCTAAATAATGAAATATATCCTTCATCTATGTGTCTGATGAATATATTTTCTTAGTGAATTAATAATGATTATCTAGTAAATGTAGTTTCCAGATTTGGTAAGCACAGAAATTATGCAATATGGTGCCCCATAGGATACGAGCACTGCATTGAAGAAGTGGCCATGCTTTCAAAAACTATTTGTAAAGGGAAAGAATGACCTCTCTCAGAGATTTTTTTGAGTCAAGCCTCACATCCAGGCCTCATTGATGAATGCCTATAAAAGTTGATTTTATGACGTCAGCAGAACCATGAATTAGGGACATTACATTAGCAAACACACACTAAAGCTGGACCACTAACCCGAGATACCTACTGCACATTATAATAAGACATATGTGAATGCATGCATACACACAGTTCATGTGTGTGTATTAGACAGATGTCCTGGAGGTCCACAATTTATTTCATCAAGATATGAGTGGGAACCAAATGTTTTGTGCTAAACAGGCACAAAAATCTAAGAGTTTCCATGTTTTCTTAACTCTTTTCTTTTTAAAGTTATGTGGAGTCAACTGAATTGCTTTATTTTGATAAAATCAGATTATATATTCCACACAAAGGGTTGAAATAATTTCAAAGTGTCAAAAGAAAACATTTTTTAAAAGTCTCTTTGAAACAAGATTCAAAATGTCACAGGGGAAAAATGTTGAAACAAGCATTCAACTATTTCAATTTGATCATTTCTACATTCTCTTCCGGCTTTGTGTGTGCATGAAAATCAGCCTGTTCCTCTGAAAAGTTTCACTTTCAAAGAAATGGCATATTTGACAGTAGCTGTTCTTATAGAGCATTGGGTGAACTGTTCCTCCCGTGGAGCTCATGCTAACAGCTAACGCTAACACGGGCAGTCAGTGGGTCTCACTCCTGCCACCACTAACACAGCCCTCACGTCTCTCCCACGACGGAGAAGTTGACTATGAACAGGAACAGGATTTCCTCGGTTTTGGAGCTTGCCTTCACTGGATCATGAGTTGAACAAGTGAGGGTATCCAGCCTCGGAGATAGGCAAAACTCAACTGGTAAGGCCCTGAGTGACCTAACTAAAGGACGATAGCTTTAAGTTTGAGTTTGGCCCTGCTGTCAGAGGAGGGCTGGGTCAGACACCTCCAGAGGTCCTTTCCAACCTACAATTTTCTGAGTCTATCAGACAATGAGGGCCATCATGGTCAGATTTCAAAATATTAATGATTTCAGAGGATAGAATAAGTATTTGCTTTGTTCCTGGGATAACTGCCCTCCTTGTGACAGCCACAACTGTTGAATAACCTTGTCCTGTGTTGTGAGAGTTCATTGCATTTGGATTTCCCCCTGCTTTCCAGATTTCATTCCCCCAGGAAATAAACTGACCTTTGAATTCAAACAGGTATTTTCAGTAATGTTTTTGATTGCTTATTAGGATAGATGGTGTTTCTCCTGGCATTATGTGCAACTGCTTTTCTGATTCTAAACACAAGAGAGATGTATCTGGCATATTTAGTTGTTTACTATCCGAGAGACACCTGCTGGAAAGAGCTACCCAGCGCTGGACAGCAAAGGATTCCTGTGACGCACCTGATGGTAAGCTACTGCAAGTCACAAGAGACTACATTTATTTGCAGAAAAGGCAAAAGAAATTCAATAAATAAATGGAAGACAACAGCCAAGACACACCAGGTACCATTTCACAAGTTGAATAAGCAAACAGGAAAGGGAAACCATGATACATTGCTAATTACCTACAGCAGGAAAACAATTCTTCCAAGCAGTTTGAGTTATTACATTTCTGTACTTCTATCTATCTCTGCTGCAGCTGACAGCATTACACTGACTTGTACATGCTATTAAAGGCCATTACAGTAAAAATTATGCCTGTAAAAATGACATCTTAAGCTCTCATATTTCTTCCCTCCTAGTGATTCAGCAGCAATTTTCCTCCACTTACATGTCAAAAGATTATATTTTTTTTTTTTTTGCTAACTGCTGTTACTGCGACTTCCCTTGTGCTCAGAAAGTCGAGCTGGGTTCCTCCTGCCCTACACTGTTATCAGTAACAACGTTCCGCGATCAGAGTGAGGGTGACAATTTTGCTGATGGTGAGGGAGGTAGAGAAGCACATCGTCCACTTTTCCATAGCTCGGCAGGATTTCCATTCAATGGCCCAGAGAGTCAGATAATAGAAATCTGTGTATGTTAACAGAAGTCACTGAAGTCACATCAGTTCTTGCAGTAGCTAGTGATTTGATGTATGTGATGGTTTGGGCATTTAAGCAGCTATTTAGTCACTGAGAGAAAAGTAATTATATCCCCAAGATTATCAATAGTTTTAGTCAAAAGCTTAAATAAAGACATTTTCTTATCCTACATTTCTGCTTCCTTTCAAGCTAGAACTGTTTTTCTTGTGCTCATAAAGAATATCTATTATGTACTGGTATGACAGTGTGATGGATGAATACAAAATGTAATACATACACATGATTAATACCATGTCCAAGTTTAATTAAACATTAAATTCTTACTATTATCAGCCAAGACCCATGTTTCTGTAGTTCCTTGAAAATGTTAACGTCCCCGTTACCTACAGCAGAGCAGATGGTGTGAAACACATCCTCTCCTCAAGCTCTGTTATGACATTCTTTGCTGAAGGGGAAAGACAAGAATCCCTTCTTGGAGCTGTAGATCTTCCAAGTAGCTCCATAAAGCAAAGGGTATTATTACACTTTTCCTTTCCCATATCAGACATTTGCTACATGAATGAATCAAGTGCTCACATTTTATAGATGGATGAAAAGAACAAATCCCTAGCTCTCATGGCCACTGCAGATATGTCTGGCTACTGAGGATTTGTGACCTGCCCAGTGTCACCTGGGAGCTCTGAGAAACATTGCAGTGGCCACACTCTGTCTTGAGGAACATGAACATGATGCTCCCTGGTCTTCCCATAGAAGTTCCAGTGACATGGATATTGGAGGGACCGATTAGTGCCAAGCGGATCAATTCCCAGAAGTGGATCTCGTGTGTTATGAACACCCTCCCCACATCTCCGAGGGGATGCAGTTGCACCTCTATTATGTTCACAAAAGCTATAAAAAACACTCAAGGTTCAGTGACTCAGTGCCAAATCTGTGGGAAATTTTTCCTCCATATTCTACATCCACCACCAGCAGGAGCTACCACAGTAACATGCAGGAGCCTCCTACACAGTGTCCACAAGCTGAAAGAGCAAAATGTTTTATCCTTTCCCAACAGGACTTGAGCTTTGCCTGCCGGCGAGCTTCTCTTTACAGTCAGTGCTACATGTAAAACCAGAAAGCAGATATAAATGCCTGATGAACCGTACATCAGCAACACGTTTGTACCCAACAGCCTTCAGCACTTTGGGCAGAGAAGACATAATATCACATTCCTCAGCAGCAGGATCATGGACAGCTTGCCTAAAGTTAAACTTGGGTATATGTGAAGACAAGAGATGGCAGTAAGAGGGAAACTGTGAAGCCAAAGAGAAAATAGACAGAAAATGAACCTCAGTTATATTCTTGCTTCATATGACTGAATGCTGAATCTGCTGTGCTGGTCCAAGGCTTTTGTGGAAATTTAAGTGTTGTAAATCATGGATGTCTGCTGCTGCCATTTTGGCTGGATGAAAAACCGAACGCATATGTGCACACACATGTGTGCACACTCCTTGTATCATACACTGCCTTTCCTCCAGGAAAAAACCCAATTCTTGAAAAGCACATAAACTTTTCAGTGATGACACCTGTAGTGTCATCACTGAAAAGCTACAAGTTTGTAGCTTCTAAGTTCTTGGGGATGAGAAAGAGAAGTGGAGGGACTGAGAAACAACATTGCATTTCAACACACCGGTGACCACGATCTGACAGCAACATAATTTAGCTGTGGTCCATGGCACGGACAGCTATTTGTGGTAGTGACTACCTGCATATTCACCAAGCACCAACATGATGAGACTCCAGTTGTGACCAGGATCTGTGGTCAAGACTGAAATCAAGGGTCCAAGAACCCAGATAACCAGCTGGGCCAGTAACGTTAACATACACTAGCTTCTCTGGTTAAAGAGAAGCAAGCAGTGATACAGCAGCCAGCACATCTGGCCACCATTCAACCGGGACATCCAAGCGCCTCCTCAAGCCCAAGTTGGTGTAAAAGCTACCCTGGGCACATCTCCAGGATCTAAAAAAAGAGCAGTCCTGGAGCCCGCAGCTCCTGCCTCAGGATCGGTGATCCTCTAACCACACCACCGCTCTCTCCTTGCCTTCTGGGCATTACAGAAATATAATGTAGATGTATTAGATAATTCCTTGCTCTTGGAGAAAAACTGAAGCATCCCCCTGGTTTGCAATACAATTTTATCTGAGCCATGGGTATGTAGACACTACCCTGAAGGAAGATCCTTACATATCACAGACAGACAAATACACACCCACCCTTACTAAACAGTCTGGTTCTGTGGGTGGCCCACATTTAAAACCATTTGGTGTCATGTGCATGTATAAAATCACATACATACCATATGTTTTATCATCACTTGGGCTGAACTGAGCTGAGGAAAATTTACTCAATACTAATACTGAATAATTTTTTTACCCCCCTTAAAGAATCTCAAAAAGAGAAGACAAGAGGGTGGGAAAACTGTGGGTGCTATTAGCTCTCTCCTGAAGTTAGGGTGCAACAACCATGCCCATACAGGCTCTAAGCCTGTGTGTGTCTGCTGAACCGTGCCTTAAACACCAAAGTGGGAATGATTCATATCTGATTTCCTGAGGAAAGAGAGGCCAAAGAAACACAAAAGGAGAGAGCCAGACTCCAGTAGCTGCCACCACAGGGGACTCTGCTCTTAACCCAGAACTCGGGAGGAGGCTGAGCCCAGCACATGGGCTCCCAGGGGCTGCCTCCCCAGACACTGAAAATACTGCTTTCCTGCCAGGAAAACTCTGGAGGGCAACAAGGACACTTATTCAGAAGCTTCTTCTCCTTGCACAATACAAGTTACATATAAGGATTTGGCTAGTTTGGAAAATCCCCCTCTTTGTCTTTTTGGAGCTCTGTGCTGGCGCACTCCACAAAACCCCAATCTGAGTGTGGTTTTGCACGCTCCTCCTTTCCCTCAGCTAATCCAGACTGGGCCAGACTCTACCCCTGAACACTAATCAAGTGACCAGGTCTAAGGAGCCAGCATCTCAATTTATTTGTGCCTGAGTGGAACTAAAACAGCACTACTGGCTTTGCTGATATTTCAGTGAAACCAGATTCTGGCCTCCACATAACCAGATTTTTACTTTTCTTTGGAAAGAACAGCTCTTTCTCTTTTCCTTTTTCCCACTGAGCAAATAAGCTATGGTCTCTGACTGTGCCAAAAAAACCAAAGTTATGCATTGCTGGTCCAGAAAAAAAAAGTCCTAAAACAATTATAGCTAACAAAATGAAATTCTTCTTAGAAAAACAACGGCCTGCTGGTGTTGAGATAATTACACGAAGAAAAATGCTAATTGGAACTGGATAAATTTAGCTGGTAATACAAACAAGTGTATGTTGCCAAACAGAGATAGAGGACTCCTTCATGGTCCCCGTGCGGGTCAGGGTGTGTGTAGGGTTATTGGCTGCAACAGTGGCAAAATAAATTACCATATTTCTAGAGTTTTGTGAAGATTAATAAAGGACAGTGCATTCCTCAGTGCTGTGCCATGACCATCTGCTCCATTATTTCTCTTTATGCTCTCGGACCTGAATTCTGCAAATCCATGTTAGTTTTCTTGCCAAGCTGAGTGCCAACAGGGATAACTCCGCAGTCATGTGTCACGTCTTGCAGCCGTCATGGGCGGTCTCCACTTGCCCTTGCTTAGCCCTTTCCTGTGCTACCTCTCTGTTCCTGGGAGCACCTGGGAGCTGTACGAGATCAGACACTTTTCCAGCTGAAAAGGGCATGGAGGATTTATGGCCTGGTTCAAAACTATAGCTGGAATTTGTGTCGTATAATCAGGTTGCTGACTGCCTATTCATTACTTACTGATAGCTATTTAAAACCTAATGAGTCTTCCCACTAATAACCTCTCCTGGCCCCTGGCCAGCCAGCAGAAGTTTCGCAGAGCGCAGCTGGGCGCAGCTGCTTTCTCCCTGTCCTTGAGAAAGGCATCATGCTCCCGACCTCGAGCCCCACCATGGCTCAAGAATCCTTTGGCGAGCCAGTCGATCTCCCTGCGCCTCAGCTGCGTGGCTGTAACACCAAGCAGAAGAGACGAGCACGGAGAGCCATGTGATGCAGAATCCAGAAACAAGGGGCAGCAGGCAGGGTGGGCAGAGGCCCAACCACCCAAACCAGACCGCTCCTGTGCTCCCTGCACATGCTCTCCCACCCGCGCGCTCTCCCACCCCGCGCAGGGAGAGGGCTGCTTCTGCAGACAGACTGCCACGGCAGAGCACTAGGGTTTGTGAACCACTAAAACATCATCTCTCCCAAGGGACTGCTAATTTGGTGTCTGAACAGTACATTAATGTTAATTAATGTTTGTAAATGATGCAACAAGCATCTGTCACTCTGGTGCTCTGACACTCTTCGGATACATCTGCTTTGCTTTAGCCTTTATTTAGCAGTAATTATGTGGTATGTCTGAATTCCAGTAAGATTAGCAGAGAATATACAAACACAGAGTTAGGTCTGTTTTGCTGCATGTTACACAGCAAATCTGCGAATGTTTTGAACATGCCAGGCAAACGGTGTACCTAGTGCCCAGCAGAGAAGTAGACTTGGAAATCTTCACAGGCTGGGATGCAGCCAGGAGAGCTGGAGGATGTGGAGAGAGGGTGCAGGATGCTCTGGCTGCAGGAAGAGCAGAGGTGCCAGATGTGCATCTAAGCCCAAGAATACAGACATTTAGGACCTGTTTGCTTCTCTGTTGGTTTTTTTCCCACCAAGACTTTGAGAAGTAATTGTATTGCAAATTGTACTGCAAATATTGGAGAAGAAAATTGCCTTTGCTGACAGGTTAACTGTATTTGGAGTCTCTATCATAGCTGCTTGGCCCATGTATATGCAGTGCAATTAGTTTTATTGCACAGGCACAAAGAATGGATAGATATGCATAAAACACGCAATAAATAAATAATTCAAGGATAAATCTTTCTTTTATATTAGAATACCAAAGAGATGATGAAAAAGCTTAACCCAGTGATAGCAAAATTTAGATTCAGTGAGCACTGAGGTACTTCTGATACCTTGGAAAAACACTTTTTCAGATAAGACTGAGAGTGTCTCTAAGTCTCTGCAGTACTTTGCTCCCTGAGTCTGACCAGTAAGATCAGTTTATCCTGTGGCGATTTCTCCAGATTTTCTCAAATGCCTTTAAGAATTAAAGTCTGAATAACTTTTTTTTGTCTTCGCCCAGAGTCAGTAATGGAACTAGACACAAGATATTATCAGATAAAAGTCTTTTAAAGCAACACTTTCTGAGAATGCTGAAGAGAATGACTTTCCAAATTGAGTCCTGAGGATTAGATTAACCACCCAGTTTCTTTTAAAAAAAAAACCCACAGTTGTATGCCCCCAAATAAAACAGGAGGCAGGAAATATATGAATCACAGAAAAAACACTAACTAGAAAAAGCATACTCCTGTAAAGTCTGAATGAACAGAAGGGCAACAGCTAGCAAAAACTAAATAAAACCCTGTGAAGGAAGCAGCGCTGTCAGTGCTCTTCCAACCCAGCTGCCAGGACGAGTGAAGCACTGGTGATGGAGAACATCCCCACGATGGGCCAAGCCATGCTTCCCTGCCCAGAAACCCAGGCATTCATCTGCCTGCTCTGGTCTTTGCAGGGCCGTCCACCACTGTCTCCTCATCTAGTCTGTCCTCTTAACACTGTTTTGGAGTCAGTTCTCACTGCAGAAAAAAAACCAATCCCCAAACAACTGAAAACTGTCACAGAAGTTCAAGCTTCTGCCAGCCACCTTTAAAGCCTAGGTGTGAGGCTTTGCAGACAAGAGGGGAAAAGAAAGACATGTTGCTGTCATTCATATCAGAGTGAGTATTTTGAGCTGATCTGAAAGTTGCCTAGAGATGACTGCAGAATTCTACCAAAAAAACCTGTTTGGAAGTCTTTTCAAAACTCAGCTAATGTTTGCATAGGACCAAACATGCTTTGAAAGCCTGTAGTCCAAGTTCCAAAAGGAAAATTCGATGCAGCAGTGGAAATTAGGAGGCTTTGTTAGCCTGTGAAATCCTTGCTGTGAACGTGCTGGGTACACCGCTCATTTGGGTTAGAGGATGGTTACTCTACCAAGTCATTAATCTCTATTAGCCTGTGCTGTCAGGTACTCATATTTTAACTAATATGTAGCAGGAACAGCACAACTTTTTGAGTTCAGTGTGCAAAAAGAAGAGGATTTTTAAAGTTGGCAAAGTGCTCAAGGAATTTAGAAGTGGAATTTAGAAAATTTTTGTACTCTATCCAATAAATCCATGCAATGTGACTGAAGTCTGGACTTCTTCCCCTTTTCAACTCCAGCACAGGTGTGAAGTGAGGTTGAAATTTTCTCCTTGCCCTTCTCAGGATGATCACAGACTGAAACACACCTGGAAGTGATGCTCCCAGGACAGTCACAGCAAGGGGCTGGCACATCGGGAAGGAGAAAAAGGCAGATTTAAAAGGTGGGGTTTAGCCTTCTTTTGGTACAGAAAATTCTGTATCCACCACTCCACCCAAACTGTGTTGAAAATCCCTGTTGTCCTCCTTGCTGAGGAAGTTGGGAACTGCAGCCAACTTTGTGGCAGCAAAAGTGAATTAATCTCTGTGAAAAGGACAAAGGAGTGAAGTGGGACTGTCACTAGCACCGGGTGACCTGCAGCAGGACATGTCACAAGTGTAATGTCCCCCACAATGCAGGAAGGAAGAGGCCATGGCACATCCGTAGAGATGTGGTAAGGGCAAAAATCAAAATGTCTACATCCTCCCCAAAACTTCTGGTGGTCTTCTCCCACCCAAATGCTTCCTCCAAGAGACGGAGGGAAAGACCTCATGTGTCATTTCAGTCTGAAAATGGTTTATTAAACAGGCCCAATAGGAAACAAATTTAATGTACTTGGTCTTTGTTAATGTTTAGACCTGACAGTGTTGACAGGTAAGGAGTATTGGGTTTGGGATCTGCAGGCATCAGGGTCTGCTGCTTGTGTGGTGGAAAGCAATTCTTTTATACAACATTTTTCCTGATTTATCTAATCAGGCAGCCAGACCATGCCAGTGAGCAAGCACTGCAAGAAATGTAAAATAATATATACAGTAGTAATTCCGGAAGAAAGAAAGTCTTTTTAATAGACTATTTGGGACATGAAAGAGCTCATGAATTAGCACAGAAATTCCTGGTCAGGTTAGGACTGTTTCTGTGCTCAAGGATGATGTCCAGGTGGATGTTAAACAACTTCAGCAATGGCTACAGTGCCCTACTGGTGTCCTACTAAGCTGTATTTTGAAAATCACGTTAGTCAGTCAGTCAATCAATCAGAGGAAGAAATACAGCTTTAAGAAAGGAAGATGACTAGGGACTGACCCACCTCCATAATATTTTCATTTACAGCAGTACAAGAGAGCTAGTCTGGTGCTACAGCAGGCACCTTGGTCTGTCTCAAGCACCACGGTGAGTAGTCTGAACTTGATCTTTGGTCCTGGGAGCACCCAGAAGCCCATAGACTTGGGACTCAATCAGATTCATAGTGAAATGTCTGACCAAACAGGAAGTGATGAAAGCCACACAGCTGACTTGGGATTCTCCTCTTCACATCTTGGGTTTTCTCTTCCAGCTGACACTCACTGTCAGCAAACACAGACATAATTGTGCCTTCTTGTACTGGGAGAAGAAATATACCTTTTGAAACATCTGAGATGAAATCCTGGCTTTCTTCATGTCAGTGGCAAAGCTCCTAATGACGGGCCATGGAGTCAAAACAGCATCCGAGATGAACTTCTACAGCAAGACTGAATGGCTAGGAAAACTATATATGCCCTATAGAGATTAGATGATAGAGAAAAGTTTCTATGGCAAATTCAAGAGCCTTTGGAGGGGAGCAGCCTGTCTCAGGGAAGTTGCTGTTAGTGCTCTGCTAATGGTGTTGTGTGTGGTGGTCATTGCTCTAACAAGCACTCAATAGAGCCACTCTGAAAAGAGAAACAAGAACAACACAGTACTAGAGAATTACATAAAATTTAGATCAGGTCTGCAGCTAGTCTGCAGAGGCAGCATTCTTCAGCATGAAAGCACCAAGCAAATGATAAAGCTGTGGTAATTATCCGTGTCAGGCTGGAGAACCTTTTCTCTTCCCCTTGCTCTGCCTGAGAGCAAAGAACAGCACATGTATGGAAATCACATGCAAGCCTCATGTACATTCACATGCAAAAGAGAAAGAGTATTTGTGTGTCCTGAAATAATTCCCTGACATCTGGCAATTTCAGGTTTGTCAGCTGTCAAAAAAAATCCTGCTGTGTTTCTGTATCCCAGACTGTGCAGCTTTTCTACCTCACCCCTGAACTTGCAGAGGTTTTCAGCACACGCATCACTCAGTAATGAATTCACCAAGTGTGTGTGTGTGTGTGTGTGTGTGTCTACTTTTCCTCTACTTCAAGAATTTTTTCTAAACCTGAAGAAACAGGAAGAATGTTTCTGGACAAGCAACAGGTTCAAATACACACTCAGTAGCAGCAGTCTTTAAAAGCAGGATCATTTTCTCACAGAAGGCCGAGCCACTTAAATGGACTGATGCTAATACAGGGCTCATTCAAGCACAGTGTCCATCACCCTCAGACCCAGTACAGGGGATGCTGCGCCTTCCCAAAGCCTTCTCCGAACACACATGGAACAAGCTTAGAGAATTAGCCTCCTCCAAAACACGGCTACAGCTCCTGCTTTCTTTCAAGACAGACGTTCTCTTCTGTGTAGTATTCTAGTGATTAAAGCATTGGCTTGGGACAGGGGGATGGAGTGGGGGTCCCAGGCTCAGCTCCCTGTTTCCCTCTGTCCACAACAAGGGGAAGCATCTATGTGTTACTGTCAGCAGCGATGCTCACCCTTTGCTATGGCAGCTCTGCATCTGGCAGAGAAAATTCAAGACTCCCTGGGTCAGAGGATAAAAGAGCATAGAAGGAAGAGCAGAGCTGTAGTCCTCTCCAGGTGTTCACACTCTGCTCCGAATGTTTCATTTAGTACAGAATAATCTAATCCATCTTAACTTAGGGGTTCTTTTTCTTTGTGGGATTTTTTTTCCCCATTTGCAGTTCCTCCTACTGAGCTGGGTGTTTGCAAACTCTACCTCAGACCTGTTTACATAAAGAAAATCTTCCTGTACAAAACTGCAATTTCTGTTCTGTATCCCTAAAAAATTAACTCTAAGCCATGCATTTTGACAGCCACAGTCCCAAGGCTGCCTCCAAGCCCCTCGCCACCCAGAGGTGAGGCTGTCCCAGGAGCATGGGAGCTGATAGGGACAGACAGCAGGACCAAGAGCTCATGACATGGCAAAGGGTGGCACAGGCAGGAGAACAGTGGGAGTTTCCCTTCTGTGCACCCCACATAGGTGTTCCCCCTCCTGTGCAGGTGTCAGAGACCATGGGGTGAAGGGGAGGGGAAAAAACAATATTTTTCTTTCCTGTCCCCTTCTCTACATGACCCCCTCCATTTAATTAGAGCCTGGAGAATCAAACCCCAACATTTTATATACCAAGGACACATCCAGAGCTCAGTGCCTAACATCTGCTTTACTGGTAATTGGCTCTAAGTGGCAATTTGTCAATATTTTTAAGATAATGAGCTTCCTATTTGTGTTCCAGCCATCTAAACTTCCAGATAAGGAAATGTGCTGTTGCTGTTCCACGTCAGCTTTTCTCTGGATACAATACTGCATGCGCTGGCCCCTCTCTCCCACAAAAAAAGAGTGCTGCCCATCAATGGAGAAGTTAATCAAGTGTGTTTTGAAGTCTGGCTGGGTACAGACTCTTTGGATGAAAGATGCTATTTAAATATCAATTGTCATGATGATGAGAATTATTATAGTTATTCTGGCCATATTAATAATACTAAGTAATAGTATTTTTAAATACTCTGTGCTGGGTCCAGTCCTGTTCAACATATTCATCAGTGACCTGGATGAAGGGATAGAGTGTAACCTCAGCAAGTTCACTGATGATACCAAGCTGGGAGGAGTGGCTGATACACCAGAAGGCTGTGCTGCCATCCAGTGAGACCTGGACAGGGTGGAGAGCTGGGCCGAGGGGAACCTGATGAAATTCAACAAGAGCAAGTGCAAGGTCCTGCACCTGGGGCAGAACAACCCCATGCACCAGTACAGGTTGGGGTGACCTGCTGGAACGCAGCTCTGCTGAGAAGGAGCTGGGAGCGCTGGTGGACAACAGGTTGGCCATTGAGCCAGCACTGTGCCCTTGTGGCCAAGAAGGCCAACGGTATCCTGGGCTGCATTACAAGGAATGTGGCCAGCAGGTAAAGAGAGGTTATCCTCCCTCTCTACTCTGCCCTAGTGAGACCACATTTGGAGTGCTGTGACCTGTTCTGGGTCCCCCAGTTTAAGGACAGGGAACTGCTTGAGCCAGTCCAGTGGAGAGCTGCCGAGATGATCAGGGGACCGGAGCATTTTCCTTATGAGAAAAGGCTGAGACACCTGGGTTTGTTCAGCCTGGAGAAGAGAAGACTGAGGGGGGATCTCATCAAGACCTATAAATATCTAAAGGGCAGGTGTCAGGACGATGGGACTGGGCTCTTTTCAGTGGTGCCCAATGACAGGACAAGGGGCAATGGGCACAAGTTGGAACACAGGAAGTTCCATCTAAACATGAGAAAAAACTTCTTTCCTGTGAGGGTGACAGAGCAGTGGCACAGGCTGCCCAGGGAGACTGTGGAGTCTCCTTCCCTGGAGACATTCAAAACCCACCTGGATGTGTTCCCATGCCCCTTGCTCTAGTTGTCCCTGCTCAAGCAGGGGGGCTGGACAAGATGATCTCCAGAGGTCCCTTCCAACCCCTACCATTCTGTGATTCTGTGAAATCTCTGCACAGAACTCAAATGAAAGCTCTAAATATTGCGTATTAGAACAGCCAGTCAAAATATTTTCTCCTAAGTATTTATCCTGTGAAAAATTCTTGCTATTTTCTATGGGAAGTTCTGTCATTTATCCTGAAAAACTGCAGACAACAGTAAAACAGAATTGTTTGCCATAATTTATTTAGGATTTTTGGTTTCATTTTAATTTTGCAAGAAAAGTTTGAAAGAAAAGGAAGTTTTTAGGTTCTCCCACAAAGCCTATGTACCCTTTTATCCAGCTTTATTTGCCTCCTTGTTATCAGTCACTAGTGGAGTTGTGCAAAAGGAAGCCTTAGAAAAACAGCCCATAAAATATTTGGGGCTTTGCTCTTATTGATCTTTCTCCATTTAAGCTAGTAATATAAGCCAAAATGTGTCATTTAGTAATATTGGGTTTCATCTGCCTGTATGGCTGCTAGCAGCAGGAAGAGCAGATCTCATAGCACTTGAAAGATGCGTCAAATATGTTTTTAACAAGAGAGAGAAAGGCAGATAATTTAGTGTTGGGAAGTCCTTGGGAAGACGGGCTCAGCACAACACATTAAGCCTTGCACCAGCCAAGCATCCCCTGCAGCCCCTGGCAGTGAGCAACACCTGACACTGTAATGGGTAGTAATGTCCCTGCTAAAACAATGTCCTGCGCACAGTGCACCTCTGTCTGCAACAGCTGCAGGTTTTTCCTTTGGATACATCTTTAAGGTGTCTTGTCTTTACTTTGAAGAAGAAACCATGCCATGTCTAATCAGTAATGGAACAGAGCTGTGCCACAAAGAAGCTGAGAACCTGGCTTGCTCTATTGATACAAATCTCATTCCTTTCAGACTTTTTCTATACTGATGCGGAATGAGGAAGCTCTCTACAAAATCAGCTACTGAGAGAGATTTATTGCTCTATGGTTCCCAGCAGGTTCATATTTGTGCTTTGGCTACGGCTGATGAGCAACAACACCGAAGAAACCTAAAGCAACTATATTCTCTATGCTCTTCTGTTCATACCTGTCCAGTGAGATACAGCACAGGTGCAGGATTGATGCTGTGGTGAGCAGGACATCGAGGGATGTTCGGACCAGGCAGAACATCTCTCCATAGATCCAGTTGTCCTGCACTAACTCAATGGCTCCAAATGGCATCACCAGCACTGACACCAGCAGGTCCGCAAAGGCAAGGGAAACAATGAAATAATTGGTCTTGATTTTCCTGCAAGACAGATGACAAAATTAGAGTGGAATAGTTTCAGTGCTGCATCCTCTACATGCAGACAGAGATTTCAGCTTGTGATTGGGTCTAATTTGCTCCATCACACTGAAGGGTCCTCACTTTATATAGTCATATACTCCTCACTTTATACGGTCACCTCTAGCTCGTTCCTGGTTTCTACAGCTACATATCCACTGTGTTCTCTGCATGAACACATCTTTCTGCTCACACAGAAGAGGCAAATAGAAGCTCACAGGCCTCTGCATGTGGCTCAGCCTCACAGCTTGCATTGGAGAGTTTGGGGTAGAGGAGGGGGATTTTGTTTTAACTTGTAAATTGAGAAAATCCTTCCAGAAAGCACTGAGAAGGATCTAGACTGAAGCTGTAATTTTAACTTGAAGAGTACTTTTTAAATCATAACAATAAAATAGAATTAAAGCCATTAAAAATCCCACGCAGAATATGAATAGAGGCTGTTGAATTTCTCACTCTGCTCCTGAGGCTGGTCTGACAACTCCCAGGGGTAGCAGCAAGCCTCGAGACAGGAGTTTTGCCTGTGACCCCCCCAGATCATTGGCAGCATTTGCCAAGCTGCAGCAGGGCAGCACAACTGCAGAAGGACCTTGATCTGCACAGTTTTCTGATGGACTTGTCCAGAAATTTGAGGTGGAAAAGGGGTAGAGGCCAACCTGCTTCTCCAAGGAATTGCTGCTTAGCTCTGTTTTTTACTGATTTATCTGGTTTTTTGACATTGAGAGTGCTAAAAATGTAGAGGATGGATACTAAAATGATCCCACCTCCATGGTGTAAGTCCGAGTGGAGATGCAGAGAGGCCCGTGTCAGAGTCTGCCATCATCGTGGTGCAACGCATGGCAAGAGACATCCTTCATTATGGTGGTTTATGCCCTCGGCTGTGGGCACAGGGCTTTTTAGGCAGGGATTTTCCCCTGTGCCTCCGCGCAGAAGGGCAGGCGGTGGCCGGCTGGGTGGGCTCACCTGAGCTGCCTGTCCCGGCACACGGCCACCATCACCAGCAGGTTCCCCAGGATAGCCATCAGTATAACGGCGGAGATGAAGGTGAGCAGCACGATCTTCTCCACTATGCCAAAGCCCTCATTCGAACTGGGGTGCACATAAAAAAAGAAGAAAAGAAAAGAAAAGAAAAGAAGCTGCAGCAGTGCCAAGAGGGGATTGCCCGGGGATTACTCGTTTTGGCAGGTGTGAGAGCAGCATCCCCACGCCCGTTGGAGCGAGGCAGCCTTCCCACCAAGACCTCGGCACCGTTTCACAAGGAGCAATTCATATCTATGGGGAAAGCAGCGAGCCTTGTGTTCATCAGCAGAAAGGCTGCAGGCAGAGGATACCCGCAACGCCCACGGCCACCCATGTTTCCCAGGGGTGGTTAAGCCGACATGTATGGCAGAGAGCTGGAGTGCACTGTGCCTGATTTCTGAAAGCCCCTTCCAATTCAGAGCCTGCGGATGAAAATGTTTTCATTCACTTTTCACCTCAATAAATAATGTTATTTTCTATGCAGAAATATTTTGGTTTTCTGTCCTTTAGTTTTTCAATTTTTTTCCATGGTTTTCCTCAAGATGAGAATTTTACATCTTGAATTTTGAAATCTTCTACATAATAGTTCCCTTGTTCTCTCTTCTTTTCCCTCTGTGCCACAGAATAAGAGGCAGTCTAGCATATTTTTTTTCTTTTTCACTTGGTAATTTTTCCAGAATCAGGGAAAAGAAAATAAGAATTTTTTAAAAAGAAGTACACAATTTTCCCCTACCCCAACATCAATAATTTCCTTCAGTTAATGAAGAGAAAATAAGAAGGATAACATGAAAACACAATGGTGGACATATTTTAAGTCTGCATTTCTACAAATATCTTGTTAAATGTTTCAAAAAAAAGTTGTTGGGTTTTTTTTTGGAGCCTGCAAAGCAGGAAGGTAATACATAGCATGCAATAAATACTGTTCAATTCTTCATAATATTAGGTTTATTACAAAATTTTGAGTCACTTCATTTTAAAGCTATTTCTAATTATGTAACCAGAACAAAATGTGTCCTAAACCTTCACCTGCTTGTGTAACTTTCCCTATTACCTTACAACGGTGAGAACAGGTGTTTGTTCACGTTATCAAGCGTGGCTAGAAATAAACTGGCATTAAAAGCAGCACTTGACACAAATTCAGCAGGGAAATTTCTTCACAGCGTACAGAGCTGGTATTCAGCACCCAGGGTTACTGTTGTGAGATCGTTCAGGTAATTGAAAAATTGAACTGTTATTCTGTTTTACTTTGACTTCCTCTGGGGTCACTTTTTATTTACTAAATACATTCCAGAATTTTACACTTTATCTCACTGAATTAGCCTGATTTTGGCAAAGCTAAAAAAGATTAGAGGCTGCTGAGGTCCTGCCTCCACTACCTGTGCCATTTTAATATGCTTCTAGCAACTGATTTCACCCTGAGCCTGCATTGCGGAACATCCACTTAATCACAACCTCCGTTTTTGTCCCTAAAAGCGATGCCACATTGAGTATGAATTCTTTGCCCACTGCCACATGCACCAGTGGGCCAGATGGCAGCCTGTTGAAGTTGGACTCTCCGTATTGAGTATAAACAATATCTTAGGAATTTATTGATTCTCAGTGTTTTACAAGGAAATACATCACTGGGTATAGGTTTATCCAGATGGGTGAGGATGTTTACAAGCAAATAAAGAAGAAGAAAGGAGATGCCCCGGCCTCATACTAGTTTCACAGAAAAACACAGCACAAGGCAGATATAGGCAGGCTCAAAACCAAGTGCAATTATACAGCTATAATAAGAAAGAGGTCCGAGGCAACCGCATATCCTAGTTTCATAAATGTACGTTCATATGCCAAGTAGGGCTTTCACACCTGTGAGGGCAGAGGTAGCTCTTAATTCCAGATCATCTCTTCTGTTAAAACTAAAATATTTATCAATGTCATGAAAAGTGGTTAGTTGGATGTATCCCATGTCTCTACAAGGTTTTCAAGCAAAAAGTCCCTAAGCACTGCCAGGCACGTGTCCTTCTGGAGGTGGGTTGTTGGGGTACCAGTGTGCCAGGGGAGGAGGTACGGGTGGCTCATGGCAAAGAGCACTCGGTAAGGAAGCGGGTTTTGGCTTGTGTTGGAACGCATGATCCCAGCTCAGAGGCAAAGGCAAAGGCATGACTGCTTCTTTTGCCCTGCCGGTTTTCAGTGCTGTCAGTAAATCCACTCCTGCCGAATGGAGGAAGGTCTCTGGTGTTATGCTGAAGGGGTCAGTTAGAGCCATGGGTTTGCAGCCAGCAAGACACTTATTTTTGTGCAAGCCAATTATAGATGCTAAGATAGGAGAAAGGCAAAGTCAAGATGTGGTTTTATTCAGCATCTGAAAGAGTTTGCACTTAATTAGATAGTGCTGTCTACTGAACATAGCACAACTTCAGGGAGCGCAATTAAGGCTCCAGGAAGCTGGTAGCTCTGGGCCAATCCTTCAGCGCATTCAGAAATGCTGGCAAGGCTCTGTCTGAACTAAATGTGGCTTTCCCAGTTTTTACTGGAGAGCATTGCTTCCTGATGCCTTGGGTCAGTAGCTCCTTGACAACTCTTCCAACAAGTGGGGTTTGTGTCTGCCCTTCTTGCAATTACACTGCAATTGTTGCCTGCAATTTGCCTATATTGGTCCAGTCATACTCCCTCCCATCTGACAGAAGAAAATCCCTATTCATCAAAAGGATCTGCCTCAACCCTCATCCTGTCTCTGACAGTGACCTGTAGGAGATGAAATGCCTACATGCATACAGCAGTGCCTCCCTTGCATGCTCTCTCATGCCACAAAGGTCTGTGTCACAGTGGGCTTGTGTAATAGCTCTTGGTGGATCCCCTGCCTTCCCTCTCTCTGGCCTCTCTTTCAAACTCTCAGCACATGCATTTTAAGCACAACCGAATGTCAGAACCTTCATTAATAATGTTCATCAGCAGAAAAAGACTCCATGAAAATTAAAGGGAAATGGAAAAGAAACAACTTCAAAGGCAGGTCTCCGTCACAGGCCTTCTAGCTGGGTACTGGATGGGATGAAAAGGCACAGGAACAATGGGGATGCCGGGATCAAAGGCACCTTCACTGCGGAGCTGTAATTGTACCTGTCTAAATAAGCCTTCACAACAGGCTAACGTTGCTCCGTGGCTGCATCTGTGAAACAAAATGTCAAACTACACTGAATAGCACCATACAAAAGATGGTCCTCCCAAGTGAGCATGGTAGCACAAATGTGATGGAACAGTGGTGACAAGGATGATGATGGTTTACTTTATACAGAACCAGGCAGAGAGATTTATGTTTTGTCTTATCTAGCTTTGCCCACCTTCTGCTGTTCCTAAACAATTCTCATCACTGCATTATTTGAGCACCTTGCATCTGCACTCTGCAGCACGTACAGAGAGGGAGAGAAACCTCCCTCGTCCCCAAGCCCTGCTGGGGGGTGAGATGGCCATTGGCCATGGACGGGGCTTCTCAATCAATGCCTTGGGAGTGCGGCTGGTGACCAAGCCTGGTGGCTCTTTTTTGGGGGAAGCCGCGGGGTTTTGAGGCTGCCTGCTGAGAGATCCCTGTCCCCTCCCCACAGCGAGGATGCTGGCTGTCAGGCTGGCTGCTGTTCTGCCCAGCAAAAGGCACTTGGTGTCAGGCCTCATCCCACAGAGGGAGGTGGACAGGCGAGTGCAGCATTTTGATTTAAAATGTTCTTTGAATGAGCTGCTCTGATCCTAATGGCAACGGGTTTACACGTGGACATAAACATTTCACAATAATCAAGTCAACATGTAATAAGCGCATGGGCGAACCTAACTGCCCACTCACCTCCCACTGGAAATCTGCTGTGCCTGTACAGGAAAGCCTGGCAAATGTCAAGGCTGCCGTCTGCTATTGCCACCGAAAGGATGGCCCTGTCCCCAGGCACCAGAGCAGGCTCTTCACACCGTGACCACTCCTCAGGAGCACTGCATCCCTTTTGTCAAGGCATACCCTCAGCTGCTCCCTCCCCAGTGGTGACAGCATCCCCACGCCACACAGCTGGGTGGGGTAGCACAGCAGGGGCAAGCCAGCTGCCCTGGAGTGCTGCTGACTGCTCAGTGCACCTGCTCCCCTTGGGATGGGCACAGGAGGTTCTGCAGGACCAGAGGAGAAGGGAGCTTGAGGGATGCCATAAAAAAGGGCTCTGGAGGTGGAGAGAAATTATGATTTTCACCATGCATCTAGGACAGAAATAGCTGGAGACACCTCCGTGCTCTTCCTTAGCAGCAGGATTTTTTGCATGGAAGGTAAAACTCCAACAGCTGCAAGGAGGTTATAACTCTGAAGTTATAACTGCCCAAGTCTGGTGCTTTGCGGTGGTGGATCAACACTGAATTTCAGCTGGGTTTTGCTAAGCAATGAAACCCAGAGTGCAGGGATGTGGGTTTGGGTGGAAAGGAGATTTGTCCTTGCCAGGCAGGTATTGTCTGTCTCCTTGTGTAAGAATCCCAGATGTTTTCCTGTCATTTTGGCTCATGAAGAATGACAGGGACCATAACAGCAGGTGAAGATTTAGATCTGCTCTGTGCTTCCAGGTGTCTTCTTGAGCTTATTGTTTATCGCCCAGGAGAGAGACCTTCACCCCCTCCAGCCTCATTAGCTGCAGAGAACTATGCACGTGAACAGACACTGAAGAGAATGCCCCACCACAGGTCTTCTCGGGTGCAGAGATTTTGAGTTTTATTCATGAAAACAATCTCTGGAAATGCCAAAGGAGACCAGCACAGAGCCACATTTCACCAAATATTGCCCTGCTTGAAGACTTCAGCCAGGAAGCAGGGCAATGTTTTAAGTCCACATTTCCCATCCAGCGTACACAGGCCACCCTGCCCTGAAGGTGGTGGCATCCTGGTCTGCACCATTTAACTCAGCTGGCCACAGCCCAGGGCTTTGAACGAAGACAAACCGGTCAGAAACGCACACTGGCACACTTGTGTATGGAGCATTTGCTGTGATAATAGTTTTGGAAGCACTTGGGAGATCTCTCCAAAGAGTATTTCTCTCATGCTGTGTTCTATTGCTCCTCTGGGGAACATTAAATAGGGATGTGCATCACTGGGGGTACAGGAAGGATGTTCATCTGGGCTATGCTTCTATACATCTGCCTTTTGAATAATCTATCATTGAGTAGGAATATTTGTTAATTATTCAGTCTCAGTAATTCAAAGCTGTTAATAATGGAATAAGTGAATATTGCTGTAAATTAAAATCAATGGTTTGCATAACAGCTTTGATCAAATCTGAGTGCTCTTGCTTCCAAGCATGTTTCCCTGTTTAATAAAGCAAAGATTGATGGGTTTGCTATTATGAGGAAATGAGATTCAGACAAAATGAATGTTGGTTAGTAGGAATATAGAAATCACTTAAGGTAAAAGGTGAAATACTGATGTAGAATGAATGCTTAAAACCCATATATAGACATGTTTAAAAGGTGGTCCTGCATAGTCATTAATGTGAAGAAAAACAAGTGTAATTATTTTTTCAAGTCAATTTCTACTTTCCTGTAAACACCCCAACTTTTCTAAATGACCTCAAGTGCATTTGTATATTTTATGCAGCAATTAAACTGCATAGATCAGTCCTGTTGGTAAGACCATGCACACTGCTGCTCTGGTTTTCATTACACATGTCACACCCTGATCTCCCTGCCACTGCAGTGGGAAAAAAATTGTTAATAAATAGCTTGGTGCTGAGAGTACCTCAGGCACTGCACAGACACTCCTACGGGAGTAAGAGAGATGGAAAAGAGAGTGAGGGTTGAATAAATAAGACTTTTCTTTTGAGGGAAGAAGAGGGCAGCTGATAAAAAGGAGGCTGGATGGCCCATTTCCAAACTGAAGAGGAATAACTCTGCTTGCAGAGGTAACCTGGAGCATCTCCTGGAGGTAGCCAGGGACCGTAGTGAGCACTTCATAACAAGAGATGTCTGTAATTCTCACTGAAGATGATGAAAAGCACAAGCTCAGAGCAGTGAGTTTTGCCAGGGTAGCCTAGAAAAGAGCTTTCTTCTTGATTTAACAATGGCTTAAAAGTGTGTGGGGAATACGTGGAGGAGTTGGTCTGCTTTGTTTTCAACCAAGCCATGCCTTCCTACTCTATAACTCCAGCTGACATGACACTTCATGTAGGTCTTTAACTACAAATAAGCTGTCATCTGCCTCTCCTCCTTTCTACTCCCCTGATTATTCCTAGGCATAAAATCAAAGACTGGGTGTTAAATGCTTAAAAAAAAAAATCAAGATATGTTATTTTATGAGTAAACCTAACAACGCGTGTCTCAGTATAGAAACATTACAATAGGGAAGATGATATTTGATCTATGGCTTTCTAGATGTTACCATATTCTTTTCTACTGCCACCTAAAAAAATTAATCAGAAGTCAGCATTCATCCAGAAGCATATAACTTCTTCTAATGCCTTCAAATGCTACACTGCCTGTGCTGCTTCGCTTCAGACCGTGCAGATGGCAGGACAACTTCTAACAGATTCAATTCAATTATGTACTTCACTTCTGTTTTAGAAACAGATTGAAATTAATTAAAGTATTGACAAGCCAGAAATAAACAGCGTTCCACATATCAAAATAACTCAGTTACATGATTAGTTTATTTGAGTGCTGCTTTTTTTTTTTTCTTTTTTAACCAAAAAAGTTGTTGCAGCAGTGAGGCGGGCGGGAAGGGATGAGGTTTTCTCCTTTTATGCTGGCTTGAACATCAGAAACGTTCTGCAAACTGACTTGCTTCCACTGATGGCACGGAGCTGAAAATGTGCCACACTACTGAGAACAGCAGCAGCTCAGGTAGGACCATGAAGGATGAAACAAGGACTTCAGACCACCTCCTCCTGAACAAAAGTACTGATAACATCACTGATCCTGTTCCTCCGCTCCACATATCTCCTGGAGACTGAATGGTATAGCGCTCCAGAGAATTAAGTGTTTTAAGCAGCTGATAATACTGATTAAAATCAATTGTCAAGATGAAGCAAAGAAGACAGGCTCTTTAAATGTTTTTAAAATTGCCGTGTGTGGGCTGCACAGTCAATCAGGACGTGCTAGGAGTGCACTCCTATTTGGGAGCAGGTGTGTGCTGGAGCTGCCAGACACTGCAGGACCTCAGGAGACATTGGGGTCAGAGCAGTGGCTCCAGCTCTGCATGCACCTCAGGCTATGAGACTGCCAAGATTCGGACTGACAGGCAAGGCACGAGGGGCTCCAAGTAACAAACCCAGAAAAATCAAGATTTCTGCTGGTCATGCAATTTCCTTAGTTTACACCAGCAGAAGTTCCTGCCTTTTCTGGATCTGGGGCTGAAAACTCATCCTGAACAGTGCAATCCTTTACCACAATCCTAATACAGATAAAGGTCTGAGATGTCCTCCGAGCAGCTTGCAGAGTTATATGGGAAATGCGCGATAGAGGTAGGAAAAAACCCCAGACGCAGTGAGTCTCCAGGCACTGCCTAAGCCTTAGGGCCTCTCCCCTTGCAGGGAAGTTAGGTGGAAGTCCAGCAGCCACATCTGTCTCTGCTTTTCATACGATGAAGTATGGAAACCCTGGCTCTGCTCTCCCCCATGCAGCAGCTCAAGTGTTACATAATTTACATCCACATATGAACAGATATCGCTGCAAGACTAATGCAAGTACAATCCTTAAAAACCATTAGACTGTCACCTAAAATATAAGCTAAAATTCACTCATTAAATTAGCATTAGATTAAGATCATGGTATTTACCTGGAGGAAGGGCAGCTGCTGCAATTACTTTGTTTGGGATCCGCTAACACTACCGCTAACACAAGAGCTCTTGTGCAAAGCCCTATGCCATCACAAATTGCAATTTTACACCATCTACCTGGAGTTTGCAGAACGTTGGCATTATGTTTTGTTCCTTATAATATACTTCCAAGTCTTTAAATTTTCCTCCAATGCCCTCTTCACACACTGAGTACTCCCCTTTTATTTTCACATAAAGATAACATTTTTCAGATATGCAGGGTCTACTTTTTTAAATGAGGTTACCAAATACTCTACAACTTTAAAAAAAACCCCAAATCTCTGGTTAGGCATAGGTAGGAATTCAGGTGCACTACGAGGTGCAGCAGAGATCTTGTAACAATAATTTCTCCTTGGTAAATACTGAATAAATCCAAAGATCAAATGTGCCTTTAATCAGAAATGTCTTGATCAGTTCCTACTTAGAATTGCTCCTCAGAAGTAAGCCCACTACATCTACCAAACTACATGTCAGTTTAACAAAGAACAGAAGATGATGAAAGAAGCACAAAAATAAACCTGACTTTTGGTGTATATTCCACATTAATAATGTGATTAACTTATATTTTCCAGATAAGTGCTTCTTGCCTATCTCATGCCATATGAAGTCTTAAACAGAGCAGGCTGTATGTTCAAAAGACAAATACAACATAACTACGCTCAGGAGATCTGATTTAATGAAGCACCTTATCTCCCAGCAGCATCACCATTAATTGCATTCATTTCACTTCCATGTTCTATAAATGTTGAAGACAGAGTCTAGTATGCCCTTTTGAACAAGGAATTTTGTAATTCAGTTATTGTACAACATAATTTTACTTTACAGAGACATAAGCAACATCACCATTACACATACACGTATAACTATGTCAAGATTTATCTCAGTAGTTTAGAAGCAGAGAGTCACTTAGGCAGACCTGTGACATATCCTCTTCTGGCACAGAGGTAAGCTGGAAAAATCAAGGTTTAGACTCATGCTAAACATACTCTGAGTACCAGATTTCTCAGAGAAATCTGTGTGACACCTCCTGCAATAACCAGGTGCAAGACTGATCAAGCAGAGGCCACTACTTTTCCAGGGTGAGCTGTTGTTCCTGGGCTAAAAGCATTTGTTTCCCTGTCTTATAACATTTCCCATAAAAAGCAAAATATAAGTCCTGCCCTACATACACGCGTTTGCTTCCCCAAAGATAGCTCTTTATCAGAACACCATAATGGCAGTTCTTAGTCTTTATTGCCATTCTCGTACTGAGTTCTCATTTTCAAACCAGGGAAAACTTTAGTTCCCATCTTTGCTGAAAGCCTGAAAGTTGCAAGATTTTCAAATCAAAAAACATGATGGCCCTGCTCTGCTTTTGCAAGCAATATCTGCAGTCAGGAAAATACTGCTAAATGAGAGGCACTCAGTCAAGACTGGGGCAAGAGTCCTGGCATCAGGCTGTATATTAATACATCTAGGATGTGTACTTTTCCCATTGCTTATTTACACCTTGGACAATAAAAGACAAATACAGCTATTGGCTGCCTAACTTCTAATATTTCCTGGATAGTTTCCCAGTTTCAAGAATCTAGAGGAACGAGAGTTTCTTGTTGTCACCCCTGCTATGGAAGACTTGGCACAGACAAGATAATACATTGATTCCTGGAATACATTTTATTTGAGACACCTCCCAGACATCCCATGTGGCTCTGAGCCTCACGAAACCAGTTCCCAGCTCATTCATTACCAGACAGTAGCAGGAAGATACTTTCACTTCTTTTTTGAAGACAACATAGGACTCTATGTTCCAATGAGTTTTTCTAAGGCACAGCATGGTGGAGTTCATTTGTTCAGCTCCAAGGTATATGTCCCTTGACTGAGTGATTGCCTTGTGTCCCCAGGGAATGGTGTGTCTCCTTAGTCCCTTCTCCAATGCCACAATTTCTGAACTGTCCAACCGGTTTGCTGTACCCTGACACAAAACACATCAGTCAAGCGGGATAAGAGTCATCTTTGAGATGTCATGCATCTCCAACTCTGCTACCTCAATCTGAGCTTTACCATGAAGACCAGAGTTTGGTAAATAAAGCTAATTCCAGAGGTGGCAGCCAGAAACCTTCCACCCCCACAGTACATGACCATCAGCTCATTTTGTATGAATCTCGCTCTTGTATTTAGGCTCCAGGTAGGTGTCCTTTCTAAGTAAAGACACAGGAAGTCCTTGACTTAAGAACAAAGTACTTAAATTTCTTGTTCTATTTAAACCTCCTTCTATGTCCCCAGCTAAGTGCATGTTCTGAATACTTTCCACAAAAGCTTCATCACATTTCTCACTTCAAATAAACAAGAGAGGATGTGAACCTGGGGAAGCAGCAGGACAGCGGAAAAGCAAACTGTTAGGACTGTGCAGACAGTCAGCTCAGAGGCAACCCAGATCCCACCCACTCCCAGCACATTTCTCTGAGGCCAGCCTAAGAAGCTCTAGAAGTGTTTGTTCAGTACTGATTTCCTTTCGCTAACAAGTGCAAGAGCTTCCAGAGGAATGTCCCACCATGCTTTTCTGTGGAAGTCCTTGACAAAGATTCCTAAAAACAGCCATTTCTGGAGGAGGGAGCAATGTGAAGGGGAGCCCTTCTTCCCCACAAAGGAGTGAAGTGACCTAGAGGTTTCTGGTGGCATCAGGTATGGACTGTGCACTCACAGGTTCTATGAATTTCATGTTTGATCCACAACTGGGAGCTAGCTGCTGCCTCTCCCAGCTATCTCAGTGCAGGCTGATTTAAAAATGCTTCAGTTTGATAGCTGACTACTTGCAAATAAATTACATCATGGTATCCCGGGTACCACAGGTCTATCATTTTCCCTGCCACTGGCTGAGGAAACTGGTCCAAGAACAGTGAGAAGAAAAGCTCAAGGAGAAAACAGAGAGATGAAGCCAGCAGCACCACAATACTGCTTATGGTATCCTGGTTCAAGGGTCAGCAACATCAGATAAGTTTTTTAGACTAAAAAAAAAAATAAGCCATAAAGCTGCATATCAAAATGGATTACAAGCTAAGAGCCCTGTTGGAAATAGAACTTATTGGTCAGGCACACTTGGAAACAAACAAATTTCAACTGGAGAGTTGAAATTTAATAAAATAGAGCAGAAACACAGGATCAGTTTGAGGGTTTAAAAGTCTAGGGATGAAGCATGTCAGCTGTATCATGTGGCCCTATTTGTAAAGTTTTGAGACAAGTGAAGGAGGTAAGGTGCCTGCACACAGCAGGCACCTTAGAGCAGGCGCCTAGAAAATGACACTACAAACACAATGCTCTTTCAAGTGTCAGAGGAGGGACCAAGCATAGAGGCACAAGGCTCAAAAACAAGACGACAGACTACAACAACCATTTGTTTTTGTGGGCAATTTGTTCCACGTCAGAGCTCCCAACCCGGGGTTGGCAGATCCCTGGCGGTGCTGAGCAGCCAGGCTGCCCATCTGGGGACACCAGGGAAGCATGTTCCCATTGGGCTTAAATTCCGTGCTTAGGGGTCTGCAAGGCTGTTGGAAATGCAACAGCACCTGTCAATCACAAAGCACTGAAAACCTTAATTAATGACATCTCTGGAAAGCTGGTCCAGCTCATTTTAACTGAGGATAAGTACAGAAAGTCAGTTTATTTTGTGATTAATTTTCTGGCCATTTAGAGTTAGTTACTAACTTTGACAGGTATTTCAGGTGAGGGACACTGTTAGCTGAATCAGTTTACAGCTTCGAGCTCCAGTGAAAACTTGCTTTACAGTGTGCCACCAAGAGTAATTCTAAACAGATCCTCATGTTGCTGCAAGGAGACAGCATCAACAAGGGCTTTGAGCGTGGCTCACGGGAAAAGTATAAGCAATACAAAAACACTAGGTGTCTGCCTTGGACTAGACCCAGATCTGCTGTGCTTAGGAAAGCATACTGAACAGTAGCTGAATTGCAAGAAATAAAACCCCCATGTTTCACTGTAGCTTCCAGCTCTGCCTGAGAATCACATCCCCATTATGGCCCATAAAAATGGAAATTGCAAATAATGGCAGTAATGGGACCAAATCTATTCCAGCTGCTTGAGAATGGAGAAAAAAAATATGCATCCTTCTACTCTAGCATGGCCCCAAATACCACAAAAGCAGTTTAATTCCCAAAGAAGTGAGGCAGTCTATTAATTTTCCAGGAATGTCTACCAGTGGAGAGGAGGTTCATATCTTGATGCACAAGCCCCAGAAAAGCTTCTCTGACAGAGGCTGCAAAGGGAATGGCCCATGCCTCCTACTGTCTCCTTTCCACAGAGTAACTCAAAATTTGTCTGGACTCCTGTGACAACTTCTATTTGCCCTAGTCCTCCAAATACCCAAGCCCCTGGCTGAGCCTGCTCAGAAACATATCACGGCTCTTGGGCAGCTTCCTCACGACTCAGTGCTCAGTCCTGAAAACTTCTTGACTAAATTAACATGAACCAGGTCCTTCCTTCCTATCTTCTTCTGTTGGATTTATTTATTCTCCTATTACACTCCCTGTTGAGTAGACAACAGCCTGTTGCCAGAGAGGTCCTCAGAGCTCTCGGGAAGTTCATGAGAAGAGCAAGCCCTGGACAGGTCTCCAGACTGGTCTACTGACAGTGAGCAATGAGCTGGCCCATCATCACAGACCTATGGTTTCCCTGTGGAAAGGAGGCTTTGGAAACGTGCAGACTTTGTATTTTCAGGTCCTGGCTTTTAAGGCAAAGTTGAACAGAACTTAAATGCCAATAGATATAACTCTGCAGATACGGAAATGGGGGAAAAAATATTATCTGAGCTCTTGGAGCGAAATGGGAGCTCAGGTGATTTTTCAGATTAGGCTAAGGAACTGGGGACTAGGTGAAGTCAAATGTTTACACACGTTGGACATCTGGAACTGACTTCTTTTAAAAGAACTCAGAGTCATCAGGACATACTCTTGCCCAGCACTATAACCTCTGGAGTCTGCTGTTACCTCCCCCTGGTACCCTGCTGGAGCAGTGACCCAATATTCCCACAGGGAGGGGGTTTGGGCTGAGAAAGCCACACAGAGAATGAACAAGCAGATACTGGGTGCATTAAAACTTCGGGGGCATTGAAAAAGCAAGGATAATGCCTGTGCCTACTGTTAGGTAGAAGTACCCTTTGCCTATACACAGAGCCACAGTTGAAGATGAGCTATAAGTGCCCCACCTAGGGAGGGGTGACAGAAGCCAGATATGACCCAAACCAGCCGTGACATGTTTCCTCTGCTCTCACATAGGCATGCGCTCATGTGCCCTGGGAAGGTAAATGCCCTGCTCAATTCACTCTCTCTTTCACTCTGACCCACCACCTGATGGATAACCAGATATTTAACAGCATCCTGCTCACCCCCACCCCCCACCAGCAGCAAGCAGAGCCCTTTTCTGTCTCCTTCACTCCTCTCTGAGCTTACAGCAACGCCAATGTGCAATCAAAAAGCCAGCTGCTGGTCCATTTATCACAGGCATACAAGCACAGAGCCAGAAATCTGGCTTCTGTCCCCAGCAGCTCTCTTCAATGTTGACATTCTCTTTCTAATGCTTTCTTCTGCAATAATGCTTTTTTAAAAAAAAAAAAAAAAAGTTTCCAGATTTACTGTTCCTCAAATGTGAGAAATAGAAGGGCATCTGGCAAGCGTGAGATCAAATTCTCCCAGCAGTCCCAGCATCATATCCTGGGAAGGACTTGAGTTGCATAAGGCCATACTAAGCTTTCAACAATTCAATGGAGAGCAGAAACTGCATCAACTGCCAAGTCACCTGCAACAGGCAGACCCGTCACCTCTCCACCTCCTATGCATGTGCTTAAAGGTAGAGTAGTCTGGCCTCCAGTTACTTGGTTTGTATTGAGGGATACAAGCACAAGAGCTGAAATTGCCTCTTTGCAAGTCCTTTTGCAAATGTGAGCCCAGCAGTTCACATCAGTAATGGCCCTTTGTCTCCCCAAGGGATGAGGAAGAAGCCATTGCTTTGCTATGTTTTTTAGCATGCCTCAAGCTGTAGTTTTTCTTTTTGCTATTTTTTTTTAATAACCCACCCTACAACGGATTCACCCCCAAACACCCAAGGACTCCCTGAAAGCTTTGTCTCCACAGGGTTCTTGTCCATCACATGGCAAAGCTTGTGTTCAGACAATCGCTGCTTTTACTCAGTGTTCTGACTTTGGGAGGCAGAGGCTGCTGCTCAGAGGACACGTGATGGCAAGTCCTCAGTTAACAGATGGGGCAAGACAGTAAGTTCAGCCAACGACTGAGGTTCAGACCCCTGACTGTTTGCCAGACCAGAGAGTCACGTCATTGATGATTCATTGCTGCAGCACAGTAAGGGCAAAATAAATAGTGGAAAGCTCCGGAGTACCAGTCTATCAGCAGTCATTTATACTAGTCGATAGCAGGTCCTAGACACACGGCCAAGCAAACAGCACAAAACGTTTTGCTGCAGCATCTTCATATCCGAGATAGTAGAAATGCTCCTTCCCAAGCAGTGAACGGCTCATTGTGCTGCTGCATGCACTCTTGCAGCAGGACCTGGAGTAGGTAATTGCTCATCACAGCCCTATCACAGCGTTCCCAGAGAGATGTCTACCCAGGACCTTGGACTGTCCTTCTTGCACTTCTCCAAAAGCAACTCAGGGAATTTTAACTCCCTGAGAGGAGAGTGACAGCCATTAAATTCCCACTTACAGCCAATACACTTTGGTTTTGAGATGCAACATTATGTCTGTTCTATAAAAAAACACAGCTCTGTCAATATGACTCACGGTGCCCTATTAACCCTTACACAGCTAATCCGGTCCCATGTCTCCTTCACAGCTCCAGTGTTGTAGCAGTCCTGTCTCTCAGAACACCCTAATACCCCTCCCAGCTTCCTTACTCACAGCCTCTGAGCACAGGTGGCTCAAGAAATCCCAACCATTGAGACAAATTGAATTTTGCCAGCCTAATGCTAAGGGTTAGCCCTGGAAAGTCAAGCAGGGTTTCCTGGAAAGCCCCTGGTGTCACAGCTGCCAGCCTTGCCCTTCCAGGCAGCTGGTGTGGGCAAAAGCTGGCGACAAGGTCCAGCCCATTTTCCTGCTTTAGGCGATCTGCTGCTTTCTAGGGCAGCTGCCCATTTTTGCCAAGCCCTAGAGCCAAGGCCTGCCCCAAGGTATTCCAGGCTTTGGGACTGTTTTAACAGCCTTCCACAGCTTCTTCCAGATCTTCACTAATTGCCACTCTGTGCAAAGACACTGAAGCTAAAGAAAGGATGTGCTGAAAGACACCAAAAAGTTAATTTTTACGGCCCAGCTCTTTGTCAAGGGAATTCCTCAGGCACAGATTCCTCAGGGAACACTAATAAAAGCAGAACGAAACAGCGCAGAAGTGCGCGATGGCCTCACCTCCCTGTGGGGTCTCAGCACATGCAGGCAAATGGTGAAGCTGCCCCTCTGCCTCTGCACCCACTATTTCAGAGAGTAGATACGTCTCACTTACTCCACAGCTGCCATAAGGGAGCACACTATTAATTTACAGAAGCCAGAGCCAGGCTTAAAAATTCCATTAATTAAGTGCTGGCGGAGGTGTTTGGAAAGATGTTCCGATAAATATAGTGCTATAAAGTGTTCCCCTAGAAACTGAGAAAAAAGGTGAACCATATGAAAAGTACCCAGGCTGATAATAGCTATCGGTCCTGCTGAGCAGCGCCTGGGCTGTCGGGAGCGTTCAGCAGAGAGAACTTGTTTTGCAGGGCTTTTTTGGCTACCAAGGTTTTTTGGTTGGCAGCACACAAATATGAAAGTGAACCTCTACACCATGCCTTGCTACCCTGTGCCCTCCTGCTTTACCCCTCTTCTTGCAGCCAGTGACAGCAGATGGGACATGCTCTGCAAAATCTATAGCTGCAGATTCAGAAATGCCCCAGGCGTTTTAGTGTTCCCAGCTTGTGGACTCCTTCCTAGGTGCCCCTGCTGTACCTGACCACCCCAGCAACCACAGGCATGCAGAAGCTACAAAGCCAGAAACTGGCCAGCTTTCAAATGGCTACTTATAAAATGGTTCATTTTATTCAATAGCATGGCTTATATACGGCCGTATCTACAGCTGATGTAAATCAGTACTGTTAAATTTTGCCTCATAAGGGATCTGTAGGGTCTTACTTTGCTCTTTTCTGGCACTGTGTGTTCTGCCTGCCATTATCCTCATCCACATCAGCTCAGCAAGCGGAACAGGGCATTATAGGACTCGTATACCAAGGGATGAAAACACTCATCTCTCATCTACATGCTCCTCTGATCGCTACACCATTCCTGCCTGGGGGATGCAGGTGGAGAAGACAGAGCTCTGTAGGAAACCTTCTCAATCAGTACATTTGTCTCCACAGATATGCATGAGCAAATACCTTTCTGGATGAATGCTGCAGGTATTACAGGAGGATTAGAGTTGATCTTGCCTTAGAGAGGGGACTAGGAAAAGTGCTCTAGGCTGATTCTGGCCTGTTAAATGACATTTTAGCTTGGTATCTCTCACCTAAACAGAAATGTGATCAAAGCAGTTGAGATAAACAATGATTCAATGACTCAAAGTGTAGAAGATAGAGAGGATTTGAAAAGAGCTTGTATATATGTAAGAATAAACACTTATATTGCAACCTGCTGGAGGAATCTTAAGCTATTTGCTTTCCAGGATTCCCCACTGGTAGGGCACTCAGAGCACACAGGCTCTTTCCTAAAACCCTTCTGTTTTCTACATTTTTGGTCATTAAATCAGACACTTCTTTTGTTCCAATCACTCAGCGCAGCCTCCCCTGTGCCTAAACAGCCACCTCTGCCTCAGCCCAGTTTTCTGCCTGTCCTGCCTCACTGCTCAGTTCTTGGTGCCCTCAGTCCTCACTGCTAGCTGCCAGTCTCCTAAGCAAGGGGAGCACAGGGACTGAGGGCTCACATAGACTCCTCTCCTAGGACATCCCTCAGGTACTTCTGGGGCTGCAGGGATGGAGCTCTTTGGGTCCCTCTCCCTCCCACTATTGACTAGTGCTCCTCCTTCCCCCCAGGTTTGGATGGGTAGAGGAGACCCAAGACCTTCTCTGCCTCTTTCTGCAGTCACCCATCCTGCAGTGTACCAGCTTTAGGTAATGAACCAGTCAGAGCCAGCCATCAACAGCACCGCTTCTTGCGGTGCATGGAGAAAGGAGCCTCTTGCGCCAACACAACAAGGCTCCAGATTTGGGACTCACTCAAACATACAACTTGACTCAAAAGGGCATACCATGGAGGTATGTTGTCAGACATAATGTTCACTATGCCTCTGTATGAGGACTTTGGAAACAGCAGCTGAGTTAAATAATGGAATATTTTTTTTGCTTCCAAACACACACAACTAATTCAACCAATTTGATTCCTCATTCCCTCACCTCGCTTCTCATTTCTCAAAGTCAAGACAAGATTAATGAACCCCACACAGTACTGCTGGAGGGCTGTGTTTTTCAGTGTACTTCAAGCCACAAAAAATACCTTCAGCAACAAACTGAGAAAACTAAAGCTGATAAAGCCAAGCTTGGAAGCAATTAACATCAATCTGAAATTCAGCTCTTTTGGGGGCTCTGCTTAAAAATAAAAAGCAATTAGTGTTGTGACAAACTCAAATAATACATTGTTGCTCCATAGTTGATTTAAGCAAAGGGAGTCTGCCTTCACCAACAGCTACAATAGAAAGGCTTATATAAAAGCTATTTACTTGCACTGAACGTTGAAATTATTTTTTTTCAAAAGCTTATTTCTCAAGGGCGTAACAGCCTCTCCCCAACACCTGAATAAGCAAGAAATGTTCATACAATGTGAAGAACACAGAACAGCTCTGACCACACTCAGAAGTACCCATTCAAATAGCAGAGGTTTCTCCTCGTTGCCTAAGAGTGTGAGAAGAGCTCCGGCCAGCAGAACCACAGCTTTGCTTGCCCCGTCCTGGCTGTAAATGCCAGGCAGCTGCTCGTCCACTTCTCCCCTCCCAGCTATGGACTTGAAGAGCAACAAGGGCTGCTAGTGCTGGACCTAGTATGGGACTCCAGTTGTCATAGTGGGGAGAATCAGTCTTGAAGATTTGCCCAAGGACCTACAAAGAGTTTGGTGTGAGGACTGGAAAACAACACAGTTTTCAAAGCCCAGTGCACATCCTCTTGGGTTAAAATGCTAACAGAAATACTTAAAAATCTGCCTAAAACACAGTAGGGTGCTTGCCCAATGGAAACATCAGCCAGCACATGAAAATCAGTTTGCAGTTTTTGAGACATGTTCAGGTCGACTCTTGTTAATAACTACAACTTCCCAACCTGTTGAACTGATGTAAACCACACCAGAGCCTGCCTGTGCCAAAAGCTCTTTCAAAAACCTTGAGCCAATGGCTTTCAAACTGTGTCAGCAGAGCATCTGCAAGCTGTTAACTGAATACAGCATTTGAGCACCCTGCAGCTCTAGGGTGGTGGGAGATTTGCAGAGCTGCATCATGAAGAGTCCTCTATGGTGCCTGGTCAGCTAAAACTGAGGCGCCCAGGAGTTAGAAATGCTGGGCTTGCCATGCAGAAGCCATAGCAATGGGATAAATGAATGAATGATCAGTGCTGGAGCTCAAAGGCAAATGCACAAGAATGGCCAACCACACCATTCAGAACTGGCATAGATTTGAGTCACTTGTGGTCCCAGCATCGTAAAGGAGTCTGATTTAGCTGCTACAAGATAAGGAGGGACTGGCATGCCAACAGGAAGCTTTACTTCATTCCTGGCTACATGGAATGCTCTGTAGTGAGATGATGAAAGTCTTACCAAAGGTCTAGGAAGGCTTTAATAGTCTTCAATAAGGCCGTAGCTCACTCCCTGTGCATGGCATGTTTGTGACCTACACTGGCAAGTGCCCAAGAGAAGCAAAGTCCTCCCTGTTCAGGCCTCTCCGGATTGCTCCACTGGTCTGCAGGTGCCATTCTTGGTACACAGAAACGCCTCTCACAGTTTTCATGGGCAGAGTTATTATGTACCTAGCCACGCTTTGTAAGAGCCAGCCACCTGGTTTGTACACAGAAAAACAAGAGTCCATGGACTCCCAGGTGACTTCTGTACACACAAACTACGTCTATTTTAGTTGATAATTTGGCCAACAGGAGCAGATCAAAGCAGTTGGTACTGTGGCCCCTACATCTCCACTCTATGCAGGCCATGGGGGGATATTTTGGATTAGATTTCGCTCAGTCTCTCTGCCTGAATGTCCCACCACACCTGAATGTGGAAGCTGCATGGTCCAAACCAGTGCTTCAAAACCTTTAGTCCTCATTGTGGACTGCAGAGTGCATGGTGCAGAGCTGCCAGTTTAATGTCTTCCAAGAGGAATGTACTTCACAAGTCCCCTTGCTATGTGAACTGATACACTACGTGTGGGAATGACCGGGGGATTCACCTTACTGCTGTTCTGCCCTGAAATGCAAGCACAGGCACAGTAAAACAAACTGCAGCAAAGCCATCTCTGCGCATATTTTCCTTTTGTGCCCAAAAAGATTCAGCCTTTTTCCACTTCCTCCGAGGCTGTCAAAATCGTTGTGTTTATATGAAAGTGAAATTGTCTGATGCACAAAATAAAACACCAGAAAAACTGAAATAAAGAAGTGCAAACACGTTTTGAAGGTTTGTACAAATTTACAAGAAACATGGGCAAGCACCTTGTCTTGAGCAGGCAGGGCAGGAACCTGCTTGCTGAAACCCTTGTACCAGGTCTGGCTCCAAACAGAAGATTCAAAGTGGTACGTCACAACCGTCAGAAGGAGGAGGAGGTCTGTGCCACCGAGGGTAGCAGTGAAGGCATTTGCAGGGGCTCCTGCCCTTTGGCTGGAGAACAGCAGCAGCAAACAGCCTACGGTTCACTACATGCCTGCTGTGCTATAGCGGGTCAGTAGGAAGGACTGCTGTACTCTTCTTGTTCATAGTGTGCCCAACTAATATTTTTATAAAGTTATTGGAAATGAAAAGAATAAAGGGAACAGCTTTTTTCCCCCACACTGTAAGCAATTCAAGGATTCAAGGGTTAGAATTTTCATTCCAAACCACTTGACAGCATCTCATTAACCTACTGCCTCTAATAAATATGTTCAATAACAATCACCAAGTCACAAAAAATTAAAAAATTCTATAAAATATAGATCAGAAATACTTGCGAGGTCATTTATTTTTCTACTCTAGAATTAGAGAAAATGAGATCTGCCACCCACCCCAGCTGTGACAAATACCAGTCCCAAAGCATACTGTCTAAAATTTCCAGGAATGTCTCTCTAACCGCACACTGCAGCCTTTGTAACATTCATAACCAAATTTTTCCATGGACAAAAAAAACCACATTTGTACAGTTGAATCTGCCAGCAATGCTTCAGGTAGCTAGAGAGATGTAAAGCCACACATCACTTGGAATCCTCTGGGGCACCTCATCAAAACCTGTCGAGCGCAGGAGCCCTGCGCCCACAGCCATCCCAGCTGGCTGGAGCAGGACAACCGTGGCTCTTGCTGCTCTGAACCAAAGAGTACATGCTGTTTCCACAGGGCTCAGCTCTAAACAAGGTCAACCTGTCACTCTCTCCTCCCACCCCGCTGTTGTCCCCATGCTGTCAAAGCATCTCCCACTTCCCCAAGCTTTGCTCCCCTTCTCATGCAGACTTCCCACTGGAGCGCCCCTGAGCCATGCAGGGATGGAGAGGGGTCACCCAAGTGCTCCCACCTCTCAGGCTCTGGAGACCACGTGCAGCTCTGGAAAACAACACATGGTAGCCCTTGGCTTGGACAGAAAAAATTCAGTATTTCACATCTCAGCAAAAAAAGCTGAAATCAGGGAAGATAAAGGAGAAACATTAGCTACTTACTAGTAGTAGCTGACAAGCAAAGCTCTCAAAACCAAAAATTCATGGTTTGGAAAAATGTGAAGTCAAAATAAAATCATGTGCCTACCACAAAGTCTGATCATGCAACCAGTCTCACAAAATGAAGGACTGCCTTAGCCCAGTTCAGGAAGAGCACCCGAGAACAAAAGAATAAAATCATTCCTGAAGTATAACAAAGTGAGGTCTGGCCACAGTGTTTAATCAAAACAGCTGGGGAACAGTGAATAAGTATTGATTCAGGAGAGCTTTCAAATCCCCATGGATTTTCATTCATCAGATGCCCAGGAATACCTTGTGTTGCCTCTTTTAACATCTAAAAGGGAAGTCAGATGAAATAATTCACCAAATGAGAATTTCCCCACTCAGAAATCCTTCCACTGCCCTGCCACAGTCAGACCACACCAGCTGGCCTCACTAACCAGTCTCCAGTAGAAAGCAGTCTCCTGAGGGACTCTTTCCCAAAAACCTTTCCCCGGGCCTATGCAATGGGCATTTTCTGCACCAAGCTGACCAAAGGAGACCCCCCAGCTCTGCCAACGTTCTGGCACCCCCTGAGCATGCAAACCCCTTCCTCCCAAGCACTTCCTATTGCATTCAGGCTACATCACTTATTGGAAAGTATCACAAGTAGGAAGAAAAAGCCTAATTCTGATAGGAATCAGTTTTATTTGGGTTTGGTTTTGGGGGGTTGGGAGAAGGGCGGGGTTTTGGCTGGGGTTTTTTGGACCAAGATTAGGGCTGGTTGGAATTACAGTAAAATTCAAAAATAGAAAGAAACAGATAATGATCTGTTGGTTCCTACAAATAGTTAATTACTATTCACTCCAATAGATCACTTCAAAACATCCATGCCTGGTCAGACCTACTCAGTGTCTGTTTCCACCACTGGCAAATAGCACGCTGCTGAAAAAAGTATACGGGTAAGGTAAATAGAATGTCACACTTCCCTCCCGGTATAGCCTCCCTGTGCCCAGGCACTTACTGAGCCAGTTTGTCTGTGCCCCTTGGTGTCTACAAACTGACAAGTTTTCCTTCTATGAGTGATAAAATGTATAGTGGGGAATTTTTTTCACCATAGTGAGAAGCAGATTTTTTCCTAGTGTCTTCAGAGGAAGGAAAAGATTGTAGGGAAAATTGCCTAGTGTCAGCACCTTAATTCCCTTTACAGAGAAATAGCAGTAGCCTACGCATTTAACTACACTTCTGGTATTAAAAAGGCAAGACAAATTTCATTAAGCAAAACACATTACCTCTCAGCATTGACTACCAGACTGTAGATGTGACCTACTAAGTGTGCATTAAAGCAGTAACCTGGAGTTGCTGGTGACTTTCCCAACACTTGAGTAGGAGAATGAAGACTAGAGATGTTCTCTCTGGTAGTATGGCACTTTGAGAAGACTCATTAAGAACAGCAATTGTCTTTGAAAATGTATTATCTCGCTCTCTGCATGCAACTGGAAAGAGTGGATTGCCGCTTGCACAGAGGCACATCCCAACCTGAAAGCCCAAGAGCTAGAAAGCAGTGAGGACAGGATGGCACAACAGGATCCCCTTTGAGCTGTAATACCCTGTTCCCCCTTTTCTGTACTACATTTCCTCCTGATCTCTCTTCAGTAACTCCTTAGGGAAAGGGTTCCTGGAAGACCAAAGCACATACATTTGATCTGTCTCTATCAGAGCAATTTTCTCCAAGACATTTCCCCATGTACCTGCCACTTGAGTGTCCAGGCAAGGGAAGGGTGAAGAATTGCTCCCTGAAATAAAAACCTGTGAAAGCAAATGGATACTCCGAGTGGATTTTAAGAAAACTCTTTGTGGAAACATACACCTCTCATTGGAACTGGAATATTGCTTCCTCCTGTGTATGGGCCAGCAACATGGGTTTGGTCAGAAGTCTGGTGTCCTTGTGTGAAGTGGGTTTGGTGAGTCTCAGTTCAGCTCCTCAGAGTTTCACGTTACTGGCAGTGCAGCCAGTCAAAAGGCCAAGAAATAAAAGGGACAAACCCTAGTCCTACCGAAAGACCCTGCAGATCACACCTGAGGGAGAATGGCAGAGCCAATGCCACCCCTGTGTCACAGGGACAGCTGCAAACAGGATGTCCAGTCTTTTTGAACAATTTCTGTTGGCATCACACTTCCAGGATCAAAATGATCCATACTGAAATTTGTCTCTCACTGACACCACTAGTGTGCCCAGGGGTTTGAAATTACTTCAGAGATGTCATTTTTTTGCTTGCCCCAGTATAAGGCAGCAGAGATGAAGTTGTAAGTTTTTAAACCACTGCACCAAAAAAACCACAAAAACCTAGGATCAGACTTTCAGCAGGCACAGATGGGCTTGTGCCTTGTTTTTGATGTGGCCCTATACTGCAAGGAAGTCCTTGACTTGGCTACGCCACATATGACATTTACACAAATAACAGGGTGACACTACATCCTCACAGAAGCTCCAGGAAACTCCAAACAAGGCATTGCTGCATAAGCAGAGACCTTCATCTACAAGCAAACAGAAAATACCATCCTGCAGCTTTTCAAACACACCATACTGCCAGCTCGATAAGACATGGTATAGGAGGAGCTGTGTAGTTTATCCTACCTCACATTAACATCAAGTTCTTCCATCACAGGCAATAGGCATAGGTAGCTGGGAGTTCAATGTCCATAGAAGAGACCTCGTCCTGCAGTGGAGAGAGTTAGAAAGGACAGTTAAAAGTTACAGGATCTCTCACAGATGCACATTCACCCCAGTGAAGCCACCCATAGACTGCATTTTGCCTCCCTGGCCTGGCTTCTCCTCAAACCAGAAGTGATGTAGACATGTCAAAATGAAGCCATATCATTGCACAGAGCTGTCATAAAACAATTTTCAGTTCTCTGCCCTGACATATTTGTATCCCACAACACTAAGGTGCATGCCTGGAGGCACAAAAATCAAGCTCAAGTGATAGATAACCCTTTGTGGTTTTGTATACATCACCCATTCATGCATAACCTAGGGCTAACAGAGTGCTTCGAGGTCCCAGGGGAACACTAGCTCTACTGAAATAACAACAAAAAAAATATATCCCACTTATGAGCAAAGTCAGGTCTTCACCTGGAAACTAAGAGTAACCTTTAATCCACTCCATGATCATCACTTCTCCTGGGGACTTCCTGGATTTAGATTCCCAGAGGATTGTCTCAACTGCAGCAAGGTAGTAAAATACTCTAAGGACTGCTACATTGGCACAGAGGAAAGGCTCTTATGGCCAAATATTCAGTTTCCATAGGGGTGAGGAGAAGCTGCATGGGCAGAAGTCATAAGAAATAATGCACAGGATACAGATCACATCTAAGACCGTATCTGTCACAGTCCTCTGCAGACATCTCGTGTCACTTGTTGAAAAATCCCGTTCTGTGTCGCACCTCCTCAGGTGGTAACAGCTCCTTCTCTCTAATTACCACAAATGAGTTAGTAGGGAAGTAATTCCAGAAGACACAAACCCAAAGTATTATACTAGTGCACACAGTATATCACGCTCTACCCAGTGAGCTCTGGACACTGGTGTGGAAAGGGACACACACAAATACCACAGGTCAGTTTGCCCTGTCTTTCTGCAAGTGAAACCCGCAATGACCTCAGAGAAATCCATCTGTATATTTTGTCAGAGACTCTCACAGCTGAAATAGTCTTACTTCCAGAAACAAATGCAAGCAACATAAATTACTCATACAGGTACCATTCTTGACACTTGTCCTCCAAGACCAACTTTTTATGAAGTTCACGAAAATATGTTATGTTGCAGTTCTGGTGAGCACTTTGATACAAGTGACTTCTTCCAGCCTGTGCTTACATTCAAAATTACATGCCACAGCATGCACACATGTAAGCTGCACTGGACCTGAGACCTTTCATGGTAACTTACACACTTTCAAAGGTACAAAAAAGTAGTTTAAATACAATCAGCTGAAGAAGGCTTGCAAAACCTGGCTGGGAAAACACAAACACGAATACTTGGTAAATTAGTTTCTGTTTTTACACAAAATTAAAACATTGACTTATCACTAAATTAAAATAGGTTTCCTGTGACACTGTATTGTACAGCCTTATGAATACTTAATAGCAGTACTGTAATTACAAAGAACTAAATGATTTACAGGTCAAGTTAAAATAAATGTACTTATTCACAGTAACATTGAGATATAAATATTAATGGGATTTTTGATTTTATCAAAATTCTATCATGACTCCAAAGAAATGAATGCACCATCTTAATAAAGAGTTTGCATATTTGCTGCTGCTAATCCAGTGGAAAAAAATAGCATACATTTTTGAGCACTTCAGACTGTTGATTGCACCATGTGTTCCGTCTCTAGAGAGCAGAGGGTAGTGCCACACCATGGCACTGTTAATAATAACTCAAATGCAAATAATGCGATTGTGGTTGCTTGGCTTCAAAGAAAAGACTAATAATACTGATTCAGACTTCCTAGATACGATGCCAAGTTTGCGCTGCAAATGAACACCCACTATCCAGGCCTCGTTCAGTGTTTACCAGAATTAGTATTTCAGCACATATAGACTGTACATAGTTTTGCAAGCAAAACTTACTGAAGTCAAAAGGGTGTTTTTATCTGAGGGTGGAAACCTTCAGAATTTGGCCACTATTTACAGATTAAGCTTCAGCTGGTGTTTCTAAGGGCACTCTGGAATCTGATGACTTAAAGACTACAGCTGCATTTTGTAAATGTAAGGGGGAGAGGTCTAGAGTTTCTGATCAAGTCACCTCTGTGTCCCTAAGACCTGACCTCCAACTTTAATTTTTTTGGGGGGGAAAAAGCTCTCCTGTCCTCCTGCTCTGCAGTTCTTCCATAGAACAAAATGCCTTGTAAGCTGCTGGGACAGCTGCCTGTCAGAGATGCAGGAAGAATATCCTGGAAGATGGTCTTGGGGATGTAAAAATACAACCAATAGTTTCTGAGCTCAAACAGACAAAAAAAACGCCATAATTATTTCACCTCCAAAGAGGTTTAAGTAACTGCTTATGTCAAATCATTCATTTATTTGGGATATACTTTAAATTAATTTCAGTTAGCTCAGTCACAAATACATCAGAATAGGTCTGATACAGTGCTTTGTTTCGATGGGGACAGGAACCAATTCTTCCTTGACCTGTCATTTCAAAAAGGATTAATGTGAACCTAAGAGAACACTTCATAAACTGCAGTCAAAACACGAGGTCTTGACCCATCTCCCCTGCCTGCCAGCACAGTTTGTGAGCACTTGTTAATTATGCCTTACAGCATCCTCCAAAAGCCAGTCATCATCTCGGTTTGCCATGGAGGCACAAAGAGGTTCACTGAACCCTTTTCAAATCCACCAAGAGGATTCAGAGCAGGGCAGAAGAAGCCCCTGGACCTAAGATATAGATATTAAACTGATCTTAGTGCTGAGATAGCACAGGTACGCCACAAGGAAAATCTGGTCAAATTTTGTTGACACTGATTCAGGGGAAATTGTTTCTTTGCTATGCAGAAGAAGTGAGGCTTTAGTACTTACTGCTACAGTGGGAAGTTACGAAACTGCTTTGCTGCAGTTCATGCCTGTTACAGTTCTGAATTACAAGGGAAATGTGTGTATGTGGGAGAAACCAGCAAGAGCGGAGAAGACAGAAAAAGTGTCACTTATCTGCAGTATCCCTTCTGTAGCAGGGTTTAAGAGGTACCTTGAGAAACTTTCTAAAACAAGCAAAACTCACAATTTAAGTACAACCAGAACTGTTGTCTTACCTATTCGTCAAAATGTACTTTTCTATGTAGGCACCAGCATTACTGTTCCTTCAGTCACAGCGAATGTGACATGCTTAAAAACACAGAAAAACTTTTTTATTTCCATTAGTATTTTCTTCACTTATTTTGTGTTTATTTATGCAGTAGAAATAAAAATTTTGGTACAAAATAGGAAAAAATGAAGGTTTGAAGGATTTTGATAAAACTAGGAATTTTGCCTACAAACACCCTGCTACATCTCACTGTGCTGTTAGCTGTGCTGCTGGCAGCCATCGCATACACCGTGTGACTGCCAGCGGCCACATTTCTCACACTGCACCTCGCATACAATTTATTTTTTTCTTATAATTTTGTATATATTCCTAAGCTCTGCAGCCCTGAGAACACTTTATTTTCCCCCCACAAACATACTATCTTTCTCCCCACAAATACAGAAACAAGCAACATTTGGATCCGAACAGGCAATGAATTGAAAGCATCACGCTCCACAGCCCACCAGGGTCGGAAACCCACCACCACCGTACAGGAGACCTGCAGTGTTTTAAGGGCTGTTAGTATTTTCCCCTTTCCCCATACAATGAAGCATACGAATGAATATATAATGAAAGGACACTAAACCAATTACATTTTTTAGCTTTTGTCATCTTTTCTGTAATGGATTTTAAAATTGGATCTTCCTTCCCTTTTGCCTCTCCCCGTGACACCACAGTGGTTAGACTTGCAGTTGCTGGAGTCAACAAAGAAAGAAAAATTACGTCAATATCATGTAATAAAAAAAAAAATCTCCATGAGTTATTCTGTAAATATATCTGGCTCACATAGAGGGCCTGGTGCTATTCTTTGTTATTAAAGGAGTTACTTACACTCAATTAGGAAGCTGTTCCCTGCCTCAGAAAGATAACACTGACCTCTTAACTCCAACCCATCATACAGATATATTCCCTTCAGCACAAAAGAGCTTCTCTGCCATTGTGCATGACGGCGATTGCAGGCACACAGTACCGTGCCCATCACTGCAGCCAGGTCATTTTTTCCTGAATGTGAACATCCAGACTCCAACAGCTCATGAGCAGTCCCTGTTCTACAGCATGGGCTGGGGGCAGCCGTCCTGCAAACCCATGGCCTTCCTCTCCTGGGCTCCAGAGCCTTTCCATCCTGGGCTTGCTGAGAGCAACCCCACTCACAACCTGCCAGTGAACCCAAGTGGGGCTCCAGATCTGGTCTCTTATAAAAATCTGGTTCCAAGCACAGGCTCCCACTCAGACACGGGTCTGCTCTGCTGGCCAGACGGGAGAGTCAGGCTGAGCATCCACACTCCAGATACATCTCAAAATGAGCAACTTATCTGGAGTACTGGTACTGGAGCCCCCAGTACTCCCTGTACCAGGGACTGCAATGAAAAGCTCACCACAGTAATTTACCTAAGGACTTCAGTTACCAGGAGGGGCTAAATTCAGGCAGTGAAGAGAAGTGAAATGGCTTCACTTTTTCAGGTGTCAGCAAAATAATTTTGATAACTCCTGCGAAATGGAAGAAAAACTTTTCAGTGATTGTGTATGTCAAACTTCCAGTTTGGGATCACCTTGTTTGCTTTATTTTTCTGCAAAATTTGCTAATTTTAACGTACACTGAAGTTACACAATATCTGTACCATCATGCTATCACAGAGACCTCTGCAATAACTGAAATTTTCTATATCAGAATTAAAAAAAACAAACCCAAAACCACAAACATAGAACTCTTAAACAAAAAACCAAACCAAACCAACAAAAAAAGGCCTTTGCAAAGAACTGTTTGCCCAGAGAAACTTAGCTGAAGTTAGTACTCTTGCATTTTCGCTTCAGCAAAGCACAACTTTTTTTAATGGAAAAAAATACAGGCACAGCGTCTCCAGCAGGCTTGACATGACAGCTCCATACACTTCCCTCATGAGGCAAGAACTCTTAATCTAATGTGATTCTCCACTAATCACCACCACCAAGAGCAAGACAGACATGCCATGTGTGTATGACTGGTCCTAGTCATCACTGCACAGGAGTCAGGCTCCAACTTGGGAAAGGTGATCCAGTAATAAGCCTCGGCAAGGCTGCACTGATGGCATTCAGGGAAATCAGAAACCATCCGTCTGTCAAGATGAGATCAGCTGCATGCTTGCGCCTCACTCCTTCACCTGACTCACCACCAAGTCACCTTAGCAGATGCTCCCCTACCTCTGCCCCTTCTCCTCCTCACCTCTACAGTGGTAGGGGGTAAGAAAGGGGAAACCCAACAAGGAGATGGATAACAAACGTATCTTCCCAACCAAGTGGTAGGGACTCTTGGGGAAACTTTACTCAGTGCCTTAAGGAATTAACAAAGGATTCACTTCTCAGAGACCATCAGGAGTTAGCTGGTGACCAACAGCTAATCCTGTCTCTTAAGTGATGACCACAAACTGGCCTGCTCTGCGTGGTGGCCTTAGTCTGCCCAGTACAGATGAAAATGTCCCACCAGATGACAGCAATAGCCATGCCAGCCTTGCAAGACATTTTCCTTGCAAGGCACTGATTAACTGAGACACTGACACATTCTTCATCCAATTTATTTCCCTCCCACTCAAGCCCCATCCAGTTCCACTTTCTGTCACTGCTGAGCTGATGACAACAGAAGAGTTGAGTCATTCCGAAAAACTTACACCCCCATTTCCTGCAGTGCTGGATTGTGCTGCTTCATCATTTGTGACACCTTAAATGAAGCCATGTCTAGGGTGGATGGAGTAGCCTGAAAAGCCCATTTCATTTTACCTGCAGATGAATATTGTACTGTTCCTTCTGCTCTACTGCACCACAGGGGAGGGAGTGGGATATATAAAACCCCACTAAATTCAGTTTCTGAGTGTCTCATGCTCTCTGTGAAGAATTGGACTTATCACTGCAGTTCTCTGCCCTTTGTTCCCATCCTTTGCCAGCTTTGTCATCTTAGAGCAGAGTGTGGTGTGCAGGGATGATGACCTGATGCAGCCTCTGACATCAGTGTAGATGTCCTGCAGACACCCGTTGTTATTGGGTGGTAGAGCAGTGGACTGATAAAAAAAAAACAATGCTGCAGATGTTTGGGAAGCCTTTTTAGCCTTCCCCTAGAAATTGCTGTCCTCCACATCTGAGAGTATAAGTTCTTGGAAGTACAGGGAGTCATTTTGCTTTCATCCAGTATTTGTGATTCCTGATTGAGGTCAGAGGAATCACTCTAACATAAATAAAGACTACTACTACTACTACCTGCATCTGTGATTTCAAGAGGCTCCTCACTTTCTGTAGTGAACATCTGCCAAATTAAAGCTGTGATTGAATAAAAAAAGCTGTAGCTTGATTCCCACCACATTTCACATTTGGGATTGTGATTTTTATCATAGCTCCTTCTTCATCATTATCAGAAAGAGAAGTTGTTGACAACGGATAACTGGACAAGATCTTCCCAGGCCACATTAAACTGATGCAGTAGAGTGACAGTTGCCTCAATCCAAAGATAATGTCTTGCTCATCACTGCAGAGCAGTCCAAAACCCTCCAACTGTTGCAAGAGAATATCCTGCCCATGACAACACTTGAGTAGGAAATACCAGAGTGATCCAACTTGTTTACTCCCAGACAAAATAGCTCTATTTCCACCACCCATTTCGAAGAGAGGCACTGCCCCCTCCCACTGCACTGGCTTCTCTGTCACTGCTGTCTCTTTTCTCCCCATGAAGGACAAAGCTGTTAAGAAGTCCCTCAGTTGTCAGCAGAGACAGATTGCTGGACTGCTTTTAAGCAAATGTCATTCCAGCAGGTTAAAATGCAGTACTTTGCTTAAACAGACCAAAATAAAAAGATGGATTTGACACAACACCTAAAAAAGAAAATAGAGTCCAGTTTTAAACGGAAAAAGACACAAGAAATGCCTTTTCACTGAAGGGTTATTTTTCAAAACAGCTCTTTAAACCCACAGAGAGGGGCTCTGGCTTGACAACCCAAACCAGAGGTGCTGGGATTAACAGGCTCCTGTTCCTGAGGGACGCAGAAGTCACAGGCAGCACGCGGGTCACAGCAGAACCCAGCACCTTGCACTTGCCTCTTTGCTGAGAGGTGGGCTTTTCTTCATGTCCATCTGGCCTTCATGGCCTCTCAGCTGTAACCTCTGTGCCTTTTCAACCTTACACCAAGGTGCTCTGCACTTGCAAAAATGAAAGTTTAAATTCCATGTTTGAGTATCAAAAAAATACTAACAGAGAGCACAATATAAGGGCTGATCCTTTGCAAAGGGCATGTGGAAGCAGTTCTGCCTCCGTGTTCTCTTGGACCAAATATTTACAGCAGTAAAGTTTCTATGGGCTGTTCAAGGGTGCCTTTGTTCCAATGCAGGGACATCTGTATGAGATCTTTGTTTGTATAAGAGGTCTGAGGAGAGAAAGCAGCTATAAAACCTGAGGGGTTATTTACTATGACAGTAATATTATGAAATTTCACAACTCACTGCTCTCACCTTTAGCAATTACTATCAGTCAGTAACTAAAATATTCCAAGTCTTTGGCTGCAATATCAAACCCTCAGCATAGGAAGGCAAGAGAAGCATCCAGTGTGAGACCGTGTGTCTTAAAAAGACCAAGACACAGTAAGAGGCATCAATCAACACATAAAGGCAAGAAGGGTGGTTTGTTCAGCAAGTGCATTAGAAGTGTGGGTGGAAACACAGGTGGGCACAATTTCCATGACACTATCACAAGCAGGTTTGTGTTGATAAGGACAAGCCATAATGTTAGTGCTCCTCATCACCACAAAGGACTAGAAACAATACATGTGTTCGATGGAGATTTGTACAGGGCTACCATGTTTCCTTCTTGCTCACATGTCATAAAACTCCCCCATTATTCACTGTAAGCTTTCCCTCCCTAGAAAACACACTCTCCAGCTACTCTTGTTCTCACACCAGGGTTTGGAAACCACTGCTCCAGAAAAACACCAGCTGTGCTTTCTGTGCCTGCAAACAAATAAGCTTACTTTGCTTACACAGCAGAGAAATATACACTATAAATGCCAGGAAATAAGGAAATCCTTCAGCTTTGACATGGTGCGATGGTACCGAAGGTAACTCGCAGCTCGCTGGATGAGCTACAGGACACCCAGCACAACCACTAACTTAGCTCTGCTTCTACAGACGGCACACACACAGTGACCTGATGCTCGCTGCAGTTGAGAGCAACTCTAAACTTTGCCTGAGATCCTTGCTTTTACCAATTTTCTAATAAACTGCTAGCCAGTATAGGGTCCTCCTACTGCAAATGAACTTTAGAGACAAGTGCTGGTGGTCTCGTGGCAGTGGCTGGCTCATACCCCAAGAACATCGCAGGCAGTGATGGGCAGTGATTGAGTCACTCAATGGCAATCCTCTGGTTTACAGCAGCTGAAGGCTCCAGCCTCTTGTTCAAAAAGCTACCCTGCTCCAAAGCAAACAGAAAATGACCCGTGGAAAATGCACGTTACCATGGGCATTCATTCATCTTACACTGCTGTGCTCTTCTGAGCTCTGCTAATGAGTATGCACTGGCAGTTGCCACTTTGAGACAGCTGAGTGAAAGAGCAGTGAAAGGAACCATCTCCCTCCTGCCACCCAGTGCTGAAATGTCACAGGGAGAGTCACTCCCACCTACCGTGTTTCAATACATGATACTATTCTTTCCTTTGTCAGCTGTGCAGGAAAGCTTTTTTCACGTTTTTGTTCCTTGTTTGGATTCCTGTCCTGCCTGCAAACCCACTTGGGTAGCACTGCATCGCCCAGGCCAAGCAGGGGAACCGAGAGTCAAAGCAGATGAGCAAGCCAGGAAAGATTCCTCATTGCGCTCTGTGGAGAGGAGCCCTCTGAGGCTGCCACCACACTGCAGGCACCATAATTCATTCAAAGCACAAGGAGGACTTAAGCACAACTTGTCTTTTGCACTACCTTAACTTCTGCCCGATTTCCTACGTGGTGGACATGTTCCACTCCCCGTGTGGAGGTCACGCATGACTATAAGTTTATTGTGTTGGAAAAAAATTCCTCCACTTTATTTTTATTACTGCCATAAGATTGTTTTGTAGCCTGTGAAATGCAAGCAGGAAATAACCTCCTGCTTTGAAGCCCAGCGCCAAGCACACCAGTCGCTGTGTTTATGGTTCTGCAACCCCTGGACTTCAGCAGAAACGAATATTTCATGGCCTCGGTATCTTTGCTTGTTGTAATTACTTCTCTGTAACTATGACTAAGAGATCAGTACGGTTGTGCTGAATTACTGCTTCTGTGATTTTGGCTGTGCAAAGGGTTTAGGTGAACCTTTGAATCTTCAGCATCAGAGATTCCTGTTACTTCTGTCTGACCAAACTGGGTATTGATGGGAAGTTTTGGGGTGCATCTGTTGGAATACCTTTGCAGCAGAGGCCATCTCACAGAGGCTTAGCTGGAAATTTATAATCCACGGTGTGAAAGCCTACAAGCACAGATCTTAACCCCTCCTGCCCAAGAGCACCAACAGACCTGCTCTGACATGAGCACTATCCGCACTAAAAAAAAAAAAATAGCCACACAAAACCCCAAAACTCTGTACACAAGGGGAAGTTAAGACAAATAAACTAATGTAAGTATGAAGCTGTTACCAACAGATACATCTCTCTGAGCAAGGGTGCTGATCCCACACAGTTTAATGCATCACATTCACACTTTCTCATCACCTTTCTTGATTGCAATGGGCAGACCAGCGCCAGGAGGTTTCTGCTGCCCCTGCGATGGGATGCAAATGCCATGACTCCATGGGACAGTTTAGAAAATGAAGCAGATACAAATCCCTAGAGCCTGAGCTGCAGATATATGTAACCAACCCACCTGACTCATGCCTCTGCTGCCATTTCTTCACACTCCATTAAAACGTGACAGCTTCTGGAGAGAAAACTGGCTAAGTATGTTCATCTTAAAGCTGATCTGCCTCTGGCTCACTTCAAAAAATTAGTTAGTGGAGCAGCAAGCTAAAATAATCACAGTCCTCAAGAGACCATGTGATTCTCCAGATCTGTACAGAATATATGAAGTGCACAGCCATCATCTTTTCTTGTTAAGAAGCTGATACCATCAGGGAAAGTCAAAAGGTTAATTAAATAATTACTTTTTTTAAAAGATAGAGATGGTGCAAGAGGGAACATGCTATAATACATTCTCAACACACAGGCTCTGATGTTACCTACAGAAGAGTTTGCTCCAAATATTTCAAAGCAGTAACAGAACTACTTTGAGATGATTGCAGGTACTTACATGCTGCAGCAATAAAGCAGTGACCTTCTCTAGCGGTGGTCAGAGGGGAACAACTGGAGGATGCAATTTTTCTTGAGAGAAAGCAGTTAAAACAATCATTGTGGAGTCAGTACCCAACCAGGCTGTACCGGCAGTTGCACCACTACCTTTGCACTGCTAGCAGCAGTCCAGGGCAAGGGGACCCACACAAAAGCCTGTGTCCCAGCTGCAGGCTTTGACAGCTCATCATCCCAGGTGGAAGCAATAGGTGATCCCATCACAGAGCAGATATTTGTAAGTCAGGCTCAGTCTGATTGAATAGTAGTGTATGGCCAAGAGCTGTGGTGGCAGGGTTTGAGCAGAAGTTGGGACTGGGGCTCCCCTGTTTTTGGAAGCATGCATGTGGAGGAAGTGTCCTTCTCTCCCTACCAAACTATGCTGAACTCAGCACCTTCCAAGATGCTGCTGATGTTTTCAACTTCTTTTAAAATAAATTACCAAATTACTGAATCCTTCTCAGGTCATTAAAATTGAAGAACCCACAATAAACTGGGAACTAGGAGATTTGACTGTTGATCCTGAAGGTGATTTTATGGTGGGCTAAAGCTGTGAGCCTTATGGCAATCCTGATGGGAAGGGGAAAAGGATAAATGAGCTCATAGGGCAAGCTGCATTCAGATGGTTATTTCCAAAGTAAAAATGACAGGACATGCTTTAGGTGGGCTGTGAGTTCTCATCAGCCAGACTCTCCAGGTAAAACAAGCTGTCCAGACACTAATTGTGTCTGGCACCAGACACCTGGCAGCTATGAGATGTCATGTGTCTCATTTTCAATGGTTTCACAGAGAACAGTTATTTCTACCAGCACACATACTTTGAACAAGTGCATTTCTCAAATTCTGCTCATTTCAGGCTGCTACTGCCTGAAAAATGTCCTCAGGCTGGTTTCTGTCAGGCTCTCTATGATGTACCCCATGCCGTTGCTTCCCTCATGGGGGAAGCAGTGTAACGGCATCCCACTTGGCATTGCTAGTGAAGTGCAGGCTTCCTAATCCCATGCTTACTTTATCTGGTAAGTAAAGGAAGGAAGGAACTGAATTTATGGCAGGACTTGAATGCAGAAGGCTTCACTCCTCATTTCTGGTGATACTGGAGGGACTTTTGGAAATGTGTCCCACTGATGATATGTGCTGAAGGAGCAGACAGTTACAGGCCAGGCATCAACTCCACAGAGACCGTGGGTTATTCCCTCATCCTGACGTACTGTGTAGAAGAAAGGATGAGCGTGAATGCATTTGTCCTAGGCTTCTACATAGAACAGCATGGTGCTACACTGAGAGAAAATGTTTACCAGATTAAGAAATGGTGATCATGGCAGCTTTTTATGTTTCTAAGAAGCAAACAGAAAAAAAGCCAAAGTAGGAATATGTGAAAAGACCGACATGTGCATTAAAGAGTTCAGACAATACCTAATGTTTTTAACACAACAGAAAGCAGTGAGCTAAAACAGAAGGAAGGATGTAAACAGAAGAGAGCGATAAACACTAGGTCACAGACCTGCAGCACAGAGGAGCCTCCATGCCAACAGCCCCGCAGGGACACATGGGTCGGATGTCACAGCTTGGGAGTATTTTCAAAAAATACTGTAATGAGAAGAAAGGGGAAGCTGGTAGCTGTGGATATGTAATAAAAGCTTGGGAATGGTCAGAAAGCAGAAACAGTGGTAGACAAACCTGTAGGCTGCAGAAGAGGTTGATTCTGAGCATATTGGGAAGAAAAGAAATACAAGAAGTTAGGCTGATCAGCTAGAAAATGGTGGAGTTGTTGACCATGATTCAGGAAAAGCAGACACAGCCAATAAATACTTCTGTTCTATTTTTGGGACCCATATGACGTGGTGATGAACTTTTACATCCCCACAGATATTAAACAAAATGTTAAACAGCAGTTACTAATGCTAGACACTTCAAAATTAGCAAGTCCAGATAATGGCATCTTTTTCTTTAAAAAGACTTTTTAGAGAGCTGTGTAAGGAACATTACACATGGTTGATCTTGATTTCGAGTAAAATTGGACAATCAGAGTTAACAAAAAAAGTACCAATATTTTGAAAGGATAAAGTGTATAATCTAGGTAATTATAAACCTATCAATCCAAGATTGCTCTCCAGCACAAAAATGGCTCATAAAGAATACAATTCACCAAGAATTAAAGATGGGGAATAGAATTTGGCAAATCAGTGTGGATTAGAGAATAAATTTGCCATCTTGATATTTACAGTGATAATTAACAACAATACTGCTGTAATAAGCTGCTGTGTTCTCTGATTTCAGAAAGGCATTTGATTCGGTATTACATGAGATTTTGATAAAGAAGCAAGGACAATACCAACTCCATACAGGACTCCTGAGCAGAGTTAAACCCAGTATAGCGAGAGGTCTCAAATGTACGTGCAAACATAGAAATGACACCTAATAATTCTGGTTTTAGCATGGTCTCCTGGGAATCTGTTTTAAGTTTTCTGCTATTCAGTTTTTTACCGATGTCAAGGAAAAATCCCTTGTAATCATCACTTAAGAGTTTGCTGGTGACCAGGATAAGGGGGATTGATAAATTTAACAGGCAGCATACTGATACAGAGAAATCTGGATATGTTTTGCAAGAAAACAAGATGCGTTTGAGTATAGCCAAGGTGAGGCAACATATTTGGAAGCCAAAATAAAGGCAATATTTATAGGACAGGGACAATTTGGCCTTGAAAAGAGATGTTTTTGAAAAGGAAATTAGGTCCCTGCTCATCAACAGCTCAATGCAATTGCCTACTGCCATTTGTTGTGGCTAACAGAATTCTCAGGAGGATCCTGAAATGAGAAAGCAGGTATGAGGCTGCTGTGATACCTTACTCCATGCTGATATTGACATATAAGAAAGATGTTGAATAGCTGGAAGTCTATAGGAGAAAAAGCCAGGAGCTTTATGAAAGAAATGGAAGAGCTGCCTGTGGAGAGTAATCTATTTAGTTTATCCCAGGAAAGGCTCAAGAAGGACGTGAGTATGTCCTGCAAGTATGTACCCAAGAAACATAAGACTGATGACAGGACAATCAAGACAATCCTGGTGGCGGAAGACGTTCTGGGGGCTGAAAGTTGAAATGAGCAAATTCAGATAAGCAAGATGATGCATATATTTCATAGAATCGTAGGATGGTTTGGGTTGGAAAGGACCTTTAGAGGTCACCTAGTCCAACCCCTCTGCCTTGAGCGGGGACATCTTCAACTAGACAGGTTGCTCAGAGCCCCGTCCAACCTGACCTTGAATGTCTGTCTTAGGGATGGGGCCTCCAATTTGGCTTTTACTGATTACAGCTGCTGCAGTCAAGCAATGCAGCATGACCACACACACTCCTATTGGGAGGCAAATCTCTGGAGATAAAGGCAAGGCAAAATCTGTGAGCCAATCTGATGAATGGAGAGCAGAAATGGGAGCTGCTCCAGACAGTCCAGTTAAAGGAGGGGAAAGCTATGACTGAAAGGATGAAATTGCAATGTAAAGGCATTGCAGGAACATCCAAGGGTATAAAGATTGAGTAACGTTATTGACTGGCATGCATGACATTCACCTAGTAGTTATTTGCCATCTCTAGTCACTGATTTCAGTCCTTCATTCTTCAAACACAGCAAATCATCCAGTGGAAGGAAGATTCAGCAAAAAAAAACCCCAAAACCATTAATGCAGTTAACTGATTGAGGTATTTTCTTTACTTTCACATATGAGGCACCAGAGTCCCACTGCCTGTCTAAGCAAGAGAAACTTCTGATGTTCAGACAATAGAATTGTGGAAACTTGATTCTTAAAATAGCAAGAAGGAAAAAAGGTATGTAAAATATAAACCTGTGCTTGAGGAGCAGAACTTTCCTTTCCCTCTTCTGTAAGAGCGGAAAAAAGAATTACTCCTTTGTACCCCCTGAGATTTCAAACTCTTTCAGATGAGATTTAATCACTCAAGAGAGCTGTTTGGAGCTTTTGTTCAAGATTTCATGCAACTAAGAGAGAAGCAAGTGCCACTTCAGAGCCTTGTGTTACATTAATTGCTAGGATAAAGGGAGGCAAAGAAAAAGATCTGCATGTTCCCAAACAGTCCTAACTGCCTGAAAGCACTTGCTTCCCAAACTAATCCCCTACTTACCCCAGATGCTTGATGACTTACTGGTGGCATTCAGTAAGAGGTACCCAGCTGCAACAGGCTCTCTAATACAGCGTGACCTGTTGCTAATTACTATTTGACTAACCCACTGCTGTTGTTTTTCACACTAAATAAATAATATCCACTCTCTTCTGGCAGTGTTTACAGAACTGATTCCCCATTCAGCCTCGCCTCAAAGCTGTAAACAGTCCCCAGTGACACCAGCTGCTCCAGTCAGACCCTGCGGGTTGGGAGCCCTGCCTCACAGGGTAACAGCAAGTGATGGACACGAGTGCTGAGCAAATGTGACAGCCACCACCTTGGCCAACAAACCGCCAGTTCAGCTGAGGTCCTCAGAGCTGGAAGTATGGACGGATGTGCCCGCTGAGGATCCCATGCACCCCAGAGGTCTGGGAGCAGGCTGGGGGTTTCTGTTCGCGATGTTTTTGAGGCAATGCACCAATATCGTGAAACACCAGATGTTTCATCCCACCATACTTATTTTAGGAAGACTGTTGATCAAATCCAGCTGGCAGGTCCAGCCCTGCATGCTTTCCAGCCACCTTCCCTGGTGACCTGCTCAGATTGAAGGATTGTGGCCTTTCCGGGCCATCTGCTGTGGAGGCTGGAAGGTCCAGCTCATATTCAGCCTCTTCAAAGCCACCACTGCCAAGAGTCTCTAAAACCCTGGCTCCATCGCTTCTTGATGCCCATTATCCCAGCCCCTCACCACCCAAGCAGGGATGACTACCACACTCCACTTAATTTTGAAATTTTCAAAAAGAAACTTCTAAAAATCATTTTGAAAGCATTTTGCAATTCTTATGTTGCTCACGAGAAGATTTGAAAATTCCACTTTTTATTCCCAAGTACAAAGAATCTCTGACTTTCTGGCAGTTATAGCCACCACTGAAAATATTCTAGCAAATAAGTTAACTGGGAAGAAAACTCATGGGAACAGCAGATTTTTAACTGAATATTGTGCAGTACTTAATAATAAGTTCTGAAATTGCAATGGCAAGGACTAGCAATGAAAAACCTGGCTTAGTCACTGAACTGGACAAGGCAATCAACAGTATGCAACTCATATGTCCCATGAAACTTAACAAATACAACTGCAATATCAGCCACTGAAAAATTGCAATGAATGGTCCACAAATTGAAAATAAGTACAGGAAAGAATTTGCAGGTTGTCAGCAAAGCTTATCATTCATATCTACATCTAAAATTATCCAGCATAAAGACAGGTATTCAATCATGTACCCTCCATAGTTATTGGGAGAGAGATACTAATTTTTCTTGAGCTCACCTAGACTCATGGTGTGTTCCTCCTGTCCTAAATTAGTCTGGAGATTGCAACATGCCCAGACTACAGGGATATGTGGACAGGATGGTCTGTGATACTGGAAAAGGAAGTTTGGCATCAGGGCACAAGCAGCATCAATAAAGGTCTTTATTTTGGAACTCTGTTGCTTTAAACAAGAAAAAGGTTTGGTCACAACCAGATAAACCAGCTTAAGAAAGACCTCAAATTTCCCAGCTTTTGTCTCTGAAAAATATGATACACAACATGTCCTTCGTGGATTCATTCCAGGGCAGAAGACTGATGCAGGGAAAGAGCTTCTGCTGGCCATGGAGGTTGTAAGTCCTCTTAATTTACAAGCTATCTTTTGTCATTTTCCACTAATATTCCCTTACTTTCACCCAACTGTTTAAGCTTTGTTCTTTCATGGTCTCAGTACTTATGCCAAGCCCTTGTTGTATTGAATATGCATCAGCTGGGGTCTGACCAGCTCCAAACAACTGCAGAGACTCTGAATTGTGCCATAAGAACAGGAAAGCAAAAGTTGGCAAGTTTCCCTTAAGAAGATGCAGAGGGAAATTCACACCTTGCCCATAACATATGTAGGATGCTCCAGCCTATATAATTTCCTCCTTGCTGTTTCCAGGCACATACATGGCAGTACAGCAAATATAGCAATGCACAGTGACAATATAGCACTGTTCTGCAAATTGTGTAGCTCTCTATAAAAACACAAAAAGTGGCTTTAAAAGTTGCTATTGTGATTTCCTGTCATTTTGTACTCCCTTTATGGAGTACAGGGATACATGGTGGTGGAGGAGCTGCAGCCTACAGATGCAGTTTAGTATTTTGAGACTGCTTTTAAAAACCCCTGTGTGGGTGTTTGCCAAAGGATCCTTTTTTGCATTTTCTTCACTTCTAGTGAAACAACCAACTTTTACTCATACTGACACAGTCCATCATAAAGTAAATAAAAAACCTGCTTGTCCTAAAAGTTGCAAAGTACTAAATTAGCCAAAAATAAATGTCCTTGTTGAGAAACAAGTTCCAGATGTGTCTGCCAGACCCCTTCCATCCAAAGCTGCAGTATTTAAGGGTCCACAACAGCCTGGACACGAGGAAAGAAATTTCACTGTTGTTGAAACAAAACCAGATAATTGTTTGAGAGGCATTTCTATCTGCACTCCCTGGATGTGTTTACCAGGGCTGGAAGGGAAAGTCCATGGGGGCTTGGTTCACATGATGTTAGTGGGAAATCTGGAGTCCCTGCCAGGACTTCTTTAGGACATTGGTGCAAGCAGAGTTAGGACACCAGAGGAAGAGCCACAGGGAAAGAATGAAAATGGAGGGTTTGCATGTGCACCTTCCTTATGCATGCCCATGACTACTGCTGGCAAAAGGTGGCTAATCATAGATTCATTATGGTTGGAAAAGACCTCTAAGATCATCAAGTTTAACCATCGACGCAACACCACCAGGCCTCCTAAACCATGTCACAAAGTGCCAAGTCTACATGTTTTTTGAACACCCCAGGGATGGCGACTCCACCACCTCTCTGGGCAGCCTGTTCCAATGCCTGAACACTCTTGCAGTGAAGAAATTTTTCCTAATGTCCAATCTAAACCTCCCCTGACGCAGCTTGAAGCCATTTCTTCTCATTCTATCGCTAATAACTTGGGAGAAGTCACCAGATGGACAATGCCTTCAGAAGTTCTTCTCCTCCCTCTGTCATGTGCTATTACAAAGACAGGTTTATCACAATATGTCTAGCCTGTGGGTCTCCTGCACCCTTAGGAAAGTAATTTATGCATTTGGTGCCTATTTCCCCTTCCAACATTTTTATCCATTTGAATCAAAACCTGTTATGGAAAGGGCAGTGTTTAATGCAGCCTTGGCATCCTTGAAGCACCAGAAACCAAACAGGCCAGACAGTGAATCCATCAGGCCTGAGAAGGGCTCTTAGGACAACCTGCAAGTCCTCCATGAAAGTGGCCCAGGCAGGGACCTTAACCTCAGAGTTCCCATAACAGCTACTACTCCTTAACCACGTTACGCTGCCTGTGTGGAGCAGAACTGAGGGCTCTGATTTTGGGTTTCTGTTACAGGGAGAGTTACGGGGTCTACAGGTAGGAGGCTGTGGGGCACCTGAGCCAGCCAACAGCATGCTGGGCATGGAGAAAGCATCTGTCCTGGGCGGGATCTAAATGCTGCTAGCCCCCAGAAGTGATCTGGCAGAAGATACAAATCCTTCCCACACTTGGTTCTGACTCTAAACTTGGCAGTGGCTGACCCAGATTTTCTTGCCAACTCCTGTCCAGGTCCCGCATGGACCAAGTTTCCTTCTCACAGTTTGTGGCATAGGAGGGACAGGTGTGAAAGCTGCCACCGTGCATGAGATGCCCAAGGGTCTGCATTGCAATGTCACCAGGGCAGTGGCTGAAGCTCCCCTCAGCCTGCTGAGGAGGAGGTGTTCTTGGTTCGGAGGGGAGCTGTTGGCAGTGTGTTGCAGCTGCTGCCCAGGAGGCGATCAGTGCGTGTCTGTCTGTTAGCCCCAGACGTGCCAGGTGCCTTTATGTTCAGTAAAAAGCTTTTTGCTTTGCCATCTGGAGAAGAGTTTCCTTCCCAGAGGTATCCCCTGTTATCCTGGAGATAACTCATTCCTCTGGTTCTGTGAGCTGTTTGCAGACAAGCATGTGAGGAGCATGACCTACCCTCTGAAGTGACAACTGCATTGTTAGCACCATTCATTTGACCTTCAGCCAGCTTAAATACAGAAAGCTTAAACAAGCATTATTATAAAGTGAATTTTAAAAACCTGCTTCCTTGTCTTGTATGATGTACAAGATGGGAAAGTTATGGATCTGTCTGCAAGGAGAAGTGGTTTTTATAGCATAAAAAGCCCAGCGATGTCAGTGCAAGGGAAGCATCTGCATGTGCTGCCCTGCCTGTGCTCTGAACTTCCCTGGGTGCACGTTCAGCTGCCCTGGGTGCACACTGAGCTGCTCTGGGTGAGCCCAGGACTGTGCTGGGTGCACGCTGAGCTGCCCTGGGCATGCTCTGTTAGCTCCAGGATGTACATCTGGGCATGACCTGGCACAGCATCCTCTCCAGCTGCACCTCCAGCTCCCCACGTCTCCCCACCCAACTGCTTCGCTGCCCACACAGCAAAGTGTGGAACACAAGGCACTAGCATGTCTCTGTTAGCGCTGACGATGCTTCAAGCCCATGGGCTTACATCAATCCAGTCTTGAAGATTTTGGAAGCGCTCACCCAAGACTGCCCTCCCAGGTGTGCTCATGCTAGTACAGTGGGGCAGCTTTGGGACCACACACATCACATGCCTGACTGCTCTGGAGCCAGCCTATGCCAGCCATCTCCACTCAATCGCTGAAGTATTTTTTTCATGTGTCTCGATAAATTAGCTGAGAAGAAACCGCAGTGTTTAAAAGAAATGGAAAAAAAAAAGTAAGAATAGCTTCAAAAGTCTACACAAAAGCAATGCTCTCCCAAAGCACGTAGAGGCAGACCAGGTACAGCTCCTCTCCAGCCTGCCCTCCCCATCCTGCCTGTCTCATAACTAAGCTTTTCTAGCCTCAGTGGGAAGACAAGGTTACATCCTCTCCCATCTCCAGCATAGCAACAATCATAAAGATGATTTTAAACAAATTTCAGGATCATAGACAGGAACTTCTCCACACATTTGGCAAGTGAAGGAAGTTAACAGTACTGCATTCATGTAGACCATGGGAAACCCAGACACAGGGAGGTTAAAGGCCATGACTAAGACTATAAACTCAAACTAGTAGTAGAGCTGGGATTAGAAATCAGCTTTTCCCTACTCTGAGCCTGCAAAACATCTGCATTCCTCTCCTTTCATGAGTATGAAACAGGACTCCAGATTTTGGAGTGCCTTTATGTCACCAGCTAGGCCTTACTCTCTTCTGATGAAGATAATCAACCATGGAAAATGGGATGCCATGGCTGCAGAACAGTTTTATTAACACCTTCTAGGTCAGCTGAGTTTAACATTTGGCTCCTGGGCAGTTCAGATATGATTCCCATGACAGGGCTATGCGACGTGAATGGCAGCAGAGCTGTGCCGACAGGAGCCTGGTGGGTAATGCAGCCTGTGGCTGGCTCTGCGTGGCCTTGGCAGCACTGCTCTGGGAGCCACAGCCTCCCTCACTGTAGCTCTTGTGGCTGTCGCTGTGCTCGTGGATGCAACATGCAGCTCCTCCATCAGGTGAGCTGGCCACTTTCTTCCAGAGAGATGCCACAAAAGATGCTCCCTGGTGCAGCCCACCTGCCCAGGGCTCCATTGACACAACTGGCAGATACTTAAAGCTTGAAGGTAGTTTTTGTCCCCCAAAATCAAAAACTTAGAAGGTCGCGCAGGGGTCTGTCACTGACCCAAAGTAACAAAAGATCAGAACCTTTCTCTCCTGCAATGCAGAGGTGCAGCAGCAAATCTCTGTGTTAAATTGCCACCCAGTGTTAGAGCACGGGATGCCAGAATAAACTACCAGAGCCTTTTCACACTGTACAACTGGAATTTATAATTCTTGGTTTGCTGTCTGACTTCCATACAGGTCGCACCCTCTGGCCATGTGGTGGCCATAACTTACCCTGCTGCACCAAGCAAAGTCCTTCCAAATTCAACACCATCTGATCAAACGACTATAAACAAACTAAATACCAGCACAGCTCTTGACAGCTACAACTGTTAAAATGTTTATTCACCCTGTGAGCAAATGAGCTAGTGCTTTGGAATGGTTATGGTTACTAACACTTGTCTAACTTTAAGAAGCTTTTATAAGATTTTGTAAACTTCTGCTATTAAATGTAATTTAACTTCTATCTTCTGGACAGCAACATTTTTGGAGGAGGAGGATTGCTGTAAAACAACTGCATATCAGGCTTTTAACTAAGATTTATTTCCTGTTTGAGCAAAAGTAAATCACTACATAAGCAATGGAGTTGTATTTGTCCAAAACCAGGAAGGGAGAAAAGTATAAACTGATTCTGACTTTTCTTGTGTTCCTTGGGAAATCTTATGGGAAACAAAACCACGAAGAAAATACTTGAACTTATAAGCTATGGCAGCTTAGAACTTCACCTGAGCTTCAGGTGAGTTTCAAGTAAGACCAAGTCTCTCACCATTGGTCCAAACAGGGCAGCAGACCATGGAGCTAGAAGTTCCATTCCTATCAGGAGAGTGCCTCAGCAGTCTATGCTAACTTTATTTGGTGGCCTCAGTTCAGATGAGTGTGCTTCTACGCACGCACTCCCACACACTTGAAGCCTGGTGGACATGCATGTGAGTGGCAGCATGACAAATTAAGTTCATAAGCACTTGGCAGTGTCCTCAGGTTCCAGTGCCCTAAAGATCTGCCAAAACTCATGGATGGAGAAAACAAAAAATGCAGAAGAAAGGTGTTTCCTTGCGACAACATGTGTAAAGGGAAAAAACTTTAATCCTCCCCTTCCGTAACAAACCCCATCATTTTCTTGAAGTCCATCATACTTCCAGTAGCTTCTTTACAGATGCAGGCTAATGAGCTCTCAGTGGTAATGCTGTGCCACAGTGGGAGGAACCACACTGCATTTGGAAGAGACGAGATTGGATAAAAAGCCTCAAGGAGATAGGCTTCATGAGCAATTCCTTCAAGCATAGATTATCGAGTATGGTTTAGTTTTATATTTCATAGTTAAAAAGTTTGCTGAATCTCTCCTGGTGTTCTGGTTTTGTGTGCTGGTGCAGCAGCACCTGAAAAGCTGATAAATCCTGATGCTAAGGTACACCCTTGGACTGCTTATTTGCAGTATGTGACTAGACCCTTCTCGGGGCTCACTAGCTGGTTCCCAGAGTCTAAGTTCAAAAGACAGTTTCACCTTGGGTTGTACCATTCATTGCAAAGTCAGCGAGAACAGCCACATTCCCTTCCCAGCCAAGCTGGTGGAAACACTACCATCAGCTTCCACAAGCTGGTTTGGTCCCTGCTAGAGAATACAAAACACCAGACCTTGCAGATGGGTTGAATGAGGGTCAAGAAACAGATATCGTCTACAGAGGACTTGCCAAGTGCAGTGGGAGATGGCAGTCCTCCAATGACCATGCTCTCGCTCATCTCACATTTTACTACTAGATACCAGTGCAAAACCTGCCACCTCTTCCCTAGAATACAACGTCAAGAAAATAGAAGGTCATGTAAGGCTTGTTATACGCTCATTACACCAGTTTATGGTGTCTCAATGGGAAACACAGACAAAATAACCATCTGTAAAAATTACTTCCAAGTCAAGCAAGCCTTCACGGTCACTCAATACTAATAATTTGTTATTTTGGTCTTTTTTTTTCCTTCCTATTTGTCATTCCTGGGAAAACTCTTCAGGGTGAGACCTGTCGTTTTCTCCAAATGGATCCAAGAAAAGCCTGATTTATGCTTCTCTGGACTCTCCCATCACCTCTGTCCCTGAGCAGCACATCATCTGTTTGCTCTCAGCAATCCTTTCAGATCCTTCCAAACACATATATTCATCATCACATACTTTTCTGCTTAGAGTTTATTTTACCCTAAAATCTCTTGGCTCCAGCAATACTGCACTTTTTCCGTGTGTCCTAACGTGCCTTTTCAAGATACTATTCCTTTGGGGAAATAAAGTAAAAATCCTAACTTTAGAGTTGATTCTCTCACTACATCAACTAATTCTATTTCCTTCATTAGAATCAAATATGATACCCACCAGCACAAGAGATCCAGCTAACAGTACTATGGCCATAACCTCTCTGTAAATCCCTTAGAAATTAACTGTAGCTCACAGATCTTTGAGTGCTGGTATCAATTTATTGATTTTTATCATAATCATGATGTTAATATCTCCTGCACACAGTACAGTAATCCGCACCTCCTGACACTCTGGTGCACAATGAAGCTGCCTTTGAACAATCACACCACTCTCATCTAGCTCAGGAAGCTCCTACAGACACACTATTATTTAAAACAACTGTGATAAAAGACAAATAATAAAAAAAAAGACTGAAGAGCATATGCTCTACAGCAGAGGCCAAGAAGGGACAGGGAAGGTTGCACTGTCTGCAGTTTGCTGTTGAAGTTAAATGTGGATTTATAACTGATTGGATCTTCTGTAATAAACCTTCCTACACACCTGACTTCCCTGAGATCTTTTCTAACACTCCTACTGATGCATGAAACCATTTCCATAGGATTTGTTAAAACTTACTATAATGGGTCATCAAGGTTACTATATCACTTGCAGTGCAGCTTGTTACGGGTATGGCTTTTGCACGTGACTAACAGCCACGTCCACTAAAAGCCAGTGTCCATGGACTGTGAATTTATGAATATCATGATCTGTGTGTGTTTCATTCAGATTTTGGACCTTAGCCCGCATACTTCCTACCCTAGACCTTGGAGATCCCAAGTGTGTAGGCACCATTTGAACTAACTTCTGCAAACCAGTTTCATTTCTGCACACTCTTTGGATGTTCATGTGGCTCTTTTTCACATGGAAAAGCCGTACAGGTAACAAGCTTTAGGTAACTACTCCCCCAGTCTTTACCTGGGGACCACAATATATGAGACATAAGAGCCATAAAGCATTCATACACAGGTAAGTTATCCAGCAATATGGTGTTATAGCTGTTTTACAGCTGCAGACCAAAGGTTTTCAAAGGCATGTATGGTCATTCATTCAGCATTCTGGGGTATCTTTTTTTAAATCCATTAATGTCTCTTTTCACACAGTTCTCTCAGCTACTCCAGTTACAGAACACAAACTGTTCATTTGGTGGAGGCTTAGGAACATGCCTGGGGAATAACATTCTCCTCAGAAGGTCCCACCTGGACCTGCTACACAGGTCAGAAAAAAGACAAAGCTCTAGCCCAGACAACCCTGTTGAACAGCCACCAGCAATAAGAGAATAAAAGATAAGAGAATAACTAATCAAAATGCATTTCTATTGCATTTCTATAACAACGGTAATATTCTTTTGGAAGGGTTTATTCAGCTGTAAGATGTAACGGCAACCCCTAACTGTCAGCGTACAGTTCAGAGCACACTGCACAATTGGCCAAACAGCCAGGAGAAGGGCGGTCAGGAGTGTACGTCTCAGAGATGGAGGCTGAGACAGAGTTAGGAGGATAAGAGAGAGCTGCTTAACTCCAAATTGCATATTTCGTTCAGAAAAACAACTCTTCCCCTCCTCCCTGCCTTGGGAATAAGGACCTAGCCTCCTTCACATCTAAAGGCAAACCTAAAGTGAGCAAGGAAAGGGGGAAGGAGGTGCGGAAGATTCCAGTTATCGGCTGAAGCACTGGTTGGCTGTAGCGCTCACTGGTGGGCTGTACCCCAGGCAGCGCATCACACTTTTATAGGTTTTTGGTGTTGTTTTTTTTTTTAATTTCTATATACCTCTGAGTCCAACAGAGAGAAGAGATTTTGAGCTGATGCTCTTCTCAGGTCAGCAGAGACAGCCAGAGGTGCCTTTCTGAATTATAACCATGGTCCCAATTTTCCCCCAGAGATGCCCCTAGGAAGCTGTCAGTACCAGCCTGCAGCCCTGCTCTGGTGCAGCCCTGTGCGTGGTACAGCCCTGCTCCTTCTCCTCCTCCTCCTCCTCCTGCTTCCAGGCTGAGCTCTGGCTGAGAAGTGAAGGCATGGAAGCGGAGGAGGGCAGGCTGAAAGCTGGGAAGAGCCCTCTGAGCCTTTCAGATGTCAGGAGCTGGCTTGAAGCTTTTCAGCAACAGACCTCTGCCTCCCCAACCCCTCTTTGTTTTCTGAAAGCAGGGGAACGTGCTCCCTCAGGTGTAACTTTTCGGCTGCACAGACCTCTGAACTGTTTGTTTGACTGTGTGGAACATCAAAAGGAAATGTCAGTGAGGTCTCTGCGATCCCTGTTCTGTGAGGCCAGGTTTTTATGTCCGTACTCACAGCAGACTACTTTATTCCTGAAGCAGTGACATTCAAGGCTCTGTTTAATGAGTGAGATAGTGGTCAATACAACAGACACCAGTTCACTTCTCCCTATTCATCAGTCTGCTGCTTCCCCTCCCTCAGCCAGTCCCTCTACTGCTTTACCCCATCCCATGCCCATTGCTAAAACCCTTCCTTATTAAAAGTAATAGATTGGGCATTTAATTTTCTCTTTGCATGGCAGGAAACTACATCAGGTCCTGCTACGGATGATCCAGAAGCAAAGTTTCAGCTCACTTAGTACAAGTCACTGTCTAATGCAGGAAGGGATGCTATCAGCTCCAAGCGGTCGGCTATGGCATGCTAGTTACCTCTGAAATGTGTTCACTCAAGGAATTAATGGGCAGAAATCAGATGTTTTCCTGCCTGTTTTCATCACAGCTCAACAGAAATTGGGATACAGATGGGGAAAGTGCAGGGGAGAAGGAGTGTGAGATGTGATGAGAGAACCAATCCATCTTCAGATGAGGAACTGATTTTGCATATTCTTTTCCTGCCTTTTTTTTTTTTTTTTTTTTTTTTACAGTAAATAAAGAATTAAGGAAGATTGATGAAAATGTGTCCATTCAGGCAGAAGCTGAATTTCCTGCTAATTGCTTTGGTATGGTGAGGAAAGAGGGAAAGCATTGGGACATTACAATAAGCAGTAAGTGGTGTGGTTGGTGACTACCCAAAACCTTGTGCCTGCACATATGTTGCTAATGATAGAAATTAGAGAAGCGTTCTTAGAAAAGCCCCCTATTTAGTGAATTATGGTGAACATTAAAAAAAGATCCATCTTATAGGCAGCCAGAGAAGTGGAAAGTCTTTTATCATTGCATTTATCTTGGCTGAACAAATAGTGTCCAGGCTCTGCTCCCCAGCTTTCCCCTGCACCAGTCTCACGTGCAACGCAGCTCCCGCAGGCCCCAGCTGTCCCCAGGCACCTGCTCGCCCACCAAGGGACCCAGCGTCTCAGACTTGCCTTAGGGCGGGAGCCGGCTGAGGGCAGAATGAAGAGTGGCTTTGCCAAAGCCCACCATGAAAAGGAGCAGCACAAATGAGATTAACCCTTGTCGTCCACTAAGTCTGTCCGTTTCTCTGCCTGCAGAGTGGATCTGGGTTCACACGGAGGGGGAAGCCGATAGGGAATGTATGCTGAACAAGCACCAAGAGGTATTTGGATATGCATCCTCGATGCACTCAGGAAGAGGGCAGGTTACAACGTACCCTTTAAAAACACCCCAGCAATGAGCATAAAGTGTCTCTGTACAGGGACACAGGAAACACTGACCTGAGACAACCTCCTCCCCTGCTATCTGTATCTTCGGTTTATTATATTTAACCATGCTTTTGATTCAAAGGAAGAACATCCAATGGAAAAGAGCATCAAAATCTTTCATCAGCACCAAATTAGCAGATCCAATAAAACCTCTAGTCATGACCAAATCAGCAGATCTGGTTAAGTAACGTTTTTCCCCTTGAGTTTTCTTTGTGATCTTGGCTTTTCCACAAAAAAAAACAGGCTACCCTGAAAACAGACTTTTCCCAAAGGAAGTTTCCATTTGTTACTTAAAACCAAAACAGTACCAAGAAAATCTGCTAGGTCTGTCATTTAGTTGTTTCCGCTCCACATTTCTTTTCAGACAGACTGCGAAACAGCTTCTTAGGCCATGGAGAGAAAAATCAGACAGAAAAAAAGGGCTGGGAGAGACCCTGAGGAGCTGTTTAATCAGACCCAACTATATTTTAAGCTGCTGTAGATGGCACTTGGGGATGGAGAGTCCACATTCTCCTTATGCATTCTCACAGGGGGAATACACATAGGGATTATTCTAGGGTCTCTCCTAAACCTTTCTTGATGCATTTTATTGCTGTGACTTCTTTTCCTACCCCCAGCAGACACTGAGGTCCGTTTATTACTCTCCTTTCTGCAGACACTCCTGCATCTGAAGAGCAGCCACAAATCTGCCCTGGCCGCACTGACACTGACAGAGCCCAGCCTGCCCCAGCTCTGCTCTTCTCTCCTGCTGATTTCTGAGAGCTCTCCCTGACCTCTCCCATACCTTTCCTGAAGTGCAATTCCCAAACCTGAAAAGGGTGCTGAGAGGAATGACTCCTTCCCCTGCCTTACATATCACATTCTTCTGTATGAGCGCTGCTACCGTGTTAGCTCTTTTTCGGTATTAGTTGGTGGGTTTTGTTGATTCCCTGCTTCCTGTGTATAACTTTCATGTCCTTTACCATGCATACCTTCTGAACTGGTCATTTTCCATCTACTTCTTGGGCAGTCAGTGATTCCTGCCTAAGCACAGCTCATCATCATCATCAGGTCCATCAGTCTTCATATCAAAATCCTTCCCCAGCAGCATGAGAAAGTCTCAGGAGAGAGATTTCTGAGTTTTGCACTTGATCCATCTTCATAACCTCTCAGTCAGGAGAGGTGGGCACTCGGGTGCAATAAGGTTGACCCCCACCAGGGCCTGATAGGAAGCAGACTCTGCACCCAGTTCCTGATACAAGACACGTGCATCTCTGCCACCTGGGCTATGAAAACATGTCGCCAAGAGCTACATGCTCATAGTGACTTCCTGCAAATTTTCATGGCTCATGACTGAATTCAGGAGGAGCAGACCACACTGCAGAGGCCATCACACATCTGACATCCCAGTGGAAGTGGCAGATTCCTGCAGACAAAGTTGATTTCCCAGAGGGAAGCCTGCCACATGCTAGGGAAAGCTCAGCAGAAACCCTCACACAATGTGATCTTAAGATCTGTTTAGGAAAACTGTCTGTATTTATAATCAAGCCTGGGTGTATGAATGTGGCTTCTTGTTCATTCATATGAGATGCATCCACTCCCAGCAGGGAAAATGCCATCTTGATGTCGAAATAGGAGCTCATGATCTCATCCTCCTTACGTGGCCAAGCACATGACACCATGTTTATGCCAGCCTTGTACTCCATCCCCAGCGCAGCACTGGCTGGAGGACACACTATACCTGATCCAGTACATAGCCTGCCAGGACAAAACCCACTCCGTTTAAGAGTGTTTTGACAAACTTAGATGACTGACAGAGGGCATGCAACCACTTAGTACTTCGCATTTCTGAGGGGGCACATGGTGTCATCAACCTGAATTTGTCCTCACATGGAAGCACAGCTTTACCACATATAAGTACGTTAAAACGTAACTTCACATACAGCTGTTTACTGTAGAATCTGGAAGGCAGTGTTCCTTGGACCTGGCTCTTTCCTCAGCTGCTCTCAGCACCATTAACAATTTCATTTATGGCTTAGCATTGCTCGCAAAGGCCGCATAGAGGAGACAAGTTTACAAGCAAAAAGGCTCCAGATAGTCTGCCAGTGCCTCCCCTATTAACAACAGAGCAGCACAACTGATGAGGAACCCCTGCCTTCATTTGGCCAAGTAGCATAGAAAACGTAATTCACTCGTCCTTTAAAAACTGCAGGGGGGCAAAGAAACTTAAACTCTAGCAAGGTTTTTGCTGTCTAAGTAATGCTCTTATAGAGGGACAGCCAGAAGAAAGCTGAAGGGATGAAGACCTTTTCCCACAAAGTCTCCACAAGCAATGTGGAAAATCCATCTCTCTGCCATAAAAGGAGGGAACTAGTGTTGCTCCGTCCTCCACAGCAACCCCTACAAATTCTCTGGGATCCAAATTTTAAATCCTTTTTGGTGTTGTCCACCCATCTCTTATTTCCCTATTTAACGGGAAGAAAAACATCTCCTTTAAAAGCAGGTTCCTCCATGAGCTCCACCACCGCACGATGCACACCCTCCTCCCTTTGCCGAGCTCAGGAGGTCACCCCGGGACATGGTGGTCAGCAGGCACTTCATGGGGGCCTGAAAGTCCACCTGAAATGGGCTGGACACAAACTCCTGGAGGAAGACAACCTCTTGTGGCTGGCAGGCCACCAGCCCCTGCATGTGCAGGCTGTGACAAGGGGGAAGGAGAGCTGCAGAAAGCCTCCTGCATGCCTCTCCCTGTGCTGCAGCTCTCTGGGGAGATGAAATGCATCTTCCCTCTCCAAATCCTTGCTCGGCTGTGCTGCAGCAACTGCCATCGGTCCTGGGAGAACCTCACATCTGGCCCCAGCTGCCGTCACAGGGTGCTGAGGGTCAGGCTGGCACTGTACAGCCCCACCAAGGAACACTTTCCCTGGAGGAGGAAGGCAGGAGATGCAGGCAGTGATGTGGAACTGGGAAGGTTTGCCCAGCAGCCTTGCTGTGCTGGCTGCTTGATGCAGTGCTAGCTATGCTGCATGGTGGCATGGTGTCCCATGCCTGACACTGTTTTTGCCTGGGGTTTGAGCTTCAGTGAAGGATGAGAACCTTATGAAGTTCAACAAGGAGAATTGTAAGGTCATGCACCTGGGAAAACATAATCTGGGAGTGCAGCACAGGCTGGGATCCACCTGGCTGGAGAGCAGCTCTGTGGAAAGGGACCTGGGGGTCCTGGTGGACAGAAAGCTCAACATGAGCGAACAGTGTGCTGCTGCAGCCAAGAAGGCCAACAGGATGCTGGGTTGCATCAAAAACGGCATCGCCAGCAGAGAGAAAGAAGTCATTATTCCACTCTACTCAGCGCTTGTCAGGCCACACCTGGGGTACTGTGTACAGTTCTGGTCCCCTCTATACAAAAAGGACATGGACAGGCTGGAAGGGGTCCAGAGAAGGGCCACCAAGATGATCAAAGGACTGGGAAGCTGCCATATGAGGATAGGCTGGGAGAGCTGGGTTTGTTCAGCCTTGAGAAAAGGAGGCTTAGAGGGGATCTCATCACCATGTACCAGTACTTGAGGGGCAGCTACAAAGAAGATGGAGACTCCCTTTTTACACAGAGTCCCATGGAGAGGACAAGGGGGAATAGACACAAGTTGCTCTTGGGGAGTTTCCAATTGGACACCAGAGGGAAATTTTTCACAGTGAGGACAGTCACCATCGGAATAATCTTCCCAGGGAAGTGGTTGACTCGGCCACGTTGGACACCTTCAAGAGTCGTCTGGGCAGGGTGCTGGGCCACCTTGTCTAGACTGTGCTCTTCCTAGGAAGGTTGGACTAGATGATCCCTGAGGTCCCTTCCAACCTGTGATTCTGTGAGTGTGCGCTGTGTTTGCCATTTTTCTTTGCAGAAGTTTTTGGGGTGCTTTTCCTGCTGTTGTTGCTTTTCACCAGGCTTTTTTAAGTCTTCATCACCTAAAAATGTTTTCATGTGCCAAGATTAGAGCTTTCGATCTCTCTTGGGTTCCCTATTTTTAGATCCTTGATCTGGGCTGTCATTGCTAATTTTTTTGTATGTTTGTTTTTAAATAAACAAAAGCTGTAATAATTAATGTCTGGGGACCCAAAGAGGAGTGAAGGATCAGTTGTTTGCTAAAGAAGAGGGATGCGGCTGTGGAAGAGAGAGGAATTGACTGGGAAACACTGCAAAGCCAAACATCCCAGAATACCTCACAGCTCATCTCTCAGGCAGCGATGCAGGGAGGCAGGGAGTTTTTGGGATGCAGGTAAACACAGATGGGCCAAACAAAGGCAGTCAACCTACCACCATTATAATTCTTACTAATAATAAACAATGGAGTTTACTCACAGATCACAGTGCTCATCTTCAAAGTGGCATGCTGCAGGAATGCTTGGCTACTAGAAACCCTTCATCTGACCCAAGCCTTTCTCTTGCCCTTCTGCCTGGCCAAGTGAATCCTGGTGCGTTGCTGGCTCTAGCAGTGCAGTGCAGCACAGGGACTAGCAAAGCAAGAGAGGAGTACACGGGCTGTGCCCCCTCACCCTCCACAGCAACCACCCACCAAGGCAAGGGCTCCAAAATCCATCCTGGGGGCCACCAAGTGTAGGTGGAAGACAGGGAAAGTCTGGGCTATGTTACATCAAATGCAAAATATGCAGTTATCCGATTTACCCAAGAACTACAAAAAAACTGAAGTATAAATCAGCTTTCAAAGACTCTTTCATTCCTTACCAAGCCAATGTCACCATCCCTGGCTTGCAGGCTTGGCTCAGAGTGACTATTGAACACAGGCCCCAACACCCAACCAGCGCTGCAAATGGGAGAAGCCTGGAAATATATGAGATGCCACCTGGGTCCCCAGTGCTGTCATTTGGAAAAGACAACCCTAAAGCCTGCCCTGGAATTAAAAGCTCTTCCCTCAAATGTGGTGAAAGCAAGGTTGAAGACTATTCCTTGAAGACAAAGCCAGCAGTTTTTAATCAGCTCCTGTGATTTTCCCCAACCAGCAAGGCTCTTAAATTCATACCAGCAACAAGATGCTTACTTTGTGCTTCTTTGACATGCCCCTACAGTAAAAGACAGCCTGGCTCCTAATGAAAGACTTTTGAAGCTGCAGATGCTGAATTGCCTGTGTCTCTGAGAGCAGGTCCATATGCAACATGACCTGAAAGACAGATCCAAGAACATGGATAACTCCAGAATGGGAAGCAGATGTAGGTAAAGAGGAGGGAATGGGAACTTCATCTTCCACCAGCAGCAACTGGCTCCACACAACTGGCTCTTACATGCTTGCACAGTGGGCCTCTCTGCACAGGTCCTGTTTTACTTCCATCAAATTCTCACCGACTCTCCTCAGAGTGAGGGCAGAGGGGTAATGTCCAGACCCATAGCACTGCATATCATGAGCAAATCCAGCCCAAAAGAATCTCTTGTACCTTACAATTGTCCCACAGTGTGTCAACTGTATTTTCTCTTCTCAAAAAAAAAAAAAAAAACACACCACAAAAAAACCCACCCAACTTTGCACTTCTAGAAAATATTACTTTTTCTATAAATCTCCTAAAGTTAAGAAGGGCACTACAAGCCCCAAATATTCAGTCACCTGCTATCTACCCCATCTAGCCTCTGACTCCCTCCCTCTCCTGCCCCTCCAGGCAGGAAGGCTATACGCATCAAAGTATTTACTGATTTATGCAGTCTGTGGAAGCCAAGAAAACTTTCTGTTTCCCCTGGGTACTCTGGGGCTTTACAGCATAACACAATGCTGTGAGGTGAACCTGGCTGCTCCACCTTTGCCGGCTGTCAGCGTGGGCATGCAGGGTGTTGTCCTGCAGAGCTGCTGTGCTCTTCCTGCCACATTTCAAGCAAGAAGCTGAAGCATCGAAGTTCTCCTATTTCTTCTCACTGGCAATAGCAGGACACCAGTTTTTTGTCTAAGTTTAAACAGGACAGACCTGCACTATCCTCCTTAATACATCAAGCAGATCATGTCTCCAGCAGAGAGCGTTCCCAGGGCAATGAGTTAACTCTCCTGGTTTCATCCCAGAAAACACTGGCTTCAGAGTAAGTCCTGGAATCCATGCAACACAGACAGGTTTTTCTTTAGTTGTCTGTCAGGACCTTTTGGTTTCTAATGCTTAGCATATGCACATTTGAACTAAATTTGGTTTAAAAGTCGGCTCAGACCCATGTGAACGATGGTACAAAGTGCACCGGGGGCGGGGAACACAGCGAAGGAAAGGAACTGCCCAGCTGGCAGGAAGGATGGCATCACCACCCTAGAGGGTGGCTCGGAAGGATGGCTCCTCTCTGGGAGCTCACCCACACCGTTCTGGTGCAGCATGCTCAGCCTCCAGCACCCTGCCCAACCCTGGCGATGCCGCAGTGCCAGCATCCCCTTTTCTTCTTCCCATGGGTCGCTATTCATCTTCTGCCCAGTAAATAGGATGTTGCTTCCCGAGGTGCCCTACTAATTTGAACAGCCAGGCTCATGAAGTGAGGCACAATGTAGCGTGCCAGGTCTGGGCTCCAGCAGTGAGCCCTGACTCTCTTCTCTCCCCATACAGGCTCCACCTGGCATGCACCAACCAGAAGACCATGTGTCTTCTCACAGAAGAAAACTCCCAGGAACAGCCTAGAGTTTGCCCCAAGAAGGCAAAGAAGGATTCAAACCACTACCTGAAATCACTCCATTTCATTCTGTCCTTCCGGACAGTGTTATATCGGCTGTTTGGAAATCCTCACCATCAAGTGAGAATTTAAACAGGTTTTGATGGGGGGTTTTGCCTTCTATTATTATTACAGAAGACAACTGGTTTATTTCTTTTTTATTATTCCCCATCTGATATTTTGGAATTAATCAAGAAGACATTTCCTTAGCTACGGTTTTCCTTTTGTTTGCATCTTTCTTTTGTAGGTAGGAGAGCAGAGAAGGCGATCAGAGAAGTCCTTTTCTGGCTTTAAAGATCTGCATATTAAATTAGTGATATTATTACTGTCAGCTTCAGTGTGGGCAAGATTTTCAGCTTCAGAATCGTTTTTTCCATGGATAAGCCCCTTTCACTGGCATAAATCTGTGCCATGTCACAATAGCAGAGTATATCACCTGTGCCAGGCACACTGCTAGACCTAGTCAAGAGGCTGGGGCTCTGCAGGACAGGGGTTTATACCTGGCCCTGCTGCTAATCACCAACACTGATTTAGAGAAGTCCCCTTTTCTCTCAGCATCCTTTCTAAAAGACTGAAACAACAGCACTGCCGTCTTCAGTAAAGCGTACAGAGAACGCACTAGTTTAAGACCAAGGTATTATTATAACAACAGTTTATGCTCCTTGACTACCTGGCCAATACTTTTTCTCACCTGGAAGTCTGGTGATAGCAACAGCAGACAGTACTTCTTGCTAAGGAGAAGGGTGATTTGGAGAACAACCCACGTGCTGGAGTTTAACCTAATGCTCTCTTTTCCTGTTGTGACTCTACCATTTGAACCCAGCAAAGGAGTTTCGCTGGACATAGCATTCTGCTGATTCCTAGTGTTCTTAGAAGATGCTTTCTCTTCATCTTTAACCCTTCTGCTCATTACTATTTCACTGATTCCTTTAGCCTCCCTTATCAGATACCTACATGTTCTAACTTCTAATTTATATTCATTGCTATTACCTTCCCTTATTTTTCTGGGTACAATGTTAACTGGTTTGGGGTTTTTATTTTATTTCCTCTTTCCCTTCTCTGCTAAATGATAAAAAGTTTGCTCAGCAGTTTTTCCTGTTAGGGAAAACATGTTTTTGTAACATGCCCATAGAGGGCCCATAAAAAGGAAGCACGTTCCACTGCTTTGACTCATCTAAAATCAGCTGCATCCTTCAGTCCTAACAGGCAGACCCCCGAGAAGGCAGGGTTAGGGTTAGATTAGGTTAGGTGGGGTTAGGTTAATAGTGGCAGCTTTGACATAGCTAATGTTAAAGCAGACATGGCACACCATAAAAGAAGCCAGCACTTCAGCAGATTGCCCCAGACATTCTCCTCTAACTTTTCTGGTCCATATGAAACCAGCCTGGACCTCACCTTGCCAATCACTTCACTACAAGGGCCTAATGGTTCACAAGTTCACACTCTTGTTCAGCTGAGGTGTCCCACTGGAGTCGGGACACCTTCTTGCCTGACAAGCAAGGACTCTTGCATTTGTTGGATCCAAATGTTCAGCTGCATCCTTCAAGTCATCTCAGGGAGATCCCTAAGAAAGGCTTTAATGGTGGCAAATGTGACTTCCTAATGTTAAAGCAGCCATGGCACACCATAAAATAGATGAATGCGTTTGTTGCCGTCCATCAGCCCAAATTAACCCTTCTGCACTTGAAGACAGTATTGTGAGCTTTTCATGGATGCTATGAGAGTGGGTGCTCACATACTGAAAGGGATAATGTAAAATTTTACTCATTTCAAGGACTTTCAAGCATTAAGGTGGAAACCTCAGGCAGGACTACCCACAGCGCAGGTGTCCCCTGGGGTGCCAGAGCCAAAGCCCAATAGCAGACTCTCCTGCTATGCCCCACGCACAAAGAATAAGAAAGGAAGACATGTTTTAGGGATTTGTTTCTAAAGACAAAGAACATGACATGGACCCTGAGCCTGGGTTTCTGCTGGGAGAGATGCCTTGCAAATGAATGGGGGGAACTGCTGGCCCAGAGGAGAGCCGACTGTGTCTCACCCCCCCTTTATTGTACAGCATCAAATCTGTCTCCATGGGAACTATAAGGGCAGAACTTGTCTGTGCCATCTCAAACGGAAAGGGGGGGGGAGGGGGGGGGGGAGCCAAAGAAAATAACAAGCCTCACAGCAATGTGGTTCTGAGCAAACAGAGCCTGAGCAGATGGCTGAGCAAGTGCCCCGCCACCACCCCACACCGGCCCTTTGCTTCACTTCCTCTAAGCTAGGATGAAGCCCTTACTCTGCAGCTCTGCTGTAGCCAACAGCAGCTTTGGCGCTCGGGGCTGTAAACTGTGCCGCTGCAACGCAAATGCTGAACAGTACCCACCGACCACAACTTCAGCTTTGCAATGTGTGGCTGAACACGACTCTTGCCCAGCCAGAGATCAGAAGGCAGGCACCAAGTTAGGGAGGGAAGCAGAGAGAGTGTGGGGATGCAGCCAGGAAACAGGTGCATGTGCGAGTGGGACCACACAGGCCTGCTTTTTGGAGGTGTTGAGCCTACACAGAGCTGACTGACTTCAAAGAATTCTATGGGTGAGAGCACCTTTACAGATGGAGATGAGGGCAGCATGGAATAGGTGGGAGTGAGATATACTGAAGGCAGGGTACTGATCTCCTGCCTCAGCTCCTTGAAATACAAATCCAGGGATCTCGGAAGCAAAGGGGAGAACCCAAAAGAAAATGCTCTCCCTGCTCAACTTTGTACAACAGGTCCAGATCCAACCTCTGCTGCACCAGACAAAACCAAGCCATGGCTCTGTAAAACCCAGGTCACCTATGAATAAGCAAACCCTCCTGTCTGCATCAGGACATGATAAAAACATGCCAGCATCACCAGCACAGAAGATCAGCAAGTGGCTTTTCACCATCACCTTCCCATCCCAGCCTAGAAGAGACTCAGGTGGGCTGCCGCTGCCCCCCAGCACCCATCTTAGAATGGTGCTTAGGATGACTCTCGCCCTGGAGAGCAGCTGCCACCCCACCACCCATCTCCACCAGTGCACAAACTGCTGGGCAAGTACACCTCCAGCTATTTTCTCTAATTGTTCCCCTAATCACATAAAATTGTCAAAGTTCAGTTTGCCTTCTTACAGGTAATTTGCGTTCTATCATGCATTGCTGGCTGTGTCTCTCACTGCAACCCATGTGTCTGCAGCCACTCAAATACATTAGGATTGAGGAGGGGCTCAAATTAGATTATTTGTTCTAATAAAAATAAGTCTAATGGAATTACACAACAAGACCAGATTAAAGTCAGCTGGTTTGAATGCACTGGTTTCAGTTTCATGTTAGCTGAGAGAACAAGCATATGGCTCATCCCCCACCTGTCTCCCAACCCCCCCATTAAGGCTCCTGTGGGAGGTAATCCACCCTCTGCACCAGCTGAGGCAAAGGTTAGATCACGCTGACGACCACCAGCTTTTTCAGAAAAGCAGCCGCCCCACAACAAAATGTACCAGGGCGAACAGGGAACCCCAAGAAACAGAAGTGCAAGGAGATTAAATGTGAAATCCATGAAGCACTTTCTCCCTCTTCCCCATAAATCGCTCCACAATGAGGTTCTTTGCAACTAAATGCAGCCTGCCCGGCTAAATACCAGCACTCACCTGTGCCCACATGGCAGAAACCTCAGGGCTGTAGCTGGCCCTGAGCCAAATAAATATGCCTTTGACCTTTGCTATGGCTTTATTCCTACACACATGCAGAAGGCAGGAGCAGAAAATATGCTGGTGTTCAGTCCTCTGGAGACCTGAAGGAACTGCCCTGCCTCCCCAGCCTAGATGTAATTCATTCATGGTGAGAAATGATGCCACACTTTCCCCCCCCCCCCCGCCCCACTACACCAGCATAGAGGAGGAATGAGATAAGACAGCTGAGGGCAAGGGTAGGCCACAAGTGCAGGCCTGAAGGTAGAAGTTGCCATTGCCAGCTGAGCCCAGTAGGGTGAAAATTTTGGGGGTCAGTGCAGGGCAAGCAGAAATTGTCCCCCTGCTCCTCGGCATCGTCATAGTCAGCGTTCAGAGTGAAAAACTCTGCTTCCTAGAGCAATCAACTGGGTTTCCAAAGAAACATCTACACCATTTAATTTGGTGTATTGGTCATCTAGACTTGGAAACTTTTTTGAGAGACTACCTGAGGAATGAAGCACAGGAATAACAACATCAGAACACAAGACGGTCTCTAACTTGGCACCCATTGCTGTCTTTTTCAGCCAACTGCCTAGGGAAGCTGTAAGTGGATAATTAATTAGTAGTCTTCCCACAAGGGAAGATTTTCTTTAACCCTTAGGAGCTTAGCGATCATTGTGCCCCAACACAGGAGGCTCTATTGACTTGGCACACCGTCACCCCAGGTGTTCAGCCGCAGAGTTCACAGTATTTACACGAATGTGCACCATAGTCCTTGTGCTAGATCCCTAGGCAGCTAATATCAGCATGGCTCCTCAATAAAATTACTGAGAATACTTCCATTTACAGAAGCTGGGCATCTGCATCTGTGAAGCACCCCGAGCATGGGGCAATCCTACCCCTCTTCTCTGCTCCTGTTCACCAGCAAGTGTTGGAAGGACAACATTCCTCTGCTTTTCACTCAAATGACAGCTTTGCTTTCAAACGCAAACCCACCACAAATATTTCCATATTGTGTACCATGACAGCTTGGACATGCAGGGCAATACATTGCCTCCTCACACCTTCTTGGCATATGCTCCATACCCTTCGCTTGCTGCTCCTCCAGTACAGGAGACAGGAGGAAGTGTGGTGGACTCCCCACAGAGGACACCCTGGTCCTCAGCTCAAGGTGCTCAGCTCCTTCTTCCGTCCCAGCACACCACAGCACCAGATCTGGATCCTTCCCTGTCCTGCACATTCCCCCAGGCACTGCCTCCTCCTGCCTCCAGCCAGGAGCAGAGGAGTTTGGAAAGCAGGAGACACTTCAGGTGTCCTCAAAGGAAAAGTGGGGAATTCCCATCTCCTCCTCTTCATCACCCCTCTCACCACAGGCTGCCTGCAGTCCTCTGTCCCATGTCAAACTGTATCTCCCTTGCATTCATCAGGCAACCCCTTCCACCACCTCCAAACAGACAGTTCTGACCCAGAGGACTTAGACCTAGACTGGCAGGCACCCTTGCCGGGAGGAGTACCTTGCTCTTTGTCCTGCCTCCCACTTCCTGGTGATAGGGACTACTCAGAAAAGGGGAGCAAATGTGGGAAACCAGGCATGGCAGCTGGCTCTAGGGGCTGGGGAGGAGGAGGTGGGGGTTCACTGATGGTGCTCACAGGAACACAGTTGGCGCAGAGGAGCTGCATGTACGATTTGGAGACTTCCTAGAGGGCCTTAATGAGCCAACAAGCACAGTCAGTGCACTTGTTCCTCTTCTCTTAAATCAGTGTTTACACAGTCCTGGGGAAATTAAACTATTTATGTCGGTACCCAGTAGGAGACTGTTTAAGGAAATAAGATAAACATACCTTAGTGTGTAAGTACTTATTATTTAAGCAAACACACAGGTTCGTTCATATGTTTGTTTTTCAACGGCATTACTGGACGGTGCTGACAGTGCCGAGGTCAGGCTGGGAGAGGAGAAAGGAAGGAGTGAAGGTCTTTTCCAAGGAGAGGAAGGCGGCTGCTGCTCCTTGCACATGGCAGGAGTTCCCCCTCCTGGCGGGAACGCTGCAGGGAGCCGGGTCCCCGGGGTCACCCCCGCCTGGTGGGAGCACCTGTGGCTCCCTCACTATATTTTCCTCCAAAGAGCAGTCGGACTGCTGCAGCATCCCGAGCTGCCTTCCCCAGAGGCTGACCTCAGCCAGGGATCCATCATCCCCTGCTACAATGACAAATTCGACTAGTATCCTAAAAAACTCTACCTTACCTTTGCTATCCCAAGCAAAAACAGTCAGCTGCTGTAACACGGGACAGAGAAAATCATTCTCCCTCCAGAAACACTGGGCAATATTCCCGTTAAAAGAAAAGTATTTTATTTTTAAAAAGAAATGAAGTCATGACATCGCACACTTCAAAGCACGGTCCAGGCCAACTGGGACCTGCCTAGGAGCTTAAAGCTGGCAAACCAGGGCCCAGCTCCTTCCTCGCTGCCCTGAAGCAGCAGAAACTTGTAGCTGCATAATGTTTTTATTACTCACCCTTCTATTAAGTTTCCAGAGGGGAAGTTTGTTTTGGAGCTAGGAAAGACGCCTCAGGGGGTTGAGGAAATGACACTAGTGTCACACTCACAGACACAGCTCTGTCTCTCCCGGTGTCAGATCCACAGACTGGCTCCACTCCCAGTACCTGCATCAAAGCGCTTAGACACGAGCAGGACCAGCTAACTTTCCTCGGCTTCACTAAGTCTGAACAAGGTGCGTGTTCAGCAGCAACAAAACGCTTCGCTTCAACGACGCGAGCTTGGAAGGGGCACAGCGCTCGGACAGCTCGGATGTGATGGGAAGCTTTGCACTACGGACCCTGACTGCCGGAGCACGGAGCTGCCTGAACCCCCGGGCTCCGCTCCTGGAAAACACCTTCTTCCTTCCGTGGCTTCACGTAAACGAGGTTTCCCGCTCCCGCCGAGCCCCACCGGTCCCTGTAACTCCCCCGGTGGCCCCGGGCTCCTGCCCTGGCCCGGCCGCAATAACGCTTCTCGCCTTCCTGCGCATCACTAGTGGGAATTCCAGCAGTTAGGCGAATGCCGCGAGTTGATCAGACACGGAGGCAGGGAAGCCGGCGGGCACACGCCCTGGGCACGAACACCCGTGCAAAACCCTCCTGCCCGCCCGCCCGGCTGCGCCCCCACACGCGTGGCAGCCCTTCACCCGGCCGCGGCTGCCGGCGCCCACGGGTGCCCGCGTCCTTCCCCAGGCAACCGCGGATCGGGCTTCCTCCCCACCGGGACGCCCCCGGGTACCACCCCAGCCGCGCGCGGGCCCCCCCCCGGGGCAGGAGGCACCCCGGCCCTCCCCGCCGCCCCCCGGCTCCCCTGGCCTCACCATCGCCGTGCCCGAGCCCCGCGGCTCCCCCGCTGCGGCTCCTCATCCCGGCGGCGGGGCTGGACGGGGCCGGTGCGGTGCGGGGGGGCTGCGGCGCTGCCTGCCGAGCAGCCCCCGCCCCCGGCCGCCCCGCCCCGCCCCGCCCCGCCCCGCCCCGCCCCGGGAGCAGAGGGGCTGCCGGGCCCCACCGCCCCCCACCCCGGCTCCTCCCGGCTCCCCCTTCCCAGCCAGCCCCGAGAAAAGTTGGGTCCGTCCCCTCCAGGCCGGGGGGCTGCGCCCCCGTGTCCGTGTCCCCCCCCGCCGGCGGCTCCGCCCGCCCCCAGCAGCGCTCGGATACATCCCGGAGCTGCCCCGGGCGCTCAGGGCAGGACCAGCCTCCCTCCATCCCGGCGAAGGCTCTCCGATGCTTCACTCTCTCTCCCTCTCTCGGCTTTTGACGCCAAGTTCAGCGATTTGTTTTTTTGTTTGCGGGCGAAAATAGCGGAAGGGAAGTGGAGCCCAGTGAAATAAATGGCGGGAGTGCATCTTTCACTTGCAGTGTCAGCCCTGTTCATTTGACATTATACAAGTTTTGGCAGCTGAAAATCTGGCCCTGTGACCCTTACAAACCTCAGCCTTGGCAGCGGCAGGTGCCACAACCAGTTCATCGTCTGAATTTTTAAAATACCTATTGGGATATTGGACTGAGCACAAAAGCAGGTTCTGAGGAGCTCCATCCTCAGGCGTGCTGCCCTTCCACATCTGGATCTGCATTTTGTGGTCTCAAGGTTTCAAGTGACAACGCCTTTCTGCAGTTTCTCCTTTGCAAAGTGCCTATAAACCTCTGGTGAAAGCACGAGGCTCAGTACTGACTGCTGCAGGAAGGATTTCTGACCAGACCTGCTTCTGGAAACGAAGCAGTATTTTTCCAAATGCCAGCACGCAGCTTCAGCCGCAGCTCCAGGGTCTAGCTGGATTCCCTCCATCACCGGTACCTCTGGGTCTGCCTGAGACTGGGTCCTCCATTCCCTCTGCGTGCCCTAAGAAACATACACAACAGCTGCTGCTGATAGGGATAACTCACAAACCTAAACCGCAGGGCAGGCCCTTCGGCTTGGTCTCTCCAGCTTGATGCAACTTCTGGCTGCAAGCATTGGCAGATCCGGCTCTGAGAGACTGAGTCTGATCAGTGAGACCCCCGGCGTGGATCCAGCAGACCACTGCACCCATACAACGCCTCTCGGGCTGTGTGGGTCACACCGAGGGACTTCGCTGGGAGCTCTTCAGGCTGTCCTTTCTCAGAGCAGAACTGCATTGGAACTGGGTGATCCAGAGGAGTACACACAAGTTCAGGGGACTAATTTGGTTTGTAGCCGTTCGTTTTGTGCCCTTTAATCACAATTTTGGTCGTTGCACCTGGAAAAGGGACATCTTTGATGGTGTGTAGATGCAGGAGAAACAAGAGTACCCACCAAATCGCAATATATGTTGCTTGCTGACAAGATAAAGTTTCAAAAAACAAGTGTACATTAAACACAGCTTACTATCAACTTGTTTAAAAGCACCCATTTTTTAAAGTTCAGAGGGGTTTTGGCAAAGATCTTTCAACTGCTTTCTCCAAAAATTTGGTGGTGTTTTCAGCCGGCAGTTGAAATAGCCAGGCTGCCAGGCCTCCTGTTTGTTGCATGCATTTGTTCATCACTATAGTAACTGAAAGACAGACAAAGAATAACAGTAAGAAAAGTAAAACAGGATCAAATCCATGAAGAAACACCTTGTCATAAGTTGGATTTTCTCAGACTTGCACCACCCAGGACAAATTGGATGAGTCTGGTCTGAGAGGAGCAGGGATGGGTCACTTTAAAACCATAAGTTAAAGCGTTCCTGAAACAATTTTGTTTTGCCTTCATTTTCTTCTCCATAGTGCTATCATGAGCTTTCTGGACAACTCATCATTATAGCCTCGAGTTTTAATGCCAAATCTGTAATGTGGCTTGATGTCTGTTCATGGAGTGAGCACTCGTAACTCTTCTTTCAAGATCTGAGTCCTCAGAGCAGCTTCTCACTTGCCTTCACCGTTGTTCTGAGTCAGGATCTCCAGCAGCAGCTGCTCATGAGCCTGACAGCATAAAAAGGGAAGCATCAGAGCTCTGAGCCAAGCACGTGCTGCAGTTTGCACAAGTAGGCGAACTGAAGTCAAACGGGTTTAGGAGCTTTCCTAGCAGGCATGTAAATGCATCACTGGATCAAAAACCAGCAGCACCGTGGACTGGGATTAAAGATGCTTGCCCACATCCATCAAGTTGGAGAGTGATGGAAAAGTGAACCGAGCAGCCCCCTTCCCAGTGGCACTGCAGTAAGCTCCTGTCCCGGCCTTGCTGTGCTCACAGCAGTTTTAGAGAAATGCACTGAAAATGTGAACACCAGAAGGCAGATTCAAAACTTGCAGTTAGAGGAGGGTCTTGACTTCTTAGGCCCCATCTCCCCAGCCCCAGGGGTTAGAGCCAGGGTTAGACCACGCTGTGCTGGTAGGAGTTTGGTTATGTCCTGCTGGAGGCCAGGGCAGTGATCCCAGCCTGCGGACACCCATTGCATGAGCACTGGGGCCTGGTTGCTGTCTCTGCCATGTGATTCTTCACCTCCTGACCCTTTGGTGTGCCGGTGTTGCCAATATTTGGAGGAGAGCAATATTCTACATCACAAATACCAGGCGTGTATGGAGCCCTCTCTCCATCCAGGCAAAGCCTACAGCAGCAAAGTGTTTTGCTGTCTGGCAGAGTGGGTCAGGGTGGATCAACAGCCAAGGCAGTCATTCGCAGAAGCTTGAACAAAACAGAGCCCCTTGTGTAAAGATACCTGAATGTGAGGAGTACCCGAGCAGAGCGAGGTTGCCTGCCACTGCTCCTCTGCAGTCCCGGTCTCAGGATCCTGGCACTCTCTTTGCTTTGCCAGGTGCAAGCTGTGAAGCGGGGAATAGATTTTGATGCATGAAGGAGGCAGAGTGCAAGACCCTTCCATCACAGGGTGTTTCTGAACTGCAATAATAGTTCATGCTGAACCCCAATGCTGTCATCGCTTTTGGCCATACATCACACCTCCTTTTAATGCAGATTCCCCTCCAGGATTATCAAAGAGTTTATTCAGCCTGAATGGGATGCCTACAAAACTTTAATTAAATTTTTTAAATGAAAAATTGGAAAGGATTAGAGAGGAAGATAAGGCAGTGTTTTTTTCTTCTTTTTTCCCCCTCCTCCTTTTTTCCTTCTGTAAAAATAATAAAGCCAAAGATCTAGTTGGGGAAAAAAGCAGCTGAGTGATTCATCAGGACTGAATCACAGTCACTATGCAGTGGAATTCGCTGCCTTCTCTCCTGCAGTAGTAACTCCGTCACTGCTTTAGATCACTGGCTGCGCTTTCAGGCACAGATATAAGACAGAGAGAGGGAGATAAAACCAACTTAACAGAGAGGCATTTTGGTGTGCATGGCGTGTTCCCTTTGAACACAGCATGGTCTCCTTTGCCCAGTTGTGTGGGATGGGTTTTACTAAAAAGAAAGCTTGAATAAATTAAGTTTCTTAGGGTTATACCTGCCATTAGATCATGTAGTCCTCCCACTCTGTTGGGGAAGAACTTCTTTCTTTCTATTCCATTTTAAATGCAAGCTTCACCGCTCTCACTGGGAGGTTACCTCTGAAGTAAGGCCTCTGCCTGGGCCACCGCATCTATTGGTATCCAGACCTAAGCTGAATAGTCCAGATACAGTAGCCAAACACCTTGGGTTTCTCAGTTATTTGGATTCCAGTCCATTTTCTGAGGGAAACCATTGTGAAGAGGTGAGGCAGGAGGAAAATTCTGGTCTACATCTGATTTACTTCACCAGCTGATTTGGTGCTCGTCCTTACTTAGAATTATGTCTCACTGTTGTCACCACCTCCTTTCCTTACATTATTCATTACTGAGTCCAGGGAACACTCTGGATGCTACAGCATTGCCAAGCAGCCAGGTTCTTGGACTCAGGATAAAAGTGCTCAGCCTGAGCTAAGGTGGGAAGCAGTTCAAAACCAGAGCAATCAAAAGGAAGAGGGTCACACCAGTGATACCTAAACAGACCGCCCTTCGAATAATCAAACTCCAGCACCTGTGGTATGAAATCTCACTGCTTGCAGAGCACTTTCATTTAATCACCGTACTTTATTTATAACATTATGTGGATCTATGAATCTAAAATCCAGTTTAAGGCAGGTCTGACTTTTAGCTTTAAAGGAGAACATTTGTATTTATTTTTAACAGCGTAACTATCACTGTTATTACACAGACATCATTAATGCAGGTTTCATCTGAGGGTTGCAAAATTATTTTGCAAGCATTAAAATGCCATCTCAGAGTGACCCTTTGAGGTATTTATTTTCTTGAGACCAAAGGAGAAACCAACGCAAGGGGCAACCATGTCAGGACCAGCTGGAGAGTTAGAGCTGGAGCAGGACCAGGCAACTGCCTGCTGCCTGCGGGACCAGGGCTCCCCTCTGCAGAGCAGGGCAGCTTCTCCATGATGGGTGGCCTGAGCTGTCTTTTGCAAAAAACCTCTTTCTCCATCAACAGCCCCAACTTTTAAATGGCCAGAGGTATGTAAGACCACCTACCCCTTCCCTGGTTCCAGTCATGCAAGGTGGAATGTTGGATAAGTCTGATATCGGGGGACAACATGAGCCACCAGTGTGCCCTGGCAGCCAAGAGGGCCAACCGTGCCCTGGGGTGCATCAAGTGCTGCATTGCAGCTGGTTGAGGGAGGGGATTGTCCCACTCTGCTCTGCCCTGGTGCGGCCTCACCTCGAGTGCTGTGGGCAGGTTTGGGCACCACAGTACATTAAGGATATAAAGCTACTAGTGTCCAGAGGAGGGCCACGAAGTTGGTGAAGGGTTTAGAGGGGAATTTGTACAAGGAGTGGCTAAAGTCACTTGGTTTGTTCAGCTTGGACAAGAGGAGACTGAGGGCAGACCTTATCACGGTCTGCAGCTTCTTCACAAAGGAAGGAGGAGGGGCAGGCGCTGATCTTTTCCCCCTGGTGACCAATGACAGGACCCAAGGGAATGGCAGGAAGATGTGCCAGGGGAGGGTTAGGTTGGATATTAGGAAAAGGTCCTTCACCCAGCGGGTGGTGGAGCCCTGGAACAGGCTCCCCAGGGAGGTATCATGGCACCAAGCCTGGCAATATTCAAGAAGCACTTGGACAACACCCTCAGAAACATGGTGTGAATTTGGGGTTGTCCTGTGCAGGGACAGGAGTTGGACTCGATGATCCTTGTGGGTCCCTTCCAGCTCAGGGCATTCTATGATTCTGTGATTCTATGACAAGTTTGTCTTTCTTTTTTACAGGAAGCTATTTTTTGGGAGATAGGTTTCCCATTTGCAGTCTGTGAACTGGAAACTACTGACCAATCCATAAGAAATGTAGGGACTATGGAGGGTGAAATGACAGTTGATAATAAAGCATCCTCAGCCTGAGCAAATGTGGGTACCTGGAGAAGCACCAGTGCTGCTGTAGCTCTGCTGGGGATGACAGTAGGCAGTGCTTGTGCTGGGGCTGCATCCTCCTGGGCTGCCTTTTCTCCTCCCTCCAGTAACATCTCTCCCCACTGGCTTGTCCTCGCAGGCTGGCATTACTGCTGGCTCTGTGTGTATTTTGGGTTTCCGCTCGTGCATGCACACCCATGGTGCTCCCCGAGCTGGAGCAGTGTCTGATGGGGTTGTGTCCTCTGCTCTTCAGTGTCACCTGGCATTTCCTCTGACTCCTCCTGGGAGAGGCTCTCCACAGAGAGGTGGGAGTGCTGGCCCACCTCAATCCTCTCTCCGCAGGCCACAGAAGTGTCACAGAAATGTCATAATTTTCTTTTAACTGTTTTTTAAAAACACAATTTCTAATAAAAATTTCCACTTGGTTCTTTTCTCCTCCAAAGAAGTTTTGGAAGAAAAAGAGCTGCTTGGGAGGTAGAAATACATCTCCTGCCCCCTGCCCCACTCTCCCCAGTGCTGCAAGGAGACAGCTTCCTGGCTCTGGCTCACAGCACCTTGGGGCTCTCGGGTGTTTGTCCTTCTGCACTGCAGGAGGCACTGGCTGCTGCTGCGGGGGGTTGGAGCCACACCGCTGAAACCGGAGAAAAGATTCTGGTATAAATGGGCAAAAGAGAGGGAAGCCTCAGTGCAGGGGAGCTGGGTGGAGGCAGCTGTGGACTGGGGACACTGGTGTCACCTCTCCCACATAGCAGCATGGAGCGCGCTGCACACCAGGCTGCGCTGGCTTTATAGCCCTTCTTGCTGTAAGTGCCTCCTGCCAGGAGGTAGGGTGACACAGACCCCTTCCCTTCCCTGTCCCTGCTAGAGCACATGGATCAACTTGCTGTGAAAACGCACGCAGCAAGGAGTCAAGCCCTGGTGCGCATCTGTGCAGGAACGCCCCGAGGCTCCGAAGGGCCCAGAGGCTGCTCGGCGACCTGCGCCCAGCCCAGCGGGAGCGAGGTCCGTGCAGCTGCGTAGGTTGTGGGAGCTACGCTGAGCTGTAACCCTGGCTGCGTAGGAGCCCTCGCTGGCCTTCATAATTGTGATGGCTGACCCTGGCTAGACTGCAGGTGTCCACCACAGCTGCTCTGCCACTCCGCTGTCAGCCGGACAGGGGAGAGAAAATTTAACAAAAGGCTTGCGAGTTGAGATAAGGACAGGGAGGGATCACTCACTAATTCTGTCATGGGCAAAACAGGCTCGACTCGGGGAAATCAGTTTAATTTATTACCAATCAAATCAGAGTTGGGAAATAAAAACAAATCTTAAAATGCTCTCCTTCCCAAACACACTTCTTCCCAGGCTTAACTTCGCTCCCAATTTCTCTACCTCCTGAGCAGTGCCGGGGACAGGGAATGGGGACTGTGGACAGTTCATCACACATTGTCTCTGACGCTCCTTCCTTTCCAGGGGGAGGGCTCCTCACACTCTTCCCCTGCTCCAGCCTGAGGTCCCTTCCACAGGTGACAGTCCTCCATGAACTTCTCCAGTGTGGGTCCTTCCTATGGCCTGCAGTTCTTCACAAACTGCTCCAGCGTTGGTCCCTTCCACAGGGTGCTGCAGTCCTTCAGGAACAGCCTGCTCCAGTGTGGGTCCCCTGCGGGGTCGTAAGTCCTGCCAGCAAACCTGCTCCAGCATGGGCTCCCCTCCCCAGGGTCCACAGGTCCTGCCAGGAGCCTGCTCCAGTGCAGGCTTCCCACGGGGTCACAGCCTCCTTCAGGTGCATCCACCTGCTCCGGTGTGGGGTCCTCCACAGGCTGCAGGAGGATATCTGCTGCACAGTTAACCCCTATGGGCTGCAGGGGAACAGCCTGCCTCACCAGGGTCTTCACCACGAGCTGCAGGGGAATCTCTGCTCTGGCACCTGGACCACCTCCTCCCCTCCTTCTTCACAGACTTTGGTATCTGCAGGGCTGCTCCTCTCATGTATTCTCACTCCTGTCTTCTGACTGCTGCTGGTGTTGGCAGCAACTTTTTTCCCTTCTTAAATACCTTATCCCAGAGGTGCTACCACTGTTGCTGATGAGCTCGGCCTTGGCCAGCAGCAGGTCCATCTTGGAGCCAGCTGGCCCTTGCTCTGTCAGTCATGGGGGAAGCTTCTAGCAGCTTCTCACAGAAGCCACCCCTGCAGCCCCCCCGCTACCAAAACCTTGACACGCAACCCAATACAATCATTTATATGCAGATGAGTCTGTACATATTTCCATGAGTACTGCATCTGAGTGAATAAGGATAACTACATGCAACTGTGAATAAAAGAGCTGAGTGAATCATTCATCATGGATTATTGATAGGAATAATTTTACCTCTTCTTCTGCTCTCAGGATGCCCACAAGCCCCCCTGAATTTATTTTCCCTCTTTTATTAAATATTTTTGAAGACAAAGTAGATTAAAACCAAGTAATCTTTCCCCTCTTTGCTTGGCTGAATGAGATGTTTGCAGTCAGGTTAACCACTGCAAATTCTCCCAGAAAGTGAATGTCTTCTGGCATCTGAGCCTAGAAGCTTCAAAATCTTTCCCCTGAACATTCACATATGTAAAGTGCAGTCATGGGAATCTAAGAGGAAAATCAGCTCAAAACAGGGGGACAAGCAGAAATGAAGGGGTTTCACGAGCTAGCTCGAATGAAGGACTTCCAGCTACGGCAGGCAGGGCTTGGGTAGGGCTCAGGCAGGGCTGCGCTCCACTGTCAGGCTGGTGAGGGAAGGACTGCAGGTGTGCAAACTCAGCTTGGCAGGTTCAATGCACACACGTTAGGAGGCTGTTTAAGCTCTTCTTTCTGCCGACAAGAAGAAATCAGCTGCTCTGTGGACCCTTCAGGCAAAATCCTGAGCCTCTATACTGTCCATGCTGGCCTTCCAGGCAGATAGCAAGGATGAAGAAACCCAAGTGTGCCAAGGCTGGGTACCGATGGTGCTGAAGGACCTCTGAAGGGTGGAGGGCACAGCCAGCTTCCACCAGCAACCAGCAGGTCACACCCTCACCCATTCCCAGCGGAGGAAAGACACCTTCCTCTGGCAGGGCTCTCTGGTGGCTTTCTACCTGGTGTCAGCCAGCATGAGATGTCAGTGACATACACTCATGACATCAGAGCGTGTCCCAGCATGGTTAGGTCATGAGCCAGCAGAGCAATCCTGAGCTTAGCCGTCCTGCCCAAGCAGGGAGGAGGTCAGCATGGATCAGGTGACCCTCTGCCAATTCTCATGTGCATCACTTTTCAGATAGGACAACTTCCTGGGAACAGAAGCTACTCTTCACAGATCTGAAGTCCAGCACATGGTTGAGTAAAGCCAGGAATTGGTTCCCCAGCAGTTTTGGCAAATGCTGGCTCATGCTAAGTCTTCTGCACGTGCTTCATGCCAAGAGCTTTGTAAGCCCAGTGCATTCAGTTGAACTTTCATATGCAGAAAGTTGACCTGGCTCCGGGTCCCAGCATGGAGCAGTTGAAATTCACCTCCACAGGAGCAGCAGCCTCCTAGGCACTCCCTTGCTGTTGCCTCTCAGAAGACTTATGTTTGCACACACAGACCTCTGCTTGCACGGAGATCACAATGTTCACACGAACTGAAAAGCTGGCAGCATGAATGCCTATGAGCATCGCATGCAAAGTGCTGCAGCCCCTGGGAATCAAACACTCATTCAAACCAATTTGATTCACTCCAGTTTTGCACATCAGCACTTCTCCGGACAGGACATTGCCGATCCTGTCTGTGGGCATTTGTACGTCCCATTATTCAGCGTGACAAGCAGCTCTGTTGTGTCTCGTGTGGCTTCCCCTTGGCCAGCCACATGCCGCCCGGCACCACCCTAGACGATTTTGCACAAACAGGCCAACAATTGTTCCCTTGCAGATGGCTGTGAACTGTGCTGGGGACCAAGGCTGCTGTTTCCATGGCAGCACTTAGACGATTCCACTTGTGAGCAGCCCTACTATTAAAATACAAACAAAAATAAACCCAGAGAGTGACTTTTTCCTTCCCACTCCTTGGGCTTTAGGGAGCTTTCACCCTCTGCTCCGTGCTGGAAAGCTCAGGCTGCCACTGTGGCTTTTCCCACCAAGTTTCCCTGGGGCTGCTGGAGCAGCAGTGTTTGGGGCATCGCATGCCAGTGCCATGCTGCACAGCCTCAGAAACACAGCCAGGTTGGCTCAGGTCAGCCCTGAGTCAGGAGCCACGGCCATTTAGCAAGCAGGAGGCTGCTCCCAGCAGAGAGGGGAGCCAGCAGCCCAGAGCTACTCTGGGGTGCCCTCAGCTATGCAGGAAGGAAAATCAAGACCCCACTTGGAGATGGAAAACTTATTTCCTAAGTCCTTTGCTTGCTTAGTGTAGTAATGTTATTTCTAACCATTAATTTTCCATCAAAAATTTTCAGAAACAAAAGAAAAAAAAGATGTATTTATTCAGAGCTGCTCCAAGAGAGGAGAACATACTGGAGCCTGCAGGTGGTTTGCAAACTCTTCCTGGCAATTGCATGCTGGATTAGCACATGGCTACAGCCAATGTTTGCCCAAGTGTAGTAAGTGCCTGAGCCCGTGGCCAGCTTCCTGCACCCCAGCAGCCGCGATGGCTGGCTCTTCCCAGAATGTATTTTTTCAAATGTGGTGGTGATTGCTTTTATGTTTCCAGGATGACACTCGGTGATCTGCAGCAGCTCAGCAGAACAAAAGTTAAACTAGACCTGCCCATCCCAGAGCTGTGATACTCATGTGTTTTGTCCGGGCTTTGACAAGACGGACACGTGGCTATTCCTCCTCCACGGCTAAGACTGAAAGCCACAGCTGGGATTTGCAGAACTACCCTGGGATCTAATAAATACAGAAGACAATAAAGTATTATCATTTCCAAGAAACAAATACCAGAAATTCCCCACCCAAATTTAACTTACCTGTTGTGCCGCATTTAACCTTCAGCCATTTTCACTTCTCCTTTCTGCAGTTCCCATGCTGGTTTTGGCAAAATACACCACAACATTCACACAGCCTTGAAGGGGAATTCATTATGCAGCTTCCTGAACACAGCAGACATTTTAAGCTAAATAACGGGCATGGTAGGCCAGGCCAGGCACAGGGGTGGAACGCTTGGCAAGAGGAAATCACGTTTCACCAGCAGCACCTGCTGTGCTTCCTCTTCAAGGCCACACACAGTGAGTTGTTTGTATGAACACAGTTTCTAGGGAAAAAAGAAAGAGGAAAGGAAAGGGGAAATGGGAGGGAAGGAAAGGGAAGGAGAGGAGAGGAGAGGAGAGGAGAGGAGAGGAGAGGAGAGGAGAGGAGAGGAGAGGAGAGGAGAGGAGAGGAGAGGAGAGGAGAGGAGAGGGGAAAAGAAAGGGGAAAAGAAAGGGGAAAAGGAAAAGGAAAAGGAAAAGGAAAAGGAAAAGGAAAAGGAAAAGAAAAAGAAAAAGAAAAAGAAAAAGAAAAAGAAAAAGAAAAAGAAAAAGAAAAAGAAAAAGAAAAAGAAAAAGAAAAAGAAAAAGAAAAAGAAAAAGAAAAAGAAAAAGAAAAAGAAAAAGAAAAAGAAAAAGAAAAAGAAAAAGAAAAAGAAAAAGGCTGCCTGTGGTCTAGCCACAGTAGCCTCAAGCATCCCAGCAGCATTCAGCAAAGTTATTGGAGTGCTTGGGGAATACAAGTGGTCCATCTAACCCCATCCCTTGTCTCTACAGTGGCTATCTAAGGAAGAGGTTAAGAGAGAGTTGGGCATGTGGGCTCAGGCAAGCACACGGTGTCCCCAGGACACTCTCCAAGCCTCCAGTGATCTGCCGTTAAACAAGTCCCTCAGCCAGAGAGAACACCACTGCCTCAATTGATTGTTCTTCCATTAATTCCTCCCACTGCATTACAAACACATTTTTGGCATCTGGCACCAAGGGGTTCCTGTATTAATTACTCCTTGTGTGAAGAGCCCTTTGGCGTATCTGGAGTGTACCACCCGCCTGTTGCAGCTGGTGCTTTCTACTCCTCATGTGGAAAGAAGCAGGGAACAGTCCTTCCCTGCTCACATAAATGCACAGGCACTCCCAGGGGCTTCTCCTGAAGCTAATGCTTCAAGATGCACTGATGTTCCTGTTTCCTTCTGCAGTGCTTGCACTGGATGTGGAGATCTTGACAGCTCTAAGAGCCTATAAACAGGTATGTGTCTTAGTTGGAGAGGCAGGAGCTGCTTATGCAGATAGTTAAAAAGCAGTATTAGTGGCAGGGCTGCCTACATGCTCCAAGGAAGCGCTCCTAGGAGCTCATTCCACCAACGAAGCATCAAGCCCTCCAGTCTAACATTTTCTTTTCAAATATTCGTTTTTCCCAATCTACATGTGAAGGTGTGAGAGCAGCCAGTCTCCTCTCCTTTAAACGTTGCCTGCTCAGCATCATCTGCTTCAGGGACCTTCCCACCCACGGGGCTCTTCCCTCCGCACTGGCTGAGCTGCCTCTTCCCCACTGCAAAGGGTGAGATGTTCCCTTCCCATGAGCGGACGATCGGGAGGAATGACCCCGTTGCTTTAAAGGCACAGTGGCCTGGATGGGTGGGGTGGAAGGAAGGGTGTTATGAGGTGAGTAAATGCAGAGGGGCTCCAGCATGTCTGCAACATCTCATGTGAATGCCACCAGCCCCTAAACTTTGACTGGCCTAAGCCAGGGCTGCTCACCTCCCAGATCCCAAGTCCTGCCTCCTTCCAAACGCACCGCGCAGAGGGTACTACCGCAGTGGTGTTAGCTGCCTTTGGTCTGCACCAGGATAGCAAGGGGCACACAGGAAGGCTGCACCCTCTGTCACCCTTGGCTGCCCCAGCAAAGGGCAATCCCCACACGGTGCCCGGGCCAGGGCTGGCTGCGCTCAGCCTCCAGCTGCTCTCTGCAGGCAGGGAGCTGAAGCCAGCCTGGCTGCAGCGGTGGCACCTTTGGGGACAGCTGAGCACGGTCAGACCAGGCTTTTCCCAGCACCCTCTGCCCTGCAGTGGCAGATCTGCCAATGTGCGGTGTCACTCAGGCCACGACCACCGTCATATCATGGCTAGAGGAAGCACAGAGTTTCCCAAAAACTGGTGCCCAACCTCCTGCAGCAGCTCCAGGCCACGGGCTAGGGCAGCCTCCGCAGCTTTTATCCACGTGAAACAACAATGCCATCCAGTGGCCGGCGAGCCTTCGCCTGCACTCCCCTCGGCGCATCGCTGTAAGGGGGCCGAAGTGAACCTGCCTTGGTTTGGGGTTTTGAACTTATTTTTGGCATACTACTGCATCTCAGAATAAATACTCTCCGAACTTTTGTGCCCAAGTGCCCTCCTACCAGCACTCACACCAAGCGGAGCAGCCCCGTCCCTGCGTGACCTTGTCCCCCACAAGCCGCCCTGTGCCCAAGCACTACCCACTCGCTTGCAGCGCAGAGCAGTGGTGGCAGGGGATGCTCGGCACTGCCAACTGTTGTGTTTAGAGTAAATATTGATTTGGAAGAGAGGGCCAGCATTTGTTGGAAGTTCAAAGATTCAATTAAATGTTCTTTTCTTAAAAAAAAAACAAACAAACAATAAATTAGCATAACACAGAAAAGTGATGAACATATTCCTTGGCAAGGATGGTTTGAAATAGAAACAACTTTGAGATGTCAGCATTCACCACTGTTATTCCTCCTTTGCATTATTGCACTTCGGTATCTATTATCCGTTACCTGCTTTGTGAGTCTCTGCTGCTGTCTGGCTTGGCATGTATTTTACAATACATTTAATCTTGTCTCTACTTTATAAAGAAACCACAGTTATACCTGCTGAAACACACTTCTCAGTCGCTGAAGAAAGAAAGAAAATAAAAGAAAGATTTTCTTCTTGTTGGACTCTCACCTTTTTTGTGTTTTTTTTTCCTTAACTATATGAGCAATATACATTTTTAAAGATGCAACAGCTATCTTCACAGACTTTAGTAGTTCCCAGAAGCTGGGGCTGTCCGAACACCCACCAAAGAGCCCCAAAACTGCAAGACCTGACAAAACTGCAGGATTTTGCCATAGATGCCAAGGGCAGTAGATGACCAGAGCTGCTGCGGTGCAGCTGGAACTGGAGTCCAGCTTAGTGTTCACCCTCTAAATCCACCTCCTCCACATCTCATGTTTTTTCAGACCAAGCAAATGAAGCTCGTTTCAGTTCCTCTCCCTGCCTTCATCCTGCCCTGCTTTGAGCTTTTTCTTACTTTACTGAAGGCCAAGAAACTTGGGGGTTTTCCTTGCTGCCAGACAGGTGGGCACAAAGCTCTCCCTGCTCTGGTTTTGCCCATCATGATAACACTGTGTCACCTCCTGCCCACCTGAGCTGAGACCCTGTCCTCGCCATCCCTGCGCCACAAGCCTGACAGCTGCTAGGCACTGAGATTACAGGCTGTTAGGGGTGCACTAAAAAACAATTTACCCTCCTCACGTTTTTTTTAGTGATGACAGCACCAACAAAAAGAGTTTCCCGCAGGGTTTCTGAGTTCTATATTATTGCCAGATAAAAAAATACAGAAACCCCATCATTTAGCTGTGCTCACAACACCAACCTCTGCCTTAGGCCCTATGTGGAACATCATTTGGCTCCACAGCTCGATTTGTTACCAGCTGCAGATTATTTGGGCCATCATTCACTTCTTCCTATATCCCCCACTTTATGCCAGTGTTGCACATCTGCCACCCCCACAGATGATGACAAGCTGTCACCTACTGATTGCCACACTTGGAGCAAGCAGAGCTACCGGCATGGAGGCGCTCACGAGCTTCTCCAGCCCCCCGTAAGAAGGTCCCCACAGTCAGGAGTCTGCTTGTCAACTCTCCTCTGCTGTCTTTTCATTAAAATTGAGGTATTCTTGGGCAAGCAGTCTGAAAAGGAGGAGATAATAACAATATATCAGAGACAGAAGGTTTGCTGGCGCTTCTGAAATCTCTCCAAATCCTTGTTCTGCTCAGGTGGACCTTGACCATCTCCTTGTAACATTGGCCTTGTCCCTAGGGAAGGACCCTGGGGGAGTCCCCTGGGTTATCCATGCAGTTGAACATCCAATTTCCTCTATGGTTTGCTTCCTTAATTATTTTTAATCTTTACTATTATCATTGTTATTGTTATTATTAGTCATAACAAGTACTTCAAACTCTTAAAGGACGCGATAATGTGCACTAATGAGCCAGCCAGATCACAGCTGCCAAGAAGGCAGCATAGAGCCCAGTGCTCCTCGGGCTGTGGTGTGTGTCCGTGTCTGTGTCCTCCCCACTCCGCTCCTGTCCCCTCCTCGCTTTCCTCAGTCCCATCGGCACAGGCTTCCCCGCTCGGACTGTTCAAATCATAAGTGCCAGCAGCTGAGCCAGTTTGTTAGCTAATAGCTGGGATGTCTCAGGTGGCCAGCTGGCACATCGCCGCCTCAGGAGCTGCTCTGGCCAGACCAGCAGAGTTCTGCTCTTCCCTCATTCTCCCTGACCTTATTTTTCCAGTGTCCCATCACATCAATGGTTTTCCTCAGTGGGTTACTCTTCCCCTAACACACTGTATCTAACTGGGAGCCGGCCCGTGGCCACCGCGACAAGCCCACATCACAGTCTGACAACACTACTTTCCTCTTTGCTAAACAATCCCTGTGGAAGCGGCGACTTTTGATGACTCAAGTCAGGGCAGGGTACGCATGGAGGCAGTTTGGACACCATGCATGCAGTGGCAGCAGCGCTGCTGCTCCCTGGCCTCCAAAAAGCTCCAGTGAGGGGTTTGCTCTGCCAGGCTTGCCTGCACTGGTGGAGGGCAGGGCTGGGTGGGCCTGCACCATGCGCCTCCCTTATCTACCTGGGTCCTCGGGAGATACTTGTTCCTAAACCAAGGTGCCTCCCAAGGCCAGCCCAGCCCCTGTGCTTTGTGCCAGTGTTGCAGTATCCCCAGCTGAGGTCTTCAGCAGAGAAGCATCTGCAGCTCTGCCTGCTGATGCAGCGAGCAGCACCTGCACTTATCGCAGCAGTCCTCGCAGGTCAGGCTGCAGACCAGGAAACTGCCTTCTTTTAAAGAAGCTGCAAGACTGTTTAGCCAGAGTAATCTTCCGTGAATGGAGCTGGACGAACTACAGAGCTGTTTTCCCCAGTGAGGTCTCCTAAGAGTTACTGAGACATGAGCCCCTAAGTGACTAATGGCACATCAAGAAGCAGAGCACCCGCTTGTAACCAGGAGGGAGCATCGCCAGGCAAGTGGGGTGGATTGTCCTCTCCAGGGCAATGACTGGGGGCAGCATTATTTGTCACTAAAGAGCCTTGGCTGGGCAGCACAGGGCCCTGGGCTTGTAGCCATGAGTAAAATGGAGGCACTTTGATCTGCCTCCCCCCTCCCGATGGACTTCCTGATTAAAAGGCCAAAAAATGATCAGACACAAAGTGGAACAAATTGACTCCATCCAATTCCTCTCCAGGCAAGGATGAAAAAAGGGCGAAGAGCAGAGCTAGTTCGATGCAAAACAGCAATTGCAGGAAGATTTCCCAGTCACCAGGCTGACTTCACTATTTTGTAGATCAGCAGCTCTGCTGCTTGTATCCTGGACACTGCAAGAATTTTGCCCTGAGTAATCTTTTTTTTTTCAGCTCATTCCATCTCCGTCCTTCCTCCTGTTTCTTCCTTCTGCGACAGCTGACAGCTTCTCCCTTTGGAGTGGCATTGGTCCCTCTGGGAACCACGGTGTGACTGTTACTGGTAGAGCACTGCGGGTGGTGGGGTGATGGCACAGCTTTCCCTTTCAGGGATGTACAAGGACGCCCTCACCCTACCTGCAGCCAGGCTGGGCTGTGCAATGAGATGGGATCCCCAGCCATGAGTTATCCCCTCTGCTTTTGGCACCTGTCTTAGGCAGGGTGAAACTCCAGTCCTCTCTCTTCATCAGAGCCACAGGATCCTACCATTCCCATTTACTTCTGCATAGCCTGAGTGAGGTGAGGTGACTCTCCCCCTATCTATCTTTCCAAAGTGGCCAACTCCCAGTCTGTAGGTACAATTACCTGCGTGCATCAGCTGCTAATTTGTCCAAATGGTTGTTGAGTGCTCAGGAAAGCAGGTCGCGTGGGGTCTGTAACACAAAGATTGTTATTATGCCTGCAGGAGAGTGGGTAGGCTCTTTGCATTATTTACTCCCTAGACATCCTCTGGGGATGTCCAAATTAGACTTGTCCCCCTGGGCCCCCTCTATAGCCATGGGAAAAGACAGGCTGCCTCCAAGGGCTCTGAACTCTCTAGAAAAACATCTCCATCTCTGGAGAAACATACCTGTCTTGATCAGCAGGGTCTGAGAAGATTAATTTCCATTGCATGTCTAAAATTGGATGACGTGGTTGTGCCCCAGACATCGTTGCAGCCTCAGCGCCACTGCCCAGCCTGACACTGCTGGGACATGGGAAGTGGGAACCTGCTGCCAGGGCCAGCTTCCCCCAGTAGATGTGAGGAAGCATTTCTCAGCCTCTCCAGGAAGCTGCTCTGCTTCTTTAGACATTAATGTTAATCACTCATGCAACTGCCCTTATCGCTCCAGGTGCTGCTGAGATAAGAGGTGCTGCTCGTGCTGGTAATGTAAATCTGCTCTCCTTTGGAGGAGAGGCTGTTTGTAAGCAGAGGAGAAGAGGATTGCTGGGAACCCAGCGGCTGCTGACGGACAGCTGTCACCCCTGCTTCTCCAGTGCTCCCAGGGGTGCTGGGTTGCTGATTAAACTGAGGATACTGAGCTGTATCATTAAAAAAAGACCAAAATATCCTGTTTTCACAAGAACGTCACTGGGAAAAGCCCCTTCTCTTAGATTCACTGTGGAAAAAACAAATTGAGCATATCCCCAGTCAAGTAATGCAGGGGATTTTGCATCTCAAATGGTGCTGTGTCTCTTCCCCTTCCTATTCCTGGCCATTGAAAATCTGGAAATGCTACCAAAAATGTCACTTGCAAAGCTGTCTGGTTTGAGCCCTGGCAGCTCCCTTCAGGGATATGAATCTCATCGCTTCCACTTTACAGCAGGTGGAGGGAAAGAACTCAAGGCAAAGAGGGTTTGGATGCTCAGTGACTTGCCAAGGATGGAGCAGGGAACAGTATGCTGTGGTTACATCCCCCTTCACCAGGCTCTCACCTTCAGGCTGTACCACCCATGCAACCTTCATAGCAGGGTCCAAATGTCACAGAGACACATGGAGACATGGGGGCTGGAGGCTCTTTTCCATGTGGCTGTAGCAGGAGAAGACCCTAGGCTTTGCTGGCAAATTATCACAGCCCAGTCATGCTGCAAGCTCTGCACAGGGAACCTGAGTTGGAGAGCTGGGTCTTGGAAATGGTGCAGCGGAGTTGTGCCTGGGTGAACACCTACAAGGTTGGGCTTGTAAGTGCACGTGCCTCAGTGTTTATGTGGGCTGCTGTGCCTGGGTATCCACACCTGCGTGCACTGCCAGCTTGGTGAAGGCAGCATCATCTGCCAGCAACATCATTTATTTGATGGCCCAATAGAAATCACACCCGGTCTTTGGCCTGCAGTCATCACGGTTGGAAGGAGACTATGTCCAGGAAGATATATCTGTGAAAGCAGACTATTGTTTATAAGGACTTTACAGTGCTTTACAGTGCCCTAGAGCAATCTTCTAAGAGGAGAATAAGTGTGAAAAGCACTTCTTAAGTAGATGTGTGGAGCTCAGGTTAGTAGTAAACTTGGTGGATTTAATATCAACTTAGCACAGCTGGTGCAAAAGCCAGGACTGAAGATCCATCCTCTACCTCCCCCTGTCTTTCCCTTGAGCACACAGTTTGAGTAAGGTGCCTGGCCCCAAGCCCTGCAGCTCCAGGCCTGGCTCCACCCCAGGTCTGCAAGTGGCTTTGGAGACACTTGCCCGCAATCACCTTCTGATGTTTGCAGCTTGGATTTTTCTTTCATATTGCCAGGGCATCATCCACCATCCGTGATGATAACTCTACACAGGGCACCCACACAGCACCCAGGGCACTTTGTACTAGAGGGTAGGGGTGAGTGGCAGAAGAAGGAAGGGATTTTTACCCAGTGGCTTAGGAAGGTTTTCTGATGTGGCTATCCCATGACTTTGAATGTTTTAGACCAGGATTTAAGCTGAGGGGTGCATGCCCCTCAGTCAGTGGAAGAGTTTGGAAGCTGCCATGAATGTGTCAGAGCAAAGCCTTTCTTCTGAGAAACACAAGTAGAAATATGGCACAGCAAACCCATAAAGCAACCCAGAGCAGCAAGCTTGTAGATGAAGACTCAGTCACCCACACAGCTCAGCCTGGCAAGCTCCTGGGGGGCTGGGGTAGAAGGGGCACAGTAGAGACCCTGGGTTTTGCTGAACCCCTCGGGAGCTTTTCACCTGCAGCTGGACTATGTTAGCCCAAGCCACTGCCTGCTGATTCTTTCATCACCAGGCTATCTCCAATAAGGCATTCATGCTGGCCCTAACCCCTTTTTTTTCCCTTCCAGAAAATCCAGTGCCATCACCCGCAGCTCACTGTGTTTGTTCCAGCTCAGTTTTGTCTGCTAGGGAGAGATTACATGGGTAAACTCTAAGCGTGCTGCCAGCATGTGCAAGCTGTTTTATTGTGGTTACAGATCTGCAGAAGCATCTTCTTGCCATTATACAGCGTGTGTTTCCAGGAACAGGCAACGGGAGTGAGGAGAACAGCCAACGGGAGTGAGGAGAACAGCCTTCCACGCAGCAGTCAGTGTCTTGTATGCTTTCTAGAAGGGGAAGCAAACACCCGTCAGCCATGACATCCTTCATTCCTTAAACTTCCCCAGAGGGAGCATTTCAAAGCATCAAAAGGATTTAAACCTGTCCGGCTGCTGCTGAGGCATAATTAACAGTTGCACAGTCAGCTCCAGCTGCAGCTGACAAAGCCTTAGCAGCAATCCTCTATTTATCACATGCCTGGAGTATTTATAGATCCAAAGCAAGGCAGGAGGGAGAGAGAGAAGGAGAATAACAGGTGAGCTGCTTACCAGGAGGGATAACATTTGCTTTCAGCTGCATGGCATTTCCTCAGCCCCAGTGAAGCTTTAGGGGACAGGCATGTGAGATGCCCTGGGATACAGCAGCATGTCCTCTTGGGTGGGGGATGCAGTGGGTCAGCCCCCAGCTGAGATGCTGAGGCCCTTCAGCAAACAGGGGCACTCAGGCTGAAGCAATTAGGTGCTGGGGGCACATGGGAGCCCTGTGCTCTTACCACTGGGAATCAGCCTGCAGTTGTTGTGGGTCCTTCCTGCTCACATCTGCCTCCACCCAGAGATCTAGGTGGTGAGAAGCCAGCCTGATCTCTCCTGACACTGATTATAAGCTGACCTTGAACAGTGTCATTTGTCCTTCCTCATCTCTCCTCTGTGTGATTTACCACCCAGGGCCTCTTCATAGGAACTGATACAAAAATAGCAATTATCCTTGAGCTACCTTGCCCATCTGCGGGGTACAGAGGAACACTGGGTCACCAGGATGTTTGATTTGTGAGCTGGAAGGCAATGCTGGAGCTGATGGGCTGGGAGATCCAGGCAAGCAACCTGAACAAGGTCTGCCAGCAAGATCCCAGCTGCTCTGGGCTGGAGAGAAGGAAGGAGGTTGCCACCTCAGTTCTCCTTTCCAAGGGAAGGCTTCCCATAAAAACTGCCAGGTATCTCTTTGGCATTTTCACAGCACACTCAGCTATGAGCAGAAACTCCTTACATAAACAGCCTTTTCCCATTGCACAGGGCTGTGGAAACCACCGCTCTGACAGTAATCTCATCTGCGCTATCTTGCGCCAGACTGTGCTCAGGAATTATCAGCACTGTTTTTATTTCCTGCTGAGGCTTTATGACCCACTGAGATCATAAACGCATCAAAGTCTAACTAAAACAACTTAATTTTCTCCATAAACAGCCTTATAAAGAAAATTATGGCAATGTTATTCCAAAGGGGAAGGAAGGTCATATTCCTTGCAGGTAACAAGCCTTTTCTTGTCTACTGACTCACTGTTTAGACACAAAACTGCCCCTCTATGCTCCATGGCTGATACAACCTCCCTGGGGAGTTTCCTCATGCTGCAATGGCCTGCGAAGACCTTTGGAGAGAGGTGGTGCCCCTCCTGAGAGCTGCACCCTGCTCACACTTGCACCCGCTGTGCATGTCTGTCCATCTCACCCTGCAAGGCTTGTACCGGCATCTTCAGTCAATTTAGCTTCACCTGACACTTAACCTTGCTCCAAGGACCTGCAAGCAGCTGGGCACACCACACTTTTTAATCCATTTGAAATAGTCTTTTGACCACAAGAAGACATATTCCTGAACAGAGCCAGTAGGACTCCTTTTCCATGCACTTTACTTACAACAGTCTCCTGTCTCTGGGCTCCCAAGTAGCTGCCAAAGGTAGAGTTCCCTTCTGCGGGATATCTTTGGTGCTGCATGTCTTGGGTGAGGCCAGGAGAATAGTTACATATTAAATATGCAACATAGAAGGTATTTTTACAGATGGAGTTCACAGAAGAAAATCTATTCTGGTATTTGGCAATGCTGTGGAGCCTTCATAGCTCAGAGCAAGAACTCACCCATGGGACGCAGAAGCATAGCCAGCAGAAAGGACAGGTCCCCATGCCCACTTCGGAGCTGAGTTTCCCTCCAGCTGTATGCCTCTGGTGGTGCTGCCAGCGCTAAGCAGCCCTGCCCCACCACCATGAGCAACACCACTGTGTCTCCAGCCGTGCGCGTGGAAGGCAGTGCAGGTTCTTCCCAACACTGGGAGAAGGGTAAGCTGTGGCACAGGTGCTACTGATTTACAGTTCATGAAGAGCAGCTGGTGATCTCAGATACCTTCTGGGGGGGGAAATCTGTAATTTCAGCCATGGAGGTCACATGAACCCCAGTCTGTAAATAACTGCTGGGAAAAGCACCTCTCCTCCCCTGTAGCAAACTGTCCTAAACCACACACGGCCTGAGCGAGAGCTATCAGCTGATCAAACTCCCAGCAGTTTTCTGAAACTTCTTTGTTTTTAAGGGAGGTCCTTTGCTGTTGCCAGGTTTGTTGCTGTTGTTTTGTGGCCGTTGAGGGGCTGTTAAACTCTGTGCTGTAAGGTGTTTGGAAAATAAATGAGTCTCTGCAATCTGTTTCCCTGCATTGACTCAGAGTGGCTGTGGGGGAAGAGAAGGGCAGTCTAAAATAAAGGTGGCAAAAGATGAATATACATTAGTGAGTGCAGAAGTGAGTAGGGCTGGTGGTTCTCATCCCTGGTGCAACCAGGCCATAGCCCCCACTGCTGCACGTTTCAGGAGGTGAGTGGGTGGCCTCGATGTCTGGCACCCAAAAATGCTTTGGGGTGTGCATTTCTCCCCAGTGCAATTTTCAAGGGACTGTGGCACAAGAGAGGATGGAGAAGACATTCTCTCTCCCTAGTTAATTCTGCATTGGGCCAGTATATAGACACTGGAGTTGCACACAGAAGGAGACTCCATGTAACAAGCCCCTGTTTCGTTTGTGAACCTTCCTGATGGGTTAGAGCTGGCTGCAGCCCTTCCCTGTCTGGGGGTGCACACCTTGAGCTGCACAGCCAAGAGGCACAGCACAGGAGAGCTCTTACCCTCATGCCTGGCCTCAGAGGCTGGGACTGTGCCTTCCTGTGGGGAGGTGGGAATTGTCACCAGGGATCCTTGGAGCAGACCTTGCCTATAGCTTCTCTCTCCTTTGCCTTAGTGTCCCATCGCAACCATCCCTGTCCCCAAAGAGCAACCAGGTGGCAGTTAATGCCAGGGTGCCACGGGGAATGGGATTTTTAGCCATAAAGCTTGGGCCATTCACAGACCTCCGGGGATAAACCCCTGCAAAGTCTCCTCCTGTGATTGCCATTGCTGTAGAGTGATACCTGTTGATTCCCCAAGGACTGTGACAGCACCTGTAACACAGAAGGACAGGGTTGTCCCATGCTGCTGGCCCTTACAGCCAGTGCGGGGCCCAAACCACTTCCGAGTGTCACCCAGAGAGTGAAGGACACGGCTCCAGCCCGGAGGTGGTCCCAGCTTACCTCCTGCTTTTGCTCACACTGGCAGTCAATCGGTCTTTTTGATGGTGGGTAAGCTCTCAGGGGCTCCCCAAGCCTCAGCAAAGGGTACCCCGGTTGGCAAGCAGCCACCCTGCCCAGGGCTCGGGGCCACGCTGTGGTGCTTCAGACTCACCCCCGATGGAGAGGAGAGGGGTCTGGCCCAGCTCATGCCCCTCAGTGCCCACACAAGACATGTGGCTGTGCAGGGGTGGAGTGGGGAGGCTGGGCCAACGCTGGCAGGGGACCCCAGGATGTTGCATTTGGTGGGGGAAGGGCTGGAGGGGTGCACCTTGCTGGATATTGCAGGTGAAGCCTGGCATCCCGCCTCCCTGCACCACACCTAGTGCCATCACAGCCCTTTCCAAAAAGGAGAAGGGTTAAAAGCCATCCAGGCTCTTTACCAATATGACAGACCTTGAAATGCCTCTCAGATTGTTTACCTGTTGGCAATCTCTCCTGAAATACACCCTTCCCCAAGCCTTGTGCCCCATGCCTGCTGCTGACAGTTCAACGAAGTCTTTTTTGCATGCTCTGACTGCACAAAGACTAAAACTGCTCTCAAGTACATACCAAGCCCACCCCCTTTAGAAATAGTCCCTCACACACAGATCTACAAAGACACCTGGAAGGTCAGGTCATCGGGGTCGAGGAAAGCATCCTTTTTCTCCTTGCTCTCCTCCTGCTGCATGTGGTACCACCATTCCGCAAACTGCACTGCATTGTGGACACTGTGGAATGCCAGCTGACCAACACCATCTGTCTCGCCAGCCCAGCCTTCCTCCTGGAGCTGGCGGCAGATGGCAGGGTTGCAGGTGGCCAGGAGCACCTGGATGCCAATCTCCTTATAGTCACAATGTGCCTCCTTTAGCACAGAGAGACCCACGGTATCTATGAACTGCATTGCCCCACAGTCAAGGATTAAGGTGTGCATATCTACAGAGGGAGGACAGGCATCTGCTGGAGGCTTCTCAGCCCTCTTCTTGGCCTGTTTCAGGCAGTCAAACACGGTGCAGAAAAAGTTCTTGCTGTTGCCTGTGTCTGCATTTGCCTGGGCCTCCACCCTTTGGTGCTTAGCAGCCAGCGGGATAGGATTCACCCCAGTTTTCTGGTAGAGAGCTGTCTTGAAAGTCTTTGTTGGCATAGTAGAGGGATGACTCGAAGTGGAAGATTTTTATGTTGGCAATACTGCTGAGCTGTTTGTGAGTGGACCAGTCCTCAGAGATTTCTGTGTTGCTGACCTTGCCCAGGAGCATGGCCCTGGGTCTCTGAGTGCAGAAGATGATACAGAGCAGAGCAAAGCAGACACCCACGAGGAAGCCAATCTCCATGGTGATCAGCATGGAGGACAGCATGGTTGTCCCCCACACCACCGTGTGCAGCTTGCTGAGCTGCCGCATGCGTGGGGTATCAAGGAACTTCCTCAGGCTCCCCTGCAGGTTGACAATGGTGACCACTCCCAGGATGGAGGTCTGCAGCGAGCAGAAGAGCGGGGTGATCCACAACAGCACTAGCAGCAGCACCAGGGAGGTGACAAGACCAGAGATCTGGGTTTGCATCCCTGTGGACTCCTTCAGCAGAGTCTTGGTCAGGGCCACAGAGCTGGCAAAGCAGTAGAAGAAAGAAGGGATCAGGTTGCACGTGCCAATGACAATCATCTCTTGGTTGGCACAGACAGCCTAGTGTGCTTTTTGCCAAAGATTTCCGCCAGGGAGACAGTCAAGGCAAAGCCAAAACCAGCAATGGGCAGAGCATCAACTGCCAGGCTGGAAAACAGGTTTATATCTGGTAGAGTGGGTTTCCTGAAACCTGTGGGGATATCCCCACAAACAGCAGACTTGTATCGCTCTTCAAAGTTAAAGTAGTAAGATATTACTGTGGCTACAATGACCACCAGCAGCTCTATGGGGAACGGGGCCTTCATCTTCTCCTTATACCAGTCATTGACCTCTTTGACAGGCACTATGATGGCCAAAGCAACCAGGCTGGTGACCAGGTCACAGATGTTGGTGTTCTGGATGTATCTGAAAAGGTCCACCCATGTCAGAATGAAGGACCCCACCCCTTCGTGATGAGGGACTTTCAGTCCCAGGAGATCCTTCATGTGGGAGGTGATAACGGTGAGGCTGGAGCCAGTCACAAAGCAACTAAGGAGAGGTTCTGAAACATAGACAGCCACAAAGCCCAGCTGTAAAACGCCCAGCAGGATCTGAAAAGCAAGCCATCCATACCTTTATCATTGATGAGAAGGGCTGGAAGAGGTGGCTGGCAATTTATATCAGTTTGCTTCTACTTTAGCAGTTCTGGCTATTCTGCCTGCTGAGCATTCACAGTGTGAGGCAGAGGACTTTGTCTTCAGTAGTTAATGTGGGGTATGAAAAACTAAAGGGACCTACCTATAGCACTCATCTGCAGCTAGAGGTGCTGTACAAAGAAGCCTAAAAGGTCCCTGCCGCTATTTCCTTACAAGCAATAAGGAGACACAGTTAACACTGGAAGTCCAGGGAGCAGCCCCATCAAAGCAGATCTGAGTATCACTCGGTGGCACAAAACCAGTGTGATGCACTGAATTTTAGTTGTTCCAGTGAAAGAGCCTGAATTTGTTCAGTGACAGCTAGGCCCAGCCAGTGGGGGCACTGCCAGGGAGCATGGCCTTTGAAGGAGCCCCTGCTGATGACAGGGTCCTTCAGGGCTGTTCTTGCCAGCCCTGAAACTGCTCTAACCTGCACCAGGAGCTGGCCCAGCTCCAGGGAGTGGTGGGAAGGTGGTTCCAAGTTCCTTCTCCTCCCCTGCTGTGTCTGAAACAACCTATGGATGTTCCAGACACATCCAAGGACTTGGCCTATCATATGGAGGGAAACAAAACCCCACATTCAGCCATGTTTGGGGGTTTCTAAATCACTACATCTGATTTGAAGGGTGTTGGGGTCTAGTCACATCAGGACAGGTTTCTCATGACTTTTAAGTCTGAACCAAAGCTAGAGCCTAGAGATCTTTAGCTCAGAGAAGTTCCTAGCCAGGAAAGGACAGAGAGGAAACAGCACAATAGCAAACATTTGTACGTGGTAAAGACCGAACAGAAAGCTCAAGTAAAGGGCCACAGTGATGGCGCAGCAGCTCCTGTCACAGGCACCCATCCCGTTACTGGAGGAGGTGGTGTTGCCCACCAGCAAAAAGCCTGCATTGTTGCTGCTGCACCCTGCTAGCTGGAGGTGCTAGTTCACAGACTGCCCAATCATCAGGCACAGGATGCCAAAGGAGCCAACGAAGTTACCATAGCAACATAGATGATGTTGCAGAAGTTGGTGTAGATTCTGTAGATGGGATCCTGGCTGGCTAAGAGGGAGTAGGAGATAGACTGAGGGATGGCAACTATCCCTACCGGAAGCCCAGATATGACATCCCCAAGCAACTGCATCCTGACATTGTAACGGGGAAGCCAGTCCAGCACTGGGAACAGCCGACAGAAGAAGGTGATCATGGTTTGATGACTGCGTGTGCTTTCTTTAGGATGGCTTTCTTTAGGATGAGTTCCTTGGTGCTGAAGCCCGCAGGCTCATACTCTTCCAATTCGACATGTATAAAATTGGCAGGACTCTCTTCTAGTGTTAGGGAGCCCAGTGCACTTTGTTCTGTCCTGACTTCTGGCTTGATGTGTCCTCCATTGCGCCAGGAGAGCTAAGGCAGGAGAGCAGGCACCCATGAAGTGTTGCAGTCATGTACGTAATGTGCTCTGCTTAGCTCCAAGGCTCATGCAGATTACATGGACAAATAAAAAAGAAAAATAACCTCAGACAAATCAAACATAAAACCACTTTCCCATGGTGCTGGTTAATTTGTTTTCAGTTGTGGACCTGATCAATCACAACCCTGTGACCACAGTTTATATTGCGTTCACACTGGCACAGATGCCCACATCAGGGACAGAGCTACAGACCCCTCTGTTCCTTCCCAACATACCTCTTGTCCTGAAGCAGAGCAGCAGGATGGGTTAAGATCAGGCAATATTATTTCACCGAAACTTCTTCAGGAAGCCTGCATCTCTTGATGACATTTCCACTTAGCAAAAACTATTTTGAAAATGTTGAGATATTCCAAGTGATGCTTTAAGAATGTAACACATGGGTAAGGGGACTAATCTGCTAAATAATTTTTCCTTTAACATTTCAAAATTTTAAATTACATGGCTGACTTGCAGCAAACAGTCCCATCACAGGGGATCCTATCTGCAGAATGAAAGCATCCTACTTTTTCAGTCTGGTTAAGTAACGTAATCATCTTCCAGAGCTACTCCAAGTTTTTCAGTCAAAATGCAGCTGCAAAAAAGCATACCTTTTTGTCAAAACTGAACAATACACACAGAGAAAAATTCTCCTGAGAGGAGACCTAGTGTGGCTGCAGTTCAGAAATTGAATTGGGATGATGAAAAATCCCATTCCCCTGCCCTGCAGATTCATTTCACAACACTAGTCCCAATCCAAATCTCTTACCTCTCTGGCTGTGGGGAGATACACTGGGTATTTTCTCACCACCTGGAGCTTCTCCCCTGCAGACAGACCTGTCTCCTCACCTCACGGCACTCACTGAAAAGAAAGCACAAGGCTAACAACTGCAAACCTGTTTCCTTTGCCTTCCTTCTGGACCATGTGCCGCTTCCCTGAGGAGAGATCTGAGTTACTCAGCCAAACGATCAGCCCTTTTATCACACTCCAGCCGATGATGAAGATGGTGCAGCCGGCCAAACAGAGCTGTATTTTGAAAACAAACATCATTCTGAGAGAGTATTTTTGTTGAAAACTTGTTCTGGCCATTAAGAATGATTGAAGGGGTTCAGAGAAGTGCTCCTGCCAGATAACAGTATTGTCAGTATCTGGAGATGTGTTTGCTAAACAAGGGGAACGATGCAAAGAAATCTTCCTATGTGTGCTATTGCTCTGCCTGTCCCTGAACTGAGAGAGCATAATTGCTAGGAGAGTAATGTCAAGCTTCTCTGCTCAGGTTTTCATCTATTCTGGACAAGCTTTTGTTCCAAAAACAATCAAAAAGCAAAACCTGCTCCAGAATGACTTTTCTTTCCTGGCAGCTTTTTCACCAGCATGATGCCAACAGCCCCCTGCGCTCTGTGACCTAGTCTCTAAGACTTTGCTGGGTGTGCCATTGCCCTGTGGAGCAGGACAAACGCCTGGCAGCTTGGCCCCTGCCTCTGTTCCTGGCACTGACTGTGTTCTGGGCTTGGGGAGGGGGCTGAGAGCCCACCACATTTGGAGAGATGTTCTGGGATATGGAGAGATTACATTTTCACAGGGCTTTGATTTAGATGCTGGGAAGACACCCTGAGGGAAGAGAAGGGGAAGATCAGCATCCTGGACTACATTTATCTCATCAGTGGAAGTCTCAGTAATTAGAAGTAAATAAATAAGAAACATCAGTGCTCTCTGGCAGCAGAAAAAAATGAGAGCACATGGTAGGGGAGACACCTGCTCAACGTATTTATCTACTGATATGAACTCTTTATTCTCTGCCATTCCTCCACAGCTCGTGTATGTTCAGGTACATCAGTTTATAGTTTCCCTTTCCCTTCCCCTTCTTTCAGTAGTGGACAGTATCTTTTTTTAGCCTTGTCATTCTCCGGTCCTTAAAACATGATCCCTTCATATGCTTTACAATCCTTCCTAGTTATGGCTCATTTTGTGTCTTGGCCTGTCTGATGTTGTCTCTATTCAGTCATTTTCCTCTTCTATCTTCTTCCTAAGCAAATGATCCAAATTTCCATTTTCTGTATGACTCCTTCATCTTGAATTTCAGTCACTGAAGAGCCAGCCAGGCTAGTCTTTTAAGTTGGCTTGTTTGCTGGGATAAAACACATCTGAGCACAATCCATCTTTCGGTTTTGATCTTATTTAGGAAGCGCTCATGTCCAGTTCTGGATCCCTGATCAGTCCACCATGAAAATGGGACAGAGCACTTCTTCTATTTGTGACAGTATCTACTTTTAACCTCCACCCTGCCTTCACTGCCTGCTGTTGCTTTTCCTTCCAACTTCCATTTATATATTCTAGAACTTACTTATATTTTATGGAATTTATATATTCCATTTATATATTCCCGAACTCTTTTGTTTGTTATTATTTCCTTTACCACCCAATATAGCTTGGTAAGCCTTGATACAGCCATGCTCTTTCATCTCTCCGAGGCATAGGTTTTGGTAAGCGGTTCTTTTTTCCATTCCTTCTGTCTCCATGCCTCCCCTGCCATCCTTCTCTACAAATTTTTTCCCCTCTTTCTGGTGTGCAAATTCACAGTTGCTTTGGTATACTCAACTTTAGAATATTCCATACTTTCTCTGCAATTACGTTCTCAAGCTCCTTGACCTAGCTGGCTTCCCTGTTCATTCGGTTCTCTGCACTGACCTGAAATTCAGGCTGTGGGCACTGAGGAAAGGCCATATCATGTTCTCCGTCCTGACAGAGAGGATGTAAGTACGTACTTGTTTATGCTGTACACTGTGTACGTTGCTGAAATCACTTTTCCTGCATGAGGTGAGGCGAGGGCAGAAACCGTAAACATTTCAGGTTTGCTCCAGAAAACGTGTAGCAGACAGCTTAAAAAAAGAAACCCATAATGGAACTTCATGTGACCTTGAGCTGGCTATGGCTGCGCTGCCTTCCAAACACAAGGTCACTACAGCTAACTGCTGAAACAGTTTGTTTTCAAACGCATATTCAACGGTTGTTCTTTATTGCCACTATAAACTCACTTAACAGTTTAGCTTCATTCTGGGCAAGGCTGGGTTTGACAGATGGCATTAGCTTGAACAATGCATGTGCAGACAGGACAGTGCCTGCCAGTAACATGGCACCCTCTGTTTTCGAGGCAAGCAGAAAGCATGGAATCCAACTTTTTCATTTATGGCATGGTATGTGAGCAATGTAACATCCACCTATGCAACACCCATTGCAGCCAGCTAGAAACAGAGCAGTGGAAACGCAGGCTCCAGGTACGAGGAAAACGCAGTAATGGGCTATTTCAGTTTTCTAACCTAAAGTAGAAAAAAGTAATGAAATTGTCTGGGTCCATGACCGTTACCCAGGCATGTTGCAGTGGCTCAGTGTAGAGAATTCAAGTCTCTGCTGCTATGTCAATGCATCGCTTTCATTTAATAGGACAAGCTGGCATCTCCAATTTTCTTTGGAACAGAGCTGACTGCATTGCACAAGGATTTTTTATTTCCTTTAAGGCTTGTAAATACATTTACAACTATTTGGCTTCTGGAAGCCTTTCAAGCAGCATCCCACATGTCTTGGATCCATAAATGGGCCAGCCTGACTTAGTACATGGCTGCACCTCACTGCTCCACAGTTACTTAAATCACATGCAACTGTATTAAAAAAAGAAACAGGCAAGCGAGCCAGGTAATGGTGCCAGGTATCCAAGAGAGATGCTTTTCCTTCCCTTCAGATTTTGGACTTTACAGTCTTTATGGATGGATGCAGGTTCAGTTCCACTTTGAAATGAACTTTCAATATGTAGGCATCTACAAAACATCATCTTTTTTTAAGGGGAAAACAAGAAAAAGGAGACAAGCACAGAACTGGTCCCATTGCTGAAATACGGCAAAATGCAACAAAAGCACCTGAGGACAAAACTGAACAGAGCTGAACAGAACCTCTCCTGTGGTTTCTTGGAAAGCAATTATTCACATTTCTGCAAGAGAGAACACCAGAGAATGTGGAAGCAGTACACTGGGTCGTCCCAGAAAATAAAACAGTTTTTGCAGCCGCCTGTTATTTTGCAAGGCAGTTGATGCTAACGTGCAGGGGTCACAGCAGAGCATGCAAGGCAAAGATAAAGTTCTCTCCAGACATAAACACTTTTGTGAGGCCAAAAGTGTCACTCACCCTGTGACTGCATGTGGTAATGCAGTCACACCACTCTGAAGTTTGAGAGGGACCAAGGAACCTACAAATAATGATAAAGAGTATCTATTTAAGCTATTGCTTACTGCCAGCAATTAACCATGAAGATAGACATGAAGGAATGCTTTTTTAGCATATTTTGAAAGGTGTGAGATGGAGCATATGACCTTGGAAAGAGACTCAGTGCCAAGGTAGCAGATCTAAAAGGATCTGGAAGAGCATCTTTGGCCACAGAGGTGATACACCGCATATCAGCTGTCTGGCTATCGAGGACACTGCATGTTAGGTCCACCCTGCTGACACCCTGCTGCAGGTCCTCCCGCCAGCACTGACACCCACTTGTAGAAGATGGAAAAAAAAGAGCACTTCCAAGCACATCAGCTAGAGGATTTGGGGAGCACTCCCAATTTATATAAGGAGGGTGGAAACAATTCTGTGACAACTCTCGCGGCACTTTGTTGCTGTCTTCATGTTTTTCCCTGCATGACAAGTGTCCAACGCTTATGATCCTTTTCCAAATTATCAAGTTAATAATTGAAAATGCTATAACGGCTCTGTAAACAGATTAAATTGATTACAGATTAATACGGTCGAATAAAAATGGAGAGATGCATTTCTATTTCATACTGAATTGGCATTCAGCCCAGGCTATTTGGCATTGTTTCAGGCTTGACCTGTGCATGTTGCCTATGAGACCTTCACGGCACTGAGGCTGTGCCGGTGGGATGCTGCTTCCCCCTGTAGCTGTTGGCTGGCTCCCGGGGTCATCCTGTTTGCAGTTACCACAACTTGCCCCACTGCAGCACAGCAGGCACTGTGTCGGGCAGAGCTCTGTGCCTGGTTCCTGAGCTCTCCCAGCAGCCATCCCACACCAGCTACTCATGCACCAAGGCAGCGGACAGCGATCCCACAGAAGTCACATCTCAATGTCACAGGACAGAAAGATGCTCCAGCAGATGGGTGAGAAGCCCAGAAACGACAGCACACCTCCAACTATCTGCCAGATCACAAGATTGGATCTGAATTCTTCTCTAAACAGAAGCAGCTTTTTCACACAACACAAATGGTGGGACTGCCACAGGGTGTGGTGGGAATCAATAGGTTCAAGGAAAGGCATTAGGAAGCTTCATGGACAAGTGCTGCAAAAGCTGTAACAAAGGTCTAAGTGCTCAGGAAGTTTCTAGCCAGCTGCTTACCAGGTGCTGGGAGGGCTCTGCATAGGCTGGACCCCTGGTATACCTTTCCCAAAAAGCTTCCATCAGGCTGCAACCCAGGAGACCAGGCTGGGGGGCATGACTCATCTAGTACAGGAGCATGTAAGGTGAGAATTAGTTTTCCACAGGTAAGGTAGAGCCGTGAGTAGCATAGGTGAAGCGTGCTGCCGATTGAAGCCTGTTGTCTCCACTCTGTATTGGCAGGAATCAGTCACTCTGCTGAAGGCAATGGCTGTCCTAAGCTTTTCAAGAGAGCAGAAAGCTCCAGCTGGCATTCTCCCTAATTAAGTGCTCCTACCACTCTGTTGGCACCAACACAAAAATTACAGCGCTGAGGTCTCCTAAGGTGAAAGGCATCCTCAGGTAAAAGCTGAGCCATACTGGACCGATAAAACCTTTTGTGTAACTCAAGGACACATATGCAGAGAAATGCTTACAGTAACTGCCCAGAACTGCACCCAGAGCTGCTCTGATTTTTGCTCTGGCTTACTGGCCATGACCTGACCAAGTCATATAACCTGTTACGTCAAATAACACTGAAATACCTTGCAGCAATTTTGTAATGCTGAATATGTAATACCATGTGCTATAACTACACATACTATAAAGTACAAGCAGCACCAAACCTGACCAGATCTGTCATTTCTTGCATCTTACACCATCATCATCATCACATTACTTGTTATTATTCATGAGACAAACTGCAGCCTGGTTGCACAGAGCACCAAAGCCAGGACAAGGAGAAAGCCTGCTGCTGGCTGTGTATCATCAGTCAGTGCCCTCGTTTATGTTGGCAGGAAACCTGCATGCGTGCTTATGTGTGTACCATGCACAGTGTGGGAGAACAGTGCACACAGCTGGCTATACGCGGTGCTTTACAGCAGGGACTGGGCACCACTGTCAGGAGAAACAGGACTGGGGACTTGCTGCTCAAATATATGGCTTTTCATTTTAAAATTTATAGCTGCAGCATCTTCTAAGGTGTCAAGCATACGTCCGACAACAGAAAAAACATAATCTTTTAATGGCGATAAAGAAATCCCAAAGATTTTACCATATTTGACAGAAAATTCTTGTGCTAACAAATCTTCTACAATGCATTAAGGCACATCAGCATTTAAAAATGACAACTGATACAGGCCCAACAAACAGAGACAGGGTAAAGGAGAGTCAGCAATGTGCTGAGGCTATATCCCATAGCATGGCAGGACACCAGGAGACGACTGACAAAATACAACTTTCATCACAAACATTTGGTCGGTGAGCACAGCACTCAATGAGGAGCTGATGGCAACACATCTCTCCCCATGCTGGGTGCAAGGCAAGGTCCCTGCCAGCAAACACCTAACCAGCACCTACTGATGCCACAGAGATAGCTCCCCCAGCACCCTGGATTCTGCCACCAAACTGGGGGAAACATTATACCTCATTTTTACTGCACAGGTAAGTCACAGTAAATCGTAAGGCAATCCTTTATACACACCATACAACTTTTCCACATTTTATTCAAATAAACTATTTTGTAAACTGGTTAGGTCAGCTGGCCCATGTAATTTATTCAATTTCTGAGGTATTGTTTGGTTAACTGATTCTCCAACACAAAAAGCTACTCCAGGCAAAAATTGCCATTTTGTTTATTCTGCAACCATTATGTCTAAAATTATTCTTTAAGTAATTCAAAAATCATACCCCAGAACATACCAAGGTAGCAGAGATGATGCTCGGGGGCTCAAGAGGCTGATGAATTCAAAGCATCATGTGCTTACCAGAAAAAGTGAGGCTTTACTTCTCTTTAACCATGTTTCAACTGCATTTCAAGTACATGTAAAATTTTCTTCCTTTAGTCAAAAATAAAACATAAAAAACTTGGACTCAAGTCCAGCAAATGTTTCATTTCCTACCTTCCTGCAGAGTACTGAGATCATCTGGGATCTGAACTAAGAGCTAAGTGCTTTCAGAGCTAGAGGGAGCTGGAATTCAAATATTTTTGGCAGTAAGTCTACTCAATGGAGATTTGATTCTCCATCCAATGTTTTAATATTTTGTGTATTTGCACGTTAGAGAAACAGCAATATGCCTTAGCTTATATCATCTCTAGAAAATAAAATAGAAAGTTACTAATTACACTATGAACTAAATATATTAAATATTTGCAATTTTACCTAACCAGAGGCCTCACTTTTAGCATTGCAGTGATCTCAAAAGAAAATGCAAGACTCAGAATTATTTCCACTTCAGGTAGAATTTGATTGAACTAGTAAAAATCAGGTAGTTTTTCACATGAGCAGCTGATCCTACAAAGGCTTACAAACATGAAAACCAGGTGCAAGTAATTCTTGGGACTTAACAAGGTCATTCACAGTGCAAAGTCTGCACTAAAGACATTACTCCTTTTATCTATGCCAGCATAGAAGCAGAAAGCCCTTCTAGCGTGGACAGTTACATTAATACTGAAGCCTCACAACAGCATCCTACACTGAGACTCAGCAAAACAAAATAAACTACACAGATAAAAAGCACCTTGTACGGCATTAGCAGATGACGACTGCTGTCCATGTCACAGCTTCAGTAGCTTAGCTATGTTACTAAAAAACAATTTTAAAAAATGTAAATCACCTCAATCATTTCATCACCTTTCCAAAGCATGTTAAAAAAAAAAAAACACAACAGAAGTTAATGGCCTGAAACAAACTATTTGCCTGAAGAGTTTCACCCTCAATTCAAAGGGTTTCCTCTTTTCCAGTTTCTGTGGTCTTCTTCTAGACCAGCAGCCTCCGACGGCCCAGCCGTGCTCCTCACTGTGCTAGGAGTGCATGGAGATTAAGGTCAGTGCTGAGCCCGAGTGAGCCTTGCGCCTGCCTGTGTGCCCAGCTGCAGGGCCAGCACAGGTGTTCCTGCACCATTTCTGGAATGGAGACATGTGAGCGACGTGACTTCAACCTGCTTAAAAGCTCTTTGCACCAGCAGCACTAGAGATGACAGCAAGTCGCTGAGCACAGTGGGGAACAGGTTGTGAGCACAGCCCTTGGGTGAAAGGTTCAGGGAACTGGACCCATGGAGATGCACAGCACTGCTGATCTTCTCAAGGGAGGACTGGCCACAAAAAGACTGGACTCCACCAGTTAAGCCTGGATCTAGGACCCGGCACAGGCAGAGTTCGCAGGTGTCCTCAGCAAAAGGCTGCGGGAAACAGCTGGGTATCAACCAGCTTAACACCCTGGTGCCGCAGCCAGGACGCTTTCCTGACCATAATACCTCACCTCTGCACTTCAGACTGATCAGCAGTGGACTGTCATTTCTCTTGGCACAAGCCAGCAGAAGCGAGCGCTGTGTTTTTTCCCTGAGAGAGAGCACCTTTCCATTCATCACCGCAGCCCGATGGGGAAGGAGAGCAGCAATCATGGAAGCTCTGCTGCCACGTGCGGACTGAGATTTAAATTAGATAAAAATAAATAAGTGTGAACACAGAAATCCCTTACATATGTAGTTCAGGACAGCGACTCATGCAGCAGCACTGAGCAGGAACTAGGTCCTGGGTTATTATTACACTCATTACGGAGAAAGGCACATGGCTGCGTAACACAGCATCACAGTAGCCTCATCATAAATACACCTCCAGGTTAGTCTGTCATTCCCAGGTGGCACGGTTACTCTGCAGCTTACACAAGCCCTCACACAGCCCCACACCGGGCTAGGACCCCAGCATGCTCGCAGGGACACACATGCAGTGGTGGTCCCCTGCCAGCTGCCCACAGCCCCCTTTTGCCCAGTCCCAGCACCCTGATGACTGGTGGGGTTTGGGGGTTGTTTTACACTCTCTGTTCAGGAGCTTTAGCCTTAGCAAAAAATCTGGCATGAAAATTGAGTAGCAGGTCACATGTAATAGCAACATACACATAGGCAATGATTCTTCTATTCACAGTCAATCATATGCAATGTCTTTCAGCACAATGCAGAAAGAAGCATCAAGAAAGTGAAGGTGGGTCTCACAGTGAATTAGAGAAGAGCAGATGGAGCTGCAGTGGCTTACGAGGGAATAAAGATCACCCAATCACACAAGACTAAGGTTGGCAATGTCATTATAAATCAAAAAATAAGCACTATGTGCCCCACTATAGTACCCTTCCCTGTTTTATGAACTGGCCTGAAAATTGTTTCCATGTCAAAACATTCACACAAGTGAAACATTTATTAGTGCAACAGCCTCGTTAGGAGGAACTGACACTACTATTTGTAGCAGCAATAGACGGGGAAAAAAAGAGCCTGACATTTAGCAGGAGACTACTGAAGTCTTCCAGGAGTCTTTAGTATAGCTGTGACCATGAGTGTTAATTTCCATAATGCTGTGTTGTCATTAATGAATGTGCTAATGATCTCTTAATTCTTCATTTAGACTGATAATTGCTGATTAGTATGTTTGGGAATGGAGATCAACTGATTTATACCATCTTCCAGTCTGGCCTGGCATTCTGAAGGCTGCACCTGGGATGAACGCTCCTGTTCCAGATGGATACATAAACCCAAAACCAATTGTTCTGAAATTCCCTCTTCCTATAGATCACAGGGGTTAGGGAAGGTAAAGAAGGCAGCGGGTATGGCTGAAATCCTCTCATAGAATCCGGTACCTGTTTTCCACTGTTCATTTAAAACAGTAGAAGGCAGAAGAGCCCTCTCCAGGACAGAAGCCCGAGTATCGCAAAAGCGTAAATGGATGTATATAGCTGCTACATCCATCATAGAGCAGCAAAAGGTATACGTGTACACACACACACAAATACACATACACATGTATGTGTGTATATATATATGAAATTCCTTTAGAAAACACATTCTTTAGGGCAACAATTTTCAATCAGTGGTCCCCTATTCCTAAAGGTGAAATTGGATCACTTCTAAAGGGTCCATAAACATATTCAAGTGAAATTTGCTTCTTGCCAGCAGGTTTAAATCAGATTAATGTCTCTGTTAAAAAACGATTCTAGGCCTAGAACTAAAATGGCTGAAACCCCACTGTTTTAAGAATTCCAGCCATGACAAGCTCTAATCTTCGGTTAATTCCAATGGACTCTCTATTATACTGAACTCTCCGGCAAATGTCATTTATTTCTGCTCCCTTTTAACCAGGGCTGTGTGCATTAATATAGACGTATTAATACTATGACCTCTGGACGTTATCTTAAATAGGAATATTAAACGTTGCTCTTTTGGCTGGCTGGCTGCTTTTGATGTTGCGTTTTAATACCGTTTCTTATGTTTTACTTGAAATGGAATTTGGAGGCTTTATTGTAAGTCGTGGCTGCACAAACAGCACTGAGGCCAAATCCAATGTGCTCTAGCTAAACATAAATCACTTCAGTATATCTTTTAGCTGTAATCTAAATTAATTCTTTGAAAAATCAATTTATGGCTGTTTTATTGTGCTTTTATGTAAACAAATACCCAAGAGCTACAAATATGCATCCTGCTAGCTGTGGAAAGTGCACACTTCTTGGAAGTAACATCGCTATTCCTCCCTTCCTGGGACAGGTAGAAATGGATTTGAAAAAACATTTTTTAATAAATAGTTACCTTTTTCCCTTTCTCGCTTAGAATTTGGCTACACAAACCTGTGCATGGTCACAGGTCAAAAAATCTCACCTGCACAGCACGGAAAGGGTATGGGAGAGAGGAGCTGTGAGCGTAAACAGGAATGAAACACCCAGAGCAATTTTTACATTACTTCTATCCCATCTGCAGCTGACCTTCCTTAGAGGAAGTCTCCTGGCCAGCTGCTCATTCTTCCTCCTCCCCCCAGCAGCCCATGTCTGAGAGGCAAAGGGGTGAGAATAAGTAGCTGGGGGTAGGCAGGAACATTTACAGTAACAACATACACTGCTTATTGTTTGCTGTTCTGAGATTTTTCCTCAGGGCTTTGAAAAGGAAGCATTGCTTCTAGCACTGCTCTGCTCTCCTGAAAAATATTAGTTAAAATCAGCATTTTAAAACGGTACCAAGGCTTTTGTTCAAAGCTCTAGAGATGCTTTCTGGTAACATGAACAAACTGTGCTGAAAAGGGACTCCCCCCCAGCCATGGCACTGCCATCAGCTGAATACACACACAGAGGTCTGCACTGCTCCCCTACCCGCAGCCAGCCCCTCGGTGGCCAGGCACAAACCCCTGCGGTGACAAGCCTTCCCAAGCTGGCACCCAGCTGCAGGAACTGCCGCAGGTGTGCCAGCTCACTCTCCACACCAACCCAGGGGCTCTGAGCAGGAAATCAGTGCAAAACAGGAATGGTGAGGAATTAAAACATAATTTCCATCCAGCACTCACTCCCTGTGTAGGTGTTAACCCCACTCGCTGCTTTTTATGCAGGCTTAGCCTAATCCATACCAATTCAGTAGTTATAATTATCCAAAATGCATAAGGGATTCTCAGTCCAGAATAAAAACGTTCAGGGAAGGTTACTGCAGAAAAGGAAAAATTCAGCAGTAGCTGTTTGGAATTCATCTCCTTGTATAAACACACCTTAAGGCTGAGAAAGAACAGTATTTGTGGTTTTTGAATACCACAGAAGCTTTAGTATTTTCTCTCTGACACTTGGAGACTTGTTTCCTTAACGATGCCAGTTCTAGAACACATAATGCACAGATCTCAGTCATGTGCTCCTTTTCCATACATGCTACAGCCACCCCCAACCTCCCCCAGTATTTCTATATGCTGCTATAATGTCCTAAAAAACGTAGTAAGTTCAGTTAACACATAAAGGTTGTCAGGTCCCGGGACTAATTTTTCTGCTAAGTCCTTATCTTGAGGCCCCAGTGAAGTGATACGTGGCATTTCACCTTTCAGAGAAAGACGGGAATAGTTGCTGGTCCTAGCTCAGAAAAAAAAAACCAATCCTAAACTCAAAATATATTTCTATTTAGAAAATGTTTCATGATACTGCACTTTATTCCTTTTTTGACTCTTGACTAATTATTTTTCAATGATTAAGGATGAGACTATTGCCTGTATACAATACCTTTTCCTTTTAAAAGCTGCGAAGAACCAGCAATTCAGAATTTAAACTCCCCTGGGAGAAACCACCATCTTCCAAGGATGTGCTGCATGCTATGTATAGCTGGTACTCAGTAAAAACTGTTCAGCTCCCAATTCTACCTTCATAATTGTATTCCATTGGTGTAAGAAAAGAGAACCTCTTCCTGCCCAGTGCTTGTATTTAGTACAAAGAATGGGCACTCTCCACTGTTCTGTATAATTTAAAAATCAAAGTATAAAGTTTTATTTACACTAACATGGTGAAATAATGTTCAGTAAAGAATTTCTCTGGCTCATTTTGTAATGGCTGTATTTCTTGGCCTGTCCATCCACATTACATGAAGTCCATGACAGATCATGCATAAAGGGTCCATTGTCAATAAAACCTGCATTCATACATGAAGTCTGCCTGACATGAACAAATTGGAACATACGTTGGACAACCTATTTGGCTCTTTTCATTTTGGTGCCTGTGTTTCTGTCTGCCTGGCATATAAAACCAGCTATACGGACTGTTTTATGTTGAAACTCAAGAATTGGAGATTTTCTATACCTAAAAGAGCTCCTAAATATTAAGAAAACAAACAACTGACCATAAGTATGAATCAGACTTCTAAATAGTCACGTCTGAATAAAAATCACTCCAAAAAAGAGGCAAACTTTCCTGGCACATAAAGGCCTGCATAGAAATGAGGTAAGATTATCCCCATTGCCTGGCTGCATTGCACTCTTGGGAGACAACGACAAAGCCTCTGGAGGTGACAGGTGGCTAGAAGCTATTCGTTAAGACCTTTTCATGCATGTTTAGATTTTATTTATCTATCTGTCTCAAATTCAGGGAGGTTACAAAGTCACCCACAGTGAAGACCAGAGCGAACAGTCCCCATCAGTCATTCTTTAGAAGATATAAGGGTGTGATGATAAGGAAAAGCAATGCCAGAACAAGGGACAAGAAATGAGTTGCCTCACATTATTTGGCTAGTCAGGATGCCCAGATTACTTCAAAATCCCATCCCATCCATAAAGACAGGGTTGTAATAAAGACTTCAATACTGATGATCAAAACTTAAGAGGGGAACTGAGACATGGGAAGTTCAAAAGAGAAGAGAAATAAGATGAACCACCATATGAAAACTCTTTGATTCACAGATTGGCCACAATCAAGTTAAGAACTGCCTTCATTCACTACCACCTACTTAATTCCTATACCCAGCACACAAATTTAAAGATTCAAAACTGACTGCGTGGTAACCAGTGTGTTAAAACCAACACTGCCTCTTCTTACCTGAGTGCATATATATATTGCATAGACATACAGACCCACAACCATTTTTTCCCCCCGCATTTTTCCAGCTTGCTCCCTTTCCACAACTAGTTCTTAGAAGCACTGGTCCTACTGTACCCCTGTGGACCCAACGCGAAGTCCACAGCTTGATGCACACTGTGGAAAAGAAGGTGGTCCTCCCCCTCTTTAAAGAATTCTCCTCGGAGCAGGGAACTCCTCACTGAAGGGTTGCACTGGGCCAGCAGCACCTGAACATCTATCTCCTTGTAGTCCTTGCAGACCTCTTTGAGTGTGCGTATTCCTGCTGTATCCAGAAACTGTACTGCACAACAGTCAATCACTATTGTGTGAAACCCCAGAGGTTCAGAGACAAAATCCACAGAGGTGCTGGTCTCGTTGCCACCAGAATCCACCTCTTTTTCTCTAAGCATTCTCTTTGCTGCCTTTTTCTTTGCTGCCTTCACCCAGACTGGGTTGACCCCAGTTTGCTTGTACAGGGTGGATTTAAAGCACTCTTTGTTGATGTAGTAGAGGGGTGCTTCGAAACGGAACACCACAATTCCTGGCTTGGTTTGCAAGTTCTTGTAAGCAGACAGGGATTCATACGTTTCAGACTCTGCCACCCAGCCAAGCAGCGGTGCCTCTGGTCTCTGAGTTCGGAAAATGACACAGAGCATAGAGAAGCAAACACCAACCAAAAGACCAATCTCTGTACTGATGAGTGCTGAGGCTGCCATAGTAACTACCCAGATCACTGTGTCCACTCTGCTCAAATGCCACATTTTTGGCAGGTCCCTGAACTTCTGCAGGGCTCCTCTGAGGTTTACAATGGTTATGACAGCAAGGACACATTTCTGAAGGGAATAAAATAAAGGTGCAATCACGAGGAGGACTAATAGGATTACCAAACTAGTCACCATGCTAGACATTTGTGTCCTACAGCCTGTGGACTCTTTGACAAGAGTCTTGGCAAGAGCTGCACTTGTTGTGAAGCAATGGAAGAAAGAGGGAATGATGTTGCAGAAGCCAATGGCATACATTTCCTGGTTGGCCTTCACAGAGTAACCGTGTTTTTTGGCAAACATCTCTGAGAGGGAGACAGTGATTGCAAAGCCAATGATAGCTATGGGGATAGCATCCAAAGCCACATTAGGAATCAGTTTCCAGTCTGGAGGGTGGGGTGGCAGAAACCCAGTTGGGATGTGTCCAGCAACACTTGAGCCATAAGTCTCTCTCAGCTTCCCAAAGTGAGATGCCAGAGTAGCTGCCACAATTACGACTAGTTCAACTGGTATTGGAGCCTTGAGCCTGGATTTAAAACGTTCATTAAGCTCTTTGGTTGGGATAAGTACAAGAAAGCACAAGAAGCTGGTGATGAGATCACAGATGTTGGTCTTGTGTATGTTTCTGAATATGTTTATCCATGTGGCTATGAGGGATCCAGCACCACTGCTCCGTGGAATGTCTAGGCCCAGGAGATACTTGGCTTGTGAGGTTAGGATGGTAAAGGAGGCACCCGTGACAAATCCACTCAGCAACGAATCAGAGAGGTACACTGAGACGAAGCCCACTTGAAAGAAACCCATGGCCACCTAGAAGGAATCAACCACACAGAACAGATTAGGATGCAAATCTTGCAGATGTCATCACTGTGGGACTCTAGAGGGAAGTAGCAGTAGAAATAAAAAAACCCAAACAAAAAAAAACATGGCCCTGCATGCACAGCCCTGGAGGACAAGACATGGTCTGAGCACGGGGGAAAGCATCTCCAGCATTTAGCTGCTCCTGGTACGCTGCACTTAAACAAAATGCATTTCTAACACAGAGCAGGTGGGTTTTTTAGGTTCTTTGTACTCTGAACCTGCATCTGTTATTTGCTCATGGGTTCAGTTCTAACTCCCAGTTGCCCTTGTGAACAAAAAAACCCTAATGAAAAAAGCATTTGAAATACTGGCTACTTTTACCACTTCTTTCTCAAGTTCTTAAAATCTGTGTGAACCTTGCAGGGATCCAAAACCTTTTTGGTTGTCTTTGCCTATCTTAGAATATGCAATCAAAATATAGCTTATGGCGTAACAGCTGTCCTTTGCACTGCATAAGGTTTGGTGCATTTGATTCAGAAAGCGTATGAGCTGCAAAAACTTGTGATGCAGATTATAGAGATACATTTTTAAAGCGCCTTATTATTCATTTTTATTAATGCCAGCTGAATGGACAAATCCTTGGTGCTCTCTCATGGGAGTGACTGGTTTTATGGATACCTACCCTACACATGCACCTTCGCACCTGGTAAATGTCCATTTTTCCCCGTCAACCTCCATGCGAAATGGAGCATGGACCTTCTCACAATAGTTTGCTAGAAACCTTTTAATTCCGATCTCGACAAGAGGGCTGTCTACACTCTTATCTGAAGGCCAGAACTTACTGGTGTTAAACTTTAAGTAGTATCAATTTGATAGATCCTATTAGGTAGATAAGACAAAATAAAGACTAGGATCATGGCTGGAAAATTCATAAGAACCGCAAAGCATTACTAAAGAGATGACAGGTTTGGGACCTGGACTGACTGGACAGCGGCTGAGAGCCAAGCTCTAAAAAAGGCTCCCCTCACAACCTCAGTAATTAAGTTAACTCAAGGTTTTTCTAGCTGTAAAACATTAGCAATAATTGTCCCGCCTAGTTATGCTGTAGGCAACTGGTGTGAGCAGGCTTGCTTTTTGCATTTTGATTGTAAAGTTTCTGATGCAAAGAAAATGTTATTTTGGTTGGAACTTCCAATAAAAAAATAATATTTGAGGGTGCGAAGACCTATTGTTTAGCAGGCAGAGAGACAGCAAGTAGAATATGCCTAGCTTAAGAGGGACTTCAGCTAATTTTACCTTACTTCTTCTTGTAAAGAAACTTAATTGTACTTGTATTTGCAAAGAATATTACATGCAATTCACAACTCCAAAACTGCATCCATCCCACAGTGATGAAACACAAAATCCAGGTACCTCAGGAGTCCTAGAATATTTCTGAAATTACTCAACACTAACTTGCAGTACAAGAAGTCGACCCAGGTTGTATCTAAAACCAGTGTTTTAGAGTATCACGGGTACGTTTCCTTTCCCACTTCTCTGCAGTTTGATTAGCTATCACCCTGGAGGTCACTGTAGGAACTAATGAATGGAACTCACTAACTGAAATACCACAGCTCTGCAGTACTGTTAAAAGTAAATCCATTCTAGTTAATGCATGACACTAAAACCAAAGATATCTGCTTTAATTTCAGCAAGCAGTGAATTCTAGGAAGTAAGTAGAGAAGAAGTGGTAAAATATTGTAAAGTAATATATTTTAATATGGTAATAATTAAAGAGTTTTATTTCAAATATATTTTATCATCTCAGTAGCGTCCTTTTCATAGTGTCATTGTTTTGGCTTTGAACAGGCAAACAGCAGAGTTTTACAAGCCCAGTGACAAATTAAAAGGAACTGGAGATACTGTTACTGTCCAGATTATTTTTTTTATAAAAGGCTAATGACTGAAGTCTGGAGTTAAGAACTGCCATACCACATTTTGGCCCAATGAAATTGAGGCCTAAGCTATAAGCCAGGAAAAAAAAAAAAGCTCCAGGCCACAGCAAGGAAGGTGGTGAGCAGATTGTGTGAGAGCAGCAGGTGGTTACGTGCAGGTCCTTACAGTCCCCAGCAGAGTAGCAATGCAATCACAAAATGCTATTTAAAAAAAAAAAAAACAACAAACCAAAACAAAAAACAACAAAACAACAAAAACCACCAAACAGAAAGGAGAGGACACAGCAGAGTTTCTTGCACCACAGTAACTGCAGACCTCCAGTCCTCCTTATGTCTGCTTGCTCAGGGATGCGGATTGAGGACACGAACTGCCTGCCGGGCCTGCACATGTGGACAATCACCTAAAGAATTAAAACTATTTCTACAGAACACCTTTTTGTCCACCTCCTCTTACCTGATAGACTCCAGCTATGAAGGTCATGGTGGCTCCCACCGTAATTGCATAGCAGCTTTTATCACAAAGCAGCTTCTGCGATGTCTGATTCACAGGTGAAATGGTGGTGTTTGCATGTGCTGCTGTATCTGTGAGGACGCTAAGCACAGCTGGCTCTAAGTCATAGCCAGCTCTCTGTATTTCACGATCCACCACTTGTCCCACCATCAGGCAAATCACACCGAAGATGCCAACTGAGATGTGGCGGGAGGTTCCAAATATGAAATAAATAATTCCAGCAAAAAAGGATGTATAAAGGCCATAAATAGGCTCCTGCCCAGCCAAGAGAGAATAGGCAATTGACTGTGGGACTAGTAAAACCCCCACAATCACGCCAGACATTATGTCACCCAGCAGGTACTCTCTTAGTTTATATTTAGGAAGCCACTGCAAGACAGGAAAGAAACTGAAAACATAGTCTTTAACTTTGGCTGGAGTACAGCTACAAGTTTTCTTTGCTTGCTTAACCACCAAGGCCTTCATGCTTCTCTTCTTCTCTTGAGGTTCCAAGAACATTCTGTGATGGAAACTGCGTTTATCATTGTCTCCTTCTGGCACTTCAGTCACTGAATGGACATTGTCGAGTTCTGCCATTGCTGCCATCTCAAGGACTCCCTAAAAACACAAAAGAAAGGCCATTTTCACTAACACATAAATTAATGTGCTACAGGAGACTTTTTAATGGAGTGAATATAGTATACATGAAAAGCAAGGGTTAAAAGTCTTAAATAAGCACAGGGAAAACAATTTCCAAGCAAACTTGGAAAGAGCCTCTCCCCCATTATATCCCTGTTAAGCAAAGAATCACCTTCCCTAGGAGGGAAGCTGATATCCCGTAGAATAAACCTGCTTCTGGCAATGTTGCGAAATGGAGGGTGCAGCAGCACTGTCTCTCTGGGAGGCCTTCTTGATAAAAGTCGCCATCTGCAGCTTGTTCTACCATCCGAAGACAGACACAGGGTTACTGTAGTTCAACAGTCAATTCAATTCATTTGCTGAGAATTAACTACAATTAGTATATCCCTAACACTGCACAGCTTGGTCTAAATTTCATTTATATATTTTTTTTCTTAATGCAATGATTACACCTGCCAAATATTATAAAGATTTTTTTACCCAAGAAGACGCAATCTTTACACAGTGGCTTTATTTCAGCCAACGACATATTGCAAGGAATGTTCTTCACACTTTAAAAGCTGGTTTGCAAGTAAATTACATCTGACCAAAACAACACACACAAGTGGAAAACACAATGGGCACAATGTAAGGGAGGCAGAACACTTCTGCCGGAATACTTGAACTAGTCCAGGCTGCCTGCAAACAGTAAAACAAGGTGATTATATCAAAGCACATTTCATACTGGCAACCTATTGCCTGAATGTGAAAGAGCAAAACCTTTCCAAGACAGGCCCTAATGAAACTGAACAGTACCAACGGTGACCACTAGCATTCTTACAGCACTCCTGGTTTCTAGAAAACATCCAGAATCCTCCAGAAAACACTCTTTTCACCACAACACCTGCTACTACTAGTACGTCAAAGTTGTTAAACTTTAGCCAGAAGCCCATTCGCCTGGTGCTACAGTCAAGTCAAGGCCAGAGACAGCAGCAGAACCCTGAAAAATCTAACTCCTAGGCTTCCCTTTCTAACACTGCCTTGAAGTCTCGGTGTGCTAACAATGTTATTTGCTTATGTGCTAATTACACCTTCTCTGTGCAGTGCAAACATCAACCAAACTAATGTCCTATGCATTGTTTATGACCAAATTAATTACCAAATCAGTACTAGAGCTAGCCATGCTGAGGATGCCACTGAAGAGTCCCTCTCAAAATTTGTTCATTTAGTCAACATTTCACGAGTAACTATAAAACATTCACTGCTACTATCGCTGCAGTGTGAATCTCTCAAAAACATGAGGGGAGAAGTGAGAGAAGTTAATTTAAGCGTGGTGATTAAACTACCTGTTTCCCCTGCAGTCAGCCCATTACAAGGCACTGATCCCAGAGCTATGCAGAGAGGAAATGCCTTCTTTTAAACCTCGGTCTAGCTGGCTGGAGTGTACAGTTTCCATTCTTCCATTCCAGGTTTGACACTGCATATGGAAGTACCCAGAGTGCCATGCATCAGCACTATATAGCTGTTTACACACAGCCATGCCTCCAGCGGCCTGCTAGCTCAGACAGATGACTGCCTTCAGTTCTTGTAGCTAGAAAGACAATACCAACCCAGGCACCTACTGTCTTAGAACAGCCTAAGCAAATGATCCTAACCATATCAAAGGAATGCATGTAAGAGTAGAGGCAGCTACAATACTTAATGTTTAAACTGGCTTCTCTTTTCAGACAAAGATATTCAGAGATTTTTAGAACAGCCTTCCAATTAGAAAACAATTTGACCCAAGTAATCCAACTCTTCCACCTTACACCATAGCGTACTCCATAGATCTACCAGGCTACAGTGTGCAGGAGGCTATCTAAAGCCAACACACAGGACAGATGCTGATAGCCAACAGAAAACACAAGAGGCAAGGGTTCACATTTTATCTTCTGCTCTGTGCCAGGCCTCCCAAAAGGTGTTTTCATTCACTGCAGACCCAGGAACAGTGAGTGTCTCTCTGATGGGTAAGCTCCTGCATCCTTTCAAATAACCAAACACAGCTCACTCTTTGCCAGCCTGTCACTGGACTGCTACTGAAAAGGAGCCGTGTTTCGAACTGAGGCCTCCCTGGCTCCAAAACTGTGAACAGCATGATGGCATCAGCAGGGACAGGCTTTCTGCGTAAGACAGGGGAGGTACATCATCCTGTTATGATGCCCTGTACAATTCATGCTCTGTTAGATGCTGAGACTGAACATCATTGCCAGGTCTCATGCTCTTTGTGAGATACTTAATATTAAGACCGCTCACTCTCCACACCTATCAGGTATTTCTAGCAAGGCATCAATGCTTTTCTCCAGCTCCTGCCCTGTTTCATACTCCCACTCCTCCAACTCGATGCCTAACTCGGATGAGCCACGCATGGGGGCTGCAAACCAGAAAGATGAAAATAGCTCCAAGCACAACTGGGGAGAACATGCCTCTTTGTGGCACTGTTCTGAGAACAGGCAGAGGAAAGTCACACTCCAAAAAAAGGAAAAATGAAGCTTTACTGCACTGCTGGGTTAGGTAAGACCTAAGTGGAAAATTCCATAGTTTGAACTCAAGTCCTACTTCTGGTATCTATAACCTTCTTTTGGTCCTGATCCTTATAATTGGAGAACAAAGATCTGAGACTTGGACTTCTGGATCCAAAGATTAGTTCACCCAGAACTTTAATGCTTACCTATTCTTAGGGGTAAATATGCAAATGTATTTATTTGTCTCCATATTTGCTCTTGTTATACAAGTCAGTCAGTACATTGGAAGGAAAGAAGAAAAAAGCTTCAGTTTTGCCTGTCTTCTTGATTATTCCAAACTTTGATCTTATAGCCTCTTGGCCACGCATAATCACTGTATGACATACCTATACACACCTTATAATGACAAACTTCCCTTGGCTAATGCCTTCCAGTTCAGTATCTTTATTGCGTTTTAAGAGTTGTAGGCTCAGAAGAGCCGTACAAAGAATCTTCACAATGAGGAAACATGTACTGCAAGTAGTAACATACTCGAGATCACATAGTGATCACACTTGAAAGATAACTCATCCCTGCCTTCCAGATATCTAATCTCACCTACCCATACAGTATTGCAAAGTCCGCTCAGGGATTATTTACAGTACTTAAAAAAACCAGATACTACACAGCAAGAGTGAAGTGAATATAGCGTACAGAAGCATGCATCTGCAGTACTCTGCATAAGCACTTTATGTAGCTGTATTTGCTGAAGCAGTTTTATTCATTTCACAAGCAGAGAGTTGCAAATCGAAAAGCTTTTCACCCAAAGCTCAGCAAACCAATACTGTAAAAGCTAAGGGAAAAATTCACCCCAAAACTACTTTTTATGTGTAGCAAATTACTTGAATGAGTTTGTTTTCTGAGATTTTACTAAAGATTTTAGTAATGAAAATCCTTCCGATTACCTTGTCCCTCCTCCAGGACTTGCAGACAGCTCACTCAAACCTCAGAGTTTTTCTTTAACGAGCCAGGAAACTCCAACATGAAACCCAGACAGTTCAGGTTAGTTCTGCACAGTGCCGTAAAACATCTCCAGCGTAGGTGATACTCAGGTTTTTTGGTCGTGTCTAGACAGTAATGTTCTAAGTAAAAAATCTTTTTTGGCTACTAAACTCTGGGCATATACTGGATCTTTGTGTTGACCTGTATGATAGCTTTCTCTACGTGGCATGAAAAGGGCCTTTCAGCACACAGTCACTGCCTCTCTTGATGTCAGGACACTAGGAAATGACACCACTTCCAACACCCGTTTCACCCTCTTCTGCCTGAAAGCATTGCTCTGTATTATTTTTGTAACCATTTAGCCCAAGCTTGCCTAGTAAAACTGGATTTTGTTCTCAATAAAAAAAAAAGCAACACACCAAAAACCAAACCCACCCTTTGGTTCAGTACACTGAAAGATATTCTGTATATTTAACTTGGAAAGGGAGCTACTGTGCTTTTTGTTTTGAAAGCTGCTATTTACATACAACTAATTTGCATGCCTTGAATTCACTTTTATCAGCCCCTCTGAGCTTGAATAATATCTTCAGGGGGTGTCTGACTGCCACAAAGCTCTACTTAAGATACAAAGAAAAAGACTGCAATACAGAACTGAGGACATTTCCAGTATCTCTCTGTTAGTAAGTGACTGCCATAAAATAAAGATATGGGGTAGTACTGCATTCTTGAGATCTGATGACTTTTACAGGCTCTTTCCGGATCCCATTTGGGCCTTTCTTACTGAGCTCATGACACGGCAGACGTGAGCTTGCATCTGCCTAGTACCTGTCTTTGGGGAAACACTACCTGCAGCACAGGGCCTTGCTGGCTCGGACTTCATTTCTCTGTTGCAGATCACAGTCACACTGGAAGTAAGGGAATAATGGATTCTGAAGCTCACTCACGTGCTGAAAGAATGTATTACAAGCTTAAACTTCAGATATGAGCAGTAGAAATTACATTAAAAGTATTCCATCTGTGACACCAATCTCAGTTTTCCAGATTATTTTTCTAAATTTTATGTGCATGAGTCATCACTGTACACGATCACTACCCACCCTCACGTATCCACCTGACAGACAGCAGAAGTTGCATTCACTTAAATGCATGCACTTGAAAACTAATGCATAAACTCAAAGGGGCATGAACAATTTTTGAAGAGATGTAAAGGAGAAGCAGGTGAATGAGAAATGAAATTTCCACATGAACTGAACCGGAGGTAGGCTTCTACCTCTGAGTCCTTAGAAAGTCTCATCCTCAGGGTGTAAAACGAAAGCATATCACAACATTTTGATAAGTAAATCTTTGCCCTCACTCTTGTCAGACAACAGCCTTTTCCAAATAATCACTTAACTTGTGGAGCAACAAGGAAATTCAACATTGCCATGATAACACTGAGGTAGGCACTGGAATTGCATTGCATGTACCTTGGAATAAAATGCAGATTTTTGACAAAATCCTTAACATCCTCCCAACAAAACATTCAAGCTACAAACATTTATTTCAACATGAGACTTAAAAGTCACACAAATACTGACACCTTACCAGGACCCATTAAAAAAAAACATACCCTATTTACCATGTCTGAGCAACGCATTTGGGAACAGAGGTACCTTACTGTCAGCATAACCACCTGCCATTAACTCAAGCAGGAAAGCCCGCAAACCTGGACAACAAAACCTTGCTTGCGTGAAATATTTGATCTCCTCCTCCTTCAAATGCTAGTTCTTCCGAGCGCTGGCAGCAGCAAAGCTGCCAACTGACCTTGAACGGCCCCCAGCCTTTTTGGGGAAGGTCCCATAGAAGCCGGTGGCCCCGCTCATGGCCAGCCCTTCCAGGCACGTTGGCTCACCTCTGAGAAAGCAGCTGTTCGTTGAGCACTACGGTCACACCGCCATGCCCTGTCTGAAGCAGATCCCTCTTGAAGATAGCCAGCTGCAGCCTCACGCAGTGCTCCAGGAGTTTCAATCTGAACCGGATTTGTTACAGAGAGTTTGCAAAGCAGTACCTTCAGCAAGTCGCTTCTACGTTAGGACCCTCCTCCCGCCCTTACCGTTAGCTAGGGAAGGCAGAAGACTGAAGAGCTGTGTTCGGGCAGCGAGGCCGGGCAGCGGAGGCGCTGCCCCGCAGGCGTTCCCTCGGGCAGCGTCCGTGGCAGCGGGCTGCCGGGCACGGCGGCGCGCTGTGCGGGCGGCCCGGCCGGCGCTGAGCACAAAGCCACACGCGGGGTGCGTCCTGGATAAGGGGGCACTTAAAAAAAATTTTTTTTCAAAAACTAAAATCTGCAAGAACAACGTACAGCAAGAAGAAACTCTCGCACTTTTTATACTCCTGAAATTGCAGTTTTGCTGAAAGCCTATATATCGCTTCAGAAGCCAACCAACATTTAAACTTCCAGGACAACGAAAGTAAAATTATAATGTTTTTAGTACAACATTCGGTTTCATCCACTCGACCCCAACAGCACCGCCTCGGCACCTAGCCCCTCCGGCGAGAAACACCCCCACCTCCGCAGCCGGCGCTCTCCTCCCGGCCCCTGGCTTTCATTTTCTGTTTTCCTCTTATTATTTTGAGGCGCCGTCCTGCGAGCCACCCCACCGAGCGGGGCTGCGAGCAGCGGCCCGCCTTGGGGAGCCGGGGCGGGCCCAGGGCCGGAGCCCGGGGCGCCCTGCCCGCCCGGCCGCCCTGCCCGCCCCGCCACCGCTCAGGCGCCCACTCACCGCGGGGCCGCTCCGGGCGGACCTCGGCCGGCCGGCCGGCCAGACAGACGGACCGACCGTCCTCCGTTGCTCCCGGCAGCTCAAGAGGAGGCGAAAGCCGAGCCGAACCCGCCCATCGCTGCCCGGGGAGGGGAGGGGAGGGCCGGGCCGCTCCAGAGGGCCCCGCCGGGGCCCCGCTCCGGCCCGGCCCGCCACGCTGGGTCTGCCCTGCCCTGCTGGGCCGCCCACACCAACGCCCGCCCTAACGCTTCGGTTTTTACTTTCTAATTAATTCCAAGTGCTTCTGAATGAGAGCGGCCCGAAGAGCCTGGTGCGGAGAGTGACTCACTTGGTCTGCTCCTTAACACAGAAGAACAACCACCCTGAAATAAAAAACGAACCTCAGGAACTCTAGTGAAGAGAAGCCACTTTTCAGATAATAAGTTGCACTCAACACTTTTAAGTTGAAAGATTAATTATGTGCTGCTAGCTTGAGGTAAAGTGACCTTAAACTTTCCATGGATGTCATAGATGGAGATACCAGAACAATTTCAGATGGAGAAAATGGCCTCATTTTGCTTTGTGGTATCACTAGTATTCATAAAAAGTAGTCTTTTGAAATCCCTCCCTGATGTTTACTCCAGTGTCCAGATCTGTCTGGGAGGTACTTCTAGCTGAGGAAGGATGGGGGATCTTTAACAATATTGGTATTGATAAATACCATTTTTCTGTTCAGTACGCTTTATCTCTGGAGTGGAGGTTCAAGGTCGGAGGGGCCGTACCCTGTCAACCTTACCTTCTCTGTTTGTGCAGAAAAGCAGACATTCCCTGAAATGGAGCATTGCCTAATATTTGCGTTTCAGGTGGAACCTCAAGCTGCCAAAAAGCCCATCAGTATGTGGGCAGAGAAAGTGAGACCAACTTCAAGCCTGCAGAATCCATGCTCATGTTTCTTGGTGTTAGGCAGATGCTAGAAGTCTTGATGTGAAAATTCAGAATATTCCCAACAGTAAACATTTACCCTCTCCACAAGGGTTTAACTGGATGTGATGGTAACTAGAACACACAAGTTGCAAAGGAAACAAAAAAGAGCTCCCTCCCTCTCCCCTGGCTAACCACTGTCAACAGCATCAGTGGCTCTAACTTCCCAATCCTCTTCAGGACTTCCACAGGAGTTTTAACTGAGTTTAAAGTATATGATGACTCCAAGTCTACCAGAGTAAATCCTTGTGAGGAGTGACACCTATGACGACAACATTAAGAGGAGCCTTTTGTGCAGGGACTCTGCAGAAACCTAGTAAGAAACCACAAAACCAAGCAACAGGCATTATAGCATTTTCATTGTCCATCTAGAAGCATTGGTGGTGGAACAATTTGGATCACCAAATACATCTTGTCTTCATGGAAGAAACAGGGAAATAAAACTTATTGGAGCACAAATAAAGAACATGATGTTAAAAAAATTCTCAAGCATTCATTTTTTTCTTAATCACTGCTATTATTAAGGTCTTTTTTTCTTTTTACTGTACACTGATTTGCTAAAAAGGGGCGGGGGGGGAATCCAAGTAAATATTTAAGATAAGTAAATCATTTAACTTTCAGCTGCTTTCTTCTTCTTAAGGTATATTAAGTTTGATGGTTAATATATTTCTGTGCTAAGGGAACCTTTGGCCTTGGAGAAGTGTGCCTCTGAGCTCCTCACCCTCTAGAATCTCCTGGCAAGAAACGGTGATCTGAGCCTTGCGGACACACAAACGCTAAGCATGTGCCATCTGCCCATCCTACACAGCCTGCCTGTCAAACCCGCTGCCTCCCGTTCTCCAGATCCCCGCATCATGTTTATGATATCAAATCTCCAGACACCAGTTTCTCAGACTACAAAATAACCTGGAAAAACACTCTGTTTTCTTCTGCTGGGCGCATACTCCTGGGCAGCCCTGCGTGCCACAGCTGGGGAAGTCATCCCACCTTGCCTCTTGATCGGCAGCTCTCAAACAGTGCTGCTGCACCCTGGTCCCCTTGGCAAAGAGGGCTGCATGGGGCAGTGTTATCATCCCTCTCTGCCCCACCAATAAAACCCCTGTGCAGTGGCTCTCCCTCGTTCTTCTCGGTCCTCTCCAGGCTTCCAGCTCTGCCTAATCACTCAACAGATAAAGGCACCCTCCAATTTCCCCCAACTCTCGGCTGGTTTATGCCACCTGGCTCCCAGCCTTGTGTTAGGAGCTTCCTGCTTTCAGTCATGTCCTCCTGCTACCTCCCTGCCTGCTGCCTCGGTCCTGCCAGCTGTACGGCTCTGTGGCAGGATGGGTGGGCTATGGTGAAAGCAGCTAAAAACTTGTGGTATTTTCTCTCCTTGTCCTTCCTTCCCTGTACAACTTGCCATCCACTGAGATTTGGGGCTGCATTTGCAAAATGTTGCATGAACTTTGGAGGTGGAGAAGGTGGGAACTGCCTAGCGTGCTGCCCAGAGAGTGAGATCTGTCTGCATATCAGAGCTCGTACAAACCTGCCTCCCCATGTGGGCAGCTTGTCTGGCCACCCAGACAAACATCAATAGTGTAAAGAAAAATAGGGACAAAACAGAAGTAACGTTAAGCTACCCTGAGATTCTTGACCTTGAGCCTTTGAGGGGAGCAATCAGGGGCCTAGGACAACCTTCCCCAAGACCTCCCATGGTTCCCTGTGTGCAAAATCAAAGCGGTACCCCTGGGGTTTGGTGACCAACCTGCAGTCCTAGAAGGCCCTAGTGTCAGACACATAAAGGTCCAGATGTGGCATGCCTGACTTAGAAAGTCTATCAGACTAACTAACAGAGAGAGTCATGTCCTAGCTTTTGAAATGCGTTTTATTTATGCATTTGATTATAAATTCAGCCACATCATGCAATGCTTGGCAAAAGCAAAAAAAGAGCCATAAAATCAGCTACCTTACTCTCCTCCCCTCTAAAGGTTTCCATCAAGGATGAGAAAAATGCCAAGTAAAAATGAAGTGGGAAGGGAGGGAAAAGAGCACAATAAATAATGAAAGATACAATTAATCAGAGTCCTTAGGTAATCAAAAGACTTAAGCCATAAAGATATCAAAAAGAAATAAGCTCTGTCCATATCTCAGGACTACGTATCTCACAATTATACTGCTATCACGAAAGAGCATTCTGCACAAATATCTCTGCAGAATTGCTACACTCTCAGTGTATGCCGTGGTCCAATATTGTCTCCTAGAGTCAAAAACTAATTATGTGTTAATATTTTCAAAGTGTTGTTGTGGGTTAGAAGGCTTAGTTAAATAATTGCTGGATTCCAGTGTATTTTCTTACATTGCTTTCGTCTAGTCTTTCACCTCTCTTTGTTTCCTCAAGGCTCATGCATGGAATATTAAAGACATGACAACTCTCAAATTCAGAGGACTCTATCTTTGCTAACACTACAGCAGGCAAATGTATAGGGGAAATAGACTGCACCATCAGCTTGGTATCTAACTCAAAACATCTACCTTCCTAGATATTAATTTTCACCCAAAAGCTTTGTGAGCCGCAGTGTTAAAAAATACTTTTCCCAATCTACTAGAAATGAAAACCTTTGCTTTTGCCATATAGCATCAGTTATAAAGTCCTTATCTCCTGAACCACATTAATTTTGCTTACAATAGAGTCACCTTCTGCTCTGTTTTAGCAAGTGTTTACATCAGCCACAAATTTGAGTCCAATAAGCCTAGCAGTTAAGAGCTACATGCACTTTTCCCTCTGAATCAGATGCTAGGCAAGTTCCATCCAGACAATTACTGTCTCCCTTTTGGTCAATAAGTCCCATTGGTCCTGGGTTTTAGTTACATTAGGTACCTTAATCTTAGTGCAATACTGTATTATCTGTGATCAGTGCTTCAAAGGCAGCGTTATATCTGTCCAGTGAGGGCTGCAGAGCCCTTCCTTAAAGCACCCACGGCCTTCACCCATCCTGCTCTCAGACATACTCGCTTCTTGGCTGGTCCCAGCCCTTCTGAAAGCCTCTTGTGAATGTGATTCCATTCGTGACAACTGGATGGTCATCTGCAATGAAGGCTTCTAGGAGGACCCTTCTCTAAACGGGTCACAGACAATTCTTCCCCAGGGCTCAGAGGTGAAGTGAGTACCTCATCCTCCCTGGGGAAGGAAAATAACATCATGGCTTCTCCAAGACTGTCAGAAATTGTGTTAAAAAACGGGAATTGCTTGCAGGCAAGGGGGTAGCCATATGTCCAGAAACATGCTGGTGAGGGCAGCTGCCTGGGAGTGCAGGAATTGCTCAGCACCCTGCTGCCAGTTGCCCTTTTCCTCAGCTGGCAAGGGGGAGATCGGTTCTCCGGTCCTCCCATGGCAGCATGTGGCTGAAGGCATGGAAATACATGTTTGTAATGCAGATTTCGCTGAATGCTAAAATGGTATTTCGGAAGGTGCTACAGAGGTGATGATGCTTCCTAAGCATAGCCAAGGCAGGACGTGCTGTGAGATGGCGGAGAGGGAGTTACTTAAAATACCGTGCTTGAGTACATCTCTCACTCTCTGTAGTGATCTGCAGCAGTGCAGTAACTTGCCTCCTGCAGCAACACCAGCACCGAACTGCATTGGCTGGTCATGGCTCCTTCTCATAGGGTGAAAACAATAACTACCTGGCAGCCAGAGAGAAGCCCAGGTAATAAAAGTGCCAAAGGACAGGCTCATTTCTTTTGCCTCACTTGAGTGGTTGAGAGCAGCTGTCCTTCGTGTCTCACTGGCTTTGAGCAGTAAGGAATATTTGCAAAGTCACCTTGAGCTACTGCTGAGCTCCCAAAATTTGGCCACACACTTTTTGTTATGCTGACAATTGATGTGTGCTGCAGAGCAAGGGCTGCAGATCCATTACAGCTTGGTAAGTCCATTTAACAATGAAGGGAGATGTTACTCTAAATCTGGGATGGATTTTGCTGAGTTGATTGTTTTTAATCCCTGCAATGTGGTGTATGTTGATTATCACAAGTAACAAAATAGAGCTGTAGCCATGAATCCTAATTTATATAGAAGCACCCAGAACTTTAGCTTTTATTTCTTAAAAATGTTTATGTTGGCAACATTGGTTTGCAGTAGAATTTTTTTATCATTTGGAGAAGAAACACCCAGGTTGTGAACCTGCACGTCGGATCTGAACCACAGCTAGGCACAGAGCAGCCTGCAGGCAACCGAGAGTGAGCCTATCTGCCTGGCAGTGTCCATGGAATCCCTCTGTGGAGTTGACATGTGCAATAATGGCCTCATCTGGGGAGCACAGCATGTGCTTGATCAGAAAAGAACATCTGTACACATGGAGATGTGGCCAGTAAAGCATCCTCGTATGCTGCTGACCCTGGTATTTTGCATGGCTCCTTGAGTGCTCTGTAGGAGAAGTGCTAAAATGTGGCTCAAAGGCTAACTAAGCTGGTTTCACACAAAGATAATTAATTCTTTGCTACAAAGATCACTTGTGTTAAATGTGATAATCCAAATTTGTGGCATGGACCTGAACAGCTTTCTACTGCAACCATCCACAAACAATGCTCTCAACAATTAATTCCTGGTGAAAGTATGAAATCAGACAGCCTTGCTTATATAGCCATTTATTTCATTACCCAACTATATAATGACAGCATGGTCACCCCAATTATTAGTACACAAGTATCATTAATACCATGAGATGATAAATTCTTAGCGCTTCTTTTCTAAATTTGCATATGCTACAGAATTGCTTTTAATAGCAGGTATGCAGGGGAGGTCAAGACACCTGGCAGGTCCCCATTGTAGGAGGACATTTTTGACAATATTTAGCTTGTTCTTTCCTTCTCAGTTCTGACTTCTTTTTTCATCTCTTCCTTACTTCTGGCCATACGTGGACTTTGTTCACATCTGCTGCTTGAAGCACAGTAATCCATTCAGTTGTTTTGTGCTGTAGGAATACACAAGATGGAAAAGCTTCACTTACTGTAATAATAAAGTAATATTTTATTGCTATGCTAATAACATATTTGGCAAGTTGCTTCCAAGTGCAGCTTTGCATTGCCTCAGAAAAAATATTTCTTCTCCCTCCACTGTTTTGAGTAACTGTCTGGTTCTGTATAGAACGCAGACATTGTCTGTGGAAGACTCAGTTCACAGGACAAATAAATAGCCACATACACTGATTTAAAAAAATACCGCTAGATTTGATGCTGGCATTACGTTAAATGAAAGTAACTGTATTGTTAAGCTGCACTGTGTAATTAAAACTCCATTTAATCTCTTACCTGAACTGTGTGCCTCTTATGCTTTCCATCCATTACCAGCTACATGAATTATTGAAAAAAGAAAACAAGATTTTTTTTCCTGGTTTTCCAAATGTGTCTGGTAAAACAAGTATGTTTGCATTTAGGGCAAGACTACCTTGCCCTCAACCCCCCCATTGGACAGCTGTTCTCAGACACATCCCTTCCAAGGTAAATTTTACCATTAACCTGTCCCTAAGTAATGCTTGTCAGAAGAGCATATTTTTCCCCTCCGAAAATTAAAAAGTGGTGAAGGAAGTAAGATTTTATTTTGAATTTATGATTTAAGAAAACTTGTTTGCAAACTGAACTTTAGTTGCAGCAATTAAATAATACAAAAAAAAAATCTTTCAAATAACTTCTAAATAAGTTTGGTGGTGTTTTGGTTTTTTTTTTCAAAAAAAAAAGCTTGTAGAAAAGATGCACCACTGTGCCCCACAGAAATCTATTTGAGCATTGGACTAGTGCTATCTAAAGGAAAACACTGTTTAGAGATTCAATATCTCCTGCAGCATTCGGATTTGCATTGGAATCCTTTGAGGCACTGGGTTTGCTCCAGCTCCTGCTCAGTTGGTGGGAACCCCTCCACGTTTTTCACTCGGAGCAGGCTCTGACTTTACGGAGCATGGAAACAAACCTAGTCTCTCCCTCAGTCTGAAGATAAATGATTTTTCTGGGGACTTCGCAGAGATTTCTGCCCGCTGCAGATTTTGAGAATTGCGCCCTGAGGCTGCACTCCTGCTAGTCTCACTTCTGGCAAGGAGAGGAGATGCGTGCAACAAAATGCTGTTCACATATTTAGGTGAGAGATTTTTTCAGCAAGACTCACAGCCCCAGGCCAGAGTCCTGAGGAATAACTAGTATTTTTGAAGACTTACAGTTTGAAAAGGTACCAGTATCTGAAGCCTCACTGTAAAGAAAGTGTTGAATGTTAGTGCCTTGTAAAACATGAATCACATCCTCTTAATAACGAAATATGAGATGTGAATAGATCCGACCCCCTCTTTTGAGATGAAGGACAGCCTTCTAGACTCTGCTTGGCTCTTCTTGAGACCGAAGCAGAGGAGCATAGGACACACAGCCCTTAAATAAACAACTGTTGGAGAAATTTGCAGAGAACATTCGTAAATAAAGAAAAGGATTTACCTGTTCCACTTAATTTGTTTGGTGAGTTCACCTAAGAAAGATGGATAAGAATGTTTCACAAAGCATTCAAGTTTGAGACGTGGTACCCCTGGATCTCATGGTCAAGAATAAACTAGGTGGGGATGGGGGTGGGCAAATGAAGAGGACATTTCTCAAAAGTGTGATTGAGCACCCAAAGACTTGGGAGGTAGGTGGGAGCGGGAAACCACAACAGACAGAGGAGAATCTGGCCTTACGCAGGTTAGGAGCAGACCTCTTCCTTGTTATCCCCAGAAATAGTCTTTCTGCCCCCTTTGCCCTTCCCTCTCCAACAGCCCCAGGATCCCATCCAAATCCTCATCAGCCCCTCAAGGCCACACACGTGTCCCTATAAAGGAGCCAGTGTTCAGTGGCTATCAGCCTGGCACACTGAGCCCCATGCCTTGCCGTTTTCCTCTCAGGGTCAGCAGTGCGTGGCAGTGGGTCGGGGCAGATCACTCACTGTGCACGCCTTGCATCAGCAAGCTCAGGCGATTCACAAAGTCCCGCATCAGGCGTCGATAGTGGTGGATCCTGGCCTGATCCAGCTGCGCGACCACTACGTCCATCCTCCTGATGCTGAAATTCTGACTCGAAATCCTAGGGCGCAGGCAGTGATTTCACCAAGGAAAAACCATTTAGCATCAGAAAGTTAACAAACTCCTTTGTTAGGAAGGACTCTACAAAGAAGAGGGCACTTTGGCAACACGAAGTACCAGGTAAACAGCTCTCCAATAAGATTAAGTGAGCTGCAATTGTTATATATTGTTATTCATTTGGCAATGCCCTTTGCTTACCAATCCTGGATGGGAACTTTCAATTGCTGAAAATGAGAAAGGGGGAGGCGTTTTGCTAATACCCTTGTGCAAATAGTGCTTTGACCTGCTGCAGGCAGGCTCTTACTCTTCTAGCACAACAGCCATCATGATAGAAAGAAAATGCCAAACATATTAAATGGTGTCCAGGCTTCTGGAAAATGACTTTGATCCTACAGGCTGGATTTTGACTTGCGGCACAGCTGTGAGTAATGGACTGTGCTACTGCCAGCACAGCCACTGGGTACACGGTGATTCAAAGTTTTTCTTACAATCCAAGTTCAAACTCAGCTTTAATTTGTACAAGTTACAGAGATGACATCTTAAAATCTCGCTAGATGTTTGTTTGAGCTAGCCCTTCATGCAGCTGGGGAGTTTCATGCTACAGCAAAGTCTGTTGTGGATCTGTAACTTTCTGGTGTGGTTGGTGTTGTTTTGCACCGTTGAATTATAGCTGATACCCAGGCATCAATTAGAAAATGATAAGGCATAAATTAAACTTATCACTTGCAAGAGAAGGGATAATAAATCTGTCTAGCTATTAAGCTTGTCCACAATCAGAAGCAAAAATTGGTAGGAAATGAGCCAGTTACCTCAGCAGCCAGGGGTCACCAATATGCATCCAAGAGCGTGTTGATGTAAACTGAACCCTATGGGCTTCATCTCTGATAAAAATGTTTTCTGGTAATAAAAGCCAGTGGTTTTCATCAGAATGCAGCAACCACACAGGTGCCAAGGAAACTGAAACTTAAAGGGACCACCGGAACGGCAGGCAGATGTCTTTCCATCCTTGTTAACTCTGTGGACGTGGTGCCCTCTGATTCGGCTGGAATAGGGAGCAGCTTTGCAGTGTAGGGTTTGGGACAGAGGGGCACCCACAGTGGGGTTTGTTCCCAGTTATCAACACCATATTTTTTCAAAGGAGAAAACAAGTGTTTCAGATGGAACATACCTGTCCCTAGCCAGTTTAAATTCCTACAAATAGGATTGCCCAAAAAAAAGGAAAAAATTATTAGTGTGATTCCAGAAAGGGCAACTGGCTGAGAATAAGGCATATTCATGAAGAAAAGCAGAATACTGCTGCTTACTTTGACAAAGATGAAAATATCTTGTTGCTCTCTCATCTTCTGCAAAGACTGAAGATGCTGCGCAGCCTCATCTTTCCTCTGTTCCATCTCCTTCTTCACTTTGGTAATGTCTGCCAGTTGATTTTTCTCATTGGATTGAATGTCACTCAGGATCATCTCTTTCTGAGTAATTTCTGTCTTCACCTCTTGAAACAGCTTTTGCAGCTGAGAAGTCACTGGTTTTGTATTGGTCTAAATGAACAGATAAGAAAATGCTGCACTGTATCAGAAACCCAACACTTCATCTTAGTGTCTCTGTTATTAATTAGGATCGCATCTATCCTTTGCACTGGCTTTAGACGGAAGCGGACAATAAGCATCCGCTTAGAATATCTGATTAAAACGAGGGTTATGAAAATTATTGTGCTATAGTAACAAAATCAGATAAAATTCAGCTAGCAATGTGAGAATTATATCAGTACACACTGAAAATCCCACTTGTAGACTCAAAATGTTCTTCTTTTATTTAACAGATAGAAAACTTTAAAAAATGTATAATGATATGTACAATCTGTGGTTTGCCAGTCCTGCAGCAGGGCTTTAAACTAGGTTCGAAGTGGGAAGGGATGCAGCCAGGCCCACCAGGGAGGAGCTTAGGGGTGGCGTGCCAAGGTTGGGGGTGAAATCGATAACCCAACTCAAGTGCATCTACACCAATGCACACAGCATGGGCAATACACAGGAGCAGCTGGAAGCCATTGTGCAGTGGGATAGCTATGACTTAGTTGCGATCACAGAGACATGGTGGGATGACTCTCATGACTGGAGTGCAGCAATAGATGGCTATAAGCTCTTCAGAAGGGATAGGCAAGGAAGGGGAGGCAGTGGGGTGGCCCTGTATGTTAGGGAGCGTTTTGATTGTATAGAGCCCAGCGATTGTGAACATAAGGTCGAGTGCTTATGGGTAAGGATGAGGGGGAAGGACAAGAAGGCAGATATCCTGCTGGGGGTCTGTTACAGACCACCGAACAAGGACGAAGAGATAAATGAAGTGTTCTAAAAGTAGCTGGCAGAAGTCTCACAATCGCTAGCCTTGTTCTTATGGGGGACTTCAACTTGCCAGACGTCTGCTGGAAATACCATACAGTGGAGAGGAAGCAGTCTAGGAGGTCCCAGGAGTGTGTAGAGGAGAACTTCCTGACACAGCTGGTAAGTGAGCCTATCAGGGGAGGTGCCTCGCTTGACCTCCTATTCACAAACAGAGAAGGACTGGTGGGAGGTGTGGTGGTCAGAAACCGTCTTGGGCTTAGTGACCATGATATGATAGAGTTCTCGATTCTTGGCGAAGTGAGGAGGGGGCTCAGCAAAACCACCACCACGGATTCTGGAAGGCAGACTTTGGCCTGTTCAGGACACTGGCTGGGAGAGTCCCTTGGGAGGCAGTCCTGGTCGGCAAAGGGGTCTGGGAAGGCTGCGCATTCTTCATGAAGGAAGTCTTGAAGGCACAGGAGCAGGCTGTCCCCAGGCACCGCAAGACAAACTGGCAGGGAAAACAACCAGCCTGGCTGAACAGGGAGCTTCTGCTGACACTCAGGAAAAAAGGGAGAGTTTACCATTTTAGGAAGAAGGGGCAGGAAGAGTACAGAGATCTCATTAGGTCATGCAGAGAGAAAATTAGACAAAAGTCCAGCTAGAACTCAATCTGGCCATTGTTGTAAGAGGTAACAAAAATGTTTTTACAAATACATTAACAACAAAAAGAGAGCGAAGGAGAATCTCCATCCTTTATTGGATGCAGGGGGGAACATCACCATGGAAGATGAGGAGAAGGTTGAGGTATTTAATGCCTTCTTTGCCTCAGTCTTCAACAGTAAGACCAGTTATCCCCAGGGCATTCTGCACCCTGAGCTGGAAGGCAGGGATGGGGAGCAGAATAAACACCCCATAATCCAGGAGGAAGCAGTTTACGACCTGCTGTGCCACCTGGACACTCACAAGTCTATGGGGCCAGATGGGATCCACCCAAGAGTACTGAGGGAGCTGGCAGAGGAGCTCGCCAAGCCACTCTCCATCATTTATCAGCAGTCCTGGTCAACCGGGGAAGTCCCAGATGACTGGAGGTTTGCCGATGTCATGCCCATCTACAAGTAGGGCTGGAAGGAGGATCTGGGAACTACAAGTCTGACAGCCTGACCTCAGTACCAGGGAAGGTTATGAAGCAGTTCATCTTGAGTGACCTCACTAGGCAAATGCAGGACAACCAGGGGATGAGGCCCAGTCAGCATGGCTTCATGAAAGGCAGGTTCTGCCTGAGCAACCTGATCTCCTCCTAGGACCCGGTGACCTGCCTAGTGGATGAGGGAAAGGCTGGACTTTAGCAAAGCCTTTGACACTGTCTCCCACAGCATCTGCCCAGAGAAGCTGGCAGCTCATGGCTTAGATAGGTGTAATCTTCGTTTGATTAAAAACTGGCTGGATGGCTGACCCCAGAGAGCTGTGGTGAATGGAGCTAAATCCAGTTGGTGTCTGGTCACAAGCGGCGTTCCCCAGGGCTGAGTGTTGGGGCCAGCCTTGTTTAATATCTTTACCCTGGAGGAGGGGACCAAGTGTGCCCTCACCAAGTTGGGTGGGAGTGTTGATCTGCTCAAGGGTAGGAAGGCTCTGCAGAGGGATCTGGACAGGCTGGATCGATGGGCCGAGGCCAATTGTATGAGGATTAACAAGGCCAAGTGCTGGGTCCTGCACTTGGGTCACAACAACCCCACGCAACGCTGCAGGCTTGGGGAGGAGTGGCTGGAGAGCTGCCTGTGGGGAGGAGGACCTGTGGGTGTTGGTTGACAGCCGGCTGGACATGAGCCAGCAGTGTGCCCAGGTGCCCAAGAAGGCCAACAGCATCCTGGCTTGTATCAGGAATAGTGTGGCCAGCAGAAGGGCAGTGATTGTGCCCCTGTACTGGGCACTGGTGAGGGCGCACCTTGAATATTGTGCTCTGTTTTGGGCCCCTCAGTACAAGATGGACATTGAGGTGCTGGAGCGTGTCCAGAGAAGGGTGATGAGGCTGGTGAAGGGTCTGGAGGACAAGTGTTATGAGGAGCGGCTGAGGGAACTGGGGTTGTTTAACCTGGGGAAGAGGAGGCTGAGGGGAGACCTTATCGCTCTCTACAACTACCTGACGGGAGGTTGTATCGAGGTGGGTGTTGGTCTCTTCTCCCGAGTCACTAGTGATAGAATGAGAGGAAATGGCCTCAAGCTGCATCAGGGGAGGTTTAGATTGGATATTAGGAAAAAATGTGATTACTGAAAGAGTGTTCAGGCATTGGAACAGGCTGCTGAGAGAGGTTGTTGAGACACCATCCCTGGAGGTCTTCAAAAACCATATAGTCGTGGCACTTCAGGACATGGTTTAGAACATATGGTGGTGTTGGGTTGATGGTTGGACGTGATGATCCTAGAGGTCTTTTCCAACCTTAATGATTCTACGATTCTATGAATTCTATGAAAGATGCTCTTGATTAGTGATGACCTGGGTACCAACCTTGAGCTGATTCTCATTTTTCTGAAGCTCTTCTAGGGCAGTAGCTAAAGCGCTTTTATGTTCCTGCAGCCATGTCACGATGTCTGAGAATTCACCCTAGAATCCTAGACAGCACTGAACTTCATAGCAGGGAAGCATCATAGGTAGCATTAAACCAGACTGGCAGTTTGTGGAGCTGGTGAAATGGCATGGGCACCTTCTACCTGCTTGCTTTCACCAGCAAGTCCTATAATAAACTGCGTTCACTTGCCTCCTCATAGGGCATAACAGAAAACTGATATAATCTTGAAATCTTTCAAGTCAATGTTTAATTTTTATATAAGTGTAACTTTTTATGTGCTAGATTAATAAACAACTTTCCCTTTGAATAAGAAAATATCACTTTAAATGCATAAATCTCACTTTATCTGTTAAAGCTCTGTTCCTGTCAGAATCTTCACATGTGCCTAATGTGATCCAAATCCTTGGTTTTCGCATCTGTTAGCAACTGTGGGACCTGAGGATAAGGTAATAAGCAACCCTCTTTTCTGAAGATCAGTGAAACAGTGGTACTTAACTCACCCAGCTGTTTTTTTTAACAGATACCACAATCATTGACTGCTGTTACACTGCACAATAACATATTTCAGAGGGGACATTAAACCTCTTCAGGGTTTAGACAGTGACTGAATGGTTCTGTTTGCTTCTAGCTGCCTCCAGCAACGTTTTCACACCTTGAGCACCCATGAATGGCCACAGCAGACACAGCTGCCAGATTCCCATTTCTTTAATAAAGATGATGCCAGAAAGCTTAAGTTTTCCATGAGATAGTTGTTGCAGGTGGGAAGTTCTAATTTTTGAAAAATTTAAAGGCAAATAATCAAATTTGACCAAGGTTCCTTGCAGCAAAACCCGTTTATAATTCCTCTTAAGAGCTGCATTCCTGATTTCCCTGCCTATCCTGGGGAGTTAAAGAAACCCAAACCAATAAAAACAAAAACAACAACAAAAACAAACAAACAAACAAACAAACAAAAACCCAGGAGGAATATGCAGCTGAGAACTCAGCTTACCCATGGTTCCCCATACACAGAGCTGTGTTTCTCCTTTACCAGCTTCAGGGATGAAGGAAATGGCTGCTATCCTACACAACCCACTTCTGTTGGCAGCCCTGAATTTTTAATATGTGACTTGGGGGAGAAAGTTAGTTCGCGATATGTGTAACTGCAAAGGATGCTTCCTGCTAATTCCCGAGGAGGCTGTGACCTGTCCTGAGGTCCAGAGCAAGCCAGATGTTTCCTGCCCACACACTGGATTGCTGCAGGGTGTTTTGCTTGGGCTCTAAACTGAGCCCAGAAATTTCAAATGCAAGCCAGTGAGTGAGCATAGCTAATGCATTTTATCCCCTCACTCTCAGCTGATTCTGGATCATTTCAAGGACAGCAGCTGGACTCATAGGCAGGGACATCGAGGTCCTACATCTCTGTACATGCTGGGACGCTGACTCGGAAAAACGAAGGGCAGAGGGAGGAAGGGGCCAGAGGGAAGGGCCTCGAGAGGGAACACCTGTTTCCCAACTCAAAGCTCAGCAATGGTGGGGTCCCCGAGGCTCTTCCAAGAGGGAGAGACTTCTTAATCCCTGGAGGAATACTTCTTAATCCCTGCCAGGAATACATTTATCAGTGGCAGTTTGCAGGTGCCTGGGGTTGCACAGGACGGGCATGCGCTTGCTTCAGTGGTTCCACGGGACAGTGGAGCCCCGTGCCTGCCTCTTGCTCTCCTGCACACACGTCCACATCAACACATGCTACAGGATTTATCCATCCTTGTCCTGGTCAGCCCCAAACACCCTTCTCTGCTCTTCTCCCTCTGTTTATCCTGCCAGACTCCTTTGGCAACACAAAGGAGGAAATGAAATGCAAATTTCAGCACAACGCACCAGTCCCTGCTGGGGCGGACAAGAAACCCCCTGAGCTGCTGCCTGCCTGCCCTCACACCCCCCCCGTCCCCATTTCCCAGTGAAAACCTTACTGCCCCTCCTGTGGCTTCCCCCCTTCCTCCAGGTCAGGAGTTTGGAGCAAACCCTGCAGGGGTCGTGGGGAGAGGAGAGCCCCATACCAGCTGTTTGTCATGTGCCTCCTTCAGGGTGATGATATTGTGGCCCTTGTGGCATGCCGCAAAAGAGCAGAGCACGCAAATGTACTGTCCCTCATCCTGGCAGTAGCACTGCAGCAGCCTGCCATGCTCCACGCACCTCCTCTCCTGCACCGCACCGCCGGCTCCCACCTCCACCAGGATGTGTTCCTGCTGGGAAGCCTTGGCACTGTGTTTGTTTAGATGGGCCTGGCACAAAGACGCATCACAGATCAGGCAGTTTTTCACTGCTGGCTGGGCCCAATCCAGGCAGAAGTCACAGGGAACCACTTCCTTCTTCCCCTCTGCAGTCCTCATTCTGTTGTACTTTGGGAGCGGTGGCCAGAAATGCCTCCACGGTGCTGCACAGCTGGAAATTCTTCTGCAGCTCCAGGATGGGCCCCAGCTGGAGCTTGCACATGGGGCAGGAGTAAGGGGCTTTGGATTGCTGCTGGGCACTGAGTGCCTGCTGGATGCACTGCTTACAGAAGCTGTGACCGCAGCTCAGCGACACTGGGTTCCTGTACAGAGACAGGCAGATGGGACAGCTGAGTTCATCCTCCAGGCTGGCACCCCCTCCAAATTCTTCCTTAGCTTTTGCCACGGCTACAGAAATGGTGTATTAGCCAGTCTGCAAAAAAAGAAACTAAAAAGATGTTCTTGGCATTGTGCCCCCGTTGGAGACCCAGCCCATAGGCTGCAAGTCCTTCCTCTCCGCCGTGTGACACGCCAGCAGAGATACACTCCCAGTCCTGGGCTCCACCCAGAAACAGCTCTTGTAAACCATGATGGCTGCTTCTAGACATTTGCCCTCAGTTGCTGTGTGGTCTCAGGCAGCATCGCTCCCTGTGTGAGCCCCCAGCAGGCTGGTGGGAGCTGCGGGTGCTGGGGAGGCACTCACGTGCAGGACACGAAATGGACAATTCTCCTACAGCCCTCTGGTCTTCCAGAAAAATCCTCCATCCCACACTAGGGGCAGCGAATTAGAGATAAACCATGGATGAGAAGAGTATGAGCCTGGCTAGGGTAAGCCAGGAATTCCTTCTGCTTTGTCTGGTTTTTCTTCACAACAGTTACAGGTAAAATAGGGAGTACCCAGGGGAAAGTTTTACTGGGACTTGTTGAGGCTGGTCTCTGACCTGCAGCCAGCTGACAGGGAAATGGAGGCTGGTAAAGGCTCCTGGAAAGGCACTCTAGTGTAGGAATATCCCTGTACTGTGTCATGAGCCTTGCTTACCTCACTTTGTCCCTGTACCACCTGAGACCAGGCAGAGCAGCAGCCACTGCGGGTACATTTGGGAGACCCAACTCAACCCGCATGGATTTCCGTATCATTTTGGCGTATGAAATGCAAAAGACGAAACACAGCCACTTTCTTCTAGGACTGAACAAGGATTTCTTTTAGCGTATGCAAAACTGCAGTGTCCCTCAAGGTCCTTCACTGTCCCTGCTGGGGCAGAGACCTCCTGCCTGGACCTCTTCATGCAGCTCTGTCTGAAGGCTGCAGAACCACAGGCAGCAGGCAGGAATATCATCTCCTCCTCTCCAAGGGGTTTGGACAATCATAAGAACGAACTAATCCAGGCCCCATATGGCACAGACTAAAGGCACAGGAGTTTTCCTCTTTGTTACTACCTTTGCTATGAGATTTTTGCATAGGTGAGAAGAAAATTAAAATCGAGGCAAGAAGTAGGTAAGTGATCCATCAGAGAGCTCACAGTGGAGGACAGCAGCAGAGAGCAAGGGAAACCAGGTGTCTTGCTGGCTAGTCTCGACTCACCTCCCAGGCTAGATTTGCTTCTGCAATGGATGGCTTAGGTTGTGCAGGATGGGCAGAGGAGTGCAGAGGTAAAAGCTGATGCATTAGAGTAAACGCTAGCGTTGCTGCTGCTTAGTTCTATAGCAGTTAATGTGCTGTCACCTTTTTTATAAACTAAATTGCCGTTGAGTTTTGCAAACTAAATTACTTTAATAACATACAGTCAACAAAGCATTTGATAGAGCTGAACAAAAAAGCACAATTTATCAGTATTTACATTGTGATTAACAGAACAAATAAGATTGGAGTTCTTGCAGTAAGCGGCAGTGTGCTGTGATATACCCCACAGAAGCCTTGCCCTCACACAGATGAGCCATCACAGCAGCCCAACATCCAATTTCTAATATGCTAGCTTAGCACAGCCTCCATGGAGCAGGAGTAACGATACCTAGGCCTGGAAATACAAAACAGCACCTTGTCCTCACATCACTACAAGAGCTTCAAAGAGCCGTGAGGCACACGGAAGGTAGCATGGGCAGGATAGTTTGAGGGGATTCTTACTGTCTCTATAAGCCTGAGGCTCTCAGCACAATCTCCATCCTTGACAGCCGCATTATAAAATGACAGTGTATTTCTTCCGCAGTCTAGCTCCACCCTGACCATGCTGAAGGCTGTAGAAAATTCCTTTGTTGTGATCATTGTTTGAGCTAGGAACACACAGAGGTAATCACGAAGCATTTGCAGGTAGCACTCAAATTTGGGATGAATGATTCCGAGCTTCCAGCACCTTGTTTCTCTTGTGTCTGCCTCCCAAAGATAGCCCTCCAAGAAGGTTTGGGTGCTCTACATGTATGGGAGGGCACGGTGTGCATTGTTTACTCCCAAATTGGAAAGCTTTGAGTGAGGGTGGAACTACTGAAGGAGTGAGATGCTCATGAACTATAGAAAGAAAAAAACACATTATGGTTAACAGATAATTGTGCAGATTTGCATACATCCCCATTGCTGAAAGCTGGATTTCCCTATCCAAGTCCAACTCACCCAAGTCATTAAAAGCATATGTTAACTGAAACACCTTCTGCACCTCTCTTAGCTGCTCCTATGTAATTCTAAAGGGGGTTGATATCAGATTTCAAGAAATGCTGCTCCTTCATAATTTTAAAGTGTCCGGTTTTTTGTTTCCAACTACAGCAACTCTTAGATTTTAGTTTTTCATCATTGTCCTGCAGAGCTTCATTAGGCATTTTTAAAAACTCCTCACATTAACTTCCACGTACAAGAAATGTGTAAACAGTAGCACAGCCATTTTATAAAAGTTTATTTGCTTAGGATTGTTTGAAGTTATTTTCTAGAACTCTCAAAACTTCCTAGCATGACCAGTCACAAAAAGTTAATTCTACACTCAGGAATTTGCAGAATGTTTTTATTCAAACCTTCTCTTGCAGGTAATCCATTCCAATACTGTGGCATTTTCTGCTCTGGAAGTTAACTCCTTTAGGAAACTGAAACAGTAGCAGTGACTTGGGCAACTAACAAAAATTGCTCAGATGGCATAGACAATTAGGAAGACCTGGATCTGAGGCTTTCTAGCCAGAATAGTTCTGGACTATGCTTACAGGGATGGTAGAGACTGAGCTCAGGAGTGGCCCTGAGCACAGTGTGTTTCTTAGAGTACCCAAGGCTGGACGATGGTGGCCAATTAGGCGTGCACGTTGCACGCTTGCACACGCTCGGGACAGAGCCTTCCCAGCCCAGCTGTCTCTCGGCCTGGACCCTAGGCTCACTGTCAGCAAGGGCTCAAGCACCATCAAAGAGCAATAACAAAGGAGCCCTAATTTTTTCAATTCAGTTGGACAAGCATCCCACTGTGCACAGCACCAGGTCTGTAGGTTGATCTTACAAAACATTGCAAAAGAGTAGAATTATTTACATGGTAAGACAAACTCTACCTGCCACTGCTATGATGAGTTCTCAGCTTTCCCTGTGCTTTGGATCAAAATGATGCTACAAACAGAAAAGGTGTTGCTATTCTCTTATCTTAACCCTCCCAGAAAACTCCTAGGACATCCACACCTCTTTACCCAGAGCCCATTTTGACAGGGTGTATTCAGGGAATGTCCCAAAATGCTGAAGCCCAGGACAAGCACCCTTTTATGTACACATATGTGAAAATAATAAAATACAACCTTAGTAATCAGTTCTTCTAGAGGTACTTTGCATACTTGCTGTCTTATTACAGTCCTTTCTTAAATATGTTTTGTTAGCTTCTCCATCTGGCTTGTCACTTAGTGAAATGGTCACTTACCAGATGGTGCTTTAAATAAGGGTGGCATGTCTGAGAGGAATTGCTGGAAAAGCCTTAGAGTAGTGTCTGTTGTTAATTCATCTGAAATAATGGATGGTGTTGGCAGTTTTAGAACATCTTTGTCAGGAACTGTCTTGTGTTTCCTAAAAGATGCAGAAAGATGACAGAAGAGCAGCAAGTCATCAGAAAACCATCACCAAGCCCATCCCTGAGCCAACAGCTGCATCCCCCACTCCACACCCAGCCTCGATGGGAGGTACTGAAAGCAGCTTCTGCCCTCCCCTCCCTCTGCAGCTTTACTGGGGGCTCCCCCTCTGACCAGTCTTTTCCCAGAACCCCAAATTTCTTCAACACCGTTAGGATGAAGTTCCCTCCATGGACCATATCTGTCCCCAAAGGACTTTGTCTCAGCCACCTCAGCCCCAGCTTTTGCCAGGACGGACCCCAGCAGCATGTTTGCGGTTACAGTCCTCAAGATCCTGCAGCAGGAGCTAAGGAGGTGTCAGGGGCAGCCACTGGGATGCTGGGATAGTGAACAAGAAGTGCTGCGTTATCACAGCTGAGGGGCTACTGCTGCACCTGAAATGCAGGGCTGGGGAAAGACCAGGCTGAGGAGCCTGTGTGCATGCAGCAGTGGGCTGTGCTGGAGGAACAGCACTGGACAGGCACTGGCAGAATGGCTGAGGAGAAAAGTCATGAACTTTGTTGACTCATGACTTCACTGCATGTTTCAGCTTCTGCCACATCTGCTTCTTACAAGCAAAAGGCAATGCAAACTGGAGGACGCCCATCCATCCTTTGCATGCCCACCCAGGGGCCTAAATATTCAGGAATTGCCCTCAGAATGGGTCTCGAGAACAGGTGTGGAGGGTACAGAAAAATAAGCCATGTTGTATATGAAGAATCACACATGACCTCTGTTAATATTTTGGAGTTTCTCCAGGCCTCTGACGAAGCCAGGCTCAGAGCGCACAATCTGCATGTGCGGGGGGCAGCCAGGGTGAGCCCAGGGAGCCGTGGGCCCGCAGCGCATGCAGGCTGGGATAGCAGACCTGCACTGCTGGACTATCAGTCACCTGAAGCAGCATGTAGTGCAACAGTAGACCGCCTTGGGAAGAGCTTACCTGGCTTGAATCGCTGCAAAAGCCTGTAAAAGACATTTTGAAAGTACAATTAGCACAGCACAGGCAGAGGCCAGCCCAAAAGCTGAGTACCTCTGGGAAGGGAGATGCTGTTAGGTACCTTGGTAAAAAGAAGTAGGTCTTTCTGATCTCTCAGAGATTCCAACTCCTGTACATCACAGCTGGCTGCATCCTTCTCCTCTTTGTGTTTTTGTATCTGCCTCTGAATCTGAGAAAGCGGTTGCTCCATGTTGTCACTGAGAGCTTTCAGGACCTCTGCTTTTTTGTTCTCTAGCTGCAGATGCATCTCTCTGAAGAGGCTCTCCAGCTGATTCCTCCACAGGCTCTCCTTAGCCTATTGAAAAAACACTTTCAAAGCTGTTAGGGAATGAATCTTATATTTTCCACACTAACTCTCATTCAGAAGAGAGCCTGGTCTTTTCTGGGCTGAGAGAAGTAACTACTAATTTAGTGCCTCTCCATATGACAATAAACCAAGATGTCCCACTGACAGCAGAAAGGCCAAGTGACATAAGTGGCCTTCCCCAGCATCTGGCACCTGACCAGAAAAAGGTGAAAAAGTAGTGCTTCTTGAGTGATGATCGCTGAAGACTTTCCACTGTGCATGTATTTCCTTATTCTGCACTTGTATTTTTCTACATAAACATTGCCTTTTGTCCTTTCAAGGATGGGTGAGGAAAAAACAGTTTCTCTGCTTCTGCCTTCGCCAGGCTTCTTTCACTGTTTGAAGGCAGCTATGCTGCCAGACCAGACACTGCCAACAGGTACAGTTTTGTCTTCAGACTAGAAGGGAACATTTCCTTTGCCCAGTGCCAGGACTTCTAGTCCCATCACTTTTACTGGTGGAGGAAGGCAAGTGCCAATTTTGCCTAAGCAGAATGAACTAGGATTTGGAGACCTGCATTAAATTCCCTCCTCTTTCAGAGCTTTTAGATAGGCATCTGCATGCTGGGAGCAAAAACCAGACACTTTGCGTCAATCTTTTAACCTTATTCCCACCAACTTCTTAGAAGCACAGACAAACCTAAAGGGATTTCCTGTTGTAAAGAGGAATTAAATCACTATAACATGGTGTGTATCTTTTCCATAAATATTTTAGAGTCTGCAGATTGAATAAGGTTGGGGGGAAAAAAAGTCAACCACCACCTACCAATCAGGAGGCATGGACTTAACAGCAACTTTCAAGATCAAAGGTCCTTTGGAAACTAAGAATATACTTCCCAGAGTGATAAGAAAGTTGTTCAGCATCCTCCCTCAAAGAAGAAACCTAGAAAATATCCGAGAAACCACCCAGGAACTAAAAAAAGCTTTGGAATCCACTATCTGGGGAAGGGCAAAAGAAAACCTTATCTCATCAGCTACCAGCATGCAACCATCCCCAAAGTGATATGGGACCCTGGAACAAACCTTTAGTTCCTCCTCTTGTTTCAGCAGGTTTGCTATGCTTTGACTCAGCATATCTTCATGTGCTTTCACTGTTTTCAGAGTTTCAGGAAAAACACTCTATAAAAATAACGGGAGGCAGATGTCAGGACAGGACCAACATTGTGCATGAGATCAGCAGTTTGATGGAAATGGGTTAAGCTAGACCTGCAAAAAGTTTGTTCACCTCATGCTCTCAGGACAAATCAATACATTAAGGTTTACTGGAAGATTTTATCCCTGAACAAATACCACAATTGCAAGCATGGGAAAGACCTTTTGAAACGGAAAACTTTTCATGTGCAAGAGCTATTAATAAATAAAATAAAATAAAATAAAATAAAATAAAATAAAATAAAATAAAATAAAATAAAAATTTTATAATATAAATTAAAATATAAAATATAAAATATAAAATATAAAATATAAAATTATAAATTATAAAATAAAAATAAAATTAAAAATAAAGCTATTTCCTGTGCTGACAGCTTTTTTTCTGTTACTCTGTCATCAACTTCCTTTGCATAAATGCAGCTCAGGCTGATCTTCTGGCTTGAAAGTGCACCGAGGACTGAAAGCATAGCCACAGGCATTTGGTCCCACCAGTTTGGCTCCTCAGGATGGGAAGAAAGTGTTTAAAGCATCATGTTTTATATCCCAAGAGGCAAGCCCAGAGAGAATCTGGGGCAAAACTAGAAATAAAAGCCCAGTATCCCAAGATGCATATTTAGCCCCACCCTCAATCTGCAGTTCTGAAACTTGGGAGATATTTCATTCCCTGTGCTGAGGGCATCTCTCCATGCCACAGACCCCCATGGTTTTCCTAGTGCAATCTGTGCCCAGGCTGCTGTCCTGGCAGCCTCTTACCTGTGCTTGGCCAAAAGCCTCCTCCAAAGTGATGATCTGGTGGTTCTTGTGGGAGCTGGTGACACAGCACAGCACACAGATGCAGACTAAGTCTGTCTTGCAGTAGCACTCAAGCAGTTTGCCGTGCTGGGGGCATCTCCTCTCAGCCAAAACCCAAGCATCACAGGGCTCCATCAGGACATGGTCTTTCAGGGGGCTCTTTGTGCTGTGCTTGCTCAGGTGGGCTTGGCACAGGGAGGCCTCGCAGCTCAGGCAGGTCTTCACGGCTGGCTGTGGCTCCTGAAGGCAGAAGTCACACAGGATCACCTCATCTTGCTGGTGAGAAATTTCCCCCTTCTCTTTGCATTGCGCATCACCCTTTTCCTCCTCTTGATGAGTGGGAGCATCCAAAACCTTCTGTGCCATGCTGCGGAGCTGGATGTTGGGCTGCAGCTCCATAGTGGGGTCTGCAGGGTCATAGCACAGCGGGCAGCTGACGGGCCCTGCAGGCAGTGCCGGCAGCCACGCACCTCCTGGATGCACTCCCTGCGGAAGCTGCGAGCACAACTCAGCAGCAGAGCATTGCTGTAACTGCCCCCGCAGATGGGACAGGTCCTCCCCCAAACCAGCCACAGCACCCAGGCTGGCGGAGGCGCCTGAGCTGCTGTACGGGGCCGAGTGCCAGAGGGAGAGCTCGGCTGGGAAGAGAAACAGAAAGTTCTAGGGGTGAGGCGCCTCTCACTCCCCTGCAGGAAGGGAGCTGCTGCCTCCTCCCCCTTGCAAGGGAAGGTCATCCCTCTCCTCTGCCCAGCTGCCTGCCTCTCACCCACCATGCTGGTAGAAGCCATGGCCATCACAGGACAAAGCGCAAGCCGGCAACTCTGGTGTCGAGACCTTGGCCGCTGCAAGGAGAGCAGGGTAAATATCCTACCCTCGCTTAAACGGGGAGGGCAGCAGCCCTGAAAGGGAGCCGTTGGCTTCTGTCTGCACCCTGTGTAACTTTTCTTTATCCCAGTCCTATTGTAGGTATTTCTTAAGGTGACATCTGGTGTTCCTCCATCCTTAAAGCCTGTCCCTGTGTCCACTGGTCCTCTTCCCTGCTCCAGCACTGCTCAGGTTCTCACCTGCCCTCAATACTTGAGTGCAGAGAAGAAAGCTGGAAGAAAAAAAAGCAAGTTTCCCTCGCTGCCCTTCAGCTGGGTGGGTGAACTAAGGTGCAGCCCTCCTCTGGGAGCTGTAAGAGGGCTCTGCTCAGGGCTGCCTCTTCCTTTCCTCTTTCGAGTTGTTAGGTCTTAGAATTCAGTTTCTCCTAGAAATGGGAGAGAACACAAGCCTCCTTCATTTCAGGAGCGGGGGATAGGGGAGGATGGAGGCAACTTATTTTTACTGTTTTAAAAGCTACTCCGTTCTCTGTTCTCTGTCTCATTATTCTGAGCAGCTGTTGGCACAAAGCACTCTGTCAGTAAGTGTGCTAGCAAAAAATGGTCCCTGTGAGCCCCTGTGGCAGAGACCTTGCTGCCTGTGGTGTTTGCAAAGGCTGGCATTATTGAACTGCTCTGGTTGTTCCTGGGTTCCTGAGGACATGTTAAACACATATTACTTGAACAAAGCGAGACTCCTGTGCCACTGTTCAGGCAAGGACTCTGTACTTGGCTAAATGCCCAGAGGAGCAATAGTTATTTTACAAGAATTCATCATACAAATCTCTTCCTGATGATATTGGCCTCTCAGTCCTCCCTGACACGATGCACCTGCTGGGGGTAGGTAGAATTATTCCCTCCAAATCGGAACACAAGCTCTTTTTCAGCTTGCTGCCCATTACCTGCTCCCTAATGCTTTCTCATGACCTTAGCCCACCAAATCGGGGTGTTTCAAATGTTGGCTGTAATTTCCAAGTGATGTTTCTTATTCTCATTCCTAACCACTCTGTCTCCTTCATCGTTACTTTTCTCTCCTCCATGGCGCTTGTGTCTTCACACTTCACTTCTGCTTTTCCACAGTCATCTTGAACATGACTAACACTGTATGCAGTGCTCACCTGGCTTCGCTGTTCCCCCAAAGCACATGAAACTGCTGCTTTCCATTGCCCTTCCCCACCTCCTCCAGCATGGCAGAAATTGCATTTGCAAATGCTCCCCTTAGTGCATGTGGCACCGGCAGACTGCCATGCTACTGCATGCATGCCAGCCCCAAAACCTGGTGCTGCGTGGGAAAAACCCTCTGTCTGATCTGCTTGGAGCCTATGAGGACTGCAGGACGGCTTGCTACTCACAGGAGCCTGTGGGGATTTTGTGGATTGCTCTGGGTTACTTACTGTGCCCTGCTTGCACACACAGGCTGAGACAAACTACTGCTCCACTGCTGCATGCTCCTGCAGCTAGCTGCAGCCTTGCTGCTGTGCGTGCTGCCTGCAATTCACCTAGCCTAAAATAGTCTTTCTTGACCCTTTATTAATTAAAGTTCTTAATCCTTTCATTGCAGAAAAAATATTTTTCTTAATTTCCTTCAGGAGTTTGGATAGCCAGTAGATGCTGGAAGCTGCGGTTAACGGCCACTCTAAATAATCTGCTGGTATCTCCTGGGCCACTTGCAGGCAGGCCACATGGCAAAATGGTGCATGGCCACAGCCAAACAGGCTTTTTAACTCTTCCCTTTGGCTTCACAGCTACAGTGATGTGGGGGTTCCCCCCACTGGCAGCACTGAAAGGAGGGTAAATTCAGTATCAGGGACAGAGCTTATACCAGAAGCACTGTGGAAAGAGCAATAGCTAGTGGACAGATGCATTTATTTTTCAGTATAATTTTTAAATGTGACAGTGTTTCAGCGCTGGTTCACTTTGATTGCAAAAACCCAACAGAGCAAGCCTGTTTCTCTTCTGTTTCCTGGAAGTAAACCTGAAGGTGAGCTAAACCCCAGGAGTGAGGATGCTCGGAGCAGCATCCCTTCTTCCACTGCCTGAGTGTGCTGGGGAGAGCCCCACGTCCCACGGGGAGTGCATGAGTTGTCTTTTCTCCTTGGACTGTTGAGTTGCTGCCTGGAGCTGACTTTCAGTAGCTTGCAGTGACAAATGGAGATAGTGGTGGCGATGAAAGCCAGGGCTTGAACCAAGGAGTTTGCCCATTTAGCAGTGGTGAGCCAAAGCCTTCCCCTGCCTCTCTCCAGGAAGACACTGCTATTTTGTGGACCTGCAATTTTGCCGCAACAAAGACTCCGATTGATCCAAAACCAGCACGAGCAGATACAGGTGATAGACAGCATGTGCGAGGCTCCAGGGCAATCTAACCCCTCTCTGTTCCCTTCTCTAGCAGGTTCTACATGGGCAGTCAGCCTTCGGTGGTTCAGGGGCTCCTCAGAGCCCAGGGCATCGTGTGCTTGTGTGCACTACTGCAGTGTGGACAGTTTTCCTTTAAAATCATCATTATTAAGGTGGGGAGGAGGTGCCTTCCTTCTGCTCCACAGACTGTTGACTGGCAGGCAGGCGGACGGCAGCTCCTGGCAAACTTGGGCTGCCCTGCTCTCTCCAGCCATCTGCTATTCCTTCGGTGCTCAGCCTCTGCCTGGGGAAGCTGCCTGCTTGTGGTGATCAAAGTGTGATTGCAGGAGCAAGGAGGGATCTTTGTGTATGCCAGGCTGAAAGGACAGCAGATATGCTTAGAAAAGGAGAGAGGCAGCAGCCTGGCACTGCTGTGTGGAGCCAGCTGCCTCCCCAGAGCCCCCCACCAGCCCCTCGCCCATTGCAGCTGCTGCCAGGGCAGATTTGCTCCTGTGTTGCCCTGGTCTATTAACCCAATGCTGAATGTGGCCCACTGTGCACCACAGGCAGCAAGAGCCTGCAGATATAAGGAGCTGGTAATGCTCCCTCAGAGTCAGCAGGGTGGTGGGATTTTGGGGGAGCTAGAAAAGCTGGTGGGGAGAGGGTGGTGCCTTCTTACCTACCAGAGGTTGCTGAGAAACACGAGGGCTCCAAGTCTGAGTTTGAAAAGGTATTTGGATGCAGAGACAGCATATGAAAAATTAAAACATATCCAGCCAAGGACTGAGGGGGAGAGTAAGAGGAAAGAGATCGCATGCCCCAAAACCAGCAGCACCTAGAGAAAGCTCTCCACTGGCATTTAAAGACACACTGCAAAGACAGGAGAGAGGAGCTGCAGGGGCTTTAGGGAGAGAGATGCAAGTGGGAAGGAAAGCAGGGGAAGTCCCTTGTGGGCATGCGGGCAGGAAGGGCTTTGCAGCAGGACCAGCAGGCAGAGAGGTCCCCAAGCTGGCAGGGAGCAAAGAAACCAAACCTGTTCCTGTTCCTCCCTGCAAAGGCACCTGGGCAGACCTGGCCAACAAGCTGGGACTGATAAATTCTGAGAGTGGGCAAATGCATACATTACTCTAAACATGGCCTCTAGAGCCCCCTGGATGGACCTTGAATGGCCCAGAAGCTGAGGTCCGTGTTGGGGAGCAGGGAGCTCCTGCACCTAGGAGAGCCCAGGGCAGGATTTGGTGTCAGATGCCACTTCTAGGGCATGGCTGGGAGCTGAAACTCCAAAGGGCAGCCCAGAACAGCTTGCCAAGCAGCGAAATAAATCCCAAGCGACAGGTGTTTCACACTGGTAGGGAGCATGAGCCCGGCGTGGCATTTCCAGGCATTGCCTGGCTGTGGCCATGCCTCCCCTGCCCCTCCACGCACCTTTCTGTGGGCCCTTGCCCATGGGTTGGGGGGGGTCCCACCAAGCCGGTGGAGCCCGGGGCAGCTGTTGTCTCAGCCAGCCCAGCTCAGCCAGGCAGATATGGGCACTGCCACACTGCCCTCACGGCCCCTGCTGCCCCCGCAGCGCCTGCTGCCTGCATTGCGTGTGCTGCCCATGCTACCTGTCGCCCACACTGCCTGCCAGGTGCCAGCCAGCCAAGGTCAGCAACAAAAGCCGTCCCTATTCACAAAAGCCCGTTATTGACTTATTTTCCCCTCCCACAGGGCACGGTCTGCCTAGAGCAGGAGATAATGCTGCCTCCCTTCCCTCCGGCTGCTGGAGAGCAGCCATATAAGCTCCTACAAAAGCAGCACCTATCCGTGTGAAAAGAATCCGTTTCATCACAAAGTTATACCAAAATGAAAACCATCATATTGAGGTTTTTTTCCAGATGGCTGGAAGTAATTGCTGCTGAACCAATGTCACGATTCACCAACAGCTCCCTTCAGTCTCTAGGTCTGCTTGCAGGATAATGCTTGATAAATAGTATCAGTCCTTTATTTTCCAGGAAGCTGCCTGGGAATGCAACGCCGGGCAGTGCAGGTCACGTTGGGAGGACAAGCCTCAGCAGCAGGTCTGTCCCTCCCTGCGGACCTTCCCTTCGTATGTCCCCGCTCCATCCTGGAGCCCTGTCAGCCAGGGACCCCACTCCCGTGCCACTGCTCCCACTTGCATCCACCCAGGGCACCCCAACACCAGCTGCCCCAGCTGCATCCCACTTTTCCTCCTTGCAATTTAATGTTTTAATCTGTCCTGCCACTGGCAGTGTCACTGTGCACCCGGATATATCTTAGAAAAATATTCCTGTCTGGTGGCCCTGAAGCCCATTTTTTTTGGACAGCGGAAGGGAAATGGGCTTCCCATCAGTTCTCTACTCAGGGTGCAGCAGTCGTAGGGATGCAGGGCTGGTTTGGGGTGGGAGGCTGGTTCTGGCTCTGTGGCTGGGCAGGGGGACCCATGCTGGGCTTCCACTGGCTGTGCTGCACCAGAGACAGGTGGGTCTGGAGCAGCTGCCTGTATCAGTGCAAATTAGCAATAAAACAAAGCCGGAACAGCTCGGCACCTTGCTGACCTCCTCCTTTTGGGCTGCTGAGGTCCTCCTGCCTGGCAGCATCACTGTGCCGTGCTCTGGATAAATTCAGCGCGACATCTCTGACCTGAAGAGCACTCGCAGGGGTGATGGCTGGCCCTAGGCTCCCGTGTGCTGGATGCTGTGTGGGAGCTGCCCCCATGCTGCAGCCAACTGCCTGGGCTTTGTATCCCATTCCTTGCACAGCCTGGTCTCCCACGATGACCAGGAGAGCAGGACACACTGTGCTGGGAAACAGTGGTTCGGCCACCTCAGCTGTGCCTCTAGGAGAGCAGGCTGGCTCCCAGGGGGACTGCTTGCCTGGTACCTGGGGGACTAACCAGGTACCGTCCTGAGCCGTACGGTTGCTGCATCACCATCTGAAGTCTCATCCACACTTCTTCTTGCAATCCACCCCTTTGCTCTTACTCCCGCTCAAGCAAATTTGATGTGTAGGCCCCACTTCATTTTTAGCCCCCCCATCCTGTGGTTTTCTTCTGTGATGGGTCTTGTGGCAGCAGCACCACTCCTAAAATCCAGAGTATGGAGCCCAGGCTTTTCCTGCACAAACTAAACTGGAAGAAGCCACGCTTAAAATAGCAATATACAGGGATATTCCCCCGCAGGAGCCGCATCCCTGGCAGCGGTGCAGCAGCAGTGCGAGCAAGCTGAGGGGGGCTTCTCCACCCGCCCCGGCCTCAGCCGTGCCCCCAGCATCCTGCTGCCAGCCAGCCAGACACAGGAAAGCACCTTCTGCAAAGCAAAACACCTCCTCCCAGAGCAGGTTTGCACTAATAAGCTCAAGTATTAGTGGCACAGACGTGTTCTTTTTTTTTTCTTTCCACTTTATAGTATATATGTTATCATTTATTTATAGGCAGATCACTTCACTATTTACAGTACATGAGCGTAGAGATTCTACAGTCTTTCTGATGTAAACAAGTAACTCCACGGCAGGGGAGTCTGGAAAAAGAAGCCAGTTCTGAAGTATTTACACAATTTAAAATAGAACTTTTATACCCACCAGATAGATATAGATAATACATTGAGCGATTTGGTTAAATTATCTATGAAACTATAGAATCTGACAATGTAAAAATACAAGAAAACGTTCTCTCATTTTAGAAGGTAGACAGTTAAATCACGCTAGAAATAAATCTCTTTTTTTAAAAATAATAAAAATAATAATAAAGGAAAGGCATAAGAATCCATGCCATCTTTTAAGGTTAAAGTATATTACATAAATAAGGACACAACGGAACGGAACTGGGGAAAGAAATTAAGTGAAATATAAAAAACCATTACCAAATAAAAAAAAAACCCCAGACTAAAAACTTGATTCTTGATCACAGAGGGATCAATTCTGCTACTTTAACTTACTCTGCAAGTAGAAAATTGCAGAGTTAAGTAGTATTTACTCGGCATGAGGAAGGGAGGCAGAATTGGCCCCTAATAATTATTAGCAGTGTCCTTTTACTTAAAAAAAAAAAAAAGAAGAAAAAGACAGAATTTAGCTTTTTTTTTTAATAAATAAGAAAGCAGATGTGCCCCTTTTTTGGTGAAATTCTTACACCTTTCTCAAGAAATGCATCAATTTAATCTTTCTTTCTCTTTCTCACATGCATACACACGCTCCCTCCCCAACTCAGTATTTACTGTAGCGTGGCTCTCAGCTCAGCACCGTGGCTGTGGCCATGGGCACTGGGCCAGGCTGCCGCCTGCCGCCCCTGGCCCCAGGGTGGGCAAGGGAAGAGGAATGAAACCCGAAGGCTGCATTTGGCTCTGTATTGCTTCAGATTGTCGGGGATGGACTGCGACGCTTAGAACAAAAAGGGTGTCAGGGCTCAGCTATGAACAATGATGTATCTCAGTATTCAGCATACCTTCAAAAACAAAGAAAGAAAAAAAAACCAAAGCAGAAAAAAAAAAAAAAAGAAAAAAATAGTGCTGGTCTGCAATTGTAACACTCCTTTGCATGGACCAGTGCTGAAACCAGACACCCAAGACTGTAACATGGTGACTGAGCTGCTGCTTGGTTGAAGAAGATGTGCAGCCCAGCCAGCTGCACTGAGTAGGAATTGGGATAAACCTTTTCTTTGGGGCAGCATTGAACCTAAAACCCAGGATTGTCCTCAGCATTCAGCCCAGGCACTCAGAAGCATTTGCTCCTTCCCGCGGAGCCCCAGGCACCTGCTGGATTGCAGCCAGAAAGCCGTTACCCAACCTTGAACAACAAGCTTTTCTGGGGCAAATCTGTGCAAATAAAGCAAAGGGGCATTTTATCACAAGACTCTTCACATTCAGCATTTCCCCACAGTACCTGCAGGAAACTACTGGGGGACATTCTATAGTCATATAGTTTTAAAAAAATAAATCTCCTCCTCACTTATTGCCTACCGTAATGTACCCTTTTGCTCCCAGTTTCTCTTTGAAGTAGCGCTCCTGCCCACCCTGCAGCCCTGGCCCTTGCAGGTGGCAGAGGGTGGCTCCCCGGGGCTGCTGTGGGGGCTGGGATGCAAGGGATCCCTTTTTGGGACACCCAGCTCTGAGCTGCACCCACACCTGGGCACCTGCTGCGATGCCACAAGCTGGGTGGGACAAAATGCTAATCCCTGGGGGCTGGCGATCCCCACTCCCCAGCCCTGGCAGCTCCTGCAAAGCGCTGGGTGCCTCTGGCCTCCCGGGTGGCGCAGGCTGCCTCCCCTGGCACAGTGCCTGGGCATTGCGTTTGCTCCTGCTCAGCTTCCCTGTCAGCATCTGAAACAGTCCCATGCTGCTGAAGGAGTGAGCTCTCACCTGCCCTTTGTGCCCAAGTCCTCCTTCCTGCCCCTTTGCAGAGTGGAGCGCTGTGAGCTAAAGACACATTTATATTAAAAAAAGAAAAAAATTTTTTAAAAAATCAAGTGGAAACTTATTTTTCACCATAAACCCTGCGTGAGGGATTCTAAACCCAACAGACCTGTGCTTCTTGAGCTGAACACCCTCCACTCTCACCCAGTCCCTGGGGCTGGCAGCACGTGCCCCCAGGGCAGGCAGCACGTGCCCCCGGCTTTTCCCTGCTGCAGTGATGAGCTGGCAGGTGCAGGCAGCAGCAGAGGGCTGCCCCAGCCACAGTTGTGCCTTGCACACCTCTGCACATAGTGCTTAAGTACTGGAGACATTTCCTGGGGGAGGGAGGAAAACAAAACATCCCAATTTAATGGAAAAAAAAAAAGAAAAAAAACCACCAGAAAACCCAAACAAACAAAAAGACGAACCAACCAACAACAACAAAAAAACCCAACCCAACCCCACTTATAGGCTTCAGGCACCACGAAGACCACTTATTGCATCTTTTCCTACCCTACAGGTGCAGTACTGATCAGCTCTGTGCAGGACAAGCCCTCCTCTTCCCAAGCACCAGCCATGCTGTCCAGAAGCCAGGCACGGGCAGGGGCTGCGGGCCAACCTGGGGCACCCAGCCGCAGGAAAACAATGTGAAATTTTGTATTTGGGTACACCAAAACCAATGCTTGGGAAGCGACTGAGTGATCCCCCATGAGAGGGCTCCCCCTGGCTCCGGAGCCCCACAGCTCTGCACTAACCCTTCCCCTCTGCCACGCTTGATGCATCCCCAGAAGGGCCCAGCCGTGGGGGCTCAGTCCTCCCGGCTGAGCGGGAGATGGAAGAATTCCACTTACTTTGCTCTTTTTTGTTGTTGTTTTTTTTGGATTGATCGTTTTCTGAAAAACATCAGCACAGCACAGGACAGTACTACCCACCCTAAATGTGTCGCTATATACATTCTACATAAGCTCTATAGCAATCACATGTAAACATCATCGTTGTGAGGAAATACTAGGACAGAAAAAGGCAAAGCTACAATGAGGCAATTGCCAACAGCAGATGCTCAGTCTCGGCCGGAGCTACTTGTGTTTGCTAAGATGAGATGAGAAGTGTGGGTAGCTTGTGGCAGGAGAGACCCCAAACCTTGCTGCTGAGGCTGAAACGGCACAAGGACTGTTCCCTGACAGTGATCGCCACCAGTGGCAGATGGGGGACCCACAGTTCCAACCCCACAGCGGCCTGTGGGCCCTCACACCGCCGGGCTGGTTGTCGTCAGAACCACAGCTCCCCTGAAAGTGAGGAGACATAGCCAGGTCGCTGTGCTGGTATCGGCACTGCTGGCATTCCCACTCCTGCCAGAGACCAGCTGCACACACAGCCCCAGAGCCAAGGGCCACCTCAGCAGGGCTTAGGCTCTTGGCATCGCATCTTGTGCGATTTTGGAGGCTTTGGCCATACTCCCTGCAAGAGCAAATAGTACCCACACCAGGGAAATGAGAATAAAACCCCAAAGTCATGTCAAGGGGAGACCCCAGGAGACTCTAATCTATCTATTGGCAGAGTTAAGGCTATAATATTCTATCTACATAGGATGGCTGAATCCCTAGTGGTCTCTTCGTCTGAAAAATAAATGGAAACGATGGCGATGGCTTGAGGAGCAGCAAGATTCCCACTCCCTCAGGAAAACAGTGCCTCTGGCCAGCTCGCGGTGGGGTTTGCTCCAGCCAGTGGTGGCCTTTCTCCCCCTCCCACCTCCCCCGGAGATGGAGGAGCAATTTGCAAGCAAATTTCAGGGGGCTGCTGGTTGAGCACGCCTTAAATCCAGCACTGTTGTGTAGCCCCGAGGGGCCCCGGCCAGAGGCAAGGCAAGCATGCCACAGGGCGCCGGCAGCCGTGGGGGATGGATCCTGGGTGCCAAGTGGGTGCTGGGGAAGTATATGGCTTATCAGGTACCAGGCAAAGCGTGGCAGGGTGTTGGGTGGGACAGACATTTGGCACAGCTGCTGTGCCCCCTCCTGCCTCCCTGCCTCTCTGGATTTTGGGCTGGCTGCTGGGCAGGGATCACAGGCGGTTCTCACCCCACATGCTTTACAGGGGGTGGAAGCAAGCGGGGAACAAGCCACTTGGCCCGGCTGGTCTCCCAGCCACCCAAGGTGCTGGAGAGAAGCCAGCTCCCTCGCACGGACCCAGAGCCATCTGTTCCCCAGGCTGTGCCAGCAGGACCCACTGGATCAAGCCTGGCTGGCTCCTGCCCCCTGGATCCTGGCTCCAAAGGCAGCAGAGGGCTGGAGCAGCTCAGGCCAGCAGGCATCAGTCCCATAGTCCCCCAGGTAGTGCATCCTTTTACCACCCCTCTCCTTCACACCTGCAAAGCTGCCTGGCCCCACAGCAAGAACAGCACAGAGCTGGTGTGTCCCACCACCCTCGCGTTCCAGCACACACCAGGAACGGGCTCAGCATCGGGGTGCTGCGACCCAGCCGGGCTGGGGGGGGGCTCAGGCCACGTGAGCAAGAAGAATGGCTTTGACAACAAAGTGGGTGACCCCGACGTGACCGCCAAGCACCCCGGTTTGCCGGTGGGGGAGGTGGGCGCCTCCATGGCCGACGGGTGAATGCCAGCTCCGTGACTCTGCTCTGACCCCCCATTTGCTGAGTGGCAAGTGCCTCATTACAGTGCATAGTTAAAAATCAAGGAAGCGGTACAATAAATCTGAATTACAGTACATCTGAGCCATAAATACATTTTTTAAGTATATACTTTTTTTTCTCTTCTTCTATTAAAAATTAGTTTATAATCCTGATTCTATTCACAATTAACAATTTCATCATCACACACTACGGACAAAAAAATGTTATGGTGAACACAGCTGCAACTCCGCGGCAGGAGCACGGAGGGGCCAGGAGCAGGGAGAGGGGCCGGGGGGGCTCCTAGGCTCCCCCTAAAACAATCAGTCAGAAGCAGGGGGACTAACGTGTGGCAGTGAGACATCAACACCATGGGGACTCACAGACAGAAGCAGCTTTGTTCAATGTAAACATCAATCGGAAGGGACAGCAGTCTCTCTCTCGTGCGTGCGTGCTCTCGCTCTCTCTCGCTCTCTCTCGCTTTCCATAGACTGAATAATTTCTTTGAAAACGTAAACATATTGGAAGTGCCTTGACTGAGGTATTGAGGTATTCCTCCAAGGTTAAGGCTGTTACCGATGCAGGCTTAGCTGGGCTTCCTGCAGCAAGCTGTCAAAATCCATGGTCTCATACTTGCTTTTCACTGGAGCTGGGGAGGACTCCTCCGTGCTGCAATCTGGGAACGGCAGGGACAGAAGACAGCTAGGTCAGGGAGTGGGGCATGAGTGCTCGCTGCCTGGCGGGAGGGAAACTGAGGCACAGCAGGGCACTGCTCGCTCCCCTGCTACCAGCGTGCTGCACCCCAGCACTGCAAAGCCAGCCTTTGAGGATGAGGATGAGCCAGCCTGGATGAGGTGGTGATGGGGAAAGGGAGTGGGGACAGTCCTGCCTCTCCCCCGTTTAAAAGGAGCTGTTGGGCAGAGGGCCTGTAGCAGTGCCCAGCCCGGCAGGCCACACGTACCACAGACACCCATTTCCAGGTGTGCAAAAATGTGCTGGATGCAGCTGAATTTCAGGGCCATCCCTGTGGAAGCCACGCCAGTCACGGGGAAGGGGGTGCCTGCCTGCAGTGCTCCCCAGCCCTCTGTCAGAAGCTGAGCAAACAGTGCCACCGCAAAGCCTGGGGAATTCAGCAAATGCCAGAAATAAGGCTGCTTAATTTAACAGTAGCTTAACCCTTTTGGGTTTATAATTTTGAAGGAGCCGTGAATGGCAAGGTTGCATTTCACCTCTACCTGTGGGCTCCCCATCTCACCCATCATCTCACACCCATCTCACACCAGGGCGATCAGGATTTTAGGAACGAGCCCAGCTGTGCAATAAGGGGGTGAGTGCCAGCCTTGCAGCAATCTGCAGGTGAGAAGCACTGAGGAGGGTTTCTCCTCTGCAAGGGGGACCTCTGGCCTCCCCTCCCCACAACACCGCACTGCCACGTGCCAACACCTTCATCACAGGGTGCTATCTGTTTCCTATCTTCTCTATGCCCAAAATGAGAGGCCCTGGGATTTATTTAGAGGAACAGTGGGCATTTGCACCCACAACCAAAGTCAGAGGGATCGCTGCTCTGAGCAAGTGAAATATCATAAGGTGCTAAAAGATCAGGCAGTACTTGTGTCAGACTGGGCATATAGAGATAAGTCATGGCTTAGGGCTTTATTTCATGGGCCTCGGTCTGTCATGCATAAGTGGGATACTAGAACCACTTCACCCCCTGCAGAGGGTACAGAAATAAATTCATGGTGTTCATGAGACACCTGAAGATCACAGCAATGAGGGCTGAGCAAAGCTTGGATCACGCTTCTCTTGCAGTGTTAACATAGGGTTTCGCTCCTGTCCCTCAGCTCAGGATGCAGCCCTACCACCCGTGGAGGGACAGGGTGCAACGAGGCCCTGGCTATCATGGTCACCGAGTGGGGCAGGAGGTCTTGCAGCAGCTCATACAACGCAGAAAGAGTTAATGCGACCACAGCACATTTCAGTGCTGTCATTTTGGCTCAAAAGTGATATGCATTGTGGCAAATCTGTCCTGCGGAGCAGCAAACCACCCAGATAACTTTTTGGGCTAATGAGATGTTGCTGACTGCTTTCTCTAATGACTAGGAACGGACTTGTCTGCTGGAAAGAGTCCAGTGCTGTGTAGAAACGCAGTGGAGACAGGATGGGCTGTGGCCAGATGAGACCCAGCAGCCCTGGGCTGTGATGCTATGTTTTGCAGCCAGCACACTCTAGGTCCTCACACTGGTTGCTCTTCTTCTCTCCCCCGTTTCCCAAGCCATCCGACTGAGCTAAGAGCAGCTATGTGAGCCGGAGGAGAGCCAGTGGGCTTTCCACGCAGGCTCTAAAGAGATTTAGGATCCTTGGGTGACTAGGGTTCAGCACTGCAACGTGCCGTTACAGCTCTGTGATAATAAGCAGGATGCTTTGGAAAGAGCAGCTCCTGCTTTCTTACCCAAGTCAGCGTATCTGGTCCAGAACTGCCCGAGGCCACCAGAGCTGAGCTGGAATGAAGGCTCATTCCTCTTCCTTAGCGAGGTGCCGTTCTTCAGTGATAAGGCAGCATGCTCCGAATACCGGTAGGTGATGAAGCCATATTTATCGCCCCTGAGCAACCGGAGAAAGAATTCCAGATGTGATGGGCCCTGCAGCCTCTCTGACATGGCTCTGCCCAGCACTGCACCCCTGTCCCTCCACCCCATTGTCTGTCCATCCCACTGGCCCTCCATCGCGCCAGCCCTCCCCATGCCCTTGGACCTGGGACACACTGCGTCTCCTCACCCGAAGTGCTGAGACTGTGGGCTCGGCTGACCGAGGGGGTTGGCATGGTGCAGAGCATTTCACCCCACCAGCACAACCGCATCACTCACACACGCACAGCTGGATGCAGGGGTGTCCCTGCACCTCCTGGCAGCACTGATGCTGCTGCAGGAGAGGGGTTACCCGGAGCCCCAGGCCGTGGTTCACTTGCCACCTACCTATTAGTCCTGGACAGGACCTGACACTCCACGATTTCACCAAACACTTCAAAGCGTTTCTTGAGTTCACTGGAGTTCATGCTGCTGGAGAGGTTTCTGATATACACCACCCGGCCTTCTCCCTGGCAAAGCAAGCGACAGGTTTCAGGCTCCAGGAGCCCTGTGCCTCTGTGCTGCTGACAGGCACTGGAAATATAGGGCCACCGAGGAGCCCCAGGGAGCCAGTGCTGGGAATCACACTGCAGCAGGGCGATGCCACTGTGGGTGCAGCCTGGCATCCCTGGGGTCTGCCTGTCTCTGCTCCAGCTAGCTCACAGGTGACTGCTGAAGGGGACAGCCATACCCACACCCCTTAGGACGCTGTTACAGCCAGGCTGAAGCAGCCACCCCAGCTGCCGTCTCATTTAAATTTCTCCTTTGTTCCTGCAGCTTTTTCAGCTTCTTCTGGTGAAGATGCCAGGAAATATTCCCAAGAATTGCTAGGGGCAAAATTCAATTGCATTGCAGAAAAAAAATGCTAGAGGCATGTGTGAGCATGTGTGTGCATGCACACAACAGTAGAGAGGACAAATATTATTTCCCCAGGAGCCTGCCACCCCACCCAGCTCTTACCCGTGGGCACACACAGGGCTCCCAGTGCACAAGGCTGCCTCCGCTGTGGGACCACATCCATAACAGCTGAGAAGCTTCAGGGATTCCCCAGCTCACCCCGCTAACTGCCAGCGCCACGTGCGCTGAAGCACCGGCGTAGGATGCTCTGGGCATTTCTGCACCAAGGACTCTGTGTATTGCAAATCGCCGGTAGCTTCCACTTCACATTAGGTTTTTCTCTCCCCACCTGCACTCCCATGTCCTTGTTTAACACTGGCCTTGCACCAAGGGATGCTGAAGCCAGGGCTAATGGGCTGCACTGCTGGTTTATTGGAGCAGGAGATGAACTGAGGGCTGGGGATTGCTTTGTCCATGCAGGGCCCCCACTCACTTACCATGGCCTTTTCCCGTCTCTTCTCCAGCTGGCCCCGGTGCCCGCTCCCACCCTGACACTGCTCGCCGTTCTCACACCTGGGAAGCAAGGGAGAGGAGGTCAGCCAGGGGGGTGGGGTGTATCTGGCAGGGAAAGCTTCAAACATCAAGAAGCAGCTGAGGCACCTGGTGTCTGCAGCAGCAGGCAGGTGGGTGCTTGGAAACACCAGCAGCCAAGGAGAGACGGGGGTCTGGAAACACTGGAAAGGACACTCGAAAGTCCTTTCTGACAGATGCCGGGGGAGGTCCCAGCTGGTGCTCGCCCCTTCCCAGGCATGGCTCCGGCCCCTGCCCATGCCCCATCACCCCCAGCGCAATGGAAATCCCTGGCTGCTTCATCCTGGTGCTGCTTTCTCTGGCCATGGCTGATGTTTTCAGCAGCTGCTGATGTAGTACCAATTATTTCAATGTTTTTTCTTTTATTAATTAGCATCTTTATTACCTGGGCTAGCAGACTGGAGAGAGCTGGGGCTGCCATACACCAGGGCAAAAACACAGGGTACAAGAACAGTCCCCAGTCGTCCCCCCCCAGCCCTGTACCTGAAGGTCCGTCTGCTTGCTGGTGATCGGGACCGGCAGCACGAAGATCCTGAGCTGGACCTGCTCCGGGAACAGTAATGCAAACTGGTCCTGGAAAGGGGGTTTCTCCGCAGGCACAGCTTGGTGTCACTGTGCTCCTCTTCCTCCTCCTCTTCCTCCTCCTCCTCCTCCTCCTCCACGAGGGAGCCACTCTCACTGCAGCTGTCTTCAAAGACGGTGTCATACTCAGGGGTCTTGCAGAAGACCATGTCCTCATCATCGAGAGCACTGTCCAGAAAGCCAAAGTGCTTTGTTAAGCTGGCTCTGATCTCCTGGTCTCTCAACTGCTTGATGCCGTCCTTCCACAGCATCTCGCCGCCCGCCTCCTTGCCGCCGAGGTCCAGCCCCTGGTAGTGGGCAGCCGGGACCTTCCTCTTGTGCTCCATCTCCACCTGGCCTGTGGGCTCCCACGACTTGAGCACCTTCCTCTGCAGGGTGGCCTCGGGCTTCAGCACCTGGCAGTAGTCGTGGTCCCCGAAGGAGCGGGAGAAGGGCCGCTTGAGCACACCCTGCTGCTCAGGGAGTGTGGGGCGCCCAGCAGTTCGGCTCAGGTGGGCGAAGAGCTCTGTCCTCTCAGGGTGCTTCTTGGGGGCTTTCCGGGAGGCTGCCGTGTCCCCTGCACCCCCAGGGCTGGGGGCTGTCCTGTCCTCCTTCCCTGGCTCCTGGGGGATGTCTGGCTTGTACAGGTCCTCCTCAGCAGGCTTGTATGGCGGAGTGGTGGGTGGCGTGAGACCTGAACCCCCCCAACAAAGGGCAGGAGTCAGCTCTGCCCCCGCCATCCTGTCCCGTCCCACGCTGACACCTGAGCTGTACCAGGCATTGCAAGGGAGGGAGGCTGCTTGGGGAAAAAGGATGCCTGGTCCCAGAAGGCACCAGAGGACTCCCCCTTCCCTCCTGGCTTGCAGTGTTTGGATGCGGAGGCAGTGCATGGGAAGTACCCTGCATTTGCAAAGGAGAGCTCTTAGGCCAGAGAATGAATGTGCCTGCTTGGCTGGGCTTGGCTGGAGCTGGCAACTCCAGGCTGAATTCCGGGTAAATTTGCCCCCTCCCAGGGAGGATTTCTGCAAAATTAAAAAAGTAAAAGCCTGTCCTACCTGCTGTCCCACACAGCTCCACGGTCAGCATCGGCTCAAAGTTTCTCTTCCCAAAGGTTGAGTCACTGGGTAAGAGGAGAAAATAAGGAGGGAGAGGTGTTTAGGTGAACCACAGTTGCAAAAAACGAAAACAAAAGGAAGTTGAGAAAGTCCTGCCTACAAGCGAGCCCTCCCACCACGGCTAGAGCTAGACAGAGTAACCCCGTGGAGGGGTGCGAGGGGCAGGGTGGCGAGCTGCATGCCCTCCCTGTCCTACCCAGAGCTCCAGGGCACATTGCCACTGGCACACAGAAATGCCCTGCCTGCAGCCCAAGGCTCTCCGAGCTTCTTGCACCCACACAAGGAACGTGGCTCCCCACAGCCCTGCGCCCAGGTGCACAGCTCTGGTCTGCAAAAGCAGCTTTGCTTGGTCACTGCAGATGCATGCCCAGCCAGCCAAACCAAGGTGGCTTTCCAGCCCCAGTGCGGTTCATTTAGCCCCGTGCGCACTTACGTTTGTGCCAAGGACAGCGTGAGACACCTGGGTGTTTCTGAAAGGCAGGGAGAGAAGCAGGGTTACCAGTGGAGCTGTGCTCCCTCCAGTGCCCTCAGTAGTCGTGGTGGGAGCTGGGGCCCCTCTGCCCACCCTGGCCTGGGGCCAGGGACCATGGGCTTTGCCTGCCTGCAAGGCAGCAGCATCTGCAGGAGGGTTAACGCTGCCAGGGTTGTGCCACTCATGGTCACCAAGCACCTGTGGATAGCTGCAATTTTGGGACGCTGGTGCAGCTGAACCCTGGTGCCCAGGCACAGGGCGAGCCCACAGGGGAAAGGGGCCCAAAGCGTTGGGGCAGCCTGGTCCCTGCTGGGTTAGTGTAACACCGGCTCCTTCATCTCATTGTAAGGATGGGGAAACTGAGGAAGGAGGCCCCATGGATTGAAACAGCACACCAAAACCAGAACAGGGCCCCAAACTCCCCATGCATGGGAGCCCACAGCCAGCTGGCACTTGCCTGCAGCAGGGACAGTATGGGCAGCACGGACGCACTGGGGAGGGGTGAGCAGAGTGACAGCCCCTGGTCCCCCTTACCTGCTTGCTTCAGGTGGGCACAGTGCTGGCTCTCAGCCCCGTTGCCCACTTCACCATCTGCCAGGGAGCCCAGGGAGAGGCGCTGGGGCTCTGCCGGTGGTGCCATGCTCCTGCCGTCTCCCTCCTCCGTGCCCCCCACCTCCACTTCAGCCGCAGGTTCTTCAGCGGAGAAGCCCTCCAGCGCCAGGCATAGCGTGGGCTCTCTGCAGGCCAGCGTGTCCAGGCGGCCACGGCTGTCCCCTGCCTCCCGGGGGATGGAGGGCTCAGGGGGTGGGTCGTCAAGGAAGGAGAGCCAGTGGCCGAGCTCAGGGTTGAGTCTCTTGGACCGGCGGACGGCATAAATGGTGCTCTCCTGCTTGCGGGCCACCTTCCCTGCGGCTGTGCCGGGGCCACCGGCATGCTTCCCAGCATCGTCCTCTAGGCCACCCAGCTCCCACGGTGCCTCTGCCTCAGCCCCAGGGTTCTGCCGTGGCTCACCCTTCTCCGTTTTGGCTCTGGGTGCGCAGGTCCCACTAGTGTCCTCCCCATCCTGGGCTGGTGATGCAGGGGAGCAGGAGCCAGGCGGCCGGGCCAGGGTGGCGTACACAGGCTTGCCCAGGCGGTATGGCTTGCTGACGTCACACAGCAGGTCCCGTGCCAGCAGCTCCTTCAGGATGGAGAAGGATGCTCTGGGCTTCTTGCAGCCCCCAGCTGCCTGCCAGGCACAGCCTGGCTGGCTCTGGGTGCTGCTGGGGGGGCCTGGCTGCGTGGGGCAGTCCGGTTTGGCTCTCTTGAAGGGGCTGCTGCAGGGCTGGGGCTTGGCATGGGCGGTGTCGTGGGTAGGTAGCTTCCGCGGTGGCAGGCAGTAAGTATGCATGTAGCGGATGAGCTCCACCACCGAGTGCATCTGCCCCATGCAGGAGAACTGGCTGCTGGAGCCATCCTCTGCCAAGGAGGGGGTCACCAAATCACTGGAGCTCAGTGAGTCCTCACTGGAGTCACTGTCATCCTCATGATGGGTGCAGTCACCTGGGGATGGGTGGTGGCGGCTGCTGGGGCACTCCTCAGGCGCTTCGGGGGCTTTGGTCTGGGGGCAGGGGGCGGTGGAGGTGAGGTGCCGGTGCAGCTCAGTGCAGCTGCGGCTCTGCGCCTGTGGGACGCTTGCCCTCCTGTCCCGGGGACCCTCCACCTTTGGAGAAGAGAGCGGAGAAAATCAGCCCCAAGCTCTGCAGCCATGACCTGACGCAAGTACCATGGGAGAAGCCCCCCCAGACTAACAGAGCCACCCCACTTCCTTGAATCCCCTGGTCCCGGCCCACCAGCATCCCACCCTGCCTGGGGGTCAGCTCCACACCCCAGGGGGTTTCCACCAGACATGTGGGGCCAGCAGCCCAACCGCTGTGCCTCCAGTAGCCGGCACACAATGATGCTCCTTCTCCCTGGGAGGGATTTGCTGCTCTTCCCAGGCAATCTAATTTGCTGGGCCTAATGCACCGCACAATTACTATTAGCTAGTAGAAAAATCTCTGAAGGCAACTTCTGCTGGGTTTCAGGAGACAGGCTTAAGTCGGCTCTGCAGCATAGCATGCAGCTCTCCCCAGCCAATGGCTCCCGGCTTGGGCTCTAAGTCAGCAGGGAGGGTGGTGGCCAGGGACCATGGGGGACTTTCACAAACCAGTGCTCAGGGAAGCTGGGAGAGGCCTGGTCCCACTGGGTCCAAATAAGACCGAGACGTTTCCCAGCCCAGCACAAAGCCCGAAGGTTTTGCTGGGCCTGGACTGTAGCCCCCGCACAGACAGGGACAGAACGCTGCATGCTGCTCGCTGGCGGTGACTGTCCCTGCTTGTCCCCAGCCCCTGGTCCAACTCAGAGGCTGCCCACACTCCTCGACACTGTCCTTCGGTGACCTTCTTTAGGACGGCTCCCAAGAGGTGGGCGCAGATGGGCTCGAGCTCTGCCCACTGAGGAAGTACCTTTGTGCAGGGCCGTGTGGGTCGGGACTTAAGGGTCCCCGGGCGCCGGGTGCTCCCGTCCCGCTGACCCTCACAGCTTGGAGGCACGTGCGATGGAGAGAGGAGCAACTTCTTCAGCTGCAAAGAGAAGCAGCAAGAAAAGGAGTCGGCATCATAGCAAGGGCAGGAGAAAGTGTCAGCGGGGCCACAGCCCCTCGGCTCATGCCTATGCTGGGCATGTCCATTGCTGAGCATCAGACCCAAAAATGGAGGGGGTAAAATAAAAAGGCAGGAGGCATTTCCCACTCCCCCATGGCTGTGGGGGCAGGCGCCTGGCCACAAACAGCCCCAAGGGGGTCGGGGCCGTCTCCGCAGCATTCACCTGTGTCCCCAGGGGTCCCCCAGCAGGTCAGCAGGACATGAGGATATTTACTTCTCAGGGGCATCCCCACTCTAGCTAGACATACATGAGCTGTCATGGTGTCCAAACTTCTCACTCCATCAATTCTGCCCTTAGGTGGCAGAGACTTAACATTGGCATGAGTTTCAGCTTTGGACTCCTTGCTTGGGTTCCCGTGCAAGGCTCATTTAGCCAAAACATCCAGAGAAGGGCTCAATTCATTAGTGAGCTTGCAAGGCATTTTGCAGATGCAAGCCCCTGTGGCACCTGTTGAGGATCTTCCCCAATACACCCTGTCAAGTGCGTAGGCAGTGGGAGTGGGGTTCTCCCTGGGTTATCCACAGTGTCACCGCTTCTGATGGTAAGGTCAGCATAACATTTTTCTTCTACTCAAAACCATTTTTGGTTAGGGGGAAAGAAATGAAACCCCACACCCATCAAGAGCATTTCATATTCCACCCATGTTGCGCTGACAACTGAAAGCAACACAGCTCAACAGCAAGACGACTGCGTAGGTGCCAGGGGACTGAACGGAGGAGACAGATCTGGGGCTCCCATGCTGGCCAGCGGGCAGAGAGCCCCAGGACGGACATGGGGGGAGTTAAGGGGTGATAGAAATAGGGGGTGCCCAGGTCAGGGTCTGCCTGGAAACATCAGCCAGTGCACCCACGGCTTTAGCCGTGCAGCTCCTGTTGGTGGAAGCAACCAGCACCTCCCCCCACCCCTGCAACGTATACATCCTATATATACACATACATATTGTGTGTGATATATACCCCCCTGTGCAGGGGGAGGGTGGTGGAAATGCACGCTCTCACCACTGGATGTCACTCCTCCCCATCACAGCCCCGGCTTTTGGGGAGACGTGGGGCCAGGCTGGGGGTCCCTGGGGGAGACTGAGCCTCAGGAGGGAGCAGGCTGGGTGCCCCTGTCCCAGGGGACCTGCCAGCGACGGCGGTGGCTTGCAGCAAATGCTGCCAGTTAGTCCTGGCTAGGAGGGGGAGCAGGGCCAGAGCCCCAATACTGCAAGGAACCAAGAGGGATGCTCCGGTCACCACATCTGTAGGGACTGGAGGGCACACAGCCCCTGAGCAGGCTGTGGTGGAAGGCATGGCGGGAGGTCAAACCCTTCTTCTGAAAGCTGAAGGCATGGGCATGCCAACCCCCCTCTGTCCCTCCTGTGAGAGAAGCAGGGCGCTCATCCCTGAGGGAGAGCCGGGCGGGAGCAGCGACCATTGCCCATGGGCACGGGGCTGGGATGCACTTGGGAGACCCCTGGGCAGCCCCACATCCATGTGTCCTGTTAAAGCAGGTGTGGGTCTTGACAAACCAGCTCCTGCCCCTTTGACACCCACCCCCGCCCCCTTCATATATATATTTGCATACACATAGCTTGTTCCCATGAGGATGGTGATGGAGGTGACAGCAATGATGCAGAACATGTATACGTATACAATACAAGTATATGCTTTGGTATTGACGGTTAAAAAGAGTTTTAAGCCTAGAATGAAAAAATTCAGACCTTTGCTTCCTATCATACCCATGCAGCCGGCTTATCAGGGGCTCATCCAAATCCACCTTAAACAGTAGGAAGTAGGTTCTTACTAGAGACAGCTCATCAAACTCGGGGACCGGGGGTGGCCCCCCCGTGACCGGGGCGGTGGGTTTGGGGGAGGGGGCGGGCGAGGTGTAGGCATGGTTGAGCGTGTCCCCCTCTTCCATAGTTCGGAAGGCAGCCAGGCCCATGTCATCTCCCTGTATATCATCCAATGTCTCGGTGAGGGCTGCCAGCAGCGCTTCATTCTCGCTGTCTATTATCTGAAAGGAGCAGGCAGAGAAGAGAGGGGGAGTTAGGCTGGGCAGAGGGACCAGGGGATGCTGGGCAGGGGGTAAAAGGGGTGGCAGTGCCACATGAGAACCCAGACTTCCTGGTGACCCCACAGGGGACCTGGGAGATCTTCTCCCCAGTGGAGCACTAGGATGGCATCGGGGAGAGAGACCCATCTGGAAAAGGAGCATCAGTATGTCCCCCTGCACCCTCAGCAGGAAGATAATGAATCAGAGCATCTTCCCTCTCCAGAGTCGCCTCTACCCCACCATGAGACAAACAGCAGCGGATGAAGGATCTGTGATTAAAAGGCTCCTTGCCCAAATCCTCCTGACTCTGGGCTGCAGGCTCGCCAGGCACTGCCTATCACAGCACTGCTGAGCCAGGATGCACAGCATCCAGCCAGGATGGGAGCCTGGGGAGGGGGCAGGCAGAGCCCCCTGCCCTCTGAGGGGCTGAGGAGGCCCAAGAGGGCATGGCTAGTTATTCGCAGCTCTCCTGATGGGGAAGGCAAAGAAAATGCAGAGACCTGTAAGCTCACTCCAGGGCTGCCCAGTGGACAAGAGGGCATGACCCTCCTGGGAGCACACTGCCCAAGCTGCACTGCTGGCCAGATACCACAGCTTGCAACAAGCAGTATGGGGCTTTGTTTTCACTAAAGGCCCCCAAACGCAGGTACCTCCAGTTCAACAGGGGCTCTGAGACCTCACGCTTAAAGCTGGCTGCGCCCAGTGCTCTGTGAGGGACCCTATCGACAGAACACGACCCCCAGAACGAGATGGGCCTTGTATTACAGCTCCCCTGATCTATTTTGTTCAGCAAACAGCATGATCTGGGGATGCTGATGGGAGATTTGTGAATGTCTGGGGCTGTCCTGGGATAGGCAGGGCCGCGGGCTGCTCCTGCCTCCTCTCTTCCTGCCACACTGGCCTGCCCCCTCAGGCCCCTCTTTCCATCTGGGCTTCACCTTGGCTGATGCACCTTCAGCTGTCCCAGCACACCCCCCCAGTCCCACACGGCCCACGAGTCCCCTTCCAGTCTAGAATTATGATGCAAAAGCCCAAAAGAGGATGCAGAAGCTAAAAATGGCTGAAGTGAGCCAGGAGTTCCTTCTTTTTGGTCCTCCTCCATCATATTCTGAATGCAAACCATGTCCAACAAGAAGCAGGCTACCATCAGCTATAAAATTAGTGCAGGATTGCAAGGAGGACTGTTGACTGCACACAGCCTCCTGTGTTTCTCTCATCTTGTTTGAAAATTAAATATCTTTTGTTCCATGCCATAACCTTGCTCACAGTTACTAGAGCAGGCTCCAGGGAAGGGCAGCAGGATGCTCCGTTTCTTTTCGTCCTGTTATTGGCACAAGACCACTGTGCATACAAGTTCAGTGGGATACATTTCATCATACACTGCTGCCCCTAATGGGCCTGTCTTTTGCATTTATTTTCTGTTTATCTTTTCCCCAGGAAGTTCAGCGGAAAATATGCAGCTCGTGATGAAGGTCCCTCAGCTGGACTGGACCATTTTCAAGCACAGCATCAGCATAGCATAAAAGCCAGAGAGTTGTTATTATGGCCAGGTTAGAAAATATTGGGGCTTTTTTTTCCCTTCCTTGTTTAAATACAAATCCTCCTCCCTCCCAAAATGTAACCCGGAGTTGGTGACTAGCAGACACCAGTGGGTCGCAACCTCCTTGTCCGAGGGGGTAAGGGGCTGGGTGCTGCTTGGGAGGGCATGGCAACCCCAGCCCCTGAGGATGGGGCACATCCAGGGCATGGCAGGATCTTTGGGAGGGGTGGGTGGGCTGTCCAGCCTGCTCTGCCCCCAGTCCCTGGGCAGCCTCTGCAGCTCCCTGCCTCCAACCTGCCTGCACTATGCTCACAGCCCTGCCCTGGTGTCACAACTCTGTGAGATGCTCAGCTCTTCCACAAGTAAGGCAAAAACATGCCAAGGGACAGGGCCAGCCCTGCTGGTGCCCAGGAGCATCCTCTGCCCTGGCCCTGCTTTGTACCGTGTGGTCCCAGGTGCCAGCACAGTGGCCATCTCAGGGCAAAGGCGAGGAGAGAAACCAAGTTGCCCGCTGCCAGAGGGACCCTAGCCCCAAAGCCAGGGGGGGTGCCAGAGCTGGAGAGCTGGGGGAAGGGGCTGCTTTCTGCTCCTGGGAAATGAATATACATGCCCTGTGCCACAGCCCTAAGACCCCCACGCTGCCACTCCAACACACCCTGCCATGCTGGGAATTGAACAGGACGTGCTGTGCACCAGCTGTAATTCCCTTTTAATAGTACATCACAGCAGCCCTCCTCTGCTCGTCCACCTCCTCATTAGCCTTACTCTGCTCGCTCCCGTTTACAGCCAGCAAATTAATGAAGCACTAATCAGCTGGGGAGGAGCTATTAATAGTTGTGTGGTTCTCTCCTTCCTCCCTCTTTCTCCCACTCTCCTGTCCTCCCCCTGCCTCCATCCTCGGGTCTGCTGTGCCAGGAGGATGGGGGTACCTGGAAGAGCTCGGAGTCATCGGTGCTGTACTGGCTGGAGTCGGTCTCCGAGTGCTCCACACACCACTGCAGCTCGCTGAAGCAGCCGGCCGAGTCAAAGTCGCTGGCATCCAGCTGAGACAAATCAATCTCGGGGAAGTCAGAGTAGAGGTGCTCCTCGCCAGACACCTCATACTAAGGAGAGAAGAGAAAGTGGGTGAGCCTGCTGCTCTTCCAGAGGGGCAAGCAGCAAAGGCAGCGGCAACAACCTGCGGAGACGGCTGGTCTCCCTGCATTCCGTCACCTCTGCTTGAGCCCATTACTCAGACCCTCTTTGGAATCAGCTTTGCCAAGTGCCTCCAGGAGCAATTACATGGCAGTGGAGAGCACAGAGAGCACCTCTTTGCTGCACACCTTGCAAAACAGTTTGCACAGCCTGGCACTGGCACTGACGGTTAGTGAAAGCTGCCCCGCAACGGCCACCAAACCCCCCACTCTTGTGTCCCTTGCTGTGGCAGCCGTTGAAACTGCAGTGTCTGCAAGGGAAGAGCCTCGTCCCCTCCAGTGAGCAGAAGCTCAAAGCACAGCACAGCTGTCTGGACTGCGGTAAAGCAGCTGCTGTTGCTTTTAGGGGAAACTGAAGCCACCCAGGGTTATTCAGGTGCCCCAGGGATCAGCGATAGCAGAGCAAGGCAAGAGACTTGGGCTCACACAAGACAGCAACACATGGGGCCAGGCTCCTGTGGGTAGCCTCACACTCAGTCAGGGTGGCCGCTCTGTATCCCATCCCCATCCCTGCCACATGGCACCAAACCGCTTAGGGACAGTTCCTCTGGGGAAGCTGCACGTCCTGCACATCCCAAGGCACTGCCAAGGCAAGACAGACCCTGGGCCCCATGTCACACACACAGGATGAGAAAAATGGCATGGAAACAAATCGATGTCTGGGTGCACATGGGGTGATGCAAGCTCTAGTAACCGAGCTAAAAATCTCCATTTAACCACAGAAGGCAGCTGGGACCTGCCCTGCTTCTGCCTGTCTCCCAGCTTCTGTCCAGCCACAAAGCCCCACGGCTGCATCCAGAAGCCGCGGGAGCAAGGGCTGGCACTGGCATGGCCCTGCCCGCACTGCCGCTCACAGCCTGCGCCGAGCCCTCGGGTCACGCTCGGTTTTGTACTGACTGATGTCCAGGTTCAAACAGGGAGGGGAAAGGTCTGGTGCGACTCCTCCTGGTATTGGCTGCCCAGGGGGAGTTTTCTGGTGATGAGGGAAGCAAGTTTATTTACAGAACAAATGGATTTTGGAGAAGGCACACATCTGAGCACGTGAGAGCTGCTGCAGGGGCAGAACAAGGGGCCTCCCCTCCTGAAGTACCCTGGAAGAGTCTCCTCCAATGCTCAACGGGAAGGAAAAGGGATTTCAAACTGAGCGGCAGGAATAGAAAATACAGTGTTTCACTCTTTCTCCTTTTTTTTTTTTAATTGGGATAATCTGGGATTATCAGCTATGTTCCCACAGACTGAAGGGCCTGTGTGCCAGGTGCTAGCCACTGGGTTTAAGATACCCTGCGCCACACCAAAGGATGTTCCTGTGCACACACGTACACACACCCCCCTGCACACAGAACCCATTTTGCATTTCTCACCTGCTTTCTGCCCTGTTCCCTCCCAGGGGTGGCAAGGAAAGGGTGAGTGGCTTGGAGGACACAGCAAGGGCAGGAGAGAGCAGTTTCATGGCCTGATAGTGAGCCAGTGCCGTGCCCCAGCAGCAGACTGCCGGCCCAGCCATCCCCACGGCCACAGCAGGGCTGGGGGTTGTGGGGAGCTGCTGACACTGCCCCAGCCTCGCTGGTGAGGGAAACCCCATGGGGGAACAGGGAGCTGCCCCTGTGCTGGGGGAATGCTCTCCCCATGTCCTCTGCCTGCCGCTGGAGGGAGGCGTATCAGCTAGACATCCATGTGCGTGGTGCCGCCAAGTATATCGGGCACAAAAAGAGGTCTGTGCAGCCCCTTGAATGGCTGCAGGATCTGGATACTCCTCACGGATCCCCCAAGCCTGGGGCTCTTCAAACCTGCCCTGCAAAAACTTTCCTTCCCAGGTGGTCAGAGCGCATGTAGCAGGTCAAGGGTCCCTGTCCTCATCACTGACAGCTCTGGGGGACACAGATGTTACCTTTCCCCCAGCTGTCCTGTCCTCTCTGCTCAGGAACATCCTGGGCTGCTCTGGGATCAGACGTCCTTTGGCCTTTCAGATGTGTCCCTTACCTGCTGTGGCTTGTCCCTGATTTCCTGCCACCGCTCTTGCGCCTGCTCCAGAAAAATCTTGCAACAACTTTGGCTCCCACTTCTCCCCAAATCTTCCCATGGGAACAAAGGCAAAGGCTTTTATTTTTAGAAAAGCCATACATATATATATGTGTGCGCGCGCGTGCGCGTGCGTTCCATTAAAAATAGCAAAGCAGTCAAATTCTCCTGCTCCTTTTGATATGCCACAAGGGAAAAGATCCTGGTGCTGAGATCACAAGGAGCAGCTGACACCAGTGCTTGGGATGTCTTTTGATCAACTCCACAGATGTGACATGTCCCCATTGGCAATAGGGCTGGGTAAAAATAAAACTCCTGCAATCAAATGCTGCTGAGCTGCCCTCATTGGGCACCCTGAAGGCACTGCCATGCTGCATGCAGCTGTCCCGAGGCAGTGGTTGGCAGCAGATGCTCCCAGGTTCCCAGCTAGAACAGACCAGGAGTGCCCAAAAAATCTCTGCCTGCGTCGGTCCCCCTCCTCCCTGGAAAAAGCAGGGAGAGCCTTCGCTCAGCGTGGCCGCCCACATGGGCATGAGGCAGGGCATCCCAGGGCAAAGCTGCAGCTCCAGCCAGCCCCCTCTGCTAGAAAGGGTCATTTAACCAGCCCAGCCACCAAGGCCTTGAGTCTTGGGAGGGAATCTGTCACTCGGAGCACCGCTAGCTCGGCACTGAGCACCGAGAACAGAGCCCGTTGCTGGCTGCAGGAGTGGGGGAGGACCCAGCCCCTGGCCCGGGTAGGGGGTGGCAGTGATGGGGATGCTGCCTGTGGGCACTGGACCTCATCTGCTCTGACTTTCCCTTTTCCCACCCTTTGCATTTCCTGCTGCCTTGGGAGAGGAGTGAACTTTTGTTCTAATTTTACTTGGGAGTTTGTAGGAAGATCAGCCATGGGTTCTTGGTGTGCAGCCAGCAAACACCCATGGAGACATGCTCTAAAATTCAGAGAGATCCTCCAGCCCAGACACCTGGCCCGTGCATGCTGCAGCGTGATCACGACCAGAAAGCTGCCGGCAGATCCTTGAGACTTGTCTGATGAATCCCTGCTCCAGGGAAGAGGGATGCCCAGGAAACTATGCGGGTGCCCCCATGCCACACACCTACATCCTTTGGGGGGAGCAGGAGCTGAAGCCTGGGCATCCGCTCCAGCTGCAGGAGCTCCCCACAGCAGCACCACGCAGGCAGCTGCACCTGAAAGCCAAAGCTAAAAGGTGGAAGGCATTTGGGGGAACAGCCTCCATCCAGAGACGTCCTCCTCAGCTTTCCATAAAGGATGAACCAACTCTGACCTCAGCCCTAGCAGAAATGCAGTCACAGTTACAGGACAGAGAGGCAGCTGATACTAGCTTGCGTGTTGCAAGGAGCTTCGCTTCTGCAGAGGCTTTGCTTGCTGGGAGGACAGAGCGTAAACATTTTCATTCATTTACTGCTGAGCTCAGACAGCCCTTCCCCACTGTGAGAGGTTTATAACTTCAATATTGGTAGCAGGGGTTGCCCTGGGAGGCTGGCAGGGACCCTCACACCAAGGGTTTGTGCTCATTTTGTGTCCTTGCTGAGGATGACCAGATCCAGCAGCAGCCATGCTGTGTGTGCCCAGGGACAGCCTGGAGATCAGGAGGGCTCTGTGCCCGCTGCGGCTGCACCACCCTGCTGCCAGACCCACTGTCCATGTCCACCGTGGCAGAGCTGATGGTAGTGAGAAAGCAGGAGGGACCACCTCCAAACCAGCAGCCAAGGATGCCCAGAGGTCACCTTGCCAACTCTCCTGTCCCAGGGAGCTTCGGCTGCACCTAAACATTTCCAGTCAAGAACCAGCAGGCCCACTACACAAGCACTGCAGGTGAGAAGAGGCTGGCTTGACCCCCAGCCTGCGCCATGCCTTCTCCCGGAAACCCCATGTGAGGAATTCAGTCTAAGAGCTTCCGGTGGCTCCTTGGTCAGAATCCCTTTGTCTCCTGGGTCTGTGAATGGAAGAGCTCCCGGGTGCTCTGGGGACTGCACCCACCAGGGCACCTGCTGCTCTAACTTCCCATCCCCGATCTTTGCCCTTCCCAGGGCAGTGGCAAGCGGGACGAGGAGCTGGCATGGGGGTTAGCTCCATCTCCCTACACGATCATGAGGGTGGCCGATGCTGGCAACCATCTCTAGTGTCCCCAGCAGCTCCAGCATGTGTCCTGGGCTGGACGTGCAGCAGGGTGAGGGCAGCCAGCAGGATGCCCCATTGAGCACAGCTCCGTGCTGGCTCCTAAAGTCATGGATGTGGCAGGTGGGACATTTCCCCTTTCAGGTCTCTCCTGCTTTGGAGCAGTGTTAAGTCTGGTGCGGGGGCATGTGAGGTCTTATCTCTGCAGAGACATGAGGTTCTTCTCCAAGCCCAGCTCTAATTCAAATATTGGATTAATGAGACAGAAAATGTTTTCTGCTTTTCAGTGTCAACTTGGGCACCTCAGACTAAACTGCCCTGGTCAGCAGGCTGGAGAGGCTGGCTGGGGCCAGGCTGCTGGCTCCTGGGAGCAGCCTGTACCCAGCGAGCCCACCAAGAGCAGACATTGGCTCCATGTGTGCACAGCCAGCTTGGCTGGGGAGCAGGCAGCGCATGGCCCTCCTGCCTGCCAGCCTGAAAACAGGCACCTGCACCCGGAGTTCAGCAGCCTTCAGGCAAATGCTGATGCTCTGGGGTTTTGCCTTCCCTGCAGCAAGCCTGGGAAAGAAGCAAAGGGGCAATGCCACCTACAGGCACTGTCTTGAGGGAACCACAGCCCTGTTGCCAGGCAATAGCAACTTAAACCAGGGCAAGCAACAGAACTCAGCCGGCTGTTGCCTGCAGTGCTTAGCTGGATCAGAGGGCTTGGGATGGGGCAGTGACCGTGACACAGAGACCTGCAGGTCTTCTCCTCTGTCACACCCCTGACAACAGCACCAGGAGAAATTTCCCTTATCTGTAAAACTCCTGGGTCCAGCCCCTTGAAGTTGTGTCCAAGTATTTAGGAGCAAGGCTCTGAGTGCGCCGGGTGATGGCACATACATTGTGCTCATGTTTAGTGAGGCTGCAAAAGTTTAAGCTTCTGAAGTCTGCCGGCATGAAAGCGCTGCTGGATGGGCGCAGCACCTTCACGGGAATTTAATCCTGTTTAAGCCTGGGAGGCCGGATTTGCATTGCTGCCTGCATACACAGTCCCAGGATGCTTTGCAAATGCCTCGTCACTCACAGGCCACTTTGCTGTACAGAATAAAGGGAAGAAAGCGGCAGCTCCTCAGAGGGGCCAAAGGAACCAGCCAGAAACAGGCAGCCCATCTCCTCACCGAGGAGCTGAAGCGGTGATTCAGCCCCGCACAGAGCTTCCTCCCTCCCTACAGCTGAGTGCCTACCCAAAGCATTAAGGGATAAATATATATCCACACGCACTGGAGACAGAGCCCCAAATTAGCCAGTAGCATTTAGGCTGGGACCCAAACCAGCAGAAGGTGAGAAACACTGAGAACATTAAGTGTCAGCTCCTGCCAGCCCTCCCTCGGTGGCACGGACAGCGCCAGCTCCTGGTGCCCATGTTTGCAGTTGGCCATGGAGTTTCCCCCTCCTTGCCCTCACCCCAGGCTTGTCTCTAAAAAGGAAAGAAAATCCTTGGGCAGGGGTTTTGGAGAGAGCTGTCCGGGCTTATCAGGGGAATCCGTAACTACAGACTGCTTGAAATGGGGCTTACAGCCATGCAGGGAGACGGGCACCACCCAGCTGTTTCACTGGGATGAACTCTCCCCCAGGCAGGCAGCAGCAGGCTGGCTGGTGCAGCGGTGGGCACAGCTGCCCACCCTGCTAGCTGCTTTGGGCAGGTGGGAGCCCACTCACTCGGGCAGGCAGGGACAGGTGCCTGGAGACCCCCAGCACCCTCCTGAGCTGCCCCAGCACCGGCGCAGGGAGGCAATGGGGCACACAACCACCACGGCCCACAGTGGGGCCAAACCCGGCCCTATCGCCCCCGGGGTGCACCCTGCTGTCCCCATAGCTCCTACCCAGGGGACATGATCCCCATGCGGTCAGGCCACCAGCACCCTGGTGGGGGCAAAGCTAGGTGCTGGCAGCCCCTTATCATCCCCAAGGACATGCCAGCTCCATCCCAGCCCAGAGGGACCCGCGTGGGGTGGGCAGCCCCCCTCCAGTACCGGGAAGGAGGGCAGAGGTAGGGATGGAGGAGAGAGCTATAAATAAGTGTAAATACAGCAAGGAGGCACCTGGCCAGAGCTGTGAAGGTCACTGGAGTGTGTGCCAGCAGATAAGCAACCCCCCCTTCCCACTGGCATTTGACAAAATGTCAGTGTGAATGAGGGAAAGGTGGTGTCGGGTTGTGCCTTGGCCCGGCCACCCCTCGCCACCCCCTGACATTTATAGCCTGAGAGCCCCGAAGTGGAGGGTGACCAGTACCAACTCGGGAGGCAGCAAAGGCAGAGGGGACCCTGCCTGCAAACACACCGATGTGACACAGTGGAGGGAGGTGTGAGGAGTGCAGAGGCAGTGCTGCCGCTCCCTCATCCAGCTCCCCAGTTTTGGGGGAAAAAGAGTGCAGGAATCTCCCAGGCTCCCGGGTCTGCAAGGTGGCGTGCAACACCTCACTGTCCTGCAAGGAGCAGGGCATTTTGCCCTCTGCACTCTGTTGATTTTTAATTTTTTTTTTAGTTTTTACTAATCTGTTTTAACAATTCACCCCAGCCAGCAAGAGGAAAATCCAGCACTAGCATTTAAAGCCCAGACAAAATAAATAGCATGTTGATCCTTTCTTCCACTCGAGCTGCTCAAAAACAACTGCTGCTTGTCCGCATTGCTGCGGCACGTGGAGGCTGCCGTGGCAGTGCCGGGCCCCACGCTGGATGCCCTGCACCGACACACATGGAGCAGCCGCCCTCCCGATGCAGCCCGTGAGCTGCAGAGTGGGGAAAGGGGAGGGGGTGCTGGCAGCACCAGGCACCTGGCCCCGTGGCACCAGCAGGACGAGGGGTGCTTGGTGCCAGGCTCTGAGCCACAGCCCAAGTGCGAGCGCGGTCTCGCTCGCTGACTTTTGTCTTACATTAGAAGGGTGTAATTAAGACCAACCCTAAGAAGCCAGTAGTAGGAAATATTAAACATTAACTGCAAACAATAAACACGACCTTGCCAGATATCTTTGATATGGAGGAAAGATGGAAGAAATTGCACTAAACTATCCCTGAGTCACAGGATAGAAAAAAGGAGGCTGAGATACTGCTAATAATGCCCTGAATAAACAACACTCCGCTGGAACACTTTAAACAAAGGTGTGTCAGGTGTAAGAAGAAGGGCAGCAGCAAAGTATATCACAGGTTACAGAGCTGCATATTCATACTATACTCTGCAGCCGTTTATTTGGGCTTCAGATTAGAGAGTCCACTTCTGCCGGAGGTCTGGGGCAGGCTAGCTCAGGGCTGCAGGACCTGCTGGTGCTGGCAGAGCTGGGGAGACCCTGCAGCCCCAGCCGCCCTGCACAGAGTCCGGAGCACCTCTCCACTGCCGTCACCCTCTGGCACCACCACTACCGGGCGGCACCACCAAGCATTAGGCAAGGGCAGAAAGGGAGAACCAATGGTTGCTTTGCCCCATACAAGGAGAAGGGGCAGCAGGTAGACACAGCAGGGAACCAGCCATTCCCAAAGAGGGACACTCCTCTCTCAACACCAGCTAATGGAAACAGCACCTGCTAACTGTGGCTGCTGCCAAGCGCAGTGCCATGCTGTGGCTGCTATGTCCCCAGGATATGGTCTGCCAGGCAGAGGGCTGTCCGGGCAGTGCCAGCATGCTCAGGGACACACACAACAGGCTGATAGCAGTGTCTCCCATCGCAAGAGAAGTGTGATGGCTTTATCCTGCACCCCCTGAGCCACACAGCAGCACCCCATGCCAATCCTGCCAAGCAGCCAGCCCAGCAACACTGCCCACCACCTGCTGATCCTGGCACAGCAGAGAGTATCATCCCCAAATATGCATGTGCCAGTGACTCCTGCCAGCCTTGCCCTAGTCACTGACGGGTGCTGCTGCAGGCAGCGGCGCTGACACTGCTCGATGGCATCAGCCAGACAGGGCACAGGACGGGTCTTGAGCCCTGGCGGTATTTTCTAAGAAATTCCTTGTTATCTGCCCCAAAACCAAAGGCAGGACCAACACACAGCAAAGAGCATGTGCTGTGCTGGGTACAAAAGAACAGCAGGAATGGCAATGTCCCATCAGCTTGGGAGGTCTCCAGCCCTGCCACGTGATATCCTGGCCATGGGTAGAGAGGCACAGGCAGGAACAGGCAGGTGTTGCACTCCAGCGCGACGCTCACCTCCTCGCCGCAGCATTTCTGCAGTGAGACAGCACAGCCTGTGCGGGGCAAGGACAGAGCAAGTGGTGGCACAAGCCCTGCAGCCTCGAGAGGCTCTGCAGCGAGGATGCCCAGTGGGACAGGGAGCAGCAGGGGCTGGGGCTGAGGCCAGCAGAGGCATCGAGACCTTGGGGCCGCTTCCACTCGCAGACCCACAGCTGGAGGTGGCAAGAAATGCTGTGGCCCTGCAAGACAGGCTGGGGACCCCCAGGAGCAGGCATGCCCCCAAGCTCCAGCCAGCCTGGCAGCACCGGGGGCCCAGGCTGCGCCATGGGAAGGGGCAAGTGCCTGACTCACCAAGGAGCTGGCTAATAGTCAGCTCTGAGAGTCACAAAAATTCCCCACAATCACAACTCCCTCATTTTGAAAGGAAAACATGAGGGAGTGATTATTTTCAGACCTTCCTCTTCTGATGTCCTAGCAGCCAGCAGCCACATGACAGCTGTGGGCAGAGGGATGCCAGCGAGGAGGCTCCCCGGGGTTGGGGTGGCTGCAGGGGCTGGAGGAGAAGGAGCCCTGCCCCTGCCCTGCTCTGGCCACTGGCCACTTTGGAGGTTTGGTCACCAGCTCTTGGGCTGACAGGGCTCCACGAGGCCCGTTTAGTCCAGAGGATACTGCAATCGTCTTCCCATGGCACAGCACTTCCCAGCAAACACCAGTTCAGCTATGTGGGTGCTCTTCACCCTAGCACTGGCAGCTCTTCACCCCTCTCAGCTGGCTGCAAGAGCAAATCCCTGCTGGGAGGCAGCAAGCAATTGTCCCTCCAGCTCCCCGCACTATGACTGAGGTTGAACCTGCAGTTCCACGAGGAGGAAAGCAGAGCAGTGCCCGCAGGAAGCACAGTAGACATTACTGTGTCGTGCCACGTCAGGTTCCCGCTCCAGCTCCAGAGCTGCCCAGGCTGCATAGGCAAGCCCAGCCTCAGACATGCTCCCTACCCACAGCCACAGCCTCAAGATCTTCCATGGTGTTGTGCTTGGAAACCTCTCACTGGCTTTGCCGGGAGCCACAGCCGCAGCCTGTGGTCCTGGGAATACCTGAACTACTCCCAGGGGCTGGTACAGGCAATGCGGGGAAGCTGGGAGGCTTTCAGGGTCCACGGGCAGGCGGGAGGGAGCAAATGTGCTGGCAGGGCAGGCTCTCGGTTGCACCAGAGCCACTCACCCTGCAGTGCCGCCAGCTCTGGGGTTGCTGCCTTGAGGCTGTGAAGTGGAAGGGGAGGGAAGGCCAGCTCAGGGTGAACTATCATTACTGAAACATCTTCCTCCCCTGGCTCGGGACATGAAACAGGGCTTTCTGGGTGGCAGCTAGCGGGAGGCAGCGGCGTGGCACACAGCCTGGCTCTGCCACCCTCGGTGGGAGGGCTGTAATTCCCAGCGCATCCTGGCATTCCGTGTCAACAGCTCGGTGGCTGTGAAACAGGAGCTGAGGTTAAAGCCAGCCCAAATCCTGCCCCTTTACATACACACGTGAAGAGCTGGTGAAGAGAACCTGCTGACTGCCGGACACCACAGCCCAGTATTACCCCTCTGCCAGGTGTGTGTGTAGCCGTCATCTGCAGGATGCTTTCTACCTCCCCGAGCCACAGGCACATTTTTGGACCTTGCTATTGCTCCCATGCAGAGGGACTGTCTGGGCAGCCCTTCCCCTGCTGGGAGCGCTCCCACCCCCTTTTGCCAGGGAGGTGGCAGGCAGGGGAGGGGAGAAAGCATCTCTCCTGCCTGCCTGTCTGCCTGCAGGTTTTTTACCAAAGGCCCCCCTCCTCCCCTGCCACAGAAAACAACACGGTGCCCCACACTGTTCGGTGCTGCCCATGCCACCAGCAGCAGAGCACCATCTTAGCACTAATCAGTACAAGGTGGGAGATGGGGAAGGTTCAAGCTGGGGTTAAGAAGGCGCAATGAGGATCTTCCCACATGAGCCTGACTTCCCAGTGGGTCCAGCCCTGACACTCTGCTGCCACAGGCATGCTCCAGTGACATGCCGTGCCCTGCCAGGGGTCAGGGCACCATCACCAAACCTGACCCACGGTGACTCTCAACAGACCCTTTCTCCTGCCAGACACCGGCTGTGCTGGCCTTCCTGCCAGGGGGACTTCGGGGGAGCCCTCGCTGTGCCCAGCAGCCACATGAAAAATAAAGTTTTCAGCTGGAGGCACGAGGTTTCAAAGGGTGAAAACCACTGTGGAAAGGGCAAAACCTCTCAGATCCATCCATACCCTCCTGCCAGGCCTGTCCGTGCATGCCTGGGCCCATATTGCAGTGCTTGTGGAAGTGCGAGCCCTGCCCAGCCCACCCTGCCAGCCACCCCTGCTGCAGGGGAGTGGGCAGCGCTGCCCATGCCAGCTCCTGCCTGCTGCTCTGCATGAGGCCCTGGTACCCCATGGTGTGGCCTGCTGCCTGCACCTTGCTGCTCCTCATCACCAGGGTCTCCTGCGAGAGCAAGGAGGAGGAGATGCATCACCACCCAGCGTGGTCACTGCTTGGCTCTGCTCCAGCATAACTGTGCCCACGCTCACTGGTAAAGCCAGCGGGCAGGCATGACACGGGCACCGCTGCATCTTGGGCTCTCCCAGGCAGGGCTGTGCCAGTCCCAGCACCCCAAAAATGCAGAGAGCCAGCACAGCCGTATCACCCCTTCAGTGACTGAAACCACCTAAAAAAGTGGTGGGGAAGGGGGATGCCAACAGCTGGGTATTTTCCAGGTGGGCATCATCAGCGCTAGGAAATCACCAGTATTAACTGATCAACAGCACTGATACTATTCCAGTTATTACAGTGGGGAAACTGAGGCACGGGGATGTGAAATGAGAGCAGGTTATAGCAGGTCCCATGACCACGGGCTACGAACACAGCTCACAAGGTGGATGGCAGAGGCATGATCCCTGAGCAGCACCTCTGGGGCTGCCGTGCAGGCGCTGCCAGTGCCCGCTGCGCTTCACTAGCACAACCTGTTTGGTCTGGGGATTTCCCAGTGCTACATCAACTGCACAAGGCTTTACTGTGCCTGAGTCGGCACCGGAGCACTGCTGGTGGGCTGGGAATCAGCGGGTGCCCCAGCCAGGCCCCCAGGGACCTGGGGCTGGGGCTCTGTGCCTGCTTTTTGGCTCTGCAGGGAGCATTTCTAGGAGCTGCAGCCTAGAGCCAGCACTGCCAGCCTGGCTGCTCCTCCAAGCTTTCCCCAGTGTCAGGACCAGGCGCTCCCTTCTCCCCGCACAGCACACAACTGACTCACCCCAGAAAGAAACTGCTTCAAGATCTCCAGATAGAAAAATCCCTCCAAGGGCAAAAAGCTCCTTCAGGAGCACATGCAAACCTGGGCAATCACTCACATGCACAAAACTTCATGCTATTGCAAATTCACCCCTGTAAGGGACCACACCTTTCCCCTCCCCAAAACCCCAGCCCAACAGGCTCTGGCGGGGCTCATGGGAGCTGCAAGCCCAGGCTGGGTCTGGCCGCTCCCCAAGCAGGGTCTGGCTCAGGGCTGGGACCCCTCTTTCCCCCCCTCCAAACCAAGGGGGGTGAAGCCCACAAACGTGACTTCCTATGCTTAAATCAGACCCTTTTACCCACTTGATGACATGTGCCAACTCCCTCACAACACTGCCCTAAGCTTGGCTGCTCCCAAGCCTTGTCCCTCCCTATTTTTGACCCAGCTAATCCAGAGATTGACCTAAAGCCAGGAACCTCAGGACAGGCTGGCTTGAAATCCAGCTTTGAAACCTGCATGTGACAGCCAAGTGCCTAGGAACTGGTCTGACCCCGCATCCACCTCCGGCTCGGGAGCATCAGAACCAAGGATCCCCTAGGGTGTGCGGGAGGCCACCTCTGCCCTGGCAGCACCAAGTGCCAGATGGGCCCAAATCCCCATGCAGGGTTCACAGCGTTTAAGGTGCCTGCTTGGTGTGCCACCTTCACAGGTTTTGAATGGACCCAACACCTGGCAGCAGCACCCCAGTCGTGAGCAACTCCAGTTTCTGGCCCCACCACCACCTCTGCGCCCTGCTTTTATCCCCATCCATCTCCCCACTCCATGGAGGCTATCCGTCTCTCTCAGCTGCCTCTGCTCCCCGTGTCGGGGGCTGCTGGGTGGGACTGCAGCCAGGTGCCCTTGGGCAGAGCCTCCAGTGTCACCTTGGAGGGAAGCACTGTGGCCCCATCTGGGCAGCTGCAGGGAGGCAGGGCAGCGAGCCCCACAGCCACGCTCAGCATGGCACTGGCGAGAGAACCCTGCCCAGCCCACACACGCTGAGCCCATGGGTGAAACTGGCTCCACACCCTCCCACCACTGCCAGAGGGGAATGAACCAACCCTGCACCTCTGAGCCCCCAACAGCACGGGCACGGCATGCAGCAAGCAAACCCTTCGGCCTCTCTATCCAGCGCTCCACTGCGAGCGTGGTTCCAAGCCGTGGGCGACCGGGTGGAGCCACGCGTTCCCCCCAGACCCGGCTGAGCCGTGCTTGGTTATGCAAACCGCAACGGGAGCTGTTTCAACTAGTTGGACTGCTGCCTGGCAGTCAGGTGCCTTCCTCCTCCTCCTCCCAGTATGCTGCCAGTCCCCCGCAGGCAGCTGCCCAGGCTCCCACGGGTGTCTCTGTCCCCACACTGAGCATGCCATGCCTGCTACCAGCAAGGGGCTTTCCCTCCCTGGGTGCCCTGGGAGGTGGGGGCAGGCGTGGGGGCTCGCCATCCCCCAGCACAGCATGCTGTTATCACCCAGTGCAGCTGTGAACCAGCCCCATCAGTGGGTTTCACAGTCCTTGAGGTGTCCTCACGTGTCCCGGTACTGCTGATGCACAGGGAAGTTTGTCCATGCACAACTCGTACTGACCGGGAGCAGGGAGCCAGGACCATGCAAGCCCCAGGGTGCAGCAGAGGCGGGGAAGGGGCTGTTTGCCCCATTGCTGGTGAGTATTGCCCAGCACTGTGGTCGTGCTGGGATTTTGCACCCTGCCTGCATCCTTGGTGGGATGCAGGAACTCAAGAAAACTGCTCCCTGTGACCTGCTGCGATCAAAATTTGGATGGGTGCTGGGAAAAAAGCAGTCAAGGTCCTGTGAGCCACAAAGGAGGCCTCTGGCAGAGCTGGTCACCATGTCTGTCACCAGCTGGCTCAGTCATGTTCACGCCTCATGGCAATGGCTCAGAGTTTGGCTTTGACTGCAGAAAGGCTAGGCTAGGAGGGGATAGAAGCCAGCGCATGGAGAGCATCTGCTCCAAACAGCCTCCAATACGTTGCAAAATGGGGGAAAAACCCCACATCTGAGCACCAGGCATCTTCATGCAAATCTCATCCTTCCCAAGCCAATACCAACCTCACACTCTGGGATGGCAGGAAACCTGCAGCTCGGCTCTGTGCAGTGCTCTTCCTCCTTTGCACAATGCATTGGCCTCTCCTTAAATTTCAACACAGATTGCAGGGAATTTACATGCCACCGGTGGACTCAGTGGGGGCCTGGCAACCCTGGCTCCAGCAGTGAAATATTCCCTAACCACCCCCAGCTACTCCCAGCAGCTTCAGCAGCACAGCCAGCAATTTAGGCACTGTATGGATTAAGAGCTCCACGGGGCAATAGCTGATGCAGTGTTAAAATGTGGGATGAAGTGGGATGAAGCCAGCTGCCCACCTGCACCAGGGCTGCAGGGCTCCTGCCACGGATGGTGTCCAACCCAGGGGAGCCCAGGTGGGAATACGGAGAAGGAAAAAGGCTGCAGAGCCAGTCTTTGTACTGCTCACTGAAAAAGGGAGAGGAATCAGCTAGCCCAGCGCACAGAGAAGAGAGACGCTGGCCCAGCTGCACCAGCGGCAGTGCCCGGAGAGGAGCTGATGCTAGGCTGGGGTGACACAAGAGGTGGCTCCATCCCTACAACATGGTTCTTTACTACAAACTTCTGTGCAAGAAAATAAGGCCTTTGCTAAACCAAAAGGGCCCCAAGCCAGCTCCTTCCAAGGCTTCCTGGGATGTTCCACTCTACCCATCCCTCAGTGCGTGCCAAGCTCTTGTCATGTATACAAGTTTTTCTGTTCGGGGTGTTTTTCCAGCTGGTGCTGGATGTCCTTGACGAGCTTCTCCACAAAGGTGGCAACAAGCTGGAGGAGCGGGAAACCTGCCTGTGCTGAATAGTAAAAACCCTGGCAACGCCATGACGCTTCTCCAGACATTGCAGCTAAATATAGACTCCTCTTTTATTACCCTGACGGCTGCTGGATTGAGTGCAAGAGGAGCCGGAGGGCTGCACTGGAACTCCCCCTCGCCTGCGGACGGGGATTGCCCATACGCATCCAGTGCAGAAGCTCACACTTGCTTAAACAGGATGCAAAGCTTAAAACAGACCATAAGCCTTCTCCCTGGGTGTCTCCTGAGAAACACAGCTCGTTTGCTGGTGAAATGCTGTGGGTCCAAACCCCTCACTCTGCATCCTGGAGGGGTTTTGAGATGTGCTGGCGTGATCAGGTCCTGCCTGGGTGGGAAGGGATTCCCCCTGCTCCTGGCATGAGCAGCCGCAGTACACAGGCCACCCAGTGAAGGATGCTGAGCCAGCTTCCAAGAGCGCTCCAAGAGCGCGGCTTTCCTGTGGCTTCCCTGCAGGCAATACTTCCTCACCTAAAAGAGCCACAGATGAAGCGCTTGACCCCACTGCACTTACCGTGTCCCTGGGACTACGGGTGAGAGATCATTTCTGCCAAACACTCCGGTCACACCAGGATTTGTCCCTCTGTTGCAAATCCCGGAGGGAAGAAGACATGCCCCACAATTTGCTGGGGACCTGCAGCCTCTGTGACACCTTGCCAAGGTTTTTCTGAGAGACCTGGTTCACTGATAGAAAATGTGATGCCTGGGGTAAGGGGTTGATTCTCAGGGTAGGGAAGGCAGGTGAGGATGGAGACCACATCCTGCATGCCCAGGAAAGCACAAAACCCCACCAGGTTCAGCTCTGGAACATGGTGTAAGGCAGCTACTATGGGGCTGAGGCACAGGCAGGAGCAAGAGGGGTGAAGCCCAGGATGTTGTAAAACACTGCAGGCTGCTGCCCACACTCACACACGGCTGCGAGCTGCCATGCCGCAGCACTGCTCCCCTGCCAGCTGACCCTACACAGCCTCCCCGCCCTGGGCCAAGCTGTGTGGCCCCTTCACCTGAGCTCCAATGGGGAAGCATTCGAGGGGGTGAGACCCCAAGGGTGCTCCTGCTAAAACCCCAGCACTGACCCCAGCCCACGGCCCCCATCAGAGCCATCCCAGGAGATGCAGGGCTGGTATGAGCTGCCTGCAGGACGCCCACCTGGGCAGAGCAAGTTCCTGGGACTTTTCCCACTGCTGTCTGGCGGGGACATCGGAGCAGGGGTCCTGTGCAAGAGGCAGAAGGCTCGTAGAGCCACGCTCCGGTAGGTGCCATCAAGACCCAGGCTGTGTGCTTGCTGCCTCCATCACTACATCTGAGAAAAATGGGTAAAAAAGGGGATGCACTGCAAGCCAGCCCCTACCCCCCCATTACCAGGAAGTCAGGCTGGGCCAAGATGCTGCTGGCTGCTCGCAGCAGCCATTTCCCCCACTCTTGGCTCTGAGTCCCATTGAGACGGGGCCAAGCAGGACGGGAACTACAGGCATCCTGCCTCCTGCCATCGGTGCTCCCAGCTGGCCAGTTCATGCTGGGACACCAACTCCCCGGGTGACCAGGGCCGCCCCGCTGCCAGCACCACTGGCCTTGGCCACAGTACCTGCCCCATGACCGCAGCGCTGGCTGCGGAAAGCAGCCCTCCAGCTCCCCATACCAGCTGGCCTTTCCCCCACAGCCATCCCACTGGGCAAGTGGGAGGCTGGGAGGTGGCAGAAGGGAAGGGGTTAAGCCATTAATCATCCCTGCTGGAGAGCAACTGGACCCAGGGCCCATGGCATCCATCCTGTGCCCCATGCACCCCTGTGTTGGGACCACCCAAGGGTCTCGCAGAGTGGCAGGGGTCTGCTGGGGGCTGCCTTGTCCTGCCAGCAGCAGTGCTCCTCTGGGTGAATTGGAACACGTGCCGACAGCAAAGGCAGCCGTGGTGCCCACTACACCTATGCCACTGCCCACATGGAGACCGAGGCCTTGCACAGCACTCCTGCTACACTCCCACCCATTGCACACCCTTCTGCTACACTCCCACCCATCACATACCCTCGTACTGCATGCTCACCCATTACACACACGCCCACTGCACACCCTTCTGCCACACTCCTGCCCATCACTGGCACTGGGAGGGTGTGATGCAGGCACTGCGAGCATTCCCCAGGCAGGGGCAGAAGTGACTCCCCCTGCTCCTGAGCGTCTCAGTGCTGGCTGGAAGCTGAACTGGGGGGCTGCAGAAACAGCCCGAGCCCCTGGACACAAGGAATGTTCGCACCCCAGGCTGCCATCCCCCCATGGGGACAGGCAGGACAAGGTGCAGGGCTCATGTAAGGCAGCTGAAAAAGTCACCCTCCAACTGGCAGGTCCTTGGCCCCCATGGAGTGTCCCCACTACCATGGGGATTGTAGCGAGACTGGTGCTGCCAGTGGCCCACAGGGACCCACAGCAGCATGGCAGGGAGGGAGCTGGGGGTCTGCAAGCCCACGGGAGCCCTGTGCCCACGAACATCCCTCAGCCCAACGCTGGGTACAATGGGATGCTCCCAGTCTTGAAATTTCCATTCAAGTCCCTGCTTGCGGACCAGAGAAGGGGGATGTGTTTTGACCCTTTCCCCCCAAATCTCACCATCTTCCAACCAACCTTGATGATTTCAGAGCATGGAGAAGCCTGAAGCAGTCTAATCCTCACTGCATCCCCACACTTGGGGTGAGCTGGCCAGTCCCATGCTATGTTCTTCAACCAGACCTTACAGAAGGCAACAGCTCTTCTTTTCGAGTAATGTCTGGGCTCACAAGGCAGGAGCACATCAGAGACCTTCCCCTGCCTTTGGGGGCTGCTCCCCCTTCTCCCCTCGTTCCCTGCCCAGAGACCAGCCTTTGCAAAAAGACTTACAGCAACCCAAAAACTCCTCAAACGTGATTTCTGGATGACTTCCTCCTCCCTGTGCTGACATCTGCTGATGCAGCAGAGAGAGGACACATGGACATTCTGCTTCTGCCTCCACCCTCAGCCCCAGAGGCCTTTCTCCTGCTTTCCCCAGGCTCACGGGGGGGCATAAACCCTTCGGCAGTGGCTGGTATTTGGGTAACAGGGCATGGAACACTGGGTATGCAGAGCCAGGAGCATGTACTGCTCTTGTCCTGATGGCTGTCCGGCTGTGGCTGCATCAGCAGCGCATGCTCCAGCAACTCTCCCACGGCCGCCAGCAAACACCCTTGGGACCCCTGAGTCCAGATGTGAGGGGTGGCAGATGGGGGAATAGCTCAGAGGGGAGCAGAGTTTGCCTGCCTGCAGCTCTGCCCTCCCTGCCTGCAGCTCCCCGGGCTGGGGGTGGGGGGGAGGGGGAGGGGCGGGCTCCTGTGGCATCACTTTTGCCCACCCCCAGGACCACAGTTTATTTTGGATGATGACATGTGCTGGGTGAGGCTTCGCTGCTGTCCTGCTGAAAGGAGCCCTGTCGCTGTCCCTGATGGGATGCTGTGCAACAGGCTCCTCCACCCAGAACAGTGCAGTCCCCTGGCTGTGCCACCCTCCTCACCCTCCAGCTAATGACAGTAACCCTCTCCCACCTTTTCCCGCAGGAGGATTTTGCTAACGCCCGCCAAGGGATTTGCAGATATAAAGGGCTCATTAAGTGCTAACCACGCCCAGGAGCCTGCTGGCATCCATCTTGGCAGATGCCCAGCCCTGTCCTGGAGAAACCTCTGCAAAAATTGCACCCTGTGCCTGCCGGTCCCCTGCCCAGGGCAGCCCCTCACCCTGGCCATCACCCCTTGCCAGCAGCATGGGTCCTATGGGAAGGAGGCAGTGCCTGGGCAACAAGCACAGGGGACGTCCAAAGAAGGAAAGGAGTTGGACAGATGGAGGAGCCGGCCGGGCTCCCTGGCCAGCCGGCTGGCCCATACTGTAAAAGGAGTGGGAACAGGGACTGCACAGCTCCGGCTCCAGCAGCTTTACAATGGCTGTGAAGCTGAGAGGAGGAGGAGGAGGAGAATATTAACCCTCCCAGCACTGCCACATGGGGAGGACAAATGGCAGATTTCCTGAGGCTCTGCTTAACAGCAGATGGACAGGGGTCCCCCCGACTCCCATCCAATAAAATGCATCTGGTGATGCTTTCAGGCCTGGGAGCATGGAGTCAGGAGATGCTGCCCTCAGACAGGCTGTGGGAAGAAGGAGGAGGAGGATGAGGAGGAAGCGGAGGACGAGGCACGCGGTGGATGCCTGCAGGAGGGAAGTGACCCTCCACGGGTGCAAGGCCTCGAAGACCCCTTGAACATGGGCTCCCTGGGAAGGTGCCCTCCTCCTCATGCTGCCCCCAGGAAAGCACCCCACTGGGGGCTCAGCAGCACTGGAGGGGCAAGAAAGGGGCACCCATGGGTGCCACCCCTCAGGGTGCCTGCCCATTGACATTGCCATCCCTTGCTAGCTGCTCAGCAGGGAGCAGCAAGGCTGAGTGGCTGGTTGCTCAGCTTCCCTCCTCTTTTCCCTGTGGACATGCAAGCGAATAATCACTTTTTTCCTGCTTAATGTTTTCCTTTAAAAACATTGGGCTTGGCCTTCCCTGCACTTTTCTGTGGGATTCATCAGAGCTGCAGGAACCCAGGCGCAGCGACTGGAAGAGCAAAGGTATTGGGCACTTAACAGCAACTTCCCTTCTCCGAAATGTTTATTGGTCATTGACGTCAAGTAATTATTGGGAATTATTAATTAAGAAAGCATTTAAGAGCATTGCTTTTGTTGAGGTTTTGTCATTACAATTAGTTTATCAGCCAACAGGAGAAACGTCAGCCTTTGCAGTTGCTTGGAGTGCAGCAAAGCAAATTTCCCTTTCCGCAGCAAGTATTTTGCTTTGTCCTACCTTTGGGGACTTGCCTTTCTCCAGGTGTGCCAACCACAACAGCGCTGGAAACACCCAGCCAAAAGGACCTCAGGAGGCCATCAGATGGGAACACCATGTCCTTTCTAGCCTGTCAGAGCCAACTATGCATGGATACTGGCTCTTTTTGGGAAAGCGTCTTGACCAGACACCCTGATCCCAGGCAGGAAGCTGCAGGGTTAATGGGGTTGACTCCCGCAGTCTCTCCAGGGCCACCCTGCCATACTCCCATGCACTCACTCCATGTCCCCAGTTCTCATGGAACCTACCTCCCCGTGCCAGTGCTGGCATTCTGCTGCAGAGCAACTCGGTGCGAGTGCGAGCTCAGGCATGCTGTCATCTGCAGCCCTGCGTGACGGGCGATTTGGCACCAGACCCTGTCCCCATGCCTGGGCACCCCTGCAATGCTCTGCCCCAAGGGCTGGGCTCAGGGCTGGCAGCAGACTGGTGGGGCAGGATGCCTCCTCCCACCTTCACCTGGGTGACCTGTGTGCTGTGGCTATTACATGGTGGGGCGTCCCACTATCTGCACTTCGAGAGATTTTCTTTTCTTCTCTGTCCCACCCTGGGGAATTGGGTGGCTCCCAGGTGCTTGGCACTGAGAGTCGCTGCTTTGGCCGCCCACGGCTTTCCAAGGGCTCCCCCAAGCCCCTCATATGCCAGCAGCACCCACCACAGGCAGCAGCAGGCAGCTGGAGGGGTGAGCTGGGGCTGTGGGGGTGCCTGGAGAGGGGGACAGCCCCATCAGCATCACGCAGGAGAGGGGACCCAAAATTTATTCTTGGAGTGGTCCGGGACATGAATTTCAGTGGGTTATTGCTCCCTTATTTCCTGGGTCCTCTGGCCCACGGGAGCATGACCCTGTAGCAGGCTGCGTCCCTGCCTTTTACAGCCCACTCTTCTCTTGCCACCTACTCTGCTCAGCCCCATCCTTGTACCCTGTTCCCCATGGGAACAAGAGCCTCAGAGGCCACCACACTGCACCAGGCTGTACCTTTGAGACAATGTAAGCCCTGGGGAGCAGCACAGCTCCTCAGTGACCAGGACACAGGGGCAAGGTACCTGTGCCCCTGCCACCCCGTCCCGGCCACCTCAGCGCTCCCACCTGCCTGCTGGCTCTGAGTCCCCCTCCTGGGGCAGGCATGGCAGGATGGGCAGTGGGACATGGCACACGCCGGCAGCGCTGGCACAGGGCACGCTCGGCTATGCATGCACCCAGCGTGTGTGGCACGAGTTGGCCCCGGCGGGTGGCACGGGCACCGTGTGCTGCAGCTCCTGCCTTGCTGGAGCATGCACATGCATGCCCCATGCACACCTGCTCACGCAGACTGGAAGCTAGCAGCAACATGGTTGCTCCAGCACCCAGCACCCAAACCCCCACCCCGCTGAGCACCCAACACCCAGGCCTGGCTGGAGGGGAGGGAACGGCTGGGAGGCAGGCTATCCCCACAGGAGGCTGGGCTACCTCTCGGGATGGGGGCTTGAGCACTGCCCTGGGCTCTGATCCTGCCTCAGCCTAGGCAAAGCAAGCCTCGGGCTGGTCCCTCCAGCAACCATTCCTGCCCGCCCCCGTCTCTGCCGGCGCTATGGCAGTTCTTCCTTCCCTGAGACAGCCAGTGTGCCAGCGGGTGGGTGAGGCTGGGAGGGGTGCTGGGGAACTGGGCAGGCTACAGAGCCCATGCCCCCTGAGTGGCAAGCAGCACAGCTGCAGCCTGCGAGCTGTGAGTTCCTGCAGCCCTTCCATAGAGCAGGCTGCAAGCAACTGCAACCCAGACACCTGCAGTCTTGCGTTCCCAGGCTGATGTTGGTGCAACCCCAGTGCACGCACGCACCCCCAAAAGCAGCACCAGGAGGGACCAACAGCCCCCGCTCAGCAAGTGGGTCAGCTATATATAAACAGAGCAGCCCTAGCAGCGCCGGTACCAGGCACCTTCCTGCCTTGCATCATTGCCACCCTAAAAAACATGGCCTGCAGATGGGGGATGGCTCAGCCTGGGCTGCGGCAGACATGAAATGCTGCCAGTAACCAGAGGCACTGCTAGCCATTGCCCCGAGGGCTCCCAATCCCATGTCCTGCTCAGCTGGGGCAGCCACAACAGAGGCTGGAGAGACCAGGTGGGGACCATTGTCCACTGGAAAGACGCTCCCAGGAGGCCAGGGCGGCAAGCCGCATACTCCACCACACAAAGCAGGCCCCCAGGAGGGAGATTTCCACTTCCATTTATTGAAACCAGCTGCCTCAGCTCCCAAGCACCCAGGCAATAAGCTTAAAACCCCTCATTAAGGCTGCGCAGACACCTCCTGGGCCTGAGGCACACCATGCCTGCTCGGCAGTGTGCACGCACAGGTTTGGCTCGCAGGGTCACGTTGAACAGCCCCAGTGCAGCAAACGACTGCATACAGACGTTGTACAGGAAGATTGGGCAGCAGGGCAGTTCAGTCCCAGTATCCCCAGTTTGCTGCACCCCAAGGGCAGATACCTTCCCCAGTGCAACCTGCCCCACCTCAGCTGCACTGTTGGAGTTTGTGGGTCCAGTAAACCTGGTGCTGGAGCCCAAGCAAGACATGGTTTGGGGTGCTTTGGGCTGCTGCCCGTCTTCACAGACTTGCTGGCACCACACAGTAGGAGAGGGCTGGTGTTCAACCTGCACCCCTGCAAGTAGCTCGAAAAGCCCTTTACAGCCTGTAGGTCTCCAGTCGTCTACAGTCGAACATCACCAGCCTCTCGCCCAGCCTAGAGGGTTGGTTATTAGGGAAAAATGCTTTAATGAGGCAGCTCGTTAAAGGCAGGAACAGATTAGCCTGGGAAACCAAGGAACCCTGTGACTGCCAAATTCAAGAACAGGGGAAATAGGCCTTTCCCTGGCGGTGGTAAGAGATGCTGCCTCAAAGCAGTGGGCTGAACCCACAAAGCCTCAAAGCCCCTTCAAGGCCCTGCACCCTCCCAGGAGTCTGCATGAGCTCTGAAGATTGAAGATACCAGGAAGGGAGGACCACAGCTTGAAACCTATGAAAACACCCACTTAAGTTCAAGTGGAAAACACTCTATCCTCAGTAGTGAAGTTAAGGCACTGCCTTCTCCTCAAGCAGAATCCCAGCACCAGCGTGGACTTCCAGCAAGGATGCTCCAGGGAGAAAGCCTTTGGCATGACACAGCCCTGCTGGACAGGAGTGACGTGGGAGGAGAGACAAAGGCAAGCAAAGCTCCAAGTTATGGTCACCAAAGAAAAATTAACCCTGGAAAAAAAATCCTGCTCCATTTCCCACTGCAGGGAAGGTTTGCAAATCGTCTTTTCCCACAGCAAAATGAAATGCTGGTGAGCAGTGGAAGCACGGGTTGAGTGGGACACCCTGGGAAGTCAGGGTTACCTCAAAGCCACTTGGGCAGCAGGGAGAAGAATCAGGCCCATGCAATGACCATTATAAATGAAGGTGGGAATGGTGCTGTTAAAGATAACTATGTGAACAGGTACTATTAATAGCAATATTATGGGGCTTTTTATTTTTTTTGTGCTTTCTGCAAGGCTCTCTCTGGGATTGGTGAATGCAAATAGATTGGGCCCTGCCACAACGCCAGGGAAGCAACCGTGCGTGTGCACTGCTGGAGCCCAGCAGCAGATTGATACCCTCAAGGAATAAGGACCAGCAGCAAATGGCTGACTTGGGCCAGCCACCCATCACTGCCGCGGCAGACCAGCGCCGGCTGGGCACTCAGAGCAAGGATCCTGCACCGAAGCTGCTGGCGAGGCTGCCACCGTGCCGGTTTCCATGACGACTTCAGCACTTGGCACGAGATGGAGATGACAGGATCAGCCAGGAAAGTAACTGAGCGGAGCTGGCATCCTCCGTCTGCTGCGGCTGGCGGCACAGCACTGCCAGCCCTGTGCAGCCGGCTGGCACAGGGCGAAGCCCCGGCAGCCTCCGGGCATCTGGGTCCCCCTCACCTTACAGCACATGTGCTGGCTGCCAGTTGTCCCCATGAAGTGGACTTCCCATCGGTCCCTCCCCAACACCTCCATGGAAGTGCAGTCCAGGTCCCGACCCCCAGCCCTGCGCTGGCCGGGCGCATCCCCAGCACCGGCACCCCCAGCCAGGTTTATGCCCCTGGCTCTCGCCCCGGCACTGCACTTCCATTCCTGGTGGGGCTGTCTCCCCAGCAGCAGCACCTCCAAGCATACATACCTCTTCACATCCCAGCCTGTGGTGTCACGGCCAGCCAGCACAGCAGGCAGCCAGGCAGGGTGGTACCCAGCTCCCCTCTGCAGCACAAGGCGATGCTGCAGGCTGGGGCCGAGCTGGCACAGGGGCCAACCAAGCCCAGCAGTACCAGCCTGCACTGGGACAGCCCTAATCCTCACTGGCCCTTGGCCCCATGGAGGCTTTCCCTAGCTTCCAGGTAATCTAAAATCAAGCACTCCAGCCAGACATGCTCAATCAGATGCCTAGGGACACCACGGAGCAGTGGGGAACCAAACACCTGCAGCATAAATCTCCCCCGCTAGCATGGTGCCCCCAGCCCCAAAAGCCACTGGTGCCCAGCTGAGGAGCACTCCCCGGGGACCACATCCCTTGCCGAGCCTCTACATGTGGCCACTGCTTTCCCAGGCTGCTGGCGGGGAGCACGCAGGGCTGGGGCAGGGCAGAGGGCAGCTGGGACCCGTGGCACCCCCTCCCACCCATGTGCAGGGTCCTGCCACACACCCTTTTATTCCAGCAGTGCAATTAGCCCTGCTGACCCCTGAAATCCTCAGCCTCTCTAAGCAGCCATGCATTAAATCTTGGATCCAAGAGTGGAAATAGACTTCGTAAAAGGCTTATGGCCCTATTTATTACATTTTACGCATGACGGAGTCCGGCAGCACATCAGCGGCGCTGCAGTTGGTGTTAGCTCTGCCTCCACACTGAGGCAGATGGACAGACGGACAGGTAGGGTCTGGAGTGGGCAGCAGAGCCTTGGTGGGTGTCTCCTGGCTGGGCTTGGGTTGCCATCTGAGTGCTCCCTCAGAGGCAGGCAGGCAGGCAGGCAAGGGTATCGATCTAGATGAAAGCTAACACCGCTCTTGGGGCTGGGTAACCGTATCTGCTGCACATTTGTATTCCTTAGAGCAGGGCGGGAGGGCTGCAGCCATCTGCTGGAGTGGCTTCAGAATCCTGGGGACACTGCAAGCCCCCCAGCTGGATCTTCTCCGCGCTGCCTCCTCCCATTTCAATGCACAGCCTTTACTTTCTCTATTTCACCTCCACCTTGCTAGGACGAAATAACATAGACCTGAGGAGGACATCACCAAAGCAGCAGGGTCCTTCCTTCAGACCCAGACCACTTCTGCCTAGCAGGGACTGGTGGGGCTGCCACAGGGCAGCGCCGAAGCTGGCTGGTCCCTGCCCATGCGATGGGAGCTGAGGGGGCATTGCACCAGGATTTGCAAGGTTGTACAAGGGCACCACATGAAGCCAGCACGCACGTGTTCACCAACACCTCCCTGGGGGTCCCACTGTTTAGCCATGTGGCTCCTGCCCTGGTGAGATGGCAGGGGTGGCAGAGGACCCTGCACACCGGGGTGAGTGCTGGCATGAGGATGCACAGCTCCAAGCTGGGCAGAGGGCATGGTAAGGGGCAGGGATGGGCAGCAGGGAGATGTGGAGGCACACAGGGAGTCAGAGCCGCCATGTGCAGAGGAAGCAACAAGAAAAGCACAAAGATGAAGGCTCAAATAGCTGAAGGACCCTCGGCTTTCCCACAGAAAACATAAGGCAGCTCCTGTGCATCTCCATCAGGACCTGAATCACAAGACAGATTAGGAAGCCCCTGCAGCAGCACCAGTCCAGGGAGCCAGGCTCTCACTGTCAGCACTGCAAAGCAGGTTGGTGCTTATAAATAGCCAGCTGCAGAGACTCAAGCAGCATGTGTCCCGTGCCCCAAGTCCCTGGGACACCAGCATACATGGACACAAATGGCTGCTCCCCACTTCCTTGGAAGGGGCCCATAGCACCCTTATTGCAGGGCAGTTGGAGATGTCAAGAGACAAAAGGAAGGGGCACCCTGTGCACCCCCGAGAAACTCAGTTTCCATCAACACTTGGTGCAACATGCAAGCCTTGCTGATCCCAGGTGGTTTACGAGAGCCCCACCACGCCATGTGGGCAAGCCAGGGAGGTGGTCAGACCACACAGGCAAACCCATCTCTTGTGCCCACTCAAAGGCAACAAGGGGTCTGGTGTGTATGAAGAAGCAGAAGCGGGTCCGTGGGATGGGTGCAGTTCCTGGATCCTGCTGCTGCCCATGTCTTGGCCAAGCGTACAGGCCCCCGTGCCCGCAAGGGTGGAGAGTGTACATCCCTGACAAGGGGAAATGGCACCTGTGGGATGTCCCTCAGCTTGGCATTTCAGAGGGTCAGCCTAGCATCTCTCACTAAAGGATCCTGAAGGACTTTGATGCCTGCAGTGCCCAGTTCACCTAAGGGCAGAAGGACCTTCACCCTTCCTTGCTTTTCCACCCAACCCCATGTCGCAGCAATGGCTCTGCTCTAGCAGCTCTGAATGATCACCCAGAAGTGGCGCAGCCCCACGAGGCCCTTTGGCAGGGCAGGATGTGGAGGTTTTGCCCCACTGCTCAGCTCTGCTTCTATGCTTTGGAGCACAGCTCCTTCCTCCAAGGGGATGTGATAGGATGTTAGCAAATAGCATGTTCGGGCATAGGTGGGCTCTGGCCTCAAAAGGCATCAGGATAGTTAGAAAAAACCCTGCAGTCCACATCTCTGCAGGTTCCTGCTTCCCTGCCCCGCCACTGCCTCGAGCTCCCTGCTGCCTCAGGACGGCTGAAAGACTGCTCTGCTGATGGCAGGGGAATAACCCCCTCCTTCCCCAGCCTGATTGAATGAGGTTTAAACTCCCGCTAACACCCATCCACAAAGTCCCCATACCCGCCAGGGCACTTGCAGGCTAATCCTTCCTCCAGAATGGCTACTATATTTAGGTATCTAAATGAGACAGAGTGGCTCTTTCCAAAAAAGATTTAGTTTGGGTTACATAAATACAGAAACTTGAAAGCTGTGTTTCCAGGTCCTTGCACTGCCATAAGCAAGAAGCAGACATGGAGACAGTCTCTGCACACACACCCCCACCCCACCCCCCACCCCCATAATCTGCCTTTCATTTATTTTCAACTCAGCTGGATGTGCAGATGGGTTTCCAGCTCCTCTGGGCAGACAGGCAGCAAGCAAGTGGTGCAAGCTGAAGATGACAGAGCCTGGGCAAGTAGACCCTCAAGGGCAGCCCCCGGTCACTGCAGGGAGGTAGGGGCCGTGGATGCACTGCATCCTGGATGCACTAACATCGCTGCAGGAAAGCTAGGCAGCATGACCGAAAGCACGAGTAGGACGAGTCAATAGAAGTACGTCGAGCAGCTGCAGCCCTCCCTATCCATGCCTGTCTTAACAGTCTCCCCCCCAACATCCCTCCCCACTCAACTGCCAGCTTCCTTCCTCCTGCATCCATTTCCACATCCTGAAGTCTCTGGTTCTCGTGAGGAGAGGAGACACACATGCATGAGCATGTCCTGCACACTTATTGCTGCTCGCCCCAAGTCCCAGGGCTGCAGGGCATGGGCTGCCTCTCCTCTCCAGCTCAGCTGCTGGCACGAGCTGCTGGGGAGGGTTGGTTCCTGGTCATCAGCAAAGCAGCGTCCCTGCCAGAGCTGGGTGAAAACATGCACTGTGAGGGATCCTGGGGACATGTACCATGTGCTTTCATTTTAAAAATATATATATAAATAGACACGCTTATTCCTTCCTAAAAGGACATGGCCACAAGGAAAAAAAAAAAAAAGCAGCTCAAAAACCTCCAACCTTTCAGTCTGAGGAAACCACACAGTTCTTATAGGTTTGAGTTCTGTTACCTGGGAAATGGGTTTTAGCACCCAAACCCCACATGCACCAGTCTCCTGGTAGGGTCCCCCCCAGAGACAGAAACTTCCTTTTTAAGAAAAACGTTTGCAATTTTTTCTTTTCATTATTAGCACAGTTTGGTCATGACCTCCTGTGTGCAAGCTTGCTCACAAGGAGAAATGATGCTGGTTGGTTTAAATCACCAGCTCCAGCTATGCAGAGCTCTGGGGTTTATGCTATTCAAAGGAAAGTTTAAAAATCCTTCAGTCATTAAGATGCTGGAAGGTAGCTCTAAGCCACACACACCTCAATCAGGCAGGGCTGCAGGCTCCAGAACAGAGCGGGAAAGGAAAGCAGCTAAGCAGCCATGGTTTAAAGGGAGCCGACATGAATACAAAGTTTAATTAGCTCAAAGCCAAGGGCCATGGAAGTTGCAAACATTTGCACCGAGGCTGTGCAAGTCCCGGGAAATGAGGGGAGAAGGACTTGAGCTGGAACAAAGTTCAGCGCTGCCATGCTGGGCGCCAGGTGAGCAACCTCTATGTGGCAGGAAAGGGCACCACCGGCTCTCCTGGCACAAACCACTGCACAGCCCCACTGTCCTGTCCTGTCCTGCCCTGCCCTGCACTGGTGTTGACTGTGAGCAGGCAGAGCCCCGGTGGCAGCGGCTCTCCCACCTGCCCCAAGCCCAGGAAGTGCACGCACTGCCTGGGCAACATCTGAGGAGCCAAAAGACCACGGTCGCCCCAGCCCTGCGCCCACCGGTGTCAGCACGTGATGCTCACAGAGGGGCTGTGACAAGCCAGAGCCTGCCCCTGCTTTGGCCTTCAAAGAAAGCTGCGTGAGTGTGATGTTTTACACCTCCAGCTCCTTGCTCTTATCCAACTGCATGTACAACTATCACCCTGGCTGCAATCAGCATTGCTCTTTGCTCTAACCCAGCCTGGCTGCTGCAGAGCTGGCTGGAGCTGAGCCCTATCACTCTCATGTGCATGCAAAGGGTTGTGGCAGTGTCCCACTGGGATGTTTCCTGAAATACCCCACGGCTTTCTTCATTACGAAAAAAAAAAGCCCAACAACCAAAAAAACCATCACCAACAACAGAAACTTCTCACTCCTACCTAGGCACTTTGGCTAAAAATGAAGCAAGAAGGCTCAGCAAGAAGGCGCCAAGGCTGGGGGACAAGGATCATGCTGCCTGCTCCCGGCACCAGCTCCCCTGCACCCCAGCTGCTCTGTGCACCAAGGGACAGCTGGGGCTGCTCCGGCTGTGGGTCCCCTTGTAGCAGGACAACCAGGTCCCCAGCTGTCACCTGCAGGCGGTGAAACCTGCAGTCGCCCCTCAACCGGGCAGGAGGGAGGAGAAGAAACATGACTAGAGGCAGCTGGGCTTCCTTCCGTCTGCAAGGCACAGCCGGCCACCCCATCATGGTGCTCCGGCTGCAGCACAGACCCAGCTCAGCCCCCTGCCTGCACTGGGGTGCTCTGCCCTCTCCCCTCCATCTCTCCCCACCACAGGATTTCCTTGCTCTTGAAGAGCACAAAAATTAGGAAATGAAGGTTCCTTGGGGAATAGGTGGGGAAGGCAGCTTTTGGCGGGGGGAAAGGAAGACACCTCCCACACCCCTCACCCGCCACCCCATATGCTGGGGTTGAATGGGGTCCTGCAGCCTTCCCAGATGAAGGCCGGGGAAGTAGAACTGACAGCAGCAATGAATTGACTGCAAACTGAAACAGGAACTGAGGAGCCTGACCAGTGGCGCTGGCTCAGCAGAAGGGGCTGTTTCAGCCAGCATGCTCCCTGCTGCTGCAGGCAGCGACCACAGGGTACAGAAGCAGCACAGAGGAAGAATTTAGAAAATGCATCTCAGTAAAGATCCTCTGCCCCTGCAACTGCAGTCACTGCAAGAGCTCAAGGCACTCATTTTATCGTCCACCACCTCAGCACAAAAACATCCATATAAAGCATGTACTGCTCGGTCCCAGGGGAGGGAAGAAGTATCACATCAGCCCCCTGATGCACTGGGGTCTCTCCCGTTTCAGTCCCCATCACACAGGCTCCTCCTTGCCAAGGGCAGAGGCCTCCTGCTCCCAGCTGTGAGGGCAAATGCCTGCCTGTTCGCTGCCAGGGTGGGCAGGGTGCTGCGGCAAGGGTGGGTATGCACAGGCGGGTATAAAAGTCTCCTGTGACATTTCAGCAGGACCTTTGTTGTGCTCCCCCAATGAAACTCCGGATATGGCGGGAGGGCACTGGGGAGGCACCGGCACCCAGTGCCTGCTGGCTTTGCCTCGGGACAGCAGGGCTGCAAGATAAGCAAAGTATTTTCCCTAAGCCCCACTTTGCTGCCCAGGAGCCAGCAGTGATCAAAGGTTAGTCTGGCTACCGGATGGGGTCATCCCAAAGAGCCCCCAGGGCTGCCTCAGTCCCCACACTCCCCACCAGCAGACACCAGACTCACTGCATGGGGGACCCCTCCCTAGGGGGTTTCCAGCTCTTACAGGGCCAAAGAAGTTCCAGATTTTCCCCCGTCTTAATTCTGAAGTGAACCAGTTTAACATAGCAATTTGCAGGAGCCCAAGCCTGGCTGTTGCTTCTGCCTGGGGAGGTGCAGCAAGACGGAGCAGGGTAAGGATGGGGCTGACGAGACCCAGAGCGCAGCCAGATCTGTGCAAAGTCCTTCGGCATTTCTTGGAAGCTGCCATTATAAAAAACAATAAATAAATAAATAACAACTTTTGAGCCAGAGCTTAGGAAAAGTGCTGAAAAGCAGAACGGCCAAGTGATAAGGGAAGGGAAACATATTGGCTGGACCATCACCCAGTGCTTACAGTGTGGCTGTCCCTGGAAGTATTTCCCTACCTCACCTGACCCCCTGCCCCATTAACTTCAACCTTTGGTCTCTGGCTCGTTACTACAAGCAGAGGCAGCTTAAAACATCCTCATCTAGGCACTTGCAAGAGGGTAGTTTGCCAGGCAGCAGGCAGGCAGCAGAAACCTCCCCTTCCCAGCACGGCATGCAGGCAGAGGAGCTGGCTGCCCACTCTTGGGGTGCAGGCAAGGGGCTGCCTGAGCCCACGCCACTCAGGGAGGATGAGCACCACGTGGCTGGGACCGTGCCAGTCGGCCCGGCACAGCCACGCTAGCAGCAGTGGCTCCGGCACATACGAAGTTCCGCCGTTGCTAAATCACTTCAGGCTGCCAAGCAGTCATGAGAAATATAAGCCCATGCAGGGTTGCCATGGAGTGGGGCTCGGCTGCTGGAGCCCAAAGTCGATTCCACCAGCAAATGTGTTTGCTGGCCTAGGCCCTGCCAGCACGTTGTGTCCCCAGATCATCCTGTCCCAGCTCTTCAGTGGCGGCAAGTGGATGCAACATGCATGGCCCTGGTGGAGCCTTCTCTCTGGGGAGAGCCCTTCCCTTCCCCGGCAGGGCCAGAGCCCCTCCATGCTGGAGAGCCCCACTAGCGCCCTGCAGGGATGGTGCCCCTCACCCCGGTGACGCTGTCTCCTCAAGGCCATGGGCAGACAGAAGAGGTGGCTTTGGTGGGGTTTGCTCCACAGGCACCAGGCAGCAAAGCCACAGGCCGTCCCCACACAGTGCCTCTGCCCCAGCTAAATGGGTGACGTCCCGGAGATCTGTGGGTGTTGGCATGTGCCGGGCAGGGGAATGCGTGCCCTTGCCAGCACTCTGCCCACTAGCAGTACAGACGCAGGGCTCCCACACTCTGCCGTGAGCCAGCCCCCAGCCCCACCAAAGGGCATTTCAGAGCCTGGCGGGCACCTCGGGACCAGTGGCCAGCAGCACAGCAAACCACCTGTGAGGAGCCAGCCAACAGCGTCCTTGTCCCCAGCCCTGCACCAGGGACCATGGGACCTATTTCTCAAAGCCAGGAAGGGGTTTGGGGCAGGAAAGGCACCCATGGGGCATTTTCCATTGGATGAGTGACAGCACTGAAGTGCTGGAGCAAGTGGAAGTTTCTAACTACAAAGAGGCTTTTGACATTGGAAAGGTTAGTGCAAGAGCGAGATCCGTCTGCCTCACAAAGCTCCCTTTGCTGGAGGCACTAGGTTGAGGCCTTAATTATTCACCTGTTGGAGAGGTGCCTTTTCATTAAGAGGGGCAGGGATGTGCAGGCAGGAGAGAGGAAAGGCCACAGCACAGGGCAGCCCTGGGGCCCTGCCAGGGTGGGGAGCAGCAGGGGGTCTGGTCAAAAGCAGGGGTGAACTCAGGCAGGTGTGCAGGGACATTCTCCGAGGGGCCAGATTCCAGGCCAGCCCTCCTTTCCCCCGCCGCTGCTCTCAGCGGCAGGCTCAGCAGCACGCCACACTCACCATCACCCGCAGCCACCGCTGCGGTGCGGGCAGCTGTCGGCATCCCCAGCAACCACCGCCCCTGGCTTTGCAAATGTACCGGCGTGGCCTCTGCTAACTGCTACCATGCCACAGACACCTTGCAGCACTCTCCCGGGAGAGCAAGGCGGGTCTCCAGCCCCAGCAATGCAGCGGTCCTTTGACCGAAGCTGCAGCAATGCAGCCAGGCTGGAGATAAGCTTTGCACAGGCCCTTGGGCCGTCTCAGTCATCCAGACTGCGCCCCCACCCCCCCAATCTTTGAAAGAAAAATAGCAGAAAAAGCAGAATATCGGTCTGTTCAGTGAGAATTATCAGAAATTAGGGATGCATCCCCACTTCATTCCTAGCAGTAACAATCCAACTGATTGACTGCTTTTCCACCAAGGGCTTCGCTGTTCCTCCTGCACTTATCAATGGGTTAAGCTGTTAGCAGGAGGCTGAGAAGTTAAAGAGGGAACATTGTATTTCAGTTCCTGCGATCTTTAAGCATCTCTCCAAGAAGCATCCTGGTTATTCAGGCTTTTTTTTTTGTTCCCATCCCCCAGCTGCTGCACTTTGGGGCTTTTAAATATATCAAAGCTCTAAGAGTCAAACTGCTCCTGCTTCTCGCAGGGATGCTGAGAGCCGCCAGCCACTCCGCAGTGCTCTCGGCAGAGCTGCCTGGCTGGCACTTCCCAGCGCCTGGTGCCAGCAGATGAACCAGCTACAACCAGCCTCATACCTCTGAGCAGCAAAGAGTTGCACTAAATGGATTAAACAGGCCCAGAAATGACACGTTTTGAGTTGCAGCAAAACAAAATTGCTTTTTTTTGTTGTTAAAAAGGGAGAAGGAGCTGGCAGGAGAAAGGCAGATATCAAGTGAAAGACCCTGATTTTCTTTCTGTAGCAATGCAGGTACCATGTGAATCATCGCTGTCCTCGATACGTAAATAGAGGTTAGCAGGCATCCTCAGCACAAGCCCATATAATTAAGGGACTGATGCAAATATCCATGTCGAACCCTCACCACACATCACCCCAAGAGCCCTCCTGAGGATTTCTCTCCTGGAGGGGAAACAACTGCCTGGCACCAGCATGCACCCAACTGCGCCCTACTCAAACCTACTGCAAAAGCAAGGACTGGGGAGGAGCACAGGGGAGAGAGGAGGCGAGTCCGAGTTCCTCAAGATTTCCACGAAGGAAATGGCTAATATTCATGATCTCATGGCCTCCTGACATTGCAGTCTCTCAGGATAATCTGATCTTGTGCTGGAGCACTGGGGACTTTGCGGAAGCAGCATTTGAGCTTCATTGAGAAGTCAGTAACCCAGTTGTAAGCAGAGGCTTGTACAGTAGTAACGGGGAGAGACGTCAGCGGCCAGCCCGGGACCGCCTCCCACTCGGGTTATAAAGCAGCATGTGACAGCAGCCAGAGCTGGAGCCTTCCCTGCAGTTTCATCAGAGGTTAAGGTACAAGCGAAACACACGCTTACAACTTCAGACGCTTCTTAAGCAAATGCATGCTAATCATAGCTGGGGGGGGCTTTTTTTCTTTCCCTCCTTTTTTCCTTTTCTTTTTACCCCAGCCTTTAACTGCTCTGCCTGCGCACGTGGGGACAGAGGGGAAATGCAATTATCAAAAGCAGGCGCTGGGCGGGAGAGCAAACATAGGCTGCACACCACTGCCAAGGGAACCTGCAGCAGTCTGCAAAGATCCCTCTGCTGCTCTTCACGTTATACACCCTGCAGGCATCAGACTAGCACTAACTCTGTTTGTGTCCCTACGCTGCTCCCTCCATATAGGGCATGTATGGGAGAGGGAGAGAACAAGAAGGGACAGGCGCAGCAAACTGTGTTTTAGGAGTTGCCATAAAAACAGTCTTATTTCATCACAGGCCATTCCACAGTCCCAGATTTTGCAGGGGATCTTCACAACATGGTGGTTTTGCACCAGAGAAGGATGACAATTTGCAGGACTTTTTTCCCCCTCCTTAGCAGTCCCTTTTTGGAATAAGATTCCTAAATTGGCACATCAAATGCTGACTAAAAAGCAAAAAAGAAACAAGCCTTCAGATGTGTGCTGCAATCACACAAGCTTTCCATTTCACATTGAGCATGCAAAGAACAGGCCGGCTATTGCAGGAAAGTGGAGCCAGGAACTTTCACCTGCCCGAGGGAGCAATGGGGCGGGTGGGTGCTGCAGCCTTTCTGCCATACTTCCAGGGATGGCATCCCACACAACCAGCCTCCTCTTCTCTAGCTGACGGTTCCCTCAGCAATAATAAATCCGTCCAAATCAGAAAACGCAAACCCACTTACAAAATCTTCTCAGCTCGCTTCTCACCCTTCCTGACCCTTCTGCTGTAATCAACACGTCAGCAGCTCTTCCTTAACAAGTGAAGCTGCCACCTCCCCCCTGCTCTGCCCCCCACAAGCCGCCCGGGTCCCGTGCCAAGCCGGAGCATGCCGGAGCTGGTGCATGCAAGGAGAGGTGCTGGGACTACATCAGTCCAGGTGGAGGCAAGACTCGCCTGGTTCTGTCTGGCACATGCACCGGGGACAAATCTGATTTACCAAGTCTTGAGACCTTATCTGTTTTGAACCTAACAGCAGGATTAGTCCCTGTCCCATTCTCAACACACATGCTCCTGCTGTTTGCAATCCCGGAGCTAAACTGATGAGAGAGCAAGGGTTGGAATGAATGTGCTAGCTTCACAATCAAAGCTATTTTGTAATCTCTGGTTATGAAAGTGAAGGGCTGGAGGGATGATATATAACTACAGAAAACTCTTCCCACTTGCACCAGCCTCGCCAATCCGACTGTGAAACGCGCAGTTTTGCTCCAGATCAGTCACAGCTCTCGCTACTCCCCGGCATATTGTATAGCGCCTCTCTTCCACCCCCCAAAATGGAAAAGCATGCAAGCCCTATAGCCAGCACAGCTCACTCTCGTGACCGTGCGAGAGCTGCCAAGGAGCCTTAATCTGATTTTAATACCCAGCTCCGTCCAAAAGGGAGCCCATCCAGATTTTGAGGCTGCTGACTCGCAGCACCGAGACCCCCTCTCCCTACCAGCCCCCCCGCCCCCTTTCCCCCAAAACCTCCATCCCCCAGGATCCCATATGCGTGGAACTGACGCTCGGCATGACTCATCCCACAGCCCAGCTCTTATCAGCCCCCCCGCCGCCCCGAACCGCCGCGTCCCCCTCCCCACCTTTGCAAGATGGGGGGGGGGGGGGGGGGGGGGGGGAGGGCATGTTGCAAAAAGGAGGACTGCCAAAACCCATCCGCTTCTCCACACACACAAAATTCCCTGCAGAAGGGGGGGGGTCATGGGAGTCCACGTGCGAGTGGTGCTGAAAGCGCCGGCGGGGCTGCGGGGCTGCTGCCGCGCCGGGGCCGCCCCGAAGCCATGGGGAGGGGCGCGGAGAGGCGCGCGGGAGCTGCAGGCTTCCATGCATCCCCCCTCCCCGTGTTTCCGTGGGGCAAACGGAACCCCCGCAGACCCTCCGGGCACCTGGCGGAAGAGCCAGTCCGGAAGAGGGAGTGCGGGAACCGGCTCTTCCCCCAGGTGCCCCAGGACTGGGGGTGGGGGGGGGGAGCTGGGGGTTTACCGGCTTCTCCCCCGCCGCTGCACCGGGCTGGGGAACCGGACAGCAGAACCCACCCCCACGCTCCCTACCTGGCTATCAGCGAGGTAACTGAAGACGAAAGAGGAAAGATCCTCATCAAGCAGAGAGCTGCAATCCGGCGCCGGCTCCGCCATCTTCCACCTCCGGCTGGGGCTGAGGCTGCACCGAGCATGCAGCAGGCGCGGCGGCGGCGGGGAGCCGGGAGGGCGGCGGGGCGGAGCTGCCCGCAGCCCCCGCCCGCCGGCTGCGGGAGCCGGGGGGGCGCGGCGGAGGTGGGAGCCGCGCGGGGGAGGACACCCGTGGCTGCAGTGTGTCCCCCAGGACTTGCAGCCACGCGTCGGGCACAAGCACCTTCCCACTGGACACGCACCCACTTGAAGCACCTCTGCACGCACCTTAAAAGTGCCAGTCCTTAAAAGCAAGGGCACCCAGCATCACCGGGCGCCACTTACCAGCCCCAAACCACCCCTGTATAGCGATATATAAACCCCGAGTGCAGTGCCGAGGGTCACTTGCAGGCTCTGTGGGTCTGCACTGGAGTGGGGCCAGGTGGCTGAGAGCAAAGAGGTTACTCAGCTTGAGGTTGAGCAAAAGATCTTCAGATTTTCCGTATTTTCATCTTGATGCTTATCCCACTTGCTGTGAGCATCTTGTTGTCACGCACGTCATTTTTCTGGCCAGGGTTTTGAGGTGTATGCCAAAAGCACTTTCAGAAATAATTAATGACAGGAGGAAAAATCTCATGAATGTTCTATTGACTTACCTGTAACAATTACATGAGAAAGAGAAGGGCTTAGCACTGCAGCTTGAATTAGCTGACACACAACTGAGTGGCAACACCTCCAGATCCTCAAGTCCCCTCAGATGGCTCAGGCAGGCCTGCAGGAATAGTGTAAACGGGTGATGGAGGAAAGTGATGTGGAGTGATCTAAGTGGAAGGCTCTGTATCAAGGTCTGATGGGTGAACAGAAGGTGCTCCTTCCTCTGCTAGGAAAGGTTTGCTGCCTGGATGCATTCTTGCCTTGCTTTTGTTTCAAAGGGAGAGTTGTTTCTAGCCACTCTTTAATGCCTTCTGGCCTCCCTTTGGTTCAGCACATGCTGTGAACACTGGGCAATGTAGCAACATTGGGTTTTCCCTGATGATCCCAAGCCTTGCACCAAAAGAAGATGTCAGTGGACAGCATGCGTTATATCATATGGCTGATGAGAGCTGGGTGCAGGGGCTGCTGGGATGGGGCCAAGCAAGAGAGAAGCTGCTGCCATCTCTTCCTCATTGCTGTGGCACTTTATTGCTAATTACTGTTACAAAGTGCTGAAACAGTTATCCAAGGTGCTTTTCAGCTGCTCCACCAGCAATGAAACTTTGCTTGCCGTGTGTGGGAGGCCGGGGCCCAGAAGTGGTGCTGCATGGATGCACAGCTGTAGCTTAGAGCAGAGCACAGCGCAGCCAGACAACATCAGAAGGGCCCAGGGAAGGAAGTCGCCTTGCTCTGGGGCACATACAATTCCTTGCAGACCAAGACGCAAATTCCCAGTTGACCCCGCTGGCGGGTGATCTGGAGTGCATTCCTGCCCCAGTCCCTCCTTTGCAGAGTATGCGAGTGTGGAACGCTATGGAGAGAGGAGGTGAGCTGAGAACAGGAGGGACATTGACCCTGTCAGGGGGAAAAAGCAGGACTGGAAGGCCTTACCATGAAAGTAGTCTTTTGGGAGGAATTTGTTGCACAAAAGGCAAAGTTCTCTCTCAAGTATCTCGTGATTTCCTTTACAGCAGTTGTACTCAAATAGGAAGTAACCGATCATGGGAATGACTTGTGAATGGTTGTTCTAAAGTCAAGTTATGCATAGCCATGTGTTTCAGAAATACCTTTTTCCCTTCTAGTGTGGGTGCAAGCACGGTTCCTCCCTCCTTGCTTTCTAACCCAAGAAGATGAACCTTTTCCAGTCCCCAGCTGCCAGCAGCCTGCGGGGTGCCTGCCCTGGCAGCAGCCACCCGCAGTGTGGCTCGGCCAGGCAGCCCAGAGGCACCAAGGAGAACGAGGAAAGCAAAGCCCAGGCTGCGCTGCCCCATTTCTCTGAACAGATGTGGGTTAGGGCTTCTTTCAGGGATGGGACATCGGGGTCAGGCTGCCCTTGTGCCAAGAGGGGGTCTGAGGACAGCAGAGACGGAGTGAAACGGGGGCATCTCAGAGGCGTGGACTTGCTGCTGCTTCTGGGTTTCAGTGGGATCCTGAAGGACGAAGTACAGTTGCTCACGTGGCTGCAAGTTGGTGTTAACCTGCTCCAACTTCTGCTCCTGACTACTCTGGACTTTTGCACAGTCCAAGTGTCTTTCTGTGCCTTTTGGGTTTTTTCATCTACAGAATGGAGATCATACCACTTTCCTGGTCCTGGAGCTTTCAGGGGGATTGATTGAATAATGCTCACAAAAAGGGCTTCGAAAGCACCAGGAGAGGCGAAGGAGGACAAGATGTTATAGCTGGTATTGTCTCCACGTCCTTAGAAGTCAGTCATGTGGCAGCCTCAGAAACACCTGTGATGGGCAGAGAGGCCGTCCAGTCCATGGAACTTCAGTGCAATGGTGTGAGCGGGACACTATATTCCCTGTGTGCATGACCCTTCTCAGTCCACGCACAGAGTGACCGTGCAGTTTCCCTAAGTGCTCACGGCTTTCCTCCTAAATCAGAACCTGAGCTTTGTGAGCAGGAGAGCTGCCAGAGCTCTGGCTTCTGCTGCTCTCTCTATTCCTGTACTCAAAGAGGTGTCAGCCACAGTTGAGCAGAAATAAGCCCCCCGCGCCCACCCTTCACCCGCCAGCCCTGGCTAAGCTCCGTGGCACAGCGCCAGCACTGCAGCCAGCTGCAGCAATGCGATGCTAAGTCTGGAGGAGCTGGGGATAGTATTACCAAGGTAAAATATAACAGGAAAAGTCTGCAAATGCCCTTTCAAAACAGCAGAGAGTGAGTAATGTCATTAGGCCAGCGGTCAGGAGGGGACAGGGTTTGAAGGTACCATTAGCCTACCAAAGGCCAAGCGTGGGGCAGCGGCAGGAGCCAATGAGCAGTGGCTGGACAGGAGACACCCCATGCTGTGCAAACTCCCGCCTTTGGTTTCATGTTGCAGCTGCCCCTGTTTGTGGATGGGAAAATGTTGTAAGGACCAGGCAGTGAGAAGCAGTGGCAAATGGGGCTCCTCCAAGTTACAACATCTCCAGCCACCGTCAAGTCCTCTCCAGCCCCCCACGTTGTGACACTCTCTCCTTAGCACTAAAATTAAATTTGTGCTGTGGCCAGGATGGCCACCCTGGTGGCCGCTCTCGCTGGGGACCCAGGGGAGAGGGGCTCTCTGCTGGCTGGGTCTCTCCAAGTCATCAGCTGGGTAAGCTGGGGGCAACCAAAGGGGGAGGTCCCACCAAGGGTCTCCCAAAGTCCTCTCGTAAAGTAGACTTCATTCGTGTGGGCTGCTAATCAGAGGCCCTGCTTCCCGTGGGGCAGCAGTGGTTAGCAGTGCTGTGCCCTTGGGTTTCACTGCGTTTCTCTGCTTGGCTCCTTTCCATGAGCTCTGCTTTTCATTCCCCTTCACCCTGCTCGGTACTCAGCTCAGCCTTGTCCTTCAGCTGAAGTCACCAAGCATGGAACCTAGTGTTGCTTTTCCTTCATGCTTTCTGTGTCCGGTGGCTCCTGCTCAGCCGTGTTCACCTGGGAGTTCCCACTGCCACCTCCTCCTCCTCGATTTGTGACATGAGGGCTCTGTGATGCTTAGTGGTCAGCAAGGAGTGAACCTCTGGAAATGCACCACTGGGCAACATTGCCCCTCACTCTCCACAAGCCTGGGTGGAAACTGTTCCTCCTCTCTCAGTCTGATGTCCTTTTTGCCACAGGGCTGAGGACGGGACCTCTTGGGCTGGAGGGGATGTGGAAAACAAAACAGTGGCTTCAGAAGACAAGTGGGTGTTGGCTGGGCTCCTGGCTCTGCACTCCAGCTTGTCCAGAGAGCGGGGCTGTGGCTGTGCTTATTCGAATGTTGCCACTCCCACTCCAGCATCACTGGGCATCATTGGGGTGCAATGCCTCACCACGCCAGCAAAACCCCTCGTGCAGGCACCCAAGGGCACCGTATTTGCCTGTGCTGTGGCAGAGTCCCCCAGTCCCCTCTCTGGAGGGTACCTGGGGTCCCTCCCCACCCTGTGCCACCAAACTCAGCTTGCTGCAGCTCTGTTTCCCTGGAGCAGAGGTAGGACCTTAGGTGGCTCCAGCAGAGGAGCCCGTAGCTGGCACTGAGTGCACACATGCAGGATGATGTACAGGGCTCTGGCCTGCCCAGTTCTGCAGCCTGCTCCTCTCCAAAACCACACCCTTGCACATGGAGCTAAAGCCATGCAGTTATTGCAAAGGAAACCTAAGAAGAGAGAAATTTGGTGGCAAAAGCTATTTGAGACATATGGGAATTTCCCTCTGCAAGCAGCAGAGGCCAGGCAGTGGAGAGTAGGGAAGGCTCCTGCATGATGGCTCATGCTACCCACCAGCTGTGTGGGCTGAGCGAGGAGACCAGGATGCCCATCAACTCCTTATGGTGTTTTCAGTGACTCATTTGTCTGCAGGAAGCAGCACACCCGCAGCAGCTGAAGCAGCCTGTCCTCCTCCCTGGGCTGCTCTGGTGCATCAGGGCCAGCTGTCTGCTTCTGCCTGGGGACGAGAGCCCAGCAGCATCCCAGGGCACTTGGCTCACCCCGTATCTTACTTTATCAGGGGAAGAAACCCCCTGTCAAAGACCCTGCACCACTCTGCACTGCCTGACATTGTGCCATGGAGACCCAAGACTTCCCCTTGCAGTTTCACCAGTGGTATCCCCACGTGCTGCCCCAGAGGCAGCCTGGCATGCTGGCACCAGCTGCCTATTGGCATGTGAGGAAACAAAGGGAGCTGCACCATATGGCACGTGTCCCTCGTGCGCCACTGGCAGCTCTCACACTGCACTGGTGGTGTCTGTCGTAGCCCATCGATGTCACCCCACTGTCCCCTCACCAGCCCATCTGCCTTGTCCCTGCCTGTCAGGCTGCCTCTGGTCCTGGTGGCACTGCCCAGCCTGCCTTCCCTGCCTGTCCCTGCCAGACCCCCAGAAGCTGGGGTGTCTCCTTCATCCCCATCATCCTGCTTCCAGCCACTAGTCTGCTCCCTGGGAGGAGTGAGGGGTGGGGGTGAGGCTTGCCGAGACCCAGACCGACCTCATCCTCCTCTGCTGACCCCGGCCCCAAGCCAGGCAACTGCTGCCTTACCCCAGGGGCTGCTCAGAGTCTGGATGCTGCCATCTGTTTTTTTCTTCCTCTTTCTCTTTAACTGCCTCCTCCCGGAGGCATGCCATGATCGCCTAAGCAGGTCCTGATCCCCCTGCACCAGCAGAGCTGGCCAAAAGGGTGAGCAGCGAAGGGAACCACTTTGGATCCCCAGTGCTGCTGAGCGAGGACTTGTGGTTCCTCAAGCAGCTGTTGCTGGCAGGGATGTCTGTGGGCATCTCCCCACCTCATGGCTCCCAGCCCAGGGTGACCGCCAGCCAGGCTGCCCCCATCTGTCCCCGGGCCCCTGTCCTGCAGCACCCCCTCCACACCACCCCTGCCATCACCAGCTCTCTTCCAAGCATCCCCCACGGTGACTGGCTGTCACCATCGCCAGCCACTGCAGCCCCAGCCAGGGCACCAGCGGTGGAAAGGGGCTGGTTGTCAGGTCCCAGCTCCCCCGGACTGCAGGCACTGGTGTTAAGGCAGAAACCCCTCCACAGACGTCCCCTCCTGCTCCCCTTGCCAGCCTGGCAAGTGGAACCACCCACAGCACTTTGGGGAGCATCAGGGACAGGGCAGTGGGCTCAGTGGGGCTGGAGATCAAGGTGCCAGGGCAGCAGGCACTGGTGCATCTCCTGGCCCCATGCAGACACTGCTCTGCTGCTCCCGAGCACCTCAGCGCTGTGTCCCTGGGCAGGAGACACTTCAGCTCCAGCCAGTGCCATAAATAAAACCACGTTCTTTTATCCCGCCAAATAGATTCTCGTTGATTTTACCTAATCCTCCTCCTCCCTCCTGCATCCCTTCGATATGTGAAGTCAGCTGCAGAGGAGCTCAGGGAGCCGCAAGCCTGGCGGGGGAAATGCCACCCCCTCCAGGCCCTCTCCCTGGAGATAGCTGCTCTCCCCTGGTTTCGCTCTTTGAAAAGGCAGCACCACTGGAGGAGAAGAAACTAAGCTCCCTGGTGGAAGTTTGCTGGCTAATTATTTATGAATCTCCTCCTGACAGTGCAATTGCTGGCAGTGAGGCAGCCCCAGAGCCCCCTGCCACGGGGAGGAGGCTGAGGAGGAAGATGGAGAGCTCTGCTGGTGGGGCTTTCTCCCTGTGGTCGAGGAGCTCAGGGTGAGCTGACACATCACTTCCTTCTCCAGCTGCTTCGGTTATGGTTGTACCAGTGGCTGAGATAAGGGGGGCTTATCTCAGAGGTGCCCGGTCACTGTCCTGGGAAGTGCTGAGGGCTTATCCCAGGGTGGTCACTGGTCCCTTGCAGGTGATGCCAGCCGGGGGGCTCAGCACCCCCAGCAGGGTGGTGCATGAATACCTGCTTGCTGCAAGCAGTTATTCTGCACACAGGAGCTCCCTGTGCAGAGACAGCTAGCAACAGAAATAATGCAGCAAAATCACAGCTCTCACAGTCTTCCTGGCACTTGAAAGTGTCTTGAGAGCTTGGAAACCTGCAAGATGCTCTCATTCCCATCCTTTCCCTGCTATCCTTGCCACTCGCTGCCTGTGCTTTGGTCCCCCTTTCCCGAGGGGGCGTGCAGCACTTTCCCAGCCAAACGGTACCAAGTTGAGCATGGCGAATCCTGCCCGCACCATGCAGCAGGAGGCAGGGAGGCCGCGTGCTGCCTGCCGGAGCAGGGCTGCAGGTGACTCATCGCCATGCAGTATGCAATTACCAAGGCAAGTGCAGGCCCCTGCTGTTTTGCACAGGTATCTGTGTCAGCCAGGGCTATTTCTAGCTCTCTCCCCACTCCTGGCTCCTTTGAGAGGTAAGGAATACAGCCACCTAGCTACTCTGCCTGCCACAGGGACGGGTGTGATACGCCCGTAAGTGAAGAGCCAGGGGGTTGGATATTGCATCCCAAATCGCACAACTGGAGGAGGAGGGAGTAGTGTGTGATTGCCCATGCATTTTATGTATTTAAGGGCGCATGCACAGCCGCAGACCAAATGGAGACACAGAAAGATACAATGAGGCTTCACAGTGCCCATTGCCATGGACTAACGCCAGGCAAGGAGAACTCAGAGCTGTTAGCAATGCTGGTAGTGCTAGAAAGTAAGCAGCAGGGATGGGATGAAGCAGAGTTTGGAAAATGCTCTGGCCTGGAAAGGCAGGGAAGGGACCAGGATAAATGGAGGAAAGCCATATGTGGCAGCACCTTCTCCCCTCCCTGCCGGGGCAGATAACTGCAAGCTCCGTGGGGCAGCATCTCTGTCTCCTGATCTGTACACTGAGTGCATGCCATCCCCCATCAAGCTGTTAAGCCAAACCATGCTCAAAGAGTGAGATTTTTTGGTTTCCAAAATGCTTGCCTAAGACTTTGCTCATTACTTTTCCCTCTGGTTACTGTGAGCAGGAAGTGGGGGAAAGCTTAGGCATTGAGCGCTTCTTGGACGAGCTCCAGGCAAGGGCTACGGCCCTCCAGCTGCAAGACCCATTCACTACAGGGGTTTTGCAACTGGGGTTGTCACAACAGGGCAGCAGCTGCAGCTCATTCCCTATGGCCATACACAGAGGCAGCTATACCATTGCACCAGTGCTCTGTGCACTAAAACACCTCTGTGCTGGGGTGGACAGGGTACATCCTCCTGGGAAGCCTGAGCAGGCTGATTCTGTCCAGGAGAAGTGAGCTTGTCCTTGCACAGCCTTCAGGAGTTTTCCTGGGGTGCTGGAGGTTTGCTCAGCTTCAGCTGGAGTCTGTGATGTGGGGGAAGCCTCCATAAGCAATACAGATATGCCTGGCATGGGCCACTCTGTGCCTGTGCAGCATGGTGAAGCAATGGATATATGACATTACCGAAGCCCCAGGGACCCCTTGCACTACTTGTCAGTGCATGTGGTATGTCCTATTTAACTACCCTGAGGATGAGCGGTGTTCATCACCCAGCTGGGCTCAGGCAGGTGGGTCTGCTGGAGGCAGGCATGGGGGATAACGGCCAAAGGAGGAACAGATATGGAGCTGATACCTGTGAAGGGGCTCAGATAACTCCGTGTGTCAACCTCCTGCCTTGGCCTGACACATGCGCACCAAAGCCTGGCCTGGGGAGAGCGTGAGGCTACAGCCAGACCCCTCACAAGTGTGGGCTGAGCCCTCTGTGGACAAGCCACAGCGGCTTTGTCCTTCCCACACCCCCTGGCAGAGCCCTCAACATGGGAGAACTGCTACAGTTTTTTGCTGGAAAAATCACATTCATCATCCTCAGCACCACCTCCCTGGCCTTTGTCACAGCCTGGTGCCCCAGTGCCAGCTGCATTTTAAAAGCATTATTTATTTTTAATAAAAGCCAATCTAAACAGCAGTATTGTCACGATGATAAAAATAAAAATGCGGGTGTTGTCACTACTGTCAGCATCCCCAGGAATGGGGGACTGGCAGTGCCCAGCTGTGCTCCCTGTCCAGCCTGCACTACCACATGGGCAGAGGAGGAAATGTCCAGCAGTGCGTGCCTGCAGGCAGCCTCTGCCAGGAAATGCAGTGCCTGCTTTTTATTTTTAATACACAGGTGCACTTCTTATGTATACTTGTTGTTTTCTAAGTGTTTAGAAACTTTAATTTCATTTATTGCATGAATAAATGAGCAAATATGACATATACAAATGCTGGAAAGTAAATTAGTTAGTTAAGCCCCTTCATTAAAAGAACTATGTATTATTAAAATATCTACATTGCAATGAGCTGATATCACATTAGTGACAGTAATAAGAAATGCTGTTTATCCATACGAAACTAGATTTTCAGGGCACAGATCTGGCAGCGTGCGTTGAATGGGTGTGTGGCTGAGACCATAAGCCACGGCAACCAGCAGCATCTCTGTTTGCCTGGGGAGCCGTAGTAGGTCACAGGGCAGTATTTCACCTCCCAGGCTGATGGCCAAGCCAAGAGCTTCACCCCAAGGTTGTCCCTGCCTCTTCTCCCCAGCCCCATGGCGGTGTCACATAAGGCGGGGTGAGCAGGAAGCAAGCAGGAAGAAAGCCTCACTTCCTGAGCATCTCTGCTCCTTCCATCCCTCTTCCTTCTGGCAGATGGGAATAAAGCTTTGCTGGAGGCTCCTGCACCAGTACCACTGTGACTCTGCCTGCTCTGGCCGGCTCTGCTGGTTTCTCCCCCAGGGCCGTGGGTTTTGGCAGGGCCAGGGTGCCGCACCAAGGCTCCTCTCAAGCTCAGTTTCTCCCCGGGTTTTCCAGACTTTATTTGCAGGTGTGAGCCCCATGAGTGGCTGTATTTGAATGCTGCCTGGGCAGACCAGACTGCAGCCGCAGCTGAGACAAAACAAAACCATCATTCATGGGTGGTCATTTAAATTCCCAGCAGCTGTTCCCTTCCAGCACACTCATGCTCGCCCTCCTTTGCCGTCCACAAGCACTTCTGGGGGCTTTTTCCCTGGGTGATAGAGGAGAGGGTCTTCCAGCAAGTTCACCTGCGAGCAGCATCCTGCCTCCTCCTGCCAGCTACAAATAAGCGGCTAGTCCTGGGTGGACAGTAGCTGGGAGCTGCCCATCCTCTGGGGGTCTGGACCCACCAGGGGGTTCAGTCCCCCATGTTGCCCTCTCCCTGCCCCGGTGCAGTGCGTCATGCAGGGCCAGCTGGGTCCACACCCCACATGAGGAGTCCCGCATGCTCACTGGCACCCGCAGCCCCTGAGCTGGTTATGGGTGCCCTGCAGCTGCCTCCCTGGCCCTGGCTCATTCCCATTTCCTCGTGATGGTGCTTCACCCCTCTGAGGCTGAGCCTTGCTGTGGGGGTGACTGCCCAGCCTGCTTCCAGCACTGCGCTGCCGGCTCCAGTGGAAGAACTGGCTCACCACACCAAAAGACACTCAACTTTCCAGGGCAGGGGTGCAGACAGGCACACACCCCTGGGACACCAGGGTAAACTCAGTGCAACAGGGTTTTGGGCCATGGGGGACCCCGAGCAGGAGCTGAGCAGTGTCTTTTTGTCCCTTAGTGTGCTCAAATGAGAAAGAAATTGCTCATGTGTGATTTGGTCTGCTTGGATTTAACCCCAGTGCTGCTTTCGCATGTGGCCTGCTGGCATAAGGGCCTGGCAGCGAGGAGGCAGCGGCACACTGGGCACTGGCAGCAGGAGCGAGTATGCTGCAGTTTTCCAGCTGGAGACAGGCAGCTGTGAAGAGCTGGTGGTGAAATGCTGCCTGCAATCCCATTACAGCTGCGAGCGTGAATGAGTTTAGTGGCCTCAATTTAATTCCCATTTGTACATGGTGGAAAAAAAAAAAAAAAAAAAGAGGAAGAAGACTGAAACCATGGATCGGCAAGGATTGGCTGGGATGGGGCTGCATGAGCTGCAGCATATGGGCATCAGGAGATGCTGGGGAAGCTCCCAGCTCCAGGCAGAGGGTGCTGCACTGGCAGCAGGGGTGGGTGCCATAGGGGGAGGAGAGGGACACATCGTTCCCACTGGGTGTGCTGAGCCCGGGGCTGGGAGAGTGACCACAGTTCTGTGTAGCTGGAGCCCATTGGCAAGGCAGCGCACCAGGCACAGGGGTCCCCCATCCCGGCTGGAGAGCTGCAGGCCCCGCTGAGCCCCATGGGGTTGGTGCCCCTGTCTTCCTCCTCTCCTCACCCCCGGGACATGTGTGGGGCTGGGACGGTCCTGGCCACCAGAAGGTGGAGGAAGGAAGATACCACTTAAAGCCCTGAAGAGCTGGGGCTTTGATTTAAAAAAAAGAAAAAAAAAAAAACTGTGAGGACTTTCATTTGTAATTGCTTAGTGAGTTAATGACTTTATTTCTCATTCTGATTTGATGCTCTTGTCTCTGATGAGCCAGACACAAAAAGGGAGAACAGGTAAGAGCAAAGAGGCCTGGTTGGAGGGATGCTGGAGGCTGCTCAGGGCCCAGTGTCCCCCAGCCTGGAGCCCTTCCAGGGGATTTCAGAAATGCTGTTAGCACTGGGAGTGGGACCACAGGCATGGGGAGGGCAGCAGCCACCCCTGATAAGAGATGGGCTCTGCCCCATTATGGCTACGGCAATTGCACTAACAAGAGCACTAGGTATTTTATACTTGGCATGATCTGCCCAGATTGCCCTGTACCACCCCGGCCCTCTGACCTAGTCCTCTTCTAAGAGGAATAAACCTCTCTGATGGGGAGGAGAGGAGCACTTCTTCCCCAGACACCTCCAGCTGGAAGTGGGGACCTGGTTGCCCACCCCTTGCCCCTGGGTAATTGCCAAGGCCTGGCAAGACTGTGGGGAATGCCCCCAACCTGGGGGAGTTAATCAGTCCCAGACAAACTCTGGGCCTCCTGGCTGCATTTCTCTATCGTGAGAAACAAACAGATGTATTTAGCCTCAATTAGCCTTTTTAAGATCGGGAGGACAATCCCAATCTCTTTGCACCCAGTTTCCTCCAGCCTAAACAAGAAGCTGGGCAAAACACACATTTTCTTTGGTGTGAGGGAGGTTTTTCCCCTCCCCATCCCTTTTTTCCAAGTTCTGCAAGCCCTGTAGAGATGTGAGCAGAGCTCTCTGCAGCTGGAGGGCTAGCATCTCAGCTCTTCCAAATAAACAGAAAAATGACCCAGTTTCTTTATTTTCCTCTGTTCCCAAAGTCCAAGCGCCCAAAAATGAGAAGGTATGTGGAAGCCACAAAAAGATTTCATGTACCATGGCAGAGCCGGGTAATGAAAACAGGGGAAACGGCTCCTGCCTCCCCTGCTCTGACCCAGGGATGGCGGCAGCACATCCTCCCCAGGGTCAGCTGGTTAGTTCCCAGGTCAAAGAAGCAGGAGAGGCTTTGGGGCTGACCCCCAGCTCAAGTCCCACATTGCCTATGAACCACTCAGGAAATCCGTCATTCCCTGTCAAACCCCAAGGGCTCTGGTGCTCTTTGCCCCCAGGTGCATGGGGGTTTCTGGACCAAACAAGGTCCCAGACTGGTGCGAGCAGGATGCTGGCTCACTGACTCCAAGGAACATCTCACTGCTGTGGTTCAGTCTCACAGCCCCAGGCTCTGCAGCTGGATGCGCCTCTGCTTCCACCCAGGAATGGCTCAGGGTGCAGGAACAAGGCTCTTCCCCAGGTTTTTTTCCCTCAGTCCTTTTTTCTTTTTTTGAATGGTGTCAAGGGGGTTCATATGGTCCCTGCACCCCACAGGGACCAGGCTCTTCCAGGGCAGGGTGGAAGCCTCCGCAGGGCTGCTCCAGTCAGCTTTGCTCCAAGTATTAAGGTAAGCGGCAGAATGTGCCCGGCCTTTAACTATTCCTATCACGTCCCATCTGGAGACAGAAATCTGCCTTCTAGCTTTACAATTAAAATTGAAATTATTTGATTACAGGGCTTCATTAGTAAAAACAAATACCAGGCACCCTTCTTCCCTCTCCCCTCCACCATACCCACCCAGTTGATCTACCCTGGGGCTGTTTTAGATAAATCCCAGCCAGGATGAGGGCTGGGCACACAAAGGGGGTTTGTGTCTGTAGTTTGTAACTATACTCAGGTGCAGCCCAAAGGAGGGAAATTTTATACCCACAAATCACCCTTGTCAGTTAGAGATGTAGCAACAGCCTCGGATTGACAGCTCGATGGACTGCCACCCAACAGCAGTTGTAGCAACGGCTTTAGCAGCAGCAGGACATCTCCTAGCCCTGCACAGCCTGCTGAACTCTTGCAGACCTTACTGGGAGGCTCCTGAAGCCCATGGGACTTCTGATTTACACTTTGACTCCGTTCCCTTCATTCTGTGAGTCCTTGCAATGGGGCCATTTGCACCTACATGCTAACCTGGACTTGCCATTGCAGGGTCCTTTTTTCTTCCCCACAGCTGGCTCATCTCAGTGGGAAAGCAGGGAGCATGGGGAAGGGCTGAGCCGGCACGGAGCAGGCTGCCCATGGTGTATGCAGATGTTCAAGTCCCTGAAGCTGCAGCAGTTCTGGGGGAAGTAATTCAGTTAACACTTGGGTGTTGGGAACAGGCTGTGCAGGCTGGGAGAGGAGGAGTGCTAATGAAGGAGGGCTTGGGAATGCTGCTGGCTTAGAGTGCCACTGCTGCTCACCCGGCTGCTCCCAGCAGCCAATTTTTCCTAACAGTTGGGATGGCTCCGGGCAGTGGGGAGGTGAGGTGGGAATTAGGCAGCCTTTCTGCCTCTGGTGCCTGATGGAGGAGAGGGCTTTGGAATGGCTCTTGATGATGAATTCGTGTCCTATTTGAAAGCACCTCTGGCAAAGAGCTGCTATCCCTCCTGTGGCATGCTGGCAGGCACCCCACCAGAGCCCCAAGTCTGCAGAAGGCAGGACACCCCTGCTCCCTGCCTGTAGGCAGGGAGGCTTCCCTTCGGTGCTCGCCTGAGCTTCTCCATCCCCACCGCCCACCTGCACTCTGCATTTCCTCCAGGAAAAAGCTGCTTTTTAGGTTTCCCCAGCACCACAGCATGTGCAGCAGCAGGGCTATGCCTCTAGCAAGCAGCCAGCTGAGCTGGGAACTGGCTGAGGAGACTGAGCCATGGTGCCTGCACACCAGAGGCTGGCGGGGACTCAGCAACCCCTTTAGCCCTCCCTGTATAATGAGTGAAACCTGGGCCCAGAGCTGCAGGGCCAGGGGGCTGCAGCCACAAGGCTCAGGCTGGGGAGGAAACCCCTGGTTAGGAGTGGGGCCAGTTGTGCCAGCTCCAGCTGATGGCAGTGCCTAGTGGCACACAGGGATCACATACACAACTTTTCCTCGGGACAGCAAGGCTGTCCAGGCAGAGTAAGTGGAGAGAGGAGCAGAGCTGGTCTTAGGAGTCACCGTGCCCAAAATGGCTCAAGGCCATTGCGGTCTGGGGGCCACGAGTGCCCAAGGTGGGACCGAGGGTTTTATTTGGGATGCTTTTGCAGGGATGTATTTGGGAGGCACTTGCAGTCCTAAATACCGCCACTGCAATGGCCGTGTGCAGCCACCCAGAGGATGGAGGCACGGGGCCGCAGGAGGAGAGCTGTGGCCGTGGGTGTCTGTCCCCTTTGCCAGGCGGAGCAGTGAGAAAGGACAGCTGTCACAGGAGCTGTCAGGAAGGCAGGGAGGGTGCTCTGCTCCTTAACTCCTGTGGCCCCTGGAAAGCCCCAGGGTGCTCTCTGGCAAGCAGAGTGTCCTTGGGGACAGGACAAAACCACAGGGATCTGCCTTTTGCAGCCAGGTGGGTGAAGCCACTCATGCCATGGGGGCAAGGAAGCCCCAAAGGAAAGGGTGCATCACCCCAGGACTGCCTGCTCGGGGGTTCCCTGCCTGGGGCCCCCTGGGGTATGACAGAGCAGAGGCGTGTGGTGCAGGGGCTGGCATACTGGCTGAAGTACTGTCCCCAGCCGCTCCAGCTGACTCATGTCACGTCAGGGACCGCCTGGCTTCCCAGTGGCATGAAGCCTCCCCCTGGCCAGTGGCACTGGGCCAAGCTGCGTCCAGGACAGGCAGAGGGGCAGGTTATAAGGTTACACTGAAGAAAGATCAGCTCCTGGCAGGATGCTCCCATCCCTGGCTGTGTGCCATCTGCCTGCCCAGCCTCAGCTCGGTGCCTGGGGATGCTCCAGCTCCATCCCCTGTGCGGGGTCCTAGGTGCAGCCCAGGGATGGTCGGCTCTGACTGCAGGGATGTGCTCCAATAGTGGGGTCTGGCTGCGGGGATGTGCTCCAACAGCAGGGCTGAGCTGCCGGCTGGTGGGCAGGGAGTTAGTTCCCTCTGCCTGGGCAAGTGTCACCAAGTCAATGATGCTAACAGCATTGCTGTCCTACCCTGGCTTGCCTTGCAGGCTAAATCTTTAACCAGATCAAGGGTTTAACTTTATCAGTGGCTGGAAAAACGTGTCACCATTTCCCTGGGGCAAAGTATCTTGATCCCTGAAGAAATCCCAGGCATGGCTCCTTTTCCTGGGCCCCACTCAGCAGCTCCCCAATGCTTGTGTCCAACTATTTGGCACAGGGACCCATGGGACCCTCTGGGCCAGGGAGCACCCTGCACCCTGTGCATGGCCAGGGCTCCCAGCTGGCCTCATCTTCCTTCCAAAATCATAGTTTGTGCAGACCCAGGCACACCGGCACAGTGCCAGCATGGAGGAGCTGGCACTTCCCCTTGCAGGGTGTAACTGGGCATGGATTGCCCTCAGTGCAGGCAGCACAATAGGAAAGCAACTGCCGGAGCAGAGACTTCTATGTCCCCTCAAGGACAGCTCTCCCGCTGGCACCAGAGTCTCCCTGCCAGCCCCACCAGCACCCCAGCCCTGAGAAGCTTTCCACAGCCACTGCCCTGAGCAGAATGATTGATTATCGTTATTAAGGCTGGAGAGCAGTTTCTGTGCACACCAGGTGGTTCAAAAACGATTAGTCACCCTCTGGTGAGGGGGGACCAAGCTGCACCTCTGTCCCTGCGGAGGTGGGAGCCCACCACCACCTGAGCAAGGGTCCAAGGCAGTTCCTGGCACTCCTGGCACAGCCAGAGGGAGACCTATCTCCTTGTGGGCAGTATCTGATGGGCACACTACCTGCCAGCCCTTCCTGGGAAAGGGCAGGGCTTTGGCAGCAGCGCAGCCCCAGGGCAGGGCTTGGTCCTGTGCTGACCCCTGCACCCTCAGGGCATCTGATGGCGGGGCAGGGGCAGGGGGAAGCAGGGTCTGCAGCCCCCAGCCTGGCCCAGCCCCATGGCAGGTATTCATCCCCCTCCAGGGTGATACGACCACAGCAGCTTGTGCTTTTGTGTGGGATGGGCGCACTGGAGGGGCTGAGGAGGTGGGGAGGGGTCCCTGGGTGGGTACCATCCAGCAGCGGTCCTGGGGGCCTGCGTCAGGCACAGCTCCAGCCAGGGGCTCATCTGGCAGCGCCGCGACAGCAGGAATATTGGCAGCAGCTGGCTGCCTGCTGGGAAGGGAGGGCTGTAATGATGGTCCGTCTCAGCAAAGGTAGCAGAGCATGAAAGAAATTTCACACTTTATTAGACAATTCAGGTGCTGGCTGCGCAAGCCTGGAGAGAGCATTGCTGCTCATGCCTCTGCTCCTGTCTTGCAGCCCCAGGGCCACTCTCCATGGAGCTCAGCCCTCCCTCAGGCCGCACAGCACCACACTGTCAGGGCTGGCGGCATGGCTAGCAAGGACCAGCACAGGCTGCCGGGGGCCAGGGTGCCGGGACTGCAGGCTGCTTCACATGGGGTCCCACACATGTGCAGGTGCCTGGGGACAGCATAGCTAAAGGCTGGCTCTGCTCGGAGCCAGCTCAACTTGGCAGTGGTGGTGAACTCAAGCACCATGCCTGCAAACACAGCTCCACTCAGGCTAGCTGTGCCCTTCAGCCTGGGGCAGCCACCCTGCTCCTCTCCTTCCCTGCCCACTGCAGCCCTGCTGTACCCCTTCTCCCCTCCTGGCACCCCATGATGAGGGGACAGGTCTGGGTGTGGAAGCCCGGGCTTGGGGCTTCCCTGGCAGCAGCTTTCCTCTTGCACGTCCCCTCTGCCTGGGTGCCCCAGCAGAGCCAGTGGACACATCGACACCTGGGCATGCAGCCATCCTCCCTGTGATCTGGGTGTCTCCATCTGGAGATGTGCTTTGCGGCTCTCCACCCTGCCCACGGCCACTGCCGTGTCCCCAGTGACAGGCATGCCCCACAAGTCAAGGGAGAGCAGAGTCTGAGCTGGCAAGGCCCGCTCTCTGGCATGTGGCCAGGCTGGTGCCCTGCACCCCAGGGACACGGCTGTGTGCTGTCACACCTCGTCGGTGGACGCTATCCAAATGCCTGCATGTCCAGGATATGAATCAGCCTGGACAGCAGTGCAGCAGCCACTCCTGGACAACCCGAGTTGCCCAGCAGGCTGCTCCAGCAGCCAGGCTGTGCTGGTACCAAACCCCTTGCAGGTCAGCAGGCAGGTTGCAGGCAGCAGTGCCTGCATCACTCCGCTGCCACCTTGCAGATCAGCCCCGGGCATGGCAAGACCCCGGCCAGTCACATGTTTCCCTCCCCCTTTGTGCAGCCCTGCTCCCGTGGTGCCAGACCACAGCACAGTGGCGCCCAGGCAGGGCAATGCCTAACCTTGACCTGACCTGGTGAGGAGCCGTCTCTGCCCGGCTGCCCCCCCATGCCTCTGGCCACAAGCATGTTCCACCGGGCCAGCCAAAGCATTCCTCCGAGGAGAGCCTGTCCTCACTGGGCTATTTAAAGGCACACTGGTGCCCTTTATTCCCCCTCGTGTTTAGGCTGGAAGAGCCCTGTACCCTCCAGCGACTTCAAGAGGGCACTTCCAGGCTTGGGGCAGCAGCAGGTGCAATGAGTTTGGGTGAAATTATAGGAGAATTGAGGGATGTTGGTGCCCTGTGTCCTGCAGACAAGTACTAGGGCATATCCTGGGGATAGACCCCGTGGGGTAGGTCCCACAGCTATCGAAGCTGGGAGCGAGAGTGGTGGATACTGCAGAGCTCAGCTCACTCCTTCAAGTTCAGAAACGGAAGGAGACACACAAACTAATTCCGTTCTTCCTAGCAGGGATGTCCACAGTGTGCTCCAGCTGCTGCTGGACCTCAGGGTAGGCAGGACACCAGTGCCACTGCTGCTGGGCAGGATGCTGGTACTGGCTGGCTCAGCACCATACGAAGGAGCCTCATGGTGTCTCAGCTGCACCCAGCTTGGAGCACAGCCGTGTTATCTGGCAGGGCACAAGCCTCACACAAGCACCATGTCCCCAGTGTGCTGCCACCTCCTGCAGAGCGCTGGTGTGTGGCTCATGCACATCTCCTGGTAGGATGTGCATGGGCTCTTTTCACCTTGCCCTTCATGCCTGTCAGCCCTGGCAAGCACTGGTAGATGGACATTTGATGGGTAGAGTGGCGGCCCAGGAAAGGCAGTGGGGATCTAGGACACCTCGCAATAGCCTGCACCCCCTGTGCCAGCTGTGGGGAGGGCGAAGAGCTCCTTCTGTCCAGCACTGACACACAGGCAGCACTGGCGGTGGCTGGAAAGAGGGAAAGGGGAGCTGTTGTTTCTGAGCACATGAAATCCAGAGTCCTGAAGAGTGGGATGGAGAAAGCCCAACTGATTTTATGAGCTGCCTATCAAGTCCTACCCACCCCAGGTCACCTTCCAGCAGGCAGATCAGGGCATAGGCAGCAGAAGTTTCTCAGTGCTCTTTGTCTCGGTCTCACCTTTCACCTTCTGAAGGGTCCCAGGCACCTATGGGCTATGGAGCAGGACCTTCCTGAGCTGCTGATTCCTGCTATCACCTGCGCTGGCGTGAGGCTGATTGCATCTGCACCCCACTGAGCTGGCAGGAAGGTGGCTGGGGAGGGAAATCCAACCTGATGTGATTTGATTAGGAACAGAAAAATCCGGAGGAGCCATCAGCAGTGAGCTGGAGGTGTGAGCCCTGCTGCTGCAGGGCTGGCACTGGGCATGCGAGCCTCAGAAACACAGCCTCTGCCCAGCAGCCCTCATCCTCCCAGGCTGCCTGCTTTCCCATCCCAAGCTGATCATCAACCTTTCCCCAGGCTGGGAGCATCCCCAGGCAATGTCCCCAGCTCCTTCGCTGCTGTCTTCTCCCAGGCTTTGTGAAGGTGAACGTGTGCTTGGGCTTTCAGTAGCACCTGGGCAGAGGTAGAAAGTCCCCAACATCCCCACAGATAAAGCCCCAGGACCCTGCAGGTACAAAGGAGGGTGAGCCCCACATGCAGCTCTACCCCAGACCAAGCACCTGGACCCACATGTGGGATGCAGAGCAAAAGCAAAGCAGCGTCTGGGGCCTGTCCCCACCTGCCTGGCACCCACCCCATCCCTCGCCACACAGTGTAAGCTTGGGTGAAGACATACCACATCTGCCCCCCTGCCCAGCCCACAGCCTCGGCTGCATGGCAGCACTGTGGGAACCCACACCCAGCCACCGTGCTGCCAAAGTACATCCCATGGGGAGCCTGTGGGCAGCCAAGCATGCTGCCTCCCTGCCAAGCAGGGCACAGGAGCTGACATGCCAGCGCTTGCCAGCTGGGCCATTGCATCTTTGATGTGGGAAGCGGCAAGTGCCCAGGGCAGCCGGGATGACGCCAGGCTGCTGCACGGGCGGATGCCTCCAAGCTCCACCACCCGTGGTGGGCGAGGGGTGGGCAGTGTGGCACCACAGGCTGAGCTTTCCCATGGAGGGAGCAGGGACCCAGTCCCTTAGGGCTGCAGGTGGGAGCTCCCAAATTCCCCTCTGACACCATGTCAGCACTGCCGTGGGCACGGCTCCCTGCCCTGAGCCCCATCAGCATCATGTAACAGCACAGCATCAGAGCAAGCCATGGGGAAATTGAGGCATAGAGTTATGATGTCTCAGGCAGTGGTGGGAGGGAGTGCTGTCTCCGTACCCAGACTGTGCCTTTGGTCAGGGACTGACCAACACAAGTTGGTTGTCCCAAAAACCTCTTCCACAGGGCCTGTGCTTCTAGAAAGCATGCGTGTGTCAAACCACTGGAGATTTGTGTGGGTTGGCAAGGGGCACATGGTCTCCTGAGAGCCCCAGGGGCTGTGTTCTCCATCCCCAGCCCTGAACAGCACAGGCTGGGAGGGAAGCAGTGCACAGCTCGCTTCCAGCTGCTGCCCCGGCACAGCTGTGCTCACACCGGCACCACCAGCCCTGCCACCTTGGGCTGTTCCCATGCTGGCCAAGGACACGTACACTCCACTGCAGCAGCAAAACCCCTCCACAGACCTGCCAGCGCCCCAAAACCAATGCTGCCAGTGCCTCTGCTGAGGCGTGCTGGTAGAAGGGTGTGGCAGCTCCGCCATCTTGCGGCCGCGCTGCTGCTGCTCCAGGCTGCCATGGGCACTGTGCAGCCCCACGGCACGGCCCCATGCGTGGGGGTGAGCCCATCAGCACGGGTGGGTCAAAGAGACAGTATAATATGTTATAATGTCAGCATATCAGTCACACGAAATAGCATTGGTGGTGTACACAGCGTTTCTCATCACCAGAGCTCAAAGTGCCTCTCAAAAGGGTCAGTAGCATCAGCCCCACGGTGCTGCAGGGCGAAACCGAGGCCAGGAGCAGTGCTTGGTGGCCAGGAGGGCTGGGGAGGACCGCGGCCACAGCACTCAGCCCAGCACCTTCCCATTGGTGACGGCATGGCCAGGCACAGGCTGGCGTTGCCATGCCTGTTAGCAGGGCATGGAGGCTGTGCCCTGGGGGACCACAATGGCACGTCAGGGTGGGCACCCAGGAAGGCATAACACCCTGGTGAGGAACAAGGAGCCATGTCTCCAGGGCTGTTCTGCTTCGGTCTCTGCACTGAAACCAGCAATTTCCCCAAGAGCTCCAGAGGCTCTGTACCAGGCTGAAGACCCCCTCTGCAGCACTGCACCCTTTGCAGCTTGGTCCTTCCTGTCTCATCACCCCTAGGGACACTTTTATCACTGACATGGATTTCAGCAAATCCCTGGAAAACTGCAGCTTCCTGCCCTCACTCCCTCATACTCCTTTCCTTTGTACAAACACAGACAAGGCTCCCTCGGGCCTACCCATCCAAACGTGCCTCCGGACTGCCATCCCTTGCACCCACATCCCTGGGCCATATTCTGCCAGCTGCTTCCCACCACCTCCCTGGTCCAGGACCACCACGGTCACCCCCCTCCAGCATCTCCCGTGATGAGTCCTTGGGTGCCAAGCAGACAGCTCTCATCCAACCAAGCCTGTACCCTTGGATGCCGAGCTGGCCGTGCTCACACAGGTAAGCTCCAGCCCGTGGGCTCCTGCACAGGGATGGTCACCAGGTAGCTGGAGGGCACATAGCCCCTCTGGCCGCTCACATCCACCAGACTCCATTCCTTGCTCCCCTTCTTGTCATGTGGCTCCAGCACCACCACAGGCTGCCCTGCCTGGAGGCTCACCTCCTGCGGGCTCCTGGCTGTGAAGGAGAAGCCAGCAACCACCTAGAAAAGGCAGCAGAAAGAGGGAGGAAGCCCTTTGCTGGACGTGAGAGTCAAAGGGGGAAAGGACATACATGGCAGGGCAGCACCTAGAGGGGACATGGAGGTTGTTTCCAAGAGGGTCCCATTGGATGGAGGAACACTGAGGACCCCACCAAGCACAGTTCTTTTGATCTGTCCACCCAAGGTCCCAGCACAGCAGACACCAGCCTCATGGGGCATGTGGCCAGGGGCTGTGACACTCCCCTGCTAAGCACATGGCTGCACATGTATAACCACATGTGTGCTGGAAAAGCAGGTCCACCTTCCCACCCACACACTGCACACACAAGGACCAGCATGGAGCTGGTGGGGTTGCTAGGAATGGCGCTGGGGGGTGTCTCCCCACTCTCACCTGGAAAGCTGGGGTGAAGGTGGCCACCTGGGGCCTGGGAGCTTCAGGTGATGCATACGAATGTCGCCTTCTCTCTGTGCTGCTCTCCAGGGCTGGCATCTGCATCCCGGGCTGCTGGCTTTGTACCGGGCAATAGGGCTGGAGTTTTCCAGCAGGCACAAACCCTCGGGGACCTGGAGGACACACAAACACACACAGGTCATGGGGCCCTGCTGACTGGTTGAAGGAGAGAAGAATGACAACTTGGCTGATGCCTGGCATGGTATAGCAGCCCTGTTCGAAATAGTCCATTACTAGGGGATAATCAGCAGCAACACCCTACCCACCCCCAAAAGGGGTTTCAATACATTTCTGTGTGCACAGGATTTTCCTTTCCCAGCCATGATGAGGCACGAGTACTCCCTCATGGCTAAGCCTGAACTTTACAGCTAATGGCATGGGTGCAGCTGGCAAGGCAGAGGTGGGTTTGGGCTGAGCAAACCCTGGAGGGGAGGATCCTGGAGACAATGGCCCACTGTTTCATCCAGGATGAAGAAGTGGTTCGGTTTTGGATTCTGACCCTGGTACCAAGGCAGGGGGAGGCTCCCCGTAGTGCTTACAGTACCTCCAGCATCCACCAGCCATCTGCTCCTGTTCCCCTTAGTGTCCACACTTTGCAGCAGAGCTACAATCTGTCCCCTTTGCAAGGTCAGGTCCAAGTCTTTGCTGCCTCTGATGTTGCTTGTCACTTGGTAAAGTTTGTCTGGGCCATGCTTGCTTACAAGGGAAAGGACCTTCCGCTCCTCAGTGGGGTTCAGAGGCTGGTAGGGAGCAAAAGACACAGGAGCACTTGATGAGACAGACAGGAGGCTGAGGCCTTCCATGTACATGTGTTGTCCTTTCTGCAGAATCACATCCCCATGAGAGGTTAGAGGAGAAACTCCTTCACACTATCTGCTCTACCTCATGGTTTGGAGATGAGTGTCCAGAAACAGAAGAGCTGAGACTGTTTCATCCCTGTTTTTTTCCAGCCAGCTGCTGTCAGGGCCTGGGGGAAATACCACGGCTGTGGCAACTCCCTGTGCCACTTTCTGATCCAATCTCACCCCAAGAGGACGTTCTGCCTTGGGAAGCCACAGTCCTACCTCTTCATCCAGCTGGCCTGAGACACCCCCTTCCCAGCTCCTACCTTTGTCACCAGGCTTGGTGTGACCATCTCAAATGCCTGGCAGAAGGTACGGAGCTGAGCACCAGACTGCTGCAAGGTGTCTTCCACCATCTTCCAGAAACTGGGCAGAGGCATGCGGCCACGAGGCATCTGTGGAGACAGACCCTGAGATCAGAGAGGGCCCTGGGGCGGGAAAGAGCTGTGGGTAGGGTCAAAAGAGAAGGAGCAGGAAGAAAAGAGGTGAGAAAGGAAGAGAACTTGTCACTAAATATGTACCTTGCATCTAGGATGTGGTTCCCTTTGGCAAGGTGAGCTGCTGCTCTCTGGCCTTGAGCCACCTGCCCTGGGCAGGGCAGCCACACGTGGAGGACTTGGGCTGTACCCAGCCCACAGCAGGAGTCCCTGGGTCCTGATGTCCTGTCCCAAGCCCATGGTCCATACCACCTGACTAAAAAGGCAGACAGGTGGATATAGCTCCAGGGCAGATGTCTTCAGTGTAAGTATCCCAAACTAATCAAGGGAAATCCACCTTCATGACTAGGTACATATGAGCAGTGCCTGAGAAAATACCTCTCCATGGCTGCATCTTATTCTAATCTTGGTCATGGGTCAGGCCATGGTCATGCTCTAACCCAAGGCTCTGGACTGGCCAGACTCACCACGTTTGCAAATGTCAGGCTCAGAGAGTGCTGTGTGGTGAGGAGTTCTGGGAGATATCTCCCAGGGGATGGAGGTTTGAGGGATGCTTTTTCCTCAGGCCAGGAGCTGTCCTTCTCCTCCTTGCCTTCCCAGCACAGTGCTTTCGGGAGCTCAGAGTTAACACTGATCTCTGAGGCAGCACAACAATAAAATACCAGTGGTGCCCTCAAAGAGAGAGCAGGACAGTTCCTGGCAGTGAAGAAGAGAGAGTTTGTCTTTCCCCAGCTGAAAGAAAATAGAGATCACTTACAAATGCTAGATAGGAAGCAGTGTGTCTGCAAGGGCAGGCTTGGTCTACAGCAAACCTTCAGTGCCCTGACAACCAAGTGGTGTTCCAAGCCTGAAGAAGGCAGGTCTGGCTCAGCACATGTGCCAGTTTGGGAACACAAACCAAGGGGTCACTCTCACCTGCTCTAGCTCCTTTTCTGCCTGGTGCAGGACCTGGGCAGCCAAGTCCTGTTGCAGGGTGCTGAGGGAACACAGTATCTGCCCCAGGAGCTGCAGAGCCACCTGATTGAATCGCGGGAGCTCAGCCACAAGCAGGGCGTTGATGGCAAGGTAGGTGTTCATGGCTGCCTCCTCGTCGTATGTCACGCTGCCCATCTCGCTCTTCCGCTCCTGGATCTCCTCATAGTCCAGCAGCTTGTCCAGTCGCTTCTTGACCAGCTGTTGTGGCCCCACCAGCATGTCTGAGAGACTGTAGAGGGGCTGGCAGACCAGCCTGTCCAGCCGTCGCTTCTGTGGGGCAACAGAACCCAAATCTCCACGTGAGCCCCCCAGATGGGCCCAGCTGTCTGCATGGGGCACTGTTACACAGGAGAAAAGGCTTGTTGAAGAACCTGTTGAAGGGCTTGTGTAGAGTGGGGAGCACCTGAGGCATCCTTCCCCAAAGGCACAGAGGATGCCAACCAAAGCAAACCCTTGGTAGAAAGCAGTCACGCATGTCACGATTCAGAACTTGTTCTCCATGCAAATGATTGGGTAGGACCCTCACGTACCAGGTCCCATGGGCCAAGGGGGATGATGCAGTGACTGCCCCATGCAGGCCATAGTCTCCTGGTTTGACGGAGGCCCTCAGCCCAGGGTCTGTGTGGTTATCCCACATAGCTACCCTCCCTCCCTGTGCCGGCACTCCCTGGGGATGCTGGCAACCAGGTGTGGGGTTCAGGATGTCCCAACACACTCTTCACTGCTTGGAAAACCTCCCTTACCACATTCACAGTGGCAGCTACCACCCAAGAGAGAGTTCTGGGGAACCAAGCAGGGGTGGTAGAAGGAGGCAGATGGGGGGCTCTTGGGCTCCCAAATGCAAGTACGGATGCCCACGAGGTGTGGGTAGGTTGGACTGAGGTTTGGTGACAAACACCTTGTGTGAGTCAAATAAACGGTACCCCTGGTTTCCCACCATCCTGTGCTTCTCTTCAGCCCTGCCTGCATGGCTGGCCATGAACATGGCAGGGCTCTGAAGGCACAAATAGTCTTTAATGGCCCAGACCAGCCTCACCTGGGGCCTACACCCACACCCCTGTCCACAGCCCATTTAAGGGCCTTCAGCTGCTACTTAAGCATTGTTGTGAGTGAGCTGGTTTCTGCCTCTGTCTCCTGGGTGGGCTTTGGACCTCTGCTGTAGGTAGCTCAGCTTGTAGATGGACCCCTTCAGATGGACACTGCAGCTTGTCTCCAGCCCTGGATGGACTTTGGAGATGTGTTGTAGCCATGTCCCTGTCTCCTCCTGTGTCCTGGATGGACCCTGGAGCTGGTTCTTCACTTCATGTGTCTGGGACTGCTGACGGACCCTGTTACCTGCCCCTTCACGTTCAGGCCCCAGGAGACTGTGCCTGTTGGTAAGGTCACTGTCTGGTCTGGTTCCCCTCAGCTCTCGGCTGCCCTGCCCTGGCGCTAACCCCTGCTGTACCCTGGCAGAAGGTGGAACACCAATGCTTGGCTGTGGCCCTGGAGGAGATCTACAGGGAAGGAGCACTCACAAACTCTGGGTAAACAGTGCAATGGAGGTATTCCGCAAAGTGGCAGTACTGCTGGGCAGGTCCCTCGTCGATCTGCAGCTCACACTTGTGCGGGGTGGGCAATAGGAATGCCTGAAAGGGAGAAAGTCATCAGACCTGACCTGGAGAAGCTACCCAACACTGGCTCACCCATCTGTAACTTGTCCCTGTGCTTCCAAAGACATGCCAATGCCCCAGCCTGGGTCTTCTATGCTAGCAGACTGGTGGGACTGATGCTCTGGGCTACTCCTATCTGCAAGCCAGGGAACTTACTTGGGTGTTGACAAACCGCTCCCCTTGAGCAGGGGTCATGCACTCGCTTGCAAAAGCACTCCTACCCAGCAAAGTGGCCAAGGCTGCCCTGTGCTCCCAGGCAGCCTGCCCCAGCTTAATGTTTGATGCTTGGGTTTGGTGCTCCAGTAGAGTTTCTTGTATTTGTGTACAAAATCTTCCCCCTGCCTCTGCATGGAGATTGAGGCTGGTAGGAAAGGAAAGCAGCTAACGGTGGTTTGCATGGAAATGCTCCTCTGCTTTGAGAGGCTTTGCTGTAATGTTAAATCTGTAGCCAGCAGCCTCCTCCCTGGCTGGAGCCAGATTTTGACCCACAACCTCTAGACCCAGGAGGGAGCACTGAGCTTCCAGAGCCCCAGCCTGCTGCTGGTGCCAAAGGAAGCCTGACCTCCTGCTCCTCTGAGCACTGTTCCTGCAGTCAGTCCTGGAGCAGCAGGGCAGTTTCTGTTTGAGTCTCATCAACCATGGCTGCCATCAGGGCACTCAGAGAGGCCCATCTCTGTCCTAAATCCTTTTGCCTGTGATCATCTTTAGGAGACACTTCCTTTGTAGTCCTCCTTGCCATGAGAGGGACTGGAGATGGAAATATAGAAGGGGAAATGCATTGACCCTTTGAGCAGAAGGTGGCAACTGAGACCGGTGTGCTTTTCCCCAACCCTACAGGGGCTCTTACACAAGCAGAGGTGGCTGTGATGATCTTGGACACACCAAGATTCGCCTCTCCTTGTGGTGGGGGCATTGGTACAGACAGACACACAAGAGGGAACTGCTAGCCATCACAAAGGGAGGCCAGGCTGTCTCTGCCCTGTAAGAACATGTCTTCATCGGCTCCTCAGGGTGTCTTTGAGAATCTTTCAGAGAGAGAGACAGGGCATGCATGCAGCCTCACCTTCCCCCACCAGCAGCTCCTCTGAAGTAGCATCCAAGCCCCAGCATGAATCCGAACCACAGCTTATTATCGAGGCTGCCCAGCCTATTTGCTTGATGTCCTGTCTGAAGCCAAGAAGCTGGCTTAAAGAGGTGCAGCTCACTGAGGGGCAGTTCCAGGCAGGTCCCTAGGAGCACTTGATGTCCAAAGGAGTGATCACACCCTGTCCCCCTAGCTGATGCCACATCTCACTATCATACAGATTGCCATCCTGTTTTCTATTCTAACCCTATTTTACCCACTCTTTGGGCTATGGGGAGTCTTTCTGTCCCCTTCTTTCAAATCCTGTATGGGGAGCCCTTGTCAATGTTTTTATGACAGGGACTTTCCAGCCTTTGAATTGCTGCTTTCTGAACCCTCTGCCCTTTCATGACACTTTCTTGATAATACCGTGTCTGGAGATTTCAAGTTTTGCTATTGCTCATACTTCCATTTCCCTCAGATGCCCCAAGGGATTTCATGAGAAAACCACAGCAGCTACTCAGCTGGGTCATCTCAGCAGGGAAGTTTGTTCCCTTGATTTGGGAGCACTTCTGCCTTACACCAGTTATGCAAGAATCGCCAGGCTGAACAACACTTAGCCTTCTCAGCTATTTAATGCCTTGAAATAATGATCAGTTTAAGTACTGATTATTCTCAAAAGAGACACAGCTCAGACTGTGTCAATGAAGCCTTGACTTTGCTTTAAGCTCTGCTGGACCCGAGTGATCCTTGGATGTTGTGCAAGCCCCTGACACAACATATTTAGCTGAGAGATGCTAGTCCCTGAACATCCCCAAATGACAGTGGTTTCCATAGGGCTTGAAAGTGTTCTGCAACCCCAAGAAACAGGTCCTGAGGCCTGGGTGGGGCCAAGCCCCTGCAAGTTATCAGGGCTTTACCTCTAAATGGCCCAGGTAGGATGCCATGTTCTCCTTCAGCACAGCCACGCTGGACACCACACACTGGAACTTCTCCTCCAGCTCGTCATATTCCCTGTCCTCTGTCTGCAAAGCAAGAGGCAGCTTATCCCCATCATGGGCAGGCCAGGTGATGCCCCTCACTGGGTGGTAATGTAAAAAGCAGCCAGGCACCTGCCTGAAGCTCACAATGCTGGGGATGGGCAGGGGAGACCTTGAGAGGCTCCAGTAATCTGAAAAAGGCCAAGATCTAGGGTGCTTGGGATGCATGCAGAAACATGGCTTTCACTGTGGTTGTGGGGCTGGAGAACACCGGGGTGTCTTTTCTTTTGCTGGGGTGCCTGAGGGTCTGTGAGTCCTTTGGGAGCCAAAGCACTCCTCTGCAGTGCTCTGAGGCAGGGAGCGAGGTGTGTAGCTGCATCCCTCCTACCCTGCTCGTCCCTGGGACTGGGGATCAGGAGCTACCCTTATGCTGCTTGAAAATGGGACTGTGGCTTGCGACAGCACAGGCCATTGGGTGCCAGCATGGGCCACACCACCTCGGCCCTGCTCTCTCCACCCTGCTGGCGAGGTGTCTTGGGAGGCAGCGGAAAGCCCCAGAAACAACCCAAGGAGAGGCAGTGGGTCCACAGGGAGTGGGGTGCAGACTGCCCACCTTGGCCACAATGCCAGCCTCATGCATGAAGAGCCGGCTCAGCCGCGTGGTCTTCTTGGCAATGGAGTGCGTGTTGAGGCGTGCGAAGCGGTCCCGCAGGGTCAGGTGCTCGGCCTTGTTGTATTTGTTTGCTGCCTCAGATGGGGGCACACAAGGTGGGAGGAAAAAAGATCAGAAGAGGAAACTTCAGGGCAGCATCCTCAGCAGCCTGAGCAGGCAATGTGGGTCAGCAGCACTGACGCCCCAGAGCTGACAAGTCCTGATCAACAGGATAAGCACAACCCACATCAAAGAAGGGCAGCCCGGGGGAAAGTACTATGAAAACCAAAAAGAAGAGCAAGCTCCAGTTTGTGGTGAGCCTGATTTCTCCTATCCCAAGGGCAGGACTGTTCCTCCCCATTCACCAGCTCCAGGAATGCAGACAGACTGGTTTTGTGCGCAGCCCCCACCATGCTACCCTCCTCCTGCAGCGTTCAGGTCTTGCCCAGAGTGGCATCTGCAGGACCAGAGCAGTGCCAGGAGCTCCCTGCATGAGTCTGCAGCTCTACCAGGCAGGACGGGTGGAGGGCAGGAGAGCTTTCAACTGGTTTAAGTGTAAATTACTGCAACACCAAGGGGAGATGACTGGGGTTGGGACAGGGCTTCCCAGACACCATGCTCCCTACCTGCACCGTGCCCCCTGCCTGCTCACCTACTTCTCTGCGCCGTTTGTACTCATTGATGTTGGTGTTGACCTGGGCCATGGCGCAGACAGCTGCCTGCAGGGCTGGGTAGGCGCTGGTGCTGGCAGGGGTGTTCTCCAGGATCTTCCCCAGCAGAAGCGGGTATTTGGTGATCCTCTGTACTGGCATCACCAGGAAGAAGCTGAGGTCCGATGCACCTGTGTGAGGCCTGATGGAGAAGGGGAATCGCTTGAGGTTGGCATGCAGGGCTGCCTGCCTGCCCTGCTGTTCCTCCCACCTTCTCTGCAAGCGTTTTTGGGGGAAAGCAGCACCACTCCAGCTGCAAGGAAGATTTGCTGCCTTGGACCCGCAGGCAAGCTGTGCCCAGCAGCTGGGGAGGTTTTACGGCTGTGAACCCCTGCTCCCTGCAAGCTGCAGGGCCACTCCTCCGGGTGCGCTGGCAGGGAGATGCCGTCCCCGCTAGCCCCAAAGGCAGTGCCAGCCCCGGACAGGCACCCTGCCTCCCTGAACAGTGCTGTGTTTGTCTAGCTAGGAGGCACGGGATTGGCGCTTGCTCCAGGGGCAGCGGGGAGGGAGGGTGTGGGCAAATTGCAGGCAGGCTGCAGGCAGGACTCCCCTTCTATCCGCATGCAAGGCATTATTCATTTGGGGGTCACATCACCTGTGCCCTGAAGCAGAAAGCAGCAAATTCCAGTAGCTCCTCTGCTGCCACTCCTGCTTCTCTTGGTTCCGACAGTGCTTGTGACCCCCCCAATAGTTCAGGAGGGGTACAGCAGGCCCCCTGCAGCCAGCCCATCTCTCTGATCAAGCTGGGGAACATGAGTCCTCTGTGGACACAGCCTCTTGGGCTATGAAGCAGGCAGGAGCTGTGGGTGCCACGCCATCCCTTGTTTTGGGGTCCACCATAAAAGACTACCAACCTGTAGTGCCCCTTTCGCCCCAAGGATGCAGGTCAGGCTGCCAGAGGCTATACCAGGCAATGCCACAAAGGTGATGGCCATGATATTACACTCAGCCTGGTGGCATGTACCCATGCAGGCAGCTTGTCCAGAGAAGGGTAAGGCCAGTAGGTAAAACAGGGAGAGGGAGGTGGTGGCCTCAAGCAGCAGGTACCTACACTGTTGCATTCAGGGTCTTCAAGATCTCCTCCTGCAGCCTGGGGTCCTTGCGGTAACTCTCCAGCAGCAGCAGAGCATGCTCGTAGCTGGCACAGTAGATCTTGTAGACGTTCTCCATCTCCTCCTTGAATTCCTGGAACAGGGCACCTGGGGAAGGAGAGCGAGGCTGGGAAGGATAGTATTTTTCTATGGCCTCAGAGAAAGGTGGAGGTTTCTCCCCAGCCTGCTGGAAGGATGAAGCCAACAGAGCAGTGTCAGCCAAACGTGCCACAGCAGCACTCTGCCCCCTGGGCAGTGCCGCTAAGCTGGGCCTTATGCTGCCCCCATTACCGTGCGTGGTTGTCTGCGGATGGCAGTGTCCAGGCAGCAACGCTTCCCAAAGGTGCAGGAGGTGTCAGGGTGGGGTGGGCGGGCTGGGAGCTGCACAGCGCCAGGCAGCAGCACTGCCAGCACCAGCAAAGGCATGGGTGGACACGGGTCAGCTCTCAGCATTGCACCACTTACTGATGCATAGCAGCTGCTCATGCTCCTGGGTAGCCGTGGCCTCAAGACCCTTCAGGAACCGTCTGGAGACGTGGAGGATTTCGTTGGTGTTAGAGAAGAGTCCTTCCAGGTCAAGATCAGGCAGCTGAAGTGAACAAAGGTGCCCCAGGGTAAGCCAAATACATCAGACAGAAGTGGACCCTGTGTTCTGGAGGCACTCAACACCCGCCTGAGCACTTGTGTCCTTCTAGCTGCCCCATGCGACACCCGAGGAGCTGGAGCAATGCTCTTTTTCAGGAGGCATTGGGTATGTGCTCCCGAGCAGGACAATGAGGCCTTTTCATGTTACATATTGCAAAGTTAAAGCCATAGGACCCAAAGTCTATCCAACCCAAGACCTTGGCTGATCAGGGGGGCCCAGGAAGACGGAAGCTCTGCATGTGGTTACCTCCCTGCAGTGATTTCTGCATCTTGCAGCTCTTGACAGATTCACCCTAAGGTCCCCAGCCCCTGGTAGAGGGGACGCACCCCCTCTCACCTGCTTCTTCTGAAGGTGTGCCTGAATGTCTAACACGCAGAGCTGGATGTTGTGGACGTAGCTGGCCTCAGTGGTGATGAGCTCCTCCACAGCCAGCTGCTGGCTCAGCTCCATCCTGTTGCAGGGTATCACCTCATAGATGGCCTCTTCAGTCTCTGCTGCATCCTTGGCATGGGGGTCTGCCCCGCAGGCATTCGCCATCTTGGTGTGACGCTCTGCAGGGGGTGACAGAGGATTAGGGACAGGCTGTGGCAAGGGCATCCCTGGGACTGGTGTTCTGGTGCCCAACCCAGCTCCGTGCCTGTGCTCCCTCCCCTGTGCTGGGGACACCCCACAGCACAACCCTGGGGATGCTCAAGCCATCTGCACTGACAAGCAAGGCATGGATGACACTCCAAAACTGTAAAACTGCAAGCCTGCTGCAAGCCAGGGGGTGGGCTGGCAGCAGAGGGCAGGCACCCACGTGTGGCAGGCAGGGGCTTGCCACACACATGTGTGCAAACCCTGGCAACCACGTGCAGGCAAGGAGAGCCCCAGCTGCAGGCAAGGAGAGCCCCAGCTGCAGGCAGGGGCCGGGCAGCAGCGACCCAGCACTGTGACTGCACAGGGGTTGGTCCCCAAGGGCAGAGCAGAGTTTGCCGCCTCCGTGCTGCCAGGGCTAGCTGTTCCCTCCCTGTTTTGGTTGTCAGCGCCTGGCAGGTTGCCTCGTGTTCAAGAGTCCTATTCAAAGTACAAAGAGTGTTTTGCAGTCCTTGAACAAAGGATGTTTCTGTGGCAGGGAGAGCTGGTTTAAAAAGTGACGGGGATGGGAAGAGAAGTGGTGAAGCTGCAGGCACCTCCATCAGAGGCACTCGCATCCCTTGGTGTGCAATGCCTGTGTCCTGCCCAGTACAGCCTGCTCCCCTCTAGTTTCTGCCTGTGGAGACTGTGAAAAAATGCAGCTGATTCATGCTGTTTCCTTCTCAGGGAACATCCGCTGCTCTAATTGATGCCGAGGAGGATGGAACAGCTCCCAAAGCATCACAGATAGTGCTCAGTCCCAGGCAGGAGACCTTGAGAGAGAGACACAGTGCATCCCATGTTAGCCTAGCACACAGCTCATCCAGATCCGGGCCCCAGCCAGGGGGAGGGATGCTGCCAGGCAGCCTGTCCTCAGAGGCTGCAGAGGAGGTGGCTTGGCAGGATAAAAGCAAGACGGCACAGGGAGGGTGGCTCGGCATCTGCCCTCCGCTGCCTGCCCAGCCAGTGCCAATGCCTGCACCTGACTGCCAGCCAGACCACGCCAGGCCAGGCGCCCCATTTGGAGGCTGCAGCCCCCCGTGCCTGCAGTGGGTGCAGAGAGAGGGGCTGGCAGGACAGCCCAAGCCTCCACTGGGGAAAGGTCCAGCTGATAAGTGGGTGATGCTGTTGCGAGCACTGGACAGGATGAATATCCCCTCCTGGCACATGGCCACAGCTGCGCTGGAGGAGAGCTGGGCTTGGCACAGCAGGCAAAGGCCAGTGAGAAGGTATGGGACCTTCGCCTGCCTTACAGGGGCATGTCACCCTGCCAGCGTCATCCCTGCTGCCGTGCATTTGGCTGCCACCCGTGCATTTGGCTGCCACCCCTGTCTGTGGCATGGCATTGGCTGCTATAGGACACAGGGTGTGGGAGACACTTTCCTGAGCCCCTTTGGGTGCTTCCAAGGTGTCTAGGCAGAATGATGCCCATCAAGGAATGGGACAAGGTTGGACAAGCCCAGCGTACTCTGCCTGGGTGTGACAGCAAAACCCTTGCTCAGAGGAAGTGCTGAAGTGGGAGCAGATGGAAAGCCGTGATCTGAGACACCCCTTGAGCTCTAGAGAGGTGCCCTGCAGCTTGAGGGCATGCAGGTGCTGGAGTGTCACTGGTCCCTGTGCCAGCATCCCCCAGAGCACACAGCTACTTTCGGGGGGGGGTGTCCCCAAGCTGGGGAAACGTCTTTCCCTCCCTTCACCGTACCCCACCGCACCCCACCCCCCACCCCCCGCCCTGAAACATCAGAGGAACACGGGAATAGTGCAAAACCAAAAAGACGCGTTTCTGGGTAGCATTGGACCAGGGGGAGGGAGGAGGAGCGGGTTTCATTTCTCCTCCCAGGCAGCTGCCTGCCTTCAACATGTCACTTCGCCTCGGTGCCTCCGAGCATCCCCGTCCCTAACGCAGGGACCAGGCAGCGTGTCCCCGCCCAGCCAGCGCTCAGGACCCCGCCGCGGGGATGGGTGGGCCGGCTGCCACCCCGCAGCCCGCACCCCGAGAGACGGGCTCCGCGCAGGGCCGTGCCACCCGCTGCTCCCCACGCCGCTGTCACCTCCGCCCCCCAAAAAGCAGCTGCCCCAGCTCTTACCTGCGGGGGAGGCAGGGGCTGGAGCCAGGGAGCCGGGCCCGGCTGCGGCCGCTCTCCTGCTGCCTGCGGTGAGTCAATGATCAACCCGCGGCGCCGCAGCCGGGCCGGCGCGGCCGCTGTGGGCAGCGCGGGCCGCCCACGGCGCGGGGCGAGGGCAGGCGGGCGCCCGGCGCCGGCGCCCGCGGGGGGGGCTGGGGAAGGCGAGCCGGGGGAGTGGCTGCAGCGGCGGGGGTGGCGGGGGGGGACACACGCGACACGCTCTCATCTGCAAAAGCAGCTGGTCCCCAAGCGCCGTGCCTGAATCTGTGTCACCGCCTCCCCCCTTTTTCCCCTTGTCCGTTCTCAAAGCAGCACAGGCGCCCTGTGCCGGGCGGCAGCTCCCGCAGGAGAGCAGGGACCTTGCTGCCCCTCCAGTGTCCCGCCACCCCAGCACTAGTTGGGGGAGCCCGGTTGGTGCCCTGCTGCTCCTACAGCCCATCCATGAAGGCACAGGCTTCCCGTTGCCGTGTTATCCTGCAGGCAGGCATGACCCACACGCCCCTCTGATCCTGGCTGATCAGCCACAGGAAAGGGTTTGGAGTAAACAGAAGCAAAAATATATAACTGAGGAAGTGGTTGCACAGATTGGGCCAGTTGGAGCTAGCGGCTATTTGGTGTGAAGTTTCTTTCACTTGTGAGGTGTTTGCATGCTCATAAACAAGCTATTGAGAAGCTGAGAGCTCAGCCTGGCCTCAGGGAGGGGACGGTGGCACCTGGGTTTTTTCCAGGCTGACCCACAGTGTCCAAAAAGCATCACAGTAAAAAGGACTCTGAGTCTTTCAGTGTCTCACACAGGTCACAGGCAGCATTTGTGCCTAGAGCCAAACCTCCCACAGGCCAGGATGAGCCCCACAGGCTGCACCTCTGCAGGCAGGGTGGGATGCAGGCAGTGAAGGCATCAGGGCAGGCTGGCTTTCCTGGCACCAACACTGGGTGGGAGCCAGTGGGGCAGATACATGTGGGCCCCCATTCTGCCCTGCCCAGCCCACATCAGCTCCTGCACCTCATCTGGGGGGGGCTGGCTCACACCCCCAGAAACAGACCCAGGGGGAAGGGCTGTGCTGGGGGCCCTGAGCCAAGAGCATGAAATGGCCCACCCTCGTCCCCGCACTGGAGGAATGCAGCAGCACACAGGAGCAGTTGTGGAGGGATAAGCTGGGCAGCAACGCGGCAGGAAGAGCCAGGGGCGGGAAGAGGCAGAAGCATTAACGCCTAGGCAGGTTTTGGGGGAGAAGCCAATGCACAGCCCTGTTCCCTGGCTGGCTGAGTGGCTAGGGTAAAGCCGCCCCATGAGAATGATTCCCAGGCTGGCCCACACCATATGGGCTTAGGGAGAGACTTGTGGCCACAGGAGAGACCCACACATGGCTGGGCAGCAAGGGCTTTACCTGGCTGTGGCCTTGGGGACACAGACGTTGTCCTTCCTTGCAGGTGGCAGCAAGGTTTCAGTCCTCACCCAGGTGCTTTCTGAAGCAGCAAAACGCCTGTCCAGGCAGCCTCTGGGCTGGCATTGCAGCAGTGTCAGGAGTTCCCCAGCTCCATCCTTGGGCAGGCCCTCTTACTGCTGCATCCAACAAAGCCATTGCCCCTTGAGGCACATCACCGCCACTTTGCTCCCATCAGCGTCTTATGGCTGATCACGCCAGGGCAGGAACCATGCTCCTGTGGCTGCCAAGGGAGTCCCGGCAGGGCAGTGCTCCCTCCTTGGAAAGCATCCTCACCCCACTAGGGCTGGCACAGTGGGATGGCATCCCTGGCCACTCGCTCCGCCCTGGCTGGCTTATGCATGGGTGTTGCCTTGGGCATATTTCTCATTCCAGTCCGGTTTTTCAGATGCTGGGTAACCTGGCTCTTGCAAGTTCCTTGCAGGATGGCCTCACTGTGGAGCCCTGCAGGGAGCAGCTGATGCCTCCTTCCCCTGGTGCAAGTTTCCTTCCTGCTGTGCCACTGGCCCCATACTCCTCCCATCCAGACCCAGAGCTGGGGCTGCTGCAACTCCACTCAGCTCGCCCAGGTGGCTCAGGGACTGGGAGCAGTGTCACAGCGCTGTCACAACCCCAGGGCTCCCCAGGGAGGCATGAGAGCAGGCTGGCCACCCTGGCCTGGCTCTTCTTAAAAGGGAGAAGCAAATAGGCACCGGCTGGTTGAGCACAAATTGTGTCCCAGGGTAGGGTGTTGTGCTCAGGTTAAGCCAAGCTAAAGGGTGCCAGCAGGGTGGGCCATCCCCTGGTGCTCTTGGCATCAGCACCCTTGTGGGCAGCCAGCACTCCCACCCTGCCAACAAGAAACCTAGCAAGCAGTGGCAGGGCGTGGGACTGTGCGTGGGGCCATTCGTGGGACCCTGATGCGGAGGGCAGCAGGGAGCCAGGACTGCCAGGTTTGTGTAACCTCATTGCAAAACTGTGTTTGCAGGATGCTTCTCACAGAGCAAGGGTGAGCCACCTTTATGGCACTGCCTGGCCCTCTTCATACCTGCTGCCAGAGCAGGAGTGCTCTGCCGGCTCTTTCTGGAGCATTTAAGAAAAAAACCAACCCCAAGATGCTGGTGGGACAAGGTCTCCCTGTGAAGCTCCTTGTGTCATGACCACAAGCCCAGTCCAGAGGCTGGAGAAACACCCACTTGATGGAGCTGGGCTCTGGCTCAAAATAGGCATCGGGGTAAAAGCATCAGCAAGAGGGAGGCAGGCTTGCAGGGCAGGAGGCTGCAGGCTGTCTGAGCCAGGCTCAGGCAGGAACATACAGCTGCCCAGCATGTATGCAGCCATCCTGGGAGAAGGTACCATCGCAGCCAAGAAGGCAGTTATTGCCCCCCTACATCTCACCCCAAACTTCTGCTGGCTCCTGGAAAGCCTTTTGCTGTCGACAGGGATTTTCCCAGCTACCCAGAATGTTAAAGCTCAGACTATTACGACGAAGGCCATCAGGGGGCTCTCTGGGCACACACCAGATAAGCTTTGAGTTAGATATGGCTTGCTCAGAAAATAAACACAACTTCAGCCATGCAAAGCACAACAGTTCAGGCTGTGCCTAATAACAGCAGGCGGGGGTTCCTCTCTGAGCAGCAGGTTTGCACAGGAAAGTTGCATTTCCTCTACTTAATCTTTTCCATTATTACTGTTCTTGGGATTTCTTTTCTGTCTTGAAAGGTCTTTGTGACCACATGCTGCTATCAGCCATTCATGGTGGAAATGAAAACATGTGGAAAAAATAGCAGCACAAGAGCGTGCTTGCAGGTGTGTCCTAATCGCAAAACTTTCTCCCACACTGCAAGTCTAGGAAGCAGACTTTGCCTCCAACACCATTGCTTGTGTGTGCTGTGCAAAGCAGGGGAATTTGAGCAAAGGTGCTAGGGAAAGGAGGAAAAAAAGCACATGAAATGAAAGGTGTTCATTCTGCTGAGCTGGCCATAAGCATGAGCAACTCCTGAAAAACCACATAGATATCATTCCTTTCTCTTCCTTTTTCCCTTCCCAGCTAATGCAACCTGTGCTTAAATTCGCCATGGGGGGGAAGGAGGGCTGTGCGTACCTGCTCGGGATAATCCCACGCATGAACTTGGCCAGGGCTGTGCCGAGGGCCTGCTACTAAGCAGGTAGAAATTGTGGTAGCTCCAGCAGTCTGGAAGGAGTTGCAGGCTCCAGCCTGACAGCTGGGGGAGCACTGCCTGCACCACGAGGCAGAGCACAGCCTAAAAATAAGCAGATAGAATTTGATCCAAGCAGAATAAATTAAGAGTCAGCTCTTTATTTCTAAGAGGGTTATTTATGGGCCTCAGACCTCCTTCATGGAAGAGGCTTCAGCCTCTCTCAGCCTCTCTGGGGCTACAGCAGCTCAACTCTCCTGTATCTGCATTTTAGTGCTTGAAGCTTCATGTCCATCAGCCTTTGTGGTCCTTCCTTCTTCCTACTGAGTCCCTGCTGCCTTGCATTGCTTTTCCTACCCCAAGATCTCCATTTCTCTCCCAGGGCCAAAGACTCTGGCCCTTTTACCCATCTGTCCTATGTCATCAGCTGAGCCAGCCGATGGTGAGGACAGCTCGAGGAGAAAGTCAGATGCTAATTTGAGGGCATTGAATGCCAAGGTATCTGCCTTTCTGCCCAAACAGCGGTGCCTGCTCTCTTAGGACCACTGCAGAGGTCTGCTGGGGGCCTTCTGCCATCTCTTGCTCAACGAACCAAGCAATACTGATATTTATCCTTTTCTTCCTCCCATTAATGCAGGGATGCCAGCGGCTGCTTTTCCTGCTGATATCTCTGCTGATGAAGGATAACAGTTTGCTGGAGAGCACAATTACTCAGTTAGCAAACAGGTTATTTTGTAAGGGCTGTGGTCTGCAAGGTCTCCCATCCCTGTCCATCAAGGACACACACACCAGGCCCTTCCTGGGGGCTGGTAGCTCCAAACCTGTGAGCAGGACAGGCACTTAGTCCCTGCTTCTGCCCTGGCCTAGCCTGGAAAGCCATGGCCAAGCAGCACGTGGAGGTGTCCACAGTCCATGGGCACATGGGCAGGGGTGCCAGGGAGGGATGGAGGTGTCTGCAGCACCCTGCAGCTCTGGGAGGAAAGAGAAATATCTCCAGGCCAGTCCAGCCTCAGCTGGGGTCACCAGCACCCCATCATGGGGCAGTGCCAGCAACAACACCCCTTGCCCAAAGCACCCCACAGGGTGGACGTACCATCCCACTGAGCATATTCTGCCTGGAGCAAGGAGGTATTGAGACATGAGAAAGGTACAAAGAATTTAGAAAATTCTGGTGGTTTATGCTGTTTAGTCATTTCCAATGATCAAACCGGCATCTTCTCCCTGCCTGACTTTGTATGGTTTCTGCTCCTGCTGAGGCATTGCCACCACCCACCTGCAGAGCTGGAGCTACATGTGCCCACCACCTCCTCCCAGTGGCATACCATATTTTTGCCCTGGGCCGCCCACATGCCCAGGCACCCAGGCACCCTGCTGCTGGTGCCCCACCCTGGGGTGCGGTTGCTCTCCTGCACAGGGTGAGGGAGTGAGAAGATAAGCAGAGAGGCATCCCCTCAAGATTCACCTTCTCCTTTGGGTCAGGTACCTCTGGAGTCCCACCAGCACCCGCTCCTCCAGGCAAATTCCTGCAAGGGTCGTTGTTCTGGAGTCACTGCAGTAGCTGCCGCCTGCACAGGAGATGTTGCAGGAGCTGACTTCTCTCACTCGAGAGAGAAATGAAGGGTGGCAGGAAAGCAAGAGCAGCCCTTTGAAGCTGCCAAGCCGGTCTGTGTGCAAGCTCTGCATCCCTTGCTCCACTGACGCAATGGGGAGTGCCTCTGCCTTGACTGGGCTCATGCCTCCGCCACAGAGAACCGTAACAGCTGCCCCTTTGAGAGGGATCATCGTGTGCTTGTTTCACTACTGAAGGCAGACACCCAGCCCAGGAACCTCAGCTGATGCGCTGCATCTCACAGCATAGCAAGGACGTCTGAAGCAAAGACCTTACAGTAGGCCACCAGCTTCGTGCACTGCCAGGGAGGAGGGCAGGGGTGGGCAGCCCCCAAGTTTTGTGCAATGGGCTAGGGAAGCCCACGGCCAAGAGCCTTTTCAGGGGAGCAGCCTATTGCCTGGGCTACCCCTTCATTTCGTGAGCAGATAAACAACCAAGCAGGGAGAACCAGGCGTCTCCACTGGAGGCTGCGGAGAGCTGGGGGTGGGCAGCTGCCTGGCATTAATGGAGGTCTGACTGCAGATCCCTGATGGGACAGCACTGGTGAGGCTGAGAGGACAAAGAGATGTAGCTGAAAAACCCAGAAGGGGTGAAAAGAGGCTGAGGTTGATGGAGAGGTCCAGGAGTCCCTGGAGCCCCAGCAGCTGCAAGGCTCCAGGACCAGCTTATGGCATTGCCCATACATCCTCCGCTACCCACCTCCTCACATCTTAGCAAGGAGGATATTCTACTAGGGAGAAGTTTGCTGTCGAGCAAAACCAGCAGCTAATATCATGGGGTACAAAACAATGGCCAGGAGTCCCATGTGGTGGTGGCACTGTGGTCTGGTTAGAATGGGCACCCGTTTGCCCAGGCCCCAGGGCCCCATACCGCTCAGCTCCCCCCATACCTGTCAGGTTATCCTGGCTCCGGCAATGTGGGGCTTCCTGCCAAAGCAGTAGCACCTGGCTGGGTGTGCTCTGCCCCTCAATCACTTCGGCTGAAAGCAGAGCTCCCCTGTGCGTCAGCAGCCACTACTTCATCTCCTTCCCTCCAGCCACAAGATGATGGCAGCGTCAGAAGGATGTCTCCATTATTAATGTGTGTAGATGAGATGCCATCTCCAGCTCTTCCACCCACCTTGACTCACCCGCCTACACCCTGGCTGCAGGTCTCCTCCCAGGCCATGCTGGCGGAGAGCAACTGGCTTTGCCACCCTGCAGTTAGAGACCTCTCTGCCAAGCTTTGGGTCCTGCTCTTGGCCAAGGGGGTTCACAAGACCATCCAGCAAGGATGCGGGGAAGGAGACCTGGTTCACATGGTCTGCTGGGGTGTCCAGTGAGATGTCTGTCCTGGCCTCCCACCACAGGCCCTTGGGGACAAGGTGCTGTACAGGAGGGAGAGAGAAAAACCCACTGGGCAGATCAGTCATTACAGGAAGGAAAGGAAGGACTGAATAAAGGGTCTGTTTTCACAGCAAAGGGATGTTACCTGTGAGAACCACTGAGTGTGTCCGGAAATGGTCTGAAAAAGGGCAGGAATAGCAAAGCAATCATGTTTGCCACCAGCATTGAGATTTTCAGAGCAGAGCAGACAAGTGCAGGCTGCAAGGAGCTGCCGGGTCCCTCTCACTGAACAGTGGGACGGTAAGGAGGACAAGGAAACTCCGTGCAGGCAAAGGCAGAGCAAATGCACAGAAGCCAGTCCTAACGCTGGTAACCCGGTGATGGGCTCTGACCAGCGTGACTCCTCCCAGGAAGGACATCTTAGGGTTAGTGCTAAATGATGTTTGCAAAATGTCTGGAGCAGAGAAAGCGGAAAACTGAATGTTGGAAGTGAGCAGGAAAGAAACAGGATGAGAAAAGAAACCCTGCCGCTGCGTAAGCTGGCGATGTGCCCATGGTCAGGAGGCTGCATGCAGGTCTGGCTCTCCCTGTTGCCTCCATCTCAAGAGGGATATGGAAAAGGCTCAGAGAAGAGAAGCAGGAATGACCAGCCTCTGTGTGAGGAATGGCTCCACAGCCTGGTAAAAAGATGACAGAGAGGGGTGTAATACAGATCTGCACTGTCTTGGGAGGCACGCAAGTCTATGGAGGGGTGATTACTCACCATCTCTTCCAGTATAGGAGTACAAGCTCCAAATGAATCTGCCTGGAGGGAAGTTTAAAACAAGGAAAAGGAAGTTGTTCTCAGTGCAACGTATAGTTAAACTGTGGAGCTCCTCACCACAGGATGTGACAGATGCAAAGCATTTAAACAGGAACTGGATGAATTCATGGAAGAAAAATCCTTTGGGTTATTACATACAAAGAACCATCATCTCTTCCTTAAGGCTGGAGGACTGGTGGGAACTGGGGGACTATTCCTGGGAAGTCTTGCTGTGCCCTTACTCTGTTCCCCTGTAAACATCTGCTGTGGGCCACAGCTTGAGCCAGGATGTTGGCCTAGATGAGCTGTCACATGGCTCTTATGTTTTGTCAAACCACTGCCCTGAGATGAAGCCACAGACTGGGCAGCTCCCCGGGAACATCACACACTGCGTCCTCACCCGGGGGGAGCCCAGGCTGCTCCGGTCGCAGGCTCTGCAGGCAGGCTGCCCCACATGAGAGGGCTCAGCCCTGCCTGTGCTGCATACCAGACCAGCCATGCCCCCATGAGATGGTCCCATTCCCTTTGGTCATAATAGTCAACTGAAGTTCACTATTTTTCTTGAAGTGCTTTTTGGAACGCTTCACCACAGGGAACATCCCTCTGCCTGGTCTCCTCTGGATTTTCAGGCAGCATACAGCCTAATGAAAGCAAATACTTCTGCTGCTAACAGCTGTCTGGTGATGTCCCCGAGACAGAGGAGGGGGAAGAGTCTGGGAATTCATGGAAACCACAGTATATGTTCCAGTCACAAAAAGTAATTTTAAAAAATTTCTTTTGCTAGAACTCAGTCCCGCCTTTTTCACCAGCCCGCTCCTCTGCGTGCATGTCTCCCCTCCGCTGCTTAATGCTCCCAAACATTTTAATCAGCTCAGAGGTGGCAGGAACAGGCTGTTCAGACATGGCAGCTGACTCCAGTGTCTTCTGTTTGCCTGCTACCACACGGTCTGGTGATAAGATCTGATCATTATGAGAGCCAGGCAACCCACTGAATTCAGTCTGAATTTGGAGATTTCAGAACACTGTCTCCAGTTTCCCGGGGTGATAAAGCAAGCCTCACAGCAAGGGCATATGGGGAGATGCAGTCATGTGCCTGGAGTTCCCTGCAATGCACCAGTTCTCAGCAGCTGGGTACCAACTGCTGGGTATGGAGATGTGACTCCACCAGCTTTAATGGGAAGATCTGACTCTGGTCAGGCTCCTCTGTTTGGGATAGGGTCCAGCAGAGGTGAAACAAGGAGACATTTCTATTTTTAGAAACATTTATTTTCAGGATAATTTTTCAAAGAGGTGACCGACAGGGATCCATGTACTCCAGAGACTGAACACACCAATTGCAGTGTGGGTCACTCTGGCAGCTACCTGACCCTTGGGAAGTGAACAGGATGCTTTGAGAGGAATGATCCTTCTTGTAGCTCCTGTCCAAACCTGCCATGAGAAACCATCCTGGTACAGCAGCACAGAGACGCTGGGGTTATCCAGTGCCATGGCTGGCAGAGAACTCACAGCCAGGACCTGGAGCCTGTTTTGACTTAGTGCATTGCTGCTGCAGTTCATGCTGCAGCACCCAAGGGGTGCTCTGGATGCCTTGCCCACCTTTTGGCCAGAGGAATGTTGTCACCTGCTGCACCCCATGGCTGCAGCAGGTCCACCCTTGGGTGAACGACAAACTTTCATTTCTTCCCCTCCGGTCTCACACCTTTCTTTTTCTCCCTGCAGAGGGGAGGCAGGTCCCACATGTCTGAATTTTCCTGAAAAGCTTCAGAATGACATAAATTGCCTGTCTCAGATGCAGGTTGGGTGCCAGTCCTAGGAGTCTGGCTCTGTCAGCCCAGGTATCATGGGCTTGCCATGGGGAGCCACGGCTTAGCCACCACGCACCTTCCCCTTCTCTGGGGATCCAGGGGGACTCTGCATCCCACTGGAGGCAGGATCACAAGAAACTTTGTGACAACAGGGCAACCCCTTCACTTAGGAGAGAGGTGACGAGTCTTGTGCTTGGGTCACACGAGATTTTGATCTGCTCCCCAGGCACTAGTGGGTTTTGGACCAGACCAGCAGCACCTGTAATCAGGGCAAGTCATCCTTACCATGTGGCATTCCTGTGCTAGGTGTCAATTGCCACTGCACAGATGTGGCCTCGCAGACCCAAATGAGACGGCTGCAGAAAGGAGCATGGGTACGAGAGCCTGCACCCAGAGCCTCTGCAGCTAAATCTTGTCATGGGCTGTTAGAGTTGCCTTCTGCTCTGTAGCAGGGACCAGTCCCCACCAGCACTCACTCCCCCACAGTGGAGGATGATGCAGAGGGAGTTTGTGCTGCTCACGCCTGAGCTGCAGTGGGTGCAGAGCAGAAGGGAGCCTCGCCCTTAGCTGGTGCTGCTCCCAAATTTGCATCATGGGCATCCGCAAAGTGCCGTACTCTTCAAGGCACCCAGCTACTTCCCAGGGCACTCACATGACTCGCTCTGTGCCTCTGAGCAGCAGGCAGCAATTCAGACTACTACCAGAAAACATGGTGACCAAAAGCTGCCTTGCTGTGTCACAGAGCCAGAGTTAAGCTGTCCCCACAGGGTCTTGCTGCCACCCAGCTCTGGGACTGAAGCTGGTGTGTCCCCAGCAGGTTTCGAGTATGGGCACAGTGAGCTCAGGGCTGCCCATGAGATCCAACAGAGCCATTTCTGTGTCTGCCCACATGCTGGCTGGAGGGTCTAACACAGACACCTGCTTTTGCAAACCATAGCCCCTGCTCCTCTGAGCTGTGCTGAACTGCTGTTCATTGGTGCTAAAATTAGCTGAAGGTCCATCAATAAAGGAGCCTTGAAAGAGCTCGCTCTCAAAAGCATAAAAGCATCAAAGTGGGACAGCCTGCACCCTTTTCATCTGCTCACTCTGCTCCTCAGATGATAAAGTGGAACCCACACAGTGTAACTGCTGGTCCAGAGGAGATGTGGAGCAGGGCATTGCGCATCAAGGGGCTGATTGATTTGTTAGTGATATTTCCAGCACTGTGGTGACAATAACATGTGATGAGCCTTTCTCCTTATCTGGCACTTTCCACCCTGCGCTTTTCACAAACGCTAATGAACCAGAGCTCGTGACGATCTTTGGAGGAGGGGAGAGAAAAAATTCAGGCATAATCAGACAGCATCTCTAAGCCCATGTGTTTTTTTTTTTAATCTCAACAAGAATCAGGTTGTGAATGACACGAAAAGCTGCTCCATTGAGCAGAGAAGGTGTTCATGCCTGCAGGTGAGTGTTGGAAGGGACAAGGTACAAATGGATCCTCCCCCTGGGAGGACACACTCAGGAAGGGGCTGGAGCCCCAAATTTCCAGCCACAATTTGTCTGGAATCAGGTGCACTGGCCTGAGTCCAAATTCTGGGATACTTTGCCCATTAGCATCCCAGTGCAATGACCTTGTCCCTGGCTTCTGGGAGATGGGCCAGCACTCAGCATCCATCAGAGCTAGACTCCTGCGAATCTCCCTCAGGATTTAGAAATCAGGAGGGATGGCCTAGGAAATACCATGTTTAAAAATCACAGAGACATTTGCAAACAAGCCCCTGGAGGTATGGGGCTCCTTTCCACATGCCATGCTCTCCAGGCTCTCTGGGATGCTCTCAAACATGTTTTTCTTTTCAATATTGGGAGAAACCAACTTGCTTCGGAAAAAATGGAAGGAACTGTCATGCCCTGACTCCACAGGACTAACTCCATGACCCCTGAGGAAGTGCTGATAAAAGCCACCATGTGATGTGCCATTAGTGATAAAATCACCAGACTCAGTAGCCTTTGATTGGGTCCCTCATCTGCAATCTGCTCGAGTGCTGATCCTTATCCAGAGGGAGCCTCTAAGTATTTTAAGGTTCAGGAGGCAGGAGGCAGAAGGAGCATCCCTGCTGCAATAGGGCCTGGGGGACAGAGGGACAAGGCCTCTGCTCACAGCTCCATGTCATTTCTCCCCTGATGTGTAAAGAGATCCAGAGCACCCCAAGAAGAGGGTGATGGGGAGCCTGCTGGGACAGACTGTGCTCAGCTGGCTTCTGCCACTGGAGAGCAGCAGTGCCCACCCAGCACAGCCAAAGCCTGCACTGGGCAGGCAGGACCGAGCTGGCCACATCCTGCACTCCAGCCCCACTGCTCTACTGCTGCAGCACACACTCTGCACCACCTTCTTTTATTCGTCTTATCCTCCCAGGCATCCTAAACCACAGCACGTGGCACATATAAAATCCATGCTCCCTAAAATGGTTCAAGAAACTATACTTAGAGAAAAGATTTACTCCCAGGTGTATCCATGAGCTGAATATTTTTTGCGTTAGAGGAGACTCACCTCAGTGATTTGAACCTGACTGATTTAAGCAGTCTCACAGGGGAAATGTGCCTTGGATGTCAAATACCAGTACTCTGCACTAGCAGGGTAATTAATTCAAAAGCACCAAAGAAACTGCTGCTGAAGACTTACCCATAGTACTTGACATGCAGTGAATCAGCTGTGCTGCCATTTACATATTTTTTGGCCCATGACTTCTTCAGAGTCTCTCACCTCACCTCCCAGTGCATCTGCTCAAGTACCTGAAGCAACTTCAAGTCTGACATCACTGGAAAATTTGGACCTCACCTTCACCACCATTCAGCAAATTGACCCTAGTGATTGTGCCAAAGGAAAGGAGATGCAGTTCCTCCATCTACCTACAGACGCTTCTGGAGCTGCACAGCCTCTTGGCACTGGATTAGGGAAGGAACCTGCTTTTGGAAATCTTGTGACCTTTCATGGAGTTAAGGCAAGGTAAAACAAGGTATCCCAAAGGAAATCAGATGAGCTCCATCAAGAAAGAAACTTTTTGGGATCTCATGTCTCTGAACCTTTTTGCCTGGGTGGATAGCCCAAGCTCTGCAGCAGAGCCAGGGCAATCCAAGCAGTCTGCAAACACTGCTGCTTGGCACTAATATGTTCACGAGAGAAACTGCAGGAAAGAGTCTTCCAAGGAGCTTCAGCTGTGCACTAACAGCATTTCCTATGAATCATCAAGATGACTTGAAAATCCCCCTTTTCCTGCAGTACTTTAAAAAAACCCCTCTCTCCAAACAGCCAGGAATGTCCCAGACCACAGAATTTCCCTCTAACTTCTTGCGAGGCTTGTAAATGGCGCTTTTAGCTCATGGACATCTTCTTCCCAGACCCAGATACCTTTGGTTCAATTCAAACACTGTGAGAATGAGATTTCTCCCACTGTCCCAGCCCTGCTCCAGGCTCTGCCCAGCTGGCCAGAGCTGTGCCCCAGGTGCAGGGTCTCCCATGTCCCTTCCCTGATGGAAGACGAACAAGGCACGATGCTACATCCACGCTGTCATGGCTATGGATGATGGGGTCTGTCTGGAGATAATGATGTGATCAAATGCAAGGGCTTGCTGTAGCTGGGGAAGGCTCGCCACAGCCTTGCCTGTCTCTGCTGCCTGACTCCTGCAGTAGTGCTAGAAATGAAATCCCAGGCTCCAGGTCAGACATGGCATGGCTGCTTGTATCTTTTCTGATACAACAAGGCATCAACGGTGCTGGCTGTACCCCTGAACTACAAGGGATGACAACTTTCTGAGGGTTATGTGAGAACACTTAAAGTAGGCACCCTTGCCAGAAATAATGGTGCCTCTTGCCTTGTGCCAGCACTGGCATTGAAGCTTTGCACTGAGAGCCAGCCTGGCAAATGCAGCCAGTATCAGACTGCTTTGGAAAAACAGAGTTATTTTCAACCTGGACCAGTTCCCTGGGCTGGCTCCCTGCAGCCCCATGCTTGGCCCTGTCAGCACAGGGGAGGGACCAGCGGGAGGGCAGGGACAAGTAGCCCTGGCAGGGGTGGCCAGCAGCACCTCTTTGGTGCCTGTGGATGCCCGTGGCACGGGTGGGTGTCAGGCAGGATATTGCTTAAGGAATGCAGAGGGATCGGATCCCTCCCGCCCCACTCAATGCCCTGGTAAGCCCCACATCATCCCACTCTGCCAGAGGCACCTGCAGGGGAGCAAAGTTTGGCCAGATGGGTGGCAAAGCCACCCTAACAGGTGTCCTCAGGCATGCAGACAGGACCATCTGAAGGTGAGCTACCTCATGTGTGGGATCCCAGCACAAGCCTGGTTTGGTTCCTACCAGTGCAAGCTGCTCCTCTCCAGCAGTTTTCCCAAATGCCAAAAGCTCTGCTAAAAATAGCTGGATGGAGAATCAGCTAAGGTCAGCACAAAGCTGAAGCTCAGGGGCTCTGGAAGGTGAAGGCCCCTGCAAGAAGGGAATGCTGCTGGTATAGTGGCTTGGGGGAGGAGATGCTAGAGCAGAGCAGGTGTCCCCAGACAAGCAACCTGCTGTGTCTACAAATCTGCAACCCAGATCTAATTTAAAACACAAATCCCTCAGCCTTGCTAGAAGCTCACTTGCCCCTCCTGCCAAAGAGCAAAGAAATGCTGAGATGTTTTTGGCTGCCCAGGACTCAGTAACACCCATTGGTGGTGTCTTGGTTTGTGCATCTGCACCCAGGTTTTGTCCACTTACAGAGAAAATTGGGGGCAAAACTGCCTTGGGTTCTCAATCTCTCTGAGCCAGTGAACACTTCAGAGAGCAGATCAGACCTTGGTCGAAGATATGGACCCTGCTTGTTCTTGGCTACACAGGGTACACAGGGTGAACTTGACCCTCTGGAAAGGGTCTGATGCCAGGTGGCTGGAGGGATGAGTCAAAAGACAGAAGACAGAAGTTTTATTTCTGAAGATCTTGGGTTTCTGTTGATCCCACTCTTCCTTTTCCTTTGCATTAGCTCCAGCTTTTTTGGACTCTGGCATGAGATGATTTGATTCCCTAAACAATCAGAAAACTAGCCTGGCCAAACAAGGGTGTCATCTCCTGCCAGGTTAGGAGGTGCATTGGCTCAGTGAGGGGCCGGACTGCTGGAGCAGCTGGCCAGGAGTGAGCAGGACTCTGCCACTGGGCAGGAGATGGGATCTGTCAGCTCAGTTCAGCTGCGGCATGCGTCTTTGCTCTTTGCAGTCTGTATTGCTTCTGCGCTCAGGATGTGCATCCGTGGTGTCCTACCTGCAGTAGTGGGAAGAAAGCCATGGAAGATGACAGCTCTACTCTGGAGAGGCTCTGAAATTATAACTTGACCTGAACGCGAGCTGACCGCTCTGGAGCAGAGGCACTGCATGCCCTTTGACTTCTTCAATCATGACTTTGCTTAGCTTGTCATTTCACTGTTCCTCCCTCCTCAGGAGCCTTTAGACAGGACCCTGGGATATCCCTGCTGCCCAGAAGGATGAGCAGATCCCTCCTGCTCCAACTTCATGGCAGAACATATTTGCTGACATGGTTACAAGCATGCAAAGAGGATGCTGCTCCATCAGCGCTGCATCAAACAGCTGGTTTATTACACCAAAAACACTCTTCTCCTTTGCTGGGATCAAATTAAGAGGTTTGGGGATGCTTAGTTGCAAAGCAGGCACAAATAAAGGATGAGCGACACTGAGATCAAGAAGGGCCAGTCACACTGGAGGCTTCGTCACGCAGCAGGCCTTCTGGCCTACCTTCTGGAAAGAGAAGAGGTGGGATTTATTCCTTTCACTTTATCAGGTGATACACCTAAGCTTGTTTTCATTGTCTCAGTGTCCCTGAAAGATGTGAAAAATAATAATGAACAGGAGCTAAAGAAGAGCTTGCGGATGCTCCAGTTGTCCAGTTCACTCCATCCTCTTTGGTGGTGGCACTGAGGCAGGTGTTGTCCCTGTTAGCAGTGAATTCTATGATTCTGGCGTTCTCTCCTGGGTGCCTGCAGAACACCTTTCCAGTCAGTAGGGGATGTTTCTTCAGTTTTCTCATCTGACCACTCCTGTCTGGTGTTTTGGCTGACAGCATGGCATTGCCAACAGGGACAACCCTTGCACTGTCCCCTAGAGCAACTTGAGCCATTCGAGTCACTAGTCTGGCAGAACATTAACCCAGGGAGAACACCAAGAGAAACCATTCAGACCATTTTCTGTAGGCTTGGAGAGCTGAACCAGCCACAGAGGTGCTGACGAGCCACCAGAGCTCGGCATTGCGAGCAGGGTGAGTAGGAGTATAGATGGATGCAGAAGTGAGACCACACTGTATGAGCAGCAGTGAGTCCTTAGAACAGGCCAGCTGCCGTGAAACCACAGCCTAAAATTCCCCTCCCAACTTACAGTTTCAGTGCTTTTATTTGACATAATTTTAAGTCCAATGAGTATCTTTGTGGGTTTTATGCTTGTGTAGACCTTGGTATTGTTTGTATTTGTCTTCACCAACTTCTGTGCTTTCCTAAAGACTTAGGACACAAACCCAAAGGCAGAGACCATGGTAGGACTTTTACAAAGCCAGGACTGCTTTCAGACTGTCAGAATCTTAATTGCTCAGCATGGCAAACCCCAGACACGGTGTCACAGGATGTGGTTTTCCACAAGGGGCTGGGAGGGGAGTTTTCCTGCACTATGGCATGAAGACAGAACAGATCTGGTGGCCAAAACAAAAACCAGCAAAAGCTCTTGCATGGGTAGACTTTGTTCTGACACAGGAGGGGACAACACACCAGGTGAGACTCACCTCCAGATCTGATCATATTCTGGACATCTGGGACCCTTCAGGCTATGGGTCTCCTCCAACCCCATGCTCTGAATAGTGCTGTTCATTCACCAGGTTAATTTCTGCCTACCCAGAAATACACATGCACCCTCCTCTTCTCTGAAACTGAACAAAGTTCTCCTTGCTACTGTGGAGACATAAACAGAGCCCTGGAGTGGCTGAGATGTAAATCTGAGAGGGAGGATCCAACCTGGTGTCCCCAGCCCACAAACAGATGTGGTCTGCAACCACAGGAGTGAGGAAACGGGAAACAGGCTGAAGTCATCTCCGCATAGCACACAGTGGGATGCTGGTGCATGGGGCTCTCCAGCTTTTCCTTCACAGAGCAGCCAGAGCTGGAGATGGGGTGGAGGTTCTCACCACACTTCTGGTCCCAGAGCAGGAGGGTGTTCACAGGTATCCTCACTGCTCCTTGCCAGGGGTGATGAAGCTGCAGCTGTGCTGGTAGGTCTTTCTTCTCTTCTGCATCCTGGTTTTAGCCTAGTTTGTGCTGGCTGACTTCTGCCATCTCTCTGCTATCCTCCAGCCTGTCCTGCAGCCCTTCCCACATTGCCTAGACTGATCTTCCTTTGAATCCCCCCATTCCCATTCCTCCTGCAGGACCTGTTAGTGAACGCAAGTTAAAAATAACCAAGACAAAAAATACCAAATGCTGATTGCTGGCCATCTATTTTTGCTCAACCCTCAACCAGACTGCAGACATTTTGGGGAAGATGCGCGCCTGGGTGTATTTGCACCGGGCTTGGCTCAGCCAGTCCCTGCCCTGTGTGATGTTCCCTGACCCAAGGCGCCAGCAGTGTCCCCTGGACACAGAGATGTCCCCCGGCAGGCAGGAGGTGGCAGCATTGCATAGCCCAGGAGATCCTACTCTCCTCCATACCCGTGCAGGTCTATTTACCGGCCAGGAGCTGCAGACCTGTTTTTCCAGCTACTCCAAGGATACGTGACTCAAGCCAAACGCCTCCAAACTGCTCAAATCCATCCATCCAGAGCAACCATTAAAAACAACTAAACCCCAAAGGCCGCTAAGTGCATATCAGTCCTGAACTGTCTGCAAATCACCATCCACAGCAATGTGAGGGCAACTGGGGACACAGTGGCTCTGCATTTAGAAATGAGTGTGATGTTTAAAGATACCTCATTTGCCCTTGAAACTCCAGCCCCCTTAACTAGCATGTGATGCATCTGAGCTCCTCCACACAAGAGCCACGTTCCCTTTGAGTGACAAGAGTGCAGATATTCTTGCTTGCGCGAATGCTCCTGACAGAACCGAGGCGGGAATGAGTTGGAGGCTAGCTTGCTCTCGGAGCATCGTTTTCATTCTGGTGCATCTGGCACAGTCCGAGCCGAGTTTGAATCCTTTGTATTTTATTTTCATTAGAGATGCGGAGAGACCTGTAGTAAAACCTTGAATCTAAGCTCTCTAAAACAAAAGGGGAACTTGTTGCTGATATTTGCAGTTCAGGGCATTGCTGGCTGCCAATCTTCCCTCTCCATTCCTCCTGTCTTTCACTGTGGAGTCATCCTGTAGCTGACCGAGTCCACCACAGGAAGAAACACAGGCAAACCACAGCCTTCCCTCACTGCCTAATAGCCAGATGGACACAAGCCAGGACTTTTTTGCGCTTGTGCAGACAGAAAGTGTTTGTACCACAGTGCCTTTACCAAGCTGGAAAGCAACATGGTGAGCGCAGTAAAAGCATCTATCACCGTGTGGATGCATTCTGTCGAGACAACTCCTCTACCTTTATATGAACAACTTCCTACAGCTGTAGCAATATCCTAACCTGGACCTCTTCATCTCACTTTCCCCCCAAAATATTTAGCTATTCAAAAAACTCCATGCATAGACCAGTCTTAAAATAAACCTTTTTATTATTATCATGGCTTTGGGTACACCAGGCAAGATGGAAAGCAGTTTCTTTGACTGCTCCCCTTAAAAGCAGACACTCTGAGTAGGCTTTCTTTCTACATACATGAGCTACATTACCGTAGGAGCTTTCTTTCTCCTGCAGACTGAATCATTTCCCAAATGTATGCTTGCACAGCAGAAGACGCCGCTCTGACAGAGAGTGATGATGAGTCACCGGGAATTCACAGTTTTGTGTTCCTGCATAGGAAAAACTTAAAGTACCAAGCAAGGGGGGAATGGAGGAGTTCTCACTTTTGACAGGCAGCAAGAAACAGTTCCCAGGGCACAAGCTGCTGGTGGGTCAAAGCAAGCTGGGGAAGAAGAGCTGAGTGTAATGGCCACGTGAAGGCAAGGGCCAAGAGATGTGGCCACGATGGGTGGCTCTGCCCAAAGTGTGGTCCTTGTGAGGGGCCCACAGCTTCCTCAGGCTCCTCCTAAATCCTCACCTGGACTGAGAAATGCCCAGCAGGAACACACACAGATCTGTACTGTGCTGCAGTCCCAGAGGGCTGAGGCTGAGGGTTGCAGGGATCAATCAGACATGCCAGGCCCGGCAGGGAAGGGTGATGGAGCAGATGATGTGTGAGCACAGGAGCGGGTAAAGCAGCACCGGTCCCTCAGCTCTGCCCCATAACCTGACATGCTGTGGGTACCACAGGGAGCATGAGAGACAGGTTATTGTGAATTCATTTATATACAAAACTAGGCCAACAGTGTGCACGCAGGCCAGGGTTTGGGATCTGCTAAGAACCTCAAAGCAGTGCCAGCAGCCCAACCACAGCCCCACGCAAGAGAGGTGTGAGGCATGCATCATGGCCGTGGCTCTGGTCCAGCCATGCCACCTGCTCCCCAGCCCCAAGGGCTGCTGTGCCACCAGCAAGAGAAGGGCTAGTGACAGGCTCCCCACCACTCAAGGGGTACAGGGTCTGCCGAGCAGAGCGGACACCTGGACGCTCAGCAAAGGCTTCGCCGCCTCGAAGCACCGCTCCCAGCCCCGAGCGAAGCAGCGCTCGGTGTAAGCCCAGCCAAGGCCCACGAGACAGCGGCGTGGGACGTCTGCCCCTTTAAGAAGCGGGTGAATGCTCGTAGGCGTCTCGCCTTCCTCTTCCGCCCGGGCTCGGCTTCGAGCGGTACGCATGCGCGCAGGCACCACGCGAGGCGTCGCTGGGTCAGGGGGCGGGTGAAGAGTGACGCCGATCATTGGCTTGGAGGGCGGGCGGTGCGCGCGCCTGCGCAGAGGGCACAGGGCGCCACCTCTCGCCGGCGGCGCAGCCCTCCGCGCAGGCGCAGTGCTAGCAGGAGGGGCCCGGCGCCCGGCCCCGCCCCGCTCCCAGCGCGCCCCGCGCGGTGAAGAAGCGGCGGCTGCGGGTGGGGGCATTTTGTGTCCGCGGCTCTAGCGCCGGGCGACAAGATGGCGGCGGTGGCGGCCGAGTGAGGGCCCGGCGGCGGCCGGGACCCGGCGGAGCCAGCCGGCCTTGCGTTTCCTTTGCTCCCCTCTCCTGTCCTCGAAGCTTCTCGGAGGCCGCCCCGCGTTTTTCTGGAGGGCGCCGAGCGCCGCCTGTCCGGGGAGCGGGACCGAGCCACGGAGGGGGCGCCCGCCGGGGGGGGCCCGGCCGAAGCCGAGCGGCGGGGACCCGCCTTCCTCCTTCTGTCCCCCGCCTTCCTCTCCTCTCCCTCCCCTACCCCTCTCCCCCACTCCGGGGCGGCGGTAGCGCCCTCTTCGCCGGCGAGGCTCCCAGCGCCGGGAGGGCCCTTTAGCCACCCCTCGCCATGGCGAGCAGTAGCGGCTCCAAGGCCGAATTCATTGTCGGAGGCAAATACAAGCTGGTGCGGAAGATCGGGTCAGGCTCCTTCGGGGACATCTATTTGGCGATCAACATCACCAACGGGGAGGTAAGGGCGGCTCGTACTGCCTCACCGCCGCGGGCCCCTCCGCGCCTGGGGAGGGGGGGTCCGGGGGATGGCCGTGACCCTGCCGAGGCCGCCCCGAAGCCCGGGTTTGCCCCCGGTGTCCCGCCCGAGTCGCCCTCTCTGGGGCTGGGGGGGCGAAGGTGCGCACTCCGGGGTTGCGGCTGGCCTGGGCCGCCGGAGGGGTGGCGCTGCCCCTCCGAGCACCGCGGCCGGGACCCCGGCCCGGCGGCGGCACAGCCTGGCCGCCCGCGGCGGGGAGAGGAAACAACCGTCATGGGGAAACACACTTTGTCCCTTACGAGTGACCACAGTCGTCCCTCTCCTGCCACTCATCCGTCCCCCTCTCTCTCTCACCTGGGGAACACTTTATCTCATTTTCATCAACAGTAATAGAAACAAAGAAGATCCCGTTTCTTCAGCTCTTTTTTCCCTTTTTTTTTTCTTCTTCCACCCCCTCATGGCTCTGAGCTGTAAAGAAGAAACACCCACGTATGTTCTTCCTCACTTACATGGATCTGAAGACTTTACATCTCTAGTTCAATTTCATGACCTGGGATGGATATTTATGTACAAATCATCACGATATGGATTTTATTTGAAGACGCAGCAAAATGCAGGATGTTGAGGACCGAGAGCTTAAAAAAATAGTAATTGTACCTCATCATTTGCAGCAGAGCAGGGCCGTGTGGGGGATATTGAAGTGCTGTGCCCTTAAACCTCAGTGGCGAGGCTGTGTGTGGTGGACGCTCTGCTCTGACTCCTTGTTCCCTCTCACTGTAGGAAGTTGCTGTGAAGTTGGAGTCTCAGAAGGCTAGGCATCCCCAGCTGTTGTATGAAAGCAAACTATACAAGATTCTGCAGGGAGGAGTTGGCATTCCACATATACGGTAGGAATCACTTGTGTATGCCATTGCAGTGGATTTTCTTTAATGTTGGTGTGAGGCAGGACACAACCATTAAAAAGGGATTTATCTGGATACGATTGGGTTGTTGGCAGGGCGGGGAGGGGGGTGGAAATGCTGCATTCCCAGCTCTACAACTAGTTGGGTATATTCCCCACCCGCCCGCTGTTTTTTCTTGCCCGTACGTACTGTGCTTTGAAAGTGGTCTCACAGCAGTTCCTGAGCTGTGAGAAATTCGTGTCGTGATTAGAACAAAGTGTGAGTCTGTTTCGGTGAGAGCCAGTGTTGACGAGGTTGAGAGTTTGGACCCAGTACTGGAAATGGCTGCTTTCTTTTGTTGCCTTTTTTTTTGTTCCAACATGTCTTCCTCCTCCGCTCAGAAAATGGCGGATGGACGTGATTAACCCTCCCCCTTCTTGTGTTGGGACAAGGGACATGCTTAGGCATGTATCTTTACCTTTCATAGTTAGGTGCTGCAAGGTTTGAGACTGCGGAGAACCTCAACCAGGAATGAAATGGCAGCCCCTTTCTGTTACCCGCAACAGATGTGTCACTGGGATTTCCGTACAGTTCAAGTGCCAAGATTAATCCGTCCTAATTGCTCGTTATGTGGCTTCCTTGCTTCATATTCTGTCTGAAACTTTCAATAGTGTTTAATAATCTTCTGATCTGGAAGAAAATCACTGGTGCAGCAGGCTCTAGGAGGAGTTATTTCTCTTGAGATTATTGAGTTGTCATACTGGATTAGTTCCCAACTACTGCATCTGTGCATCAGAACAGATTAAATGAAACTTCAGTTTTCTCCAGGAAGACTTTGTATAAAGAAGTTGTTCTTTTTTTTAAACTTCCTTAATATTTGTTTTTGAAGTTAGTATTTCTTAAGTTTGCACTGTGGCATAAAGGAATTTTGTTCCTTGAGCTGCAGAAACGATTTTGTTTTAAATCAAACTAATCGATTTAGTTCAAACTGTAGATCGCATTTAACCCTTCTGTGACTTTGTTGTATGTGCACCTGTATCACAGTGGCCTGTAGGGTCTATTTTAAGGTTATAATGATGACATGTTCTAAATCATGTATTTATTTTAACAAACCCTAAGACAAGTCTGTATTTCTGAGGTTAATAGCTACGCTCCTCACGCCAAACACAACTGGCTGTAGTCCTGAATGTAAGCTGGAGCTATATAGTGGAGGAGACAGTGTTGCCTTGGCCATCTGTCCTTGTTCAGTAGTCTTTTGCAGGAACAGTGTAAACATACCTGAATTGAGTAGGATACTTGCACCTTAAACAGAGCTGTTTATGTGAAAACAGATTTAGTCTTGATTTTAGACTACAGGTTCCTTCTTCAAATGGGTGCCTTTATTTCACAACTGAAAGAACAGGAATTGTATTTTGGAAAGCTATCACAGAATAGTTACATGCTAAAACAAGGATAACTGCGTAAACAGCCAAAGCAAGGAGTATCAGGTGTTTCGTCACGAAACTGGAAAAGCAGGCATTCTTAAACTATTTTTTTGAAAAAGTAAATGAATGGCTGGTGTTATAATGAGGCCTAGGTTGCCAATTCTTCAATTTTTCTGTGTAACAGAAAAGAATTACTGTGTAAGTTCCTGGATTTGGTCAAAATGCAGTATGAGTGTTTTATTTAAAGCTGAAATACTGGCAGTAATCTTGCACGTTGAGAAACTTGCTTCAGTTAAACCAGTCATCTTTAAGTTCTTTCCTCTGTATTTGATGTTCTTGTATCTGACTTTGTTTTCTGCATAACGAGTGACTGTGGTTTAGAAGCCTCACCAACGCAGGTGAATTACAGCCTTTCCTTAACACACACTTCCTTCCTTCCCCCCCCCCCCCCCCCCCCCCCCCCCCAATAATACCAGGTTACAAGAATCTGAATAAGAATGGGCAACTGCGGCAATACTCAAAATAACTGAAATTTATTCATAGTGTTAAAGTGTGTGATCTCTTTGATAATGTCACTGAGTCTTAAAGTTTTTCACTTTCAGGTTCTCACAGCATTAATCTTTGTAGTATTTTGCCAGAAAAGTGTCTTTTAGAAAATTTTTGGAAATAACTTTTTTTTCTTCAGAAGCAGCATTAATTTGAAATCTATTTGTACCAGATGCTGCTTGACAGGTTCTTTGACTAGGTTTTTGTTACTGGTTTTCTTCTTGCTGTATGACACCTGGTAATGCTTGGAGAAATCTTAAAATAGTATTTTTATGTTTATCCTCTTTAAGTGGAAGCTGAGCAGGGTATCCAGCACAGTTCTTGAGACAACCATTAAAATGTGATGTGTTTAGTAGAAGTAGTCCATGGTACTCCTGAATCTAAGGGGAGGACTTGGCCTACGGAATGAGGTGTGTCACTGAGGTGCTTAATAAGGATACATCTTTGAATAGGTGATTACAAGACCAAAGTGAAATTACTGTGCATATTGTTTCAGACAAGTCAGGATTTTCTGACGTGGGTTTTTAGCAGCAGCTAAGCTGGGAGAATGTATGACTTCGTACTTAGGTCACTTTGCATCTGTAATTGATAATACACATTCTGCCATTGTTTTATAATAGTATGCTGTCAAGTTGGAATAATCTGTTCTCGGCTTGGTATATTTAGAAGGATGAATCAGTTGAAAAAAATCTTTCAATACATTTGTTAATTTCTGTAATGTGACACCTTTAAACAACAGCACAAACAGAGCATTTGATAGAAAATGAAGGAATCATTCTGAGGTTTTCCCATGGCCACACTGTGTAAGCTGGGCTCAGCAGCATTTTTATCTCAGTGCTACACATCTGGTTAACAGGCATGTAATCTTGCATTCCTCATTTAAGTATGAGGGGCTTGTTCTCTGTTTTTTGCCTACTTAAGTAATGCAGTGGCCAAGATCAACTTAGTAGAAGTTGCATTATGTGGCTTTGCCTTATTAAAGTGGTCTGCTGTGGTTCTTTGACTCACAAAGCTGAAATAATAGGTGAGGTATGGATTGCTCATTCATTTTGGGAACCTGCTCTTAAAACTGAATCCCACCCTTTAGGTGTGATTGCAAATTTAGTAATAAGATAGCATATCTGGAATTATTTAGAAGCAAGCAGGGGTTTTTTAAAGAGCCTTTAAGGTTGATTTGATGGCATTTCTGGCTGATTGCAAGAAAGCTAATAAGCAAAATCTCAGTTTTGGAGTTAAAAGTTTTTTAATATTGCTTCTGTGGGGTCAACTGACCCTTCATTTGTTGTGGAGGGTGAACAAGGGGCCTTGGTACTCCCACTGTAACACAGCATGTTTACACATAAAATAGCAAAAATTGAGATTGAAATCTGTTTATTGTCTGAATATTCTAAACCCTTTTAGGCTTGCAAATCTCTGACTTATTGTTGTTTCCTGAAAGAGTAGCAAAGCTGCTGAACTTGCCTCCGGAGTGTCACAAAACCTTATAAATGCACTATGGATTTTTTAAGCTGATGTTTGTTCTTGATGAAGAAATCTTGGTTAATTATTACCTTCATTTTGCCACAAAAGGCTCTTGAACCAAGCTTAACATTCTAACAATCTGATCTGCTTTTTAGGACACAATGCAAAGTCTGTAGTATTCTGCTGGGCTTATTCTCATTGTTCTCACCATCAGCTGTCTTTTTCTTTTTTCCTCTCCTTTTCAGTGGCAGAGCATTTTTTGCTGTAATCTTGTTAACTGGGCACTGATCCTATTAGTTTGGACTATCTACCTTTATTCCCAACTTCCTGGTTCTGGCTTGGAGGAATGCAGCAGAGTGTGTGTGGTGATTCTGTATGTTGTTTGGTCATAGTGTAACTGTTAAAACACTTTTGACAAAAGCAATTGTTCGAATTCTCTGTGGCAGCCACTCTTGATTTTTGCTATTTATGGTGTTTATAAATGGTTGTTCGTATCCTTCAGAAGATCACCTTTAGGTACTCTTTCAGATGTACTTCTGAAAGGAAAGTGGGCTTAAGATTTTTCCCTTGTCAATATCGCAGGATAACTTGTCTTCATTATCATCGGTTTCAAACGGAAAACAGCTATGCTGGAACTAGCTGTCGCTATTGCTGATCTGTTAGATGTGTTGTGCTTAAGAACAGGAAGAGAGCCTAGTGAATGTGAAACAGATACTGCATGTGTTCTTGTGTGGGCAAAACCAAAGAGATACTGTACAGCACTTGAGGCTAATCAAGGTGATATTTAAGATTAGTCATTTGTTAGTTTAAAAACCAAAAGCTACTGACTTAGCGATTTTTGTTGCGACGCTGTCTTGCAAACTGAACAAGTAAATCCTTAAATTTCTGAGTTTTTCAATGCAGGAAGTTCTTGCAAAATATTTTGATGTTGAGAAATTCAGTATTGCCACCCATGTATCACTATGCAATCTTCTAAATAGTGAAGCATGTTGTAAAGTTTCTGGCAAAAAAAAATAATCTATAAAAGCATATAAAATTTCTGTTCTGGTTGTTTGCTGCCATGTTGTTGGATACTCTATTAAAACCAGATTCTGCCTGTATTCATCTTCAGTAATAGATGTAATGGAAATATGGTCAAGTTTGCTAATCTCAGGGTTGTTCTCACAATGGATTTTTTTCCTCGAGCACTTCAAATTTTGATCGTTTTAAGCACTGTTTTAAAATCTGTAAATAAACCTCTCAAACACCTCCATTTTAAACTGTTTTTCCAATAACTTCTTGCAGCATAAAAAAAACCAAACCAGAAACACACACACCACCCCACACACCCCCACCCCACCCCCCCAACCAAAATCACCACTGGAAAAATACCCAAACCCACAAACAAAAATCAACCCCCAATACTTCCCCTGACAAAAAAAACCACACCCAACAAAAAAAACCACCAAAACAGACTATACCAAAGCCAAAACTAGTAGTCAGATAAAGTCGCAAGTTTTCTGTTGTCTTTTCATTGGTAAGACCGATGCTTTCATCTAGGTCTGCAAGTAATGAGGAAGAAGGTCCTAGCAATAGAGCCTTCTATTAATTAACCTTCTGTTATTACTTAAGGCTGCATACTGAAGGGCAGAAGCACTCTAGCAGATAAGAGGAAGCCTCATGTTCTGGTAGCTCCAAGTAAAATAGAAAACTAGTCTTTTAAATTAATACCTAAAATTCTTCTACTGAGATAATTAATGTCTTTAAACAAAATCTATTTTATGTTTTACAACAATCTAAACTTCTGTTCTAACTGGTCTTTGTGGACTCCTTAGAGGCATCCAAGAGAGACCACGCTTTGAAAACGAATGAAGCTGTCCTTTTTTATTTTGTGGGTTTTCCCTTTTCTTCCTTTTTGCCTTAGCTCAGCCTTTGCAGAAACAGCTGCAAAAGTATGCCCTTCCAGTTCAGTGTTACTCTTGTTTGGAACAGGTGATCAGCAGAGGTACTAACAAAACACACTTCTCCTCAGATATTTCCTGTACCTACAGCAGATTAATGGTTTACCTTCTCAAATGAACCGAGCCTTCTGACTTTCATGGAAGAAACTTGACTTGAGGTCTCCTTGCTTCCTCCCTGGTGTTAATGTACCTCATTAAACAGCTAGCAAAACAGCAAGTCAGCTACTTGGAAGTATGTATGCAATGAACACTAGGCAGATGAAATTACCTGATAGCTTAAGAGATGAGTTGCACTGGCATATTTCATGTATTCATGTTTATCTCATAACTGTATAAAAAATGATACCAAATTTTATTTATAGAGTCTAACTTCATAGTGTAGGCTGTTCATTGCTGTTTCTTTATTTAGTACTTGGGTGGCCTAATTTGTACTCACCATGGCAACTATGTTAGATGACATCTGCTAAATATTCCACTTCAGTATTGCAGTCATGCCATATTATATTAGGTTCATGTATATTACTCCTAGCTGGCTAACAGTTAAATGCTTTTCCAGCTTTGGGGAAGATAAACTAGAAATATAAAATGTGTCAGTTCAGACATGAATCTTACATGTGTTGCTTCAGTATCTGCTAAGACTCAAATTAGTATATTTTTACAGGCAGAATATACTTCCCAATTTGTCTGAAACATCATTATTTGTCAGGAGATGTCTGTTCTGAGAAGCCTAGGACCAGAAGGCACCACTTTGGTCCAAATCCAGCACCTGTTTTGGATGGCATGCTATTCTGTCTGTGAATCAGTCAGGTACAATGTTAAAACCTTCTAGGTTAGCATGACAGTGCTCATGATTCTGTTGTTGGACAGAGAGAGCAAGCTTCTGTGTACAAGGTAAATGCTTGTACCCATAGGCAGTTAGGGCCTGTTTATTTCTTATTTTGTTAATAACCTTCTCCCTATTACAGTCTGCCTGTATGTATGAAGAAGAGTTGCATAACTCTAGCTGCCTTGCTGGGCTGTTTGAATACATGATTACAGAGGTCACCACCATCCCATCTTTCTGGAAGTCTCTTTTCTGTCCCTGTTCTGATTTGGATTTCTTTTCCTGAATATGGCTCTCAGGGCTTGCATGTCAGTGCCTTAATTATCAGTACAGATTGCTTCACAGTTCCTTTGTAGAATACCTATACGTTTTCTGGTTAGAATTACTTGTTATTTTTCAGTGATGCCTGATGTTAGAGCTGTATGATTGTAGGGAGGTCTGTGTTTTCTCTTTAGTCACATCACCTGACTAATGCCTAGTTCAGAGACTTTTGTATAAATGACTTAGTGCTTGCAGAAATGGAATACAGTTCCAGAGTGTTCATCAGTTCAGTGTCATTTGGTTTTCTGTAGGATGTTGGAATCCTTTGTGTTCATGAGGCCTTCCAGTCTTGCATATTCAACCTGACCATGTGCCTGCTGACTTGTCAAACTTACTAATAAGGTGATCTCAGGTAATTCTAGTAGTTAGTTTTTTCCAGCTTGCTTGTTCACCCTGTGCTTTTTGTTCTAACAGCTTTTTAAATCCACCTTAGTTCTTCTGACAATCTCCATTTTTGTCATGTGAACTCTTCCACTTGGTGTTTGAAAGCCCAAGTGCTGGGAAACTAATTGCATAGGACTACACAGTGATCACAGGGTCACATATTATGAATTATGAACATGGCAAAAGTTTATATAATGTCAAAGGAGTCCAAATTGGCCTTCTTTTATGTGACTGTAAAGTCACATAAAAGACTGGAAGTATAAAGGTTTGAATTTAATTATTCAAGCCTTGTCACAGAAGCATTGTACTTCCTTGCAGTGAGGCACCACAAGATGCTCTTTTGTCTCACAAAAGCGTGACCTTCTGCAGTTCTGTTTGTAATTTCAGGTTGCCACAGCCTCCACTGGAATAGTCAGCGATTGAATTCACAGAAGCCTTTAGTGGAGGATAGGTTACCTGGCAAAGCAGGTGTTGGCTGAGGAGAGCTTTTATTTAGCTGGAGGAAAATAGTTGTGTCACTCTGGTAGTAGGAACACTTTCTTGTGACACTGAGCTGGTGCTCTGGTTTTGTATGTAAGAAACTGTAGAGAAAATGGCATGCCATTATCCGAATGGTGACAATGCCTTTACTACACCTTCGTGGCTTCAGGATGCATGGGGTTTAGGGTTTCTTTACCAGTGATTAACAGCTGAATAGTTATTCAGCAATTTAGTTCATCTTGATGTGAATTTGACATATTTTCATGGGAATCTTCTGAACCCTTTTATCCATCGTGTGACCAGCTGACATGGCTTTGATAATTGTGCTGGTTTTGTTTCCTTGTTGTTGTAATTACAAGTGCTGATGCAATAGATGAAACTGCTGTTTATCTGCTAAAATTGTGTAAGTGGTACAGTAGTCTGAAAATGGGCCTATAATTTCATGGCCTGTATCTGAATTCTGTTAGCCCTTTGCCCACCTCTCTTTGCTAGCTGACCTATCTGAATTTGACCCTAGATGTGAAGAGAATACTGTAATAACCAAACAAAATGTTTTCTCAGTTAAAAAAACCCAAGCTATTAAGGAACACTTGCTCAAACACTTGTGTCATTGATATTTACAAAATAAGCAGTCACTGGAACATACATCCTACAATCTTTGAAAGATGAAGCTCTGAAAATAAAGGATTTTATGTTTGGGTAGGCCTGACTACAGCATTTACTGCTAAGGGCTATGCATCAGTAGTTCAGTTGCTTGGCTCAAGGTTGGTCAAGGGAGTTAAAAAAAAAACAACCCACATGAGTTCAAGTAAACATTCCCATGTCATGTGATCTGGCATCGTACCCATTTTGCTGTATGGGATTTGAAAACTAAATAGTTTCAAACCGCTGTGTCTTGTGACTTAGTTGTTCAGCATAGAGCTTCAAATATTGAAATTCCAGATGTTACAAAATTTTAGCTGTGTGCGTATACTGGGACAATATATCAGCCTGCTAAACCGCATGATTCAGAAACTTGCTGACGTGGTGAGTCTTGATCTTTCGAATCAGACAGGTCACTGAAGTCAAATTAAGGTTACTGTGTTCAATCTTTAACTGTGTTTTGACGGAAAGCTCCATAAAGAATATTTACTGTATTCTGATGGATCTGTAGTAATTCAATCAGTAGCTTTAAACAGATGAGGCAAGAGTGGGTGCCGATGCTTAAAATGTATTGCGGCTCTTGCTTCCTTAGCTTTAGTATGAGAAAGAGTACTTCCAAGAGTGCTTAAAAAAAGTCCATGGAGCTCTAACAGACATGTGGGACACTTGTGTTCTGAGATGGTAATGTTGCCTAATAGTTGCCCAGGGCTTTGTATGGATCATTCCTTCGTATTAGTAGTTCGCTCCAAGTTTCATTGCTGATGTCGTATTAGAACTTCTGAAGAATTTTCTTTGAGAAACTAGCTTTTTTTTTTGGAGTTGTGCTCAGTTTGTTGCCGTATTATTTTGCTTATCCAAAATGTGAGCTTATATGCCATCTTACATTGATTATGTGAATATGGGAGTAAGGAGTACTTGCTGAGCTTTTAATTATCATAATAACTAAGGTTTCCTAAGAAGAGCCAAGACTTCCGACATTTTTATTTGGAGCTGCCAGTAGTAGCAGGTACTTTGAATGGACGTGATATAGCCCTAATTCTTAATCCCCTTTTTCCCTGGAAATGTTCCAAGAGAAATGAGGACTTACTTGCAGTGTTAGCAAAGTAAATAAAGTACAAGTTACTCCAGTACCCTAGGAGGAGTTTCAGTTGCCAGTAGTGAAATGAATAGATGGTGGCAGTCTCTGTAAGGAATTAGAGGCAGATAAATATGAAAACAAAATGTTCAGAGGTCCTGTCTTATTTCTTTGTCTTGCAGAGCTGATACTGCTTTCCACCAGTGCAAAATGGTCAGGAGATTAAAATTTTCTTGTGCATGTGTAGAAGTAGGCCAAATAGAGGTTGTGCAATCAACCTGAATTACTGCACTTACTAAGCAGAGAGATCCCTACAGAGGAACCAAATGCTTTATAAAATGTAGCTCCCAGGGTAGGCATCTTTTTCATGACCTTCACTTTTTCTGTGATGCTGTAACTAAATTTTCTTAGCTCAGTTGAAGACTGATATTTGATCCTTTTCCCTTATACTGCAGTCCCTTGGGCAATGGACAGTTACTCTCAGCATCTGAACTGGACTTCCATTTCTTGAAGAAAATCATATTTTATCTAGATCTTCATGTACTCAAAATGCTTCAATTCAGCTCATTGTTCTTTAGACTTTTTCACAACAAACCTAGACTTCATATGCCAGAATAACTGGGCAGGTCATTTGGTTCAGTTTTCATTACTCTAGGTGATGATAACGTTTCATTTTTCAACTGTGACCTATGGAGTTGTTTATAGAGCCTTGTCGACATTACTCAGCCGGTTGCAGAGGTGACTTTGATAGGAACCAAGTAGGTTTACAGGCATAGTCAGTAATTCTTAAACTGAAGCTGGTTTGTAGTTGATTAAGAACTTTTTTCAACAGCATCTCATTTTGACTCTCCATCTCTGCGTTGCATTTTTAAATAATCTTCTCCGTTGCTCTTGCAGTTGAAACTAGCTTCTGATCACTCCTTAAAAGGGCCTAGCTAGGCAGGTCTTCTCAAAATTTGTGTGCTTCTCAAAATTTGTGCGTTTCATGGCTCAGTGTCAGGTTGCAGTGTGAATAGTTTAACCTTCTCATAAATTACAGGCTTCTTCAAATAATACCTTTAGCATGCTTTCCTAATTGAGTTACTTGTAAGGCTTTTTTGTATGTCATAGTGAATTTTTAGAAGGCAAAAACTGATAAATAGTACTTACAGTATTGGTATGGTCATTAACATGTTGGAGGAAAACTGTTTTGTTGACATGTCATTTGAAGGACTGCTTTCAAAATACATATTTTCTGCATCTTCTCTTGATGTAGAGAATGAATAAAGGGTCTAGACTGACCTGGAAAACAATAGAGTATGACCCACAGCTCATATATAATTTTAGTCAACTTCACAACAATGCATTGAAGTGCATGGTTTCTGCTAGAGTCCTGACAGTGAGAAGGTACAGGTTGGCAGTTCTTGAATCGAATCCAAATACAGAATCTTTTCTCTGTGGTTTTGTAAACATTTTACTTAACTACCCTGGATAAGGTTGGAATCCTGTGAGTACCAAGGAATTTTTTGTCATTATCAGTGATAACTATTTTCCAGACAACTATGTGTTAAATCATATGGAATCATCACCTGAAAGTGGAAGCAAAATGTCTATGCAGATCTTTAAGCCCTAGCTACTACAGTGTTTGAGCTGAATCTTGATTTTTTTTTTTTTTTAATCTGCATGCTCTTATTATGGGGTACGTTCTTGGCACATCTTGTCTGTGCCACTGTCGCTGGAAACTTCAGGACTCCTCTAGGAGAGAGCTGGTCAGTACTGTATACATTGACTACTAGCACTTGTCCTTTACAAGTGTCATAAGGACTAGGTACCTTGCAACAGCAGAATCACATATGCAGCCTTCTGATCTATAAGGTATTGAATGTCTACAGCAATGTACTGGTACTCAGCACAGCTTTGTAAAAAGTTCTTCACACACATCTCACTTAACTGTGGGTATTTGGAATGTGCAGGAGGACTGTAGAAGGAATATTCAGGTTCTGTCTTTCACTGCCCATTTAGAGTATGGAAATTCACAGCTGAGTTTAGCAGAGGTGAAGGGTGTGACTCCAGGTCTTCTCAAGCAGCTTCAGTGGTGAAATGCTATCCCCCAGTTGTAGATAACATAAAGCAGTACTATTATGGAAATGCTAGCCTTGGATTAGAAGGAAAAATATGCATGGGAGGCCTTCTGCTTGTCCTTGCAACATTGCTAACATTTAGGTTTTTGCCCCAAATTGATACATCAGACACTTAAGGGTGGACATAACAGTCTGGCTGCAACTGATATTTTGCTACATTTGTGGTTTTGTTTTTATGACACTGAAGTGTTTTTTGCTTTATGATGTTGAAAACCTGGTAAGGAGTCCTCATCTTCTACTGAACAGGACATTAGAACTTGATTGCTGTTTATTAAATTTGGATAAATGAACAAAGAGGTAGTATATGAGTTTAACTGCATGAGCTACTTTGCTCTGTTGCAGAGAAGTCACACCTGAAAACAAAGCCTATAAAGTGTTTAGGATGTTTCTGTGAAGTTAAGTAATGCAGGAAACAATGATGAGTGTTAGGTGTCCTGCAGATGAGTTTCAGTTCAGACTTTGTACACACCTCAGCATATTGACATATAATGGCTTCTGCTTTTATTGCAATTTGGTGTTTAGTTTTTCGGTTGCTGCTAAAATGTAGTAGTGTTTCCTCAAGGGAAAATTAAAAGTGCGCGTACATACTTGCCAACTTGTATATTCTGTTTGTCCTCACACTTTGTTTCTGGGAAAAATAAGGCACTACTAGCCTCAGTTTTTAGTTAGCTTGCAAGATTGAACATTAGTCAGCAATGTGCCCTTGCAGCCAAGAGGGCTAGTGGTGCCCTGGGCTGTCTTAGGATTCCTGATAATGCTGAATAATTTTCTTTGTTGCAGGTGGTATGGTCAAGAAAAGGACTACAATGTTCTAGTTATGGATCTTCTTGGTCCCAGCCTTGAAGACCTATTCAACTTCTGTTCTCGCAGGTTTACGATGAAAACAGTACTTATGTTAGCAGACCAGGTATGTACAAATTTTACTGTGAGGAAGTTAAAGTACTTTGTGCAACGTGGTTCTCTTTGAGTGGGTTAAATAACGTGTTATGCAGCATTGTGTATAGCTAAGTGAACACTTGACCTACATAGAAACGGAGTGATGGTGGCTTCTCTGTGCTATGGCGTACAAAGTGTACGTAGGCCTGTAGTGGGAGGGCAGCACAGATACCACCTTGTTGATGCTGCAGATCTAACAAGTGCAACTTGAATAAAGTATTGAGACTGATATGGGTGTATTAACTCCCCATATCAGTCATGGGGGTGGTATGAGGAGGTCTGAAGTGGTCTCCAGCTGTGCTTGATCTGATTAAATGGAAACCTGTTGTGTGTTGGCCAGCTGAAGTGATAAGTGGGCAACATGCAAGCCTATAGGTCTGTTTTTATTGAAAGTCCCTGTGCACTCACAATGTCCTGTAATTTCTAGTAGCAGACCACAAGCTAATAAATACTGTTTTGGTTGTTGTGGTGCTTAAAGACAGTTCTTAAAGCTGTTGGTGGAGGTGCCACTCTACCTCAAACTCAAGCAAGGCCTCTAAAACTGAGGTCTGTTAAGTCTTTTTGTAGCAATTGTTATTTTTTCAGCTTGGTCATGACAGTAAATGATTTGAAATGGCCAGCCATATTTATTTCTTGGTATTTATTAAGAAGCTAGATTGTGCTGTCTTCAGCTCCTTGAAAGAGGCAGTAGGCTTTCTCAAGTTGAATTTTCAATGGTAGTTTAAATTTCATCTAATACTACGTAATTGGTTTTAGTACCAAGTTGTCACTTAGCCAGATGCTCGTAGAATCCCAGGCTCCTGGCCAAGGAAGCTCATGGCATTTGTATGGAGACAAGGTCAGCAGTCCCTATTCTCAGCTGCCTTCAGTGAGTGGTATGCTTGATTTAGAGAGCCATTTGCCTGCTCCGTTAGCTAGAGTCTGGGCATTAGAGTATTTCCAGGGAATCTGTATGGTGCTTGTACAGTATTCCTTTGGATGATAAACACGGGTTAGTAGTCATCTGGGAGACATAGACGGGGTGTATGATATCAGTGCATGGAACTGGCTTTTAGGGCATAGCGCAGTAGAACGATTGTCAAGGTTATGATGTAGCAATTCAACTCACTGAAGGCTGTGTGAAGAGTGTCTTAGTAGCTGGAAAGCTGTACTGCATAAATGCATGTGTTGTGATCTCATGCACAAAAAATCGCATGACCATATATGAAGATATGGATGTGCCAGAGTTGTCACTGCTGACTGTTATTCCTGGATCACAGTAGCCTAGATATGACAGTATGGGCCACAATCAAGTTGTTACTTGCTCTGTGAAAACTGTTACCTGGAATAGTGGTGCTTGACGATGAATGAATAACCAGATGAATTAATAACTGGGACAGGGGGAGGGAATAAGCTTTAAAATTGTCTTGTGGTAGGTATAGAAAAACTTTGTGTGAAGTAAGAAAAAGAAATTACTCTTTAATGGGATACATATGAACTTGAATGTCTGGGAAAGTAGCTTGAGGTATTGAATCAGCCATTTCCTGACTAAGATTATGGAATTTTAACATACATGACAGATAAATTTGAACAGCATAAAGAAAAAACTTGGTTTTCACTATGCAAATATATAAGCTTAGGTTGCAGAGGATTGTAGCACTAAAAATTCATGCTTTCATTGAAGGTTTAAGTGAATTGTATTGTTCTGACTGAAATCTGACCTGTTTTGTTGTCACTTTGTTTTTTACAGATGATCAGTAGAATTGAATATGTGCACACAAAGAATTTTATACACAGAGACATTAAACCAGATAACTTCCTAATGGGTATTGGGCGTCACTGTAATAAGGTTAGTCTAACGCTCTTTGTTTAAAAGATCCAAAGGGAGTGGCTATGTTATGTGATTCAAGCTGCACAACCTTTCTAAAAGTCATTGCTAAAATGATGTTTTGGATGGCTCTTTGATGTGAGAACTTGGATTTCTTAGTGTCCGCTTCTAAATGCATTGGCATGCACATGTGGGTCTCTGACCTGCCCTGTGACCTACCTGCACTTCATTGCAAGATGATTTCTAGGCTTGCAAAAAGACTATAAACTAACCCTAGAGAATACTTAGGCACTTTTCTCAATGATGGAGTTTCATTATTGAGATGACTGTTGTAATAGCATTTTTTTTCCCCTCAAATATAAAGTAAATCTTATCTTTGGCTTTGGGGCTGACTTCCTGGGATGAAAAGAATTCATGCCAATGTGGGAGCTTCTGACCTACCAGTCACTAGGGCATTAAATCTTGCATTGACAGACTGGTAAAGAGAATTCTTCAGCCATCAGAATTGTGGATATGACTAATAACATATAGATCAATTGCCTTTATAAATAAATTATGTGAATATGTTGATAGAAAACTGTTAAATTGTAGAGTACCTGAATATGTTGTACAACAAAAAATTGCTGTCAATATGCTTTGTGGAGAAAAAAAAGGCAGGGTGGGGGAGCGGGCTGAGGTTGTTGCACTTGCTTGGATGGGTAAACGTAGTCAGAAGTGCATGTTTCCTGTTGAAAACCTTATATAGAAGAAAACTTTTAATTTTATTTTTAGTTCTCTTGAGTGAAATATGCTTAATCCTGCAATTTGTATGTCGAGCTCGGGCAGACAGGCAGCATTGGCAATGCATTAAGCATGCTACTTAATAGAAATTAACTTCAGGACAAATGTACGTGATCAAGCTGTTTATTGGAAGCAAGATTCCCACTTATCTTCTCTATATGCCATCCAAGAATGTCTCATCTCTTTAGGCACTACTAGTATTTAAAATGTTTACCTTTGTTTGCCTGTATGAATGCCAACTTCAGGGTCATGAACATTAGAAGGGGAAAGCTTGATTAACACAAGATAACAACTCTTGTCTGAAGAGGTGCAATGCACTGAATGTTTAGATCCAACCATTGTTGGAAAAGCTCGGAAGTCCAGCTGAAAAGCAGTCTTTATGTAATCCTGTTGCTGTTAAACTTTGCTGTTCCCAAGTTTCATACTTTAACTCTGTAGAGCTCTATTTTTCTCTGCTGTGTCAAGCAGTTAGGCTCCTTAATATTCTGGCATGACTTAGAGTATAACTTAAACTTCAGGTTTTTTCCTAGTTTTAGTTTCTGATTTCCAGTTGCTGGGCCATTTTTCTATACTTCGCACAGTCATGCTAGGTTGGCATTGCTGCACTCTGTTTCATCTTGATGTGGACTAATGGCCTAGAAATTGCCGCTGTGCTTACTTTAGTGGAGGAACACATTAGATTTGCATCAGCCGAAATGAAAAACAAAATTGCCTGTAAACCATTGTATTTTTTCCCTTTAGTAGACTAGGGAGCCACGCAATGATGTGGTGGTAAAGTAAACACTGTCTATAGGCATGGGCTTTGTTACTTTTGTAGGGTTTGAGATTAGGAGGTAATTCTTGATGTGCAAACTGATAGGTTTACATGAGCTAAATGAGGAATGGGTTGCTTCAGTTTGGAACCAAGCGCTTTATCTAGGGAGCGCTTGGCTACCATAGAATATTTACTATGTTTCTTTTTGTAACTAACTGTAGTTTTGGGGTTTTTTGAGATGACTGTACACAGTTTTAAGAAAGTCAGCCACAAAGACTAGAATAGCATGGTAATCTTGTTCCAGTAGCTTCCTGTCAGTCATATTTTTAAAAAATTAAATTGAATTTTTCAAATTTTAATTTGGTGATGGGGAGAAATTTTGCTCCCACCTTAAAAGACGAATTCTCAGCTCTGCTAGAAATAAGCCCTGCATGCTTATGAAAGTAAACTTTAAGGTGACTAAATGCCTTCTACCTCTTCCTTACTGAAGATTTACTTTTCCTAAATGTCTTTTGGGGGAAGGGCAGTTTGTGGAACCAAGGGATGCTTTTGTAAGCAAAACTTCAATTTCCTTTTTTAATAGTGCCAAATGTCACCATTGCTATCACTGGTCAAGGCAGTACAATTTTGGAGTGGCTCACAGTTGAAATTTACCTTGTCACATCTGTCAAATTTTCTCCTTGGAAAAAAAAAGAACATTCAGAGTTTTTTGAAAACTACAGTGCTTGGTGGAAGAAGGATGGCATTTGGCTACCCTGTTCTTTCTTGAACGCCTCGGTGTTGCCTGTCTGCGCCGGCCATTGTTGCAATGTAAGCAATACTGTTTGATGCACTGCCACCCTCTATTGTTTGTTCAGTGTTTAGAATCTCCAGTGGGGAAGAGGAAAAGAAGCATGACTGTTAGTACTTCTCAGGACCCATCTTTCTCAGGATTAAACCAGGTCTGAACTGTCTCCTATTCCAACCTCAACCCCAAATTCATGTGCTTTATTTTTGTTTTGTTTTGGTTTTTTGTTTGTTTTTCTGGAGAATGTAGACCTTGCAAAAGCACCTCTTATGTTGGCATTATTCAGACATACTTGGCAAACATGTAACATTACTAAGATGTTTCCCTGTGGCGCTTGTTTAAATTGTGGAATTATTTCTAAACTTGATATTAGAGGGCAAAATGTATGTGCTTGATTTCAGATGCAGAAGCAGGTTTCCTTTTTGCCTTTAAAACTCAAAGGCAATCTACTGAATGTGTAGGAGGATAGATGTGCCACCGTAGTGACTAGCAGGGCTTCTGTGAAGGGCTGTCTGCTTACCTTCCTGTGGGGTTCCTGCGGTGTCTTTGAATGCACGTGGAGTAGTTCTGTAATCACTTCACCCAGGCTCCTTCCCTTGCGGTATTTGTCAAAAATATTTCCAAATGTGTAATGAGGACTCTTATATTTTCATCCATTGTGCTTATAAAACGAAATTACTCCAACGAGCTGTGTCTTGGGGAAGCATGATCTTATCTTGTCATGTTAAATATAGTATTCCTGACTCTTTAAGAGAAGATGAATTGGAGAGGAATGAAGACATAGGCCAGTTTGTAGCAGGACAGCTGGAAATTGCTGAATATGAATCATAGTTCAGGATTTTGGTCATAGAATCAGCCTGTAGCTTTCCACAATTATAGTCTTCATGTATTAAATCCCAGGCAGCTAGCTGTACACAAGCTGGCAGGCTTCTCTGTTCTCTGCTATGGAAACTTTATCAGCTGGGGCAGAGGCTTTGATCTACTTCTCTAGTTGTTCTTGGCTAAAATCTTGCCCTACTTCTCCAGTTCCTGCTGATTGTGCAACAAACAGAATTAAGGTGGTACGAGGTTATCTGTGGCAATACATCCGTGTTCCTGCTGGCTGGCATCGGTACATTCTGTGCTCATCCAAATCAGGCTGTATCTTCCAGCTTAACTCTTTGCAAGATGGACTTACTCCTTTGCTTTCCACTCATCTGGAATGGGAAATACAGAATGAGCATAAGCTGGGAAGCAGAGTAAACTTCCCCAGAGAAGTCAGTGCTTTAAAATAATATCCAGTTACTTGACTAGTGTAAAACAGGTCTGTGTTGCTGAATTGATTCCCCCTTTTTCTTTTTTAAGAGGCTCTACCCATATGTCTTGAAAGAATGCAGAATTACCTTGCTCAGGTCGAATATTGAGATCTTGTAGCAGCTGTGGAAGAGACAGAGCATCATTTATTTTTATAACTCACTTGAAGAAAGTAGTCTTACAGTGTCTGTGCTAAAAAGGGGTAGACATCAGCTATTATGTATCGGAGTCACACCTGCAGTGTTAACTATTTTGAGTCATGAACTGGGACTTTGTAAATAAATGCGCAGTGAAAATGTTCTGACGCTATAGTGCTTGGTTTATTCCCCTATAGTGTTTGGGTTTTTCCCTCCTTCTCAAGGCGTAGTATTTTGATGAAACTGATGGGCAAAGTCCCTGCAGAAGTAACTTGTGAACTGTACATCAGAGGCTGTCATCAGACCAGAAAGCTTTAGTCAGAAAATAAGATTGCATTTGAGCTCAGGCTTTGCTTCTAGGAAAGTTGCACTTGCAGTATAGTAGTCACTTAGAAGCTTTATACTATCTGTTTTAGGAGTTTAGTATCAAAACAGCTACTTTCCTGGTAACTGGAGAACATGTCTGTACTCACTAAGTAAATAACTACCTCTAGTGGTAGCTGTGGCAGGTGCAAAAAAGGCAAGACCCCTGCTTTCCTTAACGGTCTGACCAGTGTAGTTTAAAAACTGGGTTTTACGTCCTCTCGCTCAAAGCATTCTGGGCTTTCAGGGTGACTTTCACTAGAACAGCAAATGTAGAATTGCTTTGCTTCGTGGTTGCATAGAAATCATGTCAAGGCTTCAACTCAAGGTTTTCTGCTCTGACATCAGTAGTTTAAGAAGGTTCTAGCTTTGTTTTTCCTGTCTAGACTACTATAGTTAGAAAATATTCTTCAGCCAGAATTCTAAAACATACCTACCATGCAATTCAGAAACTTTCAGTGTCTTTAATACTTCCATGTCAAGTGTTACTTTATAATTCAGAGCACCTCAGTGTGCCAGAGTGAGCCTTTGTTTCAGTCTTGGATGCAGCTATACCTGCATATCAATCTCCAGTACTTGTTTGCATTTAAAGCTGCATCTTCTGTTCTGGAATCACCTTTAAGATGATACGGAATAGGATTTTACTGAGAATTTCTTGAACCTTATGTCATCTTTCCATTATCTCCTTCCCCCATCCAAGTTACTTCTGCAGTATTCATTAATCTGTAGGGACTGTAGTCCTTGATCCTGTAGCATTAATCCAGCATTGGAATCGGGAGCTCAGGCTGATGATTTGTAGCTTGAATACTGATGGCTAGAATTTGAAGTGTTCCTTACGTACTTCTGCCTCAGCTTTTTTTTTGCCTAGTCCTGAAATCTTGTCATAAGAAGGTACAGTCTGTATTAACCTTTGTAGATAGGTTGTATGTTAGCATGCTAATTAGCACGTACTCAGTTGTTGCTAAATATCAAATCATTGGCAAGCTTGGTTATTAGAAACCTAAATTGGATTACATGTACTAGGTTCTAGCTTCCTGGCTGTATTAATATCACCAGCAAGTGTGTCATTGTGCTGTGATGGTGTACTGGTAGTCTTAAAATGAGCATATGATCGAAAGCAAGATGTCTTGTTTGCTGTTGAAGGTTTTGGCCTTATGCTCTGCAGAATGGCCAGTGTTAGAGACAGAGAAGAATACAGGATGTGCATCATTTGCATTAAACTGCTGAGCTGCCATTAACTATATGTGTAAACTGCTCTAGTGGGGGGGGGTGTTTGTGAAGTGTGCTTTCACACATACTATTCATTCCTAAATTGTGCATTGTAGTTATAGAGCTAATGTGATACCGACTACAACAGTAACATAAAACAGTTGCAGAACTAAGCTACAGATGCTGAGTAGCACAATCTAATCTATTCCACTGGATTGAGAAAAGGCTTGAACTAATTCACTCTTTAAGTTTTCAAAGTGGCTAGTTAAAGCTAGTTCTGACTCTGCACTGCTACTTTGCTTCCTCTTAACTGTAGGCTGTTACATTGTGTGGATGCCTTAAAACGTAGCTAATGCCTAGTGAAAGATGTCTTGCATTGTATAAGAATATAATCTATTTTCATTTTTCTTTTAAGTTATTCCTTATTGATTTTGGTTTGGCCAAAAAGTACCGGGACAACAGGACAAGGCAACACATACCATACAGAGAAGACAAAAATCTGACTGGCACAGCTCGATATGCCAGCATCAATGCACATCTTGGTATTGAGCAGAGGTGAGTTCAAGGAGATGACTGTGGTTTTGGAGGCTGCGAGATTCTTATTTGTAAGCTTCCAAAGTGTTTGAAATAATGTTATAATGTTATGAGTAAGTGTGTATATCCCTTTGCAACTGCTTTTTTCTTTCTGTCTGCCTAGGCAAGGGGGTGTGTGTAAGATCCAAGCAACTAGTTTGCTTCTTGAATAGAGTCTAAGTCTTGCAGGCATGAGGTGGATGTTTTGTGTACCTTTTTTTTAAAGGATAAGGTATACTTTCACGTGAATCTCTGAGGACTTTCAGAAGTAAAATAGTGCACTTTGCTGTTTGTGCTGGTATCCACTGATGCCACTACCAATTGGCTTGAGGTGCAATTTGTAGCCAGAAAGGGTATTCTAAAGCTGGTGTCTTGCTGTCTTCTCACTGTCCCTTTACGTCAGTTAACTATTGTTTATCCTTTTGTCTGCAAGAAGGACTTAAAGATCATCTACTTCACTGATGCTGTATTTTGGTTTCTGGTATACACAGCCATAGTTGTGTGTGTATATATGTATTTATACGTTTGAGCTTTGCTTGATCCTTTTAATCATGCTTTTATCATCTGATCAAAAGCATATTGCTGCTATGGTATCCTAGCAGCGGTCCAGTGGAGATAGCATTTTAGGTTGTTTGGAAGCATGTGTTAGGTACTCATGAGATAGGAAGCAATGCCTCTTTTCCTTACCTGTATGCCTAGATGTTGTAATGTATAAGTGTGGCTTTACCGCACGATGCTGAGGTCCCTTACACATAGTTAAAACTTCCATGAAGGTCTGTGCCTTCAGTTTAATCAGGATGGGAATGATAGAATTTCTAGTGGTCAACTTCAGCAGAGCATGTAACCTACAAATATTTGGTGCTTTAAAGTGCTCCATGTTTCCTCTTTGCTCTAATTTCCCTAAGGTTCCTTAAGTCTATTTTATTGTCTGTCAGTGTCATTATTTAAGCCTACTTGACAGGTGGGTCAAGCAGGGTGAATGACAGGTGTCACTTCTAAAGTAAGTACATTTCATAGAACCCAAGCTGTTCATGTAAGGGAATAGCTGTTCTAGCAGCTTATGGTGAAGGGAGGGAACTGCAAAGAACTACTACTTCTGAAATTATTTGGAGGTCTTGTACCATATATGATCGTACTGGGAATTCTAATATAATTAGAAATATAGCTTGGTGCATGCTAAAAGCTACTGAACTGTCGAGGCAAACAAATAACATATTCCTGTAATCAAGAGAAACTTGATGGCAGAATATTTCAACTGTTAGTACTGTACTTGAACTGCTACAGAACATGCTTTCCTATATGTAAAGACACCTGTTCTCAAGGAGCTGTTTGCAATGTTATCCATTTCTCATTTTAGTAACAGAGTATTGTCCTGTTTTCCAAATCCTGAAAATAACTTTTATCAATATACACTCAAATGTAATATATCCATTACAGAACTAAATGTCTTCTACTACAAAACCATAATAAATATTTAAAGCAGTGAACTGGATGGGGGATGGAAACTATTAATCCCTATATTGCTTCTGAATTTACCACTGCCTTCTCAGAAAATATAACTTTGTCATGGCCCCATACCGGTTTGCTGAATCCTGTTGATGAATAAAATCTGCAATTCTAATAGAATTAATAAGTTTTGCAGGTTGGAATTTGTGGTCTTAGGATCACTTTCATCCCTCTGTCTTTGGCTGTGCTTTCATGTTACAGCTGAGATGACCTCAGAGCTAGCTGCTGTCAAGAGGGGTGAATCAATCTTCTCTTCCCTGCCTGATTCCTGGGCACAGCTAGGGCTTTTTTGGCCTGTGGTGAAATGGTTAAGGAAGCCAAGCTGATTTTCATGTGGAATAGCTCCCTGAACCATTTCCCCAAAATGTCAGAGAGCTGGAATACAAGTTGAGAGAATGATAGGCAGGCCATTTTGACGTTTGGGGTTATATTGGGTTGGCTATAATATAAAGCATCACCTACAACTTCTTTCTTCTAATACCACAATCTGGAGGTAGATCTGTCCAGGTTCTTACAGATTGTTCTCACTTAAAGGGAGCTGTTTTACCCTCACCCATATGTTTAATCCTGTTTGCAATATCACTTTCAGCCTTTTGCTTCCTTATGGGACTAGTAGATATGTAGTCTTTCCTGCCACCTTTTAAATGCGCTTTTTTTGCAGATCTGCTTGGGTGGCAAAGCAGCAGCAGCAATACCTGTCAGGTTCTCTTGATAAGGGAGCTGGGAGGAGAAAAAAATCAGTTATTTTTGTGTCTCATGTTAAATAGATGTCAGCTGCAGAGGGGCAGTCAGGAAAAATCTGATTCTACCACAGCTGGGAAGATGCAACTTTGCCAAGAGGAAAAAAATCATGGAACATTTTTTCTGCTTCAGTGAACTGTACTAGCCTTAGCAATCATGAAAGCTGTGTAGCAAAATATGATGGTGTTCACATGGCTGAAGCATGGATCTGGAGCATATGCAGTAGAGAGAACATTTGAAGCCTTTTAGATGAGAGTTTGTGTGCAAATTCTCAGGGAGGTCTGTGGATGGATAACTTCAGAGTTCTCTTGCTGCCTTGAAACTGACTTCTTGTGGGAAGTATGTAGAGGCACCTCTTTGCATGCACCTCTCTAAATACTGCTCGTCTTCTAAAAATCATGGAGACAATTCAGGGTTTGTTAACAAAAGTGAGGAAGGAAAGGAGTTATGCCCTTTTGGGGCTAGATGTTCAGTATCAGTCCCAGACTGAGACAAGGTTCAAGGAAAACTCTTCCTTAATGAAGTTAAGGCTAATGTCATGTCTATCTCCTACAACGCATTCCATGGTTCCTATAGGTAAAACTTTAGTTTCTAGTCAAGCTACTTAATTAAACGGGAAAGGCGTTCTAATATTTCATTTCTTAATTTTCTGAAGTTTCCATGTTTCCCAAATTATTTTAATGTAACTGCAGATGGAAACTTACCATGCACAATATCTACTGACTATTCCTTGCTTGAAAAATTAGTAGGATCTCCTTTCTGCTTTTGAAGACTTGTCACATGCCTGCCTGTGGAATCCTGAACACCTAGATGTCTTAGCTGTTTTATTCCTTGATTATTCTTTTTTTAATGCCTTTACTATTTGGGATAAAGTATGAAATGCCAAAATGCATAATTCATTGTGTTCTTTCTCTAGTCGTCGGGATGACATGGAGTCTCTAGGCTATGTATTGATGTACTTTAACAGAACCAGTCTGCCTTGGCAAGGATTAAAGGTAGGCTATGTTGCCTCCCTCCCCCCCGCCCCCCTTTTTTTTTGGTCATGTTTGGGTATCATGCTTCTGCCTGCTGACCTGGATAGGTGGTTGTATGTAATGTTTAGCTTCAGTTATACAAAGCAGCTTTTCCCAAGGCATGATATTTATAGGATGCAGAAGAAAGGATCTTTCTGCTTCTTGTGCAGCAGGCAAAATGTGTGTTGTTTGACTGTCTTAACAGTTGTGCTAAACAATAGCTTATGTCATCTTTGCAAATTATTATTGTCCCATTGTATGCTGAGGCCCTTTTTGGGAAGTAGAAAATAACAGTGTTAGTGGCTTTTTGAATTGCTGTAGAGAGCATGGAAATAATCTCTCACCTAGCAAGTTCAGCTTTAGTGATATCTTTGGCCCAGTTTATGGCATGACTGAATAATTGTTAGCTGTAACAGGCTTGATTCAAGTATTCTCATGTATGGTAGCCAAGTACAAGCCTGGCAAATATTTCTTATTTCTGTTATGTAGACTTTAGTGATTTGTTTTTGTTTAACTCTTCCTCCATGTGAGTTGTGTAACTCAAATGGTGTTGCAGCTGCAAGTTTTCTAAGACAAGCAGCCTGTGAAAAACTAGAACTCTTCAGCTGCAAATGAATGTAATGGCTGCTTACTGAAACACAGGCAGCCGTTGAGTGGGTTACTGAGTGGGAATTAATAGAACTTTGGCAAATGTAAATGCAAGTCCAGTCTGTTTAACAGACAAAAGCAGCAGCTAGAACTACATGAGCTGTGCCATGTGATGGAAGCATTAGACTGCAACAAATGATATTAAACTGTGTCCAAATCTTAATACCAGATTGACCTTCATTCTCTTTGCAATAAGTGTGTGGGACTTGGTGATTTCACGTAAAATACTTCTGGTTGACCAAAGGATTTTTGTCATTTTTTTGCTACTGTCCTTGTTAATCCAGTGTTGCACAATATCTCTTACGTTGTGACCTATGTGTTCCACAGGCTGCAACAAAGAAGCAAAAGTATGAAAAGATTAGTGAAAAGAAAATGTCCACTCCTGTTGAGGTTTTGTGTAAGGTAAGAGTTTCCAAATGATGTCATACTGTGAAATGGGAGTTCTTTTATTTCTTGTGTTTTTTTAAACTATAGCCAATATATTAGACAGTCTTACATGGCATTTGCTGCTGAATAATACTTACCTGGCAGCTGTGGGTGCCTTGTGTTTGGCCGCCCAGCAAGACTGTGAACGTGTGTAACAGACCAGGCGTTCGCTGCTGTTTCTCAGTGTAGTTCATGCCACCATCATTCCAGTTCTTGGTGACTGTCAGCTATGCAAGCTCTGCAGCTCTCTTAGGTGAGGCTTGTTTATTTCTTTAACTTGCACTGTGGAAGTTCTACATGTGCCCTATTAGATAAATAGAACCAAGGCAGAGCTGTATAGCTTGCCTGTACTTGGTTTTGCCTCTTCAAGATGGTTCATATAGTCTTCTGTATCTCAAATAGAGGATATAGTGGAATTGGATGTCAAGTGATCTTTAAAGCCATGTCACAACATTACGTTTTTTCCAACGCAATCCTTTGGGTCTTAAGATTTCTCTTGAACCGTGGCAGCCACATGATTGCTAACAAAGGTCCTTGAGAACACATGGTAGTTTTTGCACAACAAACAGCAGCACCAAGGATTGCACTTCATAGTTACTCACATTTATATACCCTTACAGTCTGACAGCGTCTTCCAAACTGCTGAACTGTTATACCCCGTGTTTTCTTTCTTGTAGTAAAGCTCTATGCTGTATGCTATTACCTGTTTACATATAGGCTTTAATATAGCATTGACTGTATAAATATGTAAAGCAGGCAATCTCTGAAAGAGGTTTTTGTGGGTTAAGTCTGCACACTTAATAGTGGTAACTGACCTTACCTCTAGTATGTTCAAGTAGATTATCAAGGAAACGTGAGTGGGGTTAAGACACAGTTACAGCTTATTTCAGACACCTAGTTAATAACAACTAGGTTTAACTAGGATGAATGAAGTGCTTTAAATGTGTTGTATGTTGAAGGCTTTGGTAGCAGAGGACATGTGACTGCAAAGCATACATCAGGGAACAATTCTGCGGAAGGAATGTTCCCCTGTAACTTGCTGATCATATCCACTTTCTGAAGTACAGAATAAATTAATAACTAGAAGCGAAGTGGAACTTACACTTCAGAATCTCCATCCAGTTTTTTCTCTGCCATTATAGACAGAAATACAGCTTTTCTGCCTTCTAACAGGGTTGTTAGAATTTTGCTGCAAGTCATGGCTTGATTAACACTGTTGACTTACAGGGATTCCCTGCAGAATTTGCCATGTATCTGAACTACTGTCGTGGCCTGCGCTTTGAAGAGGCACCAGATTACATGTATCTGAGGCAATTATTCCGTATTCTTTTCAGGTCAGTCTCAAAGTGGAAAAGTACAGAGAATTGTCAGTACTTTACCAGTTGATAACTGTTCTGTGGGACTTGCGCTGCAGAAAGCTGCTCTGTGTGTGTGTGGCTGTTCTGTGACTTCCATTTCAGAGTCTGAAAAGCTGTTTAAAGGACCTTAAAAATACTGTTCACTGTTTAATATGAGGGAAAAGATTCTGTTATTTTTGCATTGCATAATCTGACCACTAATGCTAGAGGGTTGAGCCCATGCTTCAAGTTCTGTTGCAAGTAACTTAAGAAATTGGCGCGTTGGTAGAAGTGTTTGAACCTTTTTATGTTTGGAGATTGGTGATGGGACTAGCAGTGTGCCCAGGAGATCTGTGTCATTGGAGGGGAATGGTGCAGTTTCATTGAGCTTGTCAAAGAAACCAGAACATAAACTCAACCTTGTGGAGTGAACAGTATCTGTCAAAAAAGTAAGGCTGGTATTGATCTCAAGAGTCCCCTCTAGGTTTCTGGAATCCAAAGCAATTTTTATTCAATGTTCTGCAATACTGCAGTTTCTCCTTAAAACTATATATATTTAAGAAAAAGAAGCTGATAGCCTCAATGCAGACAAATGGGTAAGCTGGGTTGTGAGGAAGTGCTGCTTCTACAAACTCCAACTTCAGTATAAACAGTGAAGAAAATGCTGCTTGATGGTATTTGGTTTGCTTCAAAAATCCCTTTTAAGATAATAATACTTAGTGTTTATATACTATTCATAATCTCCAAAGCAGCTTACAAAAAGACTTAACCTCTAGTGCTGGGTTTTCAGCAAAGACTTAGATTAGCATTAAGGAAGTTATGATGTGTTACTGTAAAGTATTTCACTCTCTTCTAGGACCTTGAACCACCAATATGACTACACATTCGACTGGACAATGTTAAAGCAGAAAGCAGCACAGCAGGCAGCCTCTTCCAGTGGGCAGGGGCAGCAGGCCCAAACCCCCACAGGCAAGCAAACTGACAAATCCAAGAGTAACATGAAAGGTTAGTAGCCAAGAACCAAGTGACGTTACAGGAAAAAAAATTACACTAATTTGGACAATGTCAGCGATTTAAGTGTTAGATCAAGGAGGTGGTTTAAAAAATATATTTGGCTGTTAATTTAAAAAGCAAAAACAAAAGACGTCCTTGGAGAATTTGACTACTAACTTTATACCAAAATGTCCTTGTTCTTCATATCATTTCTTCTGGGGATGTTGGGTCATTTTAACCACTGCATCTTTTGCTCCTGCATTAACCACTTTCCAAAAACAAGAAACTGACTTGGTGTTGGGAGTGTGACTTTTTTATTTTATATATACAAACATATATTTATATATATATAAATATACAATACAATCCAAAATCCGAGACCTAACACTTCTTGAGTGATAATTCTCATTAACTAGGCAAGGATCTAGAGACTTTGGGTTCTACTCTGTTCTGGCTGGTATAGTGCTGTGGGTTTGCTTCTGTTCTGTATACCTCAAACATTGGAAACAGAAAATTGTGAATGATCTGGCTTCCTCCAGTGGGTTTACATTGAGACATCTGGTCTGGAATTAAAGGAAAGGACCAGTGAGATCAAAATATCTTGCCTACATCAAGGAGTAATCCCAAACTGGTTTGGACTGCTAAGTCACAATTTTCTGATACTTCAGAATTTTTTGGATGCTCTGGGGTGGGGCTTCAGGTTTCTTGACTATTTTTAATGTTTCTACGTTATGGTTTTGAAGGGAAATGTTGTGAAATGTTTGAGATGTAATTGTGTAAAAACTGAAAAATTGAGTTCTGAACAGACACGATTTTTTTTTACATGCTCTAGAAGCTTTTTCTTTCATGATGTAAATCTGTTAGTGTTAGTCTAGTAGGTCACTAGAGTGAAACTGCTATAGCTAGGGACTACTACAGCCAGTTTTGTAACGAAAGTGATTTCTAAAGGTGAGCTGTGGATAAAAATTGAAGCAATGAGGTTGTTCAAGTGAGAATAGAGAAGCTATGTTTAAATTATGTACTGAGGTATTGCTAGCACTTGCTACTCTTCAGTACTTTCTTGTCTTTACTCTCACTTTATATGCATAAAATTATATATAAAACTAACATGGCAGACTTGAAAGTCAAAGAAATGCAGATGTGTTTATAATAAACTCTTCCAAACATTTTTTCATGTATTGTGGCAGCATTCAAACATTACCATGTGGCTTTAGTCAAAAGAGCTATCCAAAAATATAACACTTCATCCAGAAAAAAGTAGTAAAACAATCTGCTGGTCTTCCCAAGACTCAGTCTGAAATGGTTTCTTGAAGAAAAAAAAAAATACAATAAGATACCATTAAATGTCAGATTCTTTGGGGCATAGGGACTCCAACTTGTTTTGCTGGAGCCAACAGATGTTACAGCATTGAAGACTGTAAACCAGTTCCTTCAGCTGGAACACTGGAATGTAGCAGACTCGGTGATTAAGCACCCGGGCTGAGATTGCTTCCTGAAATGCAGAACCTATGAGTGGAGTTCGGAACCTACTGCTGATCCCAGCCCAATGGCGGGGTGTGGAGAGTTTGGCAGTTAGAGCAGGAGAAGATAATCTCAGCAAAAATGTTTGATTCTTCACAATGTCTTGGGCTTAAAGTGAAGGTCATACAGGAGGCGATGATCTGTAAATGGACGCTACCCTGAATCAATTTGTATGCTCTTGAAATACTGTTGCTGGTGAAGTATTCTGAGCTGTAATGTGCTACTGTCCTGGCTCAGGCAGTCTCTGACCAAGGGCTGTACCATAAGTGAAGAAAAGGTTGTTATTACCTGACTCCACCTTCTGGTGATGATTTAGTGACAAAGCACAAAGCTGCAGCTGACTGACAAGCATGAGTAATGGGGAAGCTGTCCTGCAGTTGGACCTCATAGACCATTTCTGTTTCTTGATGGACATTCCTCATTGCACTATCCTTTGATAAAGAGGCCCATTGCTATAGCTGTGGGGAGGTTGCTGTTTGTCTAGCTAAATTTCGTTGGCCTTTGCATGGAGTAACAGTGACTCCCTCCTCTCCCCTCCCCATCATGAAGAAAAGGCTTGTGATCTTTGGACCCATCAAGCTGTAATGTCAGCAAAGCATTAAAGTAGTGCATGTCAGGCATCTGAAGACTTCCCCAGCTTCCTAAAATAGTTAGCTTAGTCTATTCATCAAAGAAAAGATTCCAGATTTCTAAAATCCTACGTGCCTTTTTGTTGGGAATATGGCCCGTTAATGAAGATTTCTCTGAAACCAGCTAAGCTCAGGCAGGAAGCTGTGTGGCTTATATGTTGCTGTCACATTGAAGATTAATGAAAATACCTGGTTATTTTTTCCAGAGTTCAGTTAAAGCCTTATGTACTTGCTGTAGCAAAGCCTATGCTGAAGTGGCTTAAAAGGCTTCACGGTATCAAATTATACCCCTCTGGTAACCATATCCAGTTTAACAAGAGTACTGGAAGTAGCAGTTTACAGGTGCATCTATTGGTTGAAATCTTACAGTAATACTGTATAAGGTGCAAGTACTATTGAAAATGTGCACCTGGGGAGGGTAGTGAAATCTTAATTCTTTCAGTCAATGTCCAGAGACTTTAATGACTTAGATTGTTTGGCCAGTGTACTCATTTATAGATATTCCTGGCTGCCATAGCTCAGATCCGTATTAAACCATCTCACTGAGTCCTGTAGATTATTCAGGCTAAATATTCTGTTTGGTTCCAGGGTAGCCTGTTCTGTCAATGGTCTTTTTTTCTCTTTTTTTCTTTTCTCCCTTGTCCCTCTCTGGAACCCCATGCAGTGTCTTTTGTAACAGCAAGATCAGCTGGTTTTGAACCTGGGAGAGGTGAACCGTTTCAGCAGACAGAGCTTCTCTGCTGACTCTGGGAAGTTTAGCTCTCAGTCTCTTGACGGTGCAGCAGTTGTTGAGGTGTGATTTGTAACAATGCTCAGTCAGCTCCCCTCAGTCATAAAACTGACGCAAGCAGTCAATTCCCAGGATAAAGTCTATCAGTTCCACTTGTGAGATGTTTTTATTCACTTCAGTATTGAGTTCTGTAAGCCTGTCAGCAGTCCCATTAGCATTCACCGGACACTTATGGTCATGGCAGTATTTTTCAGAACAGACTATTAGTTCAGTACTTGAGATTTAGCCAGTTGACAACTGAATACTTCTCACTGCTTGTCCCTGCAGCTACTTAAAAGAGAAAAAGTTTAAACACCTCAAGTAGAGGAGCTTCTTAGAGTATGATGGTACAGTTACTTTCCCCTATTGATCAGCTCTGCAGCTATTGCTTTATTAGTACCATTTGAGTATCCCTCATATATCATAATGGTTATCAGAGTTTCAGGTAACATTCTGGAGGGACAAGGAGTGATGAATGTGCAGATTTGAGCTGACCCTGTATGTAGTGAAGATCTATTAGGGAGATGCTGGCATAAATTCCTCAGCACGTTCTTTGTACTGGCAGTCTTGTGTGCTATGTGGATGTCTCAGCATTTCATTTGACAGCTATGGTTGGGCTCTGTTTGGGAACACTTCTGTGTAGTCTTAATAGGACTTGCAAGGGATGTTGTGGGTTGAATCCAGTTCCCTATTGCTCTCTGTAGAGCTGGGCTTTCTCTTGCCTGTAATACCTTAGATTTGAGGTATTCTGGCAAATAGCAGCATATCCCTTGTTAGCATGTCCTTTGTCTTCAGGTTCAGGATCCCATTTTCATTTGAAGTGCCCAGGTTCTAAAGCAGCGAGTTGACCTGTTTCTTTCCGCACTGGGAGCACACTCCTCCTTTGTTGCCTTAGTTTTGGCTGCTTTGATGGAGAAAGTGGTTCAAGTGATGAATCAGTGTTCAATGCTGAACGCACTAAATGGAAAAACTGTGTAACTCTTGTATGCATTGAGTAAAGGTTACGGACAACTTCAGTTCCACTGGTATACGGAATCACTGGGCTTTCTGTGAGGATTTGCACTGAAGTGGGAATGACTGTCTTAATTCTGGTGCAGGATTTTTTTTTGTTAGAATTGCTAGTGTTGGATAGAGAATTGTCCTTCAGTGCAATAAGATGGGTTCAAACAAAGCTATTGAATCTCTTCTAAATTACCTGTAGCCTATTCTGGAAGAGTTGAAGCTCTCCTCTGTGTACTACCCAGATACATTTTTGATTGAATGGCAGGCTATGTTTAAGACTTGTTTGCACTTGCTTCTTTCTGGATGACAGCACAGGCCATAGCTGAGGTCAGGTCTGTCTGTATTTCACTGTGAAGAGATTTCTGTTGCAAAAACTCAGGGCTGCTGCTGAGGTGACTTCAGATTTCAGCAGAATACCATGCTGTTTGGAGGGCATCCAGAATGGAGACTCACTTGGCAAAGTATTTGTTTGAGACTCCTGTTACCTCGTTAAAGCACAGTGCTGCTACCTGAGTCACCAGAAATAAGTATATAAGCAGTCACATGAAGAGCAGACTGGCTTAGCTTACAGTAACTGGTTCTTTGAGATCTGTGTATGTATTCCTTCACTCCCCCTTTTCCACAATGTCTTGAACTTGTAATTTGGAGTACTGCACTCTAAAAGCATTGTTCTTGATGCCCCACCTCTGCTGTCGCATGAGTTGTTTCACTTCCAAAGACAGAAGGTATGCTGGGTTCCTAGTTGCTGTCAAAGGTTCTGTTTTGATTGCTCAGAGCGTCGTACATGTGGGCATGTAGTGAACACCAGTTACTGTAAGGTAAGTTATTCCTGTTCCTTCCGTGTGATGTGTCTCTGAAAAGTATTACTGCAATCAGATGACAGCTTGACTTTCAAGGATATAAACACGAGACATTGCAGACAAGTAGAAAACAATCCTATGAAATTACATCCTGCTTCCTAGTGGCAAAAACACATCTTGTTTTCAAACTGTTGGTCTGAATTCCTAGTTGAGGATTATGACATCCAGCTGGTGCATAAGCCTGTCTTCCAGTGCAGCAGTAGGTGTGAGGGGGGTGTGGGGTGTGTGTGTTTGAGCTAAAGGGTGGTGGCAAATGCTGGTTAGCTTTGGAAGTGGACACGAGGAACTCTGCAATTCTGAGACAGAGCAGCATTTTCCCCTTTGAATGACCATAACTGATGTTTAATTCTCCTTCTGTGAAGGCTGTTTCCCATTTTCATCCCGTATCAGTAAATTGCCCTTGTGTTTATCTTGCAGGTTTCTGAGCATGGCGAGGATGGGACAAAGCAGAGCAGATCGGAGCAGGACTTGTCACTCCCCAAATCCTAGAAATTTTAGTTCATACGTACACTTGCCAGTGGCTGTGGGCAACCATTTACTTGGTGTAAAGAACTTACTATCAGTATAAACTGGCTCTGGGCAGTGTCAATGATGCTGCACTTTGAGTTGTAGCAGCTGTAATTGTGAATATTACTGAGATAGTGAAACATGGTGTCCAGTTTTCTATTGCATTTTTTCAAGTGGAAAAGTTAACTAATGGTTGACACACAAGTGGAGAAAATTGTGCATATGCCAATTTTTGTTACCTTTTTACTTTGAACTACACTGCTTATGAGATCTCATTGTTTTGGAAGAATGGCATGAACAGTCTTCGGCAACAGTTGTGAGCATTTACAATTATCACAATTGAGCACTCTTTTCTGGTTATTCCTCCCTGGGTTTTGAAAGTTGTACACTTAAAACATTCTTAAAGTTGTTGGCTTCTATGTGCAACATACCAAGCCAGCTGACATGGTAGTAACCAAAGATTCCAGTTTTTAAGCATATGAAAGACTCTGCCTGCTTACCTGTGCTAGAAATAACAGCATCTAAAGTGAAGACTTAAGAGAAATTTAGCGACTACTAGATAATCTTTAGGACTCTGCATTAACTCTATAATGTTCTTGGTATAAAAGGAAAAACAGCATATTTGTCACAAAATTTAGTTAACATCTTACAACTGAACCTGTATGTAAGTTGCTTAGATAAATGTAATCACTGTAAACATCTATATGATCTGGGATTTTGTTTTTATTTTGAAGCGGGAGCTTTTTTGTTTACAAGTTCATTAAAAAACTAAAAGCTGTTTCTGTAAGGAAATTACATTTTTTTTTAAATTTGCCTTGTTAATTCAGTTTGAAAAATCTACATTACCCTGTTTTTAAACCAAGTTTCGAGGCCATTTGTTAAGCAAAAGAAGTCATATTTCTTTCTAAATCATTTTAGATTTAGTGTTGTAACTCTTCCTCATTTTGTTTTAAAATAAATTTTGTATTTTTTCCTTGATGGGGAAGGGGCAGTCTTGCATTTTTATAACTTGTTGTTTGAGACCAGCCCTCTCTACTAAAATTGGATTTTTAAAAATGAAATGGCATCTTTTGCAGACCTGGTATTGGCAGGCTCTGAGCATTGCCGTGCCATGCATCGGCTGGACTGACTTGTGATTGCTAGTTTTGAGAAAAATTTGAATGGAGTATTTGGATGGCTTTAAACCAAGGCATTTTCTTTCAAGTTCTTGTGAAGTGGATATGACCAGATTTATTCTTGTTCTTTGGGGACAGCCTCGCACCATGCAGAGTTCACATTGGTTACTGCCCCAGGCTGTCTTCCTTCTCACTCCTATTCTAGCCCAGCTGAAAGAAAGAAATACTTTTATTGCTGGTAATTCTTTAACAGTGTAATTTATTCCTTTATAGCATGTCAGAATAAATTAAAAAAAGTCTGAAAATGCTGCCAGATGCCTATTGTGTAAATGTTGTTTGTGTGTTAGCCTTTTAGACAGTTTCCATGCATGTAGCAGAGTTCCTGCTCACAGTACATACTTCTACTGTTTGAAAAGGTCTTTCATTTTGAAAACCATTTCTTTAAGGTCATAAAACTTACACCGTCCACTCTCTGTCATGGAGTGGTAATGTGGATTAAGGCTGCACTCCTGTGTGGTCACTATGCATACTCTTTATGAGAAGGATCTGCCCTGAGATGATGTTAAACTTTAGCTGGAGAACATTGTGTGCTAACAAACATTTATATAGATGATCTGGGAGTACAGGGAGGCAAAAAGTCTGCCAGGCTTCAGAGATACCGGTGCACATTGAGAAACTTCAAGTCAGAGTGGTCTCTCTGCTACCTGGAAGGTGGAAGAAGAAATGTAGCTCGTTTTTCTACACTCGAGTATTGCCCCACCTGAGTAGGATGCTTTACAAGCAATGTTTTCATATGAAAAGTGGTGTGTTTCTAAGAACTGGTATCTAGAGTACTATATTATGTCCTTATATATCATTTCTACTGTCTAGGCAATGCATCTGACAACATGCATTAGCAGAAGGGGAAGAAGCATCAATGAAATGCCGCCTTGGCAGCTGTTTTCAGAGTGGCTGCTCAGAATTGTTTTGGCATCACTTTTCTTGCTTTGACATGAGATACTCAAAAGTCAGAGGAAATAATTTGGTTTGGGGAGAAGAAACTGTTCCCTCTGTCCATTACATTTATTCATGACTTGATGAGGGTTGTAAAACTGTAGAAACAAAAATGCCCGTGATAAGCACTGTAAGCAAGAAGAGTTCATATGTTTGGAGTGTCAAAATGCCTTGGTTTGCAGTTCTGAAATCTGCAAGTGTTGTCCTGTGGAGGAGCACGGAGTCCAGTTAGTTGTTCAGACGTGGTGTGTTAATAGACTTTATTTCTGCACAGAAGTGTGAGTTCAAACTGTCAGATGTGTCATGCTGCTTTGCAGAAAGCCAGCCTGCATCAGATGTGCTGAACAGCGAACAAGATGGCAACCTTCCTTAAAGAGATGCTGTGATACTGAACACTCATTTGCTGTATAATCTATTTGGTTTGTAATGAAGACTTAAAACTGAAAGCATTAAAAACTGTGGATATTGACTTCTGCTTGCAGCTCTGCAAATCGTTTGTGTTGGAAGGTTTACTCTTACCTAGTGTCCTGATGCAAAGTCAATCTTGTGCAAGCAATCCCAGGCCATTTACAAGTAATTATCATTATAACACAGGCCATAAAGCATAAGAACTACAACCTCCTGTTCCCTGGAAAGTGCTAGAATTCAGGTAATGACTGACAACAGGCTCTTAGTGATCTTACTAAACTGTGTACAGGGTTTCAAAGCAATTTATTACTCTCCTTAAACAACTCGGAGAGGCATCCTAAGGCTACCTTCTAAAGAATCGCTGAATTTGGAGCATGGAGTGATCTTACGTGCAGTGTGCTGGTTCATTATTTTTAATCTATTGAAGCTGTTCCTTGTTACAGGCAATCGAGAGCGGTTTTCTTCTTCTCTCATGAAAGGCTCGAAGAAGTGCAGGCAGGTCTAGGTCTCAGTTATTAGTAATTCAGTAATGTTGCTCTCACTGCCTTGTCTACTGTTCTGCATGGTGTTGAGTATTGGTAGTAAGTGATGAATTCAAGCCCTGGTTGTGTTGAAAACACTGTTGATCTCAAAGTTAGATATGTTTCTGGTAGGTGTCAAGCCTGTCCAGTGTGTGCCATCCTAACTTTCTTTGATTTTTCTTTGTTATTGAATTATATCTGTATGGGAGTTATTTTCTGAGCTTAGACGTTGACTTGCTCTGCTATTGCATTGTTCTGCCTGTTCTCGCAGTTGGCTCTTACAGGTGCATTGCTTACAACTTGCAGGAACTTGTGTGTGCTGTGCTTTTCTTAAAACCGACTACAGCAGAGGTGAGGGGGCCTCAGTTGTAGCTGTGCTGCTTTGAGTGGGAGGTTGGGCTAGGTACTTCCCTGCAGACCCTTCCAGGTGGAATTTTTCTCTGATCCCAAGTTGGCTTTTTGCATAAGGCTTTAATTTTTCTTGACAGCATTCTCCAATTTAGAAGATATTTTGCTTAGCCAGTTCCATCAGCCCCATCTGCTCCTTAATCACAGTGAAATCATGATTTCATATCAGCTTGATGTCATAATAGAAGTTTGAGCATGGCAGGCTTCAGACAAAAAGGAAAAGTGGGCTGGGAGGAAGAGCTCTCTGCTCTGAGCACTGATGCCTCAGGAAACATGAGGCAAGGGATGACACAGAGGAAGTGCCCACCCCCCTAACAGGGCCTGTGAGTAGAAGGACTACCATTCATGGCTGTTCTAAAGTGGAAATGGCTCTTTAATATATTCCTTATCCCGGGCTGAACAGGAAAGGGGGGAGGGTGGTACCAGCTCTCTATGCAAAGAATTGAGATTGACTGTTTTGCTAGGACGCAAGGACTGTCATTCTCAGCTGCATTAACAAAGCTTTTTAAAATAGACCCAGGGCTGTGTTGTTGTTAGCCATGGAGGAAGGGGTGGTGTGTTAAGGGAAGGCTGCTTCCAAAGCACAGGACTCTGTCTTTGCATTTAAAGGAACCGCAGTGGGTTCAGCTGCTTTGCAAAGCTCAGTACTAAAGGTGTGAAAGCTTTTAAGATGCTAACTTGAGGTTTTGCATCATGTGAGATATTCTTAGATGTGACTGTTGCTAGTGCTGAATTCGGGTAGCTTGAAATCAGGAGGAGCTAGGGAGTATTCTCACACCAGACTCAAGTGATTAGGCTTCCAGTTATTTTTGTCCATAAAAGTAACTGCAAAGGCGATGTAGTTCCTTTTTCAGGGAACAGCTTGGCATTTTTGTCTCGGGCTGCTTCTGGAAGGACCTGACCACACTTAGGACTAACTGCTGTTTTCCCTCCCTGGGAGCCTTTTAGTTCCTGTTGATAATGTGGATTGTTTTTTTGTAAATGTAACTGGTCTCAACCTCACTTCTTTCCCTTCCTGAGGTTGAAGGATAGCATCATCATCTACAGCTGGTGGAGAAGCTCTTTCAGAACGGCTGTGTGTGCTGCTTGTGTCCCAAAGAGCAGGCTCCTGGCTCCCTGTACTGCTACCTCTTCACCACCACCCTTGAAACCAAAGTAGCCATAGGCTACTTTGCAGGTGACGGACTTTGAACTTTTTTTTAGTGAAAGCAATTTGAGATGATTGGAAGACCCTGAAGGAGTGTACATGCTGTCATACAGGGTAGACGGGCTTTTGAGCTTTTCTTGTTGCAGTCAAAGCCCCTGTATGTAATGATAAATCTGGGCCTTATCCTTTACAGCCCTGTAAATACACAGGGCAGGTGCTCCACTCTGCACAACTCAGATAACTGGCAGAGGTGGGGCGGTGGTACTTGCATGACTCAGCTGTGCACTGTGGAACCTCATGGTCCACTAGACCAGGGGCATGATGAACAAATCTTCCCTTTCCCTTCCTTGTACCTTGGGTGAGTCCTTCATATGTTGCTGTGGCACAGAGATGTGCAGTGGGACTTTCCAAATGAGACCATCAGATGTGTTTAACCAAGAACCTGTGGGGTTTAGGGCTGGTCTCCTTGGCATTGCTTAACCTGATGTCTGTCTGGCCTGCCTTTGCTGCTGCACACACTTCTCGTGGGTTTTGTATGCCAGCTGGTAACTAATTCTCAGCAGCGTGGGTGATTTTAAAGATCCTTGAGCCCATCTCTATACAACTGCAAGGGCTGACACTTCACAAATTCTGCTGTCCCCAGGTAGGTACAGGGGGCTGACCAGAACCAGCTTGGGGCTTGCAGCTGGCTCCAGTGTTTGAAAGCAGTTTCTCATTGCTGGCCCCTAGCTGGACCAAGCTGGCTGGCCTCTGCTGCTAGGATTTGCCAGATCTTTGTGGCAGCTGTAGGTAGGGCTTTGCCCAAGCCAGGCAGAGAGGAGCAAGGATGTGTTTGCCTGCCTTGGTGTTCAGGCAGGTAAAGTCAGGCAATGGGGGAGGAGAGCAGAGAGGTAAGGCCAGTTTCTAGTCCTATGAGATGAGGAGAATCACTTAGGCAGCAAATAGATTCATTCTTGTGTATTGAAGGCTTCTCCCAGCACAGCTTTGGCTTGTGCTGCGCTCGTTCTTCCTCCTTAGTGGCTGATGCTGTGGCAGCAGCTGGTGTTGGGCCAGGGCTGTTCACAGCAGGTGTGTCTGGGTTAGGGTTACCTGGTGGGGTGTGTGTTCATGTTCCTTTGGCGCTGGCACTTGCATTATATAAGTTGGACCTCGGGTAACTGAACAACAGGTATGGCCAGAAATTCCTGCTGACTCACATCCTGGAAGTGCTCGCCTTCCTTCCTGAGACCCCTTTCTTATGGGGGAGCAAAGGAGAGGAACCCAGCTGTGGCCATTCTTCCCTTGGGCTGCCCAGGAAGTATTAACTGAAGGCTTTTATTAGACAGGCTTGTGCTACAATGGCCCTGCTGTGCTGCTTGCATTTGGGTAACCCAGGAGCACCAGTAAACCCTGTTTGCGTTGCGCCCCTGGTGTGGGAAGGTGCTGCTGTGCTAAAGCTGAGCTGATGCAGTCATAACAAGTTCCTGGCTGGCTAGCCTGAAGCTGTTGACAAATCCCATAAACTGATGATGGGTATAAGTCACTGTTAGTGACCTTTCTCCCTCTTGCCAACAGCTCTTTCCATTGCACCTCTTGACCTTCCCTGTACCTGCTGGTGGGGGGCTCCCAGCTGTGGGGCAGTGCGGGTGGGATATGAGCTGGGCGTGGAGCCATATGCTGCCTGCTGGGGCTGGCTTGTGTGCCAGCAACCAGCAGGCTCTGGCAGAGTCTGTTAGTGTGTTCCCAGGAGGCAAAGCACAGGCTTGGGTACTTGATGCTGATCAGAAGTGGCTTGGTTTTGCTTCTGAAAGTGCAAACGCTTGTGGAGTCTGATCTGTGCTGGGCTCAGCCTTTCCTAGTGAAAGACTGATGGGGTGTGTTGGCCCACTTCTCCTGCTCCTGTCTTGTCTCCCAAAACCCCAGCTGCAGGCAGGTGTGGCTGCAAGGGCAGGGTCCCTTCAGTGGCCACAGAGAGGTCGATCATGGCACTGGACAGACTGGCTCAGTTGTAGCTAAGCAGCTCTCCCTGGGCTGTTTTTTTCAGGGAAGTACTTCAACATGGGTGACAAGGGACACCTGCGTGTCCCTGGGACACACAGTACAGGATGTGTTTAAATGTATTTATGGCCCTTCACGGGGCAGGAGGCAATTTCTCTAACACAAGCTGTGTTCCAGTGCCAAGATATTGGGGGCAGCTGTCTGCCTCTCTTCCCTCAAGGACTTTGTCCCCAGCCTTGGGAAATCCCGGGGGAGCTGCCTGGTCCCTGTCCCCTGGTGAGGGAAGGCATGGTACTGCCTGCTTGCTGGCCTCCCCTTCTCCCCTGCCTTGGTGGTGTTCCCATGGTTCAGCAGCCAGGCAGGCAGTGCAAGCAGAGCCAGTGCTGCTCTGCTTTCCTCAGCAGGGTTGCTGGGTGACAGGTAAACACAGCGAAGGCAGAGGTGGTGGGGCCAGCTGCCCTTCACCCCCTCTTCATTGAACTGGGACACAGCTGTGCCCAGCAGAGCCCAGCAGCTGAGGCAGCAGTGAGGGACTTTGAAGGGCAAATGGCCCTGTGCTTGGGGCATGGTGAGCCCCAGCTCAAGGGCAAGAGCAGCCTGCCTTGCCTCAGCCAGGTGTGTGGCACACCCTGGTGACCCTCTGCAGGGCTCCTTGCCCAAGGCCGGCGGGGCTGGTGGCTGCAGGAGGTGGCTTGTTTCTTACCCCAGTGTTGAGTTTGGCTACCCAAAGGAGCTCCGCTGCTGGAGCAGCTGTGTGCTGAGCCTCCCTGGGGCTGGCCAGCCCAACTCAGGGTCACACTGCTGTAGTATCCTTTCATGCCACCATGTCTATCAAACACCCAGTTTGCAGCAACTTCCCTATAACCTCTAGGAAGAAGCTTAAATACAAGACACTGGAGCAAGCAGGGCATAGGCAAGCCTGTCGCATGCTTGTCTCTTTCTAGGTGTCACATGGTGCTTATGTGGAGCACGGTGGCAAGCCTGTGAGGTTCTAGTATGTGCAGGGCTGCAGTGGGGTGGTCTCCTGCAGTGCTTGCAGGCTCTGGCAGGTAATGGGAGAGAAAAGTGGTGCTGGGAGCAATCCTGCTCCTCTAAATAGCTTGCCAGCTGCTGTTTGTTAATGTGGCTGAGCTGTAGTCCTTTGGGGATGTGGGGTACTCGGGATCAGTGTTGCAAGGGGAGCTTGGTGAGATGGGAAGGAATCTCAAACCCCAGGGAACACTTTTTAGGAGAAAAGTGCTTGTGCCCAAATCCCATTTCTAGAAGGGAGGGCAGCCTCCTGTGTGGATCTATGGCTGGTTTTATTCTTAATGCAGTAATCAAGCACTGGGGCTTGATTACAAGTCCTGATCGCAGCCTCTCTGCCAACATCCTTGGAGCTAAAGGCTCAGCCAGCTCTATGTCAGCTTTCTTGACAGCTCTTCAGCTGTCCTGGAGCTGGCTGCTGGCATCCTGAGGGTGTTGCCCTGGTCTGGAGACCTGCATGTCTGCTCTGGAGCGGGTTCAAAAAGCACTGGCTCAGCCCAGACCTCAGTCCCATCTGCACCCTGCTGATCTCCCCTGTGGCTGGGTCCTCACCCTGGTGCTAGGGAGCACCCGCGAGCATACTGGCTGTGTGGGGTGAGCTGCTGCAGAGGTGGTACTGTAACTGCTGCAGCAGCTCTGCTCCCAGCCTGCATGTCAGCATGCCTGGTGGGATCGGAAAGCTGGAGATGTCCACAGCAGGGCCAGCTCTGCAGGGCTTGCCCTGCTGTCCTTGGACCTGCAGCTGTGTGCCAGCAGCCTCTTTGGGAAAAGCCCTGATTCTGCTAAACACCCTGTGGATGATCTTATGTGCACACAAAGCAGCTGAAGCCTTAAGCTCATCATTGTGCCTGGCTGCCAGGGCTGTGACAGTCCATGGAGCTGTGCCCCAAGTGGGGTGAATGCCAGGGGACCTGCCATATCTTTCTCTCCCCAAGAAAAATGTTTCCTGCAGCGCTTTGCAGACAGGGGTTTGGAGGTGCCACTATGCCAGGCTAGCAATGGTGCTGGAGGCTGGCTGAAGTGTTTCAACAGCTCTGCTGCAAGACCCTGTAAAGGAGATGTGGGTGGTCCAGCAGCACAGGCAGAGCTGGGTCAGGGCTGCCTCCTCTGTGGGTCTGCTGGATCAGCTGTGTCTCTGCCAGCTTGGCTAACCTGCTGCTGCTCTTTGGGGCATAGGCAAATGTTGGTGCTGCTTTGCACATGGGTCCAAAATGAAGTAGTGAAAGAGACTTTTATATCAGCCAGATAACACAGCTCAGTCTGGCTGCCCTCTCAAACCCACCCACCCGGTTCTGGGGTCCCCACAGTCCAGCTCAAGAAATAACATTGCTTTTCTTTCAGATGGGGTGAGAATAAACTGCTTGTTGCTTCAGCTCGCATCAGGAGGAGCGTGGTAAATCCCTAGTGTCTAGTCTGGCTTTGCCTGATAGCTGGAGTAGGGAGGTGTTGCTGATGGAAGGCGGAGTGCAGTGTGGGAAGTGCTTTGGATTAAAACGTGTGAGCTGCCACCCAGTCTCCTTCCTGCAGAGAGGCCCCCAGGTGCAGTGTCTGCTCCTGCTGGGGTTGGTTTGGGGCAGCTGGCTTTCCCAGGCTGCAGAGCAGGAGGGGAGGCTGCCAGCTTGGGGCAGCACCCTCTAGGAGGAGAGTTACACACCTGACTTGCATGTCCTGTTAGATAAGCACTTTTAATGTGCTTGCAGGGTAGGACCAACACCTACCTTTCAAAGCTGCCATTGAGTTGAAGCACTGTTCCTGCTGTCAGCAGGATTTCATCAGGCAAATGCATACCCACCTGGGAATGCTTGCTCCTGCACTGTAAGGAGGCTCCAGCCCCCCACTCCCACATCCCAGCTGAGAGCATTGTCATGGCCCCTGGCAGGCGAGGAGCTCAGAGCCTCCTTACCACTGCTGAATGGGCTGTCCCAGCCCATGCATCTACCCTGAGCCTCTCTCCTGGTCCCTCTACCCACTTTTGAGGCACTGGGGCTGACTGTGGCCTGGATGGTGGTAGGGGCTGTCCCCTTGCTGGTGGGAGGGTGAAGTGTGAGGTGGTTTCCAGATGGGGTTTCTCTTCTGGTTATTTTAGGGCATTTCTTAAAATGCTCTGAACTGGTTTTTCTGTCCTGTATGAATCTGGGGCTCCTGGGCTCAGCCCGGTTTGTGCTGTGCCACCCCTAAGCAGTCAGCTCTGGCTCCTTCATCCCACTTAGCCCAGATTTTCTCCTAAATATGTCACTTGTTAACTGAGAGCAAGTACAAAGTTGGTCTGTTTCTTCTAGTCCTCCTGGGCTGGGCAGACCCACTCCAGGACCTGTGAGACCTGGGGCAAGGCTGAGTGTTGAAATCCTCACTGGGCGCTGCAGCTCCAGCTGGAGCCTCTGGCTCCCGGACTTTGGTCACTGGTGTGTGAAGTTGGGAAGGGTGGGTCTGGGCTGACTCTCAACAACCCTGTGAAGCCTGACCCTTGCTCCTTGGCAGGAAGAAGCTAGTAAAAGCAGGATTCAGGGTTGTGGTCATTAGTGAGGGAGGAAGGAGTGCTGGTCTAGGGGCATGGGGTTGTGTACTTCCATGGTGGAGGGGAAACCAGTGCTGTGTGTATTCCTGCCCTGGAAAGCTGCTTGGCATGGGGACCCTGGTGCTGTGCTGAGGGAGGTGACAGCTGGGGTGCAGACCCCAGCAAGGGCTCAGGGCTGGGGGAGGAGACAGAATGAGCTTTGCTTGTTACCTCCCCTTGTGGTGCATTGTTGCTGTGCTGTGAAGACCCTGCAGGTGCCCCAGTTGTAAGGGGATCCTGGGGCAGCTGGGCAGCCCACAGGGCCCATCCTGGCAGCAGCCTGCTCCTGCCCCACCACAGGCTCTGACTCCCAGCCTCTGTGTGTGTTTAGCTTCTCCCACTTGTCACCATGCAAATCAGGGTGGATGGAGGGAGCCAGCTGCATCCCTTTGTTCCCAACTCCGTGGACCAAAGCCCATCTAGGAGTGCAGCCATGGGACTTTTTGCTGGCCAGGGAGGGGCTGGTGGAGCAGAACAATCTGTGCCTCAGAGTCCTACCACTCTGGTTATGGCATTACCCTCCTCCTGGATGGTCTGGGGTAGCCAAAGCAGCCCGAAGTTGTTTTATTCTGCGCTGATTGCCAGCCCTGGGGTAGGGGTTAATGCAGCCTTGGGACCTGGTGCAAGGGCTTGGGCTGCTTCCCCAGAAGAGGGGATGAGAGAAAGCTGCAGCCTGGCCTGTGATGCCAAGGCTGAGGTGCGCCCTAAATGAATATTAGTTTGCAACAGCCTGTGGGCGATCCCAGTGAGGGGAGTGGGGCAGGCAGCTGCTGCCCTCTGGGGCTGAGCCAGAGTCTGTGCAGCGAGTTGCTCCTAGTCTCTGCTCTCAGATCCAGCCAGAGGAGGATCAAAGCCATTCTAATCCCGGGCCCCGAAGGGACGCGGGCAGGAAGGAAAGGTGGTGGGAAACTGCCCTGTTGGCGATGGGCTTGCACCACCTCGTCCCTCCCTGGGTGCGTTTTGCTTTCCCAGGGTGCTGGGTGGGAGCGGGGCAGGGTGAGCCGGCCCCGCCTGGGTGCTGCGCCAAGCAGGTTTGGAGCCGCTGGGCCTGCTCGCCGGGGCGGCGAGGGCTGGGAGCTGCTGACGGAGGGGCTTTCGGGAGGCGCGTCGGCCTAGCCGGTGAGCGTGCAGGGCTGGGCCTCCTGCCCCGGGGCTGGGCCGGGCGTGCTGTGGGCGCCGGTGTGCCTGCGCCCCCGGCATGGTGGGGCCGGGCCGCGGCGGGGCTCCCGCTGAGGCCCCTTGTGCTGCCCCTGCCACAGCTGAGCAGGGGTACGCAGAGGCTGGTGACACGGGCGCTGGCAGTGTCCTGCCTTCCTACCCTTTCCTCTGCCGGGACAGGGCTGCTGAGCTCCTGCTCCCCTGGGTTTGGCACCGCCGGGGTTCAGGCACACCGGGCAGGCCAGGCAAGCGCCAGCTGCTCACACGCCCTTCCTGGGTGCTGACTCAACAGGGTGGGTGGCTGCGAGCCCAGGCTGGGAGCCGGGGAGGCCATGGGCGCTGGGCAGGCTGAGCCATCCTCCAGCCCTGTGCGTGGGCTTGCACCCTCCTCCCGTGACTCCTGCACGGTTGGACTCCGCAGAAGGGCCGTGCGTGCGCCTTCCTTTTTCCCTCTCCAGCTTCCCACAAACATGCTAATCCCATCCTGCTGCAGCAGCAAGAGTGGCCCAGCTCCAGCCGTGCTGGGTTTGCAGGCACAGCTCCTGATGTGAAGGCCCTGGGCTCCTCTGAAGGACACGATCCTGCCTGGATGGAGCTGCCCAAGTCCCCATGCTCACGTTTCCAGCAGAGCTCCAGGGAGCTGGGGAGCTCAGCAGCATGGCTTAGGGGGGGCAGCTCTTTGGAGCTAGGGAGGTGGTGGGTGTGGGGCAGGGGGCTGTGGTTGCAGAGGGCTCCTGGAAGGTCTGTGCAGAGCAGGTGGGACCAGGGGTGTGGGGGGCGCCCCTAGGGATGCAGGTGGGCTCCTCTGCTCTTCCACCTCTCACTAAGGGTGTACGTGAGCGTGTGTACACATGCACTCGCCTCCATCCCAGCTGAGCTGTTTGAAAATCTGTATATGCAAAAAGTCTTAATCCCAGGAGCCTTCCCCTGGTTCAGGGGTGTTTTGCCTTTAGCAGGAGCTAAACCTGGGTGCTGTGAGGGCCACAATGCTGAGCGTGTCAGGCACCCAGGGGTGTCTGCCCCCAGGGCCTGCAGTGGGGTACGTTCCCGCTGTGCTGGCCCGCAGAGCCTGGAGAAGGGCAAGGGGATGTGCTGCTGTGAGGGATGGGGAGAGCCGATGGGGCGCGGGCATGCGCGTGCCATGCCAGCACCCACCACTCTCCTCACTTAGAACCACCCAGTTCTGTTCAGGCCCTGGCGATGGGCGGCATCAGCCGGCCCCCGTGGGGGCCCTGTGCCCGAGGCCAGTGCAGGACATGGGGATTAGTTTTAAGCCGATTGCTGACTGTTAGGGAAGTACTGAGATACTCAGCTGTGGGTAGCCCGGCGGCTGGCGAGTCACAGGGGGAGCATGGCCACTGTGGGCCTGGCACTGCACCCTGGTGGGGAAGGATGAGGTTTTACCCCTTCCCCACTGTATTTATTTTTGCCGCCACAGTTTATAAGGCCTTTCCCCCCACTATGGCCTCTAGGAGTGAGGGTGACCGGCCCCTGTCCTCCCCAGTTTAGTGGTCTGGTGGGACACCTAAAGGACCCCTCCTGCCCACCTCCACCCTGGCTGCCCATGGGGTTGAGTCTCCTGTGCTGGGGCAGGGATGGCTGTGGGTTTGGCTTCCAGCACAGTGCCTCTTCTCTCTATAGTTAGGCAGTGAGAGACCCCTGATATTTATTTGGAGGGCTGTGGCACACCATGTAGGGCTCTGGGAGGAGGTGGAGAACAGGCAGTGAAGCACAAGAAGGCAGCTCCTGTGGGCAGAGGAGGATTTACAGCTGCTGCGTACCTGCAGAGACAGTAACTGTGCAGGGCTCTTGGAGGGAGTGGAGGGGGAAAAGCTGCCCAAAAAAGGGAGCGTGGCAGCTGGGCTTCCCTTCCTGCGTGCTTTTGAGAAAGCAGGGAACATGGGTGGCTCATCCTGTCAGGAGCAAGGGAGGAGCGAACATGTCTGCCCACAAGCCTGGGGGAAGCCCTCCTCTGCCATCGCTGTCGCGTCCCTGGCTCCATGCTCCAGCTCAGGGCTGCGCCAGCGGGTGCTGCTCCCTGTTGGTACCGGCTGTGCCAGCTGACTCAGGGGAGCGCCCTTCCCAGCACGGCAAGGCCTCACCGCAGCAGCCAGCAGCACCGGGCAGGCTGGTCCTGGGCCAGTGGTAGCGCTGAGCAGGTGGTGACTGAGCCATGCTGAGTGTCTGAGCGCTCCCCAGTGACTCTGCCAATGCTGTCACCAATGGGGAAACTGAGGCAGGGAGCGTGCAAAGCCTGTGACTGATGCCAGGGTGGCATCTTGCTGGAGATGGCATGACTTCCCTTGCTGTCCTTGGCACTGAGTGGCATGGCTGCGCGCCCCACCCCATCCCTGGGCTCTAGCACTGGCCCACACCTGCCCTGCAAACCCTGGTGCTGCCCAGAGGCCCTGGCTGAACCCCACAGGGGGATGAGGCTTTGCTCCCCTCTCCTATGTGGCCTGGCCATCCTCATCCCAGTCATCCTTGCCCTGGCTGTCCTGGGATCAGTAGCAAAGCCCTGGCTGTGTTGTTCTTGAGGCAAGGGAGAGGCAGGAGGTGTACACCTCAGTTTCCCTATCAGGTGGATGGGGTCAGTGCTCCAGGCTTTATTCCCAGAACTGCTGGAGCCACTGGTAACCGCGTGCACAGGGCTGCGGGAGGCACCCAGTGACTCCCAAAGGGGACATCTGCTGAGTGCGGGGTCTCCCTTCTGCCCCTACAGCTGCTGGCACTGGTGCTCCTGCCCATGTGGGCTCTGCAACCACCTGGCTGGAAGGTGGGGGTGAGAGGCGGGGAGCCAAAACCCAGCCCTGCTTCAGTGACAAGGAGGCTGGTGCTTCCCTGCAATGGCTGGAGCAGCTGGTTCATAGGCAGGCTGTGGGCAAGTCAGGAATTCTTTAGTTAAAGGGCGCTTTTTTGGCCAGAATTTGCCAATAGTGTCCAACTTAAATCTCTCTCAGGGACAGGTCAGCCTTGATAAATTTTCTGGCTGAGAAAAAGCGGAGGGGGGAAGGAAAGGAGGAAACAATCAAAGCTCTCTGAGTTAGCATTTCCTGAACTAAGTGCCATATTTTTTTAATTTGGGGGTGTGTGTGAGAGACATGGCTTTCCATCCTGCACCAGCATGTTATGTAACCCCAACAACTGAAATAAAAACAAACTGCTTGGAAAGGGTTGAAACAGAGCGGTCGGAGCCATGGCAAGCCAACAGTGCTGTTTGGGGGAGGGGGGAGCTGTTGGGTCGGGGGAGGATGGGTTTGGGTTTTGGCTTGTCATTTTCAGAGAGGTTTTGTGATTTCCACTTTTCTTCCTCGTGTGGGACGGGAAGGACTTTCCTCATTGTTGCCCTCTGCCAGCTGGGTTTTGGGGTGGCCCCTCTGCGTGGGATCTTTTTGCCCTCCCAGCCCTGTCCCATCCACCCGCCCATTCCAGGCACACCAAACCCCACTGGGAGCCTCGGGAAACCAAACAGCAGCAGCCTGGTGCCCCTTCCAGCTGCTCAAATGGGCTGCCAGCCTTTGGGTCCCGGCAGAGTGGGCAGTGAGCACCGCAGGCAGCACCAGATGCAGGCAGGCGTGGTTTGTCCAGCTTTTCCCTGCCAGCTGTGGGGAGAAGACTTGGGCACGCATGGGAGGGTCCCCACGGGGAGGTGCTGGTCACAGGAGGCGTGGGTGATGCGTGGCCCCGTGTTGGTGCCGAGCCCCACCAGGGTGAGCTGGGTGCGCCCTGCTGAGTCAGCGTGATGGGCGTGGAGGCAGTTAGCCCTGCAGCGTTTCGGCACAGGCTGGCGAGCCGGGAATGGCCCAGTGGGAGAGGGCTGCATGATGTGCAGGGTGTGCCATGCCAGCGGCGTGGCGTGGCAGTTATGTCAGCATCACATTGCTGTCCCCAGGGACCTATCCCTGATATGGGTGTCTGTCCACCTTACGGGTAAATAGGTCTGGCAGCATTTGGGGGTGGGGATGGCTGAAGGATTAGGGCCTCTCACCTATCCTGGCTGGGAGATGGGTATCAGCTCGACCACCCCACTGTGTCCCCTGGCACCCAGTGCTGCCCCTCACCCCACACTGTTCTTACAGCCAGGGCAAGGGGATGATACTCATCCATTGCTCAGCCATGAACAGCAACCAGAGCGGGGGCAAGCTGGGTCCCTGTCCCCACAGCACCCACCCAGAACAGGCTTTGAGTCTCCCCATCCAAGGCTGGCATCAGCGCAGGCAGAGCATGAGCTGGAGAGGGGACATGGGGACAGCGTGCCTGGGGAAGGAGGGGACACTGGCTGTTTCTCTGGTGATGTGAGGACAATTCTGCTGCTGCATGGGGTGAAGGTGCCCGGGAGGGAGCCAGGCAGCCACAGCCCCTGCAGGGCCTGCTTGCTGGATGCTCTGGCAGGGGCCCAGGGGTAGGCAGGGCTGGCAGGGTGGGCAGCCCAGCCTGCCTGCTCTGGCCTAAGCAGCACTGCCACCTGCCGCCTGCCCTGGCCGTCCTACCTGGCCACGCTGCCTGCACCTGCCTGCTGCACCTGCAGGCAGGACCCCATGCAAGCAGCGGGCCGCAGGGCAGAGGTTCTCCTGCAGTGCCGGGAGCCCCCAGGGAGTCAGGTCAGGTCGGCAAGCTGGGGGCTCCAGTGCTGGCAGGGATGTGATTAATGTGGGGTGGACCTGAGAGCCTGGGAAGCTGCAGGGAAAGATACCAGCTCCCGGATGAGGCAGCCGCAGCCTGGGGTGCTCGCACTGCCCAGCAGCAGCAGGGATGGTGCATCAGTTTGCTTTGCAGGAGCACAGCAGGGCTGGGAGCTAGGAGGGACATGGAGGGGGACAACAGAGGAAGCACAGAGCAGCTCCCTGGGGCTATGCTCCACAGGTGGCTCTTGTCCTTCCTTTCTGCCCCAAACTGTGCTGGCACCAGACCATAGGCTCCCACCCTGCTCCCAGCCCCAAAGGACAGGCCAGGACAGAGTCACTTGGGAGGCAAGATGTTTATTCACCCCAGGTTGGCTAGGTGGCATGTGCAGGGCAGGAGCGGTGGACAAGGCCATCTGCCCACCAGCTGCATCCTCTTGCAGTGAGCGGTGACCCATGGGGACATCCATCCCCCCCCGCCCCCGGCATGGGGCAGCTGGGGCTGCCTGGGCTGGGTTGCCCATCTCCCCATGTTTGGGGTAGCCAGGGGGCTGCCCCTCCAAGTCGCAGCCCCCCAAGTGGTCCCGTACCTCAGTCACCGCCTCTTCTGCAGGCTGTGGCTCCCTGTGGGATGGGCCATCTCCAGCCGCCGAGCCGTGGCCCCAAGAACAGTATTTCCAGGAATCCCCAACGTAGCGCCTAAGGGATTCCTGGGAAAACTGGACCCTGAGGGCACGGCGACCTGGGCTCTCCACCAGCCCTGAGCATCCTCACCGCTGGCTGGGCTCCGTGGTGGCTGATCATAGGTGCTGCTGCTGCATCCCTGCTGTCCCCCCACCACAGAAGGCTTCCACATTTCTGTGTGACCCCTCCGACTAGTGCCAAGCAGACACAGGGGTCCCTCTGCTGCAAGGAGAAGGCTCCCCACCTTCCTCTCCCTCCTTGCTCTCTGCAGGAATCTGGAGTTTTGGGGTGAGCCCTTTCCTGTAGCAAGGGGTCAGCTCTCCTTCTGTGACTCATCCCAGCGGGTGGAGGGTCCTGGAGGTCCCCAGGGTGCACAGTTCCTCCCTTCCCGAGCTACAGTGCTTCATCTCAGACTCCCAATTGACCAGAGATGCAGCACTGCACCTTGGGCTGGGAGACATGGAGGAGCTGCAGTGACCCTCACTGCAGCTGCCGTGCATCCATGGGTCGTGTCATGGCAAGGCTGTGTGTCTGCCTGCTCGGCTGGGTGCAGGGAAAAGGGTCTTCCCCCCCTCCCCCAAGCCATGTGCCTGCATCCGCTGTGCCCAGCCCCAGCACGATGGCAGGACAGATCTGGGCTTGGTAGATCAGCCTGACGCCAGCTCTGCAGGGACAGACAGGGATAGGGACAGGTTGGGGGGGTTCTGCCTCTAAATCCATGTTCCCCTCCCACAAGCTGGTGCAGAGCTGGGCGAGAGGGTGAGTGTGACAGGATTCCCCCCAGGGCGCAGGGCTGCCACTCAGTGGGGCCAGGACACCTCAGGACAGTTTGGGGCTGTGGGCATCACCCAGTGCATCCCTGCCTGCCCTCTGCCCCTTCCCCACCCCGGGGGATGAGGAGTGTGTAAAAGCTCCTGCTGTCCCTCCCCACCCCTGTCCCTGTCCCAGTCCCCATCAGAGTAGAGCCTGCAGCTGGCCAGCACCTGTGGGAAGGCTTCAGCCTCAGCTTCCTGACCTCAGACATCAGCCCAATCCCTTCCCAGAGTGGCAGGACTGAGCCCAGTCCTTCCCATGAGCAAGGGCCAGGGGCTGTAAGAGGGGTGCCTCCTGGACCTTTGCCCAAGGGTGAGGATCCAGGGGGAAGCAGGAGGAGAGGGAGGATGGAGGGAGTGGCCAAGCCCAAAAATGTCTTTCGCAGGCGAACTCTAACTTCCTGAGCAGAGCCGAAACGTGATAAACAGACCATCTATCACAACCGCATCCTGCTGCTGGGCCCCGGCAGCCGTGGCGCTCCCAGCAGCCTGACAAGAAGCAGATGGCGCATCTCTGGCATGAGCTCCTGCATCCGGCACTGGCCCCCCCAGCCGGGTGCACCCAGCTGGGAACAGGGACAGAAATGACTCTGTGCAATGTGCGGGGCTCCCCTGTCTGCTGCTTGCGGTTCTTGGTAGGAAAGTGGGGAAAAAAGTCCCATGGTGCCCCAAGCTTGCAGCATCTATCAGGAAGGAGGTTTGGGAGCAGGCATGGGGTTATCTCCATACCAGCCATGGCTGGGCCAACCCTGAGCCCCGGCCAAGTGTGGGAACAGCCACAGGGACCTGGATCCAGGGGAGGTGCTGCAGGGACCCTCCTGTCACCCTACGCCTTTGCGAAGCCTCTGCTTTGCTGCTGTCCCCACCGGGCAGCGCCCCAGCCCCATGCACATCCCCGGGGAGGGGCCACTATGCTTTTAGCAAGGAGCAATGTGCAGCACTGCAGTGTACCCTGGGAACCAGCCCTGCTTTGCATGGCTCAGTAGTGGGGAGCAGGGGCAGGTTTGTCCGCAGCATGTGGCTACCTGTGCCTAGGGAAAGGGCACGCAGTGGTGCCCGTGCTGGCAGTATGCCAGCTCTGCCCATATCTCACTGCTGGCCATGTCTCCAGGACTGTACAGTTGTCATGTGCCTTTGGCAGCCTTGATGTACCCGGGGACTCCCATGGCTGAGCCTGTAAGAGACAGAGGGTGGCAGTCAGCGTGGTGGTGTGGAGCCATGAGCTCTCAGGTCCCTTCCTGGGCAGCTGCCATGGGGGCCCCCTTGGTGCCCAGCACGCCACAGGACTGAGGACAGCAATGCCAACAGCTCTGTGCATACAAGAAACCCTATGATAGCCACTCAAAGGCCTCCCTTTGATTGCTAGAAGCCATATGTGCCCAAAGCCCAATGGTATGGGGCACGTTCGCCTCTCCCAGTGGGTGGCTGGCACGTCCCCAGGTGTGCAGGGAGTCCTGCAGTGGGGCCCTGCCACTGTCCTGACCCTGGTGAGAAAAGCTGGGATGGAGCCTTCTCTGCCCCCGCAGTGTGGAGCAAGGAGACCTCAGCTGCCATCCCCAGGGAGGTGGTGGCGGGGAAAGAAATACCAAGAAAGGCTGGAGGAATGTGCTGGGCTGTGCATCCTGCTGGGCTGGAGGCAAAACATCTGCTGGGTCTCGCCTGCCCCTGCCCAAGGAGAGGTCTTGGGAGGAGGGAGGCATCCTCATCCTGCCTCCGATGTCCAAGTCACAACCTCCTCGTCCCAAGATGGGGCAAAAAAGCCGGTGCTGCAGGGCCTCCCCGTTCTCCCTTGTCTCCACACTCGGTTTTATCCCAGTTTCCCAAGGAAAGGAGGCTGCTACCAGCGTGCCGTCCGGCCACCACCCTCTGGTCCCCAGCACTCATGTTGCTGCTGGGGACCTCTGTGTTGGGGGACACCGGTGTCCCCCGAGCAGTGCCTGCCAGGAGGAGAGCTCCAGCCCTCAGTTGCTTGTCCCCTTGCTCATGTGGGTATGAACACGCCACATGGCTTCAGAAGAAGAAACCAGACCAACAAATGTCTGGACTTACAGTCCTGCTGATGCTGGCAGGACCACCAGCCACCACTGCATCCCCTGGCCGAGCGTCTCCGGAGGGTACCTGGGGCACAGCATGCAGGCCCAGGACAGTCCCCGTTCCCCGGTCATTCCAGCACTGCCTGGCATTGCCCTTGCTCCTACCCGCTGCTCACCTCCAGCCTTTGCCTCTGCTGAGCCGCTTCCCCTGCTTGCCTGCCCTGCTGCTGCCAGTGGGTGCCAGGAGGATGGGAGCAGGCGGGTGAGCACTTGGTGTCCATGAGCTGCCTCCCTGGTGGTGCTGGGCTGAGTCAGAACTCAGCCCTCCCCGTGGTTACAACACAGCGCCCTTTCCCCTCTCCAGGCAGGCCACTGCTGCAGGAAATGTCCTTTTTTAATAACAGTTGGGATTTGTTTCCTCCTTAAAATTCTCCAGCCCGAAGAGGCCAGGCATGAGGCCAGACCTGCGCTTTTGAGGGAAGCCTGAACCCCAGAGCCAGGATGGTTCTGGGGTTCAGCCTGCTCTCTGGAGGAGGGTGGAAGGCACAAGGTGATGCTCAGCCCCATGCAGGAGCCCTTTCCCCTCCTCCTGGCCCCCAAAAGACTGATCTCCACTAGCTTTTGGGGCTCCGTCCTTGCCCCAGCTGAGCTTTGATCCAGTTCAGGTCATCAGCTACCCAAGCAGCCCTGATGCCACCTCCCGCTGGCTGAGGGACTCGTTGCTGGGTGACACCAGACAAGGTAAATCCTGACCAAGAGCTCCCCCCAGGTGTCCCCTCCTGGGTGGCGAGGACTGGGATGATGGAAGGACTCACTCAACTCAGTAGAAATTTAAGGGACTGACCCCAGGGCAGCTTCTGCTGCCTGCTGAGTGTCCCTCACAGGAAGTGATCACACAGGGATGCTGCTGGCTGTCACTTTGCAGCACAAGCTGGTGGCAGGACAGCTCCAACACTTCTTCCCACTGGGGCCTTCCAGCTCTCCCAGCATCTCCATCCCCCATGGACAATGGTGGCCTCTGCAGAGAAGAGGTGCCTCTTCCCTCCTTTCCTTCCCCCACTCCCTCACCAGGGCTCGTATTAAATCAAAGGTTTATGAGAAAATGGAGGGGCCAAGGGAGATCCTAATCTGGTCGCAGGCTGATTAACCCCGAGTTCAGGCTGAGGTCCTGATGTTCAGCTATAAATAGCTCTGCCTTCCCTTTCCCATCCTCCTGCAGGGGCTGTGGCATGCCTGCCCTTTTATGGTCAAAAAGGCAGATTTGGAGACTGAGCGGCCCCCATCTCCCATGCTGAGGACGAGCCAAGGGGGCCCAGAGGGATGCTGCTCTTTCTCACTGGCTTTTGCTGGGATAAGTTATAATGCCAAGAACAAAGGAGCAGGTCTGGGGGACTGAGAGCAGGAGATGGGTGCAGAGGGCAGAGCGCATCTGGTTTGTGCTCCTTCCTCCCAGGTGGGCAGCCCCTCTCCTGGTGCCAGAGTGAGGGGAGAAATTGCCTGATTTGGTGTCTGCAGAGAGCTGGGCTCCTCTGCACCACACTTGAAGCACAGTGTGGTGGCACGGTGTGGACAGCAGGAGGGACCCCGGGAACAGATGAGGCCTCTGCCACCTCCAGGCTACAAATGCAAGCTTACATCTCCCCATTTGTCACCCCGGGGCAGGGGACAAACCTCACCATCCCTGCCTGGCCACCACCGTGCCCAGTCCTGTGCTGCCATGCAGGACCCACCAGCTCCTGCAAAGCTGCTGGTGCTGGCCACTTCAGCAAGACACTGAAACCCTCCAACAACACCAAAGCCTGGCTTGGGGGTGAGAAAGAACCTCTGGAGGGGCAGGAGCAGCAGGGAGAGGATCCACAACTAGAAGCAGCATGGCTAAGCAAGAGTCAAGGCTCACAGAAGCCTGGTCATTGCCTTTCCCACGGCCTCAGCTCTTCCCCACTGCCCCCAGCCCCCCAGCTACCATCTCTCCATCCTTAGCTGGTTTCCTCCTCCCAGAGCTGCCTCCCTCTCCCCAGCCGACCACTGGAAGGAATTTTGGGGGTACGGGGAGCCCACTGCAAGGACTGACGCCTGCTGGCCCTGGTGTCAGCCCTGGGGCACATGGAGCGTGGGAGCGGGCTCCGGCACCAGCCCTCCCACTCTGTTTACACGTCACGTTCCCAGTCCGGAGGAAGTGGTGCAGGGGTGAAGTCCCAGTGGGGTCAGGCCATCACGTCATGGGCCTCCAGCCCTCACTGGGAAGGGCTGGTGGGAACCCAGAGCACTGCGAGAAGAGCTCCCTGTGGACACCGTTCCCAAGCAGTGCAGAGCGGCTGCTCCAGCATCCTCCTTCCTCCCTGGGCTCTACTCCTCACCCCACTCCTGCTGGAGCTGGCCGGAGGAGCTGGTGGAGGGGATGCTCCTTGGCATGGCGGGTGTGCAGGAGCTCACACAAACCCAGTAAAGAGCTTAGAGTTGGAGTGGGCAGGGAGTAGTGAGGCTCCCTCTCCTCTCCTGGAGGCATGGCTGTGGTGTGGCTGGAGCTCATTAAGCTGCCAGCACTCTTGGCTGCTTATCCTGGCTTTATCATCTTATCTCTGCTTCAGCAAGGGAGAGGGGGAGTGGGACTGTGTGTGCAGCATTGCCTGGACATGAGAGGAGCCCAGTTAGTAAATCACTTCCCCTGCCGGCCCCTGCTTTCCCAGCCCTGCCTGCTGCCCACCCAGCTGAGCAGTAGAAGATGCTGAAAGACAATGCCCTAAATGGGCCGTGCTCCCAGCAAGCAGGAGATGAGATGTTGTAAAAGATCAAGCACACAAGTTACATCAGGACTGATACTCAGGAGCCACTTCCCTGCAGTGCCTGTGGAACCAGGCTCCGCCATGCTGGCAGACCCTCCAGCCAGGCTGGCCAGGGAGCACCCAGCAGGTAGGGTGAGCAGTGCAGCTCCTCTGCTCAGGTGCGGCGGGGCTCGTGGGGGTTGGAGGAGGGGAATAATAAAAATTAAGTTTGAAAAATAAGGGTGGAGGGGGAAAAAAGGAAGGGCAAATCAGCAATGAGTAAGGTAAGAAGGCCAGACTGGAAAAGAAAGACATTGCCCTATGTACCAGCAACGAGCAAGTTGGTCCTGCAGTGAGCACCAGAGTGACCTGTTGGCCGCCACGGAGCATCTGCCCCACACACAGCACAGTGGGTCCCCAGGTCATGTATGCTGCCTTCTCTTGATCAAGGGAAGCTGCTCATCCTAGCCAAGCTCAGCCCAGGGAGAGGCAGTGCTGTCCTTCACCTCCCAGCCCTGTGTTGTCCACCATGACAGGGATGTCCCTGCAGAGCAGGTATGATGCGCTCCCTCCCAGTGGTCTTGGGACAAAGACCTGGCAGCCTGCATGCTGCCGGCTGGCACCCACAGACCCTGCTGCCCTAGGGTAGGAAGCTTCCAGCATTGCCAGCTCATCTCACCTCCCTGCTGGGGAGGGGGCTTACCAGAGCTGTCACACCATTGCCCCAAAACAGCCTCAGTGGGGACCAAGCCCCCTGAGATTCACAGGGTGCAGATTGCTGGGGCATACAGCACTGCCTGCTGTCTGGAGCAGGATGGTGTCCTGCAGGGCTGGCGGTGCCCCGTGCAGTCCCACCAGCACACCACCTCCCCACACTCTGACCATCTCCTGCAGCTCCAGCACTGCATGGCACATGCTTCCCTGCTTCAGCAACAGCGGGACAAGGAAGGCGTTGGTACTCAGCACCTCCTACTTTGATATCTCACATCAAACAAGAGCCTGGGCAGGCTGGCTGCCTCTCGCTTAGCCTGACTGCACACGTCTGTTCACCTGCCTAGTTGACAGCCGCACACAGCATGCACCTAATGTGGGCACAGGGCTGGCCCTGGGGGCTGGCTAGCCCTCCAGAAGCCCCCTCCCCATCCCCACGGGCAGCATGACTGTCCCCAGGTTGTCCACCAGCACAAAGCAGCTTCATCCCTCACCTCCACCCAGCAACCAGGAGATGCTTTCTTGCAGCTGCCACAGCCCAGGGACTGGAGCATGGTCCTGCTGCGCCAGCACTGTGATGGGCTCCCGCCATGCTGCTCTGCCGATGCCAGCTCCGCCCCGATGCCGTTCCTTCTCCCTGCCCCAAGATGGTGTTGGCACAGCCTTGCATGGCCACATCAGCTCCATGCTGAGCTCTCCCAGCTGCATGGACTGTGCGTGCAGCAGGGATTTGGCTGCTGCTGCTGGGAGGAGTCCCTGTCCGTCCCTGGGGCAGCCTAGGGCACCCACCAGACCCTTTTCCTGCCCAGGCTGGCATTTCTGGTGCGTGGGACAGAAAAGCCCAGTTCCCCCAGGTAATTGTGTCCGTGGGTCCACATGGAATCTTACCCCAGCCTCTGCCCTTTGCATCCATGGCCATGGCAGACAAGCCTGGCCTGCAACTGCTGCCCCTGCCTTGAGCCAAAGGGACAGGGCTTCCCGAGGGCCTTGGGAAGCAGCAGCACCTCCCAGGCAGTGACCCCCTTGGTGGCTGGTAGGGGAGGAGGAGGGGGAGGAGGACGCCCTACTCCCCTGCACCGTCCCTGAGCCTGGCTGGCAGTTGCTGCTGGCAAGCAAGACACTGTCCTGGCTCCCAGGGAGTCCCCCAGAGTGGGGCAGGCAGCACGTCCCAGCTGCCCAGGGGAGGCCAGAGCCAGGTGTGGGGGCAGGGCTGAGAAAAGCCCTGTGAATGTACATGGTCCCTGGCAGGCAAAGGGGTTCGGGGGTCAGGAGTGGTGAGTGCTCCCCCAGCACCCGCTGGCCTGCAGCCACGGGATGTGCGTTGGGCTTCGTCCCCCCCAGATGGAGCCTCCCCCTGTGCAGGATCTGCTCTGCTTGCCTCCTCTGTCTGCTCCCAGCCAAGGTCAAAGGATGGTGAAATGGCTCCAGAGCTCAGATTTCCAGCCTCTTGCCTCATCGTTTACTGCTCAACTACAGCTTGCTCATGAAGACAAGCTTTCGCTCCTTCTGCCCTGCACAGGTTAAGGCACTGGGGCCACCCTGGGGAGCACGTTGGGGTCCCCAGCCCCATGCTCAGCCCCCTGCACTGCCTGTGCTCCTGCCTGCAGGATGTCTGTGCCGTGCTGCTGCCCATTGCCTTCGCCAAGGCGTGGCGGTTACCGGCTGAGCACAGTGCTCACGTGCCTGCCTGCTGCCAGGAGGCAAAGTGTGCCGTAGGCTAACGGTATGGCTCATATTGGCCCTGTTCACCAGCCACTGCAGCAGGCTGCACCACTGGGCCCCGGGCACTGGCTCGCCCTGCCTGAGCCCAAGTTGAGGAGCAGAGGGATGCCAGAGGTGGGCAGAGGCAGGTTTCGCTGGGGGGTGTGGAGGAACGAGCCGCAGAAAAGCCTGATGAGGAACAAGGCTGGTTCTCGGACAGAAAAGGAGACCAAGAAAAGAAAAAAAAAATAATAAAAAGCCCTTAATCATCTCCAGACTGCCTCTTGACAAGTGTGGAGGGAAATGCCACTCTATCCAGCAGCCACCCAGAGCTGCAGCCTGTCTAGACACAGCCTTCACCAAATTCCTGCTGATAACTGCTTGGGAAATCTTTGGCGGAGGCATCTGCCTGTGTTTGCTGGAAATTAACTCCTCTCCCGTTGGCCAGCGGCAAGGAGGCAATAGTGTTGACCTTTGGCAGGCCACCCTGGCTGGTGTGTGGAGGCTGGGGAGCCGGGGCAGGCACAGGCAGGATAGCCCCGTGCTGGGGACACGGCTGCTGGGACAGGGACACAGGCCATGTCGCACTGGTAGCTCCCTGTCCCCATGTGCAGCATCCCAGTGCCGAGATGCTGCAACTTTCCCAGGAGCAGCCAGTGACAGCGGAAGCCCTTGAGTCACAGCGAGGTAGGGACAGACTGGGACCATGGTGGCCACAGCTGCCCTGAGAGGTTACAGCACCCTGGTTGCTGTCACCGTCCCTTTGCAGAGGGACATACAGCCCATATAGGAGCTTGCACCCCCAGGGATGTCATTGCACTCTGGCTGGACCCATTGTCCTCATGCTAGACCCGAGTGACAGCTGGTGGTTGTCCCTGTGGTGGTGGGAGCTGCCCTGTAGAGGACAGAGGAGGGGGGACATGGCAGCTTGCTGCCACATGCTCACTGGGCACCGTGTCCCCAGGTGACCTGCTGGGAGGGGACAGCCACTGCTAGTGCCCTGGGAGCAGAGGGGCAGCATGGAGCCAGCCATGACGCAGGAAAAAGCAGCACCCCGTCCTGCAAGGGATGGTCAGGGAGGAGGCATGACCCGGAGATCCTCGGGAGACTGTGCAAAGCCTAAGCTCAAGGCTGTCTAAGAACAAGCTGTGGCCATCCCCTCACACCCTATGGGGTGGGCAGCCCTGCTGTCACCAGCTGCATGCCCTGTGCCTTCCCCACCAGCCCCGTAGCCAGACCAGGGCTCAGCTGCTGGCTCCCACAGGGTGACCACACTCGGCTGCAGCTGCTGCAACTCCAGGGGGATGAGGATGCAGCAACCATTCACCCAGTGAGCAACAGAGCCAGGAAAATGCCTATGGCTGAGAGCATGCCAGTGGTGCTGGCTACGGGCTGCGGCCAGGGGGACAGAGCGAGGCAGCAGGACAGGCTGGGCTGGCGTTGGGGTTCCAAGAGCTGCGGGCTGTGGGATGCGAGTGCACTGGCTAGGGTGGCTTTAGATTTCTGCAAGCCTGTGGTGATGAGCCCTGGCCCCATCCTCTCCCCAGCCTGTTTTCCTCAAAAAGAGGCAGCAGCACAGCCAGCCAGAGGAGCCAAGTGCATGGCCCATGGCCCCGTTGCACAGGGAGCCCGCCTGCCTGGGCTCGCCTTTGGCTTCCTATTTTTTTCCATCCTAGATGTACACAGAGCAGAAAGCAATTCCTTCCCCAGCCCCGGGACGGCCCTTCCCTGCCTCCAAAAAGCTGGCTGACCCCCACCAAGGCCCTCTCCCATGGCCAGGACGGAGCCATAGGGACAGATTTTGGGGAACCTCTTTGCTCCAGGACCGCCTGGCCCCGGGGTGTCTCTGGCCACTCCTCACCAGCTCTGTGCCCAGCGGGTTTCCCTGCCGGCACCCCATGGCCATGATCCGCTCACGTCCCTCCCTCCTCAGGTAGTGTCCATGCACCTGGAGCGGGAGGACCCCTGCCCACCTCCCTGCAGCCAGCTGGGCTGAGCATCCTGTGGCTGGCAGGGGGGGATGATGGAGGAGCCATGTTTTCCCCTGCCTCCCACCTGCCTGTCCCTGCCCACACTCAGGGCAGGCATCGGGCAGAGCAGGAGCCCCCACGCTGCTGGGGAGTCTGAGTGCCAACCAACTCCTGTCCCCACCGCCCCATGCAGCCCGCTGCCCCACGTAGCCCGCTGCCCCACACAGCCAGCGCGCCTGCCCGCGTGCCCGCCCACTCCCTCCATCCAGGGGCACCTACCTGCTGCCCCACACCTGCGGCAGGGCACCACGGGGATGCGGGTGCATGTCCGCCACCTCCTCCCGGCACATTATAACCCGCCACTGGGACCCCGGCACTGCCAGCTGGGTTTTTTTAAGTGGCTGGCATGGGAGTCCTCGGTGAAAAACTCCTTCCAGGCTGCTCAGAAGCTGGAAAACCTTTTTCTTTTTACCTTATATGAGCTGCAGGAGGAGGCCAGGCTGCCGATGGGCACCGCTGTCAGGGGCGCCGAGGGGATCCATTGGCTGGGGTGCCGTCACGTGGCCCTGCCGCCACGACCCGCCGCCGCGCAGCTGAGTGTTGCTTTTACCCCCTAAGGAAGGGCTGCTTGACAATTTTCATATTTCTTCTAAATTTGGAGATTTCAGACAATGCTGGGAGGCTTGGCTCGGGATGCCAGAGGCCCATGTGGAAGTCATTAAGGGGGAGCGAGGGAAGGGGGGCTGGGGGGAGCAGGGGGGAGGAGAGCAGCCAGGGCTGCGCAGGCTGCCAGCAACGCGCCTGGGAACCCAGGCCATCCCGCCTGGAGAAAGTTGTTTGCAATAACTGACTTCCTCCCGGCCCCGGGACCGTGCACGGGGTGGGACGCTCATCCCACCCCTGGTGGGGTGGGGGTCCGATAGGGCAGGCTGGCTGCGGGGACAGGGAGCTGGAACAGTGCTGGCATCTGTCCCACCGGCCGGTGAGGGAAGCGGAGATGCTCCCTGGTCTGGCTGGAGGTGGCTTATGATTCCCATTGCTTTGAAAAGCTCCATCTGGGCTGTGAAAAAAGGCGTTTCAGCAGCCACAGAACTCTCGCCTGGCTGCCCGTGTGTGCTGGGTGAGATCCCTGGGTACCACTGGGGCTGGGACCCATATGGGACGGTAGTGGTGAGGCCAGGGCTGCAGGGCTGGATGCATGTGGCATCTTTCCCCGTGTTTCAGCAGCATGGGGAGCTGGTGTGGGAGCTCTGTCACCATGGATCTGTATCGGCCCTGGCCCCTCCCGGCCCCGCATGGACCATGAGTCCATGTACGGCCTCCAGCCAGCACTGGGGCCCCATTAATGAGCAGCTAGTTGGCAGCCAGGGAGGGAAACACCCAGCTCCCAAGTACCTTCATCCTCCTGCTCTGGCCATCAGCCCCCAGCATGGCAAGGAAGGGTGTCACCTCTGCTCTGGACATGACCACCCTGCCCTGAGCCCCTCTGGCCTATATGGCTGCTTGCAGGGCTGTGCTGGGCTGTCCCCAGGCAGTGAAGCTAGCAATGGGGTGCAGCTCCAAAGAAGGAGGAAGCAGCCACTGCAGGGTCCTCTGCAGCAAGTGATAACTGAGGGAGATCTGGGGAGCAAGGGGGGGGGGGGAGTGGGGGGGCAGCGACAGCTTCTCCTCTGGGTTTTCCAAGGTGGTGTCACTCCCTGGGAGGGTGCAAAGGGCTGGTGTCTGGGGTCTCATGCTCTGAGGTGTCCCCTGGCTTGTGGGAAGGAGCTTGATCCTGATCCATGCACAGGTACAGTGGTTGTGGCAGCTGCTGGGGACCTGGTGCAGGGGACGTGCATGCACTGTCCTAACCTTGGTGGGGACAAACATGCAGTAAGAGTCTGGCAGGGCAGGACTTCCACCAGCAAGACATCCCGGACAGGAGAGGACAGGAGAAGGGTCCTACCATCATTCCAAATGTGGGAGCTTGGGACAGCCCCGAAGCTAGGACCAGGACCCCTCTGCCATCATGCCAGGCTTTGTACAGGGGCGGTGTGGCGTGTGTGGTATCCCTCCTGCTCTCCCCAGACTTATGCACCACCTCAGCACCAAAGCCAAACATCCCTGCAGCACCTCTGTGTGTCACCTGGGACATCCCTCCCACGCTGCAGCAGTGGCTGGCCACCAGACCCCTCACCCCACTAGCCCCATGCCCCTGCAAACTGGGGCATGGGGCTAGGTGAGCTGCTGAGCCTGGAGGTATCTCTGGAGGGTCAGGGCTGGAAATGAAGCCCTGCTACCCGTGGCTGGCAGGGAGATGGGTGCTCAGAGTCATCCAGCTCACCTGGGTGAGACGAAAGAAAGCAATCTGGCAAAGCCAGCTCTGAACCAGCTGGCCTGGTTTTGCTCTGCTGATGGAGAAACATGCATGGCTGGGAAGAGGGAGCATGGGCAAATCACTTACTTCAGGAGTTAAAGAGGCGAGGAGGAGGGGCAGTGGCTGGCCAGGCTGCTGTGGAACACCCAGCCATGTCAGCTGGCTCTCGGGTCAGTGCCCCAAGGTGCGAGTGGAGGGGCAGTGGGGAGCAAAATGAGTGCAGAGGGGTTGTACCAGCAACAGGATTCAGCCGAGGGAGAGGGCGAGTTGTCTGGGACATTACTGCCCTACCAGCTGCAGTAGAGGAGAAGCAGGGAACTGGACTGTGTTTTTTGCACCACTACACACACACACACGCTCCCATGCACACACTCACATCTTCCTCCACCCCCGTTACCCTGCAGCAACGAACACTGTGGCCAGGCTATCACAAAACAGAAAAATGTGGGAACCACCGTGTGCTCAGCCCTGCTCCCTACTCTGCAATGCAGCTGCAAGGCTGAAGGCTGGCAGGCCAGTGCTACCCGACAAGACACAGGAACGCAGCTGCCAGCACAGTCTTGGGGGATGCTCAGCATCTGCCAGGAGAGCAGGGACAGGAGTGGCAGTGCCTGAACCTGCAAGTGGCATGCCCAAACGTGGGGGAGAGGCAGCTGGTGTCCTCTAAGGAGTCAGAGCCACCATTGAGGTACCTGACCAGGCATACAAAGGACTTCCCTGGGGCTGCTGGCAGCAGCTGGGGCGGGGAGGAAACCCTGCTTCAGTCCCTGCACACACAGAGGTCCAGTGGCCCCATGGCAGGACAAGCCTTGACTTTGCCAGCTCCCACCAGGTCTGCCTGCAGTCACGGGGGTGCAGGGACCAAGCCTGGTTTAGGCTGGATGTGTGAAGGGAACTGCACAGAGCAACAGCCCTACTGTGTGCTGCCCTGCAGCAGAGGCATCACCCTCCAGCCACAGCAGACAAGCCTTGGTGCCCAGCACAGAGCTAGGACAGCATGTGTAGCATGTCCCAGGACACAATGGGGCTCCTCCCTGGGCACAGAGCCATCCTACGCCACATCTGACTCCCATACTCCTCGCTGTCGGGCACCCTGTGCCTGCGGGTACCGAGCTCATCTCCATCCCATGTCCTGGGAGCCCAGCAGCCTCCCCGGGATCCAGCACGGAGCTGGCATCTCCCGGCCCCTGCCACCCTCTGTGCCCTCTGTGGGGCCGTGCAGCCCCTGCTCTCAGTGGGCTGGATTTGAGTGAAGCACAACTAACTGCTGCCATTAAACAAACCCTATAATTAGAAACCAGGTTTCTTAAATGAAGTGAAAAATGTAATGTTAGCCTCTGTTTGTTCGCTGGATGCTGCTCTCTTGTTCCATGACCCAGAGGGGTCGTGCCCTGTGGTTTCTGAGAAGCCTTAATAAGGTAATGTTTAGGAGGTTACTATCTTTACAACTCTTGTCTTATTACAACTCCATAAGAAAAACATTTGGGGCAAAGCAGGATTCCTTGGCGCGGGTTTGTTTTTGTTACTCCTTCACTGAGAGGCTGCCCAGTGATCCCTCCTTGTGGCAGATTCAGTTTCAGTATCTCCACAAAAGTGATGTTTTTTCCCCACCCCCTGCCGACCTCCAGCCCCCTCGGCTGGGTGTGAGGGCCTGGGTTGTCCCAAGGGGCCAGGACAGCCCCACTCCTGTTTCAGGCAGGCAGTGAGGGGACTGCTGGCTGCCAGCCATGCATGGGGTGAAGCCGTGGGGCAGTGATGGAGAGGGAGACCCCAGGCAGGCTCCAGAGGGCGGCTCCCACCTTCCTGAGAGCTCAGGGAGCGATAAGAAAAACCCCTCTCCCACAAGTCTTGCTAACATCCGAACACACTGACTTTACAGCCTTTTCATCTGCTGCTCGACATCAGAAGGGGCTGCCGGGAGGCAGGTGGGCATTTCTCAGCCCATATATTATTATACCCAAGAGTAGGCAGCCCCTGCCTGCCTCACCCCCATGCATGCAACGTCTCCGGTTCAGGTGCAGGATGGTGTGACTAATGGACTGGAGCAGCTCTGAAGGTGACCTTCATGACTGGCCTGTGCTGCTTTGTAAATCCCTTCCCTCCATGGACTGCTGAAACAGCAGCACGTAGGAGCAGGAGATGGGGACCAAGGCGGAAAACTTTCTGACCTGACTTCAAACCATCAGTTCCCACCTGGTGATGACTCCGCAGGAGCTCGGGGGTCCTTGTATGTGTGGCAGTGGCCCCATGCCCAGGGCTGCAGGGAGGAGAGGTTTGACTTGAGCAGGTGTCAGTGCTGCCGCCAAGCTTTCCATTTACCTCCGCCCTCTGTCTTGCCCCGGGAAACTGGGAACTTCAACGCCTCCCTGCAAGCAAAAGCCACCAAAGCCCTAAAATTAGCAGGCTTGCTCCTTGAAGACCCAGAGGGCATCGCTGCCCTGGAAGTGCATCCCTGGGAGCTCCCTCTAGCCCCGTGCCCTTGCAGGGAGGGCAGTAGGGACAGATCCAGGCTGCTCCCTGTGCCCCGCATGGGGCTGGAGCCAGGAGATGGGATGCAGAGGGCATCCTGGCAGGACAAAGACTCACCTCTGCAATCCAGCACAAAATGCAGCCACCCCTCCAAGGTGCTCAGAGGTTGGTGTTCAGCCACCATGTTTGCTGTCTTAGGCTCTGGGGGGAAGCAAAACCGAGTTATTTGGCAAACCAGCATTGCCTGCCCATGCGCTGTGCTGGTGGGCAGGGCGGCACAGCCAGTACGGGCTAAGGCCAGAAGCACGAACAGCTGGGGAAGGTGGGAGGGCAAGCATGGGGTGCATGGAGGGAGCAGGGTGTGGGGCCAGATGCCCATCAGGCTTAGCAGGCTGAGGGGACCTGTGCCCAGGAGGTGCCTCTGCAGTCCCTACAGCTGCCCTGCCTGGAGGAAACTACAGCTCTGCCCTGCTCCATCCTATAGGCAGCTGTGGCTGCCCCACGCAGAGCACCCAGAGGGGTCCCGCAGGGGTAAGGGTCTGTCCCCACCATGCCCTCACAGCAGCCCCTCCTATCCCCTCGATGGGGCCAGCCAGACAGAGGACAGCAGGAGCAGGGAACCGCTGGGGCAGCAGCCGTGCAGGCTGGGCGCTGTGCCAGGCAGGGGCAGAAGGAAGCGGGTGTTTCCAGCATGGGGAGTGGGAAAGCAGGCTTTTTCCATCAGGTGCGCTGTCTCCAGGAGCAGGAGGCAAAAGAAAACAAAAGGCAGGAGAGGGATGGGGCAGGAGGAACCTGCATGTCTGGATCATGTAACCAGTGACGTGCTGTAAACGCTGGGCGGCTGATGGATGTGCCGGCAGGGCCACGGCAGGATGGGCCGGACGTGCACCCTCCTTCCTGCGCCGCCATCCCAGCGCTGCTGGCAGCTGCTCGCCCAGTGCCTCTGGCCCTCCATGAGCCTCCTGCCCTGGGGCGAGCAGGCCAGGGTGTTGCCGACCCCGCAGCCCCCAGCTCCAAAGGACAACCCTGCACAGCTCCGCCTCCCGATGCCAAAGCCTGGCTGTTATCGCACACATGTGATCCAAAGGGCATGATGTACAGACAGCCTGGAGCATCACCCTGCTCCCTGCCTGAGGAGGCAGAAGGGCTGCCAAGACAGCTGGATTAGGGCTATAGAAATAATACTGTCCTTTGATGCAGAACCCTGGGCTACTGACAGCTTGTCCAGCCCCTCATGCAGCCACCATGGTCACCCCTCCTGCCCACAGCACCCCAGCACATCAGGGCAGCTCTGCAGCACCTGCATCAGGCGATGCCCCTTCCCTCCCATGGGAAAACCTTTCCCACCAGGGTGGGGACCCTGGGGACAGCGCCAGCATCACAAGAGTGCAGGCGGAGAGGTCCGTGCCCCAGGAGGCCACCTACCCCATTCGATGCCAGCAACGAATTCCTGGCTGCCCTGGCCAGCCGGGACATGGCTCTGTGTTTATGCAGTGGCAGGAGCCAGCAGAATTAAGCACTTTTTGTTTTTCCCTTTTCTGAGAACGGGGAATTTTAATTCCCACCAAACAATGTTCTTTTTCCAGCAAGCTTAAAATAAGCCTTTTTGGCCCGGATGTCTCTGGAGCCACTCATGTGCTGAGTGGGCCTTTGTGCAAATATGGATGCGTGTGCCACGCTGCCGGCTCAGCTGGGCGCTACCTGCTGGGGGGTGGCAGGGGGACGCAGGAAGGCCTGTGCTGGCCCCCACGCCAGTGGCCCCAGCCCCAGCCCTCCTCCCCACTGTGGCGTGGGGCTGGCTTGCCAGAGCATGCTTATGTTCGATGAGTGGAAAATGTTGCTCATGCAGAGATAGGAGGTGCCGTGACCATGCTGGAGCCTCTCCCCAGCCCCAGCTGCCTGGCCCATGGATGGGTGTGTGCTCAGGTGTGCTGGGGCCTCACAAACCCCGCAGACGATCTGGGCTTGGGAGCAGCCTGGTGCCCGGAGAAGCGGCCATGCCCTGCAGCATGGCACCAGCAATGATGCTGCCCACCACCCGCTGCCAGTGGAGGGGACCATAGACCCCACACCAGCAGCTCCCGCCCCGGCAGGGACATTCCTGCTTGTGAAAAAAAGGCAAAAAGCTCTTTTCTGCCAGCATGGGAATTGTGGTCTGATCCCCCCATTCCCTTACCTGCGGCTCCTGTTTGCCCTGCCACGTGCTCCCTGGCCAGCATATCCCTCCTGCTGAGCACAGCACGGCCAGCCTGCATCCCTTCACAGTGGGAACTCAGTCTTGGCTGGGGGCATGGCAGCAGGTTCCCTGATGTTTACCCTGAGAAATATGCACCTGGGTTTACTAAGGGTGGGTAGAGCCTAGCTTCACAGCCCCTCCTGGCCTGTTTGGGGACCTGTTCCCATCCTCCAGGCTCTGTTTTCCACCCAGGTTTCCCGTGGCAGTGCAGCAATGTGGTGGGGAGGTAGCAGGGATGAGCACGTACAACAAAACCCAGTAGCGCGGGCCCTCTCCCCTCTGGGTAAACCACTGCCAGGGGAGACAGGCAGGGATTTCTAGCCCTTCCCCACCACCCACTCCCTCACCTCCTGCCATGGGGCTGAACGCAGCACACCCTGCTCCTGCAGGGGTGGCACTACAGCCAGCACCGGCACACAGAGCCTGCCAGCCACCCCATCCCAGCCGGGCAGGCAGGGGCTGGCCGCAACCCAGCTGCGCGTGCACCCAGCCCCTTTCCTCACATGAGGCTGGTGGGGAAAAGCCACCCACACCCACCCCCGCCTCCCCCAGCTTATCAAATTTGGCCATGTCTGAAAAGCCCTGGTTTCCTTTTCACCAAAAAAGATCAAAACTGGGTAATTGGCTGCCGGCACAGATGCCTCTGAGCCTCTCTCATGTGTAAACAGCATTGCCGAGCGCTGACACAACGCAGGCGGCTGCAGCACACTCAGGCGGCCGGCACCCTTGGAGCGCCCTGGGCCCAGGGCTGCTCACTGGCCCTTCTTGGGGGATCATGGAATAAGGGGTGAAATTGCTGTGGTGCAGGCAGGGGCTGGCTCAGCACCGCAGAGAAGGCTGGTGGTGGAGGGCTGGGTGCTGCCGTATTGCCCAGTGCAGCAAAGGCAGGTGGCTGCAGGGCCCCTGCTATAGCCAAACCCACTCTGCCAGGTTCCCCAAGGTGACAAAAGGGACACGCTGTGCTCAGTGAACAGCATCAGCCCTCACCTGAGGGCTGGCAAGGACCCAAAACACTGTGCTGGGGCTGTCCTTGGCAGTTGGGCTGGGTTCCCTGCTGCATCCCAGGGTCGGCGGGACTGGGAGGAGGGGGCAGTGTGAGTTGGGGGTGCAGAGAGTTTTACCTCATTTGCAGGGTTTTCTAGAGGCTGAGTTCCCAGATTGGGAAAAGAAGATGGAAATTTCCCACCATCCTACAAAGCATAAGGGCCTTCAAACCCCTGAGGATGTCCAGTGAGTTGGGAGGCAGAGGGAAACCCAACATCTAGTGCTGCCACAAAAGCTAGCGGCGCTGGGGAGGGAGTGGGGTGAAGGGGGAGGCAGAAAATGCAAGCAAGCGGTGGAGCAGCCCTCGCAGCGCCGCCCGGCCTCCGAGGCCAGCAGCCCTAAGGATACAAAGGGTCCCTCTGAAGGAGCAGGGCTGTCCAGGAGCGTGGGGAACAGCCCCGGGCACCCTTGCCTTCCGCGGCCAGCTGGGGCGGGCAGGGGAGGAGGGGTCGAGGGAGGGAGGGATGGAGGGAAGGAGGAAAGGATGGGGGGGTTGGGATGGAGGGAAGGAGGGATGGAGGGAGAGAATTTTGCGGAGGAGGGATGCCCATGGAAAGGACGGAGGGCTGGCGGTGCGGTTGGGTTGAGGACAGCACCATCGTGTGGCACAGCGGCTGCCTGGCTGCAGGGCCAGGGCCAGCCCAGGGCCAGGGAGCTGCAGCCCCCGGCGCACGCCCGACGCCAGCCCCCTCCCACGAGAGGCCCCTTCTCCCCCGTTTCTGGGACGGGGCATCACCCCGTCACCGCCGTGCCTCAGTTTCCGCCACCGCAGCACCCTGCATCCCAATGCTTAGCCCCGGGAAGCCAGAGCAGCACATCATGGGTGGGGCGGCACCCCACCACGAACACCGAACACCCTGCAGCTCTGGGGCCCAGCCCCAAGGCAAGCTGTGTGCAGAGCTGGTGTGTCCCCGCTGCCAGGGGTTGGGGACAGGTTTGGGGACAGCTGGAGAGGAAGGGTTTGGGGACAGACCAGGAGTGCAGAAAGTGGTGGGTGTTGTCGCCTGACTGCTGGGCAGAAGGGTCTGGTGGCTCCAGGGGACAGCAGAGCTGGTGGTGGCACCCAGTCGACAGTGGGCCCTCAGCTGTCACCACAGGGACAGCCAGACAGCCCCAAGGCTACCTGCACACCTTGCTGCCAGCGCAGGACGCAGCCCACCGCCAGTCCTCTCACCAGGCCAGCAGCTGTATTCTTCCTGGTCCCGGCAGGGCTGTGTCCATGCTGGCGGTATCAGCAGACCCCAAAACCCCTCCCCAGGGCAGGTTATTGCTCAGTGAGCCCCTCTGGGCTGCCCGGACGGGAGGTGACTGGCCACCGTCCCCAGCCATGGCTGCAACTGGAGCCAGTGCCCAGGGAGGCGGCGGGTGGCCGAGTCCCAGACCACGCTGGCCCCCTGCCCTGCCGGCGCTGAGCCTCCCTGGCACCTCGGGGACTGGACACACCTCTGGCCCAGCGCAGCTGGGGGCTGGGGCTTTCCCTTTTTAGCTCCCCGGCTCACTGGTGCCAGGCACACTGCAGGACAGCGGCCGGCAGCCCCTCCACACCGATGGAGCGGGCTCCAAACCTGGTAGGTGACTGCACGGCAGGTCGGGGCTCACTCCTTGTTTTCCTTCTTTAATATAATTATTTGCATGCTTGTTTACTGGTGGCTACCAGGGTTTGTTTGCTTTGGAGATACATGCTGTAGCCTGCCAAGCCCATCGCCCCCACGCCTGGTGCAGTGAGGATGTAACAGCCTCAGAGAGCAATGCTGTGGCAGTCCAACCGGGCAGTCCGGCACCAGAGAGAGAAACCAGCTGCAGCCAAGCAGTCCCTGCCCTGGGGCACTGCACACCCATGGGAAGCGCTGCGGGATGGCAGGCAGGGTGCGGGGCTGCCTGCAGCCGGCTGCAGGGACACGAATAGCAGGGAGCAGGACTACAGAAAGCAACTTTGTTTGCCACTGGGCAGCCTGCCGCGTGTCAGCACACGGGAGCTCGGCCCTGCGAGGCCGGAGGGAGAAGGAAAGGAAAAAGCATCTTTCTTTCTCTCTCGCTGTCCCTGGAGCACAGAGGAAGGGAGGGAGAGGAGGGTTTGGATAAAGATTGCATTATTGACTGCCTCATCTCCAAAACTCCTTTTAAACTAGAGGCTGCCCAGGTACAGCCTGAGCTGAGGGCATACCCGTCCCTTCCAGCACACAGCTGCCTCAGGGTGGGGAAGGGACCGGGCACAGCTCAGGAAGCACGGGCAGGGGCACTTTGGGCAATGCAAATTGCCAGCTGCAACCAGGGCAAGGGGCTTTACAGCCACACACATCAGTGGAGGCTTGGGCTAGGGGCTCACCACAACTGTGTGGCCACCACCCCTGTAGACTGCCCTCACATGCTTCCATGGGTCTTACTGGCAGGCCAGTGTTGCCCTTTGGGGGTTGCATGTGCCACCCCAAAGTCAGTGTGATCCTGCCATCACCTGGTGTCCTATGGGAGGTGGGACAGTTCCCCTTCCACACCAGCCCTTCGGCCCGAGCAGCCACACACCACCCTCCTTCCTCCTCAGCTCCTCCTCTGCATCTTCACCTTTGCCATGGTCCTGGTACCTGAAGCGAAGGACCAAAACAAGGCAGCGAAAGGGAGGAGAAGGGGCATGGCACGGTCCCCCACGGCCACCCCTGCCCTGGCCTGGGCCCCAGACGACCTCTATACCTCCATGACAGACTACGAGCACAGCATCCAGGACATGGTCCACCAGCTGAGGAACGGCTCTGAGCCGGGAGACACTAAGTGCCAGGTCAACCTGAGGCTCTGGAGGTCCAACCGGAGGAGCCTGTCTCCCTGGGCCTACAGGTGAGCTTGGGACTGGGACCTCGGGCTCTGTGCTGACAGGAGCTGCAGCAGCCACGGCTCTGGCATCATGGGGCTGCAGTGACTGCTGGGGGGTGTGATGTGATGCAGCACTCCGTTTCACCCCACAGCAGCATTGCCCTGCCCAGCCCCAGATACCCACCACCCCCTCATCTCACCACCTCTTCAGCCTCGCCTTGCTTTCCCTCTCCTCCAGCATAAACCATGACGCAATGCGGATCCCAGCAGACATCCCTGAGGCCCAATGCCTCTGCATCGGCTGCATCAACCCCTTCACGATGCAGGAGGACCGTACCATGGCTAGCATTCCCATCTACAGCCGGCTGCCTGTCCGCCGGCTGCTCTGCCATGTGCCGGGCGAGGTAGGGCACAAGCCCTCTGGGAAGAAGTGTCACAAGAAGTACCAGACAGTTATGGAGACCATTGCTGTGGGCTGCACCTGCATCTTCTGAGGTTGCAGAACTAACCCCTGCAGCCACGCGTGAGCATCTAACCAGCTTGCTCTTGCTTCCCGAGCTTGCCCAGCCCTCTGGGAGACAGTCACTCAGCTGAGCGTCAGGGTGAAGAGAGCCCTTGTGCAAGGCGATGGCAGCTCCAAGATTACCCCAAAATCCCCCTGCAGACTCCATCAGCCTCAGCCCAAACAGCCACTTTGGGAACACCCAGCGTGGGGGCAGCCCCTTAAAGTCCTGCAGCTGGCCTCGTAGAGAGAGACTGCCCAGAGCCCCCTCACCTCCAGGGGGAGCTCAGCAGGGCAGGCTCAGGGAGAGAGGAGGGCAGCTGGCCCCGGACCCTTCCAGCTGGACAGCATCAGACCTCCTCCCTGCCCAAAGTCCCCATTTGCCTTCATTCCTTCCATCAGTGCAACAGCTCCAGGAGCTCTCAGTCCTCCCACAAGCTCCTCTGTGCTGGGCCAGGCAGCCCGGGGAATGGGGAAAATGGAGGGTGCTTTGGGCAGCTTCTGAGGTACTCAATAAAGTGCATTGCTGGCCCCTGTCTGAGCCGCCCTCTCCTTGGCCTGTTGTGCTGCCCCTCCACCCCGCCTGCCCAGGGGTGGATGCTGCCCGGCCTTCTCCCAGCAAAGCTCTTCTGCCCCCAAAACACAGCAGAGCCCCATGCCTGGGGAAGCCCAGATGCCCCTGGAAACAGGGAGCACCTGGCAGCAGGAACCTCTCCCTGCAGGCCAGGACCTGCAATAGCCCACCCTGCATGCCCATCCCCAGGGTACCAGGCCAGTGAGCGAGGCTAGGATCCATGCACACATGGCATGGGAGAGGCCATGGAACCTCCAACCCCAGCCAGGGCCAGTCCTGCCACCGAGCCTCCCAGGGGCAAAGCCAGCAAGGTGAGAGAGACACAGTGGGAGCCAGGCAGCTTGCTGGGATCAGGACCCTGTTTCTGCCCAGGGCCAGCACTCATCTGCTGCTGATGCCAGCCAGCCTCGTCCTTGAAAGCCCCCCTAGGTCCCTCCAAAAACGAGATGCACAGTGACCTTTTTTCATAGGAAAAGGCACAGGCTCCTTGCAGCAGAGCCTGGGGAAAAGGAACAGGGAACCTGAAGCACATGGCACAGACACGCAGCAACACTGGGCAGGGTCTGTATTCCCGAAGGCAAAGTATGTTCAAGTCATCTGGGATACGGCCCATCCCCTCTTTCTCGTCTTTCTCAACCCCAAACCCCCTGGTGTCCCCAAGGCAATAAATACTCCCCAGGCTACCACACACAGAAGCTCCTGGCCCACTGCCTCCCCTGGGCATCACAGCTCGGTCTTCACCTTGTGCATCAAGTCCTTCTGGTCGATTTTATCCAGGTCCTGATGCCAGCGGTTGTAAGCCAGCAGGGCCACATTTTTGGCCGCCACCGCTATCATCTCCATGGAGCTGGCCACCCACTCCACGCCACTGAGGTAGAAGAGGTTTTCATGGAGCACGATGGGTGGGAGAGACTTGGTGGCATCATAGCGGGGATATGCCTGCCACTCTGTCACCTGCACGGAGTAGTAAGACCTGAAGAGGGTCTTCAGCTGCTGCTTGTCCAGTGGCTCCTGGGAGAGGACACGCCACACCGCAGCCTCCTGGGGCTGCTTGCGGCGGAAAGCTGCTGAGATGTTGACAGGACAGATGTTGTCCATTGCATTGAAGAAGAGGTTGGGGGTGTCAGTGGTGAGGATGCTGGCAAAGGGGAAGAGCTTGGGGTCAGGGAAGCCAAAGTAGGAAGAGTTGAGGTAGCCATGCACCACAGAGGTGACAGAGGGCTGGAAGGCTCCGGGGAAGTTGGTGATGGGTGGTTCAAAGTTCTCAAAGGTGAAGTTGCTCCTGCTGGGGTGCAGGGGAGTTGTCACAACCACGATGTCATAGAAAGCTGAGCCCTGGCCTTCGCTGCTTTCATAGTGCACCTGGTAGAGGGCTCTCCCCTCTGAAAAGAGATGGTGGAGAGTTAGGAGTAGCCCTGAACCCCAGGTGGTACTGCCCTGGCCCCTTTTTTTCTAGCATGGCCTCCATCCCCTGGTTTTCCAGTACACACCAGTGCTGGACCATAGCATCTGATGGTTATGGATGAGTTGCTGATGCTTTAGGGCAGCAGAAAGAAGATTTTATCAAGCCTGTGGGAGAGAGTTTCCGGAGAAGCCCAGCCTAGTGGGGCAAGGAGGACTGGAGCAGCACAGCCTACCCCCTAAGCCCCAGCTTACCAGCCCTTTTGTTGTGCTGGATGGGCGAGCAAGCCTGCAACAAGGATGGTGCCATAGGAGAGACCTGAGTGACCTCATGAGGGAGAGAGGGGAACTTGAGGGCCGACACCTGTACAGCAGGGTCCCCACTGGATCAGACAAGGGGAGGAGACGGATAGATCCCTGCCCCCTCACACAAATGCTTTACCAGGACCAGGATGCTCTCTAGCCTCCCAATGCCCTCTCTCTGCCCCAGCATCCCCATGCTGCCACCACCAACCTCCTCCCCTAGTACACCCAGATCCACGCCCAGGCTGGCAGCGCCCAGAGCAGACCCCATGCCCAGACTCACCCGAGCTGTGCAGAGAGACACCCGTCACCCTGGCTGGGATGACGCTGGCTTTGCTCAGCTTCAGCAGACCTGAACACACCAGCTTGTTGCCTCCTTCCACTGCCCAGGTGCTGCCCTGGGCCCCCACCAGCGACATGGCTCCTGGCAAGAGAAGGAGTAGGGTGGCTCAACAGCCTGCCCACGGAGGGGATGCTGGGAAGGATAGTCACACAGGGAGGAGAGAGGGTCCCTGGTTTCACCTGCGAAGGCGGGCACCAGCACTGACTGCCCATAGCTGGAGCGCAAGACGGCCGCGACGACATCGTCTATGAAGCGTTGCGTGACTCCCACCTCCAGCAAGGACTCAGCCACTGATCGCTGCGTCATGTTGACGAAGGTGTCACCCCCCAGTGAGCGCAGCAGCTCCTCCAGGCTGGAGAAGGCGTAGCCATGTGCCTGGTACTTGTAGATCCTGGAGGGTACAGGAGTACAGGGTGCCTTGTGATGCCTCAGTGCCAGGCAAGACTCCCTGTGTCCCCCCAGCCCTGCAGGCTTTCCTACCTCATGAACTTCTCCATCACCTCCTCCACCCACATCTGCAGGCGCAGGAAGCTGATGCCATAGTGCCACCAGAGTCGGAAGAGGTTGAGCAGGTACCAGTCGGTCTCCTCCAGAACGAAGTGCTCCCCACTGAATATGGCACTCTTCCCGGCCACCTCACGCCGGTGCTTGAGGCCTGTGGGGAGCAGAGGGACCCTGCCAGGCCGGCACGCCACCCTGGAGCTGACTGCCCGCTGGGAAAGGCCGGTGCCAAATGCCACCGCAGGGGGGATGTGGGCAAAGATGCTCTTGGAGGAGCACCAGGGAATGTGAGACCCCAGGGCACTGGGACCCCAGCCAGACCCTATATGTTGAGGCATCCTATGGAGTTGACATGCTGCTGGCTGACACAAACTGGTTGTATTTTGTGAAGCACCCTCCCATGCACTAATTCCACCAGGACCCCTCACCCTGCTGCTCTGCTGGGCTGCCCCATCGCTTTCTCTTCCAGGGCACAATAGGGCTGGGGTGCAAGGACAGCGAGGGGGTCACTGCATGTTCCCCGGGGTGCTGAGGTGGACTGGAAGCAGCCCTCCCCACGACACCAAGGTGCTGCCCCCCAGCTCAGGGAGGGAGGCCATGCAAGCTCTGGGGTACCCACGCTCACCAAGGATCTTGACGAAGTCCTGCATGTGGAGGCTAAGGGCGTGGATGGAGGCTCCCCTGCTCTCGTACTGCTGCTTGTTGACGGTGACGGTGGCCAGGCGGCCACCCACGCCCGCCAGCTCGTACACGTCCAGCTGCACCTGCGGCCCGAAGTGCTGCTGCAGGAAGTAGGTGGCGGCCGAGCCGCCTAGCCCTGCGCCCACCACGGCTGCCGGCAAAGAGAGGCGAGGGCGGCCGGGTCAGCAGCTCGCCCCGAGAGAGCAGGGGGCACCGCTGCCCCCCCACCCAGACCCCCGGGTTCCCAGGCCGCGGGGAGGGAAGGGGCTGGCGCCGCCTGCGAGGGTGGGGATGCAGCAGGGATGCCGGGGAGGAGCAGCGGGGAGGCCGGGGGGTTGCTGGGGGGATGCCGGAGGGGTTCAGCGGGAGAGCTGGGTGGATGCGGGGGAATGCCGGAGGCGCAGCGGGGAGGCCGGGGAGATGCACCGCAGCACGCCCCGCTCCCGCCACGGACGGGTGCCGGAGCTCCCCTCTCCCACCCCCGGAGGCAGGCAGGCAGGCAGGGAGGAGGCCGGGTGCCCGGGATGGGCGCCCCCTCCCCACCCCTTACCGCCTCCCCCCTCCTACCGATGCTGCGCGGCGGGGCGCGGGCGGCGGCGGCGGCGGGCGCGGCCAGGAGGGCAGCGAGGGCCGGCAGAAGCAGGGCGGCGGGCGGCGGGGCCATGGCGGGGCCGGGGACGGCGGCGCGGAGAGCGGCTCCGGGGAGCCCCGGCCCGCAGGCCCGGCCCCGCCCCGCCCCGCCCCGCCCGGCACTGCGAGCCCTGGGCCGGCGGCGGGGCAGGGGGGAGCAGAGCGGGCTTTCCTCCCGCAGAGCCCGAGGGATGGAGGCGGCCTGGCACCGCTCCCCGGCTCCGGGGAGGGGGTGCAGGGGCAGCACCGGGCTCACCGGGGCTAGAGCAGCGGTACAACAGCAGGCCTTGTGATAACGAGGCCCTGCAGAGAGATCTAGGCAAACGGGGAGGCTTGGCAATCACCAACTGTATGAAGTTTAATAAGGGCAAGTGCCGGAGTTTGCACCCGGGGCACGGCAACCCTGGATATACATACAGGCTGGGGAACGAGAGGCTGCAGAGCAGCTCCGCAGGGGGGGACCTGGGGGTTCTGGTCAACGGCAAGTTGAACATGAGCCAACTGTGTGCCCTGGCAGCCAGGCGGGCCAACCGTGTCCTGCTGCATTGCAGCTGTCTGAGGGAGGGGATTGTCCCGCTCTGCTCCGCGCTGGTGCGGCCTCACCTCGAGTGCTGTGTGCAGGTTTGGGCACCACAGTACATTAAGGATATAAAGCTACGAGAGAGTGTCCAGAGGAGGCCCACGAAGTTGGTGAAGGGTTTAGAGGGGAAGCTGTATGAGGAGCAGCTAAAGCCACTTGGTTTGTTCAGCCTGGAGAAGAGGAGACTGAGGGCAGACCTCATCGAGGTCTACAGCTTCCTCACAAGGGGAGGAGGAGGGGCAGGCGCTGATCTTTTCCCTCTGGTGACCAATGACAGGACCCAAGGGAATGGCAGGAAGATGTGCCGGGGGAGGTTTAGGTTGGATATTAGGAAAAGGTTCTTCACCCAGAGGGTGGTGGAGCCCTGGAACAGGCTCCCCAGGGAGGTATCATGGCACCAAGCCTGGCAATATTCAAGAAGCACTTGGACAATGCCCTCAGAGACATGGTGTGAATCTGGGGTTGTCCTGTGCAGGGACAGGAGTTGGACTCGATGATCCTTGAATGTCCCTTCCAACTCAGGGCATTCTATGATTCTATGAACTTGTGTCCCAGCACTCATCCTCAGGGGATGACACTGGGGCTCAGAGGAGACCCTCAACATCTGAAAGTGCTGCCTGCAGCACATGGACAACCACAGGCACGGCCACAGCAAGGATCCTTACCGCCGTCTGTTCCCCACACGCTGGCTGTGCATCCACCAGGACACTCAGCAGCATCCCACTCACCATCAACACAATGGTGAACCAAAGGCCCAAAAGCAGGAGCTTGCCCCTGGCACCACCTCTGTCCCACCACAAGCGTGCTGAGAGTTGCGCTGTAGGGCAGTACTTGGGCCAAGCTGTTGCCAAAGCATGTTTTCCGTGTGCTCAGTTCACACATGGGGAAAAAGCATTGGTGCTCAGTACTAGTCTGAGGGGAGGAGGCTGGATCCCACATGGCTTATGCATCAGCAAGGGCATTTCAAGCTTTTGCTTGCACATTCTGCCCTGGGCAAAACAAGGTGCCTGACGGCAAACAGCTTGTGTCATGGGGATCCTGCCTGGGAAAGCCTGCTGCTGCTCGGATTACAAAGGATAGCAAAGACTGAGCAAAAACTCTAGACCAGGTAGGACATGTCATTACAGACCCAGAGCCTGCTGTAGCCCAGGGCTGGCTCTGTACCAAGTGACAAAGTTTAGAGATTCCATCGTTTGAACTTTGTCTCAGGAGAAACACAAGACAAGCACAGGCTCCTACCTTTTCCCCACCCAGGAGCTGCTTCAGAGCGCCTGCATGGGGGAGCATGTGCAACCGAGAAACTCAGACATGAATGTTTTGGGGGGTCATAGACAAAAACTACCATTGTTCAGCTCACCCAAGTCCTTACGATGGGCAGTTATCAACCACCAGGACAGGGAGACGTTCCCAAAGCAGCTTGAAACACAGCACACATACCTTTGCAGCATGCCTCAGGTTTTAACAGACTCTTACTTTACTGACCTGATTTCACCGTGGCTGTGGGTGACAAGAAATCTGGCTATACACGCAGCAAAGCTCCAAAGAGTCTGGGTCAGTACCTCTCCTGGTACAGGAGTGATAGACCATGTCCTGCCTGCAGGCATTCTGCAATACTGTGCCATAAGCAAAATTCTCTTCCCCTTGCTCACAAGCTCCTGCTTTCCTGCAGGTGGAGGTGGCTGTGGTTTGAAAACTCCCAACTCTCTCTGTTGCTGCAGAGAAAAACCAGCAGAGTCAGAAATTACTAGCACAGCAGCAGGCAGCAGTATTTCCTCATCTAGTCTGGTTAGTGAACACCAAGTAACACCCACACCTTTTAGGCAGAATGCGGAAGAGCCCCTACCATGGGACATGGCCTCTGTGCTCACAAGGGGACTCTGCTGGCAGATCTTTAGCACAGAAATAGAGATCTCACCCCATAAAGGCCATTTGTAAATGGTCCTTTGTGAAGGCTTTTTTTCTAGTGAGAAGTGCCCAGATGCATTCAGAGCCACAGGAGAACATGGCGAGTGAGGCCCACTGAAGTGGCACCAAGGGCTACAAGACTAAGGCAAACCAGGGACAGAGGCCCAGCTATTTTTGCAGAGGACACGCGAAGGGAGGATGCAACCTGTTGCGATCACACCCCTACAGAGAAAGCCTGTTCTTCTCTCCACCGCATCCCTGAAATCATAACCTGCCTGTGGATACTTCAAGTGTTCATACAGGCTGTCCATTGAGCCATCCTTAACTGAGCTGCCGTACAGCATGCCTGCTACAACACACTGCACACAAAAGGGGAAAATGTCATGAAGTGAAGCTGTGAGAGAACAGTAGCAAAAATAAAACCAGATGTCAAGATTTCAACTGTTAGCAGAGTTCTGCAAAATGAACCACCACCAATGGCCAGTGGACAGCCGTTATCTACATGATGGTCCATGAATGGACTTATTAGGAACAAATGCACATGTGGGCACAGAAGTACCAGAGAACACCACACCTGGGCAGCTAATTAGTGCAGCAATCCCTGACAACTCAACTGCATGAAGAAAGATGACACGCACACACAGGCATGCGTTTCTCAGAGGCCACCCAAGGGACTGTTAACATGTTCAAAGTGCTCGAAGGCCATGGACTACAGCCCTTAGTTTAGGCATTTGGATCAGGAATAGTGAGAAAACTTTCAATCATAAAATCACTAACATTGAAAAAGACTTGTAGGATCATTAAGTCCAACTGTCAACCCAACACCACCAGGCCTCCTAAACCATGTCCCAGAGTGCCACGTCTACACATTTTTTGAGCACCTCCAGGGATGGTGACTCCACCACCTCTCTGGGCAGCCTGTGCCAATGCCTGACCCCTATTTCAGTAAAGACATTTTTCCTAATATCCAATCTAAACCTCCCCTGACGCAGCTTGAGGCCATTTCCTCTCATTCTATCACTAGTAACTTGGGAGAAGAGCCCAACACCCACCTCACTACAACCTCCTTTCAGGTAATTGTAGAGCGATAAGGTCTCCCCTCAGCCTCCTCTTCTCCAGGCTAAACAACCCCAGCTCCCTCAGCCGCTCCTCATAACACTTGTGCTCCAGACCCTTCACAAGCTTTGTTGCCCTTTTCTAGATGTGCTCCAGCACCTCAATGTACTTGTACAGACAGGCCCAAAACTGAACACAGCATTTGCGGTGCGGCCCCACCTGCGCCGAGTACAGGGGCACAATCCCTGCCCTGCTCCTGCCGGCCACACTATTCCTGATACAAGCCAGGATGCTGTTGGCCTTCTTGGCCATCTGGGCACACTGCTGGCTCAGCAGTGCTGATTCAGCCGGTGCTGGTGCTGGTTTAGCCGGCTGTCAACCAGCACATCCAGGTCCTTTTCCACTGGGCAGCTCTCCAGCCACTCTTCCCCAAGCCTGTAACATAAATCCACAGCCCCACCTGATTAAAGTGGCAGTCAGAATGAGCAGCAGTTTGGGGCAGGGAAAAAAGAAAAAGAAGCAACTGCAATTCTTTTTTTTATTATTAGCAAATGGACAGTATCTGGACATCTAAAGGAAATCAGCCCTTTCCAACATTAACTCAAATGTCGTTGTCATTTACTTGCACCACTCCCACACCTTAGTCTTTGTCTTTCACACAGCCAGAACCTTTGGGTAAACAAAGAGCAAAGAAACAAAATAAAAATTACAATGTATACAGGCTTCCTACCAACTAAATGGACTTTGATTTTTGGAGATTAGCGATGCTTTGTTCATTTGACTTCGCAAGTAATATCAAAACATCTCAAGTTTTAAAATAAAAAAATACTACAATATTCACATATAAAACTTAAATATATTTGTTTAAAAATTAAAGGATTGCTAATAGCTATTGATTTATCACAGCTGTCTCTTTCAACAGAAGCTCTGCTGATGAAGCACTGAGAATTTAAAGTTCACAAAGTGACATTCACATTCTATGCTGCTCCTGGGCAGAGTTAAGATGCTGCCACGCTTGTGAGACGGCGCCGCTGGAGACTCGTCCGGGAGTTCAACTGAAACATGTCCCACTGACAGGGTAAGGCAAGGCCACAGAACAAGGCAAATGCCCTTGTTCAGTGGGGCTGCCCACTTCCCAAGAGCAGAAATGCAGGTCCTCACATCACCATCACATGCACATCCTATCTAGCTGTCTGCATTCCCAGCTCCAGCTCTTCAGTTCATGGCTGGGCAAATGGAGTGGAAATGACTAAGAGGTACGTGACACTCCCCTCCCCTCTGCAATTCCGTCCCTGCTAACATACTCCTGTGTTTTATTAAATAGTCATTGAATAAAGTGACTGGAGAGAAAAAGGTCATGGGTCCGTCTCCTCCCTGGTGTAACTCTGCAGAGCGCACTGGAACCACACCAGTGGGGGTTCTGCCCCACCACGCTGAGCGTGCAAGCTTTACACAAACAGGGCAGACAAAGGAGCAAGAATCTACAATGGATAAATTCAATCCACCCTTACGCAATCTCATCCACAATAAGAGAGATCATTAAGTGTGCTTGAAAGGCAAGAGAATCAAATTTTGCCTAACAAATCTGGATTCTGTGATGGAATCCAGGTTTGGTTACTTCGTTTTCATGTCACCATTCAAAGGAAGCAGAAACTAGGACAAACAACAGCTACAGTATTTATCTCTTTGGTAACTTCTGTAAAAGAGTCTCAAAGCAACAGGTACATCTTACAGTAATCATCATAAAAGCCCGACAAGATCCTGTAAAAATTCAATAGACTGAAAAAACTGGGGCATGAACAGGAAAAATAGCTTGCTCAAACTTAAATGGGGCCTGTGGGAGGATGAGAAAGACTGCACAGGAACTGGACCCCTCAGATTCCTGCTCTAGCCACACAACAGCGCCTCAGTGAAAGCAGATCCCAGATACACAAGCTGAATCAATAACCTCTTAATACAGACAGAAGGTCTGGAGCGCGTTTCAGGGTATTTCTTTAAGGCAAAACATGGGTGCATACTAGCTGAGGAGACAAGCAGGCTTGGCAACTAGTCCGAAGGTGGACGAAGTACATGTACTATACTTTCACACTCAAGTGGCGCTGTGGGTCAGTTTAAAGAGGATCTGGATCCCTCACTTCCAGGATGTCACACACTACTTTTAAATCTGGCTCAGGTAGGTCGCAGCCTTTCTTATGACAGAAAACTCCCTGCTGTGTAAAATGCCTTCCCTTTTGTTTAGTACCTTATAAATTAAGTTGCACATTCAAAGTTAGTTTCTACAACCTGCTCTGCCCTCAGACTGCAGAAAGACTCAGCTGATACAGCAGCGGCCGAAGAGGCAGCAGGGAACCCAACCGCTCCTTCCAGCTGAAGATGCCGTTTCCTCAGAACAGGCTGCAGACAGGCTTGAGACAGCAAGACTTGCATTGCCATGTTTCATATTTTACCTGTTCTTTGTCTTGAGCAACAGCATAACCTGGTGACCCAGTCAGCATGCAGACCAACAAAACAATGACCAAGAAGTCCTGTATGTCTCTGAAATTTCCAATAACGTGATAAAAAAAGAGCACTGAACAAGAGACTTGTCCAAAGTGATCTAATGCTGCCATGAAGGTACCGAGTCACCCACATACAGCTGTCGCAAAAGCAGCTGGCACGGAGCATATTAGAAAAGTGCACCTTCCTTAAGTTTCTGGAATGACAACCAACTAGCTGCACATAGTCTCCCCAGATGAAAGACTCTCGATAGCTGCTAATTGAAGGCTGCGGTAATCTTGAAGTCCACCAGAAAAGTATTATGCAACTGAAGCCTGCAAAGGAATGGGAGAAGAATAAGCTTTCCTCTGAACCAGTGATGTCATCCACCATAAGTAAAGAGTTTTTGGAAGTGGATCTCAACACTGTCAGGCCACGGATCCAATTCCAGAAAGTGAAATGGCAAGAATTAACAGATCAGTAAGAAACAACCTGAAAACAACCATTCCTGCCCTGGTTTTGCATAGTGCAGGTCATAGGCTGGTTTATATAAGTTTTCTGTCATTATACTGCTTGCTGCTCTGTAAAGGGTTAAATTCTGATCTTACTCGGTGACTGTACCCTTTCAGCTGAGATAAATGGACTCCCAGGCAAAAGGACCACAGGGAAATACATATGCCATGCTGTGAAAACAACATGCCTCTAAGAGGATGGCTTGAGGTCAGCTTTCGCTTCCTCAGCCTTCTGCTTCTCTTGCTTTCTTGTCACCGCTATGAAAATTGGTTCAAGGGCACTTGGGACTTTTAGTAGAAAAGATTTTTCTCCTTGCGTCAAAACCCAAAAGATTTAATCTTTACTATGACTATGCAAAAGTAGAATCTAAATGTCATCTAGAAGCTAGTGTGATCTGAGTACCATTATTGGAGAGCTGAGAATATAAAACAGTTCAGATTTCCTGCTTAAGGGCATGTCTCCATTTTGCCAGCAGCTGCAAGGAAGAGCATATAGTCTATCATGTTTGAGAGCTGCACAATTACCCATCCGGGAAGAGAGATGTCTCTCCTCTAAAACAGACTTTTTAGCTGGAGAAAGAGAGATTTGAGAACAGTTTTCTGGCTCCACCAAGAACCGCTACTCCCTGTTTTACCCTTGGATACAAGGGGGCAAGCTGAAGTTTTACCTGGAGAACAAATATTAACACGTTAGAGTCTGACCTAACAACAGAATTCTCTTAAAACTTCATCCCTATTCAACTGTAGTACGACAGAATTTCATTAATTCGGGATTGTTTTCCTGAAGTGACATGAGAAGAAGCTGCCCCTAAATGTCATTTCAAGTGATCCCCAACAGAGGGGCCTGGGGACAAGGGAAGACACCAAAACCAGCCTGATAATACTACTCAGCCATTTGGACTTTTCCTCTTCCGAGTGCTTTGCAAAGAAAAAGCCTTACCACATCCCTGTGAGGTAGGTCAATACGTATTATTATATTCCCTTAACACAGATATGGAAACTGAGGCAGAGAAGTTACTTTCCTGAAGGCCACTGCAGGAATCTGTCTCAGAGTTGGAACCAGGAGACAAGATTCCTTAACTCTCAGAGAACTTCCCTTTCTCTCCCCTATCTCCCCTCTTCCCCATGCAAGTCTTAATGGAGAAATGAGCAACAGAGAGAGGGGCTACAGTGCCACGTTTCTGGCAAATAGCAGGACTCCTAGTACTACTCCACACACCCCAAAAAGGATTATTAAATATACAAGTACCTTAGAATTAATGGCAAAATGACTGCACACATTATAAAGAAGCCAACGTACAATACAAACCTAGCTCAATAAATAAGCAAAGACATGCAGCTGCAGTTGTGACTGGGTGCTGATGGTCCTCGGCTCAGTAAGGTCCCAGATGCCGACAGGGAAGCCCATGTCATTCCTGTGATTCTACTGCCACGCCGACGAGTGCGTGTCTGATAGTGCGACCGTGGAGTTTGTAGCCATCCTGAGTCACCAGTGCTATCGTGCCCGGCTGCATTCCCTCAGCTGGTACGTGGCAGACTATTTCATGGTCATAAGGATCATATTTGCCACCAACAGGGTTCATCTTCTGAAGGCCATGTTTGGCAAATACACTTTGCAATTTAGCCTCTATGAGAGAGAGGCCTTCATAGATTTTCTTCAGGGTTGGATTTGGATTACTAGGCTCCGCTTCTTCTGCGGCACTCTCGGCAGTCTTCTCCAAGATATCTGCTACCTCCACGAGGTCCCTGCAGAAACTCTGGATCCCTACAGGCACAAAGAAGCAAGAAGTAAACAAAGGGGAGTTTACAGAACGTACAGAGCTACAGCACCAATGACAAGCACGAAGTCAGAGCAATTTGAAAGCACCTTTAAAGCTCCTGATTGATTTAAGCTCTTACTTTAGTGAGAGCACACAGTGTCTTCTGTATCCTGTAGCCAAAGCTTTATCATTACATGGGTTTTAATTGAAAGACTCCCCAAATCCAGGTATATGCAGGAAAGGTACATCTATACACATCAACACAGATACACAGAAAGATAGCAAGTATACCTGACGAAGAAGAGCATTAGTGTTTCACTCCAAAAACTTCTTGCAACTAAGACATGTCATTCAGGACTCTGTTCCACACCCTCTCGTGCAGTCACAGAATCACAGAATGGCAGGGATTGGAAGGGACCTCTGGAGATCATCTTGTCCAACCCCCCTGCTTGAGCAGGCACACCTAGAGCAAGGGGCACAGGAACGCATCCAGGCGGGTTTTGAATGTTTCCAGGGAAGGAGACTCCACAGCCTCTCTGGGCAGCCTGTGCCACTGCTCCGTTACCCTCACAGTAAAGAAGTTTTTTCTCATGTTTAGCTGGAACTTCCAGTGCTCCAACTTGTGCCCATTGCCCCTTGTCCGGTCATTGGGCACCACTGACAAGAGTCTAGTCCCATCATCCTGACACCCACCCTTCAGATATGATAGGTATTGATGAGATTCCCCCCTCAGTCTTCTCCAGGCTGAACAAACCCAGGTCTCTCAGCCTTTCCTCATAAGGGAGATGCTCCAGTCCCCTGATCATCTCAGCAGCTCTCCACTGGACTGGCTCAAGCAGTTCCCTGTCCTTCTTTAATTGGGGGGCCCAGAACAGGACACAGCACTCCAAATGTGGTCTCACTAGGGCAGAGTAGAGGGGGAGGATAACCTCTCTTTACCTGCTGGCCACACTCCTTTTAATGCACCCCAGGATACTGTTGGCCTTCTTGGCCACAAGGGCACAGTACTGGCTCACAGGGTCAGCTTGTTGTCCACCAGCACTGCAAGGTCCTTCTCAACAGAGCCGCTTTCCAGTAGTTCAGCCCCCAGCCTGTACTGGTGCATGGGGTTGTTCCTCCCCAGGTGCAGAACCTTGCACTTGCAAGTCCCACAGACATAAATGTTCTGCCAAGCAACTCACACAAATACCCATGCACACAGGGAACAAATGCAATGGGGGAAAGTAAAAATAACGCATGACCATTCAAAAGTACATCCGCTATTTTATGTGTAAGTTAAAACTGTTGTGGAAAGACTGGACAAAATGGTTCTTGGGTTGGTGACCAAAAGTCATGCAGTCTTCTTCATTAGGAAAACGGGTTTAGACCAGATGCATTTCCAGAAGTGGTGTATTACACAGTGCAGAAATTTCAGGAAAACCAGCCTCCCTCAGTGATGTAGGTTGCATAACTTACTGGAAAGACACATTAGGAAAATGGAGAAAGAGAAACAAGAGCTTGGTGCTGTCTATACCTGTACATATGTGTTTAAACACGCACAGAATGAAGAAGCATTAAGGAGAAGCAACAAAGGAGCAGGCAAAAGCAGACCAACTACCAACCATGCCACAGAATCATAGAATCATTTAGGTTGGCAGAGACCTTTAACATCATCGAGTCCAACCATAAACCCAACACTGCCAAGTCCTCCACTAAACCAGGTCCCTAAGCACCACATCTGCACGTCTTTTAAATACCTCCAAGGATGGTGACTCTACCACTTCCCTGGGCAGCCTGTTCCAGTGCTTGACAACCCTTTCAGTGAAGAAGTATTTCCTAATATCCAATCTAAACCTCCCCTGGCGCAACTTGAGGCTGTTTCCTCTTGTCCTATTGCTTGTTACCTGGGAAAAGAGCCCAACACCCACCTCACTATAACCTCCTTTCAGGCTTTCCTCTTGCAGCAGAGTCTGTTTTAATGCTCTACAGACCCCCATGCCTCACTCCACGAGCAACTTCTAATGAAGAACCTCATTTTCCTTCAAATCTGAAGCATGCTACATATAAAATTCAAAGAGCTCAAAAAAAATCATTTCAAAACCAACTGTGGCGATTATCCCAGAACTCAACAGCCATTTTACAGCACAACAGATAGAATGGTAAGAAGAATACAGCAGCTCTAATTTCAAAGCTACTGGAACTAACAAAAAACCTTCTGAGAGTCATGCAGTGTGGAGAATGTGTTTTTCATTCTCAGAGATGGTGCTGGCAGAGTGCAATGATTAAACAGCAGTTTCTTTGCCCATCACCTGCCCCCATTGCCAAAGCTACAAATCCAGCTCAATTCACTGATGCTAAAGTATTTATTATATAAAGTTTTAAACAACATCTGACATAGGAACTGAAAACCTTTGTCCCAGGCAGAATCTACCTCCTAAAAGCTAGAGCAGAAGAGAAGAGCCTGTTAATACATTAAAGGAAATCACAACCTGATGGCACGGTTAAGAGTATAAAATACACCCTGCCAGAGCCAATTCACAGCATACAGAAGGACTTGTAATTTCAACCAAGTCAGTGGAACTACACTCAATTGCATCAAGACTATTTTATTAGAAAAAGATCACAAAACAGTCACTGAGATAAACCTGACAGGACACAGCTACTGGACATACAGAAAAAGTAGCAAGTAAGCCCAGACACCAACTGTCCAGGCCTAACTTCATGCTTTATAATGAACAAGGGCAGGACGAGGGGAGGGAAAAGCTGTTGATCAGCTTTTTATGCTCAGACAGGCAGGCAGGCCAGCCACTGCAGTAAACACAGCTCTGCCTCACTTTCCTTACCAAAGAGCTTGGCATCTTCCACAAACTTCTGCGTTCTCCTCCGGACATTCTCAGAATCTGCCAAAGCTTTCCGGTATCGCTCCTGTAACCACAATAGCAAGGGGAGACATCAAGCACAGAGGTAAACCCCACTTCCTGACAAGTTGGCAATCCCTTAGAAACGCCTTAAAAAGAGCCCACTTCACATCAGAATGTCATGCTGGGCTCCTGTGTTTTCATTACATACAGACCCAAGTCCCTCTCCTACTGATTAATCAGCACAACCACAACTCCCTCAGAAGACCCAAATGAAGGCCAGAAGCATTCAGGGCGCAGCTCAGTTGAACACCGCACTGTCAGGCTGTTGCTTTTTGCATGACTCACTGCAGCTATTGAGGCTCTCCTTTCCCTAGCAGGCAGGTTGGCGGTCTCAGCAACAGGCCTACAACCAGCTGATTTATCGCTTGGTGCAGTAGTACTCTCAGGGCGATGATCTCCAGAACTGCCTGCCCAGTGCTGTGGTATCTAATCCTCTCCTTAGTCACATCTGTTCTTCAAAGTCCCTATAACATCATCCCTACCATTTCTACCACATACAGCTGTCACTAAAGAGGACTTTCCTTCTCAGACAATCTGGCTCCGGTGTGACACAGTACGTGACACAGGACGAAGATACTGCCATTCCATCCCTCTGTACAATGCTGTGAAATTGACCAGACCAACTCCAACATATGGTCTGCCTGCCAGAATCACACTATCAGTGTCTTGCTCCTAGGTATGACTGACAGATGATGTTTCTGGGGAAGGGAGTCTGTACTTTCACAGTGCACCCTCTCACACTTGACAGCTGCTCTGAAGGCTGCCACAGCACAGTGGTGTTGGTGCATGTTATAGGGCTTATGGAAAAAGGTAGGGCTGAGAGAGAGTCAAGGGGACTAAATTAATAAATGCCATGAGCAGCATACTCACAGTTAAATCCCGTACTTGTTCTTCCAATTTGATAGCTTTGTGCTGTAGGGCACAGTCAGAAAGGGGATGCTTGGGCTCATCATGGGGATCTTCTGGGCCACACTCATCTCCTGTACTTCGCTGCTGAGCTGCAGTGCTGAAACCACATGGGGACCTCCTGAAATACAAACTAGTGACAAAGAAGGAAAGTTAAGTAACAACAGGGTCAAAAAGAGAATTCAAGTTTAGTGTCATTACTAAAAGCAGGCTCACTTAAAAAAGGTACACAGGATTCTAGATGAAATTTTAGTTCTTTTCAGAAAATATGGACAACTAGCACAGAACCACAGAGAGATGTTTTGAAAATTTCTTTATTTTGGACTCACACGCCACTGCAGATGCTGTACACCACTTCTTTGACATACCTTGAAAAGAACCACATTTTCACAGGAAAACAAGTTACGCATTGCATTTTTGCTGACCTCCCGGTACAAGTGGTCAATATTGGATGACAAACTTCAGAAACATTTTTGCAAGATAGTCTTGAAAAGGAGGCAGGTGGTATAAAGCTGTTTCTAGTTATTAAAAAAAAAAGCAAACACCACAAAAAACCCAACCAACACAAATGTTCTGAGCAAAATTCACTAAGACCTACAAACCCGTGGCACTTAGTAAGACAGGCAGGCAGAGCCTAGCCTGCTACTTAAGACGGCACAGTGTCTGCAAAAGGGCAAGTCACACCAGGGGAATGGTTGTGGATTTCTGTGGAGCAATTCAACAAGCAAGGAAAGACACACATATTTTGAACCACTGGCTAACAGAGGATCCAGTTCTCGGATGCTCTGACCTATTTGTTCTCCTGGGTGCAAACAGATGTAGTATTTGGTGTATTCAGTTCTTTTCCTATTGAATGAAGGGGAGGAGAGTTTGAACCTTTTGCCAATCAGTTCTTCTTACAAAGCAGCAAATGTTAGGCTGTACCCAGCTGTTTCGTCCACTGCACAAAGAATGAGTAAGAAACCAAAGAGAACTGTCAGAGACACAACCAAGTTGTGCACAGCCCAAATATTCTGAGGCCTTCTGCCAGGGCCTTCACAGCACTATCAGCTGGGTTTGGAAAAGGGACCGAACATGCCAACCAAGTATTGTCCGTAACGTTCTCCAACAGTTCTAAGCATTTCAGCTATTCTACTAGTAATGAAAAAGTCCCAAAGGCAAAAAAACCAAAACAAGCCCAAGCCTCAAGTGCTGAAGCCTACCTTATCTCCAATGACTTTTTCACACCAAATACACATTTCAACTAAAAAGTGGTTTGCCAGTGGTTTGCATTGGTACATCAGGTGGAGCTCACCCAGGAGGCTGACTCCACAACTTGCACATGAAATGAAACAACCAAAGTGTCAGATAATTGGATTCAGCTGTATAAACACTGCCTAGGTGCTCAGCAGCTTATTCTTTACTGTAACAATCTCACACGTTTCCCAAAAACCAGATAATAGAAGCCTGGCTGAAAACAGTTTGGTCAGAAGAAGATGAAAGCCAGCATGCTAGACACTTTGAAAAATAAAGAAAATATGTTTCACTTAATTCTGTTCTTTTTCAGAAAGCCCTTCACCTGCAGCAACACTGCTGTCACTCCAAGAGCAAAACAAAGACTTCACTCCTCCTACACCACCCGCTTTTACAAACTGACCTAGACAGGACCTGCTCCTGCCAGCACAAGGCCAAAGCCACAGCCCAGCTCCCTCTCACACCTTACACCAGGAACAGAGTCTTGCAGAGGAAGGTTGATTTACTCCCAGACCAGCTCCATTCAGGAAACATTTTAGCATGCGCTTAACAAGGAATGGTGTGTCCTTTTTTGGGAACACCTGGGCTCTTCCTCTGAGAAGGGCCTTCAACATCCCCTTTAATAGAGGGGTTTTGCATATTCTCAGTGCACATCTACCGAGTGAAACGCAGCATAGCACAGAAATCACTGCACTGGCACCGACTCAAACTTCTGTATTGATACAGCACAATTCAACACTGCACAGAGATGCTAATTTAGGCCCCAGAACTAATATAGCTGAATTCATGTTACCAGGTGCACCATTAAGCTTTCTTTACTTTTCAGCAAGGCTGTATTGTTCAGGTACAATGTCACAGGAGTGCACAGCTTTTGTTTCTGGGTCTACCAAATCAGTCATGCAACATCAGTGCTGTTCAGCAATCCACCTAAGCTGAGCTTGAAGTGGCAACTGGAAGGAACAGGTTTGCTCCCCTTGTTCCAGTACTGGAGCTGTGCAGAATGACGGTTCAGGGAGTTAAACCAGCTGAAAGCTAACCCTACCAAACAAAAAGACTTTTCTGTCTGTGTCCCTGAATAGGTTTGCTGACAGATCAGATGAGTGCAAGTGCCAGTACAAAAGAGAAGACAAACATGTGAAGCCTGGTGAGGGAGGATGTGGGGAAGGGAAGAGGTGTCCCCCTTTGGGTGGCAGCCAGGGCTTCGACCGGCTCAGCACCACTACCAGAGTACAGTTTGAGAGACCTGTATCTGCCCAAAGACCACCAAACATCTCCTACCACTCCCTGCCTAGCAGACCAGATGTTCCCTCATTTTATTGTTAACACAAGGTTGCCTCAAGTCCCACAACACTAATGACAAGTTTCCTTTTCCCACCTGAAGACATTTGCACAGAAAATTTTTCATGAAGTGGGTACTAAAAACATAATCTGTATGTCAAACTGCTCCTTTTCAAACACATCACCTGCGAAATACAAGTTGGAAAGTGCTTTTGGTACATATGCTTGCTCTGGAGTAGCACGTTCCGTTCCTCACAGTAATCTTTGAAGAACCAGGTGAGGGGCTGGCACCAGGCTCCTTCAAAAAGCTGTCCAGCCGTTGCGGTGCTGGGTTCCAGGAATTCCCACGTAGCAGAAACACCGCACCCCCGCTGCATTTTAACCCTGGCTGTAGAAAGATCTGTTTGGGGCACAAGACCCCAAAATCTTGAATGATTTTTAAGACGCTTGTCACATTCATGTTGTTGACTGATTAACATAACACTTTTTCAAAGTTATAAAAAGTGGACTAAACCGGAGGTGGGGACAGAGAAGGACCCCTTCAACAATGCTTTGAAATCAATCCATGAAGCTTTTAACAACTATAAAGCTTTCTTTGTAAATAAAAGGTGTGTCTGTGGCAAGCACCAGCTATAAGAGTTGTCCTTTATCAACTCACAGTTCACTTAAAGAGCTGCAGGGACGGAAATGAGCCATGCTACAGATGATCCAAAGAACCTGAAACGCAGGTGAGAAAGCAGCCTTGCTAGGCACCTCACAGATTAGACTCCTGTATCTTAAAAAAGCTGTACAAATTAGTTAACTCTTTTGCATCCAAGAAGCGAAGGTTAGTGAGTCATTTCCCTCTAAAAGTGATTTACACTCTACAAATGGGTGTGTTTCAGTGTGTAGGAGGAGAGGGGAATGAACAAGCTGGTGCCTCGGCTACTGGGACCTGCCTACGTGAAGCAGAGAGCTGCCAGCATGGACTCCTTTCTCCAGTTTGTGAAACCAAGCCAAGCTCCCCCGTGCAGTGAAATGCCCTGGGTACCACGTGCTGTTCAGACAAGCCTGCTTTAAAAGTTGCAGGCGAGAAGCATAGGCTGACTCCAACAGGAATTCTTAAGATGAACTATTATGCAGAATTGAAAATGCTGCTCAATTTACTCCTCCTCCAGGATGAAAGAAATACTCCACTAAAAAGGGCAAGTGCTATTTACAGTCTGTCCATTGCAATGTGCTCCATCATCTAAACACAGTCGTGATCACAGCTGCCCTAAAAATAGGCAGAAATCCCACTGGAGGAAGTTGACACATCCTGAAGTGACAGACATGTGGAAGCCCCAGAGTGTGCGAAGGGATTATACAACTAAGCTGATGATACAAAAAGATTTACAAACTGATGTCACAAAAAGCCAGACAGATAGAAGTAGCAGAGAAGCTGATTGTATCCTTATGGTTTAAGCCAGCTGATCTTAAAGACTAGAATTTAAAATTATGAGAACAGGTTCATGAGAACAGGTCTCTCCAGTCACAACAATGGTATCACATCTTTCTGGAGCACAGGCACCACACCCATGGTTCCAAACAGACTCTGTCCTGTTCCCTCTGAACACAAGAGTCCTACCTCATCTCTCCTTAAACACTCCCTCCTCCTCCTCCTCCCAAATCAGCATGACAAAGCATGCAAGTGCTGGGACACACAGAAACATCTGCCTTAGCGTTTTAGGTCAGATGAGTGTGCTTTGGACAGAAATCTCCTAATTCCCCCAATTACTGCGCTCTGTTTCATCAGGGAGCCACACCAGAGGTTAATACCGTCCAGATTCCTCTTTGATGAAACTGGAGAACAAGCTTGTGCAGTGCACCTTAGGGCAGGGGGGGCTGTAAACTGGCCGGTAGGTTCCCAGGCTACAGCTAGCCCGGGGTAAGAAGTCCCCAAGATGTGTACAGCGTGGGTGTCTGTGCCTCACCACCCACCGCTTTGCTGCTGGCTACAGCGTGGGGACAGCCACAGGGAACTTGCACACAAGGAAGAGTTTCAGCCAACGGTAGGTTCTAGCGATCCTCCAGGCAGGAAGGCTGCTCAGCTCCCATCGGACAAAGTCACCTATTCCCAGTTTGGGCACATTTTGACAGGGGCAAAGCAGTTTTCACACATACAAGAATATATGAAAGTGGAAGGACCTTCAGACACACATCTTTATATTTAGCCTCACAGTTGCTTCTATTATGTGCTGCAGGATTATTTTATTGCATTTAAATAGTGTTTTGGGTTTGGGTGGTTTTTTTAAGAGAAAACCCTCTAGGATAAACTAACGTGCATTTCGACTTTTTTCCTTTTCACCCACCCACATTTCACTGAAATAAACAAAGCACCTGTTATGGATTTCACTTTTATAAGCCATATTCCACAACGTCCAAAAATGTGGCTGGACACCATTTCTGTCAACACAATTAGACGGATCCTCTCGCCTCAACCATCCAAAAGAGGCTGAAAGTACAGGTGCCGCATCGCTACCAAAAACAAAACCCGAGGAGTACATTAAACATATAGTTCAGGAATAAACGGTTCGGATGAGGAAGGAGAGAGACAGAAATCATCCGTGGATACAGGTAACGGCAGGAAACAGCGTCACGACGTGACTTACTGACCGCAGAAACGCTTTTCCCTAAAAACGAAAATGCATTTTTCCTCAGAACGCCACCTTTCCAGGAAAACGCGTGCTTACTGATAGCCCATTTCTGCCCTAGGCCCTCCAGGGAGCGCGGGGCCGGCGGCCAGCCTGCCCCCCGCCGGGGCACGTCGCCCCTCCGGCGGGGCCCGGCGGCGGGCCCGGGACGCTGCCACGTCCCGCACCGAGCCCGCCGCGGGAGGGGGGGGCGCGGCCCAGGGCCGCCGTTCGCGGCTGGGGCGGGGGAACGACCCGGCCGCCCTCACCTACCTGCCGCGCCACGGCACGCCGAGGACGGTCCCGAAGCGCCGCAGGGAGCGGGCGGCCATCGCCCTACAGACAGACAGACCGACGGAGGGAGGGCCGCACGGACGGACGGGGGCGAACGACGCGCCGGCGCCGCTCGCCAACTACAGCTCCCAGCAACCCCTGCGCGGCCCGCGAGCCCCGGCGGGCGGGGCGGCGGGACCGGGCTGGGGACGAGGACCGGTCCCTGCTCATGGCGGGTAGTAACGCGGCAGGCCACACCTCTTGTTCAATACTGAGAGAGGCTGGGGCCAGCAGGCAGGTCTGGAGTGGAGGAAATGGTGTTTCTTACTTCATGGTGAAAAAAACATTAAAAAAACCAAAACCGGCAAACTCAAAACCTTGGCCGGGTGTGCCTTTTAACTGAGGACTAACTCCACGAGGGGCCCTACAGAAAAAGTGAGGAGGGTTTCTTTGTCAGGGAGTGCAGTGATAGGATGAGGGATAATGGTTTTAAACAGAAGGTAGATTTAGATTAGATGTTAGGGAGAAATTCTTCACTGTGAGGGTAGTGAGGCACCGGGACAGGTTGCCCAGAGAAGTTTGGGTGCCCCACCCCTGGCAGTGTACAAAGTCAGGTTGGATGGGGCTTTGAGCAGCCTGGCCTAGTGGAAGGTGTCCCTGCCCGTGGCAGGGAGTTGGAACTAGATGATCCTTATGGTCCCTTCCAGCTCAAGCCATTCTATGACTCCATGATATGCTTTCACGGGCTATGGTGGTCCAGCTCCATTTCTCCCTGGATGAAGAACCAGTGCAGGGCCCTCATTTCTTTAGTGAGAGAGGTGACACTTTGAGGAGAGGGTTTTTACTCATTTCTAAAGTGAAATGGGATGGTGTGGCTCCAGGTTCCAGAGGAGACAGAAGCAGTGACAACCAGAACAGGGAAGCTGTAACTGAGAAGAGGACGAGTACGGCCAGGAACAGAGCTTTCCTGCATCTCATCCCTGGGAGGTGGGGAGCCCATCCAGCCTGGGCAGCAGGTAGCTAAGGTCGTGGCAGTGAGCTAAGCGCAGTCACTAATGTGGTGTACAAGATTCACCCAGCCTGCCAGCCCTGTCAGCCGCTGCTGCAGGGATGTCAAGCCTGCCCCAGACCCCTCCTGGCCCATTTCACTATGAGCAGGAGTAGTTTACCTGCCACACACCCTGCAGCCAGGGGAAGGGGCATGCCAGTGCCAATGTTTTTATTAAAAGCTGCTTACCTAGTTACCAAAAAGAGAACTTTGAAAAAGCGAGACCCAAAAGTTAATCGTGGCAGTTGTTAGCATGAGCAGTGGGTGATGGGCCTGCTCCCTTGTTCCCAGCACAAAAGCCTGGGTCTTTCCTTTTTATTACTGTCCCTTTTTTCTGCCTGTGCTAAAGGACCCTCCTCTATTTCTCTTTTCTGTTCCAATCCCCTCATTTGAAAGCATCTTTCTTTTTTTAGTTTTTAAACTTCCCTTCACTCCATTTTGACCACATGCCTTGGCAAACTGTGTCTAACTGCAGCAGCAATAGTGTGAATGTGCTGTTGCCCTCCCCTTTCCCGCTCCCCCAAAAGCTGGCATGGGGCTAGGGCAGAGAGCGCTGGGCTGCCTCCAGCCTCAGCCCTTTGCAGCACTTCTAAGCTTTTAGCAAGGTTGAAATCTATCCACTGTTAATTTGCTTTCAAATGCTGACACTTGAGCTTTGTTCATTCCCAAGGGAAGCCAGTGTGCCTTCACCCTTACTGTGTGGAGGACAAGAAGGAAATATTGGACAAGGGCACTTGGTTGAGGCACAGTGAGCTTGAGACATGAAGAACCCTGAGATGAGACCCTGCGGAGCTGTGAGCAGTGAGCAGGGCAAATGATTGGCATCTCTGAAGTGTCCAGTCCTGACCAGCTCATGAACCCAACACTGAGGCAGCCAAAAATCCCCAACGAGTCTGTGGTCGCTTTGGAAAGTGTTAGCGTGGCTTCCAGCATCCCCAGGGTGGCACACGTTGATGCTGGTAAATTGGAGCCCAGCCCCCACGCTCTCCCCTCCTTCCTTATGCACCACCATGGGCACACACACCTTGAGCCAAACTCCTGGCTTCCCCCAGAGATGGGTTTCCCAGTAGTATGTGACCCTGATTCACAAAAGACTCCCCTTCCCACCCACCTCCCAAATCCCCCTCCCACCCCTTTCCCCATGGTTTATAGTGTTGCCAACGAGACAGACGGTGCCACAGTGGTGGGGCATGGGAGGGTGTCTCTTTCCCCCGCCATGCCTTCCCAGCACCCTCCCGGCGCCTCGGAGAAAGGGGGCTTGTAGCTCCTCCGTGAGCCCCAGTGTCCAGTGGGGCTCAGCAGGTGTTCCTGCAGCCTGGCTTAAGTCTGCTTCTTTTCCCATTCCTGCAGAGAAAGGAAAAAAATGCAGGGGATGAGGAGACATCACTGGAGAAGAGAGCACTGAGCCCTTTGAGGACCTCCTTCCCTACTGGGGGCTTTGGCCTACCTCAGCATCTTCAGACCCTGGGGTCACTGCTGCCCCAGGGGAGGGCCTGATCAAGGGGAGGCTAATAACAAAGCCTTCTTACTCTAGCTACAGGAGGCATCGTGCTTGCAGGTTCTCATCCTGCTGGGGGACTTCAACTACCCTGACATCTGCTGGAAAAGTAGCACGGTGAGCTGTAGGCCATCCAGGAGACTCCTGGAGTGCATTAAGGATAACTTCTTAAGCCAGGTAACAGAAAGCCCTACCAGAAGGGATGCCATACTGGACCTGGTGGTCACCAACACAGTGAGCTAATAGGTGATGTTAAGACTGGAGGAAGCCTGGGCTGCAGTGATCACGCACTGGTGGAGTTCACAGTCCTGAGGGATATGGGTCAGGCAAAGAGTAAAGTCAGGACCCTGAATTTTAGGAAAGCAAAATTCCAGCTGTTCAAGGAACTGGTCAGTAGTACCCCCTGGGAAACTGCCCTCAGGGACAAGGGAACAGAACAGAGCTGGCAGATCTTTAAAGGCATTTTCCATAGGCCCCGAGAGTTCTTGATGCTCAGGTGTAAGAAATCAGGCAAGGAAGGGAAGAGACTGGCATGGATGAGTCAAGACCTGCTGGTCAGATGAACGGGCAAGAAGAAAATGCATGCGCAGTGGAAGCAGGGACAGGTATCCTGGGAAGAGTATAGGGATGCTGCCTGGTTGTGTAGGGATGGGGTCAGGAAGGCCAAAGCATGGACAGACCTGAACTTGGCAAGGGATGCAAAGAATACTAAGAAGGACTTCTATGGGTACATCAGCCAGAAAAGGAAGGTCAGAGAAAGCACACCCCCCTAATGAGCAAGACTGGCAAACTGGTAACAATGGATGAGGAGAAGGCTGAGGTACTCAACAATTTTTTTGCCTCAGTCTTCACTGGCAACCTCTCTTCCTACACCCCTTGGGTAGACAGACTGCAAGATGGAGACTGGGGGAGCAACGTCAACATCCCTCTCACTGTAAGAGAGGTGACCAACCTAGTGGCCTTCTACGATGGAGTGACTACATTAGTGGACTAGGGAAGAGCTACAGATGTCATCTATCTGGACTCCTATAAGGCCTACAACTTCCTTCTCTCTAAATTGGAGGGAGATGGATTTGATGGGTGGACTGTTCAGTGGATGAGAAATTGGTTGGATGATTACATCCAGAGGGTAGTGGTCAACAGCTCAATATCCAGATGGAGATCAGTGACAAGTGGTGTCCTTCAGGGGTCTGTACTGGGACCAGTACTGTTTAATATCTTCATCAATGACAGAGATTGCAGGATCGAGAGCACCATCAGCACGTTTGCAGATGACACCAAACTGAGTGGTGCAGTTAACACACCCAAGGGACGGGATGCCATCCAGAATGACCTGGACAAGCTTGAGGAGTGGGCCTGTGTGATCATCATGAGGTTCAGCAAGGCCAAGTGCAAGGTCCTGCAGCTGGGTCAGGGCAACCTCTCGTACAGGCTTGTGGAGCCTCGTAGAGAAGGACTTGGGGGTACTGGTGGATGAAAAGCTGGACATGACCCAGCAATGTGTGCTTGCAGCCCACAAAGCCTGGGCTGCATCAAAAAAGGGTAGCCAGCTGGTCACGGGAGGTGATTCTGCCCCTCTACTCCACCCTGGTGAGACCACCCCTGCAGTACTGTGTTCAGCTCTGAACCTTCAACACAGGAAAGATATGGAACTGTTGGAGCAGGTCCAGAGGTGGGCCATAAAAATGATCAGAGGGATGGAACACCTATCCTATGAAGACAGGCTGAGGGAGTTGATATTGTTCAGTCTGGAGAAGAGAAGGTTCTGAGGAGACCTTATTGCAGCCTTTCAGTAGTTAAAGGGGACCCATAAGAAAGATGGGGACAAACTTTTTAGCAGGCCCTGTTGCGACAGGACAAGGGAGAATGATTTTAAGCTGAAAGAGGGTAGATTTAGACTAGATATAAGGAAGAAATTTTTTACAAAGAGGGTGGTGAAACACTGGAACAGGTTGCCCAGAGAGGTGGTAAATGCCCCATCCCTGGAAATATTCATGGTTGGAAAGAGCTTTGAGCAACCCAACCTAGTTGAAGATGTCCCTATTCATTGCAGGGGGCTGGACTGTAAGACCTTTAAAGGTCCCTTCCCACCCAAACTATTCTATGATTCTATGATGCTCTCCTCTGTGCCCACCCAGCCCTGCACCTCCCAAACCTTCCTGTAAGCCGGGCTCATGCCAGCAGCAAGCGCTGCTGAGCTGGGACAGCCTGGTTGCAGGAAAGCCTGGCAGTATGCATTTTTTTTGGAGTAGGGAACATTCCTGATCTCCAAATTTCATGGTCAAGGAAGGGAGATGAGATGAAGGGTTAGATTTCCTCTGGGGGTGGGGAGGACAGTGGGAGTGAAGTAGGACCTTGGCCTTCCGCAGCACATTTCCCTTGTTGGCAGGGAGGATGGAGGGACTTCTCTTCCTCAGCTCGGCTGCACAGTTAACAGGGACCAGGTGCTCATGGGGGCTCCCATTTGGCTTGTTTGTAGCTTCCTGTGAAAAAGGGGAGCAAGAAGGAGGAGCATTTAGGAGACCCAGGGAGCAGGGGCAGCCAGGGTGGAAAAAAGGCACACTGTCATGAGGTCAAAACTGATGTGGCCAAACCTAATTGACGCTTTGCTTCCCACTTCTGTCCACAATGGGACAAAACAGCAGGGATGTGCCTTCTTCCCCACGTGCTGCTCTCCCTGCTACCCCAGGCACCGTTACTGCGGGAAACCAGAGCTGCCAGAGTGAGGAAGAAGGGGTGCATACCGCATTTTCAGCCTTGCTGGTCACAGCCAGCCCCAGGGCTGGCCCTCCTGCCAGTGACTGTTTCAGCTGCTCCTTCACTTCAGTCAGCTTGAGCTCCAGGTCAACACGTTGTTCCTCCTTCTGCCGACACTGCTCCTCCAGCACTGCCACCTGCTGCTCTAGGTCCTGCAGCTTTGACCCTGCTTGCACAAGCGTGCCTAGCTCAGCACAAAGCTACCCATCCTCCTGGATAGGGACGCTAGATGGGGCTGCCAGCCCAGCAGCATGCTGCAGCCAGCTCTACTCACAGGCCACAATGTCACTGCCAGCCCAGCATCCCCATCCCACCCTGGCTCTGCAGCCTTCCCCCCCATATCTGAGTGCCTTCAAGCATCCTCAGCTGCAGCACTCGGATGGAACCAACCTACCTGTGCTGCCTTTCATGGCTTCCCGCAGCTCTCGCTTCTCTTTCCGCAGCAACACTAACTCGCTGCGGATCAATGCTTTCTCCTTCTCCAGCTTCTCCTTCTCAGTCAGAAATTGGCGGGCATCTTCCTCAGCCCTGTTCTTCCCGTACCTGTACTGGTTGGCATCTGCATGCACAAGGAGATCCTGTCATGAAGGCTCTCGCCCTGGCTGCACTGATCCCACCACAGCCCCGCTGAGCTGGCGCAGCACAACCACCCATCACCTGTCTGCTGAAGCTGGCCAGTCTCAGCCTGGCCACAGACCCCCCTTGGGGGAACTGCGTCCTGCTGCACTTGCCAGGGTCCCCCCACTTTGGTTTGTGGCCAAGGGCCCCCACTCACTTGACGCATGTCTCTTCACTTTGACTTGTGGATCCACCCGCCGTGACTTCTCGCTACAGGAGGAGGCATGGCGCTTCACCTGGGCTCCTGCCAGCCGTCCCGGCTCCTCCTTGGCCTGTGGCATGGATGGGAGGTAGAACATGCTGAAACACCTGCAGGGCCATCATGGCCTGGCCAGGGGTCCCTGGGGCATCTTCTGGAGCCCAGCCACAGTGACAGCAGAGGGTGAGCCCCTGAGCCACACTCACCTGAACCTTCTCATAGGGGACTTCATCGTACACCACGCGGGAGGCATCTGGTCGGTGGTCCTGGGATGAGCTGGCCCACCTGCAGGAGGAGGGATGGGGTCTTCCTTTCCAGGACATCCCTGCCAGCCCCCCAGTGAGCCCTGCCATCTCAGGGGGCTTTCTGCATTGCTCTCCCAGCTTCGCTCACGAGCACTCTACCCTACCCTACCACACATATCCTTTAAGTCCTTCATCAGCGTTAATGAAACACCTTCACTTTCCATCTTGCCTGAGGGAAACTGCACTGCTTCGGGACCTGCCAACCCCTGGGACACCAACTCTTCCCGAGATCACAGCACAAACTGTGTCCCACCCTGTGCCTTTTCCAGGGAACACACAGGGCTGAGGATCACCATGCCCAACCCAACACTCTGCCCCTGGCACAGCCCCTTCCCAGCCATGGCACAGCAGGAGGACATCCTTACAGGTAGGAGTGCCTCACAGCTGTCACTATGTTGGCAATAGTCTCCACGTCCACGTAGTCATAGTGCAAGGCCTCTGGTGCTGTCTGTGAGCCTGTCTCCACCAAGAGGAGACCCAGCCAGCGGCCCAGGTCTTCAGAGCAACTTGCCTGCAGGAGAGAGAAAGGGTTGGGGTGCATGCCCAGCTCATGACCCCTCGCTCTTGCTCCTGCTTTCCAATGCAAAGGCCCACTGTGGAGAAGGGTTCTCTGACACAAAGTGTGTGAGCAAGACTTAGGAGAGTCCACGAGAAAGCATGCAGGCACGTGCAGGAGGCCCCAGTCCCAAACCCTCTGTCACTCCCTGAAACTTGCCTGCTTCAGCCCTGCCAGCCTCCTCCCTGCCTCCAGCCTGCAAATACCTGTGTGGCTGCCCTACCTCTCCCAAACGATGCCCTGGTCTTCCTTAACATGCAGAGCAGGGGAAAACAAGGCACCGCTTGCATGCAAGCATTAATCATCACAGGAGATGCTCCCCCAGCTTGGCAACCCCCTCCTCACAGGACAGGTACACCCTGCCTGCCCCACTGCATGCTTACCTCCAGCGCTGCCACCTCCTGCCCATTGCGAAGGATGCGGAAAGCGAAGGGGTGTTTGGGGCCCAGCCCCGGAACCACCTCGCAGCCCTGGAGGACGATGGTGTTCACGTGGGTGCGCAGGTCAGTGCGGTCCTTGTGGAAGTAGAGGGTGTTGCCCTTCAGGCGACACCAGCGCTCCTTCCAGCACTGGTTAACCAGGACACTGAGGTACCCTAGGAGGTGGCAGGGCCAAGGGAAGGGTCTCAGTGCCTGCTCAGCCAGACTTTTGGCATGCTTTAATAAGACAGGGCTGCCCAGAGATTATGGCATGGCTCCCCACTCATTTGGTCCTTCTGTGCCTCAATTTCCCCACAGCCAGCTGGGACCCCTGGACCCAGGTGAGGTGCCAGCTCAGTGCCACACAGTCACCAAAGTCCTTTTTCTGGGAGGACAGGAGTGACCCCTCGTCCCCGCCCCACACACCACAGGAATTTGCAGAGCTGGGACCAAGCACCATTTCATAGCCTGAGGCAGTGTCACGGCCCTCCAGCAGCTTGGTGATCTTGTCCCCATCCCACTGCTCCTTTAACCCCTGCCTGTCCCCCATGTGGCCAGGCGGGGGGAAGGATGCCAGCTTCCCACTGCTCCCAGCCCCATGCGAGCTGAGCCCTGTCTCTACCCCCAGCCCGCACTAACCACAGGAGGGGATGTCCTCCTCGGTGGAGGAGGTCTGTGTGTCCTCAGGGGAAGGCTTTTTCTTGGAGAAGCTGATGATTCTCGTGATCTTCTTCCCTGCTGCCCGGCTCATTGAGCCCTTCAGGTCAGCCAAGCCGCTCTTTTTGCCTTTCCCTGGAAGGAGGACAGGGTAGCTGTGTGCCCCTGGCATGTGTCACAGCATCCCCCCTCACTGGGAGAGGAGGATCCCCAGCTGTGGTGCACACAGCTGCCCCCCCCGGGCTGCAGGGACAGCCCTCCTGGCTGGGTGCAGGGGCCGTACCTTGCTCACCAGGCTCTCTGCGGGCTGCTGGGGAGCCAGTCTCACCCATGGCCACACTGTCTGAGTCGGAGGTGTGCTTATCCTGTGACAGCCGCTGCAGGGGAAGTGGAGCAGGCAGTATGTCAGCAGCGTCCCCCTGCACAGCCCCAACAACTGCCACTTTTGGCCCTTTGTCCCTCCCGTGCAGGGCTGGGATGTCTCCCAGTGTCAGGGGAGCCCCGTTCTCCTTCCCCAGCAGCGTGGAGCCCCATAAGCCCCACAGAGCTGCTGCAAGGATGGGAAGGACTCCTCGCACAGTGCCAGGAGCTTGATGCTCCCCTGGCCCCACGTTCCTCAGGCTTGGCTGCAGCAGCCCCATGCACCACCTCACCAGTGTGGTTAGAAACCATCACCTTATCCAGGTCCATCTTGCACGGCATCACCGGAGAGGTGGGGGCTTCCACCCCGCCCACTGCCAGACTGCTGGCTTCCTTTATCACCTGCAGAGACATCCCCCAGCAGTCACTCAAAACAGACCCGAGGGCCAGGGCTACTTTTCCTGGCCCAGCATGCTCCTGTCTCGCTGCCAGCTGAACCATGGGGAGAGAGGTTCTGGCCTCTGCAGGACAGGACAGCGAGCCCTGCTTGGGGCACAAGCCCAGCTTGCCTGGGGGATTGCACACACCTTGACCCCTTGAAAACTGCAACCAGTTTTGCAGATTTTGTCAGATTTTTGGAAATCTCAGAGGTGAGGGACTTGGGTGCCAAGCTGTCATCCTGCCAGCACAGGATACCTCATGCCCCCGTGTTTTACAGGCAGGCACAGTGTGGCTTGCCCAGGGCATGTAAAATGACCCTTTTCTCCCACAACTGGGGTAACATCTGGGTTTGGGGTGTGCGCAGATACTCCTTTCCTACCCGCAGCCCCCGCCTCCTACCCCTGAACAAAGGCAGGAAAGGGCCATGGGAAGAGGAGGGGGAGTGCAAACATCCCCACCTCACAGGGGCTATCAGCTCCGGAGACTCCCAGGCTCTGGGGATTGACTGGCCAGCCCACCCCCCAGCCGATAAGAGACAGGAGCAAAGCCCCTTCCCCTTCCAGCAGGGCAAGAGCTTTCCTAGGGCAGCCCCCTCCCCACTTCAGCCAGGGAGGATGCCAAGAGGAGTCTGTGGCCCCCTGAGTGAAGCAGCAGGTCTAGCCATGATACCTTCAGCCACTCCTCAGCCTGCTCCTTGCTCTGCACGGCCAGGACCAGTGCTTCAGCCCCTGGCAGCGAGAACCGCAGCTCATGCTTCTTGCGCCGCCTGTCCTTGGGGACATAGATGACATTGCAGGTCCCCAGGGGCACCTCCACATGCGGCTGCTGGTCCTTGGAGCTTTTGTAGCACTAGAGGAAGCAAAGGGAACCACTCAAGGCTTGGCCAAAACCTGCTTGTCCCACTGCCATGCCAGGCAGTGCTGGGGTCCCTCTCAGGTGGAGCAGATGGAGGTGGCTCAGTCTCCCCAACAGCCTTGGTGGCGGAGCGCTGTGGGGTGCCCTCTCACTCCACAGGGTCCCAAAAGAGGGGAGCCCTCCATTTGCTCGCAAGAGAAGTGAGGGCAGCCCCCCCACGTGCTCTGCAGGGCAGTCACAGCCTTGGGGCAGGGTCTTGGCCTGGATAGTGCTACCTTTCTTCAGCCTGGACCCGACCTCCCTCCCAACCCAGCAGTGGGTTTCTGTCCCCCACCAGCTCTGGGCTCACCAGCAGTTTGCTGTCCCGTATGATGGTGAGCTGCTTGGCCCACTGTCCAAAGCGCTTCTTGCGCAACAGGAAAGCGCAAATCCTGCAATCCTTCACCAGGTTCATGGATGCTTCTTCTGATGGCCACTGATGTGTCAGCTGCTGGCCCTTCCCTTCCTCCTCCTCTTCATCATATGACTCATAAGAGCTGCTCATTGCATCTGAGTCATTGTCTAGAAGGAAGCAGGTGAGTCACCCCAAGTGGCACCCCGGGGCCCTGACTGCTGGGCATGCTCACACACCGTCAGGGCTCCCTGTGCCCAGTGGGCTCCAGCACAGAGACTGGGCTGGGTGCCGCAATGGATGGACTCCATGTAATCCCCTGAAAACAGCAGTGTTTTGATCCAGCTGTCTCCTTTTCCCTTCCAAACCAGGCAGGATGGTTGTGGGCCAAATGCCAGTCCCAGGTGCTTCTATCCAAACTCTTGGGTTGGCTTATCTCTTTGGAAGCCTCAAACATTGAAAGCCTGGATTAAACCTTCTACCTGCAACAGAGGATCACATGCTGGCCCTCTGCCTGGGCATGGAGGAGCAGGGCTCTGCAGCGATGTCCCTGCCCTGGCTATGCTCCACCATGGCAGAGGCAGATCCTGCAGGGCACGAGAGCTGTGTAGGCAGGGACACCCATTTCCCATGCTGGTGACAAACACAGCACCGATTACATCCTTTCCGCAGCGTGAGGGCTCTGGCTTGCAAGACAAACAGCACTCCAGGCTCCTTGTTTTTGCCCAGCAGGCTCTGACATCCGAGAGATCCTTCAGCCTTAACTCCACCAGCCCCCAGCCCAACCCTCAAGCTGCCATCTCAGGGCTGGACTTTGCCAAAGTTGTCCCCTCCCCGGAGAGGGCACCTGGATACCTACAGGAGTTTTTTTGCTCCCCATTCATCCTGGTGACAGGGTAGTTGCTGTCTGCATCCTCGTAATAGCCATCCTCAATGGAGTTGGGGGGGCTGGAGCTATCTGTTGAGGAAGCAGAGGGCAGCTAGGGCTGTTACACCTGGTTTCCCCCCAAGGATGCTCCGAGCAGTGAGGCTGCCAGCCAGGGCATCTCTGCATTGGTCCCCCTGTAGCTTCGACTTCTCACCATCACCCCCTTCCCAGCTAAGCCAGAGCAAACAACTCCTTGCAATAACAGTGCAGTGGGATGGGAAGGAAGTGGGACAGGAGTGATGCCAGTGGGAGCGGCAATGTTTGCTTCCACGGGACAAGCCACGCCTGCTGAGGGCTGCCTGCTTTGCCAGCAGGCAGGCAGGTGGGGGAACGCAGCAGGCAGCTTGTGGGACTCCCCCTGCCCTCCTGCTGTCCTGATGAGAAGCGGGACTCACTGTGGGAGGTGATGTACTCGGGGGCCTTGCCAGGGCCCAGGGGCAGGGCTTCCTCATAGTAATCCTCAGGTGGGGGAGTGGTGGGTAGTGGTGGAGCAGGGTCCACAGGAACCTACAGCAGAAACACCACTGGCATTAGCCAGGCAGCAGAGAGGGTCATGAGCCCCACCAGCTACCTTGGTGGTAAAGGACAGTAGGGGGTCTCAGCCCTGGTCACCACCACCTCCCTGAGCAGGTGCAGAGCAGACCCTGCAGGTGGGCATTCAGGGCCTTACTGTTTTTGCTGTCTGGCTCCTCGCCAGCTCCAAGCCAATGCCGTCACCGGTGTCCCCCTCCTCCTCCTGCATGTCTTGGAGATCCCGCAGGTCACAGTCTGCCCGGGGGTAAGCAGAGAGGGTGAAGCGAGCAGGAAACCCCGGAGCTGGCCTCCCAGCCATGCCCTCCAGGGACCCCCAAAGCAAGCACCCATGGTCCTTCGCTGGGAGGGTGTTGGGAGATGGGCAGTGCTGGTAAACACAGCTGGTCTGAGTTGTGCATGGACCCTGCCATGACCAGCCCCCAAGCACCTTCAAAGGAGCAAGCACCTGGGGTGACAGTGCCTACCCCAGGCACAAGAATGCAGCTTTCACCCAGGGCACTCCAAGAGCTCCCGCTGTCAGCAGGGACCCCAGGGCCAGCACTGCACCCACCCAGCATGACCCCTGGTGTGTCAGTCTGGGTCATCCACACATACCAAACTCCTCGAAGAGCGACTCCACGAAGCTGGTGCCATTGCTCAGGGACGCTGTGTTGACATACATGTAGTCCATGTGCTTCCCTGGGAGCGAGGCAATGTTCTCAGCCCAGGGGTGGGCAGGGTGGCCGGGGCAAGCACCGACACCCCTCCTCCCTGCAAACACCAACCCAAAGACACAGGCCAGCCCACCCCATCATGCCATGGGGTGCTCCTCTGGAGCAGGTGCCAAGAAAGCAGAGAAGCCCCCAGGGCTGCTGCCATCCCTGCCCCAGGAGGGCAGGAAAGTGGGAAGGCTGTGAAGCCCCAGGTGCATGGCCCTCCTGGCCTTCCTGCGGAAACCCCTGCGCTCAGCAGAAACCAGTGGCAGGAAGACCTCTGTGACGTGGCGTTTCCACCAAAAGCAGGCCCCCTGCAGCCACGGCTGGGCTGGCACCGGAAGGGAGAAGCTGGGAAGCAAGAGCGGGGAGCAAAGCACCCCAAGGGGGCTGAGCAGGTGCTGGGCACTGGGCACAGAGGCAGCTCATCCCTGTGCTGCAGATGGCTTTCCCTACCCCACTGGGGTTTTGGCCTGGGGCAGCTGCCGGGTATACCCACTGGCCCTGGGGACAGCCACCAGGCACCATGGAAGCAGGACACAGACCTGCAGGTGGCTGCAGCTTCTGCAGGATGGTGGAGACAGCCAGCTTCTTCTCCTGTGTGGTGGCACTCAGGTACTCGTGGTCCAGCAGCTTGAGCAAGACGCTGAGCTCTGGCAGGAGCTGGTCCAGCACTGGGGGAGCAGGAAAAAGCTTGTCAGCCAGGGTGGTGCCAGGGTGCTGGGGTTGAGACAAGGCAGAAGGGGCTGGAATGTATGAAAGACCCTGGGATGGGGGTCTTTCCCAGCTGGGCCAGCATGGCTCAGGCAGTGTTTGCTAAGCGCACACATGCTCCTTCCATGCACAAGCTCTTCCACCTGCACGCAGATGCTGGGATGCAGCCTGCTGAGCCTGTGAACAGCAACACCAGCTCTGCAGGGCTACTGAACCACTATCAGAGGGGTCAGCACACATATTTTTCCACAGATAAAACTACACCTTTGTCCACCCGACAGCATATCATTGCTGCTGGTGCCCCCTTGCTGTGATGGGTACTGGGTGGTGACGAAAGGAAGGAAAGGAAGGAAAGGAAACCTAGATGCCACCTCAAGAGCCACCTGGCAATGGCACCCAGGGAGACATCCTCCCACCCCTCGCCTACTGGGAGACATTCATATTGCCCTTCTGTGATCAGACTACCCGTGTAGTCTCCTAGCCCAGTGCCACCTCCATAGGGTCTCCATACACAGGCTAGAGTCTTCCTCCCCACACTCACCACCAGTAGCTCCTCTGCCCTGCTGTCACTCTTTCCCTGTATCATCTCAGCTCATCTGCACTACTCCAAGGCCACCTCACTCTTCCCTCCAGGCATGGTGTCACTGCCCCATGGGACAGTCCCTGCCCCACAGAGGTGGCCTGAAAGGTGCCCAGGGCAGGGGTCAGGGACTGCAGCACAGGAGGGACTCTCCCCACCCAGCTCTGTGTTAGCTGAGCCTCAGTCCAACACACATGGCCCCAGAGGCAGCCAAGAGGGTCAGAGCAGCTGAAGTCCTGGCAAAGAGGAACCGCACCAGAAGCCACCGCTCATCCGCTTTTCCGTCACTCTGTGAGATCCCAGCACCTACCAGCTCCCGGGCTGCCACATCGCTTGAACACAGCATTATCCCAGCAGACAGAACCAGGCAGGAGAGATGGGGAGAGCCCAGCAAAAAGCAGGAAAAGAGAATTTGCTGCAAATCACCATTACAGGCACAACACACAAAAGTGTGGCTCTTCTCTTTGATGTGGTGATTCATGGGCTAGTTTTTAAGACGCAAAAGCACACTGCAGCTGTGGGGTTGCCCATGCAGCAGGGCTCCAGAAAGCACTTGGATGTTTGCATATCAGAGCAAGGCTACAAAAAAAAATTAATCACTGAAAGCAGTATTTACAGGCTGGCAGCAGCTGACCAACAGCTTTGGGAAAATGTGTTGGCCAGGGATGGGAAGGACTGGGAGGACTTGAACAAGGCAAGCTCTGGACTCCAGATCTTTCATGAGCTCCCACATACCAAATTCTGTGCGTGCACTGACATCCTCATCCCAGGTCTTTTCCTGTGCCTTATCTCCTCCAAGCAGGGTAAGACAAAACAGCCAAGCTCCCGTTACACCCGGGACTACGCACCCGCTCAGCTCCACTGGCATCCAGGGTAGCTCCTGCCGAGTCCGGCGCCTGTGGGAGATGGCCTGCATTGGAGAGGCCAAGCTCAGGGACAGAGGCTACAGAGGGCGGGAGAAAAAAAGCTGCTGTTTCTTCCAGTGCAAGCGTGATCAGGATCCCTTCTCTTGGCAGCAACCGAAAGTCATCGCAGCACAGCTGGGGCAGCATGCAGCTGGCTTTGGGTCTCCAGGGACAGGAGGAGAGGCCAGAGGTGACCACAGAGGCAGCTCAGACATGCCAACTGGTGGGGATAGATTGCAAGGAGGGGAGAACACGTGCCCCAGCAGCGTGGAGCATCAAGGATACCCTGCCTGGCCTGTACCCATCCCCGCTGCTGCCACTCCGGGCTTTGCCAGGGGAAGGGCCCCAGCAAAGTAGAGCTAGGTGGCAGTGAGGGCTGACACAGGGGGCATTTCCCAGGGGAGGGGCAGGATGCTGTGTGCTGCTGCTGCTGAGATCCTTGTTACTCATATCCTTTAATAAGCTTCTGCTGGTCCCTGTCCAAACACTGCATCCACTCTGCCCGACACCCATCAAAACTGGTCTGCTATAGGTTTGACCCAGGATTTTGGGTGCCCACCTTCCACCCCCATGAGCCACAGTCCAGAGCAGAGTGAGTCCCCCGGGACCAGGCTGGCGCTGCTGCCCAAAGCAGGGACACCGCAGTAAAATCAACTGCTGTTTCAAAGCTTTTCGGCTGAAGGGGAACCCAACACTAGTGCGTTGATGCGGATCAGCGGCCAGTCAAGATAAGCCCTTAGGCAAGGAGACAGCATGCCCGGCTGAAAATTACCACCTCCCCATGACACAAGGCAGGATGCTGCTCACGAGCCTCTTCCTGCTACCCATGCCAATGGGCTTCTATCTCCACAGACCTTCTGCTTCCTCCTCCCTCCCCAGCGCCAAGCTAAACAGCAGCCACAGCCCTTTTGGCACAGGTGGCTTTGCCAGCACCCATCCTTGTCAAACCGGGACAGGTAGCCCACAGGCAGGGGGAGATGCCTTAGCACAGGTCCAGAAGTGGCAAGCAAGCCTGGGGAGCTGGCAGCATCCCCCAGCCCTTGGGGAAGGAGAGGACAACCACAGGGGGAACAGGGCTCCTGCTCCCTGAGCTAGAAAAACACCCCCCCCAGCAGACAGGCAGCCGCAGAACCCAGGTTCTGCTGATGCTCTGCTCGCTGCTCCCCTCCAACACGCAACTCCCAAGGCAGGGACACGCTCCAGCTATGCAAGAGCCTCACGTGTGTGATGAGCAAGGGTAAGCACTCAACCTTCATGGCCCTCTCATTGTCCCTCCACAGAGACAGGAAGGGAGGAGAGAAGGGTAGATCCTCCCTGGGGTATTTACAGAGCGCTGCAGAGGTAGGATGGCAGCAGGCTTCTCCTCAACAATGCAGTTGTGGTCTCTAAGTGAGACATCCTCTACCCTGCCTTGCCCAGGATACAGCTGCAGGGCTTGGTGGGGCATGGGGCTAGCAAGGAATTAGCTGGGACAAAAAGCAAGATACTCCCCTGTCCACCCAGGACCTGCAAGCATCTAGGGGGACACTTACCCATCTTCCTGCTGCCCCAGCTCAGCAGGCTCTCAGCCAGCCATGAGTTCCCACAGAGGAGATGGGGACCATGCACACACCCTACCTCAGCTTCCTACAGCACACCAAAGCCTAGGCCATGGTGCTTACCAGCATCCTCATCCCATTGTGTGTATGACATCTCCCATCACGGCCACCAGCTCTTGTGTCAAGCCTTTGGACCAATCAAAGGCAAAAGGGCAAGCGGGTTTTTATTAACAGTGACAAAGCAGGCAGTGTGCATGGCGAGGGCAGCGAGGAGACGCCCCTGCATAGGAGAAGCAAGAGTGGCTGATAAGCAAGGTTTGTCTCCTGGCATGGCAGGCGGGTGAGCTCATCAGCAACGCCCCAAGTGCCAGCTCTGAGCCGGGGCGCACGAAGCACAGCACAGGGTGAGCACTGAAGGCGCCTTTGTTTCCCCCCAGCTGAGCTGTCCTCTCCATCTCCCTTATTAAACATCCTCCGAAACACAAGGCGAGGCTGGGGGTGGGGGGGCAGTCAAAGAGGCCTGTGATCCCGGGAGGGTGCGTCGCCCACTGAGCTGAGGAAGGGAAGGAATTAATTTCCTTCGCTTGTTAGGATCCCAGCCTAAATAAGGCTAATGGGGTGGTGGCAGGAAGCAAGGGGAGATTGCTCCAGGGTTGCTGTGTGGAGGGCAGCGGGTGCTGAGGTGACAGACCTGAGGTCACCCAGCGAGCAAGGACTGGCACATTACTTCTGCAACAGCCAGCAGGAGGAAGCACAGATCCCACACCAGCCTGCATTTGTGCCCACACCGCAGCAGGCAGGGGACTGGGCTCATGTGCCAGGGGTGGGCACATGGGCACTGGTGTCGGTGCATACCACTGCCCTTGGGAGCTCTTGTGAAACTGCAGTGTGAAACTGTGGAGCCTGGGGATGGAGGTGGTGGCAAGATATCAAAGGGCTGCTGGGGAAAGGTGGCAGGACATAAGAGTGGCCACAGGTGCTCAGCAGGTGACACAGCTGAAAAGGGACCCTGCATCCCCCACCCACCAAGCCACCCCCTCGCTTGTGGGACACCTCCGCCTTGTGCCTGCCTCTGACAAATGGCTCTCACCTGCTGCTTTCTTCTGGGGCTTCTCTTGCAACCAAAATCCTGCAGGATTGCACCACTACACTGGGCTCAGGCTTTGGCCACAGGCATCCCAGGACAGGGAGTGATGCCAGCTTCCCCTCTCTCAAACTCACTCCTCTTCACATTTGCAGCTTGATGAGGAGATGTCAGCAAGGTCTCTGAGCCTGGGAAGGCCAGGAGCCACAGCAGCAGACAGCTTTAGCTTTAGCTAACTTGGGCTGGGTAGCAGAGGGGACCCAGGGCAGCTCTGCTGGGATGGAGTGAGCTGGGGGACCAGCAGCAGAATGCTGCAGCTGCTGCGGACAATGGGGCACTATTTCTTCTGCTGCTAAAATCTGCCCTAGAAGCAGCACCAAGCACAGTGCTGGCAGAAGAGCTGCATTCCCTTCAGCACCCTACACCTCTCCCTACCCTGCACCCAGGTCTGCTTTATTTTTAGACCCCACGAGTGCTCCCCCTGCTCAGGGACCTGCTTCCACAGTGTGGAGATAAGGGTCCAGGCTCAGCCTGCAGCTGCAGAGCCCATCTCCCCCTCCCTGGCCTCTGCTCCATCACAAGAGCAAAAATCAGGTCTTGTTCCAGCAACCTGCAGAGAGGAGGAAAAGGCGCTGGCCAAGCCAAAGCAGGAGTTTCCCAGTGTACAGACCCAGCTTTTGCAGGGGGAGAGGCAAGACAATGCACATGGGGTTGTCTCCCCAAGCAAAGCCTGTCCACAGCCCAATAGAGAGTCCCCAGCTTTTGCAGGGGGAGAGATAAGACAATGTGTGTGGGGTTGTCACCCCAGGCAAAGCTGGTCCACAGCCCAACAGAGAGCCCTGGGGAGGGGAGATGCTGTTTCACACAACTGAAATGCTGCGAGGCTGCTGCAGCAGGGACATGCACAGGGACCCCCATCCCACGGCTGCCCAGGTGCCGGCAGCCCCACGGCCACAGCTCTCTTGGGTCCTCCGCCTGTCCCTGGCCATGCTTCCTCCCACGCCAGGTGAAGGCCGGGGGCGAGGGAGGTGGGGGAGTAAAATCGGATGCTGGGAGTGACAGCCATTGTTTGTAGCTAAAATAAAAACCAAGCAAAAATAAATCCTTCCTGTTAGCACTGGCAGGGCCCTGCGACGCTCTGCCTGCCTGCCTGCCTGTGCAGGGTTGTTCAGAGCCGCCACTGGCAGTAAACAAACATTTATAGCTCCTGGGATGCCATAAATATGTGGGGTGTAGACCAGGGAAGGGGACACAACCAGGGGCTACCCCAGCAACTGGTGACGGCAGCAGAGATGGCCCAGTCTCAGGAGGACCCCTGCAGGGACAAACAGACCCAGTGCTGCCGGAGGAGTTACTTGCAGCAGAAAAACTGCTTTGCCCTCTCCATGGGCTGATGTTGAGCCGCCTGCAAGAGACACCCGGGTGCTGGGATGTGCCTCCATACCTTGCTGCTTGGCCCCAGCCTCCTCCTGCCCCAGCATGGGCTGCGGGCATCACTGGAGGGGTGATGCCTGAAGTGGGTGTTGGCAGCCCCCTCTGAGCCCAGCAGGGACAGCTTTTCCCTGCCACTGCTCCTTGAGGAAGGCCGTGGCCCCCTGAGCTCTTTGCTGAGCTCCCGGGGCAGTTCCTGTTCCCGTTCCCAAAGAGGTTTCTTTCCGATGGCGAGGAGGCAGGCATGCAGCTGGCGAGGAAGTGTCTTGGCGGGGGCGGTACAGTGCTCCCAGAATTGTTCCTTTGTGCAGAAGACAGGAGGACAGACAGCTGCCTACTTGCACCCTGCCTGCGGCCACCGCTCCTCCGGTGTGGGCAGGAGGAGTGCCCTGCCAAGCAGGCAGAAGAAGGGCAGTGCTTAGCCCCAGGGAGGCAGCAGGGGCAAGCAAGGCATCCCTGCCAGCCAGGCTCAGCTTCCCGGCCAGCCATCACCAGTAGCGTGTGGGGCAAACAGGGATGACTGGGATGGGCTGGTGGGGCCAGGAATGCCGGCCTGGAAAGTACTTCCTCCTCCCAGGGTGGCTGTCTGTACAGCTACAGAGCAACTTGGCATGCTCCAGCCTGGAGGGTTTTTAGAGAAAAGCCAACCATTAGTGATCACACTTGAGCTCTGACAACATCCCCTAACAGTGGAAGATCTGCTAAGGGGCCATTCGATGCATATGAATCATCTCCTCCCTGGAATCAAGGGCCCCTTGAGTTGGGCGGATGGGGGGAGCGCCTCTGACTCGGCATCCAACAATGTCAGCAGGAGCCTGAGTGCTTGGGGCTGGCTCCCGCACGGCTGGGAGGCCCCCACTCTCCCTGGCTTTCCAACTGCCCAGCCAGTGCCTCTTCCTACACCTTGCTATGATTAACCCCCTTGCTGTTAGCCCCAAGACCCCAGCAGCAGTTCCTGCTCTCCCAGCAGCTCCCAGCTCAGATGCTGCAGCATCCCTGAGGGTTGCAGAGCACAACGTGAGCTCAAACCTTTTGACCTGTCTCCTAAACTCCCGGCACCTCCCTGCTGCCTCCCCACCACCCCACAGCACACCCTGCACCCCACCAAGCCAGGCTGCAGCAGGCAGGGCAAGGATGAGCATCCCCTGGGGATCTCATCATCATGACCTTACAGTAACTAATATCCTTAGCTGATAACCTTGGAAAATCAGTCCTGGGAGATGACCATGAAACCTCCTTGCTCAAGGCAGAAGGTCCCTTGCCATCTCTCCCTCCTGACGCAGTTGCCCACTGGCTTCTCTCCTTATATGAAGGACCCTGCAGGGTTCCCAGGGCCCCTCCGTCCCACTCCAGCTCTGGGAGAGGGGGTGATGAGCAACTGGAGAGGTTAAATAGCAAGAAGGCTGTCCTGGCTGTGCTTGCTGAGCCTCCTTCATCTGTGGCCCTATCTGCTCCAGATGCACGCCCTAATGTTGACAGCAGCTTTGGTGTGTGGGGGATTCCTTTCCCAGCACAGCCCCAGCAGCATGGCCAGCTCAGCCACTTTCAGCACTGCTCATGTGAAGGGTCCTGCATCTGGCCCAGTGCCTTTGCCAGCAGCGGCTCATCTCCCAGGTATAAATAGCTCTTCAGAAAGCCTTATTGCATGGCCTGGCTCTCAGCCGCTCGCCCACCCCAGCAGAGACTGGCCGAGCACCAAGTCCAATCCGGGCCTGAGCGGCAGATCTGCCCTCTCAGCCACATTTTCCCCAAGCCCTCCTGCTTCAGCCTGGCTCTCTGTGCCAAAGCAGTTTCTCAGAGTCCTAACCACCCTGCAAAAAGCCAAGAAGAGCAAGGGAGCTGCGGCGCATGGCTGGGGCTGGTGCTCTGCCCAGTGCACCCAGACAGTGACGAGAGAATGGGCACAAGGGAATTGGCTGCAGGAACAGGACCCCAAACACCCCAAACCCGGTGCACTCTTTGCTGCAGGAGAGACAGTTTCACAACCTCCCCACAGTTTTACATATGAAAACAGGAGCGCTGACTAGAGAGAAGTGTAATTACAGGCTGACAGAGCTTGCACAGGGCAAAGATTATCACCCACATTCACGCCCCTGCCAGCTCACACACTGCAGGAACCATCATCACTCACTGCTGTGGGGCCAGTCAAGCCTCTTCTCTATAACTGGATTAAAGGAGAAACTGGAGAACAAGGGGATCATGGTGGTTCCTTTCCCACCGAGACCCATGCCGGCAGCACAACCCTTGCAGCATGGCCCAGAGGAAGGGGTGCTGCCCTGCAGTGAAGCCCCAAGCTGGGTTGAGGCTCTCCTGGCCATGCCCATGCTCAAAGCATGGCTGCAGATGGAAAATCTCTGAGGGCTGCAGCACCCTCACCCTGCCTGCTCTGCTTAGCACCCCAGTCCCCTTGGGCAGTGACTCCTGGAGGGGTGTCATCTCACCAGGGAGCCCCCAACAGAGCCGTGGGGCATTGGAGGGGGCAAGGCTCTCTGAACTGGTATCACTGCTGGAAAAAAACCCTGGTGCAGCCCTTGTTGGGCTGCAGGGTATGTCCTGCCTCGCAGCAGCCCACATTGAAGCAGAGCAGCTTCATACAAGCAGTACAGGTAATAATTAACAGGCTGATTAAATCACCCACAAACACCTCCTGTGACCCAGGCAGATAAGGATGCTCCAGTGCTCCGTGCTGCAGCAGGACTCCTTCTCCAGTGGCTGCCGGGGCTGTTCCCTCTCCACTGACAGCTTAGCAGCCCTTTCTCTGCCTCCTGGAGAAGACTGCAGTGGTTTGCGTTAGCTCACCAAAAGCACACTTTATCCCTCCAATCTGAAAAGACTACAGCTGCCCCCACCCCAGAGGAGGACGGGAAGGTTGTGGATCACCCTCTCTTACTGCTGAGCACAGCAAGAAGCTGAGCAAATAAAAGCACCCAGGTGAGAGATTACTGGGTAACCCTGCTCATGCCCCCAGTCAGCACACGGGCAGCCTCTGCCCTGGACCCCTGAACGCCAGGGGGCTCCCAATCCCAGGTACAAATTATTTCCAGCCACAGCTCAATCAATGCAATTAGCTCTGCATGGACCAGATTCAGCGTTTCCAGGTGACATTTCAAAACTCAGTGCCGGCCTCGGCAGGCACATGGCAGGATGCTCTGCTGGGCCAGCCTGGGAGCAGGGCTCAGAGGTTGCTGGCTGGAGAACACATTTAAATAATGAATGAAAAAGAGAGGTTTGGGATGTCCTTTAAAGGAATAGTCAGGCAGGGGTGAGACCTGCTGAGTAATGTATCAAAAACAAGCTTCAGGCAGAGGGGAGATGTTAGGATTAGTCAGAACTCAGAATAAACTGTATTCTTGTCAACCAAAATTTTGGCGTTGGCCTTTTCCAAACAAACTTGACAGTGCAGGGAGCAGCTGGTTGGCCTGGGCTCGCTTCTGACACCAGGAAAGGCCCCAGGACCAGTGGCACAGCCATTTGCCTACCCCTGCGATGGGCAGAGCACCAGAAAGCCTCCCCACGTGTCACCTTCCTGCCTGTGCCCCCTCCAGCTTGGAGCTGGGGGGACCTGAAGCTCTCACCTCTCAGCAGCCTGTCATCTCCACCAAACCTCAGCCTCCGGGACAGCAGGAATTACAGGTAATTGAAGGCACCATGGTGGGAAACTCACTGACTCAGCACCCCAGTGCTGATGACTGCTCCCCCACAGGCATGCCCTCCCTAGCGCCCTGCACCCAGGCAGGCGTGGCCACATTACTATCCAGGACTGGGTTCATCCTTCATCCCCCAAGTCTCCAAAATGGACTCCCCAGCCCCACCGTTGGAAAGATCTCTGCATCGCAAAAGGCTGCTCTCCATGTCCCTGTACATCCCCTTTCCCTGAAGCCAAGATCCAAAACGTCTCAGATGCAATACCTGACTTGCAGGAGTGAGATGTGGGGAGGCCGGCAGGGCTGACACATCTTTCTAGGAGGAAGGGTGACACGAGGCAGTTGTGCCTGGACCCTGAGAAGCAGAGGAGGGTATGGGACCCTCACCCAGCAGGGTATGGGCAGGAAGGGCGTGGGGTTTGCAGGAAGGAGCTGGTGGATTAGCCACCAGCCAGCTCTGCTTGCCTAAATACTTTCAGCCACATCACACAATGCGGAGCACTCTTTTCAGAGGTGGTGGGATGAGAAACCGCAGGCATCCTGTGGGGGAAATTACCCCCACTGAGTCGGGAGGGAGGGAGACAAGTGCCCAGCAGCCAGCCTCCTGTTTTGGCAGGCATCCATGGGCAGCCCTGCCTCAACCCCAGCGATGCCCAGGAGCTTGGGAGCTGAGCTGGGCACAAGTCCTCCCTGTCCCCTCAGTGGCCACCTCAGCCCTGTCCCTGCAGGAAAGCGATGTTCACAGGCCAGGGCAGGCAGGGCACAGCAGCGGGCCTCTGTGTTCAGGGGCCGGGGCCGTGCTGCCCCGGAGGACCCTCGGAGGGCAGGATAAGCGTGTTTTCTCAGCTGAGAACAGCCCTTCCGTTTCCTTCCCTTACCCAGCTCTGCTGGGAGCATCAGGTGTAGAGGCAAGGCCACCAGCCGACAGCATTTCCTACCCAGTTAACCCCTGCAGGGCAGGGGTGGAGAGGCAGGAAAGCCAGTTTATCCCAGCAGGAAAGTTGGCAAGCTTGAGCACAGGGGAAGATGCAACTGCTCTGGTTATTACTGATGGCTCTGTACAGTGTTCACTGTATTGGCTTTTAACTCCAGGACACAAAAGCCAGCTATCAAACCTGTTCCTATGTAACTTCTATTCCTGGCTCTGTCCTTTACAACCTTGGTTTCCCAAAGTGTAAAATGACACTGGGACCACGTGAAAATGGGAGGCTGAAACCACTGGACAAGGAGCCAAAAAGGGGCTTTTCCCCCATCACCAAGTTGAGTGGGTTTAATGTTCAAAAAAACCCAGAAGAAAGCCAAAGTCGTTCTTCAAAGCTGCTCCTCATATATCTCCTGCTAATTGCCAGCAATCATAGCATACCAGCCTCTGCCAGAGCTCCCTCCTATCACTTCCAGGATCACATGCTCATGAAACCCACTTCAGAAAAGGTATTTTGAGTATGGAAACCCCTTGAAGCAAAGATCTGTTTTCGTTCCAAACTGTTACGAAATGTCAGTGTTTTCCCTCGCCTGCCACAGAGCCTGCCTTTGATGCAATGGGAGGCATATCAGGAGCAAAAATGGAAGGGGCTGCAGCAGTCGTGCCGTGGGGGGAGCCTGCGGGAGGGAGGGCCAAAGAAGTTATTTTCATCTTTCCCCACTGTGGAGGCTGTAGATTCTCAGCACAGTGTCTGCAGAGGAACCTGAGCTCCCCGAATGCTGATGCTTTTAGCGCCGCAGGGTGAGGAACGGCAGGCTGTTGGTGGCTCCATGGGTGCCCTCCCTACGGGTGGCAGGACCTACTCTATTCATCCTGCAGGTGCCCTGGCAGGAGGTGCCAGCCCCTTGTTTGCACACAGTGGGGCAGGGCTGGCAGAGACAATGCAGAGCTCCTTGGGAGGTTTCCAACTAAACTGTCCTGCTGCTTCCCTGGAAGAGTGACATTTAATAGCTAGTTTGCAGGACTGACAGCTGTGCCATTTATTTTCACTAGAAGAAGGTTCCTTATATACAGGAGGAGATGTGTGTTCCTCTGGAGAGAGCTTTAGCTGTGCCAGACTAGAAGGTACCTGGTGTAGCGAAGGGTTAAGGGATTAGGACATGGGCCTGGGATGCCAGAAACCACTTCAAGCCTCTGCTCTTCTAAATAGTTATCTCCTGTCCCCAGCAAGCTATTTGGCTACTGAGCAACAGGCAAATCTTGGTTCAAGCTCCATTTTCACTCCATGTCCTCCCCTGAAATGCCTTCCTACTATTTGGGATGAGACAACTTCTTAAAATCCTTAAAGTTTTCCTGGGCTGGGATAAGAACCACCCGCCAGCTGCGGGCAAGAGGATTTCAGGCACGTTGGCACTCAGCGCTGCTCCATAGCAGACAGTGTGTCAGCCTTGCATGAGCTGCACATATGCACCGGAAAGCAGCATTTCCAGGTCAAGAGCAAACACGGGAAAGAGGCAAGTTTTCCAGACAGCGCAGGCAGATAGGACAGTCCCCAGAGTCTCTGGCTGGAGGACACTACCCCCGCAGCAGTCAGTAAGGGCACCAGCCCGCTCTTTCCCCCCTCCAGCAGCCCCTGCTGCAGAGGGAACCTGCAATGTACTGGGCAGGGGAAGGTCCCACTTCACTGCTCGCTCCTGGCTATGAACAGGCGGTGGCTCCGGGCAGCTGAGTTTCCTGCAGAAGGAATGGCTGCAATGTGGGGGAGAGCTCGGCACTTGCCTGGCATGCTAACAGCTGGCCCGATCTGTGTTTCGCACCCACTCTGCACCCCCTTCCACGGGACTAAGTGCACGGGGCGGGCGGGATTCCTGCTGCCAGCTTGCAGGCGTCAGGTCAGGAATGATCCAGTCTCCCTCCCACCAACCCCATGGCCTCCCCATTCCTGCGGGCGAGCTGGAGCCAAGTTTATCCCTGACACATCTCTGCTGGCTTTGCTGGATTTAGACCCTAGATAACTTTGGTGCAGGTCCTAAATTCTGGTGGCACAAAAGGTCAGGAAAGAGTCACTAATGAGGAGAAGCTATGTGCAAGCACAGCCCTGCTAGAGCAAAGGCTCCTGATACAGATCACCTCTCAAATCACGCATACATGCACTTATCTATTAGCATATCCTGAAACAACTCCATAAACAGCCTACAGCACCAATTTCCCGGGTTAGGTGCTGGTGTAGAGCTGAGCCCCGCACTGGGTGCTGCCCAGCCTGCTGGGTAAGGCAGCAGGCTCAGCTGGAGCATGGGAAGTGATGAAGCAGCTGGTGGATCATAAAGCAAGAGCAAGTCAGGAGCTGAGCAGAGCTCCAGGTGAAGAAAGGGGCTGCTGAAGAACAGGCAGAGGCTGGGAATGGGGCACAGACCTCCTACTCACCACTGGATCCAGCACCCTTTGCACTAGGGAGGGTAACCTGGCAAGGCCCCCACACCTTCCCTCCATGAGCCACAGCCCCCAGAGGGATCCAGCAACTCTGGGTGATGAGCAGGAGGGTCTGGAGTGGGTTTACATTAGCAAAGAGCCATCCAGGTGCCAACAGCAATTCATTACAAGCACTCAAAGCACTGCTGCCGCTACCATAGAAGGCACGGGTGACGAGGATCAAACAGCAGAGCAGCTTCCCCCCTCCCAGGGGAAGCCTGTGGAGTGGCTGCACTGTGCCTGGGCCTGTCTCCACAATGCTCTAGGGTGCTTTCTGCAGTGTGCCAGGCACCCCCTGCCCTTCCCTGTGGTGAGGTCACAGGTTTGATTTTTGGGCTGGGCTGGGATGTAAACATGGCAGCCTCCCACAAGCTCGCACAGCAAGAGAATGGGGAAGCCAAGACCCTCTGCTCTCCCCTCTCCCCACTGGTGAGGCCCTCAGGGACCCTGAAGGACAGCTCTGGCATCATCTGTCATTTCACAACACTCCCCCTCCTGCAACAGCATCCTCCTTCAGAGCCAGCAAAGCCACCCTCCCTGGCTTGCAGGCAGGGCAAGACGCAGCCATGGGGGACGGCTGTCCCTGTCACCATCTCTGTCCCCTCTTAGGCTGCTGGGCACTGACACTGCTCTCTGAGCACTAACCCTGTAAGCTGCAGCCCAAGAGTCAAATTCTTCATCCTGCGTTTCCACTGCGGAAACACCACCCCATCCTTTTACATTGAGAAGGGGAACTCCTGACCCTCAGTCTTTCTGGTGCTGACCCAGAGCTGCAGATGCAGCACTGCCTGAACCGCCCTGGGACTTTGGCGTGGTCCCAGCCCACAGAGCTGGAACAATGCCCCTGGCCCCCCATTATAATATTTGGCTGAAGCTGCTGCATTACCGCCAAGGACCAGGACCCTCGTGCCATCACCTGCTCCTCCTCTGCAGCCCTAGGCCATATTCTGCAGCAGCTAGAGGCAATCCCCCTGAAAACCTCCCTCTGCTCCTGTCCAGGGACCTTCCAGCCCCAGCACAAAGCCAGGACCTTCTCTGCAAAGTTGGCCCAAAGCCCTGGCGGGTTTATTCGTGTCACAGATCAAAGCCTAACAACTACATGAGCCTGATGCCACAAGCTGCAGGCAGGAATCGCACACATGTGGGAACACAGCCATTTCCCAGCAGGGTGGGGATCAGGCCCTCCACTGCTTTACGAGACGACCACCGGCATCTTCCCCAGCTGGGGAAACTCTCTGGATCTGATCAGCTCCATCTAGAAACACCAGTCACCTCCCTTTCTATGAGCATAACTTCCCCTAACAAGTGCTTCCACCCCACAGGCTTGCTTACAAGCTGCTGCCTTTTCGCCCATCTGACCAGGAAAGGCAAACTGGTTCCAGTTTGTGTCGCGGGTGGGGGGCAAAGGCACCCTGGGGGCAGGGTCCCACATCGATCCGGTGAGCTGCACCGGCTCGGTTGGGAGGGGATGCGCGAACCCCGGGACCGGGACGGGCATCCCCTGTCCCCGCCGTTCCGGGCGCGGAGGGGATGCCGGTCCCGTCCCGTCCCGTCCCGTCCCGTCCCGTCCCGTCCCGTCCCCGCTTACCGCTGAGGCGGTCCATGGCTCCGGAGCCGCGGGGAGCACCGGCCGCCCCGGCAGCCGCGGGCGGGCGAGTGTCGCCGGCAGCGGCCGCCCGGCGGGGCCGGGTCTCGGCTTCGGAGCGGCCAATGGCTTCGCCCGCCCCTCCCTCGGTGCACGGCAGCGCCGAGCACCGGCCCGACCCGGCACGGCACCGGGAGACCCCCCGGCGCTGGTGACACCCCTGTGCAGCCCTGCAGCACCCACCTCCCTCCACCCCCCCCTTGCACGGCCGAGGGTGTCCCGGGGTTCTCCCCCTTCACCCTCCCCGCCCCCCGCCAGGAGCTGTCCCGCACCGGGCATTCAGTATCCCCAGCAGCAGCACCTGGAGATCCCCCCCGTGAAGGGTGGGGGCCCAGAGCGGCCATCCCCACCTGCCTGCCCACGGGGCTTGTTGGTTTAGGCAACTTCGGTTTGGGCAAAGATCCAGAACTAATTCCCCCACCCAGACACCCAGTCTGCAAGCACAGCCCCCCCTTCCCACCTCACCCTGTTTCGTTGGTGCTGTCCCTGCTCCCTCCTGCCCCCAAACCCCTTCATATTTGCTCCCTACTGGTGTCCCTCATGTGCCCGGCCTCTGCCTGGCCGTGGTGCTCATGCCACCATCACTGTCCCTCCCCAACAAAGACCTTAGGGGCGTGGGAGACTTGTGGGGTGTGCAAGGGAGCATCCCATGCATGGCAGCAGGAGCAGTGACTCCTGGCACCCCCAGGACAATTTCTCCCGGCCTCAGGTCTGCAGCTGAGCCCTCTTCTGGGGACAGCAGGCTGTGACAGATATGAGATTCTGTTTCACATGTACCAAATTATCACTTGGGAAAGCAATAATTGAAACATTAGCTGTGCATTAACAACTGGCCTCCAGGGCTCCCCCATTTGTGGCACTCAGTCTGGGGCAGACTAGAGACAGCTATAGCCCTCTCACACCCCTCTGCAGAGCTGGCCTGTGGCACAGTGAAGGTGAGACCCTTGCTGTCCCTCAGAGGAACCCTGCTGACCCAGCTCTTGCAGAGGTGCCCCATGGCTTGCTGGCTTGTCTGGGACTGCTCAGTCCTGCGGTATGCCTGAAAATTGTGCCAGACAAGCAAATAGGAAACTGGAGCACCACAGACACCAGGAAGGATGTTTATGTGGAAATAGCACTATTACTTTTAGGAAAAAAATAAGCAAAGAGAAAAAAATCCCAATAGTTCGCAGTGGAGCAAATGCTGAATGGCCCTGGTAATGGCCTTCATTCCTGGAGGCTTGCAGAGGGATTCATCTGGGACTCAGGCATCAGTGATGGGGTAATTCAGGAAAACTCCTACAAAAAGGTCCAGCAGTTACTGGGACTGGCACCCCTGGCTTCCCTCCTCTTGCCTTGCCCCCAGCTCCTGGCCAGACTGCTCCTGCTGCTGCTCACGTGGGAGCAGCAGGGCTGGGTGCTCACACCACTGCTGGTAGGGCCCGATGCATGGCAGCCCAGGACCAGGCAGCACTGCAGCTTGTCCACTCTTGGGCCTTGCCAGCCCTGAACAAACCTGAAGAGCAGCAAGAAACTGCACAAGGCAGGAGGTGGCTTTCGCTGTTTAAGAAGGGCTTGGTTTTGGGATGGCCTGGAAAGCTGCCGTTCTGGCACTTCGTGAGGAAAAACTGGCTCTCTAGCAATATTGGGTTTGCAGGGAAAGCCAACAGTTGGGACTCAGGCTTGCACCTTGACCTGTGGGTCTGCACCCCTGCTCCTGGCTGAGTGCCCACCACTTCTCCTCCTTGTCCCCTGCCCCAAGCTCTGTATTTCTGATCTGGAGGGTGAGGCTGGAAGTACTCCCAGTGCATAGCCATTTTAAAGGCAGGGAGGGCATTAAGGAGCCCATGGTGAGATCCCACTTATCCTGCAATTGTAACAAGGGCCTTTTCCAACCCATGAGTAAATATACAGACCAGCTGAGCAGAAAGGGACAGGACACTCACATCCCACAACCCCACTCTTTCCCAGCCCCGGGTGCTGTGGCTGCAGAAGGAAAATCCTCTCCCTGTGCTCCTGTGGGGCAGCACTGACAGATGCCAAGTGCTTCAGGGCCCATGTGGCTTTAGCCCCTGGGAGAATCCAAGGATTGATACAGAAACAAGGTTGGAAAAGAAAAGGGAACAAAGAGCATAAAATGATCTGCAAGACTTCCATTCACTCTCACGTGCAGCACTGAGAATCATACAGAGCTGTAATATAGAGATCTTTCTATGTATATATTTATAGGTATGTATATATTTATAGTGCACTGCATTTAAAACAGCCGGGCCTGCTTCTTCAGCTCATTCCTCTTCCACAGGGCCAGGCGGTCGAACTCAGCGATGGTCATACCGAAGATCTGGTAGAACTCCTCCTGGGAGAGGTGACGCTGGGGAGGGACGGGATGCTGGGCCAGGGCTGGGGACTGCAGCCACCACCCAGGGCCAGCCACCACCATGCAGGCCATGTGGCTGCAGTGGGGTGGAAGGGCATGTGAGGGGGTCTGACAGGATCCCCTGCCTGGCTGGGTGCAATGGGGTGCTACAAGCCCCAGCAGTGCTTCCTCAGGAGAGGGGGAGCACCTGGATCCCTCCTGCTCCTGCAAAACACACTCGTGCTGTGGGCATGTGGGACAGCTCTGCCCAGCCAGTGGAAGAGCAGGACCACCATGACAATGTGCTAGCACATGTGTGCTCCTGGGGAGCTGTGGAGATGCTCCTCACATGTTCATGAGTCCCTTGCAGCCCCACACTGCCTGCTAGGGGTAAGGGGACATTCCGTGGGATTGGGTCCCTCTGAGCCCCAAGGAGATTGCCCCTGGTAGGAAAGGCTCTCCTCACCTCTAACCGAGTCCTGTCCACATCTTTGGGCAGCTGGTTCCTCCCCCTTGTCTTCACCAGGAGCAGCTCATAGGGGTATATCTGCACAGGGACAGGAAGACCATGTGGTAGCTCTGGAGCTAGAAGAGGACAGCTGGGGCACACCTGGGAATGAGGCTGTGGGGCCCACCAAGGAAAGCCTCCTCCTGCCATGTTTAGCAGGGTTTGGGTGGCATAGCTGCCTCCAGGGCTTGGACAGGACAATGGAGAGGGGGACTTGCTCTCCGGGTGACCCTAATCCACCTTGAATCACCTTGGTGGCTCTGGAATAGCCTGCTCACGATGCAAAACCAGGAGCGACCCAGGGATGAGTGTGAGTAGGGAACCACCAGCACAAACACCCTTCTCTGTTCCTCAACCAGGAGACGCTTCTACTTGGATAAGTGCTTGGGACCCTAGCATGAGGGGAAGGACTCCGGTCTGAGTCCCCCAGGATGGGGCTCTCAGGTAGGGGACAGAGGGGGACTGAAGGTAGGGCTTTGCGGGCAGAGGTCAAAGCTTCCTCCTGAAGGGCCTGGGGACACACAGACACGGCTCTGGGACTCCTTCTGGGTAGCACTCTACCGGCAGGCAGCTGCTCCTTGGAGCAGGAGCGTCTTACCTTGTACTCTGTGGGGAGAGAGAAAAGACAGGAGATGTAAGCCATGCTGACCCATCTGCTGCCAGGATCCTCCCCCTGGGGCTGCGGGGACCCTGCCTGTCTCCCCCCTTCTCCCCCAGCCTGGACATCATTTTCCAGAGCTGCTTGTAGTGGGGTAAGCAGCCCCATGGCATCTGGCTCCATGCCTAGAGGGTCCCCTGCCCACACTGCTTCCCAGCCCCATGGCGCCTTACCTCGCATCCCCCAGTTGACGGCATTTGTGCTGTCGTAGTGGAAAAGCTCGGCACTGGGAGGCTGTGGGAGGGAGGCAGGGAGGGAGGAGTAAGAGGGGGTTCCCTCCAGATGCTCAGCACAGCACATCCCATGGCTCCAGTGGGGAAGGCACCTATGCACCCCAAAGCAGGACCTGCTTACCACACTTGGCAGTGGGGAAACTGAGGCACAAGGAGGTGAAGTGACAAGCCTAGGTCACACGGAGGCAGGACCAGGTCTCAAAACCCCAGCAGTTGCTGCCCCAGGGTATAAAGCAAAGCTCTGATGCTGGGAAGCAACACCAGAACCCTTCTGAAACATGCCCTGCAGGACATTCAGGGCAGCCACCTCTCTCCTGCAGTGCCTGGGCAGGGCACTTTGGTCCACCATAAGGGTCATTTTGGATTGGCACAGACCAGCAGTGACAGCAGAGGTGCAGAGAAGGTGGGGGAGCAGGACACCCTAGTCATGAATGGGGAGCACTGGAGGCTTTGTGAAGCCTGGGGAGAATGATGAAGGGTGCAGAGATGCCTGGCAGCAGCAGGATGCAGGCAGGAGGCACCTACCCTGTGCAGCCCGTTCCTCCTGTAGGCAGGAAGGGAGGCCGACTTAGAAATGAGGGGATCTGCAAAGAAGCCACCAAGGTGCATAAGGGCAAATGCAGGGGTGAGCCCCGCATTCTGGGAGAGCACCCACTGGGCCACCCTACCTCTGTGCTCCCACAATGCTACCCAGCTCCACGTTCACCCAGCTGTCTCCTTCCAGCTCCAACTCGTTTCCAGCCTGGCTTCCTCCAGTGCTGATATTTCTCTCCCCAAAATCCCTTTCCCATGGCAGCCCTCCCACCTCACCCTTCAGCACAACACAATCTCCTCTCTCGGTTTCTCTGACTTGTCCTCTCCCAGTGCTGCCACCAGCCCTGCCCTGGTTCAGCTCTACCCTGCCCAGCATTTCAAGGGCTCCTTCTCTCCCCTTCTTCCCTCCCTCATCCCAGCACCTCCTCCAGCTCAGGCCCCGGACCCCATGGCCCCTGGGGGACCAGCTGTGGAGTGCTGCAGGCTCACACACTCACCGCTGTCTGCCAGGTAGTGCGTCCGGGGAGCTGCAAGGAGAGCAGAGCTGGGCATCAGGGAGGACCGAGTGCCCCATGCCATGCAGAGCTGCCTGGCTGCCAGCCCCACGGGCCCTCCTTGGGGCTCCCTGAGCATCTCCAAACAGCCCCAGCTCCAGGAAGGCAGATGCGCCATGAGGAAGAAGAGCATGGAGTGGGCAGGGGCATCTGTGCTGCCAGGCTCCCCAAGGCCCCCAGCCCCCCCTGCAGCCCTGAGTGGAGTGTGGCTGGGTGCCCTGGGTGCTGTGCAGTGAGAGCAGCATAAGCAAGGAAGGCAACCCTGGGGACAGCCAGCAGCTCTGGGTGCCAGGATGTCCCAGATGTGTCATTAATGAGGAGGTACAGACACAGAGAGCCAAAACAGGTCAGAGAAAACTCATCGTGGCCGTGCTGTGAGATTCCCAAGGCGCCCCAACCGCCCCATGAGGCACTTCACTAGACTGCCTGGACAGACTGCAAACAGCTGCCAGGTGATGCCTCATACCAGCCAGGGCACAGGGAATCAATGGAGCTCTCCAGAAAGGAAGAGAGCCTCCCAGGTCCAATTCTGGTGCCCACCACCTCTCCCACCATCCCTTCCTAGTCCCCCGTCCTTCCCTCTCCACCCCAGCAAACTTCCCACAGGGACTGGGGCCCTGCTGGGTGGGACAGACAAATGACAGACAGGGTCATCCTTACAGCCATTGAGGGTGCCCTCGTAGCCAGCTGTGTGCAGGGCTTCTCTGCTGCTGGCTGAGCTGCGAGGGGGTGTCCAGGGATCTGCGTATGAGTTGGACCGAGCCTTCATCTCCTCCCTCAGGATCAGCCTGCCAATGCCACTCTGGATCTGGGCAGGTGGGGGGGGAGAAAGACACTTTGCACCCTTCCTTTCCCTGCCCCACCTTCCCTGACTGCTGGTGCATCACAGCAGGGCATGGCACCTCCTGGCATGGGCTCGGCATCTCCCAGCTTCTCCCTCATCTCTAGGAATGAGGTGCTAGGATGGGATGCCTTGGCAAGGGGATGGATCCCATGTTGGGGGTGGCCATGGGGGGAGAGATGGCAAAGGGTAGCAGGGATGGTGCAGGAGCCAGAGCAGGAAAGGTGGCCCCTTCCTGGGTGGCGGAGCTGGGCTGAGCTACCTCCCCAAAGCCAACTTCCATGGGGGCAGCTTGCTGCCAGCTCTCCCCTGCCAGGCTGCAGGCAGGGACATCACTCACCTTGTGCATGCCCCGGTCGTATCCATCCTCCTCACCTCCCGACGAGAACCTCCGGGCCCGGGGTGCTGTAAGGAGACACATAGTGGTGGGGGCATCACATGGGGATGAAAGTGGAGGCAGGTAGGGAGGAGATAGTCCCCAACTGCAGAGGGACAGCTGAGTCGCAAGGGCTGCTAGGACTTCGGGGTCACTTTGGCAGGTATCTTGGCCCAACCCCACCTTTGGGTCCAGACCCAACTCGGGGAGGGATCCCTCCAAGGGAATGGCTGGGTTTGGGGGCAGGAATGGGTTTTGCTTTCCCCCTGCCCAATGCAGGGGCTGTTACCTTTGGGGGAGCCTTGGAAGGACCAGTACTCTGACTCGGAGTGGTAGTATGGGTCTGGGGAGTAGGCAGGGCTGTACTTGGATGACTGTGCAATGTCTTCGCTGGTTTTGCTTTTTGTGGCTGCAGGAAGGTTGTCTGCAAAAGAGCAGGCAAAGCTGTAATGAGGACTGTGAATCCCACCAGCAGGACTTGCACAGGTCCACCCTGGGATGGAGGCAAATCCTCTTCCCTCCCCTCTCCCCAGTGGCTGCCAGCAATTTATGTCCAGAACAGCAGGGAGCAGAGGTGGGAATAATCCATTTTCAAACTGCTGACACCTCCTGGAGACAAGGGTGCAGAGGCAGATGGTGGGGATGGCGACAAGCAGAGGGGCTGTTGTTGATGTGGCTGGGAAGGGACCCAACCCACTCACAGCCTGCAGCACCGTGACAAGCTCTGGCTCCTGCATAGTGCCATGCTCACCTCAGCCTCAGTACCACCAACCTCCCCATGCCCCTGTGCCCCAGGCTGTCCCACCACCTGGAGGGCTATAACCGCAAAGGTGGGAGGGGATGGAGGAAGGCTCAGTCCTGGCGGGGAAAGGGTTCTTGGTGGGTTACTGCCAGGGGAAGATGGCGGTGGGCTGTGCAGCGGGGGGAGCAGAGGGGTGACCCCAGCAGCTCCAGCTCTGGCAGGGGCTCGGCCTCCCATGGCAGGGCCACACACAGAACTGTGCTCAGGCTGGGGACTGAGCCTCAGCAGCACATGTGAGAAACCCAAGGGTGAGCCCTGCTCCTTTTCCCCAGAGGCCAGGAGGCTTGCAGGAGAAGGAGCACCAAGGACAGGCTGTGTGGCAGAGCCATCCCACCACCTCAAGCAGGTGCACGGAACCCTGCCAACGGCAGCTACTTACAGCAGCGGAAGCAGCCAGCAGCAGTGCGGTGGGAGTTGGGCGGGTGGGAAGGGAGAGTCCAGGGAGAGAGAAGAGACACAGTTACTGCTCGGGGAGCTGCTGTCCCTCTATGTGCAGAAGCAAGCAGGGACAGTGCAAGCCAGCCCCGCTGAGAGACACCGAACACCCCTGTGCCTCCTCCCCACCCCTCAATACCCCCGAGGCCCATTTCACCCCAGAGCATCCATCCAGCATGGGCTGTGATTTTTCTCCAGGGCTCCATGTGAAACTGCAAATTATCTCCTTCATCCCTTTCCTGAGGTTGCTCTGGCTCCTGGCATCAGCAAGCAATGGCCACCCTTGTCCCCTGTGGCACCCCTCCATGGCCTCACTCCACCCCCCCCACCCCCCCCATAGCTACCCCTGTCCCTGGCACTGCTGACAGCCTTCACCTCCATTTCTTGCAACAGGGATGTGGTTCAAAGCTGCCTTTTACTTGCGCTGAACCCTGCACCCAGGAGCATCGCCCACCAAAGCCCAGCACCCCAACATCTCACCTTGGTGCCTGCTCCCATTTCCTGCCCTGCCCCTGACCGCAGCTCAGCCAGCCTGAGCCCTGCACTAGCACCCTGCCCCGCTTCCCCTGGGCAGCCGAGCCCGGTGCGCAGATGGCAGACAGTACCATGTCGCTTATAGATGGGGGGTTTCCGGTAGATGTTACTTTCGCCGGCAGCTGATGGCAGAAGAAAGAAAGGAAGGGAGGAAGGGGAGGTCAGTGTGGGCATGCTGAGAATGGACAGGACAGAGGTCCTGCAAGATATGCTATCCCCACGCCACGTTTCCATCACACGACTGCCTCTGGGTCCACGTGTCCCACGGGAGTGCAGTGCCAGGCCAGGGCCAGGCAGGCTCCAGGAACGGCAGCAGGAGCGTGGTCGCAGGGCTGCCCTCAGCAGCGGTGCACACAGAGGACATGCAGCGAGCGCCCCAGCGTCAGCATGCACTGTGGGGTGGCGGGCACCGCTGGCCCCAGGAGGGAGCGGCGCAGCCAGGAACCACCAGCCGCCCCTGCCAGCCGGCAGCAATGCACCACGGCTCACGCTGGTGCGGTTTCTTGGCAGTGCCAGCGCCTGGAAGAACTGCCTGCAATCTACCTGGGGGCAAAACAACATCAGCCAAAGCCTCTTTCCACAGCAGAGAGAGAAAAGAGTGAGCTGGGAGGAAAAGCAAGCTGAAGCCTGGCACTGAGAACTACAGCCCCCGCACAGGGGCCAGGCAGCAGAGCTGGTGGAGCGGGGAGGGGGCCATCCATAAACCACCGACCGTCAGCAGGAGGCCAGGGCAGGCAGCAGGGCCAAACCCTGGCAGGGATGGGATGGGAGCAGGGGACCATGGTGGGGAGCCTCTGGGTGTCCTCATGGTGCTGTTCCAGGGCATCAGCTCTACATTATGGAGGGTTTGGCACTTTGGAGGAGGATGAGGGCAGCGGGAGGTGCCTACAGCTGAGCAGGGTGGTCTGGGGCTCTGGCCCCCCTGCGTGCTTCCCTCCCCACTCTCCCTTTCTTCCCGCTCCATCCCCGTCCCCGTGGGCTCTGTGTGGCCGGGAGTGGGTGGTGGCCCTTACCTGGTGGCCCCCTGCAATCCCTGCAGAAGGGGAGCAGGCATCTGGCAAGCCCAGAAGACTCTGGGGGGAGGGAGCGACGGGCCCTAGGGGGAGTATAAAATAGTCATCTGTAGCGGATGGGTGCGGAAAGGCCTTCGGCAGACACACTTCGGCTCATGATCCTGGGGGGGAGGCAGGGGAGGGGGCAGGCTCTCTGCAGGGGACTCGTCTTCATATGGGGGGTGGAGGAGGGTTGGGGAAGAGGAAGAAGAGGGATATTGCAAGGATCAAGCAGACTCCAGGTGGCTCTGGGACATCTGGGTGGTGATGGGGAGGGAGGAGGGTTCAAGCTGCAGGTCCTGTTTATGGATGGCCTCTACACCAGGGGTAGATCCTGCTGCCAGCTGGCTCTAGGCAGGTGGTGGAGCTACGCATGCAACATGGGGGACAGCACATGCGGGCATGCCACAGACACGGCGCTTCCCTGGGGACTGGGGCGCTCCAGAGCCTACCTGGGATGTGGAAATGCTTGGGCGCTTGGTATGAGGTTGGAGTGGAGGACCTCACATCTAACTGGCTATAGTAGGGGGAGCTGCGCCCACTTTCGGTGCCTACGCGGTGCGGAGCAGAAGCAGCCATAAGTGACCAAGAGAGAGAACAAGAGGCAGAAGAAAAACAGGTGTTAAATGCAGAGTGGGGGGTGACCCATGTGGTGGGGGGTGATGGGCACGTGCACCAGGCCATGGTCCAGGATGGGGCATGATGGAGCTGGGGAAGATTTCCCGCATATCTGGAAGAAGGCAGGATGCAGAGGAAACTCCCTGTGTGGGCGCTGTTACAGGGCAGCAGGTTGCCCTGCCGCTGGTAAGAGGAAAGCCAAGCGTGCTGCAGAGGCAAACGGTGACAGGTGCTCGGCAGTGCAGTGTGTGGGTAGCTTGGGGAATGCAGGACCTCTGGAATTACTGACCTTGGATTTTCCCAGTCGTTTCTCCCTGGCTCTGAAGGACAGGAGACATGGCACAGACACCCTCTGTTCCCCCTGACACGCTCCAGGGCATGTGCGTGTGTATGTGTAAGGACCCCCCTTGCAGCTCTGGCCGGGCACAAGCACTCTTGTACATGTCCCTCCCAGAGCTATCAAGCCAGCTGCAGGGTCTTCAGTGGACCTGGGGGTCACCTCTCTCCCCACCCCATCCTCCATGAGCCCCAACTCAGGTATGATCCAGGATCAAGGCCCCTCAGCCCCTCCTTGCTGCTTGCAAGACAAGAGTGAGGGGAACCAGAGGATGGACACAGCAGAGTTGGTCACTGACCCACAGCTCCTGTTGCTGTCAGCCCCACCTGGTCCCTGCCAGGCATCCTGCCAGAGGATGGACCACCCAGGTCCCTTGGGAGAAGCAGGGGACAGTTTGGTGATCCCCACTCCACTTGAGCCTGAGCTTAGCCCAGCCTCTGGTTGCAGCTGAAATCCTCACCTGAGCGGTAGAAATGGTGGGGGGACCTTGGGATGGTGGGGGACATGCCCTGGCGGCTGTAGGTGGGGGAGTCAATGTAGCCAGGGCTGGAGGCTCGCCTCTGCCGCATGTCAAAGCTCTCGTAGATGTCCTGGGAATGGGGAAAGGCATGGAGAGAAGCAGTGTTAGAGCTGGTGGGTTGAGGGACAAGGCACGTCAGTGCCTTGGAAGCCCTGCGGGGAGGTATCCCACAGATGGGGGTCCCTGTGCTTGTCAGGGCCCAGGAAGGTGCATGCTCTGCGGGGTGACATGCCAGGCACCGTGTGTGTCCTCTGTGGCTGGAGGGTGTCCCCAGGCTGCTCTGCCTCCCGACTGCCAAAGTATGGGCAGCAAAGCCCAGGGTTTGGGACCAGATGAGTGTCCAGCCAGAGGCTTTCACCCTCTTGCCTGGAGATCATCCCCTTCCCCTGAGCTTGTTCCCAGTCACTGGTGTCCCCCTCCATGGGGCAGAAGCTGCACCCTGAGATCTCTCTGTCAGGGAGGGCTTGCATTCTGCTCTCTCTGGGGCCTGAGGGACAGGACCCTCCTGGACATGGTCTGCCCACCTAGGGGCAGGACCTGGGTGGGGGTATGTTCAACAGAGCCCCAGCGGCAGAGGGATGCCCTGTGGCAGCAGCAGATGACAGACACCCCCCGGTGCCCTCTGGGGCATTACCTGAGAGTACGGGGAAAGGGTCCCCAGGGACTGGAGGCAGCAGGAGGCAAAGTGGGGAGAGAGAGAGAGAGACAGCACACAGTTAAGGGGAGCAGTGACAGACTGGGGCCCCACAGCGCCTACCAGGCAGAGAGGGTGGCTGGTGGCACAGCCGGAGCTGAACTGTGGCAAGATGCTGGGCAGGGAGCCCATGGCCAGGAGCAGAGCCGACACGAGGATGGCACCTCCTGAATCAACAGCCTGCACCCCTTCTCAGAGACCTTGGTGCAACGGCTGCATTGGGGGAAGGTGGCTGCTGGCCCCGTGGTGCTCCACAGTGGGCCATGGCCATGCTGCCTGCACCATCACCAGGTGGGCTGGAGGAAACCAGACTTGTAACAAGGCTTGGGACTGGAGATGTAAGGGATGCTGCTGATGGCCATTACAAAGTCCTCTTCCAGGACCACCTCAGGTCCCCCATCTGTGTGAGCTGCTCGGTCCCTCTTCTTCCACAGGCTCACTGAAATAATCCAGCATCCCTGGGGGGGCAGGGCAGTCCTGTGCCATGTGCTGCTTGGGCATCCTCTCATCACACACTTGGAAAAATGTACTGACCAAGCCCCCTTCACCCGGCTGCGGGGCTGGCACCCAACAGGGGCAGCCCTGCTGTGCTCCAGAGATGCCATGCTGGGGCTGTGTGGCCAGGATTGCCTGCCAGGGGCTAGGCTTTGGGCTGAGCCTGCTGGCGTCTGTCCCTCCACCCCAGAGTGATGCACAAGTGCTATGTGCCTTCCTTGTCTCCTGCTGCGGGCTGCGATGGGTGAGCTCCCTGCCACATCACTCCCGAGGGTGACATCTCCTCCTGTACAGTGTGGTCTGTCCCTGTACATCAGGTCTGTGGCACAGTGTGGGCAGGACACTGCCATCAGCTGATAAGGTCACTGGTTGCTTTCTTACTCTACAGCAGCAGCACCAAGATTTCCCTTCCAGCCCAGGCCCTCTTCCCAGTGGTGGGGAGCCTCTGGGAGAGGTCTTATCCCCACTCCTACGTCACTGCAGTATTCCCACTGGAGTGTGTGAACCCACATGCAGTTTTCCCAATTGCCCCGAACTGGGGTCTGGCTCCCTGCGCAGCCCGGCATTGGGCATATCAAGACTCAATACCTCCCCATAGCTATATCTCTCCAGTGTCTCATCCGACGTGTATCTGTGATAGGGCTCGTAGGAAATGAGGTCAGGACGCTGCACTTCATAGATGGCTTTAATCTTGGGAAGCGCTGCCAGGTCTTTGTAATTAAGGATCTCATTATCCACTTTAGCCTAGGGAGAGGGAGAGACAGAGGCAGAGGGACGGAAAGAAAGAAGAGGAGAGAGGGAAGGGGAGGCTGGAGTGCACTATGTGGAGCCAGACAGAGCAGACAGCCCACTGTCACCCTAGCAGCGGGAAGAGATAAGAAGAGATGGCTGAGAGGCAGCAGTAGGAAGGGGCAGAGGAGCTGGGAGGGTGGGACTGTGCCCCTCCAAGTGCTCCTGGTCTGTGCCAACAGCACTGGCAGCATGGCATGCCGCTGGGGCAAAGGGGCATGGCTTGTCCATGCTGTCCCCAAACGCTGGGCTCGTCCCCAGGGGACGTCTCACACTGCAGAGCAGCAACAGGAACTGCCGCTCCCTTCCCTCGGGCTGAAGCACCCATCCTGCCTTGTGCAGATGAGGGGCAGAGCTGTACTTACGCAGATGATGCGGTTTGGGGAGCCAATGCTGGAACCGGGGGGTGAGATGGAGGTTTCTGATGTCCTTCTGTGCTGTGGAGGCAGAAAAGTGGAGGACAGGTGGGAGCACAGTGAGGAGGGACCATGAGCAGGCACAATGCTGGGTACAGCAAGCAAATCAGGTTTGGGACTGAATTTCACTCAAGGTCCAGTTCCTCTGTCCTTTCATCCACTTGCTGGTGGTGCCCACAGCCATTGCAGGCTGCCCTGCTGTCCAGCTTTGTACCCTGGCTTCTCTTGGGGCCAGATCTGGAGTCAGGCAAGTGGGCTGGCAAGACCCAGCAGGCAGCTGTCCCCATGGCCAGCTGGGCACAGAGAGGGAGCAACAGCTCGAGGGGTGTGGGGGGTTGGTGAGGGGACTGCTGTGCCCCCTCCCTGGCTGTGTCATGGGCTGGTGTCAACCAGGAGTCAGGTCCCTGCTAACAGGATTGGCCACAGCCACCTGCCATCCTCTGGGCAGCAGGGACAGAGCCCGTGCGAGCCTCAGGATGCCACCCCAGGTTTGGATGCTGCCACAACAGTTCACTTCCAGCAAGGACTTGGGGGGAAACATCACCTGGGATGTGGCACCTCTCAGAGATGCCCCTCACCCTGCTGCCTACCTTTAGCTTCTTCTCTGCTCTGGCTGCCTGCTTGCAGATGGGGTGCCACACTTCGGAGCCTGCAATGCAGCAAAGAGAAAGTGTTTCAACTCCACGCACAGCTCACGCACAACTCACCCCTGCTGCTAGGGATTGTCCAGGTCCCCCTGCCATGAGGGAGTCCCATCCTGTCCCTGCCACCTCCAGCACTGACCTGAAGCCTACGGTCCTCTGGGGAGGATGTGTCAGTGCTCTCCCCAGCAGCTGCTGCATTGAGCAGCCTGTGTTGCAACCCCTGTATGCTGGGGAGGCAGCTCCCAGGGGACCCTGCAGGGACAGGAGGTAGGAACTGGAGTCTCTCCATGAGGAGCAGAGTAGGATGGAGGCAGTGAACCCTGAGCGTGCAGAGGGGAGGGTCACCTGCTCAGTCCCACCAGCTTTCCTGGGTGCTTTCTCCAGTACAGCACAGCCACAGACATATGCCCATTGGGAAGGCAGGGCAGTGGGGACTCGGTGTCCATACTAAAAAACTAAACAGCTCCCAAGCACTGTGTGGTAGTGTAGTGGCCAAGATTACTAAACTGTGACAGCAAACCCAACCATGTTTTTGGTGCAGCCCAACCAGTGCTCAGCCAGACAGCTCCTGCTGGTTAAACCTGGGGTAACACTGAGCCCAGGGCACCCACAGTTCCTCACACACCCTCTGGGCTGGAACCAGCAAAGCTGCTGAGCTTCATCCAGCCATGCTGTGAGATGGATGCTGAGCACACCCATGCTGCTGCCCACGACAAGGCCCTGCTGGCACCCCCACTCCAGCTTTCCCAGTGCATGAGTACCCCTTTGCCACCCATGGGGTCATTATTGACGCATGGTGACAGAGAAGCACAGGTTACTAAGAGAAAACAATCCCTTGCTCTATGTTGGAAATAGCCCCTAAGGCAGCTCCGGGCAGGGACGAGCTTCATTGCCAAAACAAACCCAACCATATGGCTGTGCCAAGTGAAAGCCTTACCTCTTCAGTGCTGCTTGCAGTGTAACCTGCACAGGGGGAGTTGGGGACAGTGGGGAAGGGGTCCTGGACCACCTCCCCTGGGGCTGGGGAGAGCAGGGAACCAGTCACCCTGCACCCATCCCAGCCTCTGTTTGCTGGGCGCAGGCCAGGGGCACATCCAGGCATGCCCAACAAGTGCTCCCCAGCTGTGCAGGGAGACTCACAGGGAGCAAAAAGCTGCTGACGAGGGACAAAGTCTCCTCCAGCTCAGCAGCAGGGAAGGTTTCATGGAGAGAAATGATTGCCACACAACCCTGGAAGAGTGCAGGGGCTAGAGAGCAGTGGAGGCATCACTGGCGGGCACTGGGACTCTGCTGTACAGAGAGATCCTTTCGGCTTTGACCACTATAAGGACCTGAACCCCAAGTGCCCCCACAGCCAGCACACCTCCACACAGCCACGCTGGTCTGCCCCGCTCGAGTCCGTGGCCCAGTGTGGGGCAGGGGAGTCCCTTCTTGCCTCAGCGGGATCCCTACCTGTGAGGTACATCTCCTCTCCTTCCGTGAACATCTGGTGGCAGCGGACACATCTGGCACAGGTGGGGTGGTAGTGCTTCCCTCCTGCCTGCAAGGGCAAGCAGAGGAGAGGGCCCCTGAGCAAGGCAGGACATGGTGACCTGCTCACATCCCCGGCAGCCCTCTCTGCTGCAGGCAACGATGAGGTGAATGTTGCAAAACTGCTCCAAGCGGCCTCAGAGACCACCACAGTGTACAGAGAAAACCAGAGACCACTTCATCACTAATGCTTCGGCAGGACTACAAGCCGGACTGGGACCCTTCTGCTCTCCTTGAACTGCAACACACAGGAAAGCAGAGCTAGGAGGGTCCCATACAAGGTATCCCTACAAACCTCACCCCTAATAAATTGTCCTTGAACTCTGGAAATAATTGAGACACCCTGAAGTAACACTCCGCCAAGCAGCCATGCTTTGCACCAGCTCCTTCCCTCTACAGGTGTGAAGAGAAACAGCCAATTTGGCCCAGGATGTCACAGCAGGGAAGCAGTAAAGGCAGAAGAAGGGCCCCAAAGATAAACCTTGCAAAGCACAAGCTTCCTCTTGCTGTCAGATCCCCCCTGGCTACCACTGCCAGCCCCTCTCCCTAAAGAAACTTTTCTCCTTCTGTGAAGCCATGCCCAAACTTCAGCACTAACAACATGCTGTTCCCCAGATGAACAGCAACTGGGCTGCTCCCTTTGCTCTTTGACAGGGATAATAGCTTTAATTGGTAGCTTGGTTCCACTCAAAGTGTCTGCTAGCATTTCAATTATAGGCTCATTTTCTGGGCTGGGAGCTGGGAGGCAGGAGCTGGCTCAGGGCAGGAGGAACCTGCACTGTGCTGTTAGAGCTTGACCCCAAAGGACATTTTATGCCATAATAATCCAAGAGAAGAGGAAGGATAATTTAAGGCGGCAGAAGGAAGATGAGGCTCTGGCTGACAAAGGGGAGGGTTATGACAGAGGGGGCTGGAGCTGGTTTGAAACAGGGAGGATCAACAGGAAAATTTGCTGCAAAAATAACTGAGAATCTGCCACTGATTTCCCATAAAGGTCAACCTGGAACTCAGTGTCCTGGGGGTGCAGATGGCAGTCAGTGGCTTTTTCCCTCCACTTTATGCCAAAAATGAGTGGAAGGTTTTAGGGCAGGCAGGGGAGATGAGTGAGAGAGTTTGTAACTGTCTTCCTTTAACTGCAGTGCACCTCAACCCAGGGAGGGGACAGCCCTGCACTCCTCATGCCAGCTGGGAGCAGCACAATGTACTCCTGGGCTGGCCCAAGTGAGCCTGCAGCCCAGACATCCCCATTTCACATCCAGAAGCTTGATAACACGGCAGGAAAGTTCCCTATTGGAGAGTTGCAGACTTAGACCCACCGAGAATGCAGATGAGCAGCAAGGAAGGCCCCAGCCCCGGTCCCCCAGGCTCTCTGGTGTGACAGGAGAGGTCCCAGCGGCAGCCCCAGCAAGGAGCTGCCCTGAGCCCCGGCCCACCTGCAGCACCCCATGGCAGGGGCTTGCACTGAATGCTTTGCCAGCCCGAGCGAATGTGCCAGCTAGTTGCAGGCTATATAGATCCTAAACCAATTTTACCCCTGAAGGCCTTATCTGAAGCCCCTGGTGTCATTGACATCGTGCCAATGGGCTTGTTGAGTCTCGTGCCCATTGCTCCAGGGGGGTGACCCACCAGCCCCACCAAGGCAAGAGGCTCCTTAAGGATAGCTGATTCCTCCTGCTCTGCCCAAGCCCCTGTGCACAGAGCCCTGCATTGGCAGCTGCCCACCACAGCACCATGCCAGCACCCCCCGCAGCAGGCACCCACCAACCAGCAAGGTGCACCCAGGACTCGCACGCTGAGCTGTGTCAGTCAGAGGAGACAGCTGTAAATACATGGAAAAGAGATGAAAAACAACCCAGCTAAAGCCCAGCTCCTAAACACTTTGGGCTACTGTGCCTGCAGTTCCCCTCCCTTGTATTTCCAGCCGAGTAGAGACAGCCAATGCTCGGGACACAGGGCCCTGATGACTGATGCTCCCCAGTCCTCTGGATCTGGGATGGCTTTGGTTCTCTTGGACCCTCTCAGTACCCCCAATGGTTTGGTGTGCTGATGGAAAGAAAAATCTTTTCCTATCTAGACTACGTGGGCTGCTGTCACAGGTCAGACCATGTCAGAAGGTGATGCTTTGCAGATCTGGGGGCGTAGATGTGGAGCGAGGCTGATTGCTTCCCGGGGGGCACATATCAGCTCAGTCCCAACTTTCATTTCAGTGAAAGTCCAAAACACCCAACACCTCAACACCCACCATTTGCCTTGAAGAGCAACTCTCCAAACTGTGCACAAACCTTGCTCCTTTTTTTTATTGGTTAAAATTACAGCTTGTAAAAGGCAGTAGAGCTGTGAGGGAAGAGACCTGCTCGTTATCACTTGTGGTCCCTTAAAGACTCATTAATCATCCAAGCCTGGCTGCACAGCTCCGAGTGGTTGGGAAAGCCTGGAGGCTGCCGGGAAAGCATGAGAAAGCTCCTTAAGGCCTGAAATCACTTAAAGGCACCCTTTCCATTTCACGCTCTGCCGGAGAAGACAATTAAAGCCTCTGGTTTTACAGGAGATCATTCAATACTGTGAGCAGGCACATACCCGGGAAGGGTGGGGAGCATGGGCTGAGCCCTGGCGACAGGGAGGCAAAGGGTGCTCCGACATCCTCACCCAGCACAGCCCCCCGGCACCCAAACCATACGCTCCTCTTGGCTTTGTGACAGTGCCTGGGAGGAGGTTGCACCTCTGCTCCACCTGCAGGAACCCTGACACTGAGGCACATTACTTCTAGCCTGCTGGAGTCTTGTTATGCAAGGAGGGCTCCCATGCCTGGCGTGGGTGCGGCAGGCAAGGTGCTAATGCAAGATGACAGCCATTTGGAGCATCTTGTGGGACTCAGCTGGCTTCTTCCCACAGCCTGTCAGAGCTTCCCAGCTACTCCAGCCAGGGAGAGCTGATGCTGGGAGCAGAGCCTGGGATGGAGGGAACAGGGAAGAGGTGGAGGAAAAAGCCGAGGGAATGTAGAGCTATGCTAGGAGAACAGCCGCAGGAGATGGAGGCGAGGGAGAGCAGGGAAGGATGTCTCCTTGCCACTGCACCGGAGCCATCTCCAGCTTGCAGGTGGGCTGCCACCACCTGCACGCCTGTCATGCCCAGCAGAGCTGCTCTGTGTCTGTCCCCTCAGACATGCAGCAGCAGGAACATCCTATACCCATCCTGATGCCACTGTGGTTGCACCAAGTGAGGAAAACCCTGAGTGGTCCAGTGAGGAGGCCACAGTGCCTGAATGTGCTGGCCAGGCTGGCAGCACAGCCTCCAAGCTCAGGGCAGAGGTCCCAAGTCCCGTCTGGCTCCTCTCACCCACCCTCATATGCCAAACATCCCACACCATGCAATATCCAGCCTGCTTGCCCTGCTGGGCTGGCTGAGGATGCTTCTGTCCTGGCAGGGGCTATTGGGGACCAGACTGCCCAGGGGAGCAGCAGCAGGGGTTTAACCTCAGGTGACCCTCTAGCTTCATCCTGCTCTCCTCAGACATTTGCTAATCAAGTGGCCCCATGATGGGCAGCCAGCCCGTGGCAGCCACTGCAGCACGGAGCTCACACTCACAGTAGCCAGCACCGGGACTACTGCCGAAGCCTGGAGTCAGCAGAAAGCCTTCCCAGGCAGAGGCAGGTCCCTGAAGAGGGGGAAATGCTGGAGGGCACCTGGCATCTGGCTCCAGCTTCAGGAGAGGCTCCCTGGCCAGGCTGGGTGCTTTCAGGGCAGCCCAAGCCAGCAGGACCAGAGGGGGTGACCACTCCTTGGTAGGCTGTGCATGAAATAGGCTGGAGGTGTCCTGGAACAGCTCTCAGCAGGCTGGAGACCTACACAGTTATTGCCACTCCAGCCCACAGCACCTGCGGTTTGGCTCACTGTGGAGCCACAGTACCTCTGATTTTGGGATACAGCTTCCTATCACTGCTGTCTGGAGATGGCAGAGGTGTGGGTGCCAATGCCACCCGCATCTTCCCTTCCCACAAATGGAAGGTCTCAGGAGTGACTGAGCACACTTTCAGCATTGCTGCCTCTCTATACTATCACAGCCCAGCCCCACAGCATCACCAGGGAGTCTTAAAAAAATAAAATCACAACAGGTTTCATTCTCACATCTTTCTTGCTGCCTCCTGGGCCTTTACTTTACCCTTGGACGAGATTTTCTGGCTTTTTCTTTTCACCTACAAATGCTGTGGTAGAACAGAAAGCATGACAGGACACCTCACCTCTGGGAGCAGGAAGGACCTGACTGCCTGGCTGACGGGAAGGACCAGCCCTGACGGACCTCTCTGTCCCTCCCCAACAGCAAACCCCTCACCTCTTCTGGCTGTATAGCTCCACCATCACGCAAAACATCCTCCACAGCCACCTGCATCCATGCCTTGCTGTGGGATCCCTGCATCCCTTGGTGGCTCTTCCAGAGCAGTTCCTGCTGGCCGGCAAGGTGATGAACAAAGCACCCTCCGGATTTGGCCCAGGGCAGGGGACCCCCTGTTCCAGTGGCTGTCCTGTGAAGGGATGTGCTGTGGGGATGGCTGCCTGTGGGCAGGGTGCTGCAGCCCCTCGCCCAGGCTCTGCAGTGGGCAGCTGTGCTGGATGTGTTTCCAAGGCAACAGACAGGCTGCCTGCACAGGGATGAGCTCAGAGGAGGGCTGCAGTGAGCATGGTAGGGGCACTCCAGAGCTAGGCATGGTAGCAGCTGGTTAAGGCTAGTGTCCCCATATCTTGGGCTCCGGACACACCCCAGCACACCCAGGCCACCGCGTGCTTTGGCTGTTTCTGGAGCTCCAGTACACAAGCCGCCTCTCCAAAGGTCTGCAGTGTGGCATTGCTCCTTCCCCCACTCCCACCCTCCAGAGAAGGTGGTCAGATTGCGTCCACACACCCGCCACAAGAAGAGCCATGGCCCCAAGAGACCAAGGGCAGCACGACAAGGTTGCAGGATGATGAAACTCCCATGCCTCCCCAAGGCATGCATTTTGGGGCGGGATGCACATGGTCCCTGTTACAGAACGGGATGGGGTGGCCACAGACCCAGGACTCACCTCCAAGACTCTGCCGCTGATATACCGGTTGCAGGTCTCGCACTTGATGCCGAACTGAGCATGGTAGTCGGACTCGCAGTATGGGACGCCATCCCTTTGGGAGAGGGAGGAGAAGGGGGTGAGCAGCGGGTAAGCCAGGCTGGGCAGCCACTCGCTGCAACCCCAGCCCCTGGGGACACAGCCTGGCAACGGCTGGCACAGCCATGCCTGCTGCCAGCACCATGGCACTCACTTGCTGATGTACTCGCCAGTGAGGATGATCCCACACGTTTGGCACTTGAAGCAGCTGACGTGCCACTGCTTCTCCAGGGCGAGGAGGGACTGGCCTTGCTTGATCTCCTCCTTGCAGCCTGCACAGTCTGGGGGGAGAGAAGATGGGGGGAGTGTGTGGGACCACTGCAGCTTCCTGGCGAGGGGTTCGGCAGTGCGGCGGCAACACCCACATCTGCTGGGCCACACTGAGGCACCCTGGCTGTTTAACCTGGCACAGCTAGAGGAGGCCCTGCCGCAAAGGACCACCTTTTCTAGGGGATGCTGCTCTTAAAAAAACCCTGCTCCTGAGACCACTCCAGGGTAGCCCCTTGGGGATTTCTTTACAGGGAATGATTTCTTTACAGGGAATAATTTCTTTACAGGTATATGCCACCTCTGGTTGTTCCCAGCAAAGGAGCCAGGAGGAAGGCCTCCTGCTGGAGCTTGGACCTCTGAGGCTGGTACCCAGCTACCCCAGCCAAGCACCCGCTGCAGCACAGAGCTGGGTTTCCTGACTGAGCAGCAAGCTCAGCCGGACCAAGTGCATAGGCTGCTGGGGCTGTGCTGCCCTAGCAGGTCCCCGGGGGCTTCCCTCTGGGGCAGGCGTGGTGGAGTGTCCAGTAGCGAGCGTAGCAGAGGAAGGGCTGTGCTCTGTGGCAGCCATGTCCGGACCCGCTGCAGTATTTACGAGACTCCCTTCCTTCCCCACTTCCCCTGGCTCCAGTCACGGCTGGGAGCAGGAAGCACATGGGCCTCAGACCCCTGACCTTGACTCTTCCTTGTCCTCTTCTCCCCTGCGAAGCAGGTCTGCCTGGATGGGGTTTCCCTTAGCTCTCTTCCTGCTGTGGCACCACAGAGGTGCAGCAGCACTGCACAGGCGGCCAGAGCAGGCAGGCTTTTCTGCTGAGCCATCCCCAGGCAGCTCTGCACCAAGTCCCTGCCCGCTGGGCGAAGCTGAAGGGTGGTGGTGGATTTTTGACCCCTGGCAAAAAGCAGGCTGGGCCAGAGCTGAGCCAGGATCTGTTCCCTCTCCCACATAAGTGCTGCTGAGTTTTTTTTTTTGTTGCTGGCAGGGCTGGGGCTGCAGGGAGAGGCTCAGCATCCTTCTTCTAGGGGTGTCCTCCCTGCAGAGTGCACCTGTGTGGGCTCCAGCAGGCAAACCTCCCCTGCTACCCTGTCTGGGTAGCACTGCCAGGGCCCCTGGGCCGCAAGGAGCACATGCAGGCATCAGGCTTCATCTGGCTGCTGCCTGCAGCTGCCTATGAATAAAGCATGGTACCCTCAGGTAACCCCGCTCTGCAGGCCAGTGAGGAATGCTGTGAAGGGAATGGAAGGCAGGCAAGAGGCAAAGTGTGCAGCTGCCCTTCCCCTGCCTACTGCCCCAGCCCTGCGACAGGAGACGACAGGGTGCTGCAGGCTGGCTTCTGATGGAGGTAGATGGAAGAAGCCCTGTCCTCTGGCTGGGGCTCACTCAAACCCCACCATGTCTCCTAACTGCACCAAGGCCATTGTGAGAGCTAGGGGGAGCTCCCAGAGACCCATCAGCACAACTCATAACTCAGTCTAAACAGCCACCATGGTGACTGGTTGACAAGGACCATGGGTGACACCACAGTCCTGGGTCCAGGCCTGGCTGCAGGGCTTGGCTCCAGGCACTGATGCTCCAAGGCTTGCTGAGCCACAGCAGCAAGGCACCCTGCCTAGTCCCCCCAAAGCCCCCCCACTGCTCAGCCCACTGACATGGCCGGGTTTGGGCACCACAGTGTGGCACAGCTTACGCCTCTCCCTGCCTTCTGCCACCTGCCCATGCACCATGCTGAGACAGCTGCCCTGGGACTTGACAGCAGCAAACATGGGAGACAGCAAAGCATGGACGTTAATGCTGCAGTCCCCTTGCTCTGGACATGGGTTGAACAGAACCCTGAGTATGGCAGCTCCATGCCACAAGGATGTTCTTCCAGCCCCCCGAGCACCGCACCCATAGGATGCTCCGCAGTGGCTTGGGGAAGAGAGCCAGCAGCAAGAAAAGACTGAGGGGGGTAAAGCCCCATGAGAGGGGAATGGAATGAAGAGAAGTTATCCCAAGGAACAATCTGAGGTCAAAACCAAGGCCAGTTCCACCCAAAAAAAAAGCCTGACCATTGCTTTTGCTGAGTTTTAGCTTAGGTTCATCAGCACAAGGGGGCGAGGATAAGAAGCCTTTTCAGTGCTTGTAGAGGCAGCGGTTAACACTAGCATTGGGAAAGCCAGGTGAGCAGTCCCAGGGCCGGCACTCAGCCAGAGGCCTTGGTGCAGCTGGACACAACGCAACATCTGGACACTGTCTCAGAGCAAACCCAGCTCTAAAACCTCCCCACTGCCCCAGACAGCTCCCACTGGGGTGGTGGCACCTGCCCAGATCACAAACAAGCCAAAGGAATTTCCGAAACCAGCAGTGAGCTGCAATCCCGGGTGGAGCTGTGGAACTACTCTCTTCCTCCTCCATAACCTCCGCGAATGCCTGTGGCTCCATGCAGTGCGGCACGCTGGCCCCAAAGCCTGTCCTGTCACCTCCCCGAGCACTGGTCCAGGGGCAAGCTGTCCCTCTCCTTGCAGCCATCATGTAACACAAGAGCAGACAACTTACGGCTCGGCCCATGGATCTTGATAGGTTTGGTGCTGATGAGAGAATGGGAGCAGTTTTGGCAAACACAGTCCTTCCCGCTGAACGTGACCTTGTCTCCGATGGGGAATGGCTTCCTGCAGCCAAGGAAAAGGTAGGGAGGTGTGAGCTGCTTGCTCCTCTCCATGCACTACCTGGGGATGCCCATGAGCTCCTTCACCAGGCGCCAGCAGCACCTGCAGTGCCAGGGAGCCAAGGGCCTCCAGGGTGAGGACTATAAGGGGAGGTAGGGAGTGTGCCAGGGCAGGAGGACCAATGCAGGCATTAAGGCAGGTCTCCAGGCTGCAAAGGGAAGGTTCAGAGCCATTTCGTTGCCTCCCAAGGGCTTCCACTAGGAAAACACAGAGGAGGCACATGCTGTGGTGCTGAGCAGGGAATGACGGGCTGTGGGCTAATGAACACCCCTCTCCCTGGTACATGGCCAAGGACTGCAGGGCGCTTCTCTAGAGGGCTTGCATGCCCTCAGTGATGGCTTCAGCTCACCTGCAGGTGCTGCAGACGAAGCACTTGGGGTGGTAAGTTCTCCCCAGGGCAGAGATGACCTCTCCGGTGATGAAGTCACTGCAGCTGTCGCAGCGGGTCCCGTAGAGCTGTTGGTAGTCGTGGGTGCAGATGTACTCCTGGTTCTTAAAGAAGAAGCCTGACTGGGCCAGGTCACAGCCACACACTGTGGGGGAGGACACGCACTGGTCAAGGGGGCAGCAGGCAGGTCTAGCCCCGGGGCTCAGCCATGGTCTCTGGGCCCACCTCTGCTGCATCTCTGATGGTTCCCCTTCCCACCAGAAGCGCTGGGGCCTTCCCCCAGCACCACAAGATGTCAGTGTTGGGCTGTGGTGGGGTGCAGGATGGTCCTGCCCAGGCAGCCAGGGCTGGGCACTCCCAGAGGAAACACCAGTGCAGGGAGGGGAACCCCTGCAGCCCCCACCCACCTTGCACAAACAGCCCAGGAGGGTCTGTGGCATCCCTTCCTGGACCCACAGCACCCAGATGGGGCTCACAGAGTGTCAGGAAGCGAGGAACAAGACTGCAAAGAGTTGGGCATGCCCTAGAGACAGGTGGGGAGAGGTCTTCTCCATGCCCTGGGGCATGGCCTTCTCCATGCTGGGCCACCTCCACTCCCTGGCCTGGACACAAAGCCATGACCTAATGGGAACAGGTCCTGGGACACGCTGAGGTTGGTGCTCTCACTGCTTGTTTTTCCATAGGTGTCCAGCCCAACCTTGCTTCCTTCCCTCCTGTGGCAACTGTGGGTGGTGCACAGCCCATCAGAGTAATCCAAGGAGATGTGGCAAGCCCTGGCCCTTAGTGTCATTTCCCTCTAACGCCTTCTCCATTCACAGAGAGACCTCAAGTGTATCCAATCCTGGAAGACACCTCAGGAACAGCACAGGGACCAGGTCCTGAGGCCTTTGCACAATGCCCATCACCTGTCCTGCAAGGTGATGGGGTGGAAGGGGGAAGTACAGAGCAACTGAGAACTCACTGACACAGCCCATCATGGTCTCTGCTTTACCCTTCCACCCCAAGCACCCCTCTGTCCCATCCTCACGCACCTCACTTGCACCTATGGGCCAGCCCACACAGCAGCCACCTTCCCCAGGGCAGAGCTCGACCCGCTGGCTGCAGGGCCTGCAGGGATAGAGTCGCAGCTTCTCTCCTGCAGAGCATCCCCTGCAAAGCAGGGCAGACAGCCAGGGGGTACAGGGCCAGCACCTGCTGCTCTCCAAAACAGCCTGCCAGCATTTCCTCACCAGTGACTAGGGACAGGCCACCAGCTCTGGGACAGTATCAGGAAGCAGAAGCAAAAAAAGCCACGTCTTGGGTCTGGGCTCCAGGGGCTGCACCAGCAATGCCAGGCTCCCAGCTACGCATCAGGGACAAGCCGTGGGGCTGGTGTGGGAGCTGGTGGCAGCCAGCCTGAGGTGACAGGGGGTACGAGCTGTGAGGGAAGGTGAGACAGGAGGATTTCCTCTCATTATTTATTCCCTTTCACTTGGAAACAGGCAGCAAGCACTGCCAAGCTCTCCCTGCTGGCTCCTGGCCCCTTTGAAGCTGGTGGCTGTCTGAGCTTTCTGTCTGGGTGTGCAGCTCCCGATCGCTCTCATGCACCGAGTGGGAAGGGGCTCGGCACAGTGCTCCGAGCCTGTAGGTCAGCCCTGAGGGCAATCTGGGGCCCATATCTCCTCCCTGAGGTCCGGGGCTGCCTGTGCCATGGGGATGGGGCTGCAGCAGGGGTGGTGACAGCCCAGCAGAAGAGTCTCCTCCAGCCGAACCCTCCATCCCCAGGGGAGGAGCAGCAAAGCATGGCCAAGGTGCTGTGGATTTATGTCCTGCTTAGCACAAGGTGCTGGGAGCTTGGAAGACAAGAGACCTTTAAAAAGCCCTGGTAATGGGGTGCTTTACAACATACAGAAGTGGCCACTGGCCTGGTTGAGAGCAGCTGCTTTAATAAACATGCTAAAGAGCCCTTCAGTGTCAGCTCTAGGCCGTTAGCTTTTACGGCTCCACAGCACTCCTCTTGGGCTCAGAGAAGATTTGAGCAACCTCTCTCCTCTATTTCTCCGAGTCCCTGGGAGCCAGAGCCCCAGCTGCAGCACACGGCATCCCATGGCACCTTGGTTGCATCCCACGGGTGCGTGGCAGCAGTCCACCCCAGATCCCTCAGGAGCTGCTCTGGATATCTTCTCTGCCTTGCTGCCTCTGAGGCAGGCTGGCAACACCTCCTCCTCCTCTCAATTTGGGGGCAGGCTGGTGGCTGAAGGACACAGTGGCCCCCTGAGATCACAAATGGGCCATGGGTATGTTTGGGACCAGTGCAGCACAGGCTGTTGGCATTCAGGCAGCTTGAGGGTAGTGATGATGCCCAGGTCTAGGCCACCCTTGTTCACAGCCTGTTGGCTCTGGCATCTTGCAGAGGCATTGCCTGCACCATATCACATCCACCCCTGCGGGAAGCTGCCACTCCCAGGTGTATGACCACACCTCAGTGGGCCAAAGTAGGTCTGTCCCCAGCTTTCTGCTTTCCAGACTGCTCCCAGCCAGGGCTGTGGGCCACCAGCTCTTTGGGTGACACCATCCTACCTTGGCAGGTGAAGCAGCGGATGTGGAAGTGATTGCTCTGGACGCGCACCACCTCTCCCTTGCAGGTGTCCCCACAGCGGTAGCACTGGATGACGTTGGAGCTGCTCCCAGGGGTGTAGGGGTTTTGCTGATAGGGAACTGCTGGCAGAAAGGAGGGAGGGAAAAGCAAGAGAGGGGAAGGGTCTGTTAGCATTCAAGACACAGCTAGGCGTCACGACACTGACCTCAGCCCAGTGGCTGCAGAAGAGACCTCTGGCAACTGTGACAGAGCAGCCAGACATCAGGCCATCACTAAGGGCAAAGGACAACCGGGACTGTGCCCATGCCCAGTGACTCTGAGCTGGGTGCACAGCTCTGTCTCGATCTGGGATTTCCCTGTCCCCACAAAAGAGGCACTACCCATGTTTGGCTGACAGGTCTGCAGTCCTCAGTGTTGTGCAGTGCAAGTGCCTGGGCACTGCTCTGTCTCCCTTCATGGACAACCAGGTCACCTGCACCATCGCTCCAAAGCCATGCAGAGCTCCCCAGATGCTATCCTGTCTCCTAAGCAGGTGCAGAAGGACAACACAGGTACCAGCTACCCACTGGGTCTGCCTCCGCTCAGCCTTTAGGCAGTCCTGGCTTGCTACTGGCCTGCTCAGGAACACACCAGTGAGCACTGATTTGGCAGCAGCATGGGAAGGAACTCCTGGTCTTTTTTGAGCTTTCACTTGTTTGATTAGGAACTCAATGAAGAAGTAATTTTTCAAGGAGCTTTCAAGATTTGAACATTTTAAAGAGCAGCTCCTGCGTTCCCTGCCCCACCTGCAACTGCATGGGCTGCTCACAGGAGCTCTGGGCTGGCTGACACCATGCTAACTGCTGGAGGCATGGGCCAAGCAGCAAAAGACTTGTTTGCTGTAAGATTTCAGAGAGGGAGTTGCAATCTGGGCAACTTGAGCAGTGAATGGCAGGATTTCAATGGACCAGAGACTTTCTGACCCAGTGCTGAACTGCGTTCCCAGGAACAAGAGAAGCAGCTGATTGAAACATGGTATGTGAACTCCCTCCATAGCAGGGAGGAAGGGGAACAGGACAGAGGACATCACTCATCAGAGAGGCTCCTCATTCACCATGGGGCAGATCATGTGACAGGGAAGAGAAACAGCCCATTATTGACTTCTCTGTCAAAATGGCATTGAGACTGTCTCACAGAAAAATCCCATGCCATATGCCAAGTGCCCAGAGACATGTGCTATGGACGTGCAGCACTGGGAAAATGGGCTGTCCCTCCCTGAACACTGCTCCATCCCCTGGGGCTATGGAGCTGCTGGGGACTAGCTGCCTTGCCAAGTCCAAACTAAGTGCTGCAAGAAAAGCTGAGGTGTTTTTCTGTGAGTGCCCACCAGCAAAGCTCAGGCTCCAGCCTTGACATGAACTTCCAAGAATTGCTGGGACTTCCCTCCTGATCATGCTCTTGCAGGCCAAGAGCTCTCAGAGGCCAGAGGTACTCGAGGTACTAAAGGGTACTGCAGTGCCAACAGAGGAGCTATAAAACAGGAGTCAGGCCTGGAGCTCAGACCAGCAGAGACACTAACTAGTCTAGATCTAAATCACTTTGAGGTACAAAATATGATGAAGAACACCTATAATGGGAGCAGGCGACCTCCATCCATGCTTTTGCAGGCATGCTCTACAGGGAAGTACAAGCCCCGGAAAGAGGGGTCCAAGACCTCCTGCAGCAGCAGCTGCTGCTGCTGGTGGGCACCCATGAACTCTGCAGCAGTCTGGGGGCACCCAGGCCTGACCCCAACAGGATCTCCTGAGGCTGGGATAGATGGGAGATCTCTTCTGTAGGGGTCTCCAGCAGAGCAAGGGTTACAGCACTGAAACTTCCTCCCACACACCCGTGCTCGCACCCTCGCTGAGAACGAAGCAGAAGCCAAGCCCTGGGACACAGCCACAGCAATCCACAAAGCTTGAAAAGAAAAGCAGGAGGGAGGTGGGGAGAAAGGCTGGGAATTAACCAACACTTAAACAAACATTAATAATAAAAAAGTGGGAAGGAAAAATACAATCACTGAAAATGCAGGCATCCCTTATTCCAGGCTTCCGGTCTCTAGGCGAAACTTCTTGGTGTCCATAGCAACACACCACCAAGCCTCTGCACTAGCAGGTCTGATGGGAGGGAAGGCAGACGAAAAGGATTTGAGGATGGAAGAGATGCTTATAGCTGTGTTACACCACTGGCATAGATGAAACTGATATGGTCACTCCTCTTTGCACCCATGGAGATGAGTCAGGACTCAGCTTAGGGCACCATCACCCTCCTGCCTGCTGGCTTTGTTCAGCACTAAGCCAAAAGCTCCCTGATTTACGATTAACCTCTGGCCCATGCTGGAATTTTGCTCCAGGAACATTAACGCATTGTTTTGCTGGGGCTCTGCTTGTTTTCGAGCAGGCAGCTGCCCGCCTCATGGCCTCGTGCAGGAAGTATTACACATCACAACACCCCTGAGCAGAGGGACAGCTGAGCAGGGCAAAGCTCATTACACCAAAATAATCCAGTAATAATGTAAGTAGCATTAGTGGCCTCGTAGGCCAAGATACAGCAGTCGGGGTGAGGGGGGTGGGAGCCGCCCAAGGAATGCCTTAATCGCACCCCAGTTTACTCCCACTTTTGCTGGTAGAGCAGGAAATTAAGCTGGCTTCGCTCAGCGATTAATGCATTTGTGCTCCACAATGCAGCACAAAAGGCAGCCCAGGGCTGGGTTCCTGCTGGCGCTTGATCCGCAGAGTCCAAGGAGCCACTGCGGTCACAGCCAGGCAGCAAATTGCCATGCGTGGGCACACAACAGATTCCCACTGATCGGGATTAAGGTGGCACCTCTGGTCAGGGATTGGTGCCCTGTACAGTCTTAGGGACAGACAGCAGCAGCCGTATGCAAGCAAGGGAGCTTGTGACCTGGGGCGGGGAGAGATGGTGCCCCAGATCACACTCAAGGCTATGTAGAGGAGCTTTTTCCCCCTAGGAGTGCAGAGGGACCTCACTCAAGAGATCCTCCAACTCATGCTGCAGTAAGCAATCTGCAGGATCCTGCTGTGCATCCTGAGGCAATCCCCCTCCTTCATTCCCAAAGCCTTCTGCTTCAGGAGGGCCAACAACCTCGTTTGCCTTCCTGTCCTCCTCCTGCACAGCATCCCAGCCTTCCACAGAGAAGCAGCAGGACAGGGGAGTGCTGAACCCCTACACTGCCTCTGAAGTGCTTTAAGCCCTCCAGGGAGGAGGGAGGCTGATGGGATGATCCTCATACACCTTGGAGGGATGGCAGCTCAACACCAATGCAGAAAACAGGTGAGCTCAGGGCTGAAAGGCTGACACAAAGCAAGCTCCACCAGCTGCTTGGGACCCCCACCCAGGCACCCCCATGTACCACAACCACACACCCCAGCAGCAACACAGAACCGAATTTCCAGGAGCACAAGCTGTAAGGAGCAGGACACCCAGGGGTATTTATAAAGATCCATCCATATTCCCTTACTGGGATCAGACCAGGTCCTGCTGGTTTCCCACCTATCTCCTTCTCCCAGCCCATTAGCCCTCCAGGAAGGTCAATTAGGTAGAAACTGCTGCAGGTGGAGTTTGCAACATTAGCAACAGGTAATTGGAAGCTCTCCCCCCCAGCCTGGAGAGCTTGCCCTGATGCTGTTTGTTATCAGAATGTTTATGAGACAACATCTTCACGGGGGATGGGGAGGCCTGATTTAATTAATTACCAGTAATTAATATTTGCACAATGCTTAGAGAGCCACAGGTGAAAGGGACTGTGGAAGAGCAAAGCATTCACCCTTTAATTAATAATGAGAGGCAGTGCCACTGTGGGAAGCTGAGGTGGGTGGGTGCCAGGGGGTGGGAAGGCGTGCTGCTGGGGCTGAGCGCTGGCAAGTGCAGCCAGGTGTGAGCAAGCAGGTGCTGGCTGTGGGGAGGGGAGGGTGCTGTGGGTGTCAGCATGGGGTCCAGCTCCAGGGGGTGCTGGGTGTGTGCCTGGGTGAGACCTGAGCTGGGGTGGATGCTGGGAGGTGAGGGAGAGCAGAAGCAGCGTGGCAGGGCAGACATTGCTCTTAGAAGTCCTCACACCTCCATGGGGCTGAGCCCCCTGCAGCAGCTGCTGTTTTTCGATCCTCTGCACTCCCTCACAGTGAGCAATTCACCACAGTTATCCTCTGTATGCTCCCTGAGCTAACAAGGGCTGTAAACCATCCTCTCGCAAAAACCCACTTGGGGATGGTGGGACCAGCATGGCATGGGACAGCTCGTGGCACAGGATGGGGCTCCCCCTAGGGAGGGTGAGGGGACCTGGCCACCCCTGCTGGGCAGCTGAACTCTAAGGTGGGCTTGGCTGGCAGACCCCGTGCCCTCACGTCTCTAGGGAAGGGCTGATGCCATGGCACTGGGCGAAGGCGAGGAGGGGGCCAGGAACACGGTGGGAGCCAGGGCGGCTCAGGAAGAGGAAGCCCTGCCCCGCCAGCGCACTGGCCGCAGAGGCGTCGAGGCCGAGGGGCGGCAATGACTGGCGAGAAAGGAATTTTACTGGAAGTGCTGGAGGCTGAGGGGGAGGCAGGGGTGAAGCACTGGCGGTGGGACACAATGTGCTGGGTTGGGGGCAGAGGAGAAAGCCCCACTGGGATGCAGGGAAAAAGAGGTGGCACTCTGGGAGCTTGCACCCCAAATCCTCTCCCTGCAGCAGGGGTGCAGGGTGACCTGGACGGCTCTTAGCCCCATGGGAGGTGAAGGGGAGGATTTCCCCTCCAGGTGGGAGCTGTGCTGCATCCCAAGGGTGGCCGGGGAGGAAGGGTGGGAGCTCCAGCAGCCGTGAGATATGCGTTTCCCATCAGCAGCAGGGCTGAGAACATCTGCCTCCCATCCCACAGCGGCCAAAGATGTTGGCCGTGGCCATAAAAATGCTTTTGGGGAGGAAGGGAAAGATGGGCTTGGAGTCAAATGATGCTTGTGCCGCAGCCAGCCGTCCTGCCAGGGCTGCCTCCGACCCTGGGGTGGAGAAATGAGCCTGCTCTGGCCACCACAGCTGTTCATCCACCCCAGCACCCTGTGAAGAAGGTGATGGTGGGGAAAGGTGCTGGGGGCTGTTGGCAGCGGACAGCCAGGTAAGGGCCACAGTGTGGGTATGTGCACCCTGCCGTGCCGGTGGCCCAGCTGAAAGATGAGCAGAATTACCCCTGAAATAGAGGAAGGGGCCAACAGTTATGGTGCTCAGCTCCGGTGGCAAATCTGACACTTGCTGTGACATCTGCATGGCCATCTCAGTGCTCAGGCAGCTGCCCACTGCTTTCCATCAAGCTTCTGCAGATGAAAGTCATTTTGACCAAGAAGAAAATTACATATTTACCCTTAGTCAAGATATTTTCTCTTCTGGTCTTTCCCCTAAGTAAAATCCAGAAGTGTCACATGATTCCTTACTTAATGTTTAGGTTTTTAGGCTGGGGCAGGCCGGGTGCTCCCGATAAAAGAATGGGCTGAGGACAGGTACCACAGATCTGCTGTGGGATAATTTGAGCCTGGAGCAGCTCTAGCTGCTTTTCCCACTGTTTGCATTGCATACATTGCTGTCCCTACATGTGCAGCATAGCAGTGAGCTGCGATAGGCACTGGCAGGGAAGGTGGACTGGGAGCAACAGGGACGGACCTCCTGCCTTACACAGACCAGGCACTGAGGTATTTCCAAACCATCAGAAAACAGTCCTGTTAGTTAGCAGAGCGTTGTGCAGGCAGGATTATGAACCCCAGCCAAGTCTATGCCAGCCTCTCCTCTCCCAGCTTGCAGGCAGAGCCATCTGCGGCTTACAGCTAAAAAACCTCCGCTGTGTCACAGCTCCTAATCTACCCCTAGGCTTCTCTAATTAGATCATGACCAATTATTGCTTCCACCTGCCTCACACTGTCCCCTTGCCCCCACCACTGTCACTCTGCACTGTATCGCCTCCCTCGGTGTGACGCAGGCCGCAAACAAGATGTGGATGCTGTGAGGATGGCAGCCAGCAGAGCTGCAGTGGCAGATGCCAGCACAGGCGAGGGCACGCGGCTGCCGGCAGCAGGACGGGGCTAGGATGGGGACACTGGGCCAGCACCAGCATTGCATGGGGGAGGGAGTCCTCTTTAGCTAGGTATTATGGGGAGGATCTGAATGAGCATGGCTCATCACAGAGGATAATGCTAGCTCTATTCTTCCCAGCTAGGCGCTGTGCAAGTCCTTTCTTTGCAGGGATAGCTCAAGGATGCAGGGCAGGGGTGCCAGTCCTGTGCTCCCACCCTGCAGCACCCTTGCCGCTCCCCGTCCACGGCATTGCCTGGCCCGTCTGCACCTCCCCCCCACCTGCTGCCTCTCCCACGAGGGCTGGCAGCGGGGCAAAACCACTGCAACAGGCTCCTAATGAGCTCAAATGCATGCTCTGGCCCTGCTCCAGCCTCTGACCCTGGGTCCTGGTGCAGAGTTGAACCTTGGGATGCTTGAAGGCTCATGCCCTGCCTTGGCAGGACAGCAGGTGGGAAGGATGAAGTCCAGGGGTGTGGGCACCACCCAGAGAGCCAGCAGCACTGTGCTTTGCACCACACAGGCAATGCTGCCTGTACAGAGAGGTGCAGTGGGCAGAACCAGCCTCTCCTCTTGCTCCGCTCCCCATGCTCCCAGCACCGTGCTAGGAAGCAAAGCAGCCAGGTCTGGGGGCTTCCCAATGCCCATGTCAAGCTGGAACTGGGAGGAGGCAGCAAACTGTCACACAGACTTGAGTGGTGGCAGCTGCTGTGGCTGGCCAAGTGACATGGGAAGGGGCCCAAATGGGTGCCAAAGCCTCATGCTAACAGCAATGGCATGGCAGGACCCTGTACTGGATTGGGAATTGGTCTGGGGGGGACACACGACACTACTACCACTCTGAAAAGAGAGAGGAGGAAAGTAGAAAACACAGTTGGAAGAGACGAAGGAGAAAGAGGATAGAAGGGAAAAGGAAAAAAAAAGATGGAGCAGTAAATAGCGAGGGCCCTGCCCATGCGGCAGAGTTCACTTCTGGCTGCTGTGGAAATTTTTCTCAAACGTGAGCACTGAGGAAGCTGTGCTGACCCGGCTGCTGGGCCCGTGCCTGCCTGCAGGATGTTTACTTCCCCAGTACAGGCAGCCCAGGCAGGGCCATAACGTGCTGGGGAAACCCAAAGACCCCACTGCTGCTGCCGGCTGAGGCTGCAGCAGGTTTTTTCCCCTCCCCTGCAGAAATGTGCAACCCCCTGGCACCACCACTCAGCCCCACCGCCAGCTGGGCCATGGGGTGTGCTGGGCAAGATGCCCGATTTGCTGAAAGCACCAACTGCTGCAACGGTGATTTTTGCAGATTCTCAAGAAAAAGAGGAAAAAGTTGCTCTTCCAGTTCTTGCAGCTGCAGGGAAATTTGAAGACACTGGTGCAGAGCAGCATGACAACAGAAAGCCTTGTGTAGCGCTCCTGAGCTTCCCCAGCCTGACAGCTATTCCATGGGCTGCCCGGAGCTGGTGAGCCAGGGAGGACGCTGTCCCAGCAACCCCCAGCCATCCCGTGGCATCTTCACTCGCAGGGTCGGAGCAATGCAGCCGTACCCAGGGCACCACTCATGCAAGTCTGGGGAAACAGATCCTTTCATCACTCAAGAGGCAGTGGAAGGAGGATGAGCATGGCATCCCGCCACAGCCTAAACAGCATCCCCAGCCCCATGCTGATCCATGCCATACGGTGGGTGCCTGGAGCTGGGCTGCATCTCCCACTACCAATGCTCTCACGCCAGCAGCAGCACCTGCCCAGAGGCACCAGGGATTTTAACAGTGTTTGCTTCCCAGCACAGAACTACCCTTTAAAGTTTTATCATCACTCACCAGCCCCTGCTGCTAAGTAAATGAAGCAGTGGCGGGCTCGGTGGGCAAGAGCCTCCACTGCCTGGCAAGCGCTGCGGCATGGGGCCAGCATCTCTCGAAAGCTTTGCTGATACTTTCCATTTCCTGCAAGGCCCTGCCCAGACAGCTGTGTGTGGGCTGGAGGAGGGCAAGGGCCCAGGAAGGCTGCTGTGCGCCCTGTGTGTGGGAGCTTAGGGGGTACAGAGCAAGGCAGGAGGTCTTGCTGGAAGATAACACACATGCTTGCAGCCACATTAGTGCATGGCTTGCGTGGTATGTATGCGCCCGCCATGCTGGCTGTGTTTCTCCCGTCTCCCATAAGCATTGCCAGGGTCTTTTTTTTCCCAGATAATGCTTGTACAGCTTGTCATGGCAACAAGATCTCCTTGAACTGCAATTGCAGCTGGGATGCCTGGCGCTAGCACATTTGCCTGTCTGCAGAGATCATGGAAGCCCCTTCCAGCAGAGCTCTGGGCTCCACAGACCCCCAAACTGGGTGAGAGCAGGACCCCCAAGGGAGTGCAGGGGCCTGCCTCCCTGCACCAGGCCCAAGCAGGCCCCCCAGCCAGGATGCAAGTGGGATTTGGGGATTTTTTGCAATGACTTACAGACAGCACCAGACAGTTTCTCCTATTTCATCACCTCCAAGAAGGGCCTGTGAGATGCTCAGCCCCCCTGCACTGGGCCAGCTGCTCCCCACCTTGTGCATGCCCCCCCCCAGCAGCAGCTTGCAGGAGGAACAGAAGAACTGGGCGATGTGGGAGACAAAGGCTGTGCATTCAGCAGCCCCCTCCTCACAGGCAGGGCAGGGGCTGGGGCTGCTCCTCCCATGGTCACTCTCCTGGGCACAGCACTCCAAGCTGCAGGCAAAATCCGCCTCTGCTCCTAGCACCATGCTTACACTGGGAGCTGCTCTCCCCAAGCAATACTATTTTCATCCTAATGTGCCATATCACAGAGCACCTGTCCCACTGGGGCTCCAGTCTGCATCCCAGAACTGACACCGAGTGCTGCAGATAACCACGAAGGTTAGAGATGAGGAGTTCAGCCCCTCTGATAGCTCACAGGAAAGAGATCCCTCAGCACCTGGTATACCTTATCTGCATGCAGGCTGAATGCACCACAGCTGCCTGTGTATTTCTTACATGGCATCCCCAGGCAGGCATGGTATTTCCACTGAGCGTGGTGCTGGAGACATAGTACTCAACAGGGAATCTCAGGCTCTAAGAACAGCAATAAATCTCCAAAAGGCACAGCTCAAATTTCACAGTAACAATTTAATTCCACTACCCTATTATCCCTGAGAATATTTCAGCAGTTCTTGATGTCTTGGGGAGAGGAAGAGAAAGGATAGCTGCATTTTAATTAATAATGGCTGAAACACATGACTGCCCAGGGCAGAAGCTGTGGTGAGCCCGGAGCAGGGAGTTATGCCAAACAGGAGGAGATGGCATGGCAGTTCCCAGGCACCAAAGGTACTAGGGCCTGCTCTGGGGTAGATCCAGCAACTGTGAGTAGCCCTTTCTGCCCCGTTCTCAGGCAGGCACAAGGATGCTCTGCACCTCTGCAAGCCAGGAGGCTATTTTTCTTCTTTCTCTTAAAATCTTTGTGAGGACATTAGCTAGCCATAGCCCTGAAGCTCTTGCCCCACTCTGACATGAAGTCAGACTCATGAAAATAGCCCAGTGAAGGTGAAGCTGCCCTGATGGTGAAGCTGGGGTGTGGTGGCTGTCTGCATGGCCAGCTCCTGCTGCAGCACACAGAGGTGGCTGAGGCTCTTGGTTGTCAGAGCCCAGGTTCAGAAGGGTACCAGCGAGGATCGCAGCAGTCCCAAGCAAGCTTTTGGAGTGAGCAGGACCACTCCTTGCTGGTGCAGCTCCCCAGCTTTTAGCTATCCAACTGCTAGCCAGAGCCACTTCAGTGGTATGAAGCCCCCACCAGCAACCTGGGACTAGCAGTGCTGGGAAGTGAGATGCTTCCCCCAGCACGTGGGATATGTATCTCCATCTCCTGATGGCTATGAGATGACTTGTGCTGCCAGCTCTTCTGGGTCCCCCACCCCCTGCAAGAGCAGCCTGGCTGGGAAAGCACCCTGGTTTGCACAGAGGTATCGGGTGCAACAGGGGTGGAAGGGACCAGATCAGAGTTGCTCTGGCCCCATGCACAAGCCTCTAGGGCCCTACAGCATCACTGCAGCAGAGCTGGATCAGATCCTGGTTCCACTAGGCTCCCCACAGCCATGCTGAGGTCCCTGCACAAGGCACTTTCACCCCAATCTTGGGTGCCTGGTGGTTTGGTGCCACAAGCCATTCCTCACAGGATGTGCAGGGCTGAGAAGGGCTTTACTCAGACATCCCAAAGCACCCTGCAGCTCCCATGGCCAGGGTCAGGAGCCCAAGTGCCACCTGTGGTCCAGGAGCCAGCCAAGCTGTGCAGGGGCTGCCATCAAGCCAGTGCACAGCCAGCAGCTGGGCAGAGCACCGTAGCAGCACACCAGGCTGCATAGCACAAGCTGGTGTAGGGCTGGGGAGCTGCAGAGAACCACCCAGGAGCACAGGCAACTATTGATTTGCTTTGCTTTTGAGAAAAATGGAGCAGTGAAGCCATGGGGGAGAGGGGGTGAGAGGCATGAGTGCATGAGCTGAAGGAGAAATGGAGGATGCAGACAGCAAACAGGCATCCTCAGGGGCCGAATCCAGAGCACATGCACTGCCCAGAGCTCTTTTCTCTCTCTCCCCCTCACCCCAGCAGGAGGTGACAGAGGTGCCCCACCACCATGGGGGACACACTTGGACAACCTGAGCAGATGCCTGCACACACGCTCATCAGCTCTTCACTTGGAAGGCTGTTAAGATGCTGGATCCAGGCCCAGAAAGCCAGACCAGGTCCCTCTTGAGGGACTGCCTCTTGATTCAGAGGGTCAGCCACAATTTAGGAGGTCTGATGAAGCAATAATCATCAGGAGCAAAGCCTAGGGTGACGCAAAGGTACAGGAGCCAGCGGGTAGCTGTCAAGAACCCCTGGCCTCATAGTGTGCATCCCAGCCCTGCACCAGGGCATCACAACACTCCAGATCCAGAGCCCTCGCAGCACCTGCCAGGAGAGATGAGCCCAGGCTCCTATGGTGCTGCACAAAACCACCCTTTTATGCACAAAGCCAACGATCTGGCCAGGGACATGGTGAGAGCTGACAAACACTCCTGCCCTCTCATCCCACATACATCTCTCTGCAGCATCCCAGCCCTGACCTGCAGCTGGAGACATCCCCTGCCTCCTGCATGTGGCTGAGGACCTGCGCAGGCTGCCGGTGTTTGCCGCCACTCCGGGGCAGCCCCCTCCCCGGCAGATGGGCAGCACTCTCCAAGATCAGCATTTTGGGCTGCAGAAAGGTTTATTTCAGGAGGGTGAGGAGAGATCCCTGCTGAGAGGCTGAAGATGGGATTTCATCCTTACATCTGGTTCAGCTTAAAAAAAAAAAATCTTGTCAGAGCTGCTACAGATACAAATAAACTGCGTATGAGCAAGGGGGTGTGACATGGATGAGTACATCCTGCACACAGACACATCACACATCTATGGCTCAAGCTCTGCCTGTGTCCCAAAGCAGGGCTGGGGAGGGGACTACCCTGGGACAGGGATCTGGGAGAACACAAACCCACCTGAGTGGTCATGGAGATACATAGCTGCTTTTGGCGACCCTCTGTGGATCCTAGGTGCCAGAGGACCATCTGAGGCCACGTTCTCTGGCAGACACTGCTGCAGCATACAGCCAAATGGCAACCTTCCTCTGCTCTGCTGCTGGACCCTGTTATCCCCGGGGCATGCTTGCCTGGCTGGGGGAACACACAGCCCCAGCCCTGAATCTCCAGTGCAGTGGGATGCTGCAGAGCAAGAGCAAATATGAAAGGCTCCCCCGTATCACCTCCCTTACTGTGGCCATCCCACAACATGCCCCTCCCTCAGTACATGTGGCCACTGCATCCCACCCATTCTCTGAGTGCAGGGCCAAACTAGAGCTGCCGCCCGCCCCCAGCAGGAGCTTTGGGCCACTCAACACCACATGGGTCCCACCAGCCCCACTGCCACCCCTGACCGCCCCAGCCTCTTCCCTGCTCACCTGGCTGGGGAGGGGACCTGGCAGGGTGGTCTCAAAGGAGGCAGCATTCTTGGCAGCCAGGCACCAGCCAGAGCATTTCTCCCCCTCCCCCCCCCTTCCCTGATTTTATTCATGAGGCATGACAAGTGGGTGAGCTACAACCAGCCAAACAGTGCACCCAGCAGCCTCAGACAGTGAAAACAAAGGAGGAACATGCCTCAGCTGGGGGCTGGACCCAGCCCCAGCCCACACAATGCCATTCTCTGCTCTAATTGGGCTGGAGCAGTCTGGGGGGGGGTCCATGTGAGAGGATGCTCTTGGGTCCCAGAGTCAAGGGATGCCAGGTATGCATGGTAGGAGAGACTAAACTTGAAGTTCTCGCCAAAAGATGAGAACAGTTAGCTCATCATTTTGCTGAGGCCAAATTTCCTGTTAAATAGTCTGTGTTCAATGCTGGGAGGCATTCTGTGCCACATGGAGTGCAGGGAGCCCAGGGGGACTCTCCTCTCTGCTGCCAAAGCCCACCTGCCACCACCATCCTGGTATGCAGCAGCCTGGGCGAACTTTAGCAGGAGGAGTACCAGCTGAAAGAGATAAAAAACCCCAAAAAGCAGCAAAGGGGCTTTCTGAGGAAGGGAAAGGGCAAAGGAGCTGTTAGATGGTCTGCGACACAGTGGCATCTCCCGCTGGGCCTTGGAGGGGGCTGTGGAATCAGTGCCAGGGTGTCCAGGACAGGAGCTGACACAATGGAAACATTCAGGCTGGTTCCTCACACGCACACGAACGTGCCAGAGACAGCCAGGACAGAAAGGAGCTTATTTCTGGCTGATGCATGGAGGGATTTTCTGTTTGCTGCTGTATTTTGTATTTGCAGCCTGCCGTATGGAAATGCTTTTTCCCTTTAACCTCCACCCACAAGCCCAATGGATTTTGTTGCCGTTTTCAAAACATATGGTGCATACATCAAAAACATAGAATGCTATATTTAAAATATTACAAAGCAAGCCAGGAGCCAGCATTTTTAAACTAGGGCAGTGTCTGAGAGTGAAAAATGTGGGGATTTAGGATTTTCTATACCAGATCAGAGAAACAGCCCCAATAGATGAGACAGAGCCAGGTTGGCAACCTGCCACCTTGCAGCAGACTGTTGCTTAAGTAGTCTGGTACCCACTTCTGGGAGAGGATCCACCCAGTTATCCCACACATTTGCACCCTGCTATTTCAGAGGGACCACAGCGCTGCTGAGCCCAGCACCCCTCTGCCCCAATCATTCAGTTTAGCGTCCAGCCAATACTTGGCAAGGTGATCTAGAGTACATGATGCTCTAGAAAGACAGCCCCAAACCATAATGCACTGAGCTAATCTCTTCCTGGTTTCTTCTGCGACAATTGATTCCCTGATGGGCTGAATACCTCCTGTATTACTCCACTAACCGCTCTGTGTTTAGCATCATTTATCTGGCTAATATAAGCACTGCAAGGAAAAGAAATTCTTGCCTTTTGCAGGCACAGGTTAGAAGACCAGAGACTCCTCCATATAATTTTTCCAGGCTGGAGCTTGTTCTCCTATTCTGCAGAATGCAGTACACTTGTTTTATTTTAAACCATTCATGCTGGCATTGTAACTCCAACCTGGGAGACTGTGTCATAGCCAGGGAATGTGGGGTGTTTGATTTGCTATTTTTAACTCCTACTCCAGGGAGGGAACTGAAATCAAATCTCTACCCAGAAACACTGTATAGATATTAATGCAATGAAATGGGAATTTGGACTGGAGGTGACAGCTGGCAAAGCAAGCCCTGGCATCACAGAGGGGACAATGTCCCCATAAATAGGATGCATGGAAGGGGTGTACGTTACAGAGCGATCTCAATGCCATCAGAATGTGCTCAGAGGGACAGGAGGTTCAAGACCAGCCACCCCCAACCCGTTCCATTCCAGGGGATGAATTACAGCTCAGGGCTGGCAGCAAAACACCATCAGGAGCTTTTCTGACAGGCTCCAAATTCCTCTGTCTGCTCTTATATCCTGGGAAGGTGCTTTCTAAAACAACTGGGATCTCATCAGCTGTGCTCCTGGGAGGGGGACAGCACAGCTGCAGCACGAAGGGCACCACCACATCCTTTTGGAGCTCTGCTGAACCATCAAACTGCCTGCAAACCATGGGGTTGGAAGAGACAAAACATACACCAATTATTACAGATCATCCCACAAAAACTGTGCAAACCCTCTTTCAGACAAGGGCTCAGCAGAGCCCCAGCTGGGTCCCCGCAGACAAGAGCCATGCAGCACAGAGGGTGTTTACTGCTTTTCTTAATCTACTGTGATCCCCACTCTAATTCTGTTAAAGGTAGCAAATGGAGCCTTTAAGTGGTCATAAAAAGATTGTACCCACCCCCTATGGAGCTTATTTGAGGCACCCACCCATGCATATGAGTGGCAGAGCACAGCTGTCAGGGCTGTGCAGGTGGTGGGGTGCACTGTGGGACAGTGCCATGCCAAGGAGACCCCCATGGCCACCAACAGGTTTCAGGCTCCACAAGCACTGCAGGACAGCACAAGCCATCAGGCAGGCATGCTGACCCACAGGCTCATTAGCACAGTGCTAGAAAACACCACATCACTGGCCCCTTGCTGCCTGATACCCATCTCACCCATCCCATCTTTAGTGCCTGCAGGTAAGGTAAAACCCTGTAGGGACAGAGCATCTTTTACAAGCTAGGAAGAGCACAGCCCCTTGGCACTGCAAGGATCAACAGAAAGACACCCCAGAGGGGACACTCGCCTACCAGCAGCACTACTAAGCACAGTGATGAGTCACTGGCCAGTGGTGACAAGTGCCCAATGGCAGCATCTGAGGCCTCTTTGCCAGCCACTGCCCCAACCCACCCAGCAGAGGCAGCAGGTGGATTCAGAGGGAAACAACTCCCTGCAATGCAGGGGTGCACTAAGGAGTCCCCAGGACAGAGCAGAATGGAGCAGTCACAGGCCGTCCCTGGGGCAGAACCAGTATGGGGCTCTTGGGAGTCTGCAGCAGCAAGCCCTGCCTGCAGCTGTCTCCTAGCACAGGCAGGCGTGCCCTCATGCAGGCATACATGGCCAGCCACCACTGCAACCTGGCCTCCCCGCTCCTCCACTAGCAGCTGCTGCGGGCTCATGTCCATCCCGCTGCCCCAGGAGAGGCAGATCCCTCTCTGGGCTCTTCAAGGGCTTGAAGAGCTCCTGCACAGGCTGGCAAGGCACTCGTCTCACCCAAAGCTCTTAGCATTTAGCTTCTGCCATATGTTGGTTTCAGTTGGCCAGAAACTGAGCTTTCGATATTAAAAGACAGCAGTTTTTGTTATTCTTGCCACCTGTATGTTTGTGTATTTCCCATACCACCGTAATTAGCAGGCTGGGCTCCAGCCAGGCTCAGGAGGATCTCTCAGTAGATATCTTCCCAGCAATTTGAACAGCTTCATAATTTCTTTTATGGCTCCCCCAGTACAGTCCCCATCACCAAGATCATCACAGCCCCAGCTGTCACTCCCAGTGCACCAGCAGAGGCAGCAGGGACAGGGTGGCTGCACTCCAAACAGCATCAGCCCCTGCAGCTGCAGGGGCAAGCACCTGAGCAGCACAGGTGAGGGGCAAAACCCCACACCATGAAAGGCAGCAGCAGATTTGCCATGCTCCTGCCAGGGACCCACATCACCAGCCCCTCCAGAACTCTGCCAGAATGAGCCCAGCTCTCTGCCCTTGCTGGCATGTGCACCACTGCAGCTAGCTGCCTACTACTTGCAAAAACAAGAGTATAAAAATAAATCAATGCAGCCCCAACAACAGAGTCCAGCTGATGCCTGGATGTTTGATGCTGGAGATTCCCCTCCAGCCCTGAAGGAATCTGGCAGCACTGTATCCAGCTAGTCCAGGAATGGATGCTTCACCTCCCTGTGCCCCCCCACCATCCACTGGGCACTAAGGCTTGAAAAGTCATCGCGGCTGGCCCAAGGGTGGTCAGGGCCCAGAGAAACTCAACAAGACCTCAGTTTCCATCCCAGGCTACTGCTGTTGGAAGCCTCTGCGTGGGTTTTGGCAACTGCATCTCTCCTCCCTGCCGCTCCCTGAGCACACCCGCACCCCCGCACCTTGGGCAATCCCAGGTTGCTCCAGGTGCAGTCTCCTGCAGTTGCTCCTGTTCCCCTCACTGCAAACCCTGGCACAAAAACGACAGTCAGGGAAGGGCCACCACAGCAATGTTTGCAAAGCACTTTGAGCAGCTCTGGCAGCAGGAAGCCGAGATATGCAGGGTCCTCTATGTAGGACCATGGGAGAGGAGCGTTGCTGTTACTGTAACTGCTCCGCCTTGGCAAACCATATTCTGCTTTCAGGCTGTCTGATAAACAGACTTGAGCTTGCACATACACAGACATCTGCCTGAGGGAAACAGCAGGACAGAAATGTACAAGCAGATTTGGCAACTTTATGTGAATTAAATGTGCATTTAATTGATACTTATGGGGGGGTTGCAATACCAATTGATTATCAAAATCAGATTTATGGGGGTTTAGCAACTATACAGGAGATTAATGTTTCTGGAATAAATCCTCAGTAAATATATATTCCCCCCATAATCAACTAATAACACGTCACCCTAATTATCTCATGAACGGGGCACAGAAGCTCTGACAAATACTGAAAAGATATATTGTTGTCTTCAAAGCAGCACCAGAAAGCCACAAGCCATGCTCTGCCTCCAAACCATGGCTCCACTTGCATCCTCCAACACCAGACCATGGCCAGGGGATGCATCCAAATCCCTGCTGCCAGCCTTAGTCCTCCACATGCCATGGGCAAAGGCTCAATCTAGGATCCACGCAACACTTCGCCCACAGGCACAGGGAGGTTTGCACCCTGGGGCCCCAAGCCTGGACAAGGCAAGGTCAAGTCACTCCAGTCACCTGCATGGTGACAAGTGATGATATCAAGAGAAGAAATAGCATGGCTTCTAGGGTGGGAAAAGGAAGCTTATTCCCAAAACCAGTAGGAAAGGTGCACATGTCCTGCAATGGGGTACAGCTCCATATTTATACAGTTTTATATTCCTCTCTGCTGGCAGGTGGTGGTTGACCATTAAACCTAAAGGGACTGCCCAGGCTGCAGCAGCTCCTCTATTTTCTTTAAGTAGCACTTGCTCATTAAAAACATATTTATTGAAGATTAACAGTTCTGACAGCAAGAGGCAAATAAAGCTGTGCCATGCAGCCAGCCCTGCCAGTGCCTCCCCCAGCCCCCTGCACATGGGGCTGTGCAGGCCCATCCTCAGCTGGCAAGGGCCACCCTGTGCCCTGACTTGTCCTCTTCTCAGACACTGGGATGTGTTTCTGGGATGTCCCCAGGGATCTCCATCCCTAGGAGGAGGGGGCAGCTGGTCCCTCCAAGGGGCAGGAGGGTGCCCTGCCACTCTCCATGGCCAGGGCAACCATAGGGCCACTACTCCAGGACGCAGAGATGCTCTGGCAGTCACTGTCACCAGTGGAAACCCTGGTACACAGCTGGGGTGAACAAAGCTCACAGGAGAGAAACAGGGAAAAAGGAAAGAGAAGGGCAGCAGGAAGGGACAGCCAGGAAAAAAAAAAAAGAAGGGAAACAGTCTAAACTAATGGAGCAGGCTAGGGCAGGACTGAGCAGTGGGGTGGGAAAGCACAAGTGTTGTATTAGAGGAAGAAAGCTGCCTTTAGGCTGCTCACCTTGGGACAACCTTCAGCAAGGCAACCCAGAGCGTGCACTGGGTGCACCACCAAGAGACACTGTCTCTCAGACCCTCTGCAACTGTCCCAGCAGGACATGGCATGTCCCCCCTGCCAGTTCCCAGGCTGGCAGCCTGAGGCCATGCTGCAGGATGTCCCGCTGTGGTGTGGGTAGGCAGCAACTGTGCCATGCTAGAGACCCAGGAGGCTGCAAGAAGCCTTGCCTGCACCCTGAGGAGGTTCTCAAACCCCAAACTGAAGAGACCCTTATGGTGACAGACAGATGGGTGTGCAGGGCCAAGTTATTCAGCACCTCCCTTCTTCCACTAGCACAGAAGGATTGGCCCAGCTTTTGGGCTACAGCACATCACACGCAGCACAGTAGCTCAGGGCTGCCCACATTCCCACTCCCCACTGCACCCCATTTTTGGGGTCCAGGCCAATTTCTCAGCCCAGCTGTGCCAGCTCTTTGTCCTGCTACTTTCCAAGTGGAGCAGGACTGCCTGCATCCCCTGAGCCCCCAGGATGGCATTTTGGAGGCCAGACTACCAAGACCCTCAAGTGGAACACAAGGCCCTTCAGAGCAATAGTCAGTCCCAACCCCACAATGCCGGGCCATCTCCGTGGCTGGCTGTGAAAGGAGCATGGAGGCAGCAGGGAACAAAGTACGCTTTGGTGCATGGCTTGGGGCTTACCTGAACCCCTGACCCAATGTCAGAGTACGAGGCAGAGATGCAACCACAAATACCTTGACATAAGCCCTTGCACTGCAAGAACATGACCTGCATCTACTGCCCAGGCACACTCCACTCTTGCTTCTCCATCCCACTTCATTAAAGGTAGAGAACCGAAAAAAGCAGGTATCAGGGTGGGTCAAAAAGCAGCAACTACCACCTGTCTCTCAGCTGGAATAGAAAACATCATCCCACTTGGCTGTTTATTCTAATGAAATAACAAATCCCAAAGGGAAGCTCCCCCTCTGCTGAGCTGCCCTCACGATAACTGAACAAAAAACACAGAAACAGCTCTTGCAGGCAGATAGCAAGTGCTGGGTTGTGACTGCAGGGATGAGAGCAGGTACCTGGGGAGCAAGAGGTGGTCAGTGGGGCTAGTGGTACATGAAAGCCTGGTGGGAACAGGGAAAAAAGAAAACTGAGAAAACTCCAAGGAAAAGCACTGGGTGAAACAGGTCAGCCATTTTAGCAAAGAAGACAAGAGACACCACTGAAGTAATTAGCACAGATGGTTCAGGAACGCCTGGAGCAGGGCAGCAGGTGATCAGCACCCAGAAAGTTGCTGCTGTGGGAGAGGAGCAGCTGTCTCAGCAGGTAAAAGCACACCTCTGCACTGGTGCTCACATAACATCACACTCTAAGGGGGCTTAATATCCCCACCAGCCACATCCTCAGCCTCTGCTGGTAGGACATGGGGCAGCCCAGCGATGGGGCCAAAAGGCATCAAGCAGGGCTTGGTGCTGGGCAAGGACGAACCACACTGGGGACAGTGGGGGACGCAACAGGACGAGGCACATCTAGAACAACAAACTCCGTGAGCATACGAGGGGTTTCGGCACAGATGTAACCCTCTCCCTTTCTCCTCCCCCGCACTCACGCTCTCCTCAGCTCCTGCGTACACCCAGCAACCTGACTTCAAAAGCAGAGCGGCTGCCAGCACGGGAAGCAGCAGGGAGGCAGACACAGCTGGCTCCTGCTAAAAGCCTTTGGTGCCTTTCATCAGGACTGGGGAAGAAAAAAACCAAAAACCAACCCCAGCCTTTGACCATTGGGCTGGAGGCTAATAGCCAAGCCCTGGCACCAGGTCCTGCTGCCCAGAAGCCCTGTGCTCCCAACATACAGCCAGAGAGATTTAACTCCCCCCCTCCTGGACAGGGTGGGTTGTTTAGCCCTCCCCATCCCATCGCCCTGCTACATATACGTAAATAAATCCATCTGTGTATAGTAACCACCAGAGATCCTCTTAACCCTCCATGCTCTCCACTCTGGAGTCAGGGCTAAGCGCTACCATCCCATGCTATAGGCACAGCAATTGGGGCATTCTCCAGTAACAAACCCATTCATGCAGCTCAGCTCACCCGCATCGAGGTCACAGCTCCCTTCCCCGCTGAGATGTCCCTCCCAAGCCTTTGAAGGCCTGTTCCCAACAGCCTCTGGAAGCCACATCTCCCAGCTCCTCATTAGTGACTATTAACAGGCAATCAATGGGCCTAGCAGAGCTGGCATTTTCAGGGAAGAAGTCCCCTTACAAGGGGGAAAAAAATGAACATGTGCTTTGTTGTGCATCCTTTTAGCTTAAATGAGCCAAAAGCTGCCTGCCAGGGAACAAAATTATTTCCCAAACTGGACCCTTTATGCCACCTGACCCGCCACGCGGGAAATGAGGGCTGAGGCAGCCACAGATGATGTCTCTTGACGAGCCACATGCCCTTGGGATGCTCTTACAGCAGACCAGCAAAGGGCAGGCAAGGTGGGAGCTGGGACTGGGGATACCCTCTTTCTTGGGGAGTGTAATGGGCACTTGCCAGCAAGGACTGTGCTGCTGGCTCAGACCCTCCCACTGATCCTCCAGAAGTTATTTCAGACCAGGTGAAAAGATCCTCAGAGTCAGCAGAAGCCAGCCAGGGCAGGAGGCACCCTTCACCCTCCCCAGACTATGGGCTGCCACAGGGTTTGGCGACGGAGGTAGGGTAGAGACCTCAGCACCCACAAAAGGTGGCTGAGCTTGGACTTCAGCTCCCACGCTACAGCATTAAAAAAAAAGCTGTGAGCTGGAGAAATACAGCACAAGGACCAAGCAGCACCATCTCCAGCTTTGCCATTCCCCAGCCCAGACGAGGCAGGGCAAACCCATCACCAGCCTTGGCTTCCCCAGGTATTTGCCTAGCTGATGAGGAAGGAGAAGTTGGGGGAAGACAAGAAGAAAGCAAGCCAGAAGGAGATGGCTTGGATGTGACAGGCTGTTAAGTTTGACAGAGGAGTCTTTTTAGCAGTGTTTTTTCCCCTGCAGTTCAAGCAGGGGCAAAGCCAAGGAATGCTTCCCAGCAGCCTGCACCAAATGAGCCCGGCTGCGCAAAGCTTTAATTGCCAGTGGCAGAGCAGAGGTGGGCAGCAGCAGCTGAGGGGTCTGGGAGGACAGACAGCAGAACAGTACTGACTGCTGCTGCTGCAGCACGAGCTCCACCCTCTTCCCTGAGGATGGGAAACTCCTGTTATCTCTCCAGCCACCCTTCTTCCAGCACAAGGGGTACATTTGACTCCATGATGTGCCTGCTGGGGGCTCAGCGTGGGTGTTTCACCCCAAGGCTGCAATGCCCCAGTGAGAGTGCCCTGTGCCTTGAGCCACCGGGTATTTGGGACCACAGGTCTGGGCCAGCTTGGGCACAAGCCTGCGGCTCAGCTGCGGCCCAGGGATATGGGGATCAGCAACTGCCACAGCAGATCTCCACCAGTTCTCAAGGGGAAGGAGAGGAAGGATCTGGCTGATCTCTAAGCTGACTAAGAGCTCTGAATGCCCAGTGGCTTTGCTGTATCGACCACAAGCCAAAGCAATTAGCATTTCTTGGAGACACTTTGTGTAATCTTCCCTGAGTGATGGGGAGAGCTGCCACAAGCACAGGGAAGGGCTTGGAGCTGCTTCCCAGGCCTGGGGAGACACTGTGCCGAGTGTCACACAAGGCAGAGCAGGGCTGTCCCGCTGAAGGGATCTCCTGCCAGCGGCCCTGGGACTGCTGCCCCAGCCAGCAAAGGGGTACTGCACCCTCACCCAGCCACCACAGTTCTGCCACGGCCCCAGACCCACCAGATCTTGCCTCCAGGTGCTGCAAGCTGTCAGGCAGCAGAAAGCCAGAAGACAGAGCAGAGATGCAGCTCTCAGCATCTTTCTTAAAGCATGACCCAGGTGGGAAAGGCCACCTTGGGGAAAGCCAGGGCCAGGACCACCCTCATCCATCAGTTCCCAGGTAAGGCTGACAGCCTGAGCATCAAGGCAAGGAAAGGAGCACAGATGAGCCTGGAGCTGTTTGGGGAATTGTGCAAAGGCGGCAGCAGCAGCCAGCCCAGGCCCAGCCTTCCAAGAGTCACAGATTATTTTTAACAGCTACTTGTAAAATGCAGTGAGTGCCCGCAGGAGAGGCAGCCTAAGCTCATGCTCACCCCATCTCTCTCCCCGGCACGTGCAAGGAGCATATCTCACAGCCAGGCTTTTTATAGGGTTTCCCGTTCCTGCTGGGCATGCAGCTCAGCCGCTCAGTATGACCAGACTACCCCCTCCCTCAGTAATCACTCACATGCTGTTCACTAAAGTCTTTCCATTCCCTCTCTGTTTCCTCTTCTCTCCTTATTAGGGATCCACCTACCTATCCATCTTCTCCCCCTCTCTGTGGATATTTTTAAAATGCCATAAAAGCTTTCAACTGGTAGCATCCTCAGGGATGCAAGGGATTTTATACGCAATCCATCATGAGCCATCATCACCACATAACTCACATGTGGGCAGTGACTTTTCTTTTTTCAAAAGCAGGGGAGGGAAGAATATCCACGCTCGGTCCCTCAGCTCTCCCTGGCCAGCTCACCCAGGACAGCACTGCCAGGCACCTCCCATCCTGGAGGGGAAGGATCAGGTCCAACCCACTCTTCTCCCGGGGGGCAGCTAGGGCAGGTGGTGGGGCAAAAGTGCAAGTCCTCTCAGGTAGCGTCTGTGGGTGTATGAAGGGATGGTTTTGCTCACTGAATAAGTCTCTGAGCTGGGGATCATCCAGCTTCATGCTTCAGCATCTGCCACCAGAAAAAGGAGGGCTTCCTTGCTGTGAAATGGCTGTGTTTCTGTATGCTCATGCACATATAGACTGCTGCACTGCTTGGTTCCCATGCTAGTCAGCGGTCAAGAAGTGATCTGAGAGAGTCAAGAGGCAGGGGATATTTTGGTGCTGCCGGCAAAACTCCCTCCCAAAGGCACAGCCTGCCCCAAGAACTGAATCTCTCTGGCAACAGCCTGGATGAATAGGGAGGATCAAGGTTTCCTGATCAACCCTAGTCCAGCCTGGATGGAGGGAGGAAAGGAGCATTCAGGGACTACACAGGTACTCTACCAGCACTATGAAAACCACTTTTCTCTCCCAGACCCGAGTATTCCTTACAGGAGAGCTGCCTTCCCCTTCCCTCCCAAAGGCCTAGCTGGAGACCTGACACATGTATCAAAGATAGCCCTTGCCCTGGCCTGTCCATGCCACTTGTGCCCCAGCACAGTTTGGCAAGAGCTGAAGGCAGGTTGCTAAGTCTTTACTGCAGGGGGAAGGCTCCCTGCTGCAAGCTGTCTGGCTGCCGCTGCCAGCAAGGTACAGGCATGCTGACCCAGCCGCAGGACACCAGCCTCAGCAGCTGCCAGATGGGATTAGGCTGTGCATAACCTGAGAGGTGTCCTGCCACGTGCTAATGTGATTACACACTCCGTGTCACCAGTGGGACCCACAGGGGCCCTGTTCCATCGACTCTGATGATCAAGTGTTGGGTGTGTCTGCAATGGATGCAGCAGGTCTCCAGGAGCCTGAACTTGGTCACATCACTCTCAGATGATGCTTGGGTGACGCAGCTATTCATAGCACACAGGAGGTTGGTGGGAGCTCATCTTACCTTGTTCCACACCTTCATCCTCTGAGGACTGGGAGCTGATGCAGAAGATACCAAGGCAGAGGGGAAAGCAGGGCAAGGGGGAGGGACACCCCACGGCCCCTGGCACAGCACAGGGCAGCCAAGGTGGAAAAAGGAGGAAAGGGTTTGCAGGGACCAGTGCTGTGATCTGAGTGCAGATGAGAGTGAGGCTGTGCAAGTGCAGACAAGAGCCAGGGGAAGCCTGTACTCTATCATACTCCAAAGACTGCGATACAAGCAGAGAGAAGGAAAATCTGGAGCAGAACCACCTGCTCAGACAGCAGGAGAAGCTGGTGCTGAGCTACACAGCGTGCTTGCCTGCCCAGACCCAGCTCCCACAGCCCCATGCAAGCAGCTGCCCTATGTAGGCTGTGCTTGAGCCGAGTGCTGAGAGTGAGTGGGGTCTGTACCACCTCCAGAGGGGTTCTGGGACCTCTGCGTGCCCACCCTCCATTTCTTTGGGCCAGGAAAGGAGACCCTTTCCATGCCTTTACTGTACTCAGCACCTGACCACTGAGCCCCAGTTCACAGGGCAAGCATGAACCATGGGGACCTGCTGTAGGTCCCTCCTGGCAGGCAAGAGACCTGTTTGCTCATGTAGTCACATGCAGGCATGCTGGCTGATGCAGACCTTGCAGCACTAGCAGTCACACCAGCCTGCTGCCAGAACTACCCACTGCTCCAGCTGGGCACTGCTGCGGCCAAGCCAGCTGGGTGTTATTTTACCCATGAAGAACACTCAGTGGTGACAGGCAGGGCAGCAGCTGACGGACAAGCCCTGATCCAGCCCTACTTTGTGGCCAAGGCAAGGAAGCCCCTTCTTTTTGGGGAAGGGCTGCTGGGGGATGCTGAGGAGGCAGCTGCCCCCCCTTACTTGGCACTGAGGCTTGGACTGGCTGCAGCTCTCAACATGCAACAGAAATGGGTTTAACGCACAACTTCCTTCCCTTCTCCTCGTTTAAAGCTTTTAGCAGTGAAAAGTCCTTGATGAGGGCCCTGGGCCAGTCACCCTACTGGGGCCCTTCCTGCCTCCACTGAGAATCCAGGCTGGGGAGCAGCTGCAACAGGGAGATCCCTGCCACAGCACCCGACATGTCCCAGCAAGTGCTGCTGAGCTAGGAAACAACCTGTCTGGTGCCCCAGCTGCTTTAAAAATAGCTCCCCTTCACAAGCAAGCACCCCTGGGCTGGGCAGTCCTCCTCAGGATGCCCCTGTGCAATGGGGTCCCCAGGGCTGGCAGGGGATGGATGCCAAGAGAACAGCAGCACAGTCCTTAGAGTCAGCTAATATGAAACACAGATGCCAGGAAGAACAAGCGGGGTCCTGTAATGTATTTTCACAAGCAAGACGCTACAAGCATGTTTGTGAGTGCCACCGTACTGCAGAGTCTGGCACACACACTTTGGGAGCTCACAGTTCAAGTCCTGGTCTAGGTCACACTTGTCTCTACCAGCTGCAGACTGGCTGCATGTATTGAGAAACGGTCATATAATTCACTACTGTGAGAACAGGTCAAACCCTGACACTTAAATTCAGATTGCAATGGACTCAAATTGGGCAGAGGAAGGGCTCCAGTGCTGGCATTGCATCAGCAAAGCCTTTCTTGCCCCACAACAGCATGGTGCTCCCCAAAATATGTCACTTGCTGCCAAGAGAGAACATGGAAGCCAACAGGATGGCTTCAAACCCTCAAGGCACATGCTCCCCTCTTACACTGTCCTGTTTCTTAGAGACACCTTCTCCCCAAGGACTTTCCCAGTTGTGCAGGTCTCAGAAACAAGATGATTCAAAATGGAAGTGGAATAATATGTCCACAAACAGAAAAACAAGTGATGCTTGGGGGTTAGCGAAGAACTTTGCCAGGGTAAAAAGGACAAGAAGAAAGCAGTCTACAGCTTCCTCACAAGGGGAAGAGAAGGGGCAGGTGCTGATCTCTTCTCTCTGGTGACCAATGACAGGACCCAAGGGAATGGCAGGAAGATGTGCCAGGGGAGGTTTAGGTTGGATATTACAAAAAGGTTCTTCACCCAGCGGGTGGTGGGGCCCTGGAACAGGCTCCCCAGGGAGGCATCATGGCACCAAGCCTGGCAATATTCAAGAAGCACTTGGACAACACCCTCAGAAACATGGTGTGAATTTGGGGTTGTCCTGTGCAGGGACAGGAGTTGGACTCGATGATCCTTGTGGGTCCCTTCCAGCTCAGGGCATTCTATGATTCTATGAAAGGAAGGTCAGGCAGGCTGCATAAGGATCCCATAGTACCAGCTCCGTTTACTTTCAGATCTCTGCTCCAGGCAGCAGAGAAGGCACATCAATTCCCAGCCCAGGGCTTACAGCTGGTATTGATAAGGCATTCAGCAAACTACAGCCAAACTGAAAAATACATGTATAAACTATAATTACCAAAAACCTGAACCACCATCAGATATGATACCTGTGTGCCCAAGTTTGCTGCCACACTAGGTCAGGTTGGCACTGTTAAGCTTCAGATAGCGCTTTTCTAAAAAAAGCAAGGCATGTCCATCAGGGCTGTGCATCAGCGCACTTGAGCTCTTCTATCTCCCCAGTGATTTACTAAGCCTATGGTCTCAAAAGCAGGGAGGGTAGACACAGGAGGACTTAATACAGCCTAGGTGTCCTCCAAGCAAGAACCACGTTCTCTGCTGCAGGTTGCTAGTCACCCTGCCATGCTTGCCCTGAACTGCTCACAAGCATAATTCCTGGGCCTAGAATGGCTGGACTTCAGCTCTGCCTTCCCTATGGCTACTGTGGTTACTCCTAGTCCCCTTTCATCCTGCAAAGCCTGTTCCTTCCCCCATCCCTCTCTGCCCAAGTCCTCGCCATCATCAGCCTGCCCCCAGGATGCTTTCTGGAGGTGCTGCAGTGCTCTCAACTGAGAGGCACTGATGTATTTAGTCTAAAAATATCTAATTGGACGTTCCAACCACTTCATTATGGCACAATCGTGATAGGACTGCAGGGTCTGGCAGGAACTTGGTGGTTTTTGCCTTCACTCCTTCACAGCTTTGCAGAGAGCAAAGGCATCACCACGCTGACTCCTTGCTGATAACAGGACAGTCTGTCACTAGTCCAGCCTGCTGGCATCACAAATACAATTATCCGACTAAACCAATAGTCACTTTGTCATTAGAAACCTTGCTATTTATTTTATAAGAGCATGGCAGGCCCTTGAAATAATTCAGTTGCTTCAATTGACTTTACAGCATGCACTTCATTGGCCTGCAGGGCCACTTTCCATGGCTTCTGCTCTTCAAAGAGGAATCTGCCAAGAAAGATGGTTTGCAGGACAGCTTGGTGAGAGGTCAGAGTCCATCCACCAGCCTGAGGACAGAGAGAAGCTGCCTGGATTCTGAATTTTCTGGCACCAAAGTGAATGCAGTGGATGATTGTGCCTTTTCTAGGGTGCCCAGGAGAACAGAGGGGACAATTTGTATCAGATTGTGGCAAAAGAGTCAGGCTTGGGGGTTAATTGAGAGGACCAAGATGTGGGTGGAGAACCTGGAGTTCTCTTTTGTGCCCTAATTCTGCAAAAGACAGTGCTAGAGAAGCATGGACACTAGGTAATATTCATGGCTGGGTCTTGAGAGAACATACTAGGAAGGTAGCTTTCGATCTCTTCCAAGACCCTGTCTTGCATCTGTGTCCTTCCTTTCTTCTTTGTCCCACCTGCACCCATACCTTGCACTCTCAGTCTACTCCAGCCTTTCTGAAAGCTCTCCTCCTTCGACAAGCCTCCTCCATGATAGCCTGCCAGAAAAGGAAGAGCTCTGCTTGGACACCTGCCTCTTTCCCCACTGCTACACTACACATGAAGAGCCCATCCAGCAGTTCTTGGGGTGAGGAGCATGAGGACTTATCCAGTGCCAGAGCCCAACTCACCAAGCACCCAAGCAGTAGGCAGCAGCACCACTGCCCTGGTCAGCATCTCACTCTGCTGGGTCCTCCCTCACTGAAGCTGTGCTTTGTCCCCAGTTCATTGCATGCCTCTGGCAGCCTCAGCATTGCAAAGATGAAACAGGAAACAGTCTTGACCAGCAACCATGACTGCTATTAACGAAAAGGCTCCTCTGTACAATAACCCCCTAGGCCTGGTGTTATCCTCATGAAAATTAGAGTCTTCTCACAGCGAAAGACAGTAACAATGGTCATCACACTGACAGGCTGATCCCTCCAGGTTCACTGCACTTCTGAACACAAGAGAAACATCATGTTCTCCTCAGCAGGTCCCACCCTGCTGGGTGGGGAGACCTGGTGAATCACCCTGCCAGATGAACTGTACAGAGCAGAGCTGGAGCTCTCTCAGATGTGCGGAACCATTTGATTCCTCTTTAATCACACAGGGGCTTAGAGTTTGCTGGTAAACACCTTCTAACCACATGTGCCTAGAGATTACTGGGTAATTATGCTTAGTGGATCACTTTGTAACAGGGAGCATGATTTATGAAAGACAAAAATAACCAAGAAAACATGCTGCATTCATGAATATCTGTCATGAAGACTTCCTGCCCAAATGCTTAGCTAGCCAGCCTTTCCTCACATCTCCTTCCCCGGCATTCTGAGACTAGGGGAGGCTTTGTTGAGGAATTTAAGAGGTGCCAGAGGTTGGGATGGTCTGGGGAAACTTTCCGCTTTGCATACCAAAACCTCTGCAAGAACTCTCTGTGCTCCAACAGGCTGTCAGCTGCTCAGAGGAAAGAGGATGGGGGATAGATGGTACTTGTTACCCCCACCCAGAATTAACTTACCATGTGGACAGATTCCAGACTCCCTCTTCAGGGTGTGTATTGGAGACAGAAAGGAGTCTGGAAGATCTCTAGTTTGTGAGCCAGTTTCAATCACCCATTGCAACACTGATCCAGAACCTGCCAAACCTGGTTCAACCCAGGAGTTCACCAGGGTTTAACCCCCACTAGGACTTGTGCATGTCTTCGCTCAGACCAGGGTGGCCCATAACAACAAGGGGCACCTTGCTCCTGACAAGGCCAGTGCCAAGACTTCCAGCAGCACCGCTCCTACCCCAACAAAGCTAGGCCAAAAGAGACAATGTACAAATGCCATCTCCCATGGATCCCAACAGAGTGACCCTACTCACTGCATGGATCTGCAGCACCCAAACCTTTCAAAGAAGCAGAAGGGATTCTTCACACTCATTTCAGAGTCTTAAATCCCTGAGGCAGTTGACAACTTCAACATTCTGCCTTTTAATGAGCACAAACCCAGCGTTGGCCATGTTAGCCTCCCTGCATAAAGCCAGTTTCTGCAGGAAAGGTTGAGCCCAAAACTTAGGGAATTTCAGGGGGTGACTTTAAGGGATGCCTTCTCAGGCAAGGGTTTGTACTACAAGATCCAACTTCCATAGAAATGCAGCACAGCACTGATAGACCTGTTTATGAATGTACGAATCTATTTGTAACCAATTAGCAGTGCTAACCGGAGTGGGAGGTATAAATAGCATAGCTAATGTAAATATCAACACTCTGTTCTCCAAATGCTCACTGCATGTGTGGTGAGCTGAGAAGGAGAGGCCGCCTTCCCAGCCAGCACAACCCTTGCACCCTCAGGGCTGTGTGATCTGCTCTGCAGCCTCAGGATACGAGTTTACACCCAAGTTCAAGGGTCTTTTCCTCTTCCCCTTAAAAAAAAAAAAAAAAAAAAAACCCCAAGATTTCCATATGGCTTTGCCCTCCTTGCATCATGGGAGAAGAGATGACATGGGGCCTCTAATGCCAGGACCCATACTGGGGTGAAAAGCAAATCCCTGTCCCCTCAGCAAGGGCAGGCAAGACTCCTGTGTGCTGTGCATGAAGTGCATTCAGCACAACCTGCATGTGCACCTGCACAACCCGGCAAATCCTGCCTAGAACTCCCTGGAGGCCTCACCGACAGTTTTACACAACAGCATGGCTTAAGGCCAGCCATGGCCCACAGCCCCATGTTTCCTGCCTCACGTCGCTTCAGACAGGGTAGAAGTGTTACGAAAATGTACAAATTAAAATGGAAAGGAGCAAGAACTCACAGATCAGATGTACAGATGAGGAGAAAATGCTACCATCTCATTGATTTGTCACCCCCAAAACTTTGTGCATGCGGTGACGACCTACAGGTGTACCTGGCTGCAGGACCAATCTGGCTTCATCATCCATCCTCCTCCTCTGCCTCTCCCTCTCTCCTTGCATCTGCATAGGGAGGGTCCCATGCACCAGGAGAGACCAGGCTTGGGAGGGTGGAGTGCAGCTAAGCCTGCTGACTAGACCCCATCGCATCTGGGCCCTCAGTCACTACAGGGGCTAGGGGAACCTACCAACCAACCAAACAGGGGAAAAAAGGGGGAAAAAAGGGGAAAAAAAGGGGGGGGGGGGGGAATCAATGCCAAGAGCAGCAGAGCTGACCATGCCTGGGAGGCAGAGTTGCAAGCAGGGGCTGGGAAGCCTCTAACCAACAAGTGGCACCAAGCTCCCCTGAAACACTGGCTGCTAGCAAAGGGCTGCAAAAAACCATTGCAGGTCAGGTAGCATCAGTAGGGCGAAATGTGAAGTGTGATGGCACAGAGGGCACTGACACAGGGTCCTGGGCTCCTTTTTAGCTGCACAGGCACAGGGACCTGAGGGATACAGGCTAGGTAGGGAGGCAGAGAGCTGGGCAAGGCAGCAGCAAGAGGGGAGACACAGCTTTTAGCAACACTCACACCACTCACAGAACATGCTGATGGAAGACGTGGCCCCACACCCCACACCTTACTCACAGAATCAGCTCTGAGAGGATCGTGCCATTGCTAAGAACAGACATCAGCCAGCTTTTGGGTATGGCAAGCCCTGCTCTGAGCCCCTTGCTTACTGTGAAAAAGTCTGGAAGCCTAACAGGGCAGAGCCCACTGCCTTGTGGGGTTTGCATAGCCCTTGTACCAGGTGGGGTCCCAAAGGGACCCTAAGTAATCCATAAGTCGTCAACCTACAGCACAGAAAATGATCAGCAGATGTTACAAAGTTCCTAAACCTTTACTGAAACACATGGCTGCTTAGAAAGAGGTAACAGTAGTATTTAGGCAAAGATTGCAATGCCATCTAAAGGGCCAGGCAGGAGCCATGGTGGCAACCTGCTGCTGGCAAATCTAGAAGCTGAGACACCCAAGAGTGATATGGCCAAGGTCACAGAGCAAGGCAGTGCCTGAAGGAGGAGCAAGACACTCCAGTGCTTTGCACTTGCTGCCTGCCTGGCGGCCTGCTAGGAGTCATGTCAGAGCAACAGGCAGGCGGCACGTTTGGGTTTGCTGGCACCCCTGTGTGGGAGGACCCAGTGAAGGAGCTTTGCAGCACAATCAGATACTTATAACACACCAGCACCATAAACAGCCCTTATCACTATCAGCACCCAAGCTGGCTACTAAGAGCTGGAAAGGAATTCCAAAAGGAACCAACACACATTTGCCAAAATTGGCTTAAAGGAAGCTTAACAGTCCTACTGTGGTCACTGACCCCAGCGAACACCATGTGCCACCCCAGCCCTCCACATTAGACCTGAGCTCCCCACTCAGAGACAGAGGGAGGACCCTTTGTTATCAGGCATCCAGCAGGCTCAGAAAGAATCAATCCCTATTGTTTCCTACCTGGGCAGCACCAGCCCTGCTCCTCCAGGAAGGCGGCTAGTGCCTCTCCCAGGTGTGGCTCATACAGAGGGCACCTGGAAAGTCTTCTCGCCTCTGACACAGCCCAACAGAGCTGGAATCACCTGTTCCATTGCCCTAAATCATGCCAAGGCATTTTTCGCCATGTTTTCCTTGGGAACCACCCCAAGCCCTCTGACTGAGAAACCTCAACATGCCAATGTTATGGAGAAGTCGCTGCTTTGCTGCTTTCTGCTTGGGGGAGCCCTTTCTTCGCACAGCCTCTAGGAACCACAGGAGGGAGGACACCTTCCTCAAGCAAGTTATCCCACGAGGAAGACCCTCAGGTGGCCATCAGGATTTACTCCTTTGGCTCGTACACAGCTGTCACACATCATCTCAGTGAGGAACAAGAAATTGATTGTGACTTGATCAAACCTGATCAATCTTTCCAGACTTTGCAACAAGGACACAAAAGCAGGAGTAACCAGACTAGTACCAGTTCTCACCTTATGCAGCACATTTCCAAGCTCTGCTTCCTTAGAAATGCATACATAGTGCATGAGTGCCTCCATCCCTGTCTCTCTCTCACACACAACCAGAAACACAAGCATCCCCAGCTGCAGAGGGTTTTTCAGTATTGCACCTGTGCTTTGCTCAGGTCCCTGGTTTCTGGGTCTCTCCTTACCCTGCTCCTCTTCCCCATCAGCTGTTCCCCTGATGTCCATTTATACATAAGCAAGCAAGCGAGCCTCCTGCCTGTCAGACTGCTCCCGGCTCCTTCTCACCATGTTGCATATCGACATTTTAGTCCATGATCTGCCCTCCGAACCCCAGAAATACAAGCCAAGAAGAGTACTCAATGGAGATGAGCACCATTGCTTAGCCCACATGAAAGAAGGGCCACCAAAGCCAGAGCCTGTCAGAAAGCAAAAAGGCAACAAGACAAATAATAATAATAATTTAAAAATCCATCCCATTAGGGTTGTCAGCCCCGTTGTGATATTTTCATTCCAATGCATCCCAGCCAGATTAATACAATACCAGCCCCGTTCCTGTAGCAAAGGCAAGGGAAAGCCGTACTTACTGCTAGTGCTCATCTTGCTGGTCCTCCTATGCCCTTCTCATTCAACAAAGGGGGGCAAAGATGTCCTTTAAATCCTCTTTTTCTTCTGCCCGCCCGTCAGCGGCAGAAGGTTGCCTCTCTCCTTCCTAGGAGAAATATTTCGGTGCGATCCACCGGCTAACGCATCCCGAGGTAGCTCCGCTATCCCGCCGGGTATCCCCCCGGAGGGCGAGGTCAAGGGGGCGAGGCGACGATGCCGGGGGACGATGCCCGGGACCGGCCCGGGGGAGGCTCCCGGGGGGGGGGGGGGGGGCTGCGGCGCCCCTAGCCCGGCGCTGCCATCCACTGCGGAGCGCGGCCGGAGCCGGGCCTCTTATAGCGGGGTGGGGAGCGGCGGCGGGGGATCGCAGCGCCTCTCCCCGCCCGCTCCGGTCCGCCCCGCTCCGCCCCGGCGGCTGGGCCCGCGGGCGGCCGCGCCGGGCGGAGCAGCGCGGAGCTGCGCGGGGGCAGCGCGGGGGCAGCGCGGGGGGCGGTGGCGCGGCCTCAGGGGGCGGCTGCGGGGGGCACCGCCTCGGCTCCGCCGCCATCTGCTGGGCACCGCCTGCCCGCTGCCCTGCCTGCAGTCTTGCCTGCAATCCTGCCCGCTGCCCCTGCCCTGCTTGCAGTCCTGCCTCCGGTCGGGCCCTGCCAGCTGCCTGCTGCCCTTACCTGGTGACGTACTCACTGCCCTGCTGTCAGCCCTGCCTGCAGCTCTGCCTGCAGCTCCCACGGTTCCCAGGCTGGCCCCCTCCTTGTCATGGGGATCTCCATGTGCACCCACCGTGGGGCTTTGTTGGAGCCCAGTGCTGCTCCCACCCAGCCCTGGGTGCGACCAGCTGCCGATCGCCGTTCCCATACCGCTCGCCCTCCGGCTTGGTCCTGTGGTGGCTGAGCATACAAAAAAACGCTGTCCCAGGACAGAGGCATGGTGAGGAGGGATAAAATTTATGCTGAAAAACTGGATTTTCTCTAGTGCTGAGATTCCCCTCTGGTGGCTCTCCAAGCTGGCCACCCCCAGCTGTCCTGGCAGCCCCATGCCAGGCAGCCTGGGTGTCTGTCCCATGTTGCAAGCAGGGAGGGGGCTGTGGGTGTTTGCACAACACCTGGCTGCAGGATGGAGAGGGGGCTCTTCCCTCATGATCAGCAAGCAGCCTTCTCTGCCGGCAGCACATCAGGATTTCTGGAAGGGCTTCAAAGCCATTAGCTCCTTGTTTTGTTTGTGAGATGCTATCTATCAGAATAAAGCCTTACCCAGCGGAGCTGCTCCCAGGGTGCAAGCAGAGAGCAGGGCTGTGCCTGCCCTGCCTGTGGAGCCCCCGAGAAGCTGCGCTGTGATTCAAAGAGGCAAGCTATGATCTTGCTGCTGATGAAAGGGGTTTTTCATGCAGCGTGACAGGCACAGCATCTCTCCTGCTCCTGGGGCTGGAATGCTGCCCAGAGAGGGCCTTTTGCTTTCCCTTTCTCTTGCTGTTTTATTTGTGGCAGCAGATATTTGTGGTGACATGACAAGACAGGTAGCAGGTCGTGTGAGCTATGCCTGTGCTGCCAGTGATGCAGCCAGCTCACTGCAAGCCTTGCTGCCTGTCCCCTTTGGCTCTGCCCCTCCCCAGAGGTATCAGGTGGGTGGGAAGAGCAGGGACAGGGGTCTGGGGGTCCCTGCAGGGCTGAGGGGCAGAGGCAAGGGAAGAGCAGTGCTGCTGATACAGCACGGCAGGATGGCTCAGGCTGCCCCATGGTGCTGATTTGGCACCCTTTGTGAAGTTTCCTTGTGCCTGGCAAGTGTCTGGGGGTGTCCCCTCCTCAAGGCAAGAGTGCAGGCCTGTGACACAGAGAGGCTCATGCCTATCGTATCAATAATGTCCATTTGGGGAGTCAATAAAGCAAACACGATGTGAGCTGGTCCCCACGGTTCAGTGAGCTAATTAAGCTTCTTCCGCTGGCCTGGTTTCCAACTCTTGTTAACTGCCTTCAGAACAACTTGAAATTTCCAGTACAGACAGGATGGGACTGCAGAGGGCTGTGGAGGAGGATGGGGTGCTTTGGTGGGATTCAGGATGCAGCAGTGCAGAACCTCTTCCCCTATGTCCCCTCCCAGCTAGCCAGTCTCAGCACGGTCAAGCTGCACCGTGGGGGACAGGCAGTGGGTGCTGCCAGTGGGAGAGTTGAGCAGGGCATTGGGTGCCCCTTGCCATGGGATTTTTGGGTTTCAGCACTGGTGAGCAGGCAGCAGGAAGCTCAAACCCCTGCCAACCCCCCACCGTAGCCAATGGCTCCCACCCAGGGACCTGACCCCCAGCCAGGCTATGGCAGGGGCCTACGATGCAGGGCACTGGTCAGACCCCCTCACCATCAGCGCTGTCACCAGGGTGTTTTGGAAATCCCATTTCCTTTTCTTTGAGGAAACTGCCTGTGAAAGCTGCCACGAAAGGGTGGTAGGGATGCCTGAGAGAAGAAGTCAGAAATGAGGAAATGTCAGGATGTTAACGCAGCCTCCTTTCATCCCTTTGTGTCTGTGCATTCCGACACAGTCTTTCACAGCAATTACTAGATGTGTATTTTTCCTGTAAGATGCCTGCCTCAGTACCCAGCATGTACCACGTAGCTCAGGCTGTGCAGAGGAAGCTGCTGCCTGCAGGACCCTGCATCATTCAGTGAAAAGGGACACAGTAGTGATGGGGGTAAGAGGACAGAAGGAAAAAAAGGTGCTAATTTAATTTTACTGACAGCTTCCCTGGACACCAGGTTTCTTAACCCTGTGTCCTTGGCCTTGTGAGATGCTGAGAGAGTCACCTGAACCAAACTTTCCCCTCCTGGTCGATAACTGTATTTCTTTCCTGATGGTTGATTGAAACACTAGCTGGCTGATTACTGGGAGAACTGGAAGTTGCTGGCTGCATGTGAAATCACCAGAAGCTGGGCTCAGAATGTATCTGGTACTATACCAACACCAGGAACTTGGAGAAATCAGACCCACCACCTCTCCAGCTGGTGACCTGGGAAGCCACCACCTGCATGCTTCTGTTTGAGGCAGCACTCGTCCGCTGTCCCTGGGAAGGGATGTTGGTACCCTGAGCAGCATGCCCGGGGAAAGCTGCAGGGAAGGGGATCCCTCCTCCGTGACTTGGGGAGCAGGTGAGGAAAGGAGAGGGAAATGCAAGGGAAATATCAGATAGCAGGTCCCAAGGCCAGGAGAGACGGGGTTAGGAGAGGTCAGAGAGTTCAAAGATCACGTAAGCATCCCTGTCCTCAAAGTGCATGCAGGGACGGTTCAGTAGCAGCCTTAGCTCAGGCATTTCTGTTTTCCTTGAAGCCACAGCATCCCTTTCAGCATACCTTGATCTGACACATGCATACATAGAAGTTTGCAAACACAGACACGTACAGTCACAGCTTTCAGAGGTCTCTCTGTAGGAACCCCAGGCTTTCCACCCACTTTCTTTCCCCTTCAACTGGTAGTCATCTTGGTGAACAACCTTCACTGCTGGGCCCTGTGAATTGTACTTGCAGCAGGAGTGGAAATGCCTTGGCCAGAGATCCCAGCTGCAACCCTTGCTCCAGGGTGCTGTAGCAAGGGCTGTTTGCCCTTGTCTGTCCCAGAGGCACCAGCTGGCCAAACGCATCCTGGCCAGCCCAAGTTCCTGGCAGACCTGCTTGCATGTGTACTGGCAGTGAAACGCTCTCCTTTCTCAGCAACAAGATTTAAGTCCAAACAAGAGCAGCAAGATACTCATGGGGACCCCAGCACAGCACAGCCCAATGCCTCATATGGAGCACTGGGCAGACTGCAGCGAAGCTGGTGACATTTTCAAAAAAAAACCCTGCAAGTGTGGGGCTGTAATGTTCCCAAAAGGCAGCAGAGAAGCCTAAAAGGTCTGGAGACACCATTATACCACAGCACGTGGTCCATGTCTGCAGCACTGGGCAGTTCCCCACCTATTTTTCTCTTGTCCCCTGCTTCCCCTGTGAGGTGGGATCTGGCAGAAGTAAAGTCAGGAGTGGTCAGATGCTGCTGCCCGCTGCCTTGATGCAAAGCCAGACACACTCTTCTAGTGATGACAGAATTACTTTCCAGATGATGGAGATCAGCATTTTGCTTTGGGAGTACCTGGAAAACATAGCAACTGGGACCCGAGGCAGTGAACTGGGAAGTGGGTGTTTTAAAAGTGGGCCCTAGGTGGCTATGGTGGGACTTGACAGCACAGCTGGTGCCTCATCCAACACGGGACCCCACTCCTCTTCCTCAGTTACAGCAACCACCAAGTCATTTGCCAGTGGTTTGGCTTTCTTCCAGTTTACACAGCAGCACAACAGCCCTTCCCAGCAATTCCCCATATCAGCATGAGGAGGCACAGACAGGCAGAGGCAGATGTTCCCCAGGCTGCCTGCATTAAAGTGATAATCAAATGATAGATTATTTTCAAGCAAACTCACATTTTCAGTCATTAATTTTAGTGCAGCGCAAATGGTTTCAGTGTTAAAAAATACCCAGACAGCTGAGAATGGTTGTGAGCTGGAGCTGCTCCAGGCAATGCTGGTATGCACTATAGCCCATCTGTGACCTGTAGCCATCCTGCAAAGGCAGGGAGGGATGCTGATGCTGTGCATGGCAGGAGCTGCAGGTCCTTATCTTATTATCATGGGGGCTAAATCCCTAGGTCAAGTACAACAAATGTTCCCAAATCAAAAGCAGACAAGGGAAGACAAGTGCTGCAAAAGCTCTGGAGTGACTCGTCCTGCATGTCGGGAGTGCTGGGCCTTCACCTCCCCTCCTGAAAGACTAGGACACCAGGAGGGGAGAGGTCCTGCATGATCTGCCCAAGAGAAGGGTTTTAGGGCATTGGAAACCATTGTCCTAAAACCTGCAGGAGTCTCTCATTCTCTAGCCCTTCAGGAGAGCTAATGTCCCTGCGCAGACCTTTGTTGCATCAGCATGCTGGAAAAGCCAAGGAGCATCGTGTTGTGGTATGCAGCAAGGCTGGGGGCTCCCAAGCAACATCAGGGCTTATTGCCCAAGGCTGGGCTTCTAGAGGCTGCTTTGCTTCCCCCCTCTGTGTGTGGAGCTGAGTTTGTGCCCACCATGCTAGTGCAGCCACTGCTCCCAGTCCTGTGGCAGGGCGTGCGGGGACCCACCGGGGACAGCTGCCCCGCAATGCCTGGCCAGTGGCTCCTGCCAAGCAGCATCAGCAAAGCAGTGCAAAGGGAGACTTACACCAGCTGCAGCTCTGGCCCCCAGCATACATGACCCACTTTCCCATTGCCAACTATGTTTCAACCCATTAAAGGTCATTGGAATTTGGGTTTATTTTTAGTTTTCCCTTTTAAGTTGCCCTGAAGCAGAGAGGACTGATGGAAGGAAGAAACATCCTCCCTTCCATCAGCCGTTAGGTCAGGATCCCAAGATGTTGTTAATGGACAGCCTTGCCCATCACAAGCTGCCTGTGAGAAACCCAGCCCATGGACCACTCCACTTGTGGAAGCTGGCTGGCACACCTCCCATCTCCCCAGGGCTCCTCAGGGAGCACCACATTCTCAGAAAGAGCAATTTAGCCTTGGCAAATGCTGCTGCTTTCTTACTGCTGGAATGGCGTTATCATGATAACTTGTTTTCCCTTTTGTTCCTCATACTGTTTCCTGGGGAAACTGAGAATCAGGGTGATTCCTGAACTTGGGAATCTTCAGGACTGAGCATGGCACTCCTTGCTTTGGGGACTGATGGCAAAGCTCGTACCAGGTCTCTGGACCATGCTGCCTGTGCAGTTCAGAAGGAGACCGAATAACGTAATTCAGAAAAGATAATTTCTTTTTGCACTTATAAGCATACAAAATACTGCAGAATGGTTAGGCCTGGGTAGGGAGTGGGTTACCTCTTTTCTAGGAAATCTCACTTTTTTTCTCCTGGTCTAAAAATGGAATGTAGACACTTAAAATAAATTCCTGGAGAACAAAACTGAGAAAACACAACGGGATTTGAATCAAAGTGTTTGGATTAATTAGCTTAAGCTGAAAGCTTTCATTCTGATTTCAGCCTTGGCTTCATGTACAACAAATTAAAGCAGCAAAGCTTTGTAAGTTAAAAAATCCAAATGTTCCACCATGAAAATATCAAAATGAGATGCTTAGCCTCACTGAGCTGCTTTGTTGCTTTCTAAAAGGAAATGACATCAAGACCAACACCTTGACAAGCCGCTTGGATTGTTAAGAGCTTCAAAAAAACCTCTAGATCAGCATAATCAATTAATATCTTAATCAGTTTTTCTCTTCTTTTTCCAGAGGAAAGTCTAAAAATATAGGTATTCTTTTCCAAGTTACCAGAAGATTTCTATAAATATTTTCCCTTTACTGTATGGTTAAGATTGAGCTTGAGCTGTGTGAATTAGACAGAGTGGTTCATATGAATCACATCTTTGCTCAGGCTCCATGGCAGGCACTGCTCAAATCAAAGCTTGCTGGGCTGGCAGTGGAGAAGGCAGCACTGCATTTGCTTTTTGGTGCTATACATGTGGGAGACAGCTATTCAGCGTCTTACAGCTTGTATCATGGATGTTGGAGGGGAAAGTATTATAGAGATTGGAATTTTATACGTTTGTAGTCTAAAGATGAACAAAATGCTTTTTCATGATCATTTTCCTACTGTGGTTGAAATTGAAAAATGAAAAATTGGAGATCTGGAGGGTTGTGCTCACTTGGTCATTTTCTGTTCTCCTTCCTCATCCGGTTCATTTCTGTTCCAATGGCAAAATAGGAACAGGGTAAAAGCAGAGGCAGAGGAGAACAGTAAAGGAAAAGGGATACTAGAGGGAAGAAATACAAGGAAATTGAGGAGTTGAAATATTTTTAAAGTTTGATTTTCTAGAGATATTTCCAATTAAATACATTTCCTTTGGAAACCTCTCCAAGGAGAACAACTTTGACATTTTGATTAATTTTTTCTTCTGATTTTCAGTCAGCTCTATCCAACACAGCACCTGACCGAACCATGACTGCATATCCCAGGCAGGGTTTGCCTGGTGTGTTACCATGTCTTTAACATAGAGACAATAAAATCACCACTGGAAATTAGTGTAGCCTCACCGACTGCTTGTTAGTGCAGTGCACGGAGGCCGGTTTTGGCAAGTCAACAACTGGTGGTTCCCAGCCATGTGCTCACAGCAGTCGCTTGCAGATGGACTCCAGGGAGTCATCTTCCTTAGAGATGTCCTCGGGACTGGGTTGGTTGCACTTGTGTGAGCCTAACACTGAGCCCAGCGTTGCTGCTTGGGATGCCGGTCCCCTATTTCGGACCCTTCCCACATTTTCCCTTGCAAGCCCAGCTCTGCAGTCTCACAGCGCTTGCCTCACCCTGGGGTTATTTCCCCATCCCAGGGTCCTCCCTGTGGACCAGATGCAGTCTGCTGGTGCCTGAGGGCTGTGGGCAGCAGGGCTGGGGCCTGGCTCCAAGACTGGTTTTGCAATGTTTGGCCTGTGTGGGCAGTGGGACCCTGGTGGCGTGGTAGCTGCTGCCATCTAATGGCTCTGACAATTAATATGCAGGAGGAGGAGAGCCCGGCTGCACTGTGCACATCACCAGCTGGGTTGCTATCGGTTAACGAGCTCTCCTGTGGGGCTGCAGGGCTGCTGGGGGGATGCCGAGCCTGAAAAGCAGCACAATGTCCTGTAAGGTGACACTGGGCACAGAGGGGAAGGCAGAGTTTGGGCATTCCAATTTCATAGAAGCATAGAATCACAGAATCATTAAGATCATCAAGTCCAACCCCCAACCCAACACCACCAGGCCTCCTAAACCATGTCCCAAAATGCCACGTCTGCAAGTTTTTTGAACACCTCCAGGGATGGTGACCCCACCACCTCTCTGGACAGCCTGTGCCAATGCCTGACCACTCTTTCAGTAATCACATTTTTCCTAATATCCAATCTAAACCTCCCCTTGAGGCAGCTTGAGGCCATTTCCTCTCTTCCTAACACTAGTTACACCTATGTCACTACAACCTCCTTTCAGGTAGTTGTAGAGAGCGATAAGGTCTCCCCTCAGACTCTTCTCTCCAAACTATGTGGCTCCCTCAGCCGCTCCTCCTCAGACTTGTTCTCCATGCCCCTTACCAGCTTCGTTGCACTTCAAACCCTGGGCCAAGCTCCTTAGAGATGATGCTTGCCAGTCCTGGTAGGGTAGCTTTGTCCTTCCCGGGGGAGGTCAAAGACACCATCACACTCTGCCATCTGCAAGCCTGTGGAAGCAGTGGGCTTTGCATACTGAAGGTCTGCATCCCAAACTCACCTTGAGACATGCAATGGGAACCTCCTAGCAGCCAGCAGGCCCCTCAGCTGATTCCCTCTCTTGCAGTGAAGAACTGGACAATGCAGCAAGTCCCAGGCAGGGCTACGCTCCCAACACTGGCTGTGCATGTCCCCAGACAGGAGCCCCCCAGCCTCAATGCACTCAAATATCTCCACTCTGACGACAAGGGTGGCCTGGCACTGCCTGCGGTGCCCTGATGCAGGCCCCATACACCTCCCGGGGTGGAAAAGCAGCTGCCTGGCTTGCGTCTTGCAGCCAGCAGCTGCATGCCAGTGGCTCCCAGACCAGTCTGCAACTTGCAGGAAAACAACTCAGATTCACCTCTCTCGGGCACGTAGCCCTGATGCAATGTCTTTCTGAGCACCTTTGCAAAGAAAGGCATAGTGCCACAGTTTTCCAGTTTATTGGATGGGAAGAGCACAGCTTGTGGGCTTAGCAACAGCTCCCCAACACATGGGGAACACATCAGAGAGACCTTCCTCTGCTGTCCCCACCACAGCCTGATAGCTGTGGGCTGCCTGAGGCCACGGGAAAACCTGTCCAGCACATACAAGGCCATGGTGCAAAGGCTGAGATGGCTGCTTACACACAGCCGTTTCCAGCCAGTGCTTTCCCTGTGTTCCTCTGGCTGGTGAGCAGCCACCTCACATGGGCCAGCAGAGAGGATCCCCTTTAGGTCGTTCCAGCTCCAGAGAGGTGGGCAACGCAGGAGGGCTCCCAGTCAGATCCTGTCTGAGCTCAGCACCCCAATGAGGGCTGCAGGTGTTTATCCACACCCCAGGTCTTGCCTGGCCATTCTCAGGGAGGTCTTGGTGCCCCTCAGAGGCTGGCAGCTCTCTACATGCTACCTGCCATCAATTCTCCTGCATATTGATAGGGTTAAGCCCATTTTATGTTCTGGACAGTGCTGGGCAGACATACTTCCAGTCTGGGAAAAGAGCTGGGATGAGAGGCCAAGGAGACAAGCTGTGACTGAATGGGGCAGCAGGAAGGGTGGAGCTGTGGGACCTCTTTGCAGCAGCTCTTCTCATCCAAGAGGGATCAGGTGGCCAAGAGACACTTTTCATCACCTGGGGACCCTCTTCTGCTCTGAAGACTGGGTAGATCTGGCTGCCAGCTGTGAGTCTGTCCGTGTGGGGCTTATTCCTGGGGATGGTGTCTATCTTGGCTGGGTGCATGGCAGGGCCAGGCTTCATGGTGGTGGGAGAGCTGAGAAAGCGTTCTTGGGGTGAGAGGTTGGACAACAGCTCCAGAGGAGGCACTGGTTAGAGGGGTGGTGGGAAGGGGTCCTCTTCTGCAGGTGGCATGGAAAGCAGCCCCTGCTCCATCCCAGGAGAGTCAGGGGTCTGGGACTGTGCTGCCTGGGGATGTGGGACAGGCTGGGAACATCAGAAGCTCATGACACATCTCCTCGTGTCCCTTTGTGCCCTCTGCAGGGGAGCAGGTATCCTTGTGCAGGATGGAGATGCTCATCCCTGCAACCTTGTCATAGTGCAGGCAGGAGAGATCTGACAAGAGTTAGAGGGAGCTGGGAGGAGTATCCTGAGGGTGTGCGATGGTTTCACTAGTTGTTAGCTCAGATCTCACAGGATGCGAGGTCCGGGCTACCTCTGCAACCTTGGAAGAAGCAGTTCTAGCAGAAGAAAGAGGTTTTCCCTGATAGTCCTGTGCCTAAAAACTGCTGTGATGTATGATGCTTTGGCTGTGCCCCCTGAACCATTGCCAAAGCAGTGGTGGTGCTGGAAGGTGCTGTAGCTCTGCTGCAGGCAGGATGGCCAAGGAAGGGATGCAATGATCAAAAAAGCTCGAAAAGGCTTTGAGAGGCAGCGCTGTAGTGCTGTACACTTGTGACTGCTATTCCTTGCCACTCTCCTACATCTTATCATTAAGCTTTCTAGCGTGAAACCGGTGCCTCTGAGACAGCTGCACGTGGAGCTTTCCCTGGCGCCTTCAAACCTTCCTGCAAGCTGACCTGGAAAAAAACCCAAGATGCTTGCAGAAGGGTGAACTAGTAGGCTCCTTTCCACAACACAGTGACAGGCAGGGGCTGCAGCAATCTTCAAATCCTGGAGCTCAGCTGCCTGGCTCTGGTCCTTCTTTCTTCCTTCCCATGCCTTATCTGTGGCCTCCACTTCCCTGGCTCTGTCTCCGTGCAGTCTGGAGGCTCCCCTGGGCGGTGGCTGTGCTGCTGCTTTTGAAGTGGTGGTCACATTTGGAGGGCTGCAGGCAGGAGCAGGGAGGATGCTGGGGGTTCACACCTCAATGCCAAGGAGGAGACCTCAAAGCAGAACCCCAGGCTGCTCCCTGCATGGCTCCCTCCGGCGCGGGGGCAGCCACTGCATGTGCTGTAAGGGTGGTCCCAGCCGCCTGACCAACCCGCACATGGCTGACACACAGAGCCTGTTTTCCAAGAGTGCTTACTTCCTCCGCCTCTGGCTGAAAACAATGCGAGAGGAGCAGGCCTCAGCATTTCTGAAAATGAAGTGCTGAGTTCAGCTTAGTTCAGCCCCAGAGCCCGGTTAACCCTTTAGTTGCAGGATGGAGCAAATTTCCCAGTGCAGGCAGCAGCTTTGGATTGACGTACGCGGCGCAGCATGGAGAAAAGTAAGAAGGGTCTTGGAGGTGGAAGAAAAGTCTTGAGTGAGGGCATCAGCAAAAGAAATATCTTAAAGAAAGGCCTGTTGGGCAGCATTTTAGTGACTTGCCACACCGGTTTTGCTGCTGTCCTGCAAGCCATGCATCAACTCCTTTCTTTGCGAGCTGCCCCCAGCCACCCCATCTTAGGCATGCAAAAGCATGCATGGAGGTACATAGGAGCAGGTCCCTCTCCCCTATGCTCCTGTCCCCTGACATGAGCAGGCAGGCAATGGCATGCTGCCTGAAGGACCCAGGATTGCAGGGGGACATGGTGCCAGCAGGTGCTTATCACCACTCTGCACTTATTTGCAGAGAATGCAAGAATAAGGAAATATCCCCACTGGCTCTGCTCACTACTGCCAGCATCCCTGTGGCTCCCAGGGCTGCAGTCAGTGCTCAGGCTGGGTGAGCTTTCAGAAGAGGAAAGGAAATCATTGCTCCACCTAATGCCAAAATGGGTCCCCCCACCCATATCAGAGAATCAAAAACATGAAACAGGAGTTTGTTTGACCTGAAACAAAATGTTTCATCTTGTTTGTTTTCTTTTTTCCCTGATTGAAGTTAGGTTTAGGCTGACTTCCTTTTCTTTCAGGTTCATTTTTAAATAACCTGAAAGGGAAAAGCAAGAAGGCTTCATTTTGAACCTGCCAAGAAATGGTCAAATTCTGAGCACTCCCAGAAGGAAACAGGAGTGTTACAAAAGCCTGATTGTAACTCTTTCATTGTTTTCAAAAGAAAAAAACAAACCTGTATTTTTCTCTGCTATCGCTGTTTGTGGAGTTTAGCCAGGGTGCACAAATACTGCTGGGTCCACAGATCTCTTGTTCTATGTGTATTTGCAATTTGTCAGAGGAGGGGTTTTCAGAGCTGAGCGGCTCTGCTGTCTCCCCGGGATGCCCGAACCATGGCGCAGGTAGAGTGTCTCTCTGGGCTCTGCTGTAGCAGAACAGAGTCCTGAGCCCTAAGGATGCAGCACCAGGACTGGGAGCAGGGGGTGGGTGAGTCAGGGAGAGGCTGTTCATGCAGAGCAGCTGCTTGCAACAGGAGGGAGCCGCAGCCGCTGCCGCCACTCTCAGGCTTAACAGAGCACCGAGCTGCTCCCTGACAGCATGCCCGTGGGCAACCTTGCTGGATCTTGTTTAATGCAGAGCTGGGGTGAAGGTGGTGCCTGGGCTTTTGTGCTTCCCTTCGGGAGCCGATGGTCTGCTGGTAGCCCAAGCTGTTTATAGCATAGCTCTGGGTAACTCATTGACCTCTGCGCCGGCGGCTGTACTGGGAAGCAGAGGTTCCCAAGATGATAAGCCGCTCTTGGAAGAAATTCCTTTCCCTGTGTGAGGGAGTGGCGGTGCTGGGCACGCTCGCCTGGCTTGCAAACACGTACACAGTCCTGTGCACACGCACAGGCGCGCGCTGTGTTCTGGCACTAGCAACATTCCCTTGGGGGACCTGGCTTGGAGAGGTCGGAGCTTCGTGGGCAAGAGTTCTCCAGGAGGAAGGCACTGCTGGGGAGAAGAGAGAGGGGCCCCACGCAGGCACACGTGCAGGAGAAGGTCAGTACAGCCGCTTGCACCACTCTGCCCTTGCAGCTGCCATGCCAGGTCTCTTACTGGGTGCCAGTGACATTCCTGTGCCCTTCATCCCTAGCTGAGCAAATACAGCCAGGACGCAGTGGCTGCATGTGGTTGGAGCCATCCAGTGCAGGGACATGGCTGCATAAATCCAGGTTGCAGCAGAGACTTTACATTTTTGGTCCAGGCTGAATTTGAGGCTCAGATCCGGTGGTGATGAGGACACTGGGGAAGGATGGGTTTGATATGGAACCTTTGTACCCAAGAACTGATACAGGAATGACAGGAGAAATCCCAGCAGGCATGCTGGTTTTAACAAAGTGGATTTGGTCCCAGAGAAGGGTGCTTCTGCCTGACAGCCCTGGAGAGTGACAGTGTCTGCAGCAGCTACCTACCCCAGACAAAGGGTGCCCAGACAGTCACTCTGCCTCCTGTTTCATGCCCTGGGGAGGGATGCGTGGCCAGTTGGTTCTCCTCCTGCAGAGGCTGCCCAGCTGGCATGGCTACATCGGGTTTGCAAAGGGAGCAGAGACCCTGGAGAGCTGGCACAGGCAGAGACCCCTAGCCAGCACAAGCTGAGACACCCTGGAAATTTCTTCTGTATTCATTAGGACCGGGCTTTTCCAGTGAGACCAGGCTGAGGGCTTCAGCTGGTACAGTGGGGCTCTCCAAGGGAGATCCAGAGGTGGTAAGCAGCAGGGTAGGGAGTGGAATGGGAGGTTTTTGGGTTGCTGCCCAAAAGGAAAATTACATTTCAGGTCAAACAGGAGGTTGATGCCTTTGCTTGTAGAGGGGTGGGTTTGGTCACTAAGTTATCTAGGTAAATTTAAAACCAAAATGAAATTTCAAAACCACAGATGAAGACATCTTTATTTAGAAAATGAAACAATGTGGTGTTGATTTAAAAAAGAAAAATATTATTTTCCCCTGGGTAGCAGAATTTGATGCTAATTGCTGAGCAGATATTGCTAAACCCAACAGCATTCTGAATGAAGCAGAAAGCTTTGGCTGAAAACACCTGGCCTGTTTGAGCACTAACCATGTTGACATGGGCTCAAAACAGCAACATCTTTTTTGTAAAGATGTGTCTGACTTCATCACAGAAACTCAGGCAGTATGCTCTGAGCACAGGCAGGCAGGCCAACACCCATGCCTGATTTGAATTCCCCCTTTGGTTTCTGCACCTTCAGAGCTTCCCCAGGTCGACTGGGGGAGTTTTCTAAATGCGGAGCTTTCCACGGCCAGCGTGCAACAGGAACAGTGTCCTTGCCACAGGGAGAGCAGCACTGGCCTGTCCCAGCAGCTCACCTTCGTGCAGGTCCCCGTGGCTGTGCAGCTTTGTGTGGGAGACATCAGCTTGATTTTAACATGCTAGGAAAGAGCCCGCAGCGCTTTGCACCCTAATGTCTGGGGCTCAAGAGGGAAGGTGAGCCACAGCAAGGAGGATGAAAAGGATGGTCCCTTCTGCCAGCAACCCCAACGTTTTGACATCTGGTTTCTCCTGATGAGGCCTAGAAATCTGCACTCTTTCAGCCTTCTCCTGAGTAGGCAGGCTGGTGCCTGGCCAGGACTGCACAGGAGCATTGCTCAGTGCAACCCTCCCGGCAAAGCCTTTTGGTTTGACTTCACTTTTGTTAGAAGTTTCCCAGCCAGCTCCATGAACACGGGCCCTGTCCTGCCACAGCCTGCCCCACAGCTGGCTACTCCTCTAGCTTTGCTGTAGGGGTACTGCAGTGGTACCTGGCAGCCCCCATCAGGGCACGGGAATCTGTATAGTGAGAAATTACTCACTGGAGTAATTGCTCACTACTCTGGAGAAGCTCAAGGCCTTGTCATGCATTGGGAGAGCCAACAATGCTCCTGGAGCACACCACAGCAAACAAGTCACCGCTGTGGTGGCACTGGCATTGGCTGGTTGCTGAAGTAGAGTTCCTTCCCTAGAAGTCCTCCCTACCTGTGACTTCTCTCCCTTTTGGGTTTTATTTTGCAGGGGCTGTGTTGCTCTCTCCCAGAGATGCTCTGCAGACATCTGCCACCCTGAGTCCTGGCCCTGGAGGCTGGGGAAGGTCGGAACATTTGAGCGAAGAGGGAATGAGACTCCATCCTGGGTGGTCCAAGGGATCCTGCAGAGCAGCCAAATTGGTCCCTCCTGGGGTTCACATCTGAGGTTCAGACAGTTCTGATCTTAGAGATGAGATGAGCCCTGCTAGCCCCACAGGAGCCCACAGTGTCTGTTCTTGCACAGAACTCATCTGTGGCTTCCCTGGATGTATCTCTGCTCTGTTGAGGTCAGTGTGGAGTGGGCAGTGCTGCCAGTTGCCCTTGGTGTGAAACAGGGAGAGCATAGCTGTGCCAGCTTGGCTGGGCAGGAAAGCAGTGCACAGCCAGCCCCGGATGGAGGATGCTGGATGAACCCCAGTGGGGCATCCCAGCAGGTGAGGCTGGTGTTTGCAGCAGCATCAGGAACAGGGCTGCCTTTGAAGGTGGGTGGAGATCAGCATTGAAGCTCTCTGAAGGGGCCAGCTGGAAACTCAGAAGGGCTTGGCAGTCTGTGGGGTGGCTGGTGGGAGGAATGAGAGGAATGTGCCACGTGGGCCAGGCAACACACTCTGAAAGGCAAGGGCGAGAGCAGAGCCCGGGGCAACAGTGGGGCCAGTACAGGGCAGCAAGGCCAGCAGGTGGGATGAGATGCCCCCAGAGTGCTGCATCCAGCTCTGCAGCCCCCAACACAAGAAAGACATAGACCTATTAAAAAGGAACCAGAGGAGTGCCGTGAAAAGTTATTGGAGGGTTGGAACCCTACTTCTAGGAAGAAAGGTTAAGAAGAGAAGGTTCTGAGGAGACCTTTTTGCAGCCTTTCAATACCTAAAGTGGGCTTAAGATAGGGTGGAGAGAGGTTTTTTTTAGTAGGGACTGTAGTGATAGGATAAGGGGTAATGGTTTTAAACTGAAAAAGGGTAGATTTAGATTAGATATAAGGGAAAAATTCTTCACTGTGAGGGTGGTGAGGCTCTGGAACAGGTTGCCCAGAAAAGTTGTGGATGCCCCATCCCTAGAGTGTTCAAGGCCAGGTTGGATGGGTCTTTGAGCAACCTGGTCTAGTGGAAGATGTTCCTGCCTATAGCAGGGGGGTTGGAACAAAGTCTTTAAAGGTCTCTTGGTAGCTTTCATCTTCCAGATGCTTGTTGGAAATACCATACAGCAGAGAGGAAACAGTCTAGGAGGTTCCTGAACTCTGTGGAAAAGACCTTCCTGACACAGGTGAGGGAACCAACTAGGGAAGGCGCCCACTGGACCTGTTGTTTGTGTGGTCCTGTGGAGAGAAGGACCTGTGGGTGATGTGACGGTTGGAGGCCATCTTGGGCATAGCAATCATGAACTGAGAGAGTTTTTGGTTCTCAGACAAGTAAGGAGGGGAGTCAGCAGAACTACCACCTGGGGCATACGGAGGGCAGACTTTGGCCTGTTCAGGACACTGGTTGACAGAGTCCCTTTGGGAGGAAGTCCTAAAGGGACAATGGAGCCCAGAAAGGCTAAACATTCTTCAAGAAGGAAATCTTCAAGGCTCAGGAGCAGGCTGACCCCATGTGCTGAAAGACAAGCTGGTGGGGAAGAAGACCAGCCTAGCTGAACAGGGAGCTTTGGGTGGAACTCAGGAAAAAACAAAGAGTGGCTTACCAGGCTACTCTCAATCCTTTATCAGCAGTCCTGGCTAACTGGGGAGGTCCCAGTTGTCTGGAGGTTAGCAAATGTGATGCCCATCTACAAGAAGGGTCAGAAGGAGGATGCAGGGAACTACAGGCCTGTCAGCCTGACCTCGGTACCGGGGAAGGTTATGGAGCAGATCATCTCGAGTGCCATCACATAGCATGTACAGGACAACCAGGGGATCAGGCCCAATCAACATGGCTTCATGAAAGGCAGGTCCTCTCTGACCAACCTGATCTCCTGCTGTGACAGGGTGACCCACCTAGTGGATGAGGGGAAGGCTGTGGATGTTACCTACCCAGAACTTAGCAAAGCCTTTGACACTGTCTCCCACAGCATCCTCCTAGAGAATCTGGCGGCTCATGGCTTGGATGGGTGTGCTCTTCGCTGGGTGAAATACTGGCTGGATGTCTGAGCCCAGAGAGCTGTGGTGAATGGAGTTAAATTCAGCTGGTGTCTGGTCACAAGCGGCGTTCCCCAGGGCTGAGTGTTGGGGCCAGCCTTGTTCAATATCTTTATCAATGTTCGGGATGAGGGGATTGAGTATGCCCTCAGTATGTTTGCAGATGACACCTAGTTGGGTGGGAGTGTTGATCTGCTCAAGGGTAGGAAGGCTCTGCAGAGGGATCTGGACAGGCTGGCTGGATGGGCTGAGGTCAATTGTATGAGGTTTTACAAGGCCAAGTGCTGGGAGGCACTTGGGTCACAACAACCCCATGCAATGCTACAGCCTGGGGAGGAGTGTCTGGAAAGCTGCCCAGTGGAGAAGGACCTGGAGATGTTGGTCAACAGCTGGCTGAATGGTGGCCAGGTGGCCAAGAAGGCCAACAGCATTCTGGCTTGTATCAGGAATAGTGTGGCCAGCAGGAGTAGCGAAGTGATCGTGCCCCTGTACTCAGCACTGGTGAGGCCGCACCTCGAGTACTGTGTGCAGTTTTGGGCCACTCACTACAAGAAGGACATTGAGGTGCTGGAGCGTGTCCAGAGAAGGGCAACGAAGCTAGTGAAGGGTCTGGAAGACAAGTGTTACGAGGAGCAGCTGAGGGAGCTGGTGTTCGTCTCTTCTCCCAGGTCAATAGTGACAGAATGAGAGGAAATGGCCTCAAGTTGCCTCAAGGGGAGGTTTAGATTGGATATTAGGAAAAGTGTCATTACTGAAAGGGTTGTCAAGCATTGGACTAGTCTGCCCAGGGAAGTGGTTTTGTCACCATCCCTGTAGGTATTTAAAAGCCATGTAGATGTGGTGCTTAGGGACATGGTTTAGTGGTGAACTTTGCCAAGTTAGGTTTATGGTTGGACTCGATGATTTTAAAGGTCTTTTCCAACATAAATGATGCTATGATTCTATGATTCTAACCCAAACCATTCTCTGACTCTGTGCTCATCGCCCCCGCCTTGCCGGTAGACAGTGCCCAGTCAAAAGGCGCATTGTGCATTGTGGCTGGGGCTGGGACCGAGCTGCGGTGCCAGCCAGGCAGAAAGCTGCGTGCTCACCCCTGCCAGTGCAGCAGCAGCCTCAGGGCTGGCAGTGTTGCTGGATACATGGGCTGCTGCCTGGGAACCCCCTGGCACCAGGACCTCTCCCTGGGGTGCACAGGTAAGCTGTCCATGGGGATGCCATGGCCCTGCTCTATCTGAGCAGGGCTGTGAGACCTGTGACGCAGAGCTCACCCCGCTGCTAGGGCTGCTGGATAAACTCCAGCACTGAGCAGTGGCTTCCTTTGGCTGCTTGCCTGCCCTTCCTGAGATGGCTGCTGGTGTCCCCTCCTCTTGCTGGGCACTTGTGTCACTAGATTTGGGCGCATGGGGAACGAGGCAGGGTACTTTGGCCAGGGAGGCGAGAGGATGACTCAGAGGGTTGGTTTATTCCCATGCTGTTGGCTTTTCAGGAGACCCCTTGCTACCCCTCTCCTTCTGCCACTGCTGCCCAGGAGCACCCCAAGCATTGCAAGGCTTGCAGACCCCATGGGGTGCTGCCAGGCCCTGAGGCACGACTCCTAGTAGTAGCACTCCCAAATGAGCTAATGGGGCTGTGCTAATGGGTGGACGGGAGTAGAGAGGTGGCTCGGAGCCAGCAGCTGTGGCCATGTGTCCCCTGGGAAAGCCAGTGCCAGTGTCAGTAGGTGCTGTGAGTGCCTCAGCCTCGGCTGCCAGGAGTGCAGCCCCGCGCACAAGGATCTGTGCTCGAGTCCGGGCTGGGCTGTTTCCTGCCCACTGTTGCAAAATACTTCAGCACAGAGGAGGTAAATGAGTCATTGGTACAACTGGGAATGACTTCCCACCAGCAGCTGCAATTGGTCTCTTGAAAAACCTCTCAGTTCCCTTTCTGAGCCTGGCCCAAACAAAAATAAACACTGAATCAGTGAGTGCTGTGGGGAGCAAACCCATTTCTCCTTTCATCCAAGTGAACCCTGATACCTGCCTGGCTCTGTGGAGACCCACCAGCATCCTTTGTCATGCGGCTGACAGAGGTGGCACGAGTGGTACCCAACCTTCCACCTCCTTCGGCACATCATATGGTGACCTCTCAGGTGGGGAGCATTTTTCCAGGGGTCCAAATGCCTCTCGCTACCACCTGTCTTCCCAGGTGAAGAGTGTGACTCCTGCTGCCCCGACTCACCTGTGCTCCTGCCCTGCTGGGATCACCTGCAGCGCACCACAGCCGAGCACCGGGGAAAATGGTGGCGGGAGAAGACGATGGCATCAGGTACCCAGCCCCATGGAAAAGGGACCTAGACCCTGCCCACTGGGCCCTGCTGAACCCAGCAAAGCCTGCCTGTGTCTGCTGGGTTGCAGGTTGGAGACAAAGGGAGGGAGGAGAAAAGCAACTGACAGGCAAGCCCAGCCCAGACGAGCCAGCTTGGGTTTACCTCTGCCTCTGGCTTGTTTCGCATCCCCATCTCCATTTCCCCTGTGTATGGAAGGTGATGGAGTTGCTGGATGAAGTCCCTTGCTAAGTGCGTTTGAATCAGCTGTTGAGAAATGTAGAGCCTTTTCTTTCAAAGAGAAGCTCATTCACTGCATGTCCAGCCTTGGGCCATTCTTTTCTACTGCTAACTAGAAATAAGGATTATAATTCTGCATGCAGATAACAGTTTATTTGACTGACTAGCAAAGCAAAGCTGGCTCAATAAAAAGAACTATGGAGTATAGTTATGGTCACAAAAGTGACTTACAAAAGCCGGTTGCACGTTCCAGCTGCAGATCTCCGGGTACGTGTTTGTCTTACAAGTCCAATCTGATTACTGACAAAAATTGGTTTTTAATCTTGTTATCCCTCCACAGCCCATACAGCTGTGGAAGAGCAAGCTGGATTTTTATGTGCCTCAGCCTTCATTAACATAATTACCAGCTAAAGTTGCAGTTCCGGTATCCTTTATGGTAATAGTTGATGATGTGTGAAGCAGAAAGAATGCAGCTTGGATTTCAGATACTGGCCAGAGCAGGCAGGGGAGAAAATCTTGTTTTGACTGTCAAATTGATGAGCAAAGGGTTTTGCAAGCCCATGGCTCTCCTGTGCTGGGGAAGTGCTCTTGCTCTGAGGTGTCCAGAAAAATCTCAGTGTCACAGAGTCATTCTTCTACCAGATTTCCTCAGCGAAGGTCTGTGCCAAGAGCAAGGAGGGAAAGTTCCCTCACTTCAAAGCCACTCCAGCAGTGGAAACAAGCCAGTCATAAAGGATATCATGTAGTTAGGACACATCAGTCCCACAGATCTTACCTCCAACCCTGAGCATGATTTTAGGGTGATACCAGATTCACACAATCCTCAGCCAGATCTGCAGTGCAACGCATGGGCTTTGCTTTCAGGTGGCATGGTTAGGCAGAATATCATAGACACCTGCCACAAAATTTGACAGCAGCTCTTCTGTGTCCCACCTCCTTGATAGGTAAGGCTTGGGCATTGGAGCCAAGTGACCCCACTACCGAGGCAGCAGAAGGCTCTCTGGACCCTTCCTCGGTGCAGCTGGCTATCGGGGAGGGCTTTCCACCAGGTAAGATGCTGTCTTTGGCATCACCCAGATTTCCAGTAGTTGAATGGAACAAGGCCTGGCACTGCAGCTAACCATCCCTCTGTCATCTCTTGAGTTTCTCACCTCTGTTGCTGGAGGGCAATGACAGGCTGGGTTTGTGTTGTTTGAGCATCACGACCAGGTGAGGGCTGGAGGCACTGGGGGGGCTGGCTGCAGGGAGGCAGTGTGGCAGAGGCAGCTCTGTGTGGCATGGAGCTCCTTCTCTCCCTTCACCCTGCATATTTTATTTCCAAGAGATTTCGCTCTTTTTCTCCGTTGAGAGTCGCTCTTCCCAGTGCCTCAATTCCCAGCTCCAGGAAGCCGCCAGAAAGAAGCTGTGGGCCCTAGAGAGTGATGACAGAGACGTCTGTGCCCTGTTCAAGGTAGGAGCCCCAGCCCAGCAGGGCAGATCATATGCTGGGAGGCTCCTGGCGTGACGGGTTGTGTGATGGGACAACAAACCCAGCTGAGAAAGAGATTTTCTTCCAAGGCTGCTGTAGGGTGTGTTCCTGCACATGGGGACTCTGTAGGGGACTGGAATGATGGGGGAAATGAACTGCTAACAGGTGAGAGGCAGAGTATTGGGCTTCATATAGAAAAATCACTACAGGTATAGAGACATTTCCTGTACTGAACTCTCCATTCCCAATGGTTTTTAAGGCCCTGGCCTCTCAGGGCTCCCTGCAGAGCTTCCCAGAACACCTGGAACAGTGCAGACATTCTAGTGCCAGCAATAGTGAAAGGAGAGCTTCTCCCTCAAGGCACAATTACTTCTTTCAGCCTTACAGCTGCAGTTTGGAAGCTGTGCCTGTCCTGACAGAACATTAACCCTCCTGTGGTATGGTTCAGGTGTCTGGGTTTCAAAAGCACAGTGGTTCTGGTGTGTGCCACAGGGGAAAAGATTTGGAGAAGGAGATGGAGCTCCTTCACCCTCCCACTGCTGCACCATGGGGAGTTGTCACTGTGGGTACTCCATTCCTCTTGGCTGCAGGACTCAACTGGCTGCATCACTCTCCCCTTAACCCCAGGCAACCAACTTGAACAGCTTCAGTCTCAACTATGCTAATAAATGAGTGCCTAGTCTCATTCCAGGGTCTAGTAGTATTGCCACACTGACAAAGGAGACCCCCTGTCAGAGTCCCAGGACTGTCCCTTAATCTTGTTTTGTCTTCTGTGTGTAGGAGCTGTCAGCCAGGCTGGTCTGTATGCAAGCACAGGAGGATCGGTTCCTCCTCACCTTTAAAACCCTAGAAGAAGTCTGGAAATTTTCCACATATCTGACTTTAGGTAATGTTTTCAGGGTGTGGAAGATCTAAACAGACAGCATGAAAAGCATTTTTGGAGAAGGTATTATTTGACACCAAAAAACCAGTAACGTAACAGGGTGGACAGATAAAGAAGATGAATTAGAAGGCCTTGGTGTCCATCTACAGATTTGTGAAACCACTATCTGGATCAGTGAAAGACACCCAGGACGGTGCCTTTTGGGTAATGCCTCTCCTGAGTTTTGGGGATGGAGACAAAATTAGAGGCTGTTGCCTCACAGCATGATTGCTTATGACAGACTGGGAGACATCCAAAGAGCACTTCATCCTGACCAGTGAAGGAGGATGATAACACTGCTTTCCCTCTTGGTTTCTTAGGGTATGTGGGCAGCTGCTTGGAGCAGCTTCTCTTTGACCAGGAGTACTGGCTAAACTGTGCTCTGATGGAGGACACAGAGATCAGAGTTACTGTGGATGAAGATCACTTGGCCACCATATATATGGGTCTGCTACTCCAGGAAGGTGAGAAGGGACTGCATAGCTAGGGACTTCCTCAAAAACATCTCAGCAGGGCTGTGTTGTGGCCCTGTGCTGGGCAATGTCTTGCACTGATGACATTGACCTGGGCATGACTCTTTCTATCTGCAGGTAACTTTTTTTCCAGAGCAGTGCCTGGTGTCTGGCAGCCAGAGCAGGAGGGAGAGGAAGGCCTGCAGCTCTGCAAGAATGAGCTGATCCATGTGAAGAATGTTAGAGATGAGTCCAAGTGGGAAGGGATGTCCTTACTAACGGGTCAACGAGGCCTGGTGCCTGTGACAGCTCTAGAGCCAATACCTCACCCATTTTACCAGTAAGTAGACTGTCCAATTAATAGTGCTCAATCCAAGATTTTTTCCTGATCCTGGTGCATGAGCTAGCGCAAAGCCTGGGGTGATAAACTGCTCTTGCCTCTGGCAATGGGCAAAAGCAACATAATTTTGTGAGGATATATATTATGTGTAAAGACAACCACTGAATTTTTTATTCAGGACCTGTTAATGGGACTGAGCAAGGACATACTTCAGATATCATTCTTGTATGACATTGATTTAAGCCATACATGAGATTATTTGTGATTTACAGGTGAATAACTGGGACAAAAAGCATAGCCCAAGACTTAGGTAATGCCAGTCAAAGTGGGGCCTCATGCTGGACATGAGGCTGAGCCTCAAAGACACCTGCAGCTCCTCTTGTACTCACATGGTGAAATCCTCCTTACAGGCTGGCAAAATTATCCTGCATTTACGATGTGGTGTGAGGCTGCAGTAATGAGATGCAAACTGCCCTCCATGCCCAGTAACACCATTACAAGGAATTACTGGACTGGCCATGCTGGCCATGCTTGATAGCAGCTCCAGCACTCCCAGGGAGCAGAACATCTGTCCTGCTTGTGTGACACCATCCCTGGTGGTGACCTGAGGACAGGACTGCTCAAAGAGGACCGGGGTGGATCCCCTTTGCCTTGCAGGTGGTTTCTGAAGAATTATGCCGTGAGTTTTGGCATCTCCCAGGAGATCAGTGAGACAACCTCTCAGCCAATTGGTGAGTGATACCTGTGCAATGCAGCTACCCTTCCCAAGGAAGGGCATGACTCTTGCAAACTTGGGTTTGGCCACACATGCAAAGGGCCCATCTCTGTTTCTGACAATGACACTCCATTGCAAGGTGCTCTAAGGGAATACTGCATCTTTGGACTTTCTTGAATGGAGAACAGAGCTTGCAGATTGCATGTGTTTAGAAGGGCAATCTGAAGAACACAGAGTACAGAGGGCTGCTGATGGCATTCTTCTGCCACTGGGTTTTTCTATTCTATTGCGGTTTTATCTCTCCTTTAATTCTTTCAGGACTGAAGTTTTAAATAATTAGGCTTCCACCAGTGTGCACATGAAACCTGTGCCCACCATTCACCCACGGGCACTGTTCAGAGCATGCTGGACACAGGAGGTCACTGTAGGTGTGCACTTGGCGAGTAGTTTGATGGACATTTGCACTGTTAAAGATTTCACTCCTGGCAGAGAGTTGAGACAGTGCAGCTTCTGTAAAGCTCCATGTTTCCAACCACCTTCCATACTGCAGCTCTCAGAGGTTTCAGTCTTTGGCTGTGTGGCATTTATCCATGCCTCTTGTATGTTTTATTATAATCCTGTCCTCAAGTAGAAACTGCAGAGAACTGAGTTGGAGAGCACAATAAATCTTAGGGGACAGAGAGGCAGCTTTCTCGAGCTGAAATCATGGCCTCTCCTTGTATTGTATTTTCTGGTGAGGTAGTTTTACCAGTGGCCTCACACTTAAATGCCCTTGTTTCCCTTGGTTTCCCAGTCAAAGGCAGGTGTACAGCCACAGAGGACCACAGAGGAGCAGCACGGGATGAACTGAGTTTCTCCAAAGGAGACAGCATAGAAGTAATTGGCTTCCTCATTCCAGGACTCCCATGGTTTGTGGGCAAATCCCTCAGCAGTGAGAGCATTGGCTTTGTCCCAACCCGATACATAAATCCTGAGGCTTGCGAACCTCTGTAAGTTTACTTCTACCATCTAGATTAATTTAAACTCAGGAGAAAGTGAAGGGAAGGTTCCAAGTCCAATGTCAAGGCTATGTGAAAGTCCAGGGCAGGTGATTTGCTTTGCAAGGCCTTCATAGGAGTTGCTTTTGAAGTCTGTCCAGAAGCCTTGGCCAGGCTCTGCTGCCAATAGGCTGCAGGAGTCTTTGCCCAGACAAAGCAATCATATTTCACTTGCCTCAAGTGATTCTTGGAGAAGAACAGATCTGGCCCTCAGCTAGACCTGGCTTTATGTTAAGGCAGTCCAGGGCATCTGTGTACCAGATGAGCTGGCTTCACAGTTTCACCCAGAAATGTGACTGTCTTTGTAGCTTTGTCTGAGGGGCTGTGAGCCTGGCAAGGGTGGGGAGAGTGATCACTGCCAAGGAAACCAAGTCCTGTTTTGCTTCCTTCTGCGCCTTTGCTTTCTGTGGGTTGTTGAGGCAGAATGACCACTGGCAGAGTTCCCCACTCAGCAGAATTACACACCCTCCCAAGGACACAGACAAGAGTTATCTGGGGAGGGAGGGTGACACAACTCCAAGCTGAACACCTAGGCATTTGTCTTTGTTGGTGGCTTAAAGACTTAGCTCCAGTGCAATACCCACCCAAAAAAGCTTCTCCTCCAAGAGTGTGTGTGGGAGAATGGGGTCTTAACCTGTTTCTAGGTCTGTTGGGCTTTCCTGGGTCAGGGTCACTCAAGATAAATCTTAGGCATTTTTCTCTGACACTACAGAGAACAGAGAGGAGATCAGATGATGCTCTGGCCTCAGAAAAGCCTTCTGGAGAATAAAAAGACCAATAGGTCCCTCCCTCTGGTGCCCATCAGTTCCTCCATGGAGAAGCTGGATCTGAGACTCCCGATGGGGAAGGTGTCCAGACTGTAGCAGAGCTTTTCTGGTGGGAGGAAGAGGAGGGATTGGAAAGCCCATCTCCATCCCACAGGACAGCTGTAGTGTCAGGGGATGGGGAGACACTCTTTTCCCCTAATGTCTGCCTCAACCTAGGGAAAAGGACTTGGTGTTTCTGAGCGAAGAAGAAAAATCCCCCCTCCTGCGCTTCCCCTGCAATGGTGGTGAACAGCACTTCACCACCCTCCTCAGTGAGCTGGCACGCACTGACATCACCTCTGTGTACCGGCTGGGTGAGTTTCCCCTCTCCTTATGAACCCAGTCCCAAGGTTTCCCACAGAGACCAATGCTGGGCAGTGTCTAGAGAGCTCCTTGTTCAGGGCTTTGCAGGGGAGACAACTGCTGTAGTTGAGACAGCCTCCAAGCCCTCTGCTCAGCCTGGTGGTGGAGGCTGTAGATAACCCCAAGATCTGGGCCTTGCCACACTGCAGTTTGCAGGGATCTTCTCTGGTTCCAGGGGAACTCCTCAGCTGTGCTTCACCCTGGCAGATACTGCTCTCGACTGATCCTGGCTGCAGGTCCCTGCCTTTAGCAGGTGCCCTGCTCTTGTCTGACCTTTGGGTGTATATTGAGAGGGATACCCAGCTAAAAGGGCAGGTGACATTGTCTCCATGCCTACAGCAGGAGCCAGGAGGTCAGGCTTCCTGGCTGCTCTTTTCAGTTTCATTATGATTACTGTGTCACTTTTAGATCACAGCTAATTTCTCTGTCTCTGTTTCTTGCCTTCTTGCTACTTAAAAGCACAACACGGCCATGCAGGGCTGAGCCTGGGATTCCCTGGGGTTCAGGGGGCCTCCCAGACCAGTCAAGTCAGGTGCAATGAGCCCAGGGCAGAGCCTATCAGCACATATCTGAAACCTCTGAATAGACACATTAAGAGAGACAGTGCTGATAAAACTCTACCTGTGAAAAATAAGACCTGCTTGTTTCCAGGGAACTATAATGTCACTAGTGCTCACCCCATCACCATCTAAAAGCTGTTCTCCATGGTCTTACATGGAGCCAAGCCCCAGCAGACGGGGGTTGAAACTGCAGCTGCATGTGGTATCTGTGGCCAAAAGTGAGGCTGCTCTCCCACATGCAGGTCTAGGGTTTAGCAGAGCAGCAGCAGATCTCTATAAGGTTTGAGCACTATGTCTGCACATTAACACTGGCCAAAGCTTTTGGCTTTTTGTTTTCTGTTTGTCTCTTTTTGTGTAGATGGTTTTGAACCTACAGCCATGTTCCCAAAAGTGCCATCAGGTGAGTATGTGGAGGGGAGAGAACGGGATGCTTTAAGATGACTTCTGAGGGTGAGTTTTAACAAGGGGAAACATCCCACTATGGTTTGCTTGTCCCTTCCAGAGGCTGTTCGCCGTGGCTGTAAAGATATCCAGCTGCTCCAGTCTTGGGAGGAAGTAAATGGCTTGGCTACAACTAGCACCTCCGAACTGTCTAGCCCAGGAAGTGCATCAGCCCCTGCTATGTTGGAAGATGATCTCCCAGAGAAGCTGGATGATTTTGATGATCCCAAGTTCTTTATTGACCTGAATGCTGGACACATGGAAGATGCTGATGTCTTTAACCCCATATTAACCTTCCTTAACCAAGACAGTTATGTGCCCAGTTTTCAAATCCTCTATGATCTCAGTTTTTCCTTTCTCAGCTCCATTTTTTATGGTTTCTCTGATGAGGATGAACTGGTCTTGTACCTTGAGATGTCCAGAAACTGGGCCAAGAGGACTCATTCAGTTTGGGCTCATGTCAGGCTCTGTTTCCTCTTGGGTAAGCTGTGCATCAAAAAGGTCAAGTTCTCCCAGGCTCGAGTCTACTTTGAAGAAGCCATGAGCATCCTGGACAGGGGTTTTGGGGACCTGCCCCTGCTGGCTGCATTGCATGTCAACCTTGCCTCCATCTACTTGAAGCAGAACATGAAGCACAAGTTCTCCTCCCTGCTGGGAAAAACATTGGCCTTGCTTGTCTGCTTGCCCGACCGCTCTTTCAGCTCTGAGAATGAGCTGGAAGTCATGATGTACGTCCTGAGAGAAGCCATTGCTGTGGGTAATGCTCCCTTGGAAGCACGGGTCTGCTTCCTTATTGTTAAGCTCTTCCTACAACTAGGCAAAAATGATGAAGTGCTGCCCTTTACTGAGCATCTTCAATGTCTCAACACCACTTTACTCAGCCCGTACACTAGTTCTGTGCCATTGGATGCTACCCCCATCTTAAGCTACCTCTATGACAAGAAGTACTTGCCAAATATCGCACTGGCCTCTGCCAGGTTGTTTGTTCCTAGTGGCATCAAGGGGGCACTGACACCCATTTGGAGAGCTGGCTTCATCGTCCAGAATACTTCAAAACTCCTGGGAAGCCAGATGGAGAGGAGTGGCATCCCAGCACTGGCTTGTTTCTATCTCAAGCAAGCACTGCATTTCTCCTGTGAGACCAGAGCTGTGCCTATCCAGAGGACGCTGTGTGCCATCTTGTCCAGAATGTACCTCCAGCATGGCATGTTGGACGGAGCGGTTTGTTATGCAGCCATAGCCGTAACCTGCAGCAGACTGATGGGCGAAGAGGAGGCTTTTGAGTCTTCCCTCTCTTTGGGGTGGATGTATCTCCTGAACAGACAGCCAGGCCCAGCTGCAGACATCATGTACCAGCTCCTGCGCTCTCTGCATGGGACAGACAGCGTGACTCAGGGGGGAGCCGTACACAATCTCCTGGCCATTGCCCTCAAAGGAGAAGGGCAGGTGCAAAAGGCTGCAGAGAACTACCTCCGGGCCCTGCACAAAGCCCAGGAGACTGGGAACAAGAGGAACCAGGCTATCGCCCTGGCTAACCTGGGACAGCTAAGCCTCTCGCATGGGGCGAGCCAGTTGTCTGAGCTCTACCTGCTCCAGTCAGCTCAGCTCTATGCTGAGCTTCAGGGCAGCGAAGACCTGGAAATGGAGTTGGTGCAGGTGCTGCTGTGGCTAGCACAGGCCATGGTGAACAGGCAGAGGATGGAAGGTGGCAAACTCTGTTATGAACTGGCATTGGTGTTTGCCCTGAAGTGGCATAACATGAGGAGTGAGTACAGCTTTGCTGGCAGGAACCAGGAAAGAATTCACCTCTGTGCAGCACCCTGTCAGGTGCTAATGCAGCCCCCTAACCTGTCCTTTTCCCTTCCCTGTACCATGCAGGTCAGCTTCACATCACTGAGTCTCTCTGCCATTTCTACAGCAAAGTGTCCCCCAGTCTCCAGGCTTGCATTACCTACCATGAGCACTGGGTATCTTTGGCACAACAGCTCCAGGACAGAGAGATGGAAGGCACCATCCATCAGACCCTCAGCCAGCTCTACCAGGCTTTGGGCACATCTGAGTAAGTCCTGCCTGTGTGTAGATGCTGTTAGAGGGGAGTCCCTGCTCACCCAAAACAAGAGCAGTGAGTTTCCTAGGGTGTCCCTCGAGAGAGGTGAGGAAGTTGTGTGGTAGCTCTAGCTGCCCCATAGGCAGGCTGTGGGTCAGTGAGCTGCTGAGATTTGTGAGCTGTCAGTGTGCAGAGAAGAGGGGAACCAGTCAACCAGGGCACCACAACAATGCTGGGCAAATGCTGGGCTGTTAGCTGGGACAGAACTGGGGTCAGGCCAAACACAGTTTTCCAGAGGCATATCCAGCCTTGATCAAAGGGGACCCAGTGACAGGGAATTCATCACTTCTCTTGGAGGCTTATTCCAGTGATTAATCATCATTCACCAGTAAAAATAGGTTCCTTATCTGTTATTTGAATAAGTCTGGCTTCAGCCTCCAGCTGCTGAGTCTGCCCTTCCTATCTCTGCTGGAATATTTTCCCCAGGGAGGTACTTAAGACCCCGTATCAGCTCACCTTTCAATCTCCCACTTGACACATGCAGGTGACTGATTAGATTAGATGGCTGGGGAGAGAAAGAGACCTGAACAGACCACAGACTTTCTTCAGTCTTGGAAGGCAAACGTGTCAAATAGTGAAAAGCTAGCTCCCACATCCCAGAAGGACAAATAGGCAGGGGCTGTCATTAACTTGGGTGTTAACCTTCCCATGCTAGGTCACAGTGAGTTCAGAGGGAAGGAATTTAGGAAGCAGATGCCTGTCATGTGAACTGTGCTATTTAAGATCACAAAGTACCCCATTCCCTGGATTTGAAGGACAGCTGGAGCCCAGTTGCCAGCAGGCAAGACACCAAGCAAACAAACATGCCCTGGGCAATGCCCAGTGCTCCCTTCACCACAGCTGCCTTCTGCAGTCAGCATGTCTAGCCTGCTGGCTTGTTCTGCTGCTTATCCCTTGATCCTCTAGTGATCAGGGGCTTAAAAAGGAGCTGTAAGTTCTTGCACATGTGGCCACAGATCTGCCTTTTTGGCTGCACCAAGAGGCAAATAATTGGTAGAGGTGTGGGTCTGGGTGCCAGATGCTGACCAGAAAATGAAGGTGCAAGCACCCCCGCCTGCGTTCCCATGTGTTGTTGGGAGTCACTTTGGGGCTCACTGTCGGGGGACAAATAAGGTTTGCAGATGACTTGGATAAAACCCTTTTTATCAGCTGGAACAAGTAGGGTTGGGGAGCAGCCTTTTCGGGAGCGGGCTGCCTGAGGGCTGTGCTGAGCACTGGGGTCCCAGGCTGGTACAAGGTTGCCAGATGATACACATATGTGCACTAAAGCATGTAGACTTCCACGATTTTTCCAGGACACATCGCTCAGAGCTGTGACTGTCCATTTGTCTCTAACCCTTGGCAACTGTAGGAGGGAAAGACAGGATTGCCAATGGAGAGGTGTTGTTGTAGCTTTGCAGCCGATTGCTGGGGTGTCCTGTGATTTCTCTGTAATAACTTTTGCCTGTTATCATTACAGGACTTTGAGACAGTCTCTGGACTGCACCAAACAGAGTCTAAGGATCTTCATTGACCTTGAGGAGAGTGTGAAAGCAGCAGAGGCCTGGCTGCAGGCAGGAAGGCTCTACTATCTTATGCAGGAAGATGAGCTGGTGGAAATGTACTTTCAGGTACGGAGGAGGTGGCTGGAGTAGTCCCATTCTCACCTTGGCTACCTTGCACCTACCTGTGGTTTGGTAGGAGCCTTTTGGGGCTGGAAGACCTGGAAGGGAAAGTTCTTAGGAGCAGTGTAAATCTGCTGCTGGAAGGAAGAGCTGTTGCCTTACACTCATGCACTACCTGGCACTACATTTCCTGTCTTTCCTTCCATTCACTGGGTTTAGAGGATTCTTGGGTGAAAGTAAGTGAATTTATTGAGTAAGAAGTTGATGTAGGAGTGCCAAAGGAAGCTGGAGGTGCCATGTGACCGGTTTCCATTGAAATGCACATAGATAAGGGGTGAGGTGCCAGGGAAATGCTTGGAGACTTCTTGGAGTAGAAGACTACTGGCTTCTTTCCATCTCTAGCATTATTTTATCAGCTAAGCTGCAAAGAGGAAGATCAGCTAACAAAATCTTAGGCCTCCCTCATTCAGGGAACAGCTTCTATTAAAAGATGGGAGATCCTTTCACATGCCCAGAGTAGGCAGAGCAGAAGGCTGGTTAGGTCTGTTGGTGTTGCACTGAGCTAGGATATCCAGCAAAGCACCAGCCTGCACATATGTAGAGGATGTTTTGGGATCTCACTCTTATCCCAGAGACACTTCTGAACTGGTGAGGCTGGGTGACTGAGGTACATGGTGGGAACAAGGAGAGAAGCCTTTTCAATCAGCCACTCCAGGCTGCCCCTAAATCAGGTGGGTAAAGGCAGGGGGTTATTGGTATTGGGTGGCTGTTCAGTGACCTGGGTGAAATTAATAAGTGGCTTTGGCATCAGCCTGTTTCCTGGCATTCACAAGGGAGATCTGAGGCCCATAACAAAGAGCCATCATTGCCTCCCTGGCTCATGGTTTCAGCAGGGATGCAGGTGCTAAAGCAGGAGTGACTTCCTATTAAGAAGGGCCAATCGACACCAGATCTCAGCAGGTCATGTCTGAGTCCCTGCAGGGCCCCTTCCCCGGCAAGGTCATGAAAATGATAAACAGTCATGGTATGAGGAACGTGTTCTGGTTGGAAGGTGGCAGCAGGGCCAAGTGCAGAATTAGCAAAAATAACTGTTCTTCCCAGAAGTTATTATACCTGCCCTCCCTCCTGCTGGCTCTTCCCTTTCTTTGTATAAGCTGTTTGTTCCCTTTGTCAATCTTCACATTGGCTCCATCACACCAGTGACAGATGAGGGCCAGGACAGCTTCTGGGTGCACTGTCTTGACTCTAAATCCTGATGCTGTTGGATATTGCAGCTGATCAGTCTGGAACAGGGTTGGGTTACCTGGTTCCTGGCTCCATCCTTACACACATCACTTGCAGATGCAGCACAACAGTCCCACACGCCTGCTGGCCAACCTGTGTCCATGCTGTTTGGAGCACTGTGGCTCATGTTTATGATGACTTGGTTTTATTTAATCACACCAATGTTTATGTGCAAATGTCTCTTTCCAAGTCTTACTTCAGTTCCTTTTCCTTCTAGGCAGCCATTCAGACTGCTCTGAAATCCAAGAACTTCTCCTTGGCCATGGATCTTTATGAAAAAGCAGGTGATACCTTTTTTAATGGTAGCCGAAACAGAGCTCGAGCGGTGGAGTTTTACAGGGTACTGATCCCTCTGAGCATTTCTGTCCTTGTGTTCCCACAAAGCAACATCTGTGGGGAGCTTTGGTCCAGGGCTGGCTGCAGCACTGCATGGCCAGGCTGGAGGGATGGAGAGAGAAGAGGGATGGAGGTGGTTTTGAGTGTGCCAGAGTGTAAACATTGCTGCAGGGGGGAAGCCTAGAGCACAGACATATTTTACAATGGCTGCAGGTCAGCCCACAGATCATCTGGGAGGCGGGAACAGAGTCTTTACATTACAAATCCTGGTAGTGTTAGGTGTGAGCTGGTTGCTCCAGGGGACATGCTCAGAGTCAGAATTCCAGGCCCTGAGGAAGGGAAGAGATGCGAGGCTCTGGTTTTGAGAACCACGCTCCTCTGGGATCTGAAACTCATTTTCAAGGGAAAAAAAGGGGCTAGAACCTGAACCCGCAGCACTCAACCAAACCATTGTCTGCCTGCTATGCTTATGCTATGCCTGCTACTCTGTCACTTCTCTGTGGGCAGTGCTGTACCCATTCCTCCAGGAGCAGCCTGGACTCACTGTTCTCTCTCCTCAGGGAGGTGCTGTGCCCTTGGCCAGGAAACTAAAGGCCATTAAGACAGAGCTACGGCTGTTCAATAAGCTGGCAGAGCTGCAGATTGGGCTGCAGGGTTATGAGAAGGCGCTGGAGTTTGCCACGCTGGCAGCCAGGCTGAGCATCAGTGTTGGTGAGTGATGCACACCCATAGGGTATGGGGAATTACTGGCTCCCGTGGAGGGGGTTGCCTTTCTGGGTGAGAACAGTGTACATGTGAATGGGGGGGATCTCCTGCTTTCATACGGCCTTCGGACCTTTTCTTATCCTAAGGGGTAACATATTTTTAAGGCCACTTCCCTTTTAAAGCTGCATGACAGCCACATGGGAGAGCTCTGCCATGGCGGTGGTGGGACACCAGAGCATGGGAAGTCTGATGAAAGCACAGGACTGAACGGTTCCTCCCTGTCCTGGCTTGTCTAATAAACTCATCCCTTCCCACTACAGAAATAGTTTGAATGGGCAAAATGCCAGCATAGATGTCTGAGACAGAACCAATATTGTAATAGCCCTTTCCAGCACCCAAGAAATCCCCTGGTTGAACGATATACTCCCTGGCAATCTATCCAGCCTTGGTATCAACAACCCTGCCCATGGCTCTGATTTCTCTGGACCATCTTCAAAGCCAGCATCTCCTTATAAAGGCATGCACACCTCCAAGCTGTTGAGCAAAAGCATCCTTGGGTGGCTCAGCATGCTGGGCTGGGAATGTATTGTGAGTGTGCTGCAGGCTGACTGTATCAGCAACTCTTTTCCAGGAGACCAATTGCAAGAGCTCGTTGCATTCCACCGCCTGGCTACAGTCTACTATTTTCTGCATATGTATGAGATGGCAGAAGATTGCTACCTGAAGACACTTGCCTTGCGTCCTCCCTTACTGCAGTGCTCTGGAGAGGCCCTGTACTACTCCAAGGTGTACTGTCACCTTGGCAACCTGACCCTGCACAAACTGAAGGTAGGAAACTTCTTTCCATGATGCTGTGTTGAGCACTCTGGTGTTGATGGAGAGCTGGAGGTCGAGTATCACATCTGCTGGCAGAGCAGCCATACCTGTAGTCAGCTACATCCTGTGACTCTCCAGCCTACCTGCAGCTTTAGCATATATACACACAATGCTGGCACAACCAGGTTTTCAAGGGGGAAAGAAGTGCTGGCACTTGGCTGCAAATATATAGACCCCATTTCGATGGAGTCAGGTGTTACTGAGTTCTGCCTGGAACCACCAGGCTCTGCTCCAGCCCCCTTATACCGTGTGACCTTCAATTAAACCACTTCCTAATGCCTGCCCTATCCTTATGGTTAGGATGAACAGGATGCAGCAGCCTACTTCCTCCTGGCCCTTGCTGCAGCGACCGAGCTGGGAGATCAGGATTTGCAAGACCTCATTCACGCCAAGCTGGGTGACATCCCTGGTGCCCTGCAGGGGCCTGAGGGCATGCCAGGCTGTGCCAAGTATCGGCCCAGGTGGCTAAGTGAAGGTGGCCACGTCGTCTGACCAACCCGCCACCCCAGGGACTCACTCCAGTGTGAGCCATCAAGCAGCATTGTGCCATGCTGCTGGCATGGGTCCATGTGCTCCCCGGAACGACTATCCCAGGAGAGGTCCTACGCTGCATCCTAAGGAGCTGTCAACATTTGGTCTTCTTGTCCCTGAAAGGCAAGGGACCAGGCACTTGGGACCCTACCCTAATTTTTCAGGAGCAGGGCTGTGAACTGCAGCTCACATGGCACAGAGAGTTGGGCATCTGGGCAGGATGAGGCCCCAGCAGTGGTGCTGGAGCATGAGATGGAGTGGGACTGAGCAACAGATGGCATTTTGGGACTGTGGCTGCCCTGCCTGGAATGGGGACAGGCGAGTGCTGCCATGTGCCTGCCTGCCCCCCCAGCTGCTCCACACACCTCAGGTCCCATGGGGCAGCTCAGCCCAACCCAAATGTGTTTTAACTTGAATAGCAACTCCTTTTTTTATTCCTATCTGGTTTCTGTCCTGTCTGCTCTGCAGTGGCCTGTGACCCATACCTCTGCAGAGCCCGGCTCCTCTTTGGTACAAAGCACCACCAAAGCTTTTGGCAGTGAGAGGCAGAATTAGGGAAAGGAGGAGAAATGAAAGGCACTGGTCAAGCCCCGCCTGGGGATGAGCCCTGTATGCAGGTGGGCGGCTGCTCAGGGAAGGAGGCAGAGCCCACCCTCAGCCCAGCCCTGTGGTTCAGCCTCAGCTCTGCCACTGGAGTAACCGGCGTGACCTCTTCTGCCTCACAGCCCGTGTGCACTTTCAGCATCTAAAGCATGAGCCTGCTGTGGGACCTGCACAGTAAAAGAGCCATCAGTCCCAACCCAGCCCAGGCTTTACAGGCTAGCACCCTAACCAGCCTCTCTTCTCCAGGCTGCAGAGCCCCATGGGATGCAGGAGCACTGGGGAGCAGATGGTGAGGCTGGGCGCACAGACCTGTGCTATGGCATGCGTCCAACTCCCTGGGCAGGGGTGCTGACAAGACACAGGGGGACTTTTGGTGGGGAGAGGCAGCTGCACTGCCTTTGCATGGGTCATTGGCAGCCCAAGGAGAAGCTGGCCACCCGGCAGGCAGCAAGCACTCTTCAAGTGCCCTGAGCTGCGGGGCTGGGAGAGAAGCAAAAACTCCTCTGTGGAGAGAGCAGCAGGAACAGGAGGCACCCCGAGGAGGCTTCTCCCAAGAGCTGCTGCCCAGCACCAGGAGCAGCACACAGCTCTCCTCCACAGCCTTTCTCACCACCAGAGAGCAATAAATGCCCACGTTTGCAGCCTCGCATGGGCACGTGCCACTTCCTGGCTAATACCAACTTCGGTTTTCAGTCTGGACTGGTGCAGAGTGAAAAATGAGCAGTTTTTCCAGCTCATCTCTTTGCTCTGACAGCCAGTGGCCAGACACCCAGCTGGGGCATCACAGGGAGACCGTGTTGCAAGTCCTTCCACTTCCCTGATGTGTTCCACTGCTTGGATATGCTAAATGCAGAACATTTATTTCCTCACCGCTCTTTGCAAACACTGAGTTCATTTTCCCCTTTGCTGGGAAGGGGAAATCCCTGGGAGGCATCCATCATCTGGTCAATGAATAGTTTACTGCTTGTTTACCAAGCATTCCTGCAGTGCCATTACAGGAGCCTCAGCCCTGAGCTCAGAGGAGGTAGCTCTTTGTCCTATTTGAAATATGGCAAGCTCGGGCAAGAACTGGTCCCCAAAACCTTCCTGCCTCACTCCACGGGACTTCCTGTTCTCAGGTTAGGTGGCTCATGCTCACCATGCTAGGGCAGGATCTTTTCAAGTTTTTCACTTCAGTTCCCCTTTTTCTTTTCATACACGGGGAAAATCAGAGTCTCACATCTTCCTTCATACCAGAAGGCAGGTGGATGACTGGACATCAGGCTGTTGAGGGTGGGGAGAGAGAGAAGCTTTGATGGCTCTGGAATACCTGAGTGTCCATGTGGTGGAGAAGTGTCCTGCCCTGGCACCAAGATCTCCACCATCTTTCCTCCTGCCTGACCCCAGCACCTTGCTTAGGGATGCTCCCCAGCCCTGCTGCACCCTGCTAGACTGGTGCTCAGTAGTGCTATTTGATGAGATGAGGTCCAAGGCCACCACACGGCTGCTGTCCAGGCACCCCAGCGGGGCTTTTGTTAGCAGCGGTTGTAGTGGCTGGTGGTGCGCTGCTGGCCAGGCTCTATACTTGGAGGCTGGAATGTGGGTGGCTGTGCCTCTGTCTGTGGCAGAGCCCCCAGACCCACACCGGTGGCCAGTGGCTGTCGTTAAGCCCAGTGGGGGATGAATCATGCAGACAGTATTCCTGCCAAAATATTCCTTCCAGAGCAAAGCCTGAGGCTCTTCTGCCTAGCACCAGTGAGAAAATACGGGCTTTGTTTAAACATAGAGGGTCAGCATCTCAGCTGGTCTAAATCAGCTAAGCTCCATGAAGTCAAACAGAAATGTTCTGATTTGCAGGGACTGTGGATCTGGCCCATGGCTTTTAACCACGTGTCTTCTTTAAATCACAGCAAACAAACTTGTGGCGCCTGGGGAAACAAAAAAGAGACTTGCTCCTTGGGAATGTCCCATAAACCATCATTTCTTCTCTCCCTCATCTGCCAGCCCCGCTGTGATAAAGCTGGGCTGTTTTCCTAGTGGGATGAGAGGTCAGGGTGGCCAGGACTAATTAAACTCCATAATAAGACTTGTAAATAATGTGAAACTTGGAGCTGTCAGTCCTGCGTACCAGCTCCTGGGCCTGCACCTGAGGAAGGGTGAGGATAGCACATCTGTCTGGCTACCAGTGCAGTATCACGGGCAGAAAAGCATGGTTTGGGAACTTTGTGCCAGAGGAGGTCACCAGGAAACAAGTCCTGGGGCAGCCAGGCTGGGGATTATCATCCTCCACCCCTTCCTGGGTCAGGGGCATACTGTCCATCATGCCTAGGGCGTGGTGTCTGGGAGCTGCCTGTCTTTTAGACAGCAGGGAGCACCCACGTGTGTATGTAGGGAGGGAGTAGAGGGACCACATAAGGGGTACGCACCCTGAGGTGCTGCAGGGTGCAGAGCCTGGCCCGAGTGGTGATGTTGCTCCAAGAGAAGGTTAGAAGAGCAGGACTATAGAGACACAAGAAGTATTTATCCTGTGGTAGGCACAGGCCAACAGTGTCCAGCCCTCCTTCATTAGCACTAATGTCAGACAGAGGAACAAATAGGGGAAAGGGAAAGGATTAATCAAGTCTCCTCTTATGCCAGGTGTCATTAACTTGCTGTAGCTTGTGACTTATTTCTGAGCCACATGTGACTGTCTGCTCCATGCCGAGCCCCAGGAGTTTTCCTTCCTTCAGGCCTCAGCCAGCCAAGCTGGAAATAGCACCAATGGGGACCACGTGCAGCAGCATGTGCATTCATACAGCTGCTAAAAGCAGCACCTTCCTTCCCAGCACGTCCAAAGGGTGAAGTGTGCTGTAGGAACCTCCTCACTTTGGCGATTCTGCATGCCAATGTCTGGACATGGTGCTGACCCATCTTGCTCTGATCTTTCCCCAGTGCAACCCTCTGGGTACCAGCACTACCAGTCCTGATGTAAGCCCACCTAAGAGCCAACACTGGCACTCTGGCCCCATTTTTGTTTAATGCCTCAAGGGGCCATTTGAGGCCTGGAATAAAGAGGGATTGGATTTCTTTAACAAATATTCATTCTTGGACAGTGGAAATACCACAACAAGAATAATTCTTGGATCATCTGAGCTCTGGTATGAGCCTCCCAGGGCATTAGGAAAAAGGAAGTGCTGATAATCGTAAATACAGGTATGGACAGAAGTATAGAGTTAGCTAGATTTATTTCAGTTTATATGGAAACTACTTTTTCCTGAAGAAATACAACACCCAACAATAATAAGTACTATCAGCAGATATCCTTCATCATTCCTTCACTGGGCCTGTGCTAGATGGAGGAAACCTCCTTATTCCTATCTATACCATACAGTTACATCCCAACCTTTTTCCACCCCATGCCTCATACCCCATGGGTTAAATAAGAGATAGAAACCCCCTCTGAGTACTGTCAAAGCCTAGCAGTTAGGCAGGGAAAGCACTTACTCCTTGGGAGGAAGGTCTGAATTCTTGTGGTGTGCTGCACATATCTGGGGTGTGGATGGGAGCTGCCTCACCTATCCCCAGGACTTGCACCTGGGCCTCCTCTTAAGTGTATGCCACCACAGCTGATGCTGCTGTGCCATCCCTGCTAAAAGCACACTGTAGCTCTACAGGGCTCTACTGGAGCTCAGTGCTCAGATCCTAGGATGTCACATCATTTATCTGTCTTTATCAGCCTTGGACTTTGGTAGAGACTGGCTTCCAGCACAGCCTGCCTCTGCTGGAGGTTCATCAGTGATGTGGAGGAGCAAAGAGTCTGAGGCAGAGGTAAACCTGAGCTTGTCTTATCTCAGAGGTGGCTGGTCCTCTCCAGCCAGCATCTTCCTGTGTTGCTTGGAACAGTAATGAGAAGTTGGTAAACACCAGCTGTTCTGCTAAGCAGAGCTTGGGGAGGTATGTAAACTGGCCAATTTAGATTAAAAATAATGTATTTTCACAGCAACCTGGGATTTTGTTCAGTGATAATTGGGATCATAAATATGTATACCAGGAGGTGTAGCAGAGGTTGATGCCAGGAGGCTGAGCAACAGCCAGGAGTCACTAACTGTAACTGCATGTGTTTAAATAATCCTTCCCTTCCCTGCACTGTGGTAAGGCAGGCAGCAGCACAAGGCAGCCTCTCTATGTGTGCTGAGATGGGGGCCTATGTCTGTGCTGCTGGTGTCTCTGCCCTGGGAGCTTGCCGTGTCCCTTGGGGAGGGGATAAGCAAAACTAAAATAAGAGGAAGGTCAGGGCAGTTGGGAAGTGGCCAATGACTATGGACAGGGAATAGTGAGGCCAGGTGTTAAAAATTCCTATCTGAGATTAAATACTTGTGATGATATGGCATCAGGCATGGGTTAGCCCTGGAGCTGTCATCCCTGCTGTCACTAGCCACAGAACACACAGGTATCACCAGGACTTACCAGCACTGATTTCCAGAGTTGCTTTCTGCTTTTGTGGGCCCTTTGCATTCAGCAGGACTGGTGGGAGACCATCACTGGATGCTGTGCTGGGCTTTGCCAGGGAAAACATCTCTCTGATGTTTTCAGAGAGGGGAGAGAGAACTGGTGAAATGGTGAACATGGTGAAGAAAACATTATCCCTTCCAAATTCACAGCTGCTAGAGACCATGTGTGCTGGTACAGGCACACATAGAAGGGCAACTGTCTCTCCTTGGGCAAAGAGCTTTACGTTCCTGCCTTGTCTCAGCTCTGCAGACAAACACAATGGTGCCAGGGTGCACTAAGGGTCCTAGCTAAGCTGCTTATAGCTCCCCAGCTCCCGCATGTTGTCCAAACATCTACGTTCCTCTGAGCAGGAAACAGGCAGGAAATGTGGCAGCAAGAGGCTCCCCTCACCACAGCACTGGAAACAAGTGTAGGAAACAGCATGAGTGCCAACAATTTCCTTCACACTACGGGGGTGGAAGGGAAGACTGTATTTGGCTGCATTGAAGACTGTTGGGTACAGTCCAGGAATCAGGATGAAGACAAAGCAATGAGCCCCTGAGCAAGAGACAGGCTTTGAGAAAGGAAGAACAAATTCTTACATTACAAAATTCCCTTTGTGCATTGGTTATGGGGTGGTTGTTTTATTTTTCTCTTTTGTTTAGGTTTTTTTTCTTTCTTTTGCACCTGCTCTGACAGTGGCTTTGGGGCCACACAGGAATGCATAAACATACATCAGTGTGTAGGGAGCAACGGCTGCAGCATTTACATCCTGACTCTAAGGTTTAATTCTGCCTGGGACACATTTAGTTCCTTGCAGCTGGTTTTTGAATTGCAGCATGACTTTTTCTGACTGCTGTCCAAGACTGAATCAGGTTTAAAACCCCCCTTGCTCCAGTGCTTTCAGAAGGATTTGCAGAAGTTCTTATATGACTCCAGTGTGTCAGGCTTGTGTCCTTCTGAAGTCTCTTCAAGACTTTCCGAAGCCATTAGCTGGGCTTTCCTGTCTTGTCCATCTCATGACTTGACAGAAGAATAAACTCTGTGCTCTGGTGGTAGCTACCCGTGGGGCAGACCCTGCTGGAGCACCACTAAGGTACACGGCACCTGCAGGGTTGCTCAGTATCCCTGGGCAGCCAAACTCTCCAGGAGTGTCATTGCCTTCTGACTTGTCTCTTTGTCCTCTGAATCTGCATAATCTTATGTCTATTTTGGAATCTATTTGATACTCCAGAAGCTCCAGTCTTTGGGGATGACAGGACCTGCTTTGTACCTGGCTTCTTCTGCAGAGTAGGGTTTGTGAGTCTGTCCTGGCTCCTGTCAGTCCTTTATCAGCTCTGTTTTCCTTGTGTGTCCTACTGAACTCCTCCTTAAAGTGCCTTTGTCTGGGGTTGACATCTTTTCCTCTTAAATGTCCTTGATGCTGTCTTGATAAACTAGTAGACATGAGCACTTGCGGGTCTTAGTTTAGTATGGTTTGTTCTCAGGTTCCTTCCAAATCTGCCTTGAAAACTGGCAGATGACTACTTTTTTGATACCCTCTGTGCTCTCAGTATTAATCTCAGATAGTAAATCCTTTGATCTTGTTTATCTGTTGTATTTTCATGTGGAAGGATACAATGGATATAGAGACACTTAGGAAAGAGTGTCTATTAGATATTTTACAAATCGTAATAGTCTCTGAAAGGACATCTGGTGATTTGCATTTGCTTTTTGGCAGGAAGGTTGTTGCCTTTGGAAGTCTGCAGGTGTCCCTTCGTTGGTGTCACAGCTGTTGAAAATTTCATCTTTCTTTTGTCTAAGCTGAAATCTGCTCCTGCCTCTTCTCGAAGGTCTAAGCCAGGGCTGCGAAGGGTGATGTTTCAGTGCCTTCAGTGCCAGAATGTCATCTGCTGTCAAATGGTCCCACAAGCTTGGCATGATGCTGGCAGTCTGTTCTTCCACTTTGCATTTTAATTCAGCGTTGTGACTGTTTACATCTGGCTGGTGGAGAAGGAAAATGTCACATAAGACCTGAGAATGGCTGATGGGCTCTGCCTCATTGGTGTAGGGGCCTCTCTTCCAATTACTGTGTTCCTTCCCTTATTTTTAGTTCCAGTGCAGTAGATCTTCCCTGGGCAAGATCCTGTACTGCGTGAACCATTCCTTTCTTTTTACTGGTACCACTTCTGTAAGACTGCCCCTCCTGGAAAACCATCTTGGGTACTTTACTCTGTGTTAGTAGGGGCATGGCACAACACATTTCTTGCATTAGGGTCTTCCTTGTGCTTTTCTTCTGCCTGTAATGCACAAAGATTTCCTCTGAGGTTAGTTGGCACTGGATTTGTGAGCTGGTGGTATTGCCTGCACTGACCAAAGTCTCCAACTGCAATGCTTCCCGTGGTGTTGTGGGAATTTCCACTCCGCAGCTTGTGCTGTGGTTGAGCCAGCATAGACACTTCATTGTGGCTTTGCCTGCTTGGGCTGTGCTGTCTCCACTTCCAGAGCGCTGAAGAGATTTCTGTTCACTCCCAAATCCCCTGATGTCCTGGTGCCATTTTTGACACCAAGTTTGAGGCTGATCTGCATGCAGCTGCCCTGCTTTGACTGAGATTGTATGGGCACTCATTTCTCTGAAAATTTGCACTACCTGCAGTATCATCCTTGGGCATAATCTGAAACCCTCAGTCATGGCTTTGGTGGGGTAGCTTTTGCCCTTGCTTTTCTGCTCTGTAAGCTTTAGGTTAACGATTTCATTTGCCATGGTGACCATACAGGAACCGTATGCACATAATTTTCCATTGTCATGTTTTACTTGGCACCACCCACAGACCTCTCTTTGCAGTTATCTTTCTGCTTTTTATCTCTGCATACTCTGCTAGATGTGCTTTGCTTTTTTCTCTTATTTTCTTTGCTGGGCTGTGGAATATTGCTGAGTCTGCTTCACTCACCCAGCAAGACTGCCCTTACGTGCCCTGTCTCCGACAAGTTCCTTCTTCCCATTCTGTAGTGAACAGACACAGCTCTGAAGGCTGGATTATCTTACAGGTTTGTGAACTTCAGCCGTACACAAATACGTCATTTTCCAGGCTCATAACTGGATGTTGTTTTCTTGGATCACAACTGTTGACAATGTGCTGCTCACTGATGTGACTGCTAGAAAACATCAAAGCCTTTCCCATGCCTACCTGTCCCTTCTTCAGGTGGGATGCTGCAGGGGTTTTCCAGAGCCACTAGCAACATATACACGTGCAGCCTGTGCCTGTTTCTCCTTGTAACACTGATGCTCTGGCTTCATGACCCTCTCCCAGTCAGCTTTGCTGCAGTTTGGCTGTCTCCACACTGTACTCTGAAGAATGTTCAATTGCTAAACACTTCCCATCTTGTGTTGAAAGGCCTGGGGCCTGGAACCTGGTGTACTGCTGTGCATACTGTTTTCTGGGTGCCGTTTGTTTGGTTTTTGTTTGCCTTGCTGGATTTCTTGGCTCTGCCTGTGCCTATGGGAGCCAAATTGTCTCTTTGCCCCTGTTGGTGCTTTAGCCAAAGAAACAGGGAATTGGCATGGCACAGCTGTGGGCACTCCTCTCCATGCTTTTAGCCAGCTCTGCTCTTGGGATGATATGACTACAGGCACGTGGCTCTGGACCCACTTGCTAAACTCTGCTGAGAGGCAGAAGTCATTTGCTTGTCCATGGGTGCCAGGCTAAGACAGTGTCCCCACCTGTGCCTGGTGCTTGCTACAGCAAGCATGTGGTGGCCCAGCATATGACACAAACCCATCCTTCCTTGCCTCCTGCTCCAGGTCCTCCAATGCTCCCTGAAAGTACTAGTCCCTGCCAGTCTCTATAGTCCCAGGTGTTGCCTTTATTGCTTGAGCATCCTCCTAATGGGCCATGAGGTAGCTGCCAGTGCACTGTTGGCAAGCTTCAGTGCTTGGTCCAGGGCAAGGCACCAAGGAAGCTGCAAGTACTGTTTCCTATTCTCCAGTCACATATCTACCAGACATATGCTACTGCAGGAGCCTGGATTTGCTTGATTTGGCAATCTGAAATGGCCAGTACCCTTGTTTTCCCAGGACTGCAGGAGGCTTGGAGGTTATAGTGCTGCACACTAGCAGCTGAAAGTAGGGTGAAGCACTGCCTGGCCAGGGCAACACTGCTCTGATCCCTCACCAGCCTCCTGTTGTTCTGGAACTAGTGTCCAAAGCAAAGGACACTGTGACACCCATCTACAAGAAGGGCTGGAAGAAGGGTCTGGGAACTACAGGCCTGTCAGCCTGACCTCGGTACTGGGGAAGGTTATGGAGCAGATCATCTCGAGTGCCATCACACAGCATGTACAGGACAACCAGGGGATCAGGCCCAATCAACATGGCTTCATGAAAGGCAGGTCCTCTCTGACCAACCTGATCTCCTGCTGTGACAGGGTGACCCACCTAGTGGATGAGGGGAAGGCTGTGGATGTTACCTACCCAGAACTTAGCAAAGCCTTTGAAACTGTCTCCCGCAGCATCCTCCCAGAGAAGCTGGCAGCTCATGGCTTGGATGGGTGTGCTCTTCACTGGGTAAAAAACTGGCTGGATGTCTGAGCCCAGAGAGCTGTGGTGAATGGAGTTAAATTCAGCTGGTGTCCGGTCACAAGCGGCGTTCCCCAGGGCTGAGTGTTGGGGCCAGCCTTGTTCAATATCTTTATCAATGTTCGGGATGAGGGGATTGAGTATGCCCTCAGTATGTTTGCAGATGACACCTAGTTGGGTGGGAGTGTTGATCTGCTCAAGGGTAGGAAGGCTCTGCAGAGGGATCTGGACAGGCTGGCTGGATGGGCTGAGGTCAATTGTATGAGGTTTTACAAGGCCAAGTGCTGGGAGGCACTTGGGTCACAACAACCCCATGCAATGCTACAGCCTGGGGAGGAGTGTCTGGAAAGCTGCCCAGTGGAGAAAGACCTGGAGATGTTGGTCAACAGCTGGCTGAATGGTGCCCAGGTGGCCAAGAAGGCCAACAGCATTCTGGCTTATATCAGGAATAGTGTGACCAGCAGGAATAGGGAAGTGATTGTGATATCCTGAGGAAAATGGTTTTTTTTGCATTTTCCACTAAGCAATAACATGAACTATGTGAGCCTGGCAAAGCAGAATTTGATGGCCAGAGATGGGGACTGAGAGATAGAGAAGCACTTGTTTTAGGACTATGTCCTTGAGGAGAGCTGAGAGACTGATCAAAGCAAACATCCCGACTGAGAAGTGGCTGAGAACTGGGAGATAAAGTGCATAGTCAAGGAGAGCAACTAATTGGGATATAGATAAGAACTAAGTGCCCATTAGGGGAACTATCCTCATTTTAATACTAAAAATCAGGCCCATACACCATGAACTGACCCCCCTCTAGTAAGTACCTTGATCTATGAGCATGTGTGGTGAATTAAGTGAGAAAGAAATTAATCAATTATTAGCTGAAGTGTGTGAATATTAGCTGTGACTGACACATTTAACTGTACAAATGCCCTGTAGTTTCTCGGTGTGGGGTACTAGTTTTGTGGGGTTACCACCTAGCACCAATCTTTGCACAAAAATGACTTGAATAAAATACCTCCGCTCTGTGTGTAGTTTAGTGTCTTGCACACCAGGTGAACGAACCCGCTTTTCTGGATAACAATTGTGCCACTGTACTGGTGAGGCCACACCTTGAACACTGTGTTCAGTTTTGGGCTCCTCAGTACAAGATGGACATTGAGGTGCTGGAGCGTGTCCAGAGAAGGGCAACGAAGCTGGTGAAGGGTCTGGAGGACAAGTGTTGTGAGGAGCGGCTGAGGGAGCTCGGGTTGTTTAGCCTGGAGAAGAGGAGGCTGAGGGGAGACCTTATCGCTCTCTACAGCTACCTGAAAGGAGGTTGTAGCAAGGTGGGTGTTGGCCCCAAGTCACTAGTGATAGGAAGAGAGGAAATGGCCTCAACTTGCACCAGAGAAGGTTTAGATTGGATATTAAGAAAAAATGTCTTTACTGAAAGAGTGTTCAGGCATTGTAACAGGCTGCGCAGAGAGATGATGGAGTCACCATCCCTGGAGGTGTTCAAAAAACATGTAGATGTGGCACTTTCAGGATATGGTTTAGGAGGCCTGGTGGTGTTGGTTTGATGGTTGGACTTAGAGGTCTTCTCCAACCTTGATGATTCTATATTTCTATAAATACCTGCTCCCTGGACATAGAATTTCTCCAAAGGGATTGCACTGTCTGAATTACAGAGAAGGGGAAACATTTATAGGTTGTCTGCAGAGGACAAGGAGATGAAGATGCTCAGATGGCAGGTGAACATGTGGGAAATGATGGGAGGTGGGCCTGGGAGGTTTGGACCACAGGGGAGAGAGAAAATAGCAGAGAAACAGACATTTTTGGAAGACTGAGATGTTGCCAACACCTCTTGCCCATCCCCATGTGAGTGCATGTGGGCAGGGGGTGTATGTGTAAGAGAGAGAGAGAGAGAGAAGCTCAGGAGTAATTAACAGCTCATTATTTCCTACATTCCAGGCTAAAGGCCATTTCCTTGGGCAGCCTCACAGACGCAGTTCCACTCTCACAGGCATTCTGAACCCATCCCCTGCCAAACCACAGCTGCCATTCCTGTGTGATTGAGGGAGAAGGGCCCTTTCCTTCAAACAAGGGTGAGAGGCCTTGGCTGATGCAAAAGTAAACATGAACCATGACCGGGACAAAGGCCATTATCATGGACAAAGGATGATGGGTCAGCTGCTGTTGTAAACAGTGCCTTTCCTGCCCTCCCCGTGCACCAGGCTTTCCTGGAGACCCTCTCTGGCCCCTGCTAGCCTGGATGTTCTCACTGCATCTGACTTCCCTGCCTTGTTTTGGTGTTACTTTCCAAAAAGCTCACAGCTGGGCAGATGTGCAGAGTAGTGCTGTTTGGTATCTGTGTGAGAGGAAGATGATGAAGGCAGCAGAGAAGGGGAACTGCAGTCACTCCTCACTCCTGGGAGGTGCAGGTATTTGAAGTATTGCTTTGGTGTTCATCCACCTACTACTGCAGCCCTTCCCAGGCACCCCACTCTCCAGGCCTGGGAGCAAAGCCCGTCTGTACCTGTCATTGTGGTGAACTGCCCAGGAGGTGTATGCTAAGCCCCCTGGCTCACTGGTAGCCCATTTGCACTGGCCTTTGGAGCAGATAATGTTCCTGCTCTGTCCCATCTTGCTCATAAGCAGCAGAAGAGGAGGAGGGGATGATAAATGGAGACAGATGCTGGTCTGAAACCAAGTGCAAGCAAGATGGAACATCTTTAGTGGGGAGATGCTTTGCAGCCCTCCTTTGGGATGGAGGACCTCTTAGCTCCCTAGTGGTGCTTCAGTGGAAGAAAGGTGCAGCACAAGCCAATTCCAGAAGGCTGCAGGTAGCTGTCCTCAGTGTCAACCTGTGTCTGGGTGTTGGTACTTGCCTAGGGTAAGGGACGAGCTGGCAAGCATGCTGCCAGTATGGTGAACGACAGGGGACAGAGCTGTAGGTGACCACCTCATACCCAGGGCTTCTTGTAGTGAGACAAATTGGCTGATCTCAGCCCACAGTGGCCTGTAGATGCAGAGATAAGCTAACACTCAACTCACTTGGGAACGTGGCTCTCAGCCAGCCTTGTCCCTTTCTCCTCTAGAAAGCATTGATTAAGCTGGATTTACTCACCTACAGGACACCTCAAGTCAAGACATGTCTAGGGTAACTGTTTATGCATTGCTTCTTGTACAATTAGACAGCAATAAATTTCTTGTACAATTAGACAGCAATAAATTATAATCATTATCAGGTTCTGACACTGGATTGTGTAAACACTTAAATTACCCTTCTGGACCTCAAAAGGCTTGTCCAGCCAGGCTTGGGGAGCTCCTCTGCTCCCACTCAGCCCAGACACTTGTGTCTTTGCCCCCTGTGAGTGGCTGGCAGTTCTTGATGGCAGGAGGCTGGTTGGAGGGACTCTATGTCCCTGCCTGGCCTCCCACCGAGTGCACCTCCAAGGTGTTAAGCAGCTCAGAGCCTCACCCTGTGAGTGAACAAGGGCCAGCCTTGATGGACTGCAATGTGTGCCGGGATGCATGCTGTAATTTATGCATTTTTTGTGTGCTAATATCAACAGAGATGGACTTTGTTATGGTTCTGAAAGCAGCAGGCACCAAACTGCAGCCCAAAACAAGGTACAGCTGCTTTAAGATGTTCTTCAGGCTGGCAGGCTCTGATCTGCTGCAGACATGGCACATGCAGACTATACATCACACTGTGACTGATAGAGTGTTTCCCTGCTGCAAGATGGAGTTTTCAAAGGTTTTGAAAGCAGGTTACAACCTCAGTTACTTCCCTCATAGTACCTTTTAAAATCCCAAATCTTTTCTTATTATTCAAGTTTTTATCAATATTAATTCTGAAAGTTATCATTACGGGTACCCCAGGACACTAACACGTATTCCCCTATTGGCCCTAGATCTCCTAATTTAGCTGTTTAAAAAGACATCCAGTCCTGATTTTCAAAGCCTGCAAATAACAGTGAATCACTCCATTCCTGTGCATGCTGTTTTGCTATTTAATTACTTACCCTGCTTCCTATTCTGCATTTGTCTGATTTCAATTTCCAAGCTCTTGATCTGCTACTCAGTGAAAGACCTTCTTATCATCACAAAGCTTTTTCCAGGATGGCATTTATAGCCTGTAATCAAGTTACCCATCTGTCTACTAATTTCCAAATTAAATAGATTGAGCTTCTTTAATCTGTTACCACAAGTCCAGGTTGCCAGATCTTTTTTATTTTCTTATACATAGAGTGCACCTCAGCATGAATTATAGGTGTCATATATGTCCTGAGGGAGCTTTTTAAGGAGAGGAGAGCGAACTTCTCCAAAACTGGTTGAACTTTGCAGTTCAGATTAGCATTGCACTCACTGGTTTTGATACTGCTTCCATATATTAAGTAATGTGGTTAATATTCAGTTCCACAGGTTAATAAACATGACCCTTTCCTGGCTGCCTTTAGTTAGGCAAGATGATGTTTTTATACTGCAAAACTCAGCTCCTGTCCTGAAGCGCTTACAATTTCATGTAAGACAAGGTTCAACAAGGGAAGCCATTTACACAGGCAGATGAAAAAGCACCAGGGGATGTGGTGACAGGTTTGCCTGGGTACAAATGTCTGCTTCATGCTTACAAAGATGGCTAAAGCCATGTAAAGGAATGGAAATAAGTGCTGACATGAGGGAAGCATCAGCCACAGGCACATTCAGGAGCAACGCAAGTCTGAGTACAGTGGGTGAATCTGTGTGTGCAACTGCGGCTGCATGGGAGCCCAGTGCCAGGAGCCAAACTGGGTCTCTTGGGGCAGGCAGCCAGTGTTGTCTTCAGCTGCTCTCTGTGGATGGGAGTGTTCCTTGGTGTGCTCGGAAGAGCTGGTTGAGGATGTTGGGCTGGTGGTACAGAGGCAGTAGGAGAGGAAGAACAGGACATGGTGGGAGAATTGCTGATGGGACTGTGCATGGGGATGGTTTTGGAGACTGAAGAACAGTCCATACACCACTTTCTTGGCTCTTGTTCTGTGATAGGTTGGCTATGCCAGGCTCACAGGGCTGTGATTACTGCTCCCAGGGACATGCCACAAGTAGCCACAAACTTGTTATCATTGCTCAGTGACCAAGCCTGGCCATGACTGTGTTCCCCACCGCTGTGGATTCATCAGTTCTCAGTGGTTTGAGACTGCCAAAGAAATAATGAAATAGACTTTAAACCCAAACTGGGAAGTTTGAGTCTGTGGGATATTTCCCACAGCCCTGCAGTCAGTTTGTCTGCTGCCAGCACAGTGCCAGAATGTCTGTGCCTTAGCCACCTCCACCTGGAGCTGCCTCTCTCCTGCCATACTGGATGGGGGCTGTAGGAGCAGCACAAGCAATACTGGGTCATTGGCTTACTTGGTTTATCATGAAATTATTCATTCAGACAGGCAGCTCCTAGGATAGCCATCTGGCTGCTTAATTTGTTCACTTCTACAAGATCAATATGGAAAGCTTTGTTCTGAAGAGGCTATTCTGCATTTTCTGCATTTTTTTAGGGTATGGGAAGGCTGGGGTCTGCACCCAGTGGGTTGGCCTGGAGGATGGGTTTTTGAGGGACAGTGTCTAAAACTCAGAAGCTGTCTGAGAAAAACATGAGCCAGGACTGGCAGGTGGAAAGGCTGCACTTGGCCAGGTAGAAAGGGCTTACCATGGCAAGGAGCACTGGCTGCTCCAAAGCAGGACTGTGCTGGATTGCCCCAGACCTCTTCCAGAGAGAAGCCCAAGCTGGAGCCTGTAGAAATCATCGCCACCCACCAGATGATTGCCTGTTTATAAAAAACCGACAGATTTTTAAAAACGACTGATATTCAGTGACTGCCCAGGAGACATGGATTGATTTCCTGCTCATCAGCCAATCTTTATTATTATGCATAATTTTAGTTTCATAAACAAAAGGCAATTAAACCAAAGAGATTAACAGTAGATACCTATAACTTAATTTACATGTAATAGCTTTATTAGCTTAAAGCCTAGAACATTCCAGGAGAGTTTTAGCCCGTGTTCTTGACATATGAGTGCTCATGATAGCTCTCCGGCAGCTTTAACAAAGTATGTGTCACAGTGCCTTGAACAGAGGCAGACTCTCAGAGAAGTCAGTGATCTTCTCCCACCCCTCCTGCCAACATCTGCAGTGCCAGGTGCTCACGGAGGCAAGAGCACCCCAGGGTTCAAGAGCTCTGAGTCTGTATTGAGGTGTGTGTTAGTCTCACTTCAAAAAGTGCTCACATTTCAATGTATATTAGCACGTTATCTCAGAAAGCTTGCCCCACAGCTGCTACTTCACAGGGCACCCGAGGCGAATGCCACAGAGTACTCGCTGGCCCTGTCATTTCTTGTACATGTCATGGCTTCATCATATGTCTTGTTAGTTAATTAGAGGACAGAAAAGCAAGCGGTGGCAGTCAGAGAAGCCCTACAAAATGTGAAAAATGTCATATGAGCTCAGAAAGTAAAGCCCAAGGTGCTGCCCTTTGTGAAAGCCACGCTTTGGCCTGTTGTTCAAGATGAACATGGAATGCAGGCAGATGCTTGTGCCCCACCAGAACAGCTCTGTTAGTGGAAAAGTACACTTAGCACAGCACCTTGCTGCTGCACTGTGCCCAGAGGACACGGCACGTCCAAGGGTGGCCATCAGCAGCATGCCATTGCCCCACCTTTCAGCAGGGACTTCTCACTGCAGATCAGTGTGAAGGAAGCATCTCCAGAGAGTGTCCCATGCTGGTACACTCTGGCTGCCTGAGGCCTATCCTCCAGTTTTTGAGGGTGATTTCCAGCATTGCATCATTTTTACGGTACTGGACCTGAGTTCCACTGCCCTGGGGAAGCCAAGATGCCTGTTAGTCATGTGGTGGGTGATGACTGCTCTGCGCCTGTTTTGCTGTGAGCCCTTTCTGCCAGCCTAAGCTATCCTATTAATTTATTAACTGAACAAATGGCATTTCCCCAGCTCTGCAGTGATGCCCACTCTCTGCCCCATACCACAACCAGCCAAGGAAGCACCGACTCTTGCCCCCACCAGCACCAAAAGAGAACAGGAGGAGGTTGTCAGCCTCTGCCCAAGAGGCAGACCAGGCAGTGCTGAATTTGCCTCTGTGCAAATCAACCTGAAAAGTGAAAGACCTTGCTGTAGAAGTTCCACCAGTGCCCTCCTGCAGCCCACACCATGGGCAGCACATACATCAGTGCTGTCCCAGGCTTGCTGGGGAAACAGGAAGGCAGGAGTAAGTCTTCCATTGCAAAATGCATATGGTGCTTTCTGGAATTTGCTTTTGCCATGTGGCGTGCAATATTGATTTTTAAAACCCTTCTGCTGCTTATTTAGTTCTGAAATCGAGCAGTGTGCCTGTAAGCTCTAAATTTTAGGGAGTATATCGTACCTGACTAATCTTATGGTCTGCATTGCCTTTTATCTTGGCCTGCTATTAATTTAACAGCAGATCTCTCTTTGTCAGTTTTGATTCCTGGGGCACCATATAATTTCATTTGTAAATTGATTTGTGCTTTCTGATACTTCAATAAACCCATTTGGTATAAACACAGCTCTTAATTTCCCTGTGAATATGTGGTGAACAAGCAGAAACTGAGCACAAAAATAGACATTTATTTAACCAACAAGTATAACAAGGGGAGGGCAGCAGGAATGGGGCGGTCAGTCCAGCAGTCTGCTGACAGCCTTTAAACAAGGTGCAGATTACAGTGCAAACTAACCAGCAGCTTTATCTTCAGGCAGGACCTACTGACTGCAATATCCTGCTTATTCACCATATGCTGTGTGCAGGCAAGAGGTTTTTGGCACCGCTGGCCTCCCCCAGCCTGGCACCCCCATCTCCACAGGTGCACATTGCTTGAGATGCCCTGGTGTTTCCCAGCCTGGGCACCTCACCAGGTGTGAAACACACTGGAGCGGGTGAGAGTGGTTGGTTGATCAGGGGCCAAGGGAAAACAAGCCAAAACTGGGAGCGGGCTTGGTCCCTTGTCTCTGGGAGGTCACCCAGGCTCACCGCTCCTTCTCCCCACTGCATGTGTCCCTTTTCTCCATGCTCATTCTCTCCATCCCCTTCTCATGCCCGATTTCTTACCAGCCTCACCAGCTGTGCATTGAGATGCCAGGTGCCACTGCCAAAGTGGCATGAGAGGACAGGCGTGGTTAATTTTAATTGCTTTTTTGCAAGCAACTTCTCTTCTGTGTTATCCTGCACAATGCCAAGGCCATGGCATGCAGAGTTCATCGTTCTCACCCTGCCCACATTTCTCATGGGGAGACAGGCTGCAGGCTGAGGCTCAGCCAGATGGCTGTGCAGCCACTGTGGCATGTTGAGTGCACAAATGGCTCTTGAAAGCCTGCAGTAACTACTAATTAAATTAATTTGATAGCTGATGTCCCAGCTCTAGGTGTTGGGTGATTCACAACAGGGCTCTTGTTATAGCAGTATTGGCTCAGAAACCTTTTTCAGCCTGGGCACCATGTGAAATGTTGATGCACACAGAGGAGAGACACGGCATTCTCAGCCAGGAGGGGAGCTCTGCCAAGGGCCATGCCTACAGGCCGGTGTACCTGCCCAGTGTCCTGGCAGGAGAAGGGGATGGAGCAGAAAACTGTGTGACGGATGAATCTCTGGCTGAATCCCTGGGCTGGAACCGCTGGCCAGTGGCAGGTGGCTGGTGCCCACCGCAGGAGCCAGGAAACCCCAGGCAACATGGCCCAGCTGCTGCAGAGCTGGGAGCACTTGGGCACAGGGGCTGACCACCCTGGTGTGCCAACACACCACCACCTTCCTGGGAAAGACCAGGAGGAGGTGAACAACCACTCTGGAGGCTTTTAGCACTGAAGACGTGGCCATTCACATGCATTTATATTCTACGCTGTCTGTGCAAAGGAACTTGCAAAGAGAGCATCAGGTTTTGCTGACTGTATTGCTAAGTACTTTGGTATATGGGATGCAACATATAGCCTGCATGAGCAGTGCATGCAGGAAAAGCAGGGCAGCATCCTAACAGAGCACTGAGGGCTAGGAGAAAACATGCTGAAAGTCGTGAAGATAGGGGGCACATGGAGAAACACCTTGATATGTAGGACTACACTCTATCCGTGCAGTGGGGTATGCAGAGGAAAGGAAAAGTTGCAGAATACCAAACTGCAGGCAATAGAAACCACCATTATAAACTTCTTTTTAGTGTGCTAAAATGATAGACCTCCTTTTGTTTCTGTAAAGTGTCTTCAACATCTCCCTTGACAATCAGCAAAGTGCAGTTTTTGTAAATGTTCTCCTTTTGTCAGTTCTTTTATAACCCATAAGCCAGTAGAGAGGCACACACTTTGATTCACTTTCTCGTTGAAGCTGTAGGTTTTATTTCTTTCCCCCCTCCAGTTAATGAAGCTTATTTGTGTGATTGCAGATTGTGAGATTAGAGATCTAGAAATTTTATTTCAAGTAGCCGCCGACTGTCATTTAGACTTTTGTTATTTTTTTTGTCCTCCCAGATCAAAACTTTTCTTAACTATTTCATATTGGAGAAAAGCCATCAAAATATTCTATTTTCACAAAAGTTATATGATTAGACCACTAGTTACAAGTCACCAATCATCTTTATACTAATGATTTTTCCAAAGGCACTTTCTTTTTCATTTCTGATAAGTTTTTTTCAGAAACAGAAACACCAGGAAGTGCTAGCTAAATTCAGACTTGACTTCTTGTATTGTACCATGCTGGTTAATTTTGGGTGGTAAAGCATTTTGAAAAATATGGATAAAGAATTTGAAAACCAGCATAAAAAGTGAGCCCACTTTGATTCTCAGAAATAAAACAACATGTTTTCTGAGGGTTTTTTTTGCACAAATCCATCTTCACTCTCTGCTGCAGGCACTAACACTGGCTGGCTGGGAGACGTCTGTGTAGAAGAATAAAATTGCCCAAGCTGTGCCAAGTTAATGATGTCAAGTAAGATTTTTTTTTTTTAAATTTGACTCTTTTCATGAGGCAACACAGGGTTTTTAAAATTTTTTTTCTCCCCCCCCCCCCCCAAGTCTGAAATGCTGAGGGGAAGGAACTGTGCAGAGAAAGGGAAATCAAAGAAATCACAGAAGTCAGGACAGGCTTTGGTCGCTGTCTACTGTCAAGCAGCAGGGCAACGCCGTAGCCATGCCCCGTATTAGAGAGGGAAGGGATCTGGGGACTATGATGGAAAACTCTTGGAAGCCAGCAGCAGCTCTAAACTGCTCATATCCGAACATGGTACCTGGCGCAGCCGTAGCAGCCAATGCCTGCCTCCACGGGGTGCAGGCAAGGAGCACTGCCGGTTGGGCAGAGAACAGCCTCCTACATATTTTCAGTGCATTTTTTCTCCCCTTTGGTTATCCCATAGCTGAACCTTCTCCCACCAGTGCAAGCACCTCCCTGTGGATGGCAGGCGATGCTTCTTCAGCCCAGGGACACATGGCAGTGATGACCATCATGGTCTGCCAGTAGGGTCATGGCTCAGGGGGTGGCTGCTGCCAGAGAAGGCTGAGCCATGCTTTGCTTCCAGTAGCACCGAGGTGAGCGTGATCTCAGCTGTCACCCACATCTGCCCTCTGTTGAGGCACCTCTTTGTCTACTTACATGTATTACTGAAAAAAGGTTCACAAAAGCTGCCCCATGGGAAGGAGGAACTGGCAGGCTGCAGTGTGATGGTAACAACAGCCATTACCCCACAAAGCCCACATGGGAATTGGAAGGCTCTTCTGGTCCCCCCATTAACACCCTTTATATTAGGTGCCAAGGCTGTAAGGCACAGTGAAGCCGAAGAGATGCTGAACGGAGAAGGAAGCTCAAGTGACAGCTTTAACAAAATGGCTTATTTTTCTTTGAAACTAATTGGCTGAATCCTGATAAAACCTATTTTTAAAATAGCACCCTCCCCTTTTTAATCATCTGAGTTTTTTGTAAAGTGCTCCCAGAAACTGGAAATCATACCCTCTCCTCCAGCTCTTATGTTAATTTCCACCTGGGGGAGATTCATAAGAATTCATTAAAAAATTATTGGTACCCCAGAGCCAAGACAACAGGCCTCTCAAAATATCCAAATAAGAACCACTGTGATGAATAACCACTGTCAAATGGCCAAGGAAAAAGGAAACAAAACTAAACAAAAACTTAAGCAGTTGCCTGTTAAGTGGGTGCTGCAATTATGTGTTCTGTGATTCACATACCAACACACACCCACCACTGCACTCTCTACCAAATGATTCAAGGCAGATAGTGTCATTCTAATGCCCTGGCACTTTCTCTTTGTCAGTGAAAAGGTAGGGCTGAAGGTAGCCAGGACACTCTAAACCTACAAATGGAACTTAAATTGTGAAAGCAAACTTGTCATCTTGCTCATTGCATGGTCCCACCAGAAGTCAGCAGGTCACAGTCTGCCTTGAGTTATCTCCTTGCCACCATGAGGTGGGCAGCAGGTCCAGATGAGGTAACTGCCTGATCTTGGGAGTCAATAGAGAGGATCATTTGGTCCTGGATGGTGGTGCGAATGTGATGTCTGTTACCAGCTAGACCAGCACTGGGAAAAGGAATGGAAAATGACATGTGTGTTGGGTTCTCCTACACCATGGCACAGCCTGGGTCTACATTCAGAAGAGAGCAGCCTCCTACATATTTTCAGTGGATTGTTTCTCCTTGAATTCAGCTAATAAGCTGTGGGGACCCTGCCCCAGCAGCCCATGTCCTCTGCCACTACCCCAGCGATGGGCCATGATATTAGTCACTTGCAACGGCTGCATCAATATTCATCTCTTTGTAAACATAAACTGTCTCTGGTGCTCAGAGTCACTTCAGATTATTCATATCGATTCAGCACTGTTAATGATTAAATACAATGTTCTTCAAAGCCTGCATTTAACAAGAAAGCTTGATTGGATTTACTGTTTTGAGGTTGGGTGTGTTGTTTTCAGTTACATTACCAGGCTTTTTCATCTTTTTTTTTTCCTTGTGGAACACCATATCATTTTTGCAAATGGAGAATTAACCCTCTTGCTTTTTAATAAGAACTTCCATCTCTGTAGGATTCACATCTGCCTGCTTAATCAGACAACAGATATATTGCATGCCCCACTGTCATCTCTGGGGCCCTCTCCCCTGCAGCCATCACAAGCAGAGCAGCTCCTGCAGGTGCAGCAGGCTGAGCCGACCATGCCCAGAAACCACAGCCTGGAGACAACACAGGTCCCAGTGAAGGCACATGATCGCACAGTACCTATCTGTGGATGGGATTCCTAAGGCTCCCTTGGATAGGGAGAATACCAATTACAAAAACTTGTGCTTGTCCTGGAGAGAGCTTCATGCCTTTACAGAGGAAGTCAGAAGACAAAATACAGATTTAATTGCAGTTCCCAGCATACTATTGGCAGTGCTGGGAAGAAATCCCCCAAACCGAAGTGCAATGCACTGTGCAGTTTTGCCTTCAAATGGTTCATCAGGCGTCCATCCATCCAAACACTGTCCATCCATCATGGAGTCCCAGCCTCTGTAGTAAATGTCCACACTTAAATCTGAAGGAGGAACATGTTTGCACGCAGGACCAGCAGGATGCCATTGCTGCACATAGCCGGGACAACAGCTGCAGGTGAAATGGGGCATAGTTTTACTGAAAGCTGTCATTGTATATATTTCTTGTCTTGTCTTAAGTGAGACAGCATGTGAGGGTTCAACCACAAAGGCTAAGAAAGGAAAACCAAGGAAAGAACACAACAGTGAAATTGCTGAGTTGCTTGCTAGTTAGTGACAATTTAAAAAGAAGATGTGAAATCAAGGATTCAGGAAAAAAAGCCCATACCTGACAAAGCACAGAAGCCTTATGAGAAGCATCAGAGGGAGTTCGGATTGTGACTCAGCAAAACTGGTCCATCGCAGGCAGCAGCAGACCAGCATTTAGTGGAGGGATTGGCGGTGTGCCTGTGTTAGGATGGAGACACAATGCATGCTTGCCCCAGCCCAATGCTACGTGCATTAGCAGTGGGATGATTGCTGTGTACATGTGGGCATAGGCATGTTTCTGCTCTCAGCTTTCTGTGCCTGATAGAAGATGGACAAATAAAAGTGACCCAGAGGTCTGGGGTTACATCTGGTCTGGTTAGACTCAATGAGATTAAATCCATTTTGGGATCTCTATTGGCCCTCACTCAGCCGTGTCACACTGCAGCCAGGATATTAAGGGCACCTGTCAGGGTTATTTTAGGAAACAGAGGCCTCCTTCTTGGTGCCCCCCTCCCCTCTGCACTGAGCTCACATTGTGCCAAATGAGGTCTGCTGGAAGAGGGCATACAGAACGTCGTGATTTTAGTGGAAAGCCTGGATGAGAAAGTGGCTTTCTAAGCCCCTTTGTCACACACAGCTCCAGCCTGGACTCTGTGGGTTTATTTTTGGTATTTTTGGTATCCTCTGTGTAACTTCCAGCTGCAGGTTTTGGACCTAGCTGCACACCTTGAGCTTTGCCCATCCCCCAGGACAGGACAGGTAAGACTTCTCCTGGAGAGCTGCTTTGTGAAGCTGAGCTGTTGTCTTCTCCCACGAGGAGAGTCAGCCAGGGTGAGAAGGAAAACGTGTTCAGTGTCTACACACAGAGACTACTCTCAACACATTGAAATAGCTTGTGTGCTGGTCATACACAAACAGGCAAAGCAGCTGGGTTCTGACCTGCCAAAGTGCAAAGCTTTGAGTTTCAGATGTGGGTCTTAATGTCAAGCCCGCCAAGAGGCTGGAACCCCTAAGCCTTCATGTCCTGGAGCGTCTAGCCTGGCTCTGACCCATCACACCAGGATAAAGGCAGCAATGACTGGGTTTGCTCTTCCACAAGAACTATTTCTGGAACTACATCACTTTTTCTATTCTTAATTACTGCCATAGGTTCCCTGGTTTTGAGCAGGCATGAGCTAAGCTGACCTCAGGGGCAGTTGGGCTTTGGTTCTACCACAGCCTGCCCACACAGAGCCAGTGGTGATTAGGAGCACTACAGATGCAGTGTGCTTTGCTTGATCCAGGATAATGTGGGGAAAAACACATAACAGACGGACAGAGTGTTTTAAAAGAGACTACATGGCAAACTTGTTAAGTGCTCTGTGTGCAAATGCAGGAGGAATCCTTCCAGCTCAAGAAATATCCTGCTGTGATTTGCATGTGAAATTAATTCTTCGTGAAGGAAAGGACACACTTACCAAATGAGTGGATCAAGCAGCCAAGAACACACTTTTCAAGATTATGTTGCAATTAATTCAATTTAATATCAGAACCACTTTTTTGGTTTTGTCCCATTATCTCCTCCAAGGCCTCATCAGACTCAAACATTCTCTTAGGAAATTCTGCTTTCCAGCACAGTGGAAGCCATCACTTTAGTTAGGAGATGTCTGACCAGCTCAGTTAACCCAGAATACTGTCACAGCCATGCCATGAGCTGGATTTCGGTATTATCATCCACCTTTTGCTTTCAGCCTCTATCATTATAATAATTGCAAATTCAGGCTTTTTCTTCTTATCTCAGACTAGATACAGGGAAGATGCTCCAGGGAGCTCTTTATGCCAAAGAATGGGATTTTCAAAACCGCTAGTAGTTTTGGATAAGGAGCTCAAGACCATAGCCAGTCACATACTGATGATTTAGTAGCAAAGCTACTCCCAGAGATGGCTTGGTTGATGAGGGGTCAGATGGTGTCCTGTCTGCAAGTACATTTCCAGCCACCTAGCATGGTGGTACTGAACCTGGTTTTCAGATGTCTTTAAAGGCATCTGGGTACGAGCAGGCAATGAAAGCACCCAGAAATCCTGGGGGGAGGGGTGGTAGTGGCAGAAATCTAATTTTCTTCAAAAAAATTAACTCTCATATTGGCAGCAGTGAAATCCTCCCAGTTTCTCCTACCCTACTTTCTTCCCCCTCTCCAAGGTGACCTTCTCTGAAGGACTACAGATTGACACAACAACCATCACAGCCAGCACGAGTTCTATGAACACCAGCAGTAGGTGTTATTCCTATATTAGCATCCCCTATTCCAGACATGCAAGAAGCATAGACAAATCCTTGCTTCTCAGACCACCTTCTCCCTGCCTCTACAGCATTACCCTCCCTCAAGCCTTTGCCTCTTATCTGGATTTAAGAGCGTCCCCCATTAGCACTTCCCTTTTACCCACCTGCAGAGCTACTTTAGAAAACAGAGCACCAGCTCCTGTTTCCTCCAAAATGTACCCACAACACTTACAGCTGTAGATTAAGGCTAGCTGTGAAGAATCTGAAGACTCATCTGTGCATGAGCAGATGCTGGCAGGAATAGAGGGAAGACAGTAGTGGCTGCCCAGGTATAAAGCCTTGGTTTGCTTCTAGTACTGCTTGGCTGGGGAGCAGCTAGGTGATCTGAGCTGTCAGAGTTATAGCTGAGGAAGCTTGTTCTTTTATGTCTTTTGTCAAAGGTGCTCTTGTCTGTCTCTGCTAGGCCTTCCTGATGACCTGCATGTTTCTCCCATGCTACTAGTGACCTTGTGCTCTTGGTGAGCTGCTCCCTAACCAGATGGCTGCAGGCAGGAGCAAGGCTGAGCCCTGTGGTTAGGGTGCTTGCTCTGTTCTGCAAACTGCATTGCATAGCCAGGCAGGGGGTGCTGGGTCTCCACTGATCCTTCTGGGTTTCACATGCCAACCTAATCATTAGGGTATCTTTGTGGCTGGTGTTGCTTAAGGAATGAGTCCCTCCTGAGATTTCTGCTTGGAGAGGTCTGTCCACACCCCAGCTACTGTGTAAGAGCTCACAGTAAGCCCCTGTCACAGGGGACATGACCACTCATGTTGATTTAGTTTAGTTATAGGGAGGGTTGAAAGACCTGTGTTTCAGTTCTTAATGTGGACCTGAATGTGTAAATGATCCTCTTGCTTATAAACTCTGTTGCATCAGCAGAAGCATTTTATGTTGCTGAAGGCTGAACTAATCACTAAAAGACAGAAATATATCTTCCACTGTAGTTTATCCCCGCACTTAAGCAGGGAATACAGATACATCTCAACCCTCTGCACCCAGGGCTAGAAGGAAATGTCCCACTCAGAACTCATGTTGGCTTTCCTTGCTTTGGCTTTGGAACTGTTGAGGGTGGAGGGAAATGGAAGAAAACAGGGAGATCCACATGGGTGAAGCTTGAGCTTTGTCCACCTGTTTCTGGCCAAAAGCTGCAGGGCTCTTTGCTGGGTCTCCCTGTCCCTTTGCAGTCACCACCGAAGCTGTGTGTGAGTGGGGAGGACCGAGCACCTCTGCCCATGCTGCCGACGTTCCTCTCTGGGCTGTAACCAGCTACTACCTGCCCAGGCACAGGAGGGACCAAGCTGCAGCAGGTGGAGGTTACAGGCAGGTATGAAGGGCGCTTCTGTCATCAGACGGACATCTGCCTGCAGCGGGACAGAGTCAGGGAGCCTCCTCCAGCAGGCACTGCCCTGGAGAGATTAACCCTGATAAGGGGATAGAAAAACAGCCCTGACATGAACTTGCATTCCCTGCTAGTGACTCTGGAGGGAAATTAAGACACAGATGCAGGACCTGGTGAGTCAGGCTCCTTTTTCTCCCCTCTGATAATACCACCTGGAGAAGGGTCCCAGGGAGCTGGGACTGGGTTACGTGAGGTCATGGAGGAGCCTGAGCAGGGGAGGTTTCCAAGAAAAAGTGGAGCTTTAGGAACTCTGGAGGGCCTGGCTGTGCCGCAGCCCTGCAAGGCTCGAATGGTTTTGGATATACACCTGTGTAAATGAGAGGTGAGATCCGGTTTGGATGCAGCTTCCCAATAAAAGGCACATATACACATATGGGTACAGCACCCCTGAAATGGGCACTCTTCCAGCTAGCAGAGCTCCTGCAAAGTCCCCACACTGGAGTTTTTCTGTTCCAGGAGACAAGCCATGCAATAAATACTGGAAAAAGCCATGAAGGATAAATTGTTGCTGCAGAAAGCAACCCCCCCTCAACTTGGCAGAAGCTCTATTTATCTCTCAGAGACTTTAGTCTCAGTCTCTCTGAGGGGAACATTAATGGACTTCTTTAGGAGCTCCCATGACAAACAAACCCTTGTCACATGCCAAGAGGACAGGCAAGCCTGCCAACTTCCTGGTCCCTCCATAGAGACATGAGGGGATGCTTCATGCTGTAAATGCCATGGCAAGGGACAATGTGACAGTGCCACTGAGAAACCGGTCTGCATAGGGCGGTACAGCAGGGCTGCTAGTGAAGATAAGACCCCTTGCCCCTGAGGTGCTGTGGCCTTGCCACCCCCCTCCCTGTCCGAGGAAGAGGGCTGGGTATGGCAGCAGTGCTTCCAGGGCTCCACCTGTGTCCTGCATCCACAGGAGGTACCATGGGTCTGGGTTGATGTTGGCACTTGTGCCTTGTCCTCACCATGTTACTCACCTTGCTGCTATGTATGGTTCCCATCTTTGAGTTGAGCTAATCTCAACACCCAGTTTATGGAGTTGCCTTTGATGAAGACCTGGACCAACAGCTGACACTTGTCCTATCAGGCCTGGTCTTGCTCGCTTGCCCACTTGGCACTAGTGTTTGTGGGAGACCGTTTTTCTGTGGTAGGGTCATGCTCTCATCAGGGTAAGTTACTCAGCTATTGGCTACATTCATTAGTCTGACACATCATGCTGAAGAAAATTAGGAGGACTGCTACAGTGACTGCTTTATTGCTGTCTGTTGAAAGAAAGCTGCTCCCCATTTGCTTCTCCCCAAAAAGCTGTATATTCAAAAGGTCAGAAGGATGTCTCAGCATGAATCAGCCAGGAGACATATATCTAAGATCAGAAGGACTGTCAATCCAATTTACAGCCTGGGTTCCAGCAGTGGCAGGCATTTTGAGTATAAAATATACTCTATTCAATGTTTCATCTCCAGGTCCAAGTCTTTCTGCAAGTCTTTCTTCTCAAATCTTTTTTCCCATCTCCCTGCTGTCCCAGACATCCCTCAGCTGGTAGGAACAGTTCTCTAACCAAGAGTATACATGTTTTTTCTCTCTCCCTAGAGATAGTTTCTTTTTTTTGAGATTAATTAAAGCTACCTTATTTTCACGTTGCAGCTGCTTGCCCAGATCAGAGGGAGGAAGCTCAGCATGTCAGGCTGTAGCAGAGCGCCAGACCCTGGGTGTCAGACCATAAACAGGGCATAAGCTGAGCAACCAGGGCATGAACCTTCCTTCCTTTGCCTGGGGATGGGGATCCACATTGTTGGCCATACTCAGTGCTGCTCTGCAGAGCACTGCCTGCCCAGGCAGGTGGGATAGCAGAACTTTGCCTGACTGCACATAAAGGCACCATGGGTTGATTTAAGCAAAGCAGGGGGATTAATGCTGGGGAAGCTAGAAGAGGTGGATGTGTACTGGGGGCCATACAAACCCCATTTTCGGCACTATCCATCAGGCATCTGCTGCTCCAGGACTGAGCAGTGCCAGTATGCCCACAGTCCCCTCAGTGCCAGTCTCCCCATAGGACCACAGCACTCTGCCCCACTGCAACCAGTCTCCACCATCAGCAGAAAGAAACTGCAGCCTGGAGGAAGAACTTGCTCAGAGCAGGTTAAAGTCAGTGTGCACCATGTGTAACAACTTCTCAGGGGAAAAGAAGATGGGCTATTAATACTCTGCATTAGTGCCAGTTCCTCAGGGACACCCAGGGCACCCACATTAATGCCCTAGGAGTGCATAAGGATTCATGTGGGCACAAGAGAGTCTGCATCGAATGAATGGTGATGAGGCCATTATGTTATTGGACTTTCTGGAAATGCCAGCATTCCCTATGCAGTATTAGAATAGCCAGCGGCAGTGTTGCAGGCAGGCCGCGAGGACTCAGTGAGCTGCTGGGACCTCCAAGTGTCCAAACCTCTGTGGATATAGGCTCCTACAGCCTGAATCCATGCCCAATGGGAGGTAGGACACCACTCTGGTTCTGCTGTGGTACTGCATGAAGGCTCCTCTCTGGACAAGGATGGCTTGCAGGAGAGTAGGACTTGCCACTACCTTTGTACTGAGGCCAATATCCTGTCCCTGATGGTGGCACCTGATGTCCATCACCTGATGGGGAATACACAAAGCAAGCAAGCCCAGGCCAAATGCACAAGGTTTTCCTGATCCTCAGCCAAGTGAATAATAGAGCAGGATTCAAACCCAGAGAGCCACGTTGTATTTTAAACTTATGGCAATTGGTTCAGGGGAGCCATTAGGCTGCACACATCAGGCTGGTTCCATGGCCATGGGAAGGTGGGAAGGCTGCAGAAAGGCTATGCAGGTGGAAGAAAGCCCCCCTTTCATTGGTCTCTGATACCCTCATCTGGCTGAATCTAGAAGCTCAACCTCCCAAAGGACAGGACAAATCAACCCCAAATGGCTCCTCTTTAGCTTTTATAACAAATGGGTGGAGTTTGGGACCAGGAGTGCCTAAGCTAGGAAGGAAGGGACATGAAACATCCTGGAAACATGCCCATGGATAGATGGAGACTCCATTTCTTCTCACCAGTCATGTAGAAGATTGCAGGGACCAGCACTGAGCTGGAAGGCTCCTTCCGCAGTCTGTGGCAAGCAAATGAGGTGTAGGTAGGCTTTGAGGAAATGCATCCCCTGCTACAAGAAGAAGAGCAAGAAAGAAAAGCAGTTTTATGAAGGGAGGTACTGCTCAGGCAGCTGCTCTATCAGGCAGGTATAGAGTGCTGAGCTAAGGGAAATTCACAGCAAAGAGAAAAAAACATACTTTAAAAACATGTTTGCTTACTCCAAAGTTATCCAGCAAGTGGTTTCCTATTAAAAGTAACCTTGGAGATACAGCCTGCACATTGACACGGCATCACCCTGGTTGGCTCCACAGTCACCAGCTGTGCCATGGTGATGCTGCTCTGGTACATACTGTAATTGTTAATCAGCACTATACAACGCACAACCACCACATGAATCAATGCTTAAATAGGGACAGGGAAGTCTTGGCGGATGAAATGGGTGTTCATTTCCATTCTGGGGACAGGCTTGTTCTGCTATTCCTGAGAAATATCCTGGATTTCTCCATGTGCTGAAGTTGAAGCATGGCAGTTGTGACTCCCCAGCTCTGCATCTGCTGAAATCTTTCCCATGACACACGTGCAGCAGCATCTTACAGATAAACCTGGCTGCTTCTATCACCCTGCCAGCACTGCATTGCTTCAGAGCTGTGGGGCTCAGGGGTAGCAGGGGTGTTGGCCACTTTTTTTTCTGGGTGTGCATCCATTACAAAAGTATGTTTTACGAAGCAATTACAAAGAGGAAGAAAATGGGGGCAAAACCAGAACCATGCACTCCCCGCGAGGTTTCAGAGCATTTGCCTCAGGGGAGCTGCTTTGCTTTCAGCCTCCTTATGCTAGCTTTATCTCCTTTGCCCAACCCCACTGCCTTTGTCCATCACACTGGTGCCATGTTTTGTCCATCCCTTTTTAGGCAATCCTTTTGGCTGGGAGAAACACACCTCAGCTGCTGGGGAGGCCAATAGGAAGAGATTGCCCTTATCCACATGTTAAAAAGCACTGATGAGGCTTCAGGGCTTGGCACAAGCATCTTGCGGGCTAATGGTCCCCTCTCCCTCCATGAACCAAAAGAGGGGAAGGTGCAGGCAGAGTCATGGCCTCAGGTGGCAGAAGAAGTGGCATGTTTGTTCTCAGCAGGAAGAAAAAAATAGTCTTTGAGAGCTTTCCAGGGACTTGCCCTGACAGTGTATATTTATTAAGGGTGCAAGCTTTGGAGCTCCTCTGACATCCATGGGTGCCACCACAAGATCTGGCTCCTATCAACAAGAAAATCCTCTGCTGTGAAGTTCATCTGTTGGTATTTCTCATCTGCGCAATGACTGTCCCTTTTCAGTCAACTTCCTTGATCCTAGAAAAAGCATCTCTTCCTCCTGCTTCCCTCCTTCAAGCACCCATTAGGGTCTCTGCCACTCTCTCATATCCCAGCCCCGTGTAGATGCAGGACACTTTACTCAGCATCACATGGGCAGAGAAGACTTGGCCTCTGGCCGGCACTTTTCAGCCATCCAAGAATTGCTGCAAACTTGCCATTATTGTCCCCATTGCTGTTGGTGGTGAGCTCTGTGCCTATTGCTCTGGACCTGCTCTCTCCATGCCTGAGAAGGTCCAGGTTAGCCCTTCCTGCCCCCAGCTGGGGCAGATCTTGTTGCTGAGCAAATCTGAGCCCTCTCTGTTTATAACAAGCCTGACTCTTTTGCATTTAGGGGCATGCTAATCCTTCCTGCCCTCAAGCATGCTCCAAAAATAGCACTGAGCCTCCAGTGAGCACAACCTCAACAGTAACAGGTGCTGTTCTGGAGCTGCCAAGGCTGATTGGGTTGCTCAGAGCCCACCAGCACCCCAGCTGCTGGCAAACACAGGGTAATTTCTCGTGCCATTATCCCATGGCTTGCTGCCAGGCACACCTGGGATGCATCAGAGGCTGGGATGCAGATGGCTCCACAGGAAGGCAAGCAAGGGCTCCACCTCTTCTACCTGTCCTACCAAAAACCATACTGTGCCTGGCTTCCTGCAGGGTGTGGGATGTCTGTGCAGCACGAGGGCTTGATTGCCAGGTGGGATTCCCAGGCTGTTTGCCAAAACCATCCAGAGTTTGTACAAGGACCAGCATGAAGTACTCAACTACAGCCACAGAATAGAGAGCTGGAAGTGCCATTTAACTCTGGTTAGCCACAATTTGGGGATCAAAGAGTCAGATTCCATTAAAATTATCTTATTCTCAAAAAAAAAAAGTAATTTCTGATTATAATTTCTTAGGGCAATCTCTGAAACATGGCAAACTTCATTTTGGATTGATGTATTCATTTTACCTTGGTTTTCATGATAAAAGTAAAATGAAAAATTTAATTTCCTCTTTGTGTTGTCCCTGAATGCACTCATCTAGATGATGCTGAGGGTGTTCTCGTTTATTACCTCCCCCCCCTGTTTTTTAAGAAAAGCAGTCACAAAACTTCTCCAGCTGAAGGGGTGTAGGAGAAATTGGAACAGTCTGTGCCACTTAGCATTAGCAAGGGGAAGGGGAAGAATGTGGCAATGGAGATGTGACTTATTTGTTTTTTAAAAAGAAACATCTGAAATGATTTTTCAAAGATGACAGATATTCCCTTTAAAAAAAAAAACCCAGAACCTTCCCAAAAATCTGCCTTTGGAAGCGTGGTGCTCATTGTCCAATTGCTTTCTGGTTCTACAATTTTTGCATGTTTCTTGCAAGAAGCAGCAGCCAATGCTCCTGCTGGGCTTGCACAGCAGTCAGACATAGGTGGGGATGCAAACAGGAATGTGCAGTTCCAAAAAGCAGGGCATTGCTCTATTCCTTGCCCTTGGAAGCCTGGCACCAGGGGCAAAATAAACCTCTGCCATAGAACCTGGTCCCCATTGCTGTACCAATGCAGGGCTATTGAAAAGGCTGTGGAGAGCAGAGTGAGTGGCCAGGATTTGTCTGATCAAATGTCTCCAGCTGACCTACTCCAAAACACTTTTGTAATCTTGGTAGAAAAATAGCCCGTCTAGAGAGGCAGCTTATCCTAGAATAGGATAGTCAAAATTTCCTGATGTTTAGCTGACCTCTGCTTAACCAGGGTATACACTTAGATGCTGTTTGCTTCCCCTGGGATGTCTCCTCTGCAGGTCTTTTATTCCCCTACTTACCCCTCCTTGCCTTTTTAGATCTTGATCTTTGCAGGACCGGACCATTTTCCACATAGCTGGTGCGGTACTCAGAGCTGTGGAGCTCCCTGCTTCGGTTGCCTGGTTGCTATTGTCATTGCAAACACAGCTAATAGTCATCTTCACCCCTGGACACCCATACAACCCTTCCATTGGCTTGGGTAGGCTTTGAATGAGGATTAACTCTAAAAACACGCTCCCCATGCAGGCTGCAGTCAAGACTAGCAGCGAATAGTTAATGGTTAACAAAGCACTAAATATTTATCTACTCTTTCAGTTTCCAGCCACAACAGTATTTAGAGAAGCAGCATGATAAACCAGCCTGGTGTTTGTAATGCCTGGATAAATTTTCTATTATTTTTTGTGTTTTAATTACCATAATTTCCATTTCTGTAACACCCCTTCTTCCTGTTTTTAATTTCCTGCTGTCAGATGACAGCCTGGTTTGTGCAGATTCACATTTTCATGATGAATTTCACTGACTGACGTGTACAAAAAGAAAAGCAGACAAGTAACCCATCCCCCATCACCTCCCTAGATGATGAGGCAAAACCATTCCCCTTAGCATCAGGATTCTGCAGTCGAAAGGTTACCCCTTCTATCAATTTCCATGGATACCAAAACAGAGCATCTGGGATTTGAACATTCCCCCATAGCAATCAAAACTATGGTAAATTACCAGCATGAAGTTATTTAATCCAACATTTCCTGGGATTTGTGCCTATAGAATTGAAAGCAAATTAGTTTGGAAGACCCAGAAATCACCTTCTGCCTTAGGAAGGCAGAGTGGCACCAGCTGGGGCTGTCAGAAGAGGTTCAGGAATAATATTGTTGTGGTGGCAGCAGCACCTTTCTGGGTGGTGTCAGGCCAGGGAAGCATGACCAGGGAAAGGGACACATCCTCCAGAAGGCATATAAGGCAGGGAAAGTACCTGCTGCTTATGCCTAACTATGTGATTTTCAAAAGGATGCTAAGAGTTGGAGGACCATTGAATGACGCGATGTGGCTGCAGCTGGGAGGCACCATGGCTCCTCGGACAGTGTGGGAACTGAGCCTCCCTTGAGGGCATGGTCCCCCAAATCCTCCTCCATCCTCCAGGAAAATCCATGCCTAGAAGCAACAGGGCGCTACAGGAAGGCTTCCTACGAGGGTTGCTGGGGACTGGGAGCCCTGCCTGTGTGGCAGCTAACAAAAAGACCTTCAAAGTTGGTTGCAGCTGGAGCAAGCAAACACTTCTTTCCTCCTCTTTTGCTGCTGGCTCTACATGAAAAGCCCGACTTCTCTGTAGCCTCTGCTATTTGCCGGGTAGCATGAAAACTATCCAGATGTGGACTTTTTAATTAACCTGTTTACATTTGCAGTTATAAGGCATCTCATCTGTTTCATGAGGTGATGGTGCCAGACCCTCAAATAAACAAACAGGTGAGAAAACAAGGAGCAAAGAGTGAATCTGATGCTGGGTGTGGGTGGAAAGGGATCATTTAGTTCCCAGAAGGATTAAACTGACTCGTAAAATAGCCCCATTCAGACAGCAGCATTTGTAAGCACTAAGGTCTTAGCTTAACAATGTTCTTTACCAGCCATTTGAAAAAGTGATTTTACATGCTGCTCTCAAGAGGTTTAAGTTGCCATAATTCATGTTCATACCTCTAACCATGAAAGGATGAAGAAAAGGTCTATTGCAGTTATGTGCTGCAATAATCTCTGCACAGCTCTTTTCTCTGGATTGCTTTAAAGCTTTAGGAACTTTAGAAAGACACCTGGACAGATCCTGGGATGCTTGGAGGCAGTGGGGTTTTGTGTGCTCTTGGCAAATAAGGCTCACAATTTATCCAGTCCCAAAACCCAGGGCTGACCCCAGAACTCAGTAAATCCAGATACAAAGTCTAGGAGATGGAGAAAATCCATCCTGTTAGCTTGCTGGAGGCCTGCAGAGGTTAGACAAGCCTCTTTAATGTGTATGGGTAGGTACTCAGGTCTGCACGTGGTGGGCACAGAAGTGCCTGAGCCACAACTGTCTTTGGAAATGTGCTTAGAAAGCAGGGTTGTGTTGCTGAGTTTTTGTAGTTCGCAGTCACACTAAGAAGTGGAAGTACGGCACCATGGAGACCTGCATATATTTATGCAGCAGTTCAAGGCTGTTTCTGTTCCTTAATAAAAGACATACCAAATTCCCGTCAGCTCTTCATGCAGGTCCCACCAGAGGACTGGTCCCCAAGCTGTGTGAACCTGCAGCGTGCATGCTGCCTAAAGCTCCATGCTCATGGGCAGCCAGAGAACAGGCTGCTGAGAGACATAGAGCACAACCATTGCCTTGAACCTCTTTATATATTAGGGCCCTCCAATGTTTTAAATTTGGGTGATTAATTTTCTAATCATGAATTCTGTTGGAAGTGTGTAATTTTGATTCTTTCATTGCTTAGGGACCAAGTTCTTCCCCTGACAATTGCTTCTGAAAAGCTGTAATGTTGTCATTGCCACCCTGTCCCACATCACCGGGCACAACAGCTAGGGATTAAGATGAGGAACTAAGGAGCCTTCTGCTCTATCACTGATCTGAAGTTTAGGCAAAGAACCAGCCCTCAGGACCATACACTGCCATGTAGGAGACTCCAGATTCCTCTGTTGTCATCCTGTGAAACCCTTGTGAGACACAGCTCCCTCTTTCATCTGTCTTTTTTTTCTCCTCCTTGGTTTCTTTGACCTGACCTTCTCCTGCTCTGCAACACAGTGCCTGCAGGACTGGTACTACATGGTCTGCCTTGCTGCTGCTCAGCTCCTCTCTAGCCTTGTCCCACAGCGCCTGGACATATTGCAATCCATTACCCATCAGCATCAGCAAGCTTCATGGACATGCCCTGCAACTTGCTCTGCTGCACTTTGTGTTTTGACTTCTCCTGGTTATTCTGCTTCCATTCAACCTCTCCCTCAGATAGCACTAGCACCTCCCCACCGGCTCCCACCATCCAGGTGCAGTCCCTTTCTTTGGTACCACTCGATGAATAGAATAAAAAAGAAGAATGGGAAGAGGAGGACTTTTCATTCTTTATTTGTAGGAACAATTTGTTCAGTGAGAATAACAGAGCTCTTACAATCACAACGGTGCTCCAGCCAAGTGCTGTACAAAGGCCCCCCAAGCAAGCGTTCTACATGCACTGAGCCTGCTGAGGCCCCGTGCTGCTCGTGGTGTGCAGGGATCCCTCCATGTGGAGCTGCGGCTCCAGCTCACAAATACGATTTCCAGGCAGGACAGACCACAGCTCCCTGACGCAGCATGGACCTCTGCCCCTGACCAATCCCAGGTACAGCTGCACAGGCAATATTGGAGCATCACCCACCTCCATTGCTCAGTTTGGGCTTTGCTGAGATGGAAGTTTTGGTGTGTACTGTCCCTAGCAGGTGTTCACTCCTCGCAGTATATTCTCACTGCCAAGGCTGATGTGCTTTCGGACACGTATCTGTGTCTGCCCCTTTCCTGTGCCCCATGTGCTTTACAATGAGGGGACAGCAGCTCCATAGCTGCTGGGAAGACTGGGCATTGCCAGAGGTTCCAGCTGCTCCACTAGTGGGTATGGATCCCTGACAAACTCCGCATGGTTGAATTAACAGGCTCATTCTGTGCCGAACTACAGGAAGGACAGGGAGCAGCAGCAATCAGGGAGCCAGAGAAGTTCTTAGAGAAGGAAAGAGGAGTGCAGGTCAAGTGGTAGATCCTGACCAGGACATAATGAGCAACAGGTATTTGAAGAGCATCATTAGGAATAACGGAATGAAGTTTTCAGGAGGAAGTGCAGGTGGAATATCAATAGCAGCTCCTGACTTGGACTACAGAGCACTCCTGACTTGGACTACAGAGCAATCTTCCAAAGGACAGCACAAAACCCTTCATGTCAGGGCATTTTAAAATAGACCCAGCACACCACCAAGAAATGTAATACACGGAACAAGCCTGAAGGGTCATAGGCAGGTGGATTGGTAATACATCTCTTCTATCTCCAACTCGTACAACTCTGCAAGGAAGCAATCAGCAATAAGCAGGTCACTGCTCTTGGGCCATGCTGGCATATTATCCGAACAAGTGTATCCATTTAATTTACTGCAACCTGCTTTTGCACATGAGAGGATTTGCGAGAAAAAGAACTACAACAATCCCATACGTGTCTCTAACCTGAAAACTAATCCCACAGGCAGTGTTTTCAGTACATAATATAACTAGAGCCAGCCAGGAATCTTCTGAGGATCAGGTTTTGGTTGGGAAATATTTCCCTTTAGCAGCCACATGGGTTTGGACAAAGCCTTGGTGGGGCATTGCAGAGGGAAGGGTATGGGAGAAGCCAGGTTTCCCTGGGGCAGCCAAGAGCCCTGCCAATGGATGCCCGGGCACCCTGGCTCCCTCCTGAGCATGGGAGTGCAGCAGGGCACAAGAGTGCCTCCCTCTCCCAGAGAAACAGCTCCCCTCTGCACTGGGACACACAAGCTTTCCATAAAATGTGATACCTCACCATGAGTGGATGCTGCTGGTGTGCCAGTGTTTTAGCAAAATGGGTAGGAACAGCCAAAGCTGAGCATGAACAGCACAGCTACCACATTGTCTAGAGATGCTCGTGTCTGCTGGTCTCAATTGGCTGTGTTAAATGGGCTGGTACACAGATATATCTTTTGGACAGAGCAGAAAATGCTGCCAGGTATTAAACCTCTGTGAGCGCACTAGTGGGAACTTGCCTGGCTGGGGATACAGCCGCCTATGAATGTCCAAAGCCAGGATGTACACATAGTAAGTTCATTACACATTTCATTTACGCTTCATTACGCGTTTCTTATTTCTTTTTTCTCATGCACTGCATTTCTTCATTTGCTTCAGCGCTGGGAGGACACTATCTGGGCAAGCAACTTGCACAGAGACACATACCCTGCATAAGCACAGTTGCACCAAGAAAATCTGGCTAGAGGGACGCTGCAGAGCTTATGCAGCCTACAGCTGTCCTGCTGTCCTTCCCAAAAAAGGTTTGCCCAGATTGTTCTTAATTCTTACAAGATCAAAACTGCACACTCACCCTAGGGGAAAGTATTTCTGGTTTAACTGCAGCCTTTTCCTCCTGCCTCATATGCACCCACCATGCGCATGCCTGATCCAGCCTGCTCAAGGCAAGCACCTGCCCCTTTGCCCGCTCCCGTCACACAAACACACAAAATGCACACTCTCTCTCTCCGTCCTCTCTCGGCTGCGGATGTTTGTGGGGAGCGTGCTCTGTTAGCAGCTTTGCATCGAGCAGCAAGAAAATAAATAAATATGATTGCACATGAGGGAAGGGGTTAGCAGCTGGAAGCCTGAGAGAGAAGGTCTGATATGGGGCTCCTGGCACAGCTGAGTACCAGCAGGTTTCACCCAGGCCTCCGGGAGCAGCTTGGTGAACAGACACCTGCAGCTGCCCAGGTGGGCATGACAGTCTGCAGCTGGGACACCACCTGCAATTAAGAGGTGCACATTTTCCTATGGTTTTGAATGAGTTTTCCTACTATTTTCTGCCTGAGTCGCTGTCACTCTCTCCATCTCCTCCTCTGCTTAATGAGTCTTTTACAATCCAGGATGCAGGATCTGAGTATGCAGCAGGCCAGCATGGTAATTTCCACAGCTACAGGAGAGGGATGGATGCTCTGTGTTAAAACTTGGCCACCAGGTGTGGCTGGTTGTGCTAGCATGTGGTTGTTTGCAAGTAGAAGGTTTGCCAGGTTCAAGCCTTTCTCCTGTCTGAAGTCCAGGCATTATGGTTGTAGATTTGTTGGCATAAGGAAAAAACGAAGACCACATTATATCTGCACTGTGCAATGTTAGCCCCATCTAGCTATGGCACTGCACTGGGCAGCACAGTTGCACACTGAGCAGGATTTGCCCTCTGCTAGTACTTCTGCTTGTTTGTGGGGGTCTGGGCTCCACCTCCACATGCAGTACACATAGGCCTAGAGAGAAAAAGAGGTAGAGAAGAGAAGACACAAGAAGGAGGAACAAGCACAGAATAAATCAAAGCAATCTTCCACGCTCCTTCTCTCTCAGTCTTGGTCATACTTCTGTTTTGTCTGGACCCCCAGCCAGGGCATGGACAGGCAGCTGTGAGCACGTCCTGCCGGTCTCCTGACCTGACCGTAAGGCAGTGACCTTGCTGTGCCTCTTCCAAACCAGCCACTGGAGACAGCCACGTGGTCCTGATACCCCCTTCCCTTTTGAAAGTGCTTTCCAGGAATGCTGTGCCAGGGAAACACCTTTGCACCTTTTGTGGTGATTTGGACGTTCACCTCCTTCAGTTCACAGGACTCCTGTAGTTTCTTTTCAGAGCTGGTTTTATATGCAGTGACTCCTGCAAAGTGCCTCTCCTAGTGCCGGTCCCCTATCTGTGTCCTCTGAGGCTAGTAAAGCCTTTCCTGGTCCCTAGGTTATCCTTCATCAGCTTCTCCTTCAGGTGATGCACGATGGGCTATGGGTTGGGACGAAGACATTTGCCACACTGCCAATCACTTCTCACAGCATCCCCAGGCTCAGAGAAGCAAGGCCATGCTCCCACTCAATCTCTTCAGAGCCCTCATGAGTTCAGGATGATGAGGAAAAGAGGTCAGCACATTCAGCTCTCAACCATTCCTGGACACGCAGGGATCTCTGTGGAACAGAGAAAGAAAGAAAAAAAGCAACAGTTTAGCACGATAGAGGTTGGGGTAAAGGAGGGATTCAGGTGCTGAAGCCAAGCGAGAGATTACACATTCACTAGGACTTGCTGGTCCTGCCTGGTGTATACCATGTCCACTGGCTCCATCTTGGCCTTCAGGCACCCTCCCCAGCTGCTGTTGAACACCCCCCTGAAGGAGTGAGTGGATAAAAGACCACCAGGAGCAGCCCACCCTCTCCATGCCCAGTGGTGCCCTGCCCATACATGCCACCACATGCCAGTGTGGATCCTCCTCGAGGCGGGTGAGCTTCTTCCCCCATGCTTTGCAGTGATGTTTCTACCATGCTGTTGCATTCCTGAGCTGTGTGAGCAGGATGACTGACCGAGGCATTCAGCAGGGGTTGTATCCCCTGGACAGCTGCGTGCTTTAGTACGCAATTGATGATTTTCCTGCAGTAGCTACCAAAAAGCAAATCTTCTTTGCATGAAATAATTGGAATAAACAGATGCATCTCTACATATACATTCAGGTCAGCTGCCCCAGAGACGGCAACACATTTCCTTCTGGTTTTAATATCTGTGAATCTACAAAAGGGAAGAAACAGGTTTTTTTCTTGATTGTGTAGATACCCGAAGGACAGACATGTTAAATGGAAAAATGGGAAATTAACCTTGAGATAGAGAAAGGAACAAGTACTAGATATGCCTGTGCTTTTATTTATTTGAAAGTGATATTTTAATAAGTACATATCAAAAATTATGGTCCGGGGGGGCGGGGAGGAGAAAGCAGCATTTAAAACCAGAATGGATCTGCAGAAAGGAAAGAAACATCTCTGTTCTTTGGGAACACAATGCCTCTCTCAGACTAATTCTGGGTATCCAAAATCAAATTGTATTTCTTGTGCAAATCACAGATGAAGTTCCAACATGAGAGGGATGATTTACAGCAGTGTCAGTTGCCAGCATCTCTTTAAAAAGACTACTCACACTCCATCTGCCCTGCAAAGTGTATACTTCCTTCCTTCCTTCCTTCCTTCCTTCCTCCCTCCCTCCCTCCCTCCCTCCCTCCCTCCCTCCCTCCCTCCCTCCCTTCCTTCCTTCCTTCCTTCCTTCCTTCCTTCCTTCCTTCCTTCCTTCCTTCCTTCCTTCCTTCCTTCCTTCCTTCCTTCCTTCCTTCCTTCCTTCCTTCCTTCCTTCCTTCCTTCCTTCCTTCCTTCCTTCCTTCCTTCCTTCCTTCCTTCCTTCCTTCTTTCCTCACTTCCTTCCTCACTTCCTTCCTTCCTCACTTCCTTCCTCACTTCCTGCCTGCCTGCCTCCCACACAGCCCCAGTCTGTACTTCACTTTATTGCCAGGAAGGATTCTACTTTGCACAAAAGAAGGAAAAGTCTTTCAGCTTTTGTGTTTCCTCCTAAAAAAAAAACCCTTCTGGCCTGCAATTACTTCTGCTGGTGCAGCCGGTGCAGTGAAGTGTGGGCTGGGGCTTGTAATCATTAAACACCAAGCTACGCAGAAACTATTTTGCTAAATCAGCTGGATTTATAGGATTTGGACACGTTAATTGCTACTGTTTAGTTTTACACACAGGGCACTATGGGCTATCAGAATCTAAACACGTCTGTAAACTGTAGCCCAGAAATCTTGCAGATCAGGGGCTCCTCAGAAAATCCCTGAGATTTCCCATGTGGAATAATAGCAGTTCCACAACTCCAGCAATTTCCACAGGCAACAGCCCCACAGTCATGCACTATGGGACAGAGGACTCAGAGTTTAACCAGGGAGAAAAGCTATACCCAAATATGAAATCAGTGACTTTCTGCAATGAGGTATGCTAAGCATGATGGATTTTTTCCAGAGCAAAACTGGAATCTCTGTGTGATACTTCTCTGCCCTTTTTCATCAGCTTAAAGCCAAAGCTCTTAAAGCTGCTTCTTAGACTATCCTATAGATGGAGCTTGTAAGCTTACAAGGAAACTTGAACCATGCTGTAAGCTCCCAGGGCAAAGCCGCTTTTGTAGAGTTCAAATGAGAAGGAGGAGGGAATTCTCTAAACAAACTGCACATCTGCATTCAGTAGAGAGAGCCGTGAGGAAGAGCAAGGTTATGTTTCTGCCTCTGCATCCCTCAGCCACTGTGATTTAATTGTCTCCTTTCCTAATTGGAAAGAGCTTTGCTCTTTGCAGCGGTGCTACTAACCATCCTCATCCCTCACAGGCCAGTCCCTGAGGTCCTGAATTTTTTCTTCCTAGGAACCCAAAAGAAGTCAATGTTTCTTGATATCTTGATATTTTTGACATGGTTATTATAACAGTGACTTTCTGGTATTCCAAATCCAAGCCACGCACATGAATTTTGAAAGAAGACAGAAGTCCAATGTCCTCTTCCTGCTGCCCCATTGGATGAGCTTCACATTCAAGCTCTGGTTTCTATGGCAATAATCACAGTTTTGTTTCATGACTGGTAAACTCTGCTGTTCCCAGCCAGCTAACCCATCAGCTGAGTTATTTACCACTAGACAGAACACAAAGGATGGGAAAAGTGGGGCCATGCTCCCTTAGCTCTCTTTGCATCTCCACAGGGCCAATTTCCAGCTGAGTGTGTGAACAAGGAGGTGTGAATGACATACCTCCAGGCTGCCACAGGTCACAGGTCCAGCCTAAACTGCCGAAACCCAAGTCTGGAGCTCAGAGTAGCCATCTCTCCCCATGCCTGTACAGAATGGATATGGGATCCATTTCGTTCACCCAGCTAGGGTTCCTTAGGGCTGGGAGCATGGAGAATGGTTTTATTTGTCCTGTCTTTTGATGATAGCTGTGGATGGACCCTTGGATAACAAGGGGAAAGGACTGCAATTCTTTTCTGGTTTCTGAGGTTCTCCTGCTGCCTCTCACCTCTGCCAGCACAGGGGAGGCTGAGAGATGGGTAAAGCAGGGTCTCAGCTTTTTTGAAAAAAGAAAGAAGGTGAGGGCTTATTCCCTGGCCCTGTCCAGCTGGTGGTTCACATGGACCCTGTTTTGACTTACTGCCTTTAAAGCAGTTATGCAACACATGGCTGCATTTCACTGTGTGCAAACCAAGTCACTCAGAGCAAATGTGTGCTATTAAAAACAAAGTCACTTATGAACAACTAAGAGATTAGGCAGATGCCAACAGAAAAGGGGCAAGGCCAACAGACTCTGAGGTGACCACTGGGTTCTCTAACTTCTTGAAGAGCAGCCACCAGAAATCCAGGCCCTTCTTGCCAAAGTCTCTTTAAAGAGCAAGGTTGTTTGGGAAGCCCTACAGCTTCAAAAGGAACTATCCACGTCTCGTCTCCTGCTTAAACCCACAGTCTGTGGGCTGAAGCCACAGCAGAGCAGAGAGAAGGGCCAGCGCTCCTTTTACAGCCAGGCTTTCACTTCCAGTCCTTTAGAGACAAGGTGGGAAAATCTAGAGAAACAAGTGAGTAAGGATTAACCCCCTGAATGCTGCCAGCACAGAATGCCTACAACAACTGCTTGTGTCCTCTTGGAGGAGAAAAATGCAGTCAGCTTTCCCACCCCTCCAGACTGGCTCTTAGCATCAGTTGCAAGGGCAGCTCCTCCACATGCCTCTCTGTCTTCAGCCAGGACCAGCAGTTCCTCCATAGACTCCTGTCTGGTGTCCAGCAAGATATGAGGGTACTGCTGCCTTGCTCTTCATCATCATCATCATCACAACACAAGCCAAATGGTCAGATTCATCCCTATATGACTCCCCGGAACAGTGACAGGCAATGGGCCTAATCACTTTACACAGGAGCATTGCTTTATCCTTTCTTTTCATTAATGACTACATGGAGATCTTTGAGACCCAAACTGTGGTGAAGGTACAACTCTTTTCCATCAACTTAATGCCAGTGAAATCCATGGATTTGCTCTCAGTCATCACCACTGCACCCCAGAGCAAACCGAGGCCTGCTGTTCAGTAACACAGTGCTAGGACATGCTGAGCCCAACTACTTTTGCTCTTTTCTGGTGTAAATCAGCAGTGACATTCTGAAGTCAAGGGAGTCTAACTTTACTTTGCACTGCCATTATGGTGCTGACGTCAGTGGAGCGATTTCAGATTTATGCTAGTGTCATTGAGAAAGGAATTAGACCTAATGAATTTACACCACTGTAAAACTGATGTGCAAGGGGAACTGGGTTTGTAGCACACAGCCCTGTCCAGGCACTGATGGAAGACAGAGCTAGATACCCAAATAATGGCACAATATGAAGAATCCTTATTTATGGTCTCCAAATGTGTGCGCGCACGTAGGAAGGAGGTTTGGAAGATGGCAATTAAAATAAACAGCAGATCACTTATCCTAAACATCTGCCTCGTAAAAGCAGAAAATCAGATGTTGCCCTGGGATGTGTGCTATTTGCTGCTCCGAGCAACACAGAGGGAGCACAGCTTGCCTGACCTCTTCCAACATTTCCTTTGCCCTGAGATTTTAATTCCTCAGGGTTCACAAGTCAAAACATAATATTCAAAACAAAAGTTGACTGAAGAAACCTTGCAGCCTCTGTTCTTGACTGGTGCCTGTTCACCTGTGGGAAGTTTTGATTTGCTCACCAGACAAACATGATGACAGGGATGTACTACCTGCATCCCACAAAGCAAGGGATATGTGGAGACAGGCCACATACATTCATCTTGCTAACTATGTAGCCAGCTGGATATCACTAATTTACATTCCCTTAATTTGTTTCAGTACAGACCTAGAAGACATGGAAGACTAATGATGAAATCACTTTTGGTCATTACTGATAATACATCCCAGGCTCAAGGTCAGCCATTCTGCAGGGTGAAGATCTGATGAAAAACCAGAAATTACCTTTTCAATCAATGGGAATTGACTATTGCCCACATAGTCACAGGGGGGCTTTGAAATACCCCCTAAGGGACACTTCCCAAGGGGTCAAGGAAAGGATGAAGAGGGAAAAAAATCTGGCCCTAGGCTATAGATAGTCAGTCAATTGTCTTAGTGGTTTGCTAAGTGGTTTTGCAAATCTTAGAAGATTTGCTTCACTTAGTTTGTGACATGTACACTGTAGAAATCTCCATCTGAGCTAGTCATCCAGAGAAATGGGCTCCTCTAGGAGCCCAGTCCTCAGACTAATGTAGCTGAGCAGGTCTTCCCCTAAGCATCAACTGGATTCAGGGTGGAGTGACAGCAGATCAAAATGGGGTTTTACTCTATAGCCTTCCAGCAGTCCAGACAAACAAGAGAGTCAGCCTTGCTTTCCACAGTCTTTGCATGTAAATGGGGCTTTTCCAACCTAGTAAAGATTGGCACAGATTGGCTACAGATTCTCCCCTTTCCTTTCCTGCATCTTCAATCTCTCATTGGAAACTCTTGCTCTTTCACCGTGTTTCAACAACATATCATTTACCATTTGCCAACAATTCTTTCTATAACCTTTATAGAATGATAGAACCATAGAATCATTAAGGTTGGATAAGACCTCTAGGATCATGAAGCCCAACTGTCAAGCCAACACCACCATGTCTCCTAAACCATGCCCTGAAGTGCCACATCTACACGTCTTTTAAATACCTCCAGGGATAGTGACTCCACCACCTCTCTGCGCAGCCTGTTCCAGTGCCTGAACACTCTTTCAGTAAAGACATTTTTCCTAACATCCAAGCTAAACCTCCCCTTGAGGCAACTTGAGGCCATTTCCTCTCATTCTATCACTACTGACCTGGGAGAAGAGACCAACACCCACCTCACCTCCTTTCAGATAGCTGCAGAGAGTGATAAGGTCTCCCCTCAGCCCTCTCTTCTCCAGGCTAAACAACACCAGCTCCCTCAGCCGCTCCTCATAACACTTGTCTTCCAGACCCTTCACCAGCCTCATTGCCCTTCTCTGGACGTGCTCCAGCACCTCAATGTCCATCTTGTACTGAGGGGCTGTGCTGGTTTTGGCTGAGAAGGGGTTAATTCTCCTCACCGTGGGGGGTCAGGGACCCTTCCAGCTGCCGCGTTGTGGGGGGCTGGGAGGGGTGGGGCCATGGCGGGGGCGGCTGACCCCGACTGGCCAATGGCAGGTTCATTCCATACCACGTGACACCATGGCCAGTACATGAAGGGGGGGCAGTTGTGGCTCGGGGCGGCGGGCAGCGGGCAGCTTGTTTCGGCGGTTCGTTCCCCCTCCCCCCTCTCCCGGGGCTTTGCGCCTCTCGTTGTTCTTCTTTACATTGCATTTCTGTTGTTGTTTCTTTTAATTTTAATTATTAAACTGTTTTTATCCCAACCCACGAGCGTTACCCTTCTGATTCTCTCCCCATCTACTGGTGGGGGAGTGAGCGAGCGGCTGTGTGGGGCTGAGCTGCTGGCTAAACCAGACAGGGGCCTAAAACTGAACACAGTGTTCAAGGTGTGGCCTCACCAGTGCCAAGGACAGGGGCACGATCACCTCCCTGCTCCTGCTGACCACACTATTCCTGATACAAGCTGGGATGCTGTTGGCCTTCTTGGCCACCTGCGCACACTGCTGGCTCGTGTTCAGCCGGCTGTCAAGCAGCACGTCCACGTCCTTCTCCCCACAGGCAGCTCTCCAGCCACTCTTCCCCAAGCCTACATTGCATGGAGTTGTTGTGACCCCAGGACCAAGGACAAGGACCCGGCACTTGGACCTGTTAAACCTCATACAGTTGGCCTCAGCCCATCCATCCAGCCTGTCCAGATCCCTCTGCAGAGCCTTCCTACCCTTGAGCAGATCAACACTCCCACCCAACTAGGTGTCATCTGCAAACATACTGAGGGCATACTCATTCCCCTCATCCCGATCGTTGATAAAGATATTAAACAAGGCTGGCCCCAACGCTCAGCCCTGGGGAACGCCGCTTGTGACCGGACACCAGCTGAATTTAACTCCATTCACCACAGCTCTCTGGGCTCGGCCATCCAGCCAGTTTTTTACCCAGTGAAGAGCACACCCATCCCAGCCATGAGCTGCCAGCTTCTCTGGGAGGATGCTGCGGGAGACAGTTTCAAAGGCTTTGCTAAAGTCTGAGTAGGTAACATCCACAGCCTTCCCCTCATCCACTAGGTGGGTCACCCTGTCACAGCAGGAGATCAGGTTGGTCAGAGAGGACCTGCCTTTCACGAAGCCATGTTGATTGGGCCTGATCCCCTGGTTGTCCTGCACATGGTTGGTGACCTCACTCAATATGAACCGGTCCATAACCTTCCCTGGTACTGAGGTCAGGCTGACATGCCTGTAGTTCCCTGGATTGTCCATCCAGACCTTCTTGTAGATGGGCGTCACATCGGCAAGCCTCCAGTCATCTGGCACCTCCTCTGTTAACCAGGACTGCTGGTAAATGATGGAGAGTGGCTTGGCGACCAATTCTGCCAGCTACCTCAGTACTCTCAGGTGGATCCCATCCGGCCCTACAGACTTGTGAGTGTCCAGGTGGAGCAGCAGGTCATAAACTGCTTCCTCCTGGATTATAGGGGGTTTATTCTGCTCCCCGTCCCTGCCTTCCAGCTCAGGAGGCAGAATGCCCTGGGGATAACTGGTCTTACTGTTAAAGACTGAGGCAAAGAAGGCATTTAGTACCTCAGCCTTTTCCTCATCATCATATGTTAGAAGTACAGGGTATGAAAAGAATCCTAGGGTACAAAATCATGAAATGAACCATCAGTTGCTTCTTCACAGATCAAGGTAAAAGAAAAAATGTGTGATAAGAAGCTGAGGTGTAACATAAGGGCACAAGGAAGCAGAATGCTCACCTTGGTTCTTTGGGTTCAAGGAGCAACCCAGAGTGTACCCATGCCAGAGTTAGGCTACTTTATGACCATACTTACTTAAGAAAGGAAAAAATTACATCTCAGGCCTTTTAGTTTGCTGTAACACAAACCTGTGCCTTAGGGCATCTCTGTACTTGGCTGTACTAGGTGATGTTCTGGGTTATACATGTGGACGTTACTTGTTTTGTTGCAGGGCTGTGATACAGCATCTTCCCTCCACAGAGTTCATCCACAACTGCTAGGTACAAGTCACAGCCTTGGCAATGCCTGGCAGTGCCTCTGACCACTATAACGCATCCGTCGGCTCAGGGGAGGTATTTCTTTCCTGCCGTTGTCCCCTGCACCAGTTTGTGCTTATTTTCTACTCCTTCCCTACGAGCTCTCCTATGGGACAGGGATCCAGGAGCTAATGGAACAAAGCCAAACTTTGGCACAACTTCCCAGTTAGTGTCAGTTCTTAGCGCATGTCCAGCTTGCTCCCCACTAGCCAGGCACAAATTTAACTCCACATCTCCACTTGTTGGTTGTGGTATCAAACACCCCTGAAGACCTAAGTCCTCTTTGTCCTTTACCAGCAGTTGAAGAACACAGATCTCCCACCACTAGGATATCACTAAAATCTGCCAGGGTCTTGATGAAGATCACTGGCTTTAAAATTGATGCAGATGGCAGTCCCATCACTAAATCCCAAACCTGGATCTTCATTTACTTTGCTGAGAAGTAATGTCCTCATCAAATTCTAGGTTTAAAGGACTTATTTTTCCTGGCAGAGGATCATCAAAGGAACTCTGGAAAGTAGCCAGAATGTGAACAGCTGCAAAGCAACAGGCTTTTAAAAGTTGTGTTATCTTATTTCTCTCTCATTTGCTTGCCCCAGATTTTCTGAGGGGGTTGTTTGTTTCTTTTTATGAATTTTGGGGAAGTGGGAAGGACATTGTTTACTTTGCCTTTTTTTAAATTATTGAACAGATTGAAGGTGGTTCCCAATAGAGCAACAATTCTCTTTGAAACTGTTAAATCAAACTGTAAAATCCTGTAATCCCCCAGCAGGAGCTCTTGACTGTTGGAGATTTGGGAGCCTTGTGTAATGCTTTTCTGAGGTTTTATGTTTTTTGGAAAATAATGGTTTTCCTCCCTGTGTTTTCCTGACAATAGTGCAGTGCTCTAGGGCATGTGCTGCTATTGTGCACTCCACTCTTTGCAGTTGATAGACTTCACTCAAATGTTGCAACTGTGACTATCAGGGCAAGTGGGAGGACTGTAAAAAGGGAAGATACTTTCTGAAGCCTTAATGAAAGAGCTTTACACTGAAACATGAGCTACTGCATGTACACATCATGTAAGTGTAAAATATGTGGGATCTCACTATACTCTTGAGTTACAGAAATGTGATTTCATGACTTCACAAAAAAACACATCTTTGATGCTCTGCAAACCTGAAATTATGACAGAGGTAAGTGTGCTGTTATAACCCTGCATGTCAGATAATGCAGGCAATGCTTTTGCCTTGGTTTGTGGCACACTGTAATTTGGTGTGATGGCAACAGAGTGTAGACTTGTCCTTAAGCTGGGCTTACACCCAGTTTCTTATGCAGTTGTTTCAACTAATACAGACTTCAGACCAAAACAAACAAGTTAACAATGAGAAGAACATCCTTCTCCCTGTAGGAACACCAGAATACCCAAACTACACCCTCTCTCCTCCACCTGTTTCTGTACTCCACACCCTATTGAAGGAAGCTGCTGGGATGGGATTTCAGCTCCCATCCTGCCACAATCAAAGGACATAGCTCTGAGCAACCTGCTCTCACTGACCCTCCTTTGAGCAGGGCATTTGAATGGGATGACCTCCAGAGGTCTCTGTCTGCCCCAACTATGCTGCCATCCTGTGAAATACAGCAGGTAGGAGCGCTGCTGTCTGCCAGGGTCAGAAGGTCATGCAACATGGAAAAGGATATACATGAAGACACCACCATCTTTTCTTTCCTGACAGCCAGCTGTGAAGTAACAAAGGCTACCTCCTAATTTTCCTGTGAAATGACTAGTTTCTGCTCAGCTGAGCTTGTGGGGCTGTCAAAAACACATTAGCTGCCAGGCTGGCATGAAGGAGCATTCCAGCGGCAGTTTCCCTAAGGGCTCTTGAGGCTCCCAGTGAATTGCAACAGGGAGGACCCTTCAGTTAGGTGTCATTGGCATTTGAGTGGCAAGGTGTTGGCAACAGGGGCACTACCAGCTCAAGCAGACACCTACCACTGGCTTCTTCACAACTGTGTTTTTCCCCATTAATTGAGAAGTTCTTCATTTTCCTGGTACATGGTGATTTGTTGCTGTGTAATCTACTTGCATATAAACAATCAGAATCAGCCTTTGATGGAAGCTGTTAAGTTGAAGGCAGCCGATGCTCTGACTTGTTTCTCAGGTTTGATAAGGTGGGATCCCACTTAGGGTCAAGTTTTTCCTCAAGGCTCTGCTGGTTTCCTTCTGGCTCAGGAGTATTTGAAGTGACAGGCTGCCAGCCCCAGGAGACAGAGGTAGACCAAGAGAACCAAATTTAAGGGCCATTGTGACAGAGGTTAAGCCCAGGTGCCTTGCCTACCCTGCTTTTAGATGCAAATCCACATATGAAAATAGCAAACAATGGTCCTTTGGATGAGAAAGGGCCAGGGATCTGACAAACATGACAGAAGTGGGTATCAGCAGGTTATTCAGTGCTTGTCTGTGAATGCCTGGAGGGGGTTCGCACTAAAAAAAGTCCCATGTTTAAGAAAGAAACATTTGTGGACGTTTAGCTTCAAGCAATGAAAATAATTCTCCAGACAGCATCATCCGTTGTGGAATTCTGGGCTGACCTCTGATTTCCTCCGACTGCTTCAAATGCTCCAAGGATTTCTGGGAAACCTTGTAAATGGATTTTGGGTGGTCTGTTTAATTGTTTTATGCAAAATAACCTGGGGTAAGAGGAAAATGCAGAATAATTTTTATTTTAGAAAGTCCAATATTATCAATGGGGGAAGCTCTCTGGTAATGCACCAAGCGCTCAGCCAGGGTTTTGTTTTCTAGCACAAAAATCAGGTATATCCTCTCTGTACTGCCTTGTAACATGGGGAAACACTTACATGAGAGCATCCTTCTCAGCTCTGTTGAGGGAATCCACGACTTGGCAGCAGCCACCAAAACAGTCCAGTGATAAATTTTTCTTAAAGGTCTGAATTGAAAGAGCAAACACAGGGAATAAGGAGTAAAGATGTCAATGCCAGGTGGCTAAACAGAAGCCATCATGAAGCCATTGCAGTGTTCCTCAAAGCAGCATGAATCCACCACAGTGTCCCTCAAAGCCACCTCAGTGCTCTGTTGGTGCAGGGGTCCAACAGGTACCAAGCAGAAACAAATCTGCTCCTTTTCCCTGTAAAAGGCTTCCTTATTACTGAATAAAGTGGGAAGAGTGAGCTTTTCCCATGCCTAGCATATTATTGCTAGTAAAGAGGGACTGAGCCAGAATCAGGGAGCCAATCCACAACAAGCGAGCCAGCTGGAGATAAGGGAATGGGGAAGAAGGTCCAGAGCTCTGCTCGAAATTCAGTGGCAAACATCCAAACCAGTTTTCCTGTGGTCAGTCAGAGCACAGATTCTCTCTTTTTAGAGGAATTTGGTGCATTTCCTAAATGGGTACACCCATAACTGACAGTCACTGCTACCCAGATTGTTCTAATCATATTCTGCCTCCTTGAACCAAGCATTTCCAGGATGAATGTCAGCCTTGAACAAGGGATGGGGACACAGGTGGAATTCAGGCCAGGTGTGTCTCCCCCTTTGGGAACACAGAGACTCAATATCCATATCTGTGCTTTGCTGTAAGCTTTTGTGATGCTGCTGTGGTTCCCTCAAGGCTCTTCCCGGGGGGAAGAGGCAGCAAGAAAGTGCAAGACACAGAGGACGTTCTCCCTCCATTGCTCACGTGCAGCTCTGTGGCTGTCTCTTGCAGGCACCGTTCCCATGCAAGGCTCCAGTGCGGATGATCTCTGATCCCAAGGGTATGAGTGGAACAGCCTTGGATGTGGGAAATGGTTTACAACCAAGTCTCTTTTCCTCAGGCAGCCTACGAACCCCCACTAGCCCCAGGGACTAGGCAGAGTGCAGGGAGGCTGAGCAAGACACTTCCACCACACTTACTCATTGCTGTGCCCTGCTCAGCCACCACAGCCTGCTCCATACCCAGCAGCTGCTGGGGTTTCCTTTCCTGCTGGGGAGGAGCGGAGCCTGGCAGAGCCTTGCTGGGGAAGGACAGAGGTGGTTTGTGTCTGTCCATCTCCAATGTCTCTGCCGCCCAGCCTGCCTCTGTGCCGCTCTTTTTCCTTGATTAAAGCCAGAGTGTGATGTGCATCGGCTGCTGACCCCACATGATGCCAGAAAGGGTCTCAAGCAAGGCCCCACAGAGTAAATGGTTCTTGTGACCCTCCCTGAGAAAGAAGGAAGTGGTCCTGCCTGCAGCCCCGAGCGCTGTGGTGCAGCCAGCAGCTGGCGTTGGAGCATGGTCCCACCAGTGGCTGGGAGGAAGGAGGAAGGGAAAGTATTTGCCTGTTTATGTCAACACAGAAGTATTTCCCTCGTTTTCAAAATGGTACATTTCATCTGCTGATCTCAGAGCAGTTGGGAAAAAAGCATTATCTCCCCCCACCCAGCAGATCAGGGGTTAGGATCTGACCAAGATTACTTAGCAAGCCAGAGCCACTAGTGATTCCAAATCTCCAATCTTCAGCCAACTCTCTGCACAGCTCTGACATCCCCCGATCAATTTGTGAGCTAACACTAATGCTGGTTTATGACTAAAATGACTAATAAGGTAATGCGGATACTAGTTTAGACTCAGAGACATAGTGGATACCATTTCACCCACAAATAAAATTCTTTATTCAAATAAATCCCCTTAGAAGACCTTACTCTCCAAAACTGTGTATTATCCACCTGCTTGCCTTCTTGGGATTGGGGTGTAGCAAACAGAACAAGGGGCAAGGCAGCAGCTGCCTGTGAGAGGTTATTATAGGAGAAAGTCAGTTCTTGTGATTTCAAATCACACTGTCATGTTATACAAATTCGTATTTGGCAAGAGGATCTAAGCCATGGGTCAGCTCAGAAGCAGCAGTTCCTGAATATGACTTTGGTGATGTCTTTTTAAGCACCACCACTTGCGAAGGAAGGAGGAAGAAGTCACCAGTTTCTGTTCTGCTCCCATCCTCCTGCTGGAGGGGAACCTCACCAGAGAGGTGGAAATATTTCAGGGGCTGCCCAGGACAGATTGGGTTTGTTCAGGGGCTCAGGGTGCCTTTTAGCCAGGCTGCGGCAGGTGCACAGGGCAAACGGGAAGTTTCTCTGATTAATGTGAATCAAAGCAGAAAGAGAAACTGGTGAAATGTTAACACTACAGCAGGGCAGGAAGTGGTCTCCCTTCTCAGGAGTCGGTACAGGGTTTGGAAAGGTCAGGGTTTCATTTTTAGAGTCTTAAGTTTTGACCTGGCAAGGCATTGCTGCTGCCACTGGGAAGTAAGAGATATGCTGGTGCTACTTGGGATAGTCGATGGCAACTTGAAAACTTGACACTGGTATGAATGTTAACGGCTTAGAAGGGAGCAGGCAAAGAGAACAGGGGAAAACAAATGGAAGAGGGAGAAGAAAGAAAAGCCACAGGTTTTTCAGGTTTTCTAAGGCAGACTTTGTGGGCCTGTATGGTTTGTTAACACCTGGGGAAAGGCAGTCACATAAGTGTAAGTGATTCAGCATAAAGAAACCATCCTTCCCCTCTGGTGGCAGTGTCAACTCTGACTAACAGAATGCATAAATAACACAAAAGCAGTATAAACAGCATGGTCATCCCTGTCACAGCCCTTTCTCCATAGCCATGCTGCACAGTGACTGCCCTGCAGGACACAGGTGGCTCTGGGGAAGGTGGAGGTGGCATTAACTTTCTCCTGAGCTGCGTGGGGCATGGCATAAAGCAGCCCCCCCCAACCCTACCCATGCTGGGGGCTCTCAGCCTGTTTTCTCCACAGCATCAGTTTCTCACCTCATTTCCTAAGATTAAAGAAAGGCTGGAGACTCCTGAGCAGCAATGTAAGTGGCCTGCTCTCGTCCAGCCAGAGAGCAATGAGGCATCAGAAAAGGAGGTAAATGTGGCAGAGCCATGCAGAACTGCAAAGTGCAGCACTGAAAATGGACCTGAGGCTGGTGGGTCCCCTCAAGATGCTGTCTCCCACCTAAGAACAAGACGGAAAGTCTTATTTCAGAGACTGAGCAGCATGTTATGCCCCTTTGACATTCTCCCTGTAGACTATTTCTGAACTTCTCACATGCTTGACTTCAGTATACAGCATCTATTGGCACTCCTTCCCATTCCCTCCTCACAGTATTTAATCTAATAAAGAATGAACCTATTTTTCACCTTGCACAAGAGTATCCTAAAAGGAAACACATTCCCATCAACCTGTGTATGCTGCAGTCACACAAAAACTTGAAGGAGAATCTAAGTGGCAATCATCTACAGTCATGGTTATATCATAGGTATCTGGAGGACACTGCTCCTGGGAACCCCCATGGCTCTATCATCCCATTAAATCAGTGACAACCATATTAGAAATAGATAACTGTGTGGGCAGGGAGAGAGATGGAGCCCTGGCCATCCTTTATTTTTATTGTGTGCAGTAAATCTCCAGTAACTTTTTCAAAAGCAGCTCTGGAGCTTAAGTCCCATTTTCAAATTTGTCTTGGGTAATATTCCCTTGTAGATGAGTAGATGTTACTTGGTGAGAATAAGTCCAATTCTTTTTCCCTTCTCCTGCTCACCCACATCAAAGGGTGGAGCACAGAGGTTTGTGCCAGGGCTGATAAATACTCCCAGGGTTTACAGGGCTAAACCTGTGCAGAAAGCATTCAGCCTCACCATGGCTGAGTTCACACTAGGCTTTGGTTTCCTTCATCAAAGCAAAGTGAGAGCCGCCCGAGCAGCAGCTGGCACGCCAAGATGATGCACATGGCTGATAGTATCGCAGGCAGACACAACATAGTCCTGCAGCAGGCAGCGACTCAGTTCTGCAGTGCAAACAGCATGAAGGCAACAGCCAGGAATCCACAGGTGGAGTGGGCATCGCACCTGGGTAAATACAACTGCAGCAAGAAGGCTTGTTTTCCCAGGGCCTGGCTTTGAGCTGGTAATTGCACCAGAACAGCCCTCAGGGGCTTTTTTGCTTTGCTCTCTGGCAAGCACCTTCTTCAGTGAGTGAGCAAATGGTTGGCATCTGCCACAGAGATATAAAAAGATGGCCCCTGTGAGGTGGAGCTTCGCTTGTTGATGATTTCATGGTTTCAGTCATGGTGACCTGCTGAACTTGATGGAAGCACCCCTTCCTCCAGTGCCCCTGCCCTTGCCCTCCTCACCACAGGCTGCTTCTGTCTTCAGCTGAGTTTTTCAGCCAGGGAGATTGGGATCGCCTAACCCATCCTTTCCAGCACAAATCTTAGCTGCACACAACAGCAAAACCTGTCCTCCTGCCCCCCCAGAAAGGGGGCTAGAAGAAAGACAACCCTTGCAGAAGTTAACCAAAGGAGAGTAAAAGCCCAGCAAAACCTCTCCAGGAACATGCAGAGATGGCAGGAGCAGAATGTTAAAGGAACACCAGGTTCTTTTTTCAGTGATTTATTTACTGTAATTTCCCTGTTCTTTAGGAATGGCCAAATCTTACCTCACAGCATCCTGAGCCTGCAGCACTCGCAGACTGTGCTGTGAAGCCCAGCTGTAACCTGAAACCCATTTAAAAACGGATGGTCCACCTGCAGGAATGACAGCCCTGGTATTTACAAGGGGTTCAAGCAGCTCACCTACAGCCCTCTGATGGTCTGATACGGAGAGGCTTTCAAGGTTTTTATATTTTAAATCAGTTGGGTAGTCTTATAACAGCATTGAAATCTGAAGGCTTCCAACTTCTTACAGAGAGTGACCAGCAGCTGTATAACATTGTCCGGTTCCTCCACATTTCACCCTGCGATACAAGGGCTCACTACAATGGCAAGAGGAGACGGCAGGGCTGAGGATCACAGGAGTTTCTGACTGCATGCCAAAATGGCCAATAAAGAACCTGTGATGTGCAATGAAAGAGTGGCTTCTGTGGCACGGAAATCCATTCAGAGAGAGACCAGGCGGAAATTGTAACTGAACTTTACATAAATTACTGGAAGTCAAATGTTAACAACTTCCATGTAAGGAAGATAAAACATGGAGCAGGTGTGATGCACACACATATTCAGCTCTATTACTCTCACCTCAAAAACCAGTCCAGCCAGCCCTTTAATAACTCAGCAGATCTTCTCTGAATTATATCAATTATAAACGATAAAGTGCTTGTTATTTGCATCAACATCCTTTGCAGGAGTTGTGGATGGGGACGAGGACACCTGTGGTGAAAAACATAGCATGGCACAGGCACAGGACGAGCAGTGCAGGCAGGGCACTGGCATGCCGCTGTTGCCCTCCTTGAACAAAAATGCCCAGGAGGAAGGATTGAAACAGAGTAAGTATGAGCAAAGGGGTAAAACATTGGGGACACAGGCATAGGAAACCATGTGTCCCAGACTTTTCTGTCCAGGGAAGAGGTGGGCACCCCATCGTCTGGTACAGGGCAAACACAGCATGAAAAACTTCCAGGTCACTTCTGAGCATAATATACCCACCCCTATACACTATAGCAGAGGAATCCTCCAGAAATACACAAGATGACCTAACAGGTCTAGTTTCTATTAGTCATTTACTTGTAACAAACAGTAATTGGAACTCCTGGCTAAAATCACTGGGGATTTCCTGAGGCAAAGCCGTAGCTTGGACCTGGCTTTGCTGGTGCTATAATTAGCATGTGTACAGCAAAGTTCCATTAGCATCCACCAGACTTCTCTGGCCTGATTTGCACTGATGTCCGTGATGCAATTGCCCCTTTAGTGCAGCTTCTTGATTCTTGTGTCACAGACAGAAGAATGTGGCATCCCTGGATAAATCATGCAAGAAGCTGGGGGTGGTGGGGGGATGGAGGGGGGGTGGTGGGAAGGAAGAAGACATTTGGCTGCAAACACAAACTTTTTTTGTCATCAGCTGAAGGAAGGAAATTTAATGTGTACTTAGGGTTAATGAAAACAGGAAGCTTTTTCAGGGAGTGCAGTCACTTTTAGATTAGGCAGAATGACTCAAGACTAACTGATAAATATAACACAAAATGGCTTTCTACTGGTACTAGGCAAGGGCTGCCTTCTTGGTGCAAAGGGTTGCATCTTATCCTTTGGGGATCTAGCCCCATTCTCTCACCCTCTCCATGGTGAGGCATAATGACTTAGTGGCAGTTGTCTTACAGACATCCTAACAGCACTCTAGATAAGCCCTGGCAAAGTAGCAAAAGGGTTTAATCATTAAGTGAACCTGGATCAGGTTGAGGTTCAGATTCTTGCTGAGAAAGCCAAGAAATTACAATATCTGGCAGTTGTGAAGCATCTTCTCTCCAAACTCTCGGACACTGCTTGCAGAGACACTGTTCTTCCAGGCACCACATGCCTGGCAGGCTCCATTTTGCAGGCAAGTGCACTGAGGCACGGATATGTGAGAATAGTCACCGCAGTGGAGCTCAGACCTCAGTACTCTTAGTTTCTAATCTGGGTCCTGCATTGTAAATGTTTGTCCCTGTGAAACAGGGTGATATTTTCATGCTGCATTTCTTCCTACAACTCAACAAACACCTCACATAAAAGCCTTTGTGCTTCAGAGAGGATTATGGTCTTGAGGAATTATGTACAAATCCTGAACAAACATTTCAGCACTACCGAGTCGCGTGTGCTTCAGTAACTGCACAATCTCTACCCAGTGGCAGTATAACCCAGACCGCTTTTCAGGGATGGCTACGGACACTGGAGACTGGCAGCACCACCATGTTACTCCAAGGGTGCCTTGCACAGCAGGACAACTCCAGCCCAGATTTGGACCATGGATAGATTTACACCCCTAACACAGCCAGGGTCCTGCATAGGTCCCAGTCCTGTCAGGCTCCCTCCCCCCTCACCACAGGAGGTCTGACTGTCCTTGGGGCATGGTGCAGCTTCAGGCCCCTCCACACATCCCCCGGAGCTGCTCATGGCAAAATCATCTCAGCAAAGCGGTGTTGATGCTAGCCACACAGCAAGCACTGTGTTACTGCAGGCTCTGGAAATAGCATGGCTGCCGCAATGCAGGCCTGTTCGCCCTGCTGACAAGTGTGCATGGTGGACATACCAGGAGAGGAGAGCTACACTGACCTGTCCTTTCCAAACCGCAGCTGCTGTCTGGCACATCTTGCATTGTGGAAACACCCCAAGATAATAAATAAAAAGCAAACTAAGAGCAGCAAAACTTCTGGGAGCAATGCTGATACCAAAGCCCAAGCTGCACCCTGGGTGCCACCCAGTACCCAACCCCTTCCGGCAGCTCTCTTCCCAGTAAGACCCTGTCTTCCCACTCACACCTCACAGCTGCATCTCCTGCTTATTGCCAAGTCCGTTGCCATGCTGGCAGGGAGACGGCTGTCCTTGTTCGTCTCAATACCTGTCAGACACACTCACTGCAAAGGCATGCATGTTTGTAGAATGACAGAAATGCCTGCTCCACACCTTCCCTAACCGCACCTTGGCAGGCAGCAGAGCAGCCTCCAAGAAGGAAGGAAGCTTGCTGTTCATTTTTGAGGAAATCATTGCTCTACACAAAGCTTCAACAACTCAGGAAGGAACCTGGGGGCCGAGAGGAAATTGTAAATTATTGCTTTATATAATCCTGTCTTGTGCCAAGGATTGGGAGGGGACTTCCCAAACGCACAAGCTTGTCTTGGTATCTTCTACAAAGAAGAGGAGGAAAAAGATGATTCAGGAAAAACCTGGCTGCAGGACTCAAATGCCCCAGCTCCAGAAGGGGAGGGATGGAAAATAAGGGAAATAAAGATGGTGTATTAAGGTATGGATATCAGGCTGTCTTCATCTGTAGTCCATCTCTGGTTTTCTCTGGACACTGCTATCTACATGTGGCAGCTCTGAACAGAAAACACTTTTAAAAAGTTTTTCTAAGCCACCTTCTAAACCTTTCAGCACTCATGGACATTGGAAGTTAAAAACCCCAGCTAATGCCAGCCAGAGAACAAGCAGGCACTACCCAAGCATGACTGCCCCAATTTCTAAATCAAGATGATGCTTTCCCCAGCTATAGCTTTTGTTTAAAAAACAATGCATTTGGCAGGGACTCTTCTTGGCCATTTGGTTTGTGGCCCTTTGAGGGATGCTCACAAGCAATTCATCCCATCCATAGGAGCTCTTTCTTAAAAAAATGCAAGGAGAGGTTGCCACATTTTTCACTTGACTCCAGCAGAAGTCTGCTGGAAAAGTCTAATTTTGCCATGAAATAACTCAGCCCTGGGCTTCTGGGTGTTGAATGAAGCCCTGTGAGCTTCATTTCATTCCTACACATCATACAGGGTTGTATGGGTGCCATGGTACCTGGCAGGAGTGCCTGACTCCTAAACCTCCAGAGGTTTTTTTGACCCTGCAGCCCTGAGCAGAGCTAAAGAGCCACAGCAGGCTGCTGGAGAGGGTTCTTTGCTCTGGCTACATGGCTGAAACTGGGTCTGTCCCTTTTTCACCATCAGAGCACCTGCTTAATCAAAGAAACACCCTCCTGAAATATCAGGAGAGTTTGGAGAGGCATTTCACCAACAGCAAAGACCCCTTCTGTTCTCAGAGGTTTTATGCTTGGATGCAATGGGCAAAGTTCATTGCCAGCACATGAAAGGTAACATATTCTGGTCTGCCAGCCATGCAGGCTCCCACATAGGCATCAAGTTGGCAAAATACAGCACATATGCCAAGTCTTCCCTCTGGGTCGCTGTTTGGACCAGCAGCTGCCAGCTCCTGGCTCCTCCAGCTCCACATGAGCTCCAGTGTGGATTCCAGCAGTGTGTGTGAGATGTGGCTCTCTGCTCCCAGCCGGGGCAGCTCTGCTAGTGCATATCCTTGGGGGTCTCCCACTGCCCCAAAGAGATGGAGGAGAATTGTTGGCAGAGACCAGAGGCAGCTCAGGACAAAGGAGAGGAGGGGATGAAAGGTCTCTCCTTCCCGAGCTGTGATGGCAGGAAGGGAAGGGCTGGGGAGCACATTGGAGGGGTCACAGACAGGGATGCCAGAGGTGCAAGTCCTGTGCAATAGGAGGGTAAGATACAGATACAGGCACCAAAGCACAAACAGAAGAAAGCAGCTGGGAGCAACCAGGGGTTTAGGGACAATGCTGGGCACCAGCATCGTGGCTTAGCTCTGGAGCTGGGAAATCATGCAGGCTGCAGGGCATAGCCAAAGTGCAGAGGCACAGCCACCACTCCCAAGGAGACACAAGGCAAGGAAATGCCTACATAGGGTGATTTCATGTCAACTTGCTCCATTTGCTGGTTTGTTTAAAACCAAACCACAACATTTTTTGCTGTTTGTGAGCTGTGATAGCGTACCCACTGCAGTGATTCATATGAAACCCACTGCAGTTAAAATGACAGTGAGGTCCTGAATGCATCTGCAGCTACTTTGGTTTATATAGCCATCTTCTGCTCTCTCTATCACACACACCACACCAACTCACACAGCTTGTCCCAGGGCTCTAGCAGGGTTAGGTAACCCAAGGTCGGCTTTAGACCACCTCATGAATATCATTGCATTTGCACTGTCTGGGAGACAGGAGAGAGAACTGTTGGAAGCAAGACTGTAATATGCAGTACAGAGCAGGGATACCTCCATGCAAAACCAAGGCAAAGGAGAGTCTTATCCTGTGGGCGATGCTGGAGTGAGGAGCACAAGGCCAGGGACTTCCACTGCGAGGGGACTCCACATGGTGTGAGAGTGCTGTGCAGTGCCCTGCCAGTCAAGATGTGGCACTTTTCCTATGTTGAAGGAAAAGAAACACTAAAGACAGAAACAATCCAGCTGTTTATGGAGCATTTCAGGTTTGCAGTAGGAGTTTCCTCCTGTAAGAAAAATGCCTGGATTTTCTTCCTGCTCCAGCATAGCGAGGGAGTCATAAAGTTGCTTTAATAAGCCTGCTGGAAGTTTTGGACGGCATGGAAGAATACCTGAGCAGCACAGCACAGGTGTGATGTGCTCTGTGTCTTCTCCAGCATCGGGCTAGGATGGGACATGACTAGGGACTGCCTTGATACTGCTGTCTTGTGACCCCTAGCCCTGAGACTGGCAGAGTGAAAAGGTGACACCCAGGGCCAGGCTTTGTTGGATTTTTACTGGACAGAAGGATCAGTTGTCTTTTTTTCATTCCTCTCCAGTGGAAGTCCCCTCCACATCCCTTCATTAGGTCTGAATGCCCTGTCCCAGCTGATTTAGTCAGTCACCAGTAGGAACAGGGCTCTGTTCATGAGCATAATTTGAATGCCTAACTTGGCTCACTTAAATCCTTACTTGCAGTGTGCAGATGCAGAGAGCTTTTCCTTGCATACCAGTTGCTTGCAATGAGCCAGCTGTTCCTCAGCGCCTCCCCATCCATTGCACAAGGCATTGGTGACAAGGGAAAGGAGAGTCACTGAGCAGCCTGCCTTCTCTCTGAAATGGTCAGCTTAGGCAGCGCTCAAACACCACTTCCCTTTATCTCTCACTAGCCCTCTCAGTGCTTGTTCTGCTTTGGGTGGAAAAATTCCAGCTCCAATTTGTCACTGGTTCCCTGATGCAGTCCCACTGCACAGCCACCTGGCTCAGTTGGCAGGGTCTGAAGCTACCTGGCATGGTGTGATCTCATGTGCTCATCACTCAGGTGATTTGAATTTAAACATCACCCCACTGCCCTGTGCAAGACCTGCCTCATCACCTGCCTACTCTCTGTCAGGCTCATCCCAAGGTGCTTGCTTGCAGGACCAGGGCTTACATCACTGGCTCTGTCAGGCAGGAGGGAAGAGTAATAATCTGAGACAAAAATATTTGATGCCATTTACAGGTAAAAGTAGAATATTTTAGTTTGGCTGAGGTTATTTTTCCCGTGGTCTTCTTGAAACTGGAACCCCACTGCAAGAGGTGGCATGGTGCAAGGTGGAGGAAACCATCTTTAATAATAAAACATCACTCCCCTTCCCTGCTCTTGAGCATAAATTAGGCTGGCCACTTGCCTTGGACAACTCCCCCAACACTGGGAACAAACTGTGCATGCACTGCCTCTCTAATGGCCATCCTCTCTCACCCATGGTTCCCCAACATTCCTGTATCACTGAGAAACTGCCCCCAGTCCTGCTGCCTTCCTCCGGCCAGATCTGCTAAATCAAACTCATACTGGCTGAAAGCAAATAAGGAAATTACTAATGTAGGTGGGAAGAGGCACAGTCAAGCTGCCTGCACTGAAATGCAAAACCTGCTGTCATGGCATTTTCCAGCCTTGTTTCTTCTCCTTCTGCAATCCCTTTCCATCTTCTCCCTCCTCTTCCACACAGAACCCAGCCTCTTGCTGTCCACCTTGAGTTTCCTGCTGGTGCTTGAGTCATTGTCCCTCCTAGGACCAATTTCTCATCTCCATTTGCTTTTTCATCATCTTTTTACACTCTCCTTGGGCTATATTTCATTCTGCCTCTGTTCTGCGGTTACCTCCATCTGTTCCTTCAACTATTCTCCTTCAAGTTCTTCTCTTTTTCTCTGTACTGTACCAGTCTGTACTGTATTTGAGTTTATTGACAGACTTGATGGAAGCTTCCTTACAGACACAGGCCCTCAGTAAGCTGCAGCTGTCCAAACCTATGCTAAAAAAGTTGGCACTGTCCAGTTTTATCATTATCTTTCCCTTTCTGAGTTTTGTGTGTTAAAGGGAATTCTTAGGCAGCGAAAGAAAACATCCCTGAAATCATTCTGATTTTGGCATAAGCCTTTGGTTTTGCAAATCCTAACAGAAAGGAAAATCCCCAAAGCTCTGCCATCTAACTGTAGCAAACTGAAATCCTATCTTCCAGGGAAACAAGTGAGCCCAAGTGTGCTTGCTGCTCAGTGGTGGCTTGCCCCTGGCATGGAGGATTGGTGCCAACCCAGCCTGACAACAAACCTGAGCAGATGCAATATTGGCACCCCCTCTCAGGGTCCCTCTAAGGTCCAGGGGGACACTGGTAGGGAGATCTTGTTGTGCCTCTAGGCAGCAATTCTGTGAAGCCCCACGCTTCACTTCAGACCAAAAATCCTTTCCCCCCTCTCCAATTAATTTCTGTCTCTCCTGGCCAACATCCATAAGTCATGCTTAGAAATCACAGCCCTCCCTGACCTGGCCCTGTTGCCACTGTGTCTGGCTCTGAGGCTAATCACGCCACAGCTCTGTGCCCTGACCTTTCCTTTCTGGGAACAGCACATGACCCTCGCTTCCCATCACTTGACTCTTGCCCATTGCCATGGGAGAGGCAGCCCAGCCAGAGCAGCCCAGCACCCTGCCCCTCTCCCTGCCTCCTCCTGCCCCTGCCAGCCCAGAGTGGCAGCAGCTGGTGTGTCATCACCTCTTGTGCTGGGAAGGGATGCCTGCAACTGTCCCTTACAGTCTGCTAGCAAACGTCAGCTGGGGGCCTGCAAAGGAGGGGCTGCGACTGCAGGAGGAACAGCCTGTACATTGTCCTGCTGCCAGACACAGGAAGATGTTCATTCAGGGCTGGATGACTCTCCTGGAGGGGTTTCCATGCTATAAATAGGTACCCTGAGGATCCCCATTTAAGAAGGGTCTTTCTCAACAGCAGGGAGCCCTGGAGGGATGAGGAACCACAGAGCCACCTTTTAAATGAGCTGAACAAATCATGCTATGCAGTTACTGAGGAATGGCCTTCTTGTTCTGAGCCACAAAATGTCTTTCTGTGGTTCTGCTCCTGCTTTTTCCTCCTCCCATGTGTCTCCCCCATACAGCTCCCCTTTGCCTCAGCTGCTGTGCTGAAGTGATAATGAATTAAACCCAATAGCTGTGGATTGTGCCCCCAGCTTAGTGCCTTCCCTGCTTCCATATCTATAACTGTATAAGCTTGTACTCTGTATCTCTATATTTGTGTCTCAGCTGGAGACAAAAGGACCTCCAGGTTTGGGTGGGACTCGCCTTCATTGCCTCTTCACTGCCACCACTACTGATATTGCTCAGGACCCCATCTCCCACAGCCGGGAGTGTGCTAACATTTCAGTTATACAAAACCCTGGCAAGTTCACAAATTGTTGCACTTTCATGAAGCTGAAAAGAAGAAGAGGACAACCTGTGCTTGCCAGAATACAAGGGGAGGGGTGTCTCTAAGCCACAGCACTTCAAAGGGTTGGTCCTGGTTAAAGGCAGGTCCCTACCAGCACCCATTGCAACCCAAAGCAAAATGCCATCCAAGGTAAGACACTGCTTTCATATCTGTGTTAGAAAAATTTGTCATGCTGAGTTACACCTCCCCCTCCAGCTCAGCCATGAAAGCATCTTTCTTCCTCTCCCACCTTCCACACCAAAGACCTCTGGAATCAGACACTGACCCTGCTATAAGTAGGCTTTCAAGTTTTAATGCAGAGAGTGGATTGAGTCCCTGTCACGACTGATTTCACGAGTTACCTTCCAGCTTACACCACTGTATCTGGCACTGCGATCCAGCTTAACAAGAGCACAGGAACAGAGTAACACATATCCCAACAGAAAATCTGTGATCTGATGGTCTACTGTGCAGGTGTCTTTCAAATATGGCAAGCTGGGTGGAAAGAGGTACTTCTTGAACTGGGCTAACTTACACAGAGCCTAGTAAGACACAGGGGCAGGAGAGGCGTCACAGGGCCCAGCACAGCAAATCCCCTGAGAAATCATCCTAAAACCCAGCCTAGAAAGTCAAAATCTCTCCTTATTGAATTCTGGGCTATGATGAGCGTGTTTCTTATCTGAGAATGAGGGAACTGTTTCTTTTTCCTTTTCAGCTACAAATCTGTTTGTACAGTCCTTTGCACTCAGGTGCTCTGAACTCCAGCTTTTGAGCCTAACTTGTCTCTATAAAGAAGGTCCCGTCCTCAGCCAGACTCGTGTTGAGGCAGAGTATCACAGTATTATCTGGGTTACAATGAGGTATCACAAAAGACTTACAGTCTAGGGCAATACGGATTTATTTCAGCATCATTCTCTTGTGCGAGGCTGGCCTCCATGCTGACACGCTTCCTCTCTGAAAACACCAACAGCAATGTCCTCTTATTTTGGTGAGACACAGACCTTGGCCAAGGTCCCAAGCAGAGAGCTGGAAGAGGCAGGTGACAGCCTGCCCCTCATCCCACTCATTCCCAAGCAAAACAACCAGGTGAGATGAATGGAGAGTAAGAAAACATCTGAACAGTGAGGAAACATTCTCCAGTGAACAGATACCCATGCAGCTCCTCCACCCTGGTCCCCTGCACATAGATATATCAGGGCTTCCAATACCGCTGTGGCACGCAGACACATTTCGTTTCCCTACTATGTGTGTATCATAAAATCAGCATCTCTGTCACCGAGACATTTGCTTTCCTACAGAAACTTATCTAGGGCTTCTGCTCCAGTTTTTCTCAGGAAAAATGGCCACTCGTTTCCAGACATGAGACCAATACAACAGGATGGGAATTTCAGGCTTTGGACCTGGGACTCTGCAACCCCATTGCACTGTTTTTGAAGGCTGCTTCAAGGCTGACTAACCAATTTGCCATCCACACGCTGCAGCCCATGGGACCTCCATCCAACAGCCACTAAGGAGTATAACAGCCTGACAGGGACCCATCATGGTAGATAGCACTTGATCTGATGCCAGCAGGCTTGGGAGGCAGGAAGAGCAGCATGGCTTTGGGGGCAATAAGAAATTTTTTATGCAGTGTGGTTCTTGCTTAGGCTGATGGTTGCAAAATATCAAGATGAGGGCAGTCCCCACCCAGGGATGAACAAGCATTTCCTTCAGCCAGGGAGGAAAAAAGATTAAGGAGCCATTTTTCACACTCGCATATACTTAAGAGGAAAAAATATTTACATGATGGAGAAAGTACTTGGCAGGGGCCTCTCAGAGGCTGTTTGCTGTTTATGCATTTCTTGGGACTGGGCTGAGGCTGCGGAGCTCAGCAGTTGAGCCTGAATCTCCCCAAGCTGCCGAGGAGGTGGTGGAGTGGGGAGCTGCATTCTGACTGTCTTTAGGGCTGGTGAGAGATCCTCTTGCCATTGTTCCTGTTGCCTACGCCTACAATGAAGTCATGCCTGTGAGACTGAAGGCAGCTCTGGCAGTGGCCACTGTCGTTTCCTAATGTCTTTCCTTTGGCATCACTGGAAGACTAGTGCCAGAAGCCAAAGTTGCTGTGAAGTAGGGACTGGCTCTAAGCACCTCTTAGGATCAAGCACCTTTCCATAGGATGGGATATAAAACATTCCCCAGTCTGAACATCACATTTTAACTGCAGTGGGGGGAGCCAGATGGCAGCTGAAGCTCCCCCCCCCAACAGATGCTGACGGTCTGACTCTGATTCCCTCTTGAGGACCCCTGCAGCCAGCAACAGCTTGTATTTGTAGCAGGTGCTCTCTACCCCTTGAAAGCAGAAAGTTACAAACCCATAAATTATTATCATTTAGGCATCTGCCGTGTTTTGGAAGTGCCTTCCCATCCAAGCTGCACAATGACTCCCTGCTGTTGTTTCTGGAAAGGAGAAGCCTCAGAATGTGCATGGCACACACAGGCCTCTGCTGCCAAGACTTTCATCATGGTCTTAAGTGGCGTAAGGAATGCAAAATCTTGTCATTGCAACACACTCGGCTGGGATCCTGCTCACATGAACCATAGTCTTTCTTCACCCTCACCTGAAGCAGTAACAGCACCAGGACAAGAGGGCTGGGCAATGGGTAACAGAGAACAGGCCAGGAGACTGGGATAGTTTTCCAAAGATTCCCCCTAGAAGCTTTTCCAATCCTAATTAGGAGATAAAGCAACCTGGGACAGACAGAAGCAACCTACCCCACTGTGCTCCTGTTACCCCCATTCCTGCAGGGCAATTCACCCCATTACCAGCCCAAGCTCCAAACCAGCACAGCTGGAGAAGCTGCAGCATGGTGTTTGCACTGTGCTGAGCCAGGACTACAGAGACCTGCTGAGGTGTGTGGTGCTTATCCCAGGTGAGGTAAGACCTTGCTCAGACAGCAGAGAGGGAGCAGAGTCGTTATTCAGTACTGCTGCAAGGCCAGCGTGGGGGCTTGCATCTGGGCTGGAGCAGAGCAGAGACAGAACTAGGCTTTATGGACAAGCCCTGCATACATTTTGCAGTGTTTCACCCTTCCCATCCCAATCGTCTCTGCACTGGACATCTGTGTTCCCTCCCAGTCCCAGGGAATGCTGGCACCGGTGACCAGCAACAGATGACTGAAGCCCCAAGCTGTACTGGTCCGTGCTTCTGCAGCAGCCCTGCTCTGCCGCAGCAGCACAGGAGACATCCAAGACTGCCACTGTTTCAAGTCCAAACAGGCAGAACAACAGGAGAATCTTTAAAAACGACTTTGCCTGTGAACCCTGACATAACCAGAGAAGTCCTTTTATGGCGAGGTGCTGAGCACCCACAACTTCCTTACTGTTTCCAGGGCTCAAAGCGCTGCATAAGCTAATGTAATTATCATCCACTCGAGGAGGCTGTGTGTGCCTCCCCACCAGCACCAGGCTATTCAGCTGTTGGGTTGTTTTTTTTATGAGCCCTGAAGGATTCACTGGAAGAGACTTGGAGAGTATGGGGAAATAGAGCCAACAAAACAGCTTTAAGCAAGGACACTTGACTACAAGCATACTATAAAAACTCTTTATTTAAAAACACAATGTCAATCAATAGGACCTGCAATAAATACTTGAACATCTGAACATACAGATCTTCATCTATGCATCTACCTAGCACAACATATCACAGATCTATATATCGCTGTATGTAGATAATGGAGATATATATACACACATATACATACATATACCTAAATATATATGCACCTGTGCAAAAATGACCTTACTAAGGACAGTAAACAAGTAAATAATTCCCAATCAACTGTTGCTGGCACTGGCAATATTGCACCGAAATTCAGTTGTATGCTCCTGCCATTAGGAAGATGGGAAAACAGGAGAAAAACTGAAATTGCATGCATGGAGAAGCAGCAAATCCACTTTTTTTGGTGATGAATAACATTTGTAGAGGATCAATGCCCCCTGAAATACCCTGCTTGATTCATCACCCTTACATATAGCAATTCCAGCAGATAACCACTGCCAAATCCAGGTGAATCAGGGTTGTGTCCTGCTCTTACAACACTTACCAGGAGAGATAACCTCCTTCCAAGTTCTGTGTAAACTCCAGTTTTGAGTGTGCACTGCTCTGTCTAGACCCAGGTTGTGTCCCTAAGACCACAGGGGAGCGTCTGTGCTCCTGACCAAGCTGTCTGTATTTTGCTCTGTGTCAGGCAAACATGAGCCCCAGTCCTTCTGCTGAGGATAGAAGAGGGAGCAGTTGTGTGCAGGGTCTGCCAGTGCCACCAGCTGCAGCTTGGGCCCTTGAGGGACAGCTGTAGTACATCTCCCAAGAGGCAGCACTGGGTGAAATATTGCTGCCCTACTCTGTAATATGACAAAAAGCATCTACAGGACCCCATGGGTGCCCATGCAGCTGGTCACACCACAGGAATGTCTCTGGTAAGAGGATGTAGCTACCTGAGCTGCCAAATGACAGTAACCTCACAGCCCAGTATGTGTGTTCATTGCAAAATGTTCTCTTTGCCCCTAGGAAGAAAGGTTAGCACTAATGCTTGCTTTCAAAACAGCTCCAATAAAAGAATAAGAGGGAAGAAATGCTCACGCTGCTGGGTTCAAGTCTCAAAGAGCCAAGCTTTCACACTGAAAGAGACCTTGTTGCACTGGGAGGAGATGCCAGAAGGTAGCTGTGGTCCTGCTCATGGACCTGAGAAACTAAGCAAAAGTGTAAAAACAGTGATGAAAGAAACCTTAATCCTTGCAAAACACTAGCCTTGGGGAGCCTGGGGTCACACCACCTCTCTGCTGAGAGCAACATCCAAGGCCAGGCTGGCTTTTCGAAACTGCTCTTGCTCATGTGAACCTGAAGAACCACCTAGGGTACCATGCATGCTGCGAACCTGAAGTGCAGGCACAGATACTGCCTTACAAGTTGGCAAAAAATGTGGGTCAGACGAGGTATGAGGTGCTTCACCAGGGCTGGACCATTCTGCAGAGGCAGCTAGGGAAGGGGAAGACTGGGGTGATGCTGGTGAGAAGACCAGCAGGCACCTTCCCCAGCTCCCCCTTTCCATCCTCACTGCCCAGGGACACAGCCAGGCACTGCCATGGCCAGTCAGGAAATTTTGCTTCACTGCTGCTTTTAGAAATACAGCACTTTCTAACAGCTGACAGAGAGCAGAGACGGGAACATGCAAGATAGGACATCCTCCCTCCTGCCAGAGAAATTAACATGCTCATAAACCCATCTCCTTGGGAAATGGATTCATCACACCAGTGACAACAAACACTCAGTGGCAGAGGACTGGCAAAGGGAGGGACAAAAGCCCTTTCCTCAGCCAGTGAGGGTGTTTGAGACTCCTGGCAGCAGGAGCATAGTAATATCAGAAGGGCAGGAGGTGCTGGGAGATAGATCGCAGCCTGCTGTTTACTCCTAGCCAGCTCTGTCAATACCCTCCCCTCTACAACAAAAATACGTCCCTTATAGTAAATAAACACATAAATAACCCCTTTGAAAAGCCCAGCATCTGTGACGTGGGAGAGATGAAGAGCACGTTGTGTGCCTGCTCACACATCCGCTCCTGCTCCAGAGGGGCCGAGCTCTCCTTTCTACGCTACTAATCCCTGGCCTATTTTCAAATATTTGGGTGCATTTAGTAACTTAAGTATCTTCCCTCCCTCTCTGCCATACCCACTACCTCGGCAGCGTCCTTAGGCTGGGGTCCCACCTTCCCCTGAACCACAGGGGAGGCCACCAGGTGTGGACCTGGCTCCACAGGTGAGGCCAAGATCCACATGCCCACCCTGACATCCCACAGCAATGTGATATGCACTGATGGGCAATGCTGCATGTTAGGAATTGCTGAACAATGCGGGGTATGAGGCACTTTGGGAATGGCCAGTCCTCAAGAGATGCTCAAGTTGAGCTCCCAGTGGGGATCTGCACCCAGACTGCATCCCCTCTGCCAGCTCCCCTTGTACTTCCCCTTCCACACCTCCCAGTGCGAGGGCAAGCATCAGGTTATATTTCAAGGCCTGGGCTTCCCAGAAAGCAAAAGCTCTCCAGGAATGCTCCCAAGAGGCAAAGGACTGACATAACTCAGCAGCTCTCGACACTCTGCCTGTTTTAGAGGACAGAGAAAAGACAGCCTCTGATGTGGGAACTATAGCTGCCCGAATCACAAGCAGAACCTACAGCAAGGACAGTATTTTGTAACAACACAAAAGCTGCATTTGTGATGCTCATCTTGACTAAGACTTTAAAAACAATAAAAACCTATTTGGCCAAAGTGGCTAAAAGCAGTGAAAATACCACAAAGCTCCAGTTAGCTGTATACACCCTGACGCCGGGAGGTGGTGAGTATCCCACCAGTGCTCTACCCACCTTTGTGGCAGTGGCGTAAGGACCAAACCAGAAGCACAGAAGGTAGCCTGGTGTTTGCAGTAAGAATTTGGTATTTTGTCACAGTGATTTTCCTCAAATGAAGTCACTGCTGCGTTTATCAGATATATTTAACCTGAGCCAACTCTCTGCTAGTGTAAAATCCTAAGTACTATAAAGTCAGTTTAAGCAGTTAGTGTCTGACATCAATGTTCCATTTTTTAATGCCTTTTTATTACAAAATATTTTTAACAGGCCAACAGATTCCTTTACACGGCTTTTCTTTTTCAGCCATGGAACAGGAAAGGTTTATCAGGTTCGGCTTTGGTGGTGTCATAATATTTTTTCTCCAACATTTCTCTTTTGATTCCAGCTGTTCCCAGAACCACGCAGTTCATATTTCACCAGTTTTACTAATGTTGCCTCAGAGGAAAGATATCAGTTTTTCAACACTTAGACTTCACTGCAAGCCTGAGGTTTCCTAACACTGTAGCAGAGCATTGGAGTACCAAGGTCAACCGCAGAGTGCAAACAGCCCAACATCCCCTGTCCCTTCGACATCCATGTGCTCTGGATGCTATAGTGGTTCTGCAATTAGCCACTTGCTCATCTCTCAGCTTTGACTACATACAGCCACAACATCTGAAGCATGAACATAGCCAACCAAATAGAGCAGTTATTTGGACAAAGTCCTGGTCTACCACATGTGCTACTGAAATGCAAATACTTAATAATAGTAAAAATACAGACAGCAACTGGTGTGTGGACACTGGATTTCTTTGTGTTGGAGGCTCCTGTCCCAAAGCCAGTGGGAGTTTGGCTGCTGAGTCTACTAGAGGCTGGCCTGACCCCCAGTCAGGAGCTGGCTATCACTGTAGGACACCTCTTCCCTCTGTGTCCTTGCTACCTGCTAACCTATGCTGCCTCTGGGTGTTGCAAAATACAGCAGGGGACTGGCAAGATTAAAAATGCAGGAGATATGACACAGGAGGTATTGATCCCTACAACCAAGCGGTTGATTTTCACTTCACCCTGAATGCTACATAATAATTACGGCCCGCACCGAGCTAAAGTGCATCTCTAGCTGGAGTGTGTGTACCTTCACAGCACACCAGCCTCTTGCATTTCAATCGTTGTGCAGTATGAAGCCATCAGCACCTGACTGCCAGTCCTGGTCCCACGTGGGGTCTCCCCCTGCTCAGACAGCCTGTTAATGTTTATCTGAGGACCAAATGTTTTTGCAGAGCTGAGGCCTCACACACCGCACCATGCCATCACACCCCTCCTTTGCTCACGTAGCTCACACTCAAAGGACTTCAGGAGCTGCTGACAACCCCACCAAGGCAGTGGGTGAGGGCACCGACAGGCACAGGCATCAAAGCAGACAGCAAGAGGCAGGAGAGAAGGGCTCTCCGGCACATTCCCTGTCTCTGCTGTAGTGCTGAGCTGGAAAGGTGGTGAGTGGAGCTGAGCCAGCACCTGTCACAGGGCTAGGGGAGGAGAGTGCTCTTACAGCTGTTTCTCCTTCCCAGCACCCTCTCCAAGCAGAATGAGGACCATTTTGGGAAAGAGAGAAAGGAGTGCTAGGAGCTTCTCCACCCAGACCCACAAAAGCCACGTTGGGCCCACAAGGGGGGTAAGAGCTCAAGGAAGCGTTGGTGGTTGCCCTCCACCTTGCAGCAGCCACAGAAGAGACCAGTAGCAATTCCCCCGCCCGCGACCCTACACTGCCGTTCCAGGAGGGGGTCCCCTCCAGCCCTCCCTGGGGCTGCCCCTCTCAGTACCAGCGCTTGGGGCAAGCCCTTCTCAGGGCAGCCAAGAGAGCCGAGGCCACACAGGGACTGCAAAGAGGTGTCGGCAGTGAGAAGCGCTGCTCCATTCCCCCTCCCAGCCTCCGTCCTCCCAGCTTCCTTGCAGCACTGCCCCAAACCCCTTCTGCCACCTGCAGCGGGGGGTACCAGCACTGGGGCACCCAGCTCCGGGTCACCCCGGGTAGCTGGTCACCCCACTGCTCTGCAAAGCCAGCTCTGCCGGGGAAGCGCCGATCTCCAAACTGACCGCGACGCGTCCCCAGCAGCAGCGCAAGGAAAGCCCCCGAGGCACAGGGCAGGTGCGTGGAACTGCGGGCGGGGGGGGGGGAGAAGAGCCCGCACACATGCAGTGCCCGAGCATCCGAGCATCCCCCCCGGGACACCACGGCCTCACGGAGCGCCCGTACCTCCCGCGAGCGCCGTTCGGTCCCACACCCCCACCCCGCCCCAGTTCTCCCGACTGTTTCTGAAAACACCCAGTCGCCTCTTCCCTCCGGCTGGGGGCTTTCAGAGAGCAACCGCGCGGCAGCAGTGCCACCCTGTCCCCGTCCCTGTCCCCGTCCCGGGTCGTCCCGCAGCCCACACCTGCCTGCCCGTGTCTGCCGCCTCCCTGACAGCCCTCCGCGCCCGCCGCCAGCTCTTGCGACCCGGGAACGAAATGCAAAGCCTGCCGCAAGGCGAAAAATAAATCCAAACCAACCCTCAACAAACAACCAAACAAACCAACCCCCAGCCGTCCCGCGGCCAGAGTTGGGCTTCCAGTCAGCCACAGAAAATAAAATATCTCCTTCCTTCCCACCTCCTCGGCCTCACTGTCATTTAAGACTTGAAGTTAAAACAAACCGGGCAGTTTAAAATGCTTCGGTTGGAGCCTCAACAAAAGGATGGTGTGTGGTTGTAACAGCGTGTCAACAGCGTGTCAGCCAATTTCCCTGTACCACATTCCTGAGTCCCACAGTCACAGTCCCACATTCTAGGCAAATAGTCCATTTATTTCTATTATTATTGTTTCAGCAAAAAGTCCTATAGAGCTTGGCGGAAAATGGGGGGGGGGGAAGCATTCGATTCTGGGCGTTGTTTAAAATGTCCCACTGACGGCAGATGCAACCCAGCCCTGCCGAGCCGCGCTCAGCCCCGCTCGGAGCATCCCCTCCCCGGGGAGACTGTCGCAGGGTGCCACCTCCGCACAGTCCCCTGGGCCGGACACCACTGGCACCGCCGCCCGAGGCTGTCCTCCCGGCCGGGGGGGGTGCGTCCCACGGCCAGTGGCTCGGTCATGAGAAGGGAACCGGGGAGACCCCGACCCCGCTCCCGCCGCCCCGACAGCAGCGAGGACATGAGGTAGTTCAACACCGGCCGCGGCCCGGAGGCTCCTCCGGGGACAAGCTTTCTGCACCGCCTTAAATTCTGCTCCCCACCCCCGCTCAAGGGACCCAGGGTTGTGCCCCAAACAGGTAGAGAACAAACAGCCCCGCCCGACCCTGCTCGGGGCAACCCCCCACCTGTTTCCAGAAGGTTTGCCGAGTTTTGGGTTCCTTGCAGCCATTAGATTTTAGGTGTGCTCTAGAAAAGGATCGTTGTTGTTATCACCATTATTATTATTATTATCGTTGTTATTATTATTATTATTACTGGGGGCGTGGTTTTTCCTTAGAGAGAAGGGCTCCTCTTTACAACCAGTGAAAGCCCATCACGTCTCGAAGCTACCCGCTAGGCACAGTACCTTTGCAGTGCAAAAAGTCCTCAGGATGAGGGAAGGAGCCCTCCTCACAGAGCAACTCGCAGGTTTTATCTGACGTCGGGGGGTAGCTGTTGTCCTCCTCATTGTAGTCGCTCTTGCCATTGCTATTTGAGTAGCCATTTGCATACATCTTAAGGGTGGACCTGCGGAGGCACAGGAGCTCCTGGAAGGCATACCTGAAGTCCGGGCTCCGGCAGTAGATCAAAGGGTTGAAGGCAGAGTTGACATAACCCAGCCAGTTCAAGAGGATGTACATGTACTTGGGTATGATGTCGTCCTGGATGACGTGCACAATGTTGACAATAAAGAAGGGCAGCCAGCACAGCGTGAAGGTGCCCATGATGATGCCCAGGGTCTTGAGGGCCTTGTGCTCCTTCAGGAAGAACTTGGAGGAACGGCGGTGCCCAGGTCCCCCTTTCTGCTCCTGCTCCTTGTTCTGGGTGTGAAACCTCCCCTCGCTCCTGTCTATCTTCTGCAACTGCTTCTTGGCCACCTGGAAGACCCTGGCATACACAAATACCATGACCACAAGCGGCAGGTAGAAGGAGATGATGGAGGAGGCAATGGCATAGGCTTGGTTGGTGAAGAAGTCACAACATGTGTCCTTCTCATAGCACAGGATGGCCTCATCACGGTCTGCCCGGTACCAGTGCATTTGGATGGGCAAGAAGGAGGTGAGTGCTGAGACCACCCACACCACGAGGATGACCATTCGTGCCTTGCTCTTGGTCAGCAGACTCTGGTACTTGAAAGGGGAGGTGATAGCAAAGTACCGGTCCACAGCAATGACGCAGAGGGTCTCGATGCTGGCTGTGACGCAGAGCACATCCAGGGAGGTCCAGAACTCGCACCAGAAGTTCCCGAACTTCCACATCTCCATGATGATATGGCTGGCGCCGAAGGGCACCACGGCCAGCCCCATCACCAGGTCAGCACAGGCCAGCGAGGTGATGAAGTAGTTGGTGACAGTCTGCAGGCGCTGGAACCGGGCAATGGCTGTAATGACCAGCACGTTGCCGAAAACGATGGCCAGCACGATCACCGACATAAGGATCCCCATGCCCACCATCCACACGTCCCGTGAGAGCGTGGGGTCGGTGGCGCTCTGGTTGGCGCTGACATTGCCGCTGGGCAGGTGGGGGTCTTCCACCCCCATGGCGCCCCAGCAGCCCCCCCGGGCCGGCAGCAGAGGCTCAGTTTTGCCTAGGGCTCCTCCGCGGCAACGCTGCACCGGCCGCCGCGCATAAGGGACGGCAGGTGCGGGGGGGGGGGGCCGCGGGGGGGGGGGGGGGGGCTCCCGCGGTGCGCGCCTGGGACCGGTCCCGTCCCGTCCCGCTCCCCCAACCCGTTAGGCGCCGCCGAGCTTATAGCGACACCCGCCGTGACATCAGCCCGCCGCAGCCAATGGCAGCCCGCGCCGCGCCCCGCGCGCACCTCGCCCCCACCGCCTGCCCCACGCGTGTCCCCGCCCCGCGCAGTCCCGCCGCCCGCGCCTGCTGCGGCGGAGCCGCCTCCCCGCGCCCCGCCGCCGCCCGTGCTCCGGGCCTCCTCCGCCCCCCGCGCCGTGCCCGCGCCCCCTCCCCGCCCGCGTGTTTTCCCCGCCACAGGGTGTCCCTGTGCTTTTCACCCTACGTGCGCCCCCGTGCGCTGCCTGCTGTCTCCCCAGGCTTTCCGCCCACGAGTGCCACGCTCCCTGCTCCCGGGTGTTTCCAGGACACATGGCACCGGGAGAATCCTGAGGCCACTGGTGCTCACAGAGACTTTGTCCCTGGCTGGACACTGGGGTTTGGCTTTCCCAAGAGCCCCCGTTCTCACCGGTGACACTTTGCACTGGGATGTCACCCAGGTCCCTGTCCTTCCTGGCCCCCAGCCCAGCACCATCGCTGCAGCTTCACCCAGAGCTCAGCGCCCTGGTGAGCACCCAGGCAGCCAGGGTGGTGGGGTGCATCCGAGTGCTCTGGAGCTGCAGCCCAACCCCGGAGCCGGTCAAGGGCACGGGCACTCCTCAGCTGTCTCAGGAGCACTGGCTGCACAGGGAGGCTGCACGACTGCTGTGCACAGCCATGCTGCAGCCAGCCGTGTGGTTAGCCCTGGACGCTATCAGAAATTATTTCCCTCCAAAGCAAACAAATTTGCTAAATAAGGACTAAGGAATCCTGCAAACTTCCTTTTAACCTAACAGGAGATAACACTGCCGCTGGAGTTTCATTTCTACCCCTTGCTCTGTAGTGACATTGTCCAGCCTCATGCTGCTCTCCTGCAGAGATATGTCACGCTGCCTTATGCCACAGAAAGGGAGAGTAAAAAGTGTTGCTTTTGCCCAGTGTCTTGTTGGGTGCTGCACCATGGCCCTCCTGCAGCAGAGGCAGCGGAGGGATCCTGCCTTTGTTAGCAATTAAACAGTTACTAATATTAAATCTTGTTTGAAACACGTCAGCCACTGGAGTCTGATGGGTTTGTGGTTCTGCCTCGTTTTTTCCAGGTGGCAAGGCTGTGCTGCGGTGCTGATGGCCAGGCGCTGGCTGCTACAGACCGGCTGCAGCAGGGAGCAGCTTTCGCCCCTCCGGCCCCATGCCATGGCCCGCTGGGTGTCCGTGTTGTGCCCTGGCTGCGCCCAGGCTATTTATAGAGAAGAGCTGGGTGTACAGAGAGGAAGCCTTGTAGCTTAAACCAGAGGGGTAAATGAGGTGCTGGAATCAGGAAATAAGGTGAAGGGAGGTTTCAGTGGTATCATGTTCCTGTCTAGGCAGGAATCTTCTTTAACTAGTGGCTCCCTGCACTGATTCCACTCCCCACTTCTGCATCTGCACACTCCAGAGGTTTTAAAAATGAGGAGACATGAACCAAAGATCCACAGGGTTCCCCTTCCCACTGCAGACGTGCACAGCCTTTGGAAAGCAGGGGCATTTGGAGGAGCCACGTATGCATTGCTAATAACCTTATCTAATTACCTGCAGTCTCTACTGCCCACTGTGGAGATAAATAGGGCCGTACATGTCACACGGGTACCAACAGGTACAACTATAACCAGCTGGGGTGGGTCTATAGCACTCTGTTGGCTTTCCTAGACTTCGCACCAGCTGAGGATCTGGTTCACATGCAGACTCAGGCTCAGTTAGCACTTGCTGGATGCACTAACTGTTCCCCGGCTCCCATGCACACAGGTGCCCCCACACCTTCTTTGCCCGAGGGCCCGCAGCATGCACCTTGTGGGGGTAGTATGGCAAGAACGTGCTGGAAAAGCAAAGGTACAGACAAGATGCAATAGTGGGAGAGCAGAGCGGAACAGGGAAGGAAAAGCAGAAGGTGTGGAAAAAACACCTTGTCTCAGCTCCCCCTTCTTCTTTTAAGAGCTGATCAGAAAGGTCTAGAAAGTGATCAAAGTAAGTTTCTGGTAATAACCTGGTGAGTTTGCTTTGCTGTTTCCTGTGGGTTAGGCTAACATCTGGGAGTACTCTGACAATAGACTGAAGTGTTCAAAAAGCATTAGGTCCCCTATCCTCATAGATGTACAAATGTTCATCCTTCCGTGAAGCACTGAGTCTTGAAAGGAGGAGAGCAGGTTTGGATACTCAGTGGGAAACACCAGGTCTGGGAAAGTCAAAGCAAAGTTCTCTGATTCATAACAAGTGCTTTATCAAAGACATCCATATGTCCTCCACATCCCTGTTAACAGTCCTACATCCCTCTCCAGAGCCTGCTTCAGGACTCTGGAAATCTCTGACCCAGCGTGCAGAAATCAGCAAGCCCAGCTTACATCCAAATATTTTGTCTTTGTTGCACTATATTCAAAGAAGCCTGAACCTCTGCTTTGGTTAACAGGGTGTGGTGGAGGAAGCAGAGAGTCACTGATTTTTCTTCCTTGATTCTGCAGCTCTTGCTTGTGTTGGCAATCCTTGTTTGCCTATGTGAAGTATGTTGGGATGGGCCCATGGCTTGAGCAGATTTTTGCTCTTGGCTGTGCAGCCATGACCCACACTAAAAGGGACTAGTGACCACAGGTTCAAAATAAAGGCAGGAATTTCCCCTAATAATAAATTCCCCTAAAAATAACTTTCATCACCTAAAGTCTGAGTTGCTTTTGAGGTTTGCATGCCTTTGTCTGTGCTTTTGAGTAGTTTTAGCTTTCCAGCACATTCAAGGCTTCTTATTTAAAAAAATATAACACCTAACCTCAGGGGAGAGGTTATGAAGTTAAGTTTGCACTTCTTACACTGCCTAAGTCCTGGGAAGAGCCCCAGCCCACCCCAAAATGCCACCTTCTGGGTTCCTTGGGCTTGGAGGGTGTCAAGACCAGGCATGCCTTGTTTGTTTGGTGCAGCACCACTGACCCTGCTGCTTTGTCATCACACTAATCTTTCCTCTTTTTATAATTGGATGTGTGCTCCCTCCTTCCTGGGTGGCATTTGAAAAGCAGCCTGTGGGATCAATGGGAAAGACAGGGTTGGTAGAAAGGTAATCACTTCTATTAGCCCAACTGACATAACTGGAAAAAACAGCCAGCCTTTCGGGCATGCAAGACCTTCTTCAGGACTGTGACTAGCTGGGATGCTGGCCTTAACCCTGCTTGCCCAGATGCTGATCCCAAGCTCAAAAACAGGAAGCAGTCTGATATTAAAGAGCTGGCCAAATCAGGCCCTTGGCAAGCACTTGGAAGTGACAGTCTTCAACACAGTGTTTGGCAGGAGAAGAATTTGTAAAATTCTTTTCCTGCAGAGAACTGGTAAGTAACAGTATTTGTCTGGTATGTCACTGCAGGGAGGGCTGTGGAGCAGCAGAAGCAGCATGCAGTTAGCATGGAAGCGTTCCTCTTTTCCTGTGGGTGCTGAGTAGCACCAGCCCCTGCTGCAGTTAAGGAGCCCACCCGGGCCTGAGCCACACCGGGCACCCTTTGGACAATCTGGCAGCACTTGCTTGAAGGGGCTTCATTCTGCTTTTCCCCTTTTTTTCTGCTGCATTCATTTGCATGTGCCTGGCTTTGGCTGTCAGCAGACACTCGGTCATGCTGAGCAGAGCACTGTGCTGGGGCAGGTCACTAACCCATGGGAAGTGGGAGGGGGACACCTTCTGTGTGTCATCTCTGCCTTCCTCTGGGGCTTTTGGCTTCCTCCTCCTCCTGCTTCAAAGCAGCCCGGCAGGGCTCAGGGAGCTTTCAGCAGGTTAGCCGTAGTAGCAGCACTGCTGGCTCTTGATTTCTCTTCTTCTCTTGCTTTACAAACCATGAGGAGGAGCCACCCATGACTCACAGCTCCCCATTAATCTCTTGTTTATGCTTGTTTGGAACACCAGTGCAATTAGAAATTACGGTTTGAGTGATAAAGTGATTTCTTTTGTTTGCTTGTTTTTCTCTTGGTGTTTCCTGCACTGTCTGGTGGGTGCTCTGGGGTGTCTCCTTGCTCTACAAGCTCACAGCAGTAAGGAGAAGCCCAGGGCTCCCTTTGGCACCAGCCTGCAGCAGGGAGGACACCAGTAGGGACAGAAACACTCCTGCTTCTTTTTGACAGTGGAGATGCTGCCACCTCCACCCTTGGGCAGCTGTCCCCAGCCCCAGCACCCTGGAGGACCACACTCATCCCATGCTGCACAGGGGGTGAGGTGTTGGAGGGGCTCTGCCCCACTCTGGGAGGTGCAAGATGGCATGAAATGCCTGAGAGCACCGGTCTGACATAGGAGCATCCCTAACTCTTTCACAGGTGCCACTGCTGTTAAAGAGTGCCTGTCCCCACATCCTCCCCTGCGAGGGTGCCGTGGAGGTGCGAAGGGAAACTGAACACATGGGAATATCATTCATCTTGCACCAAGGCAGGCAAGATCCCCTCGCCCTCTCTGTGCATCTCCAGGGCACCTGCTGAGTGTGGGAAGACACGGCTATTAACCTTAACCTCTGAAGTGTTGGCATTTGTAGGGAAGCAGTTATTGTCCTTTTTTTTTTTTTTTTATTAGTCTAGACAAAGGAAAAAGGAAACTGCTGAACATGAGCAATGACTCCAGTGAAAAGTGAGGCACTTTATATGGAACATGACACTGGCTGGAACAGCTGAACACCAGAGATTCATTGACTCTGAGCCAAATACTGACCTGCTCGCCTGTAAATCAATACTGATGGTGAGTACAGGTTACAAATAACACAATGAGGGCAGCAGTGGGAACAGAAGAGAGCATCAGAATAGTAGTTAGAGATAAAAGATTATTATCAAGATTTTTTTTCTTCTCATTACTGCTTTTCCCATAAGTGAACATCATGAATTTTCATAAGCAGAAGCGATCAGCATCTCTAACCCACACCGCCCTCTCAACTTGTCCCTGGCAGTGACCTCTGAGCCCATGCTGCCAGCAGCCTTTTCTTGTCCACTCCCTGGTATCTTGTTTCCCCACATGGTGCAAAGCCACGATGTGAGGCTGCAGCAGAGGAGTTTGGCACACAATGGAGGTTTTTTGAGTGCAAAATGCACTCCATCCTTCAGGCACATTCAGCACTGAGGTGGCTTCTGCTCCATTACCTCCACCCAGCAGGTCAGAGGAGACATCAGTCGGTGCAATGGGCACTTGGGGCCACAGAGCAGATGAGGCTACATAAATGTCGTAATTTCACATGAGCTTGGGCTAAAGCCACACTCGGTTGCACACTTATATTGAGGCAGACAAGTCTGATTCAAACACAAATGCATCAAACTGTGGCCATGCTGAGATGCCTTGCTTCTCACTTCCAACCTCTTTCTTGCCCTTGCTCTTGCAAGGTGGTCTGTGTTTCTCAGATAATGCTCAGTATCATCAGGCAGGAGGCAAGTTGTATGGCACCTACACTAACCCAATGTAAATCTCTGACTCGCATAAATAATGGGCATGTATTTAGGAGGCACTCCAGGGAAGCAACAGGGAAAGCACAGGTCCGTCTGTCCTCTTCCCCTCTCCACCATCAATGCAGGTCTACTGTACCCCTCAGGTGAACCCTGGCCCTGGGGATAGAGATCCCTGCTTGTTGTAGGGCCAGAACTTCACCTCTCATTCCTAATTTTAGAAGGCTACTTCATGAGCTTGTAGGAAAGGGAACTCTGTGTGCCAGAATATGTGCCCAGTTCTACTGAGTACAAGAGGAAATTTGTTTTTTCCTTAGAGCTTTCTTATTAAATCTGCTGCATATCAAACCCAAAATAGCTTGTGTGGCTGGTGGTCAGACAAAGCTTTCCGTCAGCTCTGAGGGGTGGTTGAAGAGCTAGAAGAAGATCTGCGAATGCACTGCTGCAGGGTGGCATGGCTATGGTGGATGGGTGCTGTGTGTGTGCTGTTCATCTGGTGCAAACCCAAGGGATTTTAATTTAGTTTAAACATCTTTTCTGCTGTGGGCAAGGCCCTTGGCATAGTCTGAAAGCAGGTACACTGACACGTGGTGGGGCCAAGCCAGCAGCTGGTATCTGGGTGCCCTGTGCCTGGCAGGACAGAGCCAGCTGGGGCGCCAAGATATGCATAAGGAGAAGATGACCAGGTGGGGTTGGGGTTGAGCTCTAACCATAGCTCTGTCTTGTATGCGTGGCCAGGAGGATCAACAGCTGCAGTCAGGGTGCAGGAGGAAGGTCTTCAGCAACGCTAAGATTTGAACAGCCGGTGCTGGAGATTATGGCACCCCGTCTAGCTACAATGTGAGTAGGTCAAGTCTGCCATGCCCACACTTCCAGCAAATGTCTGGCCATCCTGTGGGCATCCTTCAAAAGGTATGCATTCGTCTTCTGGGCCCTTTGGCAAGTGCTTCGCATTTGCATAGGTGGTGCCAGACCTGGAATATCAATACAGACAAGGAGAAAAGACTGTAGTCCTTGGCACAGGTTCTTAGATCACATAGACCTTTTCAGTCACTGTGCCCTTAGTTTTCTGTTTTCCCTCAGTGAGGCAGAATGAATTAATCTTTATTCCTCCACGCATCTGAAGAGGACATCCACTAATGTTTGTGGGGTCTTTTGGAGCATACTTCATAAGATAGTGCTAAAAAGGTTGTTTTATCTGTGGTTACAATCGCAATTCAGAAGTGGCTTAAGGTAAGCCCAGGCTTTTCTCATTTCTTTGTAATGCATCTGTCTGACTGTAGGCATCAGTCTTCCTGTTTTATACAGAGGCTGGACATTTGCAGTGGGAGTTGTAATGGAGATTTTGTTCTTAACATGCAAGTGTAAAAGAAAGGCAGATTTGGGGGACAGGAGGATCCTTTAGAAGTGAAGGTATTTGAGGAAAATTATCACACTGAGAGTCCTGGGAACAAACATCTCCAGAACGTGCAAAGATACTGCTTTTGCTAGTCACCATCAACAAATTTGCCTAACTGGGGATCATGTCTAGCAGCAAGAAGGATTGTGAGCATTAGGATACCAAGGTGAGGGGTACAACAGAAAAAGGTAGGCGAAGTTCAGTCTCCATAGCTTGCACATTGCTTGCCCCTTCTCAGCCTGGTCATGACATCTGAAGTCAACCCTGTTTAACTTATTCCTTAGTTCTGGGAGAAATTTGCAGCACATTTCCAGCTCATATCCCATGTCCCACCCACTATACATCAACAAGTCGTCATTTTGTCTGCCCGTTAATCAACTCGGGCTAAATTCAGAGCAACACATGAAAGTGAAAGACACCGTGTCTCAGGACTAACCAGACTCTACCCACCCCAGTCCACTCTGGAATGTCAGAACAAACATCGTGGGTAGCTCCTTAAACAATATAAGAAATTGCTTTTAGATGGGCTATTGTGTGTGGCATTCATCTAGGAGATGGTATCTGTGAATGGTGTTTTGTGTGTTAGTGCATTTTAATAGCACGTGAGATTACATCTCTGGCTAGTGTTTTTATTTGCTGTATGGCAATTGGGTGATTTTAATCTGTGGTTGATTTTTTTTTAATGTAGCTAGCCCTGAGGGAAATGGTATAAGGCTATTGCTTACTAAAATTAGTCTTGGCAAACTCAAATTCACCCGTTCTGTCAGCTCACTGCAGAACACTTGGGATAAAAAATGGTTGCAAGTCTGACCAGCTAAATAGATAGAACCTGCAAGCCTGGATTTTCTCTCCTACTCAGGCTATTAACTTCTTTGATGGAGGCAACTCCTGCATCCTCTGGAACTCCTCCCCATTCTCCAGTGAACAGACATGTGTTTTTGCATTAAAAAAAAAAAATGTTGTGCATGATGCCTAAGGAATTTTTTGATTACATCCCTGTTGATGCTGCTGTAGTGATGGTCCAGTCATCACAGAAAGTAGGGTAGCTCTCCAAGAACCCAGCCTCTGTGCCTGCTCTTCTATCATGCAGTCACCTCTGTCCATCTTTCTGATTCCATGGGGACCTCCATGCTACTAGATGCCCCTGGGAGGAGTTTTCTCCACTTAGATTTACAGTTCTAGAAACATTCTTCCCTGAGAATATCTTTGACTTCCGCACCACAGCTGAGCTGCTCCCCAGGGCACGGCAGAAGGCCAGGGCAGGTAAACCAAGAGTCATAATGAAGATATTAATTTATGACTTGAGCAAAACACAGGCTGGCTCCTTGCCTTCTCCCCAGAATGAAAGTAATTAATACAATGTTCCTGATGTGCCTGTACATACTTATGCAGTGAATTGAGCCCTGCCCAGCCACTGATTTCACACTTCAAAGGTCAAAGCCATTTGGTTTCATAATCACTTGTGTAACCCTCTGATGGAAGTGGAAAGTAGGGAGAGGTGGAGAGACCAGAGACCTGGAGGAGCAGGTGGCACAAGGAGGGAGATCCTGCATTCCTGAAATGCAGAGCCAGATGTAAACACGTTTGGTGTGTGGATTAGGGAGGGGAGAAGGCAGAAAAGCGATTGTCCTCTCGTTGGGCAGAGGTCCTCCCTCCAGGCCACCGTGATTTCATCCACAGGTTTCTAGCAGCCCACCTGGCTTCTTTGTCAAGATGCTCATTACCCTGAAAATTGTGCTGAGCTCTTCTGCCTGCTGCTGCCAGGTCCCTCTGAGTCAGAGTTTGAAGGCTCTTGCCAAAAGGTCATGCCTGTTCCTGGCAGCCCTGCTGTGCAGCCAAACAGGAGCAGCATGCATAAACCTCGTGGAGTTGTACATTTTTGTAGGATGCTATAAACAGGGATGCAGTCAAATGAATTGACTTGACCTTTAAAATAAAACAGTCTTGGGGATCTGCATTTTCCTCCAGTGTACCCCAATGCCAGCAGAGCTTGTGTGCTGTGTTGTCCTTGTCCCACCTCCTTTGCTCCAGATGAACCAATGTGTTTCCCAGCAGGAGAACAAGGGGCTTTTATTCCAGTTTTTAACCTCTCTGTGAGTCACCACGGTTCCCCACTGTTGCTGTTGTCCCTGTCATTGATGAATTCATTAGTCATCACTGTTTCATTTGTAACGTAACCATGGATAACCAGCAGGAGGGAGACCTGTGTGCATCCGTGTCGGCACCAGCAGCTTCTTCTGCACAGGGTTAGCCAGAAGGGTGATGGGGCAGGAATACGTGGACTTTCCAGCTCCTTGTCAGTGCATGGGGTCTGCCTGGGGAAAGTAGCTGTCCCTTTACCAGCACAGAAGCTGCTTTTGCTTCTCAAGACTGAAGTGTGATTTAGAAGCAGCCTTCACATCCCAGAGTCAACAACACATGGCTGTGCATACTGGGGTGGAGGTATGTTGGTCCAGAAATGAGAACTTTTGCCTGTCACCTGTTTACAAACCCCTTGTTTCTCAACAGATATTTGCAACAGAGCCTTAGTTTCATCTCCTAAACTACTCTTGCACAGCTGAAAGAAACAGACTGAGGAGATAATAGCAAGCCAAGAACAATGTCCCCATTAAGACTGGGGGCACAACTTTTGTAGATGGATTTGACACTCAGCTGTAGACTAAGGTGGGTTGGGAGCTGTTGCCGCCACCAACTGAATGTAGCATGGCCCTTTCTCCCACAAAAACACGATAGGTGATTGAGGTGAAGGCTTCCTTTCAAGAGTAGCTCACTCCTTCAAGCAGTTTCCATAACAATTTAAATAGGTTCCAACAAGACTGTCTAAAGTTAAAAGACCAAGGGTGATTTTACAGGCAAAGCAGAGGTGTGGAGGAGACCTGGTGGTTTGCTGTATCTGATGTCTGCTGCACCAGCTATAACTGTCCCACACAGCATATCCCAGACTTTTCACCTGGAGAAAAGCCTTGTCCCTTTCCAGATTTAGAGTTTTAGGGAGACTGTGGTTGACAGACCCTCATAAGACAGAAACATTTTATAGGAAGGTAGGCATTCCCTTTCCTTGTAAATCTCAGCTCATTCCTATTGCAGGAGTTAAGGCAGCTGCCAAGTCCAAGTGGGTGCAGTTTTGAAAGGGAAAATCCTTCTTGAAGTCCAAAATAAATAATAATGAATATAGCAATGTGAAAAGTAATTATAAGGCTTTAAATAAGCTAAACTAAAATAAACAGCACCCCTATCCTTCACATGCTAGCAACTTGACTTCAGCAATTGTATTTCCTAACCAGGGTGGATATGTATAGTTTATTGAAGCAGGTAAAGCAGTCCAGAGCCTATAGAGCAGCTGCTTTTCGCTGGTCTCTGGTGCCAAGAGTAGGAACCTTCTCCTTCAGACCAAGTGTGGGACCAGGAGGTTATGGGTCCTGGCTCCATCACTCACTTCACCAGCCAAGTCACCAAACCTTTCTTTTCCCCCAAGATTTTGAAGCTCATTGACTAAACAACCCTCACAGTCTGGGTTATTAGTATCATTATGAATGAAGTCAGCAGCTTTTGTGGGAGGGGTGGAGGAGATTTGCTGGGAGGGGAGGTGTCTGGCCCAGCCCCGTGAGAACCAGCTCTTGGATTTTTCATACCTAGCTGCTGCTTCTCTGAAGCTAAAAAACTTCAGAAGGGAGTCCATGTCAGGAAGCAGTTTCCTCATATTGAACACCAAAAAGGCAAAACAGGAGGCAAATTACAACTGAGCACAGAGTCCGAAACCCCTCTGCCATGTTCTTTACCTGGCTGCACCACCTCATTCATAGCCACTTCTCAGGCCCCTTTCCTGCCCATTCAAGACTACAACGGAGTCCTACTGCAGGTCTGGGTTTCTTCAAATGCAGACCTTTTCCTGAACTATTGTTTCAAATTGCACTTTCCATTGATACCATTAGATTAGGCTCAAGAATATAATGCTGCCACATGACTTCCAAACCACCTTCAAACAATTTTAATTCCATGCACAGTGTTTTCTGTATCCTATAAAGGAATAATCTTAATTTTACTCACCTGCTTTCCACTGACATAATTACTTGGCAAAATAAAAAGTACTTGATAGCTGTTTAACACTGGCCTTGTTCCTAAATGAAAAGCAAACTAATTGCTTAGCTATTAATTATGCAAATACAAATTAAAATTAGATAGTCCAGCCCTTTAAGAAAAAAGGTAGCCGAGCAGCAAGAGTGGCCATGCAGTGTGTCTGGGTGAGCCCGGGCCAGGGGAACAGGAGGGCTGGGTGGGGTCTGCGTGGATGTGCTGGGACCCAGTACTGGAGCAAGGTCAAGAGCAGCTGAGCAGATCCTTCGTGCTAAACCCAGAAATCACAAAGGGCTTGGAGGTGGGGGACTCAACACACCACCTGTGCCCAGAATAAAGAAGAGCAGCCACAGAGGGGGGCAAGAAACAAAATAATTCTGAGAGAAGACCTCTGTCAGACAGCCATCACAACCAGTGCTAGGAAACGGAATAGGATGGGAACTTAGGATAGGATGTTAATCCCCAGTTCCCTGCTCCTCTGCCACTGACTTTGTCTTCAAAGCTGGTATCAATGCACAGTCTAACAACAGCCAGGGCACCTAGAGAGCTATGGAGCAAGGGCAGAAAAAAGGACTGAAAGGCACCACTGTCAACAGTTATTCCACAGAAGAATAGGGAAAATCCTGGTAGACTCGAAAGCTGCCTTCTAGGCAGGGGGTTCCCTGCATGTTCTGGACTTTCCCATAACTCCTGCTGAATTGATTTTCAGCAAAGCTGGAGAAGGAAAGAGTATTTTCACCTTCTACGAGGACAGTCTTAGAGACCAGGGTGCCTCTGCCTGGCAGTGGCATCAAGCAAGGGGGCACCAGCCCCTCAGCCCTGGGGACACATTATCAGCCCCACAGCATAGTAGCAGCCATGGTCTTGCATCTTCCAACCTATCTCCCATTTGCCATGTCACAAAACTCCCTGGGGCTTAAGGCTCTGCAAAGCTGCAGGGTTCAGGGATGTGAAGAGCAGTGTCTGCCTGCTGACAATGCAGCTGAGCAAGACTGAGGAGCAACAGGCCTATCGTGCAACAAGCCACTTGCAGCCATTTAAAATAAAAACACCTCTGACTTCAGCAATGATGGTGCCATTGCAGGTGATTAAGGCAAAGGCTCAATAATCCAAACTCCTTATTGCTCTGAGCAGCTGTAATACCTGGTAGCCACCTGCCATGACCAGCAGTGCACTGGGACCTGTGGTCTTGCTTAGAAACCCACGCACCCAAGACTGGAAAGAAATGGCACATCTGCTATAGTTCTCTCCATCCTACTGGTAGAAGCATTAGTGGATTTCTTGTCTAGGTTGTGGGAACCAAATAATCTGTCCTTCATCTATAAAGGGTCTGTTCATCTCTGGAGCCTCCTATCTCTGCTATTACTGGATAATTGACAGTAGGTATCCACTCCTGCTTCTATGATGGTGGCTAGGGACATGGATGCTTTATATGGTTATTATAGCTAATAGCACAGCTCAAATATAGCTAGCCATGTGCCACGTAATGTATTGATTTGGAATAAGGAATGAAGGAGCCTTACAGGTGTTTTTTTTTAACTACTGTGTCCATCGCTGTTTTCTTACTCACATCTTGACACCGTCAAGAGTCGTCTGGACAGGGTGCTGGGCCATCTTATTTAGACTCTGCTCTTCCTAGAAAGGTTGGGCTAGATGATCCCTGAGGTCCCTTCCAACCTGTGATTCTGTGATTCTGTGATCTACCCACTGATAAAGCTCAAAGGATTTACCTCAATGCAAATGTACTTCATCTGGGAATAGGACAAAGCACTTCTGGGAATGGAGCCTTGCGTCAGTCACTTTTGGACCACTCCCCAACAAATGTTGCTGCTGATAAGGACACAGTATTGTTAGCTTTGGATCCTTCACCCAAGGAGGGAAAATGAGTGTGTAGCTCCTGTTGCAAATTATAAATCATGGGTTTCTTAAAGGCCTATTGGCAGCCAGGGTTCCTCAATGGTCTGAGATGTTGCTGACAGCTCCCATTTGTGCAGTTTTTCAGTGAAGGATGATTGCTTGTTCTGCTCCATCTGGAGGCTCTCTTGGGAAAACAAGTGTAGAAAAGAATCTAGCTGCAACTGCAGAGCTGAATCGTCAATAGCTCAGCCCATTGCTGCCAGCTCACAGCAGAATATAATAAGCCTGATTTGCTTCTCTCAAAGACTGCTTTCATGGGGCGGGATGGCCTTTAGTTTCAGCAAGACTCATCTGACACACAGTGAGGAGACACCACGAGCCAGTCGTAGGGAGAAGGGCACAATGGCAGCATCCTTTATCTCTGCACAGCAGAAGATCTGATAGCACCTAAGGAAACCTCAGCTTTGGAAACCTCTATCAAGCTCACTTTCACCTGGCATAGCAGCTTGTAAAGCCAGGGGAGGAGGTAAAGTCCTTTTAGTGTCACTGTGACCAGCACTTGTCAGTTTGTGGCCCAAAGAGCAGAGATTACAACTGTGCAAGGCACTGCCTCTGCAGGGAGGGACACCCAGGGACCATCCCCAGGCTCCTGGCAGGCCATGGCAAAGCACAGTGCCAGGTCTCAGCGCTGGCTCCTCACACTGCACAGTGCAAAACAGACAGGTTTCTAAACATCATGCTGATGGCTAGAAGAAAAATAGGATGCATGGAGATGTCTTAGGACCTCCTCAAGCATTAAAGCATGTTTTTAAGTTCTGCCAACACAGAAGAATTAGGGAGGGATTTTTTAAATCTGTTTTTCAAAGATTGCTTTTAGTTGTGGTTTGGCACAAGAGCATTGTAGGTCATTGAAGGGTTGAACTGAGTAGGTCAGTGTCCTTCATAAAGTGCCATCATGAACCAGGACTAAGGTCTGGTACAGCAGGGAAAGACAGAGACAAAGGGCAAAGACATGTGAATGTAATGGGTGTTTTGTTCTTGTGCTGAAGCCTCTTCATGGGGTTTGCCTGGATCATGAGATGAAAACAGATGGTTTTGGTGAAGGCTACTATGAATCTTAGGTACTGCTGGAGGAATTTCCTGAATTCTTGTTCCCCAGCCTTTTCCCCCAGGGAGAAATATTTTCTTCTGTTCTCCCTCTATCTGCTGCTTGTCTACCACCTTGCAAGGGACATGTGGTGGGGGTGCTGTTCACTCACTTCCACAGACAGCTTTCATTGTCAGATTACGAAGGAAAAACCCTGATAAAAAAGGAAGGGCAGCAGGAAGGGAGAGAGCTCCAGGCCAACAACTGGGGCTCTCTCCCAGTTCATTCATCCACCACTACTTCATGTCTCAATGCCTTAATATAAGCAAATAAGTATCTGCCTGCACCCAAATTAACATGCAACACCTTAGTGTCTGCTTGCTGTTCCCTGCACCTCTTTTTACACCATCATTACCATAGCTGGGAGATATTGATTAAAACCCCTTTTGCTCATATAGTTCCGGATGGCAGAGGAGAACTAAATAAAGAAGTCAGTTGCCCTAAAGGGCCTTTTTTGGAAGTAATGGCTTTTGGAGTAGCCAGGATCTGGAATGTAAAGAGACAAGGTTTAGGAAAATGAGTAATCCACCCAAGGATGAGCACTAGTTTTATTAATGTAGAGTTCCAGTAATTTGATCTGAAGGGGTATCGTGGTTCAGCCTCAGTTGGCAACTAAACACCCCGCAGCCGCTCGCTCACTTCCCCCCAGCCCTGTGGGATGGGGAAGAGAATTGGAAGAGCAAACGAACTTGTGGGTTGAGATAAGCACAGTTTAATAATTACAATAAAATAATAATTATAATAATAATAATGACAATAATGACAATAATGATAATATAATAAAATGGAAAAGAAAAAAAAAAAACCAGAAACACAAACGATACAACCGCTCACCACCTGCCAACTGATGCTGCCCATCCCCGAGCTGCGATTGCTGCCTCCCTCCCCCGGCCAGTCCCTCCCAGTTAACATACTGGGCATGACGTTACATGATATGGAATATGCCTCTGGTCAGTTTGAATCTGCTCTCTTAGCTGTGCCCCCTCCCCTCCCGGCTTCTTGTGCACCCGGCAGAGCATGGGGAGCTAGAAAAGTCCTTGACTAGTACAAGCACTACCCAGCAACAACCAAAACATCTGTGTGTTATCTCAACATTGTTTTCATGCTAAGTTCAAAGCACAGCACTGTGCCAGCTGCAGTGAAGAAAGTTAACTCTATCCCAGCTAAAACCATGACAAGGGGCAAATAAAATGATTGAAGGTTTTAAGCACCACAGCCTGGGTGGCTCGACTGGAGTAGCTGCCATGTATGCTAATGAACCTCCTCTATTCAAAAAGGAAAGCCTCTATGAGTGGAGATGACTCAGAGCTGCTGATGTGAAGCAAAATTGTAATGCACCATCTCTAGTAGCAGCATAGGGAGGAAATATCTTTTATTATCCCTGGAGAGAAGGAAAGCACTTGTAAAATTGCATTTAGCATGGACTAGAGAACTCTACCGAGTCCCTTCTAGAGTTTTGCTGACATGCTGTCATCAGGTTATTGAATACTGTAATTAAATTTAAAACATGCTAGTGGAGCAGACAAAGAAAGAGGAAAAAACCTAAATAGCTGCTGAAAAAATGTTTTCATCTAATTCCAAGGTAGGAACACCTGTTTCTTTATTTTTTGGGGGGGATCTTCTTCCTGTCAGATTGAAGGTTCATTTATTTTCTTCCACACTGTCACAGGCTCCATCATTTGACTCTGTCTCTAAATGCACAGAAGCCAGAGCAGGGACCCACTGTATTGAAGACACATATCACCATGGAGGACACATATAGCACAGCATGGATGAAGCCAAAACTTTGGGAGCCCACAAATCACACACCGGTGTTTACCAGGCAGGCTCTGGACATGCTGGAGGGGTGTGCATGTGCCTGTGCATAACCTGGATGCCACAGTGTGAAAATATAGTTGTGCTTGATGACTTGTTTTAGAAATGATGTTGTTTGCCTACGGCTTCTCTCCCTAATGTTCTGTGACTGACATAAACTTCCCTGCAAGAGGTTGCTTGCTGCAGAGCTACCACGTAAATGATGCAAACATATTTCAGTCCCATGTGTTTGGGCATGTCCAAGTTGCAGCGGGCAGTTATAGCGGTAGCCGGGCCTCCATGCTGGGAACATGCAGGTCCTTTGCTGGTGCCCTCATCTCAGCTTTGATCTGATTCTTCTTCAGTGCTTGAAGAAGATGCAGGCAGAGGAAAAGGTGGAATGAAAGGAAAGCAGCAGTGTGCAATTAGAGGGGTTTTTTGCAATGTTGACAAGCCAGGGTTGTCTAATAATTACATTAATTACATTAATTAGTGCCCTGTCAACACCTAAAATTATAAGCTGTTCAAGCTTCTGTTTGCTTGCTCCAAAACTCATGTTCTTGGTGTTTAATACGGATGAACCTTGTGTTCTCTCTGCCTTGGTGAATGTTATCCATGTTGGATCCTATTACAGTTTCTTGCCGTACAGTATGAAAAGTTGTCTTTCTAGTTAGTCTTTTAGGGGTATTCATAAAATCCCATATCACAGTGGAGCTCAACTTGGCTCTACACTCAGTATAATTCAGAGCTGTATTTGAAACTCCTGACATCCTTAGGGTAGAGGGACTGAAATTCAACTCATCCTTTTGGACTTCCATACAGTAATCCATCTTCAAGGGATGGAATACACTGCAACAGAGGAACGATTAGGACATCAGCTGGCAGTGCTCCTAGCAGTGGATTGTATTCATATCTGACCATATAAGGTATTAGGGTCCACAGTCCAAAACTCTTTTAATAAGGAAACAACATGAAATGTATATTCTGCATCCAGTGAAACTTTGTATTTGCAAGCACTGAAATGAGCTTGTGGTCATGCAGTGTACTGAAAAATTGCTCCTTGCATTTTAAATCTTAGAACATTTCGAAGTTATAACTTGGAGTAACTTGTGGAAATGCTAACTAGGCTCTGCGGTTACAGGTGATGAGGACAGCTGTGTGTTGCAGAGTAAAAGGAAGGGACCTTTCAGATACAAACACATGTTCCTGAAGAAGACAAAACACTTAACATAAAAGAAAAAAACTCAGAGTGGGAATGATATCACTTCATGTTTGCAGCAAGAAAAGCAAAACTGAATGCGTTTCTAAGTGCCAGGATTAATATTTCATAATCTGAAAAGTAAATCCATAAAAATTGGGTACTTCCTACTTTAGACACAAACTAGAGAAAGGTTAAAACTGGAGCACTAAGGTAAGGTCTATTCTATATGACACGAATAGGTTTGTTTTCCATGTAAAGGCAAGATTAAGAAGGCATTACTGATGTCTGGTTATGATAAGCCTGTATATGACTGACATGTAGATGAAGATTATTAGTGCTGACCTCCTCTGCCTAAAGCCCATATTAAAAGAGGTGGAAACAGCTTTGTAAACAAAGCACAGAAACAAGACTGTTTCATTCTGTTTCAGGTATGCACATGAAATAAGTTTTCATAGTGTCTGTGGACGTAAAAGTTTGTTCAGCTATATGAATGCCTCTTTGACATCCTCCTTCAAGTGCCTCTAGAGGATATTCTTTCTGCTGAGAGGTGCTTTCTGGATTTCCTCCCCCCCCCCCCGAAGTCAAAGTAGAAGAATAGCAAGAAAAGACTTTGTAACTATTCAGATTATAAGAAAATAAAGTGTAGGTTCAGTGTCAAGGACCTTTATACCTCCTAGTTCTGCTTTTCTTCTTCCAGACTAAGGAAAGGTGAGAACAGGGATAAGTGGTTATGACAACAGCTGCAGCAGGATTATTAAGACTGAAATCAAAGACAAACAGGGAACTTTGGCAGGTTTTCTCCTCTGTTATTTGGTGGTGATATCTGGGAATACATTATGAACTCCTCCTTGTGCAGAATGGATGTTCCACTGATATTGTAGGACATCATCCCTAGTATGGTGTCTGCTTTCATGCCTCCTAGATTTTGAACATTTTAAACTAGTCTGGGTACGGTTTGAACGTGCGGAAAAGTCCAGGGTTTGTATAGTACATTTAGCCAGGACACTGGACAATATTAGCCTCATCCTGGGATTCTGTTGCAAGCTTCCCAGCCTGGTGCAGAAACTCTGAAGATTCTTTAAAGCTTGTACGTGCTGACGTAAACAGAGTCCCTCACTGCAGAAATAAAATTAAAGAGAATTTCTGGCACAATTCAGAATGATACATAGTTTTGTGGTGACCTCTCCATAGCAAACACAAAACTCTATCTCTTTGCTTGGCACAATGTAAAATGTTTGACATGTGAATTTGAACTGATGTCTATGTACAGGACTTAAAAGGCCCTGGAGCCAAAGCACATGAGCCACCTCGTAAGGTCCTTGTCCTGACTGCTCCCTGCAGAAGCAGAGGGACAGTATCAGTACTCTTTTTTTAATCCAAAAGAAGATAAAATATGGAAAGGTTAAGTGCTCAGGGACAGGCAGGAAATCAGTAGCAGAGCAGAGCCTCCAAGTCCCACTTCCCAGATGTTCTGTATGTGCCCTTAAAGAAGGTTTTCTCCTACTGCAGGAGGTGGTGATGGGCTTCCCCAGCCACATGGCTCGGGGCACCCATTGATAGATATTGAAGATATAGCCCACTCCAGCCCAATGTTGAATCTGCATCTCTTTCAACTGCACTGTTGTTTTAATTTGTTTCCCAGACTGGAGAAGAAAGAAAACACTAATTTAGCAGCAGTCTGACAGCAGTTGACCTTTACATGACAAGCAGTATTCCTCAGCAGCGTGCATCACATATTTGCTTTGGTTTACATTTATTTTGTTCAACTTAATCTCTTGTAGACATACAAAGTGAAGCCAATTGGATTAGACAGGCAGCATCTTGAAGTAATCTGTAAGGAAACAGCATCCTGATAGTCATTAGGCAGCAGTTGCTGCAAACAGCTTTGGGTAATTTGTCTCCACTAGAGTTCTGGTGTCAGAGGGAGGATTGGGAAAGCCTCGGCAAACAGGAGTTTTGTTTGACTTGGAAGAACTTCAGGGAATCATATGGAAAGTTGGAAGTGTCTGGTGGAAAGGACCCCTTCCAGCTTTTTACATGAACCCCTTGGAAGCTGTCGCTCTTCCAGCTTCCCTGTATCTCTTTTAACTAACCCTTTGCTAAAAAGCAAAGTCATAGCTCCATCCCTGCTACATTTATCAAAGCATAGATCATGTTTCTTGCTGTAAAAACAATGAAATTCCACCAAAATCAGAGCAAGATTTAGGCACAGGCATACAACTGCAAAGCTTGATCAGTGTGTTTTGCACATGTACATTGACTTGTTCAGACAGGGACCACTAAATTGTCTTTAAAAGTCCTTAAAGGTGAATCAGCCAGGTAGCAGACCAATGTCTACTGCTTACCCCATTTCAGTTTGGGAGTGGGATACTCCAAGCAGCTTTGGCCTTACACTGCTGGCACTGAAGCCACTAGCAAACCCAAGTCTGTTCAGGAATCAGTGTTTAGCAGTCTTCCTGACCCTGCAATTGTCCCAGCACCTCCCTGGAGGAAGGCAGCTTTGCAGACTCCAGCAGTGCCACACACCAACAGCTCAGCAAGAGAGTTGGCTGCAAGGAATACTCGGGATTTGAGAGCTGCTGGGGAGGCTTGAAATAGAACTGTTTTATAGCTAGAGCTTAGAAAGGATGATTAATTTTGAGTGTTAAAAAAAAAAAGGAAAAAGAGAGCAAATTACAATCTCTTAATTTTCAAAGAGTTTCTTTGCATTGGCAGGGAATTGCAGCACACTGAGGTTATTCTGACATTTTATTGAATGGATCATCAGTCAGAGCCTTGGGCATCTTGGCCTTTGGAAACAGAACTTTTATAAGCAGCTGACAGCAGGCAGTGATGGGTCAGGCTGCTTGGTCTGGTCTGTTCTCTGTGAAAAACCCAATAAATCCCATCTTAGCTGCTCCTGAATGCTCAATGAGTTCAGCTCAAATGTGTCTGGCAGTGAGGACAACGTGCCATAGGCAGGCCCAGGACTGACAATGAGAAATTCATTCCCAAAACCAGGCACCAAAACAATTCCAGAAGCTTGTCCTGGTCCAGAGTGTTTCCCCAGTGTCTGGGTTAAAAATCTGAGACTGACTCCAAGACAAGGATGTACTTCCAAATTTTGCCTATCCCTGAAAGACAGCTTCCATTCACATACACCTATACAGCCTCAGCTTGCTATTTGGTTGATAGAGGTCCTGGGTCCATGCTCCACTGCTACTGGATTACTGCAGAGTGTCTGTGCAGAGCCTGTGCTTCTGGAAAACCTGTGTGTGTGGCACTCAGGGTTCCTCTGACAGGGCCCCTGAGGGCATGCTCAGGCCATGCTTGGGCTTCTACAGTTTCAGAAGGTCAGAAATGTGCATCAGACCTGGTCTTGAAGCATGAAACATCATGGAGAGACTTGAGGAAGTTTGGAAAGCTTTGGGATATGGGGCTTGGAATATCCTCACCCCCATCCGGTGTATGAGGTCTGTTCTTAAACTAGTTCCTGTTGGCATGACCTTTTCTACAGAGCTTTTCCCAAAAAGAGCCAATATGCATAGAAGCATGTTTGTACAGAGCAGGAACGAGAGCGGAGGCTCCAGGCCTGACTCATGCCCAGATGGGCTCCTAGTGACAGTGCCCTGGAGAGATCTGCACTCCCAGGCAGATGCAGAGAGGTACTAGAATTGCACTGAGTCTTGGCTCAGCCTTATCAGCTTCTTCACCAAGATGACTCAAAGGAAATACCAGCAGGCTTTGGAGCTGCTGAACCAGGCAGTAAAGTCCTGTCAGCTCGGCACTGTTCCAGTCCCAGCAGGAAAAGAGCAAGAGCACTCCACCTTACCCAGGGTAACACGCTTTTCCAGGCATTAGCCTTTGCATTTGTTTTCATTTGCTGCTGTCAGAGCAGGACAGCAGGACCTGGCCATTTGTCAGAGATGTTGGCCGTGTTTTATGAGATTGCAGGCTTTTTCACAGCCTCCTGACTTCAGGAATCTGTCATTCAGTTCCATGGGGGAACCTCCAAAGTGAGTCAATTCATCATCACAGTCCCCTGGCTTATCAACACACCATCCAGGTGGGAGAACTGGATCAGGAGAATAGTTTAGAGTGGATTGCTTAAGAATAGTATCACTTCCAGGAACAGAACCAGAACACTTGATTGCCACGTTACCACTTGTATGTCTGCTGCAACAGTGAATAATGTACTCTGGGAATGTCAGGAAGACATTCTTTCCCATCTTAAAAGCAAAAACTTGTATAGATCCTGGAGACTCAATAATGCAGTGATGAAACAGAAAAATATATATTTTTTTTTATTTCAAATGGGTTGGGCAGTATCAAGGGGATTTGGGCATTAAAAGAGTTAGCCGAAAAACCATGCAGATAAAATTTGGCTTGGCAGGGTCTTTTGCTTTAGATCTGAATTAGAACTCACTAATTAGAATCAGAATATGATCTCTCTGTGTGTTGGCCTTAAATGATACCAAGGCAGTGTCAGCATGTGTATGTCGTCAGCAATAGGCAGACATGCAGTCAGGTTCCTATTCATGACCATATCACGTAGACATGCACACCAGAAATGTCTGTATTGACACCCCGGTCTAGCCCAAGCCTACAGGTTCTGATAATTTGCTGGGGGTTTTCCCATGTCAGCCACTATCCGCAGATCAGCATCACTAGTATTGCAACATACCTGTAAACTGGAGGTCTGGAGCACAAGTGGTCCCACTACTCTCTTCCCCCACGCTGTAACACTATTTCCCACAGCTCATGAGCCTTCCAGTCTCTCCATCTGTCCCCTCCCATGCAGTGTTAATTCCTCCTTGGAGATTTCCCCATGCTAGCAGTACAGTTCATATTGATCTTGACTGTCTGTCAGTCCATACCCTTGAATTTCTGCTTGTGTTTCCACTATGAAACAATTTTGCACGTAAGCACTCAGCCAACTTTGACCTGATGAGGCTGAACTGCTGTGAACCCAAAAGCATATGAAGCAGCTCTGGAAAAGGGCAAACCAGTTTTTACTACATGAAGCAGGATTCAGTACTTAGAGTTTCAAGCAATAAAGCCGTCATGTCCCCTGCCCTGCTCCCACAGCAAGGTACTTGCTTTCCAAGAAGAAGAGGAACAGTGGTCGGTTGCAGGGTGGTCACAGAGGACAGGGACAGGTAGGCCATTTCAGGCTGTGGAGTAGGCAAGCATCCGCCGAACTGCCCCTCAGGATGTCCCATTCAACTGTGACCCCACAGTCTTCCCACAGCAGAAGATACCAAGGGCTAACCACCAACTTTCCACAGATGTGTAGGGCAGGATAGAGGTCCTGCCTGGAGTTCAGTAATTGCAATGCTGGAGTAATTGCTTGAAGTAATTGCTTCCCTCTGAGCTCAGCTGGCTTCCCTTTATCTGGATGCCTCCCAAGAGATTTGTACAAGGGGGCTCTCAGTGTGCCTCCCACCTCATTCCTGACTGGACACTTGCCAACACGGCAAATGAAGGGCTAAAGACAAAAGGATAAGTGAGAGGTCTCAGCATCTCTGTCATGATGGAAGCCACTGTAAAATGGGGGCATAATTCCCATTGAGCAGGACTGACATCAGCAGAAATGAATCCTTGATTGCTCACATGCTGGATGGCAAATCCCAGAGGTTTTTGCCCTCCCTACCCTGTGGGCACTCAGCAGTGGAAGGGCGGCTGGGTCACAGGCCCTCTGCAAACAAGCTGTTGCTTCTGCAGCATCTTCATGCTCTTCTTGATCCTCGTCTGTGCCTAGGGTGAAACTTCCCTGTTCTCAGAGCAGGAATTCAAGAGGGCTGGACAAGTGTGTTGGTGGGGAAAATTTTGCTGATGCTCAGTATTAGTTGATAAAATAATTATACTTGGGTGAGCCATCAGACCTTTGAGAAGTTCCTTACACCTTTCAGGAATGGACCTTTCACCTTTGAGGTCCCCTCTGTTTCCTCACCCCTCAGCTGCATGGTCTCCCCTTGTCCTCAATGGATTGCCTATCCCAAAAGAAAAACCCAGGCTCTGCCTTGTGAAACAGCCTCCACATAGTCTCACTAAGAGACAAATTTTCTCCTGTGGGAAATTAAACATCTCTTAGGAAAACACAAGAAAAGCAGAACTGCTCAGAGCAAAAGTCCAGCTTGACCAGTATTGTCACTGCAGCTGTGACCAACTGAGGATGATCAGGGAGAGAATAAGCAGCAGAAAAAAACTTGTGCGGACCCTTCCCTGAGAGGCACTCCCACTCCTGGCAATCAGCAGCTGACGGTCTTCCCGAGCCAGAGGTTGCATCCAAGTCACAGACAGCAGAGAAGACACAACAGAAATAGTAAGATCTCCAAACTTCACTTATAATGTAGGATCATAGCAGAGAACTAGCTGTTCTCAAAGGAAACGAAGACCTCTCTGGACAGCCATTCAGAGGGGGGGAATCAGACCCCTGCCATTTGGTCTCTCCCCAGATGTGCTGGGGATCAGGGAGGCACTTGCTTAATAACCTGTACATAGAAGGAGGAGACATGTTCACATGAACTCTGTGTTATTGTGTGTTTTGCTCTGCATTTCAACTTACTTTGGTTTTTGTATCATTCAGGTCTGCTGCTGGTAGAAAAAACTGACCATGCTCCTGCCATTTGTTTTGTGTATGTGGATTTAATGAAGATTCATTTTTGTTGAACTGGTTATTACCACTCATGTGATTACAAAATATTGGGAAGTCAAGGCAGAGAACTTTATCAGGACATGAATAACTAATAAGTGATGTATTCACCATCAGCCATAAAGCACAGTATAGCTGATATAACACCTTTGCATAACTAGCCCACTCTTGATCCAGAGGCACAAAAGGAAATATAACTGGCATTGTCAAGACTAGAACAGGCTAGAAGTTGCAGCATGTAACTGTGCAGGCACGTAGTTATTGCAGTGCCATGAGTGTCAGTACGTAGAACAAAACTGTGTTTCGCTTCTATTCACCAACCTCCTGACCTGCTATGTATTTCATCAGGTGGTTACAGAGACCATCAGGACCAAAGTTCAGCTCCTTGCAAAACCTTCATCCCTAAAGACTTCAGGAGCCTCATGTAGCCCTGTAACTGTGATGTGAAAAGCATGAGGAATGTCAGCACCTCCATGAGTCTGTAAGCAGCACCATCTTGTTTTCAGCTCTTCAGTGCTGAGCGAGCTGGAAAAAATCTATCACATGCTCTTTTTTTCCCAGGGCAGACTCTTGTTTTTATTAGAACATCTTGGACAGGATCTCATTTCAGTTACATGGATAAAAATCTGGTTATGCTACTACAGACAGATAAAGTATTTTAGACATATTCTGGTGTGGCTCGGAGCAAAGTGTGTCCCTGTACTCACAAGGGACTTCGCAAGGAAGTTGATAAACAGCATCTGGAAGCACAGTAATCCACACTTTGGATAAAATATCATGCACAAATATCATATGTCAAGCCATTCACATTGCACAGTTAACAGATGATGACAAGATTGGGTAGACCTTTTCCAGTTCATGTTTGTGTTTATCTTGCTGTTGAAATGTAGTGCTTAGGCTGGGGAACATGATAGAAAATTATAGGGGGTTCCAAGCCAAAAATAACTGAGCCGCCACATATTCAAGCTCTGGCCGGAATCCAGCATTGGTAAAGTAGGTTTGTCACTGTGACTTTAATTCATTTTTTGAGGAAGTAACAGAGGCAAAACAGCTAAAGGTTCATGTAGTTCCCCGGATGAATTGCTGAAGCTCAGGAAACGTTAGCATGGCTGCTGCTGCCACCACTTTTATCTTTTCCTGAGAGAAACCAGATGAAAACTGAGGAATAGAACATAGCTCAACATAGGCGGCAATCTTAACCCAAACTTCATGGCAAGGTCAGAGAGGCTGAAACATTCAGGAGTTCAGAGGCCACCTGCAGCCCATCTGGTATTTTGACCCTTGTCTTTGCGAGCTGTAGGAGGCAGGAACTGACTGCTTTGCAAGACACTGTCAAGGAGATCAGTGACAGCCCAAAGGTAACTTTTAGATCTGGCTAAGCTATGCTAACACGAGACCACAGATTCAAGGGCTAAATGCAGTTTTAGGGTGCTCAACCAGGTTTGAGACTGTATAGCCTCACACTGCAGATCCCTCAACTGGCACAGATTCACATTGCCAACCCAAGTTTGTTCCCAATGCTGAGAAATGGGGGTATGTTTATCCTGGTAAACTCTGTGTTCTATCAGTTATCATCTGTCCTCCCTCAGCTGGCACAAACACTGTGTCCTGAACTCTGGCTACCTCAGCAGCAACACGCCAGGACGCAGACTGGTCCCACTCCAAGCTCAGCATTTAGTCGAGCTGCTGGCTAATGACTGCACAACCATGGCCTGCCTCAGGCAAGACTCCTAGGGACCCCTCTCCATGCTTTCTTGAAGATCATGAACACACAGTACCGAGTCTTAGCTGTGAAAGTGAAGATCTGTCATATTGCTGAGGACACAGTACACAGAGATTGAACCAAAATGCAAAAGCTTTTGAAGGCAAAAATAGTAGACTGCAAATTTAGAATTTATTTTTCTTTTCATGACTGAATGCCAGCAGTGTGGCAGCCATGTGATTTTTGAAAAGATACACAAAATTATGGTAACAGAGCAGCTGGACAGTTAGTCCAGCCAGCAGTTTCTCTAGTACTGGTGCCCGCATGAGACCTGAAAATCAATCCCTCGATGACACCAGTGAGACCTTTCCAGGAACAGTGTTTCCAGTCACAGATACAATACCAGGAAGGTTGTGGCTGGGGAATAAAGGAGGAGAGAAGGAATTTGAAATAACTGTGGTGTTTCAGAGATGTGGAGCAAGGATTTCTGGGGCAAAGCCACAGATGGGTCCACGCAGAGACCAGCTCTGTGCAGGGAGGCCCATGTGCCAGCACCTGCAGCTCCCTTGGGCTGTCCTTCTGCTGAACAGCTTCTCTCGCTGCAAAAGAAACGCTGATACTAAGCTCCAGTTGAGGTGGTAACTGAAGCAACAGCTTCACAGAAGGCTTGTGTCAATGGTGTACAAAGCACAGAGAGGGGCAAGCCTGCACTGTGTCACAGCTTTGGCCATGATCAGGGTGGTCTTCATCCTCCAGGGGACTGCTGCAGGAAATACAGCCCTTCTCTCCAGATTCTCTTATGCTAATGAATCAATGGATCCAATTCTACCACTCTGTTAACTGAATTTAGGACAAGACAAAGGAGCAGGCCACAATTCATTACCCGGGGCCCTGGTTGGAAGCCCTGTTTCTGTGACAGTAGAGGCAGACTATCCTTGGCCAAATCACTGCGGCTGCTCCCACGTGGAAGCCCAAAGAGTTGACTGGTTTAGGCAGAAGAGGCTGTTGAAAGATCAGTTGTGCAAATAACCTACTTCCTGCTGAAGGGCTGTTCGCTCTGCTCTGCAAGTGTGTTTGTGAAGAGCTTTAGGTTTATTCTTGGCTATGGAGATGAGGGCACTACAGATTTCAAGAGGACAGAAAGTTCAAGGCCACCTAAGCATAATAATCTGTCATTTACTAAGGGGTCTTTGGCTCAGTGTAAATCTCATCCACTGTAGTGAAAAACCATGCCCATACAGGGGGTGACATTGCACAGAAACATGGGCAGAGGTGGGTCAACTGCTGAGCACTGGTGTTGAGTGCCAAGAATGTTTTTCGGATCCAGAGCACAAGATATTGAACAGACATCTGTCATGTGCCATTCACTAGCAATTTGCCACTGGCAGAGGCTCATTTTTGAACGGGTGATCCAAGAAACACAGAAACCTTTCTCAGTGAAGCGGGTGGCAATGATGTACAGTGTTGTGTGGTTGCTGTGGCTGACTGAGTAGTTTCTAATATAGCCCTGTACAGTCTCCATACTGTTGTTCTCTTAACACAACACATTCTGAAAGGACTTGGGATTTAGAAATACAAAAGGATCTGTAGAAAGGCCAGACCTCTTCCCCCTTATTTTTTTCAAACTTTCTGTTTTCTCCTAATGTAAATTACTTTCACCTAAACTTTTTGTAGATGTCTTACCTGTGCTATTGAGTTAGCAGCATGCAAAAAGGGATGTCATTGTCACATCTTCCCAATCTCAGTCAAGTTCTCTTGCTCTATCAGTGTAACAGTTCTCATTTGTAACTTATGAGAATTGTGACTCATTTATACCCTGAAGTTATGCCTTTTCTATTCAAAACTCAATTTAAATTTTGCAACATTACGCCATAAATCAGTGACATCAGAAACAACAAATTTAAAATATGAGGTTACGTGCTGGTTTTGGCTGAGAAAGAGTTAATTCTCTTCACTGTAGTGCCTGTAGTAGTCAGGGACCTTGCCAGCTTCCTATGCTTCGCCACATGGGCAAGAGGCCGGGAGGGACGGGGCCACAGCCAAGACAGCTGACCCCAACTGGCCACTGGGATGTTTATTCCATACCATGTGACTCCATGACCAGTATAGTAACTGGGGCAGTTGGTGCACAGGGGGGCAGTTGTGGCTCAGGGACTGGTGGTGGTGGGTTGGTGGGTGGCTGCGTCACGTGTGGTTTGTTTTGGTTGTTCATTCCCCCTGCCTCCAGGTTTCACGCTGCTGTCAATGTTTTTGTTTCTATTGCATTATTGTTGCTGCTGTTGTTATTGTTTTATTTTGATTATTAGATTGTTCTTAACCCACGAGCTTTACCATTCTGATTCTCTCCCCCATCCCGCTGGTGGGGGAGTGAGTGAGTGGCTCTGTGGGGCTGAGTTGCCAGCTAAACCACAACAGGTTATAAGGAAGTGAATAATAACAGAAAAGCAGTTTGACAGACATGGAAGGAGCTACAGTTGAAAGTCAGAAGAAAGTCCATGTCCACCATTGGGTTAGTGATCTTCTTCTGTTTCTGCTCTGGCTGATTGGTAACATTTAACCTTTCCAAACAAATTATGCAGCTACCAAATAAGTCAACATCTAATCTGGGAAAAGCAGTCAAATGTTAAGTAACACTAATTGCCTCTTTCTATGACATGTGGTGAACAGAACAAAGTTCACCAGAGTGTGGTAGGAACTGTCAAAGCACCCTGTGTGTCCCTGTGCTCACACACACCTTCCCAGGAGAGCCTCTCTTGCCACTGATGATTTATATTTCCACTTTGACAGCATTGGGAAATTCATGTTGCTTTGTAAATCAGTCCTACAAACTGCATGTTGTTCTCGGACATTTCTCAGTCAACGTTTACCACTGCTCCAAAGTCACTACAGGAATTTAAACATCCCATAGACAGCTGTATTCAGCAGACCAGGAGGGAATTTCTTCAGGGAAACAGGCTATCTTCTCCTTCCCGCACCAAGATTTCAAAATAATACAAGAAACCTTTCAGAAATTGTGATCTATGACACATTGGGTGTACAGCAAGGAAAACAAGGACCAGGATGGGCTGAATATTCAGAGAACTTTCCTGCCAGTGTGGTCTGCTGGACTGAAGTGCAGTCTCCCAAAAGGATACCAGTGGAAACTACTGGCAAGCTCTAGAAACCAGCCAAGACCTGCAGAGCAGTCCTGTGTCTGTTAGGGGAGGGAAGGAAGGATTGAATAGGTGTTTTTTATCTCTTGATATCAAGCATTCAGGTACCACAAGCATCATTATGTTTCCTCCTGGTTTTTTTCCTGATTTTGGCCCTTTTGACACATGCACGGAGGAAACTGTGTGATGAATGCTCTCCTTTAACAACCAGCTCCCAGTGCCTCTCCGCACCATCCCATCACCTAAGAGTGGCACCATATGGAGACAGGCAGGGATGACGACTCTCCTTAAACTGTTTTCCTGAGAGCTGTAGCCATCTTTTCTGCTGAAGTTCAGCCCCTCTCAAGAGGCTGGAGAAAATCCAAGATCAACAGAAGCTCCGTGTTCTGGGATGCCTTTGTTTATTACCAGTTATGACACTATCTTCCCCCAGAGTTTAAAATTTCACAATAGCAAGTTTTGTCAAGAGGCCATCTCTTTTCCTGTTCCTATGGCACACTTTGCTTGCCGGGGTTAGATGGTACTGCCTGCACCACAGGGGATATTGAGAAATGGCAAGTGGAGGTCAGCTCCCAAGGTCGCTGTCAGTGCTGGAAAACACCAAATCATTCCTCCCAGACAAGCAGCAGCTTCCTAGAGAGGCAATTTAAGAGATCAAGATGGCACTCATCACAGGAGTGAATGAATCAGAAAATGAACAGACCTTCCAGGCTGGATAATAAAGATAAAAAAAAGATTTAAAGTTGTTTAACTTTTTACTCAACTTCAAGAGAAGGAAGGGTTCAAGGCAAATGCACTCAATCAGTGTTTGAGATCTCTCAGTTGCTGTTTTATGGAACCGAAGGTCTGTGTCTGACCAGGGGTTTCAAGAAACTACGGATTGTTGTGGCAAAGGCTGAGTGGAAATTTAACTGTTTTATAGACATTAACATTATTTTTGCTTTTAAAACAACTGTGACAAGACCAGAGGCTCCAGTGGAACTGGCTCAGGAGCTGGTCTATTGCCAAGTCAGTTGCAGGTTTGGATCTTGGGTGTTTGATCCAGGTTTGAACTGCTCAGGAAATTGTATTTCCATTCTTATGAGCTTGTTCCACAGTCCTGTGCAGCTCAGAGTTAGGAATTATTTCCTGAAATTCAGCTTAGACTTTCCTTCAATTAGTCATTCTATTTCACTTAACTCTACCCCTAGTGCTCTCCTAAATGCTTTCCTTTTCTTGTTGGAAACAAGAAAAGGAACACCCTTCTTGTATTTGCAGATGGTTACAGTGCCCTATAAGTCATTGGTTAATTTATATAATTTCCATTTTAGTTCATATGTCAACAGCTTGAGGCTTCTCATTTATTATGTTCCTCTGGCTTTCTTCTCACTGGAGAAAGCAGGCACAGGACAGTTACACTGTCTCAAAAGGCAGCTGAGCAAAAAGCACTAACATCTCTGGTCTGAGCTTAAAGAGATTCCCTGTCTCACATCAGCTCATAGTTTTCACGTTGTTTCACTTGTTATGCTGCTTTCCGTGCTGGCAAGGCATATAAAAGACACTGCCATCTCCCTTTCAGCAAAGCTGGGGATGCTATTTGCTCATTAAATACTTGAGGGTAAAGGGACAAAAGCTGCAAAGCTTTAACATGGTCAGATGACTTAGGTCATCATCAGCTTTTCCTTGGGCTTTTTGGCTCCAGAACAGGATGTCACAAAGCAAAGCAGCATCCCCATCCACTGAGGGATGCTTTGCAAAGGCACTGAGGGGCTTCACCAGGGCAGGAGGGGGTGGTTTGCATTTGCAGCATAAAAACTGAGGCCTGCTTGAGAACTGACCCTCAGGATAATGCCTGATGGTGCCCTCATCTCATGCTGTTTGTTCTGCTGTGCAACACCAAGTTTAAATTGGGTAATGACATAGTAGGGAGGTTGTGAAGGCCCTGTGACCTTAAAGTAATGACTATTAGCAGTGACATGCATAGAGGTGATCCCACAGTAAGGTTGGAAGTGGACCATAAATCCTCTTGAGGCGTCATGCATCTCAATTTTCCCAGAAATCACAAATTATCTCCTAGGGAGTCTGCTCTGAGCTAGGGTAATGCTGGGCATGGGTCATAAAGACATGCTAGTGACCCAGGCCAGCAGCTACTCACTTTACCAACAGTGAAGGACATCCATGGTTTGACATCCTCAGGCATTTGGTACATTTGCAGGAAGCCTTGTAGTTCTGGCTGCAAGTGCTCTGTCCACAGAGACCTAAAAAGTTTGCCTCCTGCATGTCATTACACCCAGTATTTGACACTTTGAAGGCAATCCTGAAAGACAAAGCACCCTACCTTAAAATCCCCAGGCCATAGTCTGTAAAGGACCTATTAGATGCAGGACTTTCATCTGTTTGATCATGACTATGAGGAAAAAAAATTAAAATTTAGGCTGACAGGGGGAACAAAGCCTGATGCTGCCTGCAGCACATACTCACTGGGCGCTGTTGTTCCTGGGCTAGTGAAAGACAATGTCGACAGCCTGAAACAATGAAACCCCCTCCTGGATAGGTGAGATACACCTTTAACCAAGCTGAAAATGATCCAAATCTCAGTGAGCACAACAAGTCCAGGAGCAAACAAATGCGGACAGAAAGACCACATGGATGGAGGAAAAAATAGAGCATCTCATAAATCACCACTGCAGCCTCAGCTTGGCATAAGAAAAACAGACAGCAGACTTTTCATCCCTCTAGTCTTTCTTTAAATAGCCCAGCTGGAAAAAGCAATTGTCCTGTCCATGCTGGTTCTTTGGACAGAAGCTGTTGGAAGGAAATGTTGGGCATATACCCACAAAAGGCCTGAAGGAAGACTTCCAGGGCAGCAAGATAAATTACTGCTTCAGCACCCTCAGCACTGGCCTGTATCTTATCCTACTGTCAGCATGGGCTCAGTGACACCCAGAAGTGGCACTTCCCAGCCTGCAGTGCTCTCCCACAACCTCAGATAAAGACAGCACAGGTGGTCCCAAGATGCCCTACTTTGGGTACAAATTGGAGTGATTGGTCTAGCTGATGCAAACTAGGGTTGGTCCCAAGTGGCTGGGGGCTGGCAATGCACCTGCAATTCACCTCGGCTGGACAGCTTTGCTTTCAGCGCCCAGCGCAGCATTACAGCTGGGCAGGGAAATGAGGTGTGATGATTTCTGAAGGGATGGTGAAGCTGTCTGGCTGAGTCAGTCCCAGATGGTTCTCACAAGTGCCATTCGCAGAAACAGCTCCTCATGCCCTGGAGTCAGCCACTGGAGCTGATCTCAGCTAATCCCTAAATCTAGCTACACCCAGAAACCGATGCACAGTATTTTGCCATGTGATTGCACCGCTGACTAGTTTCTGCAACGCTGGATTTATCTTGGAGACTCCTTGGTCTTGTTTTTGAGAAGTTTCACGAGTGAGGACTTCATAACATGAGCAACTTCACTCTGGAAGCTAGCAAAGAACTCTCTTGTCACTTCTGTGGATATTTGCATTGATGCATAGGTATGAATTCAAGCTCAGTCTAGGCACCAAACACAAAGAGACTCTCTTGGGGGACATTAGGAGCCCAAACATGATTTTAGAGCTGGCTTTTAACCCTGGGATGTTCCTAAAACTGTGGCTGATGAGGTGCCAAGGCTCAGCACAGTCCATAGGGGAGAGAGGCTTGTCATATAGGCAAGACCCCTTGTTTTAGAGATGCAGTAGAGGGTGGGTTGGGGCTGCGAGAGCCAGCCTTTTCCAGGAAGGGTAATTTCTGATGCTCTCTGCACCATCTTTTGCACCCACTCCACCCCTGTTTTGCCCAGTGTTTTCCCTTAATCCCATAATAACCTGCTTTAAAGTCCAGTACCATTTAAAGACATGTGTCTTTATCCCATTTTCCCAGGGTGCAAATAAGCCCCCTGTCCTCCACCCGCGACTGGGTCAATGAGGAAGCTGGCATGCTGAGGTGACCGGTGCAGTTGGGCCACCCCCAGCTGCAGGCTAATTGCAGAGACAGCACAGCTTGCTACTCTAAGCATCAAGACTTCTTCCCTCTCCATGAGGAGAGGTAAGAACTGGGGGAAAGGTAAATAAATTTGGACAAAGAAACCTGAATATTAAGCGAAGATCTATATAGCCTTTTCCTCTGAAGAAGATGGTGCCATTAGTACTTCAGAAATGTTCACCCACTTTTCTTCTTGCAAGTGCCCCAGAGCTCTTCCTTCCTCCCTTGCTTGCTAAGCAAGGTGTGAAAGTGCAGCCACACCATGCAAAAATTCACATATTCCCATTAAGAAAATTATCTATATCCACCCCACTCCACCCAGCTCTATGCCATGGGCAAAGCTGCAGAAGAATAGAGGTGTGAAAGAGAGGTAGCAAACACATGGGCAAATAAATACTTTGGATGTTGCTCACACTGTAGTCTACTCATTTACATTTTATTAAAAAAATATAATCTCCTAAGCGTGTGAAAGAAGGAGTGTTTCCATTAGAGGAGCTCTGCTCACAAGAGTGTTTTCACATTTACTCACACCTCTGACTCATGAACTCTTGAAGCATTAGCTGTGCTGATTTAAGCGGTTACCACCTCTTCTGGAGAACCTGCAGGTGTGAACACCTCCTGGCGACGTTTAAACCTCCTCAGCTAAAACTGGCAGAGGTCTGAGTCAGACACCCTAACTGTGCCTTCCCTGAACCTTACTTATACATCCTGCCGTTCTTGGGTAATATGTTGGCCAGGGGCTGGTCCGAGGGGGCTGCTGGCCTTGGCTGCATTCAGGCTGGGCTGTTTGGGCTTTCCCAGCTCAGCTATGTCATGGGGCATTGAGTGGCAATGGCTGGAGAGATGATGAGTGGTGTACAGAGCAGGGCAAGAACAAACAGCTGCTCCACAGGGCTGTGCCAATCCCATGCTGCTGTTCGAGGAGCTGTGGCATTGAAAGATATTTTGGTTTTAGTGTTTAACCTTTTCTTTTTCATGTGCTTATTTAAGTTACCACAGGCACAGTCTTCAGACTGATCATTTTTTAATTTACAGAAGAGAGCAGTGCCCAGAAATAAGTAATTAGGAGCAGCTGGCATGCAATTCCTATGTAAGGCTCTTAGAATCATAGAATCATTAAGGCTGAAAAAGACCTCTAAGATCATCAAGTCCAACCATCAACCACCAGGCCTCCTAAACCATGTCCCGAAGTGCCATGTCTATACATTTTTTGCACGCTTCCAGGGATGGTGACTCCACCACCTCTCTGGGCAGCCTGTGCCAATGCCTGACCCCTATTTCAGTAAAGAAATTTTTCCTAATATCCAATCTAAACCTCCCCTGATGCAGCTTGAGGCAAATTCCTCCTGTCCTATCACTAGTAACTTGGGAGAAGAGACCAACACACACCTCACTACAACCTCCTTTCAATAGTTCAGTGGTATTTCAGAGATAACAAGGAGCTTAGCACCTTCTTGGCTACCAGAGAGGTGAAAACAGGAAGAAAAACCAATATGGAGTTGTCATTTTAACACAGTTTGTACCAGACTGCAGCCAGCATGTCCTGCCTTCCCAGGGCCAAATGAGGATGAACCTGACAGTAACCAGCACTTGACTGTGCAACCTTTATTTATTCCACAAAGAAGTCTGTCCTACAGTCAGCCCTGGCAAGGCCAACAGGGGACTCACCCCACTCCCATGAACCTGAGGTTTTTTAGCTGCATGTGCATGGGCTCAGCACAGAGCGCACAACCTGGGGCTTGTTGTCTAGCCCCCTGCAAGCCCTGCCTTTATCATCCCAGGCACAAGCTTTGGCCAGTGGCATGCAGTTCGGTGACAGCCACCCCTGTTCTAACAATAACACGCTGAGCACAAGATGTGAGATAATGCAGAGTAAACACAACCTGGCACTCAGGCTGAGTGTTTCTGTGGCTTTCCTGGCCAGTTGCCACAGCTGGGACTGAGATCCTTGCTGTGGCCACCTGCGTGGGCAGCACTGGAGGATGCACTGTGCTCAGGTGATATCTGGTTGCTCATCAACCCCAATCATATGAGCATGTATTTGAGGATGCAGCCAGACAGACCCTCTGCAAATGTCCATCTAGCTTCCTATTAGCCTGGCTACAGGCTTACACTGACTTAAATCAGTTAAGAACAGTTTAAGCTGAAACCCAAGGAAGGTTTGAAGGCTCCAGGCTCTGATTCATGGGTTCTGGCAATCCCCACCACAAAGAGTAGACATGTCCATGACCAGGGGTGAGTGCCCAGCAGTGGGGAGGCAGAGGCTGGCCCAAGCTGCTGGGGTCCCTGCACTGGTCCTGTACATAACATCAAGCTGCAGTTAATGGCCAGGTGATGAAGCACAGCTGAAAGGGGAAGCGGCCCTTCCTTTCTGCAGCCCCAGGCTAAACAGGGGTGGACAGATAGCTAGGAACAGTTACCTCTTTCATTGCTCCCACATGCACAGCCCAAACCGATGATTCGAAAACCCTCCGGCACATGGCAAGTCACTGCAGCTCAACAAGTTGCTGCGCATCAGCTGGGCTGTGGTAACCCATTGTGAAAGCACACGTAGCAAATTGCATGGCCACGGCAAAAAGCATTGGCTTCAGCCTCTGTGAAAGCCATGCTTTGCTTCTTTGCTGGTTGATTTAAACACTGCAGGCAGCAATTCCTGAATGCCAACGTGTAGGCACGGACATTGAGAAAATTAATAATTTATGCTACCATTAATAAACTTTTGAGATCAGTACACATTTCCATGTGCCTACCATTGAGACCCCTGGGAATAGTGTCAGCCTAAGAATGCCAGCAGTTTAATTTTATTAATTTGTGAACATCAGTCAAACTTTTTTTCAATATTTAACCAGTTCTGGACTCCTAATTTCTCTCCCAACAAAACCGTTCTGTAAGCTCACCTGTTATCCTCCAAACTATCCTTCTTTGCATTCAGCTCCAGTGAAACTGCAGAATGGCTTTGAGGTTCCATATTCTGAGATGTATCAGCAACCTGGGAGCTTGCAGCCCAGGTTTTGGGGCTGCTGCACTAAGGGCTTACATCTAGGTGACTTGAATGCTTTCTGAAAAGTCATGTTGAAAACAAAGTTTCTTGTAGGTCAGTTTTTAAAGTGGAATCATGCTCCTAAGAGATGTTGATGCATTTGGAAACTCACCTGAGTCTTTCCCCTCTCTACAGACTCCAGCTTTTCAGGTGCTCTCTTTGCAGCACTGACATAGGTTTTCAGCACAACAAGATAATGCAGTTTTCCCCCTCTTAATTCTCGGACCTGGCTCCCAGCCACCATGAATACAGCAACAAACGGCACTGGGTGTGGCATGGAGCTTTGAAGTCCAGAATCCCAGTGACTCATTTTTCACCCAGGCTATCCCTTCCTTGGCTCTTGCTCTTCCACCCTTCCATTGAGCACGTTGTTCATCTGGTCCCAGTTCTGCTCCTTCTCTTCTTCCCCACTGTTCTTTACGGTCCTTTTTCCTGACCAATCCTCTCTCCTGCTCACCACCATGTTCCCTCTCAAGCCTTCTCCATCCACTTGTAATGAGCCTATGCCAAGCATCTCCCCTCTGTTCTTTCAAATCCTTCCTGTGCAGCTTCCTATGCAGACTGTCTTCCCATCAGTCACCGCCTCTGCTGGAAATTTGCAGGCTTCTGCTGTCACCCCCTGGGTTCGCATCAGCCTAGGCTCCCTGGGATGTAGCCATGGTGCTGGGGTGCCATACTGGCTGGGAAAGCGCCATCAGCATTTGCAGTGCTAGTTATGAAGATCAAAAGTCCCAGCAGCATTATGGAGCACAGCCTAAATAAGCAGTTTACATCTGTCTGGCAGCAAGTGAAGACTCCTAAAGTGGGAATTCCTCTATCTTATTAGAAAGGTTTCTGAGAGGCCTGCTTTCTCTCAGTTCATACAGATTGGGCCTTTCATTCTTAGGTGAAGTGGGATGTTAAACAGTGCCATCTGTTCTCATGCCAGAAGCAAAAATGCTCCTCTTTACATCTCCCTATTATTTTATAGCCAGGCAGCTGTACAACCTCTGGGAACATTAGGCGCCAGGGAGAAGTTTGTGACAATCTAAGGTTCTTTGCAAACAAAGTATCAGGATGCATTTCTACCTGCTTCATCCCCCCTGCAGTTTTGGGGACGCATGTGCAATAGAGGCCTTAAAAAGAAGTCATGTTCTTCGATAACCCATTTCTTAGTGCTCCAGTGGAAAAAAAAGTGCTGGTGCTGTTTGGAATTTGCAGGAAGCTGAGCTCTCACCAAATACTTCTGATTGCCCCTGCCTGTTTTCCTTGAAAACAAGCCTCTTGCCCTCTCCTCTCCCTGGGCAGGGTCTATAAATAGCCTTGAATGTCTGGCTCCTAGAGTGACGTCTATATCTCAGGGAAGGTGTATACAGTTACTGTGTTCAGCTTGACCTCTTAAATTAGCTCAGCCATGAGAAGATACAAAAGAACAACAGAAGTTATGTGACTCTTGATGTTTATTCCTAAGGAAATAGGAAGGAGGTGTGTTTCATAATCTGTTCATGTTCTTTGATGCTGGTGGAAATTATGCTTTGACATTAGCAAGTGGAAGATGACTGAATCATAGCTGCAACAATACAAACCAACCCAGTCTGCCATTACCCAGTCCAGGGCATGCACAGACCTCCCCACCCTTTGTCAGTGTCCCCCGGCCCCAATATCAGCCTATTGCTATTCCACATGGCCCTGGCACTGGACCTGCAGCCCTACATAGGGAGTCACCAGCTCTTTCCAGTTCTCACCATTTCCCAAATGCACATCAGCCTGGCATAAAATACCTTGACTTTGCCTTTGCTGAGCTAATAGATTTCATCAAAATAAAGTGGCAGTGGTAAGTAGGAAGAGATCAGGCAGCTTTCTTCCCCTGGCCATTTTCCAGCAAGCATCTCTTTTCCTGTGTGGCAACAACCTTTTATCCAAGCAACCCTAGCCTGATCCCCCCAGCAGCCCTTTCCCAGCAGAACCTGTCCGCTCTTCCAGTGGAGAGAGGAAAGAGTGAGCACTGTGAATCGAGGGCCACCACTATTATTCATATATCTGATCTCGAAGAAAGAGCATGGTGTTTGCTTTAGGAGCACATATTTTGGTAGATAAGGTCTCCTTGCTGTGTTACAGGGCATTTTCCAAAGCCCATTAGAGTCAGTGGAAAAGCTCGTGCTGGTTTCAATAGACTTAGTAGGAGGCTTTATTAGAAGGGATTTCACAGTGAATCCTCAAAGTTGTGCATGTGCATCTGACTCTCCAGGCAAGCTGAAGTCCTCTTAAATACACTGTATCTCACACTCTTAAATCGTGTACCTTTGTTTTTCAGGGACATAAAAGATTGAAGGCTGAAGATTAGCCTACAATATGAAGCCCTGTATAGAAAAACAAACGCAGGAATGAGCAGAAGTGAATTAGCCTGCTGAAATAGCTTTGACAGTGAGCCTCCAAATGACTCCAGATGATACAGTATTTCCAATCTGAAATACCGTGTTCTTTCACCAGCTACTGATGAAGCATGCATTAACCATAAGCTCCAGTTAAATTACTCAGTTGTGCATTTTATGACCTCATGAGTCTCCCCTGAAAGTTTTAGTTGCAACAATGAATTAACTTCCTTCAAAACTGTCAAGAATTTAGCAAAATCCTTGGAAGTGGACTGCTGGTTCCAGAAACTTCCTGAAGAGTCAAGTCCTCGGTGACTCCTATATATGCATCACAGATGTCACAGAAACAGATCATAATCTCATTTCTAATCACCCAGGAGTGATTTATTTGACTCTTGAGCTTGAGCACGTGGATTTGGTGTAAATTCATTTGTTCCCTGAATAGTCCGTGAATAATCACCTTGATTTAAGTGGACTTTTGGACTGGCATGAATAACTTGAACCCACATGTACACTAAGGGGATGGCAGTCACAAAGTAACCTGCTGCTTTTGTGGAATTTTCTGCAAACAAGCGAGATGTTTGTTGGGCAGCAACTCAGGCTGTGAACCAATTCCTGGCTGGTTTCACTGGATCAGATCTGACAGGCTCCAATGGTTTGGAGAGTTCTTGGGGAATGCCAGAGCCTTGCACGGTTTGGCTGCAGCGGGGGAAGTACCGGTCAGAAATCATTTGTCTCTGATGGACCTTCCGTTGGCTATGTAATGGTATCTGGGGTTTTGGGCCAGATGGCAATGTCAGCTCACAGATCAATCCATGCAACAGGCCCAGGGACTGAAAGAACCTATGTTTTGAAAAGATAACTTGGAAGACTAAACCCTGGATGTTGTTCCTCCAGATGGGCAAGGCTTAGTTTATGCTGGACTTGTTAGGTGATAAAGAAGCACAGCCTCGAGGCTGACAAGCTGGGTATTTTTATCAACACTATATTTTAACCAGGAATGGTTGAAAAACACACCCGACATTAAATAATCCAGAAAATGACATCTTTAAAATCAAAAGGTTTTCTTTCTGCCAGTTATTGAGCTAGCACCAAAGCCAGGTGGAAACATTTTTGCAACCCCTGCCCTGGGTTTCTACACTATTTGAAACTCAGACAATGTCACTTTCATCACATCCCAGTTGAGGACTTAGCCCCAAATGACCAAGTGTGTTTGAGTCAGAGTGTGCTCTATGCTAGTGTCCCAGGAAGGCTGCATCTTAGTGCATGTCAGGGTACTCTGCATTTGTCTTCTCAAAATAACATGTTCTCCATGCACCCATATGTCTTCCCGAAGCTCTTCAACCTTCAGAAGAAAAAATCCTTTCTATGAGTGTAAGGCTCAATTTCTTGCTTCTGCTTTCCCAGGCGAATGGAGATGTGGCTCAGTCTTTCCTCTTGGCCCCTGCTCTGGCCTCTCACAGCATCCTGGAGGTTGTCCCTCCACCAGCTCCTGTCTCAAGGTGAGACCAATGCTCCCTCGACATGGAGATACAGCCTAGAAATCATAGCTTATCTTGTTTAACCCCATGGCTCTAAAAAACCAGACCTGAACAATCAAGTGGATCTAAATCCCTTACTGGAGGCTTGGGGGTCAGTAGTGAAATGTGGCTGGGCAACAGGACTGTATTGGTCAGCTGGACAGAGGAGCAAATGTCTCCAGGCCAAAAAGCCGAAGACCTGTTTGGTCATGTCCATGAGGGCCAAAAGGGCTGTTCTCTGTGCTAGCTTCTCTCTCTCCTGATTTTCTTCCCAAATCATCTTTTTTCCCCCCACTGGGGGAAGGGGCTAGAGGAGAGGTGGAAAGAAGGAAAAGAAGGTCCTAGTTTAATATTAAAATAATTGGTTTTGCCTCACCTCTCACAGCTGCAATTCCCCACTCAGTCCCAAAGGGCCACCAACATATCCAGGACCCAGACTACATATAGGACAGTGGTAAAACAGAAGCAAGCACAGCACACAAAATATTGCAGAATATTTTCATACACTCCTCCACAAACATTAACATGAGCTTAATCTTCCCTTTATAGGACTCACTGCAGGTGTTTGCTAGAAAGCTGGCATGGGTTTGCGGCCCATACCCCCAGCACCTCTGTGCCGCTCTCAGCTGTAGAGTGACTCATGAGACTTCTCCTCTCTTCACAGTCTGAGAGTTATTGTTATTATTTTTTTCTATTTGTACTGCAATAATACCCAGGGGCCCTAGACAGGATCAGGATCTTGCTTGTGCTAGGTGTTATACATTACGAGAGACCAGTCCTTGTCCAAAAATTTTGCAATCATCTAAATAGCTGAGAAAGCAAACAATGGGAGAAAATCTGAGAGATCTGGAAGAGAGGCTCAGCACTCCCAGGGATGGAGGGTTGGGAGAGGAGGGTGTCCTGCTTTACCAGTGGACAAGGGAGGTGAATGAAGTGGATCCCAGGCAAGTTTAAAACTTTCAGGTTTTGCTGTTTTTATCACATTCGAGGAGAGTTTCATCAAAGACAAGCCATGCCAGAAAGCTGAGGAAAGTTGTAGCAATAACCATATGGGCAAAGCAACTTTGCCAAGACATGCATGGAGCAAATTTTTGGCTGCGATGAACAGTCACGTCCAAAGCAAATTGTCCTGAGGCCAGTTCCTGCCTTGGCTTCAGGGTTAAAATAAATGTAGTGAGTCCAACTATTTACACACCTTACAAAACTTGCATATTCATTATAACCATTACTCCAGAAATGCACAACATTTGACTAATGGGGAACACCTCAGTCAAAGGAGACTTACTGAGAGAGTGCTGTATGGCCTTGGGGCTGCCCAAGTTGTTCTATAGAGCATGTATTCTGCTCTGCAGGGTATTCCTCAGGCTGCTCAGACACTGAAGTCAAAAAGAAATTTTGGAGGATGAAGGGGTAAAGTAAAAGGCTGACTAATTTGCTGGGTCTTAATAAAAAGGAATATAAACCAAGAGTTGAGATTTTGGGCAAGCACAGGACAGCTGCTTTGTAGCTATTACTGGCGCTGAACTCTGGGGCAGGAGAGGGTCTCAGCACTGCGTACAGCCTGCGCCAAGGAAAACCTACTCTGCAGACAGGGATTTTGCACTTCTTTCCCACAGCAAACCTGGGGAATAGCTGAGCCCTATTTAAAGCTGGTGGAAGGCATTGCTGGCACCATGCTCTTCGCAGAGTTTCCCAAGCAAAGAAAGTTTGGAACACCACGAAGGGAAGAAAAAGCTGCATAAAATGAAAAGGGTCTCTGATGTGGGCTCCCAAGAAGCACACAATGACTCTCAGCTGCTCTACAGTGCTCCTCCTTCCAGTTGCAGGCTCATCAGTGCCGGGACACTTCTGCTCCCTATTAAAAAAAGTTCTGGTTGGAGTCCCAAGACTTGGAGCCATCTGCACTTGCTCAAAAGAAACAAATGAGGACCCGTCCTTAGCTACTGACTGCATAAACAGCCCTTTACCATGAGACCTCTCCTGCAGTTGGATACTCTGTGTTGTGTGCTCCAGAAAATCCTCCAAAAGCTTTGGGCTACTACAAGCAGAGAGGCGGAGGATAGAAATGGCCAGATATCCTCAGCTGCTAAAAATCTCTTTCCATCATAACCTGGCCATGACTCAAAGTGATGTCTGTGGTCTCTGGAAAGTAGTGCAGGTAGGTGGCACCTTGTTCCCCTGGGCCCTGCAGCATGCAGCACCATCTACATCTCCTAGCTCCCGTTGCCTCTAGATTTCTTTTTTAAAATCCTGTTATGGCACAAAATCCTCTGTCCCTCCACTGCTGAAGTGCCTGGTCACTGGACAAGATGCAGGTCCTTGGAACATCCCACCCAGGACACCTCAATGGCAGTTCCTGTTTTGCAGAGGCTGGAGGACAGAGCTGTTTCTGAGAACAACCCGGATGTCAGTGGCTGGCGCTGCCACTTCACTGTGGGATGAAAGGGAATGGACACAGTGAATTACTGCACAAAGAACAAAACACCACTTATGGCAAAAATAAAGTAATGGAAGCTTAATTTTAAAAATATTTGCCTTGTCCTGAGAACATTTGGTCCATGCAGCTATGATTTTAATTAAGGACACAGGGACAAATTGGGTTCCTTAAAGAAAAGTCAATTAACACTTACTAAAAGGCAATGTTATCTTAAAGAGTGATGCAAAATTACTTTGTTTATCCAATATAAAATAACACATGGTCTATCTAGCCACTGCCAGCTCAGGATCCTGCAGCTTTCTGCAGCCAGCAGCCAGCTCATTTTCACAATACCCTCAAGGAGAAGCTAATATTACTGTTTCGCCTTTTCTATTTGGGAATAGTGAAGCAAACTGAGGGGAAATTTCTTGCTTGGTGTTATCAAAGAGCCCTGTCCTAGCTCCCTGGGTCTTGGGAAGAGCCAAGGATAAATGCCTTGAAAATGCAACATAAAAGGAGACTCAAACTTGCAACTTTGCCCTGTTTTTTGCACACAAGTAACCAGACCTCATGTCTGATATGCATGTTTCCACCCATTGCACAGGCATCTGAAGTGGTTGAATGTCTAGTCTACACCATGTTCTTATATTCAGATGATACCATGAGGACATCTTTGAAGACTGCCACATGTCCAGTGACACAGCTATCTGCCACCACACTCTCAGTGTGGCGAGGTGGCCCTGGCCCTCTGCTCCCTGAACAGACAGCAGCTCCAGGGGTGTTTTTGTGCTGAGAAAAACAGAAAGACAAAACAGTCCCCAGACTGGAATGAAGCTAGTTGTCATAGAAAAAAAGGAGGAAAAAGAACATTTTTTCATTGAAATAATTTTGAGGGGACATTTAAGGTGCTCAGTAGTTTTAGGCAAAATTGACTTGAAATTGTTGGCAGGGAAAATTGTATGGCAGGTTACATAAATGCACAGTATTTTGCAGTATGAAAAAGGTGAAAATTCTTAAACAGACTCAACTCTGGTACTTTCAGAGAATGCAATGGCAGAGTTAACATCCTCAGAGTCTTGCATGGTGGTGCACTCAGCAGAGGGACGAAGATCAAGACTTGCAATCAGGAAAAACTAAGTCATATTTTTTACCATAAAACACGTTTCTAAAAAAAATGCTCAACATTTAACAAGTCAGACCCCACATGTCAAAATCTGAGGAGGAACACTGGGCTTCAGAGTGGTAATTTGATGTACCTAAGCAAAGAAGAAGGGTTTCCTCCCTGGACATCCCTTTTCATGGGACCCCCATCAGTCTGTAAGGGTGAATCTGGGAGAGGCACAGAGCTCTGCATATAACTCAGACTTCTGCCTATGTGATCTCTGCAATTTAGGGAGGGGACAGGGTGTGACGTGTTTCCACACCTCTCAACGCAGGTCATTAGGTTACAGGAAAATCCTGGAGAACTTCCAAAGAGCTGATGAAGTGCCTGCACCCTTCGCATGCCTTTTACACCTAGCAGGAAGGGATCACAGTTTGCTCCTGGAGAGTGACAGCACTGCTCTCCAGCACAGTTTGCTCTGTTATCTTTTTTTCATTTCTTCATCATGCTGGTTTTCCCACTGAATTCCCATTTTCCAGCTCCTTGAAATCCTCATGACAGCTTCATCTCTAAAACATGGAGAATGGTGGGAAAGGTTGAGTCTTTCTGTTTACAAGTAAAGAAAAACCCTGGCCAACACCTGTTCCATCTCCTGGTCAACACAATTAACATTCATAATTATTTTTCCAGGCAGAAATGTAAAGAAAACATTTTTCCTACTGCTGAAGACAGGAAAGGCAGATTACTGAATATGAAAAAATGTTTGGAACAGCTCCACTGCTTCGGACATAGATTGTCTGTCTCTATGTATATCACTATGTACAGGGTCAGTTTGTGCCGCTGTTTCCAGGCTTTTCCCCTGATCCTATTCATGGTACAGAAACAAACAAATTAGCAGCTGCCCTTTCTTCCAGCAACAGAGCTGGGAAAACAGAGATGGTAATGCAGCCTGTTCTGGCAGCCCCATTGGACAATACACCCAGCAAAACAGCTCCTGCTTTCCACTCTAAGCCTGGGAACAAGGATCCTCATGAAGAAATTTTGTGAGTGGTTGCTTTCCCTTGACCCTCTCTGAGCCACCACAGGAGCCACCATGACCTTGCCATCTAGTTCTTTGCTCTTGCAAAATACCAGAGAAGTTGGAGAGAGCTGAGCAAACCTAAATCTGGCCAGGGTGGAGAACATGCAAGCCCTGTGCAAAATACTCCTGCAGAGCTTTGCCCAACCATCCCACCCCTAGCTTCCTGCCCGCAGCCTATCACCTCTTTTCAGACCCCACTGATACTCTGGTCCTCATGGACCTCTCTCAGCCTGGCACTCTGCTAAGTTGCCCAGTGACTTCAGAGCCCAGAGAGGACTCAGGCTGACACAAGGGCTTGGGCTGACACAACATGTGTCAGACTGTCCCCTCCTATCCCATGGTGAAGGGTTGGGGTATGGACACAGCCCACCAGTACCTTGTGACCCCTTCATACCTGCTGGGTCAACACGCAACCTACCGTTACAGTGTGAGCGCCCTGCATCCTGCAGCCAGCTGCACCCTCCTGCCAGGGCATCAGCTCCAGCTCATCTTGTTGCTTTGGCTTCTGGCCATGCTGGGAAATGGCTAGAACAGCATGGTCTTAGCTTTATCTCTCTGCTGCCTTTCTGCACATCAGCTGCTCAAGGCTTTTGGGCTGGCTGGAGGTAAGTGACCAGGCAGCCACTTTTGACTGAGTCTTGGGACACTTAGTGTTCTTTTCACAGGCTGCGGCTTTCAGCAGTCACCAGGACAAAGCCTATGAAAAGGTTGGTGATGAACAGGCACAAAAGTCAATTTGGCAACAGCTCCTTGAATGTCCAGATGTCTCAAACACCAGCAGGTTCTCCTGATACTAGCACTAGTGTTTGGACTACTTGGTGAGGGTGCCCTTCAGCATCAGAGGTTCTCCATGCTCATTCCTGGGCACTTGCCAGGACTACCTGAAGCCAAACAAACTCCCAAGCATGAAGCCCAGTGGTGCCTGCAGACACAGTCTTTGTATACAAGGAGAGCCTTATCAGGAGGCCAGTCAGAGCAGATGCTCATGGATGCACTGGACATTTGGAGCTGGCCTCCTTCCTTCCTGCTCTAGTGCTTGAAAACATACCTCTGAATCCTCCTGGCTTTTGTTATCATGGACTATAAACAGAGCTAATAGATGAAAGCGTTAAGTGTCAGTGATGTAACACGCTGGAGTAAGTGAAAGCTCTTCTCCAACAGCAAGACCCTGACACACAGAAAGCCTTTATCTCTGAGGTTCAGTGCAGTGTAGCTTATCATTTAGAATTCTTCCAAGTGAAACCAGCTTCCAATGTGAAAAGTAGCTCAATACCTTTATTTATAGCTCCTCCCTGGCTATTTTTGTGAAGGTACCCACCCAAAGAGTCCTAATTTATTCAAAAAGGAGTGAGCAGAATCAGAATTGCATTCCCTCTTTGTGAGGATCTGCCCTGGGGTATTTTCCCTCCAATGCAATCACTGAATTATTTCCAAGAATTTTGCAACTGACTCAGCCACATATTTTCATTTGTTAACTAGCTCTCTGCTGATTAAACAATACATTATGGATCACAGGACTTTTTATTTATTTTTTAAATAAATTGAATACTGATGAAGGAATAGAAATAGTTTCAACATAAACACACCCTCCCACACACATACCGTAAAAGCCAAGCTTACAGCTTCTCTGCAGCATAGGCAGAACTGGATATTAGCTGCCCAAGGATGACAAGTTGAGGGCTGGTCAGGATTAGGCCATTCCTTTGCAAGAAAGGGGAGAAAGGGAAGGAACAGAGATGTGCAGAGATCTGGAGGAGATGGGCTGGCTGTTCCCACTGCCACCCCTGGCATGGGAGAGAGAAGAAATAGCTGTTGCTGGAGGGAAGTGTTACTCCCATGCTGCTGTTGGGAGCAGCAGCAGCCAGTTTGGCTTTCCAGAGCCCTGCTGTAGGCAAAGCAGCAGCCAGGACTTTTTCCCTCCTAGGAAGCTGCTGAACAAGGTCTCTGCCTCCTCTCCTGTTCCTCAGGCCAAACTTGCTCCCAGACAACACTGATGCTGAATGGAGTTCCTCTGCAGTTTACTCACCCTGTGCACAGTGCATTTTCAGGCAGTCCTCTGTTAGAGGAATACATACTCTTTTCTCCCTCACCCAATACTCAGTCTTTAGCAATGATATTTATGAAGGTGGCTGGGCAAACCTGACTGCAGACAATAAAATAGGGTCAGGCCCAAGCAATGAAGCTGCATGGGTGGGTTTGCTTAAAGCTCTCAGGACATGTTCCAGGTTTTGGGTTTCAGAGACTGGGATTGTCCACATGCCCAGGCCAAGACATGACCCATTTTTATAATGTTTGGACCAGGATGAAAGAAAAATCCACTTTCTTCTGAAATTCTTCTTCCTCCTGCTGACATATCACTCTGTGACAGAGCACAGAATCACAGAAAGGTAGGGGTTGGAAGGGACCTCTGGAGATCATCTTGTCCAGCCCCCCTGCTTGAGCAGGCACACCTAGAGCAGGGGGCACAGGAATGCATCCAGGTGGGTTTTGAAAGTCTCCAGGGAAGGAGACTCCACAACCCCTCTGGGCAGCCTGTGCCACTGCTCTGTCACCCTCACAGGAAAGAAGTTTTTTCTCATATTTAGGTGGAACTTCCTGTGCTCCAGCTTGTGCCCATTGCCCCTTGTCCTGTCATTGGGCACTAATGAAAAGAGCCCAGTCCCATCACCCTGACACCCACCCTTTAGATATTTATAAGCATTGATAAGATCCCCCCTCAGTCTTCTCTTCTCCAGGCTGAACAAACGCAGGTCCCTCAGCCTTTCCTCATAAGGGAGATGCTCCAGTCCCCTGATTGTCTCGGTAGCTCTCCGCTGGACTGGCTTAAGGAGTTCCACCTCCTTCTTAAACTGGGGGGCCCAAAACTGGACACAGTACTCCAGATGCAGTCTCACTAGGGCAGAGTAGAGGGAGAGGATAACCTCTTTTGATCTGCTGGCCACAAGCCTTTTAATGCATCCCAGGATACCGTTGGCCTTCTTGGCCAGAAGGGCACATTGTTGGCTCATGGTCAGCTTGTTGTCCACCAGCACTCACAGATCCTTCTCAACAGAGCTGCTTTCCAGTAGTTCAGCCCCCAGCCTGTACTGGTGCATGGGGTTGTTCCTCCCCAGGTGCAGGACCTTGCACTTGCTCTTGTTGAATTTCATCAGGTTCCCCTCGGTGCCGCTCTCCAGCCTGTCCAGGTCTCGCTGGATGGCAGCAGAGTCTTCTGGTGTATCAGCCACTCCTCCCAGCTTGGTATCATCAGTGATCTTGCTGAGGTTACACTCTATCCCATCATCCAGGTCACTGATGACTATGTTGAACAGGACTGGACCCAGCACAGACCCCTGGGGAACACCACTAGTGACAGGCCTCCATCCAGACTCTGCCCCATTGATCACGACCCTCTGAGTTCTGTTGTTGAGCCAGTTCTCAATCCACCTCACTGTCCACTCATCCGACCCACACTTCCTTAGCTTGCCTGTGAGGATGCTATGGGAGACAGTGTCGAATGCCTTACTGAAGTTGAGATAGACAACATCCACTGCTCGCCCTTCGTCGACCCAGCCAGTCACGCCATCGTAGAAGGCTATCAGGTTGGTCAAGCATGATCCCCCCTTGGTGAATCCATGTTGACTACTTCTGATAACCTTCTTGTCTTCTACATGCCTGGAGAGCACCTCCAGGATGAACTGCTCCATCACCTTTCCGCGGACAGAGGTGAGGCTGACTGGCCTGTAGTTTCCCAGGTCCTTCTTGCCCTTTTTGAAGACTGGAGTGACATTTGCTTTCCTCCAGTCCTCAGGCACCTCTCCTGTCCTCCACGACCTTTCAAAGATGATGGAGAGTGGCTCAGCAAGAACATCCACCAGCTCCCTCAGCACTCATGGGTGCATCTTGTCAGGGCCCATGGATTTGCGAGGATCCAGTTTGCCTAGGTGGTCTCTGACCCAGTCTTTCTCAACTGATGGTAAGTCTTCCTTTGTCCCAACTTGTCCTCTCTTCTTGGTGGGCTGAGATGCCTGAGGACCAGCCTTAGCAGTAAAGACCGAGGCAAAGGTGGCATTCAGTAACTCCGCCTTCTCTGCATCCTGCGTTACCAGGGCCCCTTCCTCGTTCAGCAGTGGGGCCACTGTATCCCCAGTCTTCCTTTTACTGCTGATGTATTTAAAGAAGCCCTTCTTGTTATCTTTGACATGCATTGCCACGTTTAATTCCAAGTGGGCCTTGGCCTTCCTTGTCGCATCTCTGCACACCCTGACAGCATTCCTATATTCCTCCCAAGTGGCCAGTCCCTTTTTCCACATACTGTGAACCTTCTTCTTCCGTTTGAGTTTCTCTAGAAGCTCTTTGCTCATCCATGCAGGACTCCTGGCTCCTCTGCCTGACTTCTTCCTCCTGGGGATGCACCAATCTTGAGCTCGGAGGAAGTGGTCCTTGAATACTGTCCAGCTCTTCTGGACCCCCTGCCTTCCAGAGCCCTAGCCCATGGGATTCCTCCTAGCAGGTCTTTGAAGAGGCCAAAGTTGGCCCTCTTGAAGTCCAAGGTTGTAACCTGACTCAGCCCTGCTTCTACCTTGCAGTATCCTAAACTCAACCATCTCATGGTCACTGCAGCCAAGGGTACACCCAACTCTCACATCCTCAACCAGCCCTTCCTTGGTGGTCAGGATAAGGTCGAGCAGCTCATCCCGCCTCATTGGCTCCTCCACCACTTGCATCAAAAAGTTGTCCTCGATGCTCTGCAGGAACCTTCTGGATTGTGCATGGCTCGCTGTGTTGCTTTTTCAGGAAGTATCAGTGTGGCTGAAATCCCCCATGAGGACCAGGGCCTGCGATTGTGAGGCTGCTATCTCACTCTGCTATGATCTCGCTCGTCCTAGATTTCACCCATGTTATAACTGAAGCAGTTTGGGTTTCAGAAAGGGGAGATTCAGGGAGTGGGACAGCAAAGCCACGTTTTGGGGTTAATTCCCAACGAAAACCTCAGTCTGACTCAGCTGGAGCCCTGAAGCAGCACTGTATAGGATGAGCCAACTCACTCCAGAGGAAGGAAATGGGTAGGGAGGGGATAGGCATCCTGATAGACACTTGCTCATGATTAAATACTACCTGTACTTGATTACATGTTGTGCAATGACTTTTCTCTTCTTTTCCTTGTGCTCTATGTGATTTCAGAGAAGGTGTGCCTGAAAAAGAATTCATTGCGCTATTAGAGGGATAGGTAGAAGATAGCATGGCAGAGGTGGTCATGCAGGTGAGGGAAGAGAAAACTGAGAGCCAGAGACAGGGAGGGAAACAGATTCTGGTTATTTTTCCCTGAATTGCATTCCCAGTTCTCTGAGGCTTAGCCCACCACTGAGGATTGCTTCTCATGGGCAGATCTGCAATTATATTATCAGTTGCAGAGCATAAAGAATAGTCACCTATCTCAGCAGCTGATAGAAAGAGCTTCTGAGGTCCTCAACTGCTGCTTATATCTCTTTGTGTGCTTTTACTCTCTGATTCTTTTTTGTTTCAACGTGTTTTCACTTAGAATTTACTTTTAGAGTGGATTATGGAAATGTGGTAAAACAATCTACTGTCTAGCTCCCGGACTAAACCTTCTGCCCCCCACCAGTTTCTTGGCATTTAATTTTGTTCATTATACGAATTTCAGCACTTCTGCAGATCTCTGTGCTTCACACTTGCCACCCTGGAAGGGCTGGGAGACAGCTCCAGAAACACTGCATCCTCTCTGCCACCTCTTCCCTGAAACATCTTATCTTCACTAGACAATGTTCTTGAGGATCATGAAGCTTTACCAAATCAAAGATCTTTATTGCACGCAAGTTAGGGACTTTTTAACTTCTTTAAGAAGACCCAACTGTCATTCCCAAACAATCCTGTCAGGGTGCCTGGCATGACCATAGCAGCCCATGGATTTTTGCTGAATCATCACCATGGTCCAGCCTTTGGCTGCACAACTTTAATGGAAGGCTCAGAAGGTTATAGCTTGTTTTTTTGAGTCTCACATGACTTATGGTTAAAACGTTCAGCTGTATGTTTTGTTCACAAACACTCTCAGGAATGAGCTTAGTAGAGGCACCTTAACCAAAGTAAAGGTTTTTTTACTTTACTGTCTTCTGTGAAGACTTTTACAAAAAGGCTACAATGCAGATCACCAAGCAGATTCTCTGCTAAGGCTTTCCTTCACACTTTTGGACGTGAAGTGCCCTAAAGTAACACGGTTAAAAAAGCAGGAGCCTTCTGATACCAACTCTGACTCTTCTCTCAGGGGTATACGAAGGGAAATGAAAGAAAGAAAAAGCAAACCTGCACAAGGAACAGCTAGCAGAGATGCACTAAACAGTGACAGACTCCAAGAGCTCCTGAAGACCTTCGAGCTGAGTCCAAAGAGCCACGTCTACCCCTTAGAAGATCACATTCAAAATTATGCAACTCATAAGGAAAAAACCACATGTATGGAGGCAAATTAAGGACTGATTCCCCTATATTGCCAGTGATGTGAAGAGCAGAGTGTACTGAGTCCCGTAGATCACAGAGATAAACAACAGGCTATTACGGTGTCATCACAATGTCTACATAAACAAAGCATTTCATATTGGCAATAGAAACAGTTTTAAAACCTATTAATCTCTCGGGAAGAATAACTAACTTTCAAAATATTTGCTTTTGTTCTCATGAAACAGAGGGAGTGTTAGCCCTGGGTTGAGATTTTCATGATTATGTTCAGGCTCTCCAACCCATCTCCTCTGTGCTGCCCAGCCCTGGCAATTCTATGCAACATGGGTCAACACGGGCCAAAAGATAGAGGAGATGTGCACAGCCCTGCTCAGGTCCTTTCCAGCATTCACTGCAGCAGCTCTGCAGGTCCAGACTGGATGTCCCCTTGAAAAGGGAAAGATTTTTCTTGTGCTGTATAGGAGTTAGACTTCGTCCCTAAGGACTGAGCTGAAAATCCTGTTCACCTGTGAGCAAAACAATCTTCCACATTTGAAATACACAAACAGTCCACCATCTCAATATGAATCCTCAAATCTTTGATATTCATACATTTTAAAATACAATGTTGCATGATTGCCAACTAATTAAAGAAATCAGTCAGGCTGCCTTCATAAAACACTGGTGGTGAAGAAACCCTTATTCTGAATTACTAAGGAAAATAGTGGATGTATGGAAAGTTATCTGTATATGCTAATGCTACAGCTAAATGCTGCTGGGGAAAATTTATGCCCATAGTTGATTGCAGGCATAAAATTAGAACCTATTTATTTTTTGTAAGAAGATTAATTGTGTCCATAAATTTCAAGTTCCAAAGCTGAATATGTAGATAAATGTACAGATAGTAAAATCCTCCCAGTGACAGGAGAACAGGCTGGCAAACTGGTTTTACACACCAGCATTCTGGTATGATTACTGGTGATGTCATTTTCCAGCAGGATGGCTGCTGGCAACCAGTGGCACTGAAATGTAAGGGTAATTAAAAATCTGATTTCCTTCAATGTTCCAGATTATACTTGCTGGGACATGTTTCTTGCCATGTGAATGTCTCAACAAGTTGAGCTAAAGCCAGAAATATGTGAGATTTTCTGGCTGTCTCAATTTCGAAAAGTGCTTTTAGTAAACATTTTATATTAGCTAAAGCATTTTTAAGTGTGTAAAAACTACTCTAACACCCAAGAATTGACCAGGGAGATGTTTGGGTTTATTTGGGCATAAGGTTGTGTCATGGTTTAGCCCCAGTCAGCAACCAAGCACCACGCAGCCGCTTGCTCACTCCTCTCTGGTGGGATGGGGGAGAGAATCGGAAGAGTAAAAGTGAGGCAACCCATGGGTTGAGATAAAGACAGTTTAACAGGTAAAGCAAAAGCTGCACGCGGAAGCAAAGCAAAACAAGGAATTCATTCATCACTTCCCATGAGCGGGCAGGTGCTCAGCCATCTCCAGGAAAGCAGGGCTCCATCACACGTAACGGTGACTTGGGAAGAGAAACACTGTCACTCCAAATGTCCCCCCTTCCTCCTTCCTCCCCCAGCTTTATATACTGAGCATGACGTCATATGGTATGGAATATCCCGTTGGTCAGTTTGGGTCAGCTGTACCGGCTGTGTCCCCTCCCCTCCCAGCTTCTTGTGCACCCGGCAGAGCACGGGGAGCTGAAAAAGTCCTGGACCAGTGTAAGCGCTACTCAGCAACAACTAAAACATCTCCACATTATCACCACTGTTTCCAGCAAAAGTCCAAAACATAGTCCCCTACTAGCTACTACAAAGAAATTTAACTCTATCCCAGATGAAACCAGGACAGTACCCACCCCTTATTCCATACCATTTACATCATGCTCAGGTTCCACACTATCCAATACAACCTCATTAACCTCCACCTCCCCCTTCCCATCATTTGATCAAATACACAGATAGCATTTAGTCCACGGCTTTGGGCTCCCTCTGTTCTGGTGGTCATGCAGGACAGGAGAGGTGGTGTGTTGCGTAGAGTTACTGGGCACCAAAGCCAGCTCAGGTCGGGTCACTGCTGCACTTGCACTGCTTCTTGAAAGGCTTGTCCTCCATTTGTTCGGGTGGTTCCTGCTGTACTAATTCCTATAACATGCAACTCAAATCACAGGTTACAACAATTTAAAGGTAGAACCATTACAATCTCCAACCCTGGCCCTTTTGGGCCAGGTCATAGGTTTTAACATTGCAATGAACTCCTTCCCTTGCTCCCAACCTGGCTAGCAACAAGGGGTTCCTGCTATAGTAATTTCCATAACATGTAACTCAAATCCCAGGTTAGAACAACTTAAAGGTCCACCCCTGGTCCATCTAGACCAGACCATCAGATCAGTTTTAACATTGTAATAACTCCTTCCCTTGCCCCGCTCTGGTTGGACTTATCCACGGACTGTAGTCCTTTGAGGTTGTACCTGCTCCAAGTGGAGCCTTACCCAGGAGCCACAGTCTCTCCAGGGATACACCTGCTATAGCATAGATGTATTCAGAGCCACAGTTGATTTGAGGTGTGCCTGTTCCAGCGTGGCCTTCTGCACGGGCCACAATGCTTTCAGAGATATACCTGCTCCAGCACGGCCTTACCCACAGCTGCAGTCCCTCCAGAAGTAAACCTGCTCCAACATGGCTTTGCCCATGGCTGAAGTCCCTCCAGAAGTAAACCTGGTCCTTTGTGGGCTTATCCATGGCCACGCACTTTGAGGTGCTCCGGCATGACCTCATGCACAGCCACTGATGCTTAAAGGTGTACCTGCTGCAGCATGGACGTATCTGCAGCCACAAACACTTTGAGGTGTACCTTCTCCAACATGGACTTATCCTTGGGCCACAATTGCCTCTGAGGTATACCTGCTGTGGCACAGACATAACCAAGGCCACACATGCTTCGAGATATACCTACTCTGGCATGGGCTTACACACAGCCACAGATGCTTTGGGGTGTCCTGCTCCCACATGGTCTCATCCACAGGTCACACTCCCTTCGACTCAAGTTCACACTGGAGTTCCAGCCGGTCCAGTACATGAGCACAGAAACAGCAGCACGGCCCTGGCCATCTGCCAGCCCAGGCACCTGGCCATTGCTGTTATCAGAATGTTTCCAGGCACAACAGGGTAAGGTGATAAGCAGGACAGCAAGCAGCCAAAGCAAAAAGCAGTCACTGACGAGCACCAGACTTAAATGCATACAGAGTATGTATATACAGTAAGACAGACAAGCCCCACAGCAAGCACAGAAGCCTGCCAATTAATAGCTAAACAGCAATAATAGCTATAAATTCCACCTACTGCATTCCAATCAAATCAGTCATTATCTCAAACCTTTCGTGCCCCACATTGGGCACCAAAAAGGACTGTTGTGGTTTAGCCCCAGCCAGCAACCAAGCACCACGCAGCTGCTCGCTCACTCCCCCCTGTTGGGACGGGGGAGAGAATCGGAAGAATAAAAGTGAGGCAATTTATGGTTTGAGATAAAGACAGTTTAATAGGTAAAGCAAAAGCTGCACACAGAAGCAAAGCAAACCAACAAATTCATTCACTGCTTCCCATTGGCAGACTGGTGTTCAGCGAGGTTGTTGGCTTAAAAAATTCTTAGGTGAGTTCTTTAGTGTCACCTCCTCTATATGTGATTGACACTTAACACACTGGGCCCCAGTCCTGGCCAGGATCCTCCAAACCTTCTAACACATGTAATAGTGTGTGTGCAGCATTAAACCGTGACTTACTGCTACAAACTACTGCAGTTGTTTACATCATACCCTGGAAAAGTGTAATGCTTTCTGTCTCTTACTGTGCCATAGTTTCAATTGTGTCTGCTCATGAAATTCCCTCA